>NC_143165.1:5058942-7558942 GCF_047325235.1 Durio zibethinus | reverse complement strand
AGATATTATCATATTTTGAAGGTAAACTATGTTTTAAATATTAGACTTTAAAATTGATAACGAATATATTTTTAATATTTGAACTCTTTTTTTATTAAAATGAAGTAATTTCTTTATCCGACGAACAATTAATTATATATCTACTATAAGTTATACAAAAAATTCCTCGTTTAACCAATATTGTTATAAAATTATAATTTGTAGAATTCATACTATTATTAGTATTATTGAATCATATATTTTAATTTAAAATTTCATGTACTTAAGAAAATAACTTATAGGTAATTTCTCTATGGTGTTTTCTAATAAGTTTAAACTTGTTATTTCTTTCTTTCATTTTAAAAACATCTTTAAAGACAATAATTTTTTATAGAGTTGTAATCAGTGTTATATAGAATACCACATAACACAACAATTTATTTTTAGTAAAAATATAGTATTAATCCAGTTACTATTAATTTATTATCAAGTAGACAATCAATTACATACAAATTTAGATAGTCATTCCAAATTTTCTCTTTAAAAATTGATTTTTTTTCAATAAAATTATGTTGTTATAGTAATTGGTACATGAATATTGTTTTAATTATTTATATATGTGTACAATATCCACAAATATTTGTAATTCAATACCTTTGTTTTAAATGGCAATAAATATAATTTTTTAAATAAATCAAATATGTTACACATGTTAAAAAAATATAGCTCTATATCAATATTCAACAAAAAAAAAATACTAAGTTAGCAATGATTTACTACTATATATTATCAATGATTTACTACTAAGTTATATCACTAATCTATTATTAAAATATGAATAATTTATTATGAAGTTATCCATATAAAATATGAATAATTTATTATGAAGTTATCCATACTTTACTACCAAGCTAAAATTGATTTTATTATAAGTTATTATTAATTTATTGTTATCACTGATTTACTACAAAATTATAAGTGATTTATCATTAAATTATCAATAAATTACAAGTAAGTTCACACTGATTTATTATTATAACTAATTTATTACTAAGTTTTGACTTCACTCTTGCTAGTAACCAAAGTTTAATCATTAAAAACTTATCATCTATTGATAACTAAGCTATCATTGATTTATTACTATGTTATCAGTGATTTATTATTAAATTATTAATGATTTACTATTACTTTATGAATGATTTACTACTAAATTATTGATAATTTATTATAAAGTTATAAATAATTTTCTATAAAGTTATCAATAATTTACTATAAAATTATCAATGATTAACTAATTTACTACTAAATTATCATTGATATACAACTAAATTATAAGTGATTTATTAGTATGTTATTAGTGATTTACTATTAAATTCAATGATTTACTACTATATTATTATGCATTTACTAATTACCATTGATCTATTACTAACTTTTAAATAATTAGCTATTAAGTTATCAATTGAATTACTACTAAGTTATTTATGATTTACTATTAATTTATAAATAAATTATAATATATGAGATAATTCTCTTTTTATATAATAACATCATTGTTTCATTCAAATTTAGAATTTTTTTTACTAAATTTTTTTAATGAAGAGGTTTATGGTAGGTTTATTCTAGCTTGTAATGATGAAAGTTCTAGCTTTGCTCTTTCTAGTAACCAAGGTTCAATCACTGATAACTTCAAGTATAAAGAATTAATTATTATCACCAATTAACAAATAAGTTATCAATTACATATGACTATTTTATCACTAATTTACTACTAAATTATCATCAATTTATCACTAAGTTATAGAAGATTTACTACTAAGTTATAAACAATTTACTATTAAATTATTGATAATTTACTATTAAGTTACAGATAATTTATTATAAAGTTATTACTAATTTACTATGAAGTTATTGATGATTTACTATGAAGTTGTTAATAATTAACTAATTTACAACTTAATTATCATTAATTTATAACTAAATTATCACTGATTTATAGCTAAGTTATCAATGATTTACTATGACGTTATTAGTGATTTACTACTAAATCATCAATAATTTACTATTAAATTATCAATGATTTACTAGATACTGTTATGCATTTGCGACTATATTATTATTGATTTACTATTGAGTTTTAGTGATTAACTATTAAATTATCATTGATTTATTGCTAAGTTATTTATGATTTACTGCTAAGCTTATAATTTAATTACTACTAAACTAAAACTGATTTACTATTAAGTTATCTGTAATTTACTACTAAATTTTCATTGATTTACTATTAAATTATCAATGATTAATTATAAAGTTATCATTCATTTACTACTATGCTATTATACATTTACAATTATGTTATAATTGATTTACTATTAAGTTATTATGCATTTACTATTATATTATTATTGATTTACTACTAAATTATCAATTATTTACAATCAAATTACTATTGATATACTAGTAAGTTATTACAATTTACTATACAAAATTATCACTAACTAACTATTAATTTATCAATGATTACTATTAAGTTATATTGGTTTATTTTTAATTGTCAATTATTAACTACTGCTAAGTTCTAAATTATTTACCACTAAATTATCATTAATTTATTATTAAATTATTTATGATTTACTATTAAATTTATCAATTAATTACTACTCCCTTTATCTGTCTAAGTTAAATTGTCACATTTGACTTTTTTTGCTAAAATTTTCCAATTTTGACATCTACTATTTAAATATTTTAATAAATCAAATTTTTTAAAACATATAGCTAGAAACCACTTCATTTAAACTTTTTAAAATATATTTTTTTCATATTTTTATCAATAATAAATATAAAATAATAAGTGATTAAAGTTAAAAAATTTGACCAACAAAAATAAAAATGTGACAATTTTTTTGAGATTGAGGAATATTAAACTGTATTTTATTTACTATTAAATTATTATTAATTTACGACTAAGTTATCATGGATTTAATTTTAAGTTATCACTTATTTTTATTAAATTATCCTTAATTTACTACAATATCGTTATGTATTTATAATTATGTATAAATGATTTACTATTAAGTTATATGTTATTTACGAGTATATTATTATGTTATCACAAGCATAGAATTATCTTATCAATTTTTACTATTAAATTATTATTTATTTACTGTTAAGCTATCCATAATTTAATATACAGTTATCATTGATTTAATATAAAGTTATTACTGATTTTGTTTAAATTATCACTAATTGACAATAAAATTATCAATAATTTGCTACTATATTACTCTTTCAGTCTTTATTTGTTTGTCTTGTATCGACTTTTATGGAGTTTAAGAAAAAAGTTTTGACTTTAATGTATTTGATATTGAAATTAAAATTTTTTATAAAATTAAAGTTTTATGATTTTTAATGTTAAAAAGTAAAAAGGCAAGCATAAAAAATAATTTAAAATATAAAAAGTAAGAGTTTTAAATGCTCAAAACAAAAAATAAGACATAATTTTGGGATATCCCAAAAACGAAAGATGGACAAAAAATAGGACAGAGGGAATATTATACATTTACTATTATGTTATAATTTATTTACCACTAAATCTTCTATAATTGACTTAATTATATAAAGCATATTAATAGGTGAAATGTGTTACAAACATGAAAATATTCATATGTAGAAAAACTATTTTAAGTATTCCAGCCGTGTTGCTTAGGTTAAATGTGGCATGAATGACTTAACCAAGAAAAACTACTTTAATAAGAAAATAAATAAAAAGCAAACAATATTTTAATTTGCCAAATACTCTAACAGAATTCCTTAATTGAGATTCAACTGCGAAAATAAAGCTTAGAGAAAGCATTTTTCTTGCATTCGAAATAGCTTTTCATCCACAGATACAGTAGTGGTACGCAACCCATGAATCATGTTTTGTCATTTTGTCTACAAAAGTTTAGAGATTTGATGGTTTTTGACAAGATTGCTTATGAAGGATTACACCTTTTTTGAGTCTTCTCAAATAGATCAACCATTTCTATCTCAACGTGGCCTAAGACCTTAGGGAAAATGACCAACCTATATATGGCTAGAGCAAACACATTTATTCTTGGATCATCATCTAGATGTTTGACAATGAAATCTCGAAAAACCTCCCATGGGATACCTTTTATGATCTTGTTTTTTCTCGAATGTATAAATCTATGATCTTTTTTCCCATTCTTAGAATCTAGACCAGCTTCTTGTGATTTTTTGTTTTATGCTTCTTCACATATATTCTGTTTGACTATAATAGATGCATACCCACTAAAGTTGAATACTCCTCTATCGTTGGTACCAAATCAACCTCATTAAAGATGAAGCAATGGTAGAAAGGATCCTAAAACTATACCATCACTTTAATGAATAAGTTATCAACCTCCACTAATAAGATATATGCAATATGCCTAAACTTCTGACAAAAACCTTCCTGTTTTAAAGAAGTCATGCTATTCTATATGTTTGATAAGCTTTTCAAATCATTCTATTTAAGGAGCAAGTGAACTTCCCTTGGTAATGTAAGGATATAACTAGGTGGTAGGCAATCACTTTCCTCTTGTTGCCTCTTCTCTGATTCTAGCTTCACATCTTAGGTGAGTCACATTTGAAAAGTATTGATGAGGCACAAACCTAATGTTATATAGATTCCATAAAAGCTTTTGTTGAAATGACTTTTAAGGCAAGAATGCTATGCAATCTATAAGTATGTTTATGAATATGCACAAAAGGAAAAGAAATAAAAAAAGAAAAAGAAATTAGTTAGTCACTTCAATAAAAAAAATAGAATAAACACCATATAGCAAGTAAGATAACAGCATGACCTTAAATTTTGGATTGACTACAAAGGGTGGAAAGATAAGGCTCTATCTATGGTTGGGCTCTTAAAGTTAACTATATGCAATTTAGGTTAATTTTAAAAGGTTCCCAAATTGTTTCTTACATCATGTCCATCATAAACTAATAAGGCACCCTAATCCTACCCCATCATAGGCTACAAGCGAAAAGGGTTCAATTTGAGTAAGAGTGTTTCGTAGGCCCATGCGGAGACATGAAATCTCACAAGGGCATAGATGCTTCACTCCTTTGTAAGGATAGAGCTCAGGTGGAGAACTTATGTTATGCATATGCAAATGAATGATAGGTATAATAAATGAATAATCAAATAAATATAAGCAATGAAAAGAAATAAATAAAAAAATAATCTCAAATTTATTAAACAAGGCTTAGATAGTAAGAAATCATTTACTGGCTTGACTCTCGATGTCCCTAGTGGAGTCACCAAACTATCATAACGTATAGATTTGTGGACCTACCACTATACATAGATTAGAGGAGTCAACACCAATCTTTTTTGCTTAGGTGTAATTAGCCACCTGATCAAATTTAATTTACGAAACCAGATTTTAAGTTCGGGAGTGTGATTACGAGTAAGAAAGATTATAGCACCCTCACAATGCCTAGTAAAATATGGTACCAATTTGATTTAAAACTATCCAAGCCTTGGTCATATTTGTAATTTACCAAACTATTTAATATTGAAAATTAGTCTTAAAATTGTCCCATTAGTGTGTTAGCAATTTAAAATAATTCTCTCACCTCAAGAGTATTCATGGAGACTAGGGTCTTACTTTGAAGAGGCTCTGTGGTTGAATTTATTATAATATTTTATTAAGTAAAAATTAGTAAAATCTCCTAATAGTTTGGTGGGACTTTGAAGCAGATCTTTCAATAATTTGGTGAGATTTTAATGTGAAAAGATTTGTAAAAATTTTTGAGAATTTCATGAAGTCTCATAGCAGTTTGGTAGGACTTAATTTGAAAAGCAATTCTCTAATCATTTAGAGGATAAAAATTATTTTTATTTTTTTCTAAAATTTATTTATGAAATTTCCTAATAGTTTGGTGGATTTCATAAAGATTTAATTCATGAAAATTCTCCAATAGTTTGGTAGGATTCATGAATTTATTTGAAAAGTTTTTATTTATTTATTTATTATTATATTTTTTTGAAAATTTTTATTTGAAAGGATTTTTCCTTTTTTTGTCATTATATTTTTTGGTTTTGTTTCCCCGAAAGAAAGATTTTTTTATTGAATTACTAAATACAAATAGTTAGATAACCTGTAAAATAAGATAAAATTAAGCAAAATTAAAAAATAAATAAAAAATAAAATAAAAATGGAAAAAGGAAAACCTGCGATTCAAATCGGGTTAGTACATAAGTAGGCATGTAGGTCACTGGGTCATTGTGCGGATCCTAGGTTCATAGAGATGCTGCCATTTTAGGGCAGTATAAAAGGCAATTCCCATCCTTTCTCCTTAGAAAGCCAACCTCTTTTCTCTTTACCTTTATATTTCTCTGCCTTCTCTTTAAAATAACCAAGAACAACACCGAAAAGTTCAACTGAAAATTGAAAAACCCATTGATTTTCAAAAAACTCGTCGAAAAGTTCAATCGAAAATTGGAAAATCGGTTTCTAGAAAAGTCACCGGAATCCCACCAAAAAAATTCAACCTTTGTTGGAAACTTCATTGAAAAATTCAAAAATTCATCCCCAAACCCATATTTTCCTAGATTTTTCTAGAACCCAAAAAATTTCAAAAAATTTGACCTTGATCCTAGAATTTCAAAACTTCAATCCTAACAAATTGAAACAGAAACTAGAAACCCAAACCTTCCAATTACCCAAAATCTTGAACCTAGAAAATCCCAAAACCAAAATCTCATAAACCTAACTTCCAAAAATTTTCAAAACCCTTTTTCCCAAAAATTCACCCTATCCTATTCCTACAATTCTTGATTCAACTTATAGGTGTTCTTAAGAGGATCTTTAGGAAACAGACAAAATTAATCTAGACTTGAATCCTTGAATTGAATTTTGTCAGAGCATGATTTGGGCTGGATTCTTGCTAACATTCAGAATCAAATTAAAGGTTCTATGATCTTGTGTCATTAAACCCTTTTGATCATGCATTGATTTGATTTCAACTTCCAAAATCATCATCACAAATTGAATATGAAAGGAAAGCAGAATAATAAAATGGATAAAAATAAAAAGAAAAATAAGAATAATAATAATAATACTAACATAATATACTATAGTATAATAATAATAATAATAATAATAATAATAATAATAATAATACTATACTATACTAGAATAATATGCAATATGATATACTATACTACATACTAAACTGTACTAATTCTAATAATAATGCTATACTATAATATTATTATAATACATTATAATGGCATACTATACTATAGCAATAACAAAGTGATAACAATAAAGAAAATCGACCTCGATTTATCCTGGATACAGATGGGTGTCTACATTAATTTTTTGCGATAACTTTAAAAGGAACTAAAATTTCATTTTAAATGCAGGTAAAATTCCATCACATATTGGTAATCTTTTGAAGTTGGAGGAATTAATAATACCAAATTGTCAGCTAATAAGGGCTATTCCTTCAATTGTTGGCAACTTAACAAATTTGAAACTTCTCAAAATTTCCCACAATAACTTGAGAGGTAATATGCCACATTATTTTCATTTGTATTATAGTTACATTTTTTAATATTTGAATATTAGTATTATTTTTTTAGTGAATACTAATATTATTCGGTGAAATATTTTCAAATATAGTGATATATTTTCAAATATAGTGAAATATTTAATTGATTAAATATGAAGTTTAATCAATGAATTGAGAGGCCGGTGATTAAGAGTTATAAATAGCTATGGAAAGATTCCATAACAAAAGAAAATCGACTTAAGTCACGAAAAAATAAATTAGTAAAAATTTCAGTATACGTAAGTGAATTCCCATGCACGAGATTCGACTACCATGTTTATAGACTGAAAATTTTGACTATGTTTTGAATTTGCTCTATACCTGTCAAATCTCTTGCAAGGGTAGTCGAGTGCCATGTTTGGAAAAATTATAGAATCGAATGAAATAAATTTAAAGGAAAATGACAATTGTAGCACGCCTTGGAATTATTTTTTTCTTTCCTTGATTCTCTATCTTGAACCTCCACAAAACTGAAAAAAAAAAAAATGTAAAACAAACACTCTACTTAGACTCACAAACTAACATACTCTTATTGTAGTCTTAATAACATAACATGAAATCAAGAAGTTGTTGACATGAAAGAAGTTGTTGCTAAGCTGAAGAAGATTAAAATCAAGTTTCTACATGACTCAAATAGGCGGGCCTAATCAGGACAACCTTCATGTAGCTGGCTTTTCTATTTGACTCCTTTGAGCTTATGGGTTTGTCTTTCTTGATTTCCTTTAAGCTTAACAAATCCATAGTTTCAGCTCAATTCATTCGTATATGAGTGCTTGCCTTAATAAATTAACTGTGTTTGCGGGCTCTTGTTCTAATGTATGTTCATGAACATTAAATGAATTGCTGAATTGCTAGAAAGTTCTATGTTGTACTTGGTGTTTATTTGATTTGGTTGATATAAAGTTTCTGCAAAATGTTTAAAACAACAATGTTTTTTTCCTTGTACAGATTGGTTAGAATTGGAAATCATTGTTGTAAACTTGAATATTTGAATAATTTCTTTTGGAGAGGAGTCTGTCTTTCCCATCTCTTCAAGAAATGAAAAACAGAGTTCCTCAAAATAGTGAGAAACCAATTATCAAAGTATTCTTTAGGTTTGAGGTCTGTCAAAATTTTGTATTGAAAAAACTGTGTATCTACAAAGAGTTTTTTTCCTTTTTTTTAACCTTTATTTAGAAACAATCGATCAGTACAATGTGAATTTTGAACTTTCTACTACGTTAAGTAATTAAGGATGTTAAAAACGATTGTCTAACAACAATTTAACTCATTTGCCTTTGTCTTGTATCAAAATAAGGTGAAATTAAAAGCTCAATCTTTGGAGGCAAAGCTTTAAATATGTGATCCAAAATGATACATTTATTTTGATTTTATTGAGATGTTATAACGTGAAAAATATGAAAATATAGTTGGAGCCTTAGAGTTGCAAGGTCTTCAATTTTGGCCTTGTCAAGTGACAAATTGGAATGCCCCTTATTTTGGGTCTTTAATCATTTTATGTTTAATTCCATAGCGTGAGTTATTGGACCGCATTTTGATCATTTGTGAAATTGATATAGAAAAGCAATTGAAAGTCATTATATTTTTCCTAAATTTTCAAATTAGAAAGCGGGAATCCCAATCCCACGTTAGAAGAGAAGATTTCACATTTCTCATTAGAAAGGGTTTTTCTGCAAAGATGGACCTTGACTGAATGCATGAGAGTGGACTGAGGTGTCTACAATTTCACATTTGATTTTTTTTTTTCAAATATGCTAACTTTTCATTTATTTAAAGAAACATTAAACCCGTCACAAAACAAGAAATTAAGTAAAGTTAAAAAGCCATTTACTTTTTGTATAATGTTGATGAACAATTTCTTCTGTATTTTCATTTTATTTATTTAATGATGAACAATTTCTTTTCTAGACTTCTATTCATTGTCAACCTCGCATAATCTTCCAATTTTGCAAAGTGGCCAATCTGGTTCAAAATACCATTGATATTCATTCATCATCCCCTCTTTCACTCACCCTTGTCCTTTCTTGCTCTTTTTAGTTGACCATAAACTCAAGCTGTCTGTCATTAACAAATACAACACACTAGGTTTATATCTCAGCCTTTTTCCTTTTGAAACTCTTATAGTTTAGTAATATAAATATAAATTAATTAAACACCATTGTTCTTGTTTTTTTTTTTTTTTCTTTTTGTGGTCTTCAAAGTATCTTTAAATCCAATATCTTAATATAATCACTCTTATATATAGAAACAAGGAAAAATGAAATAGAGGGACAAACGGCCTTAGAGCATTGCCACGTTGGTTGGGACAAGGAGAAGGGTCATTGAGTATTTTTTTTTCCAATTTAAATTTAGTTATATAATAGATTACAATATTTATTCTATTAAATTATGCGAGTTTAGATAATATGAGATTTACATAACCGGTTATTTAAATTAACAGTTTTAAGTGAATCAAATACCTATCATTTAAAAGTGTTAATCAAATTTGACTCGATCCAATTTAATTCATAAACACTTTTAATATTTTTATGATAATTATCAAAATTAACATTAATCAAACTTGCATATGTGGGTTTGTAATGGATTCCTCAATAGCTTTTTGCTGTATCATATGCAATATATAATTTACTTTTTTTTTTTGTTTTGTCAATAATTGATTGATTTCTATAACCACAAAGTGCCCTACTAGAAACAATTGAATTGACAAGAGTGCAATGCAACTTATTAAACTTCCTTTTTGGGTTAGATGGTAAAATTTGATCATGTACGTCTTGAGTCAGTCAACCACATTTCCAAACTACAAGTTGTGAATAATACAGGAAATTAATGCTGTCTTTGGCATGAAAAGGACAATTGACAGCCGAACAAAAAGGTTTTTTTTTTTTTTTTTCTAACTTTTTTAATTGGAAAATGAGTAAAGTCGTTGGTCAATATTTGTTTCTTAGGGCCACTGCAATAAGTTTGCCGTGCATTGACATAGGCTATTAGATGGAAATTATCTTAATGATCCTATTCTGTTCCGATGTTATTTTTGTACTCAAGACTAAAATTTTTTACGTGTCAAAACCTGTTACTTTTATCATCCTTGTTTATTTTAATACCAAAGGGCATATCACAACAAACAAAATTAGGATTTTAATTCGAGGTTTTAGGTTTGAATCTTGAGATGAATAAAAGGTGAGACTTATGAATAAGAAGAGATTATCTCTTATTGTACTTTAGACGTAAAAAAGAAAAGTTTAAATTGATACTTGAGCTAAGTTCATCCATTAAAATTCATTTGCAATCCACTATTTTTTTTAAAATGTCATTTTTGTTCACAATCTAAAACTTTGACATTTATCAATTATCACCCACTATTAAAAAAAATCATCATCCAAAAAGCTAGTAGAAATGTTCATACAAGTATCACATATCACTTTATCTGGCTTGATGCAAACATCTGATATAGTTTGTTTATATTAACATATTTCGTTTATTTGTCATGATGTTTAAATTTGAGAATCTACTCATTAGATACAAAAAATATGAAGTTGTCATCAATTTTTTTTCTACTTAGGTGTGATTGGCCATTTAAATGAATCTATCATTTTTAAGATTATGATAAGCTTAAACTAAGAAATCTAAAAAGAATAGATCATAGTCTACCTTAACAGAACTAAATTCAAAAGTCAATTATGTATAAAGAAGGTTTTAGCACTCCACAACGTCCAAAATTGATACACAATTAATCACATATTTCACTAAAAATATATATTTTTTACTTACCCCAAGAGTTTTTAAAATAAATTTGTTGTTCACTTGAAGAGGTTTCACTATTAGATTCATTAAATACCTAACAAAAAATTAGATTCTAATTCCTTTTGTTTATTTACAGAATAATGTCTTACAAAAGTATTATCAAAATATCATAGAAAAATCATATCATGCAACAATATCATAATTAAATCATGCAAAAAAAATTATAATAAACTACATAAATAAATAAAATTTATGCGAAATATCATGCAAATAAATAAACTATAAGTTTAAAAATTCATGTCAAAGTTTTTCTTTCTTTTTCTTGTTTTTAAATAAAATAAAATAAATAAATAAACAAAAAATCAAAAAAATAGAAAATCAAAATCAAAATCAAAAATTGAAAATAAATTAACCAAACCAATTAACAAATATCACTTCTATTCAAATTACAACGTAATTACATTATTGAAAAAGTCAATTATTTATAACTAAATTCATCAATTAATAAGCATATTGAAATAAATATGTCACGTAATTACAAGTCTCAATTAAAAAGTTTTTTTTTTTTTTGTGATTTGTATGAACAATTACAAAAAAACTAGAATAATTACAAAAAATAATTAATTGTAATTTTCTCTTGTAAAAGATGTAGAATAGTCAGTTAGTATCAGATAGAAAATTTTTTTGCTAATTTGATGAAACGTTATATATAATGTCCTCTCTCATTCTCTCTCTCCATTTATATATATATATATATATATATACATATATAAATGTAACACCCTAATCACACATCAGGAGACTTTGAGGATATGCAGTGATATATAAGTAGAGGCTTAAACTCAAATCTATGAGGTATCTTTTGTGAAACAAATGTTAAAAAAATAAATAAGAAAAGATAAATAATAGAAAAGAACTTTGGTTTTAAGACATGAAGAACACTTTTTTAAAGGTAATTATGCTTTTAGGATACAACAAAACCTCAAACTCTCCAATAAGAAGCAATGAAAATGATTATGCTTAAAAGATTTATTTATAATGAATGAACAGATATAAATTTCTATTTAGATAGTTATGACCTATATAATCATGACCTTTATAAATAATAATCTATTTATATTCAAATAATTATGACCATTTATCATATGATAATTGTTTCTATTCAAACATAATTATTTAAAATATGAAAAAATAATCCAAAATTAATTTTATTCATCAATAATTAAATATTTCTATCCAATGTGGGATGCACTACATTCTAAACTACCAATAATCCCCCACTAGTTTGAAATGTTGGTGCTTAATTTTTACCTTTCACATGATAAATATTATGAATACAAAAAGATATCTCACCTTCAATTAGCGTATATATCTTAGAATTCTAATGAAGTTTATAGTGTCCGCAGATTAAATCTTAACTCCTAGTGTTATAATTGAAGATATAACACACATAATACTTATTTATTCTTTTGTCAGAGGTTTATAACTGCTTTTAGCATATTATGGCCCTGTGCTTATCCTATTCATAAATGTTTACAAGAGAGACCCTAATTTTTTTTGTTGACGCGGCACCACTTCTATGTTTATATAGGTAGAGTTTTCATTATGTCTTCATTGCTTTAGACATTTAAAACTCTATTAAAAGTATAAAAACTCATTCTCCACATGTAATAGATACACTAGTTTTTAAAATTTGAATGGATTTTACTAGTGTTTGACATACATATAACAATAGCTTGTTTTTACCCATTAAACTTTGTAATTAGAGGTTACCAATTCAAAGTTAGGTTTTCATTATCGGTGTCTAATAGTAAGAGTTTAAATTCATTCTACTTGTAGTACTACTAACTAAATATCTTGGAATTCAAATTTTTTATGGTAATTACCCCTACTTGAGATTGAATCTCTAATATAATCACTTCAAGCTAATATGTATAAACTTTTCATTTTGCATATCATTTATATGCTCCAAATATTATTGCCTTATTCTTATCATTTTAGAAAATATTTGGTTTTGGTTGTGGTCACAACTCTATATTTATTAATTTCAACCATTTTATTTTCATACTTTTATACATTTTTAATACAATCATACTTCTAGTAAATTGGATAAACTCAATGAATAAACCAAATGATTTTAGTTCTTTTAAGATTTTAAAGACCTTTATGACTTTACTTTAATAAGTGTCTAAAATTATTAGCTTGTATAATTTGCTCATAAAATTATACTACAATCTTACAATATTATAGTAGCAATTTTTATGTCTTTTGATTCTTATCACCCCCACTATGTGCAAGTATGCATTCTTTTATTAAAGAATATCTCATTCAATTATCAAGATATCATATATATTTAATCAAGTTATTTTTTCATTTATCTTTTAACTATTTGGTGGTTTTTTTTTTTTTAAGTAAGAGGCCACCAAATCCACCCTTAGTGAAAGATAATTAGATGATATCTTAACATTTCAATAAAAGTTTCAAAACTTTAATATTTTAACTCAATATAAAAGTTTACATTAATAAGCAAATTTCAAATATAATTATGTTTCTATAGTCTCTTTTTAAGACTTTTATGTTCATTCATAAATATTTATATGAATCTATTTCATCATGGATACTATTAATAATTTTTTTTATTACCACGAACAAAACCATTTTATCACCCAAATGGATTAAATAGCATTCTTTTTGCTATTATAAAAGTTTTCAAATTCACAAGATCTTTGAATCACTCATGGCTTCCAAAGTAAATATACTTTGAAAATTTCACTATATAAAACCATAGATAATAAATCATTTGTACAATCCATAAAGTAGACCACATATATAACAAAAATGACCACAACATGATCAAGAATAAGGCATCAATTTTGGCTTATGGCTATTATAAGCCAGCCATAATAATTCACCTCATACCTACAAATCATGTAGATTTAGCTATTAAAATTATCTCATTTATAATGATGGCTTTTAGTGAAATCTAACTATCTCAAATGTTATCATGAGTTTTCAATGCATATAATAATTGCCTAATAACTAATTATAAGTTAATGATTATTAAAACCTCTAAGCTTAATATCAAAATTTTATGAAAACTTTATTTCTTCACCATTGTACAACTTATATATCTCTGTTATTTACCACTTTTAATTGGTCATAACATTTTTGGATATATAATAAATTCAAACTTTACTCATATGTGAAATAAGAGTCCATAGTATATTTAACTCCAATTTTAAATATTTTCACAATCATTTTGTGATTAATATGTTCATATCTAGATCCTACTCTCAACACCAGTAGAAATTTCGACAGAACTTGGAGGTGAGCCAATATTTAAAGATGCTGAATTCTTGGACTCCTCCACAGAACTTCCTTCAGGATTAGAGTTATCACTGCGTTGTCTGTAACACCTGGAATGCAATGACGTTCCAGATACAGAGTCATTATCCTACCCAACAGAAGAGGCTTTGAGCAGGAGTGGTATTTTGATTATCAATTAAAACAAGCTGGTCCACAGCATAAACCACACCCTCTCAGACAAACATTTTGGAAAAGGTTCCAGGAAGCTTCTCCATGAGGATCTCAGCAATTTGGAGGGAAGGAACCAAGACATATGGATCTTTCCATGCTAAAACACTGAAAAGGCTTTCTTTCAAGCATTCTTGATATTCATCTGCTACATGCAAATTCAGCTCACCAAGTTCCATGTGTGCTGTGGTTCATGTCCACATGAAGGCTTTGGATTCAGTTGATTGTGACTTTACAACAGTTGAAGTTTCCCCTTGAAGAACCATTATCTTCTTTTTGGAGGATTGCAACTTCAACCAAGGCTTTAATCTACTCATTATAATGTTGCACTGAGTCCCTCCCAGCTTAACATCAACTTCAGCTCTAACAGGCGAGATTGGCTGTATTGGAATGTAGACAAAAGAAACAACATCAACTTTCATTGTCTCTAAAACAGAAGAGCCAGCTACTCTTAGAAGATGTATCTCTCACTGAAATCCAACTGAACATCAAGGCGTGTACTGTCCCCCACATCTTCAGTTGATCTTGATTTGATGCTTTTCAATTGAATGCCCATGATGTTATTTTCAACAACAATATCATGTTCCCGATGCACAAACTTGACATCTAGTTTTGGAAAGCTGAAGCAAATCTTTTCTGGAAACATAGAAGTATACTTTGTCAATGTTAAAATTGTAGCTTTTTTTTTTCTTTTGAGGCTATTTAGTAGTTACAGAATCAGCAATTGATCCTTTAACTTTATCAGTTTGAGAAAAAACACCTGGCGAGTTTTTATTTTTTGAGAGCAGTTCCTCATTGAGGTTCATAACAATCTCTCCACAGTTAACATCCACATTTCGAACAACTACACCAGCTTCCATATCATGGCCAAATTCACAAGAGAGAGAGAAAACTCTTCACAGCTAAAAAGAGTCGAAGGCTTTTCCATAATGCCAGAGAGCATCTGAATAGCATGGATAGAAATGGATAATATGTGTAACTTAACAAACTTGATATGTTTGTCACACTCAACAGGTTCTGAAGCATCTCTGCATTGCTGAAGTACATCAGTTTTCCAACAACTGAAAGATACATGTGGCGAACAGTGCTATTGACACTGGAACCATAGATATGTATGAGAAGAGAAGGAGATCCATTCCAAACTGCTGAAAAAGTTTGGGTTGATCATTCAACAATTTCTCTCGGGCTGAAACCTCGAGAGCGTTTCCATTGGTGTCTTCTTGCTTGCCAGAGCTACTAGCAGAAGACTTCCTCACAATTGATCCTTTCACAAATATATTTAAGTTGGCAGGGAGGAAGATGGTTCCTTGTGGCAATGGAGGAAGAAGCTCATTTGCCAGGTTGACAATCTCAAAAATCTGCTCCGCTGGTCTGCTTAAAGCTGACAGAACAGATGAGTTAGAGGAAACGCCAGAACCTGATAGTATATCTTTCCGTATGCCACTGATCCCAAGCAGAAGCAAAGTTTTTGCTCCAAAAGGAGACCCCATTGTAGGGTTTTAAGGTTTCAAAAATTTAAGAACCTGTCTAAAAATTTTCAACATTTACACAAACTTTCAAAATAAGCTTATTTTTTATAATTTTTCTAAAATGAATTTTATATATTTTATTTATTTTCCTTTTATTAAAATTTTATTATTAGTATTTATTAATCTTTTATTATTATTTATTTTTATGATTTAATTTTATGTTTCTACTATTTTAAAATTTTTTATCAAAATCAAATTTCTTCTATTAAGTTTTAATTCCTCAACAGCTTGACAGAATTAACATTTTAATATTCAATTTTGAATCCCTTCAACACCGAGGTAAAAATTTTAAAAATTTTATTGCTTTTGTTTAAGCATTATGATTATTAGCATTATTGTTTTATTTTGCATAAAGCTGAAATACATAGAAAATAAATTACATCAAACATAAATTAAAGCTTGAAAAATTAAATCGCATAAAATTAACAGGAGCATCAAAATCCAACCAACAACGAAATTAAAAATGCATGGAATTTTAAATTGTAATTAACTTAATCAACCCTAAACATATGTACATGGACACAAGCGATACGAAATATGCATGAAACCTGAAGCCTCATATTCTAAAATTTTTGTTTATTATACCTAAAATAAAAATAAAATAAAATAAAATTGCCAATAAAACCAAGACTTTTTTTTTTTTTTTGCTTCTTTTTATCTATCCATCCTACCCATTCCACGTTTTTTATTCTATTTTGGATTAAACAACATGAGCACAACGGTAACATGAGAATGCAGCAACCCTCAAACCAGGTAATGACTAAATGCCAAAAGGAAAAGGTAAAGACTACCCCAAAGTGTCATAAGCAAACCCATATTTTCTTTATGTATCCTATCTTTGTTGTTTCCCACCACCTATAACCAAATGGCCACCCTTGAAATATAGCTTTATAGCTATGAAAGGTTTTTTCCTTTTTTTTATGAACTTATTCCTTGGACATTCACTTCCTATGCTTCCATGAAGTCTTTATTTTTAAAAAACAAGGAACTAAGACACCGTGAATATCAAGATTTCCCTAACACAGCCAACATGCAAGTGAAAGCAATCATCATGTAAAACTTATTCAAGAGAAATGAACCAAAACCTTATAAATAAAAACACATAGAAACAGTAAGAGGAAAAGAAAGAAAACAACGAATTTCAAGTCTTGCTTAGACAACAAAAGACAAAACTAATTTTTTTATTAAAGTAATAAATTCAAACATGAAAAAAAGCACAAAATGAAATGGCATGCTACCTTCGTTGCTTCCTTTTTCCGTTCTTCTCTTTTTCTGCTTCCTTTCTTTCTTTCTTTCTTTTTACTGCACCTTTTCTACTGTTTTTTCACGGCTGAATGTGCTCCAAGAACACCAGTTTAGCCACCGTTTGCTTCACGCTTCTTCCTTCTTTTCTTCTTCATGTTTTTTTCTGGTAGCTTGTTTTACCGCTTGCTGCCACTGGTGTTCTCTTCTCTTTTTTTGGTTTCCTTGTCTGCTTTTCTTCTGCTTCACCTTTCAGTCCTTTGTCGCCTGCTTCTTTCGCTACTGTTGTAGTTTTCCTCAACCACAGCTTCACGTGTCTTTTAGTTTTTCATTTTTTGGTTTCTAGTCTACCGCTGCTTTTCTTTTTTTTTTTTTTTTTGCTTTCTCGTTCACGTTCTTCCTCTTCTGCTTTTCGGTTCGCCTCTTTTTCTGCTGCCCGTCTCCCCTCGCTATTGCTGCATTTTTTTGTATTCTACTGCTTCTTTTTTCTTTTCTTTCTACTGTTTCACACTACTGCTCTCTTCTATTTTTCTGGTTTGTTTTTTGCTATTCCTCATGCTTTTTGCAGCAGGTTTTTTTTGCTTTCTGCTGCTTGTTTGCGTTTTTAGTCCCTCTTTTTTTGGCTGCTACTTCCTTCTTCTTTCTCATTACTCTTCTTTCGCAGTTAGAGAAACCGTCCATCCCTCGTTGCACCATACCTCCATGCAGTTTTCAGTCCCTTTGCATCAGCGGTTTTGTTAATCTTTCACGTCCTCATGCATACCTTGTCCTTCATTTGTTTACATAATACCAAATTATAAGCCAACTGGCCTTGCTTGATAGCCCATTCGGGCTTTTGTGTTTTGCTTTTTATTTTGGGCTTTATTTTTTTTATTTGGGCTTTTTTTATGTTGTAAACTTGGGTCATCTTTATCTTCAAGCTCATTTTTCATTTTTTATTTCTTTTTTTTTTTTTTTGGCCAGGCTCTTCCTCTTTTTACATTTATTTATTATTTATTATTTTTTAATTATTCATTATTTTTTATTACTTATATTATTATTATATTTATTTTATATTTTTATATTTGATATTTAGTTTTTATATCCTTTTATTTAGTCTTTTGTTTAATGGCTAATATTAAGCCATTAATAGGCTTTAAGAATGGGCTTTTAATCGAACATTTATTGCTTATTTTGGGTGTCTTCATTTGGGCCAAAATGATGGGCATCCTTGAGTAGCACACATTGGTCCTCATCATTGAGTATTTTAAAATTAGACCGTGTAATGGGCCTAAAATATTATGATCAAAATGTAATTGCAAATCGAGTATAAGTTAAAGTAATAAATTATCTTGAACAAAATTAGGTGTTTACACATATTCCATCATTTTATTAAGATAACATGTAAAACATAATAAAAGGCATAAAATAAATGACACAACCAAAATACGAATACAATGTAGAACATTTTTAAAAAAAATCAAAATTAAAGAAATCAATGTTAAATATTAATTAAGACTATTAAATCAAAACTTATGGTAAAATATAATCAATATTGGCCTGACTGTCAAAAATTTTCTCCAAGGGAGTCATCAACCTTGGTCCTCATCATTGAGTATTTTAAAATTAGACTATGTAATGGGCCCAAAATATTATGATCAAAACTCAATTGCAAATCGAGTATAAGTTAAAGTAATAAATTATCCTGAACAAAATTAGGTGTCTACACATATTCCATCATTTTATTAAGATAACATGTAAAACATAATAAAAGGCATAAAATAAATGACACAACCAAAATACGAATACAATGTAGAACATTTTTTAAGAAAATCAAAATTAAAGAAATCAATGTTAAATATTAATTAAGACTATTAAATCAAAATTTAGGGTAAAATATAATCAATATTGGCCTGACTGTCAAAAATTTTCTCCAAGGGAGTCGTCAACCTATCATAACAGTTTTAAAGATCATCAGATGAATTTTAAAAAAAATCAAAACAAGAAGTTACCACTAATATTTTTTGGCTAAGTGTGATTGATCACCTAAAAAGTTTATCTTTTCAATAAAATCTTAAAGTTAATTAAAACTTATTAGAAAGATAGTTTTGTTTTATAAAAAACAAAATTGGGTTTAGAAGTACAATTAAAAGTAAGAAAAGATTTGCACTCACACAACACCCTTTTTAAAATTAATACCAACTAGTCACATGTTATCATATTTTATGGATGAAAGTGCTCTTAAGTTAGATATTTAAAATTATTCCCCTTATTTTATTTATTTATTTAAATTTCACAAAATCTTTTTGAAACATATTATTTAGGAATAAAATAAAAATCTTTAATTTCAAAAAATATGTCTAAATTCCTCAATATTTAGGCAAAATTCCAAAAAATATTTCTCCACTTAAAACTCTCATATCCTTAAATTTTGACACAATATTCCTTTACAAAGAACAATTATTAAGAAACCCAATATCTAAGTAAGGTCTTAAGAATTATTTTTACTTAAAAATATTAGCTTTTATTTGTGATAAAATTTTTTTCCAAAATCCCCATTTATTACTTTATATATTTTTAATAATAATAAAATGCAAGTGATGTAGCATGAAGCAAATAAATGATACAAATCATAGTTGTTAGTTTTGTTTCGGTACCGATCGTACCGGTCGATATGCTCCAGTTACACCAAAATACGTTACATCTAAAAATGATTTTTTGCATCAAATTTAGTATTGAGTAATACTGGTTGTTTTCATTAGTTTCAGAATGCTTCATTAAATTTTGTTGGAATAGAATGTTTCACCTGATATGTGAATGTAAAATATATTTTATAATTTTTAATTGTATCTTTTGTTATTTAACTATTTTTAACCTAACAAAAATAAAATTAATTGACAAAATAATTCTTAAAAGTTGAGTTTTTTTTTATTTTTACTTTTTTTATACTTTATTTTTTCTAACCAAAGTTTATAATTTTATATTTTATTTTTTTCAAACCAAAGTTTATAAAAATTTCAGTTTTTTTCAAGAAAACAAGTATACTCCTTTTATAAAGTTTAACAATCATAAAGTTTTGATTTTTTTTATTTTTATCTTAATATTTATACAAAAAATACTTAATTAAATATCATATATCAGATTAAGTGTTTAAAAATATCATCAAAAATTTATGATATTATTTTTATGTTTTTAAACTTATTTATTTGATTTGAATATATTGCATTTTTATTTTGTGGCTTATTAATAATATTATAATATACAAGTTCATGCATGTTTATAAATATATTTATACTAAACCGAAAAATCTAAAATAATAAAACAACCGATAGTGGTATATACCATATTTTTAAAAAAAAACTAAAAGATGATCCTATACGATATTAACAATCTTAATACAAATAAAAATTTAAATATGCAAATGACCAATTTAATTCCATCTTATAAATTCTTGATCTTATATTTTTTTCATTTTTTTATTACTATTTTAAAAAGCATTTGATGATAAAAGAAATTTTATTTATTTATTTTTTGTGTTAGAAGAATTTCTTTAATTCTCTTTATATCTAGACGAAATTTCTGAAAATTAATCCTTCATTTAAGAAATTCTCATAATTAATTTTGGTAAAAAATAAAGATGATATTCTTTAGTAACAATATTATTTGAATTTCTCCTAATATTTCAACAGAGTTTCCAAAATCATTTCTTTAATTTTTAATCTATTTTTTCTAATTTTTTTAAATTATCTTTTTACAATTTTGCATTAATGAATAAAATGCATAAATGAAAATATGAACATGCACGTAATTTTATTTCTTCCCCCAGTAGATTTTATTTGGGATGACAATGGCATTTTGGTATTAGAGATATTTTGTTTATTTTATTTTATTTATTTTTTAACTCTCCAATATTTATATGAAATTAAAAATATTGATTTTTCACTTGAGAAATTCACGTAAAAAATAAGATAATATTTTTTTGCAAAAATAATTGTTTGAATCCTCTTCAATATCTAGATAAGATCTCTAAATATTATATTTACCTATAAATATTATCTTATATTCCCTTTTTAAAAATTTTTTTTAAATCATCTTTAAGTTACAAAATTATTACTGTTCATTTTTTATTCAAATTTCGTTTTATTTTCTCAATCATCCACAAGCAAATTAATTTTTAAGAATATATCTATATGCACTTATTTATTATTACAATTATTATTTTTCACTATTCTTAAAACATTAACAAACATAAAAATATTAAGGATATAATAAAACAAATAAACAAAAAGAGAAGGAAATCAACCCAAATGAAGCTTTTAGGCCTTAAATCCAAAGAAGTGCACCCAAAAAATTCAAGTAATCCAAAGCTTCAAGGGTTTTGCATTGGATAGGTCTAAGCTACAACAGCCTACCACTTCTTCACCGGGCCCCAACAATATTAGCCCAATCTGCAATGACAAGTCATGGGTTGATTGCCAGGTCACTATTGCTGTAGGGGCTCTGCATTTCGGGAAAAGAGAAAGTGAGGTGCCTGTGATGGGAAAGTGATGTTTGATCCAATTATGTTGAAGGTAAAAGAGGCAAAATAAGAAAGGGAAAATGTAGAGCTGGAATTATGGAGGCAATACGAGGAAAGGAATGAGGTAAAGGCTGCCATGGCAACCAACCTTCTTTCTTTCTTTTTTTTATGTAAATTTTCTTTTTCTTTGTTTTTAATTTTTGCAATTTTTCAATTAATCAATTTAAGCCTTAAAATTAAAATTTGAACTCTAATTTTCCTCTAAATTAATATAAAATTAACCCAAAATTGACTTGGATTAGGCTTTGACCCAAGCAAAATGATAAAAAACGATTAATTGGAAATAAAACCAAATTAGCTCAATCCAATTAAAATGTTTGAGCTGTCCTAAATTAACACGTTCAAAGCAAGTATAAAATGAATCAAAATCAAATTACCTCGAATAAAATTAAGTGTTTACAATATCGATATTTGATTTTTTATGATTTTTTTCAATTTTTTTTTTAAATCTAACTTTATTTCTATTATTTCATTTCATTTAATATATATATGTGTGTATTATATTAATAAGATTATTATTTAATATTTTAATTAATAAATTCACTTTTATTTTTTTAATTTTTTTAATTTTTATTAAATTAATTTAATTAAAAAAAATCAATTAAAATGTCCACATTAGAACTCCATTTAACCTTTTTCCTTTCATTTTTTTTATTTTTTAATAAAATTAATTTTACAACAAATAATGTCCTTTAATAAAGATGTTAAAATAATTTGTATTCTACAAATTTAACACATTTCGATTCGGGCCAATTCTTTTTAGGTCGAGATAAATTGAAATAGGTTTCTTTTTTTAAAGAAATAAGAGATCAGGTTGAAAGCATATTTAAACTATTTTGTTTGAATCAATTTTAAAGTACATATACAAATATTTTTTTATTATTAATTTTATTTTACATTTTATATTAATAAATTGATTATCTAATATCTTAGTTTAAAAAATTAATATTTTAAACATAATTACTATGTCCGTATCACATTTTTTGTGAGCTCGTAGAGGTTTTTTTTTTTTTTTTTATTATCTTTTTATTTTTTAAATTAAATAACTTTTGTGAAAATAAGTACAATCCAAATAATTACATCTTATTTTCGTTGGTTTTTTATTCTTATCTTTTATCTTTTTTATTTTTAAATTAAATAAATTTTACAATAAAAATTATTTAAGTAAATATAACAAAACAAAAAAGTTTTTACCTGCAACAATACACGGATATTTTGTTAGTGATTTTCATGTTTCGAAATAACAATGATTAACAAATTAAATATAACAGGAAAATGAAAATTGGTATAGCAACGAGGTAGACTCGTGCACTAGCGGGAGGAAAAAGAAAACGTTAAGATTCCCCTTCACCTAATTCGCGACATGGCACTTTTGACCCGCATGCTACGCCCAATAAATTATGAATAAAATAGTAAATATATATTTTGAAAGGAGTTACTTGGTGAATATTAAAAGAAAATGAAATATTAAAAGAAAATATATTTTTTTTCATTTTCTGTTAAAATGAAAGGAGTTACCTGGTGGATATTAAAAGAAAATGAAAAAAAATATTGAATATTTTATTTTTCTGAACTGGATGTTAATTGGTTCGTTCCTTATGGTCTGTCAAGCTTGACTACTTTTTGATAGTAACAAATTTAATTTTTTGATCTTGTGCTGTTGTTGGTAAGAGCATTTAACTCTTATTTCAATGATAAAATTTAATTGATAATTTTAAATAAATTTAATAATTTATGTATTTATATTTATTTTATTTTATATTAAATATGTATAAAATATAAAAATTATCATATTATAATCGTATTTAACATATTAAATACAAAATATATTTTTAATTTTTATTAAGTTTATATTTTTTAAAAAATTTTAAATTATGTTATTTTAATATTTATTTCATGTCATTTTGATCAAATATCATTATATTATTTTTAAAATTAATTAATCTAAATAAAAATAATAACATACCAACTTCGAAACTTACAATAATTTTTGTAGCTATTTGGTTCTTTCACATTGGAAAGCATTTGCTATAAGAGAAGCGACGATTATAAGACAATGTTGGCTTCCGACTCTGGGTATTATTTTTAGACAACTTGCTATGAGAAAAGTGTTCATGTTTCCTCTCATCTTAACTTCCCTATTTCCAATCTTCAGGATTTCAACGCTCCGAAAACTTTGTCAAATATAGGATACTGCAATTGGAAATGGCCGAGATAGCCGTTAACTTGGTCCTTGAGAGGTTGATTGCTTTGCTCAATGAAGAGGCGGAACTGGTAAGAGATGTCCATAGAGAAGTTCAAGACATAAAGTTTAAGCTAGAGTTCATTTCCTCTTTCCAGAGAGATGCAGATTCAAGGGCGGAGCAAGAAGAAAGCAATAATGGTCTAAAGACGTGGGTGAAACATATAAGGGAAGCAGCTTATAACATTGAGGATGCCATCGATGAGTACATGCTTCATGAAGCAGAACAGCGTAATCAACATGGTTTCATGGCTTTTCTAACAAAAATAGCTTGTCTGATAAAGAATGTGAGGAAACAGCGTGAGATGGTATCAAAGATACAAGAATGTAAACGATCAGTTCAGGTAATCGGGGAAAAAGGGAAAAGATATGGATTCAGTATCTCCGATCAAGGGGGATCAAGCCGCGGTTCAAATGATAATAAACGGCACGACCCCCGAGCTGGCCTTCACTTTGTTAAGAACAACGCACTTGTGGGCATTGAACCTCCTAAAAAGGAGTTGTTAGAAAGGTTGATCCATGGAGCAGCTATGCGCACAGCGATTTCATTTGTGGGGATGGGAGGGATTGGCAAGACCACTCTTGCTAAGAAAGTTTATGATGACCAAACTGTTAAGGGGCATTTTGATTGCCAGGCTTGGATCACAGTGTCACAATCATATAACATGGTTGAGCGGCTTGGGACAATGATCAGACGTCTTTATGAAGCAAAGAAAGAGATCCCTCCCCATGGAATTGATGCAATGGACAAGGAGGAACTGATCAGCAAATCAAGAGAATATTTACAAGACAAGAGATATGTTGTAGTTTTTGATGATGTTTGGAATGAAGACTTTTGGCAAGATATGGAATATGCTTTGCCAGAAAATAACAATGGGGTTAAAATTATAATCACAACAAGAAGTACGAGTGTTGCTAAATTTTGCCTGAAATCTTCCCTTATTCACGTTCACAATTTGGAACCTTTGTCTCTAGAAATGGCTCAAGAACTTTTATGCAGAACAGCCTTCCAATTTGATCAGCAGAAGCTATGTCCCCCTGAGTTAAAGGATTTATCTTTCGACATTGTCAGGAAATGTGAGGGATTACCACTTGGAATTGTTGCTATAGGTGGGCTTCTATCAACCAAATGCTAGGATGTCTTGCAGTGGGAAAGCTTCCGCAATAGCCTTAGCGAACAATTGGAGAGCAATCCCCATCTTACACATGTCAAGAAAATTCTTTGCTTCAGTTATCTTGATCTGTCTCATTACCTTAAATCTCCTTTCTTGTATTTCGGGTTGTTTCCACAAAATTTTTCCATTAGGAGCAAGAGACTGATTCGATTGTGGATTGCAGAGGGTCTTGTAAAAGGAAGGCAAAAAATTACATTGGAAGAAATTGCAGAAGAATACTTAACTAAGCTCATTCATAGAAGCTTAGTTCAAGTTGAATGGAGGGACTCCACTGGAAGAGTTAGACACTGTCGAGTTCATGATTTGATACATGAAGTTGCTCTTTCCCAATTAGAAGAACTAAATTGAGTCAATCCTAGCAAGCACATTTGACAGGTACCAATGGTACAGCTCAACATCTCTCGATCTACAATGGAGCATGTGACTTACCAAGGAGCAAGTATGGTAACTTTCGTACTCATTCGATTTTTTTTTTCAATTTAGAAGAGTTACCTAAACCTATATTCTCAATATTGTCCAATTTCAAACTTTTGAGAGAAATAGATTTTGAAAGAGCTCCATTGGAGTACGTCCCCAAGGAGTTGGGGAATTTGTTTCATTTGAGATATTTAAGCTTGAAAGAAACAAAAGTAAAGATGCTTCCAAAGTCCATTGGCAAATTGCATTACCTCCAAACTTTGGATTTGAAACGTTCTTTCGTTCAAGAGTTACCAATTGAGATAAGCAGTCTGGGTAATTTGCAATATCTTGTAGCTTACAGTGTTGATTGTGATCATCGTTATACTATCAACACTCACCAGGGATTGAAGATCAATGGCAGTGTTCGAAGTTTGGAATCATTAGAAACCCTTTATCATGTAGACTTGCAAGCACAAAATAGAGGGGATTTTTTTAGTGAATTGGGAAAGTTAAGGCGATTGAGAAAACTGGGGATCAGGAAACTAAAGTCAGACGATGGTATGGCTTTGTGTGATGCTATACAGTAGATGCACCATCTTCAAACACTACATATTGCGTCAGTGAAAGAGGATGATTCTCTTCAACGACAATCAATGTCCTCTCCTCCACTTTTCCTTCAAAGTGTTCACCTGCGAGGACGATTAATGAAGTTGCCTGATTGGATTTCTAAACTAAAGCACCTTGTCAAAATTTGTTTACACTGGTCTAGACAATCACATGATTCGATTAAAATCCTTGGAGGTTTGCCAAATCTGCTGGAGTTATGGCTTCATGAAAGCTACAATGGAGCTGAATTGCACTTTGAGGATGGACAGTTCGAAAAACTGAAACACCTTGTACTTCGTTCTTTGACTGGATTAAATAGACTGGTGATAGATAATGGTTCTTTGCCTTGTTTGGAGATTCTTGTAATAGGACCTAGTCCTCGATTACAGGAGGTTCCAAGCAACATTTGTAATTTGAAATGCCTTGAAACTATAGAATTTATAGATATGCCAAAGGAATTCAGTCGAAAGATACTGCCAAATGAAGGCCCAGACTGTTGGAAAATCCAGCAAGTTCCAAATGTTTATTTCCGCTATACAACTCGAGGACTAGATGATGACACCTACAAGCTTGGTGATTTTCGTTTGTATAAATATTCGTGTTAAAGCAGAGCTCCGTCAACCTCAAAGGTACATTCTTCAAAGTTCTATTTAGTTATGATCATTGCTTTTTTTCTTTGTACTTGATTTGCAGCATTCAGATTCACTCATCAATTGATTTGCAGCATTCAGATTCTCTCATCAATTATTGGATGGCTCAATCTATCAATCACCTCAAAGAACTAAGGTCGCGGTAACGGTCGGAGTGGATCAGATCAATGTCATCTCGTTTACCCATTATCAAGGAATTAAGGCTCCAATCGATTGTCGTGTGTCTTCTACATTCTATGCTGCTTTGCACCTAAATCTCCCCTGCTTTGCACATTTCTTTTTTTTTTTCTCTCTCTCCTTTGATTAGTAGTGCTTCTATCGCCAGACTCTGGATTAAAAACTTCTTCTGTAGCTATTTTATGATAATTTTGTGCATGACACAGTTGTAAAGGCTAAATGCGATGTAACATTTAAACATTTTCTCAGTTAACAATGTCAACCTTAATTTGAATTAATGTAAAATGAAATAATTTTTTATTGGATTAAATAAAGATTTAATTACGGTAGTGTAAATCACTCGCGTTAAAATAATGTGGGTAAGAAAATAGCAGTAAATTGTATTTTTCTTCAATTTTTTTCACCAATGAAATAAATGTTAAAATTGGTAATTAAAATAGTAAAACAAGGATCTTTTAAATGAATTCATAAGTAGGTTTTAAATATTTTTAATCATAATTTTTAAACTCTTAATAAATTAAATTGAAAAAAGCTAAAAAAAACTCCAAAAATAATACTCAAAAATCCTGACTCTATATCAAAATGGAGAACTCAAAAACTCCGTTTTTATGGCAATATACCATACCTCAAAATAGATTTTTTCTAAACTTGAAACGAAAGTTCAATTTTAACAAATCATGAAACCTAGTTTTTATATCACCATGAAAACTCAGTTTTATCAATCACAACCCACAAGAAAGCACCAACATAAATTACTCAAGCCAACTTTTTCTTAACAGTTAAAACCTCAAAGAAACTTGCTTTAAATTATGTAACGCCTTTTCATTAGAAGAATATAAAGATATTATATGATATATATGTAAAAATTTAAACTCATATTTGTGGAACACCTTTTGTAAAATAAAATCATAAGATGTTTGGATCAAAGCGAATAACATCTCGTAAGTTGAGTGCACATCTTTACAAATAGTATCAGAGCAGTTACCGGTCATATAGGAATGAAGTGCTACACTATGGGTGCCACCTCTAAAATCTTATGAAAACTAAATGTTATATGGTAAAAACCACCTCTAGAATCACAATGTCTAGTAGAATCTTGGTTTTATGGTTCTATGATTCTGTATTTACTTTGTTCTGGGCTTGACAAGGATGTCAAGTTTTAATGGAGCAAGTTTATGATAACCTAATCTTACAGTGAAGATTTGCTATGGCATATAAATAAAGACTTAAGCCCAAATATGTGAGGTATCTTTTGTGAGACAAAATCGTGAAACATTCAAATCAAAGTGGACAATATCTCGTAGGTTAGGTATGGGTCTCCACAAATAGTATCAAAATTATCACTAGTGAGAAGGGAACAAAATGCTACACCATAAGAGTCATCTTTAGAATCTCGAGAGAATTAAGTGCAACGTGGTCGAAGCCACCTCTAGAATCTCAACATTTGGTGTAATCTTGATTCTTTAGTTTTGTGTATACAATTCTATGCTTCTAAGGATGTCAAGCTCTAACAAAGGAGTTTGTGACACTTCAATATCACATCGAAATATTTAGAGGATTTGTTATGATATATAAGTTGATATTTAAACCCAAACTTGTGAGACCCGCACTCAACCTACAAGGTATTATCTGTTTTGTCCCTAAAGTCTCACAGTTCTATCTCATAAAAGGCGTCTCATAAGTTTAGGTTTAAATCTCTACATATATATCATAATCGATCCTTAAATTATCTCGATGTGGGATTGGAGTGTCACAAACTTTTCTCATTAAAGGTTGACATCCCCATCAAACCCAACACAAAACACATACACACACCCACCAAAACATACCAAACATTGGGCAAGCCCAACACAAGGTACACATAAACCAAAAATCATACTAGACGTTGAGATTCTAAATGTGGCTCCACCATGTAACACTTAGCTCTCGTAAGAATTTAAAGGTGGCTCCCACCATATAACATTTAGCTTCTGTCATACTGGTGATCACTTTGATACTATTTGTGGAGATCAGTACCTAACCTGTGAGGTATTGTCTACTTTAACCCAAAGGTTTCACGATTTTATCCCACAAAAGGTATCTCACAAGTTTGGGTTTAGTCTCTACATATATATTATAACAAATTATCTAAATCTCTTGATATGAGATTAAGGTGTCACAAACTCCCCCCGTTAAAGCTTGACTTCCCTGTTAAGTCCAACACAAAGCACACACAAATCATAGGATCATAGTAAATGTTAAGATTTTGAAGGTGGCTCTCATCGTATAGCACTTAGCTCTCGTAGGATTCTAAAAGAAGCTTTATGTGTAGCACTTAGCTCCTGTTTGACTGAAAATCGCTTTGACATCATTTATGAAAACTCGCATCTAACATGTGAGGTATTATTCACTTTGACTCAAAGGTCTAACAGTTTATCCCACAAAAGGTACCTCATAATTTTTGAATTAATTCTCAACTTATATATCATTGTAGATTCTCAAAATATCTCAATATGAGATTGAAATATTACAAACTCCCCTATTAAAAGTTGATGTCCCCATCAAGCTCAACACAAAGCACACAAATCCATTAAATCACACTGAACGTTGAGCAAGCCTAACATAACGTACACACAAATCATAAGATCACATCAAACTTTAGGATTCTAAAGATGGCTCTCACCATATAGTACTTAGCTCCTGTCCGACTAGCAATCGTTCTGATAATATTTATAGAGATTGTACCCAACCTACGAGGTATTGTTTTCTTTTACCTAAAGGTCTCATGATTTTATCCCACAAAAGGCATTTCGTATGTTTGAGTTTAAATCTTACATATATATCATAGTAGAATCTTAGATTATTTCAATGTGAGATTGGGACGTCACAAACTTCCATTGTTCAAGCTTGACGTCCTTGTCAAGCCCAACTAAAGCATACACACAGATCCTCCAAAACATATTAAACATTAAGCAAGCCTAACATAAAGCACATACAAATCACATGATAACACCAGATGTTTAGATTCTAAAGGTGACTCACACTATATAGCATTTAGCTTATACAAGATTCTAGAAGTAGCTCTCACAGTGTAGCATTTAGCTCTTGTCTGACTGGTGACCTCTCCGATATTATTTATTAAGACCCGTACCTAACCTATGAGGTATTATCTATTTTAACCTGAAGGTCTCATAATTTTATCTCACAGAAGATGCCTTACAAGTTTGAGTTTAGATATTTATATATATATATATATATCATAGTAGAACCTCATATTATTTTGATATGGGATAAGGGCGTAACACCTTTTGCAAGATAAAACCATAAAACTTTTGGTCAAAGTGGACAATACTTCATAGGTTAGGTGTAGATCTCCAAAATATATATATATATATGATTTCTTTGTTATGAATTTGGATATGATTTTTTTATTTCTTTAATCTTTGAATATGATTTTATAATAATATATTGATATATCCACCACTTTTTTGAGTACGAATTTTTACTTTGAAATGATATACAAAATTTGTTACGTACAAATTATGTTTGAAAAAGTATATGAATATGATTTTGTCTAAATTGGGTAATTTGAAATATATTTGTCTTCTAGTATGGCTATGTTTTGACACTGCTAATGTGGCTTAATTATTGGCAATATTGAGATGTACTTTATGGTACCGACACTAGTTTCAAAATTTATCACCGATTGAGAATAGTGAATTTTGTTCACCATACCTTCAATGATATATTTCTATCCTATTGCACTAAAGGGGTTATTGTGATTTTTGTTCTATTCCATTACACTAACGGGTTATGATTGTTTAGTGCATCCACCAGGTTGCTTTTGATATACTTTTGTCCCATTGCACTAATGGGATAACCATGACTATGGTTTTGATTCTGACATATGTCATAAGGGTTAAATGTGGTCATAATATGTTACAGAAGACTAATAAAATTATAATTTTGTGATATTTTATCCTGTTTAGATACGAGTTTTCATAAAAGGTTCCTTACAAGTTAAGGCTTAAGTTTTTATTTATGTACCATAGTATATCCTCAAAACATTCTAATGTAGGATTAGGGTGTCACAAACTTTTCCTTTAAAACTTGACATCCTCGTCAAACCCAATATAAAGCACATACAAAATCACAAAATTGTACTCACAAAACTCCAGAACCAAAATCACAACAGACATTGAAATTCTATAAATGGCTTCCACCATGTAGCATTTAGCTTTTGCAAGATTTTAAAAATGGCTCCCATGATGTTGCACTTAGTTTTCATCTAACTAGTAACCTTTATGATACCATTTATGGAGACCTATATCAAACTTGTGAGGTATTATCCGTTTTGACTTGAAAATCTCATAATTTTATTTCACAAAAAGTGCCTTATAAGTATAAGTTTGAAAATATACATATATATCAAATCATATTACCACATTCTTCCATTGTGAGATTAAGGGTGTTATAATCTCTCCTCATTAAAACTTGATGTCTCTGCTTGACATTTTTGTCAAACCCAACACAAAGCATATACAAACCTACAAATGGTACCAGAGCAATCACTAGTTAATTGGGAGCTAAGTGTGTAACACCCCAATCTGTCTAGGGATCTACTTGATTTTTTTTATTTTATTAATAAAAATTTAAAAAATGAAAAAAAGAGAGAAAAACAAGTGGTTGGGTTTGTGTGAATTTGTTTATCTGAAAGTTAAAATTTAAAAGGGAATCAAAACTCTATTGATATAAGGTTTTCGTGATTTGAACCTTATAAATATAAACCCTAATCAAGCCTAAAGGGATACACAAAAAAGAGATCAGAGAAATAAAAACACATAAAAAGTAAAAAAATACACACGAAGATGGGTAAAAAAATATACAACAAAAAACAGATAGATCATCAAAAAATCAAAAAAATTTTAAAGATTTTTGAAAATTTTTGAAAAATTCCCATATTCTAACAAAATTTTTCAATGATTATTAAATTTTTTTATGGCTTTTCCAAAATTCGATTGAAGATTTTGATAAAGGTTGAATTTTCTGGCAAACTTTTGATGAATTAACCCAAATTTTGACGAGTTTTTCAAAATTAGGTGAAAATTCAATCGGTGTTCTTGAAGTTTTAGAAAAAAAAGAAAATAGAAGAAGAAAAAGAAAAAAAAAAGAAGATCTAAAGGAAAAAAGATGATCATTGCTATTTATACCCCATCAAAACGCCATCATTTTGGTGTTAAGTAACCTCCTAGAATTCGCATATTTCTATTCAAGTCAACCCGACCTAAGCGTTGACTTACGTTTGACTCGCGTTCGACCTTTGTCTCAAGTTGAGCCGAGCCAAGCCATCACCCCAAGCTGTTCTTCTTGAAGTCTCAGTTTCTGCTGAATTGGCTTACATTCTGGCTTTAGAGGCAATCTGTGCTCCACTATCTCTGTGCTTAGCCCTAGCATATCCTGGTAAGACCAAGCAAATATATCTACAAATTCTTGAAGTAAGTCTACCAATCGTTGCCTATCTCCAGATGAAAGTGAAGTGCCCATTCTAACCTCTTTCTTATTCTCTTCATTTCTTAGATTCACTAAGTCCACTACCTCCTGATGAGGCTCAATTAGCTTATTTTCTTGTTCAATCATCCTCATTAGGTCCGGAGGCATAACATATTCTTCAGCATTCTCTTCATTGTCAAGTTCATCAATGTTAATTGAATTCTCAAAGCTAACCTCTTGATTGTTATCATGATTATCTTCATGTTCATTTAAAAACCTGAAATTGAATGAAATGAGATATGTTGGCAAGATGTGCTTCGAAAGATGGAAATAATGAAGACACCAGAAGAAATGAATGAAAATGCATCCTTTTTATTTTTTATTAGAAATAATAAAAGACAAATGGCCCAAAAAAAAAGATCATCCTAATGCCTTAGGCAATAGCTATTGAGATGTTACAATTACATTGTATCAAAATCAAAAGTCAAAGGCATCTTGATGGCACTCCAATTATTCAGCTCATAATCTGATGGACAAAGGTGAACCCATTCCTCTTGATTAAGCCCCACTTCATCTTTAACAACATTAATGGCTAACTGGGCAAAAATGTCTTCCACACTTTTTCTTGTATCTGGGTACATGAATCTTCCAGGTCTGAAAGTTTCATATAAGTGTGGGATAAACATCAGCCTTGCTGTCTTTTCTGATGGCCTTCTTTTGACTTCCCACTCTGTCATCTCATAGCCTAGGCCTACCATGTCGCTATTATCTATTATTGTCGGAGGTTCTTTTATTCTCTGTAAGTTTTTGCCTAGCCCAAGTCCTGGAAACCAGCCCTTGTTGATGACTTGGCTCATCATTATCCTTAAAAAAGGTTGATTTTGAAATCCTTCACCTACAGAATTGACCAATTCAAAAGATCGATAGGAGCATTCTAATGCTTCTTCGGTAGCCTCTACATACGGAGTGTTCAATGGTTGAGTCACTAGCATGTCTTCCTCTTCAACTACCACTATTAATTGACCTTTTACATTGAATTTGATCTTCTGGTGCAAAGTAGAAGGCACAGCTCCTACCATATGAATCCATGGTCGTCCTAACAGACAGCTGTAGGATGGAGAGATATCCATCACTTAAAACTTTACATTGAAGGTGCATGGCCCAATTTGTAAGGGCATCTCAATATCTCTCAGGACTTCTCTTCTGGTCCCATCAAAGGTTCTCACAATCATCTGACTGTCTTTCATATGAGAGTAATCAATGGGTAGCCTTCTCAAAGTTGACATAGGTATGACATTGATAGCAGAGCCATTATCGATAAGAACCTTGGCTATGATATGGCTCTTGCACTTGACTGTGATATGCAGAGCCTTGGCATTTTTTTTTCTCTCCAAAGGAATCTCATCATCGCTGAATGAAATGTGATTTGGCATAACTAGATTTCCAGCCAGGTGGTTCACATATTCAACAGATATGTTATGTGCCACGTATGCCTGATTCAACACTTTCAGCAAGGCGTTTCGGTGTGACTCTGAGTTCAGTAACAGTGATAATAATGAGATTCGAACTGACATTTTATTCAACTGTTCCATAACTGAATACTCACTATGTTTTACAAGCTTCAGGAATTCATAAACCTCTCTTTTTGATACTGGCTTCGGATGATCTTCTTCAGGTTCTATCTCAGGATTATTCCATCTTTCTCTTTCTTTAGCTTTCTCTCTTCTAGCCTTTTTTAACATTTTTGGAGTGTAACACCTCCCACTTCAAGTAATGCCTCCTATGCCAGTTATATTGGAAGCGTCGACTTTGGAGACATTTTCTTCTTGCCCCTGAACCACAGTGTCACAGTCATATCTTCAGGGTATAACTTTATCATCCTTGTACGAAAAAGGAGTCAGGACTTTAAAAGTTACCGACCTGGGAAGGAGCTTGTCTATGATTGACCTCGATTTATTCCCACACTGAATTATCACTAGTTTTGGAAATAGCTTTACAAGCCTATCAGTCATGTACACCTCAACATTTTTCAAGTCTTCTCTTTTTTCATAGACCTCAATCTGAAGTAAATCCAAAAGTTTTTGTACCTCTTGGTGAAACTGCTCACAGGTCTCAATGGAATAGCCTATTGCCCCATTATGATACTTACAACTAGCACCAGCTATATATGCTCCATGATAGCTGTGTGGACTTACTAGTTGTATCATGTCTGCTCTCCGTAAAACATCGAACAGTTGGCTGAGAGGTGTCTTAATATCTGCCACTTCTTTCTTCACATGGCGTTCCTGTTCTTCACTTATAACATTCATATTATGATTTGATAAAGGATTGCCACTAACATTCGGCGCATTCACCCCTCCGGTATCAAAGCAAATCATCTCATCATTGATCAATCGTTGCACTTTGTGTTTCAGGGTGGTGCAATTTTTGATGGAGTGACCAGCAATCCCATAATAGTAGTCACAGTGGGCTGTGGGATCATACCACTTGGGGTAAAGTGGCTTGAGGGGTTCCAATTTACTTGGAGCAATCAAATGATTATTGTAAAGCTCCTTATATAATTTCGTATAAGTTATTGGAATTGGGTCAAAAACAGGTTTCTCACGAGTAGTTTGTTGCTCTCGCAAACCACCAATGGGGTTAGTTGGACGATTTTGGGGTCTTAGGGTAGGCTGAATGTTAGGACTGTACATGGTATTTAGAGGCCTATGAGAGGTTTGATATGTTTGGGGGTATGGTGATTGTGCAAATGGTTGGTATGGGTGAAGGGAAGTGTTATTTACAGTAGGGTAATATGATAGATATTCTGGTGGTGAGTAGGGTTGATAGCCTCCAAATTGCTATCTATCAAAGCTCACAGCCTGAGCTTCAGTTTTTTTCTTCTTCAGGACTCTCTTGCTAGATGCTTCATTTCCCTCTAGCTTGCCATTCTTGATGGCACTTTCAATAATTTCTCTCGAAATTACCATATCAGTAAAATTTTTTGTTGCATTCCCTATCATCTTTTCATAATAGGGAGGTTTCAAAGTGCTAACAAACAGCATTGTAGTCTCCTTTTCAGTCAGAGAAGGTTGTACTTGAGAAACAATATCCTTCCACCTCTGAGCATACTCTTTAAAAAACTCGTTTGTCTTTTTTTCCAGATTCTGTAAAGACAAATGATCAGGGGCTAAATCGATAATATGTCGATATTGACCGATGAAGTCATGTGTCATATCGTTCCAAGAGTGAATGCGGGTTCTATCCAACTGGACATACCATATGGCCGCAGAGCCAGTAAGATTACCCTGAAAGACATGCATTAATAATTTTTTATCATGAGCATGAGCTGCCATCTTTCGATAATACATTGTGATATGAGTTCTGAGGCATTTTGTACCATCATATTTTTTAAATTTTGGTACTTTGAACTTATGAGGAATAACCACATCAGGGACTAGGCAGAGCCCAGCAGCGTCAACTGACCCATAAAAACTAAATCTTTTCACAGCCCGTAGCCTTTGTTCTAGCATACTAATCTTTGAGCTTCCCTGAGTTTCCACTCTTATCTTTTCTTTCTCTTTCTCTTTTAAATCATTTAGATCAAGAATTGGTTCTGTTACCTTTTCAGTAAAGATAAGATTTACGTAGCTATTATATTACCTTGGGTTGGAAGCTGACGGTATTCCAGGATATGTTGGATATGTGAAATGTTACGGTAGAACTTCTTGAGTAGACTGGGCTTGAGATGGGCCAAAACCTAGAGGATATAAAGGGTCAGCCACTTTTTGTAGCGGGGGAACTTGTTGGCTTGCATTTTCTTCAACTCTTTTTCTTTTATTCATGCTATTAAGAGCATCCAGAATCTTACTCAACTCACTTTCAATCTTTTCCTGTGCTTTTTCTATCTTTTCAAATCTATGAGAATTTTTCTGCTCCATTTGCCTTGCTCTAGATCTTGTGTTATATCGATGGGTAGGGTTCTTGCTAGATGGAGCTATCCTTGAACCTTGAGTACCATATCTTAGAATTAGTAAATTTGCATGACTATCACATGGTTACTTTGTTAAGTGTAATGAATGAGAATGCAATGAATGAAAAATATATGTATGCAAAAAACATTTACCTTAAAACGGTATTCAACTAAAAGATTTCATTTATTCCAAAAAAACTTTTATCTACATTGAGTTTATCATCCTAGAATTATAGCCATAAAATTGTTTGATCTGTTCATACTGGGCCTTGGCTTCTTCGATGAAGTTCAACAGATGCTGTCCATATTCTCCTACTGGGGTCACTATTTGTCTCAATGCCTCTGCCTCTTCCACCATCTCCCTTGCCTTGCATACCCCTTTATAGATTTGGGTTGTTAAGTGCTCAATGTATTTCTGCCTTCCTAAGTTCTCTCTCTTACCACACCAGACTTAGTATGATAATTCTCTATGTTCTCTAACCTGCAGCGATGTGGTCTCCTTATTCATCCAACTTTTGACTTAGCTTGCTCAAATAACTGTTTAGCATGTTAATTTCTGTCTGTGCTTCAGTACTTTCTTCTTCTAATTCAGCATACTCTTGCTTCAATCTTGTATTTTTCTCAGTCAGCTCGACAATGGTTATCTCTTTGGCCTTTTCTCTCACACATACCCTTTTGTGCTCTTGGTGTAGCTTTGTTAGATCTTCAATAGCTGTATCACGTTCTCTAGCAATCTTGTGAACTTTAACTTCATAACTTTTGGCTCTTCCTTTCCACTGGGCTTTTTCTTCTTGAAGCTTCTGGATTTCTTGCTTTAACTTGCTCTTTTCAGACTTAAATTCTTTTGTTGCCAGCTCTAATTCTGATGGTATCTCTTCGAGTTTTTCTTCTGTTGGTGGTTGAGAGATTTCATAAGTGAATACCATTTCTTGTCTTCTTTTTGTTCTCCAAACCAAGTATCTTGGGGTGACTTTATCAGTAAATGGTCCAGGACTCACTCTTCGAGGATTTTTCCATGCTTTAATTATCTCATTCATCCTCTGAAATGCTTTAGGCTCACTGTAAGAGAAATCTAACTGATGAAGCCCATAAGTCATAGGAATGAGCGTTTTCTTCCAAATTACCTTCTCACTAGGAGTGGTGCATAATTCGTCACTCTTCATAAACCTAGAAGTGGGACCACTGTACTATCCCTACATTGATACAACATAGGCTCACGATTCATCCATGAGGCTAACCATCTCACCCTGGAGCTTTTCAACTTTTGTAGGAAAGTTATCCATTCTTGTTTAGACTTCCGCTTTGACCACCCACTTTCACAGAATTTCTTGATCGGAACACGATTACGGATATAAAGCTTCGAAAAAGCACCATTTCCCTGTTCAAAATGGCTTTTCATCCATAAGTACAATAACTGTATGCAACCTATGAAGCATTCTCCATTCTGACGACAATAACTCAAAGATCTGATAGTCTCTACTAATATTATCGTTGAAGAATTACAGTCATTGATCACACTCTCAAAGAAATCAATCACCGCTATCTCAATATATCCCAAAACCTTTGGAAAGACCACCAGTCCGTATATGGCCAAGGCAAATATATCTAACCCCCGTTCTTCATTGGCATGTTACATCAGAAACTCATGAAAGAACTTTCAAGGTAGGCAAACCTGTTCTTGTTTCTTCTTTGTATGAGAATCCATAATTTCCTTGTCTATCCCCATGAGTTGAGCCAGACTTTTATGAAATTCTGACTTATGTTTTTTGACATATATCTTGTCAGGAGTCTTGAGGTGCAAACCCAATAAGATCGAATATTCTTCGATGGTGAGAGTCATATCAACTTTATTAAAGATGAAACACTTGTATGCAGGATCCCAGAATTATGTTGCAGCTCTGATTAGTTGATCATCAACAACTACTGCTAGAAGGTGTGCTATATGCCCATGTTTCTGACAAAATTGCTCTTGTCTTGACAGACTCATCTTTTTCCAGATATCAACCAAATCCTCTAAATTGTTCTGTTTGAGGAGGATAGATGTTTCTTGAGACAGAATAGAATCATACCTGATTGGCAAGCAATCTCCCATCTTCAGTTGAATCTTTTTTGACTGGGCCCTTACTTCATTGGGTGTCCCACAAGGTGCTAATACGGATGAAGAACAAACTAGTTGTTTAGTGGAGTCCATGAAAAAATTTGTTAAAGACCATTTTTCAAGCAAATGTTCTTTATGCAATTTTATGATATACGTATGAACCAATGCAAAAGAATAAGAAAAAGGTTAGTATACCCAAAAAAAAAAAATAACTAAGTAAATTTAAACATCACACAGAGTAAAAGGGATGAATCCTATATTTTTGGTCAATTCTAAAAGGGAAGAGTGATGGCTCTATCTATAGGTTAGGCACTTTTAAGGTTCACTATATGCGATTTTAAGGTCAAAGTCTAAAGGTCCTCAAATTGCTCCTTACATCTTTGTCCATCACAGACTAGTAAGGCACCATAATCCTCACCCATTACAGGCTACAAGTGAAAAAGGTTCAATTTGAGTGGGAGTATTTCGCTAGCCACTGCGGAGGCATTAGACCTCACGAAAGCAATAGGTACTTTACTCCCTCCTAGAGAGATGGAGCTCAGGTGTAGAGCTCATGTTATGCACATGCATATGAATGACATAATTAACAAGGTAAATAAACATGAATGAATAATAACACATATATTCAAAAAGGTTTAATTTTATTAGGCTTTTGGATAACACAAATTATTTGCTGGCCTGACTCTTAAAGTCCCCAGCGGAGTCGCCAAGCTATCATAACGTCTAGATCCGGAGATCTATCACTAGACATTGACTTGAAGGAGTCGCCACCAATCTTTTTTTGTCTAGGTGCGATTGGCCACCTAAGGAATCTGTCCTTTCAGGGAACACCTAAGTTTAAGGGTCCCTAAAAGAATAGGTTCAGGTCTACTAACTAGAACAGGGTTCGAGAGTTCGGTTACGTGTGAGGAAGGTTATAGCACCCTCACAATACCCATCAAAGATGGTACTAGCTTAAATTTGTGTTATCCAATGAGCCTTAAAATTTTACCAAGTAATTAATTATTGGAAATTATTCTCAATTGACTCTAATACTTTTAGCAAAAAATTAAGAAAATTCTCTCACCTCAAGAGTATGCAAGAAAATTACTGTTTCACTTGCAAAGGCTCCATTGTCGGATTATTTAACATAAACAAAAAAAGAAGAAGAAAAGAATGATTGTTTTTGTGTAGGAAAAATTGATACTTTTAACTTTTTCCCAAAAATATTCTTTTGAAACTTTAATTTCGAGAAAAATTGATACTTTCAACTTTTCCTCAAAAATTTCTTTTTTTCGAAAATTTATTTTTAAGGAAAATTGATACTTTCAACTTTTCCTCAAAAAAACTTTTTTTTTGAAAATTTATTTTTAAGAAAAATTGATACTTTCAACTTTTCCCCAAAAATATTTTTTTGATTTTATTTAAAGAAAATAACAAAATAAAAGTGAAAATAAAAAAAAAGTAAAACAAAAATAAAAATAAAATAAAGAGAAAAGAATATTAAATAAACATAATCTAATAATAATAATAAATAAATAAATTTTAAAAAAAAAAACCTGGAGCGGCTCGGCTCGGCTCGGCTCAAGAAAGAAAAATGGCTCGGAAAAGTGGCTCGGGACGTCGGCTCGGCTGGGCTAACACTCGGGGAGGTAGAACACACGCGGATCGAAAAGCAGGTTGACGCTCGGGTTGGGTCGGATCTTGGCAAAACGCGTAGATCTTCTAGGTTACTTAACGCAAAAACGACGTCGTTTTGGAAGGGTATATAAGGCTGTTTCCTTCATTTTTTTGGCATAAACCTTCTCTCTTTTCTCTCTCTTCTTTCCTTTTCTCTCCTTTCTCTCTAAAACGACCAAAGAACTCCGGTTGAATATTCACCAGATTCTGGAATTTTTCGTCGGAATTTGGGTTTTCCGTCGAAAGTTCGTCGAAAAGTTGGTCGGTTTCTGGGAATCTTCATCGAAAACTGGGCAGCTGGCCGAAAACTTCAAACTTGACCAGAATTATCGTCAAAAAATTCAACTTTCACCAAAAAAATCATAGGAATCTGAAAATTTTCTAGAAATTTCCAGAAAAAAAATTTTCGCCAAAAATCTCCAAAATTTTTTTTCGATTCCTACAGCTGTTCTAACACTTCTAAACCTTTTCTTAGCCTTTAAAAATCTTTTATACGCCATTTTCTCTCAACCAGTAACTTCTTTTCTCACTGTTTTTCTGTGTTCTGTTCTGTTCCTAAGGATCCCTTTTATAGGGATTGATCAGAAGAGTTTCTGATCAATCCCAATTCCTCTTTGGATCGGGATTCAATCATTGAATCCAACATGGACTCTTCTGATTGAATCCTAATCCAATTTTCAGCCAGATAAATAAAAAAAATCAAACGAAAATAAATAAGATAAATAAAAAAAATTAATAGATAAATTAAAATTAAATAACAGATAATACATAATCTGATATACATAAATATTAATAGGAAAAAAAATAATAATATAGATATATACATATTAATAAATACATAAATACCTAAGATAAAAAAAATAAAAGAAAAAAATATATAAAAACAATAATAATAATAAAAATAAAAATAAAATAAAAATGTAAAATACAAAATAAAAAAAATAAAAATAAAAAATAAAATGAAGAAAAAAAGAACATAGACTTACCTATTTGGACCAGGCCCAATTGATCCGGGCTTGGACCAAATTGGGTGTCTACAACTATCAAGACTTGTTTCAGTCATGAAAAAGATAACCATATCAGAGATAGTAAAATTTGTCACTACTAATTGATTTGAGGAAGTGACAACTAGTAAAACCACAAGAGTACTACAGAAGTCTTGAGAACAAAGAGAGTTGGAGAGAAAAGAGATTGAGAAACTAAGAAGCCTATTGAAAACTCTCAAAAAGTCTACTGAGTTATGTTCTTTGGGTAAGGTCCCCAGTTCAGCTAAAACTTCTGGTTCTCATGGATTCAATGTCTCAGTTAAGCCTATTACAAGTTCTTAAGTCATTGACTCTGGAGCCACAGATCATATAACACATTTCTCACCGAAGTTTAGTATATATACTCTGTGTCCTAATAATAAGAAAATTATTATTGCATACGGTTTACTTATAATGGTGGCTGGATTAAGTGATGTTTAAATTAATCCTTCGTTTGTTCTTAAAAATGTTCTTCATGTTCTTAGATTGCCTACTAATCTTATATTTATACAAAAACTTACTAGAGACATGAACTACAAAATGACTTTTTATCCTTTCTATTGTGAATTTCAAGACTAGAGTTTAGGGAAGATGATTGGACTTTTTAAGGGGAAAGATGGACTATACTATCTTTAGACATCAAACAACGCAAGTAATATCAAGAATAGTTTAGCTTTGTCATTTTTTTTTTTGAAAAATCTCTCAATAAAGACAAAATCTAGCTTTATCATTTTTGTCTTGGACATCTTTCTTTCGAAACTTTGAAAAACATGTTTCCTTCTTTGTTCAAAGAATTAAATGTCAAAAATTTCATTGTGTTGTTTATGAACTCACAAAGCATAGACGTGTGTCTTTTTCAATTAGCAATAAAAAGAAGTTCTATTCCTTTTTACTTAATTCATAGTGACATATGGTGTCCCTCTACAATTCCTAATATTTTTGGTGCAAAGTGATTTGTTTTTTTCATAGATGAGTGTACCAGAGTCTTTTGGATATTTTTATTTAAATCTAAATTAGATGTGAATAATTTGTTTTTAAGCTTTCAAAACATGATCCAAAATCAATTTGGAATGAAAATCAAGAGATTTAGGTCTGATAATACAAGAAATTATTTCAATCAAGTTTATCTACCTATTTTCAAAATAAGGAGATTATCCATGAGTCATCTTGTGTTAATATTAATAGTAGAATGAAATAGTGAGAGGAAAAACAACCATTTACTAGCCACAATCCAACCTTTACTTTTTTAAGTAAACGTAACCAATTCCTATTGAGGTAAGCTGTTCTCATTGCCACACATATTATAAACATGTTACCTTTAAAGGTTTTGGGATTTAAAACTCCTATAAAACTACTCTTACAATTCTATCCCAACTTTAATACCATAAACAACCTCACACCTAGAATATTTGATTATACATCATTTGTTCATGTTCACAGTTATAATAGAGGGAATTCGATCCTAGAGCAATTAAGTGCATTTTTGTAGGGTATTCATCAATTTAGAAAGAGTATAAGTGCTATCATCCTCCTACCAAAAAATTTTATATGTCTGCAGATATCATTTTTTAAAAAAGTAAACAATTTTTTACTCAACCTTATATTTAGAGGAGACTTCATCGTGGAAGATAAGAATAAAGACTTCTTTTTGCTTGATTTGTTCTCCTCTTCAACATTTTCACCCATTAATTCCTTTAAGTCTAAACCTATTTCTTTTTAGTCTAAATCAAACATTGAATTTGAGTTTGAGCTAATTTCAAACACAAAAGATTTGACAAAGGATAATATTGTTCTTGATTCTATGAAGAAATTACAGATGTATCCAAAAAGAAAAGTTTTAGATCCTAAATTAGTGCAAATCCAAAAACTTGATCCTAATTTTGAAAATGAGGTAACTACAGTCTTTGACTTTGTTTCTCAAAATGAGCATGAATCTTCTAAAACTATAACTAATGATTATGATCTACCTATTACCATTATGAAAGAACCAGAGAATGTATTAAGCATCCACTATACCCAATCTCTAATTTTGTGTTATTTGAAAATTTCTTATCATCCCACAAAAATTTTTTTGTGAGCCTAAATACTATTTTTGTTCCAACTACATTATCCGAGGCATTATCCAGTGAGAAATGAAGGCAAGTTATGAAAACAGAAATGGAGACTTAAAAAAAAATATATGGGAACTGATAGAATTGCCTAAAGGAAAAAATTTCATGTTGAATGTAAATGAGTTTTTATTGTAAAATACAAGACAGATGGTACCATTGAAAGGTATAAAGCCATGTTGGTGGTTAAGGGCTACACTCAAACTTATGGAGTGAATTATCAAGAAACTTTTGCTCCAGTTACCAAGATGAATACAGTTAGAATTTTATTATCATTGGCTGCAAATTACAATTAGCAGCTTCAACAATTTGATTTAAATAATATTTTCTACATGATGATTTAGAAGAAGAAAAATATATGAAGGTTTCACCAGGATTTAGAGGTCATTTAGAAGTAAACAAAGTATGCAAGCTTTTATATGGGCTTAAATAGTCTCTTATAGCTTAGTTTGAGAGATTTGCTGAAGTGATGCTAGTAATGAGATATAAGCAAAGTCAAGAAGATCAAATATTATTTATCAAGCACTCTAATTCAAGAAAAATCACAGTTCTATTAGTATATGTTGATGATATAATTATAGTTGGACATGATGAAAAAAAGAGAGAGAATGTTTAAAACAGTGTTTGACTAGAAAATTTAAGATAAAAGAGCTAGGGAGATTGAAGTACTTCATAGGAATTGAAGTAGCTCATTCACGGCATGGTACTTTCATCTCACAATAGAAATATGTGATAGATCATTTGAAGAAAACTGAGAAGCTTGTATGTAAACCTGCAAATACTTTTATAGATCCTAATCATAAACTTAGAGAAGCTAATAAAGATGCTGCTGTAGATAAAGAGATAAATCGGAGATTAGTTGAAAGATTCATTTATCTCTCATATACTAGACTTGATATAACATATGCTATGAGTGTGATAAGTCAATTTATGCATAATCCTAAAGAAGTGTACCTATAGGTTGTATACCATTTATTGCACTATTTAAAGACTAATCCTAGGAGAGGTATCTTATGCAAAAAAAAATTAGGATTGGTTCTAGAGGCATATACAAATACGGATTATGTAGGTTCAGTAACTGATAAAAGATTCACCTCAGGCTACTGCACTTTCGTAGGTGGTAATGTTGTAAGTTGGAGGAGTAAAAAATAAAATGTGGTGACAAGATCAAGTGCTAAAGCAAAGTTGAAAGTAATAGCTTAAGGAATTTGTGAACTACTATGGTTAAAAATTATCCTAGAAGACTTGAAGATTAAGTAGGATGAACCAATGAGACTCCACTGTGATAACAAGTGTGTTATAAGCATTGCACACAATCTTGTGCAACATGACAGAACAAAATACATTGAAGTAGACTAATATTTCATAAAGGAAAAACTAGTTAGTAGGTTGATTTATACACCATATGTATCAACCAAGAGTCAATTTGTAAATGTATTGACTAAAGGTCTCAGTAGTGCATCATTTCAAGAAATTATTTTCAAGCTGGGAATGGAAAATATCTATTCACTAGCTTGAGGGGGAATGTGAAAAAACACTTATTTACAATTAGTTGTAATCTTGTTGTTTGTACATTTATATTTGTATCTCTAGAATTAAGTATTTATATTCTTAGAATTAAAGACAAAAAATTAAGATAGACAATCACTCAATTATAGGACTAGTTTTAAGAATATTTAGTTTTCTAGTTTACCAAACAGTTAATTATATATAAACTTAAGGTATTTATATAATTTTTTATGAATAATTTTTTAATATACATTCGGTTTTATTCTTAGTTTTTTATACAGTTTTATTTTTTAGTTTTTCCACAAAAGGTATGGTTGAATGCAGGTTTTGTGCTTGGCTGTTCAACATATATACATATGAAAATGCATAAATCTGACATATCTTGGCATTGGATGAACGAAATAAATGATTGTTTTACTGTCAGTTAATTTCACATCGTTGTTAAATGAGATTCTCAAATTCGACTCGTTTTTTCTATAACATTTACTTGCTTGCCTATATTTTAACTTGTTTTTGGTTCTGAATGATGTTACATTTTTAAAAATCTTTATTCCTTATTTCCATGCTACTGAAATTGGTACAATGGAGTATAATTTAATAATAAGTGCCCCATGGGGTTGCATTTTATTAAAAAATTTATTTGTTTCTTTATCTTGTGATAAGTTCATAACAATGTTATTGATATAGTCTTTTTTTGTATTGAAATGTCTTAACATATTGTTTTTAGTTATTAATAAAAACAAAAAAAAAAAGAAAAACAAAGCTAAAGCAAATCAACCTACACAATGGGGAGGCTGGGAATGGGAGTTAGAAGTTTAGGAGGTAGGGGGAATAAAGGGGAAATGGAAATGGTTATTGTGCCTACAAAATGTGGGAATGGCCATTACCACCTTGCTATGCCCAAACATAAATGCTGTGCTGTAGGTGTCAATTGAAGTAGCAGATTATTATTTTTTGGAATTGATAACATATACCTCTTGTTTTTCAGAATAGATGCAGATGCTTGGTCCTTATGTATCCTTCTATACCAGAGATGCTGCAAAGTCTTTATGAAGGGGGCTATAAGCTGGTCTTGTTTTCCTTCTAAAAGCTTTCTGCTTGTTTATTTTGTATAAGAAAATATGATTGTTGTGCATTTGTTATTTTTTTTAATAATTTTGTTTGTTCAATAATTACGTAATCTTTACGAATGAATACAATATTGATCGTTGGAAGAATAAAAGACAGGTGGCTGTTGACTCAAAAATTGGACGTCTCAACAATTTCATTAAGCAAGTAAAGGTTTCATGCAGGTTCGGTTTGCTACCTTTATTAACCTTTTGTTATTCCTGTATAAAAAGCAAGTGTTTCCAATCTATTTTGACTTCTCAGCAGCAATAACTGTCAAATCATTTCTGGTGCTGAACTTATCCTAATTCTGAGTTGATTAGCATGATGATGCTTCATGAAGTAATTGCTCCCAGTCTACATCCAGACATTGCTTGCAGTCCGCATCGATGGTGTTAAATTTTGTTTATCAAGTTAAAAAATAATTGCTCTAAATGGTGTTAAATTTTGTTTATCAAGTTGCTGCTCAAATCTTTTAGAAGATGGAACACATCACTGAGCAGAGTAGGGAAAATGCATTCATCTAGCCACCCTTTGAGATTAAGGCTTATTTGAGTTGAACCAATGTGCTGCATAAAATTTCTAGCAAAAAAAAAAAAAAAAATACACATCCCGACATTGAGATCCCCTGGGTTCTTTAATAAACATTTTAAATGGTTTATCAATAAAACAGCTTACTCTTTAGCCATCATTCTTTGGTATTTGAAAAAATTTCGTGGTCACACCATAAGGTATGATGCTATCTGAACAATAAAGACAAATCACCATGTTGATCTCTGTAATGATAGAATCATCTATAATAAACATCTGGCCATAGTCTTTTTGCTTGCTTTTTTATACTTTTTCTTAAATGATTGTGGAATGTGTCTACAGTGCTCTACATAATATAACAATACTATGAATTTGAAAGGTCTTCACCTTTTTTTTTTATATATATATGTGCAGGTTTATATAGCTCGTGGGGTAGACAGTGTTGGCGGTAAAGCAGATGATCGTTTCCATAAACTTAATCCCAGGATGTCGCACATTATGGAGAAACACTTCAATGCTGGCATTCCAATTGATATGGATAAGTTATTTTCCTTTTCTTTTTTATCTTGTTTCACTATTCTGAGCTTTTAAGTAGTTTGCTTTTAGTTACTGATAGTGATTTGAGAAATTTTTGAGTATAATAGTATGATCTGAGTGCTTAAGGATTTGTTAATATCACTTTTTCACAGGAATGCTGACTGATAGAAGCTCTGATTGTCTGTCTTGTAGATCTTTTTATGTTGGTGATGCTTCCGGGAGACGTGATGACCATAGTGATGCTGATATAAAATTTGCACAAGTGTAAGTGAACTTGTTCATTTAGTGATATTTTATTTTATTTTTCAAAAAAATTAACTTTCAAATATTGATTTTTGTAGGCAATAACATGTCTTTCTCTCTGTCATTTGGTTGAGACTGGAATATTGAAATGCTTCATTCTCTCTTGTCATTTGGTTGTTTCCTCTTAGCCCTTTTCAGTAACGTGCAATAAACTATGGTCCTTTTAATGCATATATTCTAAATTGCCTATTGTTCCACATATGTTCCTCTTGCATAACTCAATTATCAGTACGGAATGGTTAAGTCTTATGCCGTGAAGTTTTGGCTGGGAAGAGAAAAGATGCATCGGACTTCTCTTAGAATAGGTTAAGTCATATGATAATCCTCATTACTACTATGATCACCTATAGAAGCATTGAAATTCATATTTATTGATAAGGATCAAAACTCATATATATCAAATTAACATATTTCATGTCATGTTTTTAGATGTGTGAAGGCATTCACTCACTATTAGTAGTACAAAAATACTAATTACTGGTTATGCATGGTCAACAGATTCATTTCCATGATTATTTTATGGTTGCGGGCAATAGGATTGAGGTTTTAGGTTCCCAAGGACTATTTCCACACTTGGGTGAATTTTGGTTAGTAGCTTTTAATGCAAAACATAGCTATACTTATCACTGACTGGAATGTATTTCTTTATTAGATATATGCTATACTCATCATGTCTGATGCATCTTTTTAATGCAAAGTCTGAAGAACAAATTGTTATCATTGGACATTATTGTGCTATAGATTGATTCATATGATCTTTCTCTCTCTTGTTAGAAAATTTTAAGTGAAAATAGAACTTCATTTGCAGCCCCCATTCCTAAAATGAGCACATTCTTTGCCTGCTGTCCCAACAGCAATAGCGAGTTTCCCATGCTAATTGATAATAATATCAGCTAACCATGTTTTGAAGCCTACACATTAACGATGTTTTGAAGTTTCATTAACTGATGTTGCAAATCTCATCTTGATGGAGTGTATGTTTAGATCTAGTTGAGCATTTCAGCAGTAGAACCTTTCAACAAAGAGAATGACATATTGTAAATTTATTTGAGGAAAGAGTATAAGGAAATAGTGGAAGGATGTTATACAAAGATCACTAGTGATGTAGCTTAACATCTTTCCATGTTAATTGTGAAAAAATTAAGACATTAGTCAAGGTGCAATGTGGGTTTGTCACATATAACATCTAGTAATCACATATATGTCATGATGGCCTATTGGAAATAATTGAATTGACAAGAGTGCAACTTAAACTTGCTCTTAGCAGGAAGAATAGAAAGAGACTAAAATGAAATTTTTTTTTAATCTAATGATTAAGCTACAAAGTAAAAAAAGTGATCATGACTTTTAACTCTTGGATTAACAAATTTTTTATTCTTATCTCTTTTCATCTTTCCTACCAAGTAAAGCATTTCGACAATAAGGTCAGAATTTGATCATATATGTCAAAGTCAATCTTTCTAAGGGTCCATTTGGAATTCGCTGGACCCCCGATTACAATTGGAGTTTGGGCCAATCTCACTGTACAGTGTAAAAATTTTCATTTGGTTTTCATTGTCACTACACGATTGATACCAGTTTTTCACTGGCCAATTTTGGTTCTCTGGCCAATTGGGCTTTCTTTCGTTTTTCTTTTTTATCCTTTAGTTTTTATTGTAAATACAAAATCATTCCTATGATTTAATTATTTTCTTTTCTCTTTTAATTTTTATTTAAAATTTTGAAATAATTTTAATTTAATAATAAAGAATATTATTTGATATATTATTGTTTTTATTAATTTTTAATTATTTATTAATTTTATCAATAATTTAAAATTTTTATTTATATAATCTTTAAACTAATATCTTTAATAGTCATTTTTTATCTTATTAAAATTTATCTTACCGCTATCACTGTATTTGTATCCAAACATATATTTTTATCATTGATTTTAATTTCACCGTTACAGTAACTAATCTCACAACTACTACTGTTTTTAATCTCATCGAAGTTAAACTCACCGTCTATCCAAATGAAGCTCAAGGTGCAAGTTGTCAAGAAGTCTTGTGGTTACATTTATACTGTATTGTTAGGGTTAAAAAACTTCATTAGTTTTCTATTCAATCCAATTTTTTCCCTTTTTCTAGCCTTTAACTGGAAAGTGAGTTAATTGAGAAATACAATGTGAATATTTTAAGTTTCTATCAAAATAAGGTGAAATTAAAGGAGGCAAAGCTTTAAATATTTGATCCCAAATGAAGCATTTATTTTGATTTTATTGAGAATGTGATGATGTGAAAAAGCAATTAAAAATGATGATATTTTTGCTATAATTTCAAATTAGAAAGTGAGAATCCCATATTAGAAAAGAAAGATAATGGAGAGCCCAAAATGAAGAGTAAAAATGACTAGATATTGGAATTGGATAGCACGTTTCAAGAAAAACTACTAAAAATATATATATTTATATACATGAGAAAAATGGAAACCTGTCGGCCAAGAAGGAGATTGAACGGAGAAGGAAATCCAACCGAAGAGCCACCAGCAGAGGAAGAAATCCAACCAAAGAGCCACTATCGAAAAAGGAAATTGAGCAGCAAACTCATCGGTGAATGAGACCAAACAAAAAAAAGAAGCTCGATGGAGGGGGAACTATTTGTGTAAAAACACCTTTGGCTGAATGCTTCTGAGTAAACAGAAAGAGGACTTGATGAAATTTAGGGTGAACTTAACGATACGATGCTTGCCGCTTTAAACACCACTAAAGGGTGTATATGGTGGTGTTTTCCTACACAAACACCATTGAAGGTTGTATACTATAGTAAACGCCACTAAATATGTATAAGAGTTAGAAATTATTTTTATTATTTTATGGCTTTTTATTACGTAAATGCCACAAAGATTAGTAAATAGCTGAGTTTAATGGAAAAAACGCCAGTAATTGATTAAAACAAAAATTGATAATTTTCATTTTAATTGATATTGAAAATCTTTTGTGGCGTTTATAGACATAAACGGTACTATATATCCCTGATTAATGGCTTTTTTTTTGAACAAATGGTGGTATTTAAAATTTTAGTGGAGTTTGGATTAAACACGTTGCCACTTTTTTGAAAACATGGAATTTAGCTGCGTTTATTAGTGAAGTGTCGTCAAATAAGTGCCACCATTTGCCCATTTTCTAGTCGTATTATTGATTAATTATTAGTTATCAATAGTTAAGTACTAAGTCATCATTTATTTTTTGTTAAATTATTCTTAATTTAATATTATGTTATTATGCATTTACAACTATATTATAATTGATTTACCATTAAAGTATTATGCATATATTATTATATTATTACTGATTTAGTAAAAGAGTTATTAATTATTTACTACTAAATTATTATTTATTTTCTATTAAGTTATCACTAATTTATTTCTTAGTTATCAATTATTACTATTAAGTTATACTAATTATATTTATATTTTTAATTATTAATTACTAAATTATTAATTATTTGGTATATTGTTTTCAGTGATTTATATACGTATATCCAAAAGGAAAGTAACCAAATGTATGTTTGATGATGTAATTTATTAGGTAAAGAAAGAAAGAAGAAAAGTTCAAGTTTAAATGACTTGAAAAGCATGACTATTCATAGTTTAACACGTAATAATAAGTTAAAAGCATAACTTTTTATACTAATGCAAGTATTAAAACTAAATTCAATAAATATATACAATAAATTAAATCAATATTTCTAAAATATTCTTCAAAATTTTTAGTTCATGGTAAAATAGTATATATTAAGATAAGTTTTATTGATGATTTGATTAAATTATTAGTGTATATATTTTCATACCTATTAGTGAAGTACAATTGTATATAAATTGAAAATTTTGAAGTGTTATGTCACCAATGGAAGTAATAAATTTTGCCTTATGTTTCTATTTTTAAGTAAATAATTTTGGGTAAAAATTTTGTTATATATATGATAAAAGTAATGAAAACAAATTTAGTAAATAAAACTTATAAAAATTAAACAAACAACAATTCTAAAAAAATATTAAATTAACGATAATCACCTTCGCATTCTTTATAAAAAAAATTTTCGACTAAATAAAAAAAGTATATTTTTAATCATTGCTGCATTCTTTTTACCATCATTCAAAATAACTTTTTTGATATTTTGACACAAATCAACTTCTTTATTTGAAAAAAGTAAAGAATTGTTCGCATTCTTCATAAAAAAATTCTTCAACTAAATGAAAAGATGGTATATTTTTAATTATTACTTTATTCTTATTACCATTATTCAAAATAACTTTTTTGATATTTTGATATCAATCAACTTCCCTATTTGTAAAGAGTAAAGAATATTGTAAGTGGTCATAACAACCCAAATAATATTTTACTCTATATTGTCTTCATGAATAAGTTTGGACTATAATATGATCTCTTTCAAATGAAATGTTTGAATTATTTCCCACAACCCATATACAACAACTTGATTAATAATTGAACTATTATAAATTCGTTCATTTAGACTAACATTTCTACAATACGAATTTCAAAATTCTCAAAAAAGAAATCCTTTAATCTTTGCAAAATTTAGGCATAAGGATTTTCTTATAAAATTATCATTAGTATTTCTGTCACTTTTGCACTTAAATCTTTATTGTATTGGATTTTCATTCTATTTTGAAATTTATTACCAATGTAAAAAATATAACTAAAATAACATGCAAATTTAAAACAATTCAAAACGTAAATTGAGTATAGATAAAATTGTTCCTCATTTTAAATTTTAATTTAATTAATATAATGCACACAATTATAAAAATGAATTAACTTGACTTGATTTCAATTTATTTTAAAAAGGTCAACAACTTAGTAGTTATTTAAAATTAGAAAATGATTGAACATAACTCAAATCTAAATTGAAATAACAACTTAATCAAAGTTTAATATTAATTATTCATTTTTCATAACAATTTAAAATTTTTTACTTAAAATTTTTTTCCTTAATCTTTCAAAAGTTTATTTTTATTGTCTTTGCAGTTGAATTAGTTAATTAATTTTAAGAGTATTTCTAAAGTGAAATTTGTAGTTGAATTAGTTAATTGATTTTAAGAGTATTTCTAAAGTGAAATTGCATTTATAAGTAATTGAATATGCTTCTTTTTATTTGAATTTAGAACAATTTAAATCCAGTTTTTTAAACAAAGAGAAAATACACTAATTATTAAGTCAAATTTGTTAAAGTGCATAAGTAAATAGTTGAGTACACTATAAATAAAAGTAGATGATAAACTTTGACTCAATCTAATTGGTAACTGATCTTAAGTCCAAAATTCAACTCAAAATTATAAAAAGTCAAAATTCAAAATGATTAAAATACAAAATATAAAATTAAATAAAGATTTATTAAATGAATTTTGCAAAAAAATGCCTTTAAATCACTTTTAAATTTAGTTAAGTTATAATTTATAATAATTTTTATTTTAGATGTAAAATGATAATTAATTTGATAAGTTTCAATTCTTTTGAATAAATATTATTTAATATGGCAACTTTAGAAATTTTGGTATAACGGTGAATATTTTTCAACAGATATAAAAGAGAAAATGAATGAATATATATACAATATTTCTCCTATAAAAGAGTTTCATATTAATCCTAAAGAAATTTGAAATCAATACATTTTTATTTTTTTATTTAAACATCATATCACACTAACTTTCTTTATTATATGGAGAAGATAGAGTTATGTATAACTGATCAATCTTTCATCTCATTTTCTACTTAGAATAATCTTGCCTTGATCCTTCCATCAATTGAATATAATTGTATGTTCTATCAATTGAAAGCTTAATTTTTCTTTTATTTGAAAAATTTTATACATAAATTTTTATTAAATAAAAATACTAAAAACATAATTTTAAAAATTAAAATGAAAAAAATAAAATAAATTCATAACCTTGGATTTGTCTTGTTTTCTTAAGAAAATTTCAATTATGAAAATAATAAACTTGTTATGTAATACTTATATAATTTATAATAATTTTAGTTTCAACATTAATAATATAATTTTCATGAATAAATGAAATTTTGGTATAAACACATTCAAAAGAACATTCCAATAAATTTTATTACACATTGAAAGAATTCACTAAAAACAATTAATTTTACTTCACTCAATGAGTTTTTACTTATAATAGTTCATGTTAGGTTGTTCAACCATTTAAAAGACAAAAAAAAAAGGAGTAATTTAATACAATTGAGAAAGACTAAATAATCTTATGATATAAATTAATCATATGTATGTATAATAAGATAAAAGTTGACAGAAAGTTAAACCAATTATTGTTTCAATCAAAGTAAATAATTTTTATAACAATTTGACAGAACCCAATCATGAGCTACTAGTACCTTTACCATCCCTTGAATCATTTAATTCTCTAGGTAGAAAGTCCAATTAGATTGCTCAATGAATCACATAATGCTAATTGTTGGTGTAAGGGATGCAATTTATTTATATTTGATTTGATATTAGTTTTTGTTTATGGGAATAACAATTATAAAATTTTATAGAAAATAATATAAAAGAGAATTAGTTATAGAGGTAAAACTAAACTGTAAGAATAATATGTTAAAGAATTATTTCAAGGGACTAAAAAGATTTAGTTATGTTATTAATGATCAAATGATCGACTTATAAAACATATAAATAATAAAATTATTAACATACATATATAGTTAATATATTAAAAAATTGAAAGTAAAAAAATAGAAAAAAAAACAAATATGCTTCAATAAACTTAATTATAATTATCTTTAATGGATTTATTTATTAACATAAATTACATATACAATTGTTTTTACATCAACTAAATAAATAAACTCCATATACTTGTTTTATTCTTATACACATTAAGCTTTAATCTCATTTTATTTGTATTTTCATTTGATTTGAAAAAACATTCTACTTATAAAAAAGAGTCTAATAATAAAAGAAGTCTTTTTAAATTAAAATTTATAAAAAAAAATTACTAATGGTATTTTAATTGATCATTTGAAATATTTTTTAAATTAAAATTTCATTAAAGGTATTTTAGTTAATCACTTTTAACACTTTTTTAGTCTATTATAAAAAAAAGATTTTAATAATAAAAAAATTCATTTAAATTAAAATTTATAAAAATATTTACTAAGGATTTTTAACCAATCACTTTTAATATTTTTTTGAATTAAAATTTTAGAATTTTAAGTAGTTTAATTTCAAATAAACTCTATTTTTAATTTTAGTTGATTTAAATTACACTTAAATAAATTGATAAAAATTATCTATTTAAAAATAAATTTATTAATTTAAAAATTTATAGGGATATATAAGTTTATTAGTATTAGTATTTTTGGAGTTCATATTTTTATATATAAAAAATAAATATAGATACGATATCTATCTATCTATATATATATATATATATATATATATATATATAATCCTTAATGACAATCAATTCCAAGAGTTACAAAGCCGGTGAGAACCCAATTGAGTAATAGTGGAGAGCTCACACTCGATCAATAATAGGCTAACCTTTAAAAATAAATATATTAACCTTAATGGAGAGCTAACAATGGAGTAATAATGAGTAGTGGGAAATCCGGCTCAATGCTTTCATTAACATAATAAATCATATTATTAAATATTAAAATTATTTTTATATTAACATTTTATTATTTTTAGCATGTTTTAAGTTTAAATTTAAGTTAATATTAAAATAAATTGAGCTAAAAACTTTAGCTTATTTCTTTTGTTCTTCTCATATATTTAATTGGTTGGAATGTATAAATGAATTTTTTTAAAATCTTAACTTCAACGTTTCCTAACCTATAACTATTCCCATTCTCATCGAACTGGAAGTGCGTCAACAATGACGATAGTAATGAGCTGCAACTCTAAGATTTCATGTGTAAAATTAGCATGTCCCATTTAAGCTTTATTGTGGAAAATAAAATATAATATTCCTCAAAATATGCGAATTCTACTAACTTCTCAAATGGGATAGAAGTGCTTTTCATTCGAACACGGCACAAACATTATGCTCATTTTATTATTTTTTCCCTCTTTTTCAAGATTTCACCATTTTTTTCAAATATAATAATTGAGAAATTTCTCTACCCAATGAATTACGTAACTTTTAAGTCGAGAAGACTTGATGACTTGAAATGTAATGGAAAACTGCTCTAAAGACTTTGTAAATTACTTTGATTGACTTGAGAAGCAGTCTCTACAGACTACAATAGTTCACTTTTATTGCGTGGAACATTATCAAGCAAATACTCTGTTTCGCATTAAAGACGTCAGAAAGACCTTTGACTGGAAGTGATTTGTCTAGAATTCACATTTAGATGGCGATTGCGTGGCTCTGTTTCTATGTTATTCAAGAACAAAGTTTTTTATCAGTCAACAAACTTTTCAAAAGAACGAAGTTAAATGTGTAACGTGTAATTGAAGTAAATTTTGGTGGAAACTAAGAGTTACTTTTGTTTTTTGGAATCTGGGTAAAGTATTTGACGAAGACCTTATTATCTCTTTATTAATTTTATGATATTTAACATGGGTCACAATGTTTCACTAATTGACAATTTTTTTCCTTCCATGATTTTGGATTTTTAATAAATTTCCTGCTGTAATCCATTCATACATAAAATAATAATAAAAATATTATATATCATAACGTATAGAGTTATACACTTATCGCTAAACATAATTTAGAAGTCAGTCACCAATTTTTTTGATTAGGTATGATTGATCATCAAATAAATCTATCTTTTGAGAAAATCCTAAAGTTGACTAAGAACCTCTAAAGAATATGTTTTGATCTACTAATCAAAATAGAGTTCGAAAGTTTGATTAAATATGAAAAAAGTTATAACAACCCTACACATTCGTCTAAAAGACAGTATTGCTTAATTTTAAATTACCTTAGAATCTATGTTTTTAATGGTCTTTTATTAAGTTTTAATATTTAAATATTGAAAATAATTTTTTAGATTCCTCTATCAATCTAACAAATTTTCTAAAAATACTTTCTTATTTTAAAAGTATTTAAGAATCACATTTATTTTCTTGAAGAAGTTCACTATAAGAAAATAAAATATTAGTAATAGTTTTATAACAGCGTTTCACTTAAAAACCCTGCTAGATTCTGTGTTTTTATAGAACTATGAAAACTGAATGTATATTGAAAAACTGTTTATTTTTTATTATACAAGAATCTTAGGTTTATATACAACTAACTAGGGATTAAACTAGGAAACTAAATCTTCCTTAATTCTAGGGATACAAATACTTAATTCTAGAGATACAAATATAAATATATAGCTTACAAGATTACAACCAGTTGTAAATAAGTGTATTCTCACACTCTCCCTCAAGCTGGTGAATAGGTGTTTTCCATTCCCAGCTTGGAAATAATTTTTTGAAATGTTGCACTGTTGAGACCTTTAGTCAACACATCTGCAAGTTGACCCTTGGTTGATATATAAGGTGTACAAATCAACCCACTGTCTAGTTTCTCCTTTAAGAAATGTTGGTTTACTTCAATGTATTTTGTTCTGTCATGTTGCACAGGATTGTGTGCAATGCTTATTGCAGACTTGTTATCACAATAGAGTCTCATTGATCCATCTCACTTGATCTTCAAGTCTTCTAGGATAATCTTTAACCATAGTAGTTCACAAATTCCTTGAGTCATTGCTCTGAACTCTGTTTCAGCACTTGATCTTGCTACCACATTCTATTTTCTACTCCTCCAAGTCACAAGATTACCACCTAAGAAAGTGCAGTAGCCTGAGGTGGATCTTCTATCAGTTACTAAACCTGTATAATCAGCATCTGTATATGCATCTAGAACTAACCCCGAATTTTTTTTGAATAAGATACATCTCCTAAGATTGGCCTTCAAATAGTGCAATATACGGTAGACAATCTGTAGGTGCACTTCTTTAGGACTATGCATAAATTGACTTACCACACTCATAGCATATGCTATATCAGGTCTAGTATGTGAGAGTTAAATGAGTCTTCCAACTAATCTTTGGTACATCTCTCTATTTACAGCAGCATCTTCATTAGTTTCTCCAATTTTATGATTAAGATCTATAGGGGTATTTACAGGTTTACATGCAAGCTTTCCAGTTTCCTTCAGAAGATCCATCACATATTTCTGTTGTGAGATAACAATACCATGCCGTGAGTGAGCTACTTCAATTCTTAGGAAGTACTTCAATCTCCCTAGCTCTTTTATCTCAAATTCTCCAGCCAAACACTGTTTTAGAGATTCTCTCTCTTTTTCATCATCTCTAGTTACAATTATATCATCAACATACATTAATAGAACTATGACTCTCCCTGAATCAGAGTGCTTGATAAACAATGTGTGTGTCGTAACGATTTTGAGACCGCCAGATGTAAAAATGAGAGTTTAAAAATTGAGGAAAATAAATAAAAAGGGGAGTCACCACCAATCTTTGTTAGGGTGTGATTGGCCACTCAAAAGTTTATCTTTTTAATAAAATTATAAAAACGAGTTTAAACTTTATCAAAAAGATAAATTTTGGTCTGCGAAAAATTAGGTTGAGTCCAAGAGTCGGTTACGCGTGGGGAAGGATTAGCACCCCCACAACGGCCATAAATTGGTACCATTTAATTATGTGCTATTTTTTACGTTGGATAAAAATGGTTTTAATTTGAAATTTAACATTAATTCCCTTCATTTAAAAATATTTTTGCTAAAATTTTTATTTAGGAATATTGAGAAAGTCTTTAAGTTAAAGAATTATCTTAAAATTCTCCAACATCTAGGCAGAATTTAAAATAACCATTTTCGCTTAAGATTTAACACAACAATCCTTAAAATGAAATAACACTCTTTACAAAAAATTGTTGGTGACTTTCCAACATCTAGGCAGAGTACCAAGAATTATTTTTTTTGGAATGTTATTTTTAATTTATTTTGTAATATCATATTTTATTATTTATTTATTTTTTTTAAAAGTAGTACAAATAAAAATTAAAGACAGAATAGTACAAATAAATACTAATAATAATATGCTAATGTGTGTATATCAATGAATGTTATGTAAAATGAAATGTAATTTAAAAGTTGGATTCTTAAGTATAATGAGACCACCCTAACTCTCCAACATCTAGGCAAAGCTTAAGTGCGACTATTTATATTTAAGATCCCAATTTACGGTTATGCTTTTTATTTATTAATCTTATTATTAAAACAAATTAAGAAATCGTGTGAAAAGACTTAACAAAGTAAAATTTCTTAAATACCCCATCATCTAGGCGGCATTCGGGTACAAATTGCTTCAAATAGAATTTTCACACGTGTCTTTAGAATTTTTAGGACTTTGGATTTTAGGGATTTTGGATTTAAGGGATTTTGATTTTGGGGTTTGGATTTTAGGATTTTAAAAATTAAAAATTAGTATTTAAGGTTTAAGTAAAACACGAACATCTCTAAAAATCTCCATCATCTAGGTAGATTTTCGGAGCAGGTTCAATTTTTTATAATTTTTGAAAACTAATTAAAAATTTCTTATATATTTTTTTGTCAAAAATTATTAACAATAATTCCCCAACATCTAGGTGGAATTATTTTTAGAAAAGTGTTTTTATTCCCTCCAACATCTAGGCAAGAATAATAATAATAATAATAATAATAATAATAAATATATTTTTTTGAACATTTTTAATATATATTTTTAACCATTATTCATTTTCAATTTTATTATTATTAAAACAATTAAACATTTATTCTAATAAATCTATAAATTTATCATGCATAAATCTAAAAATATATTTAAAATAACAAAAATAATAATATAAAAAATTAGAAAATTAAAAAAAAAATTTTTACCTGAATCGGACCGGTCAACGGTCCGATCAATGCTAGTCTGGATCGGTCTGACCGGTTCTGCGGTTCAGCCAGCAGTTCGGGCAGTCCAGTGGTTCGGACTGGTTCACTGACGATTTTTCTGGACTGGTTCAAGGTTGGCTGAAGCTGGTTGGCGGGTCAATTAGCGCGGATCTCGGGTCGGGTCACGGCGCTTACGCGGATCCTCCTTGGTTGAAACGACGTCCTTTTGGCCCTATGCCCAAAACGACGTCGTTTTGCTTTTAATGTTTTCTATAAATAACTTGAAAATTTTTTTTTGTTCATTTGGTTCTGTTTTCAGAAAAAAAAAGAGGGAGAGAGAGAGAAAGCTCTGGGGGAGGGGTCCGTCCGACCGCCGTCCGATCGTCAGACCACCGCACCGGCCATCGTCTAGGTCGCCACCGACGATGGTCGTCGGTGATCGAAAAATGCCAAAATTATTCTAGAAGCGCTCTTCAACGCGCTCTTCCAAGATCTGACCTCATTTTTGTCGAAAACAGCCCCGATCAGCGTAGATTGAGGCTCAAAGTTTTTATTTTCAATTTTTTTTTTGTTTGTTTTGTTGAAGCAAGACTGATCTGTTTTCTTGCTTTTGCAGGTAGCTTCGGTGCTGGGTTCCTCCCTGTGGGGAGGACTATGTTTGTAGCTTTTTTTGTTTCTATTTTTGCGTATCTGTTTTTTACGTTTCTATTTTTTTTTGCATTTCTGTTTTGGGTATTTTGGTGTAGTGTTTGGGTTTTTCTAAGTGTGGGAGGCTAAGATTTTGGGTATTCAAAAGCGTGTTGAAAGGGGGGCTGTGTGTCCGAGGGAGCTTTCAAAAAAATAAGGTTCCAGCGAGCTTCCAGAAAGGGGGTCTGAAAGAGAGTGTTGAGGGGTTTTGAGGGGGAAGAGTTCGTCTGAGAATGGATTTCCTTCTTTTTTGTTAGAGAGCCGAGAGACCAGGAATGAGGAAGATGGCTGGGGATTTTAAAGGGTTTCGATTTAGGGGGATCTAGGTGGCTGTAGGGTAGTTAGTTGGTGGCCGTAGGGTAGCTGGTCAGGAGGCTGGTCGGGTAGTTGGTCGAGGGTTGGTTGGAGTTGGTTCAGTGTCGTACCAACCCTTTGACTTCTGTCTTATTTCCCTTTTTTAATTTTTAATTAATATATATTTTATTATTATTGTTATTATTATTATTAGTATTAATATACTTAAAATGGAAATAGTAAACCCGGACAAAATCGGTCTCTACAGCTGCCCCTCTTTGCACATTACTGAGGATTAAGAATAGGACAAAGATAAAGACAACGATTTTGTTCAAAAGCAAATCATGGATTTTTTTTTTTTACAGGTCAGGTCAAGTGATAAAGAAAGCGACATCGTGAGTTAAAAAATAAAGAATCGATCAAGGCAACATCTAAAGTTGAATAATAAAGAAAGTGATCGGGACGACACCGCGAGTTAAGGAATAACAAGATCCGAATTGAACTTGGATTGAATTATAAGTTAGAAAATAGAGAGATTGGGATTAGACCACGAGTCAGAAGATAATAACAATTGAGATTAAACTGCGATTTTAAATTAAAAAGATCGGGATTAAACCGTAAATCAGAGAAAAAAGATCAGGATTAAACGGTGATTTTGAAAATAACAACAACAATTGAGATTAAACTGCGACTTTGAATTAAAAAGATCGAGATTAAACTACGAATCAGAGAATAAAAAGATCAGGATTGAACTGCGAATCAGAAGATAACAACAACAATCAAGATTAAACTATAATTTTGAATTAAAGAGATCGGGATTGAACCGCGAATCAGAGAATAAAAAGATCAGGATTAAACCGTGAATCAGAAGATAATAATAATAATCGAGATTAAACTGCGACTTTGAATTAAAGAGATCGAGATTGAACCACGAATCAAAAAATAAAAAGATCGAGATTGAACCGCGAATCAGAAGATAACAACAACAATCAAGATTAAACTACGATTTTGAATTAAAGAGATCGGGATTGAACTGCGAATCAGAGAATAAAAAGATTGGGATTAAACCGTGAATCAGAAGATAACAATAACAATCGAGATTAAACTACGATTTTAAATTAAAGAGATCGAGATTGAACCGCGAATCAGAGAATAAAAAGATCGGGATTAAATCGCGAATCAGAAGATAACAATAATAATCGAGATTAAACTGTGACTTTGAATTAAAAAGGTCAGGATTGAACCGTGAATCAGATTTATGCCCGAAAGTTTTAGAAATCATGTCCGGAGGTCTTACAGAATTGACTGGGATAACACTACAAGTCAAAAGATAAAAAATTGATCGGGATAATACCACGAATCAAATTTATGCCCGGAGGTCTTAGAAATCATGGCCGGAGGTCTTACAGAATTGCCCGAAAGTCTTACAAAATTGTCCGAAGGTCTTAGAAATTATGTCCGGAGGTCTTACAGAATTGCCCGAAAAGTTTTATAGAATTGATTGGGATAACACCGCAAGTCAAAAGATAAAAAATTGATCGGGATAACCCCGCGAATCAAATTTATGCCCGAAGGTCTTACAAGATTGACTGGGATAACACCACAAGTTAGAAATAAAAAAAATCGATTTGGACAACACCGTGAATCGAAATTATGCCCGAAGGTTTTAGAATCATGCCCAAATGTCTTACAGAATTGCGCGAAAGTCTTAAAAATCATGTCCAGAGGTCTTACAAAATTGACTGGGATACCATCGCAAGTCAAAAGATAAAAAAAATTGATCGGGATGACACCGCAAATCGAATTTATGCCCGAAGGTCTTACAAATCATGCCCGGAGGTCTTACAGAATTAATTAGGATAACACCGTAAGTTAAAATTATAGAATTGATCGGGATAACATCGTGAATCAAATTTATGCCCAGAGGTCTTAGAAATCATGCTCGGAGGTCTTACAGAATCATGCCCGGAGGTCTTACAGAATTGACTGGGATAACACCACGAGTCAAAATTATAGAATTGATCGGGATAACATCACGAATCAAATTTATGCCCGGAGGTCTTAGAAATCATGCTCGAAAGTCTTACAAAATCTCAAAATCTCAAAATCTTTGGATGCTCCTCATAATCAGAGGCAATGAAACTTTAAAATTTAAAAATCTTTTAATCTTGAAAATCGTGCACAAAGGCTTCTAGAGATTATGCCCGAAGGTCTTACAAATCTAAAAATCTTTGAATGCTCCTCATAATCAGAGGCAATGAAACTTTAAAATTTAAAAATCTTTTTGAAAATGGCTTTTCCCCAATCAAAGCTAATGAATGCAATCAATGATACAAATGTCGATCTTGATCAAATGATGCTAATGAAAATGTTGATAAAAATATAAATCTCAATGCAAATGCAAGAATACGAATGCTTGATGCAACTATATTTGACAATGACAATGTTCTTTTCATGTAAATGCTCCTACAAATACCTTTTCTTAGGATGCGAATGTCATGGTAGTGCAAATACGAATTTTCTTATACTGCGAATGCAAATATCTTGTGTAAGTGCAAATGCAAGTGATGCAAATGCGAATGTCTTTCTTATGATACAGATGTAAGTGATGCAAATGCAAATATCCCTTTCATGATGCACAGATGAGCAATGCAAATTTGAATATCTCTTTTTTTTTTTAGGTTAAATGTCTTTCTCATGATACAAGTAATGCAAATGCAAGATCTTTCAAAAGGTTATGCATCGAGAATTTTTATTCTGGATAGAACTTTGAAACTCTAAAACTTCTTTTAGGGTCAAATAAACTGGGCTTAAATTTTATTAAAGGCCAGCTAAATTGGGCTTAAAACTTCATTGATGGCCAGATAAACTGGGCTTAAATCTTCATTTGAGGCCAGATAAACTGGGCGTAAAGCATCAATTGATGGCCAGATAAACTGGGCTTAAAGCTTCATTAATGGTCAGATAAACTGGGCTTAAATCTTTATTTGAAGGCAGATAAACTGGGCTAAAAGCTTCATTGATGGCCAGATAAACTGAGCTTAAATCTTTATTAATGGCCAGATAAACTGGACTTAAATCTTCATTTGAGGCTAGATAAACTGGGATTAAAGCATCATTGATGGCCAGATAAACTGGGCTTAAATCTTCATTTGAGGCTAGATAAACTGGGTTTAAATATCATTGATGGCTAGATAAACTGGGCTTAAAGCTTCATTAATGGCCAGATAAATTGGGATTAAATCTTCATTAATGGTCAGATAAACTGGGCTTAAATATCATTGATGGCCAGATAAACTAGGCTTAAAGCTTCATTAATGGCCAGAAAAACTGGGCTTAAAGTTTTTTCTTATTTTTTTTTTTATGATTTGGCGATCCCTATCAAAAATGAAAATGGTGAGGATTTTCTTTCCAAATGGATGTAATAGTTCTGTAGATAGCGATGTTGATTTAAAAGGTTCTAATCCTTAAAGGGAGTGAAAGGGGCATGCAAGCTCACAAATGAAACATAAGCTTTTCTAAAAGCATGAATTCCTTAAAAATCAAACATATTCAACATTTTTCTTAGTCTCCAAATGCGACATTTTGATATATGTTAAGATCAGTTGTAAGGGCTTGAGATTTTAAAGGGTTATTTGGGAATAATCAACCCATCTCAGACTTCTATGGCTTTGATATTTTAGGTCTTTCAAAAAGGTTTGGCTTTACTTTTGTTTAGCATCCACCACACTTAGCATCAGGAGTGATCTTTCAGGGTTTGCTCTAGACTACCTTTTTGAGGGTTTTCAACCTAGAGCCACTTTTATTTCTTTTTTTCTCTTTTTTTTTTTTTACACACGATGCACTTGAGAATTCAAATCTAATCCAAAAGAGGAAAAAAAAATTTTTCAAAAAGGTTTAACGGTTCAAACAGGAGATTAGGTAATAAAAGAAAAACTAAAAAAAATCCATGTTTATTTTTTTCAAGAGAAATTCTTCAAGTTTAAGCTTTCATACTTGTTCCAATATGGACTTTTCAAAAGTTGTAATGTAGTTTAAAGTTCACAGTTGCCAAAGAAAAGGATAAAAAGACCCAAAATAAGTATTTAAGGGTATTTGAAACTAAGGATCATTTTTCATTGGAAGGATACACTCTAAGGTGTATTCTATTTTATACTTTCCACCCATTCATTTCTTTCTTTTTTTTTCTTTTTTTTTTTTACATCTTTTCACTGAGTGAATTTGAAACTTTTATATTGGATTTGTGCCCCTATCACATGATATTCCATTAGACAATCTCATTCTTATCCTTCAAACACATTTTTTTTTGTTTTGCCCCCAATATGAAAGGTGATCCTTAGTCGGGGTTTATTTTGAAAGAATTCAATTAGGCTCAAAGGGGTAACAAGAGATAAATTTTTATTTTTTTGTGAAGAGATAATGAAAGATGGCCATTTGTCATTTCAAGCATAAACACTTAAATGGAAGACTACTCTTTAGGAAAATGAACTTGGAAAAAGGTTTTTTTTTTATCTCAAATTTTTTTTTATTTTTTTTGTTTTGTCTCTTTTTTTTTTTAAAACCTTGACTTTGTCATAACCCTTTTGGATTTGCTCAAAAAAAAAATTTTAGTGCATGATGTCATAACCAATTTTTTTCTCTTTTTTTTTTGTTATTTTTTTTATGCCCCCCATAGCTCACATCTAGATTCATTTTGCCAGTAACATGTTTCATGAAAGATGCCCCATTTTAGCAAACCACCTATAATGAAAGTAATTACAAGAGAAGGGTCATATGAAATGGATAAGAAAATGATTATGTGGGGTAAACATGTTTAAGGTATCAAATGATCTGAGTTACTCCACAAAAGGGTTAATCATAACTCAAGTTACCTTAGAGGTAATGAGGTATTTTTTTTTTTTGACAAACATACCTCAAGACAAAGGATCGAGTCAATTTTAGGATAAAAAGCTGAAAGGTAGTATGCTTGAGTGCATTTTACAAGACTTGGATTTGAAAATTTTGGAACTGCAGCATAATCTTGTCATATCAAATTATCGCATTTGAATTCCAAAAAAGAAAGTCATATAGACTTGATTTTCTAAGAACCACACATTTTTTCAATGGCTGTTTCATTTGTTCATTGCCTTAGAGAAGAATATTGCCTTTTGATATAACAATAATATCAAGTGAAAATAAGGTTCACAAATTTGAATTCAAGGCTATCAAGGGATTATGACTGATGAAATGGAGTCAACTGAATGAGCAAATTGGCATTTAGGTATTTGGAAAATTCCTAATAGTGATCGCCAATTCATCTTAAACTCAAAACTTTTTTTTTCTTTTTTCTTTTTGTGTTGTTTTTTTTTTGGACATTTCTCTAGCCTCGATACTTAACCACATTGGGCTTTATTTATATCTAACATCTTTCCTCTCTTTTTTTTTTTAAATAACTATATATCGAAACTTACATGAAATAAAACATTATGATGCACAATGTTTACTCATGCAATGCAAACCTTAAGACTTGACCAAAAAAAATTTATCATCTTGATCATACTCTTGAGATGATATTTAAAGTTACATAAACAGAAGTTTGCCCCTTGATGTTTCAACTTGACCATCACTAACTTGTAGCTTTACTACTATCAATCATCAAAACTACCAACTAGCTCTTTAAACTTTGCATCATCTGCATCGATCAAAGCTTGAACTTTATCCTTGAAGGCAATACAGTCTTCTATGGAATGCCCCTTAACTCCATCATGAAATTCACATTTAGCATTAGGATCATACCACTTCGGGTACGAAGGCTTTCTGAGTTTTGCAGGAACAACAGAGATCATATGATTCTTTATTAGTAAAGTAAAAAGCTCAGCGTAAGGTATTGAAAGTGAATGATACACTTTGGCTCTCTTTCTCTTACGACTCTGTGAATGGCTTAAGTTGATCCTTGGTTCTGTTCGTGATGAAGAAATTTAAGCACACAGGTGAAGTGGTCGAGAAAAATCATCGATCGAAAATATTGGTTGGGGACAATATGGTAACCATTGTGAATAATCATCTGTTGGATCTTCCTGCATCATGGTGAGATTTCTCTCATTTTATCTTTCAACAATTATTTTTGGGCTTGTTTTGCAAAAATATCTCCTCTTCTTTCATCACCAGTATCTATAATTCTTTTCCTTTTTATCTCATCCTCAATTCTACCCACAGCAAACAATAAATTCGCAAACTCTGATGAAGTATTACTGATCAACTTATCATAATAAGAAGAATGAAGGGTATCCACAAATAGGGAATTCAACTCATTATTGGTAAGAGGTGGTTGTACCTATGATGCCATATTTTTTCATCTAACAGCATATTCTTTGTAGCTCTCATTGAGGTTTTTGCTCATATTTTGAAGGGTTAATCGGTCTGGAGCCAACTCCAACATATACTGGTATTGTTTCAAGAATGCCCATGATAAATCTTTCCAAGTACAAATTTGACTGCTTTTCAGACTATGATACCAATTAGCTATTGCCCCAGTCAAACTTTCTTGAAAGACATGAATAAGTAGCTTTTCATCACCAGCATACCCAACCATTTTGTGATAGTATTGAGCCAAATGTATTTTAGGACATTCAGTTCCATTATACTTTTCAAAATTTGAGGCTTTGAATATTGATGGAATAATGAGATCAGGCACTAGACTAAGTTCATTGGCGTCAACATTTCCGTACACATCATGACCTTCAATTACCTTCAATCTCTCTTTCAACAAATCAAATTTATCTTTCATTATCGTATCTCTTGATGGATCTGGCACCCTTTTCAATTTCTTCAATTTTTTATGATCATCCACATTAGGCACAGTAGTGAAGTCATGAGAAGTATGCCTAGGATTGACATTTGTTTGTACTGATGGTAACTTGACAAAATGGCCAATATAAGGTTGATGAGTTGTTGGAGGTGCTTGTGACACATGAGGATCTTGAACATATGTAAACTCAGATGGATACAATGGTGTCTCGATAGCTGTTTCCTCCCTTGTCATGTGCGTCTCAACAATTCTTTTTTCTTTTGTCAATTCCACTATCATCTGTTTTAATTCTGCCAATTATCTGTTCATATTTTGTTGCATTCCCGTAACTATTTCATCGATCTCTCTTTGGGCTTTTTCTACTCTGTTCATTCGACTGGCATCTTCATTTTTCATGATTTTGGTATAGGCTCGAGTGCTATAAGTGTGCAGACTCAACTGACCTCATTTTCTAGGATAGCTATCCTTAAACCTTTTATTAATCATCAGAAGTAAAAAATACACAACATGAATTTTATTATAAAAAATCTTTTAGCCTTGAAGATTTAATAAAAGCATATTCACAATCATCATCTTTTGTCTTTAACTAGCATGAAAAATAATGAATTCAAACAGATGATGCATGACGTGCAAGCCATAATTCCTCTTGATTTAACTCCAAAGCACTAATCTTTACTTTCAATTGATCTCCCATTTTCGTCACTCTAATTCTTACTAAGACAGACATTTTATTCTGGGACTTAAACCAAAAATTCTAGAGTCTTACCCTTATTAAATGAATATCACAAAAACAATGACACACAAAGTATGTTTATGAACACATGAATATGAGAATGTCACAGAATGCATATATATACTTATGACAATGAATTTTTATATGTACAAAGATCTAAATAAAAATTTTCGTCAACCATGAATGCGTATGCAAAAAAAATGCAATGTTATGTTACAAGAATGGTGGGATATGAAATGCAATGTACGTTCCATACGACCTTATGAATCTATATGCATGAAATGCAATGACATATTTACATGAATGGTGAGATGTATTCCTATGACTAATGCAGCATACTTGTATGGAATGCACGGACCTACTGTATGATGAGATATGTATGTATGAAATACAGTGCATGTGTTGTGCTGGTTTAATAAGGTAAACACTGCCTTAAGATATGTAATGAGATAGAATGCATGTACTACTTGTCAAGAAGTGCATGGGATGCATGTGCATGAAGTAAAATGCATGTGCTACCTATTGATATGGATAGGATGGAATGCACGTATTATCCTATTATAATGCACATGGGGTGAGATACATGTATGAAATGTGAAATATGAAATAAAATATGAAATTTTTTATTTTGAGAAGGAAAAAAGAAAGAAATAAGGTTTGAAAATTAGTCTTTATTCGACCAATAAACAAAGGATTTAAGAAAAATCTTTAATCTTTGAAAATGTTCTTTTGTCTCTTTTTTTCTTTTTTTTTTCAATGATTGACCTAAAATAAATATCACATATTCAAATATAATGCACACAATCAAAGAATATATAAAATAAAAAAATAAAATGACTCGAGAATTCAAAACAAACAAGTAAGAGAAATAATATAACAACCATACAACCAAATAATATAACGTATAATGTCTTAATTTTTGGAAATTTTCTAAAAAGGGGACATGGCACTATCCTAGGCAGGCTTCCTATGGCTCACAATATGCTGGGTTAAGATTTATATGTCTAAAGGTTTCCAGACTATTTCTCACATCATCGTCTATTATAGACTAGTAAGGTTCCCCGATCCTCGCCCATTATGCGTTATTAACGGAAAGGATTCAATCTGAGTGGAAGTGTTTTGCTAGCAAATGCAGAGGTTATCACCTCACGAGAGCATAGCTACTTCACTTCCTCCTAAAAGGATGAAGCTCGGGTATAGAGCTCATGTATGCGAGTGAATATGCGAAGTGTGTGCAAGGTAATGTATTAATCAAAATAACATGAATAAATCAAAAACAAAATCAAAATGAAGTAATAACTAGCACATAATTTATTTCATTTATTAACATGACTGTTTTCAAAAAAAATAAAATAAAAAAATTAAATTAAATATCAAATAAAATCAATTAAATCCAACCATTGTCAATAGCGTATAATTAAAATTTTGGCCTGACTCTCAAACAAGTCCCCAGCGGAGTCGCCAAGCTGTCGTAATAGTTTTAGGATCGTCATACGTAAAAATGAGAGTTTAAAAATCGAGAAAAATAAATAAAAAAGGGAGTCACCACCAATCTTTGTTAGGGTGTGATTGACCACCCAAAAGTTTATCTTTTTAATAAAACTATAAAAACAAGTTTAAAGTTTATCAAAAAGATAAATTTCGGTCTGCGAAAAATCAAGTTGGGTCCAGGAGTTGGTTACGCGTGGGGAAGGATTAGCACCCACACAACGCCCATAAATTGGTACCATTTAATTATGCGTTATTTTCGACGTTGGATAAAAATGGTTTTAATTTGAAATTTAACATTAATTCCCTTCATTTAAAAATATTTTTACTAAAATTTTTATTTAGGAATATTGAGAAAATCTTTAAGTTAAAGAATTATCTTAAAATTCTCCAACATCTAGTCAGAATTTAAAATAACCCTTTTCGCTTAAGATTTAACACAACAATCCTTAAAATGAAATAACACTCTTTACAAAAAATTGTTGGTGACTCTCCAACATCTAGGTAGAGTACCAAGAATTATTTCTTTTAGAATGTTATTTTTAATTTATTTTGTAATATCATATTTTATTATTTATTTATTTTTTTAAAAGTAGTACAAATAAAAATTAAAGACAGAATAGTACAAATAAATACTAATAATAACATGCTAATGTGTGTATATCAATGAATGTTATGTAAAATGAAATGTAATTTAAAAGTTGGATTCTTAAGTATAATGAGACCACCCTAACTCTCCAACATCTAGGCAGAGCTTAGGTGCGACTGTTTATATTTAAGATCTCAATTTACTGTTATGCTTTTATTTATTAATCTTATTATTAAAGCGAATTAAGAAATCATGTGAAAAGACTTAACAAAGTAAAATTTCCTAAATACCCCATCATCTAGGCGGCATTCGGGAACAAATTGCTTCAAATAGAATTTTCACACGTGTCTTTAGGATTTTTAGGACTTTGGATTTCAGGGATTTTGGATTTAAGGGATTTTGATTTTGGGGTTTGGATTTTAGGATTTTGAAAATTAAAAATTAGTATTTAAGGTTTAAGTAAAACGCGAACATCTCTAAAAATCCCCATCATCTAGGCAGACTTTCGGAGCAGGTTCAATTTTTTAAAATTTTTTAAAACTAATTAAAAATTTCTTATATATTTTTTTTTGTCAAAAATTATTAACAATAATTCCCCAACATCTAGGCGGAATTACTTTTAGAAAAATATTTTTATTCCCTCCAACATCTAGGCAGGGAAAATAATAATAATAATAATAATAAATATTTTTTTTGAACATTTTTAATATATATTTTTAACCATTATTCGTTTTCAATTTTATTATTATTAAAACAATTAAAATTTATTCTAGTAAATTTATAAATTTATCATGCATAAATATAAAAATATATTTAAAATAACAAAAATAATAATATAAAAAAATTAGAAAATTAAAAAAAAAAAATTTTTACCTGAACCGGACCGGTCAACGATCCGATCAACGTTGGTCTGGACCGATCTGATCGGTTTTGCGGTTCAGTCAGCGGTTCGGGCGGTCCAGTGGTTCGGACTGGTTCAGACCGGTTCACTGGCGATTCTTTTGGATCGGTTCAAGGTTGGCTGAAGTGGGTTGACGGGTCAATTTGCGCAGATCTCGGGTTGGGTCACGACGCACACGCGGATCCTCCCTGGTTGAAACGGCATCGTTTTGGCCCTATGCCCAAAACGACGTCGTTTTGCTTTTAATGTTTTCTATAAATAACTTGAAAATTTTTTTTTGTTCATTTGGTTCTATTTTCAGAAAAAAAAAAAAGGGAGAGAGAGAGAGAGCTCTAGGGGAGGGGTCCGTTCGACCGTCGTCCGGTCGTCGGACCACCGCACCGGCCACCGTTTGGGTCACCATCGGTGATGGTTGCCAGTGATCGAAAAATGCCAAAATTCTTCCAAAAGCACTCTTCAACGTGCTCTTCCAAGATCTGACCTCTTTTTTGTCGAAAACAGCCCCAATCAATGTAGATCGGGGGCTTAAAGTTTCTATTTTCAATTTTTGTTTTGTTTTGTTAAAGCAAGACTGATCTGTTTTTCTGTTTTTACAGGTAGCTTCGACGCTGGGTTCCTCCCTGCGGGGAGGACTGTGTTTGTAGCTTTTTTTGTTTCTGTTTTTGCATTTCTGTTTTTTACGTTTCTATTTTTTTTCGTTTCTATTTTGGGTATTTTGGTGTAGTGTTTGGGTTTTTCTAAGTGTGGGAGGCTAAGATTTTGGGTATTCAAAAGCGTGTTGAAAGGGGGGGCTATGTGTCTGAGAGAGCTTTCAAAAAAGCGAGGTTCCAACGAGCTTCCAGAAAGGGGGTCTGAGAGAGAGTGTTGAGGGTGTTTTGAGGGGGAAGAGTTCGTCTGAGAATGGATTTCCTTCTTTTTTGTTAGAGAGCCGAGAGACCAGGAATGAGGAAGATGGCTGGGGATTTTAAAGGGTTTCAATTTAGGGGGATCTAGGTGGCTGTAAGGTAGTTAGTTGATGGCCGTAGGATGGCTGGTCGGGTAGTTGGTCGAGGGTTGGTTGGGGTTGGTTCGGCATCGTACCAACCCCTTGACTTCTGTCATATTTCCCTTTTTAATTTTTAATTAATATATATTTTATTATTATTGTTATTTTTATTATTAGTATTAATATACTTAAAATGAAAATAGTAGACCCGGACAAAATCGATTTCTACAGCTGCCCTTCTTTGACTCTATTTATATCCCATTGCTAGCATCACTTTGGCAAATCTCTCGAACCAAGCTCTAAGAGACTGTTTAAGGCCATATAAAGCTTTTTTCGACCTGTATACTTTGTTTGCTTCTAAATGACCTCCAAATCCCGGTGGAACCTTCATATATATTTCTTCTTCCAAATGACCATGTAGAAAAGTATTTTTTACATCAAATTGTTGAAGCTGCCAATTGTAATTTGCAGCCAATGATAACAAAATCCTAACTGTATTCATCTTGGCAACTGGAGTAAAGGTTTCCTAGTAATCCACTCCATAAGTTTGAGTGTAGCCCTTAGCAACTAACCTAGCTTTATACTTTTCAACAGTACCATCTGCCTTGTATTTTACAGTGAAAACCCATTTACACCCTACTGGATTTTTTCCTTTAGGCAACTCTACCAGTTTTCATGTCTAATTTTTCTCTAAGGCCTCCATTTCTATTTTCATGGCTTGCCTCCATTTCTTACTGGATAATACCTCAAATAATGTAGTTGGATAAAAAATAGTGTTTAGGCTCATAAGAAAAATTTTGTGGGATGGTGAGAATTTTTCAAATGACACAAAATTAGATATTGGGTATAGTGGATGCTTGGTGCATTCTCTGGTTCCTTTTCTAATGGCAATAGGCAAATCATAATCACTAGTTATAGTTTTAGGAGATTCATGCTCATTTTGAGAAATAGAGTCAAAAACTGTAGTTACCTCATTTTCAGAGTTAGGACCAGGTTCTTGGACTGGCACTGGTTCAGGATCTGAAACTTTTTTTCTTGAGTACACCTATAATTCCTTCATAGAATCAAGAACAATATTATCCTTTGTCACATCTTTCGTATTTGGAATGGGTTCAGACTCAAATTCAATGTTTGACTTGGGCTCAGCAGAAACAGGTTTCGACTCAGAAGAATTAATGAGTATAAATGTTGAAGAAGGAGGAAAATCAAGCAAAAAAAAGTCTTTATACTTATCTTCCATGAATGAAGTCTCTCCCTGAAGATAAAGTTGAGTAAAAAATGATTTATTTTCTTTGAAAGTGACATCTACAGACACATATAATTTTTTGGTAAGAGGATGATAACACTTATATCCTTTTTGAGTTGAAGAATACCCCACAAAAATATACTTAATCGCTTTTGGATCCAACTTTCCCCTATTATGACTATGAACATGAACAAATGATGTACAACCAAATATCCTAGGTGTGAGATTGTTTGTGGTATTGAGGTTGGGATAAAATTATGAGAGTAGTTCTATAGGAGTTTTAAAACTTAAAACTCTTGAAGGTAACCTATTTATAATGTGTGTGGCAGTGAGAACAACTTTTCCCCCAATAAGATTTAGGTACATTTGCTTGAAAAAAAAAAGCTTCAATTGTGGCTAGTAAATGGCTGTTTTTCCTTTCTGTCACTCCATTCTGCTGTGGAGTATTAACACAAGATGACTCATGGATAATCATTTTTTTTAAAAAATAGGTGGATAGACTCTAGTTGAAGTAGTCTCTTGCATTATCAGACCTAAATCTCTTGATTCTCACTCCAAATTGATTTTGAATCATGTTTTGGAAGCTTAAAAACATACTATTTACATCTGATTTGGATTTAAGTAAAAAAACCTAGGAGACCCTAATACAATCATTTATGAATGAAACAAACCATCTCGCACCAGAAATATTAGAAATTGTAGAGGGACCCCAAATGTCACTATGAATCAAGTAAAAGGGAGTAGAACTTCTTTTGTTACTGATTGGAAAAGACACACGTCTATGTTTTACAAATTCCCAAATATGACAATGAAAATCTTCAACATTTAATCCTTTAAACAAAGAAGGAAACATGTTTCTCAAGGTTCCAAAAGAAGGATGTCCAAGACGAAAATGATAAAGCTAGATTTTGTCTTTATTGAAAGATTTTTCAGAAAGAAATGACAAAGGTAAACTATTTTTTATACTACTTGTGTTATTTGATGTCTCAAGATAGTATAGTCCATCCTTCTCCTTAGCAAGTCCAATCATCTTCCCCGAACTCTAGTCCTGAAATTCACAATAAAAGGGATAAAAAGCTACTTTGTAATTCATATCTCTGGTAAGTTTTTGTATAGATATAAGATTAGTAGACAATCCAGAAACATGAAGAACATTTTTTAGAACAAACGAGGGATTAACTTGAACATCTCTTAGTCCTACCACTGTGGTAAGTGAACCATCAGCAACAATAATTTTCTTATTACTAGGACACAGGTTATATGTATTAAACTTTTGTGAGGAATGTATCATGTGGTCTATGGCTCCTGAGTCAATGACCCAAGAACTCGTAATAAACTTAGCTGAGACATTTAATCCATGAGAACCGAAAGCTTTACCTGAACTAGAAACTTTACCCAAAGAACATACCATAGTAGGCTTTTCAAAGATTTTCAATAAGTTTCTCAGCTTTTCAATCTCTTCCCTGTTGAACTCTCTTTGTTTTTGAGACATCTGTAGTACTCCAATGATTTTCTCCGTTAACATTTCCTCAAATTGGGAGGTAGTGATATCTTTCTTTAAAAGGGTTCGGCAATGAAGGCCTAAACAGGATTCAACAGTGAAAGCTGAAAATTTTGCTTCCCAAGAAGAGCCTAAAGCTCTGATACCATGTGAAAACTGAATGTATATTGAAAAACTGCTTATTTTTAATTATACAAGAATCTTAGGTTTGTATACAACTAACTAGGGATTAAACTAGGAAACTAAATCTTCCTTAATTCTAGGGATACAAATACTTAATTTTAGAGATACAAATATAAATATACAGATTACAAGATTACAACCAACTGTAAATAAGTGTTTTCCCACAAGAACTTAAGGCGTTTTTTTTATCAAAATGCCACTAAATATTCAAATAGCATCATTTGTACTTATAAAAGCCATCAAAGACAAGTTTCTTAGATAATCATCCATTTGCAATTATTAAGAATTTTTTCTTAAAATTTATTCTTTATTCTGGGTTTTCTATATCTAAATTTTTATTGTATTGAAGTATGTTTAAATATTTCACAATTTGGGTTAAATTCTAAATATTTTTCTTAGAATTTGGACTCTTATTGTTGAATCTTATTCATTATTTATTTTCTAATTTTTAAAATAAAAAATAAAATGACAATTATTGTTTGAAATCTTATCCAAAATTTTTCACTATTTGGGTTAAATTTAGAAAAGATTTTTTACCTAGAAATCCATAAGTTATATATTTTTTATTTTTGGTTTGGAATTGAATGCAATTATCTTTATTGAAATTTCGTTTAAAACATTTCACATTTGGGTTAAATTTAGAAAACTTTCTCACCTATGGATTTTTTAGAAAATTAACTATTTGAAATTTCTAAGAATCTCATTATAGATAATTGTTAACCCATTTGCAAAATTTTATAAAGTTTAGTATATATATATTTGAAAATAAATACTAATTATTGTTATTGAAATTTTATCTAAATTTTTCTCAATTTTGGTCAAATTTAGATAAATTTCTCACCTAAAAATTTCTTAGAAATTATCTATTTGTAATTTCTAAGAATTTTATTTTCTAATAATTATAATTTATTTCCAAAAAAATTTATTAAAGTTTTATTATATAAATTTTTATAATTTAGAAAAACTTCCTCTACCTTTTTCTAAAAATTTAATCATGCAAAAATATTTCAAAAATAGATAAATAAATAAATATCCTAAAAAATACAAAAATAGAGTCGGTTCAGCTTGGCTTACAATGTTGCTATGCTACAAGAACCAGGAGCAACTAGAATGGCTCAGCTTTGGCTCGACTTAAAATAGCTTGGTGTTGAAGTGGATTCAAGTTACAAGTCGAGTTACAATCGGATCGAGTTGGATGAGTGGTAAAATATATTGGTCAACACCAATTAAAAGCCCAAACAACGTCGTTTTCGGATGGTATAAGAGTTCTAAAAATCTCTTGCTTTTCTTAGATTTCAATTTCCCCTATCCCTCTTCCCTTTTGCTTCTCTTTCTAGATAGAGAAAACTGGTGATTGCATTTTGGCGATTTTCATCAAATAATTCTTCCATTATTGAAAATTCAATTGGGATCTAGGTTTGTCATTGGATTCAGAAAAACCATGTCGGAATATAGGATTTTTGGCCAAAATCTCATCAAAAAACTTGAATCTCATTAAAAAATTCAATCACGGAATTCAAGTTCATAAAATTTTCTAGAAACTTTTAGAAAAAATGCTAAAAACACCAATTAGACCTCCTAAATCTTCCAATAGCTGAATCAAACTAAATCAAAACCCATGAACCTTAAATTCCCAAAGAAATTTCTTCAAAACCTCTTTGCCAAAAAAAAACTTTATTGCTCATTTTCTCTTTGATTTTTTGTGTGATTTCTCTTTGATTTTTTTTTTTTTTTTTGCTACCTTTCTTGATTGCTTGTGTTTCTTTGTTGATTGATGTATGTGTTCTTTTCTATCAAATTTTAAGTCTATTTATAAGACCAAAACCGGGAGAATTTTGGATTACTTCATATTCAAAAACTAGGAATTATCATGAAAATAAAATAATTTTGGATTACTTCATATTCAAAAACTAGGAATTATCATGAAAATAAAATTTATCTTGAAGGATTTACATTCGATCATGATAAAACCAGTCTTATCATCCCAATAGCGTCGACCCTTTCTACAGCTTTATTTTCGATTGTTAAACCCTTTCCTTTTTTTTTAATATCCAATAAAGATAAGTATAAACAAAATAATAACAAAAAACAAGATAAATATATATCATAAATTCAATAAATGAAAAATAAAATAATAAAAAATAAAAATAAAAATCCAAAATCTATAATTGGACCCGAAAAGACTTGAATTCAACCGATTTGGACCCCAGATTAAAGAGGATGTCTACACTATGATTTATTTCATATATCAATTTATGGATTTGTGATGTATGAATGCATTCTTCAAGAAATTTTGAAGAAAATGGTTTTTTTTTTTTTTCGAACATTTGTCTCAATCTTTATGTCCAAAGGTTTGGGAAAAATTATAGCATTCTTTTCGATAATGTGGTTATGATGGTTTGGTAAAAAACATGAGATTCATGCTTATCACTATTTAGAGCGTAGGACTAGACTTGAGTCTACTCTTATTTTCTGGGAAAACATACAAATATCCAATGATAACACTGAGATCTTCTTTTTGGGCACAAGAGGAGGGTTTTCTCAAAGTTGCTCCTTTTCCTTTATCTTTTCTTACAATAAAAAAAAAAAGGGAATGTATTTTTAATTGAAATGCATGGAAAAGCTCGTCTAAAATGAATATGGAAAAAGATGGATACGTTAAAGACTTTAGAAAGACCTACTGACTTGAAAAAATTATAAGTATGAAGAAAAACATTATCTTTTTCATCTATAATTCAAAAATTTTCCTCTCACAACTTCCAGTTTAAAATTGTAATAATGGGAAACACTCGCTTCATTCCGATTCTTATGGTGGCGGTTCTGTTGTTTAGTTTTATGATTTCATTCTCTACTAAAGCAACAACCAATATCAACACTGACCAGTTGGCTCTTCTTGCACTAAAAGCCCGAGTCAATAGTGATCCTCAAAACCTCCTTACAACCAATTGGTCAACTGTTAGTTCTGTTTGCAATTGGATTGGTGTCACTTGCGGTTCTAGGCACAGAAGGGTCACGGCTGTGAATCTTATTGGCATGAATCTCTCCGGTACCATACCACCACACCTGGGAAATCTGTCGTTTCTTGCTGTGCTCCGCATTGAAAACAACAGTTTTCATGGCTCATTGCCTATCGAAATGGCTAATTTGCGTCGGCTGAAATTTTTAATTTTGGAAAACAACAATTTCAACGGGGAAATCCCTTCCTGGTTTGCTTCCTTCATAGAACTTCTGAGCTTGTCTTTGAGTGGTAACAACTTCATGGGAGTTATCCCATCTTCTTTGTGTTCTTTGCTAAAACTAGAGCTCTTGAGCTTGTATGAAAACAATCTATATGGACAGATTCCTGTGGCAATCGGAAATCTTTCTAGCCTGAGATGGTTATATTTGAGTAAGAATCAGTTTTCAGGCTTCATACCTTCCTCGGTCTTCAACATATCTTCATTGGTACAGATTGATCTCAGTTGCAACCAGCTAATTGGTTCAATACCCTCCATCCAACTCAACATTTCTTCTTTAGAAGCAATTGATTTAACATTTAACAATCTCACTGGTCATATCCCACCAAATATGTTTGATTATCTACCCAAACTAAAAGGGCTTTATTTGGGTGCAAACCAGCTTTCTGGCAGAATACCAATTGGTTTATTCAAGTGCCAAAAATTGGAAGAATTGTCCTTATCTCATAACTATTTAGAGGGGATTATACCTGGAGAAATCGGAAATTTGACTATGCTTAGGGAGTTGTATCTTGGCTTCAACAACCTCAAAGGTAAAAGGAAAATTATTGTTGAGTTTATTTCTTTTTGAACAATGACAATGTCACTTTTTGGCAAATCTCAAATGTTTCTTTAATCTCATTTTACCTATCTCTTTTTAATTTAGGCATTTTACCCTTAATTTGACTTTAATTTCTTTAGCATCTTCTTTTTATGTAAAGTATATGATTTTATGTTCGTCGAGACTGGTTTTTCACTACCAAATTTGCTAGAATATAAATTAGGAAACCACTTAACTTAACACCATACCTTATTCAATTTGTAGCTAAATAAAATAATGAAAATTATATTAAAAAATTCTAGTTGCTTTACTGTTATGCTTCACATCCTTTTTGCTGCAAGCAAATAATATTCTGGCTTTTGAGATTCTTTCTTTCTTTTTTTTTATTTTCATTTTCATTTTTATTTTTTGTGATTAGTGTCACGTTCTTTTTTTACTTTCCTTGTTTTTTTTTTTTAATTTAAATTCGACTCACTTCTTTTTTACTTTTAGATTTTCTCATTTGATCCGAAACTTTTACTTTAATAATCATGCATGTAATTTTCATTGACTAATCATTCACCAATTAATTATTACCACCTTGTATGTACTATTAATATTATTTTTTTCATTTTAATATATTTTATTCATATTAAACATAAGAAATAAATTATTTGTGGGGAAATTAATGCTTTGTATTACTTAAAAATTGTTTAATTCTTTCGTGATTAACAAAGAAATAAGACGTATTCATGTATAAGAAAACGAAATTTGCCAATAATTTTAACATGAAATAAAATTTCATTATAAATGCAGGTAAAATTCCACCACAGATTGGTAATCTTCTGAGTTTGGAGATGTTAACTCTTGCACATTGTTACCTAATAGGGGCTGTTCCTTCTGTCATTGGCAACCTAACATTTCTGAGAGCTCTCAGTTTTGCCTCCAATAACTTGACCGGTAATATATCACATTATTTCCATTTGTGTTATAACTTCATCTTTTTAATATTTGAATATTAATGTTTTTATTATTAGTGAATATTAATATTATTATAATTAGACTCTCTTATTGTAGTTGTAGTTACATAACCTTCTTTATTTTTCATAGAATTGTAAGATTGATGAAATGAATGGGAAATAGGAATGGTTGAATCCAGAGAATAAGCAAGAAATGGATTTAAATGGTGCATAGAGATGTCTATGGCTTTTGAATTAGGCAAAACCTTTTTGTAAAATCTAAACCCAGCTAGTATAAAATCATTAATTTAATTTAAAGTAGACAACTATTCCAAGCCATATCATTTTTTATTTTGTTTATTTTTTTAATTTAATAAAGTCTAACCGTTTTCATCGTCGATTAGTATGTTAGATTTCAAAATCATTTTATTTTGTTGAAGTTAGTTATTTGACTGATTATGTTACCGACACTAATTATTAAGAATGATATAAAATTAACAATACCAAGAGATACGTGCAAATAACATTTTCATTTGTTTTTGTCATTTACTGTGTGGATCAATATAGGACAATGGAATTACCCTCTGATTTTTGTGGCAGGTAATATACCACTACAATTTGGCAACCTTCCAAAATTGGAAGAATTGTATTTGTCATTTAATAGTATCTCTGGAATCATCCCTCCTCGCATTTTTAATAGCTCAACTGTGAGATTCATTGTTCTACCAGCAAACCAGCTCTCAGGCTATCTTCCATCAAACACAGGTCTTTGGCTTCCGAAGCTTGAAATCCTTGAACTTGCAAAAAATGAATTAAGTGGATTGATACCTGCCTCCATTTCCAATGCCTCTCGGCTTACTATTCTTGACATTGACGGCAACTCGTTTTCTGGATATATTCCTATTGACCTTGGCAATTTAAGAGATCTACAAATTCTCGCGGTAGGTCAGAATAATTTGGCTAGCACTCCTTCGTCCTCAGAGTTGAGCTTTTTATCTTCATTGGCAAATTGCAAACACTTGAGAGTATTGGAGTTTGCCATCAATCCTATGATCAGTGGTAAACTTCCGGTTTCTATAGGAAATCTCTCTGTTGAACAATTTCTAGCTTATGGTTGCAACATTAAAGGCAGTATTCCAGGAGAAATTGGCAATGTAAGCAACTTGATTTGGTTGGACCTAGATAACAATAAACTGGGTGGATCTCTTCCCACCACAATTGGAAGATTAAAAAATTTGCAACGTCTATCTCTTCAAGGCAACAATTTAGAAGGATTCTTCCCAGCTGAGTTATGCAATTTAAAGAGTTTGAGTTACCTGTATTTTACCGGTAACAAATTGGTTGGACCAATACCAGCATGTTTAGGTGATCTTGTTTCTCTTAGATATCTATTTTTGGGCTCCAACAAGTTTGCCAACTCAATACCCTCAACCTTGACAAGGCTTACAGATATCTTACAGCTAAACTTGTCTTCCAATTGTTTAAGCGGGCCCCTCCCAGTTGACATTGGAAAGTGGAAGGTTATCACTAGCATTGATTTTTCCAAAAATCAATTATCAGGTGAAATATCAATGAGCATTGGTGATCTTACAGACTTGACCTATCTCTCATTATCTGGTAACAGATTGCAAGGACCTATACCTGAGTCATTTGGGGGTCTAATAAGTTTACAAGTCCTGGATTTGTCAAGGAACAATTTCTCAGGAATCATCCCCAAGTCTTTAGAGAAGCTCTTGTATCTTGAACATTTTAATGTCTCATTCAATAGATTACAAGGAGAAATTCCTAACAAAGGATCCTTTACCAACTTCTCCATTCAATCTTTCATGGGAAATAAAGCGCTATGTGCCGTACCTCAACTGCAACTCCCACTCCCACCATGCAAGGCTAATTCTTTTGGAAAGCATTCGAGGAAAGCTATTCAACTTGTTGAATACATTTTATTTCCAATTGGCTCAATAATATTAGTACTTGCAGTGATTCTCACTTTTTCACGAAGAGGAAAAAGGAATGCAAATCTGCCAACTGCTCAAGAAAATTTCCCAGCATTAGCAGAATGGAGAAGAGTTTCATACCAAGAGCTTCAACAGGCTACATATGGATTTTCTGAAAGCAAATTACTTGGTGTGGGGTGTTTTGGATCAGTATACCAAGGAATTCTTTCAGATGGGTTAAGCGTTGCAGTAAAGGTTTTCAATTTGGAGTTAGAAGGAGCATTTAAGAGCTTTGGCGTTGAGTGCGAGGTCCTCCGTAACATTCGCCATCGAAATTTAGTCAAAATCATCAGTAGCTGTTCTAACGTTGATTTTAAAGCCTTGGTTCTTGAGTTCATGCCTGGTGGAAGTCTAGAGAAGTGTTTGTACTCTCATAACCATTTTTTGGATATCTTGCAGAGGTTGAACATAATGATCGATGTGGCATCTGCATTAGAATACCTTCATCATGGTTATACAACACCTGTGATCCATTGCGATTTAAAACCCAACAACATTCTTCTTGATGAAGATATGGTTGCACATTTGGGTGATTTTGGCATTGCAAAGCTATTAGGTGAACACGATTCAACAATACACACCATGACACTAGCAACGATTGGGTATATGTCACCAGGTAATAGAAAATTTAAAACTCTTTTATCCTATTATGATGACTAACGTAACATCATTGTATGCTTTGATGATGATTTTGACAATTTACATGTAGAATACGGATCAAAAGGAATTGTTTCAACAAAAGGTGATGTGTACAGCTTTGGTATTCTTTTGATGGAGACCTTCACAAGAAAGAAACCCACAGATGAAATTTTTGCTGGGGAAATGAGCATAAAATATTGGGTGAAACAGTCATTACCATCAGCATTAATGGAAGTTGTCGATACCAATTTGTTAAATAATAGAGAAAGACAATACTCTGCCACAAGGGATTGTGCTTTATCTATTTTGCAATTAGCATTGGAATGTTCAGAAGAAGTTCCAGAAGAGAGGATTGACATGAAAGAAGTTGTTGCTAAGCTGAAGAAGATTAAAATCAAGTTTTTACATGAGTCAAATAGGCGGGCCTAATGAGGAGAACTTTCATGTAGCTGGCTTTTCTATTTGACTCCTTTGAGCTTATGGGTTTGTCTTTCTTGATTTCCTTTAAGCTTAGCAAATCCATAGTTTCAGCCCAATTCATTCGTATTTGAGTGCTTGCCTTAATAAATTAACTGTGTTTGTGGGCTTTTGTTCTAATGTGTGGTCTTGAACATTACATGAATTGCTGAATTGCTATAAAGTTCTATGTTGTATTTGATGTTTATTTGTTTTGGTTGATTTAAGTTTCCGCAAAATGTTTTAAACAAAAAAGTTTTTTTCCTTGTACAGATTGTTTAGAATTGGAAATCATTATTCTAAACTTAAAGATTTGATTTCTTTTGGAGAGGAGTCTGTCTTTCTCATCTCTTCAAGAAATAAAAAACAGAGTTCCTCAAAATAGTGGGAAACCAATTATCAAAGTATTCTTTAGGTTTGAGATCAGTCAAAAAATCGTATTGAAAAAACTTTGTCTATCTACAAAGAATTTTTTTCCCTTTTTTAACCTTTAATTAGAAACAATCGATTAGTGCAACGTGAATTGTGAACTTTCTATTACGCAAGTAATTAAGGATGTTAAAAACGAATTGCATTGTCTAACAACAATCTAACTCACTTACCTTTTTCTTCTATCAAAATAAGGTAAAATTAAATGCTCAATCTTTGGAGGCAAAGCTTTGAATAGGTGATCCAAAATGATACCTTTATTTTGATTTTATTGAGATGTTATAATGTGAAAAATATGAAAATATAGTTGGAGCCTTAGAGTTGCAAGGTCTTCAGTTTTGGCCATGTCAAGTGACAAATTGGAATGCCCCTTATTTTGGGTCTTTAATCATTTTATGGTTAATTCCATATCGTGAGTTATTGGACCGTAATTTGATCACTTGTGAAATTGATATAGAAAAGCAATTGAAAGTCATTATATTTTTCCTAAATTTTCAAATTAGAAAGTGGGAATCCCAATCCCACGTTAGAAGAGAAGATTTCACATTTCACATTAGAAAGGGTTTTTCTGCAAAGATGGAACTTGACTGAATGCATGAGAGTGGACTGAGGTGTCTACAATTTCACATTTGATTTTTTTTTTTTTTCAAATATGCTAACTTTTCATTTTTTTTAAAGAAACATTAAACCCGTCACAAAACAAGTGTAAAATTATCAATGATCATAATATTTATGAGAACAAACAAGAAATTAAGTAAAGTTAAAAAGCCATTTACTTTTTGTATAATGTTGATGAACAATTTCTTTTGTATTTTCATTTTATTTATTTAATGATGAACAATTTCTTTTCTAGACTTCTATTCATTGTCAACGTCGCATAATCTTCCAATTTTGCAAAGTGGCCAATCTGGTTCAAAATACCATTGATATTCATTCATCATCCCCTCTTTCACTCACCCTTGTCCTTTCTTGCTCTTTTTAGTTGACCATAAACTCAAGCTGTCTGTCATTAACAAACACACCACACTACGTTTATATCTCAGCCTTTTTCTTTTTGAAACTCTTATAGTTTAGTAATATAAATATAAATTAATTAAACACCACTGTTCTTGTTTTTTTTTTTTCTTTTTGTGGTCTTCAAAATATCTTTAAATCCAATATCTTAATATAATCACTCTTATATATATAAACAAGGAAAAATGAAATAGAGGGACAAACGGCCTTAGAGCATTGCCACGTTGGGTGGGACAAGGAGAAGGGTCATTGAGTATTTTTTCCAATTTAAATTTATTTATATAATAGATTACAATATTTATTCTATTAAATTATGCGAGTTTAGATAATATGAGATTTACATAACCGGTGATTTAAATTAACAGTTTTAGGTGAATCAAATACCTATCATTTAAAAGTGTTAATCAAATTTGACTCGATCCAATTTAATTCATAAACACTTCTAATATTTTTATGATAATTATCAAAATTATCATTACTCAAACTTGCATATGTGGGTTTGTAATAGATTCCTCAATAGCTTTTTGCTGTATCATATGCAATATATAATATACATTTTTTTTTGTTTTGTCAATAATTGATTGATTTCTATAACCACGAAGTGCCCTACTAGAAACAATTGAATTGACAAGAGTGCAATGCAACTTATTAAACTTCTTTTTTGGGTTAGATGGTAAAATTTGATCATGTATGTCTTGAGTCAGTCAACCACATTTCCAAACTACAAGTTGTGAATAATACAGGAAATTAATGCTGTCTTTGGCATGAAAAGGACAATTGACAGCCGAACAAAAAGGTTTTTTTTTTTTTTTCTAACTTTTTTAATTGGAAAATGAGTAAAGTCGTTGGTCAATATTTGTTTCTTAGGGCCACTGCAATAAGTTTGCCGTGCATTGACATAGGCTATTACATGGAAATTATCTTAATGATCCTATTCTGTTCCGATGTTATTTTTGTACTCAAGACTAAAATTTTTTACGTGTCAAAACCTGTTGCTTTTATCATCCTTGTTTATTTTAATACCAAAGGGCATATCCCAACAAACAAAAGTAGGATTTTAATTCGAGGTTTTAGATTTGAATCTTGAGATGAATAAAAGGTGAGACTTATGAATAAGAAGAGATTATCTCTTATTGTACTTTAGACGTAAAAAGAAAAGTTTAAATTGATACTTGAGCTAAGTTCATCCATTAAAATTCATTCGCAATCCACTATTTTTTTTAAAATGTCATTTTTGTTCATAATCTAAAACTTTGACATTTATCAATTATCACCCACTATTAAAAAAAATCATCATCCAAAAAGCTAGTAGAAATGTTCATACAAGTATCACATATCACTTTATTTGGCTTGATGCAAACATCTGATATAGTTTGTTTATATTAACATATTTCGTTTATTTGTCATAATGTTTAAATTTGAGAATCTACTCATTAGATACAAAAAATATGAAGTTATCATCAATTTTTTTTCTACTTAGGTGTGATTGGCCATTTAAATGAATCTATCATTTTTAAGATTATGATAAGCTTAGACTAAGAAATCTAAAAAGAATAGATTATAGTCTACCTTAACCGAACTAAATCCAAAAGTCAATTATGTATAAAAAAGGTTTTATCACTCCACAACATCCAAAATTGATACACAATTAATCACATATTTCACTAAAAATATATATTTTTTACTCTCCCCAAGAGTTTTTAAAATAAATTTGTTGTTCACTTGAAGAGGTTTCACTATTAGATTCATTAAATACCTAACAAAAAATTAAATTCTAATTCCTTTTGTTTATTTACAGAATAATGTCTTACAAAAGTATTACCAAAATATCATAGAAAAATCATAAATATCATGCAATAATATCATAATTAAATCATGCAAAAAAAAATCATAATAAACTACATAAATAAATAAAATTTATGCGAAATATCATGCAAATAAATAAACTATAAGTTTAAAAATTCATGTCAAAGTTTTTCTTTCTTTTTCTTGTTTTTAAATAAAATAAAATAAATAAATAAACAAAAAAATCAAAATAAATAGAAAATCAAAATCAAAATAAAAAATTGAAAATTGAAAATTGAAAATTGAAAATAAATTAACCAAACCAATTAACAAATATCACTTCTATTCAAATTACAACGTAATTACATTATTGAAAAAGTCAATTATTTATAATTAAATTCATCAATTAATAAGCATATTGAAATAAATATGTCACGTAATTACAAGTCTCAATTAAAAAGTTTTTTTTTTTTTTTGTGATTTGTATGAACAATTACAAAAAAACTAGAATAATTACAAAAAATAATTAATTGTAATTTTCCTTTGTAAAAGATGTAGAATAGTCAATTAGTATTAGATAGAAAATTTTTTTGCTAATTTGATGAAACGTTATATATAATGTCCTCTCTCATTCTCTCTCTCCATATATATATATATATATATATATACATATATATAAATGTAACACCCTAATCACACATCAAGAGACTTTGAGGATATGCAGTGATATATAAGTAGAGGCTTAAACTCAAATCTATGAGGTATCTTTTGTGAAACAAATGTTAAAAAAAATAAATAAGAAAAGATAAATAATAGAAAAGAACTTTGGTTTTGAAGCATGAAGAACACTTTCTTAAAGGAAATTATGCTTTTAGGATACAACAAAACCTCAAACTCTCCAATCAGAAGCAATGAAAATGGTTATACTTAAAAGATTTATTTATAATGAATGAACAGATATAAATTTCTATTTAGATAGTTATGACCTGTATAATTATGACCTTTATAAATAATAATCTATTTATATTCAAATAATTATGACCATTTATCATATGATAATTGTTTCTATTCAAACATAATTATTTAAAATATGAAAAAATTAATACAAAATTAATTTTATTCATCAATAATTAAATCTTTCTATCCAATGTGGGATGCACTACATTCTAAACTACCAATAATCCCCCACTAGTTTGGAATATTGGTGCTTAATTTTTACCTTTCACATGATAAATATTATGAATACAAAAAGATATCTCTCAATTTAAACCTTCAATTAGCGTATATATCTTAGAATTCTAACGAAGTTGATAGTGTCCGCAGATTAAACCTTAACTCCTAGTGTTATAATTGAAGATATAACATATACAATACTTATTTATTCTTCTGTCAAAGGTTTATAACTGCTTTTAGCATATTATGGCCATGTGCTTATCCTATTCATAAATGTTTACAAGAGAGACCCTAATTTTTTTTGTTGACGCGGCACCACTTCTATGTTTATATAGGTAGAGTTTTCATTATGTCTTCATTGCTTTAGACATTTAAAACTCTATTAAAAGTATAAAAACTCATTCTCCCCATGTAATAGATACACTAGTTTTTAAAATTTGAATGGATTTTACTAGTGTTTGACAGACATATAACAATAGCTTGTTTTTACCCATTAAACTTTGTAATTAGAGGTTACTAATTCAAAGTTGGGTTTCCATTATCGGTGTCTAATAGTAAGAGTTTAAATTCATTCTACTTGCAGTACTACTAACTAAATATCTTGGAATTCAATTTTTTTATAGTAATTACCCCTACTTGAAATTGAATCTCTAATATAATCACTTCAAGCTAATGTGTACAAACTTTTCATTTTGCATATTATTTATATGCTCCAAATATTATTGCCTTATTCTTATCATTTTAGAAAATATTTGGTTTTGGTTGTGGTCACAACTCTATATTTATTAATTTCAACCATTTTGTTTTCATACGTTTATACATTTTTAATACAATCATACTTCTAGTACAATTGGATAAACTCAATGAATAAACCAAATGATTTTAGTTCTTTTAAGATTTTAAAGACCTTTATGACTTTACTTTAATAAGTGTCCAAACTTATTAGCTTGTATAATTTGCTCATAAAATTTTACTACAATCTTACAATATTATAGTGGCAATTTTTATGTCTTTTGATTCTTATCACCCCCACTATGTGCAAGTATGCATTCTTTTATTAAAGAATATCTCATTCAATTATCAAGATATCATATATATTTAATCAAGTTACTCTTTCATTTATCTTTTAATTATTTGGTGGTTTCTTTTTTAAGTAAGAGGCCACCAAATCCACCCTTAGTGAAAAATAATTAGATGATATCTTAACATTTCAATAAAAGTTTCAAAACTTTAATATTTTAACTCAATATAAAAGTTTACCTTAATAAGCAAATTTCAAATATAATCATGTTTCTATAGTCTCTTTTAAGACTTTTATGTTCATTCATAAATATTTATATGAATCTATTTCATCACGGACACTATTAATAATTTTTTTTATTACCACGAACAAAACCATTTTATCACCCAAATGGATTAAATAGCATTCTTTTTGCTATTATAAAAGTTTTCAAATTCACAAGATCTTTGAATCACTCATGGCTTCCAGAGTAAAATATACTTTGAAAATTTCACTATATAAAATCATAGATAATAAATCATTTGTACAATCCATAAAGTAGACCATATACATAACAAAAATGACCACAACATGATCAAGAATATGGCATCAATTTTGGCTTATGGCTATTATAAGCCAACCATAATAATCCACCTCATACCTACAAATCATGTAGATTTAGCTATTAAAATTATCTCATTTATAATGATGACTTTTAGTAAAATCCAACTATCTCAAATGTTATCATGAGTTTTCAATGCATATAATAATTGCCTAATAACCAATTATAAGTTAATGATTATTAAAACCTCTAAACTTAATATCAAAATTTTATGAAAACTTTATTTCTTCACCATTGTACAACTTATGTATCTCTGTTATTCACCACTTTTAATTGGTCAAAACATTTTTGGATATATAATAAATTCAAACTTTACTCATATGTGAAATAAGAGTCCATAGTATATTTAACTCCAATTTTAAATATTTTCACAATCATTTTGTGATTAATATGTTCATATCTAGATCCTACTCTCAACACCAGTAGAAATTTTGACAGAACTTGGAGGTGAGCCAATATTTAAAGATGCTGAATTCTTGGACTCCTCCACAGAACTTTCTTCAGGATTAGAGTTATCACTGCGTTGTCTGTAACACCTGGAATGTAATGACGTTCCAGATACAAAGTTATTATCCTACCCAACAAAAGATGGTTTGAGCAGGAGCGGTATTTTGATTACCAATTAAAACAAGCTGGTCCACAGCATAAACCACACCCTCTCAGACAAACATTTTGGAAAAAGTTCCAGGAAGCTTCTTCATGAGGATCTCAGCAATTTGGAGGGAAGGAACCAAGACATATGGATCTTTTCATGCTAAAACACTGAAAAGGCTTTCTTTCAAGCATTCTTGATATTCATCTGCCACATACAAATTCAGCTCACCAAGTTTCATATGTACTGTGGTTCATGTCCATATGAAGGCTTTGGATTCAGTTGATTGTGACTTCACAATAGTTGAAGTTTCCCCTTGAAGAACCATTATCTTCTTTTTGAAGGATTGCAACTTCAACCAAGGCTTTAATCTACTCATTATAATGTTGCACTGAGTCCCTCCCAGCTTAACATCAACTTCAGCTCTAATAGGTGAGATTGGCTATATTGGAAGTGCCTTTCTACCCAATGATAGATATACCTTAAAATTAAGACATAAAAAGGGTGTTTATCTAATCACTTTAATTGTCTGACTTTGTGCATCATTTTCATTATCATATGTAACATTATGCATAGCATCACTTTCATTTCATCCATGAAACTAACTATGTTGTTTGTCTGATTTTATGCATCTGTATTATTTTCATGATCATGTTTTAACACAATCATTTGCATCCATTTCATATTAGATTTTATTCAGGAAAATGTACATTTCATTCATGCATCAAAGTATCATACATAAATTATAGCATAACATTTTTAGTCATAATTGTGGTGCTAAAGGTTCAAAGATAGCTCTATCTAGCGAGAATCCTGCCCATCGATACAACACAAGATCTAGAGCCAGACAAATAGAGCAAGAAAATTCTCACAGATTTGAAAAATAGAAAAAGCAGAGGAGAAGATTGAAAGTGAGTTGAGCAAGATTCTAGATGCTCTTAATAAGTTGAATAAGGGAAAAAGAGTTGAAAACAATACAAACCAACAAGTTCTCCCATTGCAAGAAGTGGTTGACCCTTTGTATCCTTCAGGTTTTGGCCCACCTCAAGCCCAGTCTGCTCAAGAGGTTCCACTGTAACACTTCACATATCCAACATATCCTGGAATATCGTCAGCTTTCAACCCAGGGCATTATAATAGCTATGTAAATCTTGTCTTCACTGAAAACACAGTAGAACCAATTCTTGATCTAGATGATTTGAAAGAAAAAGAGAAAAAATATAAGAGTGAAAACTCAGGAAAGCTCCAAGATTAGTATGCTAAAACAAAGGCTACAGGTTGTGGAAGGATTTGGTTTCTATGGTTCAGTTGATGCTGCTGGGCTCTGCTTAGTCTCTTATGTGGTTATTCCTCATAAGTTCAAAGTACCAGAATTTGAAAAATATGATGGTACGAAGTACCCCAAAACCCACATCACTATGTATTATCAAAAAATGGTAGCTCATGCTCATGATGAAAAACTCTTGATGCATGTCTTTCAGGATAGCCTTACAGGCTCAGCGACCAAGTGGTATATTCAGCTGGACAGAACTCGCATTCACTCTTAGAGCAATATGGCTCATGACTTCATCAATCAATATCGACATATTATCGATTTGGTCCATGATCGTTTATCTTTACAGAACCTAGAAAAAAAGATAAATGAGCTTTTTAAAGAGTATACCCAGAGGTGAAGGGATATTGCTTCTCAAGTACAGCCTCCTCTAACTGAGAAAAAAACTACGGTGTTATTTGTCAGCACTTTGAAATCTCCTTATTATGAAAAGATGATAGGGAATGCAACAAAGAATTTCATCGATATGGTGATATGTAGAGAAATTATTAAAAGTGCCATAAAAAATGGCAAGTTAAAAGGAGGAGAAACCAAGAAGGCATCAGAAAAGAAAGAAACTGAAGCTTAAGCTGTGAGTTTTGATAGATAACAATTCAGGGGTTATCAACCCTATCCATCTCAAGGTTACTCTTCGTACTATCTTGCTGTGAATAATGCCTCATCCTACCCATACCAGCTAGTCCCACAACCACCTTATTCATCCACACACCCATCAATTTTTAGCCCTCAAGATCTTACATATAGCCTTAACACTCAAGCTCCTGCAAGAACCCAAATTCGCCCTACTAACCCAGCAAGTGGTTCATGAGAACAACAGATTACTCGAGAAAAATTTATGTTTGATCCAATCCCCATGACTTATACGAAGTTATATCGAGAACTCTATAATAGCCATTTGATTGCCCCCAGTCATGTGGAGCCACTTAAGCTACCCTATCCTAAGTGGTATGATTCTACAGTCCACTACGACTACCACTATGAAATTACTGGCCATTCTACTGAAAATTGCACTGCTTTAAAGCATAAGGTGCAATGATTGATCAATGATGGAATGGTAAGTTTTGATCAAGGAAAAGTAACAACACCTGATGTTAGTGCTCTAAGTGACAATCAAGAACACATTGGTCAGAAAGGGTCCGGAGAGTCACAATGAATTGAGGGGCAAGATGTTAATAGAGATTCTTCACCTGATCACATAGGGGACAATTTTGGAGAGTGGAGATAAGGCTGGTTGAAAGTTTTTTTTTGTCATTTTAGGATTTCTTTAAAGTAATGTTAAGATTTCTTTTTTGCAATATGATTTCACTTGTTATCATCTTAATAAGGGCAAGTTAATGCATTTCATTATATTTTCTCTTTCACTCGATCATTATTCCATGTCCTGTTAGCTATCATAACTTTACATTCTCATTCTCAAATTTCAGATGATAAATATTTAGACAATGATAACAATAATTCTGAGATTTAATTTTGAGAACTCATCCACATTAATATGAGGAGATGATTTGAATAAAAAGTAAGTTGTTACTGGAGATGAAATAGATATGTCTTGAAGATGTGTAATCTTTTATATAGGTTCATGAGCTTTGTTCAATAGATGATGTTCAAGAAAGGTATTCACAATTGAGATGAAAAATGGCCATCTTTCTTTTATCATTCGAAAAACCATTTATTGCTACCCCTTTGAACCTATCATGATTTTTTTTTTTAAAGAATACCAACCAAGGATCACCCTCTACACTGAAAGGTAATTTTTGAAAAAAATCATAAAAGGTCTCAAAGATAGAAAGAGAAAGAAAAGCAAAAGAAAAAAAAATGCCACACAAGATTTGGGGTAAAATAATGAGAATCCTTTGTGTGAGGAAAGAAAAAAGTAGTGAAATGATGTAGGGGTAAAATGCCAAGTTGCATCAAATGATCCTTGGTTTTAAACCTTTTTAATACATGTTTTGAGCCTATTATATCCATTTCTTTTATGACCCCTCACCTTGACCTACATTACAACCTTGAAAAGTCCATTTGGATCAAGTGTGAATGTTCAAATTGAATGATCATATATTGGGTAAAGACATACTCATGATGAAACAATGAAATCATGCTACATTGCTCTAAAGTTTGATGTGTGGAAGATATCAACAATGGATTGAAAAAAAAGATGAAGAAAAAAAAGAAAAAATAGAAAAAAAAGAATGAAAAAAAATGAAAAAATGAAAAAAAGAGGTTCAAATTGAAAACCTGAAATGGTGATTTTGGTAGAAAAAGATTCAGGTCAAATGGTTCACATGGATGAAAGATCAAAGACATCTGAAGATCCCTCAAAGACTGAGGCGAAGTTCACCAAGCTCAAGATGACTTCAACAGTAAATGAAATGAGTTTTTGAAAAAGAATCCTAGATTAATGTTAAGAATTGTCTAAATATTCATCATTTGGACATACCATTCATCGCAATGATATGTATCCAATTTATTTCCTTTCCCATTTGTTTTGTACCAAAATAGATCTTCATTGATTATCTTTACCATAATTCACCTTGTGTTCTCTTATTGTTACACCCCTAGAATGAATTGAGAAAATGCTTGATTGCATTGTATTTGTCAAGAATTAAAATGATAATGAATGAATAAATATGTGCTTAAAAGAGTCTTACATTCATTTGAAAATAAATCTAAGATGATGGTGGTAACAAAATGAAGAAATGGTAGAAACCTAAAAGAGATAATTTGAAAAGACATATGATGTGACCAAATGAAGAATATGATGATGGATTGGATAATAAAATGAAGATGAGGCCAATCTTAAAAGTGGCATAATCAAGTGATGAATATAGGGATGTATTGGTTGATATAACCTATGAGTTATGGTTAAGTGATGAAAATGATATGGAGCAATAGATGAAACTGGTGCTGAGAAACTTATGAATGATGACCAAGTGAAGAGTACAAGGATGAATTAGTCGACATGACTTGCAAGTTATGATTGAATGATGAAAATAATCAATGGACAAAGTTTATTTTGGAATGGTTAATGCTGAGACACATATGAGTAATGACCCAGAGATGGTGGATGAAACTTGTTCTGAAATTTGTTAGTGCTGAAAAGTCCATGAATGGCGATCAAGTAATGGAAACAATAATGATCAGTTGATGAAGCTTGTTTCAAAATGTTGAAAAGCTAAATAAGGGGAGAATGTGAGATGGTAGGGTTTTGAGGACCATATTCCATAATTATTTAGGATTTCATGACATTATTGACATCCGCATTACATGTAACATGTTGGCATTGTTACATGAATAGTACCTACACATAATTTGTTGAATTAAACTTTGTTTGGACATGCATGGCACTATGGGAATATAGGTTGCCGCATTTGCATCATTAAGAAGGCATTTGCATCTTTGGTCATAACATTCATTCATGCAAATTTTTGAGTCATTTGAAAAATAAATTGTGAATATTTTGATGAGAATTGTTGAGAACTCAAATGAGAATCTTTGAGTTTCAAAATGAAAATCTTTGAGGAGTGAAACCCTAAAGTTCATCAAATGTGAATATTCAAACAAATGAAAAGTTTTGAACTTTTGGATGTGAATCTCCAAAATACAAAGCTTCAACCCTTTGGATATGAACTTCTAATGTTTTAAATGAGAGCCTTTGAACTTAGATGTGAAACTCTAAGTTTTATTGCATGTAAGCATTTGAACTCAAATGAAAAGCTTTGAATTTTTTGATGTGAATTTCCAAAATTCAAATGAAAAGCTTTAGATTTTTGGATATGAATTCCAACTTTGCCAAATGAGAACCTTTGAAAAGTCTTAAACTTTTGGATGTGAGCCTCCAAAATTCAAATAAGGGTCTTTGATGCGAGTCTTGCAAGTTGCAAATGCAAATCTTGAGATCTTACAAATTTGAATGAAACTGAAATTTAAAGAATCAAATTTCAGTAAATTCTTTCGAAGTTGGAAGGTTCTTGCGAATCTGAACCTATGAATGTTGAACTCAAATTGTGAATCCTTAAGTTCCCATTACAAAATTCCTTCAATCACGATCTATAACTCTTTTGGACATTACTGTCAATTAGCAATTTATTTTTTCAAAGTTCCGTTGCCTCTGTTTAGAGGAGCAATTTACTTTCCAAAGTTTCGTTGACTCTGTTTAGAGGAGCAATTTACTTTTCAAAGTTATGGAGCCTCTACTTAGAGGAGCTTTGATCAAATTAAAAAAAAAAAACAAAAAAAAGGTAAAAATAATAAAACAATAAAACAAAAAATTGCCTCTAATTAGAGGAGCTTTATTCATTTTCAAAGTCGTTGAGCCTCTGATTAGAGGAGCTTTATTTATTTTTCAAAGTCGTTGAGCCTCTGAATAGAGGAGCTTTATTCATTTTCAAAGTCGTTGAGCCTCTAATTAGAGGAGCATTGTTTATGTTTTTCAAAGTCGTTGAGCCTCTACTTAGAGGAGTTTTGATCAAATCTTAAAAAATAAAAAGTGTCGAGTTGAGTCTTAATTGGGTGTCTACGTCTTTGCGCAATTTCTCTTTCACAAAAATGTGCAAAGAGGGGTAATTGTAGACACCCAATTTGGTCCAAGCCCAGATCAATTGGGCCTGGTCCAAATGGGTAAGCCCAATTTTACTTTTATTTTGTATTTTATATTTTTTATTATTTTTATTTTTATTTTATATTTTATGTATATATTTTCCTTTGTATCTTATGTATTTATTATTTATTTATTATTACTATTTATTAATATATGTATATCTTTATTTTTTTTTCTTTTTCTTTCTTTTCTATTAATATTTATATATATATATATATTTTATTTATCTAGTTATATATTTATTTATTCATTTATATATTATAATTTATCTATTATTATGATTTTTTTTATCTTGTAATATTTTTTATTTATCTTTTTTTTTTCTAATTATCTATTAATTTTTTTATTTTTATTTATTTATCTGATTTATTTTTCCTTTTTTTTTGGGGAGGCTAAGATTGAACTTGTTGAAGAATCCTACCGTGAATGGGTATTCAATCAAAATCCAGATTGGATTCAAAGATTGAATCCCCATCCAAAAAGGAATAGAGATTGATCAGAAACTCTTCTGATCAATCCCTATAAATAGGTACTGAAATAGAAACAAAAGAGGAGGGAGAGAAAAAGAGTACTGGGAGAGAAAGGGTAGACATAGAGAAGATTTAAAGACTAAAAAGGTTCTAGTGCGTTTAGAACAGCTCCAGGAATCGGTAGAAATTTTTGGAGAATTTTTGTGAAAATTTTTTTTTGGAAATTTTTGAAAAATTTTTAGATTCCAGTTGAATTTTTCTACGAAGGTTGAATTTTTCGGAGACTATTCCAGCCAAGTTTGAAGTTTTCAACCAACTTTCCAGTTTTCGACGATCATTTTCAGAAACCGATTAGTTTTTCGACGAACTTTCGATGAAAAACTCAAATTTCGATGATAATTTTCAAAATTCGATAAATATTCAATCGGAGTTTTTTGAGAATTTTAGAGAGAAGAGAGAGAAAAAAAAAGAAGAGAGAGAGAGGGAAGGCTCGGTCTATTGAAAAAACGAAGGAATCAGCCTTATATACCCTCCCAAAACGATGTCGTTTCTGCGTTAAGTAACCCAGAGGATCCGCACATTTTGCCAAGATCCGACCCGACCTGAGCGTCGACCTGCTTTCGACCCGCACGTGACCCACCTCTCCGAGCCGAGTCGACACCTCGAGCCGCGTCTCCGAGCCGTTTTTCTTCCTTGAGCCGAGCCAAGCCTAAACCGAGCCGTTCTCAGGTTTTTTTTTCGTTTTATTTTATTTTATTTTATTTTATTTTATTTATTATTATTATATTAGGATTATTTAATTTTTTTATTTTTTTTATTTATTTTCATTTATTTTATTTTTTCTATTTTTTATTTTTTTTATTTTTTTAAATAAAATTCAAAAAAAATATTTTTGAGGAAAAGTTGAAGGTATCAATTTTTTTTAAGAATAAATTTTCAAAAAAAGGTTTTTTTGAGGAAAAGTTGAAAGTATCAATTTTCTTCGAAATTAAAAATTTCAAAAAAATATATTTTTAGGGAAAAGTTGAAAGTATCAATTTTTCTTAAAAATAAATTTTCAAAAAAAAAAGGGTTTTTTTTTAGGAAAAGTTCAAAGTATCAATTTTCCTCAAAATTAAAGTTTTCAAAAAATATTTTGAGAAAAAGCTGAAAGTATCAATTTTTTCTTGTACAAAAGCAATCATTTTTTTCTTTTTTTTATTTCTTTTGAATTTTCTTTAATGTTAAATAATCGACGATGGAGCCTCTATAAGTGAAACAGTAGTTTTCTTGCATACTTTTGAGGTGAGAGAATTTTTTTAATTTTCTGCTAAAAGTATTAGAGTGAATTGAAAATAATTTTCAATAATTAATTACTTGATAAAATTTTACGGCTTATTGGATAACACAAAATTAAGTTGGTACCATCTTTTGATGGGCGTTGTGAGGGTGCTATAACTTTCCTCACGCGTAACCGAACTCCCGAACCCTGTTCTGGTTAGTAGACCCGAACCTATTCTTTTAGGGATCTTTAAACTTAGGTGTTCCCTGAAATGACAGATTCCTTAAGTGGTCAATCGCACCTAAATAAAAAAAATTTGTGGCGACTCCTTAAGTCAATGTCTAGTGATAGATCCCCGGATCTAGACGTTATGACAGTCTGTTTAAAGCTGACAGAACAGATGAGTTAGAGTAAACGCCAGAACCTAATAGTATATCTTTCCGTATGCCACTGATCCCAAGCAGAAGCAAAGTTTTTGCTCCCAAAAGAGACCCCCTTGTAGGGTTTTATTTTAAGGTTTCAAAAATTTAAAAACCTATCTAAAAATTTTCAACATTTATACAAACTTTCAAAATAAGCTTATTTTTTATAATTTTTCTAAAATGAATTTTATATATTTTATTTATTTTCCTTTTATTAAAATTTTATTATTAGTATTTATTAATCCTTTATTATTATTTATTTTTATGATTTAATTTTATGTTTCTAATATTTTAAAACTTTTTATCAAAATCAAATTTCTTCTATTAAGTTTTAATTCCTCAACAGCTTGACAGAATTAACCTTTTAATATTCAATTTTGAATCCTTCCAACACCCAGGTAAAAATTTTAAAAATTTTATTGCTTTTGTTTAAGCATTATGATTATTAATTGTTTTATTTTGCATAAAGCTGAAATACATAGAAAATAAATTACATCAAACATAAATTAAAGCTTGAAAAATTAAATCGCATAAAATTAACATGAGCATCAAAATCCAACCAACAACGAAATTAAAAATGCATGGAATTTTAAATTGTAATTAACTTAATCAACCCTAAACATATGTACATGGACACAAGCGATACGAAATATGCATGAAACCTGAAGCCTCATATTCTAAAATTTTTGTTTATTATACCTAAAATAAAAATAAAATAAAATAAAATTGCCAATAAAACCAGGACTTTTTTTTTTTTGCTTCTTTTTATCTATCCATCCTACCCATTCCACGTTTTTTATTCTATTTTGGATTAAACAACACGAGCACAACGGTAACATGAGAATGCAGCAACCCTCAAACCAGGTAATGACTAAATGCCAAAAGGAAAAGGCAAAGACTACCCCAAAGTGTCATAAGCAAACCCATATTTTCTTCATCTATCCTATCTTTGTTGTTTCCCACCACCTATAACCGAATGGCCACCCTTGAAATATAGCTTTATAGCTATGAAAGGTTTTTTTTTTTTTTTTATGAACTTCTTCCTTGGACATTCACTTCCTATGCTTCCATGAAGTCTTTATTTTTAAAAAACAAGGAACTAAAACACCATGAATATCAAGATTTCCCTAACATAGCCAACATGCAAATGAAAGCAATCATCATATAAAACTTATTCAAGAGAAATGAACCAAAACCTTATAAATAAGCACACATAGAAACAGTAAGAGGAAAAGAAAGAAAACAACGAATTTCAAGTCTTGCGTAGACAACAAAAGACAAAACTAATTTTTTATTAAAGTGATAAATTCAAACATGAAAAAAAGCACAAAATGAAATGGCATGCTACCTTCGCTGCTTCCTTTTTCCGTTCTTCTCTTTTTCTGCTTCCTTTCTTTCTTTCTTTTTTTTTACTGCACCTTTTCTACTGTTTTTTCACTGCTGAATGTGCTTCAAGAACACCAGTTTAGCCACCGTTTGCTTCACGCTTCTTCCTTCTTTTCTTCTTCATGTTTTTTTCTGGTAGCTTGTTTTGCCGCTTGCTGCCACTGGTGTTCTCTTCTCTTTTTTTGGTTTCCTTGTCTGCTTTTTTTCTGCTTCACCTTTCGGTCCTTTGTCGCCTGCTTCTTTCGCTACTGTTGTAGTTTTCCTCAACCATAGCTTCCCGTGTCTTTTAGTTTTTCATTTTTTGGTTTCTAGTCTACCGCTGCTTTTCTTTTTTTTTTTTTTTTTTTTTGCTTTCTCCTTCACGTTCTTCCTCTTCTGCTTTTCTGTTCGCCTCTTTTTCTGCTGCCCCTCTCCCCTCGCTATTGCTGCATTTTTTTGTATTATACTGCTTCTTTTTTCTTTTCTTTCTACTGTTTCACACTACTGCTCTCTTCTATTTTTCTGGTTTGTTTTCTGCTGTTCCTCACGCTTTTTGCTGCAGGTTTTTTTTGCTTTCTGCTGCTTGTTTGCGTTTTTAGTCCCTCTTTTTTTGGCTGCTACTTCCTTCTTCTTTCTCACTACTCTTCTTTCGCAGTTAGAGAAACCATCCATCCCTCGTTGCACCATACCTCCATGCAGTTTTCAGTCCCTTTGCATCAGCGGTTTTGTTAATCTTTCACGTCCTCATGCATGCCTTGTCCTTCATTTGTTCACATGATGCCAAATTATAAGCCAACTGGCCTTGCTTGATAGCCCATTCGGGCTTTTGTGTTTTGCTTTTTATTTTGGGCTTTATTTTTTTATTTGGGCTTTTTTTATGTTGTAAACTTGGGTCATCTTTATCTTCAAGCTCATTTTTCATTTTTTATGTTTTTTTTTTTTGGCCAGGCTCTTTCTCTTTTTACATTTATTTATTATTTATTATTTTTTAATTATTCATTATTTTTTATTACTTATATTATTATTATATTTATTTTATATTTTTATATTTGATATTTGGTTTTTATATCTTTTTATTTAGTCTTTTGTTTAATGGCTAATATTAAGCCATTAATAGGCTTTAAAAATGGGCTTTTAATTGAACATTTATTGCGTTATTTTAGGTGTCTTCATTTGGGCCAAAATGATGGGCATCCTTGAGTAGCACACATTGGTCCTCATCATTGAGTATTTTAAAATTAGATCGTGTAATGGGTCCAAAATATTATAATCAAAACCCAATTGCAAATTGAGAATAAATTAAAGTAATAAATTATTCTGAACAAAATTAAGTGTCTAATCATATTCTATCATTTTATTAAGATAACATGTAAAACATAATAAAATGCATAAAATAAATGACACGACCAAAATACGAATACAATGTAGAACATTTTTTAAGAAAATCAAAATAAAAGAAATCAATGTTAAATATTAATTAAGACTATTAAATCAAAACTTAGGGTAAAATATAATCAATATTGGCCTGATTGTCAAAATTTTTCTCCAAAAGGAGTCGTCAACCTGTCATAACAGTTTTAGAGATCATTAGATAAATTTAAAAAAAATCAAAACAAGGAGTTACCACTAATATTTTTTGGTTAAGTGTGATTAGTCATCTAAAAAGTTTATCTTTTCAATAAAATCTTAAAAGTTAATTAAAACTTATTAGAAAGATAGTTTTGTTTTATAAAAAACAAAATTGAGTTTAAAAGTACAATTAAAAGTAAGAAAAGATTTGCACTCACACAACACCATTTTTAAAATTAATACCAACTAGTCACATGTTATCATATTTTATGGATGAAAGTGCTCTTAAGTTAGATATTTAAAATGATTCCCCTTATTTTATTTATTTATTTATTTATCTTTCACAAAATCTTTTTGAAACATATTATTTAGGAATAAAATAAAAATCTTTAATTTCAAAAAATATGTCTAAATTCCTCAATATTTAGGCAAAATTCCAAAGAATATTTCTTCACTTAAAATTCTCATATCCCTAAATTTTGACACAATATTCCTTTATAAAGAACAATTATTAAGAAACACAATATCTAAATAGGGTCCTAAGAATTATTTTTACTTAAAAATATTAACTTTTATTTGTGATTAAAAATTTTTCCAAAATCCCCATTTATTACTTTATATATTTTTTATAATAATAAAATGCAAGTGATGTAGCATGAGGCAAATAAATGATACAAATCATAGTTGTTAGTTTTGTTTCGGTACCGATCGTACCGGTCGATATGCTCCAGTTACACCAAAATACGTTACATCTAAGAATGATTTTTTACATCAGATTTAGTATCGAGTAATACTGATTGTTTTCGTTAGTTTCAGCGTGCTTCATTAAATTTTGTTGGAATAGAATGTTTCACCTGGTATGTGAATGTAAAATATATTTTATAATTTTTAACTGTATCTTTTGTTATTTAACTATTTTTAACCTAACAAAAATAAAATTAATTGACAAAATAATTGTTAAAAGTTGAGTTTTTTTTTATTTTTACTTTTTTTATGCTTTATTTTTTCTAACCAAAGTTTATAATTTTATATTTTATTTTTTTCAAACCAAAGTTTATAAAAATTTCAGTTTTTTTCAAGAAAACAAGTATACTCTTTTTATAAAGTTTAGCAATCATATAGTTTTGATTTTTTTTTATTTTTATCTTAATATTTATATAAAAAATACTTAATTAAATATCATAGATCAGATTAAGTGTTTAAAAATATCATCAAAAATTTATGATATTATTTTTATGTTTTTAAACTTATTTATTTGATTTGAATATATTGCATATTTATTTTGTGGCTTATTAATAATATTATAATATACAAGTTCATGCATGTTTATAAATATATTTGTACTAAACCGAAAAATCTAAAATAATATACCAAAACAACTGATAGTGGTATATACCATATTTTTAAAATAAACTAAAAGATGATCCTATACTATATTAACAATCTTAATACAAATACAAATTTAAATATGCAAATGACCAATTTAATTCCATCTTATAAATTCTTGATCTTATATTTTTTTATTTTTTTATTACTATTTTAAAAAGCATTTGATGATAAAAGAAATTTTATTTATTTATTTTTTGTGTTAGAAGAATTTCTTTAATTCTCTTTATATCTAGATGAAATTTCTGAAAATTAATCCTTCATTTAAGAAATTCTCATAATTAATTTTGGCAAAAAATAAAGATGATATTCTTTAGTAATAATATTATTTGAATTTCTCTTAAACAGAGTTTCCAAAATCATTTCTTTAATTTTTAATCTATTTTTTCTAATTTTTTTAAATTGTTTTTTTACAATTTTGCATTAATGAATAAAATGCATAAATGACAATATGAACATGCACGTAATTTTATTTCTTCCCCGAGTAGATTTTATTTGGGATGATAATGGCATTTTGGTATTAGAGATATTTTGTTTATTTTATTTTATTTATTTTTTAACTCTCCAATATTTATGTGGAATTAAAAATATTGATTTTTCACTTGAGAGATTCACGTAAAAAATAAGATAATATTCTTTTGTAAAAATAATTGTTTGAATCCTCTCCAATATCTAGATAAGATCTCTAAATATTATATTTACCTATAAATATTATCTTATATTCCCTTTGTAAAAATTTTTTTTAAATCATCTTTAAGTTACAAAATTATTACTGTTCATTTTTTATTCAAATTTCATTTTATTTTCTCAATCATCCACAAGCAAATTAATTTTTAAGAATATATCTATATGCACTTATTTATTATTACAATTATTATTTTTCACTATTCTTAAAACATTACCAAACATAAAAATATTAAGGATATAATAAAACAAATAAACAAAAAGAGAAGGAAATCAACCCAAATGAAGCTTTTGGGCCTTAAATCCAAAGAAGTGCACCCAAAAAAATCAAGTAATCCAAAGCTTCAAGGGTTTTGCATTGGATAGGTCTAAGCTACAACAGCCCACCACTTCTTCACCGGGCCCCAATTGCCCAATCTGCAATGACAAGTCATGGGTTGAATGCCAGCTCACTATTGCTGTAGGGGCTCTGCATTTCGGGAAAAGAGAAAGTGAGGGTGCCTGTGATAGAAGGAAAGTGATGTTTGATCCAATTATGTTGAAGGTTAAAGAGGCAAAATAAGAAAGGGAAAATGTAGAGCTGGAATTATGGAGGCAATACGGGGAAAGGAATGAGGTAAAGGCCGCCATGGCAACTAACCTTCTTTTTTTCTTTTTTTCTTTTTGTAAATTTTCTTTTTCTTTGTTTTTTAATTTTTGTAATTTTTCAATTAATCAATTGAAGCCTTAAAATTAAAATTTGAACTCTAATTTTCCTCTAAATTGATATAAGATTAACCCAAAATTGACTTAAATTAGGCTTTGACCCAAGCAAAATGATCAAAAACGATTAATTGGAAATAAAACCAAATTAGCTCAATCCAATTAAAATGTTTGAGCTGTCCTAAATTAACACGTTCAAAGCAAGTATAAAATGAATTAAAATCAAATTACTCTGAATAAAATTAAGTGTCTACAATATCGATATATGATTTTTTATCATTTTTTTCAATTTTTTTTTTAAAATCTAACTTTATTTCTATTATTTCATTTCATTTAATATATATATATGTGTGTATTATATTAATAAGATTATTATTTAATTTTTAAATTAATAAATTCACTTTTATTTTTTAAAATTTTTTATTTTTTATTAAATTAATTTAATTAAAAAAAGATCAATTAAAATGTCCACATTAAAACTCCATTTAACCTTTTTCCTTTCATTTTTTTTATTTTTTTAATAAAATTAATTTTACAACCAATAATGTCCTTTAATAAAGATGTTTAAATAATTTGTATTCTACAAATTTAACACATTTCGATAAGGGACCAATTTTTTTTTAGGTCGAGATAAATTGAAATAGGTTTTTTTTTCTAAAGAAATAAGAGATTAAGTTGAAAGCATATTTAAAGTATTCTGTTTCGATCAATTTTGAAGTACATATAAAAATATTTTTTATTATTAATTTTATTTTATATTTTATATTCATAAATTGATTATTTAATATATTAATTTAAAAAATTAATATTTTAAACATAATTATTACGTCCGTATCACATTTTTTGTGAGCTCTTAGAGGGGTTTTTTTTAATTTTTTTCTTTTCTTTTTTATTATCTTTTTTTTTAAATTAAATAACTTTTGTGAAAATAAGTCCAATCCAAATAATTACATCTTATTTTCGTTGGTTTTTTATTTTTATCTTTTTTATTTTTAAATTAAATAAATTTTACAATAAAAATTATTTAAGTAAATATAACAAAACAAAAAAATTTTTACCTGCAACAATACACGGATATTTTGTTAGTGATTTTCTTGTTTCGAAATAACAATGATTAACAAATTAAATATAACAGGAAAATGAAAATTGTTATAGCAACGAGGTAGACTCGTGCACTATCGGGAGGAAAAAGAAAACGTTAAGATTCCCCTTCACCTAATTCGCGACATACCCGCATGCTACGCCCAATAAATTATGAATAAAATAGTAAATATATATTTTGAAAGGAGTTACTTGGTGAATATTAAAAGAAAATATTTTTTTTTTCATTTTCTTTTAAAATGAAAGGAGTTGCTTGGTGGATATTAAAAGAAAATGAAAAAAAATATTCAATATTTTATTTTTCTGAACTGGATGTTAATTGGTTCGTTCCTTATGGTCTGTCAAGCTTGACTACTTTTTGATAGTAACAAATTTAAATTTTTGATCTTGTGCTGTTGTTGGTAAGAGCATTTAACTCTTATTTCAATGATAAAATTTAATTGATAATTTTAAATAAATTTAATAATTTATGTATTTATATTTATTTTATTTTATATTAAATAGGTATAAAATATAAAAATTATCATATTATAATCGTGTTTAACATATTAAATACGAAATATATTTTTAATTTTTATTAAGTTTATATATATTTTTAAAATTTTAAATTATGTTATTTTAATATTTGTTTCATATCATTTTGATAAAATATCATTATATTATTTTTCCAATTAATTAATCTAATTTTAAATATAAAAATAATAACATACCAACTTCGAAACTTACAATAATTTTTGTAGCTATTTGGTTCTTTCACATGGGAAAGCATTTGCTGTAAGAGAAGTGACGATAATAAGACAATGTTGGCTTCCCACTCTGGGTATTATTTTTTAGACAACTTGCTATGAGCATGTTTCCTCTCATCTTAACTTCCCTATTTCCAATCTTCAAGATTTCAACACTCCGAAAACTTTGTCAAATATAGGATACTGCAATTGGAAATGCCCGAGATAGCCGTTAACTTGGTCCTTGAGAGGTTGATTGCTTTGCTCAATGAAGAGGTGGAACTGGTAAGAGATGTCCATAGAGAAGTTGAAGACATAAAGCTTGAGCTAGAGTTCATTTCCTCTTTCCTGAGAGATGCAGATTCAAGGGCGGACCAAGAAGAAAGCAATAATGGTCTAAAGACATGGGTGAAACATATAAGGGAAGCAGCTTATAACATTGAGGATGCCATCGATGAGTACATGCTTCATGTCGCAGAACAGCGTAATCAACATGGTTTCATGGCTTTTCTAACAAAAATAGCTTGTCTGATAAAGAATGTGAGGAAACAGCGTGAGATGGTATCAAAGATACAAGAATGCAAACGATCAGTTCAGGTAATCGGGGAAAAAGGGAAAAGATATGGATTCAGTATCTCCGATCAAGGGGGATCAAGCCGCGGTTCAAATGATAATAAACGGCACGACCCACGAGCTGGCCTTCACTTTGTTAAGAACAACGCACTTGTGGGCATTGAACCTCCTAAAAAGGAGTTGTTAGGAAGGTTGATCCATGGAGCAGCAATGCTTACAGCGATTTCACTTGTGGGGATGGGAGGGACTGGCAAGACCACTCTTGCTAAGAAAGTTTATGATGACCAAACTGTTAAGGGGCATTTCGATTGCCAGGCTTGGATCACAGTGTCACAATCATATAACATGGTTGAGCGGCTTGGGACAATGATCAGACGTTTTTATGAAGCAAAGAAAGAGATCCCTCCCCATGGAATTGATGCAATGGACAAGGAGGAACTGATCAGCAAATCAAGAGAATATTTACAAGACAAGAGGTATGTTGTAGTATTTGATGATGTTTGGAATGAAGACTTTTGGCAAGATATGGAATATGCTTTGCCAGAAAATAACAATGGCGTTAGAGTTATAATCACAACAAGAAGTACGAGTGTTGCTAAATTTTGCCAGAAATCTTCCCTTATTCACGTTCACAATTTGGAACCTTTGTCTCTAGAAATGGCTCAAGAACTTTTATGCAGAACAGCCTTCCAATTTGATCAACAGAAGCTATGTCCCCCTGAGTTAAAGGATTTATCTTTCGACATTGTCAGGAAATGTGAGGGATTACCACTTGGAATTGTTGCTATAGGTGGGCTTCCATCAACCAAAGGCTAGGATGTCTTGCAGTGGGAAAGATTCCGCAATAGCCTTAGCGAACAATTGGAGAGCAATCCCCATCTTACACATGTCAAGAAAATTCTTTGCTTTAGTTATCTTGATCTGTCTCATTACCTTAAATCTCCTTTCTTGTATTTTGGGTTGTTTCCACAAAATTTTTCCATTAGGAGCAAGAGACTGATTCGATTGTGGATTGCAGAGGGTCTTGTAAAAGGAAGGCAAAAAATTACATTGGAAGAAATTGCAGAAGAATACTTAACTATGCTCATTCATAGAAGCTTAGTTCAAGTTGAATGGAGGGACTCCACTGGTAGAGTTAGACACTGTCGAGTTCATGATTTGATACATGAAGTTGCTCTTTCCCAATTAGAAGAACTAAATTGAGTCAATCCTAACAAGCACATTTGACATGTACCAATGGTACAGCTCAACATCTTTCGATCTACAATGGAGCATGTGACTTACCAAGGAGCAAGTATGGTAACTTCCGTACTCATTCGATTTTTTTTTCAATTTAGAAGAGTTACCTAAACCTATATTCTCAATATTGTCGAATTTCAAACTTTTGAGAGAAATAGATTTTGAAAGAGCTCCATTGGAGTACGTCCCCAAGGAGTTGGGGAATTTGTTTCATTTGAGATATTTAAGCTTGAAAGAAACAAAAGTAAAGATGCTTCCAAAGTCCATTGGCAAATTGCATTTCCTCCGAACTTTGGATTTGAAACGTTCTTTCGTTCAAGAGTTACCAATTGAGATAAGCAGTCTTGGTAATTTGCAATATCTTGTAGCTTACAGTGTTGATTTTGATCATCATTATACTATCAACACTCACCAGGGATTGAAGATCAATGGCAGTGTTCGAAGTTTGGAATCATTAGAAACCCTTTATCATGTAGACTTGCAAGCACAAAATAGAGGGGATTTTTTTAGTGAATTGGGAAAGTTAAGGCGATTGAGAAAACTGGGGATCAGGAAACTAAAGTCAGACGATCGTATGGCTTTGTGTGATGCTATAGAGAAGATGCACCATCTTCAAACACTACATATTGCGTCAGTGAAAGAGGATGATTCTCTTCAACGACAATCAATGTCCTCTCCTCCACTTTTCCTTCAAAGTGTTCACCTGCAAGGACGATTAATGAAGTTGCCTGATTGGATTTCTAAACTAAAGCACCTTGTCAAAATTTGTTTACACTGGTCTAGACTATCACATGATTCGATTAAAATCCTTGGAGGTTTGCCAAATCTGCTGGAGTTGTGGCTTCATGAAAGCTACAATGGAGCTGAATTGCACTTTGAGGATGGACAGTTCGAAAAACTGAAACACCTTGTACTTCGTTCTTTGACTGGATTAAATAGACTGGTGATAGATAATGGTTCTTTGCCTTGTTTGGAGATTCTTGTAATAGGACCTAGTCCTCGATTACAGGAGGTTCCAAGCAACATTTGTAATTTGAAATGCCTTGAAACTATAGAATTTATAGATATGCCAAAGGAATTCAGTCGAAAGATACTGCCAAATGAAGGCCCAGATTGTTGGAAAATCAAGCAAGTTCCAAATGTTTATTTCCGTTATACAACTCGAGGACTAGATGGTGACACCTACAAGCCTGGTGATTTTCGTTTGTATAAATATTTGTGTTAAAGCAGAGCTCCGTCAACCTCAAAGGTACATTCTTTAAAGTTCTATTTAGTTATGATCATTGCTTTTTTTCTTTGTCCTTGATTTGCAGCATTCAGATTCACTCATCAATTGATTTGCAGCATTCAGATTCTCTCATCAATTACTGGATGGCTCAATCTATCAATCACCTCAAAGAACTAAGGGTCGCGGTAACGGTCGGAGTGGATCAGATCAATGTCATCTCGTTTACCCATTATCAAGGAATTAAGGCTCCAATCGATTGCGTGTGTCTTCTACATTCTATGCTGCTTTGCACATTTCTTTTTTTTTTTTTTTCTCTCTCCTTTGATTAGTAGTGCTTCTGTCACCAGACTGAATTAAAAACTTCTTCTGTAGCTATTTTATGATAATTTTGTGCATGACACAGTTGTAAAGGCTAAATGCTCATTTAACGATGTAACATTTAAGCATTTTCTCAATTAACAATGTCAACCTTAATTTGAATTAATGTAAAATTAAATAATTTTTATTGGATTAAATAAAGATTTAATTACAATAGTGTAAATCACTCGCGTTAAAATAATGTGGGTAAGAAAATAGGAGTAAATTTTATTTTTCTTCAATTTTTTTCACCAATGAAATAAATTTTAAAATTGGTAATTAAAATAGTAAAACAAGGATCTTATAAATGAATTCATAAGTAGGTTTTAAATATTTTTAATCATAATTTTTAAACTCTTAAAAAATTAAATTGAAAAAAGATAAAAAAAAACTCCAAAAATAATACTCCAAAATCCCGACTCTATATCAAAATTGAGAACTCAAAACTCCGTTTTTATGGCAATATACCATACCTCAAAATAGATTTTTTCTAAACTTGAAACGAAAGTTCAATTTTAACAAATCATGAAACCTAGTTTTTATCACACCATGAAAACTCAGTTTTATCGAATCACAACCCACGAGAAAGCACCAACATAAATTACTCAAGCCAACTTTTTCTTAACAGTCAAAACCCCAAAGAAACTTGCTTTAAATTATGTAATGCCATTTCATTAGAAGAATATAAAGATATGATATGATATATATGTAGAAATTTAAACTCATATTTGTGAAACACCTTTTTTAAAATAAAATCGTAAGACGTTTGGATCAAAGCGGATAACATCTCTTAAGTTAAGTGCACATATTTACAAATGGTATCAAAGCAGTGACCAACCATATAGGAACTAAGTGCTACACTATGGGTGCTACCTCTAAAATCTTATGAAAACTAAGTGTTATATGGTGAAAACCACCGCTAGAATCACAATGTCTAGTAGAATCTTGGTTTTATGGTTCTATGATTCTGTATTTACTTTGCTCTGGGCTTGACAGGGACGTCAAGTTTTAACGGAGCAAGTTTATGATAACTTAATCTCACAGTGAATATTTTGAAGATTTGCTATGGCATATAAATAAAGACTTAAGCCCAAATATGTGAGGTACCTTTGGTGAGACAAAACCATGAAACATTCAAATCAAAGCGAACAATATCTCGTAGGTTAGGTATGGGTCTCCACAAATAGTATCAAAATTATCACTAGTGAAAGGGGAACAAAATGCTACACCATAAGAGTCATCTTTAGAATCTCGAGAGAATTAAGTGCTACATGGTTAGAGCCATCTCTAGAATCTCAACATTTGGTGTAATCATGATTCTTTAGTTTTGTGTGTACAGTTCTATGCTTCTAAGGATGTCAAGCTCTAACAAAAGAGTTTGTGACACTTCAATCTCACATCGAAATATTATGAGGATTTGTTATGATATATAAGTTGATATTTAAACCCAAACTTGTGAGACCCGCACTCAACCTATAAAGTATTATCCGCTTTGTCTCTAAAGTCTCACAGTTTTATCTCACAAAAGGCGTCTCGTAAGTTTAGGTTTAAATCTCTACATATATATTATAATTGATCCTTAAATTATCTCGATATGAGATTGGAGCGTCACAAACTTTTTCGCTTAAAGCTTGACATCCCCATCAAACCTAACACAAAACACATACACACATCCACTGAAACACACCAAACATTAGGCAAGCCTAACACAAAGTACACATAAACCACAAAATCATACCAGACGTTGAGATTCTAAATATGGCTCCCACCATGTAACACTTAGCTTTCGTAGTATTTTAGAGGTGGCTCCCACCATATAACATTTAGCTTCTATCTTACTGGTGATCACTGTGATACTATTTATGGAGATCAGTACCCAACCTGTGAGGTATTGTCTATTTTAACCCAAAGGTTTCACAATTTTATCCCACAAAAGGTATCTCACAAGTTTGGATTTAGATCTCTACATATATATTATAACAGATTATCTAAATCTCTTTATATGGGATTAGGTGTCACAAACTCTCTCCGTTAAAGCTTGACTTTCCCATTAAGTCCAACACAAAGTACACACAGATCATAAATCACAGTAAATGTTAGGATTTTAAAGGTGGCCCTCATCATATAGCACTTAGCTTTCGCAGAATTCTAAAAGAAGCTTCATGTGTAGCACTTAGCTCCCGTTTGACTCAAAATCGCTTTGACATCATTTATGAAAACTCACATCCAACATGTGAGGTATTATTCATTTTAACTCGGAGGTCTAACAGTTTATCCCATAAAAGGTGCTTCATAAGTTTTGAATTAAGTCTCAACTTATATATCATTGTAGATTCTCAAAATATCTCGATATGAGATTGAAATATTACAAACTCCCCTATTAAAAGTTGATGTCCCCATCAAGCTTAACATAAAGCACACAAATCTATTAAACCACATTGAACGTTGAGCAAGCCTAATATAAAGTACACATAAATCATAAGATTACATCAAACTTTAAGATTCTAAAGATGGCTCTCACCATGTAATACTTAGCTCATGTTCGACTAACAACCGTTCTGATAATATTTGTAGAGATTGTACCTAACCTAGAAAGTATTGTTTCTTTTTACTTGAAGGTCTCACGATTTTATCCCACAAAAGGTACTTCGTATGTTTGAGTTTAAATCTTACATATATATCATAATAAAATCTTAGATTATTTTAATGTGAGATTGAGACGTCACAAACTCTCATCGTTCAAGCTTGACGTCCTTGTCAAGCCCAACTAAAACATACACACAGATCCTCCAAAACATACCAAACGTTAAGCAAGCCTAACACAAAGTACATACAAATCATATGATCATACCAGATGTTTAGATTCTAAAGGTGACTCCCACTGTATAGCATTTAGCTTCTACAAGATTCTAGAAGTGGCTCTTATAGTGTAGCATTTAGCTATTGTCTAACTGGTGACCTCTCTGATATTATTTATTAAGACCTATACCTAACCTATAAGATATTATCCATTTTGACCTGAAGGTCTCACAATTTTATCTCACAAAAGACGCCTTACAAGTTTGGGTTTAGATATTTACATATATATCATAGCAGAACCTCATATTATTTTGATATGGGATAAGGGCATAACATCTTTTGCGAGATAAAACTATAAGACTTTTGATCAAAGTGGACAATACCTCATAGGTTAGGTGTAGATCTCCAAAATATATATATGATTTCTTTGTTATGAATTTGGATATGATTTTGTTATTTCTTTGATCTCTGAATATGATTTTATAATAATATATTGATATATCCACTACTTTTTTGAGTATGAATTTTTACTTTAAAATGATATACAAAATTTGTTATATACAAATTATGTTTGAAAAAGTATATGAATATTGATTTTGTCTAAATTGGGTAATTTGAAAATATATTTGTCTTCTAGTATGGCTATGTTTTGACACTGCTAATGCGATTTAATTGTTGGCAATATTGACATGTACTTTATGGTACCAATACTGGTTTCAAATTTTATCACCGATTGAGAATAGTGGATTTTGTTCACCATACCTTCAATGATATATTTATATCCTATTACACTAAGGAGTTATTGTGATTTTGTTCTATTCCATTACACTAATGGGTTATGATTGTTTAGTGCAACCACCAGGTTGCTTTTGATATACTTTTATCCCATTGCATTAATGGGATAACCATGACTATGGTTTTGATTCTGACATATGTCATAGGGGTTAAATGTGGTCATAATATGTTACAAAAGACTAATAAAATTATAATTTGTGATATTTTATCCTGCTTAGATACGAGTTTTCATAAAAGGTTCCTTATAAGTTAAGGCTTAAGTCTTTATTTATGTACCATAGTATATCCTCAAAACATTCTGATGTAGGATTAGGGTGTCACAAACTTTTCCTTTAAAGCTTGACATCCTTGTCAAACCCAATATAAAGCACATACAAAATCACAAAATCGTACTCACAAAACTCCTGAACCAAAATCACACCAGACATTGAAATTCTATAAGTGGCTTCCATCATGTAGCACTTAGCTTTTGCAAGATTTTAAAAATGGCTCCCATGATGTTGCACTTAATTTTCATCTAACTGGTAACCTTTATGATACCATTTGTGGAAACCTATATCACACTTATGAAGTATTATCCGTTTTAACTTGAAAATCTCAATGATAAAAATAATATGGATCAATGGATGAAATTCATTTTGAAATTGCTAGTACTAAGAAGCTTATGAGTTGTGATCAAATGATGAAAATAATGTAGATCAGTTGACATAATTTATTCTTAAATGGCTAGTGCTGAAAAGCTAAAAAAAAAAAAATGTGAGATGGTAGAGTCTTGAGAACCATATTACCACAATTAATTATGATTTCATGACATTAATGTTAGTAACATTTGCATTACATGTATATAATTTGTCTTGGCTATGCACTTGCATCAGGCAATGAACATTTGAATCATGATTTAGGATATGGCATCTATAGTATTGTGAGACTGTTGCATTTGCATCATTATCATGATATTTTTTACAAAGTTTTGACTTTAATGAAAGATTGAGAATTTTTATAACAAGAAATTTTAAATTTTTAGAGGAAAGCATAGCATGCATTGCATTTCTGAATGTTTAGTGCATCACATGCATTACATGTAAGAATGTTTAATGTATAAAGCAGGAATATTTCAAGATTCCTCATGGAGAAGATAAATATGAAAACTTTCTAATAAAAGAATTTCAATTTCTCATTTAAAAAAAAAAGACTTATCAGGTAAGATTTTAATCCTTGGAAAAGGATATTTCTCAATATTATGAATAATTTATAAGACCTCTAGGTATAATCTCTTAAAATTTTTTCAGACACAATCTACGACTCCTCTGAATATGATTGTAGAGGATTTATTTTTCAAAAGTTATTGAGTCTCTGCTTAGAAGAGCCTTATTTAGTTTTCAAAGTCGTTGAGCCTTTACTTAAAGGAGCCTTGTTTATTTTTCAAAATCGTTGAGTCTCTGTTTAGAAAAACCTTATTTACTTTTCAAAATCGTTGAGCCTCTGCTTAAAGGAGCTTTATTTATTTTTCAAAAGTTGTTGAGCCTCTGTTTAAAAAAACATTGTTTATTTTTTAAAGTCGTTGAGCCTCTGCTTAAATGAGCCTTATTTAGTTTTCAAAGTCGTTGAGCCTCTATTTAGAATAACCTTATTTACTTTTCAAAGTCATTGAGCCTCTACTTAAGAGAAGCTTTATTTATTTTTCAAAGTCGTTGAGTCTCTGCTTAGAAGAGCCTTATATACTTTTCTAAAGTCATTGAGCCTTTGCTTAGAGTAGCCTTATTTATTTTTTTAAAGTTGTTGAGCCTCCATTTAAAAGAGCTTTATTTATTTTTCAAAAGTCGTAGAGCCTTTGTTTAGAGGAGTTTTTATGTTATTCTAGAAGCTTAAGTATGCTTAAAAAAATATGTCCAAATGATCCTTGATTGGATTGTCTACATCTTTATACAATTCTTATTTCATAGAAATGCATAAAAAGAGCAGCTGTAGACACCCCAATCTATCTAGGGATCTACTTGATTTTTTTGATTTTGTTAATAAAAATAAAAAAATAAGTGGTTGGGTTTGTGTGAATTTGTTTATCTGAAAGTTAGAATTTAAAAGGGGATCGAAACTCTATTGACATAGGGTTCTTTTGATTTGAACCCTATAAATATAGACCCTAATTAAGCCTAAAAGGATACACAGAAAAGAGATCAAAAAAACAAAAATAGATAGAAACTAGAAAAATACACATGGAGATAGGCAAAAAAATATATAGTAAAAAACAGAAAGATCAGCAAAAAATCAAAAAAATTTTAAAGATTTTTGAAAAATTCCCAAATTTTAACAAAATTTTTCAGATTTCGATGAATTTTTCAATGATGATTGAATTTTTTTAGTGACTTTTCTAGAATGTGGTTTAAGATTCCAACAAAAGTTGAATTTTGCAATGAATTTTTAGTGAACAAACCTAGATTTTGGTGAGTTTTTCAAAATCTAGCGAAGATTCAACCAATGTTTTTTGAGTTTTAGAGAGAGAAAGGAAAATCAAAAAAAGAAAGAGAAGGAAAGAAGAAGATGTGAAGGAAAAATAGAATTTTGCTATTTATACCCATCAAAATGACGTTGGCGTTAAACAACCTTCCATGATCCACATGTTTCTATTCAGGTCAACCTGACCTGAGCATTGACCTGCGTTTAATCTGTGTTCAGGCTTTGTCTCAAGCCGAGCCAAGTCAAGCAGTCATCCCAAGCCGTTTCAACTTTTCTTTTTGAAGCAAGCCCCGTTGTAACTGCCAAGCCAAGCCATTTTTGTTTTTGGTATTTTATTTATTTATTTGTTTGTTTGTTTGTTTTTTAAAAAGTATTTTTGAATGATTAAATTCAAAACAATAACAAAAATAAAATAAAATAAAATAATTTTTTTAGAATAAATAATAATTATCCAATAATGAAATTTTTAAAAATTTATAATGGTAAACTTTTATAAAATTCCTAGGTGAAATTTTTTTTCTAAATTTGTCTCAAATGATGGAATAATTTAGATAAAATTTCAATAATAATAATTAATATTTATTTTCAATTCAAAAAAAAAAGAAGAAAAGGAAAAAATAATAATAAGAAAATTTTAAAAATTTTTGGTTGAAAATATTTAACAATTATCCAGGGATGAGAATCTTAAAAATTTCAAATGATAAATTTTTAAGAAATCTCTAGGTGAGAAATTTCTTTAAATTTGTCCCAAATGGTGACAAAATTTAAATAAAACTTCAAAAAATAATTGTCATATTATTTTCTTTTCCTAAGAAAGAAAAAATTTTCTAAATAGATCTAAATGGTGAAAAATTTAGAAATCAAAAAGAAATTTTTTAAATTGACCCAAATGGTTAAAAATTTAGAAATAAATAAAAATAAAAATAAATTTTGATGATGAAATTTTTAATAATTGCAAATTGTTAATTATCTAAGAAATTTTTAAGTAATAAGATATTTCTAGTTTTGGCCTAAATGGTGGACGAATTATATATATTTTCAATACAAAAACCATAATAAAAAATGATTAAACATCTTAAAATTTTCAAATAGTAAATTTTTAAGAAATCTCTAGGTGAGAAATTTCTTTAAATTTGTCCCAAATGGTGAAAGAATTTAAATAAAACTTCAAAAAATAATTGTCATATTATTTTCTTTTCAAAAGAAAGAAAAAATTTTCTAAATAGACCTAAATGGTGAAAAATTTTAGAAATCAAAAAGAAAATTTTTAAATTGACCCAAATGGTTAAAAATTTAGAAATAAATAAAAATAAAAATAAATTTTGATGATGAAATTTTTAATAATTCAAATGGTTGATTATCTAAGAAATTTCTAAGTAATAAGATATTTCTAGTTTTAGCCTAAATGGTGGACGAATTATATATATTTTCAATACAAAAACCATAATAAAAAATGATTAAACATTTTTTCGATGACAGAGTCTCTTAAAAAAAAAAACAAATGAAATTATTGAATACTCTTAAGGTGAAAGCATAATTTTTAAAGAATTTTACCAGATTGATTGAAAAATCTTAAAACTTATTTCTAATATTCAATATTAAATTTAAAACTATTAGAATCAAGACTTTATGATAATTTAAAATAAAATGGTACCATCCTTTGGATGGACATGTGAGGGTGCTATAACCTTCCTTATATGTAATAGAATTTTTTAATCTTATTCTGATTAGTAGATCAAAACCTATTCTTTTAGGGACCCTTAGTCAAACTTAAGAGCTCCTTAAAATGATAGATTCATTAGGTGGCCAATCATACCTAGTTAAAAAAGATTAATGGTGACTCTTTAAGTTAAGTTTAGCTATAGATTTTTGGATTTATATGTTATAACAAAGTGCTACGGTACCGTGGGAGTCACCTCTAGAATCTTAACATCTTGTGTGATCCTAGTCTGTAGATATATGTGCGTTTTTTTTTTTTCTATCAATCTTTAATGGAGAAAAATTGTAACGTTCTCAATCCTATATTAAAAGAATATGAGAATATGATACGATATATATATGTAAAGATCTAAACCCATACTTTTGAGGTGCTTTTTATATGATAAAATCCTAAAATCTTCAAGTCAAAGCAAACAATTTCTTACAGGATAGGTACAAGTCTCCACAAATGATAATAAAGAAATTACCAGTCAAACCAGAACTAAGTGTTATGGCATAAAGACACTCTAAAATCTTGCAAAAATTAAGTGCTACATGGTAGAAGTCACATCTAAAATCTTAACATTTGGTTTAAAATGGGAGTTTGTGATACTCCAATCCCACATCAAAATGTTTCGAGGATTTATTATAATATATAAATAAAGGCTTAAGTCTAAACTTGTAATGCGACTTTTGTTGGATAAAACAATGAGACGTTTAGGTCAAAATGAACATTACCTTGTAAGTTGGGTGTAAATTTTTATAAATTCAAAGATAAAAAAAAAGGTTTTGTGTAAAGCTCGGACAAATTATTTAAGTAATGTAGTTTATTTTTTTTTTAGTGGCGAAGGATAGAAAGGTAAGAAGTCTTTTCTCTACAAAAAAAGAATTAATCCTTCGAGATATCTTGACCTCTCTAACAATTTGTTATTGGATAACATTCAGATTATTGGATGAAGTACTGGCAATTGATTGTTATCAATTTGGAGAATAATAATTTGTCAAGGATAATCCCTAATACAATGGGCTCACTCATTGGACTTGAATCATTGCGTTTACATAACACTAATTTGTATGGTGAACTACCTCAATCCCTAGAAAATTGTATAGAATTGAAACTTTTTGATTTGGGGAAAAATAAATTAACTGGAATAATTCCACCATAGTTAGAGGAAAGACTCAAGAGTTTGATTGTTCTTCGTCTACGATCAAATGGGTTTCATGGCAACATAACTTCAACTCTATGTCGCCAGTAGTTTCTTCAAATATTGGATTTTTCTCTGAACAAGAAGAAAAACGGCACCACCAGAGGTGACAGTGCCAATTGCAGCAGGAAAAGTTTGAAACATTTTAAAAATGTAAAAAAAAATGGTAAGGTGAAGGAGAAAAACATAGTGAAAACAGGACCGTTTGGAGCAAGAGAGGTGGGATTTTTTAGGGGTTGAAATATTGCATCTTATTTGTAGATCTAGGCATTTCCAAGTGTTTGTTGGAAAATTCACACAGAAACCATGAATGAAAGGACCAAGATGGACTAGTAGATAAATTTTGGGCTCATTCCAACAACGAAGGTCGGAGGTTCATGGCAAAAGACAGTGGCAAAAATGGTGGCCAGTCACCAATTTCTGGGTTTATAAGGTGTTATTGGTTTTGGCGAGAGAAAAAGAGAGTTTATGTTTTGGTGAAAGAAAATGAAAAGTGAAAAATGAAAGATTTGAGAAATTTTATATTTTATAGTAAGAATTTAAATTAATAAAAAAAAGTAATATTAGACTTTCAAGTCATATCTAAAGTATTTTTAATTAATAAAAAATAAAAAATTTAACAATAAAATAAATTGAACGGTGCATGCAAATCATGCCATTAAGCAAATCTTGATTTGAACAAATTGAAAAATATTTAGTTTTACGTTAATCTAAATTAAAGTTGATATTTTTAATTAAAAAAATATCCAAATATTATAGCTTTAATTGAACATTTAAACTAATTATAAATTATAAAAGTCATACGAAAAGATATACAAATAGCACATATTAAAGTTTTGATAAAAAATATATAAATTTAAAAAAATTAAAAAATATATTTTATGTTTAAGTACGTGGACACGAATTATGATTTACATTTTAAATTTTAAAACTTTAAAATTATTGTTTTATGAGATATCATTAAATGATTTACTTACTACATATAATATCTTATAAACTCACAATAAATCAAATATAAAAACAACTATAAAAGAGCAAGCTTTATTGTATTAAAATGTGTTTTGGAAGTGAAAATAATATTTAATATAATTTAATTAGTAAGTTGGTATTTTATTTATAAGGGTAATTTCCATTTAAAAAACCTTAAAAAATATCTAAGTGTACCAAACTTATTTTGATACATATTGGGTTAATTTAAAAAATTATCATTATATTTTTAATAAAATGTTTAGTTCTTAATTTTAATGAGCATTTTTCCGTACATATCAAAGGCTAATAAAATTATCTTCCCAACACTTTATACCTAATAATTACATTTTACTTAAGGATGACACTAGTGAGGATACTTCTTGTTTTTGAATATCTATACTCAAATTTGATTATGTTTCACGATATCTGAACGATATAATTATTTGTATACTTTTAATTTTTACTCTATGAATTTTACTAATATAATATAGGAATATTCGTGAAATATTTGTTTATTAAATCAAATTTTGACTTGCAACTCAAATTAACAATCAATTTTAATGCATATTGTTAATAAAATTAAATTAATAAATTAAAATTAACTCAAAAATAAATAATAATTATAAATTATAAATTAAACATTTAATAAATTATTTCAATTAAATATTAAATTAATAATAAATAATTTATAAATAAAAATATTATTTACAACTGAGCTTGGATAATGAAAGCCTTAAAATCACTATATGAATCATAATCGGTAATAAATTGACAATTAAAATCCTGCTAAAACCTGATTATAAAATGTCCTAGCACTCATCTTGATTCTATTTCTATTGGAACGAACGGCAAGCATTAAACTCCTGTCATCATTGTACTTTCTTTTCAAGTCAGATCCATTTTCCTGGTTCAATTCGAAGCCTTTCCCTTGTTTTCTCCCCGATAATTTCCACTTCTAACTTTTTCTGCCTCCAAAACTCTTCAATCATGGTCATTGGCATTGCTTTCAACTCCAAAACCAAATTTATTTAATACCCTTCAAAGCAACAACTTCCCCTACCAACAGCCATTCATGTCTTCCTCTTGGTTCCCTTTTCTCTTCTTTCTTCCCTTTCTATTTCTCGACCCTCTCTTCAGTCAAGCTAATCTCCAACGATCCAAAACCCTCCTCAAATCATCCCTTATCTACCAACCATCTACCAATGAAACCATCCCACCAACTCTCTTTTTTGAAGTCACCAAACCCATCTATGTCCCAAACGCCAAGCCGTGTTCCCTCTTGGTTCTGCAACATGACTTTGGCTACACTTATGGGAAACCTCCTGTTTTTGCAAACTATAGCTTTCCATCTGATTGCCCATATCAGGAATTTTCCAAGATTGTCCTGGAGTGGAATGCTACATGTAAAGGAAGGCAATTTGACAGGATTTTTGGAGTTTGGCTATCTGGGGTGGAGCTTCTTAGGAGCTGCACAGCTGAGCCTAGAGCTACTGGGATTGTTTGGAGTGTCCAAAAGGATGTAACAAGGTATTCCTCATTGCTTTTGATGAACAAGACTCAAACTTTTGCTGTTTATTTGGGAAATATTGTTGACAAAACTTATACCGGTGTTTATCATGTCAATGTAACTCTTTATTTTTACCCTGCTGTGGAAAAACTTAACATTTTTATGGGAAAGGAGGGAAGTTTAGGGTCTGGGGTTAGTTCTAAAGCTGATTTGATCATACCCTTTTCGCGGGATTTGCCATTGAATGATGGGTTGTGGTATGAGATTGAGAATGCTACTGATGTTAAAGTGAAGGAATTTGAAATTCCTCAGAATGTTTATCGGGCTGTGTTGGAGGTATATGTGTCTTTTCATGAGAATGATGAATTTTGGTATGCAAATCCTCCGAACGAGTATATTGCTGCTAATAATCTTACAGATTTAGCAGGGAATGGACCATTTAGGGAAGTTTTGGTCAGCTTGGATGGTAAACTGGTCGGTGCTGTTTGGCCTTTTACTGTGGTTTACACTGGAGGAATTAATCCTCTCTTGTGGAGACCCATTAGCGGTATTGGTTCATTTGATCTCCCTACTTATGATATTGAAATTACCCCATTTTTGGGTAATATATTGGATGGGAAACCCCACAAACTAAGTTTTAGTGTCACAAATGCCTTAAATGTATGGTATATTGATGCCAATTTGCATCTATGGTTAGATAGTAAGAGCACAAAGACTGAAGGGAAGCTTTTGCAGCATGACGTTGGTCCTCTTGGTGTTTCCTCTGTGTTAGATTTTAAGGGTTTAAATGGAACATTTGTTACAAATACAACCAGGTTCATATCCTCCAATGGATGGGTCAAATCCACTTATGGGACAGTCATAACCAAATCTATTCAAAATTTAAGTTATAGTAACTCCATGGTGATGGCCAAGGATGGAAATCTGCAGATTGTGAATCAGACGATCCATTTTGATGACAGCATTTATGCGATTATGCCATCTTCTAATGTCAAATCAAAGAAATCAAACAAAACGTTTCTTTTGTACTTATACTCTGACTATGTCGAACAAGGGAACAGAACTGCATTGTCTGTAGCTAATGTCACATTGGGATTTGATGAGAAGAAGTTTAAAGATGCTGATGCTAGGTCGGCTAGCAGTTCACTTAGGAATTTGCAGAAAGGAAAGGGTGTTATGATTACAAAAGATGACCTGGCTGTCAGCGGGGTGGCAAGGACCCAACAAACATATAATTATGATGGCAGTAAATTTTGCTACTCTAGGAACATAAGCAGCTCAAACTACACCATTCTTTATGATGAAGTGAGAAACACATGCAATAAAAGAGCAAAATCTCATTTTGGATATGGTCTTAGCAGATGGTGGCCGTTTCCAGCTCGAAGAGCTTTTCTAGCATCTCATGTAATTGATCCAAATGGAAATTAGTAATTTGACTAATTCAATTCTTGAGTTGCTTTATGTAGAGTTTTCCAATTAGATCTTTCTCAAGATTCCTTCATATGGATACACCAAATAAGTTGTAAGTGTTTCCATTTTTTATAATTATTATGAAGACAGATGAATTTGTAAATAGTCTTATTTTCTTTTTTCTTTTCACTTTTTTGCAATTGAATGATCTTAGGTGTTTCTTTTAACTGGACTTTAGTTTGGTTCTTCATCCTAAAACTAAACTTTTATAATATATCACTTGACTTACACGATAGATTAGTTTATAACAGACTTTGTTCAGTTTTATAAAGTAAAATTTTGCAACTCAGAGACTTTGTTGGGTTTTATAAAGTAAGTATATTCTGTCTGATTCAAGATCTAAATATATTTTTAGAGACTTCTACTGTATTATACTTCCACCCTTTGACTTCATAACATGTTCATAACATGTTTAAAACTCTGTCTGAATTAAGGGCTTCAGGAATAATCTAGTTGAAGGGAAATTTTGATTATTCATCTTTGCCAATCCAGAAATCTAGCTTGTACTTTATTAAGAGTATGTGGCACTGCTTGTGCAAGTGCCAGAAATAATATAAAATGATGGAAAGGTCCTTTCTCTAGCACAGCCTAAATATTAGTGCCATATTATGTTTTGTCATTGCTATTCTTTGTCAGAGATAATATCTTTCATTTACATTTTAAAATTTTATGTTGTTTGTGTCTCCCTTGGTCATGTATATTCTTGGGACTTCAATCTGAAGTTCATTATTTAAGTATACAATTAGGTCAATGTATGGTCTTTGTAATGGTTGTTGCATGTATGTCGTTAGATGTCCTGCTAAAAGACCATTGTCCTAAGATATTTTTCCAGTAATTCATAATGTACCAGAGAATAGGACAGAAAAGGAAGTAGCATAGTAGGCAGTAGACACTGCTTTGGTGCTTGTTTGACTAATATTTACTGATTAACAGTCTCAGTGATTCCCATTTCTTCCTCATACTTGTTTATGCACCAATATGCATAGTTGTAAGACTAGAATCTCTGTTAATTATTCACGATCTTTTGTTGCATTCAGTAGTGTTCGACATTATGGTACTTGTGCTTTATGCAAGAACAATGGCTGCCTTATATGATTTTCTAGGTACTTAGCATTAACTGCTAAGAGTCATTGTTTGAAAATTCAAGTTATCAAAAATTATTGAAAATTTTCAGTTTCTTTAATATTATTGGTGCAGAACAGTTTTTGAACTTCCCACATTGTCTCAATTGATTAACTCTAGTCCCTATGCATTGTCATGGAGCACTAAATAGTGGTTTGTTTTCCAGACTAGTGACAACATCCAATAATTTCATCAGATATTTCAAGAAAAGTGGTTTCAGTACATGGATTTTTCAGTTTGTTGTTGATATTTGCTTGATTGGAATCAAAATGGGGTACTTTGCATAAGTAAAAGAGTCATATAAACTTTTGACCTACAGTTTATTCTCTTTGGTCTTGGGATGGAATGGAATTGTCATAAATACAGCTGATTACTCTATAATAAGGCTGTTATGAAATTCCATAAACAGGGCAAAGGAATGCTTCCTGTCGATATAAAAGCTTTCATTCCATATTGATGAAGTTTAACAGAAGAAGAGGAAGCAGGTAATTAACTGAAACTTTGCTGTCCAACTCATCCTTGTCATTCCATGTTTCACTCTGCAAAAAAGTTGTAAAGTGTTCTCTTTTTTTCTTTTCCCTTTTTTTAATAAGCAACTCATCACAGCATTGGACATGAGATTTAAAGCTCCTTGACCGTGTATATATTCCTTTTAATGACTGCCTGAACCGTCATTCCTTCCACTTAATGCAAGTGGCAATTACTTCTTGATATTAAGAGATGAAATGGAATATGCCAGGTTATAGGAATATGGAATACTTTAAAATTCTCTATAAGTGGTCTATCAGCGGTCTATTGAGAGAGCGTTGAACTTTTAGTTACAGTAGTGATCAAGGTTTGAATTTTGACAGTCTCAAGTAGAAGAAAAATGAATACTTCAAAGTTTAGCCTGTACAAAAACTACTATCTGACTCTTGGTTGGGATGGTATAATTGTGGGGGTGAAGTAAAAAAGGCACATGCTCGTATTTCTAAAGAGATCCTGGTTTTGCCTTGTTGTCTGGTTCCCGTAGAAGCTGGTTCAAGACTTTTTTTGACATCAACCCTGCCTGATGATCCAACGGGCAAGTTTTCTTCAATGTAAATAACCCATTCCAGAAGCAGAAGTGGCCACTCGCACTTTTGTCTGTCTGGTTTGCAAAATTGTTTGTTTCTTCCAATTTGAGTAAATGACGCGAATAGTCCTCTCGTACAGATCAGTAAATCTCGGCTATATCGGCATCTGATTTGCGGTTTAAATTGTTTGGTCAGTATTTTGCTTCCTTGATAAGAAGAAAACAGTATTTCATTCATCATTTTGATTCATTATTTTAACTTTATCATACTTTTCACCTTACCCAAAAAAAAAAAAAAAAAAAGAAATGTATTCCTTCATTTACCCAGAAAAATTGTTTGCTCCCCTTTGATCTGATACCTCACTTCCATAACCCAGGATTTATGGAAATTACTTCTATAAAGAAAACAATGGTTTTAATGGAAATTAATGGATTCTGATGTGTCACACTAATAAACTGAATCCCATATTATTAATTATATATAAGTACATTAATGTTACTGCTAAATTTTTAATTTAATAGTACTAAAATCGGCTCCAAAACTGAATGTCTCAAGTTCAAAGTTCAACTATAACCTAAAAACAAACACTAATGTTGTGCTTCCTCATACTATACTACTCTAATATATAGTTAAGTGCTTATATACTCCTTTCATTTTCAAGGAGGCAAGCTATCTTATAATCCCCATGTCCATGCACGGTGCTGCAGAAACTCTGATTAATTTGATTTGATCAACAACCTGCAACTTTAAGAACCCTTAACAAAAACTGCCATAAGACTAGGACAACAGGTGGGGTATTGGGGAAAAAGAGGGAAGGGGAGGGAATTGGTTTTATGTGTTTGTTTTATATATGAAATGATTTTTAAGGATCTTTAACTTGCTTGCGGAAGAAGATAATACTACAATACTGAAATTGAAATGTATCTTTTTATATATTATATACGTGTCATTTTAAGCGTATTTTGCGTTAAAAGTAAATTATTGAAATATGCTTTAAAGAAAAAGAAATTCTTAGTGATTGAACAAAATCTCTAGTAAATCTTTTAAGAATTATATTATTAAAGAGAATCCTATGACCACACGGCATTCTAAATGCGATTCTTTAAAGTAAAAGAAAAAGATGTTTCATAATAATTTCAAGAAATTGCTATGTGGGACCAAATTTTCAAAGTTTGAATTCGACTTCTCAAAAATGATGCTACTAAAATCGAAATTCTAGGTTACTCATTTTTTATTTTATAAGATACGTTGTTTGTAATAAAATCTTAGGATAGAAAAGCATTAGTCAAAATTTAAAGAGTATTTGAAGGAATTAACAAGAATTATGTTAATCCTACTTATTTATAAATGCAGATTTTCTTGCTTCCAAACAGATCATTAACCAGTATGAAATTCACCCATAAATAGCTGTATGCATATAACAAAAACTATCTTTATGATTAGTTCAAACATTGAGATGATTTCCTATTTCTCCTATAGTTAGAAAGGAGACAATTACATCTTCCATTAGCCTACTGTGACTATTGTACAAATTGTCATTTGTTTGGAAGCTTGAATGCTGCAAATTCATGCAACATGCCAATGAAAACATGCATACAATACAACAACACAAACAAAAAAGAGAAACTTGAAATGATGAAATTGATTGGAAATACAAACGAACAAGTTTATTATTGTTCAAGTTCTGATATTTTATGCGCTATAAGCATCAAATTTGCTCCATCTGATACTTCTTAGTCCTCTTGTACCATTGATTTGATCCTTGGTTTTTTCAAGTTCTTTCACCATATGATGGAACATTTGATTTTTGAAAATAACAGAAGGCAATTCGCAATCACTTCTCCTGCCCCCCCTCCCTCTCCCATCCCCTTTGAGATCATATCTAATCTCCTGTTTGACAGAAATTATGGAGAAAAGTAGTGTAATTAAGCTATGAATTGAGAGTGTGTTGTCAATGTTCTATGGATGTCTGCATATCATGTTTCTTCAGTGAATTCCAAAAGAAAGAGGTACAGAACAAGGAGTTATTGGCCTTATAAATGCCCCACTCTTTGCTAGTGCTAAGAATAGAGCAAATGTACTACCTTAATGCATTGGCATTGGTTAAAAAATGGTGCTATGATGACTGTAAAGAAATAATATATATCCATCTGAAAGTCTAAAATGCAGCAACTAATCACGCTAACGGCATCTTCAAGTACAATCTGATAGGTCATTCCATTTTGAGTGGCTACTAGCTAGGGAAGAATGGAATGTCTTAAAAAAATCATAGAACAAGACTATGGCTCTCTGGCATCCAACTGGAGGGCATGCTAATCAATCATGAGGATTGCAAGTAAAGGTGAAACCAGAAGAACAAGAAGCAACTCAATTAGTTTTAGATCAGATGAAACTTTCATTGTTCTTAAACTGCAAATGAAAAAGGAAATGAAGGAGAAATTATAGTATATAAGTTTTCTATGGAAACGGGACAACTCTATGCGTGCTATTCACCTATATCAAATTAGGGATTTTGTGCATCTTGGAGTAGCTATGAATGATGACAAGGAAATTGCTTTCAAGTTGTATTACGTTATTGCATTTCTGCCTAAACTTTGTCAATTATTTTCAACAAACTTATGATTCTTTTATTGACTTGTTCTTTCTTTTCATAGTTTTCACTTCAAGAATCTTACTTTGCCTTCCCTTTCTTGTTCCTATACTTTGATAATTGTACGTTTTATTCTCAAGTTTTCAAGTTTCCTTGACATCTGAATTCTAGCACATATGTATATTTTCAAGGATTTTGTATGTTTAATACATGCCATGGGCTTCCTTACAGAGATCTATAGCTTTTCTTTATTTCTTTTTGATGTAATCTTTTTTCTTTGCATTTAATGATTAATATTTTACTTTCATTGAAAGAAAAGAAAATGGGGACCATGGGAATTCTAAACTAATTATTTATAAATTTTGGAATAATTCTGATATAGGTTTGTAGGACAAAAAACAAGTGCCAAATCTCAATTATTAGACTATCTCTATACTTATGTTCCTCATATCAATTCCAATTTTGATTTCTACTTAATTAAAGGGTTCATTTTATTTTCTTATACTTTCTAGAGGATTTAATTATTAGAATGTTTTCACCACTTCAGATTGAAGTGGTGAATATACATTATCACTATTATTATGGCCCTTAATAAACTAAGTCACATTCTTAAATAATACTACAAAATCTAAAGAAATGGTAACCAATTCTACTATTATGATCAACCTAGGGCTCAAATCTTATCCCAACAAACTAGAAGACTAGGGAATTCTTAGTTGATCATCCTAGATTTAATTAAAACAGAAATAAGAGGCAAGCTCATCATCATCATGAATGCAGAAAGATATAAAATGGCGGATAGAAATTTAATTTGTTGCTTGGGATAGAAAAAATAAGAGCAAATGCATATGGTGTATATGGTTCTCAAATCCATCTGGCAATATGAGCAACATTAAGTTTGGCCAAATATATCAAACAAGAAATAATACGTAAAAATTTTCTATCCATTGATAGAAAATTTTCAGATGTGTGATTGAACCTGCAAGGTGTTTTGATATACACGAGAAATTCCAAGTGGGAAGGGGATTCCAGCCTTTGACCATTACCTTGCTAAAGAGGAGTATAAGTATGACAATGTATACATATATAGCTACATTAAGTATGCTTAGGGATAAGGTTTTTGGTTAAAATATCAGAAAATTTTGCCATTTTTCAGTGGAAACAAGAATTGCAGATCTTGACATAGATGGATTGCAATGTAAGTTATTTTTTTAGAGTTGTAGCGAATTAAACGACTCCTTTGGTTTTTTTTCCTTTCTCAAGTACAGCAGCTTATTGCTTTCTATTCCTCAATGTTATTGTGCTCTTCCTTTTATCTATTAATTAAAAAGCTTGCCTTTCAAAAAAAAAAAAAAAGGGTTGCAATGTAAAGATCAAAATGGCGGGAGGAGAAACTTGACCATTGAGTGGGAAAGGGAAGATTAATCACAGTAATTACTAATGTAAATATTTATTAACCCTTGAAGAGGAATCCAATGTACTCTAAATCAAAGAACATTATGAAGATGTGGGACAAGATATTATATAAGTGGGGGATATATACCACTAGGAATTATGAAATAGGATAAAGATAAACAAAAATTAAGAAAATGGATCTCGAATAATCTTATATTATTTGACTACCATTAGCCTAATATTTAAACACAACTCATGTAACATCCATGCCTAATGGATCATGTGTATTGAATATAAATATAATTGTAATACTAAAAACTCCCAAAAAATTTTTGGTCTTTATAGTTATAGAAGTACAGACATACACAGATATCTTATATTCATAAATATTTGCACATACAAAATGTTTTTTTTCCTTACCCTTTAGTAATCTACACTAGATTATTCAACATGATAAATGTTCCTATATAGAGCCAAGCACTCAATCATTTTTCATCCAATAATTTAATGTACTATCCTCCTAGCTAGTGCTAAATGTTGAAATCCCAAGTCATTAACAAAAATGGAACAGTTGAATAAGTGCAATATTGTCATAGTCACTTGCATCAATAGACATATACCTGGAGAATAGTTTCATGGGACAAACTTGACTGCATTTTTACAAAATACTGATTAACTGACTTGAAAAAGAAAAGGATATATATATATATATATATATATAAAAAGAAGAAAAAAAGCAACTTACCCTCTTCAACTCCAGTTTATATATATATATATATATATATATATATTGCCCCATCTAGAACACAGTGCTGATCTAGGCATCTAGCTATCTATTAAATGATCAATATCTTGATCCAAAGAGGAAAATGATTGCCATTTCGAGTAAAGATGGAGCTTTGACATGATGATGTAGTAGCAAACTGGTTCAAACTTAGACTTTTATTTTAGGACCTGAAATGAGACAAAATGAAAGGAAAGGAATAAATCATGATATTAATAAGCTTGAAATTTGGGTTTTTAGAGCTAATTTGATAGGATATGATTGTGAAATTCCTTAGTAATTAAGGGTAATTCCACATCATAGATGGCATAATTATGATGCTTTTGCAGAATTTTTTTGTCACATTGCATGTCACTAATATTAGCTGCAAAGCATTTGTGGGTTAATATAATAAGGAAACAATTACCACTTTTCAGATGCAAACAAAAGAAAATCTGATTCAGGTCAATTGCATATAGAATTGTTACCAAAGAAAAGGACATTTATAATATAATGTCAATTTAAAAACCAATAGCTTATATATATATTTATGGGGAACTGTAGGATATCTTAGTCATAGCTTATGTTTCTGCACCAAAAAACAAAAGACAATATGAATAAGCATTTGGGTTTATCCTACTGTCGTAAGATCTTCAATCATGAACTTATCTTAAGATTATGAAAAGGACACCAATATATATATATATATATATATATATACATGTATATATTATATCTAGTGTTATGGCCATTAATTCATGGAGGGCACAAGATGGTGCAGAATCCTAGAAGAGCTAGGACTTACAAGAGAAAAAAAAAAAGGAAGCTTGAAAATGGGAATCAATATCAATTTTGGATACCATTGAAGTTATTGAGATCTTGCATGTGAGAGAGAGAGTTAGAGGGAGCAAAAAATTTTAAAAAAAAAAGGAGGGAGAGAGACAGAGAGGAAGGAGAAGGGATTTTCATTAACATCACAGCAATTAATGTTTGTTACTGATATTAAGGTAAAGTTACTAAGTACTGTTACCGTGTATTACTATACAAATTAGGGTTTTGAAGGCCTTTGCCTCTAGGGTTTATTACCATGAAGGCAAAAGAATGTATGGCCTAAATGTCAATATTATATACAGGCTTTAATCATAAAAAATTTCCATCGGTAAAATTCCGTATATAATAAACTTAATTTTGGTAGTGAATTGAAGCTTATATAATCTTATTGGTTACAGTCAAGTTCAATTATTTTTTTGTGTTTCATTCCATGAAGTCATAGTTTTATTCTATCAGTACCAGATCTAAACAGCAGCTAACTGAGCTATGACTGTGCTGAAGGGAAATAAATAAACTATAATTACCACTTTATAAGGAAAAACCTGCAGAAAGAAATCAAGATTGCTGAATAGAGAAGCTGGAGCTATCTCCATGAGCTATCTTCAATGGATTTCTCTTCTTCTTTTTCTTCTTATAAGGAATTCCTCGAGCTTTAGCTTGGGAATCCCTTACTTCACGAAGGAAAATTCGAATAGCACCACTTGCAAAAGGGTTGGTCTCAGGCAAGCCACCATTCTCTTCATAAGCAGCTCGAAGTCGTCCGATGAGAGCATCAAGGCTACCCCAAGCTTGTCTAAGAGGGCATGTACAAGGTCCTGGTGGCTCAGGTTGGCCGAAGAATACGCAACCTTGTAAGTGCACCTTGGTCTTGCCAAATTGATCAAGGTAACGAAGGAAATCAAGCACATGATTCCCGTTACACTGATAAAGAGCAACTGGTGGCCTTTGGTTCCTTAAGTACTGTCCAAAAGTGTTCCAATCCCTTCTCTTCTGTGACTCATACCTGCTTAACGGAGGCGGATTTTGCTGATCAGCAGCAGCAGCAACAGCAACAGCTGTGGATCTTGAAGACCCTTCTGCTATTCCTTTTCCTTTGTTGATTGACGTCATAATTGTCTAATGAAGTTTTCTTTTTCTCCAATATTATCTTTCTAGACAGAAAAGAAGGAAAGAATCTTGAGAAGAAAAGAGAAAAAAAAATTTGCAGAAGAGAGAAAAATGAAGATCACATCAATGGGGCTAATGAGGGGACAAGCTATGGGTCCTATCAAAGTGCTTTAGCTCTTCTTTTTCTTGCTCTCACATTATTTTCTTCCTTTAATTATAATTTTTTCTATATATTTATAATTCTTCTTCCATCATCCAAGCAATCATTGTCGAGTACATTAGCGTAATTAGCACTAAGTTTTAAAAATTCTGAACAGGTTTTTCCCTTGTGAATTCACCCGAGTTAGAGTGAGTTGATTAATAAGAAATTTCCAATTTGGAAAGCAAAAATTCGACAGCATAGAATCTATAATCTTAGTATTGATAGGATTATTTAATGAGAAGGATTGCATTAATTATATTCTCCTATCTCTACCAGCAACTATTATGTTGATGAAAAACAATAATAATTTTTTTGCTTATTACTTGAAATTGAAAAAGAAAAAAAAAATACTCAAACAGTCAAGCTTTGTTTATAATAAGTCAATTTGATTTTGGGACAATATGGGTTCACATCAGTTCATATTTAAATTGGATCAAATTTGGGTTATTAGTTTTTTTTAATCAAATCAGATCAGTCAAGTTAGATTCGAACAAATCAAATGAATTTTTCGAATTGGGTCAATTTTTGCCACCTCTAACGAGGTTTAATTTCCTTTCACAGCTATCTTAGAGACAATGATAATTTATTAATCACATATTGAGCCTTCTGAAATCCCATTACAATAATAAAATTAAAATATAGTGTAGCACATCATCTATTAACTGCTGCAGATACCTTGTTTAGCAGTATTTGAAGTGGATTTTGTGGTGCAAGGTCATGATCATTGCCTACTATCATATGGATAGAAAATATATAATTAGACATGATCTGCTGCACTTTTTCTCGTGTTTTATAAGTTCTTTATTGATTAATCTTACCTTATCATTTATATACATCAATATAATATTCTTGCCTTAAAGATTTGATCATAAATTAAGAAATAAATTAATACTCTTTCATCCATGTTGCATTTGGGATTGGTATGCATGCAGGCTGCAGCCTTTTGTATTTCATGACTTAGTCTAGATTAAGTCCTTAACACTTCCACTTAGAAAACTTTTTAAAATTTTCCAAGGACTGTTTCATTTCTTTTTCTTTATTTTTTTTTTTTTTATCCTTTTACCAACCTTTTTAAAAGCACCTTTGTATGATACAGATAACAAAATTAAAATAATGATGCATACAGCTTGAAAAACTCAATTTCACCCTGCTAGTTTTCAACAGTATGATTTTGACTCTTATAGCTGATGGGGTAGGCAAAATACAGTAATTTTAGATGAGCCGGTTGGCCTTCAATATAATTTTTTTATATTTGAAATTATCATGAATTGATCTTTGATTACTAAAATTAAGAATTCAACACTCTAACAACATGTTTCTTTATATTATAATGAACGATGATTAAGTATCAGCTTAATCAAATACAACAATCACGATAACAATGCTAATTACCAACTGACACGAATAAGTTGCCGCCGCTGCCACGTTGGTGGATTTCATGATATTCTGAGAATTGGCCTGTATCTGTAACAATTTTTCTTGAATATGGAAGTCACTACCATCACTATAGCTATAGCAACACCACCACACCATCATCATCTCCTACTGCTGTCAATGCAATACTATATGGTTCTTAGATTATATCAAAATTGTGTACCAAGTTGTTAGTGATGTTTTTGTTGTCTCCTTTTTACCTTATTCTTTCTAATAGACATTTAGATTTTTTATCAGAAACAATCATATATACAAACTATTGAATATCAGATTCCCCCCTTTTAATCTGTTTCAAGAATTCTACTAACTTGTGGAGTCCAGTAACTGGCATTCATTTTATTAATGACAAAGCCCAATTTCTCAAAAAATTACTTCCTCCTGGACTCATCAAATATAGTGCTGTTGCCCAATTTCTCACTCCCTTAATCACACTTAATTTTGTTCGATAAGAATGAAAGAAAAGGAAAAAAAATAATATGAGGATTAAGTTACAAAATAGCACACCTTATTATGAATCTCAACTACTAAATTAAAATTCTTTTCATCTTTCTCTTTTATATCCTTCCTACCAAACATATTAAGGTTCATAAACAATGGAAAAAGAGAAAGGAGAATCCTTCTAGAGGAGGGGGATTGAGTTGAAAATGAAAACTTTTGTTTAGTAGTAACCCAAGATTTAATTATTCATTTAATGTGCAAAAGTATAAAGCATGTCACAAGAACGTTTAAAATTGATAGAATGATAACAATATACATTGTATCAGTGAAAAGAAAAAGTAATTTTTTCTGTGAAAGATTTAAATCTTATCTTTTTATGAAAAGGTAATAAAATGAAATACGTCTTGCTATCTATAATCTCTTTTCTATTTTTAGATTGTGATTTTTTTAAAGTAAAATAATAAAATGAGACAATTCAAGTTAAGAACCGTAAAATTAATGTAAATGCATTGATTTTAGACTATTTGAAGCAGACGGCTCCCTAAGAAAATTTTACACCTCCTTGGGAAACTTGTTAATAATTATCATTTCAAAAGTCATATTATCTGTTCAAACTCGAAATCTCTCTCAAATTTTGATAGGGTTTGTACAAAAATTTAAAGCCCATTAAATTGACTTTGACATAATTTTTAAATTTATTCAAATTTCAAGCTGAAGCTTAGATAAAAGATTTAAAACTCAAGTTCAGTCCAACTCGACCCAAATTCACATATATATAAAATTTTATTTTTATATATATGTGAATTATATATAAATTAATTCATATATATATATAAATTAAAAATAAAAATTATATATTTTATTAAACTTAATTTTTATTTTTATATAATTTTATTTTTAATTTATATATATAATTTTTATTTTTAATATTTGTATATATGTAAATTGAATATAATTTCATTAAACTTAATTTAATCACTTATTTTTAATTTTTTATTATATAAATTAAGTTTAATGTGTAGGTTTGGGATTTATTTTTTTAAATTTTAGACGGGTGAAAAATTTTTTTGGCTCAAAATTTCAAATCGATCAAGACTAAACAAGTATAAAAACTATTAATAACAAATATGAACTTTACTCAAATTTGACCCTACTTGACCCATGAACATCTTAAATTGTGATTTTTTTTTTATAAGTTATAAAATAAGACAATTCAAATTAAGAATGTTGAAATTGAAAAATGTCCACCGTAAAATTAACGTAAATGCATTGATTTTAGACTACTTGAAGACGGCTCCCTAAGAAAATTTTGCACCTCCACTTGTTGCTAATATTTGTCTTCCCCTAGCAAGAAACTTAAGGAATGAAATCTTTGAGCACATTTTTGGTGGGCATTGTTGTCTTCTTAGTGGAGTCAGCATTCAAGCTTTTAAGATTTAATATACCAAGTTGGTACTATGAAATAGTAATAAATTTTGACAAATTTCCACCATCAATTTCATCAGCAAACTAGCTTAATAGTAACACAAGTTGCCATCTCAATCAAGAGAATGATATTGGCATCCAACATCTAAGAGTCAAATTTCATGCCTAAGAGTTAGCTACATAATTATTTTATATATAAATTATTGTTAAAAGCACGTAAAGGTGTTTATGGGTCGTGTTGGATTAAGTTCAGGTTGGGTTCATATTTTATCTATTTTATATATTTGTTTAGACTCGATTTGGTATGAAATTTTGAGTTTCAAAATTTTTTCAAACTCGATCCAAATTAAAAAAATAAATCTCAAACTCACTCATTAAATTTAATTTATATAATAAAAAATTAAAAAAGTGATTAAATTAAGTTTAACGAGATTATATTCAATTTATATATATAAATTAAAAATCAAAATTATATAAAAATAAAAATTAAGTTTAATAAAATATATGTAATTTTTATTTTTATTTTTTATATATATGTGAATTAATTTATATATAATTCACATATTATAAAAATAAAAAATTTATATACGTGTGAATTTAGATCGGGTCGGATCAAACTCAAATTTTAAATTTTTTATCTAAAACTCTATCCAAAATTTAAACAAACCTAAAAATTATGTTCAATCTCGTTTAACGAGTTTTAAGTTTTTATCCAAACTTTCTCAAAATTTAGGTGAACTTTTGGGTTTATATGGATAACTCGACCTTTAAATAGATCTAAATCTCACCAATTTAGGATACAACTTTATGTTTTACATATGATTTAAACATTATATGTATAATTTATAGATATATATATACATAAAATAAAGAAAAAAAAACTACTAATATAGTTGCCATCTGTCATAACAGTTTTAGGACCGTCAGACGAAAAAAATTTTAAAATTGAAAAAAAATGAGATGAGTCACCACCAATATTTTTTATGGTGTAATTGATCACCTAAAAATTTATCTTTTAATAAAACTATAAATGCGGGTTTAAAGATAAATTTCGGTCTACGAAAATTATGTTGGATCCAGGAGTCAATTACGTGTGAAGAAGGATTAGCATCCCTACAACACCCATAAATTAGTACCAATTAATTATGCGCTATTTTCGGTATTGGATGAAATAGTTTTAATTTAAAATTTAATAATAATTCCTTTCATTTTAAAAAGGAAAATTTTGTTAAAACTCTTTATTTAAAAATATTGAGAAAATATTTAAGTTAAAGAATTATCTTAAAATTTTTCAACATCTAGGTAAAATTTAAAATAACTATTTTCGCTTAAGATTTAACACAATATTCCTTAAAATAAAAATAGCACTCTTTGTAAAAGATAATTATTGGTGACTTTCTAGCATCTAAGTAGAGTATCGAGAATTATTTCTTTCAGAATATTAATTTTGTTTATTTTATAAAATCACAGTTTTTTTAAAAAATATGTATTGTCCCTTTTTTGTTATAAAACATTTTATCATCAAGTAATAAATAAAAATTAAAGACAGAGGAATGCAAACAATTGCCAACGCTAATATGCTTACATATATATGCCAATGGATATTATGCAATATGATGAAATACAAATTTTAAAAAAAATGAATTCTTAAATATAATGAGACCACCTTGACTTTTCAACATTTAGGCAGAGCCTAAGTATAACTATTTATATTTAAGATCCTATTTTATTATTATACTTTTATTATTAATTAGTTATTAACCTCATTGTTAAAATGAATTAAGAACTCGTATGAAAAACTTAATGAAATAAAATTTTCTAAATACCACATCATCTAAGCGGTATTCGGGAATAAGTTACTCCACTCGAGATTTTCACATATATCCTCAAAGTTTTCAAAATTATTTTGAGTAGAAGTTTAGGTCAAGGTTTTAAGGGTTTAGTTTTAGGGTTTTGAGGGTTTAGGGTTTATTTTTATTTTATTTTTTAAAAAAACTTGAACATCTCTAAAAATTTTCAACATTCAGGCAGATTTTTGGAAGAAGTTCAATTTTTATGATTTTTAAAAATTAATTAAAAAATCTCATATATTTTTTTATAATAAAATTACTAATTTATTTAGTGTTTGTTTTTTTATAATAATAATAATTTTTCAACATCTAGGTGAAATTATCATTATTTAAAACATGATTAAGTTTCCTCCAACATCTAGTCAAGGAAAATATTCCTATTACTAATTTATTTATGATCATTTTATACTTATTTTATTATTATTATTTAAAATTTGGGTTATTATTCTTAAAAAAAAATAAAAAGAATCAAAAGTTTTTTAAAAAAATATTTTTGATTATTGGTGTTGTTATATTATCACTATTATTATTTTATTATTATTATTATTATTATTACTTATTGTAAAACAATAAATTTTAAAAGTCTTACACATACATAAATAGCAATAATGAAGTAAAAGAAATATATATATATATAAAAGTAAAAAAAAAAAAAAAAGATGAAAAAAATTTACCTAAACTGGATCAATCAACGGTCCGGTCAACGTCGGTTCAATCAGTTTGATCGGTTTGGTGATTTGGTAGTTCAATTCGGCCTGATTGAATCGATTCAAGGCTATTGAAGAAGGTGGGTCAGCATATCGATTGAGCAAATCTTGGGTCAAGTCATAGGCACACGCAAATCCTTCCCCTTTTAAACGGCATCGTTTTGCTCCTTTATTTTTTTTATATAAAAGTCAACTTTTTTTTAGATCATTTTCTCCTTTCCTTCAAAAAAAAGTCTAACATTAAAAAAAACTCTTTGGCCTTCGTTGAAATCTGATGTCATGCTGTCACACCGGCCACCTCTAAGGTTCATCGTCAACGGTGGTCGTCGATGATCAAAAAATGAAAAAAAACTTTTAGAAACTCTCCTCAACGTCATCTTTTTAGATTCAATCTCTTTTTTGTTGAAAAACAATCTCGAAATGAGCAAATCGAGCTTTGAAGTTTTTGTGTTCCCTTTTTTTTTTTTGAAAACTTAAACTAATGGTCTATTTTTTTGTTGTAGGATGGTTTTGACGCTAAGGTTCCTCCTTACGAGGAAAATTGTTTTTTTTTTTTTTTAGTGTTTAGGGGCTATATGGGTAATGGGAGAGCTTCTGACTCTGGGAAAGCTAAAGTTTTTAGGTGTAGGAACTGGGGTCTCTTAGGTGTGGGAAAGCTTGGGTGCCTGTGTCTGAGTGTCCAAAAGTCCGAGAACCTTTGAAAAGAAGAAGAGGTTGGGTGTTTTATAGGGCTAGGAATGGTAGTGGCAAGTAGAGGATACGCCCGACAAAATATGGGTGCCATGGCAAGATAAGGTAGGTGGTTTTGGGCAATTGGAGCAGGTGAGGTACAGGGCTATGATGGGATTGGGAATGATGGTGGCAGCGGTATGTGAACAGGCTGGTGAGGTACATGGCACCATCCCTGTCCCTATCCTAATTTTTTTCTTTTTTTTTAATAATTTTTTTAATTTTAATTAAACCAATATTATTATTATTATTAAACAAAAACTGAAAATGGGATTTCATCTGATAAATTATTATTATTATTATTATTATTATTATTATTATTACTAAACAAAAACTGAAAATGGGATTTCATCTGATAAACTTGGACAAAATCTGGTGTTTACCCCATCAATACCACTTTCATTGAATTTTGACATGAGAAACCTAACTAAAGCATGATTTTAACTTAATTAATTAATTATATTTTGATTTAATTAGCCTAACAGGGTGAATTAAAAGCCACAACCACCACAATTTGTCATTCGTGTATGTCTTTTCTTCAAGGCTCCAAATTGAGATGCATGTGAAAATGTCTCCTTGGCTGCGTTTGAGGATTGTGACAGGAGCGTGTTCAATCTTTAATTTGGATCTCAATTTGATATTATTTTTTCTCGTTAACTTCACATTGATATGAAATTTTGAAATAAAAAAGTTTTATCTTTAATTAAAAAAATGCAACTATATTAACCAACAAAGTGATTTTGATTAGACCCCTAACAATGGAACCAAACCCTTACTTTCTATTCACTTGAAAAACCATTACAGCAAGTATATGATTTTAAAAAAAATAATCAGTCTAAAAAGTTTTTTAAAAATTATGTAAGTTAAAATCTAGGGTTAAAAAGAGTATAAATCTTTTTTATATAAGTTAATGTGTAAAAGATATATATATATATATATAAATCAACTTACACAAAAATTTCACTTTTTTCTAATCATTAATTTTAATAGATTCAGTGTATGAAATTAACTCATTTTTTTTCTTTTTCACTTGACTCTTTTGTCCTTTATATTTATTGAAATCAATGGTTAAAAAAGATATAAAACTTTTTAGCTTTACAATAATGTAAGTTAATCCCTCCCATAATATATATATATATATATATATATATATATGCTGAATGGAAAAGGGAATCCGAAATTTGGACAATAACTCTCTATACTGAATCATGAACTCTGCAACTTAAGTTGGTTAAACTAGAACCACCAGTTTGACATCTTGAGACTTCTGTTACATTATAAAAAAGTTTGGGCAGCTACTGTCCAGAGCTGCCAAATCCTAGAAACTGATCAACAAGTTTTGCAACAGAGTTGGCCAAGCTGTCTGCAGCTTCTTGTGTGGATGCCTCTGCATAAACACGAATGACATCCTCTGTACTAGATGGTCGTATGAAACACCGGCCTTTAGGGTACTTTGCTGCATTTTGTAAGATGTTAATTGAATAATATACACAATTTTACCGAGAAAAGAAAGAAAACAAACTAATAGGATGCTGAGAATATGCACAAGAACGTGTCAGGAAAAGATCAATGACAAAATGTTACCAGTTTCAGCATCAATGGCTTCTTGAAAGCCAGCGGGCCTCACAGCCACAGTTTCTGCGTTTGTTTTGACAACAGCTCTTCTGTCTACAACTTTCACCTGGCACAAGCAACGAAAGCATCAATTAGCACGAGCATTGCTAATGTAAGGCTAAACAAGATCAAAGTTTAAAGGCAAAATAATCTAAAGTAAACAGCAGCCAGAAATCAGCTTTAACCAGGTTTATCCAAGATATTTTCTTTCTCTTTTTTATGTAATAAATCCAAGATTTTTAATTGAATATTACATTAACGAATTTTACTAGTTTTTGTGAAAAGTCATGTCAAAACTCAGCCTTTCTCTCCATTACCTAGCTAAACTGCTAATCTTAAGAATTATATGCAGCACTTAACCAACCCATATGTTGCAAAATAACCTCAACCAAAAGCAAGCAACTCAAAGAATCTCCAACAGCTTGGTTAATCAAATTACTGACTGACAGTAGTCTTGAAGCAGCTTTCTGCTGTTCGGATACTGAAAAAATAACGTAATACGCAGTAAAGTATCATAGATAATTCTTGGAAAGAGAAAGGCTGCATTCAGAAATAACCTTCAGACACCAAAGCTAGCTCATTATTCCTAGCGTCTAACCAAGATAAGCAAGATTCTGAGAACAAGATAGTGCCATGACCATTGGCCTCAAAATAGATTCCAATATCAAACTGAGCAGCTTTCTCATGTAAGTGCTTCACCCCTGTAGGAGTAAAAATTACTTCTAAACCCAACTGTTTTAGGTAATCAGTGGATGCTCCATTTGCATAAGCTGTCTGTACCACACCAAGACGAGCTTGAAAATTGTTATTTGATTTTTCATCCCCCTTGGTCAGAATGATTAGTTGCTTCTTGATGAATAAAGCAAACAAAGTTAATATTTTGTCCCCGTCAACAAGATCAATTTTGCTGCTAACATTAGTTGGCAGCAAAAAATATACAAGGCGATCAGCATCTCCATCCAAACTTGCACACCTAATAAATAAAAACTTTTAAAGGTTATTGTCCTCCCACCATAAGCAAAATATTCACAACATGACCAGATTTTAACGGCTAAATGTCAATTAAGGATCTAACATTTGCATGATTTTCAATTAAGGATCTCAACTTTAATTTGGTTCAATGTAGGATATAACATTTCCGAATTTGTTTAAATAAGGCCCTCCATTACGGCTGTGGCTTACAAGCATAAAAAAATAACATGAATCACTGTTCTGCAACATAATGAACAGTAAAAATAGCCAAAAACTCTGCCTTCTCCAACTTCTCTTCTCAAGCAAACTCTGCCTTCTCCAACTTCTTTCTAACCGAAGAACAAACACTCAGAAATCAGCCTCTTCCTCCATCGATCTTGTTGCCAATGACCACCGCAGGTCTTCATCCTTCACCAGCACCACAGCTTCTTCATAACTGAAACCAGAATCTCTGATTCAACCCCTCTTCTGTGTTCTTCTCTCTCTAAATCCCGAAATCCGAACCCAGCTACAACCCGGGAAATGAAGAGCTTAAGAATCATGGAATCTCGCTGCCAAGATCCAGCGCCGTTTGCCGTTCACTTTGCTGCTGATCGATCAGCACCTCCTCCCTTTTCTAGCTCTATCTTAAAACCCAGAAATTCCCAAACAGAACCAAACTCAGAAAAAACCCTTTGCTGATGAATTCTCAAATCTTGTTGCTGTGGCTGCTTCTGTCTATTGAAACCCCCTTGTTCGATCAATTGCTCAATTGAGGCTAGTTGCTGATGGCTGATCTTGTTGATGAATTTGCTTTGTTGATTGCCTAACAAAAAAATTTTCCTTAGCCCAAAAAGCTTCTCAGAACAATTGATCTACTGTGTACTTTTCTGCCCCTTTAAAGATTCAAAAACTTTGCCCAAATTTCTTGCTTTTCAATGGCCTCTAATTGTGAATTGTTACTGTTCAGCCTCCCTTGCTTGATTGTTCGAGGCTAATTGTTGTGCTTAATTTTCCTCCTTGCCTCCATATTGATTATCAATTGCTATTGTGCTCAATTTTTGTGTTTTTTCAATTGGAGTTAATGGCTTTAACAGAAAATGTTAACAGAAAGTGGACTTAACGGCATGTGTAAGCCACAATCGTAACTCAGTCCTTATTTGAACAAATTCAAAACCATTATATCCTACATTGAACCAAATTAAAGCCGAGATCCTTAATTGAACAACCACCCAAATGATTAATCCCAAATTGAGCATTTAGCCAATTTTAACATAAATCACATTTACCAAAGCAAGCATCACACCAAAAACACCATTAATAATCATCATAAGCCAACCATCAGGACTAGCCATTATACTACTTAGTCAATGATCAAGTGCCTTAGTTAGAGATCACTTCATTAAGCAATCCTAATTTGCCACTTATCAAACTATTGAAAAAGGGCCAATAATGGTGAAACAAAATATAACATGCACTAATTATAGAAAGAACTGAATATGACTTCAAATTTATTCCATGTTATCTTGTTTATCACATGGACTTGCAAGAATGAATTGCAACAAAAATGCACCTTTAACCTTTGATCAACAAATTAGAAAGATGCAAGAATAATAATCAGCTTCTAATCAGTTGACAACTGTAATTTAATTTACTCCCAAATATGCAGAGATCACTTGCCTTATGCCGACATCATTGGAACCAAATCCACGTGGAACAACCTTCTCTTTCTGTACATAATCAGCACCAACCCCATCATTCAGTAGACCTCCACCTTTACCAGAATTACGAACCTCAGTAACCAAACAAGTCAACATGTTTTTCAAAACTTAAAGTTTCTCTCCACCCACGCCATCAGCCCCATCAACTACCACTGTATTATCCGTCTTTTTGCTTTTACTTTTATTTGGGATCAAGTCCACCAAGCACCTAAACAATAATCTAAATAGTATAATTTCAAATTAAATAAATGGCTATAAAAACCCTAAGGTCCAACTAACCTGAAAGAGCTTGAAATCTGTTCAAAGTAGACAGGTTCTGTAGCTTTCATGCCTTTATTCCTAGCACGAACCATCCAATGCAGCTGTGGGGTTGTTAAAATTCCCAAATTAAGTGCAATAGCTCCAAAAATTGAACTTATCCCCTAAAATTGGATAGATATTAACAAATAATAGACATATTTAACATCAAAAAGAAAATTATGAAAGTTTCAGCAAATACCATGGTGATTGAGGAGAGATACCTGCTTTGCAGCTTCCAGAAGAGATTCTCCACTAGGCCGTGTGTCTCTTCCCAACAATATCTCCGCAGATTGCACTCCATCTAATGGGATTTTTTCCTTCTTTACAAATTCAGTTATGAGCTGTTACAGAAACAAACTATAAATAAGTATAATATGCGTTTCTAGACTCATTTAGAAATCCACAGAGAATTTAAATCCTCTCTTCAAACTCAATTCTATTTTCCTCAGAATTTCCTCTCCATTTATTTCAATAGACAACAAACACAAAACAGGCAGAGCACCAACACAAACCATCAAGAAAATTGCAAACATATTTTAAAATGCACCAATTCCCACTCTCTTTCAACAATAATTTCAATAAATAACAATTACACAAAACCCACATCCAAAAACATAAAAATTTACTTGCTGAGAGGAGAGTTTCAGGAGTTTGGGCATTAGCAAGTTGATCAGCAAAAGGTTCCCATTCTTGAGAGAGCATTCCACCACTTGGGTCAACAATCTTTCCTCCATTGTCAGTAACTTTATTGTGTGAAGCAGCAATCATCAATCCAACCACTGATTGAGTTTTGACTGATCTTAAAGCAGCCAATATCCCAACTCTGTAAACTGTTGATTTAAGGATTGATGCATCTGCCCTGAACCCTGCTGTCCCATATGATAGCTTCACTCCTAAAACCAAAAGCCAAAAACAAAACATAGTCTTTTTTTAGCAACAGAAATGAAAATAATGTTATTTAGTTTGAAAGGGAAAGAAAGGAAAGACCTTGGGGAGGAGGGAAGAGAGAGGAGGTTTTGAGGAGAAGTGAGCTTTGATCTTCTTTCATGGTGTCAAAGCATCAAATTCTTCTGTTGAAAAAATCCAGGGTTTGATTAAAATTCAATCTTAAATTAAAAAAAAATTCAATAATACTTAAAGACAAACCAAAAAAAAAAGAAACTTGAAATTTTTGAGAAGACAAAATAAGAGAGAGAGAGTGTGTGTTTGTTTATGAGGGAAGAAGGCGTACAACGACACCGTTTGGTGAAATGGAAAGCCGGACAGGATGTAGTTTGGGCTGCTTTGTATCCGACCCAGACAGGACTAGGGCTGAAACAGGTTCCAGGACCCCTGAAGAAAAGTACCATTCCCACGGCGGATGGACAAACCATGCAGTTATCATCTTCTACATTTCTTTGATTAACCATGGCTATGCTCTGATTCAAATGTTCTTGGTATGTTTATGCAGATGGCCAAAACTCTTAGACGACCTGTGGCCCTCATACTCATATTATGTGCCTCACATGCACGTGCATTTTCATTGATCATTGGTTATGCTGCTCCCTTGGAGGTTTAAAAGATCTTGGAGCACCATGATGATACAGGAACTGGTACTGAATAATCTCTTATATGATACACTAGTATTGTAGCTTGTCTATTTTGTTATTGCAAAACTGAAAATTTACTGGAGCTACATAGATAAAGGGATTTTCTTTTTGACAGCAATGTAGTGTTGACATATATGTATATGCAGAACTTTATCAGGAATATAACAGTACATTTTTTTTCTCTTTTTTTTCCTTTTTATGTTGTTGTTCTCGTATGATTTATTAAAATTGCACCTGTTTCAGCCTACTGCAGCACTGCCTTACTGGGGCAGGGAGCTCTCACCAGCCAAGTATCGATCATTTTTTGTTGCCATGCTTGTGGCAGCAGAAGAATGTCTTTGGCATGTACAAACTTATGAAAGAGTATCGAAACCAGAATGATAAATGACATGTTAGTTACTTCCTCCTAGGTTCTAGTATTGTTTCTTTCGGGAGTATCCTTACTATTAGCTGCTTAGAACTGCATTTTTCCTTCCGTTTATTCCAAGTGTACGTTCATCCAGGAAAAAGAATGCAAAAAACAAAAGGAAAAATTTTAATTGTTATGATAGACAGGGCACGAGAGTCAATCTTTTGATCTCGGCTCCTAGATATTGAAGCTTCCTATCTATATTCTCACAACCTCGATCAATATGTGCTATGTTGTCGATTTCAGTGGTTCCTTCTGCAGCCAATCCAGCTAATACAAGTGAAACCCCGCCTCTCAGGTCACTTGCAACAAGATGAGAGCCACGCAATGAACTGGCAAAAGGCACCATGCAATGTTAAATCATTCCAAGTTAAATGAACATCCAAAACCTCATACCAAATAGAACACCTTAGCTTCCTTCATCTTTCCCAGGAACTAGTACATTTCTCCCACAAACCCGAATCCTTGCTCCAAGCTTCGGCAGTTCCCTTACAAGAGAACGAAATGAGACAAGGCTTATGGCTGATATCATGGAAGAATGAAGTAAACAGATAACAGACCAGTATATATCATAAAATTGACAATGCTTATAAGGGAAATAGTATGCTTTGGAGAGCAACAATGAGAATAATGCCCAAGCAACAGATGTAACCACTTCCAAGACAAACAAGATAAAAGATGTTAACCATTTCCAAGACAAGCAAGATAAAAGATGTTATCAGATCTGAAAGTACTCTTTTTGATATTTCTGTTCTGCACATGAAGAAGTTAAAGTGAAACGCAATATTTGATGACACATTATGGACCAGTTCACACATACCATGACTCATACGATTTTCGAACACAGATTCCTCCACTAAGCTTGAACCAGTGCATGTAGTGAGAAGTACCGTTGTTTGCGTTTGGAGGTCTGTTGGAAACCCTGGAAATGGACTTGTCCTAATATCAAAACCTTTCAAATTGTCACCAATATATGTAGGGACTACTGAAACCTTTGCCATTAGCTTTTCTTGTCAAAAACAACAAACTAAATGGGCAAATGGAAAATGTCTTAAAGAATCTTCATACCTGCAGTATGTGCTGATCAAACTGTGAAATTTGCAGCCAGCTTTCAAGAGTTTGTCGATCAAACATTATATACGGGAAGGAATGACAGGTGACATTGAGATGCATGAGTGTGTAATTGTTTCAGCAAGCATAAAGGTGGCTGCTTCAATTAAATCTGGTGTTATAACACATTCAGAACCATGGAGCCGGTTCTTTCCCCTAATAACTAGATTGTCACTCCAGGCACCTTCAATGGATGCCCCACCATCTGTTAGAAAACGAGCAAGATCAACGACCACTGGTTCCTGTCGTGAAAATATGGAGCATGAACTCACTAAAATGAGTTAAATTAATTCCAGTAGACAACACAATTCTAGATTTCCTCCCATCATGTTCAGAACCAGAAATTAAAACCAAAGCGAGATTCCTCAAGTCATACTTTGGCGACAGTTGAAAGCACAGTTATACCATCAGCCAAGGATGCTGCCATCATAAGAGTTTCAGTTGCCCCAACACTCGGGTAATCGAATCGGAATGTCCCTCCAACCAATCCTCTGCCATTTGCAGCATGTGCCCGCACTTTCCCATTCCTATAACATTGCAAAATTTTCATTTTACTTAACTTATTATATCGTTCAACAAGCTCATATCACCCCAAAATTGTTTGATCATCTCATGATTTATCTACATCGGGTAATTAACTGACAACCAGAACTTTCTCTCCTTTAGTCTCAGACTTCAGAATCATACATTAAGCAGATATGATTAACAGCAGTACTCGTCACTCAACAAGACATAAAAGAAATTGCCATAGTCAACAATGGTCTAACTAAAAAAACAACTTTACAGTCAAAGAAAAAGGAAAAGGGACGTAAAATTTATTATTATTACTTGCCTCAATTCAACAACAGCACCAAGAGCCCTTAACCCACGAAGATACAGGTCCACAGGCCTCTCTCCAATATCACAGCCACCAGGCAAGTCCACGATAGCTTCTCCAAACCTGGCCAGCAATGGCCCTATAACAAAAAACCCACCTCTAATCTTCTTCATTTCCTCCAAATCCACCTCCAATTTCCCAACCCCATCACTGTTTACCATCAATTTCCCATCAAAGGCCTCAACTTTAGCACCCAAAGAGCTCAAGATAGAAGCCATAGCTTCGATATCTGAGACATTGGGAACGTTGTGTAAGAGAAGAGCGTAAGCAGCAGAGAATGGCTGCTAAGAGAGCTAAAGAAGAGTTGTTTGAGCCACTTATGGTAATGTGGCCTGAGAGAGTCGAAGGTTCTTTGATTTTGAAAATGGGGTTTTGTTGTCCTCAGCTTCTTGGCCTAGTGGTCAAGAAAGCTTTAAAGAAGACACCGAAGCTCCCCTCCCTTGTTGTAGAGTTCTGCCTCCTTGAAACCAAAAAAAAAAGAAAACGGGGTTTTGTTGGGGCTTTTGTAGGGTTTTAGATATGTGGGTTTTGGGGCAAGAATAAGAGGAAATGAAGGATTTTACAGGTCTTGGTGTTGGAAACATGGCGATGTTGATAAAGAGGGCCATTTCTAGAATTTTTTTTTGTTCTTGGAGGTTTATGACATTATGATGGCTTGATTTTAGACCGGTGTTTTTGTTGTTTTGTCAGGTTTTTCTTTCTTTACCCTTTTGCGGAAAAAAGACAGGGTGCTGAAACAGTGGAGGTATGAGTGTAGGATCTTGTTTGTTTGAATGCTTGGATTTGTTTTTAGGACTATTTGTTGAGTTAGAACTTAACAACTTATGACTTGCAAGAGCAACCTAATCTGACATTTTAATCTCTTGTTATTATACATTCACCTTATCCATTCTTCTCTTTATTGTTTTCAAAAAGTGGTGAGAATGTAATTTTTATGAATTCGTAAATAAATTTGCTTAAATTAATTTAAGAAAAAAATAAGGACGAAAGCTAGGACCTTTTCATGCTAAAAAAAAAAAAAAGCCTTCGGTCAATTTTCAATTTTTTGCAATTAATCGCACATTTACCATCGTATAATCTCTTTCTCCATTCACCAATCAATTTCCTATAGTTAAGTTTTATTCCCATTTTTTGATACTTAAATGTTTTTCGTGAGAATAGTTCAACCAATTAGAGAGAAAAAAAAAAAGGGAAGAACGAGTCTCTCTCTACAATTCCTTAAAAATAGAAAACCTGAATGACTATCGTAGGGAAAAAAAAACCGACAGTCCCTCCCTATAAATTTACCCTTCTTTTACGAGCTTTGATAACCCAATAAAGAAAAAAAACAAATAAAATAATAAAATGGCAAAAGCTTCAGTCATCGCCCTTGTTTCCTTGGCAATCTATCTGTCGTCCCTCAGCTTCTCCGATGCCGAAGACACCTTCTTTGTCGAAGGCAAAGTTTACTGTGACACTTGCCGTGTTGAATTTGAGACTAGACTCAGCGAACCTATCAAAGGTTTAGCAATCTTCTCTTCTATTATGCTCTACATTTTCACTGATTTTACCTTTAATAAGCATGTTCAACATGACTGAAGCTGAAGATTTCAGTTCTGTTGGTAAATTTTATATATATCAGTCATAAAATAATATCACGACACGCAATAATTATTCTTTTCATTAACTACCAAATGAACCTTACGTCAATCCTTTTATCATTGGATTAAATTCACTTAAGATGGATGACATTGTTAGCAAAGATTCCTTCGATTGATCAAAATTGGGTGATGAAGGTTTGGTATGTTGTGTTTTTTTTTGCAGGTGCAATAGTGAAATTGGAATGCAGGAATCGTACCATTGATGGCAGTATCACATACAGCCATGAGGCAGTTACAGACGAGTCGGGCAAATACAGTATCCAAGCCAAGGGCGATCACGAGGAAGAAATTTGCGAAGTTAGGGTTACCAAGAGTCCCAGGGCAGACTGTAATGAATTCATGGAATCATGGAACAAAGCCAGGGTCGTCCTCACCAAGAAGGATGGGATATTGGACCCCCGTCGATTTGCCAACGGTCTTGGGTTCTTGAAGAAGGAAGCTGTTCCGGGATGCGCCGAAGTTCTTAAAGAAATGGGTTTCCTTCCTCTTAACTCAAGGAAAACATTGTAACTTGTCGCAAATATCAACTTTTGCCTATATAAAAATAACAATGTTTGGCATCAGGTTTTGTTCAATCATATGGACAAACCTTGATGCTGTAATAGAATGATCTTAATTGAACAATATACAAGATGGGTTTCATACATAAATTGCTCCTTCTATTTTCATTCTTTCTCTACCATTTCCTCTTCGTTTTTTGGATAATATAATAACGAGCACTTCAACTTCAATCTCGAATGATCTCAAGAACGCATTCTTCAATTTGATACAAGCAAACCATTAGAACATCGCAGTTTTTTAATCTTTTTGTACTTTTTTCCATAAGAAATGCACACTGTTTTATTCTAAAAAAAAGAATTAAATAATTTAAGATTTACCAACTATTGCATAATTCGTCGATAAAGTACTGACAAATGAAACAAAAAAAATTTTAATATAAAATAACTTTAATGATTAAAATTTTAATTTTAATGATCATAAATTTTCAATCCTTTCACAGAAAATCCGAAAAATTTACTGTGATTTTTGGCCATATTATTGATAACAAAAATTAGTGTTGTATATTGTTCATAGTTGACTCATATTTTCACCACATAAAAAATGCATGGAGGATCAAAAGGAATTTAAAAAAAAAAAATGGTTTGAGCATGGACCAAATTACTTCCACTAAAAGGCAAAAGACTTTCTTAGCGTTATAGCAACGCAAAAATAGATTGATGCTACCACTTCCTCTATAATTTAAAAGAAGAGATTTAGTAAGTAAATTTAGAATTTTAATTTTTATATTTTATTTTTTATTTTTTATTTTTAAATTATAAATTTTTATAAAAATAATTAAAGTAGAATAAAAATAACAATGTATCATATCTATATAATATGTCAAAAAATTTTAATTTTTTATTTATCACTTTAGGTATACCAGAAACAAATAAGTGATGAAATTTTAATCCGTCTCATGAAATATGTACAGGATAATAACACTAACTAAAATCTTTTTTTACTAACATTATGTACTCTTTTTTAATTAGTAATTTATACATTGTAAAAATTAAAAAGTAACATAAAAGTAAAAAAGTAAAAAAAACATAATAATGTAGTTAAAAAAGAGAATAGTACAACATAAAGGTCAAAACTATTGCGTTTTGGAGAAAATTAATAATTATATATATCTGTAAAGTCTTCTGAAGAGAGTTAAGAAGCGAAGGGTCCTTTTTATTTACTCTGTTTTCGTTCTCAAAAATTTCTCTCTCCATCTGCCGATTCTCAAAACCCTAATTCTTTCTCTTTTTCTTTTACTTCATCAATCGATCTTCGCCAATGGCTAATAGTAATCTCCCTCGAAGAATCATCAAGGTTCCTCCTTTGATCTCGTTCAAATCCTTCTCGATTTCTCCGATTTGTTTGTTTCCCAAGAATCCTTAAGAAAATCTTAATTCTTTTACTTTTTTTTTTTCATTTTCGGTTTTCTTTTCTGGGTTTCTTCTGTTTGGTTTGATAACCGAAGTTTTTAGGGCTTTGATGGATCAAAATCCTCATCTAATTATTTTAAGATCGCCTTCTGAGATTGAAGAAAGCATTAATTTTTGTGTGAATTTTGTTAATTTTCATGCTTTAATTTTGGTTTCTTTATCTTTGATCTAAACAGGAAACCCAGCGTCTCCTCAGTGAACCAGGTAAGTACTTTGGTTTTTCTTTCCCATTTATTTTTTTTCTTTTTATAGAAATTCTTGTTGAATTCTGTTTAGTATCGGTGTTTTATAGAGTATTTAAAATGTTATGAGATGAGAAAAAATAACTTTTTGGGTTTTTTTTCTGTTAAATAAGAGAGTTTATTTGGGTTTTTTTTATTACAGCACCGGGAATTAGTGCTTCACCATCAGAGGATAATATGCGATATTTCAATGTGATGATCCTTGGTCCCACACAGTCTCCATATGAAGGTAATTGATTTTTTCATATAATGGTTGCAAATAATTTTGCCATGTGTTAGAAATGTAAAATTTTACTGTTCATTGTATAATAGTTGGGTGTGGGCTGATTTAAGTCATAAAGAGTGACACCATTGCCGATTTTCAGTCATTAAAATGATTTCTATACACTTAAAGTAGGAAAGGTTTTGAGAAAATGGTTCTGAAGTGTTTATTTTATTTCATTTTCTTTTTTTATTGAAAAGAGAAAAATGGGCTGATGTTTTCAGGCTTGAAATAGGTCCAATTAGCATTTTTTCAGTCTTAAGCAGTTCTTAGTCTGCTTATCAAATGTGTTTTTGGTAATATCTCATTGCTTTTTTTGTTGTTTGTTGCATTTTATAATTAATTTTGCGCTTACATATAGGATATGATGCATTTTCTTGTTTGGGATATTTGTTCAGGAGGGGTTTTCAAGTTGGAACTGTTTTTACCTGAAGAATATCCCATGGCTGCTCCCAAGGTACTCAACTTTGATTCATTTCTAAAAAGTAGTATGGCCTTCCTGTTTCTGTATCTGTTGTTGCAAGCTGGATTGGTGATCCTTTGATATACAATATTACTTGGCTTCATCTGAAAATGCTACTTATAGGGATCTTAATATGATATAGGATGCTGTAGTTTGCATTGTCGAGAAATCTGTTTTTACTTTGTGGGTTTGTTTTATCTAGCATGTTTTTGCTGTTAGTGCGTCTAGTTTTGATCACTTTCTAAGGTGTCCTTGGTGATTACGGAATATATACTAATAGTATGTCATATGCACTGGCTTTCAGAAAGTCCTTCTGATTCTGTCAATACCATACCCGCTATTACCTAGGTAGCTGATTCTAGTCTTACATTTTACCTGGGAAGAACATTATTCCTGTGGATGCCTTTGCATGTGATCAGTTGTGCAGAACCAACTCTGATTCGTGTTAATGATCTAATAGGTGCTTATTCTTCTAACTGGACTCTCCATGGCTGATATTATGGCATTTGAGACTTAATTGTCTTCTTATGTTTGATACTTAATTGTCAGGTTTCCCAAGATTGGGACTTCATTGTCTCGTTTCTGGTTATTGGACTTAATTGTTTGGCTCTCTTTCACTAGTGGTTCCTGAGTGTAGTATATTCATAGAATTGCTAACTGACAGTAGTTGGCATTTCAGCATCGATTTATTGTTCTCTGTTCTTCGAAATTTTCGATCATCCTTAATACTGTCCTTTTTGGTGTATTTTGTATATTTATCCACCTTAACCAATTTGGTGTAACAGGTTCGATTTCTGACAAAGATTTATCATCCTAACATTGATAAGGTTGGCATCTGTCCTTCTGCTGTCCTTATTTTATGGTGTGAAAGATGTATTTTCTTAGCTCTTAAGGGTTGAGCTTTCTTGTAGCTTGGTAGAATATGCCTTGATATTCTCAAAGACAAGTGGAGTCCAGCGCTTCAGATCCGGACTGTACTTTTGAGGTATTATAAGTTTTTGTGAGTATGTAACTCTATTGTTGTAAATCAGTGTACATTTCTTGTGTCACGAATATTTCATGATATGCTGAAGAATATTTAGAAGATTTTGCATCTTGACAGAATTTTTTCTGGAAAATTAGGTGTTATAAGTAAAGATGTAGTTTTTGTTTTGCTAGAATGACTTCACTTCTATTTCAAACACAAAAACATATTAATACTCTAGAAAGGGTTTCACTTGAGTCTGGGTTGAAGGCGTTATTATCTTTTTTTTATGGCAGCATCTTGAGTTTTAGGATACTACACTGACATTATTATCTTTATTTCAGCATTCAGGCACTTTTGAGTGCTCCAAATCCCGATGATCCACTCTCTGAGAATATTGCTAAGCACTGGAAAACAAATGAGGCTGAAGCTGTTGAGACAGGTAAAATCTGTGGTTGCCATCTTAGAGCATTGGGATCGCTACTAAAATCAAGGAATGATAATGCTACTATTCTTATAATTGACTGTTCTTGATTTCCTTGACCTTTTGCAGCTAAGGAATGGACCCGTTTATATGCGAGCGGTGCATGAACACTGCTGGAAATGTTTGTCCTCTTAAAATAACCTTTTATGCAATGTAAGCTATTCAATGGCGATTTCATATGGAAATTTGGAAGAGTTGATGTTTGAAAGAGTTTGATATTGGCATAGCTTCCAGTTGCTACCTGTTAATTGTTTACCGTTGGAAGCAGTCTCTGAACTTTGTATGATAATATACGTTCTTCTCTAAAACTCAAACGCTGAACTACTGGATCATTCTCAAATATAGCTATTTCCGATTCCGGTTAGCAATCCACTTAGGGTTTGGTGCATTATTTATATATCAAGTTCATCAATTGGAACTAGAGAGAAGCAAATTATGTACTGGAAAAGGTAGGGGAAAGAATCTTTTAACTGGAAATGTAAGAATGAAGATGGATTAAATTTGGGGTTCAGGGTTTAGTATTGTTCTTGATGTTGAAAACCTAAAAATATTAGAAGTTCTTTCAACGGTGCATTTATAATCTCTTACAACAGGTTGTTGGATTAAAGACTTGCGTCAAATTTTATCTAAAAGACTCGCCTGCAATCTATGCATCTTTTTTATCTGCAAATTCGGCAGGTATTCTTCAAATTTACGTATAATACTTGGCAACTAATTTCTAATGACTAATATATGTTATTAGAATAAATTTCCCAACTACTAATATATATTATTCGAATAAATTTATGATACGGATACGCTCAATTTTTTAAAAGTTTTTTATAAATTCATATTTCAATTTTTTTTAAAAGTTTTTCTATATTAGCATATTTGCATGCCTATATCCAGTGGTTACGTGTAGAATATTAGACTTCGTCAAAAAAATAAATAACAATAAAAATCAACCAAACAAATTTTTTATTAATTCACCTAGGCAAATATATATAAATTGCCTTTTAATGTAGAGAAATTATTTGATGTACGGAGTTAATTTCAAGGGTTAAAATAATAATATATGTTATTTAATGTATATTTAAAAAATTAAAAAAATTAATTAAAAAAATAAATATATCATCTTTTTAAATATGCGATTGTGAAGTTAAAAAATTTCAATATTAGTATATCAAATATTTCTTTTTAATATAATACTTAAATAATTCCACTTGGATTTTAATCAAATCTCCAAGAGAAAGTTCTTGTAAAGAACCCTGTCCCATCCTGACCCAATAAATATATTTTAATAGAAAAATTCAACAATTGAAAATATTTTAAAAAGAAAAAAACACAATTCAAAGGGGGTTTAAGGAGGTTTTAAGCAGCCCAAGGGAAGGGAAAGTTCTGTTCAACCAACACCCCAACCTTGACTGGCTCCCCGACTCACGGATTCAACTCATCAAACCCCACAAAAGAATGTCCTCTCAAAACCCAGAACCCAAACAGTCCCCTGATCCTGAAACCCTGAAAGACCCAGAACCCAAACAGCCCCCGGAAGATTCCCCAAACGAAGAATCAGAAGAAGAAGAAGGGGAGTGCGGGTTTTGCTTGTTCATGAAAGCAGGAGGATGCAAAGAGAGCTTTGTTGGTTGGGAAAATTGCATCCGAGAAGCTGAAGAAAACAAGGAAGATATTGTGGAAAAATGCTTTGAAGCAACCTCAGCTTTGAAGAAGTGTATGGAGGCTCATGCTGATTACTATGAGCCGGTTTTACGAGCCGAGAAGAAGGCTGAGGAAAAGGTTGTCAAGGAATTGGAAAAAGAGAATGAGAAGGAGGATTTGGGTTCTCCGTAGGATTCCAAGGATTTGGAGATGAAATAAGAAGGTTAAAATTTAGAATAAATTTTTTACACAAATTGGAACTAATTGATTGTTGGACTAACAATTTGGATAGCGCTCTATTGCAAAGATTCGAACTTGAAACCTTTTGAATTGGAGTTTCAAGTTCTAACTGTCTGGTTTATTTGATAAATATTGTTCCTTTCATGATAGTGAATGGATGGTGAAGTTTTTACTATCGTAATTTTGTTTTTATTTGGGTATAATTACATTTTTCGCTTCTTTTATTTCTTTGGATTACTTTTGTATGTTGATCCTTAATGGTGACTTGAATCTATGATTATTGATTGTAGAATGAATGATCCTTGGCATTGCTGATTAGTCATTGGTTGTATCCTGAATTGTTTGAATGATTTGTGAAATCACTTGAGGAGGATCTTAAAATTTCTTTTTAACTATTCACCTCTGCTCAAATTAACTTGGGAAATTGAGTGGTTTTAGAATAGGCTACCCCAGAAGGTAAAAAGCCTATCTTTTGTATGTGTTCTGTTGTCCATAGCTGGTGACCAAGTTCCTCCCTTCTTGTGGAAAGAATTATTACAAGGAGTTGTACTCTTATAGTGTAGAGACCAGTTTAATATTCTTGAAAAAGCTAAAATCATAAAAGTATGAATCGAAAAGTGGAGTCTTTGATAGAACAGTAGTGTGCTCCTCTGCATGGTGTTCCTTAGAAAAGGCCATAAATGATTGGAATCCCTTTGTTATTATTGCTTGTTTATTTGTTCTGATTGTTTTTATAAGCTCCTCAATATTGGTGGATATCATTTTAGTAGTGACTTGAATCCACAATTATAAGATGATATTTTGGATTTGCTTATTTAGAAGTTGATTGTTTCAGGTTCACCTATTGGTTCATCTTTTATCCATAATTGTTTGAACGAGTAGTGAAATCACATATCTATTGCTGATAGTGAAAATTGTAAACAGAACTAAGATGAGATCTTTTGGAACAAGATCACACCTCAGAACTTCGTTTCCTGTGCTTTAAAGAGAGAACTTTTCTTTGATGGATCATTACAAAACCCTCCTAGTCTCTTGTTTCTCTTATGCAGGGCAAGGTTACTCTAAATTTCTCCTTTTGCTCCTGTTATGTGAGCTTTTACATGCTTTCATCTCAATTCTTTGGTTTGTTTTCACAAGGTAAGTGCACATATTTTTGCCAATGCAAGGTGAATTCTTGATAAATATCAAACTACTTAGAACAATGGTGAGGTTACCTGCAAAAACACGATTGATTCAATTAGAAGTTCATCATTCTAAAAATTAGTATGGAAAAACATGGTGTCTTAGTAGTTGTTTTCTTTGTATGGTGTTTCATTATTTTTTTCAAACTTAGGTTCCAATATTTGTAAGCATTCTATTATACATACCACATGAGGCATAGAACCAAATACTATTTCTCTGGTATTAGCCATGGCTGATGAAACTCCAAAATTTGAGTGGTTTTTACTCTGATGCAATGAGAAAGAGGCCTTTGACAATCTTCACAATGCATCTGCAATCCCTATATTATTATACTCTATTTTGCAATCATGGCCTCATTATTGAGAGCTGATTTTTTTTTTTTTTTTTTAACTTGAAAAGAAGAATTGAAAATTCAAAACAACCCCATGAAATGGTCAAAATCCCTGGATATATTGAACTAAAATTGATTTACTAATCAGATAAATTACATCATTGTAGCAATATTTCGAGGGACCCTTCATTTCCTTAGTGGGTATTAAATCTTAAAAAAAAAAAAAAAAAAGTCATAATGAAGGTTTTGATTTTCCCCCAATTAACCAAAAACACATTAATGTTAATAAGCTCAACAATCAACATTCAAATATGTGAGAATTTGTGGGTTCAAACTGAAAAGCATTTTTTCCCTTTATTTGATAAATAATTTATTTTTTGTCAAAACAAAATTCGAAACAAATAGATTGCTCAAAATCTCCATGTCCAAAATAAGATGCTTCTCATTTCAAAGGGATGAATTACATATACAAGACTAGCTTTTTTTTACCCGTGCCATGCACGGAATTTTTTATTATATTTTTAATAATTTAAATTTTTAATTTATATTAATTTTTATATTATATATAAATAAATAAAAATAATCATAACCATTTATAATTTAGAGTTTAAAATTAAAAAATTTGTCTATATATAAATTATTATGAACGAATCTAAATAAGTATTATGAAAGTTTTAAATTATGAAAGTAAAATTATCTATAAATAACAATGAAAAAATTAATCTCTTATTCACAATTACATAAATTTTTAAAAGTATATATTATTTTAGTATAAACTAAGATTTACACGTGATATATCATAAAAGATTTTTTCATATTTAATTTTGAAACTTTATCTTGTCATAATTTTATGACAAAAAAAAACATTGACTGTGAGAAAAAATCATAAATATATATTTGATAATTATTTAATTTTAAAAAATTTTAAATTTTTCAAAGTTTAGTTTATCCAAGTTTAATTTAAAATTAAGATAAAAAAAAGTTAATATAATTTTAAATTTAGATATGTGTGTAATTTTAAATTGAGATAAATTATTTTTTTATTTTAAATTATAAAAAAATAAAAACAAAAAATTAGTAAATAACAGTGGTTCAACCAAAAATTTTATTTATATAAATTTATATAAATATTAATTTAGATGGTATATAATTTTTTATAATTCCTAAAATTTAGAGATTTAACTTTTAAAAACTATTTGAATTAGGTAAGAGTGAAATATGAGAAGATATATTTTATTAGATTTAAAATAAGATAAATCTTATTTATTTTGAAAGACTTTGATAAATGAAAATTTTGAAACTTTAAAATTTTTAAAAATTAGATAATTGATTGAATAAAATTATTTAAAAATATTTTACGTGTCAATAATATAAATTGTCCACCTAAACATTCATGTAAATAAATTTTATTAAATTTTTATTTATGTTATAATATAATATTATATATGATTAATACCGACAAAAAATCACTTATAAAATTCAAATCCAAATCAATTAATATTGAGATGAACAAATTTACTAATAGAATCAATCTTTTATTGATTTTGACAAGATAAATGAAATAGATCATTATCTTATATCACCGGTGAAGTAGTATTGCAGAAATAAAATTAAAAGATTGTCAAATCTTCTTAAAAATTAATATGAAACTAATAAAACGAAACCATTTTTCTGATCACATAAATTAAAATCAATTTCCTACAGCGGTTATATTCCTTGCCATAAAAGGTTAAAAAGAAAATCCAAAATTTTCAGCCTACTCCGTACAAATGGTAATTCTACAGTACCTTTTTACGTACTTTTTTGTATTTTCCCATTCTATTTATGTATCAGAAGGCATGCTTTATATATTTAATTTATTTGGGTTTTCTACAAAAAAAAATTTATATCGTAGAAAAATTAAAAATTTCACTTTCAGATACTGAAATCAGGTTGGTTTTGGAGTGAAGTCCATAGTTCACATCAATTCTGTTGATAGCTTGGTCTTTAGCTTTTGCCAATTGCTTCCCTTCCAAACAAGCTTTAGCTGATTTCTAAACTCTTTTATTTTACACCACAAAATCTGTAATGTTGACAGGCTACTAAGATACAAACAAATTTAATAAAAGTTCAATTATATTATGTATGCAAATTTTTGACACGTGCTATGCACATGATTTTAATCAAATTATAATTTTAATATTTGTTTGTAGTAATAAAATTGAAATAATAATTGTAATGCTAAATTAAATTGAAATTTTAAATTTAAATTCAAAAGCAAATAAATATAACAAAAATTTTAAAGTGAAGTTTTAATAAAAATAAATTTCTATTTTTTCTCTATTTTGAATTTTTTATTTAGAAATTTTTTTCAAGTATATTATTAATAGGTCATCATCTTTATTTTTTTAAAAATATTTTTTAAGTTTTCAATCTTAGAGGATCGTCTTCTATTATAATCACATCGGATTTTGTACTTTTTTTTTTTTTTACTTTAATGCTTTTCCTCTATATTTCTTTTTAATTTTTTTAGTGGTGGATTTTTATCTTTATTTTTATGAATTTGTAAAGTAATCAATTATCAGTGAACTCATTCAAACTTTTACTTCTATTCTATTTGCTACTAAGAATTTAAATTTTTAATTTTGATTTAAAATCATATTATTGTAAAATTATTGTTACTTCAGATAAAATAACTATATAATGTTTTCTTTTTCATCCCAAACTTTTATTATTATTATTATTATTATTATTATTATTATTATTATTATTATTATTATATCATAAATTTTGATTTAAAAATTGTATGTAACCAAGAAAATAACTTATAGATAATTTTTATGATTTTTTTTCAATAAGATTAGACTAATTTCTCTTTCATTTTAAATATGTCCCTAAGAACAATAATTTTTTGTATAGTTATTACTAACGTTTTAGAGGATACCATACAATACAACAATTATTTTACTAAAGAGTTTAATATAAAATATATAGATAACATTTTACTACTAAGTTATATATTGATTTATTGTTAAGTTATTAATAATTTATTAAGTTATCGAAGATTTACTACAAGGTTATTGATAATTTACTATTAAATTTATATTGATTTATTACTAAATTATCTTTAATTTACTTTTATAACAATTTAGCAAAAGTTATTGATGATTTACTACTAAGTTCAAAAACTATGATTTACCACTAAGTTAATACTTATTATTAATTTATTATTAAGTTATGAATGATTTACTATTAAGTTATCAATAATTTACTATTAAATTAATAATAATTTACTACTAAGTTAATATTGATTTAATACTAAGTTATCATTGATTCACAACTAAATTATAATTGATTTAGCATAGAGTTTTTGATAATTTACCACTAAGTTTGCACTGATTTATTACCATCATAGATTTATTGCTAATTTAACTCTTAATGTATTGTTAGTTCATGCTTGCCCCCTTTTACTTTTAAAATCTCAATTTACCCTTTATCTTTCATATCTAATTTTCCCATCTTGGCACTTCTAAAATTTATAATTTTTTTCTGAGTTGTATGATAAATTTAATGAATTGCTAACACTTTTATTTTTTTAATTTATATTCGTAATTTAATCAATTTTAAACATACAAACATTTAGCTCCTTGAATTTTGTATATTTCTTTCTAGTCAAAGCATGTTGACATTTATTATTATGTCTCTTTTTTTTTAGTCAAAACAATTTCTTTTCATGTTGATAAAATATAATTAAGAAATATTCAATTGCTCTTCATATTGTGCATATAATATTTATATAATTTAATTTCCTGCAATCATTATATTTTTGTTTTTTAAGCTCATAGTTTAGTTTTTAAAGGTTGCATAACTTTTAGCTTTTTTTTATAAATTATTAGTTTCATTTATTTTAGTTCATCATTAATTTATCTATGTAATACTAATTAATTATATCATAAATTACCAAAATTTATTAAAATTTACCAAAATTATATTAATATATTAGCAAAATCTTGTCAAAGGTTACCAAAATTGTATCAATGATTACCAATATTATATCATTAGTTACCAAAAAAATATCAAAGGTTACTAAAATTGTATTCAAGGTTACCAAAATTTTATCAAAGTTATCAAAATTATATCAATGATTACTAAAATTATAGCATAAGTTAAAGAGATTGTATCAATGATTACCAAAATCGTATCAAACGCTACTAAAATTTTATTAAAGGTTATCAAACGTTTAACAAAGGTTAAAAAATTTTATCAAAATCAAAATTATATCAAAGTTTATCAAAATCAAAATTATATAAAAAATTATTAAGTTATATCAAAGGTTATTAAAATTGTATTAAAAGTTATCAAAACAATTTCTTTGGTTAGCAAATTACATCAAAGGTTATTAAATTGTATCAAAAGTTATCAAAACTGTATTTAAGGTTACCAAATTATATCAAACATTAACAAAATCATAACTATATCAAAGTTTACCAAAATTGTATCAAAGATTCTCAAAACTAAACCTAATATTACCAAAATGCTATTAAAAGTTACCAAAATGCTATCAATAATGACTAAAAGTATATCATAAGTTATCAAAATTGTATGAAAGGTTACAAAATCAAAAGATACCAAAATTGTATTAATGTTACTAAAACTATATCAAGTTACCGAACTAATACCTAATGTTACCAATATTTTATAATGCTTACAAATTTTAGCAAATTTCTAACAAAAATTACTAAAACATATAAAAGGTTACCAAAACAAAAATTATATCAAAGGATATCATAATTATATCAAAACTTATCAAAACTGTATCTAAGATTACCAAAATTGTATTAAAAGTTAAAAAAATTATATGAATGGTTACTCGAATTATATAATAAGTTACCAAAATAGTAATAAAAGTTACCAAAATTATATTAAAGGTTACTAAAATTTTATGAAATGCTATAAAACTTCTAATAAAGGTTACCATAATATATCAAAAGTGATCAAAATCAAAATTATATAAAAGGTTATCAAGTTATATCAAAAGTTACTAAAATAGTATTAAACATTACCAAATTTTATTAACTGTTATCGAATTTCTAATAATGGTCATCACAATATATAAAAGATTTGTATCTAAGATTACCAAAATTGTATTAAAAGTTTTCGAAATTATATCAAACTTACTAAAATTTTATGAAAGGTTACTAAAATTATATAAATGGTTACTCAAATTATATCATAAGTTACTAAAATAGTAGTAAAGGTTACCAAAATTATATTAAAGGTTACTAAACTTTTATGAAATGTTATAAAACTTCTAATAATGGTTACCACAATATATCAAAATTTATCAAAATCAAAATTACATTAAAAGTTATCAAATTATATCAAAGATGACCAAAATAGTATTCAATGTTATTAAATTTTATTAACTGTTATCAAATTTTTAATAAAGGTCATCACAATATATAAAAGGTTCATATCTAAGATTATCAAAATTTTATTAAAAGTTACTAAAATTATATCAAACTTACTAAAAATTTATAAAAAATTACCAAAGTTATATAAATGGTTACTCAAACTATATCATAAATTACCAAAATATAAGTAAAGGTTATTAAAATTTTATCAAATGCTATAAAACTTCTAATAAAAGTAACCACAATATATCAAAAGTTATCAAAATCAAAATTATATAAAAAGCTATCAAGTTTTATCAAAGGTTACCAAAAAAGTATTAAACATTACCGGATTTTATTAACTGTTATCAATTTTCTAATAAAGGTCATCACAATATATAAAAGGTTATTAAAATCAAAATTAAATAAAAAATTATCAAATTATATCAAAACTTACTAAAATTATATCTAAAGTTACCAAAATTATATCAATGGTTATCAAAATTATATCATAAGCTACCAAAATTGTATTATAGGCTATCAAAATTGTATCAAACTTATTAAAAATTTATTAAAAATTAGCAAAATTATATTAATGAGCACCTAAGTCATATAATAATTTACCAAAATTTTATCAAATGTGATCAAACTTTTAAAAAATGTTACCAAAAATTAAAATCTAATATTCTACACAAAAGCAAACAAAAAAAAATTTTGATTTCCTCGTATTTCCCCTCCCCTTCTCTCTCTAGTCTCCCTTTTCCTCTGACCTTTCTTTAAAAGCTATCAGAAAATTCAACAAAATCCTATTACTAGCCAAAAAATCCAAATTTTGGCACCAAAAGATTCAAACGGTGCTAAAAAAATTTAAACCATCCCCAGAACTTTCAAAAATCCAGAAACCGGTCACTTAGAAATCCTCTAACTGCCTAAACATTGGCAAAAAATCAAAATTCATTGAAAAATTTAAAGAAACCCAAAAAAAACTCACAAAACCCATAATTTCAAAAAATAAACCAAAACCCAAAAAATTCAACCCAAATCCAAAATCTCAGAAACTTCAAAAATACCCTAAAATCCCAAAATCATATAAAAAACAAAAACCCAAAAATATAAAAACCAAAACAAACACCAAATTTTGAATTAAATTTTCAAAACCCAGAATCTTTAAATCCAAAAATTTTTTCTGCTTTAGCTACTGTTTTGTGGTATGCTAATTGTTATAACTGCTTGTTGTTTGCTTGTGTGTTTTGATTACAAATTATGATTCTTTATACGGGGATTAAACCCCTTTCAATTTAGAAAACCCCGAATCCTACCAAATTTGCCAAAATAATTCTTCAAAAGATTGTTTTTCCTTTTTCTATGGATTAGAACTCAAGTTTTTCAAAATTAACTTGTGTTGAATATTCTTGGACCTTTGCAAAGATTGAATCTGCCCAACTTTTCCCTTTTCAATTTTCACTTTTTTATTTTGATTTTTTTATCACATGCCAAAAAATCAAAAAATATAGCAATAATAATAAACCAAAAACTAAAACAGAAATCAAAAGCTAAAATAGAAAATAATACTAAAAATGGATCAAAACAAAATTACAATTTTTAGACTTTTTGATTTTGCACATAAAATTCAGTTTCACAATTAAAACCTAATTGCACAATTTCACAATTTATGAAATTCAAAGCCTATTTAATCTTTAAAAAATTTCGGACAAAATGAGGTATCTACAAGCCTAAATAATATTTAACTTTATGCCATCTTTGTGAATAAGTATGAACTATGATATTTCTTTTAAATGAAATATTTGAAGTATTTCCCTCAACCTTTATAGCAGTAACTTAATTAACAAATAAACAATTATAAATCCATTGATCTAAATTAATATTTTTGTAGTACAAATTTTAAAATCTTCAAAAGAAGATATATCTTTAAATCTCTGTAAGACTTCGACATAAAGATTTTCTTCTAGAATTATCATTAGTATCCCTATCACTTTTACACTTAAATTTTCATTATGTTGTGTTCTTATTATATTTTGAAATTTATTACTGGTGCCATAAAAGTATAGCCAAAATAACATAAATTAATTAACTCATACTTGAAATAATTCAAAACTCAAATTGAGTATAAATAAATTTTTTACTTATTTTAGATTTTAATTTAATTAAAAAAACTAGAATACACATAACTATAAAAATGAACTAATTTGATTATATTTCAATTGATTTTAAAAAGTTAATAACTTAGTCATATTTCAATGAAAAATGTACAAATCTATTGATTTCAAATTTCTTTAAGATTAATATGAAACTCTTTTATTCAAAGAAATATTATTACTCTTTCATTTTCATTTTTATGTCAATTGAAAAATATTCACTATTGTATAAAAAATTTTAAGGTTGTCATATTAGATAATGTTTAATCAAAAGAATTGAAATTCATTAAATTAATTATCACTATTATATTTAATATAAAATATTATTATAAATTATAAATTAACTTAACTTAAAAGTGATTTAAGAGCATTTTTTAGTAAAATTTATTTGATAAATCTTTATTTAATTTTGATAAATCTTTATTTAATTGTATATTTAGTATTTTAATTATTTTGAATTTTGACTTTTCATAATTTCAAGTTAGATTTTAGACTTAAGATTAGCAGCTAAATAGGTTAAGTCAAATTCTATTATGTATTTTTATTTATAGTGTACTTAATTTATTCACTTATGCAACTAAGTAAATTTAACTTAATAATTATGCATGTTTTTCTTTGTTTAAAAAACTCGATTCAAATAATCATAAATCCAAATAAAAAGAAAGTATACTCATTTACTTATAATTATAATTTCATTTAGAAATACTGTTAAAATTAATTAAGTCAATCACAAAGAAAATAAAAATAAGACATTAAAGATGAAAGGAAAATATTAAATAAAGAACTTTTAAATTGTTACAAAAGATTTTTTTATTTTTCTACTTAGAATAATTTTCTATTAGTGTTTCCATCAATTGAATTTAATTATATTTTTTTATCAATTGAAAGCTTTATTTTTTTATTTTAAAATTTGTTATACATAAATTTTTATTATATAAAAAATTAAAACACGTAATTTTAAAAAATAAAATAAAATGCTAACCATGGTATTTGTCCTATTTTCTTAAAAAATTTCTAATTCTAAGAATAACAAACTTGTTATATAGTACCTATACAATTTATAATGATTTTATTTTCAGCATTACTAACATAAGTTTTCATGAATGAATGTAATTTTAACATAAATACATTCAAAAAATTGTTCTAATAAATTTTGCCATATCCTCAAAGAATTCACAAAAACAATTAATTTTACTTTACTTGATAATTTTTTTACTCAAAATAATTCATGTTAGATCATTCTGGATGATAAAAAAAAGTGAGCAATTTAATAAAATTGAGAAAGATTAAATAATCTTGAGATGTAAATTAATCATATAATATATATATGTATATTAAGATAAAAGTTGAGAAAAAATTAAAATTAATTATTGTCTCAATCAAGGGAACAATTCTTATGGCAATTTAATAGAATGTAATCCTGAGCTATTGAAAATTGCACCACCTCTTTACTCATATAATTTAACTAATGAAATATCTAATTAAAGTTTTAAATGAATCATATAATACCAATTGTTAATGAAGGGTCCCGATTGATTTGTATTTGATTTGATATTAATTTTTATTCATGAGAATAACAATTATAAAATCATAAAGAAGAATACAAAAAAAATTAATTATAAAAATAAGACTAAACTAAAAATGATATAATAAATAATTATTTCAAGGGATTGAAAATTTTAATTATGTTATCAATGATCAAACGATCAACTCGTAAAATATACAAATAATAAAATCATTAATAGATGTATATAGTTAATATATTAAAACAAAAAATTGTGAGACAAAAAATAAAAAAATGTTTCAACAACTTAATTATGATTACTTTTAATAAATTTATTTTTTAACATAAACAACATATACAATTGTTTTTACAACAACTAAAGAAACAATCTCCATATAATTGTTTATTTCTATACATACTAAGCTTTGATTTCGTTCTATTTATAGTTTTATTTATGTGAAAATTCATTTTATTTAGCAAAAAGGTCTAATAATTTAAAAAATCATTTAAATTTAAAATTTTTTAAAAATTACTAATGGTGTTTTAATTAATTACTTTTAAAAATTTTTAGATTAAAATTTTATTAAAGGTATTTTAGTTAATCACATTTAGCACTTTTTAATCTAATTATAAAAAAGAATCTAATAATAAAAATTTTATTTAAATTAAAATTTATAAAAAAAATATTTATTAAAAATATTTTAGTCAATCACTTTAATACTTTTGGAATTAAAATTTTAAAATTTTAAGTAATCTTTATTTTTAATTTTAATTAATTTAAATTAAACTTAAGTAAATTAATAAAAGTTGTATTTTCATTTGATGTGAAAAATCATTATAGTTATAATAAATAATCTAATAATAAAAAAGGTCATTTAAATTAAATTTATAAAAACATTTAGTGATATTTTTATCAATCACTTTTAATATTTTTGACACTAATTTTTTAACGATATTTTAGTCAATCATGTTTAGCATTTTTTTTTAATTTAATTCATTTAAATTAAAATTTGTAAAAATATTTACTAAAGATATTTTAACCAATAGCTTTTAACATTTTTGAAATTAAAATTTTTAAAATTTAAGTACTTTAATTTCTTATAAACTCTATTATTAATTTTAATTGATTTTAATTAAATTTAACTAAATTAATAAAAATCGTAAACATTTAAAAATAAATTTATTAATTTTAAAATTTATAAAAGTATTTAAATTGATCACTATAAATATTTTTAAAATTCACACTTATTTATATATATATATATATATGTATGTTTGTATGTGCATCAAAATAATGCATAAATTTAAGTAATAATATCTCGCGGAATACTCATGCATACAAACACGCAGAAACCACCATGGTCGCCATGGTTTCGATCTGGAGTGTTCTCTAAAAAAGATTAAAAAAAACAAGAAAAGGATATGCCAAAGAAATATTCTCCAAAACCTAACTCAATAAGCTCGTAGTAGATTTGATAATGGCTTTCAATACTTGTTTCAGGTGCTTTGTTGAATGCTGATATCTAATCAAATATAGGGAAAAAGACAATGGGTGACAAAGGCTTAGAAACCTAACGCATCAAGCTTTTATTATTATTTTTTTCTCAAATGCTGATATTGCAAAGTTTCTGAATGGGGAATCTTTGAACAACCTGTAAATTTGGAACTAGCTACTTGGCTTCGCTTTTGATAGCTTCTCTTGCTCACTGAAAAAGATAAATATGATACTCACAAATAAATAGAAAAAGACAATATTGTCATCTACAAATCAAAGAATTTTCCATCTCTCTTCCCTAAGACAGCATTAATTGCCACAGCACAACACATGGCCCAAGGGTTCAACCCCCCCAAAGGAAGGGCTTGAGTTGCTTTGTCAGTCATGGACAAGGGTACCCGGCTCACATTGGCACCGACCATTTTGCACCTTTTGGACCCTTTTTGGTTAGGTCTTAGAGGCAGCAAAACACTTTTAAGTGCCCACACATGTGAATGCCCCCCAAAAAAAACCATTCTCTCAAGGGAGGGGAGGGGCTCTCCTCTCCCTTTCTAGTCCCCACATGACAAAGGTAAACAACAACTTAACTTGCAAACAAATAATAATATCAAATCTCCTAATAATGGAATAGATAACAAGCATTAATTGCACTAAAACTAAAAATAATAGTCCATTAATGACTAAAGAAACAAATAGTGGGACGTGGGGGGTTTTTGGTTCCTAGGCCAATCTGTCTCTCACCTATCACCAGAGGGCAACAGTTGAATTTCAGAGGAAGAAAGCAATGAATAATGTCAACCACCCACTCCACTACTTAATAAGAAAAACCAACCTTCATTTATAAACAAATGTACTTTTTTTCATCGACCCCTGTGCCTAACAGATCAGAGAATTGACACAAGTGGCCCTTGTGAAATTGAAATTTATCAAATAATAGAGTTGCATAGAGAAAGAGAAGAAAAAAATGGGAATTTTTTTATTTATGGAATGGTTGAGGATAAAAAAAAAAAAAGAAACAACAGTATTAATGACAACATATTTCATCCTTCTTTCACTAACCTAGTAACTAAGTACCAACAGACATCCAGTCTCCCTCGTGGCTTCCAATGTTTTGTATATATCATCACATAAACATGTACAGATCCTCCACTACCAGCCAGCCTGCCTGCCAGTCCTTTCGCTGTATCTCCAAAATGTAAACTAATTATCCACTTTAATTAAATTGTACACATATTTCTCAATTCTTTTTGTTTTTTCCACTAAATGAAAGTAGTGATACAAGAACCAGGCTGGCCTACTTGAAAATGGAAAAGGGAGAAAAAATTAACAAAAAGGTGAAGGGAGGAAGAACAGGGAACCCTAGAGCAATGAGGAATGAATGAATAAATAACAACTGCAAAAATGGAACTAAAGCTAATTTCTCTGGGTTCCTCTGGCATTGGTTGTGATATTATGTAGCTCTGGTTTATGTCAAAGGTATCTGGTAATCTTTATGTGGTGGGAAGAAAGATTGGGAGGGGGGTGGAAAAGTTCCCAACAAAATGGACATTTGGAAGGCAAGTAAACAAAAAAAGGGTGGAGCAGGAATACAGTACAGTGATGAGTTCTAAAAGCTGTAATGCCTCACCGAGTGTTCCAGCATTTCTCGACTTGGGCACACAATTTCCTTCACCCGGCTACCATTTTTGTATATCTTGAACGTTGGTACAATCCTCACATTCTCAGCATTGGCAACTGCTGGACTCTCATCAATGTCCACCTTTACTCCAAAGAACCAACAGAAAGTAGAGAAGAAACACTTCTGTTATTTTTACGGCTTTAAATGAAGTTTTCTTTATCTAAACGAGCATGGAAAAAACAAATAAACCATGGAGAAAGAAAAGTGGGCCATTTACCTTAAGAAAATTTATGGAGGGGTAACGTCCACATAGTACATCCACAAATGGAGATATCTGCTTGCATTGCGTGTTGGAAGCCATCTTAAAATGGACTACAGAGATGCCTGTGGTTCAAAATTAACTCTCAAGAGGATTGCCAGACAGTGAAAAGGGGAGAGAGAGCAATTGAAGATAGTTTAAAATGTCTGGAATGTAAGGAAAAGTTTAAAATGTCGGGAATTTAAGGAAAACACTTACCTGGCAGAGATATCGCAGCTCTGAACTGCTCAAGACTGGATACCTCCTCTACTTCACCACCAAACTTCATATTATAAACTTCTTCACCGCGAGATTTCTTCAATGCAACTTGTGAATGAAATAGAGATTCAGCAACTTCATTATCATCCGGAAGTTCCCTTCTCAAAACTTCATAATCTCGCACAGCATCAGCCCATCTCTCTAACTGTAGTTCACAATAAGTAAACATTACTATGAAGCAACCAAAGCCATATGAATATATACACAAAAGATGATTATTCTTAAGATGAAGGAAAGCTTTAAAGAATTATTTACCTTGCTATTGGATGCTGCCCTTCGAAGAAGGGCCTTTATGTAGTTAGGTAGGATGCTTAAAGCTTGGTCGCAGTCTTCAACAGAACGCTCCCACTGCCCAAGCTTAAACCAACAAGCAGCTCTGTTACAATAAAGAACAGAATTTGATGGATCAATCCTGAGACCATCCCCATATGCTAAGCAGGCCTCAGTGAACCTTTCAGATTTGAAAAGATCATTCCCACGTGTTCGTGCTCTTGCAACCAACCTCACATTGTTATGCAGTACAGCAACTTCAACATTTCGAGGATCAATCTGTCCAGCCTTCTCAGCAGCTGTAACTGCATTCTGAAACCTGCAAGGTATCCATCATCAATTTTCTTAATTTGCTCCCAAAGTCTTTGCCATATTATATCCGATGAAGCTCAGCATTTTTTTAAAACTAACCTTCCAAGTGCCATCTCAATTTGTGCTTGCACAAAGAAGAGATACGCTTCAGAAAGCATCCCAAAGAACCTAGTCTGTGAGGAATAGTTGGTGCATGAGTCTAATTTAGGAACAATTGAAAGGCTTGATTCAGCATCCTCAAGTTGGTGGAGTTTCAAAAGGGCTTCCACTCTACACATAAAAAGCTGTAAATTCAATTTGAACCAGTTCAGCCATTTTCAATGTCTGTTAACTGCACAAATTCTTCATAATTTAATGATGGAAAGTTTTGGACAAGTTTTTACCTGAGGAGAAAAGTCTGCTCCAGCGGCAATGGCAGCATCAGTTTCCCATAATGCACTGTTCCAGTCTCTAATTCTCCGGGCAACTGTACACCTGCTAAGATGCTTTTCCACTGCCTGCAACTTCTGCATCTCAGTTGGATCTTGTGGTTGCCCAGGAAAACATAGGTGCTTCCTAGCATTCTCAACCTGCCCTAACCTGAAATCCAGTGGAGTTAAATTGGAGCAACCTAAATATTTACATGCACATTTGATTCAATTGGGGCAACCTAAACACTTATGCATTTGACTGGTGCTGGATAACAAAAGTGATCTCAAAGTGCCTTTAATAATTAAATGAGCAAAAGGCGGGCATCAAGAAAAGCGAATAACATAAACTGGCAAAAAACCAAAATAGACGGATAACTAATTTTTATAGAAGATAGAAATATAGGCGAAAAGTTCATGAGCCAACCAACATTCTTAGGGAACAGATCCTTCAAAAATAACTTACAAGAACCGATAATTTGGTGGAGGTAACTATTGAACACAAAGTCCTTACATCTCAAAGAATTGCTAAGAGGAAACCCAACATCTAAAATCAACAAAGAACTCAAGTAATATTTAAAAGGAGAAAATTAGACCAAGACAAGGTTATCTTAGAAATACAAACAACCATTAAAATGAAAATGATTCAGATCAGAAAGGAAAAGATAGGGAGCAGACAATTGTGTTGATAAATATAGCAGACAGAAAATTAACTAATCAAAACATATTGATCTAACACTTAACAATTAAAAAAAAAAAAAAACCTCAGTAACCATTCTCATCAATGCAGATGAAAACATTAGCATCACTCACATTCATTCACCAGATCAAAACTTCTGCATCTATATATCATCAAGACAAAGCAATAGAAGACGAAAGAAACACAATTCTTTCTCACAAAACCAGATCCAAAACATCAATAAAACTATCAATAACCCACTAAATATCAAAACTATCCAAAACAACTTCCACCGACACTCTTTCTTTCGCCAATGCAGATTGAAAAAACATCAAAAATATATATGTCAAAACTGTTTTCACCTTAACAATAATGAAGACAATCTCTGATGAGCCCTCCAATAATTAGGATCCAATCTAACTGCTTCCTCACACTCCTTCACCGCCTCTCCTACTCTGCCTAACGCCGTCAATGCAGCCGCCCTGTTACTCCGGTAAGCTGCATTCCCTGGAGACATAGCTATAGCCTTATCGTACAAACTCAAAGCCTCTAAAAAATGACCTTTTTTATACATCTCATTCCCAACTCTTTTAACTTCCTCGGGTTCGGAACTCCTCATTGCTTTCCTCAATAAATCACTTCCATTCCCCCGGCTTACCAGGGGGTTACTGTGTTCAAAGACGCCGCCTTTGGAGGCAGTAACGACTCCAGTTGCCACTCCACCGCCCCGCATTATGCTGCCGTGGCCATAATTACCCGACCCGGAACCTAAAACGTCGGTCCTGGAGCTCCGGTTAACTGCCATACCACTTTTTAGGATTTTCCCTGAAGGGCATATATTTCCCGTCGGAAGAACGTTGACTGGTGGCGAGTTGACGGAGCTTTGACCTGAATAGATCAGCGGGTGGGTTGGGGTTGTGTTGGGTTCCGATCTTGTCTGACCCAGTTTTATATTACGGGTCGAAGCTGTCGGGCTTGTTTCGCTTGACCCGGAAAGTTCCCCCGAGTGAGTATTCGGACCCGATTCGGATCTTCTAGAAATCGCGTTGGATCCGTTTCGACCCGAAACGGATCCGGATGAGCTGGAGCTCGAACTCGTCGTTGTCGTCGTGAGGCCTTGTTGCCGAGTTCGGAGCGGCGACACGGGTGAACCCAGATCGAGTTCACGGAAATCGGGCTTGTTAACATCGTAACTCAGTGAGTCAAGGAGTTGATCGGCGAGTTTCTCTAAACCCCCTAACTCCGTTACAGGCTTTCCAAGATGCGACATTTCGCTTCCTTTTCCTTTCACCAAAAATGGGTTTACCCCAATTCTCGTCCCCCTCCCACCTCTCTCTTGTATTTGGGTTTTTTTATTGGCAATGTGAGTGAAAGGAGAAGCTTGAAGTGAATGTAGGAAGGACAGAGCTTGAAGAAGAAAGGAAAATCTTTGTAGAAGACATCTAACAGAGAGAAAGGAAAGGAAAGAAAGAAAGAGATGGGGATCTCGTGATATAAAAGGAAGAAGCAAAGAATGAATGTGAATTTAGAGAGAGAGAGACAGTGCTGTGGGCTATCAGCTATGTCTTATCCCACTCTCAGAAGAAATTTTTAGATTTCTGATAATAAAAATTTACATTCTATTTTAATTTTAATTGCATGATTTAAGTGAGTTCAAAAGAGTAATTTTTCCTTTATTTTTTATCCAACAATGCTAATTTTTTAGTACAATATAAATTAATTATTATACATTAAAATTTTTTTATTAGATTGAATTGTTTTTTAATTATCCAAAAAATTTATAATTATTTATAATTATTCAAAAAATGGATTTAATTTGTTTTTTATTTTAGAAAATGAGATTGGACATCATTCTTATTTTTTTATCAAATTAAATTATTAAAATTAAATAAATTAAAATAAATTACAAGCATTTGTCAAATACTAATTTTTTAATTATAATGATCAAAATTTAAATTTTGATAATTTTTAATATAAAAAAATTATTAAAACTATTATCAAATAAATACTTATATGAATGTTTCTTTACTTTTTAATATCATGAATAAAGTTAAAATTATAATGAAAATTGTCTTAATTTTCATAAAATTGAGTCATCTTTATCTCTTATTTCTTTTTTAATTTCTATCACATAACCAATAATAAGTGAAATAACATGTATTTTAAATTCAAGAAAAATAGTTTTATTTTCATATCCATTATACCTATCTTATTTCCTCTCTGAAATATATATTTAACTAATACTTTTGCATCCTAACCATCCAAAGATTTTGTCATTTGCTTAATAACAAAAAAATAAATCATTTTTCACAATTAAATTCAATTCTTTAAGGAAAGAATATAAAATATCATAAAAACTAAAAATACATATAAAATTATTTTTTATACTAAAAACTTAAATTTTAATATAATTTATTTATATAATTATAAATAATATCTAATAAATTTTAAATTAAAATTTCAATACATGTAATTTTTTTATTTTTAAACCATAATATTTTATGAAAAAATAAAATAAACAAACCATATACTTGCAAATTTGTTTGAATTAAATTTAAACTTAAACTAATTATCATTGTAGCGCGTGAACACGGTAAAATAAAGGGAGAGTGAGAAAGCAAAATTAAAATTGTATGAAAATAATTAACAGGAAAGAGGTGAGCAGGTCCATCATCTTCTTCTCTGTCTGCGTTATTTTTACTGTTTTTTCGACGCTGCTATATTCAAATTTTCAGTTAATTTTTTTTACGGTGGTAAATATTGAACTCAAGTCTTTCCTTCTAAAAAAGTCCAAAAAAAGCCTTCCTAACCACGTGGCACATCCATAGAGGCTTGTGACGCAACTTTAGGACACAGCATACATCAATACCAAACCAGCATTCAATTTTTGGGCATTTACTGCTGTTCCGGTAATTACCAAATTTAGCACGACCTTTTCTATTGTTTGAGCAAAATATTAACTCACCATTAATCTCAGCATGTGAATCTTTTATTTTATGCTTAAGTAAGAATAATGTTACCAAATGATATTGACTCTAAAGGAAGCATGCTTCACTTTTGGTTGTTTAAGTTTGAATTAGTTGAAAGATTGTACAAAAATAATTTTTTTATAAATTTGTTTAATTCAATCTAAATAACTTTATTTGAATAAATCTACAAAAAAAAATGTATGGAGTGAATTTTAAAAATCCCTTACAACTAAAAACGATTAATGTTACTTTGTTATTAAGTCACAAGTAGAGGGGTAATTAAGCTAAATAAAGTGAATAAATTATTAACTTCAAGTTTAATTTGTCTTTAAAACTCAAAATTTGAAGTTCGATTCGAGTTCGACGGAACTTATTTTCTATGTTCGAATTTAGTTTGTAATGTAATTGATTGCTCAAGGTTAGTTTGATAGGCTTTATAAAATTGTTAATATTGACATTAATTATTATATTTTTATCATTTATTTTTATATTAAATATATCAAAAATAAAATTTTGATTATTGTGAACCTTTCAAATTAACTATTAAATTACTTACATTTAACTTGACTTGTAACTTAAGTAACTCAAATTTAAATTCGATTTGAAAATAAACAAATCAAATTTAAATTTTTTTCTAATTAAGCTAAATATATCACAAGTAATTTTATTCATTTATATGAAATAAAATGTAATAATTTTAAAGGTATTTATTTTTTAAGAGTGATTAGAGTGTCTAATATTCTAATATTTTTATAAATAACTTCTTGGTATAAAACAAAATTATGATTTAAGTAAAATATACCATAAAGGTGATTGTGGTTAAAGTTCTCAAAAATTACGATTTTAAGATAATATATGTGACATTATCATAAAAATGTCATAACATATTGATATTTACATTTACATGTTATGAATGTTATTAATGTTAATGATACTCAACTTATGATGATATAATTAATATTTTTTACATAAAATTATTAATAAGAAAACCTTTTTTTTTTTATCTCTAAGCTCCATTCTTTTTTTTTTTTTTTTACTTCAACCTCCTTTGTTTGATTAATTTGAGTATTGAAATGTATTTTTAATTCTTAATTTCGACACCTTCCGACTGTTTTTTTTTTTTTTTTGTCGGTCCAATTCACCTCCACAAAATCATTCAGTTAAGTCCCACCTCACCGCCACTAAAAAATCCCATCAATAATGTTATAATTATTAACATTGTGTATAAAAATTAGTAAATTAAATTAAATCAATCAATTAATCAATGAATTACTGTATAATAAGACAAATTTAATATTAAATTAAACTAAAATCTTACATTAAAATTAGATCAAATTCATTTTAGAGGAGGATCTTAACAACTTATTTATTTCCAATTTTTTTATACAAAGTACAATAAATTAAGAATGAGTCGTCTAAGACTAGAAATGACAGGTCATGATAAAGAAAATATGTAAGTGATTACATGCGAGGTTGAATTTTTTATGGTATATTTATAGTAAATGTCTTTGATATTTCTCTAAATTCGTGAGTGCTAATTCATACCTAGGTTCCTGTACTTTCCAGCAGTACTTTTTTAAGACTCTTACGCAAGCCACAAGCTAATACATATTTTGAAAGGCCCTCCAATATACTCAAATTGCCCCCCATAATCACATAAATGCCCCTACCTATAAGAGGAAATAATCACATACTAAACTAATTTTATTATATTTATGATATATTTATTTAATTAAAATTTTTTAAAATATTATTTATGATTATTTAATAAATAAATAAAAATAAATAAAAATTAAATATATTCATAAATAATTTATAAAATAATTTATTATTTTATATTTTCAAATATCCATAATAAAAATAAATTAATTTTATTATATTCATAATTTATTAATTTAATCAATAAATCTGTAGACTGTATCGCTTGTCCATTAATTTCAAAATTGCTTTAAATCATGCAAAATCTTCGCTTGTTTACTTCGAGAAGCTCGAAAAAGTGAGTAAAATGTCAACTTTAAATAAAAAATATATTTGATAATAATTTAAAATATAATATAATAACATTAAAAATATAAAGAATAAAAATTTAAATTTAAATTTTAAAAATAATTATATATAAATTTAATAAAAATTATAAAAATATATTTTATATTTATACAAATTAAAATATATAATTTTTATATAAAATATAATATAAATACACTAATTTTAATATTTAACATTATACAAATATCGAATACTCGAATAATGTATCTACCCAAAAGCCAGACAGGCCAGCAGCAATGGCAGCATGGTAAGAAAGTGGTCTAAATAGGGGTCATATGGAGATTTCGGTGGGCCCACAGGGGCAGAAGTAGCTGGCCATGTGCAGCAGAGACTGGCATGCCAGCTGGCCCAAGGAGGAAAGACAAGAGTGGCACCCAGCCAAGCAGATGACGGAGATTAGTAACGACGTTAAGATGAACCAGTTTATTTTGGCAGTTTGACTAGCATTTGTTAGTACTGTTAAGAATGGGCATATAACGGACGTCAAAAAGAGATGGTGACAGCAGAGGAGTCCATACTTGTCAGTGATGGCAGGGAAGGGGAATGATGACCACGCCATCTAATCGATGCCAGCTAAGCAAATTATTCATTGCCCTATTTGTTAGGTTTGATTCAATACTTAAGGTGTACCCAAAACACTGATAACAATTTATATAGCTCGAAAATAATATAAAAATAATATAATTTAAAATTTTAATTAAAATTATACATATGTTTAATAAAATAAAATAAAAATTTTATTTTTATATCAAAATAAATTATAATATGTAATTTTTATATAATATATTAAATTATTATTATTTTATATAATATAAATATATGAATTATTAAATATAATTTAAAATTTTTATTTCATAGTATGATAAAAAATTTTTTATCGATGATTAAGTTTATAAAAAAATTTATCACAATTTAAGATTAAACTCTTACAATCCAAAAAAAAACCCTAAGTCAATAAAAATTGAAACTATTTCAAAACATTTATAACAAACTATTTCAAATTGAAACTTTTTAGTAAATTGAACGTGCTGCAACAATTCTTTTTCCTTTTTAAATTGCGTAAAATTATATCATTTTTTAAATATTCCAATAAGATATTTTGTACTTTACATACAAAAGTTATACTTAAAATTATATTTGTGATATTATTTTGGTGCATTAAAAATGTTATTTTGATAGTATTTTTCATTAAAATTGAATTAATATGATTAATGAAGAAAATGAATTTTTTTTAAAAATGTAAATGAATTGAATATGAAACAATTTATTATATTTATAATTTGCTTATTTAATTAAAAATATTTAAATATAATTCATGATTGTTTATTAAATTTAACAAATCAAATTTATTTACAAATTATTTGTTGAATCTTTTATTTATTTATATTTTGAATATAAACAAACTAAATATAAAAAATTTATTATGCTCATAATTTATTCAATTAATTAATAAATTTTAAAAATATTATTTATAATAATTTATTAAATTTAATAAGTAAATATAAACAAACAAAAATAAAAATTATTCACAAATAATCTATCAAATGCTTTATCTGTTTACACCATAAATTCTTATGATCTGAACTAATCGAGGTCGACATATCTTGATAAAATAACAATACTGGCGTTGCATAGTTGAAAACACAACGAAGCATGTGTCATGCAAAATTGTTTGACACTGGGAACGCAAGTGGCAGATGTTTCATATTAGCTCATCATTTTGTTTTCTTCCTAAAGTTTCTCAATTGTAACGGCTAGCTGCTATTTGAACCCATTTTCTCCGTATTTTCTCATCTTTTGCTTGACTTCCCACTGGCATTTCCGCAGATCCACTGCCCATGCTCACCTATCAACCAGTTTTGTCGGTATAACATGAAGACTTTTCTCGTACATTTTACTATTGCTATTTTCTCAAATAGAGTCCAATTGAAATTCTCCCTTTCTCTTAAAATATTTCAAATCAAGACGTTTAAAGTGTTACATAATTCTGCATGTACTTAAAAATTTTCAAGTTAAAATACGTCTAAATTTAAAATAACATATCAATCGATATTGATTTAATTAATAAGAAAATTTATTTTTTTTATTGTTTCGAATTTGAATTTGTTAAAAAATCATAATACAATTACTTTTTATAAATTTACTAAATTTTAAATAAATAAATAAATTTAAATCAATTCAAAAAAATTTGAAGGAAGCCTAAAAATCTTTTACCATTCAAAAAATAATAATTATCATGTGTTGACTTAAACTTTTCGGATCATTGATCAATTAATTAAATAATTACTTTGTTCCCACATATAACAATATTTTCTTTAATGTAAAGTGATCCATATATAATATTCTAATCAGTAATCGAGTGGTAAAAATTAAGTGATTCATCTTTTGAATTTGATTTTTAGCAACTATTTATGATTTATTTAAATTCTAAAACCACAAATTGTTGGGGGAACACTTTAAACAGTCGGGCTTACTTGCAAAAATAATAATAAGATTAACAACATGGACTTGACCGGAAAATCCTCATTATAATAAATTATTCATTAATGCATAATATGGACTTGAGAGGAAAGCAATCGGTAATAATTAATTAAAAGCAATTAGCCCAAATTAAAAATGGAATAGAGTGCGGCAAAAAATGGTGCATCTCAACGAGAAGAAATTACTAGTTTTTTCATCCTAGGGATTGATACTATAAATGCTTCAAAACCATGTTTGGCGGATCAACTAGCATATATAGTTTATTCAGAGGGAATTTATGGCCATCATTTTCTTCTTTGCTTGCTTGTGGTTTACATTTTCTTTTAAATAATATTGTTGTTTGTATGAATGCATGGTTCAAGCTTACTTCAAGGTGACCCATGTCATGATTCTTTTTTACCTCAAAAACTTGTACTTGTCTTCATATCTAATATTTCTTTGTTTCAATTTCATTTTTCTATTCCAACATGGAAACCACTTGTACTTGTCTTCATATTTAATATTTCTTTGTTTTCAATTTTATTTTTTATCTCAAGAAGGAAAAAATACAAACCTCAAGGTCTAATATGCAATACATTTTACCATCAAAGATTTGATTTGAAGGTAAGTGTATATTTCTTTTCATTAAAAAAAAAAAACTTTTCAATATATAAAGATAGCAATACTTTAATTTTTAATTGTCTCCAATTTCATATTATGCTTAATGCATATGCTTTTGGTATTTGCTTTTTATTTTTTCAATAAAAAATAATTGAAAATAAAAAACAAATAACAAAAAGTAAAAACGTCAACTGTTTTTGAATTAGAAAATACAACATAATTTGCATGTTCATTATTCATATTCTTGTTCTTTCCCATGCAAAAAGAAAATTAAAGAAAAAGAGTTAGTGTTTTGCATGAAAATAGAGATACATAAAATTATTGAAAGAGAGAGAGAGAGAGAGAGAGAGAGATCGTAATTTAACAAACATTGGAGTTTTCCAAGAGAGACTAAAGAATAAAAAATTTTCTTTATCATTACACCTTATAGGGAAGGTGTACTGTGACATGTTCATAGTTTCATCCTCATAGGGCATTGCACATGTATATTATTACATCCTCTTGTTTTCCTCAACCATTTATTTATTTATTTATAACATTAATTACAATGGACATAGTTTAACGTTGGCAAAGCAAAGCATCTCTTTAACATTTATGTTCTATCTATAGTAAGTCATACAATGCAAAATACAAATTTAAACAATCTCTCTCTCTTTCCAATCTTCATAAGTGTCAATTCAAAAATAATATGATGATGATGATGGCTATTTAATCTCAACATTAAAAAATTAATAAAAAATCAAAATTCATGTTATTATCTTTAATATTTTTTATAAATAAAATCGTAATATAAGATAAAATGATTAATAAATTAATTTAACAAAATTCTAAATTTTCTTCAAGACTTTATTAGAATTAACATTTTGTATAAGGGCAAAAAAGAAACAACTTTTATACAGTGAATTCAACCAAAGTAACTCTTAACAATATTTGGGTTTAGCCCACCATTGCCTTGCTGACTTAGTCATTATGGGGCAAAAATTCCTTAGCCTGTTGGGATTAGGAGACATAGGCATATAATACTTGTTGATTTTGGGGTTGGCTCTTTGATTCAGGAGTAATGTGCTTTGTTTGTTAATATCTAATGGTTTCTTTTACAAGTAATTGAATGAGAAGGAAAAAAAAAAAGAAGCAAAATCTTGGTCTAAAAGTTTTCATAATTCTTATTGCTTAAGGCTAAAGAGCTTTAGGGCTTTAACTTATACAAGGAAGCTAGGAATTTGAAATTTGTTCTTTGATTTAAGTTAATTAAATGTTCCTGATAGCTTTTGTGACAAATAATGGAATTTTTTTTTTTTACTTTTGAAGAATTCCAGTTGTCATTAATTGACACCATACTTGATAATGTTGTTAACTTTATATCTTGAAAAATAATAGTTTTGGCTCATGTTAACTTTATTCATGATACGGGTTAGGGATATTTTCAAATTTTGAACTTAATTTTTTTTTTCTGACTATGATATTTTCAAGTTTCAAAACAATACCCAAGTCTTTCATTGATTGAAAAGGACAATGGGTGTAATTAATTTTCTTGTGACTAGGTTTTTGGATAATCTGGACTCATTAACTTCAATAAAATTTTCTTTCAATTTTTTTTTAAATGATTCTGCTTTTGTTCCTTTGTAAAGATTATCATTGTGGTTAAAGTAATTAAAAATTCAAAATCTCATACGATTTCTGCATTTAGAAAAAAAATCTCATATGATTTGATATCAAAGATTTTATAGAATATTTTGCATTGTTCTTATTGAAAATGTGCATTGCCCATCACTTTATTTTGGCTTGATTTGATTGAGAAGTCAAAGCCTGGATTCTTTGTTTATTTCTTGGTCTAAATTATTATCGTTTAAACGTATGAAAACCGACCCTCAATTTTTGGACGGTTTGTCTTCCTTCATTACCGTCTCTCAGTTATTCAAACTCGTTGACTGCTATTTTGGCTACAAGTTTTACCTTGTTCCTTTACTTTCACAGCATCAATGTCTTACTAATATTCTATTTTAGTTGTTTTTTATTTTCGAAGAAAATAATATTCTACCTTTATTTATTAAGATATCACCCTTTACCCACTTTAAATTTAATTCAAGTTCAAATAGTAATATCACTAAATAAAATCGAATTTTGATATAAATTTTAGGTTTAAGTTGAAAATATTATTTTTTAAAAAAGAATTAAAAGTGTAAACGAATTGAATATGAATGAATAAACATATATCCATTATTTATTTATTTAATTTTAGAGGCATTTGTATTCGCTAAAAAAATTAGTCTAATTATTCGTGTTCATTCATTTAAATAATATGTTATTCATGTTTGGTTTAATTAAGTTAAATTAGCTCGTTTGTAAACATTAAATGAATATATTCATGAACTTATAAAAATGAACATATTTATAAATAATAAATAAACTTTAACCAAATAAATTTAAACAAACAAATTCTAAATAAATATAAACGAATCCAAATAAATATAAATGAATCTTAAAATAAGATTATAGTAAAAAATAAAAATATAGTTTTATTAATATTATTATAAACAAACAACAAATAAATAACAAACGAATAATAAACGAATAAGTTTTGAATAAACTTTAAACAAATTTGTTCATGAATGTAAATGAACCAAATAATTTTTTGTGTATGTTTAATTCGTTTAATAAATGAATATAAAAATATTGTTCAAAATCATTTGTTAAATTTAATAAACAAATAAAAACTGAATATGTTCACGATCAGTTTGTCGAGAACTCTGTTTGTTTACATACCTAAAAAAAAATTAATAGGTTGTAGATGTTAAAATTTAAATTTAAAATTTATTGATTATCAATTCTTAAAAATAATTATAAGAATAAATTGAGTTAAACTCCAAACTTACTTAATTTTTTATTTGAATCTTAATTCAGTTTAAACACTCTTTTTTTTAATATAAGAGAAAATAAAGAAAATATCACTCTTGGATTCTTACTTTTTTTTTTTCATCTATTCTATACAATAATTCAAGAGTAAAAAGAACCTAGATGTTTTAATAACTAGGTAAATTTGAGATTCCTATAGAATTTAAAGGGATTGTTGATTGACATATGAGGCTTTTACTTCGAGTATTGTTTTGACTTGTTAAGGGCAATAATCATGATTTCATCAGTCGCTCGATAGTATTTGCCCTTTGGTTAATGGTTCTAAACAATGCTGCTACATCTTACAAACATGACAAACTCATTATAACAATTCCTTCACCATTGTTCTCAAAGCGTGTCATTTCTACTCCAAATCTAAGAAGTCATGTTTCATGACAATTTTCAGCAACTTGTAATTATTTTGATGCAAAAGTAGTCCATTTTCTAAAAAAAATAATTGATACAGTTTTTGTTCCTTCGTAAAGATTATCATTAAGTCTTTAAAACTTCAAAATCCTTTTAACGATTTTTGTATTTAAAAAAAAATCTCATATGATTTGATATCAAAGATTTTATAGAATATTTGCATTGTTCTTATTGAGAATGTGAATTGTACACCACTTTATTTTGGCTTGATTTGATTCAAAAGTCAAAGCCTGAATTCTTTGGTTTTTTTTTCTTTTTTTTTATTACCGTTTAATTTAAACGTATGAAAACCGACCCTCAATTCTTGGACGGTTTGTCTCCCTTCAGTACTGTCGCTCACAACCTCAAACTCATTGACGGCTTACTTTCACAGTATCAATTTCTTACTAATGTTCTATTTTAATTTTTTTATTTTTGAAGAAAATATTCTATCTTTATCTATTAAAATATCACCCTTTACCCACTTTGAATTTAATTCAAATTCAAATAGTAATATCACTTAAATAAAATTGAATTTCAATGCAAATTTTAGGTTTAAGTCGAAAATATCTTTTATCAAAGAGTCAATCGATTATAAATATTAAATTTTGAATTAAAATTTATTGATTGTAGATTTTTAAAAGCAATTATATAAATAAATTGAGTTAAACTCCAAACTTACTTAACTCGTGATTTGAATATTAAATATATTTAAAATATTATCTTTTGAATAAAAAAGAAAATAAAGAAAATATCCCTCTTGGGTTCTGACTTCCTTTTTCTTTATTCCTTATAATAATTCATGAGTAAAAAGAAGCTAGATGTTTCAAGAACTAGGTAAATTTGAGATTCCTATAGAATTTAAAGGGATTATTGGTTGACATATGAGGCTTTTACTTTGAGTATTGTTTTGACTTGTTAGGGGCAATAATCTTGAATTTCGTTAGTTGCTGGATAGTCTTCGCCCTTTGGTTAATGGTTCTAAACAACCATGAGAAACTCATTTATAACATTTCCTTCATCATTGTTCTCAAAACTTGTTCATTTGTACTCCAAATTATTTTCTGCATTTTGAAATTATTTTGCTACCAAGAATAATATTTAAAGCTAGAAAATAGAGCTTTATAAAACATAACCTGACAGCTTCTCCAAGTCTTTGTTGTTTATAAACTTGAAGAGGTTTAAGAATGTTAAAGCAATAGTGTTAGCCATAATTGGTTTCGATCAATCGACTGAGTCTTTCGTCTTCTTGCCAAAAAAGTGAAGACTCATCAAAGATTTCAGGTGGTTTTCAATAAGGATTCTACGAAAATGGTTTAGCACTTTTAAATCATAACTTAAAAATAAAAATATATATGTTAAAATTTAAATTTTAGACATACTAAATATTATCTCAATTGAATAAATTAACTGAATTAAAATTTCATAAAAAATATATTTGTATGATTATATCGGACGCCATAGGCATCAATCTAACTTGTTCCCTCTTTGGATGCCAACTTTTGAATGAAGCAAAACCTCTAATCTGACTTTGCCCACAGATTAAGACCGCCGTTAAAATCCAAGAGAAAATGTTGTAAGAAATAGTATGTTTTTTATGGTTGTAAGAACCTGCATATAGTTCACCCCTAAGAGACCAACTTAAGGTAGAGCCTTTCCTACCCATCAATAGATATAACCCAAAATTAGGACATAAAAAGAAATAGTTTGTTATCTAACCATTTTGTTTGTTTGATTTTGTGCATCTGCACCATTTTCATATCATTCCATTTTATGCATCATTTCCATCCTCATGTTTTAGCATTATCATATCATTCTATATATTATTTTCATGATCATGTTTAACACTATCATTTGCATCATTATCATATTGAAAATATTTGCCACATATCAGTTATTGATAAATCAAATCTCCCACTTACATCCATGGCAAGTCAAATGCAATCAAAGTCTATATCAGTCCATTAGAAGTCTGCTCATTAATTGAAAATTAAGTCAGATGAAGGTCAAAGAAAACAAAGAGATCGCTTGCTTAAAAATTTTATCTCATCATTACTCGAGAGAGTTCATCTGGAGCTACAATAGAATGATCTAGCTGACTTAAACAATGTCTGGAGATGCATGAGTAGAACAACGTAGGAGGCATTTGAGAACAGATATGGAGACATAACTTTACTGCTTCAAGTGGATATGGATAATAATCTGATTAGAGCCATCATTCAGTTCTGGGATCCTTCTTATAGATGTTTTATCTTCAATAGAATAAATATGGTGCCCACAATTATAGAGTATATGGTCCTACTTCACTTCGACTTGCCAAACTTAAACAAGATTTACTGGTCAAATAAGGTGGGCTATCGTAAAAAGAAGAATGAATCTCTTACTTTCGAGCCCTTAATAGTCAAAGGATAGTTTGGAGAGCACATTGGATGCATCATGGTACATTGTTATACAGTTGTGGAGAATAGTTGTGGGTGTTCTTATTAGGCTTATGGGGTGTTGTTACTTATGCCCCAACTTTGATAAGTAGACAATCTAGATGTGAACAATTTATTCCAGAAACCTATAGACTTAACCAGTGAGAGTTCTCATTCACTGATAAAGAGGCATATGGAATGGTTGAAAAGATCAAGAAAGCATGAAAGCAAACCATCAGGGTTAACCAAGAGAGGTTTACTTATGACGTCACCTTAGAATATAGTGTGTGACATGCGATGAGGGGAAAGGATATTATACTTTCTAGTGAACAATTAGGGTATTCCTCAAAACTCATTCTTCAATATCCTTTGCTTAAAGTGAAAACAGCTAAGAAAAAACTTCAATCCGAGAAAGACGAGTTGGAATAAAAAAATAAATGATCGAAGTTAGAAATAGAAGAGAGTTTGAAGCTTCAAGAATTGAAAATCCAAAGCCTCACAGAGTAAAAAGATCAGTGGCAAGCTTTATTTAATGATTTAGATATGACACATTCATTAGTCACACCCGAGCTTGCCCGATTTTTAAAAGAAAATGAATTGTTAAAAGTAAGGGTGGAGAAAAAACAAAAGGCCACTGCTAGGGCACACAGAGATAGCTAGATGTTACAAGAGATAGTGGATCGACACACAGTATAAGTAGAAGCCTTGTCTGATGAATGCATGAGACAAGCTCAATAGGGCCAGCTATGGAAAAATGTGTGCATAGAAAAACAAAGGCATCTAAGGCATTTGTTCAATCAGATATGCATTGCTGCAAATAAAGCATAAAAAATGTAAGAAAAAGTGAAAGGTTTAAAAGCTGTGGTGTAACTAGCGAGAGTTTATAGGCGACAATTACTTGATTTCCTAGACGAGGCACAAAATCATTACCAGCAAGCTAAGAAATTTATAACAAGGCATTAGAAATAAAAGGATATGTTTAGGACTTTAGATTATTGCTTTGACTTTATTAGGGTGTAATTTTGAAAATTTCTTAAATAAAGTTTCAAATAAAGATTTCTTTTATCAATAATGGTGATGTGGCAAATATTAGCATATTTCATACATACATTTGCATATCATACATAGAACACATGATTTCTAATAATCATATAATTATGGTACTCAAGGTTTAAGGATAGCTCCATCCAGCAAAAACTCTATTCATTGATACAATATAAGAGCCAGAGCTAGACAAATAGAGTAAAAAAACTCTCATCGACTTGAAAAGATAGAAAAGGCATAAGAAAAGAATGAAAATGAGTTAAGTAAGATTCTGGATGCTCTCAACAAGTTAAATAAGAAAAATGAGATAGAAGTGAACACAAGCCAACAGAGCCCTCCATCATAAGAAATCACTGACCCTTTATATCCACATGATTTTGGTCACCTCAAGCCCAGTCTACACAAGAGGTCCCACCACAACAATTCACATATCTTACATATCCTAAAATGCCATCAGCCTTTAATCCAGGGTATTATCACAGCTATATAAATCCTATCTTTATTGAAAAAGATAGTAGAATCAATTCAAGTTCTTGATCTGGATGAATTGAAAGAAAAAAAGAAAAAAAGAAAAAAAAAAGGCAAAAGTGAAATCTTAGAAAGACTCAAAGATTAGTATGTTAGAACAAAGGTTACGGGCTATGAAAGTAATTGATTTTTATAATTCTATTGATGCTGCTAGGCTTTACCTAATCCCAGATATGATTATTCTTTCAAAGTTTAAAGTATCAAAATTTAAGAAGTACGATGGTACAAAGTGTCCAAAGATCCACATTACTATGTATTGTCGAAAGATGACAGCCCATACCCATAATGAAAAACTACTAATGTATATTTTTCAAGATATCCTTATTGGTTTCGTTACTATGTGGTATATCCAATTGGACAGAACTCACATCCATTCTTGGAGCAATATGGCTCAGGTTTTATTAGTCAATACCGACATATCATATATTTGACTCTTGATCATTTGTCTTTGCAGAACTTAGAGAAAAAGACAAATAAGTCCTTTAAAGAGTACACCCAAAGGTAAAAAGATGTAGCCTCTCAAGTGCAATATCCTCTAACTAAAAAGAAAACTACAGTGTTGTTTGTCAGCATTTTAAAATCTCTTTATTATAAAAAGATGATAAGGAATACAACAAAAAATTTCGTCAATATGGTGATTTCTGGCAAAATTATTAAAAGTGGCATCAAGAATGGCAAGTTAGAAGGAGGGGAGGCATCCACTAAAAAAGTCCAAAAAAAGAAAGAGACTGAAGCTCAAGCTGTGAGCTTTGATAAATAATAATTCAGGGATCATCGACCCTACACACCATAGGGTTACTTCTAAAATTATTCCACTGTGAATAATGCTTTTTCGTATCTATACCAACTAAATCCATAGCCATCTTACCCTCAAACTTACCGACCCTCTTTTAGGCCTCTGGCTACCATATACAATTCTAATGTTCAACCTCTCTCAAGACTTCAAACTTATCCTGCTTGCCTAATAGGTGGTTTACGAGAGCAACAAACTATTCAAGAAAAACTTGTATTTGATTAACTCTCCATAACTTATACAGAGTTATACTGTGAGCTTTACAATAATCATCTAATTACTCCTAATCAAGTAGAGCCAACCAAGCCACCATACTTTAAATGGTATGATCTTACAGCTTATTATGATTATCACTATAAGATTGTTGGTCATTTCATTAAAAATTATATTGTTCTGAAACATAAAGTGCAACAATTGATCAATGACGTAATGATCAATTTTGATACAAGAAAGGCAACTACACCAAACATTAGTGGTAATCCTTTGTCAAATCACAATGTGAATACTTTAAGTGAGGAGCAGATCGTCAACTAAAAAAAATGGTAAAAATTAAGATCCTTCTCAGCCAGCTATTTGATGCTTTATGAAAAGTCGATATAATACAACCAGTCAGTCCATATACTTATCATAGAGCATACGTAGTAGATGAAAGCTGTAGATACCATAGTGGGGCATCTGGTTACTCTATTGAAACTTATGAGCAATTTCGCCAAGAAGTATAAAAACTCATGAATTCATACCAGATTGAATTTTATAAAGAAAGAGAATTTAAAGAATGCTAAAGTGTTTATGACTAATCAGCCATCCAAACTATTTTCAAGGTCGTTAACAATTTATTGTAAGGATAGGTCGAGTCAACTATAGACAAGTTCACTTCCAGGCTAGTAACCTTTAAAGTCCTTGCTCCATTCTCTTACAAGAGCAATAAGACTATGCCATGAAAATATGACTGTGACATAATAGTCCAGGGGCAAGAGGAGAATGTCTCTAAGCCTGATGTTGCCAATATAATTGGTGTGGAAGGCATCACCCGAAGCAGAAGATGCTATACTCCAAAAATGCTAGAGAAGGTTAAAAAAGAAAAGGCCAAGGTAGGCAAAAAATGGAATAACCCAGAAATGGTACCTAATAAGATTGCCTGAAGTCAGTATCACAAAAATAAGCTTGTGAATTCTTGAAACTTATAAAACATAACGAATACTCAATGGTGGAATAATTAAATAAGATATTGACATGAATCTCATTGTTATCATTATTATTAAATTTGAAACCACACCAAAATGCTTTACTGAAAGTATTGAACCAGGCCTATATGGCACATAATGTATCTATTAAATATGTGAACCACTTAACCAAAAATTTGGTCATGCCAAATTATATATCCTTTAGCAATGATGATATTCCTCTCTTTCTTCTAGAAGAAAAAAAAAAGCACAAAGACTCTACATATCACTGTCAAGTGCAAGAGCGACATCATAGCCAAGGTCCTCATCGATAATGGTTCTACTACTAATGTCATGCCTATATCAATTTTAGCAAGGTTACATGCTGATTACTCACATATGAAAGATAGCCAAATGGTTGTCTGAGCATTCAATGGGACTAGGCGAGAAGTTTTGAGAGACATAGAGATGCCTTTGCAAATTGGCTATGCACTTTCAATGTAAAATTTCAAGTAATGGATATCTCTTCATCTTATAGTTGCTTGCTAGGAAGGTCATAGATTCATATGGCAAGAGCTGTTATTTTTACCTTGTACCAAAATATTAAGTTCAATGTGAAAGGTCAGTTGGTAGTAGTGTTTGGGGAAAAAAACATGCTAGTAATTTAGCCATTGAATGCTCCATATATGAAAGCTGTTAAAGAAGCGATAGAATGTTTTTACTGGTATTTTGAGTTAGTCAACTCTATGGGTGAGGGACCTAAAAGTCAACAATGTTCAAAGATAGTGATGTGTCAGGTCATCAATAAAGGCTAGTATCCTAAAGTAGGACTGGGCAAAAATTTACAGAGGATAAGGGAGCCTTCGATAATGATAGACAACAGAGAGAGATTGGGTTTTGGTTATGAAATAAAAGACTGAGAAATTAGAGGAAGACAAGCCAACAAGATAGCAATGATCATCCCACACCTTTATGAGACCTTTAGCCTTAGAAGATTTATGTACTCGAATGCAGAGAAAGATTTAGAACAAAGCATGGATGAGACATTTACTGAGTTATCCATCCCTGCGATTGAAGACGAAAGTGGGTATGAGAAGGAAACATGTGTTCGTCTTTGTCCACCAAATTATGAGCTGAACAATTAGAGCATTATCAAAATGCCTATTATCCTTGATACCGATTCAATGTAATTGAACATCTCAATAGCTTATGCCCAAGGCCTTGGGGTGATCTTTCTTATTTGGGTCATTTATCTATTATTATTTTAATAAAATTAGAAAAAATGCATTTTCATTCCTTTCTTTTGTTTCTTTATTCTTCTCATACATTTCACCAACATATTCCATTTCATTCAATTTTAGGTCCTTAAATGAACAGAAAAATAATCATGATAACGATTAAGGGGCTAATTTTGAAAAATCAATTAACACTAATGCACTTGATAATGAAAATGATTATGAAGAATATGCTATTCTTCTAGACCTATTGAGATTGATTGAGCAAGAAAGTAAACCAATTGAACCTCATCAGAAAATAACTGAATTGGTGAATTTAAGAGATGAAAAAAATGAGAAAGAGGTTAAAATTGGCACGTCACTCTCGTCGACAGACAAACAATGATTAGAAAATCTACTTCAAGAATTTGTATATGTGTTTACTTGGTCTTATCAGGATATATTTAGGCTCAGTACAAAAATAGTAGAGCATATATTACCTTTTAAGCCAGACTGTAAACTAGTCCAACAAAAATTGAGGTAAATGAAACTTGAAATGTTATTAAAAATAAAAAAAAGGTGAAAAAATAGTTTGATGTAGGTTTCTTACAGGTGGCCATATATCCAGAATGGGTAGCCAACATTGTACCAGTTCTTAAAAAGGATGAAAATGTACGAATATGTGTAGATTATCATGATTTGAATAAGGCTAACCCAAAAGATAACTTTTTTTTACCTCATATTGATACGCTAGTAGATAATACGACCAAGCATTTGATGTTCTTTTTTATGGATGGGTTCTTAGGATATAACCAAATAAAGATTACTAAAGATAACATGAAAAAGACTACTTTCGTGACCATATGGGGAACATTTTGCTATAAAGTCATATCTTTTGGTCTAAAAAATACTGGGACAACATACCAAAGAGTTATGGTGGCACTCTTTCATGACATAATACACAAAAAGATTAAGGTTATGTCGATGATATGATTATAAAATCTTAAAAAGGTGAAGATCATGTCACCAACCTTAGAAAGCTATTTGAGAGGTTAAAGAAATTTCAACTCAAGTTGAACCTAGCTAAGTGTACTTTCATGGTAAGGTCAGAAAAGTTGCTAGGCTTTGTGGTCAGTGAAAAAGGGATTGAAGTTGATCCAGATAAAAAATGAGCCATTCAAAATTTATCTCCTTTAAGCACACCAAAAGAAATTCAAGATTTTTAGGTAGATTGAACTACATTTCTCAATTCATTTCTCGACTTACCTACAAATGTGATCCCATATTTAAGCTTTTTTGTAAGAATAACCCTGAAAATAGAATGAGAAATGCCAAATGACTTTTGATAAAATTAAGTAATACTTATCAAATCCTTCAGTATTGGTGCCGTCTGTTCCAAAGAGACCCTTAATTTTATATCTGACGGTGTGTAAGAATTTAATAGGATGTGTGCTGGGACAACAAGATGAGTGTAGTCGAAAAAAAAAAGCTATTTATCATCTGACTAAAAAATTCATAGAATATGAATCCAAGTATTCTTTTTTGAAAAAAAATGTATTTTGCATTAGCTTGGACCGTTAAAAGACTCAGATAACACATGCTTTATCATACCACATGGCTCATATCAAAATTAGACCTAATTAAATACATCTTCAAAAAGTCTTCTTTGTCTAAAAGAATTGCTAGATGGTAAGTAATACTCTCAGTGTATGATATCATATATGTAAGCCATAAAGCAATAAAAAAAAGTACCATAGTTGAGTTTTTCATAGATCGTGCTGCTGAGAATTATGAGCCGATGAGATTAAAATTTTTTGATGAAGATTTGATGACTGTTTCCTAACTGAAAGAGAAAAAAAATGAAGGGAACTATTGAAAAATATATTTTGATGGAGCTACTAATGCCTTAGGACATGAAATTGGGACAATTTTGATTTTTCTAGAAGAATAATATTATCCTATAACAGTGAAGTTAAATTTCAATTGCACAAATAAAATCACTGAATATGAGACATGTGTCATGGGTTTGCAAGCTGCTATAGACAGAAAAGTTAAAGTATTAAAAGCGTTTGAAGACTCAGCTTTAGTTATATATCAGTTGAAAAAAGTAAGAGATGTGAGATTCAAAACATATTCTATACCGTAAGTATATTCTAGAATTGATCAAGTAGTTTAAAGATATTCAATTTGATCATGTACCTTGAGAGAAGAATTTGATTGTTGATGCCTTGGTTACTTTAGCAGCAATTGTTCAAATTAATGATAGCGTTGACATTCAGCCCATCAGGTTAGATGTCAAAGACATGTCGGCTCATTGCTCTAATGTAGAAAAGGAAAAAGATGGAAAACCCTGGTATTATGATATCTTACAATACATTAAGAACTAGCAATACCCTGCTCAGGCAACTGAGAATGATAAAAGGGTTATTCAAAAACTAGCTATGAGTTTTTTCTTGAATAAAGATGTTCTTTACAAAAAAAGTCATGATCAAGTATTGTTGAGGGGTATAAATTAGGCCGAGGCTAAAAAATTATTGAGAAAATGCATGATGAAATATGTGGGGCACATGCCAATAAACATATGATGACAAGATAGATCATGAGAGTAGGGTATTATTGGTTGAAAATGAAAGATGATTGCATCAACTATACTCGTAAATGTTATAAGTGCCAGATCAATGTTGATAAGATTTATGCTCCGTCATCTGTTTTACATGTTTTGTTACCACCCTAGCCATTCTCTATGTGGGGCACAAATGTCATTGGTCTATTACCCCAAAAGCTTCTAATGGGCATAAGTTTATTTTCATGATGATAGATTATTTCATGAAATTGGTAGAGGCAACATCATTTGAAAATGTAATGTGATCTGTGATCTGTAAGTTCATAATAAGAGAGAATCATTTCAGACAATATCAAGAACTTGAATAGCAAGATGATGTAAGAAGTATGAGCTCAATACAAGATTAAGCATCATAATTCGGTGTCAAATCATCCAAAAATGAATGGGGTAGTTGAAGCAGCTAATAAAAATATAAAAAGAATTCTTAAGAAGATCATGAGAAGTTATCATTTGCACTGCATGCGTATCGAACGTCGGTGCGTACCTCTACTAGGTCAACCTTATTTTTTTTAGTTTATGGGATGAAAGCTATGCTATCAATAGAAATAAAGATCTTATCTTTGAGTATTCTAAAAGAAGTTGAATTGAAAGAGGTTGAATGGATTAAAAAGTGCTATAAATAGTTGAATCTTATCGAAAAAAATAGATTGACAGCGTTATGCCATGATCAACTATATCAAAGAAGAATGATGATGACTCATGATAAAAAAGTGTGACCTTATTATTTTTAGGAAGGAGAGTTAGTCTTGAAAAGAATTCTTCTAAGTCAACACGATAATAAAGAAAAATAGACTCCAAATTGGGAATGACCATATGTCGTGAAACAAGCTTTTTTTTTATGGAACATTGATATTGACCGAGATGGATAGAAATAATTTACCTCATCCTATAAATTCTGATGCTGTGAAAAAGTACTATGCTTGAAAAATAAAAAAATAAAAAAAAGAAAAAAAGAGAGAAAAAAATGAGGACTTAAGATAAAAACCCCAATAGGGCAGTTTGAGTCAAAAGGGAGTTTATCTAAGTTGAAAACTTGAAAAAACAGCTTAGATAAGGAGAATACAGCATCAAATTTGAAAGTTCATTGGCAAAAATGCTAGCATGTTCTAAGGAGCTCTAAGTTGTTGAGTGCATTGAGTGGTTAAACTTTTTGAAAAGGACTTCAAGATATGTTATCGTGATTGTCGGATTATTTATTTTTAGGCTTTCACCCTATACCCATTTTTGTAATTCTTTCTTTGCCAACTGGCTAAAGTTTGCTATCATTCTTGCTAATAAAAGACATTTCATTTCATTCTTCGTGTGTCTTTTCTATTGATTATTTCCTAGCCATTTTTACTCTTCTCTTTTCAATACTGTACAATGGAGAAAATGTATGAATGCATTCTTGCTTTTTGAGATTGAAATAATGACTGATAAATGAATAATAGTATGAAATATTTTTACATTACATTGAAAAAGTTGAGAGTGATAAAGGCAAATTTGAAATATTCAATTCTTGATAAAGACATTGAATTTGAAAAGAGATTTCTTGAAAATGGGAATACGAGAATTTAATAAGAGAAATGATTGAGAATGACATTGAAGATTGAGGGGTTTGGAGCCCAAGGAAAGAGCTTGAGAAATTTGAGTACCACAATTAATTAAAATTTCATGAAATAGACATCTGTATTACATGCATTACATATGCAGTATTAAGAATATGGCATTGCGAGGACTTAGGTTGTTGTTGCATTTGCATCATTAAAAAATCACTTGCATCATTGATTATGATATTCATTACATGCTAAATTTTGAGTTTGAAAGTCATCTGAGAAAAAAATTCTAAATCTTTGGGTGAAGGCTTTAAAGGTAAAATTAGGAATCGTCAAAAGTAAAATATTTGAGTTCTTGAATAAGAATCTTTTAGAAATCCTCAAATGAAAATTTTAGAGTTTTTAGATGAAAATCTTCAAGTTTCAAATAAGAATATTTGAGATGAGCAACTGTGAAATTTATTGGATGTGAGTCTTTAAACTAGAATGAGAAGTTTCGAATTTTTGGATGTGAATATCTAATATTTGAATGATAGTCATGCAAATGCGAATCTTGAGATTTGACAAAACTGAAATTTTGATAATCAAATTTTAGTGAATTCTGACAAAATTGAAATTTTGATAATCAAATTTCAGTGAATTCTGACAAAGCTGAAAGGTTCTTGCAAATCTGAACCTTTGAATTGCAAACCCAAATTGTGAATCTTTGAGTTTTCATCAGACATAATCTATGACTTCTCTGGACATCACTGTCGAAGAGCAATTTATTTTTTCAAAGTTTTGTTCCCTCTATTTAGAAGACCAATTATTTTTTCAAAGTTGTTTCGTCTTTGTTTAGAGGAGCTTTGTTTATTTTAAAAAAAAAAGAGAAGCACAAATATGTTTGGATGATCACATGCAGGGTATTTACATCCTTGCACAATTTTTGTTGCACAAAAAATACGTAAAGAGGGATAGTTGTAGACACCCAATTTGGTACAGACCTGGATTAATTGAGCCTGGTCCAAATTGGGCATGATAAGCCCATTTTTATTTTTATTATTTATTTATTATTATTATTATTATTTGGTTTATTTGTTCTGGATTTTATTTTAATTAATTTTAATATAATTATTGTTCTAAAAGGAAAAGTATTTACTGTGAAATCTGAGGCTGATAGGGTTTGAATTGAATTCAAAGATTGAATACCAATCACAGAAGAAATTGAGATTGATCAAAAACTCTTCTTATCAATGCTTATAAATATAGGCTGGAACACAAATAAGAGGACGTGAAAAACAAAGAAAACTGAGGCAAAAAAAAAAGAGTGTTTAGAAGGTGCTAGCAGCAATCCTAGAATTTTTAAGAATTTTTTTTTAATTTTTAGTTTTTTTTTTTGGAAAATTTTTGAAAAAATTTTAGAATCCGATTAATTTTTCGACAAGATTTTTCAGTTTCTGAAGTGTTTTTTTCCAAATTTTGGTAAAACATTCAATCAAAATCTGAATTTTTTTAGAGAGAGATGGAGAGAAAAAAAGGAAAGAGAAAGAAGAAAGGGAGGCATTTGCTGAAAAGGCTAAGATTTAGCCTTATATACCTGCAAAAGTGACGTTTTGGTATTAATAAACCCAGAGGATCCGCGCGTTTCCATTCGGGCAACCTGAGTGCAACCTGCTTTGGTTGACTTGCGTTTCAGTCAGCCCTCAGTCGAGCCGAGCCAAGCCGTGTTCCTTGAACCGCATTTTCGAACCGATCTTTGTGCCTAAAGCCGAGTCTTTTCAGCCACAAGCCGAGTCAATTTTTGGTATTTTCTTCATTTATTTATTTTGTGTTTTTTTAGTTTTTTTTTTTTGCATGATTAAATTTAAACAAAATAATAAAAAAAGTAATAAAATTTTGAAAATAAATATTAATTATCCAATGATAGAATTTATAAAAATTTCAAATGATAAATTTCTATAAAATTCTTATGTGAGAAATTTTGTCTAAACTTGACCCAAATGGTGAAATAATTTATATAAAGTTTCAAAAATAATATTTAATATTTATTTTCAAACCAAAAAAATTAAAATATAAAAAATATAAAAAAATAAAAATTTCTTAAAGATGAGATTCTTAAAAATTTTAAATGGTAAGTTCCTAAAAATTCTCTAGGTGAAAAATTTTCTCTAAATTTGACCCAAATGATGAAATAATTTAGATAAAATTTCAATACAAATAATTGTATTCTTTTCCAAATAAAAATTTGGTTGAAAATATGTGATAATTATCCAAAGATGAGATTCTTAAAAATTTTAAATGGTAAATTCTTAAGAAATCTTTAGGTGAAAAATTTTCTTTAAATTTGACCCAAATAGTGAAATAATTTAGATGAAATTTCAATAAAAATAATTGTCATATTATTTTCTTCTAAAAAAATAATAATTTTTTTTAAATAGACCTAAATGGTGGAGAATTTAGAAATTCAAAAAAAAAATTCTAATTTGATCCAAATGGTGAAATAATTAAATATATTTTCGACCAAAAAAAATAAAACTAATAAAATTTTTTTTGACGATGGAACCTCTTCAAGATATTAAATGAAAATTTTGAATACTCTTGAGGTGAAAAAATATTTTTAAGAGTTTTTTCAAATTGATAGAGAATCTTAAAAATTATTATACATATAAACTTAAAACCATTAGAACCAAGACCTTAGGATAAATTTAAAACCTTTGAACGAGCATGTGAGAGTGTTATAATCTTCCCTACATGTAACCGATTATCGAATCCTATTTTGGTTAGTAGACCCGAACTTATTTTTGTAAGGACCCTTAATCAAGTTTAAAAGTTTCTTAAAAGGATAGATTCTTTAAGTGACCAATCACACCTAGTAAAAAAGATTGGTGACGACTCTATCAATTTGTTAAATCTAACTATAGATTTTCGGATCTATATATTATGACAACATTAGTTTTAATGTTATCTGAAACTCTAAGTAACTGAGCAAACACTTCTGGATGATAGTTTCTTATTTCATTTTCAAGTCTAAACTTTAAAATTCTCATTCTAGTCGATTCAGCCACTAGAAGAAAAGAATTATTTTTGTTTGGAGCTACCCCATTCGAAAAAACTAAACCTTTATACATTACGTGCACTTTTTTTGTGTGGGAATCATATATGAGTAGCCTCCCATTACTAACCGTGGATCTTAATAAGTAATCAACATACCTACAAAATCAGAAAGGCAATTAGTTTTTTTTTTTTTTTCATATGAGAGTGGAATAAGGCTTTAATCCTAACATGTGATATTATATATCCTAATATATGATGTTATATTGGGAGGGAAATTGATGAAGTATAGAGGCAGAGAAAGAAAAAGTGTGGTACCTCCTCTGGAAGATGATGCTACCATCTGTAAAATAAACCATTCCAATATTGCTATCAATGTCTAGACCATTTGTAAATCTGAATGGGATTCTTTCAACTGCAGTAGCAATTGGTTTTGCCACACCACCTTTGGGTCCGACCACAAATAAGCCAAAGTAATGTTAGAACACAACATATAATCTACTTCTGAATCTGACCAAACAAGTTAGGTTAAGATTGAAACACCTGTAATCGATTTGTTAAACAAACGAACAGTTTCACAAGCCGGTACTTATTTAGATCTAAACAAAATCCCTCTCAAAGACTATGGAAGAGCCATAAACGATTGGGCACTATCCATGATACAGGTGAATGGAGAACCATCAAGGTAAAAAATCCTCTTCTTCTTCTTCTCCAAAACCCCTTGTTTTCTCAAGTCCTAACCCAGGATTTAGGTTTTATAATAATCCTAATCAAGGATTATATCTTTACCAACAACCACTTTACAAACCTCCTTTTATGAGGATTCAACCAAAATTTTCTGAGTTTGCTTCAAACCCAAATGAATGGACACCTATGAGCTATTCATAAATAATTTCTTCAGCAGAACAACTGCTTGAAAGAACAAAACTCTCTAACCCAAAGATCAAAGATTTTTATAACCCTGGACTTGAACCACAACTCTACAGTTTGTTAAACAATGTTTGAAAATCTCATCTCTTAGAAAATAAATCCAGCTTTTGAAAAGGAATGACCAAATTAGCTGAATTCTTAGTCAAACAGGCTAAAGAGTTTCAGAATTTTAAAGAAATAGCTTTCTAAAGCCTTTTATTAACAAATCTGTTGAAACAACAACAAGATATTAATTTCTTTGCTTTGGAAGAAAATCAATACAGTATTCAAGAGATAAATAATTTTTTAAATCTATATGAATATTGAAAAAGAAAACTATATTTCCTCTAAGCTAAACAAGCTTAAGAGAATCCTTCTTTTTGAAAAAGCTACGGTATTCCTAACCAAGGAATTGTTCCAGCAAATTAATTCTTCCATTTTATGGTCAACAGAAAAACTGTTAATAGAAACCTTTTCTGAATATTATACTTTTACTTATATGTATAATACTGCACTCGGTGAATTCATACCAAAAATCAAAATTCGACTTGATCATGAAACATTTGATGTCAAAAGCATTGAACTTGGTTTAATCGAACAAATTAATGTACATCCATGGATCCAACTGTATGCTCCCGCATTATGACTGATGGAAAACATAATAAGAAATTGTGGGAAATATAAGCCATTGATACTTCATTATGCAAATCTTCGGGGATCATGTACACAAAATTTATTTTTTTAAGAGAACTTATGCACCTACCCTTTTTTTTTTTTGTTCCACCGTCCATAGAAATAAATGATGTTGCCAGGCTTAGAATGATTATTGGTGCATCAATTTGTAAGCTTTAAATGGACACAAACCTGAACATTTGGGTATATCTCAGATAGCAATGGGTGTCAGATTACGCTCTGGCTCACACAGTGATTGATTATCCTCATGGTTGACAATCATTGCAAGCATCCATGCACCAATTGTAACATCTTCGTTAGGAAACATCTAAAAACTGCAATTCATACAAAATGGAAAAACATCATAACAAATCAGAGATCTAAAATAGTAGTGGATAAAGCGTCTTTAGTAACATTCATCTAATGTTATGAAATGGGCTGTCAGAAAGATAGAACACGTTGCAAAATATATATTAGATTAAGCTTTCCTAATATTATCTCACTTTTCTTTATGAACATCTGCATTTTCGATTCAAACAAACCACTTAACCTTCTCGATCACAACAAAGGAGGAGGAAAAGATAAAGAGCTTGATCAACATACGTAATTTTCAGTTATATTATATTGTCTTGAGAGAACAAGGTTGGCCATGACCCATATAGTTCAACAAAAGAGTTCAAACATTTGAGTAACATTTAAAGCTAAGCATGTTGAGTTCAAAAAGAGAGTTGAAATTGGGCAAATTTGGGAAAGAAAATCTACAAAGTCAGCAAGTGAAAAACTGTGAACCAAAATATAGCCGAGGGAAAAAGAAACAATAAGAATAGAGAGAAATGGTTTAGCAGATAATTACAGGATTATATATAAAATCAATAAGCGTACCTGCTGTTTCTGATAGCAACCAAACTTGCAACAACATCAGTTGAAAGAGTATATATAGGACCATAGGCATGAAGAAAGTACTCCTTGCCTAGTAGATAGGATAGTGGCTCATACCTACATCAATTTAGTCATATCTGATCACTCACTAGTATATCAATATCCAAAGCCAACCCTTTTGGCGTCATGTGCTCTAACATTGAATTTTGTTGAACATAATTCAAAATAGAAAGCTATGATATTCTATACTACACATATAATTACCAATAAAGGAGAGTACATAGGCATAACATGATGCATGGTGCAATTAAGATGCATGTACTTGTGACCCAAAACATGAAGCCAAAAAAGCAGTTGAATATAGATATCTAAACCATAGATTAAAATAGTAAATATAACAATTCTAATCATTTCAGCTTAGGATCAATAAATACCAGACCCCTTTTCATGCATCCAAGGCAAGTTTGAGAGTGTGGAGTTCTTTTGCTAATAGAAGTGATAGCCGACCTGCAAAACAATAGTACAACACTGTCAACTAGCCACATAAAAGTGAATTATGAAGGTAAAGAATACCACCCAACACATGCATAAAAGAGTCAAGAAATCAGGTCACCTGGCCTCAAATATATATCATCATCAGCTTTGACATAAAACTCAGAATCAAAGAGCGCATATGCAGCTTTAAAGAATGCTAACCTGAAGCGGAAATTCTAAACCCAGATGGATCTGTCCACCAGCTCCACTTTTATTCCCAAACCCGGTTCTGTCCCAAAGAACCCAGGTGGATCTGGGCCGGAGCTCCGACAACGGTAACCTGACCCACTGGAAGAGAGTGGCGAAGGGGAAAGAGACGATGGTGAAGGAGAAGAGGGCGAAGAAGATCAGGATCGTTGATCTAGTAGGGTGAGTGGGTGACGGCAAAGTGCGCGGATGGAAGAATTTGGGAGATGATGGCATAACTGTAATTTTGTTGCCCGCCGTGGGCACAAGCTTTAGCTATATACTTGAGAAAAAGACTTGTTGCCCTTTCAGCGGAAAGACTGTACAAGTCTTTGCGTAATTTATTTAGGCAAATACATCATATGACAAAAAAATATATGATGAACATTGGCAAGCTTCTAATAGCAGATTAATTCAATTAAAATTTCAATCGTAGATTGATTCACGTCGTCTCAATATATAAGTGATTTTCTACTAAAGATTTTAACCACAGATAGACTCGATTGATAAAATAATAGATTTAAAGTTTATTTCTTTCTTGACCTTGAATTCTTAAGAGTATTTAATTCATCAAAAAGTTTTTGCCGTAGTTTCTTTCTTTGTTTACCTTGCGTCCTAGAGTATTTCATTCTCTTTAAAATATTACTTCTTTGCAGCTTCTTTTCCAATGACATTCAAGCCTAGTCTAAGACAAGCCTAGTCTAAGAGAGAACAACTTGGATTAGATTTAATTTCTGCGGCGGGGCATTCTTGAGAAGTTGTCCCGATTCTAAGCCTGTCTTCCAGCTCGGTCCTAACTTCTTTGGAGCAGCAATTACGGCTAAAGCACTGTACAGATAATCTACCGGCTGTCCCTTTGTACAGATACCTAATAAGTGATTTCCATTATACCATCGTTTTCCAATTCTTGCATAGTTTTGTCTCCTTCAAGCTCAGTTTCCATTTTGGCATAGCTTCATTTGCAGAGCAATTATTATCAAAAGGCTGTAATGACTTGGCAGACTGATCTCCTGCAGAATGAATGCCTTTATCAGTTGATTCTTGTCTGAAATGTTCAGTTGAATTAGCTTGTTGCAAAGATGATATATCACCTACTCCTGTATAACCATGGAGATCATATTTGTTTCTTCGGAACTTGAAGAATAATGAACTTTAAGAGGGGATCAAGATGCCTGATTGTCCATCTGATTTTTTAAATTGATAACGTCTTTGTAAGCAATATCGTTCCAGTGTCCAAGGTTTAATTCCTAGAAGTCTCAAGTATCAACAAAAAAAATTTACAAACCTATACATCCATACATGTCAAATCTTTATTGACATTATCATGGAAATTCAACAAGACAGAATTAATCCACACCAATCAAGCATACACAAAGATCTCAGACTGACCACCTCCAAAATGAAACTAGCAAAATAGATTTGAAGTTGATAAAATGATACATGTAGCAAATTCATATCCCAATATTGAACACAACAAAGATTAATAGTTTCAAGCATTTTTATATTATTGAAATCAAGCCTAAAACAGTTCTTGTAATGGTTTTCTTTTTGAAATATGTAGCTTTCAGTCCAGACAATACTCTCAATTGGATTCTGAAGATTACTGCTTTTATTTTAAACCAAAATTACCAAACCTGTACTCAGGTTTCTTTCTCTTCTCATTTTTTAAATTTGCAAATATTTATCAGTTTGCAATCACAAGAAAAATGCAGATTATACCATAAGTCTAACAATTACTCCATTTACCAGGATGATGATTGTAACTTATATCATCTAACTGTTGGGATTCTAGTACTTTTAGGAATGGTTTTCTACAGATAATTGTTTTCGATTACTCCATAGCTGAAAGATTTTTGCAATGAGAAGGGCATACATTACTTTGTAATTACGGTTTGTTTATTTCCTCTGTATCTTGTATACGGTGGGGAGGACTAAGGAAATAGACCTGTGCTGACAGGCAGTCTATTGAACTCTTCAGCAACAGTTATACACAAAATTAAATCCGTCATATGTCTCAGCACGGTTCCTCTTCTGTTCATCCACCTCAACCTCTAATTGTAAGATCCTTGCATCTATGCTCTGGAGCAGTAGGCGTCCTATCAAACCAAAGTAAGCTTGGGCAATTTTCTTCAAATGTTCCATCGCAAATCTCACATTGAAATTAATGCGTAGTGCATCCTTTATTGTGTTCCAGCACCTAAATATTTTCTTTTCAGTAACTTGCTCAAGTTGTAGATCATCCATCTCTTTGATTGTAGGTCACAGCAGCACAGGGATTTATTAGACTAGTTGCAGAAACATCACCAAATACATCATTGATTCTCTCAACGGTAGGAATAAGAGACACTGGGAAACTGTATCTCCCAACTGTTGCACATCATTAAAAAGTCCCTTGAAGTTTTTATGTACCTGCAATGCCACCAAAGAGACTTAGAGACATATGTATACCACATATATGTTTTTTTCCCTATTTTGTTTATAAGGATGTACGGTATAAATTTCTGATAATTGGTTTAGTCACTTTCTTGAGGTGAAAAAAGCTAGGAAACAAAAGCCTTTTGCAGCGATTATATTAGTCTAAATGAACTATTAATGAGGAAAAAAATAGTAGAGAGCGAAAAGCTTACAACTAAATGTCACATGTTATCAGATTCACATGTTGCTAAGAGTTAAGAACATCCAGCAGCATCCCTATCTTCTAAAGAATCAAATCTTCCTATTACAATCACTAATGCTATCTGTCAGAATCAGCCTCTTCATCTGTGACCTCGTGACAACTCCCTTTTAACTTTCCCTACTATTTACTATCTTCTTTCTCATTAACCACATCAAGCAAAAGGAAATGACAGAATCCATAAAAAATGTTTTCCATGCTACAAGTCTTGTGCTTCAAGTGATGACGGCGGGTATTGGATTTAAAGCTAGAAAGCCGGCAAAAAAATATAAGGATAAGCATGGCATATAAAAAATAGATCCTCAATTTGTCATTGACATCTTTAAGTTTGTGAGAATGATCTTCTTCATCGAGAGGCTTACAAAATGCCTATTGAAACTTAGCTTCATGATCACGATAATAGAGCCTTAATTTGTCATAGCCATTTAACCTCATAGAAAAACTTTACTAGGAAAAACGAGTAAAAATAATTGAGAGAAAGACATTTCTATTTCATTACCTCTTGGTTTAGTCGATACTGCACATCACTGTCTTTAGTTTTCTCTTTTCGGAGCCTCATTCATTTTGTCTCTACGACCTCTTGTTCTTCATTGATGTGAAGCTTCTGATAGTTCCCCTTGACTCAACTGGTGCATACTGCTGAAAGTTCCTTGGATCAGCATGCATAATTTGGTCATGTAGTCCCATTTGTGAGGATAAATAGGAACTTGTAGCTTCTGATGTAGTATCCACCATATTCCCGATGCCAAATTTGTCTTTGCAGTTTGCGGATTGACAGATTCTAGTTGATCTGGACAATTAAATGATATAATAATATTAACCACAAAGATGTGAATAATTAAACCATAGGTTATGAATCACAATACAAATGATAAGGAAAACATTCCATTCAACTTAATGGGATACGAAAGCATATAAAATCTTGTTTGAAGAACATAAAAAGCGGGTTAGTCAACTTTAACCAAAACAGAGGGAAAGGGGAACATACACATAGATTGAGCCTCTCCCTCCAAGAATCTTCAATGAATCCCGGATGGAGAATAGACAAATCAAAAACTAAAAATAAGAGCTGAACATTTCACTTGGCTTAGATCAATGATAGGACGAGGCAAATACAATCTGGGAAATTTTAGGCGTTGTCCAAATTTATTCGTAACTGTTGCAAACATGTCTTTTACATCTTGCAAGAAATCAATTTTGTATATACTGGTCAGTTGGTTAACCTATCCGGCCCCTAACCTTTCACAACCTACGGATGACAGTAATCTTACATAATATCCATAAGGGAGTGGTTGGCCTGAGAATTTAGCCTCAAGATATCAAAGGCAACAACAATTGGACCATTAATTCAGGGAATCTAAACAAATGTTAGAAATTCCGACATTTATAGTGTAAGCAAATTAATTATTTACTTAATCTCAATAATCAAATTGAGTAAAGATCCATACCTTGTTCTTAGCTTGGCGCTGCAATTGCTTTAACTCATTTTCTAAAGCTGAATGATTCAGAAATTTTAATTGCCAAAAATAATAGACAACTACATTTCCAGATAAATGAAATTGAAATATGTAACTTAAAACTTATTTTGATAGGTAAATATTTTACTTAACTAGAGAGAAGAAGGGGAAAATCTTTCTAAAGGCAGAAGTACAGCTAATCATCAGTAAAAGATAAAAACAACTTACAACATAAAAGACACAACCAAGTAAACAGACATCACCATTTTGACAAATAAGAAAGTAATTCAATCTCTCAACGCTGATATAAACTGGAATTGATTGCACAGTCCGCTGCTTGGTTTTTGCTTCTGAATCTCGGTTTTGGTTTGCAATGAACTTTCAATTGCAGAGAACAGTGAATGCAGCTGCGAGAACCCAATGCTTGAGAGCAATTGAGAGAGCAAAGAGGGAAAATTAGTTTCTTGCATGCATTTTCTATTTATTTTAACAGTTTAAAGAATTTTATAGCACAAGATTGAAGAGATGGGTTTAGGGTCTTATAATTATGTACTTGGGTTTATAGCACAGGATTGAAGAGATAATATTTGTCTAAATCTAACAACAAAACGTGCCAAATCATCGCTGAATTGAATAGAAAATGAAGAATGAATTAATAATGACAAGCTAACACATTTCATACCGTATTAAACTTGCTCAATGCTGATTAGAAACTTATGTTTGATTTTCTTGAGCATAGCCACAACATCTGCCATATTGTTTCTATCCTCAGGTAACTCAGCTGAACATTTCAAAGCTAACTCCATGATGGATGATATACAATTTGCTTTAATAATGAAATATTCATCCTCTCTTCTTAATAAAGTGGCATCTGCAATATCAATCATTCCTTTAGATAAGGATCTTTTCATCCAATGCCTCATAGTCATTGTTTCACTAAAAATTTCATCCGTTGGCTTCTTTTTTGTAAAAGTTTCTATTAAAAGAATCCCGTAACTATAGATGTCACATTTTATGGAAACAATTCCTGCTGATCCAAATTCTGCATTTCAAGTATAATCGAAAGTATTATTGATCATTAACTAATTCTAAAAAGATTGTCTAACTTTATCATGTAAAATCCTGAATATGAAAAAATTGTAAAGAAAAAAAGAGAGAAAATAACCATAAGTAGTCGAAAGATCACCTGGTGCCATATATCCAATAGTTGCAAGTGTCATGGTTTGTCTCATGAAATCATCTTCTTCTAATAGCTTGGCAATGCCAAAATCTCCCAAATGCGCAACCATGTCTTCATCTAGTAGAATATTACTTGGCTTTAGGTCACAATGGATTATAGGAGTTGGTTGTCCAGCATGAAGGTATTCTAGAGCTGATGCAACATCTATCATTATATTGATCCTTTGTAAGATATCAAGAAAATAATGTTCAGAATGTAACCATTTTTCAAGACTTCCATTAGGCATGAAATCAAGCACCAAGGCCTTGAAGTCCACATTGGAGCAGCAAGTAATGACCTTGACAAGATTGCGATGGACTATATTACGCATAGCTTCACATTCAGTGTCGAAACTCCTAAATGCTCCCTCTATCTGCAAATTGAAAACTTTTATTGCAACATTCATCCCATCTGAAAGCCTCCCTTTATATACAGATCCAAAACTCCCTGAACCAAGAAAGTTGCATTCTCCAAATCCATCTGTTGCTTGTGAAAGTTCAGCATATGAAATTCTTCTCCATGTTTTCAAAGATAACAAATCTTCCTTAACAGGTAGAGTTATACTCCTACTTTGGCGTTTTCTGTATATAATAGTAAAAATTATTGTTACTACAATAGTAGCAATTGATGGTAAACCATACCTTAAAACACGCAATATGGTCAACTTGGAATTTCTGTGGATGCTACTCTTGCAAGGTGGGACTAGCAATCTAGATGGACCACAAAGTGCATAATTTTTCATGAATGATCCATAGGAAAAGTTTTGAAAACATCGTCCAGTGGGGATTTCTCCTTCCAATCTATTGTAGGAAACATTAAAATATTTTAGATTCGAAAGCTTTTCCAATGATTTGGGAATAACTCCAGAGAGATTGTTATTGCATAAATCCAAGAATTCCAAACTAATCAAGCCACCAAATGACTCAGGAATATGACCATGAAACTTGTTATTAGATAAATCTAAAGAAACCAATGTTTCAGGGCCCCCAATTGTAGACACCATATCACTCATTAGTAGATTCTTTGACAAATTCAAACACATTAGTGCCCTTAAATGTCCGATGTCAAGTGGATGTGAGCCGCTAAAGTAGTTTGAGGACAAATCTATTTTTAAGATATCTTTAAGGCTCCACAAGGTTGAGGGTATTGCATAACTCAATTTGTTGGATCCCAAGTAAAGATTTCTTAAAGAAGTCAAATTACCCAAACAAGCAGGCATAGGTCCACTGAGCTTATTAAAAGATAAGCTCAGTGTATATAATCTCTCCAAACCACAGATTTTTTCAGGGATGGGCCCTTGTAACTCGTTAGTCTGAAGGGTCAAACTTTGGACATTTCGTAGTCCTCCTATTGTCGCTGGAATAGATCCACTTATTTTATTATTGCTAAGGTCTAAGAGAAACATGTTGCTTAAGTTAGCGACTTCCAGTGGAATATTACCTTGAAGCTCACAATCAGAAGCTAAAAGTTCTTGAAGAGTTGTTGAAAGATTCCCAATGTAAGTTGGAAGAATCCCATTCAATGGATTTAGTGAAACATATAGAAATCTCAAATTCTTGCAATTTGCCAAAGAAGAGAGAAAGCTCCACTCGTGAGTGGCAGGTTCTGTGATAAAATGATTACCCCTAATTTGAAACCACTCAAGATGTCTTAAGTTGCCAAGAGTATTTGGAATAAGGCCAGAGAAGGAGTTATCTGATACGTCAAGGATCATGAGCATGGAAGCATTAGAGATGGAGTTGAGAATGTTTCCGCTAAGATTATTTCCCCATAGAACGAGCTTTCCAAGTTTTTGAAGCCCAGCCATGGGTGGCAAGTTACCTGTTAAAAAACTAAATCTTTTAGTATTTTGTGCTTACCACAATTTTGTCAAACAGAGTAAATTTGATAAGATAAAAACTAAAATCGAAAAAAAAAAAAGTTGAAAGAAAAATATTGTAATGTTTGTAATTTATGTTTATTTTCATAGAAAATTTTGTACCAAGAAATCAACCACCAATCCAATAAATTTTATTTTTAAATTTAAATAGAAAGATCATCTTTGTTTTAGAAGTGAAATATATTACTATCATCAAGCTAATAAACACACATCACCAATTGAATGGTGTCGAAGAAGAGATTGAAATTCATATTTCATATAATAATATAAAAATTTAAAAATTTAAATTGTAAAAATAAATGAAAAGAGATTAAATCCATAGTATTTCTAGGATCTTTCAAATTTCAAAATTCATTTAGGTCCAATAAGGCATGTAATTGAATTTTGAAGTAACCCATTTAAATCAACATTTTTACTTAAGGGCAACAATTGCTTTAGGTTTTAATTTACTAATTGGTCTTGATTCAGATTAGGCTTATTTTCTCTTTCTTCATTTTATTTTATTTTAGAAATTAAAAAATTTAAAAAGGAAAAAAATAAAAAATCTAATTTCCTTTCTTTATCTTTTTTTTTCTATTTTTCTATTTTTCTATTTTATTTATTTATCTTTATTTTTTATTTTATTATTACACTTTATTTTATTTATCTGTCTTTATCTTTTTATTTTTACAATTTATTTTATTTATCTATCTTTTTTTTTTTTTACATTTTCTTTGTTTATTGTTTTCAATTTTTTATCTTTTGTGTTCTTATTTTTGAAAAAATTCGGAATGAAAAATAAAAAAAAATGAAAACAAGTTTTAATTGGATAAAAATAGGTGATTAAGCTTAGAAAGATGATGACACATATCATCAAGCAATCTACCTGATAAACTATTATTATGTAGATCAATAGCGGTCAGAGAAGAAATGTTGAAGATGGACGCTGGAATCCGACCAGTAAGGCCCGTATCTGCCAAATATAGTATCTCTAAAATAAGAAGATTACCAATTTCCTCGGGAATTTCACCTGCAAATAAGAAACACAATCAAGGTGTTAACTTGACTGCCTATTTTGTTTAATTATTTTAGTATATTGGTTTAGAAAATTAAATATTTTGCATTGAAAAAATGAAAAAATGAAAAAAGAAATAAAAATGCGTTTAGACTAAAGAAATCAATTAAAGCTCTCCTTCTAAGTTATTTACACTCAAATATATTTCTTTGAGTTGTGTTAAATTTCCAGATTATTAAACTATTAAAGGATCTTATTGGAAAAATAAAATTTTACAAAACTATTTGAGTATTTCATGAATTAAAAAAAAAAAAAAACTAAACCTTATCAAACTATTTGAGAATTTTATTTGGGAAATAAAATCTTACTAATATATTTGAAGGATTTTATTGATTGAAAAAATAAAATTTTGAAAATAAAATCTGACGACGGAGTCTTTTCAAGAGTGACAGTAATCTCCTTGAATACTCTTGATGTTAAAAAATATTTTTAAATTGCTACTAAATAATTCAAGTAAGGAAATTTTTTAAAAATTATAATTTTCAATTTAAGGATTTTTTTTAAAGATAATTTTAAAGCTTAATAGATAAAACAAAATCAACTAGCATCATTATTTTGATAGGAGTTATAGGGACCTATAACATTTCTTGCATATAACCATACTTTCGAAATGACTTTGGTTTCATAAATTAAAATCTACTCTTTTAAAAACTTGAGTTAAGATTAGATATCTCTTTAAAAAGAATAAAATTAATTAGTTAACCAACACATCTAAATAAAAAAGATTTGTGGTGATTTTTGTATTTTGTTTAGTGATCAAGTTTACAAACTTGTACATTATAACACATATTTTTGTCATATATAAATGATTAATTTCATATTTTAACAATAATTTTTTTGTTTAGAATTATAGTATAAAGTATTTTCAAATTTTGTTCAGATTTAATTTCTTTTTTAAACATCTTAATGGTGCATTTTCCTTATTGATTTGCTACATTCAAGACTTTATTTTTGAAATGCTCCCCACAAGAATTGAACTTAGGAAGTGTAAAATTGAAACTCCTTTCTTTACCAATTGAACTAACTCTTTATGGGTTAATTATAGCTTAATTATTCATTCAATTATATTATCAACTCATATGACAATATGCATAATTGATAATCATAAATACTAGTTCATCAAGAAAAAGTGAATTTAAAATTTAATTTAATTGACTCATGAAATATCTTTAAAACCAAACATCCAGTAAGTCTAAAATTTGAACTCCAATACTTACAATATTTTTTCTTATTATAGGACAACGATGTCCTATATTAAGAAAAGACAAAAGTACAAAAATCAGGCCTTTTGAAAGCCTACATTTTACTTCAAGATTCACTTAAAAGATCTTGGTACTTTGCAAAAATAATAATTAAATTTGATAATTTAAAATATAACATAATGATACAATACAAATAAAAGATATTAAGGTGAGATGATTTAAAATTTTAACAAAAATTTTAAATGAATTTGACAAAGCAAAAAAATTATATTTGATACTTTATAAATTGACACGAATTATAACACATAATTTATTTTATATGACATGAATATATGAAATTAACGACCCTACAATATTTCATTTTTTTTCCCATATTCACTGTTTCTTAGTTTTGGCCTTTGGGTACAGGCAGTGTAGCAGAAAGGCGACAAGCTACAATTACCACCTTGTAACTCGGAAGTGTTGCTTGGAAGGAGAGAAAGTAATGATATGGGCAATGGAAAACAAGATGGAATTAGAGGGGTGTCAGAGAGTGGAAGGGAATCCCAGGGATCAGCTAGGCCCATTAGATAAGGCGGCATTGATAGTGTGGAGAAAATGGGCCTGGCGAAGTCGTGAAAGAGAGTGACCGGTTTAATGATGTAGAGGAAGTAAGCCCATTAATAGTTGAAGAAACAGAAGCATTGAGGGCTGGGAAGTGAACTCCGGGATTCAGAGAAAGGCAAAAAGGTGGAAATTCAACGAGAATATAGAGGAGAAATTAATAGGAAGGGTGAACAAAAAGGGGAAAAGAACAGTTAAAAAAAATAGAAGGGAGGCATAAATCTCTGCAGTAACCGAAAAATCTGATAAGATTGCAAACGGTTCCATCTCAGACGGGGATTTTCGGAGTCGAAATAGAGTGTTATCTAGAGTTTGGGAAGAGCCAGAAGAGTGGAGGGACGCGGAAGCTACTAGGGCGGTGACCAAAAAACTAGGTATCGTGGCGAGAGGAGACGAGCAAGCGGTAATTCGAAAGATGTACAAGTTGGAAGGCAAGAATGACGTGTACAGGGGATGAGGAAACTAATTTATCAAAGGAAACGGAGGACATCTGGAGGCGGGCAAGTCGGGGAGGAGGTCTTGGTCGCGATACTATTCTATCTAAATCTTTTTGTTTTATTCGGTGGTTGGTAGTTTAATTTATTGAGTTGTTATGAAGAATTTGTTAGTGGGGTGGTTGGTTACTCGTGGGATTTCTGTGTGAATTGACAGTGTTAAAATGAAGGTGAAGTTGTCAAATGTTGGCGGTACGTGTGGAGTTACGAAAGCCCAAACAGTGAGGAAATTAATTACAAGTCAAAATGGTGAAAAGGTACTCAGAAATCGGTTACCTGTGAACTTAGGAGATTATGGCCTTGTAAGATTTTTGAGTGGGTTTATTATTGCCTAGCCGATGGGATAGGTGATAGGGCTCTAATCGTTTGGAAAAATATTAATAAAGGAAAGAAAAAAAAATTAAAGGAGAAAAAAGAGCACATGTATTTTTTATTTGAATAATTAAAATTAATAAATAAAATTTTAATATTATTGTTTAAATAAATAGTAAAGAAAATTTATTATAGTATTTTTTTAATAAAATAACATATGATATATAAATATATTTTTCTATTTTTATTACTTTTCTTTATTTTCCTTTTCTTTCCTTTCCTCCTCCTATCCACAATCTATGCATAGTGTAGAAGATAAGTTATTGAAGGCTATCTTCAGGGGGTTTAAGCCAAAGATAGTGAGGTCAACGAGATTTAATTTCAATCATTCTTATTTAAGAAAAAATGCATCATTTACGTTGAACTTATATTATGTTTATTTTAACTAATTTTAAACTTTTATTAATGTAAAATACTTTAAAATAATCAAAACATTTATTTAGTATTTAATTTGTAATAAAATATTACAAAATATTACAGTCAAATGCAGTGCTAAATTTTAAAAAATAAACATTATTTAATTCAAATTTTGAAATAGGTTGTGATCATATATACTTGAGTATATGCAAATAAAAAATATAAGGCAATAAATTGGCACTAAAAATTTGCTAACTCTAATTACAAAAAATGTGAACCAAAAGTGAAAAGCACATTTAATAGAATGTTTTTCGACTTGGGAAAAAATCAAAGCCAAAAGCATACTTTCTAAATTACTTTTAGTTATATGTACTTCTTCGAGTATGTTTAAATTCAAAATACATTTTATAGCACTAGTCTTGAACTATATTTATTTTGGGCTAGATTAATTCAATTTTTATACCTCAAAAAAAGCAAATTTAGCTAGTGTATGGTAGCGAAGAAAGGCTGATGATACGTTGCAATTATACAAATAAAAAATATTCTAGCATCGAGTCTTGTTAGGTTAACTTTGGCACTAAAATATTCTAATGAAAAAATCTATGATGAACCAAATAACTCTAAAAAGATTATGAACTAAAATAAAAGAATAAATAAATAAAATGCTTTTAACATAGAAAAAAAAATCAAAGGCAAAAGCATACCTTCCAATCTGTTTTTACCTAGATATACTTCTTTAAGTACGGTTAAATTCTCAATATTTTTTGGAATGAGCTATGTGAATTGACTTATAGATAATATCAAACTCTGCAGATTGCAGCATTTGCCTATACTTGATGGAATATTGCCAGATAATTGATTCTTAGCTAAGTAAAGCCCCTTAAGCTTAGGAAGATGATGACACATATAATCAGGCAATCTACCTGATAAACTATTATTTGTCAGAGAAACAATGGTCAGAAAAGAAATGTTGAAGATGAAAGCTGGAATCTGACCAGTAAGGCTCATAGTTGATGCACTTAATATCTCTAAACTATAAAGATTACCAATTTCCTTAGGAATTTCACCTGCAAACAAGGTAAATAATCAAAGTGCTAGCTCGACTACCTATTTTTGTTTAATTATTTCAGTATATTAGTTTAGAAAATTAAAAATTTTGCATTGAAAAAATGAAAAAGGAATGAAAATGTGTTTAGACTAAAGAAATCAAATTAAAGCTTACCTTCTATGTTATTTACTCCCAAATATACTCCTTTGAGTTGTGTTAAATTTCCAATATTTCTTGGAATGAACCCATTGAATTGATTAGTAGACAATGCTAATATTTGAAGCTTGCCGCATGTGCCTATACTTGATGGAATATAACCGGATAATTCATTTACACCCAAGGCAAGTATCTCAAGTTTAGGAAGATGGACACCCAAATCATCTGGCAAACTACCAGAAAGACTATTATGTTGGAGATGAATCTCTTTCAAAGAGGAAATCTTGACGATGGAAGATGGAATCTGACCGGGTAGTTGATTGTTCCCCAAGTGCAAGATCTCTAGTTTGGACATGTTAACAAGTGTTTGAGGAATTGTGCCTGTGAGACTATTATTTTTCATTCTCAACTTTTCAACTCTATGTAATTTCCCAAGCCATGATGGAATCACCCCATTAAGGCCGTTGAAGCTTAAATGAATGAGCCTCAAACGATGAAGTTGCCCCAATTCTTGGGGTAGATTGCCATAGAAATTGTTCCTACTCAAGTTGAGATAGAGTAGAAACGAGAGATTTCCAAGATGTGGAGGGATAGTTCCTGTAAAATTCATGTTTGGGAGAGTCAAGGATGTGACCCTTCCATGTCCGACACCACAAGAAACACCAAGCCAGTTGCAAACAGAGCTGGAGGCTGTCCAATTGTTTGCCAAGACATTGTGAGGATCAAGGATATGGTCTTTAAACTGGAGAAGTGCAAATTGATCGGTGGCGAGATTCCTCACAGTCATAGCTAAGCTAGCCATGGAACATTGCATAAACAAAAATGAAAGAAAAAGCAAATAGGTATTGTTCATGATTTTGGGATGCGTATCAAGAAAAGAGTTCGAAAGAGAGGAACCTAAATTGATGAACTGATAGCTAGGATGAACAAGGAAGATCCCATAAACCTTGCTTAAATAGGGTAGTCCACGTTCGTTGTTCCCATTGCAATTGGAAAGTAATTCTAGTAAGATTTTCCGTTAGTTTCACAAGTTTCCTCTCCGTTGCTTGACCTTATAAGTCCTCATGATGGAGATTGAAAACCCATTTTTGTATTCATTTTCTTAATCGAAATTAAAATATTCCTTTCTATTCATTTCACCATCAGTTTATTGCAAATAATTATGCAATTCTAACCATTAAAGTCTTGATCTGTACATGTAATGACAGCTGTTTTGTTCCCCACTCCTTGAATTTGCATGCATTTTAAAGGCAAATTCTTACCTTACCTTGTAAATTATTTAAACCCAATACTTCTTTGAAAAGTGTTAAATTTCTAATATTTTTTGGAATGAACCCATTAATAGACAATGCTAATACATTATGAAAAGAAGCAAAATTCTTTTTTTTTTTTTTTTCTATGCGAAAGAAGGGGATGATCAAAGGAAAAGCCAAACTGAGCATACTTACATGGGGCCACTTGACCTCTATTAATAGTACTCATATCCTAAATGTTATTCCTTTGATCTTTCGTGATCTTTTTTTTTTTTTTTCCTGAAAATACAGTTAGATATTTTGGGTTTAACCTTAGTTTAATTTTATTAAGAATAAATATTTCGTATTGATTTGATACGTTTAAAATTTTACTTTTGACGTATTCTTCATATGCAAACAAAATAGTAACAAGAAAATGAGACTTTATCTTTAATAGTTGGAATTAACTTGTGTGGATGGTTTTTAGTCATCTACACCGTGTCAAATTAAAAAAAAAAAAAAGAATCTAGAAAGATATTATTAGTGTGACGTGGACATTTTCAAAATTAACAGCTTATTTGGTATACAAGACTACAAATAAAATAAGAAAAAATAATATTGTGAATGGAATCAAATTAAATAATGTCATTCTATGAATGGAATCAAATTAAATAATGTCATTCTATCTTATATTTGATTTATGTAAAAATTAAACTAAAATAATTTTATTTATTGATTAAAATTATTATTTTTTAAATTTATATAATTTAAATTATTAAAATAATTTTTAAAAATATAATAATAAATTTAAATTTAATCTCATGGATTAAAAATTATTCTTTTCATTTTGAAAAGATTAAATCAAATTGAGACAAAATAATTATTATTTTGTTTTATTCATCATATTATACACCAAACATTACTTAAAAGGAATTAGGACAATTATCATACGGTATTGATAAAACTAGTCTTCTATAATAATGGGACAAAGTCTTTATTTTCCAAACACTTTAAGCGTTTCCTTAGACGGGTCTTTGTGGGTTATATAATTTGGTTATTGACTCAGCTACCCCGTCAATGGAATTAATTGAAAATTAAATGTATTTTGAGGCTTCGTTTGATAATCTGAAATAAACCTTTTAAAAAATATTTTTAGTGAAAATTAACTTTCAAATATTTTAAACATCCAAATAAGAAAAATGAAGAAATGAACATTAGGAAATTATTTTGATAGTTACCAAAACGAAAGCTTAAGTAAGGAATTTTACACAGGGTTTCTACTTCTTTCATACGCACATAAGTGAATTTCAATGAATTTTCTTTTGTCTTTTCACCATTTATCGCCTTAAGTCAATGTTGGGGAGTTTATTTATTTATTATTGAAAGTTTAAAGTTAGACTTATTCTGGCTCTATTCATTTTACGAAAATTGACTTTTAAAAAATGTTTTCTGAGCAATGTTTACATTTTCTGAAAAAGTAGAAATCAATTCATGTGTGAAATTGAATTCATGAGTCTAGTTCCTCAAAAAAAGTGAAAACAATTACCAAACACAAAACAATGCGAAACACATGTTTAGTCGTTGATATTTAAAAAATTTTAAAGATATATTTTATATTAAATTTAAAATGTTGACATTTGAAAAAGAAGCAAAATTCTTTTTTTTTTTTTAATGATAAAGGAGATGATCAAAGGAAAAGCCAATTGAACATCTTTAAAACAGTTATCATATGACATAGATAGCACCGAGTCTTCTATGATGAGACCAAAGTCTTTCTTCTGCAAACACTTTATTAAATTTCTTTAAGACGGGTCTTTGGGGTTTATAATTTACTTTGATTATTCACTCACTTTTTTACAATCAATGGGATTGATTGGAAATTAATGTATTTTTAGTAAATGATTTACACTAGCTTTCTCCCATCTGCAATTCTTTCGTCTTTTGAGCAATTTCTTTTGTCTTTTCATTTTGATTGAATGTCGAAATTAAATTAAAATAAATTACATCATTAATTTTAATTAGTCTTTTGTAATGTTTCATTTTCATATGTGACCTAAAAAACTTGATTTATATAACATATCATTTTTGCTTCAATCAATTTTGCGATTCCGTACCTTCAACCATTTATAACATATCCTAAAAAACTAATAGTAAAAAAAACTCAATTTTATTTCTCAAAAATATTAGTCCAACACTAAAGTAGTTGTTGACATTTAAATTTTAGAAATATATTTTTATTAAACTTTAAAGTGCTGTCATTTAAAAAAAAAAAAACATCTAACTTGATGGAATTAATTGGATTTCGTAGTGAGGGTTTATATTCCTTAATAATATTCTTTGCCTTTAAAAAGAATTACCATAAAAAATCATGAATTTTTTTTGGCATACCAAGAATAGAACCTAGTGCAACTAGGTGATAGGAATGTATAGATAATAATAATAACAATAATAATAATAAAAAGGCTGTAATAAACCGTTATCTTAATTCATTAGTAAAGTTTTAAAATTTGAAAAATAGTAAAAGAAATAACATTTCAATGGTAGAGTTCAATTCTCCGAGTTCGTAGTTTACCTAATTATTTTATGTAATTAATTTTAAAAAATAATATTTAAAAATTTTATTATTAAATTTTAATATCTATAAATGTAATCCTTATTTACAGTCTCCTTCATGTTAAAAAATAAAATTTTGAGAATAAAATTCGATGACGGAGCCACTTCAAAGGTAATACCAATCTTCTTGAATACTCTTGATGTTAGAAAAATATTTCTAAATTACTACTAAACAATTTGAGTAAGGAAAATTTCTTAAAACTAGAATTTTCAATTTGAGGATTTTTTTTAAAGATAACTTTAAATATTAATGGATAACACGAAATTAACTAATACCATCATTTGGATAAATATTGTAAGGACTTATAATTTTTTTTGCACATAATCATACTCTTAAACCTACTTTGATTTCAGAGACTAAAATCTACTCTTTTAAAAGCTTGAGTTAAGCTTAAGATATCTCTTTAAAATAAATAAGATTAACTAGGTTATTAATTACACCTAAATAAAAAAAATTGGTAAAGACATTTTCATTCGTGTTTAGCGATCAAGTTTATGGACTTGTATATTATAACACATATTTTTGTTATATATAAGAGATTAATTTCACATTTTAATCATAGTTTTTTTTAAAAAATATGATATGAGATATTTTCAAGTTTTGTTTAGATTTAATTTCTTTTTTAGACATCTTAATGGTGCATTTTCCTTATTGATTTGTTGCATTCAAGACTTTTATTTTTGAAATGTTCCCCACAAGAATTGGACTTAGGATAGTGTAGAATTGAAAGTCTTTTATTTACCAATTAAACTAACTCTTTGTGGGTTAATTATAGCTTAATTATTCCTTCAATTACATTATCAACTCACAAGACAATATGCATAATTGATAATCCTAAATACTATTTCATTAAGAAAAAGTGAATTTAAAATTTAATTCAATTAACTTATATAATATCCTTAAAACCAAACATTTAGTAAGTTTGAGATTTAAATCTCAATTCTTATAATATTTTTTTCTTATTCTTGAATTGCAATGTCTTATATTAAAAAAAAAAAAAAAAAACAAATGAAAGCTCCATTTTAATTCAAGATTCACTTAATAAATTTCTATACTTATAAAAATAATAAATTAAATATGATACTTTAAAAAACGATATAACGATACATTATAAATATAAAATATGAAAATGATACAATTTAAAATTTTAATAAAAATTATAAAAAATTTTTTAACAAAATAAAAAAATATTTGATACTTTTATATGGACATAAATTACGAGACATTATTTTTAAATAAAGCAAAGGTATATATCTAAATTATTAATATTTTAACAAACACGAATTATTAACTCTACGATAATTTATTTTTTTCCCATATTCACTGTTTCTTAGTTTTGGCCTTTGGGTTACGTTTCTTCATTCATTTTTTTTTTTTTATATTGAAAATTTCTGCTTTAGAGAGAGCTGCCAAATATTTTGGAAAGACGGGCCGTGCAAGCAGAAAGTGGACAAGCTACAATTACCACGAAATTCGGAAATGTTGCTTGGAAGGAGAGAAAGTAATGATATGGGCCATGGAAAAAACAAGATGGAATTAGAGGGGTGTCACAGAGTGAAAGCGATTCCCAGGGATCTAGCATAGGAAACAACAATACGGGCTCGAATGGTCAAATGAATGGCAGAGGGAGAGAAGAATCAGGTGCGACAAGAGGAAGATGAAGACAGTGTTAAGGATAGTATAACTAGAACCTTGCAAGGAGTGGATCAGCTAGGCCCATTGGACAAGGCTGCATTTGATAGAGTGGAGCAAATGGGCAAATGGGCTTGGGCCAAGTCGTGAAAGAGAGTGACCGCTTTAATGATATAGAGGAAGTAAGCCAATTAATAGTTGAAGAAACAGAAGAATTGAGGGCTAGGGGAAAAGGTGGAAATTCTACGAGGATATAGAGGAGAAATTAATGGGGAGGGTGAACAAAAAAGGAAAAGGGGGAGTTAAAAAGAATAGAAGGGAGGAACAAATCTCTGCAGTAACCGAAGAATCTGATAAGATTGCAAACGGTTCCATCTCAGACGGTGGTTTTCGGAGTCGAAATAGAGTGTTATCTAGAGTTTGGGAAGAGGCAGAAGAGTGGAGGGAAGCGGAAGCCACTTGGGAGGTGGCCAAACAACTGCGTATCGTGGCCAGAGGAGACGGGCAAGCGGTAAGTCGAAAGAGCTACGAGCTGGAAGACAAGAATGATGTGTACAGGGGATGAGGAAGCTAATTTATAAAAGAAAACGGAGGAAATAAGGAGGGAGGGCAAGTAGGTTGGTTGATCAGCACTAGGAAAGGAAGTCTTGGTCGCGATACTATTCTATCCAAATCTTTTTGTTTTGTTCGTTGTTTGGTGGTTTAATTTATTGAGTTGCTGTGAATAATTTGTTACTGGGGTGGGTGGTTAGTTGTGGGATTTTTGAGTGGGTTTATTGCCTAGCTGATGGGCATAGGTGATAGGGCTCTAAAAGGTAAGTGATTCAAGGTTGTCTCCAGGGGCTTTAAGCCGAAGACAGTAAGGTCAACGAGATTTTCAATTTTTTTTATTTAAAAAAAAATATATCATTTACGTTGAACTTATATTATGTTTTTTTTTAATTAATTTTTAAACTTTTATTAATGTAAAATACTTTAAAATGATCAAAACAGTATATGCAAATAAAAAATATATAATAATAAATTGACACTAAAAATTTTCTAATTCTAATTGCTAAAATTGTGAACTAAAAAAGGAAAACAAATTTAATAAAATGTTTTTTGACTTGAGAAAAAATTGAAGCCAAAAGCATACCTTCTAAATTATTTTCAACTGTATGTATTTTTTTGAGCATGTTTAAATTCAAAATACATTTTATAGCACCAGTCTTCAATTATATATATTTTTTGGACTAAATTAATTCAATTTTTATACCTCAAAAAAAAGAAAATTTAGCTAGTGTATGGTAGCGAAGAGAGGCTGAAAATAGGTTGCAATCATACAAATAAAAAATATTCTAGGACGAGTCTTATTAAGTTAACTTTGGCCCTAAAAATTTCTAACAAAAAAATCTATGTGAAACCAAATAGCTCTAAAAAGATTATGAACTACTTGAAGAAACAAAATTAAATAGAATGCTTTTAACATAAAAAAAATAAAATCAAAGGTAAAAGCATACCTCTCAATCTGTTTTCATTTAGATATAGTTCTTTGAGCATGGTTAAATTTCCAATACTTTTTGGAATGAGTCCTGTGAATTGATTTATAGATAATATCAAACTTTGTAGATTGTAGCATTAACTTATACGATGGAATATTACTAGATAATTGATTCTTAGCTAAGCAAAGCCCCTTAAGATTAGGAAGATGATGACGCATCTAATCAGGCAATTTACCTGATAAACTATTATTTTGTAGAGCAACACTGGTCAGAAAAGAAATGTTGAAGATGGAAGCTAGAATCTTACCAGTAAGGCCCATCCTTACAGCACTTAATATCTCTAAACTAAAAAGATTACCAATTTCCTTAGGAATTTCACCTGCAAACAAGGTAAATAATCAAAGTGTTAGCTTGACTACCTATTTTTGTGTAATTATTTCAATATATTAGTTTGGAAAATTAAAAATTTTGCATTGAAAAAATGAAAAAGGAATGAAAATGTGTTTAGACTAAAGAAATCAAATTAAAGCTTACCTTCTAAGTTATTTAAACCCAAATATACTTCTTTGAGTTGTGTTAAATTTCCAATATTTCTTGGAATGAACCCATTGAATTGATTAATAGACAATCCTAATTTTTGAAGCTTGCTGCATGTGCCTATACTTGATGGAATATAACCGGATAATTCATTTACACTCAAGCCAAGTATCTCAACTTTAGGAAGATGGACACCCAAATCATCTGGCAAACTACCAGAAAGACTATTTTGTTGGAGATGAATCTCTTTCAAAGAGGAAATCTTGAAGATGGAAGATGGAATCTGACCGGATAGTTGATTGTTCCCCAAGTGCAAGATCTCTAGGTTGGACATATTAACAAGTGTTTGAGGAATTGTGCCTGTGAGACTATTATTTTTCATTCTCAACTTTTCAACTCTATGTAATTTCCCAAGCCATGATGGAATCCTCCCATTAAGGCCGTTGAAGCTTAAATCAATGAGCCTCAAACGATGCAGTTGCCCCAGTTCTTTGGGTAGATTGCCATAGAAATTGTTGCTGCTCAAATCGAGAGAAAGTAGAAATGAGAGATTTCCAAGATGAGGAGGGATTGTTCCTGTAAGATTCATCTTTGGGAGAGTCAAGGATGTGACCCTTCCATGTTTGACACCACAAGAAACACCAAGCCAGGTGCAAACAGAGTTAGAGGCCGTCCAATCGTCTGCCAAGACATTGTGAGGATCAAGGATAAGGTGTTTAAACTGGAGTAGTGCAAATTGATCAGTGGTCAGATTCCTCACAGTCATAGCTAAGCTAACCATGAAACATTGCATAAACAAAAATGAAAGAAAATGAAAGTAGGTGTTGTTCATTATTGTGGGATGCATAGTAAGAAAAGAGTTCGAAAGAGAGGAAACTAAAGTGATGCAATGGTAGGTAGGACGGTTAAGGAAGAGCCCATAAAGCTTGCTTAAATAGGGTTTTCGAGTCTAGTTCTTCAAAATCAATTCATGTCTGAAATTGAATTCAAAAGTCTAGTTCCTCAGAAAAAGCGAAAACAATCGCAAAACACAAAATAATGCGTAACACATGTTTAATCGTTAATATTTAAAAAAATTTAAATATATATTTTATATTAAATTTAAAGTGTTGACATTTGAAAAAGAAGCAAAATTCTTTTTTTCTTTTAATGATAAAGGAGATGATCAAAGGAAAAGCCAACTAAGCATCTTTAAAACGGTTATCATATGACATAGATAGCACCAAGTCTTCTATGATGAGATCAAAGTCTTTCTTCTACAAACACTTTATTAAATTTCTTTAAGACGGGTCTTTGGGGTTTATAATTTACTTAATAAATCATTATCTTAATTCATTAGTAAGGTTTTAAATTTTAAAAATAGTAAAAGAAATAAAATTTTAATTGTAGAGTTCATTTCACGAATTCGAAGTTTACTTAATTATTTTATGCAATTAATTTTAAAAAATGATATTTAAAAAATTTATTATTTAAATTTTAATATATATAAAACGTATTCTTTATCTACAGTCTCCTCTATGTTAAAAAATTTTAAAAACCTGAAAATTAAAATTTGAAATAAAATGAACCAAGTTAAATGGACTTTCATTCAACAATCAAATTATTCAAGATTAATAATAATGCCAAAACATATAGGGAACTTAATTATTTATTGTAAGAACTAGTTAGCTACTGAACCGTCGGATTAAGACACATAAAAAATCGTTTCAATTTCAACACTGGATAGTGTATATCGTGTGACAAGTGCCACCTCGTTATTTTAATTTAACTATTGAGATTTTACTCTTTAGTCAATTTCCATCTCAACCGTTGTTATTTCCGGTTGTTTTCGTGGTTCCCTTATGAGCATAAAGTTTACATTTCATAATTTTAAAAAAATTAATCTCCTGTTTTAGTGATTAATCCATATTTTTTGTTTAATAATTGTTTAAATACCCCTATTTTATTAAAAAAAATTAGTTTATATCATATTGTTGGAAAATAAAATAAAAAAATAGTAAACTATATATTCGTTAGAAATGCAATACATATATGAATTGTGATCATGAGGGCATTAAAAAATAAATAGATAAACAATTAATAAAAAAGAGCCCAGTCCACTAAGATGAAAGAAAAGCATTACTGATGGTTTCAACAGTTGAACAAGAAAAAAATGGGAATTTTACATTGCTCTTAAAATTCCCTTTGATTTTAATAAGAAATTCTGCCATTTTCGTCGTGTTAGTTTAGTATATACCAGACTGAGAATTCTTCAGATTTTCTGTGACATAGTACATTGATAGTCATTTCATTTGAGAGAATATCATTTAGTAAGTCATCAAGTCCAGTAATACCATCAGCCTGAGAAAGCAAGGTGGGATATATAAGATTTCTCAAAAGATATGCATTCAAGATGATTAGAAACAATTACTGTACCCCTTAACAGTACCTTCTACAACAGAGTGATAGTCCATCCCTTGGGGATCCTGAAAATTAATTTAAAAACAGATTTGTGATCAATTAAAAGGAGAAATGAATTATTGTTGTTGCTAGGTTTAGTAAAATATGATATACATTTACATATTGACTTGCTGCATTTAAAATTTTATTTTTGACTTATTTTTAATATGGAATCAAAATATTAAAAATAAAATAGACTCCATCTTTAGTAGTAGAATTAACATGTGTGGATGGTTTTTAGTAAGTCAAATTAAAAAAAAAATCTAAAAACATATTATTAGTCTGTTGAGGAAATTTTGGAAATTAATGACATGTTTGATATATAAGATTATGAATAAGATAAGATAAAATGATATTTTTAATAAAATTAGATTAAATAATGTAATCCTACCTTATATTTGATTTATACAAAGATTAAAGTAGAATAATTTTATTTGTTGGTCAAAATTGTCATTTCTCAAAGTTTATATAATTTAAATTATTGAAGTAATTTTTGAGTGTATAATACAACATGTAAATTTAATCTCAATGAATTAAAAATTATAATTTTCATTTTAAGAGGATTAAATTATCCTAAACCAAACATAAAATAAAATGATTATCATCCTATCTTATTTATCATCTAATGCATTAAATATTATCTAAAAAAAAAAATTAAGACAATTGTTATATGATATTGATAACACTAGTCTTCTACAATAACGAGACAAAAACTTTTCTTTTTCGAACACTTTAAAATTTTCCATAGCCGGGTCTTTGGGGTTTATACTTTATTTTAATTATTGACTCACTTTTCCGCAATTGATTTGAAAAGGCTACCCCATCAATTGGATTGATTAGAAACTAAATGTATTTTGAGTAAGGGATTTTACACAGGGTTTCTTCCCAATTCTTTCATACCCACAGAATTGAATTTCAATGAAATTTCTTTTGTCCTTTTCACCTTTTGTCGCTTAAAGTTGATGTTGGAGGGTTTATTTATTTATTAATTATTGAAAATTTAAAGTTAAACTTATTCATAACTAAATTTTGATTATGAAATTTGAGTGAAACATGCCTAAAGTAAAATACTACTATTTCTAATTACAAAATTACAAAATTTTATTTTGTACTTATCCATCTACATCTTCATTCATTGATTTTTTCTTAAATTATAAATCCCAATTCTTTATCATGATTTTTTAAAATCCCTTTTATAAGAGTATTATAACTATCACAATAGACAAAATTTACACAAAATTCTTTAGTGAAATTTGTAAAATTCTTTTTTAAAAATAATTTAATAAAACTTTAATAAAAAATTTAAAGTGATAAATTGATAAAAATTTAATATGAAAATTAATAATATGTAAAAGAAATTATTAAAATGTTATTTATAATTTAAATTTGATCGATATTTATTCAATAGTAAAAGTTTTGTAATATTTTTATTAAAAATATCTATCTAAAAAATATATCAAATTTTATTAAAATTTTTTCAAATTATATAGATTTGATCTATGTAATGAGATTTTTTAATTTGTTGATTTTGTTTTCTGATTTTAATTTTTATTTAATTGTTTTTATTAAATCACTTCACGAATTTCATTTAAAAAATTTTATTTAAATCTTTCCTCACTACAAAAACAATGGTTGGTAAGTCATACCTCAAAACACATAATATAATTATCTTAGAATTTCCGTGATACTACTCTTGCAAGCTATAACTAACAATTTAGATAGACCATAAGGTGCATAAATTAAAATAAAATAATAGCATTTAAATATTAATAAAATATCAAACATAAATCCTTTCACAAGAAAAGTTTCCAAAACAAATTTTGTTAGGAAAATGAGGTCCTATTAGTTTTGGACTAAGTAAAGCCATGGACCTTGATATTTCATTTTACATAGAGCCCTAACTGTTTAATAAAAAAAAAAGAGGTAGGGTTGTTTTGTGGTGGTGTTGCAAACCAAGAAGAGAAAGAAAAAATGCCAGAAAAAATTAGAGAGAAAAAAGAGAAGAGAGAGTTGGTTGAACAGAAGTTGATTCATGATTTGATTGAGTTGAAACTTTGTCATGAGATTTATGATTCAGAGTTTTATATTCTGAATGGTGAAGATTGAGTTTGAAGCTCTCTAGGAAGAAATTTATGGTGTATTTGTTGAGTCACCTATTTGATGATATTTCTTCAATTATCTCTCTAGTTATTGATTATCTCTAGTTTTAACTAAAGAAAAACTTTATATATCCATTATTTGATAGTGAAGATTTTTATGGTGGTCCGTAATTTTTTCTTTTACACTGAAGGGTTTTTCACGTAAATCTTGATGTGTTTTATTTTTTTATGTTTTTTATTATTGATTGTTGTCTATTGCTGTAGATTTATTACGATATATTATTTTTGTATTATTGTGATTATTGCTTTAGGCGCAACAAATTCTTGTAATCATAAGCTTCTATTTATTTTCCTCGTACAGTTGGTTTTCATCTCATTTGCAATATGACAGAAACTGATGCCTCCAGAGCTGTTAATGGTACCAAGTCTCCTACTGGAATATCAAGAAACAAGAGTGTGAATTTTAGTAGTGAATCGGGTCAATTTCAGGCTTTATAAGTTGATCCTTATCTAATATTGATACGTGATCAAAATACACAATTTGATAGCTTTTTTTCTTTGCCTTATTGTTTAGTGTGTTTCTCTATCCTAGCCTTTATTAGTTTCAAATGTCAGTAGTCGCAGTTGTAATTATGATATCAATAATGATAATGCAAACGCTGCAATTTCAGCCTAAAATAATAATAATAATTTACAATTAGATGCTTAATTTCTTTTTCAAATGATTTTAAGAGTATATTTTTTTTCGTATCAGCTTGATTGTTTAAGAATCAAATTTTATGTGACAAGAAAATGAGATTCCATCTTTGTAACCAACGGAATTAACCTACGTGAGTAATTAATTTTTAGTGATCTATACCTATCTCGTGTAACAAAAATTTTTCATGTAAAATTATAAAGAAAAAACGAAAAATAAGGAAGCTGAGGTGGGAACATATTATATATCAAAGGAATTAGGTGAAGTGATTGGCAAACTTGTTTTTTACGATTATCATAAATAACATTGATAACACTAAGTCTTCTATGGTGAGACTAAAGTCTTTCTTTTACAAATACTTTATTAAATTTCTCTTAGGGTGAGTCTTTGGGATTTATAATTTACTTTGATTATTGACTCACTTTTCCGCAATCAATGGGATTGATTGGAAATTAGATGTATTCTCGGTAAGGGATTTACATTGACTTTCTCACCTCCCAAGTTCTTTAGTCCTTTGTAAACTATATATTTGTTCGAAATGCAATACATATATGAATAGTGATCATGAGTGCTTTAAAAAATAATAGATAAAAAATTAATAAAAAGGAGCCTAGTCCACTAAGATGAAAGAAAAGCATTAATGATCGTTTCAACAGTTGAACAAAAAAAAAAAAAAGGAATTTTACATTGCTCTTAAAATTCCCCTTCATTTTAATAAGAAATTCTGCCATTGTCGTCGTGTTAGTTTAGCATATACCAAACTGAGTATTCTTCAGATTTTCTGTAACATAGTACATTGATAGTCATTTCATTTGAGAGAATATAATTTAGTAGTGGAATTAACATGTGTGGATGGTTTTTAGTCACCCACACTAAGTCAAATTAAAAAAACAAAAATCTAAAAACATATTATTAGTGTGTTGAGGACATTTTGGAAATTAATGGCATGTTTGATATATAAGATTATGAATAAGATAAATGATATGTTTAATAAAATTAGATTAAATAATGTAAACCTATCTTATATTTCATTTATGCAAAGATTAAAGTAGAATAATTTTATTTGTTGGTCAAAATTATCATTTCTCAAAGTTTATATAATTTACATTATTGAAGTAATTTTTGAGTGTATAATACAAATGTAAATTTAATCTTAATGAATTAAAATTTATCTTTTTCATTTTAAGAGGATTAAATTATCCTAAACTAAGCATAAGATAAAATGATTATCATCCTATCTTATTTATTATCTTATGCATTAAATATTATCTAAAAAAAAATTAAGACAATTGTTATATGATATTGATAACACTTGTCTTCTATAATAACGAGACAAAATCTTTTCTTTTTCGAACACTTTAAAATTTTCCTTAGACGGGTCTTTGGGGTTTATACTTTATTTTAATTATTGACTCACTTTTCCGCAATTGATTTGAAAAGGCTACCCCATCAATTGGATTGATTAGAAATTAAGTGTATTTTGAGTAAGGGATTTTACAGAGGGTTTCTTCCCACTTCTTTCATACCCACACAATTGAATTTCAATGAAATTTCTTTTGTCCTTTTCACCTTTTGTCGCTTAAAGTTGATGTTGGAGGGTTTATTTATTTATTAGTTATTGAAAATTTTAAGTTAAACTTATTCATAACTAAATTTTGATTATGAAATTTGAGTGAAACACGCCTAAAGTAAAATACTACTATTTCTAATTACGAAATTACAAAATTTTATTTTGTATTTATCCAGCCACATCTTCATTCATTGATTTTTTCTTAAATCATAAATCCCAATTCTTTATCATGATTTTTAAAAAACCCTTTCATAAGAGTATTATAACTATCACAATAGACAAAATTTACACAAAACTCTTTAGTGAAATTTGTAAAATTCTTTTTTAAAAATAATTTAATAAAAACTTTAATAAAAAAATTTAAACTGATAAATTGATAAAGTTTAATATAAAAATTAATAATATGTAAAAAAATTATTAAAAAATTATTTATAATTCAAATTTAATTGATACTTATTCAATAGTAAAAGTTCTATAATATTTTTATTAAAATTATCTATCTAAAAAATATATCAAATTTTATTAAAATTTTTTCAAATTTTGTACATTTGATCTATATAATGAAAATTTTCAATTTATTGATTTTGTTTTTCAATTTTAGTGTTTATTTAATCGTTTTTAATAAAACACTTCATGAATTTCATTTAAAACATTTTATTTAAATCTTTCCTCACTACAACAACAATGGTTGTAAGTCATACGTCAAAACAGGTAATATAATTATCTTAGAATTTCCGTGATACTACTCTTGCAAGGTAGGACTAACAATTTAGATAGATCATAAGGTGCATAAATTAAAATAAAATAGTGATGTGATGTGATGATTTATGATGCACTGATGAATGATATATAGCATTTAAATACTAACAATTTATCAAATGTAAATCCTTTCGCAAGAAAAGTTTCCAAAACAAATTCTTGTAATGATAAGCTTGTATTTTGTTTCCTTATACAGTTGGTTTTCATCTCATTTGCAATATGACAGAAACTGATGCCGCCAGAGCTGTTAATGGTACCATGTCTCCGACTGGAATATCAAGAAACAAGAGTGTGAATTTTAGTAGTGAATCGGGTCAATTTCGGGCTTTATAAGTTTATCCTTATCTAATATCGATACGTGATCAAAATACACAATTTGATAGCTTTTTTTCTTTGCCTTATTGTTTAGTGTGTTTCTCTATCCTAGCCTTTATTAGCGTCAAATGTCAGTAGCAGTAGTTGTAATTATGATATAAAAAATGATAATGCAAACGCTGCAATTTCAGCCCGAAATAATAATAATAATTTATGGTTAGATGCTTAATTTCTTTTTGAAATGATTTTAAGAGTATATTTTTTCGTATCAGCTTGATTATTTAAGAATCAAAATTTATGTAACAAGAAAATGAGATTCCATCTTTGTAACCAACGGAATTAACCTATGTGAGTAATTAATTTTTAGTGATCTATACCTATCTCGTATAACAAAAATTTTCATGTAAAATTGTAAGGAAAAAACAAAAAATAAGGAAGCTGAGGTGGGAACATATTATATATCAAAGGAATTAGGTGAAGTGATTGGCAAACTTGTTTTTTACGATTATCATAAGTAACATTGATAACACTAAGTCTATTATGGTGAGACTAAAGTCTTTCTTTTACAAATACTTTATTAAATTTCTCTTAGGATGAGTCTTTGGAATTTATAATTTACTTTGATTATTGACTCACTTTTCCGCAATCAATGGGATTGATTGGAAATTAAATGGATTCTCGGTAAGGGATTTACATTAACTTTCTCACCTCGCACGTTCTTTAGTCCTTTGAGCACTTTCTTTTGTCTTTTAATTTTGATTGAATGATGGAATTAAATTAAAATAAATTACATCATTATTTTAAATTAGTTTTTTGTATTGTTTCATCTTCATATATTACCTAAAAAGCTTGATTTCCATAACATATCATTTTTGCTTCAATCAATTTTGTGAGTCCATACCTTCACCTATTTATAACATATACTAAAATAATTTTAATAGAAAAAATACTCAATTTTATCTCTCATCCAAAACTAATTGTTGATATTTAAATTTTAGAAATATATTTATATTAAATTTTAAAGTGTTGACATTTTAAAAAGAAAATCTAAGTTGATGGAATTGATTAGATTCTGGGTATATATTCATTAATAATATTATTCGCCTTTAAAAAGAATTACCATAAAAAGTTATGAGCTTTTTTTGGCATACTAAGAATGGAACCCAGAGCAACTAAATGATAGGTATGTATAGATAATAATAATTATTATTATTATTATGATAAAGCTGTAATAAATTGTTATCTCAATTCAATAGCAGTGTTTTAAAATTGAATAATAGTAAATGAGATAATATTTTGCTTGTAGAGTTCAATTCTCAAATTCGAAGTTTAATTAATTAATACAATTAATTTTTTAAAAAATGACATTTAAAAGCTTTAAAGTTTAAATCTCAGTATCTTAAGGTTTAAATTGCAATATCTGTAATTTTTATTTATTTGTAATCTCCTTTAAATAAAAAAAAAAAAACCCAGAACTTTAAATTTGTAGTGGAATGAACCAAGTTAAATGGGCTTTCACTCAACAACCAGATTAGTAAAGATTAATAATACTACCAGAACAGATACGAAACTTAATTATTTATTATAAGAACTAAATTGTTATCGAACCGTCGGATTAAGATGCATGAAAAATCATTTCACTTTCAACCATTGATTATTATATGTTGCGACCAGCATCACCTCCTTATTTTAATTTAATTGTTGGGTTTTTACTCTTTAATCCATTTTCATCTCAATCGTTGTTGTCAGTTTGGATGTTCCTGTCGTTTTTGTGGTTCGCCTATGAGCAAGAGAGTTACACTTCATAATTTTAAAAAAGTTAATCCTCTATTTCAGTAATTAATTCATGATTTTTTGTTTTAAATAATAGTTAAAATCCCTTTATTTAAATAAAAAATTATTTTATATCATATTGTTGGTAAATAAAATAAAAAAAATAATAAACCATATATTTGTGAGAAATGTATTACATATATGAATAGTGATCATGATTGTGTTAAAAAGAGTTACATGAAATTTCGTATGGGAAGTTCATTAAGTTTTTTATTAAAAATTAATAAATTAAAATTAAAATATAAAATCAAAAATAAAAAATTTTATCACATAGATCAAATAGCAAAATTTGAAAAAAAAATTAATAAATTTTTAAATATTTATTAAATAAACATTTTCAAAAAAAAATATTGACATAATTTTTACCATTAAATAAGTATTGCTCAAATTTAAATTATAAATAATATTTTTAATAATATTTTTATGTATTATTGATTTTTAAATTAAATTCTATCAATCAATTAATTTATATTTTTTACTAAAATTTTTATAAATCATTTAAAAAAATTTCACAATCTTCACCTAAATAAATTTATTTAAGTTTTGTCCTAAAAATAATGATCCTTTGCATTAGAAAGCCTTGTAAAACTGTTAAACAGATCATTGATTCATCCTTTAACCAAAGAAAAGTTATTGTACCAAGTCCATATTGAAATAAGTTACTATAGTGAAAGACATATCTCCATAAAAGTTAGACAACTAGTTCGACGTTAAGCCAAGAGGCTGCCATAATCTTGAATATCGACTAAAATACTTTGATTATATGTTTGATCTATGAAATGCTTATGTTTAGTATTATCTTGATAGAGCAACCGATCCGCACGCTGTTTAAATAGTATTAAATAGTATTATCATGACTCTACCACTCGAAGGGCCCGAAACTAAAGCCGTCAATTACCAGAGCCTTGGCATTACTACCTGCTGCTGTGTTAGAAATGGTATCAGAGCTAGCTTGCCAGAATAGAGTGAAGAAATTATATTTCTAATTCTTGATTATTGACGATGGATGGGAAAAGCCAAAAGAAAAATTTATTTTCATGGATTTATCAACCACTAGTACTTCTAGTTCTCAACCCTCATCTTCTAGATATTCTTTTAGTTTATCCTCTTCCCCTTCTCCTATACTTAAAAAGTCTTCTTCTTCTAAGTTAAAATTTTTATATAAAGTAGATTATATCCTATAAGAAAAGAAAACCCAACAAACAATCTTTCCCCTTCTAAATTCTTACATAACTTTCTCAAACTCTTCCCCTTCCCTTACTAGATCTATAAAAACCCTTTTAAAACCAAAATACCTAGCTCTAAAATAGTATATTCAAGCCATAAACTTTAATTAATGTATTCTTCCAACAAGAACTCAAGAGCATTTTGTTACTCTTCAAATCTCATAAAGATTTTCTCAACAGTGGTCAAAACAAAGATACACTCACATTCATTTTAGTGCTATCAAAGTAGCCTTGACTCTATGGCAGAAATAGTATTTTTGTATGTATCAAAATGGCTTTATTGGATACAAGATTCAAAGAATACAAGCATGCAATACTTGGCATAGTTGAGACGATGCTCAATGCATGAAATATCTTCTTCACAGTCTTCCCAAATTATAATATATCTTTTAATGATTCAACATTGTTAGATGCTTTAAAGTTAAAGTCTAGATGTAAGAACTGAGATGAAAAGACTCCAGGCAACCCTTCACTACCAAATGGCATACAGAGTTCAAGATCATGCCATTAACTTGCCTTTTTCTCATTCAAGTGATGCTATTTTCGTAAAGATGAAAGTGGCAGACAAGATTCCCAGACATGTTCACAATCCAAAGCAAATCTCAAATGAAGAACTTGCCACACTTCTCCCAAAGTCATGGATGACAAGTTATCAAAATATTTAGAAGCAAGATGAACTAATTCAACACTTTGATTCAACCTACAAGACAAACCAGGATGGCACTATAACAATTGAGTTTGATTATAGCAAAGAAAAAGATGTTCCTCCTTCAACAATCTTTCCAACACAATTCATGATGTAAAGATGCTACGTTGATCCACTACATGTTCCAGTTACACACTTTCAATCTAATGAAAATCCTATACATGCATACAGATCTCTACAAGGACATTGTTATTTGGACACTGATTGTAGATGTGTAGAATATCAAAAAGACTTATACAGAAGCTTCTTAGATAATGATGATGATGATATTCCAAAGAAGCAAAAGAAAAAAAAGTCTTCTGAGCAAAAGCTAAAAAAAAAGATATAAGAATGGAGACCCTGAAGTTAATCTCCTTGGTGAACAATTAGGAAAGTTTGACTATTATGTCATATATTCTAAAAAAAAAAAAATCCTCCTCAAACCTGCAACACCCAAGACACACACAAACCAGATTTTACGTAACCTTTACTTCAAATATCCATGATGCAACCAAGCTACCCAAACTCAAATTTTTCTCCTTTCTAAGAATTTCATGAAGAGCAATACAAACACATTACAAAGATTCCAAACCCCACTGACAGAGATGAATATAAGAACTAGAAAAGTGTTTTTCATGCTGAAATAGTCTTAAACTGGCAAATTGAGAATTCTTTTCAGCAGAATGCATACTTGTACAAAATTGAACACAAATTGGACCAAGTCAGTCATCATTTTGATCAGAGCCTTGTCAATATTCAAAATATTATTATTGAAATGCAATCAAGGATAATAACTCTTGATTAAGAGCTTAGATACATGGTTGAAACTAACACTGGATTCACTTATGCTTTCACTAAAAGAGAAAAAAAATGAAAAGCTTAAAGATTCAACTTGCAGATCTTCAAAATTAGCTCCGTAAAAAACAACAAGTAGCCTCCAGTTACAATATCTTCACTTCTTTCAACACAGGAATGCATGACACCCCTTACTAAGCCTATACCCCTTTTCCTCCTTACCAACCATACAATCTTTCAACCTCACTTCTAAAACCTTTCTTAACACCATTCCAATATAAACCTCTTCCCACATCCATACCAACATCTTCACAACCAAAACAATACTTCATTCCTATTTCAGACTAACCAGAATAACCTCATTTTGGCACAACTGGAAAATGAATTCACAGATTTCAAAAAAAACAAACAGTTAATCTAAAACCAAAAAAAGTTATAAAATAACCATTTTCTCAACCTCCAAAGCCAAAACCAAGCTCAAGTTCTACATTTTAAAACCATCCACCTTAATCAAACCAAAAACCTATACAACTCATGATCTCTCATACATAAACCCTTCTAGACATGATTCATCAAATGCCCAAGACAATATCTCTCAATATTCCCTTGAAGATATCTTTCTTTTCACTTTTCAGACTGAATCTCAGATGGAGACTATTAAATCAGATGTTTCAATTAAATTAGATGATTCAAATGATTTAGATGAGTCAGCACTACTTCATATCTTCATGACAGAACCAATAGTTAAAGTTTTAGATGATAATCAGTAGTCCATAATCTTGATGGAATAGATACTGAACAATACCTTCCTTTACAACAAACACAAGTTTCTCTCTCTACATTAAAGTTTTCAATCTTTACCATTGATGATATTCCTCCTTTAAAATGGCCCTCAAGGTTCTAAGAGTTCTTAGCATGGGGATTAATTGAACTAAACTCCAATCTCAATGTTACGATAAACACAATCTTGATTAGATTTGTTTTCAGACTAGTTGGAACTTTAAAAAAATTTTGGCATAACATTGGTAAATACAAACAACTCTAGTTTCTTCAATGCCCAACAATCACAAAAGCTGTATTTCAATTTACAGTAATATTTTGTGACTAAGAAACTCACAAATTAAAAAAGATCATAAAATAATTCTTCAAGTTAAAATGCTATTCCTTCCATCCAAAAGATCTTGATAGACACTATCAATAATTTTTTTAATATTTTTACATACTTGATGGATTTGATGATGTCAACCTGAAGCAAGCTTGTTTCAACTCTATTCGAGAAGAACTTGCATAGCAAACAAGGACACAACTGAATCTTAGATCATTTAATGTTAGAACCATGAATCTTGGAGATATTTACAAGATGATATTGAAAGCCCTTGGTAAGATTTACAAGTGGTACAGCTATATCAAAAACTTGGTGAGCTCTAAAAGGTTAGAAACATCATGCTCCTACTCTTTTTCTGGACTCAAGATCAAATGTTCTTTCAAAGACTCCACATGTCTCTGCAATCACAAGAAAAAAGAAGCATTTCAGAAAATTTAGATTTCTTATAAATTACATTTCTTCAGATCTAAAAAGCTATTCAGAAAAGCAAAAAAGCCCAAAAGTTTTCAAAGATTCAAGTTTGTAAGGAAGAAAAAGGACCCAAAGATCAAATAGTTAAAAATGTTTTCTTTGTGAAAAACCAGGACATTTTGCAAAGAATTGCCTAAAGTCATACAAAAGATCAATCAAGATTATTCAAAATATTGCTAATATCTCTAGTATTAATCTCTTTAATGATGACTTTGAATCAATCTTTTCCTTTGATGATGAGCAGAATAAAAGATCCCTATTTATGATCAAGCAATTTGATGATGATGAGGCAGATTCAACCTCAGATTACTTAGATGAATTTACAAATGATCAATACTATGACTACATAACAGTCTAAAAACTTTAAAAAATGCAAACTTTTTAGCCTCCAAAATTACTCCTAACTTCAGTTCAGATCTTTACTCACAAACATTTTCCTCCCATAACAATCATAACTTTCTTTGACACTAGTGTAACCTAAACCATAGCAAATCCCCTTGTTTTACCATTAAAACCTTTGAAAAAAATAAAAGACCTTCTTCAAAATTACTGATTAAATTGAATTCTTTACAGACTTTATCAGTAACCCTGTTACCTTTCAGATTTTCTCAAGTTGTCAAATAATTCAAAAGATTTTAAGATCTCCACTTTTCCAAAAAAACCTTGTTATTGATTTTGATGTCATAACTAGTATACCAAGTTTAAGACTTAGTGAAAAGGGTATAAAGTTTGAAAGTTATTTCAGACCTTGAAAAAACCTTTCCAACATTTTCACCTTAACCATCCAACAAATGTCTTCCAGGAATTTAAACAAAAATTCATTCATTTTTCATGTGCAGAAAATAATTCAGAATTGCTCCAGAAATGTAACCACCCTCTTTGGAAAAACCCTAAATTTTTCATTACCCTTTCCTTTAAAAAAGATGAAAATGCCAATCCCACAAAAGTAATTTATTCAAGCATGAACCCAGATTATTTCTAGTTGGCAATCCAAGAATGTTCCCTTCTTCAAGCTCAATGATTAGTTAAACCAACCTTTTCTCCATGGGCATGTGAAGCATTTTATATCAATAAATGTTCAGAACAAGTTCGTGAAAAATTAAGATTGGTAATTAATTACAAGCCTCTTAACATTTTTTTTGTAGATGATAAGTTCTTTCTTCAAGACAAAAAAACTTTGCAAATTTGGCAAATGCAAAAATCTTCTCCAAGTTTGACCCAAAAATAAGATTTTGATAATTAAATATACATCTATAGGACAGATACAAAATGACATTTTGTATCCCTCAACACTATTTTCAGTGGATAATTATACCTTTTGGATTAAAAGTTGCTCCTTCACTATTCCAAAAAGCAATAACGAGGATATTTTTCCCATTCTTGATAATGCATTGATTTACATTGATGATATCTTACTATTCTCTCTAGATGTCACATTTCATACACAACTATTGGATAAGTTCTAGTAAATTATTCAATAGTATGGGATAATGCTCTTAAAGAAAAAAATGATCATTGGCGCCTCAAAAATTAATTTCTTAAGCATTCATTTAAAATATGAACAGTACATAGCCTAGCATGACATTGCTCAAACACTTACAAATTTTTCTAATTAAAATCTTTTCAAGAAGCAAGTACAATAATTCATTGGTGTACTCAATTACATGAGTGAATTTCTCTTAGATTTTGCACAATTAACTCATCTTTTTAGATAGATGTTAAAGAGAGAACCTCCTACATGGTCCTAAAAGTAATACAGATCTTTAAGAAAAGAGCACAATCATTTCCAACTTTAAATATTTCTTCAAATAGAAAAAAAATACTGTAGACAAATGCAAGTGAATAATTTCGATTAGCAATTCTTTTAGAAAAAAATGGAATTAGACAAATCTGTGATTACAAGAATGGTAAATTCAAATATTCAAAAATCTATCATCACTCTACACTAAAAGAAATTTTAGTTATAAAGTATGAAATCCAAAGATTTGAATTTCATCTCATTGAATATCATTTTTTTGTGGAATTAAATATGTCAGCCTTTGATCAAATGCTTAATTTCAAAAAGAAACAGATGCCAAATGCATAGTTACTCAGAGTTTCTCAGTGGTTTTCACAATACTCTTTCACCAAAACACATATAAAAGATAAAGATAACATCCTCCCAAACATGCTTAGCAGATCTCTTCCAAAACTTCTTTCAAACTTCTTACGAATTATTCCAGTCATTTTCATGATGAATCCGATACCTTCTTCCTTACAAGCTTCATCTTCTACAAATCCTTTTTTTCCTCATTCTCAAAAACCCTATCTTGATGATGAATTTGATTTACCTGATGAATTTCTTACCCTCTTAGTAAAAAGTCTTCCTTCAAAGTTACCAAGACTTCTCACCACTCAAACCCTTGACCAAAAAGCCCTATACCTCCTACTAAAATACCAATCCAAAATACTCAGAAAGCTTGGAGACTCCTCTATTCAATCCTTTGGTATACATCCTGAATACCCCTTCATCCATCCTTTTAAATATCTTGATCCATTTTGTTTCCCAAAAAAATAGTTTGTTTTATGTGGTACCTTTGTCATCTTCACTATATAGCTGTTGAATTCCCACTCCCAAAGCTCCAAACACTCATTCATCTTTTTTAACAATCCACTATCAACCCTATAAAACACCAACTAGACTTCAATCATTAGCATCTTAAGTTTTTCTTCAACTAGTTCAAAATCATTCCACTTTGGATCAAATGGATAAACACTTATGAAAGATACACAATAGTTTTTTTTTATCCTAACATTATTTTGATTTTTTATAGATCTTGCAATTGTTTGGCAAAAGAACCCTAGTATTTCCCTTATGCAGCAATTTATAGCTCCCAAGGTTATTCATTATCAGATTCTCTTTTTGATCACCCTACTAAATACACTAAATTTCAAAGATAAATTTGTGAAATGAATCATAAGATTTCCAAATAAAATTGGTTAGAGCTCTAAGATGATGTTCTATGGGAAAACTGCCCTCATGAATACAATTATCAACTCAAAATTGATAAGAAGATTTATGAGACCAGATTTGATGGCGCATAGATAGAACCTCTTCCTGAAACCACAAAATATGAACTTGACAATGCAAGACCAATAGAATGAAATCCTTACTAGAAACTTCTTGAAGTTCTCAAAGAAATGGAATGGTAAGAATCCCAAAACCCTTATGAAGATTTTGATCCAGATCAATAGTTAGAAAATTTGAGTTATTATTTTACTCTAGAAACAGACAACTAACACCTCAACCTCTCTCCAGAATACACTTACCACTCTTTCAAATGATGTTGATCAAGTTAAAAATCCACTTATGGTTCTCCCAGACAAAAGATTCATTGTTCCAGTCCAATTATATATAATTATGTGTGATAATTTTTAATTTCTCCAGAAGACTCCAAAATTTAATGATGATGCCTCCATATCATGACAACTTTATGTTTGGTCTACTTTTAGTCAAGTCATGTCTACTTTATATCATATAAGTGATGAGTCATCTTTATTTTTTTAAAGTCACTTTAGCTTCATGTCAAGTCTTTTATAAAGTCATGACTTTCATCATAATTTCATCTTATTAGGTTACTATTCTTTTACTTTTTCTTTGCATAAATAATGTGCTCATTCTCTAAAAAGGTATCATAAGAAAAGTTTAAGTTTCTCTTGTAAGAAATATTTTTTATAAAAACATGTTTGGCTAAAAACTCTATTATCTTTTGGTAATTCTTTCATCTTTCTTCTATGGTTAAAGTTTTAATTTCATGTTTCTTCAATCTATTCTATAGTTTACAGTGATATAAGTTGAGTATGCTCTGCAGTTATCATAGTATTATTGATCTTCTGTATCAGAAAGCCTTGTAAAACTGTTAAACAGATCATTGATTCATTCCCTTAGTCAAAAAAAAATTACTGTACTAAGGCCATACTAAAATAAGTTACTATAGTAAAAGACATACTTTTATAAAAGTCAAGCCAACAATTCGACGTTAAGCCAAGAAGGTGTCATAGTCTTTATTATTGACTAGAATACCTTGATTATATGTCTGATCTATGGAATGCTTACGTTTGGTATTATTTTGATAGAGTAACCGATCCGTACACTATTAAAATAGTATCAGATAGTATTGTCATGACTCTACTATCCAGAGAGCTTGAAACTGAAGCGGTTAGTAACCAATGCCTTGGCACTACTTAGAAATGAGTTGAACAAAAAAAGATAGTGGGAAACTGTACAGCCCAATTGTTTAAGCCTATGAAATCTGAGAATTTTACATTGCTCTTAACATTCCTCTCGATTGTAACAAGAAATTCTGCCATTGTTATCGTGTTAGTTTGGCATATACCAGGCTGAAAATTCTTCTCATTTTCTGTAACATGTTACATTGATAGCCACTTCATTTGAGAAAAGATCATTTAGTAAGTCATCAACTCTAATAATACCATCAACATGAAAAAATAAGGTGGGATATATAAGATTTTTCAAAAGCAAATGCATTCAAGATGATTAGAAATAATTATCGTACCACTTAACAGTTCCTTCTACATCAGAGTGATAGTCCATCAAAAAGATTTTTGATAAATTAAAAGGAGAAATGAATTATTGTTGTTGGTGGCTTTTGTAATAAGATGATATTATAGCATGTCAGATCTTGATTTTTATAAATATGGAATCACTCAGCCAATTGCACCCAACTAAATGTTTCAATTACTATGGTTATTCACCTTTCCTATAAATTTAAAACCTTGCAGATTAAAAGATTGCAGACCCTGATTTACACTATTGATATATCAAAGAAGCTGATTTAACAAGAATAGGGAAAATGGAATGCCTACCTGATTTCGAATCCTGTAGCCAAGCTACATAGCAATTTCGTCTTTGTAGTCGTGGTTGTTGTCATCGTGAGGGCTTTTTGCCGAGTTCGGAGACCCAATCACTGAAATAGGGCTTGTTAACATCGTAACTTAGTGAGTCAAGGAGTTGATCGACGAGTTTCTCTAAAACCCATAACTCCATTACTGGCTTTCTAAGATGCGACATTTCGCTTCCTTTTCATTTCACCAGAAATGGGTTTACTCCAATTCTTGTCCCCCTCCCACCTCTCTTGTCTTTGGGTTTTTTACTAGTAATGTGAGTGAAAGAAGGAGCTTGAAATGAATGTAAAAAGGACAGAGCTTGGAGAAGAAAGGAAAATCTTTGAAGAAGACATCTAACAGAGAGAAAGAGAGGGAAAGAAAGGAAAGGAAAGAAAGAGAAAAAGAGGTAGAGATCTCGTGATATAAAAGGAAGAAGCAAAGAATAAAAGTGAATTTAAAGAGAGAGAAAATGGGCTTTACAGAGAGAAAATAAGGAATGAAAGAAGAAGCGAAAAGAATGAGGTTTTATGGTTTGTGCTGTGGGCTCTCAGCTACGTTTAATCCCACTTTGAGAACAAAATTTTTAGATTTCATATAATAAATTTACTTTCTATTTTAACTTTAATCGGATGATTTAAGTGAGTTAAAAAGAGTAATTTTTCCCTTATTTTTTATCCAACAATGCTAATTTTTTATTGCAATATAAATTAATTATTTTGCATTCAAAATTCTTTGTTAGATTTAATTGTTTTTTAATTATCCAAAAAAGATTTAATTATTTTTAAATATCCAAAAATGTTTTTAATTTATTTTTTATTTTAGAAAATGGGATTGGATATTATTCTTTTTTTATCAAATAAAATTATTAAAGTTGAAATAAATTAAAATAAATTGCTAATATCTGTCAAATATTAAATTTTTAATTTTAATGATTAAAATTTAAATTGATCAAAATTTAAATTTTAATAATTTTAAATACACAAAAAATTAATTAAGACTGTTATTAAATGAATGCATATATGAATATCTCTTTACTTTTTAATATCATGAATAAACTAAAAATTATAATGAAAATTGTCTTACTTTCATAAAATTGATACATCATTATCTCTTATTTCTTTTTTAATTTCTATCACATGATTAATAATAATTGAAATAACATGTATTTTAAATTCAAGAAAAATAGTTTTATCTTCATATATATATATATATATTATATCTATCTTATTTCTTCTTTATTTTCTTTCGCTCGCGCGTGTATATTTATATATATATATATATATAACTAATACTTTAATAGCATAACTAATACTTTAAGAGCCTAATCATCCAAAATTTTGTCAATTGCTTAAAAACAATGAAACAAATTCATTTTTCACAATTAAATTCAATTCTTTAAGGAAAGAATATAAAATATCATAAAAACTAAAAATACATATAAAATTATTTTTTTCGTACTTAAAACTTAGAATTTTGTTTAATTAGTTTGTACAATTATAAATAATATTTAATAAATTTTGAATTAAAATCTCAATACATGTAAAAATTTTTATTTTTAAAACCATAATATTTTACAAAAAAGTAAAAAAACAAATCATATACTTGCAAATTTGTTTGAATTAAATTTAACCTTAAACTAATTGCCATTGTAATGTGCGAGTATACTAAAATAAAGGGGCAGTGAGAAAGCAAAATTAAAATTGCATGAAAATAATTAAGAGAAAAGAGGTGAGCAGGTCCATCATCTTCTTCCCTGCCTAAAATAAATGTAATAAGCAATAATTTTAAAGGTATTTATATTTTGTGAGTGATTAGATTGTTTAATATTTTTATGAAAAACTTCTTGGTAGATATAAAACAAAATTATGATTTAAGTAAAATACATCATAAAAGTGATTTATGGTTAAAGTTTTTAAAAATTATGATTTTAAGATAATATATGTGAGATTATCATAAGGATATCATAATATATTGATATTTACATGTTTGTTATTAATGTTAATAGTGTTAATGATACTCAATCTTACGGGGATATAAATGATATTTTTCTATATAAAATTATTAATAAGAAAAGTTATATTTGTTAAACCATAATTGTGAAGTAAACAAGGTTGATTGTCATGCTTGCCAAATCAGCATGCATTCAACCTCCATGTCAATCACTCACTATAATCAACAACCAAACTCTTCACCCGTTAAAGCCACTCACCCGATAATCACCGACTGTTAATCACCCATACCACATCACCATGCATGTATCATCGGAAAGCTAGATAAGAAAATTAAACCTTTTTTTTTCTATCTTGAGCTCCATCATTTCTTCTCTTCTTTTTTTCATTTTTACGTCAACTTATTTGATTGAATTGAGTGTCAAAGTGCATTTTCTATTCTTAATTTTGACACCCTTTATCCATTTTTTATTTTTGCTGTAGGTCCAATTCACCTTTACATAATCATTTAGTTAAATTTTGCGTCATCATCACTAAAAATTTTGTCAATAATGTTATAATTATTACATTTTGTATAAAAATTTAATAAATTAAATCAAATAAATAAATCAATGAATTAATATATAATAAAGTAAATTTAATATTAAATTAAACTAAATTCTTATATTAAAATTAATTCAAACTCATCTTAGGGGAAGATCTTAACAACCTATTTATTTCCCATTTTTTTTTACACAAAGTATAATAGATTAATAATGAGCCGTTTAAAAGGAGAAATGACAAGTCATAATAAAGAAAATATATTAGTGATTACATGCATGCGAGGTTGAATTTTTTATGATACAATGTAGTAACCTAAATTCCTGTACTTTTTAGCAGTATAACACTTATACGCAAGCCATAAACTAACACAGATTTTGAGAGCTCCTCCAAAATACTCAAATTGCCCTCCATAATCACATAACTGCCCCTACCTATTAAGGCAAGAAAGAATCAAATATAAACTAATTTTATTAGATTTATGATGAATTTATTTAATTAATTAATTTTAAAATATTATTTATGATCATTTAATAAATAAATATAAGTAAACAAAAATAAATATATTCATAAATGATTTATAAAATATTTTATTATTTTATTTTTTTGAATATAAATATGAAAAAAATAAATAAATTCTATTATATTCATAATTTATTAATTAAATCAATAAATCTATAGACTCAACTGTTAGTCCATTAATTTCAAAATTGCTTTAAATCATACAAAATCTTCACTTGTTCACTTAGACAAGCTTGCGAAAGTGAGTGAAAATGTCAACTTCAAATAAAATATATATATTTAACAATAATTTAAAATATAATATATAATACAATAAAAAATAATATAATTTAAAATTTTAAAAATAATTATATATAAATTTAATAAAAATTTTAAAATTATAATTTATATTTGTATGTTTATATATTATAATATATAATTATTATATAAAATATAATATAAATACGTTAGTTTTAATATTTGACAATAACGAGCACTCGAATGATGGAACTACCCAAAAGCCAGGAAGGACAGCGGCAATGGCATCATGGTAAGAAAGTGGTCTAAATAGGGGTAATATGGAGATTTGGGTGGGCCCATAGGGGCAGAAGTAGCTGGTCATGTGCGGCAGAGAGTGGCATGCCAGCTGGCCCAAAGAGGAAAGACAAGAGTGGCATCCAGCGAAGCAGATGACGGAGATTAGTAACGACGTTAAGACGTACCAGTTTATTTTTGACAGTTTAGCTAGCATTTGTTTGTACTGTTAAGAATGGGGATTTAACGGACGTTAAAAAGAGATGCTGACATCAGAGGAGGCCATACTTGTCAGCGATGGCAGGAAAGGGAAATGATGACCACGCCATCTAATTCATGCCAGCTAACCAAATTGTTCGTTGCCCTTTTCGTTAGGTTCGATTCAATACTCGAGGTGTACCCTAAATACTGAGAGCAATTTTAAAATATTATATGCAGATATAGCACGAAAATAATATAAAAATAATATAATTTAAAATTTTAATTAAAATTATATATACATTTAATAAAATAAAAACATATTTTATATTTTTATATTTAAATAAATAATAACATATAATTTTTATATAACATATATAAATATATAAATTATTAATATTTTATATAATATAAATATACAAATTTTCATATATAATTTAAAAGTTTTGTTTCATAGCATGATAAAAAAAAATTTATCGATGATTAAGATTACAAAAAAAATTTATCACAATTTAAGATTAAACTCATACAATAAAAAAAAACCCAAAGTTAATAAAAATTGAAACTATTTCAAAACATTTATAGCAAAGCAAAATCTAGTAGTCTATCTTCTACTTAGTGCATTTAAGGAGTATTCATGGTAGTTCAAACTTACGAACATTAATGTCGAGATTGAATAAAACTTTGGTACTCAACGATCATGTTAATTAGTTGTTTATTTTATTATTTCATTCTTTTTAGTATATTGAACGTGCTGCAACAATTTTTTTCCCTTTTAAATTGTGTAAAATTATATCATTTTTTTATATTCCAATAAGGTATTTTGTACTTTACGAACAAAAGTTATACTTAAAATTATATTTATCATATTGTTTTTGTACATTCAAAATGTTATTTTTATAGTACTTTTCATAAAAATCGAATTAATATGATTAATGAGGAAAATGAATTTTTATTAAAAATATAAACAAATTAAATGTGAATAAAATTTATTATATTTGTAATTTGTTTGTTTAATTAATGAATATTTAAATATAATTCGTAATCATTTAATAATATAACAAATCAAATTTATTTATGAATTATTTATTGAATATTTTATTTATTTACATTTTGAATATAAATGAATTTAATATAAAAATTTATTATGTTCATAATATATTTGATTAATTAATAAATTTTAAAAATATTATTTATAATAATTTATTAAATTTATTAAGTAAATATAAATAAATAAAAATAAAAATTATTCACAAATAATCTATCAAATGCTTTATCTGTTTACACCATAAATTCTTATGAACAGAACTAATCGAGTCGACAAATCTTGATAAAATAACAATACTGAGTTACATCAAGTTGGTTAGCATTGTATAGTTGAAAACACAACGAAGCATGTGTCATGCAAAATTATTTGACACTTGGAAATCACGTGGCAAATGTTTTATATTAGGTCATCATTTTGTTTTCTTTCTAAAGTTTTTATATTGTAACGGCTAGCTGCTATTTGACCCCATTTTCACCGTATTTTCTCAGCTTTTGCTTGACTTCCCACAGGCATTTCCGAACCACTGCCCACACTCTCCTATCAACCAGTTTTGTCGGTAGAACATGGAGACTTTTCTCGTACATTTTACTATTGTTATTTTCTTAAATAGAGCTCAGATTCAATTGAATTTCTTTTCTCTTAAAATATTTCAAATCAAGATGTTTAAAGTGCTTTATAATTCTGCATATACTTGAAAATTTTCAAGTTGAAGTGCGTCTAAATTTAAAACAACATATCAATTGATATTGATTTAACTGACAAAAAAATTTTATTTTTTTATTGTCTCGAGTTTGAATTTACTAAAAGATTATAGCATAATAATTTTTTTTTGTAAATTTTTTAAATTTAAAATAAATATATATATTTAAATCGATTCAAAAAAAATTGAAAGAAACCTAAAAATCTTTTACCATCCCAAAATAAATTTAATTATTATGTGACTTAAACTTTTTTGATCATTGATCAATTGATTAAATAATTACCTTGTTCCCATATATAACAATATTTTCTTTAATATAAAATGATCCATATATAATATTCTAATCAATAATGAAGTAGTAAAAATCAAGTGATTCATCTTTTGAATTTGATTTTTAGCAACTATTTATGATTTATTTCAATTCTAAAAACATAAATTGTTGAGGGAACACTTTAAACAGTTGGGCTTACTTGCAAAAATAATAATAAGATTAACAGCATGGACTTGACAGGAAATTCTTCATTATAATAAATTCTTCATTAATGCATAATATGGACTTGAGAGGAAAGCATGCGGTAATAATTAATTAAAAAAAATTAGCCCAAATTAAAAAAAGAATAGAATGCGGCAAAAAATGGTGCATCTCAACTAGAAGAAATTACTAGTTTTTTCATCCTGGGGATTGATACTGTAAATGCTTCAAAACCATGTTTTCAATAAAAATAAAGAATAAAAAAATTAAACTTTTTTCTAATGACTGAGTCTCTTCTAAAAAATAAATAAGATTTTTGAATGCTTTTGAGGTGATAAAATATTTTTTAAGAGTTTTATCAGATTGACAGAGAGTCTTAAGAATTATTTTTAATATTTGAACATTAAATTTTAAAACCATTAGAATCAAGATCTTAAAATAAATTTTAAATTAAATGATACTATCTTTTGGATGAGCATGTTAAAATGTTATAACCTTCCGTATATATAATTGAACTTTTGAACCCTGTTCTAGTTTGTAGATCCAAACTTATTAATTTAGAGATCCTTAGTTAAGATTAGGTGCTTCTTAAAATAATAGATTTTTTAGATGGTCAATCACACCTAGTTAAAAAAGATTGGTGGTGATTCTATTTGTTAAATCTAGTTATAGATTTACGAATCTATATGTTATGACACTTAAAATAGGATTATGGTAAAAAATAAAAATATAATTTTATTAGTATTATTATAAACAAACAACAAACGAATAATAAACGAACGAATTTTAAACAAACTTTAAACGAGTTTGCTCACGAATGTAAATGAACCAAATATTCTTTTGTTTGTGTTCAGTTTGTTTAATAAATGAATATAAAAATATTGTTCAAAATTATTTGTTAAATTTAATAAACGAATAAAAATCAAATATATTCACAATCAGTTTGTCGAGAACTCTATTCGTTTACAAACCTAAAAGCTTTAATAAATTGTAGATGTTAAAATTTAAATTTAAAATTTACTGATTATCAATTCTTAAAAACAATTATAAGAATAAATTGAGTTAACTCCAAACTTACTTAATTTTTTATTTGAATCTTAAATCAGTTTAAAACACTCTTTTTTGAATTGAAAAGAAAATAAAGAAAATATTACTCTTGCATTCTTACTTTTTTTTTTCCCTCTATTCTATATAATAATTCATAGGTAAAAAGAAGATAGATGTTTTAATAACTATGTAAATTTGAGATTCCTATAGAATTTAAAGGGATCATTGGTTGACATATGAGGCTTTTACTTCGAGTATTGTTTTGACTTGTTAAGGGCAATAATCATATGATTTAATCAGTCGCTGGATAGTCTTGGCCCTTTGGTTAATGGTTCTAAACAAATGTGACAAATTCATTTATAAAATTTCCTTCATCATTGTTCCCAAAACTTGTTCATTTGTACTGCAAATTATTTTCTGCAGTTTGAAATTATTTTGCTGCCAAATTATTGCTATCAAGAATAATATTTAAAGCTAGAAAATAGAGCTTTATAGAGCATAACCTGACAGCTTCTCCAAGTCCTTGTTGTTTATGAACTTGAAGAGATTCAAGAATGTTAAAGCAATAGTGTTAGCCGTAATTGGTTTCGATCAATCGACTGAGTCTTTCATCTTCTTGCCAATAGAGTGAAGACTCATCAAAGATTTCAGGTGGTTTTCAATAAGGATTCTTCGAAACTAGTTTAGCACTTTTGAAGTAGAATTCAATGTAATCTAAAAAAAAATATAAAAGAAGACCGTAGAATTCAATGTATTCCCATAAAGTTTCAGGTAGTTTCCAATAAAAATTCAATGTATTGATACAAAGAAAATCATAATTTAAAAATAAAAAATATATATATGTTAAAATTTAAATTTTAGAAATACTAAATATATCTCCATTGAATGAATTAACTGAATTAAAATCTAATTAAAAGATATATTTGTATGATTATATGGGTGCCCGTGCCATATCCTGAATCCATTTAATATAGGCATTAATCTAGCTTGTTCCCTCTTTGGATGCCAAATTTTGAATCAAGCAAAACCTCTAATCTGACTTTGGCCACAGATTAAGACCCCCGTTAAAATCCAAGAGAAAATGTAGTAAGAAATAGTATGTTTTTTACGGTTGTGTTTTTTTTTTTTTTTTTTTGCAATTTCCCATGATCTGACCTTCCATGTGAAGGATATAAAGAAGCGCAGCTGCAAAACTTAGAATGTCTTGGATTTAGCAACCTCATAGGAGGTGTTAGAGTACGGACACAATAAAATTTTAAGGATTAGATTGCAGAGAGACCCAATAATCATGGGGTCAGCAGCCACCATGCTCATGATCACATGAAAGAGATAAAACAAAAGAAAAATAACTAAAAGAAGTATTGAAATTTGGAGAAGGGGAAAGGGGAGATGGATTTTCCTCATGGTTTTGCCTGTTAAAATTTTGTCCTCAATATCATGTTTTCTTTTTTGTTATTATTGATTGTTGTCATCACTCTATATTACATCACGTTCAACACTTTGCTATTGCATGTTACATCACATTTAACCCTTTGACATGTTCAACTTTGCAATGTAGTAGGTTTGAAGATGCGACATGTGGTTTAAACTTTAATATTTGTAATTTTTTGTTTCATATTGCAATCTCCTTTACAAAAAAATGAGTTATTTCAAAAGGTTTGAAAAGATTGTAGCAGAAACTGGCAAATGCAGTGCCAAAATGGAGGTTTCAGAGCTGCTGCTGAGGCATTGAATCAGGAAATGATAACCCAAGTTTTTGGTGGATAAGAGGGAATTTGTCATGGAGCTGTAACGTGGCATGTGATTGCCACATGGTAATGGAAGAGAAACCATGATTTTAGGGGGGGCTTTGCCAGTACGGTGGAATCATTTTCTAAAGCTTTTCTATCTTCTGTCTTTTTTTTCAACATGTTTACAGTCATTTCCTTTTCTCATCTTCAAACATTATCTCTCACAACTTGAATTCTAGTCCCTCTTATCCTTATTGCTCTGTGATTTCTGTCACTACCCTTTGTTTTGTTTTTGATCTCTTGGAACTAAAAATAAAATAAAATAAGAGGTCCAAGTTTGAACAATGGTTTTCACAGTCGCAATATTCCGAACAGTTATGGCTTCATTGTTGAAGAATTGTTTTTGTTTATAAACTACTAAATAATTTCTAAAGGTACTTGGAATTAAGCCAAATATGTGATAAATTATAATTTATCTGTTATATTTTAGTCTAAGTATCTTAAGGATCACTCTATGGATAAGAAAATAGATTGTCATGTTTTTCATTTAAAATTTTACTCATTGAATATTTTTTATAAAAATTGAATTTTAATTGATCAAATAAATGATATTTTTTTTATAAACTAGAATAATTCGTGTGAGCAAATAAGAAAAATGATAAAATTTAATTTAACAATGCATGATTTTCTCATGTTCTCTCAAAAAATGTAAACCCAAAAACATTAAAAACAATAATATGAACTAAAAATTTCAAAATATAACAAGTTAAAGAATGTTTTGGTTTGAGAAATGGCCTCAAGTATATGATATACAAAGAAAAGAATACAGGACACGGGAAAAAATCACAGATTTCAGGGACCATTTTTTTAAGAATGAAGGGTCAGTCCGATTGATTGTAATGTCTCACAAAGAATGCAAGACACCACCCTTTAAGAACTTCATGTCTCGCTATAAAACATGTCACAATAATATCAGAAGTGTTGGTCCCACACTTTGTACCATAGGGTTCAATAAATCAGGTAGCTCTACAAGAAAAGTTGGATTCATTCATTCATTCATTTGTACATGCGACTATAAATTCTAAGGTAAAATACAGAAGTGCCTTCGAAATTTTTGTAAAAGTATACTTATTTTGCAATAATTTGAAAAATATTCTTAGGATTTTGCCTTGTATACAAAAAGAAATAATATCCCATTTGCTTCCAAAATTATTTTATATGTTTTTAATGCGGTACTGAAAAAAAAAAATAATTAAATACTTAAATTATATTTTTATATATTAACATTCTTTGGCTTTAACTATTAATGCGGATGACATGTCACGTGATTTAGACATAATTGTCATGTATACTTATTTTGCAATAATTTGAAAAATATTCTTAGGATTTTGCCTTGTATACAAAAAGAAATAATATCCCATTTGCTTCCAAAATTATTTTATATGTTTTTAATGCGGTACTGAAAAAAAAAATAATTAAATACTTAAATTATATTTTTATATATTAACATTCTTTGGCTTTAACTATTAATGCGGATGACATGTCACGTGATTTAGACGTAATTGTCATGTATTATTCTAAAAAAAAAATTTTATAAATTTTTTATTCTTTAAAAATGTAATTTGGTTTACTCTTTTATCAAAACGACATAATTTTAATCTTATTATATATGGTCATAATCAGATTTTTTTTATTTGTTTCCTCTTTCTCTCTTCTCTGTCTTTTCAAAGCTTCTTTTTCTTCTGGAATTCTGGCCACCACTGTCGATCATCTCGTCGTTGCCAGCCGCAGTACCTTGACATCATCCAACCACCATTGAAGCCCAAAATTCACCACGAACACCCTTTTTGCCTCCTCATCTAGGATCTAGGATCAGATTCTCGAAAATTGACATCTAATGGCCTAGATCTAAAACCGAAGCCCTAGCTTTTCACTCACGTTTTGGTCCCCTTCCATTGTCCAATTGTTTTGAGTTTTCGGTATGCTATTTTTCTCATCATCTTCTCTTCTTTCATTGTTCTGATCTCCCAAAAAATCACACCAGCCACTACCAACCACCTCAAATGCCATACTTTTGTCGTTAGTTTTTCCTTCTGTCGACTGCCGTTTTAAGCCTTGCCACTTCCTAAGGACTATTCGCTCCTCATGGATAACCCAAAAAAAAAAAAAAAAAAAACAACTACGCAACCCCAATGGCTAAAAATTTTCAGGGTCTGCTTGAATGTTTTTTTCCATTTTGTTTTGCTTGTTGACAAGCTTGTGTAATTTTGTACTTGTGTTGTTTGTTGGACGTGGATTGTTGTTGATTTTGTTGGCTTTCGGTTGTGTTGCATTTGATGGTTGCATTACGAGTTTGGCAGGATTTCAAAGCTAGGTTAGGCTGATGGTTTTTGAAATTATTTGAGACTGTGTATCTGTGAGCTGATTTTTGCATGTAGGAAGAGGGTTCAAAGGGGATGCTGATGACAATAATCTTAACTGGCTGCTCTCTAAAAGGTGACGTGACAACTAATCATTGCCACATGATTGCGTGTTACTCACGTTAACATTTAAATATTACGTAAATATTTTTTTTAATGGTGTTAAGAGTTGATGCAACTTCATACGACGACGTAGGTTAGGAACTTAATTAGAATTTATTTTTGTTTAGATATTGTATTAAAAAAAGTATAATAATTTAGAGACCAAATATAATATTATCCCTATGCAAAAATAATAGTGTCAAATAAGTTTTTTTTTTTTTTTTTTATAAAAAGAATTTCTCTATCCTCAAATTGCAGTGATTCGAGAATTAATTTTTTGTCATCTAGAGTTTGTTAGTTATAAAAAAATATATATAAAAATAAAATCTTGATTGCATTAAATTAATATAAAAAATGCAACCTAAAAATCTCTCAATTAAATTTTCTCTAAGTTCAAATATGATAATTTTCTTTAGATTCAAAATCCATATGATTTAATGGGACAATGTCTTTGGATGACCAAAAAAACCAAAGTAATTGTTATTGTAAGGGATAGTAGTACCCTTATTTTTTGGGATGAGTAAGGGGGCTCCATTTATAGATACTGTCTGAAAACAACGTGCAGATAAAACATGAGGTGAATAAATAGCAAATGATCTAAGGCTTCAATGTCTGCTAAAAAGTGCTCCTTGGATTCCTTTGGAGAGCGAGAGAGAGAAAGAGAGAAGTGATGGGGTTAATAAAAAGGAAAGGGGGTGAGGGCTTCCTTCATGGCTAGGTTGGTCCGTTTTGTCCTCTGCCTAATTTTGTTGTTATTGACAATAGATTTCTGTTACTTCTTTCTTTTTATACTTGTCTTTAATTGAGATCCTCCCTAGAAAGTTTGGATAGTTTTGAAGTAAAAAGTTTTTTGAGTCAGTCTAAAGCTTATAAATATGCTTAAAGACATGATAATTTATATATATAATATATATATCATATTTATTTTATATTAAATATATATAAAATATGAAATTATCGTATCATAATTTATATTAATACACTAAATATGAAACATAGTTTTTGAATTTTACTAATATCATATACAATTTTATTAAAAATTTTAACTGTATCATTTTTATGTCTATTTATATCATTTTATTGTGTCATATTTAAAATTATTAAATCTATTTAAATGACGAAAATAAAAAATCAATGCTCATTGTTTGTAATCTAACTATGCTTTTTAGTAACTACAATATTTCTAGCTTATCGAGGGATTTGAAGAGGTGAAAGGGCAAATGACACCCATTTTACATACTAGATTAGAAACAATTTTATGGTTTGTACTTTGTTTGCATTGTGATTTTTCAATTTCTAATAATTTTTTACATTTTTACTTATATATATATATTATATGCGTGCATTCTCTTGCATACATAAAAACAATCATGCTTTATTATTTTTAATTTGTCTTAAACTTTTTGTATATAAGCCTAATTAACTTTTTGATTAATCTTCCAACTATTTAATTAATTTAATTAAGAGATCGATTAATTATGATTTAGTCACTTTTAAAGGGAAAATAAAGTATTTAGACAAACTTTTTTCAAATCATGTTCTTGTTTGCATGATCTTGTTAAAAAAAAATCATTAATTTCATAATTTATCCAAAAACTAATACTTTCTTTTTTACCTTCTTATGAAAAATCTAGAAAAGGTTTGTGATTTTTTTGGTACATGAAGGCTGCACTTTTTCACGTGTTCGATAGGGTCATCTCCATGGGTCATATGTATTTTTATTTAAAATGATAAAAAATTAAATTTTAATTTATTAAAATTAAAATTTCAATATTATACACAATTGACGAAGACATGAATCTTCACTTGCACATGATTAGTTGAAAAAATGAAAAAGTTTAAAGAAGACAAGGGCCAATAATGATTGTCTTAGATGGCCCAATCAAAATAATACTGATTTTTCTTAGCCCATGCCACCTATTAATTCTCTTGAGTTGCACTTCTTATCACTCTATTGGTATATATGATCTCCTATCACTTTGATATCATTTGTTATTTGTTAGAAAAAAAAATCACTTAAACGATACATTTAAACTTTTAATTTAACTTTGAGGCCAATCAGTGTAAGTGAAATCCAATCTTTTAGATTAAAAAACCCACTGATTGAAATTAATAATTTTCAATCACCAGATTTTAGCTTAATTTTATGTTTCTCTACTCTTTTAAATTTCTAGATTCTCCATAAAATATTCAAATGGTCCACCTTGGTAACTTTGCAATACTATTGTTATGATTAAGGTTAGACTATTTTTTATAGGTGATAAGATCATGGTGTCTCTGAGTTTTGTTAGGCCCAATTTTTTTTTTTTTTCTGAGCGATTTTAATGACACTTTTAGTTGTATGCATTTAAAATTTTATTTTCGGAATATTTTCTTATGGATCAAACTGTCAGATGACCTTATTTTTGTACTAGTATGTAATTTATGCATTCTTCAACAAATATCACAAACAAAAATATAGATGAAAAGAAGGAACGGTTTTTTTTTTTCTCCCAATCTGTTGGAAGGATATAAGCTGTCCCAAAATTTTGGCATACTCTAAGCAAATACCAATTTCTTTTAAAGATGAAATTGGTGATCCAATCAAAGGGAGACAATCTAATAGAAATATATAATAGTAATGGTTTCAAGTTATTATTATTATTATTAGTATTTGTGATTTGAGTTTGTTTATAAGAACATTAGATCCGTGAAATACTTCCTTGGAAAGACCGGCAATTGGTTGGCAGTAAAGCATGCTAACCCTTTGTGCCTATACCTCAATGATTGCTAGAATTATTTTTTTATTCTTTTTTTATATGCATACCGGGAAACTAATTTTTAATTTATTAAAAAAATCTAAATACTCACATGATAATTTGATTCAATAGTAAATATATGTATCTCATGTTCAAGAATTAGATTCGAGTCTTTTTTTTTATTATCCAAATAACTAAAAATCTAAATAGGAGTCTACAATATGTTGAGAGTTGTTATCTATCTAGGTAGTGTATGGAAATAGTAACTTTTTTTTATTGGGGTTAATCAACTAGGTACACTACACAAGGAGAGTTAATTCTCCTATTATTCTTCTTTTACTACACTCCTTTTAATACTAAATTTAAACTCAAAGCCATACTCATATTTGTAAATTCTTTATAATTTAACACAATTAATTCATCGATGAAAAATTTCATCTATAATATTTTACTTTCTTATAAAGTAAAAACGTGCTTTTCGATAAAAAAAATTGGCTTCTCACTCTTTCATTTTTCTTTTTTTATATAAAAAGTTTTGATTTTTTAACATTGAAGCATTATGCATGATTTCTTATTCAAAAAATAAAGTTAAAATCTCCATTTTTCGACTAAAAAAAAATTAGCTCTTTGTATTAAAGTACATGCCACCATAACCTTAAACCAAAATCAAACTTTACATAAAGTCTTACAGTAGACCCAAACCCATTCTAGATAACCCATTGCTAAACTAATGGGGATTTCTGGCCCAACTGTTTTTGTTTTAGGATGGCACAATTTTTTTCTTTTTATTAAAACGAGCATCTAATCAAGTGTAGCAAGTGAGAATGCGTTATGATATATCGAGTACACTATTTTGAAATTTTATAAGGCAAAATGGTCTGTGATGGACCAAAACAATGAAGCTGCTGATAACCTTTTGGGGGTATTATTACATGATGCTAAACGCCTTTGGCTTTCACCTTCTCGGTGGTCATCGCTATTGTGTTTGCATTGCTCACCATCTTTTTGATGCAGCTACGGGGTTCCATTTTGGATGTTGAAACGCCAATTGTTCCATACATTGCATCTGGTAAAAGTACTCAAAGGATGAAGCAGGGAGGAGATTCAACAAAAAAATAATGGGAAAATCATTCAACTTTCGGCATTGTTTCGACATCTTTATCGTTGTTTTTAAAATATATGAAAAAGTCGCTTGATACATCTTTCAATCAACAGTGACAAAATTTTACAATTAAATTAAGTTTGAACTAAGGATTTTATTTAAACTCAAATCCCTTTTCCTATGTGGTTATGTAACTCATGTTTATATAAAACTAGTTTTTGCCATGTGTGGAATGCACGTGTAATTCTTATCTATAAAAATTTATTTTAATAAATAATTTTTATACTATGATAATAATGATAATATTAATAATTTAATTTTAATTTTGATAAAATATAAGTAAAATTTGATAACTTTTGATAAAATTTTTTATAACCTTCAATATAATTTTGGTAACTAAAGATATAATTTTGATAACCATTGATATAATTTTGCTAATTTTTTTATAAAATTTTAGGAACCTCTTGATATAATTTTAGTAATCTTTCGATAACCTATTATATATTTTTTGTAATTATTGATAGAATTTATATCATCATATATTTAATAATAGATTCCTATATGAAAACACGAGTTCAGTTCTAGTATAAGATAATTTTGTTTTTATATAATAACATTATTATTTTATTTAAATTTAGAATTTTTTCACTAAATTTTTTTATTGAATAGGTTTAGGGTAGTTTTATCCTAATCTTCCAAGATAAAATTTCTAGCTCATTTTTGCTAGTAACCAAGATTCAATTCCTAACAACTTTAAGTATAAAAGAATTTATTAATAATTGACAATTAAGTTATCATTAATTTACTATTATATTCTCAGCGATTTACTATTAAACTATTAATCAAATACTACTAAATTATCAATGATTTACTATTAAATTAACATTTATTTACTACTAAGTTATGATTAATTTACTACTAAATTGTTAATAATTTACTATTCACTAATGATTTGTTACAAAGTTATAATTGATTTACTATGAATTTATCGATGGTTTACTACAAAGTTATAATGATTAACTAATTTGCTACTAATTATCACTTATTTACAACTAAATTATTAGTAATTTACTACTAAATTATCAATAATTTACATCTAAATTATCAATGATTTATTATTATGTTATTATGCATTTATTATTATGTTATCATTAATTTACTACTTAGTTTTCGATTTTTTACTACAAAATCATCAAAAATTTATTAAAAATTAAGCATGATTCATTATCAAGTTATCATTGTTTTATATTAAATTATCCATGATTTACTATCAAGTTATTAGTGATTAATTATTAAGTTATTAATGATTAGCTATTACTAAGTTATATTGATTTACTTTTAAGTTTTCAATAATTAATTATTAAATTATCATTGATTTACTATTAAGTTATTTATGATTCTCTACTAAATTTATCAATTAATTACTATTAATTGAAACTGATTTACTATTAAATTATCATTGATTTTTTATTAAGTTATCAATTATTAACTAATAAGTTGTCACTTATTTTTTATTAACCTATTGTTGGTTAGTATTACATTGTTGTGTATTTACAACTATGTAACTTGAAATTTAAAAATTCACTAATGATATATGTCATAATTTTCTCTTTATACAAAACATTATTATTTTGTTCAAATTTATAACTTTTTCACTAATTTTTTATTGAATATGTTCATGGTAGATTTATCCTAATCCCTAAAATAAAAGTTTTGACATCATTTTTACTAGTACCTAGGGTTCAATCTCTAGCAACTTTAAATATAATAAAGTTATCAATGATTGATAATTAAATTAGTAGTTGTTTACCACTAAGTTATAAATAATGTACTACTAATATGTGAATGATTTACTACTAATTTATAAAGGATTTGCTATTAAGTTATGAGTAATTTACTAATCATTGTTGGTGATTTACCATTAAGTTATTAATAATTTATTATAAATTTACAACTGATTTACTACTAATTTATTGATGATTTACTAAAAAGTTATTAGTAATTAACTAATTTATTACTAAATTATCACTTATTTATAACTAAGTTACTAGTAATTTGCTATTATGTTATTAGGGATTTACTACTATATTTTTATATATTTATTATATTATTATCATTGATTTAGTATATTTTTAATTATTTATCACAAAATTATTATTGATTTATCATTAAATTATTTATGATTCACTACCAAGTTACTACTGTTTTATATTAAATTATGCATGATTTACTATTAAGTTATCATTGATTAGCTATTATATTATCGATGATTTACTATTAAGTTGTAATGATTTACTTTTAAGTTTTCAATGAATAACTACTATTAATTAATTATTATTAAACTAAAACTAATTTACTATTAAATTATCACTAATTTACTATTAAAGTTATCATTAATTTATTACTAAGTTATAAATAGTTAACTATTAAGTTGTCACTTATTTTTGGTTTAGTTATTCTTGATTTGGTACTATAATGTTATGCATTTATAATTATATTATAATTAATTTACTATTAAAGTATTATGCATTTATTATTGTATTATTACTGATTCACTAAAAAGTTATCAACTATTAACTACTAAATTATCATTCATTTATTATTAAGTTATTACTAATTTACTACTAAGTTATCGATGATGACTATTAACTTATATCGATTACATTTAAGTTTTCAATGATTGATTACTAAGTTATTAATTATCCACTACTATGTTGTCACTGATTTATATATATCAAAAAATAAAATAATCACAATATATGCTAGATGATGCAATTTGTAAGGTAAAAAAAGAAAGAAGAAAAAGTTTAAGTGTAAATTACTTGAAAAAAATGAGTAAATACTTTTAATTTTTTATCAATAGTTTAACACATAGTAATAAATTAAAATAATAATACTAATGTAAGTACTAAAATTAAATTAAATAAATAAATATAATATACATTAAGTATACATTTTATCGTAACGGTTGTGAAATCGTCTGACGAATTTGGAAATAAAAATTAAAAAAATAAAAAAGAGTCGCTACTAATATTTTTTCGTTAGGTGCGATTGGCCACCTATTAAAATTTATCTTTTTAATAAAATCTCAAAATTAATTAAAATTTCTTAAAAAGATAATTTTAGGGTCTATGAAATAGTCTGGGTCTGAGAGTTAGTTATGCATGAGGAAGGATTAACACCCCCACAGTGCCCGTTTAAAATGGTACCAATTAATTACGTGTTATCCATTAATCCTGATAAAAATAGTTTTATTTTTGATGTTTAAAAAGTAATTTCCTTGATTTTTTTTGTTTATTGCAATTTTGGATTTTTTTTTTCATTCCATATTTATTGTTCAAATTTTATTCGAGAAAAATAAATTAAAATCTTTTTATTGAAATAATTCTTAAAATATTCTTGTATGTTGGTAACATTAGAAGAACTCTTTCTTACCTAGAGATTTCTTAAGTATTATTTTTTGGAATACCTTAGAATCTCATTTTCGGAGGTTCGAATTTACTTTTCAAAAAAATATGCATGCAATGTGAATGATAATATGTTGATGCACATTTTTTATTTATTGTTTAAAAATTTTATTGACTTTGGTTATTGAATTATCATTTTTTTTTTGTTTTATTGAAGAAAAGAGAAAATTTTATCATATTGAAGATTTTTATAAATATTTCAATACACGGGTAATATTTTTAAAAAATCTTCTCACATAGGGATTTCATAGAACATCACTACTCGAAATACTTTTAGAATCTCATCCTTGGATAAAATTTTTTTTTCTTATTTTTTATCACTTTATTTTTTTATTGTTAGTTAATTGTTATTTACTATTTTATAACCAAAAAGGAAAATTTTTATTATATTGAAAACTTTTTATAAATATTCTAATACATTGGTAGTATTTAAAAAAATATTCTCACCTAGAGATTTCGTAAGTATCACTACTCGGAGTACATTTGAATCTCATTGTCGGATAAAAATTTTCTTTTTTTTACATTTTTATTATTTCTTTAATTATTATTTTATAAGGTTTATTTTTAAAATTAACAAAATTATCAAAAACTTTAACTATATATTTATTATTATTATTTTTATTTATTGATTAATTATTTATTACAAAAAAAATTATTCTAGTAAATTTAAATATTTTAACAAGCATATGTATTAATAATAAAATTTTAAATAACAAAAATAATAAAAAAATTTATACATTTCAAAAAAAATTTTTTTACTTGAACTAAATTGGTCAACGGTTTAGTCAATGTTGGTTTGGGTGGACCAATCAGCAACAATCTGGTCTGGTTTAATGCCAGTATAGTTTGATCTAGGATGGTTTAGCTAGACCAGTCAGAGATCAGAGGGATGTCAGGTCGATGGGTCAGGTACGCAAACCCCGAGATAGGTCGTAGTTTGACGTGCGAATCCTTAAGTCTCAAAATGACATTATTTTGGTTTTTATTGAAACAACATTGTTTTGATTTTTGGTAGTTTATATAAAAGGCTCAAAAATTTTTTTAGCTCATTTCATCCCCTTTCTGAAAAAAAAAAAAAAAAAACTCTTTTCTTTGTTTTTTCAGACAAAACCCAAGGGTGCTAGCCATTGCTACCATTGTCACTGGTTGCTGGTTGTCATTGTCAATGATAAAAAATTCCAAAATTCACCCACGAAATCCACTAAGCCTCTTAAGTCTCGATCTAACCTATTTTCTTTGAGAAAACACCATAGATGGTCTGGATCAGAGCTGAAAGTTTAGGCCAAAATTTTTTTTTGTTCTGTTGCTTCTTTTTTTTTATGTTCGCACTGGGTTCCCCTATTTTGAGGACTGTGGTTTTTGTTTCTTTGGTTTTTTTTTGTATTTTCCTTTTTAACAGAAAGCCCTTTTGTTTAATATGTCAATATATTTTTTTGTGTGTGTTTTTTTACAGGGTTTTTCCCCTTTATTCTTTTTTGAGGTTGGTCACAGAACTCTAATTATAGAGCTCCAGTCATGGCCCTATGCCTAGGTAAGTGACACAGGGCTTGGCAAAAAGGAGTGATGTGTATACACCCTAAACACCAGCCCACTTGCCTTTTTGTTTCTTTTGCTTGGCCTTGGCCCTATGCTTGGGTAAGTGGCACAAGGCCCTGGTAGGGTTGGGTGGTGGCAGTGGTTCCGTGCACTGCACCAGGCACCCTTCTACCTCTTTGTTTTTTTTTTGTTTCTTAGATTTCTTCTCTTTGTTGTTTCATTTTTTTTTATTTTGTTCCCTTCTTTTTGTATTTTGTTTAATAAAATAAAATAAAGAGCAGGCTTGGGCCTAAAGAATGAAATTGGGCCTCGAGCCTAAATGAATCAAAATTGGGCTTCAGCCCGATTAAACGAAAATCAGGTCTTGGCCTAATTAAATCAAAATCAAACCTCGACCTAAGAACCTGATATATGGTAAATATTAAATCAAGACCTAATTAAAAATCTGGATAAATTTGGTGTCTATAATTACCCCCTTTTGTGCATTACTGAAGATTAGGAATATGACAAAGAGAAAGATAATAATTTTATTCAAAATCCAAAGAGATTTTTTTTTGGATGTAAACTTATCAGAAGGCTTTTCTCATCAAATCAAAATGCTTTTCTTACTCGAGGCTTGACAACTTTTGAAAATTTAAAATTTGAAAAAAGGCTCTTTTTGATAAAAGTTTAACAACTTTAAAATTTGCATCTAAAAAAGGCTCATCTTTGTAGAGGTTCAACAACTTTAAAAATTCTTATCTTGAAAAAGGCTTATCTTGGTAGAGGCTCAACAACTTTAAAAATTCTTATATTGAAAAAGGCTTTTCTAGGTAGAGGTTTAACAATTTTAAAAATTCTTATCTTGGAAATTGCTTTTTTTGTAGAGGTTTAACAACTTTAAAAATTCTCATCTTAGAAAAGGTTCCTCTTTGTAGAGGTTCAACAACTTTAAAAATTCTCATATTAAAAAAGGCTTCTCTAGGTAAAAGCTTAATAACTTTAAAAATTCTTCTCTTGGAAAAGGCTTCTTTTTGTATAAACTTAACAACTTTAAAAATTCCTCTTTTAGAAAAGGCATCTCTAGGTAGATGCTTAACAAGTTTAAAAATTCTTATCTTTTCTTGAACCCAAAATATCATCTTTGAAAAAATAAATTTCTCTCTTTTTTTTTTGAAGTTTTTTTTTATCATTATCTTTATCCGAAGACTAAAATTTTGTTTTTTGCATTAAGGAATGAAAAATCCTTATCTTTGTTATAACCATTCATGGATATATGTACTGAATGCTCTAGATACAATCCATGTGATGCAATCGAAATTATTCATTTCTAATTATGGTAGAAAGGCTCTTTGAAATTTCTTGCCTTTTTGCTTCTTTTATCAAAATTCTTAATATGACCAATCTATTCTTAACGTCTAACTATTGTATTCTTTCTCAATAATATTTTTCTTTTTCAGAAGATTGCAACATGCTTTTCTCATCCTTTTTCATTTGCTTTTGTCAACTTTTAGAAAGTAATATTGAGATCTTTCATGTTTATTTTTTTGTCATTTTAAGTTCAAGACAAACAAAATGCAATCATACATTTTTCCTATTCATTTGTAAGGTGAACAAAGATATCAAATAAGGTAAAAGAATGGATAGGCATTATTTTCAAAGGAAATAAAGCATATTTCATTAGACTTATAATAAGTGTATGGTCACAAAAGTACTTGGGTCGAAACAAAGGTACCCAAATAATGACCATAAGATAGTCATGAACAAAATATTCCCAGATTCTTTTTCAAAAATTGAATCAGGTGATCTCTTTGATTCTTTAGAGTTTGTCAAACTACATTTGCCTCTGTGTTGTAAAGTTTTTTCTTGATGATGCTTTTCTTTCACATTCAACTAGTCTTTTTCAAGTTTCAGCTTAGATATATCATTCTTTTTCTTACTTTTTCTTTTCTTTATTTTTTTTGTTCTTTTTTTTAAACAAAAATTTCTCTACAATATCTGAATTTATTAGAGTAGGTAAATCACTATCGTCATTTCTGTCAAAATTAATGCCCCACCAAAAAAGGCCTTTTTTACCACATGTGGATCTTTTCAATTTGGAGTCCATTTTCCTTAATTATCATGTTGACTTGGAAAGATCCTTTTTAACACTAAGTTTCATTTTTGAAAGCGATGAGGGTGAATTTTCTTATCATGTGCTCTTATCATCCTCCTCTAATATAATTGACCATGGCAAAGTACTGTAAGTCTTTTCTCTTTAATGATGTTCAATTGCTCATAGTGATTTCGAACCCATTCTGCTTCTTCTAACTTTACTTCCATCAAAACTCTCAATGAGGAAATTTTCACTTTGATTGGCAGCACAACTTCCATTCCATAAACTAAAAGGAACAGGATGGCCCCAGTAAATGTTCGGACTGATATTCTATAAACATGCAAGGTAAAAGGTAACTTTTTATACCAATTTTTGTAAGTATTGATCATTTTCTTTAAGATTCTTTTGATATTCTTATTTGTAGCCTCCACTGCCCCATTCATATTCGGACGATATGGTATCGAATTACAATAATGGATCTTGAACTGAGTGCACATTTCATTTATCATTTAACTATTTAAGTTTTTGGCATTATCAAAAATAATCATCTTTGGAAGCCCATATCTGTATATTATCTTTTTTTTCATGAACTTACATACCACAGATCAGGACATACTAGTTTTTGGCATTATCAGAAATAATCATCTTTGGAAGCCCATATCTGCGTATTATCTTTTTTTTCATGAACTTACATACCACAGATCAGGACATACTAGTATATGATATAGCTTCTATCCACTTCATGAAATAATCAATCATCACAAAGATGAATCTATGCCCATTCAAAGCTTTTGGAATGATAAGACTGATGACATCGATGGCCCACATAAATAATGTTCATGGAGAAACCAAAACGTGTAATGCTGATGGAGAAGCATAGATCTTGTTAGTATAGATTTAACACTTATGACATCTTTTAGCATAATTGATACAGTCACTCTTCATTATCAACCAATAATAACCAGCCCTCATAATTTGTCTAGCCATCATATGACTATTTGTATGTGCCTTACAAACCCCGTCATGCACTTTTTCAATAATCCTCTTTGCTTCAGCTACATTTTTACGTCTTAAGAGCACTTGATCTCGACCTTTTTTATAAAGGACATCCTTATCTAGGAATAAACTTATAGCCAACCTTTTGATAGTCTTTTTATCATTTTTTGTTGCATGTTTCAAGTATTGCTGACTTTTAATGTATTGCATAAGGTCATGATACCATGGCTTCCCATCAATTTCTTTTTTAACACTTGAGCAATGTGGTAGCACATCTTTCACATTCAGCTTGATGGGTTGAATTTTGGTATTTGCATCTATTTTGATCATTGCAACTAGAGTAGCTAGTGTATTAACAATTTGGTTCTCCTCTCTAGGCAGATGCTCAAACTAAACTTATTCAAATTGTTTGACCAATTCAGAGGTATATTGATGGTATTGGATCAACTTGAAATCTCTTGTTTCTCATTTACCTTATAATTAATAGATGATCAAAGTTGAATCTCCAAATACATCCAAAACTTTAATCTTATTTTCAATAGCTACTTGCAGACTCATAACATAAACCTTGTATTCAACCACATTGTTTGTGCAATTAAAATCCATCCTGGCTGTGATGGGATAATTATGCTTATTAAGAGATATTAAAATTACCCTAATACCATGGCCTAAATCATTAATGGTTCCATCAAAATACATTCTCTAGGACTCCTTAATAGGTTCATTTTCTTCAATGCCATCATATTTTCATCAAAAAAATCTAGGTTCATTGGTTCATAATTTTTGGTTGCTTGATTGGTAAGGAACTCAGCTACTGCACTTCCCTTTATAGCCTTATGAGTCACATAAATAATATTATATTCTAAAGTGTAACTTGCCACCGTGTTATTCTTTCTATTAATGAAAGCTTTTTGAAGATATATTTAATAGGACTTGACTTTGCTATCTGCCAAGTAGTGTGATAAAGCATGTATTGTTTGAACCTTCAAGCTATCCAGGCTAATGCATAACATAGCTTCTCCAATAGTGAATACTTGGACTCATAATTCGTGAACTGCTTACTTAAGTAGTAAATTGCTCATTCTTTCCTATTATTTTCATCTCTTTGATCCAACACACATCTCATTAATTTTTCATGTACTGTTAAGTATAAAATCAAAGGTTTTTTCAAAACTGGCGGTACTAACATAGGTGGATTTGATAAGTATTCTTTGATTTTGTCAAAAGCATTATGGCATTCATCATTCCAATCTCCTGGATCATGTTTTTTAAGAAGCTTAAAAATGAGATCACACTTGTAGGTGAGTTAAAAGATGAAGCGAGTAATATAATTCAATCTTCCTATAAAAGCCTCACACTTCTTTGGGGGTATGAGGAGGAGATAAGTTCAAGATGGCTTGTATCTTATCTGAGTCCACTTCAATTCCTTTTTCATTGACCACAAAAGCCTAATAATTTTCTTAATTTAGCATCGAATGTACATTTAGCAGAATTTAATTTTAGTTAGAATCTTCTTAACCTATCAAACAACTTTTTAAGATTAACTACATGAGACTCTCCTTCATAAGATTTTGCAATCATAGCATTCATGTACACTTTTATCTCTTTATGCATTATGTCATGAAAGAGAGTTACCATTACTCTTTGATAAGTAGCACCGATATTTTTTAACCTAAAAAACATGACTTTGTAGCAAAACATCCCCAATATGTTCACAAATATAGTTTTTTTCATGTCATCTCGGGCCATTTTAATCTAGTTGTAGCTTGAAAAGCCATCCATTAAAGGAAAATGTGAAATTTCTAACAGTATTATCTACTAAGGTATCAATATGGGGCAGAGAAAAGTTATATTTAGGACTCGCTTTATTTAGGTCTTGATAATCGACACACATTCTCACTTTTTCATCTTTTTTGAAAATTGGCACTATGTTGGTTACCCATTCAGGATATTTTGCCACCTTTAAAAATTTAGCATCAAATTGCTTTTTCACTTTCTTTTTAATTTTTAGGAGTATTTTTAGCTTCATGTGCCTTAGCTTTTATTGTATTGGCTTGCATTTTGGTTTCAAAGGCAACTTGTGCTTTACAATATCAGTGTTGAGTCTTGGCATATCTTAGTAAGACCACGTGAACACATATATATATTCTTAAAGCAATTTTTTTAGCTTTTACCTTTCAGCTGGTAAAAAGGATGTACCAATTTTAACCTCTCTTCTATTTTCATCGTCCCCCAAATTCACTAATTCGATAATTTTTTGATGGGTTCAATTGGCTTATCTTCATATTCTATTAATTTTAACAAATTAGGAAGTAGTGTGTAATTATCTGAATCTTTTTCATTATCAAGTTTGTCAACATGAATTAAGTTTTCAAAATCAAATATGAGATTATTGACATGATTATCTTTATGTTCATTATTTGAGACCTTGCAAAGAGTAAGATAAAGAAAATATTGGCACACAAAAATAGAATGGCAAGAATGTGATTAAGGCAGAATGGAAAAGAAATGATTTGAATGAATGGAAGTGAAAGCGAATAGAAGATATACGAATGCCTCTTCTGAGTCTTTTATTAAAATGACAAATGTAAATATACCATAAAGATCACCTAATGCTCATAAGATGCAATTAGGGATTCAAACTTTCACAATACATTACTTTTTAGAAGTTTTAATGACAACAGACAACTCTATGACTTTCTGATTATCTAGCTAGAAATTTGATAAACAAGGGTGCACAAATAGCTCTTCATCGTAACTCTTTTTTTCTCCATTATCCACCACTTGAATGGTTAGCTCTAAAAACTCTTCCACCAGTTTTGCACTCAGAGTTTCAAGTAAATCTGGATAGATACATCCACCCAAACAGAATGAATCATAAAGGTACAAAATGACCATGGGCTCTGACTCTGGCTCATATCCCCTGAAATTAGCCATTTTTTTCTTTTTTCTCATTCACCATTTTCATTCTGTCCCCTTTTGTCGATTTATAACCCAAGTCAAACCTATCTTTCTTTTCATATATTACTGGTGGCTTTTTGATTCCTTGTAAATTCTTCCTAAGTCCAACTTTTGATTATCATCTCCTCCTAATAAGTTATTTGATGACCATTTTAGTAGTCGTAAATAGGTGCGATAAATATAATTTAGATCTTTCAGTCATATATGTTGTATTGGCAATCTTAAAAGATCTATAAAAGTATTTTAGTGCTTCACCTGTCGATTCCATATAAAGAGTATTCATCGGTTAGGTTACCAGTAAATTTTTTTTTCTGCCACACAAGTCAACTTTCTTTCAACAATGGATTTGACTTTTTGATACAATGAGAATGGAATGACACCTGTCATATGAATCCACAGTCTACATAATAAGCAACTATATGAGGGAGAGATATCCATAACTTGGAATTTCATGTTGAAAGTGCACGGGCTAATCTGTAATGGCATTTTTATATCTCTCAGCACCTCTCTTCAGGTTTCATCAAAAACTCAAACTACCATATGACTAGGCTTCATGTAAGATCCATCAATAGGTAGTTTCACTTGAGTAGTCATAGGCATAGCATTAATAGATGAGCCATTATCTATCAAAATCTTAGCCATTATATAACTTTTACATTTGACAGTAATGTAGAGAACCTAGGTACTTTTTTAACCCTCAAGAGAAATCTCTTCATCATTGAAAGAAATATGGTTTGAGATTGTCAGATTACCAAGAAGATATTTCACATATTCAATAAAGATATTATGGGACACATGCTTGATTTAACATTTTAGTAAAGCATTATGATGCGACTTTGAGCTAAACAATAATGATAATAGCCAAATTTTAACTGGCTTATTGTTCAATTATTCTACCATGTTATACTCGTTATGTTTTATTAGTTTTAAAAATTTTCAAGCTTCACTTTCAGAGACTGGCTTTTGACATTCTTTATCTGAGGCTATAACATGATTATTCTAACTTTTTTTTCCTTTTCCACCTTTGCTTTTTCTTTTCTACCTTTTTCTAGAGCTTTTAGAGTATAACACCTCCCACTTCGGGTCATACCTCCTATGCCTATTATGTTTGTAGTATCTAGATCAATTACAATATCACAATCGTACTTCTATGGTACTGCTTTATCATTCTGGGGTGAAAAAGAGTCATGAACTTTAATTGTCACTACTGGTCCAGAAATGGGCTTTTCAAGCCTTGGGGTTAGCTTTTTATCATAGTAAATAGTTACCAATCTATGCACAGACTTATTCTTTGAATTAATGGTTAACACTTTAACTTTCATCAAATTTTTTTTTTCGTAAAACTCTATCTAACTTATTTTCATTAGCTTCTATACCTCTTGATGAAATTGGTCGTAACTCTCAATAGAGTGCCCTAAAGCATGTTTATGATAGTCGTATTTCTTGATTGAATTAACCACTCTGAAGTAATTTTGAGGCTCTATTGATTTCAATAAATTAGTTTTGACTAAGGCTTCAAACACCTTAGTTATCAGAGTTTTGACTTCTTTTATCCTTCTCTTCATGTAGCTTGCTTGTCCACCAATTAAAGTATTTATTGATAGTCTAGTATGGTTCGATAGAGGGTTTCTATTAACGTTTGGAGTCTTTCATTGGTTGGTATCAAAGTTTAACACCCCTTCATTGATTAACCCTTACACTTTATACTTTAGAGTAGTATAATTCTCAATAGAATGGCTTAGGTTTCCATAATAATAATCATAATTTTCATTAGGGTTATACCATTTGAGAAATAGAGGTTTCAATGGTTTAACAATAACAAAGCTAGTAAATGTTTCTTAACAAGCTAAGGGTATAAATCTATGTATGTCATGGGAATATAGTCAAAAGTAGGTTTTTTTTTTGTATTTCTTAGAGCTCTCAGAGCACTACTTGGACTGGGTCTTCATTTTATTCGGTAAGTGCAGAAAGATAGTTGTAAAAATAAATAGGTATTTGAAAAGATGGCTGAAATTGATATGGATAAGCTAGTTATTATAATAACTGGTATGGCTGATAAGGATGAAAGATGGATGTAACATTGTTTATGGGAGAGTAATAGGTTTGGTACACTAGTATGGGGTATGGAGTGAAACCTTAGAACTATTACCCCATATAGTTCACTACTTGGGCTTCATTTTTTTTTTCAAGAGCTTCACATTTTTTTTGCTCTGCTTGTCTCTCCTGCATCAAGCTTTCCATTTTTTTATGGTATTTTTAATAATTTCACTGAATATCATGATATTTGTAAAGTTTTTGGTTGCATTGCCTATCAGTCTCTTATAGTATGGTGCTTTCAGAGTGTTTACAAACAAGATAGTTATCTCTTTCTTAGTGAAGGGAGGTTAATCTTGTGCAGTCACATCTCTCCATCTCTATGTATACTCTTTAAAAGTTTATGTTGCCTTCTTTTCCATGCTCTGCAGAAATAGATGATCTGGAGCTAGATCTATGACATGTCAATATTGTGTAAAAAATGCTTTTGTGAGATTTTTCTAGGAATGAATATGAATTCTATCTTTGAACATACCATCTGACTACCGAACCTGTAAGACTTTCCTAAAATACATGCATTAGTAGCTTTTCATCATGAGTATGTGTTGTCATCTTTTGACAATACATAGTGATATTGGTCATTGGACACTTTGTGTCATCATATTTTTCAAATTAAGGGATCTTGAATTTAGGTGGAATGACTATAATTGAAACCAAACAAAGCTCGACTGCGTCCATGGAACCATAAAAATTTATTCCTTCTATGGCCATAATATTTTTTTAAATAATTTCATCTTCTACTAAGCACTGTTATCTTTTACTTTCTCATATGTCTTCATCCTTGACTTTTCTCTCTCCTTAAGATCATCTAAGTCTAAAATTAAGATTAGCTCAGATGATTTTTTTTATCATGATAGGATTAGTAAAATTTTAGAATTATCCTAGAGCAGGTGTGGATGTCATTCCTGGATAAAGATAGGCATATCTTCTAGGAGTAGGAATTTGAATTCTGATTGCTTGAAAAGGTTGAGTTAGATGTGGCTCAAACCCTAAAAGGTATATAAGATCCATTATATTTGATGATTGCTCTTAAAGGCTGAGATTTTTTTTCACTGTTTTTTTTTTTGTCAAGATTCTTGAGCATGTCTATTATCTTACTAATATCCCCTCTTAGTTCTTCTTGAACTTTCTCCATTCTCTCCAATCAACTAGCTTGTTCTTGTTCCATAATTCTGGTTTAAGCCCTGGTGTTATATGAATGACAAGTAGGTTGAGTCAAAATTTTTTCTAAGCAAGCTATTCTTGAACCTTTATTACCGTAAATCTTCAAAAATCAGAGTGTTGAAAATTTTATTTTTTCATTTTTCATTTTATGATTTTTTTTAATGTAAATAAAAGTAATGCACATGATGCATGAATGCAAGTAAGAGGTATATGCTCTTGGACAAATTTCAACACTAGAAATTTTTATTAATTTCATACAACTTTTATTACATGAGATTTATCATCTTAGAATTATATCCATAAAAGCGTTTGACTTGCTCATAATGGTCATTCACCACATCTAAAAAGTTCACTAGGATCTGTCCATATTCTCTTACAGGATTGACTTTTTATCTTAACACCTCTACCTTTTCAATCATCTCTCATGCTTTTTTTACTGCATTGTAAATTTGATTAGTTAGGTGCCTATGTACTATTGTCTCCGTAAGTTTTTTGCTCTCCATCTCATGTAGGTATTTTTTTTCGAATCACATGTGAAGATCTAATCTTTTTCACTTCGTTACCACTTATCTATTATTGCTGAAATATAGTTCTTGTGGTCTTGTAGTTGCAGCTCTAACCCTTGGATCATTTGGTGAAGTGATTCTTTTTTGTTTAGTATTTCAAGATGCTTTTTTCTCTCTTTTGCAAGCATAACCTTTAACCTTTCTTTTTGTTTTTGACATTCCGCCAATCTTGTTGAAGTTGTAGTATATAACCCCTTCCAATTTTGGTATTCTTGAGAAATTCTAGTGGCCTTCTCTAGCTTTTCTTGAGCTTTGCCCTTTCATTGGTTTATTTCCTCTCAGAGCTTATTCATTTCATGTTGCTGACTAAGGTAAGACTTGGTGACTTTTTTTATTTTGAATTGGACTCATAATCTCTTGTTTTTTTTATGTAGATCTTTCAAATCATTATGAGTGACATCCCGTTCTTTTATGAATTTTTTCAATCTATTTTATTGTACTTCTGATTCATATTTTAACTATCTCATCTTCTTGTGCAGTCTCAAAATTTCCCCTTTTGTTTCTTTTTTTTTTAGTTTCTAATTCTTTCATGACAAGCTCAACTTCTGATAATTGCTTTTTTATCAAAAGATTAGTCGATTGATGTGAGCTATCATTAAAAGGGAGTACTATGTCTTTGAGTCACTTCACTTTTCAAATTTGATAATCAAGGGTAACTTTGTCAATGAGAAGCCCTAATCTCATTCTTTTCATTTTTTTTCATGCCTGGATTAATTACTCTGAAATTCTTGGTGATTCGGTTCCTTATAAATGAATTCTACTTGGACCAGGCTATGAATGGCAGGAATAAACTGATTTGTAACAAATTGCTAAGTACCATCAATAGAGTATAACTCACAACACCCCATAGCCTTAACAACGGTATCCATAACTCATTTTCTCCATGATAAAACATAGGCACATAAGGCATCTAAGGCACCATCCATTCAATTTCATGTCTGGTAAGTTTTCATAGGAATAAAACCCATTCTTCTTTGGTATACAATGTCAGTCATTAACTTCCATAGAACTCTTCAATTGGTGCTTTGTTTCAAAGATACGATTTTGAGAATGCACTTTTCTTACACTTGAAATGACTTTTGACCCATACATACAATAGCGGTGCACATCCTATGAACCATCTCTTTCCATTTCGTTGACAGAAATTCAATGATTGGATGATTTTTGCTAAGACTGCTGGTGCAGGATTAATTGCTTGGGTTTTAATTTGCTCAAAAAAATCCACCACAGTTATCTCAATATAACCAAAAGTCTTCATGAAGATTACCATTTTATATAATGCTAAAGCAAACACAGCCATGCATTGATCATCATTTAAATGTCTTCAAATAAAATTTTGGGAAAAGTCCTAGCGGATACTGAGATATTCACCTTTAGGCTTTGCGAAGTAATCTATGATTTTTACCCCTTATAAGCTTGCTAACTTTTTGCAATAACCTGATTTCAGCTTTTGGATAAACACTTTATTTAGACACTATAGTTCTATCCCAAGCAAAATCGAATACTCCTCAATATTTGGCACCAAATCTTCTTTATTAAAAGTGAAGCATCATAGAATGGATCTTAAAACTATATAGCTCCCCTAATCAATTGTTTATTAATCATTATCAAAATGAGGGATGTGATCTACCCATACTTTTTGTAAAAGCTTTTTTTTTTTTTCACTTAACTGACCCCAGATAACTACTAAGTATTTTAAATTATTTTGTGTGAAATCCAAATGTACCTTTTTGGGTAACTTAGACACATAACCGGTAAGCAAACAATTACCATTCTTTTGCTAGGCTTCTTTTGACTAAACATATACTTCATTATATAGCTCACATGAGACATTGACTAAAGATGAGCAAATCTGTAGTTCTACAGGATCCATGAAAATTTTTTGAGAGAAAGATGTCTTAGAGCAAATACCTTGATGCAGAACTGTATGATATGATTAATATGAAAAAAAAAGAAAACAAAGTTAAATTAGATATTTGAAAATTTTCATTTTATATTTTCTTGTTTTGTTTTGCTTTGTTTTGTTTTTTTATTACACACAACTTTTATTTCTACACGTTTTGGATTTAGGTATTTTTTACGAGAAGAAGGGCAAGGCATTACCTAAAGTTAGCTTCCTAGGCTTGTTACATGCTTAGTTCGGGTTGACACGCGTTAAAAGGTTCCCAAATTATTTCTTACTGTCATCTATGTTGGACTAGTAAGGCACCTAGATCCTTACCCATTACAGACTACGAATGAAAATTATTCAATTTAAGTGAAAGTATTTTGCTTGCCATTACAGAGGCTATCACCTCACAAGGGCATAAGTAATTTAGTTCCTCTTATAAGGAACGAAGCCTGAGTATAAAGCTCATGTATGAAATGCATCATGTCATTGTGTGTGCAAATGTATCCTAATTTATCGAAAGTAATATATACAAAAAAAATAAAGCATAAGAAGCATAGTAAAAGAAATGTTTGTGAAAATTTCCTTTTTGTTTTCGATTTGTTTTTTTATTTTTTTTGCTATTTTTAATTGAAAATAAAAAATAAAAATATAGGAAATTAAAACTTAAATACCGATTAAGACTGATTAAATCAAAATTTGAGGATAACACGTAGTTAATTTTAGCCTAACTTTCAAAAACAAATGGCATCTCTAATGGAGTCACCGAGCTATCATAACAATTTTGGAGTTGTCCGACAAATTTGAAAATGAAAAAAAAGAGAGTCACCACCAATCTTTTTTGGCTAGGTGCGATTGGCCACCTATTAAAATTTATTCTTTTAATAAAATCTCAAAATTTATTAAAATTTATTAAAAAAATAATTTTAGGGTCTGCGAAACAGTCTAGGTTCGAGAGTCGGTTACACGTGAGGAATGATTAACATCCCCACAGCGCTATTTAAAACGGTACTAATTAATTATGTGTTATTCATTAATCTTGACAAAATTAGTCTTAATTTCGATGTTTAAAAAGTAATTTCTTTGATTTTTTTTGTTTATTGCAGTTTTGGTTTTTTTTTTTTTAATTTTCATTCCATATTTGTTGTTCAAATTTTATTCGATAAAAATAAATTAGAACTCTTTTATTGAAATAATTCTTAACATGTTCTAGTATATTGGTAACATTAGAAGAATTCTTTCTAACCTAAAAATTTCTTAGGTATCGCTTCTTAGAATACATTAGAATTTCATCCTCAGAGGTTCAGATTTACTTTTCATAAAAGTATGCATGCAATGTGAATGAATATATGTTGATGCACATTTTATTTATTTTTTAGAAATTTTTATTGACTTTGGTTCTTGAATTTTTGTTTTTATTGTTTTATTGAAGAAAAGAGAAAATTTTATCATATTGAAGATTTTTTTTATAAATATTCCCATACACTGGTAATATTTTAAAAAAATCTTCTTACCTAAGGATTTCATATAGCATCATTACTTGAAATACTTTTAGAATCCCATCCTCGGATAAAATTTCCTTTTTCCTTATTTTTTATCACTTTATTTTTTTTTTTGTTATTAATGAATTTTTATTTATTATTTTATAACAAAAAAGAAAATTTTTTATTGTATTGAAAACTTTTTATAAATACTTTAATACACTAGTAGTATTTAAAAAAAATCTTATCACCTAGAGATTTCATAAGTATCATTACTTGAAGTACCTTTGAATCTCATCATCGGATAAAAATTTCCTCTTTTTTTTTTACATTTTTAATTATTTTTTAATTACTATTTTATAAGGTTTATTTTTAAAATTAACAAAATTATAAATTTTTTTAACTATATTTATTATTTATTATTTATTACAACAAAAATTTTTTCTAGTAAATTTAAACATTTAAACATGCATAAATATTAATAATAAAATTTAAAATAACAAAAATAATAAAAAAATTTTAAAAATTTCAAAAAAATTTTTTTTTACCTAAACCGGACCGATCAACGATTCGATTAACGTCGCTCTAGATGGGTCAGTCAACAACGGTTTGGTGGTGTTCAATGTCAGTCTGGTTCGGTCTGGGTCAGTTTAGCTAGATTGATTAGAGGTCAAAGGGATGTTGGGTCAACGAGTTGGGTGCGTGGACCCCAGGTCAGGTTGTGGGCTGATGCACAAATCATTGGGTCTCGAAACAACTTCATTTTAATCTTTATTGAAACAACATCATTTTGGCTTTTTCAGTTTATATAAAAGGCACAAAAAAGTTTTTAGCCCTTTTCAAACCCTTTCTTAAAAAAAAAAAACTCTTCACTTTTTTTTTTAGATAAAACCTAAAGGTGCCGGCTATCGTCCTAGTCACTATTGGTCACCAGCCGCCATCGTCAGTGATCGAAAAACTTCCAAAATTCACCTAAAAAATCCTCTCGACCTCTTAAGTCCCGATCTGACCTCCTTTATTTGAGAAAACACTATGGATGGTCTGGATCAAGGTTGAAAGTTTCGGCAAAAAAAATGTTTTTTTGTTTTGTTGCTTTTTTTTTTTTTTTATACTGGTGTTGGGTTCCCTTACCTCGAGGACTGTGGTTTTTGTTTCTTTGGTTTTTTTTTTTGGTATTTTCCTTTTTGACAAAAAGCCTTTTTTTTTTTAATCTATCAATATATTTTTTTGTATGTGTTTTTTTTTTTAGCGTTCTTCCCTCTGTTCTTTTTTAGGGTTGGCTACAGAGCTCTATTTATAGAGCTCCAGTCGTGGCCCTATGAGTGGGTAGGTGGCATAGGGCTTGGCAGTGAGGAATGCCGTACATGCACTATCCCCTTACGCTTTTATTTCTTTTGCTTGGCCTTAGCCTTATGCTTGGGTAAGTGGCACAAGGCCCTGGCAAGGGTGAGTGGTGCTAGTGGTGCCATGCACGGCACCAGGTACCCTCTTACCCTTTTTTTTTTTGTTTCTTGGATTTCTTCTATTTGTTGTTTTGTTTTTATGTTTTGTTCCCCTTTTTTGTATTTTTTTAATAAAATAAAAATAAAAATAAAATAAAAATCAAGCTTGGGCCTAAAGAATGAAATTGGGCCTTAAGCTTTAATGAATCAAAATTGGGCTTCAGCCCAATTGAATAGAAATAAGGTCTTGGCCTAATTAAATTAAAATCGAACCTTGACCTGAGAACCCGATATCTGGCTAATATTAAATTGACACCCGATTAAAAATTCGAACAAATTTGGTGTCTACATATTTCTAAGAGTTTTTTCAAAATTTTTAGTTCATGATAAAATAGTACATATTAAGATAAGCTTTATTAATGATTTGATTGAATTATTAGTATATATATTTCCATACCTATTAGCCAAGTACAATTGTATATAAAAAATTAAAAATTTTGAAATGTTTTGTCACCAATGAAAGTAATAAATTGTCTTATGTTTCTATCTTTAAGCATATAATTTTGGGTAAAATTTTTGTTATATATGTGATAAAAGTAATGAGAATAAATTTACTAAAAAATTTTATAAAAATTAAACAAACCACAGTTTTAAAAAATATTAAATTTATAATAATTACCTTTGCATTCTACATAAAAATTTTCTTCTACTAAACAAAAAGATGATATATTTTTAATTATTGCTTTATTGTTATTACCATAATTCAAAATGACTTTTTTGATATTTTGATGCTAATCAACTTCATTTGAAAAAAATAAAGAAAATTGTAAATGATCATAACAACTTAAATAATGTTTAACTTTATGTCAATTTGTATAAACTATGATATTTCTTTCAAATGAAATATTTCAACTGTTCTTCTTAACTCATATAATTGCAACTTCATCAACACATAAATGATTATAAACTCGTTAATTTAGATTAACATTTATACAATACAAATTTAAAAATCCTAAAAAGAAAAGATTTATCATTTAATCTTTGCAAGAGTTGGAAATAAAGATTTTCTTCTTTAATTATTATTAATATCTCTATATTTTGCACTTAAATTTATATAATGTTGCGTTTTCATTTTATTTTGTAATTTTATATCAATGTCATAAAAATATAGCTAAAATAACATGGAATAATTAATTCAAACTTGAAACAATTCAAAACTCAAATTGAGTATAAATAAAATTTGTACTCATTTTAAATTTTAATTTTAAAAAATATAATACACATAATTATAAAAGAAAAAAACCTAACTTGACTTGATTTCAATTGATTTTAAAAGTCAACAATTTTGTAGTTATTTAAAACCCAAAATGATTGAACATAACTAAAATTCGAATTAAAATAATAACCCAATCAAAATCTAATATTTCTTATTCATCTTCCGTCACAATTTAAAAATTCCTTATTTAAGTTTTTTTTTCTTAGTCCTCAAAGTCTTATTTTTATTGTTTTTGTGGTTGAATTAGTTAATTAATTTTAAAATATTTGTAAAATGAAATTGCAATTATAAGTAATTGAATGTACTGTTTTATTTGGATTTAGAACAATTTGAATTCAAGTATTTAAATAAAGAAAAATATGCACTAATTATTAAATCAAATTTACTTAGTTGCATAAGTGAATAATTAAGTACATAATGAATAAGAAATAGATAATAAAACTTGACTCAGCTTAATTAGTCGCTGATTCTAAACCTAAAATCCAACTCGAAATTATGAAAAATTAAAAATCAAAATGATTAAAATACTAAATACAAAATCAAATAAAGATTTATCAAATGAATTTTGTTAATGAATGCTTTTAAATCACTTTTAAGTTTAGTTAAATTATAGTTTATACTAATATTTTTATATTAAATATAACAGTTATAATTAATTCAATAAATTTTAATTTTTTTGAATAAATATTACCTAATGTGGTAATTTTAAAAATTTTAATGCAACAATAAATATTTTTTAATTGACATAAAGGAGAAAATGAAAGAGTATACAATATTTTTTTCCAAATAAAAAAGTCTCATATTAATACTAAAGAAATTTGAAACCAATATATTTGCATATTTGTATATTTGTCATTGAGCATCATATAACACTAACTTTCTTTATCATATGAAAAAGGTAGAGTTATGCATAACCAATCAATCTTTCTTCTCATTTTTTTACTTAGGATAATTTTCCATTGATACTTCCTTCATTTGAATGTAATTGTATGTTCTATCAAATGAAAGTTTAATTTTTCTTTTATTTAAAAAAATTTATTATACATAAATTTTTATTATATAAAAATATTAAAATAAATAATTTTAAAAAATAAAATAAATTAAAATTTTAAACTTGGTACTTGTCATGTGTTATTAAGAAAATTTTAATTCTAAAAATAACAAACTTGTTATGTAATACCTATTCAATTTATAATAGTTTCATTTTTAACATTAACAAATAAATTTTCATGAATGAATGTAACTTTGTTATAAAAACATTCAAAAGATAGTTCCAATGAATTTTATTGCACCTTAAAAGAATTCACTAAAAACAATTAATTTTACTTCACTTGATAGTTTTTAACTTAAAATAATTCACATTAGGTCGTTCAACCACCTAAATGACAAAAAAAAAGGCGAGCAATTTAATATAATTTAAAAGATTTAATACTCTTGAGATATAAATTAATTGCATATAAGCATATTAAGATAAAAGTTTTTAAAAAATTATATCAATTATTATTTCAATCAAGGTGAACAATTTTTATAACAACTTGACATCACTTATTCTTGAGCTGCTAGTAGCTTCATTATCTCTTAAATTATCTAATTCTATAAGTAGAAAGTCCAATTAAAGTGTTTAATGAATTACATAGTGCTAATTGTTGGTGAAGGGAGTGTAACTGATTTGTATTAGATTTGATATTAGTTTTTGTTTATAGGAATAACAATTATAAAATTTTAAAATGTACATAAAAAAGAAATTAATTATAAAGGTCATAGTAAATTGTAAGAATGATATATTAAAAAATTATTTCAATGACTAAAAAGAATTAATTATGTTATTAGTGATCAAATGATTAACTCATAAAACATATAAATAATAAAATCATTATCATACATATGTAGTTAATATATTAAAAAAAATTGAAAGGCAAAAAATAGAAAAAATAAATATGCTTAAATGATTTAATTATGATTATTTTTAATGAATTTATTTATCAATATAAAGTGCATATACAATTATTTTTATAACCACTAAAGAAACAAACTTCATATTGTTTCATTCTTATACACATTAAGCTTTTATGTTATCCTATTTGTATTTTCATTTGATGTGAAAAGTCATTTTTACTTATGAAAAAGAATTTAAAATAAAAAATAAATTCATTTAAAATTAAAATTTATAAAAAATTACTAATGGTATTTTAATCAATCACTTTTAATATTTTTGAAATTAAAATTTTATTAAGGGTTTAGTCAATCACTTTTAATATTTTTTAGTCTAATTATAAAAAAAAGTCTAATAATAAAAAATTTATTTAAATTAAAAATTATAAAAAATTTACTAAAGATATTGTATTCAATCACTATTAACACTTAAAATTAAAATTTTAAATAGTTTAATTTCTCATAAATTTTATTTTAAATTTTTGTTGATTTAAATTGAATTTAAATAAATTAATAAAAGTTATATATTTAAGGATAAATTTGTTATTATAAGGGTCTTTAGGTCAATCACTATTAACAATCTCAATCACGTTTAGTAATTTTTTAGTCTAATTATAAAAAAGGTCTAATAATAAAAAATTCATTTAAATTAAAAATTATAACAAAAGAGTTTAATATTAAAAATAAAATCATTTAAAATTAAAATTTATAAAAAATTACTAATAGTATTTTAATCAATCACTCTTAATATTTTTGAAATTAAAATTTTATTAAGGGTTTACTGAATCACTTTTAGTATTTTTTTAGTCTAATTATAAGAAAGTCTAATAATAAAAAATTTATTTAAATTAAAAATTATTAAAAATGTACTAAAGATATCGTATTTAATCACTATTAACACTTAAAATTAAAATTTTAAAATTTTTAGTTTAATTTCTCATAAACTTTAATTTTAATTCTAGTTTATTTAAATTAAATTTAAATATATTAATAAAAGTTATATATTTAAGGATAAATTTGTTATTATAAAGGTATTTAGATTCATCACTATTAATTGTCTCAATCATTTTTAGTAATTTTTTAGTCTAATTATAAAAAAAATATAATAATAAAAAATTCATTTAAATTAAAAATTATAAAAAAAAATTACTAAAAATATTTTAGTCAATCACTGTTAACACTTAAAATTAAAATTTTAAGATTTTAAGTAGTTTGATTTCTCATAAATTTTATTTTTAATTTTAGTTGATTTAAATTAAATTTAAATAAATTAATGAACGTTATATATTTAAAGATGAATTTATTAATTTAAATATTTATAAGAATATTTAGGTCGATTATTATTAATAGTTTTGAAGTTTACACTTTTATATATTAGTTAAGTTGGTTGGCAGTTGGCGATGAAGTTGAACTTTGAATTTGTGTCATGATTTTGATTGAACGACGACTCATTCACTGGTTCGCCCATTTCTGCCAATTGATCGATAAATCAGCAAAGCAGCAGCATGTTTGGACTTTGCAAAGTATAATACCTTTTTTTAGGCGATTAAAGCATAAGTACTGTATATATACTAGTTTGTGATTGGCAGACAGTTGCAATGATTTCTTGAGAAAAGAAAAAAATCAACAAAAGAAGCATAAAACTTTGTCCATTCCAAATTTCCAATAAGAAAACATATATTGATTCTCTAATATTATCTGAAAACTTTTAGTGAAATAACATATGCTTTGATAGGGTAACATAAGACTACGTTTTTTTTTTTTTTTTTTGAAGGGGTTAGAGATTGAATCAGTCATTGAAACTAAAACTTTAGGGCTTAATCAACAAATTACGTGATTGTCGGCAACTAAGCCTAACTTTAAAGTGTATTATACATGTAAATTATTTTCAAGGTGTTCTTACATTATTTTCATAAAAAAAGCAAAAAAAAAAAAAAGATGGTTTATGAGGGAATTATTCACTGGACATTCTCGACCCTTATGTTAAAGCTAATATTTATAAAATAAATTATCTTTTTGATCATTTAATATTTTGAAAATTTTTTTACTTTGATTTTAATTTTAAAAGATAGTGTTTTTATCACTAATATTTATATTTAATCGTTAAAAGATAATATATTTTCAATTCACGTCATCATATATTGACGAGTGACATATTTGTGTTAGTTGTTTGATCATTTGATCATGTTCAGATGATAAAAAAAATTAAAATTTTTTAATATAAATTACAATTGTATTTGGTTGTAATAAATTTCATGTGCTCATAACTTTTATTAACATTACCCTAAGAGAAGCATAAATTTAGTACTTGTCAATAAATTGTTAATTTTTTTTAGTATAAAAGAGTTCAAAATCTAAGATAAAGAGAGAAAATTTATAAATACTTGCAGAAATTCACCTTCTAAGAGAAGTGGGTGAATGATTTAGACTTAGTCCAAGTTCAACAGTTCAATAGTTGGGGCGAGATTGCTAGTGGGATCTAATCACCTAAACAAGTCTTGGGTGTTCCAATTGAAAAAGCAAAAGATATATCTTGTCCTAAAGAAACATTCTAATGATTAAAATTTGAGAATCTGGAAATTTTATGTTTTGAATTTTGGATGAAGTATGTGAAATTTATACCGTGAATATATAGCTCAATATTTGTCCAAGGTCACATGTGGAATCAAAATGTGGAGTTCTATCTCTACACCTCTCCAATATGCCATTTGAGATTAATCTTTTAATTATACTTGCGTGCATATGGCCAAAAGCTTTTATTGGATTTTTAGAAGTGGGATCCATGACCCTTATATTCTCTTTGCAAACTTTCATTTGAACAACTTTTTTCATTTATTGATCAATGTGAAAAGTTGAATTTTTGTTTTTGTTACGCTACTTGCTCTGTACTTTGTACAATGAAAATGACTTTGTCTAACGAAAGCAAAATCATAGATATTCTGGCGATCATATATAGATTTTGATATTATAAATAGAGTGGGGTATTAGTATCTTTGTATTCAGCTAATTAAGTCACTGAGTTCATTACAGCTACTGATACTTAATTTTTCAGCTATGCCATCCTTTGAGAAATACCTGACCGAGGTTGATGTTAAGAAGCAAATGGCGATTCCTACTAACTTCATTGGGTATCTGCCACAACATGAAGAGGGGTGGACGATATACTTTCCTGTTCATGATGTTTCTGGCAACGTTTGGGAGAGATTCGGGTATTATATTAGAAGAGGACGCAATCCTAAACCTGTTTTCCAAGGGGATTGGCATACTTATGTCCTTGCTAAAGGTCTCAAACCTGGTGATAAAATTATTTTTCGAGTGGAAGAAAATGTTGCCAACGGTGATCCAAGATACACTATTGCAGCACAAAAAAAGGAGTTAGTAATTTTTGGTACGATCATTTGGTCTGAGGAGTTCTAGTCATTTTATGGCTAAGTTAATTTTGATATGCTATTGTTGTTGTTTGTTGATTCGTCGTACTGATAGGGTGGCCCTTTTTCTTTTCTAGGTTATCGTTATGGTAGCATGGTCTTTTTCGTTTTTACGTTACTGGCATTTGTATTTGGTTTTGATAAATTTCATGTACTTTTAATATAATTTTTATTTGTATCACTTAAGTTTTGACTTGTTAATCATATTTTTTCTATATGTTCAATCAATTTTCATGGTTTATTGTTGTTTTTACTCTCTATTTTTTATTTCGAATCTCTTCCACTAATCTCTTTATTAATACTTTTCAATACACACTTATCATCACCGTTTATGTTTCTTTATTTAAGATATATGATCATAATTCATTTAATTTTAAGCTTGTTAAACCCTTTTTTTTTTTTTTATGTTCTATGTCTTGTGAATTATCATCTTGGTACAAGAAATGTAGTATCATCTTTGGATGGTAATTGGATTTGCCATTTACAATGGTGAAGGCAGAAAATAGATGCATAACTTGCAAAACACACATACTACTAGCAAATTTTGAGGACCAATATTTAATGTCAAGGGTAATTCCAAGATAACAATTTGTGGCAGACTACATTTTACAATAGACAATGGAACCAAGTAAAGTGAGTTTTTGTTTTAATCTTTAACAGTGGTTAAAAGAATGATAATGCAAAAAATCTCTTGGCAACTCACATATGTTACAAAAAATTGTCGAAGAAAAAATGGCATGGGATGATTGGAGGTGGGAGGTTTAGATGCGTCCAATGGCAGCAAAATCAACCTAGCAGAACAAACAATTCTCCGAAACACCTTTCATGTTCTAAAATTTCTGTGTTTAGGCCAATTAAGCTAATCATCGTCTGATGGCAAAGTTGGATTGTTCGAGCAAGTGTCTTTCTGATGAAGTTCCAATAGCTTTGTCTCTGGATTGCGTGGCCCTGCATAACAAGGGTAATGTTAGAACACAACATATATCTGTTGATTTCGAAGCAATAGTCGCAACCTAAAGGTTCCAAAATTTCCATTGATATTGGAACTAGTAAATAGTCAAAGTGCAAGTTGACACTGCCTTTGTTTCTCTCAAGTGCTGTTCTTAACTGTCATATTAAATGGGATGTTTTAGGGGAGATGACGTAAGCTAGTACCAGATTTATGTGGATTTTGAGGAACTTTCTATGGGGTCAATATCTGGTACAATCATGTACATCCATGGATCCAATCGTATACTCTCCTATTATGACCGATGGAAAACATATTAATAAATTGTGGGAAATATAAACCATTGATATTTCACCATGCATATCTTGAGGGATCATGTACACAAGCTTTATTTTTTTAAGAGATCAACTTACACACCTACCCTCTTTTTTTTTTTTTTTGTTTGTTCCACTGTCTATAGAAATAAAAGATATTGGCAGGCTTAGAATGATTATTGGCGCATCAATTTGTAAGCTTTAAATGGACACAAACATGAACATCTGGGTATATCCCAGACAACAACAGATGTCAGCATACACTCTGGCTCACAAGGTGCTCAATTATCCTCATGGTTGACATTCATTACAAGCATCCATGCACCAATTGTAACATCCTCATTACTAAACATCCGAAAACTGCAATTCATTCAAAATGGAAAAACATCATAAGAAATCAGAGATATGAAAAAGTATTGGATAACGCATCATTAGTAACATTCATCTAATGTTAGGAAATGAGCTGTCAAAGAGAAAAAGCATGTTGCAAAATATATATTGGATTAAGCTTTCCTAATATTATCTCTCTTTTCTTTATGAACATCTACAATTGTGATTAAGATGTTGCCCTTAACCTTCTCAATCACAACAAAAGAGGAGGGAAAGATAAAAAGCTTGATCAGCAGACATAATTTTCAGTTATATTAAATTGTCTTGGGAGAACAAGGTTGGCCATGACCTGATAGTTCAACAAAAGAGTTCAAACATTTGAGTAACATTTAAAGCTAAGCATGTTGAGTTCAAAAAGAGTGTTAAAATTTGGCAAATTTGGGAAACAAAACCTACAAAGTCAGCGTGTGAAAAATCATGATCCAAAACAAAGCCGAGAGAAAAAGAAACAATAAAAATAGAGAGAAATGGTTTAGCAGATAATTATAGGATTGGATCTAAAATCATTAAGCATACCTGTTGTTTCTAAGAGCAACCAAACTTGAAACAACATCAGCTAAAAAAGCATATATAGGACTATAGGCATGAAGAAAGTACTCCTTACCTAGTAGTTATGATAATGGCTCATACCTTCATCAATTTAGTCAAATCTGATCACTCCACAAGTACATCAATATCCAAAAGCCAACCTTTTTGTTGTCATACGCTCTTACACTGAATTTTGTCAAACATAATTCAAAATGGAAAGCTATGATATTCTACACTACACATATAATTACCAATAAAGGAGAGTAAATAGGCAGAACATGATGCATACTGCAATTAAGATGCATGTACATAGGATACAAAACATCAAACCAAAAAGCAGTAGAATATAGATATCTAAACCATAGATTAAAATAGTAAATATAAAATACTAACCGTTTTAGCTTACGATCAGCAAATACCGGACCCTTTTTCACGCATCCAAGGTAAGTCTGAGAGTGCGAATGTTCTTTTGCTAATAGAAGTGATAGTCGATCTGCAAATCAATAGTACAACATTGTTAACTATTCACATAAAAGTGCACCATGAAGGTAAAGTATCCCACCCAACACGTGCATAAAATAGTTAAGAAATTAGGTAGGTCACCTGGCATCAAATATATATATATCATCAGCTTTGACATAAAACTCAGAATCAAAGAGTATGCAACTTTAAAAAATGCTAGCCTGAAGCGGACATTTTAAAGTAAGGGAGCTTCTTTCAATTGAATAACAGGACTAACCGAGAACTAAAATACTCGAAATAAACTAACATTTTGTATGGGAGCTTACTAACAAAATGAAATCATCATATTCTGCAACTTCTTTTTTCAGCTCTGCCATCTTTGAGTTATCATTTGTTCTACCAATTATAAACCTAAAAACTAATCATGTTGCCTCTTCCAACCTGAAAAACAAAATGAAAAGAAATTAAAAATTAAAATTGTTGCCTTTGGTTTATTCAATTCTTAGAAAAATGTTACTTTGCTTTGATTATGGTGAATAAGAGTAACTTGAAAAACAGAGCTTAATTGTTCTAAAATTTTATATACCGTTCAAGGCCTTGACGATCCGAAGGCATCCAAGTCTTCCTCAAGGACTGTCTCCGATCCGTCGAACAGAATCCAGTTTGGATCCCAACAAAGCCCAAAACTTTATGCCTCTTCGTCCCATTATCATTATCTCCATCAACTCCACGTTTATTCCCATACCTGGTTCTGTCCCAAAGAACCAGGACGGATCTCGGGTCGGAGCTTCGACAACGTTAACCTGACCCACCGGAAGAAAGGGCGAAGAGGAAAGAGACGATGATGAAGGTGAAGTGGGCGAAGAAGATCAAGATCGTTGATCTGGTGGGGCAAGTGGCTGACGGTAAAGTGCCCGCATGAAAGAATTTGGGAGATGATGGCATAACTGTGATTTTGTTGCCCGCCGTGGGAACAAGCTTTAGTGATAGATTTGAATGGGCACCCTTGAGAAAAAGACTTGTAGCCCATTCAGCAGAAAGACGATATAAGTCTTTGCATAATTTACTATGGCAAATACATCATATGACAAAAAATATATGATGAATAATGGCAAGCTTCTAAGAGGAGATTAATTCAACTAAAATTTTAATCGTAGATTGATTCAATTGAAGAAATCGTCATTTCAATATATAAGTGATTTTCTATTAAAGATTTTAACTACAAATAGACTCAATTGATAAAATCGTGGATTCAAAGTTTATTTCTTTTTCGACCTTGGATTCCTAGAGAATTTAATTCATCATGGGTTTTTGCCTTAGTTTCTTTCTTTTTTTACCTTGGGTCCTAGAGTGTTTCAAGTTTTTAAAATATTACTTCTTTGCTGCTGCTTTTCCAATGGCATTCAAGCCTAGTCTAATAGAGAAAAACTAGGATTAGATGAAGCAGCTGGAGTTTGAACCTTTGCTAAAACTGTGGCCAAAACTGAAAAGAGAGAAATAAAAAGCATGAGAGATTTCCCAAATTTATTTTCTTTATTGCTGCTAAACATCCAACTCTCGGTCTTTCTGCAGCTATTCCTCTACAGAATCCTGTGTCTCATTACAAATACAATAGGTCTTAACACTAGAACCTAATGCCGAATCCGGCTCTTCACAGGACACCTTTGGAAATTGTTCCTGCAAACTACTTTGTTGTACGTGGTCATCCATTTCAGCGTTATGATTATCTAGACGAAGACAATCTGATTGCTGCAGGGACTCCACTTTTGTTACACTGTCAGCTTCATCGTCACCACAGCAATCGTCAAATTGGGATGCAGAGTTAATTTCTGCAACAGGACATTCTTGAGAAGTTGTCCCGATTCTAAGCCCGTCTTCCAGCTCAGTCCTAACTTCTTTGGAGCAACAATTACGGTCAGATCACTGTAAGATTCATCTAACGACTGTCCCTTCGTACAGATACCTAATCGGTGATTTCCATTGTACCATCGTTTTCCAATTCTTGCATATTTTTGTCTCCTTCAAGCTCAGTTTGCATTTTTGCACAGGCTTCATTTGCATAGCAATTATTATCAAACGGCTGTAATGACTTGGCAGATTGATCTCCTACAGAATGAATGCCTTTATCAGTTGATTCTTGTCTGAAATGTTCAGTTGAATTAGCTTGTTACAAAGATAATATATCACCTGCTCCTGTATAACAACGGAGATCAAATTTGTTTCTCCCGAACTTAGAAGAATAATGAACTTTAAGGGGGGATGAAGATACCTGATTGTCCATCTGATTTTTGAAATTTATAACGTCTTTTTAAGCAATATCGCTCCAGTGTCCAAGGTTCAAGTCCTCGCAATATCAAGTATCAACAAAAAAAATTCGCAAATCTGTACATCCATACATGTCAAATCTCTATTGGCATTATCATGAAAATTCAACAAGACAAAATTAATCTACACCAATCAAGCGTGCACAAAGATCTCGGACTGACCACCTCCAAAATGAAAACTAGCAAAACAGATTTGAAGTTGATAAAATGTTATATGTAGCAAATTCATATCCCAATATTGAACACAACAAAGATAAATATTTTCAAGTAGCTTTGTATTGGTGAAATCAAGCCTAAAACAGTTCTTGTGATGGTTGAGTTTCTTTTCGAAATAAGTAATTTTCGGTCAAGACAATACTCTCAATTGGATTTTGAAGATTACTGCTTTTATTTAAAACCAAAACTACCAAACCCCTAGTCGGTTTCTTTCTCTTCTCATTTCTCTCAAAATTTGCAAATATTCATCAGTTTGCAATCACAAGAAAAATGCAAATTATACCCTAAGTCGATTAATTACTCCATTTACCAGCATGATGATTGTAACTTATATCATCTAACTGTTGGGATTCTAGTATTTTTAGGAATGGTTTTCTACATATAGTTGTTTTCGATTACTCCATACCTGAATGATTTTTTGTAATGAGAAGTGTATACAATACTTTGTAATAACGGTTTGTTTATTTCCTCTGCATCTTGTGTACAGTAAGGAGGACTATGGAAATAGACCAGCGCTGACAGACTGTCTATTGAACTCCTTAGCAACAGCTATACACAAAATTATGTCCTTCATATGTCTCAGCACAGTTCCTCTTCCAGTCATCCACCTCAACCTCTAATTGTAAGATCCTTGCATCTATGATCTGGAGCAGTAGGCATCCTATCAGACCAAAGTAAGCTCGGGCAATTTTCTTCAAATGTTCCTTCGCAAATCTCACATTGAAATTAACGCGTAGTACATCCGTTATTGTGTTCCACCACGTAAATATTTTCTTGTCAGTAACTTGCTCAAGTTGTAGATTATCCATCTCTTTGATAGTAGGTCCCAGCAGCCTGGATTTATTAGACTTGTTGCAGAAACATCACCAAATACATCACTGATTCTCTCAACAGTAGGAATTAGAGACACTGGGAAACTGTATCTCCCAGCTGTTGTACACCATTAAAAAAAGACCCTTGAAGTTTTAATGTACCTGTAATGCCACCAAAGAGACTTAGAGACATATATATACCACATATATGTTTTTTTCCCTATTTTTTTACTAAGGATGTGTGGTATAAATTTCTGATAATTGGTTTAGTCACTTTCTTGAGGTGAAAAAAGCTAGGAAACAAATGCCTTTTGCACCCATTATATTAGTCGAAATGAACTGTTAATGAGGAAAAAAATAGTAGAGAGCATAAAACTTACAACTAAATGTCACATGTTGCTAAGAATTAAGAACATCCAGCAGCATCTCTATCTTCTAAAGAATCAAATCTTCCTATTACAATCGATTATGCTATCTGTCAGAATCTGCCTCTCAATCTGTGAATTTGATGACTTTGTGACAAGTCCCTTTTAACTTTCCCTGCTATTAACTATCTTCTTTCTCATTAACCACGTCAAGCAAAAGGAAATGACAGAATCCATCAAAAATGTTTTCAATGCTACAAATCTTTTGCTTCAAGCGGTGATGGCAGATATTGGATTTAAAGCTAGAAAGACTGCAAAAAAACATAAGGATAAGCATGGCACATAAACAATAGAGCCTCAATTTGTCATTGACATCTTTAAGTTTGTGAGAATGATCTTCTTCATTGAGAGGTTTACAAAAGGCCTGTTGAAACATGCAGTATTAGCTTCATGATCACCATAATAGAGCTTTGATTTGTCATAGCCATTTAAGTTCTCCCATATTTTCATTTGGAGATAGCATTAACCTCATATAAAAACTTCACTGGGAAAAACGAGTAAAAATAATTGAGAGAAAGTTAGACATTTCTATTTCATTACCTCTTGGTTTAGCGGATACTTCACATCACTATGTCTTTTGTTTTCTTTTTTCCGAGCCCCATTCAGTTTATCTCTACGACCTCTTGCTGTTCGTTGATATGAAGCTTCTGATAGTTCCCCTTGACTCAAATGGTGCAAACTGCTGAAAGTTCCTTGGATCAGCATGTATAATTTGGTCATACAGTCCCATTTGTGAGGATAAATAGGAACTTGTAGCTTGTGATGTAGTATCCACCATATTCCCGATGCCAAATTTGTCTTTGCAGTTTGCAGATTGACAGATTCTAGTTGATCTGGACAATTAAATGATATAATAAATATTAACCACAAAGATGTGAATAATTAAATCATAGGTTATGAATCATAATACAAATGATAAGGAAAACATTCCACTCGAACTTAATGGGGTACGAATTCATATAAAATCTTGCTTGAAGAACATAAAAAGCAGATTAGTCAACTTTACCCAAAACAGAGGGAAAGGGAAACAAACACATAGATTGAGCCTTCAACCAAGAATCTTCAATGAATCCTGGATGAAGAATTGACAAATCACAACTAAAAATAAGAGCTGAACATTTCACTTGGCTTAGATCATTGATAGGACGAGGCAAATACAATCTGGGAAATTTTAAGTATTGTCTAAACTTATTCATAACTGTTGCGAACTTGTCTTTTACATCTTGCAAGAAATCAATTTTGTATATATTGGTCAGTTGGTTAACCTATCCTGCCCCTAACCTTTCACAACCTACTGACGACAGTAACCTTATTACTTGTCCATAAGGGACTGGTTGGCCTGAGAATTTAGCCTCAAGATATCGAAGGCAACAACAATAGGACCTTTAATCCACGGAATCTAAACAAATGTTAGACATTCCAATATTTATAGTGTAAGCAAATTAATTATTTACTAAATTTCAATAATCAAATTAAGTAAATATCCATACCTTGTTCTTAGCTTGGCACTGCAATTGCTTTAACTCATTTTCTAAAGCTGAATGATTCAGAAATTTTAATTGCCGAAAATACTATACAACAACATTTTCAGGCAAATGAAATTGAAATATGAACCTTAAAACTTATTTTGATATGTAAATATTTTACTTAACTAGAGGGAAGAAGGGGAAATCTTTCTACAAGCAGAAGTACAGCTAATCATCAGTAAAGATAAAAACAACTTACAACATAAAAGACACAACCAAGTAAATAGACATCACCAATCTGACAAATAAGAAAGTAACTAAATCTCTCAATGCTGATATAAACTGGAATTGACTGCACAGTCGGCTGCTTGGTTTTTGCATCTGAATCTCGGTTTTGGTTTGCAATGAAACTTTGAATTGCAAAGAACAGTGAATGCAGCTGCAAGAACCCAATGCTTGAGAGCAATTGAGAGAGTAAAGAGGGAAAATTAATTTCTTGCATGCATTTTCTATTTATTTTAACAGTTATAAGAATTTTATAGCACAAGATTGAAGAGATGGGTATAGGGTCTTATAATTATGCACTTGGGTTTATAGCACAGGATTGAAGAGATAAATTTTGTCTAAATCTAATAACAAAACATGCCAAATCATCGCTGAACTGAATAGAAAATGAAGAGTGAAGTAATAATGACAAGCTAACACATTTCATACCATATTAAGCTTGCTCAATGCTGATTAGAAACTTATGTTTGATTTTCTTGAGCATAGCCACGACATCCGCCATATTGTTTCTATCCTCAGGTAACTCAGCTGAACATTTCAAAGCTAACTCCATGATAGATAATATACAATTTGCTTTAATAATGAAATATTTGTCCTCTCTTTTTAATAAATTGGCATCTGCAATATCAATCATTCCTTTAGATAAGGATCTTTTCATCCAATGCCTCATAGTCATTGTTTCACAAAAAATTTCATCCGTTGGCTTCTTATTTGTGAAAGTTTCTATTAAAAGAATCCCGTAACTATAGATGTCACATTTTATGAAAACAATTCCGGCTGATCCAAATTCTGCATTTCAAGCATAATCGAAATTATTATTGATCATTAATTAATTCTAAGATGATTGTCTAACTATATCAAACTATATCATATAAAATCCTGAATATGAAAAAATTGTAAAGAAAAAAAATAGAGAAAATAACCATAAGTATTCTAAAGATCACCTGGTGCCATATAGCCAATAGTTGCAAGTGTCAGTTTGTCTCATGAAATCATCTTCTTCCAATAGTTTGGCAATGCCAAAATCTCCCATATGCGCCACGATGTCTTCATGTAGTAGAATATTACTTGGCTTTAGGTCACAATGGATTATAGGAGTTGGTTGTCCAGCATGATGGTATTCTAGAGCTGATGCAACATCTATCATTATATTGATCCTTTGTAAGATATCAAGAAAATAGTGTTCAGAATGTAACCATTTTTCAAGACTTCCATTAGGCATGAAATCAAACACCAAGGCTTTGAAGTCCACATTGGAGCAGCAAGTAATGACCTTGACAAGATTGCATGGACTAGATTACGCATAACTTCACATTCAGTGTCGAAACTCCTAAATGCTCCCTCTATCTGCAAATTGAAAACTTTTATTGCAACATTCATCCCTTCTGAAAGCCTCCCTTTATATACAGATCCAAAACTCCCTGAACCAAGAAAGTTGCATTCTCCAAATCCATCAGTTGCTTGTGAAAGTTCAGCATATGAAATTCTTCTCCATGTTTTCAAAGATAACAAATCTTCCTTAACAGGTATAGTCATACTCCTACTTTGGCGTTTTCTGTATATAATAGTAAAAACTATTATTACTACAATAGTTGCAATTGTTAGTAAACCATACCTTAAAACACGCAATGTTTTAAATTTTGAAAAATAGTAAATGAGATAATATTTCACTTGTAGAGTTCAATTCTTGAATTTAAAGTTTGCTTAATTATTTTATACAATCAACTTTAAAAAGTAGTATTTAAAAATTTTATAATTCAAATCTCAGTATTTATAATTTTTTTTTTATTTATAGTCTCCTTTATATAAAAAAGAAAATTTTTAAAACCTGGAAATTAATGTTTGAAATGAAATGAACCAAGTTAAATGGACTTTCATTCGGCGACCAAATTAGTAAAGATTAATAATAGTGCCAAAACATATATGGAACTTAATTATTTATTGTTAGAATTGGTTTGCTGCTGAACCGTCGGATTAAGACTCATAAAAAATCATTTCAATTTCAACCATTGGATGGTACATCGTGCAACAAGCCCCACCTCGTTATTTTAGTTTAACTATTGAGTTTTTACTCTTTAATCCATTTCCATCTCAACCGTGGTTAATTTGGATGTTCTACTTATGAGCATAGAGCTCACATTTCATAATTTTAAAAAAAGTTAATCCCTTGTTTCAGTGATTAATCCATGATTTTTTGAAAACAAATGCATTCAAGAATATTAGAAACAATTATCATACCCCTTAACAGTTTCTTCTACATCAGAGTGATAGTCTCGGGGAACCTGCAAATTAATTAAAAACATATTTGTGATTACTTAAAAGGAGAAATGAATTATTGTTGTTGATGGCTTTAGTAATAAGATTGTATACTTTTTTTATATTGACTTTATGTGTTTAAAATTTTATTTTTAACATATTTTTCGTATGAAATCAAAATATTAACAAGAAAATGAGACTCCATCTTCAGTAGTGGAATTAACTTATGTGGATGGTTTTTAGTCATCTACACTAAGTCAAATTAAAAAAAAAAAATCTAGAAACATATTATTAGTGTGATGAGGATATTTTGAAAATTAATAGCATGTTTGGTATACAAGATTATGAATAGGATAAGATAAAATGATATTATGAATAGAATTAGATTAAATAATATCATCTTACTTTATATTTGATTTATGCAAGGATTAAAATAAAATATTTTTATTTATTGGTCAATTTTATATTTTTTCAAAGTTTATATAATTTAAATTATTGAAGTAATTTTTAAGAATATAATAGAAAATGTAACTTTAATTCATTGGAATAAAAATGATCTTTTTCATTTTGAGAGAATTGAATCATCCTAAATCAAATATAAGATAAGATAATTATCATTTTATTCTATTTATTATCCTATGCACCAAATATTATCTAAAAAAAAATTGGACAATTATCATATGATATTGATAACACTAGTCTTTTATAACGACGATACAAAGTCTTTTTTTTTTTCAAACACTTTAAATTTTTTCTTAGACGGGTCTTTGGGGTTTATACTTTATTTTGATTATAGACTCACTTTTCCACAATTGATTTGGAAAGGCTACCCCATCAATTGGATTGATTGAAAATTAAATGTACTTTAAGTAAGGGATTTTACAGAGGGTTTCTTCCCACTTCTTTCATACCACATAATTGAATTTCAATGAATTTTCTTTTGTCCTTTTCACCTTTTGTCGCTTGAAGTTGATGTTGGAGAATTTATTTGTTTATTAATTATTGAAAATTTAAAGTTAAATTTATTCATAACGAAATTTTGACTATGAAATTGGAGTGAAACATGCCTAAAGTAAAATACTATTATTTCTAATTACAAAATTATGCACTTCTATTTTGTATTTATCCAGCTACATTCTTATTCATTCATTGATTTTTTTTTTTGTTAAATCATAAATCCCAAATTTTTATCATGATTTTTTAAAAAATTTTATAAGACTATTATTACTATCATAATAAAAAAAACTTACATGAACTTTTTTAGTGAAATTTGTGGAATTCTTTCTTAAAAATGATTTAATAAAAATTTTAATAAAAAATCCAAATTGATAGATTGATAGAGTTTAATTTGAAAATTAATAATATGTAAAAAATTATTAAAAATATTACTTATAATTTAAATTTGATTGATACTTATTTAGCAGTAAAAATTCTATCAATATTTTTATTAGAAATATCTATCTAAAAAATATATCAAATTTTAGTAAATTTTTTTCAAATTTTGTACATTTGATCTATATAATGAGACTTTTTAATCTATCAATTTTGCTTTTTGATTTTAGTTTTTATTTAATCATTTCTAATAAAACATTTCATGAACTTTACTTAAAAAACTTCATTTCAAATCTTTCCTCAATACAATTCAATCGTTGGTAAGCCGTACCTTAAAACACATAATATGCTGATCTTGGAATTTCCGTGATACTACTCTTGCAACATGGGACTAACAATTTAGATGGACCACAAGGTGCATAAATTAAAATAAAATAGTGATGTGATGATTTATGATGCACTGATGATATATAGTATTTAAATACTAACAATACATCTAATATAAATCCTTTCACATGAAAAGTTTCCAAAACAAATTCTTGTAATGATAAGCTTCTATTTTGTTTCCTTGTACAGTTGGGTTTCATCTCATTTGCAATATGGCAGAAACTGATGCCTCCAGAGCTGTTAATGGTACCAAGTCTCTGATTGGAATTTCAGTAAACAAAAGTGTGTATTTTAGCAGTGAATCTGGTCAATTTCAGGCTTCATAAGTTTATCCTTATCTGATATTGATACGCGATCAAAATACACAATTTGATAGCTCTTTTTCTCTGCCTTCTTGTTAAGTGTGTTTCTCTATCCTAACTTTTATTATGATATCAATAATGATAATGCAAAAGTTACAATTTCAGCCTGTAAGAATAATAATTTATGGTTAGATGCTAAATTTTTTTAGATGATTCTAAGAGTATATTTTTTCATATTAGTTTAACACATTTAAAATTTTTCATATTAGTTTAATGCATTTAAAATTTTACTTTTAATGTTTTGTTTTTTAAGAATTAGTGTGATAGGAAGCAGATTATTAGTGTGATAGGAACATATCGGATATAAAAGGAATTAGGTGAAGTGATTGGCAAGCTTGCTTTTTACGGTTATCATATATAACATTGATAACACTAAGTCTTTTAAGATGAGACCAAAATATTTCTTTTACAAATACTTTATTAAATTTTTCATAAGATGGATCTTGGAGTTTTATAATTTACTTTGATTATCGATTCACTTTTCTGCAATCAATGGGATTGATTAAAAATTAAATGTATTTTTAGTAAGGGATTTACACCGGCTTTCTCCCCTCCCCACTTTTTTAGCAAAGCAAGAATGGAACCTAGTGCAACTAGGTGATAGGTATGTATATATAATAATAGTAACAATTATAAACTTGTAATAAACGCTATCTTAATTCACTAGTAGAGTTTTAAATTTTAAAAAATAGAAAATGAGATAATATTTCGCTAATAGAAAATGTATAGATAATATTTTGCTAATAAACGCTATCTTAATTCTGCCATTGTCCTCATGTCAGTGCATATGTCATAGACCTAAGGAAGAGTCATGAATCCCACATTGAACATAATAGGAAGGTCACTGGGGTATAAAAGGGTTCACACCATCTCTGCCTTGTGAGGCACCTTTTGTAGGATAAAACCGTGAGGCCAGAGGGGGTCAGAGTGGACAATACCTCACAAAGGTGTAAACCGTAGCAAGAAGGTTGATCTGGGATGCCGGAAGGGTGAATTCCCGGGTCCCAGAGCTGCGTGGGTTTGGAGCTTAAGTCTCAACCTATGACAAGTGGTATCAGAGCCAACCCTAAACCGTTCGATCCACGCCAAGCACCTCGAGAGAGGTAGGTAGGGTGGCCAGCCTCCGTGACGAGGGCGTCACGAGGTTGAGTGTGGGAGAATGTCACGGACCTAAGGAAGAGTTCTGAATCCCACATTGAACATAATAGGAAGGCCACTGGGGTATAAAAGGGTTCACACCATTTTCTGCCTTATGAGATACCTTTTGTAGGACAAAACCGTGAGGCCAGAGGGAGCCAGAGCGGACAATACCTCACAAGGGTGTGAACCGTGGCAGGAAGGCTGATTTGGGATGCCAGAAGGGTGAATTCCCGGGTCCTGGAGCCGCACGGGTTCAGCGCTTAAGTCTCGACCCGTGACACATATACCAGGCTGATAATTCTTTAGATTTTCTGTAACATGGTACATTGATAGCCGGTTCATTTGAGAGAAGGTCATTTAGTAATTTATCAAGTCCAATACCATCAACCTAAACAATAAGGTAAGATATCTCAATTTATCTTAATCTATTTGAATTTGTTAAATGTTTACATCAACTTTTAACACTTCAATTTGAGTCTTTTTAAACATTTTAAACTAATTTATCTAATTAATTTCATTTGAACATTGTTTTGAGGTTGACTGTTATTGGATTATTTTGCATAAATTAAGACATCTAATTCAATTTTTGGTCAATTTAAATTTAAGTCATTTGAGTTTGAAAGTTCAATGAAAATCCAAATTAATAATAAAGCCCAACTTCATTTTTTAAATTAAGATTTAATTAATTAAAAATTAATAAAAATCAAAAATCAAAAATCAAAAATCAAAAATACAAAAAATCAAAAATACAAAATACGAAAAGGAAAAATGAAAAACTGAAAAAATTCCCCTCACTTTCCTTTCTTTCTATCATTTTCCCTTCCTATAACCCCATTTTCTGCTTCCATTTTTCACCCACAATTTTACCCTCTGGCTCATTACATCAATTTATCAAACACTCCACACCCCAAATTGGAATAAAAAAAAGTGTATTTTTTGGGGGAGGTTCTTATACTTTGTGAAAATTTAAAATTTAATCTTCATATTATAATTTATACAAATTTAATCGTTGTATCATTTCAATTTGATAATTTTAGTTTAATCAATAACTCCACTAATTTTTTGTCGTTAAAAATATTGATGTGGTCATTTACTTGATGGCGTGTGCGTTGACTTCACTGACATGACATTGATATGCTGATGTGGCAACTTGAATAGATAAAATCATTTGTTAAATTATGTGAATGGTCTTTATATTCACATGAAATTTAATATTTAATCCCTTGCACGAAATTTGAAATTTAGACCTTCTAATATAAAATATTTTAATTTTTTTAGTTTTTTAAAAATTAAATTTTAAAAATATTTTAATCCCTCTAATATAAAAATATATTAGTTTTTGTTGCAAACAAAAATAAAAAAATGGAAGTAGGTATCGTTCTTGATTATGGGATGTGATGTGTATCAAGAAAAGAGTTTGAAAGAGAGGAACCTAAAGTGATAAAATGGTAGCTATGATGATCAAGGAAGAGCCTATAAACCTTGCTTAAATATGGTTGCGAGTCTAATTCTTCAAATAATTAAATTCATGTGTTTCATCACATTGCCATATTCAGAAAAGTGGAAACAATCACAAAACACAAAACACAAAACAATGTGAAACACTTGTTTAGTGGCTAATATTTAAATATTTTTTAAATATATTTTATATTAAAGTTTAAAAAACATTTGGAAAAGAAGCAAAATTCTTTTTTTAGGAGAAGGAAGGGGGCAATCAAAGGAAAAGCCAAATGAGCTTCATAAAATTAGCATTTCAGATGAGGGTTAATGTTTTCATCTTTTCAACTGACGCTTCGAAAATCCATGCACTTTGTCCCCACCAACTAATATAAATAAATAAAACTTCACACGCCAATTTGTTGTAAGAGAAATTTAATATCAGGAAAACTCATTTCCATGCAGGCCTCGATACATAGTACTTAGATATTATTCCTTTGGTTTTTGGTGATCTATTTTTTCTGCTAATGCGGTTAGATATTTCAGGTTTTGCTTAGTTTAATTTCTTCTTCCAATTATTTTAAAAGTGCATTCTTTACTGATTAGATGTGTTTAAAATTTTACTTTTGACATACTCTTTACAAGAATCAAATTTTGGTTAACTAGAAAATGAGGCTCCACCTTTACTAGCATAATTAACCTGTGGATGGTTTTTAGTGATCTATACTATGCATTATAAAAAAAAATGAAAAGAGAAAAATATTTTAGAAACAGATTATTAGTGCGATGGGGACATATTGGAAATCAAAGGGTTATCATTTGACATTGATAAAACTAGTCTTCCATAATGAGACAAAAACTTTAAATTTTCCTTAGCAGGTCTTTGGGGTTTAAACTTTGGTTATTGACTGATTTTTCTGCAATGGTTTGGAAAAGCTATCCCGTAAATGGGGTTGATTGGAAATTAAATCTCTTTCAAAGAAGAAATCTCTATACATGGAAGATGGAATCTGACGGATAATTGATTGTATCCCGAATCTAAGATCTCCAGACTGGACGTTTTAGAGCTGTTCGAGGAATTATGCCTGTAAAATTATTATTTTTCATTCCCAAGTTTTGAACTCTACGTAATTTCCAAAGTCATGATGGAATTCCTCCCCCCATTAAGGCCGTTAGCGAAATGACGCAATTGCCCTAATTCTTCATGTAGATGGTCATAGAAATTGTTGTTCAAGTCGAGAGAGATTTTCTGGGGATGGAAGGGTAGTTCTTGTAAGACTCATGTGTTTGGAAGATTCAAGGATGTGACTTTGATGTACAAGTCAAGCACTTCAAGCATAGGAAAATGGAGATACAAATAATCTGGCACTTCTAGGTGAATTGATTGGCAAGTTTGTTCTTTAGGTAATCATTTGACATTGATAACATCAGTCTTCCATGATGAGAAAGTCTTTCTTTCGAACACTTTATTAATTTGTTTTTTTAGACGGGTCTTTGCAAACACCTTGTTAAATGTATTTTTCCCACTTCTTTCATGCCCACTTATTTGACTTTAAATGCACATTTTCTTTTTTTCTTTCATTTTCATCATGTGTTGTAGTTGGAGACTATTTTTATTTATTAATTAATTATTGAAAATTTAAAGTTAAACTTATTCATCATTGAATATCCACTACGAAATGCGAGTGAAACAAGATTAAAGTAAATTATTCATAAATTCATGTGTTTCCACATTGGATATGAGTTTGCCATTGTCTTTTCATTTTGTTTGAATGATGGGATTAAATTAAAATAAATTGCATCATTAGTATTAATTAATCTTTTGGAATGTTCAATTTTCATCTATGACCTAAAAAACTTGATTTATGTAGCATATCATTTTTGCTTCAATCTTTTGTGGTTTTATATAGTAAACTATTTATAATACATCTTTAAAAAAATATTAAAAATATTGAATTAATTTTATCTCTCGAAAATATTGATCTAAAATTAATATATGTATTTGACAATATTTAAATTTTTTAAAATATATTTATATTAAATTTAAAGTATTTACAAGTTATAAAGAAAATCTACCATGATGGAATTAATTGGATTCTTCAATGAGAGTATATGTTCGTTAATAATTTTCTATGCATTCAAAAAGAATTAAAGTAAATCAAGAGTTTTTTTTTTTTTTTTGGCATAACAAGGTTGAGAACGTAGTGCAACTAAGTAATATAATTGTATTACAATTCATAATCTATATCATAAAATGGTAGTAATAGAAAGATAGTTGATATGATTGCACAAAAGGAACATTGATGTAACCAGAAATTATATTTTGGCGGTTTGATATATGATGTAACTGTATTACAATTATATATAGTTAAATTCTTTTTAATGAGGATTTTTTTAAAATTTCGAAAATATCATACTAATTCATATTGCATATATATAACGGAGTTAATAAAATTAAAATCTCAACATCAAAAAAGAAAAAAAAAATCACAGTAAAAAAAAAAAGACAAAAATCTTGATCTATACAATAACGACATGCTGTTTTGCTCCCCAGTCCTTGATTTGTCGATTACATATGTCTTTGCCTTGAAAAAACAATGAAAAACATCATAAAAAAAAATCTCACAAATCGAATCTTAAGATAAAATTCGAACATATAAAATTGAAAAGGCTTTGATTTGTCAGCTATGTTACAAACAACGACTGGAATGGCTTTAACTCATCTTCTGGAGTTGGGTACTTCATTATTTCTATAGCCAACAGCAAGACAAATGCCACATATTTAATCAAGAGAAAGAGGGCAAAATCTGAGAATTTCACATTGCTGATAACATTCTCCTTGAATTTAAGTAGAAATTATTTCATTGTTGTCATATTAGTTTGGCATATACCAGGCTGAGAATTCTTCTGATTTTCAGTAACAGGTTCATTGATAGGCACTTCATTTGAGAGAAGATAATTTTGTAATTAAGTCACCAAGTCCAAACCATCAACCTGACAGAATAAGTTGGGATATATAAGATAATGCAAGGTTTTCATTTCTGAAATGATTCTAATCAGTGTAAAATAGAAGCCAATAAGCATGTAATTGAGATTATTTATTCCTAGTAAAACTTTATAATTGTAAAAATGATAATCTCATAATTGATGATCGTCTTTCCAGATTTCTCAAAACAAATGCAGTCAACATGATTAAAAGCAATTACCATACCGCTCCGACAGATTTATGATCAATTACAAGGAGAAATTAATTGTTGTTGTTGGTGGTTTTAGTAATCAAATGATATTAGTCAAATCTTGGTTTCTTGTTGTTTTAATTTTTTTTTTTTTTTGTTCTTCATTCGAGTTTTGAAGAGGACTTTTCATTTATCAGTATTGGCATCATGTTACCTTTTTCTTTTATTAGTAGCAGATTTAGGATTTTTTTCTCATGACATCCACTTATAATATATATTAGTTTTTGACACATGTGTGAAGCATGTGTAATTTTTATCTCTAAAAATTCAATTCAATAAATGATTTTTTATAAAATAATAATAATAATAATAATAATAATAGTTTAATTTTTATTTTGGTGTGTATAAGTAATTTTTTTTATAATTTTGATTTTGATAATGTTTGATATGTTTTAGTGACTTCTGTTAAAAGTTTTATAACATTTGATAAAATTTTAATAATTTTTTATACAATTTTGGTAACATTTAATAGTAATTTGATAATTTATTATATAATTTTTTAACCATTGATACAATTTCGATAATTTTTTATAAAATTTTGGTAATCTCTCAATGTAATTTTGGTAACCTTTCATATAATTTTAGTAATTTATGATATACTTTTGGTAACCATTGATAAAATTTATGCCATTATATATATATATATATTACATATACATATCACTTTTCCTTCAATCAATTTCGTGATCCCATACCTTTAGCCATTTATAACATATCCTTGAAAAAGAAGGTGGAATGGGAGCAACTATTGACTCACTTGATAAGGAGATTTCTAATTTGGATAAGAAGCATGAAGGATGCCCGTTTGATGAATTATGTGTCCAACAGTCAAGATCTATCTATTGCTATCCTTAAAATCAATGTCGGACTCCTCCTCATGGGGCGTGGAAAATCAATGTTGATAACTACGTTTTTGGAAAGCTCGGGCTTACTGGTATTGGGGGAGTCATTCGAGATTGTGAAGGTTAAGTTTATTGATTTTCACTAAGAATATTTGAATTAAAGATTCAAACATGGCTGAACTACTGGCAGTACTTGAAGCACTCTCCATTATGGTTGAAGCCAAGTTAAATCCTTTACCAGAGATTAGAATATAGAGTGACTCCAAAGTGGACAGCTCATGGTTAAACAAAGTTGTTGATAGCCCATGGAAATACAAAGATATTAGGGAAACTAATTGGTTCTTTATTTGAGGAAAATTTCTTTTGTGCATGTTCTTAGGGAAACTAATCATTTTGCCGACCCCCTTGCTAAATTAGGAGCAACTAGAAATTTTGATTGAGTGGTTCGGCTATAGTTTTGTGATTTTTTTTAATAATATTCTCTTTTAAACTAAAAGAAAACATATCCTCAAAAAAACTATTAGAAAAAAATAATCAATTTTATCTCTCAAAAATATTGATACAAAGCTAATAAATATTTGCCATTATTTAAAATTTTAAAATATATTTATATTAAATCTGAAGTGTTTACAATTTAGAAAGAAAATCTACGTTGGTGGAATTAGTTGGAAAATGAAGCTCCATCTTTAGTAGCATAATTAGCCTATGGATGGTTTTTAGTGATTCATACTATGTCACTACCAAAAAAACTGTTTTTAGCGATGAATTTTTACAGACAGTTTTTCGTCGCTAATTATCGATGAAATAGCGATGAATTTTCTAAAACACTTTTACTGACAGAATAAAATCCATAGATAATCCATCACTAAAAGTCTGGCCAACAGATTTACTAATGAAAAAATTTGTCACTAATAATTACCGATAGAAAAATTCGTAACCAAAAAAAATTCAAAACAATTTTTTTGACAGTACCAACGCGTTTGTATAGATGAAAAAATTTGTTGTTAAAAAATTGAAAATAAAATTTTGGACATTTTTGATGAAAATGTTGTTAGTAAAAATCAAAATTTTTTTATTATTAACAAAAAATTCCATCGGATAAAACCGTTGTTAAAATTAAAAATTTCAAAATCCCCTATCCTCAGCTCCTTTACCCTCAAATTCCCAAATCTCTAATTATCCCCTTCCCCCTCCCCTCCCCTCTCCCACTCTCCCTCTCTCTCCTTGCCGCCACCACACCCCCTTTTTCTCTCCTTGCCTTCACATTGGCACCGGTGTCGCCACCTTGTCCCCTAGCTAGCTGCAATGAGTTTTTTTTTTTTAATGAATTTATTTTATGTTTGTTTTTTGTTGAGTTTATTTGTTAAGTTTAGGGTTTAATTTTTTGTTATAAAGTGGTGAAATTTGTTTGGGTTTTGGTTACCAATTTGTTGAGTTTTTATTAGTTAATTATTTTATGAAATTTATTTGGGTTTTGGTTTTATGTTTGTTGAAATTTTTGTTGGTTTTATGTTTGTTAAAATTTGTTTAGGTTTTGGTCATATATTTGTTAAAATTTGTTGGTAATATATTTTATTGAATTTTTAATTTGTTGAGTATTAATGTTGAGTATTGTTAATTTTTGTTTGGATTTATTTTTAGTATTCCTTTTAGGGGTTTTTTTATTTGTTGAGTTATTTATTTTTTATTTGTGAAAGTTTTGTTGATATTTGTTGGATTTTGTTATATATTTATTAACTTTTAGATATGTAAGATTTATGGTTGGTTAATTTGGGTTTGTTGTGTATTAATATCTATATATATTTGTATGGTATATTTAATATTTTCTAGATTTTAATAATAATTATAGAAATTAAAATTATTTATATTGATTTGAGATTATAATTTATATATTATTAATAGCTTTCTCCTTTTGAAGTAATTTATATATTGTTAAGATTTATATTTATTTTGAAATAGTTTCTATGTTTGATAGTTTAGTGAAATTTATATATTATTAATTATTAAAATATTGTGGTTTGATTATATTGATCAAACTTAATATAAATAAATTACATATTATTAACTTTTAGATGTAAAATATTTAAGGTTGGTTAATTTGGGTTCGATATATTTTAATATTTATATATATTTGTATGGATGTTTTATATTTAATATTTTCTAGTTTTTAATAATAATTATAGAAACAAAAATTATTTATATTGATTTGAAGTTATAATTTTTATATTACTAATAGACAATGATCATTTTGAAGTAAGTTATATATTATTAAGATTCATATTTATTTTGAAAAAGCTTATATATTTAATAGTTTATTGAAATTTATATATTACTAATTTTTGAAATATTATGGTTTGATTGTATTGATCAAACTTACTATAAATAAATTACATTGTTCTATTTTATTTTTATTTTCCATAATCTTTCTATGAGTGTGTGTTATGAAAGTCGGTTTAGGTAAATGTATATTCTATAATAAACATGATTTTTTATTCATTTTCGTCATACTAACTTGCTTACTTTTTTCATTTCAACTATTTTGAAAGTAGAATAAGTTTTATAAGTAGAAGTGTCTCGATCAGAGAAATTCTTTGCAAAATCAACGGAATTGCACTAAGAAGGCCAATATCAAAGGTAAAATTATATCATTAAAACCAATAATGTTTTTTTGTAAATGTGTTGTCTTGTAGTATGTATGATGAATTTTTGCTAGATCATTTGTGCCATGGATGGATTATTATCTAAACTAGACCAATAATTACCTTATATTATCATTTATTCTTCTTTTGTTAGTATAGCAATAATAGCTCATACGGTCAATCAATAAAAAAGTTTAATAATACAAAAGTTTAACACTGGTAGCTCGGTTCCTTTTTCTATTCATAAAAAAGAATGGTACTATCTTATTTCACTAGCTATTTTTATCATAAAATGTCAATAAATTATATAAATTGTATTGTTACATGTTTCATTGAATGTAGCTAAACAAATGTAGTCACTTGAGTTGCAACGAGAACCCACATTTATAGAACTTTTCAATCACACTCATAGATGTTTAGGAGGACGTGGTGACTTCGTTGACAACAAGTCTAGAGTTGTTAGTGTAAGTGACTTTCAAATGACTAAATAATGATGAAATTGCTGCCTTGTTTTATTGAAATAAATGATATCTTGTGTGTTTTGTGATGCAAAGACTTTATGAAACCATGAGAACTATTGCATAATTCGCTTTGTACTTGTAGTTGTATATTGTGATAATGGTTGTGTGTTGTGACTGTTGATCAAGTATTGTATTTTTTGCATTGTAATGATGGTTTTTTATTATGATTATTGATTAATTATATATGTTAATAGTATATCGCGATAACTACTTATTTGTGAAAGGTTTCTGCATATTATCTAAATGAAATCACATTTGTGAAAGGTGAAAATTATTGCATATTTTCATTTGTGATTCTATTTGTGTATTTTGATTGTTGATGATGTATATAATGAAGTAATTGAAAGCAAAGACATTGTCAGAAATCTTGTATCAAAGTATATAGTTTGGTGTATATCGAAATGCAATAAATTTGTAAAATGTGAAAATTGTGCTTGAAGTTGTGAATTGTTTGAAATTGTTAATTGTTTTAAGTTGTGAATTGTTTGAAATTGTGATATTTTAGTGAACTATACAAATCCTATAGTAATTATTATTGTTTTAAACTTTTTGTAGGAAAACTATGATATTGCATTATCTCAGAAATATGATGAAAACTGTTTTAATCATCTAGAATTTGATCCATAAGCATGGATTGAAGCTATTAAAGGGGTTGAAGCTGCACGCATTCAAGTCTATGGCTTTGGATTAGCAAATAGATAAAGGCGTCTTCTTCACTCAACTTAGTCCACTACTGTAGCAAGATTGCTTAACTTTGTTTATGGTTCGCCATCTGTGCCTCTTCAGGCTCATCGCCTCAAATAGAAGAACAAATTGATGAGTTGAGGATTGAGCTGAGCTTAGGTCATTCATGGAGTAGATGATGCTATTGATGGGGTCTAAACAACTCCAACATCACAATATTCTAAATTTGATGATAGCACTGAAGATTCTAGATTATGAGGTGTAGCAGTAGCACAGTGAGATTTTTTGTTAGATTTGTATGAGGTATTGGATGGATTGATGCTATAGATGTTTTATGAGTTGATATTTTTATGATATTATGGATATTTGATGGATGTTTGATGAATGTTGGATTATGCATTTGACAAATGTTACCTGGATTTGATATTTTAATTAATAATAATAGTATATTTAGCTAGTTACACATGTTTAAATTGTAATTTATAAGGTTTGAAAATAATTACAAGTTTTTTGAATAATTATAAATTTTTTTATTTAAATTATTTATGAATTAATACTTTTACTAATAGAATTTACCAAAGAAATTATTATTGATAGATTTTTTTAATTATCAATGAAATTTTATTATTACTTATTGAACAAATTCTTTTGTGACCATTTTCATGGTTATTACAGGCAATTATAAGGATGAAATTTTACTATTACCTGAGGAGTTTTAATTATTACTAACAGATTTTTTTAATTACCGATGGATTTACCAACAAAAACCCATTATCTATGGACTTACCGATAATTTTATCGCTGAAAAATTCCATAACTAATTACTAATAAAAAATTTTGTAGGTAAAACTATTGCTAATAAATCCGTCGGTAATTACTGACGGATATTAAGCATTACCAACAAAATAGCATTATCGATATAGCTAGCACCTACAAAATTTTATCATCGGTAAAAATATTACTGATGGATTTTCAGCTTTGTACAACCTATTGTTCTAGTAGTGTGCATTATACAAAAATTAAAAGAAGAAAAATACTCTAGAGGCAAATTATTAGTGCAATGGGGACATAATGGAAATCAAAGGAATTCGGTGAAGTGATTAGGAAAATTGTTCTTTAGGGTTATCATTTGATATTGATAACACTAATTTTCTATGATGAGACAAAAGTCTTTCTTTTACAAAAACATTAAAATTTTCCTTAAACGGATCTTTGGGTTTTAAACTTTAGTTATTGATTGATTTTTCCACAACTGGTTTGGAAAAGCTATCCCGTCAATGGGGTTGATTGGAAGTTAAATACCTTTAGAAGAGAAAATTTTGAACATGGACGATGGAATGTGATGGATTGTTGATTGTATCCTAAGTCCAAGATCTCTAGGTTAGACATTTTAGAAGTTTCGAGGAATTGTGTCAGTAAAATTATTGTTTCTCATTCCAAAGCCATGATGGAATTCATCCCCCCATTAAGGCCGTTAGCCTGAAACGACGCAATTGCCCGAATTTTTCATAGCGATGGCAATAGAAATTGTTGTTATTCAAGTCGAGATACAGTAAAAATGAGAGATTTCCAAGGGATGGTAGGGTAGTTCCTGTAAGACTCGTGTATGGAAGATTAAGGATGTGACTTTGATGTACAAGATAAGCACTTCAAGTATAGGAAGTGGAGACACAAATAATCTAGCACTTTTGGGTGAACTGATTGGCAAGTTTGTTCGTTAGGGTAATCATTTCACATTGATAACATTAGTCTTCCATGATGAGAAAATCTTTCTTTTGCAAACACTTTATTAAATTGGGGTTTATAATTTACTTTTGTTGATGACTGACTTTTCGTAATTGGATTGGAAAGGCTACCCTTATCAATGGAATTGATGGGAAATTAAATGTCTTTTCCCAACTTCTTTCATACTCACTTATATGACTTTAAATGCACATTTTCTTTTGTCCTTTCATTTCGTCATGTGTTGTTTGAATTTGATGTTGGAGACTTATTTTCATTTATTAATAAATTATTAAAAATTTAAAGTTAAATTTATTTATCATTGAATATCCACTACGAAATGTGAGTTAAACATGATTAAAGTAAATTATTCATAAATTTATGTGTTTCCACATTGGATTTGAGTTTGCTATTATCTTTTCATTTTGATTGATTGATGTGATTAAATTAAAATAAATTGCATCATTAGCATTAATTAATCTTTAGTGATTTTTCATTTTTAATTGTGACTTAAAAAACTTGATTCATATAACATATAATTTTTGCTTCAATCTTTTGTGGTTCTATATCGTAAACTATTTATAACATATCTTAAAAAAACTATTAAAAAATATTGAATTAATTTTATCTCTCGAAAATATTGATCCAAAACTAATATATGTATTTGCCAATATTTAAATTTTTAAAAATATATTTATATTAAATTTAAAGTATTTACAAGTTAAAAAGAAAATCTACCGTGATGGAATTAATAGGATTCTTCAATGAGATTATATGTTCATTAATAATTTTCTATGCATTAAAAAAGAATTAAAATAAATCAAGAGGTGTTTTTTTTGTCTTTGGCATAACAAGAATGAGAACGCAGTGCAACTAGGTAATATAATTGTATTACAATTCATAATTTATATCATAAAATGTTAGTAATAGAAAGATAGTTGATATGATTGCACAAAAGGAACAATGATGTAACCAAAAATTTTATTTTGGTGGTCTGATATTTGATGTAACTGCATTACAAATATATATAGTTAAATTCTTTTTAATGAGGATTTTTTTTTTAAATTCAAAAATATCATACTAATTGATATTGCATATATATAGAGTTAATAAAATTAAAATCTCAACAGCAAAAAAGAAAAAAATCATCGTAAAAAAAAAGAAAAAATCTTGATCGATACAATACAACATGTTGTTTTGTCCCCCAGTGTCGTAATAGTTTTGGGATCGTTAAACGTAAAAAATTTTAAAATTGAGAAAAAATGAAAAAAGTCGTCACCAATCTTTTCTAAGATGTGATTGGTCATTCAAAAGTTTATCTTTTTAATAAAACTATAAAAGAGGGTTTAAAGTTTATTAAAAAGATAAATTTTAGTCTATGAAAATCAGGTTAGGTCTAGGAATCAGTTACGCGTGAGAAAGGTTAGCACTCCCATAACACCCATAAATTAGTATTATTTAATCATGCGTTATTTTCGGTGTTGGATGAAATGGTTTTGTTTTGAAATTTAATGCTAATCCCCTTTATTTTTTAAAAAATAAATTTTTGTTAAAACTCTTTATTTAGGAACATTGAGAAAATTTTTTAGTTAAATGAATTATCTTAAAATTCTCCAACATTTAGGCAGAATTTAGAATAACTTTTTTTGTTTAAGATTTAACATAATATTCCTCAAAATAAAAAATAGCACTCTTTGTAGAAAATAAATATTGATGACACTCCAAAATGTACATAGAATACCAAGAATTATTTTCTTTAGAATGTTATTTTTATTTTATTTTATAATATCACAATTTTAAAAGATATATACTATTTGTTTTGTGAAACATTTTATATGAGAAAGACACAATGGTATTATTAGACAACAAACAAAAATTAAAGATAGAAAAATGCGAAATAAATGTCAACAATAATATAATGATGCATGTAAGCCAATGGATATTATGCAAGATGATGAAATGCAATTTTTTAGAAAAAATGGATTCTTAAATATAATGAGACCACTTTGACTCTCTAACATCTAAGCAGAGCCTAAGTGCAACTATTTATACTTGAGATCCCATTTTATTTGTATACTTTTTTTATTAATCCCATTATTAATGTGAATTAGGGATTCGTATGAAAAACTTAATGAAATAAAGTTTCCTAAATATCCCATCATCTAGGCGGCATTCGAGAATAAATCATTTCATGAGAGATTTTCACACATATCCTTAGAGTTTTCATAATAATTTCGAATAAAGTTTGGGTTGAAATTTTAAGGTTTGGTGTCTTTGGGTGACGATTTGAGGTTGTGTGCCAAATTTAGAGTTTAGGATTTTAGGGTTTAGGATTTTAGATTTTAAGGTTTTAGGCTTAAGTTCTAAGGGTTTTAGGGTTTAAAGGGTTTTAGGGCATGGATTTTAGGATTTTGAGGGTTTAGGGTTCTAATTTTAGGGTTTATGGTTCTAATTTTAGGATTTGAAAGGTTTAGAGTTTTAATTTTAGGGTTTAGAAGGTTTAGGGTTTTATTTGTAGAGTTTAAAGAGTTTAGGGTTTTATTTTTGGGTTTAAAGGGTTTGATTTTTGGGTTTAAGGTTTTGGGGTTTTAGATTTTAGGGTTTATAGTTTTGATTTTTGGAATTTCCAACTTTGTGTTTAGGTTTTGAAGGTTTTGGGGTTTGGATTTTAGGGTTTTGGATCAAGGGTTTGGAAGTTTTAAGTTTTAATTTTAGGTTTTGGTTTAGCGGTTTTAATTTTAGGGTTATGGTTTTAGGGTTTAGATTTTTTAATTTTTAAAAAACACAAACATCTCTAAAAATCTCCAACATCTAGGCAAACTTTTAGAACAAGTTTGATTTTTATGAATTTTGAAAATTAATTAAAATTTTTCATATATTTCTTTTTTAGGAAATTTATTTTTATTATTATTATTGTTAATTTATTTCGAATTTTTCTTATAATAATTCCTCAATATCTAGCAAAATTATTATTATTATATTCCCTTCAACATCTAGGCAAAATTTTATTTTTTTATTTTTATAATCATTTTATATATTATTATTGTTGTTGTTGTTGTTGTTGTTATTATTATACAAGATTTATTATAAAAAAATAAAATTTAACTATATATTTCATTACTTATTTTTATCTATTGATTAATTATTTATAAAAATTCATTCTAACAAATTTAAACTTTTTAACATGCATAAATATTAATAATAATATTTAAAATTACAAGAATAATATTAAAAAAATAAAAAAATATCTAAACCGAATCGGTCAACGATTGATCTAGTCAGCTCATGGGTTCGAGGGTTCAAATCGGTCCGAACGGGTTCAATGGCGGTTCGTCTAAACCGATTAAAGGTTAGCTGAATGATGGGTCATCGGGTTAGGTCGTGCGAATCTCAGGTCAGATTCGGGTCCATGCGCGGATCCTCCGTTGAGCAAAACGGCGTCATTTTGCTTATAGTTTTCTATATAAAAGTGAACTGTTTTTTGGTTCATTTCATCTTTACTTTAAAAAAAAATCCACTAGCTCCAAAAAACTCTTTGGCTTAGCCAGAATTCAGTGCCAGGCTATCACATCGACCCCCACCTGAGGTCGCCGTCGGTGGCTGTTGTCGGTGGTCGCTTGTGATCGAAAAATGCCAAATGTCACCAAAAAAATTCCCTTTGATCTTTTGAGCTCAAATCCACCTTCCTTTTTACAAGAAATAGCCCCGATCGACATAAATCGGGGCTTCAAGTTTTTGGTCTTTTTTTTCTTTTTTTTTTGGGAAAATCGAAATTTATGATTTTTTTTTTTACAGGTAGCTCGGCGTTGAGTTCTTCCTTATGATGAGGATTGTTGTTTTCATTTTGTGGATTTTTGTTTGGTTTCCTTTTTTTAGGTTGTCTGTTTAGAAAGGGAATGGGTACTGCGTGAGGTTAAGGGTGCCAAGACCCTTGTCCGTGGAGGTTGAGAATCGGAGTAAGGTCAAGTTGGGGCTAGTTTGGGTACTGGAGCTTTAGGCGTAGGCGTAAAGGCTGATTCGGGTGCTGGGACTTTAGGTACAGACATTGAATATGAAGGTTTCTGGGCCTCTTGGGCATGAAGATGCAAGGTGCTAGGGGTTAGCGAGATTGGTGTTTTCATTTTTCTTGCCCAGGCCCGGTATGGGAAGAAATTGGGGCGTTTTATAAGCTGGGTGTTTGGGATAAGGGGTGAAGTAGGTGGTGGTTGTGGGGGTGGTTGCAAGTATGGTTAGGGGCTGTAGAAGGTGACTGCAGGGTAGCCTGTAGAGGGCTACAAGATGCCTGGTGCTAGGCATCAACCCCCTTGCTTTCTACTATGCTTTTCTTTTTTTTTTTTTCTTTTTTTTGTATTTTTCTAATTTTTTTAACAAATTATTAATATCTAATAAATAACAAAAAAAGAAAAAACAACAATGAGCTTGGACCTAAAGAAGAAATCGGGCCTTAACTCGTGAGCTCGATAAAGCTCAAAACTTAAATCGAGATCTAAACAAATTTGGTGTCTATGTCACGAGTCGAGACTTAAGCTTCAAACTCGTGCGGCTCCGGGACCCGGGCATGCACTCATCCGGCATCCCAGATCAGCCTTTCTGCCACAGTTCACACCCTTGTAAGGTATTATCCGCTCTGGCCCCCCTGGCCTTACAGTTTTGTCCTACAAAAGGCGCCTCACAAGGAAGAGATGGTTTGAACCCTTTTATACCCTAGTGACCCTCCTATTATATTCGATGTAGGATTCAGGACTCTCCCTTAGGTCCGTGACATTCTCTCCCACCCAACCTCGTGATGCCCTCGTCATGGAGGCTAGCCACCTGCCTACCTCCCTCGAGATGCTAGGCGTGGATCGAACGGTATAGGGCTAGCTTTGATACCACTTGTCACGGGTCGAGACTTAAGCTCCAAACCCGCACTGCTCCGGGACCTGAGCATGCACTCATCCGGCATCCTAGATCAGTCTTCCTGCCACGGTTCACACCCTTGTGAGGTATTGTCCGCTCTGGGCCCCTTGGCCTCACGGTTTTGTCCTACAAAAGGCACCTTATAAGGAAGAGATGGTGTGAACCCTTTTATACCCCAATGACCCTCCTATTATATTCGATGTGGGATTCAAGACTCTTCCTTAAGTCCATGACATCTACACCTAGTCCTTGAATTGCATTCATTTTCTTATCTAAGTTCAACGGAGGACCTTATTCTAGGGACATATGCCTATGACTCGAAAAAAAAAAGAAAATATCATAAAAAAATCTCACAAATCCAATCTTAAAATAAAATTCAAACATATTAAATTGAAGAGGCTTTGACTTGTCAGCTATGCTACATACAACAGCTGCAATGGCTTTAACTTATCTTCAGGAGCTGGGTACTTTATTATTTCTATAGCCAACAGGAAGACAAATGTCACATATTTAACCAAGAGAAAGAGTGCAAAATCTGAGAATTTCACATTGCTTTTAACATTCTCCTTGATTTTAAGTAGAAATTTTGCCACTGTCGTCATATTAGTTTGGCATATACCAGACTAAGAATTCTTCTGATTTTCTGTAACAGGGTCATTGATGGCCACTTCATTTGAGAGAAGATCATTTCGTAAGTCATCAAGTCCAAACCATTGACCTGACAAAATAAATTGGGATATATAAGATTATACAAGGTTTTCTTTTCTGAAATGATTCTAATCAGTGTAAAATAGAAGGCAATAAACATGTAATTGAGATTATTTATTCCTTGTAAAACTTTATAATTGTAAAAATGATAGTGTCAAAATTGATGATATTCTCTCCAGATTTCTCAAAACAAACGCGGTCAACATGATTGGAAGCAATTACCATACCCCTTCAACAGATTTATGATCAATTAAAAGGAGAAATTAATTATTGTTGTTGGTGGTTTTAGTAACCAGAAGTCATAGTCGCATGTCAAATCTGGATTTCTAATTATAATACACTAAAAAACGAAGGACAAATAGAGAAAGAGATATATTTACGTTCTTATATTTTTTTACTTTGAATTGGTTGTAGTTTGTTTGAAGCTAGATGTTGCTACCGAAGAATGCATATTAATCAGCCAATTTTACCCACCCAATTTCCAACTACATTGCAAATTAAATGATTTGCAGACCCTGATTATATGCCTATCATAAAAGCAGGGAAATGCAGGAAATAAGATGAACAAACAGAGAATAAGCTTAAATAATCTCCAGAGAATGAAGGAAAAGGAAAGAAAAGAAGTTGATTCAACTTTGGGCAACAACAAGAATATATGAAAGAACAGAATTTCATAAAATTAAGCTAAAAATATTTACCTGATTCAGAAATTGGGTTGCATGGTGTATTACCAATGGAGTTAAGAAAAACTAAATGATAGCAATGGCTATAATAGTATCACTTACTCGTAATTGTGTAGATTCTGTTGTTCCAAATTGACCAGAATCCAAGTTTGAAAACTCCAACTCTTCCCCTTAACATCTCCAATTCTTAGAGGAATCACTTTTGAATGCGACGTATGAGGAATTCAGGGAACCTAAATAAGTTTAATGTTAGGAAATTTCAACTTTCATAGAGTAAGCAAATTAAATTTACTTAAACCTCAATAATCAAAATAAGTAAAAATCCATACCTTGTTCTTAGCTTGGTGTTTTCGCTTATCGGCTATGTTACATAAGATAGCTGCAGCTGCTTAACTCTTTTTCTAAAGCTGAATGGTTCAAAATATTTAATTGCCAAAAACAAGACAACTAAATTTTCAGACAAGTAAAATTGAAATGCTTACCTCAAAGCTTTTTTTTGGATAAATAAATATTTTACTTAACCAAATAGAAGCAGGGAAAAATCATTCTATAAACAAAAGTATAACTGAAATCATCAGCAAAAGATAAAAACATCTTAACATAAAAAGACATAACAAGCAAATAAACATCATCAACACAACAAATAAGAAAGTAACTAAATTCCCCCAACGCTAACATAAATTCGAATTCACTGGATAGCCTGCTGCACGGTTCTTGCTTCCAAGTCTCTGTCTTCGTTTGCAATGAAACTTTGAATTGCAAAGAACAGTGAATGTACAAGAGAGAACCTAGTGAATGAGAGCCATTGAGAGAGGAAAGAGAGAAAATTAGTTTAGTGTATTTTTTTATTTATTTTAACAGTTTAAAGAAATTTATATTACGGGATTGAAAAAGATTGGTACAATGTCTTATAGTTATATATTTGGGTTTTGGTTCTTATTTAAATGCTACAGGCCAAATGAAGAGTAAATTAACAACAAAAAAACATGTTTCATACCATATTAAACATGCTCAATGCTGATTAGAAACTTCTGTTTGATTTTCTTGAGCATAGCCACAACATCCACAGTATTGTTTCTATCCTCAGGTAATTCAGCTGAACATTTCAAAGCTAATTCCATGATGGATGATATGCAATTTGCTTTAACAATGAAATATTTATCGTCTCTTCTTAATAAATTGGCATCCGCAATATCAATCATTCCTTTAGACAGTGACCTTTTCATCCAATGCCTCATAGTCATTACTTCAGTAAAAATTTCATCTGTTGGCTTCTTTTTTGTGAAGGTTTCCATTAAAAGAATCCCGAAGCTGTATACGTCACATTTTACAGAAACAATTCCTACTGATCCAAATTCTGTATTTCAAGCATAATCAAAACCGTTATTAATCATCAACCAATTTTAAAATGATTGTTGAACCATATCATGTAAAATCCTGAACACAAAAAAAATATATATAAAAAAGAGAGAAAAAAACCATAAGTATTCAAAAGATCACCTGGTGCCATATATCCAATAGTTGCAAGCGTCATGGTTTGTCTCATGAAATCATCTTCTTTCAATAGTTTGGCAATGCCAAAATCTCCCAAATGCGCAACCATGTCTTCATCTAGTAGAATATTACTTGGCTTTAGGTCGCAATGGATTATAGGAGTTCGTTGTCCAGCATGGAGGTATTCTAGAGCTGATGCAACATCTATCATTATATTGATCCTTTGTAAGATATCAAGGAAATAGTGTTCAGAATGTAACCAATTCTCAAGACTTCCATTAGGCATGAAATCAAGCACGAAGGCTTTGAAGTTCACATTGGAACAGCAAGTAATGACCTTGACAAGATTGCGATGGACTATATTACGCAAAGCTTCACATTCAGTGTCGAAACTCCTAAATGCTCCATCTATCTGCAAGTTGAAAACTTTTATTGCAACATTCATCCCATCTAAAAGCCTCCCTTTATATACAGATCCAAAACTCCCTGAACCAAGCAAGTTGCATTCGTTAAATCCATCAGTTGCTTGTGAAAGTTCAGCATATGAAATTCTTCTCCATGTTTTCAAAGATAACAAATCTTCCTTAACGGGTAGAGCTATACTCCTACTTTGGCGTTTTCTGTATATAATAGTAAAAACTATTATTACTACAATAGTAGCAATTGTTAGTAAACCATACCCTAAAACACGCCATATGGTCAACTTGGAATTTCTGTGGATGCTACTCTTGCAAGGTGGGACTAGCAATCTAGATGGACCACAAAGTGCATAATTTTTCATGAATGATCTATAGGAAAAGTTTTGAAAACATCGGCCAGTGGGGATTTCTCCTTCCAATCTATTGTAGGAAACATTAAAATATTTTAGATTCGGAAGCTTTTCCAGTGATTTAGGAATAACTCCAGAGAGATTGTTATTGCATAAATCCAAGAATTCCAAACTAATCAAGCCACCAAATGATTCAGGAATATGACCATGAAACTTGTTATTAGATAAATCTAAAGAAACCAATGTTTCAGGGCCCCCAATTGTAGACACCATATCACTCATTAGTAGATTCTTTGACAAATTCAAATACATTAGTGCCCTTAAATGTCCGATGTCAAGTGGATGTGAGCCGCTAAAGTAGTTTGACGACAAATCTATATTTAAGATATCTTTGAGGCTCCACAAGGTTGAAGGTATTGCATAACTCAATTTGTTGGATCCCAAGTAAAGATTTCTTAAAGAAGTCAAATTACCCAAACAAGTAGGCATAGGTCTACTGAGCTTATTAAAAGATAAGTTCAGTGTATATAATCTCTCCAAACCACAAATTTCTTCAGGGATGGGCCCTTGTAACTCATTAGTCTGAAGAGTCAAACTTTGGACATTTCGTAGTCCTTCTATTGTCGCTGGAATAGATCCACTTATTTTATTATTGCTAAGGTCTAAGAGAAACATGTTGCTTAAGTTAGCGACTTCCAATGGAATATTACCTCGAAGCTCACAATCAGAAGCTAAAAGTTGTTGAAGAGTTCTCGAAAGATTCCCAATGTAAGTTGGAAGAATGCCATTCAATGGATTTTGTGAAACCTCTATAAATCTCAAATTCTTGCAATTTACCAAAGAAGAGAGAAAGCTCCACTTGTGAGTAGCAGGTTCTGTGGTAAAATGATTGTTCGCAATTGAGAGCCATTCAAGGCGTCTTAAGTTGGCAAAAGCATTTGAAATAAGGCCAGAGAAGGAGTTATCTCCTAATGAAAGCCTCTTGAGCATGGAAGCATTGGAGATGGAATTGAGAATGTTTCCGCTAAGATTATTTTCCCCCAGAATGAGTGTTTCAAGTTTTTGAAAACTGGTCATGGGTGGTAAGTTACCTGTTAAAAAACTGAATCTTTTAGTACTGTGTGCTTACCACAATTTTGTCAAAGAGAGTAAATTTGACAAGATAAAAACAAAATTGAAAAAAAAAAAGTTGAAAGAAAAATAATGTATGTATTTACTATTTATGTATATTTTCATAGAAAAATTTGTGCAAACAAATCAACCACCAATTCAATATATAAATTTTATTTTTAAATTAAAGGAGAAAAATTATCTTTGTTTTAGAAGTGAAATGTATTACTAACATCAAGCTAATAAACACACATCACCAATTGAATGATGTCAAAGTAGAGATTGAAATTCATATTTCATATAAGAACACAAGAATTTAAATTGTAAAAATAAATGAAAAGAGATTAAATCCATAGTGTGTCTAGGATCTTTCAAATTTTAAAGTTCATTTAGATCCAACAAGGTTTGTAATTGAATTTCGAAGTAACCCATTTAAGTCAACATTTTTACTTAAAGGGCAACAATTGCTTTGGATTTTATACGAATTGGTTTTGATTGATTCAGATTAGGCTCATTTGCTCGTTCTTCATTTTATTTTATTTTATTTCAAAAATTAAAAAAATTTAAAAAATAAAAAATATGATTTTCCTTTTTTTAATTTTTAATTTATTATTACATTTTATTTTATTTATCTGTCTTTATCTTTTTATTTTTACAATTTATTTTATTTATTATCTTTATTTATTTTTATTTTTACATTTTCTTTATTTATTGTTTTCAATTTTTTATCTTTTGTGTTGTTATTTTTGAAAAAATTCAGAATGAAAAACCAGAAAAAATGAAAACAAGTTTTAATTGGATAAAAATAGGTGATTAAGCTTAGGAAGATGATGACACATATCATCAGGCAATCTACCTGATAAACTATTATTATGTAGATCAACAGCAGTCAGAGAAGAAATGTTGAAGAAGGAAGCTGGAATCTGACCAGTAAGGCCCATATCTGTTGCAGTTAATATCTCTAAACTAAAAAGATTACCAATTTCCTCAGGAATTTCACCTGCAAACAAGGTAAACAATCAAAGTGCCAGCTTGACCACCTATTTTGTTTAATTATTTCAGTATATTGGTTTAGAAAATTAAATATTTTGCATTTAAAAAATAAAAAAAAGAAATGAAAATGCGTTTAGACTAAAGAAATCAAATTAAAGCTCACCTTCTAAGTTATTTACACTCAAATATTTTTCTTTGAGTTGTGTTAAATTTCCAGTATTTTTTGGAATGAACCCATTGAATTGATTACCAAACAATGTTAATTTTTGAAGCTTGCTGCATTTGCCTATACTTGATGGAATATAACTAGATAATTCATTCATGAACAAGTAAAGCACTTCAAGTTTGGGAAGATGGACACACAAATCATCTGGCATACTACCAGAAAAACTATTATGTTGGAGATAAATCTCTTTCAAAGGGGAAATCTTGAAAATGAAAAATGGAATCTGACCGGATGGTTGATTGTATCCTAAGCCCAAGATCTCTACATTGGACATGTTAATAAGTTTTTGAGGAATTGTGCCTGTAAAATTATTATTTCTCTTACCCAAGCCATTGAACTTAAACTTGTGTGTGGAGCCGAGCCAAGCCATTTTGTGAGCCATTGAATCGAAACCAGTTTTGATAATTTTTTGTCTATTTATTTTATTTGTTTAAAATTAAAAAAATTGTGTTTTAAGGATTAAAAAAATTAAACTTACAAAAATCTATTAAATTATTGAAGGATTTTTATTGATTAAAAAAATTTTAAAATAAATTTAAGAAAATCTTATCACCCTAGAGGATCTTATTGAAAAATGAAATCTTACTTAATTATTGAAAGATTTTATGAATTTTAAAAAATGTTTTTTCAAACTTAAATTTATGAAAATCTATGAAACTATTGCAAGATTTTCATGGATTTAAAGAAAAAAATTTTAATAAATTTAAAAATTTCTATCAAACTATTGGAGAATCTTATTTTGAGAAATAAAATTTTATCAAACTATCATATGATTTTCATAGATTTTAAAAAATTTAAATACATTTAAAAAATCTTACTAAACTATTAAAGGATCTTATTTGAGACATAAAATTCTACAAAAGTATTTAAGGATTTCATGAATTTAAAGAAAAAATTGAAATTAAACATTACCAAACTATTTGAGAATCTCATTTAGGAAATAAAATCCTACCAATATATTTAAAAGATTTTATTGATTTAAAAAATAAATTTTGGAGAATAAAATCCGACGACGAAACCATTTCGGGGGTGATACCAATCTTTTTTAATACTCTTGATATTAGAAAATATTTCTAAATTACTACTAAACAATTGAAGGAAAATTTCTTAAACTATAATTTTCAATTTGAGGATTTGTTTTAAAGATGACTTTAAGGATTAATGGATAACAAGAATTCAATTGGTATCATCATTTGGATAGATGTTGTAAGGACTTATAATTTTTTTTCTGCACATAACCATATTTTGAAACCTACTATGATTTCATAGATTAAAATCCACTTTTTTAAAAACTTAAGTTAAGCTTAGGATATCTCTTTAAAAGAAATAACATTAATTAGGTGACTAATCATATCTAAATAAAAAAGATTAATGAACATTTTTATTTGTGTTTAGTGATTAAGTTTATGGACTTGTATATTATGATACATATTTTTGTCATATATAAGAGATTAATTTCATATTTTAATCATAATTTTTTTTTAAATACAATATGAGATATTTTCAAGTTTTGTTTAGATTTAATTTCTTTTTTAGACCATTTAATGGTGCATTTTCCTTATTGATTTGTTGCATTCAAGACTTTATTTTTGAAATGTTCCCAACAAGAATTGGACTTAGGATAGTGTTAAATTGAAAGTCCTTTCTTTACCAATTGAACTAACTCTTTGTGGGTTAATTATAGCTTAATTATTCCTTCAATTATATCATCAACTCACAAGACAATATACATAATTGATAATCCTAAATACTATTTCATCAAGAAAAAGTGAATTTGAAATTTAGTTCAATTAGCTCATGTAATATCCTTAAAACCAAATATTTAGTAAGTTTGAGATTTGAACCCAACTCTCATAATATTTTTTCTTATTCTTGGATTGCAATGTCCTATATTGTAGAAAAAAAAAACAAATGAGAGCTGCATTTTACTTTAAGATTCGCTTAATAGATCTCGGTACTTGTAAAAATAATAAATTAAATTTAATAATTTAAAAAATAATACAATAATATGATATAAATATAAAATATAAAAATAATACAATTTAAAATTTTAATAAAAATTATAAAAAGATTTAACAAAACCAAAAAAAATAAATTTAATACTTTCATATTTACATAAATTATGATACATTATTTTTAAGTAAAGCATAATTCGAATATCTAAATTATTAATATTTTAACATTCACGAATTATTAACTCTACGATAATTTATTTTTTCCCCATATTCACTGTTTCTCAGTTTTGGCCTTTGGGTTACGTTTCTTCATTTACATTTTTTTTATATTGAAATTTTCTGCTTTAGAGAGAGCCGCCAAATATTTTGGAAAGACGGGCCGTGCAAGCAGAAAGTGGACAAGCTACAATGACCACCTTGAATTCGGAAATGTTGCTTAGAAGGAGAGAAAGTAATGATATGGGCCATGGAAAAAACAAGATGGAATTAGAGAGGTGTCAGTGAGTCAAAGCGATTCCCAGGGATCTAGCATAGGAAACAACAATATAGGCTTGAATGGTCAAATGAATGGTAGAAGGAGAGAAGAATCAGGTGCAAAAGACGAAGGTGAAGACAGTATTAAGGATATTATAACTGGAACCTTGCAAGGAGTGGATCAGCTAGGCCCATTGGAAGGCTGCATTGGATAGAGTGAAGCAAGTGGGCCTGGGCCTAGTCGTGAAAGAGAGTGACCGCTTTAATGATGAAGAGGAAGTAGCCCATTAATAGTTGAAGAAACAGAAGAATTGAGGGCTGGGAAAGGAACTCCGGTATTCAGAGAAAGGGAAAAAAGTGGAAATTCTACGAGGATATAGAGGAGAAATTAATGGGGAGGGTGAACAAAAGGAAAAAAGAAGAGTTAAAAAGAATAGAAGGGAGGTACAAATCTCTGCAGTAACCAAAGAATCTGATAAGATTGCAAACGGTTCGAAATCTACGAGGTAATTCTAAAGACCTACGAGCTGGAAGACACGAATAATCTGTACACGGGATGAGGAAACTAATTTATAAAAGAAAATGGAGGACACAAGGAGGGAGGGCAAGTAGATTGGTTGATCAGCATTAGAAGAGAAGGTCTTGGTCGAGATACTATTCTATCCAAATCTTTTTGTTGTATTCGATGTTTGGTGGTTTAATTTATTGAGCTGCTGCGAAAAATTGGTTACTGGGGTGGTTGGTTACTTGTGGGATTTTTCAGTGGGTTTATTGCCTGGATGATGGGCATAGTGATAGGGCACTGAAAGGTAAGTTATTCAAGGTTATCTTCAGGGGCTTTAAGCTTAAGATAGAAAGGTCAACGAGATTTTCAATCATTCTTATTTAAGAAAAAATCAATTATTTACGTTGTACTTATATTATGTTTATTTTTAAACTTTTATTAATGTAAAATACTTTAAAATAATCAAAACATTTATTTAATTTTTAATTTTTAATAAATTATCATAAAATTTTACAGTCAAATGCAAATGCTAAAATTTTAATAATAAACATTATTTAATTCAAAGTTTTAAATAGGTTGTGAACATATATATTTGAGTATATACAAATAAAAAATATATAGTAATAAATTGACAATAAAAATTTTCTAACTCTAATTATAAAAGCTGTGAACTAAAAAAAAAAAAGACATTTAATTGAATGTTTTTCGATTTGGAAAAAATATTGAAGCCAAAGGCGTACCTCTAAACTATTTTCAGCTACATGTACTTCTTTGAGCATGTTTAAATTCAAAATACATTATATAGCACTAGTCCTGAACTATATATATTTTTTGGACTAGATTAATTCAATTTTTATACCTCAAAAAAAGAAAATTTAGCTAGTGTATGATAGCGAAGAGAAGATGATGATAGGTTGCGATCATATAAATAAAATATATTCTAGCACTGAGTCTTATCTGGTTAAATTTGACACTAAAAAATTCTAAGGAAAAAAATTATGTGGAACTAAATAACTCTGAAAAGATGATGAACTAAAATAAAGAAAAAAAATTAAATAGAATGCTTTTAACATAGAAAAAAAACTTAAAGGCATAAGCATACCTTCCAATTTGTTTTCAGCTAGATATACTTCTTTGAGCACAGTTAAATTCCCAATACTTTTTGGAATGAGCCCTGTGAATTGATTTATAGATAATATTAAACTTTGCAGATTGTAGCATTTGCCTATATGATGGAATATTACCAGATAATTGATTCTTAGCTAAGCAAAGCCTTTTAAGCTTAGGAAGATGATGATACATATAATCAGGCAATTTACCTGATAAACTATTGTTTTGTAAAGCAACAATGGTCAGAAAAGAAATGTTGAAGATGGAAGCTGGAATCTTACCAGTAAGGCCCATAGTTGATGCACTTAATATCTCTAAACTATAAAGATTACCAATTTCCTTAGGAATTTCACCTGCAAACAAGGTAAATAATCAAAGTGCTAGCTCGACTACCTATTTTTGTTTAATTATTTCAGTATATTAGTTTAGAAAATTAAAAATTTTGCATGGAAAAAATGAAAAAGAAATGAAAATGTGTTTAGATTAAAGAAATCAAATTAAAGCTTACCTTCTAAGTTATTTGCACTCAAATATACTTCTTTGAGTTGTGTTAAATTTACAATATTTCTTGGAATGAACCCATCGAATTGATTAATAGACAATGATAATTTTTGAAGCTTGTTGCATGTGCCTATACTTGATGGAATATAACCGGATAATTCGTTTATGAACAAGTAAAGCACTTCAAGTTTAGGAAGATGGACACATAAATCATCTGGCAAACTACCAGAAAGATCATTATATGGGAGATAAATCTCTTTCAGAGGGGAAATCTTGAAGATAGAGATGGAATCTGACCCGATAGTTGATTGTTTCCCAAGTTCAAGATCTCTAGGTTGGACATGTTAACAAGTGTTTGAGGAATTGTGCCTGTAAAATTATTATTTCTCATTCGCAACTGTTCAACTCTATGTAATCTCCCAAGCCATGATGGAATCACCCCATTAAGGCCATTGAAGCTTAAATGAATGAGCCTCAAACGATGAAATTGCCGCAATTCTTGGGGTAGATTGCCATAGAAATTGTTGCTGCTCAAATCGAGAGAAAGTAGAAATGAGAGATTTCCAAGATGAGGAGGGATTGTTCCTGTAAGATTCATCTTTGGGAGAGTCAAGGATGTCACCCTTCCATGTTTGACACCACAAGAAACACCAAGCCAGGTACAAACAGAGTTAGAGGCCGTCCAATCGTCTGCCAAGACATTGTGAGGATCAAGGATATGGTCTTTAATCTGGAGAAGTGCAAATTGATCGGTGGCGAGATTCCTCACAGTCATAGCTAAGCTAGCCATGAAACATTGCGTGAACAAAAATGAAAGAAAAAGGAAAATAGGTATTGTTCATGATTGTGGGATGCGTATCAAGAAAAGAGTCCGAAAGAGAGGAACCTAAATTGATAAAATGATAGCTAGGATGAACAAGGAAGACCCCATAAACCTTGCTTAAATAGGGTAGACCACGTTCGTTGTTCCCATTGCAATTGGAAAGTAATTCTAGTAAGATTTTCCGTTAGTTTCACAAGTTTCCTCTCCGTTGCTTGACCTTATAAGTCTTCATGATGGAGATTGAAAACCCATTTTTGTATTCATTTTCTTAATCGAAATTAAAATATTCCTTTCTATTCATTTCATCATCAGTTTATTACAAATAATTATGCAATTCTAACCATTAAAGTATTGATCTGTACATGTAATGACAGCTGTTTTGTTCCCCACTCCTTGAATTTGCATCCATTTTAAAGGCAAATTCATAACTTACCTTCTAAATTATTTAAACCCAATGCTTCTTTGAAAAGTGTTAAATTTCTAATATTTCTTTGAATGAACCCACTAATAGACAACGCTAACACTTAATTATGAAAAGAAGCAAAATTCTTTTTTTTTTTTTTTCTATGCGAAAGAAGGGGATGATCAAAGGAAAAGCCAAACTGAGGATACTTACACAGGGCCACTTGACCTCTATTAATAGTACTCAAATCCTAAAGTTATTCCTTTGATCTTTCGTGATCTTTTTTTTTTTTTTTTTGAAAATACAGTTAGATATTTTGGGTTTAATCTTAGGTTAATTTTATTAAGAATAAATATTTTGTATTGATTTGATACGTTTAAAATTTTACTTTTGATGTATTCTTCGTATGCAAACTAGAATAATGTCATTTATTGGTTAAACTAGTCATTCTATCTTATATTTGATTTATGCAAGAGTTAAACTTGAATAATTTTGTTTATTGATTAAAATTATCATTTTTTAAATTTATATAATTTAAATTATTAAAATTGTCAAACTATTAAAGAATTTTCATAGATTTAAGGAAAAATTTTAAAATATATTTAAAAAATCTTACTAAACTATTAAAGGATTTTATTTGAAAAATAAAATTTTACAAAATTATTTGAGGATTTCATGAATTAAAAAAAAAAAAGAAACTAAACTTTATCAAACTATTTGAGAATTTTATTTGGGAAATAAAATCCTACTAATATATTTGAAGGATTTTATTTATTGAAAAAATAAAATTTTGAGAATAAAATCCGACAATGGAACCTTTTTAAAGGTGACAGTAATCTCCTTGGATGCTCATGATGTTAGAAAATATTTTTAAATTGCTACTAAACAATTGAAGTAAGGAAATTTTTTGAAAATTATAATTTTCAATTTAAGGATTTTTTTAAAGATAATTTTAAAAGCCTAATAGATAAAATAAAATCAACTAGTATTGTATAGGAGTTATAGGGATCTATAACATTTATTGCATATAACCATACTTCCGAAATGACTTTGGTTTCATAAATTAAAATCTACGCTTTTAAAAACTTGAGTTAAGATTAGATATCTTTTTAAAAAGAATAAGATTAATTAGGTAACCAACACATCTATATAAAAAAAATTGGTAGTGATTTTTATATTTTGTTTAGTGATCAAGTTTACGAACTTGTACATTATAACACATATTTTTGTCATATATAAAAGATTAATTTCATATTTTAACAATAATTTTTTTGTTTAGAATTACAGTATAAGGTATTTTCAAATTTTGTTCAGATTTAATTTCTTTTTTAAACATCATAATGGTGCATTTTCCTTGTTGATTTGTTACATTCAAGACTTTATTTTTGAAATGTTCCCCACAAGAATTGAACTTAGGATAGTGTAAAATTGAAACTCCTTTCTTTACCAATTGAACTAACTCTTTATGGGTTAATTATAGCTTAATTATTCATTCAATTATATTATCAACTCATATGACAATATGCATAATTGATAATCCTAAATACTAGTTCATCAAGAAAAAGTGAATTTAGAGTTTAATTTAATTGACTCATGAAATATCTTTAAAACCAAACATCCAGTAAATCTGAAATTTGAACTCCAATACTTATAATATATATTTTTTTATTCTAGGACAACAATGTCCTATATTAAAAAAAGATAAAAGTACAAAAATCAAGCCTTTTGAAAGCCTACATTTTACTTCAAGATTCATTTAAAAGATCTTGGTACTTTGCAAGAATAATAATTAAATCTGATAATTTAAAATATAACATGATAATTTTTAAACTTTTTTTAATGTAAAATACTTTAAAATATTCAAAACAGTTATTTAGTATTTAATTTTTAATAAAATATCATAAAATTTTACAGTCAAATGCAGTGCTAAATTTTTAAAAATAAACATTATTTAATTCAAATTTTGAAATAGGTTGTGATTATACATACTCGAGTATATGCAAATAAAAAAATATATAGTAATAAATTGGCACTAAAAATTTTCTAACTCTAATTGCTAAAATTGTGACCTAAAAAAGAAAAACACATTTAATAATAAAATATTTTTTGACTTGAGAAAAAATCGAAGCCAAAGGCATACCTTCTAAATTATTTTCAACTGTATGTACTTCTTTGAGTATGTTTAAATTTAAAATACATTTTATAGCACTAGTCTTGAGCACTATATATATATATATTGGACTAGATTAATTCAATTTTTATACCTCAAAACAGTGAGGAAATTAATTACAACTCAAAATGGTGAAAAGGTACTCAGAAATCGGTTACCTGTGATCTTAGGAGATTATGGCCTTGTAAGATTTTTGAGTGGGTTTATTGCCTAGCCAATGGGATAGGTGATAGGGCTCTAATCGTTTGGAAAAATATTAATAAAGGAAAGAAAAAAAAATTAAAGGAGATAAAAGAGCACATGTATTTTTTATTTGAATAATTAAAATTAATAAATAAAATTTTAATATTATTGTTTAAATAAATAGTAAAAAAATTTTATTATAGTATTTTTTTTAATAAAATAACATATGATATATAAATATATTTTTCTATTTTTATTACTTTTCTTTATTTTCCTTTTCTTTCCTTTCCTTCTCCTCTCCACAATCTATGTATAGTGTAGAAGATAAGTTATTGAAGGCTATCTTCAGGGGGTTTAAGCCAAAGATAGTGAGGTCAACGAGATTTAATTTCAATCATTCTTATTTAAGAAAAAATGCATCATTTACGTTGAACTTATATTATGTTTATTTTAACTAATTTTTAAACTTTTATTAATGTAAAATACTTTAAAATAATCAAAACATTTATTTAGTATTTAATTTGTAATAAAATATTACGAAAATTTACAGTCAAATGCAGTGCTAAATTTTAAAAATAAACATTATTTAATTCAAATTTTGAAATAGGTTGTGATCATATATACTTTGGCAATAAATTGGCACTAAAAATTTGCTAACTCTAATTACAAAAAATGTGAACCAAAAGTGAAAAGCACATTTAATAGAATGTTTTTCGACTTGGGAAAAAATCAAAGCCAAAAGCATACTTTCTAAATTACTTTTAGTTATATGTACTTCTTCGAGTATGTTTAAATTCAAAATACATTTTATAGCACTAGTCTTGAACTATATTTATTTTGGGCTAGATTAATTCAATTTTTATACCTCAAAAAAAGAAAATTTAGCTAGTGTATGGTAGCGAAGAGAGGCTGATGATACGTTGCAATTATACAAATAAAAAATATTTTAGCACCGAGTCTTATTAGGTTAACTTTGGCACTAAAAAATTCTAACGAAAAAATCTATGTGGAACCAAATAATTCTAAAAAGATTATGAACTAAAATAAAAAAAATTTAATAAATAAAATGCTTTTAACATAGAAAAAAAATCAAAGGCAAAAGCATACCTTCCAATCTGTTTCCACCTAGATATACTTCTTTGAGCACAGTTAAATTTTCAATACTTTTTGGAATGAGCCCCGTGAATTGATTTGTAGATAATTTCAAAATCTGCAAATTGCAGCATTTGCCTATACTTGATGGAATGTTACCAGATAATTGATTCTCATACAAGTAAAGCTCCTCAAGCTTAGGAAGATGATGATACATAAAATCAGGCAATCTACCAGATAAAGTATTGTTTTGTAAAGCAATAATGGTCAGAGAAGAAACGTTGAAGATGGAAGCTGGAATCTGACCAGTAAGGCCCATAATTCCTTCAATAGATAGTAATTCCAAACTAAGAAGTTTACCAATTTCCTCAGGAATTTCACCTGCAAACAAGGTAAACAATCAAAGTGTTAGCTTGACTACCTATTTTTGTTTAATTATTTCAGTATATTAGTTTAGAAAATTAAAAATTTTTCTATTGAAAAAATGAAAAAGAAATGAAAATGTGTTTAGACTAAAGAAATCAAATTAAAGCTTACCTTCTAAGTTATTTAAACCCAAATATACTGCTTTGAGTTGTGTTAAATTTCCAATATTTCTTGGAATGAACCCATTGAATTGATTAAAAGACAATGCTAATTTTTGAAGCTTGTTGCATGTGCCTATACTTGATGGAATATAACCGGATAATTCATTTATGAACAAGTAAAGCACTTCAAGTTTAGGAAGATGGACACATAAATCATCTGGCAAACTACCAGAAAGATTATTATATGGGAGATAAATCTCTTTCAAAGGGGAAATCTTGAAGATAGAAGATGGAATCTGACCCGATAGTTGATTGTTTCCCAAGTCCAAGATCTCTAGGTTGGACATGTTAACAAGTGTTCGAGGAATTGTGCCTGTAAAATTATTATTTCTCATTCTCAACTCTTCAATCCTATGTAATTTCCCAAGCCATGATGGAATCACCCCATTAAGGCCGTTGAAGCTTAAATGAATGAGCCTCAAACGATGCAGTTGCCCCATTTCTTGGGGTAGATTGCCATAGAAATTGTTCCTACTCAAGTTGAGATAGAGTAGAAATGAGAGATTTCCAAGATGTGGAGGGATGGTTCCTGTAAAATTCATGTTTGGGAGAGTCAAGGATGTGACCCTTCCATGTCTGACACCACAAGAAACACCAAGCCAGTTACAAACAGAGCTGGAGGCTGTCCAATTGTCTGCTAAGACATTGTAAGGATCAAGGATATGGTCTTTAAACTGGAGAAGTGCAAATTGATCGGTGGCGAGATTCCTCACAGTCATAGCTAAGCTAGCCATGAAACATTGCATAAACAAAAATGAAAGAAAAAGGAAATAGGTATTGTTCATGATTTTGGGATGCGTATCAAGAAAAGAGTTCGAAAGAGAGGAACCTAAATTGATAAAATGATAGCTAGGACGAACAAGGAAGACCCCATAAACCTTGCTTAAATAAGGTAGACCACGTTTGTTGTTCCCATTGCAATTGCAAAGTAATTCTAGTAAGATTTTCCGTTAGTTTCACAAGTTTCCTCTCCGTTGCTTGACCTTATAAGTCCTCATGATGGAGATTGAAAACCCATTTTTGTATTCATTTTCTTAATCGAAATTAAAATATTCCTTTCTATTCATTTCACCATCAGTTTATTGCAAATAATTATGCAATTCTAACCATTAAAGTCTTGATCTGTACATGTAATGACAGCTGTTTTGTTCCCCACTCCTTGAATTTGCATGCATTTTAAAGGCAAATTCATACCTTACCTTCTAAATTATTTAAACCCAATACTTCTTAGAAAAGTGTTAAATTTCTAATATTTTTTGGAATGAACCCATTAATAGACAATGCTAATACATTATGAAAAGAAGCAAAATTCTTTTTTTTTTTTTTTCTATGCGAAAGAAGGGGATGATCAAAGGAAAAGCCAAACTGAGCATACTTACATGGGGCCACTTGACCTCTATTAATAGTACTCATATTCTAAATGTTATTCCTTTGATCTTTCGTGATCTTTTTTTTTTTTTTCCTGAAAATACAGTTAGATATTTTGGGTTTAACCTTAGTTTAATTTTATTAAGAATAAATATTTCGTATTGATTTGATACTTTTAAAATTTTACTTTTGACGTATTCTTCATATGCAAACAAAATAGTAACAAGAAAATGAGACTTTATCTTTAATAGTTGGAATTAACTTGTGTGGATGGTTTTTAGTCATCTACACCGTGTCAAATTAAAAAAAAAAAAGAATCTAGAAAGATATTATTAGTGTGACGTGGACATTTTCAAAATTAACAAGTTATTTGGTATACAAGACTGCAAATAAGATAAGATAAAATAATATTGTGAATGGAATCAAATTAAATAATGTCATTCTATGAATGGAATCAAATTAAATAATGTCATTTTATCTTATATTTGATTTATGTAAGAATTAAACTAGAATAATTTTATTTATTGATTAAAATTATTATTTTTTAAATTTATATAATTTAAATTATTAAAATAATTTTTAAGAATATAATAATAAATTTAAATTTAATCTCATGAATTAAAAATTATTCTTTTCATTTTGAAAGGATTAAATCAAACTGAGACAAAATAATTATTATCTTGTTCTATTCATCATATTATACACCAAACATTACTTAAAAGGAATTAGGACAATTATCATACGGTATTGATAAAACTAGTCTTCTATAATAATGGGACAAAGTCTTTCTTTTCCAAACACTTTAAGCGTTTCCTTAGACGGGTCTTTGTGGGTTATTTAATTTGGTTATTGACTCAGCTACCCCGTCAATGGAATTAATTGAAAATTAAATGTATTTTGAGGCTCCGTTTGATAATCTGAAATAAACCTTTTAAAAAATATTTTTAGTGAAAATTAACTTTCAAATATTTTAAACATCCAAATAAGAAAAATGAAGAAATGAACATTAGGAAATTATTTTGATAGTTACCAAAACGAAAGCTTAAGTAAGGAATTTTACACAGGGTTTCTACTTCTTTCATACGCACATAAGTGAATTTCAATGAATTTTCTTTTGTCTTTTCACCATTTATCGCCTTAAGTCAATGTTGGGGAGTTTATTTATTTATTATTGAAAGTTTAAAGTTAGACTTATTCATAACTGAATTTTTGGCTCTATTCATTTTACGAAGATTGACTTTTAAAAAATATTTTCTGGACAATGTTTATATTTTCTGAAAAAGTAGAAATCAATTCATGTGTGAAATTGAATTCATAAGTCTAGTTCCTCAAAAAAAGTGAAAACAATTACCAAACACAAAACAATGCGAAACACATGTTTAGTCGTTGATATTTAAAAAATTTTAAAGATATATTTTATATTAAATTTAAAATGTTGACATTTTAAAAAGAAGCAAAATTCTTTTTTTTTTAATGATAAAGGAGATGATCAAAGGAAAAGCCAATTGAACATCTTTAAAACAGTCTTTCCTCTACCTCACATCGATACTCTAGTAGATAATACTACTAGGCATTCCACATTTTCCTTTATGGATGGTTTCTTTGGCTATAATCAGATCAAGATGGCTCGAGGTGATATGGAGAAAACTACATTTGTGACCATATGGGGGACATTCTGTTACAAAGTCATGCTTTTTGGATTGAAAAATGCTAGTGCCACTTATCAAAGAGCAATGGTGACTCTCTTCCATGACATGATGCATAAAGAAATAGAGGTATATGTGAATGATATGATTGCGAAATCTTGTGAAGGAGAAGATCATATAGTTAATCTCAAAAAGCTATTTGACAAGTTGAGAAGATTTCAGCTGAAGTTGAATCCCGCTAAATGTACATTTGGTGCCAAGTCAGGAAAACTATTGGGCTTTGTGGTCAATGAAAGAAGAATCAAAGTGGATCCGGATAAGATACAAGCTATCCAAAACTTATCTCCTGCTCGTACCCCAAAAGAAGTGCGAGGTTTCCTAGGGAGGCTAAACTATATTGCTCGTTTCATCTTTCAACTCACCTATAAGTGCGATCCTATTTTCAAGTTTTTCAGAAAACATGATCCAGGAGAATGGAATGATGAATAGAATGATGAATGCCAAGAAGCTTTTGATAAGATCAAAGAATACTTGTTAAATTCACCTGTTTTGGTGTAACCAATCCCGAAAAAACCTTTGATCTTGTACTTAATAGTGCATGAAAATTCAATGGGATGTGTGTTGGGGCAAAAAGATGAAACTGACAAGAAAGAATGAGCAATATACTACTTGAGTAAAAAATTCACTGATTATGAGTCTAAGTATTCACCATTATAAAAGATATGTCATGCATTACCTTGGATAGCTTGAAGGCTCCGACAATACATGCTTTATCATACCACTTGGCTCATAGCAAAGTTGGATCCTATTAAGTATATTTTGAAAAGCCTTCATTGATAGGAAGAATAGCGCGGTGGCAAGTTATACTTTCAGAATATGATATCATTTATGTGACTCAAAAAGCTATAAAAAGAAGTTTCGTAGCCGAGTTCCTTGCTGATCGTGCTGTCGAAAATTATGAACCAATGAACCTAGAGTTCTTTGATGAAGATGTGATGGCCATTGAAGAAAATGAACTTGTTGAAGAGTCTTGGAGGATGTATTTTGATAGAGCTGCTAATGCTTTGGGTTATGGTATTGGGGTAATTTTAATATCTCTTGATGGGCACTATTATCCCATTACAGCCAGGTTAAATTTTAATTACACAAATAATATGACTGAGTATGAGGCCTATGTTATGGGTTTGCAAGCAGCAATTGAAAAGAAAATCAAAGTATTAGATGTGTTTGGAGATTCGACTCTAGTCATCTATCAATTACGAGGAGAATGAGAAATCAGAGATTTCAAGTTGATATGGTACCATAAGTATATTTCTCAGTTGGTTAAACAATTCGAAGAAGTTCAATTTGAGCATTTGCCTAGAAAGGAAAACCAAATTGCTGATGCATTAGCTACTCTAGCTGCAAATGATTAAAATAGATGCAAATACTAAAATCTAACCATCAAGCTAGATGTGAAGGATGAACCAGCACATTGTTCAGGTGTTGAAGAAGAAGTTGATGGGAAGCCATGGTATCATGACATCATATAATACATTAAAAGCCAGTAATACCCAAAACATGTAATAGAAAATGATAAGAGAACTATTAGAAGGTTAGCTATGAGTTTCTTTCTTAATGGAGACGTCTTCTCTAAAAGGGGTCGAGATCAAGTACTCTTAAGGTGTGTGAATACAGCTGAAGCGAAGAGGATTATTGAAGAAATGCATGATGGAGTTTGTAGGGCACATGCAAATGGTCATATGATGGCTAGACAAATTATAAGGGCTGGATACTATTGGTTGACAATGGAAAGTGACTGTATTGATTATGCCAAAAAATGTCATAAATGTCAAATCTATGCTGACAAGATCCACACTCCTCCAACAGCGTTGCATGTTTTGGCTCCTCAATGGCCATTCTCTATGTGGGGTATGGATGTCATCAGTCCCATCACTCCAAAAGCTTCAAATGGACATAGATTCATCTTTGTGATGATTGATTACTTCACAAAATGGGTAGAAGCTACATCATAGGCTAGTGTAACCCGGTCTGTGGTATGAAAATTCATAAAAAAAAGAGATAATATGCAAATATGGCTTCCAGAGACAATTATTTTTAATAATGCCAAAAATTTAAACAGCAAAATGATGAATGAAGTTTGCACTAAGTTCAAGATTCGTCATCGTAATTCGACATCATATCGTCCAAAGATGAATGAAGCAGTAGAAGCTGCAAATAAAAATATCAAAAAAATCCAAAAAAATGACTGATACTTATAAAGATTGGCATGAGAAGTTGCCCTTTGCTTTGTATGCTTATAGAACATCAGTCCAAACATCTACTGGGGCCACTCTGTTTTCCTTGGTATATGGAATGGAAGCTATGCTACCGATCGAAGTAGAAATTCCCTCGCTGAGGGTCCTAATGAAGGTAGAATTAGAGGAAACAGAATGGGTTCGAAATCGCTACAAGCAGTTTAACCTTATTGAAGAGAAAAGACTTACAGCACTTTGTCATGGTCAACTATATCAAAAGAGAATGACGAGAGAACATGACAAGAAAATTCATCCTCGTTGCTTTAGGGAAGGAGATTTAGTGCTGAAAAAGATCCTTCCAAATCAACATGATAATAAAAAAAAATGGACATCAAATTAGGAAGGCCTGTATGTGGTGAAAAAGGCTTTTTTTGGTGAGGCATTGATTTTAGCAGAGATGGACGAAAGTGATTTACCTACTCCGATAAACTCAAATGCTGTGAAGAAATATTTTGCTTGAAAGAAAAAAGAAAAAAAGTAAAAAAGTAAAAAATGAAAAAAAATGACTCATCTGAAGCTGAAAACTTGAAAAAGATGGCTTGGATGCAAAGAAGAAGCATCATTCCACAATATAGGGACAAGTGTAGTTTGATGAACTCTGAAGGATCAAAGAAGTCATCTAATTTAGTTTTAGAAAAAGAATCTGAGAATATTTTGTTCATGATTATCTTATGATCATCATTTGGGCACCTTTGTTTCAACTCAAATACTTTGCCATGCACTTGTTACCAGTCTAATAAAATATGCTATCTTTCTTTTGGAAATAACACATATCCATTCCTTTATTCTCATTTTTGTCCACCATATGAATAGAAGAAATGTGTGATTGCATTTTATTGGTCTTAGACTTAAAATGATGAAAAGAAAAACAAACACGAAAGATCTTAGCATTAATTTTTAAAAGTTGACAAAGGCAAATGAAAAAGGATGAAAAAAGCATGACAAGACATTGATATTGTAGACTTTTGAAGATGAAAAATATTGTGGTTAGATGTTAAGAACAGATTGGTTGTATAAGAATGCTAATAAAAGAAGCCAAAAATGAGAGATTTTGAGAACCTTTTTACTACAATGAATAATTTTGATTGCATTACATGCATTGCATTTAGAGCACTCAGTACATGCATCCATGAGCAGTTTTAATAAGGACGGAGACTTTCCATTTCCTGATCAAACAAAAGATTTCAAAAGAGAAAAATTTACTTGTTAAAAGAAAAAAACTTAGTTTTGAGAAAAGATGAGATTTTTAAAGTTGTTGAGCTTCTGTTGAGAGGAACTTTTTCAAGATGAAATTTTAAAGTTGTTGAGCCTCTGCTGAGAGGAGCTTTTCAAGATGAATTTTAAAGTTATTGAGCCTCTGCTGAGAGGAGCCCTTTTCCAAGATGAAATTTTTAAAGTTGTTGAGCTTTTGCTGATAGGAGCTTTTTTAAATGAGATTTTAAAGTTGTTGAGCCTTGGTTGAGAGGAGCCCTTTTCCAAGATGAGATTTTAAAGTTATTGAGCCTCTGCTAAGAGGAGCTTTTCAAGATGGATTTTAAAATTGTTAAGCCTTTGCTGAGAGGAGCCTTTTTTCAAGATGAGATTTTTAAAGTTGTTGAGCCTTTGCTAAGAGGAGCCTTTTAAGATAAAATTTTTAAGGTTGTTGAACCTCTGCTGAGATGAGTCTTTTTCAAATTTTAAATTGTTAAAAGTTGTCGAGCCTCATGTGAGAGGAGCCTTTTTGAAAAAAAAATCATTTAGATTCCGGACAAAATTGTTGTTTTTGTCTTTACCCTATTACTGATTACCAGAATGCGTAAAGAGGGCAATTGTGGACATCAATTTGTCTAGAAATACAAAATACAAAATATGAAATACAATAAAAAATATACCAAAAATAATACAAAAATACAAAACAAAAATATAGAACAGAACAAAAAAATTAAGGATGGCAGTGGTGCTGGGGAAGGCACCACTACCACCAAACCCTACACCCCACCCTTCTGATCACTATACCCTACCCTCCACCCCTCTAATTACTCATCTCGTTGACAAATTGTCAAATAAGACAGAAAGAATAAAAGAGTCATAGGGCTCGTGCTTACACCCCATGCCGAGCCCCATGCCCTTCCCTAAAGCACACACATGGTCGGAGCTCTATAAATAAAGCTCTTAGCCAAACCAAACAGAGACAGAGAAAGACGGAAGGAGATTTTGCCAAAATAAAAAAAAATAAAAAAAATCAAGCAGTCATCCCCATAGGGAGAAACCCAGCGCCGAGCTTCCTACACGAAGGAAAAAAAAAGGTTAGTTTAAAAAAAAAAGAGGGTCAGGATAAAAAAAAAGTCTCATCGAAACTTTGAAAGCAGATCTAAGGAAGTGGAGACCCTTTTTGGTGAAAAAAAGGTTGGATCTGTGTTCAGGAGGTCGAAAAAAGTTTGTTGGTATTTTTTAGAAAATTTTAACACCGGCGACGACGGTCGGAACTCACTGTGGGGCGAGGACTACGACGGTTGTTGCGACGGATGGCCACTGACCCTAGGTCGGCTGAAGAAAAAAAAAGAGAGAAAAAAATGGGGCGTTTTTTTCTGAGAAAAGAAAAAATGACTGAAAAAAAAATTTTGAACCTTTTATATAAACGGTGAAAACCAAAACGACGTCGTTTCAATAAATGCCCAAAACGACGTCGTTTTAGCCTCTGAGGATCCGTACGTCGACTTGTGACCCGACCTGGGGCCGCGCACCCGACTCGACAACCTGTTTCTCCTTCAGCCTTTGACCGGTCCATCTGAACCGGATCAGACCGAACTAGACCGTGCCCGAATTACTGAGCCACCCAAACCATGCCCAGACCGAGCCGAACCGTCAGACCGAACTGTCGAATCGAACCGCGCTTTGACCAGACCGTTGACCGGTCCGATTTAGGTAAAAAAATTTTTTTTTATTTTTTTATATATTATTTTATTAATATTTATGCATATTAAAATATTTATATTTGTTAAATTAAATGATGAAATATTTGGTTAATTTTTTTTATAATTTTGTTAATTTTAAAAATAAACTTTAAAAAACAAAATAATATAAAAATAAATTTAATAATAATACTAAAATAATAAAAAATGAGAGAAAAGGAAATTTTTATCCGACGATGAGATTCAAAGGTATTCCAAGTGGTAATGCCTACGAAATCTCTAGGTGAGAAGATTTTTTTAAATACTACCAGTATATTGGAGTATTTATAAAAATTTTCAATACAGTAAAGATTTTTTTAAGTAAATAAATAAAAATTGATTAATATATTAAAAATATAAGTAATAAAAATGAGAAAAAAAAATTTTATCTGATGATGGGATTCTAAAAGTATTCCGAGTAGAGATGCTTTGAGAAATCCCCAGGTGAGAAAATTTTTTGCAAAATATTACCAGTGTATTGAAATATTTATAGAAAATCTTAAATATAATGAAAATTTCATTTTTCTTCAAAATTTTAAATAAAAATATTAATAAAATAAGTAATAAAATTTCTAACAAAGGAAAATAAAATGTGTGCATTTTGCATTGCATACATGACATTTTTTTACGAAAAGTAAATTTGAGCCTCTGAAGATGAGATTCTAAGGTATTCCGAGAAGCGATGCCTAAGAAATCTCTAGGTGAGAAAAATTCTTCTAATGTTACCAACGTACTGGAACATTTTAAGAATTATTTCAATAAAAAGGTTTTAATTTATTTTTCTCGAGAATAGAATTTTTTTTAATAAATAAAAAATCAAGGAAATTATTTTTTGAACACCAAAAATTGGACTATTTTTATCAAAATCAAAGGATAACATGTTAATAGGTACCATTTTTAACGGGTGCTGTGAGGGTGCTAATCCTTCCCCACGCGTAACTGACTTTCGAACCCAAACTGTTTCGCAGATCGTAAAATTATCTTTTTAATAAATTTTAATTAATTTTTAAAAACTTTATTAAAAGGATATGTTTTAGTAGGTGACCAATCGTACCTAGTCAAAAAAGATTGGTGCCGACTCCATTATTTTTTTTTATTTCATTTTCAAATTCGTCGGGTGAACACAAAACTGTTATGACAATAACATATCCTTAAAAAAAAAAAAACTAATAGAAAAAAATACTCAATTTTATCTCTAAAAAATATTGATCCAAAACTTATATAATTGTCGATATTTAAATTTTTAAAATATATTTATATTAAACTTTAAAGTGTTGACATTTTAAAAAGAACATCTAAATTGATGGAATTAATTGGATTTCATAGTGAGGGAATACGTTCATTAATAATATTATTGGCCTTTAAAAAAGAATTACCATAAAAAATAATGATCTTTTTTGGCAAAGCAAGAATGGAACCTAGTGCAACTAGGTGATAGGTATGTATATATAATAATAGTAACAATTATAAACTTTTAATAAACGCTATCTTAATTCACTAGTAGAGTTTTAAATTTAAAAAAATAGAAAATGAGATAATATTTCGCTAATAGAAAATGTATAGATAATATTTCGCTAATAAACGCTATCTTAATTCTGCCATTGTCCTTATGTTAGTGTATATGTCACGGGTGGAGACTTAAGCTCCAAACCTGCATGGCTCCGGGGCTCGGGCATGCACTCATCCGACGTCTCAGATCAGCCTTCTTGCCACGGTTCACACCCTTTATGAGGTATTGTCCGCTCTGGCCCCCCTGGCCTCACGGTTTTATCCTACAAAAGGTGCCTCACAAGGCGAAGGTGGTGTGAACCCTTATATATCCCAGTGACCCTCCTATTATGTTCAATGTGAGATTCAGGACTCTTCCTTAGGTCTGTGACATTCTCCCGCACCCAACCTCGTGACGCCCTCTTCACGGAGGCTGACCACCCTGCCTACCTCCCTCGAGGTGCTCGACGTGGATCGAATGATTTAGGGCTGGCTCTGATACCACTTGTCACCGGTCGAGACTTAATCTCCAAACCTACGTGGCTCCGGGACCCGGGCATACACTTATCCGATGTCCCAGATCAGCCTTCTTACCACGGTTCACACCCTTGTGAGGTATTATCCGCTCTGGCCCCTCTGGCCTCACGGTTTTGTCCTACAAAAGGTGCCTCACAAGGTGGAGGTGGTGTGAACCCTTATATACCCCAGTGACCCTCCTATTATGTTCGATGTGGGATTCATGACTCTTCTTTAGGTCCATGACATATATACCAGGCTGATAATTCTTCATATTTTCTATAACATGGTACATTGATAGCCGGTTCATTTGAGAGAAGGTCATTTAGTAAGTTATCAAGTCCAATACCATCAACCTAAACAATAAGTTAAGATATATAGATATCTAAATTTATCTTAATCTATTCAAATTTGTTAAATTTTTACATCAACTTTTAACACTTCAATTTGAGTCTTTTTAAGCATTTTAAACTAATTTATCTAATTAATTTCATTTGAACTTTGTTTTGAGGTTTATTGTTATTGGATCATTTTGCATAAATTAAGACATCTAATTCAATTTTTGGTCAATTTAAATTTAAGTCATTTGAGTTTGAAAGGTCAATGAAAATCCAAATTAATAATAAAGCCCAACTTCATTTTGTTAATTAAGATTTAATTAATTAAAAATTAAAAAAAATCAAAAATCAAAAATCAAAAAATCAAAAATAAAAAAAAGGAAAAAAGGAAAAAGGAAAAAATTCCCCTCACTTTCCTTTCTTTCTATCATTGTCCCTTTCTGTAACCCCATTTTCTACTTCCATTTTTCACCCACAATTTTACCCTCTGGCTCATTACATCAATTTATCAAACACTCCACACCCCAATTGGAATAAGAAAAAGTGCATTTTTTGGGAAGGTTCTTATACTTTGTGAAAATTTAAAATTTAGTCTCCGTATTATAATTTATACAAATTTAATCATTGTATCATTTCAATTTGATAATCTTAGTTTAATTAATAACTCCACTAATTTTTTGTCACTAAAAATATTGATGTGGTTATTTACTTGATGGTGTGTGCGTTTTACCGATATGACATTGACTTATTGATGTGGCAACTTAAATGGATGAAATCATTTGTTAAATTATGTAAATAATCCTTATATTTATATGAAATTTGATAGTTAATTCATTGCACGAAATTTGAAATATAGTCCTTACTCTCACACGAAATTTGAAATTTAGACCTTCTAATATAAAATATTTTAATTTTTTTAGTTTTTTAAAAATTAAATTTAAAAAATATTTTAATCCCTCTAATATTAAAATATTTTTTAAAAAAAATATATTAGTTTTTGTTGCAAACAAAAATAAAAAAATGGAAGCAGGTATCGTTCGTGATTATGGGATGTGTATCAAGAAAAGAGTTTGAAAGAGAGGAACCTAAAATGATAAAATGGTAGCTATGATGATCAAGGAAGAGCCTATAAACCTTGCTTAAATATGGTTGCGAGTCTAATTCTTCAAAATAATTAAATTCATGTGTTTCATCACATTGCCATATTCAGAAAAGTGAAAACAATCACAAAACACAAAACAATGTGAAACACTTGTTTAGTGGCTAATATTTAAATAATATTTAAATATTTTTATATTAAAGTTTAAAAAACATTTGGAAAAGAAGCAAAATTCTTTTTTTAGGAGAAGGAAGGGGGCAATCAAAGGAAAAGCCAAATGAGCTTCATAAAATTAACATTTCAGATAAGGGTTAATGTTTTCATCTTTTCAACCGACGCTTCGAAAATCCATGCACTTTGTCCCCACCAACTAATATAAATAAACAAAACTTCACACGCCAATTTATTGTAAGAGAAATTTAATATCAGGAAAACTCATTTCCATGTAGGCCTCGATACATAGTACTTAGATATTATTCCTTTGGTTTTTGGTGATCTATTTTTTCTGCTAATGCGGTTAGATATTTCAGGTTTTGCTTTGTTTAATTTCTTCTTCCAACGATTTTAGAAGTGCATTCTTTACTGATTAGATGTGTTTAAAATTTTACTTTTGACATACTCTTTACAACAATCAAATTTTGGTTAACAAGAAAATGAGGCTCCACCTTTACTAGCATAATTAACCTGTGGATGGTTTTTAGTGATCTATACTATGCATTATAAAAAAAAAATGAAAAGAGAAAAATATTTTAGAAACAGATTATTAGTGCGATGGGGACATATTGGAAATCAAAGGGTTATCATTTGACATTGATAAAACTAGTCTTCCATAATGAGACAAAAACTTTAAATTTTCCTTAGCAGGTCTTTGAGGTTTAAACCTTGGTTTTTGACTGATTTTTCTGCAATGGTTTGGAAAAGCTATCCCGTAAATGGGGTTGATTGGAAATTAAATCTCTTTCAAAGAAGAAATCTCTAAACATGGAAGATGGAATCTGACGGATAATTGATTGTATCCCGAATCTAAGATCTCCAGACTGGACGTTTTAGAGCTGTTCGAGGAATTATGCCTGTAAAATTATTATTTTTCATTCCCAAGTTTTGAACTCTACGTAATTTCCAAAGTCATGATGGAATTCCTCCCCCCATTAAGGCCGTTACCTGAAATGACGCAATTGCCCTAATTCTTCATGTAGATGGTCATAGAAATTGTTGTTCAAGTCGAGAGAGATTTTCTGGGGATGGAAGGGTAGTTCTTGTAAGACTCATGTGTTTGGAAGATTCAAGGATGTGACTTTGATGTACAAGTCAAGCACTTCAAGCATAGGAAAATGGAGATACAAATAATCTGGCACTTCTAGGTGAATTGATTGGCAAGTTTGTTCTTTAGGTAATCATTTGACATTGATAACATCAGTCTTCCATGACGAGAAAGTCTTTCTTTCGAACACTTTATTAATTTGTTTTTTTAGACGGGTCTTTGCAAACACCTTGTTAAATGTATTTTTCCCACTTCTTTCATGCCCACTTAGATGACTTTAAATGCACATTTTCTTTTTTTCTTTCATTTCATCATGTGTTGTAGTTGGAGACTATTTTTATTTATTAATTAATTATTGAAAATTTAAAGTTAAACTTATTCATCATTGAATATCCACTACGAAATGCGAGTGAAACAAGATTAAAGTAAATTATTCATAAATTCATGTGTTTCCACATTGGATATGAGTTTGCCATTGTCTTTTCATTTTGTTTGAATGATGCGATTAAATTAAAATAAATTGCATCATTAGTATTAATTAATCTTTTGTAATGTTCAATTTTCATCTATGACCTAAAAAACTTGATTTATGTAGCATATCATTTTTGCTTCAATCTTTTGTGGTTTTATATAGTAAACTATTTATAATACATCTTTAAAAAAATATTAAAAATATTGAATTAATTTTATCTCTCGAAAATATTGATCCAAAATTAATATATGTATTTGACAATATTTAAATTTTTAAAAATATATTTATATTAAATTTAAAGTATTTAAAAGTTATAAAGAAAATCTACCATGATGGAATTAGTTGGATTCTTCAATGAGAGTATATGTTCGTTAATAATTTTCTATGCATTCAAAAAGAATTAAAATAAATCAAGAGTTTTTTTTTTTTTTTTTTGGCATAACAAGGTTGAGAACGTAGTGCAACTAAGTAATATAATTGCATTACAATTCATAATCTATATCATAAAATGGTAGTAACAGAAAGATAGTTGATATGATTGAACAAAAGGAACATTGATGTAACCAGAAATTATATTTTGGCGGTTTGATATATGATGTAACTGTATTACAATTATATATAGTTAAATACTTTTTAATGAGGATTTTTTTTAAATTTCAAAAATATCATACTAATTCATATTGCATATATATAACGGAGTTAATAAAATTAAAATCTCAACATCAAAAAAGAAAAAAAAAATCACAGTTAAAAAAAAAGAAAAAAATCTTGATCTATACAATAACGACATGCTGTTTTGCTCCCCAGTCCTTGATTTGTCGATTACATATGTCTTTGCCTTGAAAAAACAATGAAAAACATCATAAAAAAAAATCTCACAAATCCAATCTTAAGATAAAATTCGAACATATAAAATTGAAAAGGCTTTGATTTGTCAGCTATGTTACAAACAAGGACTGGAATGGCTTTAACTCATCTTCTGGAGTTGGGTACTTCATTATTTCTATAGCCAACAGCAAGACAAATGCCACATATTTAATCAAGAGAAAGAGGGCAAAATCTGAGAATTTCACATTGCTGATAACATTCTCCTTGAATTTAAGTAGAAATTATTTCATTGTTGTCATATTAGTTTGGCATATACCAGGCTGAGAATTCTTCTGATTTTCAGTAACAGGTTCATTGATAGGCACTTCATTTGAGAGAAGATAATTTTGTAATTAAGTCACCAAGTCCAAACCATCAACCTGACAGAATAAGTTGGGATATATAAGATAATGCAAGGTTTTCATTTCTGAAATGATTCTAATCAGTGTAAAATAGAAGCCAATAAACATGTAATTGAGATTATTTATTCCTAGTAAAACTTTATAATTGTAAAAATGATAATCTCATAATTGATGATCGTCTTTCCAGATTTCTCAAAACAAATGCAGTCAACATGATTAAAAGCAATTACCATACCGCTCCGACAGATTTATGATCAATTACAAGGAGAAATTAATTGTTGTTGTTGGTGGTTTTAGTAATCAAATGATATTATAGCATGTCAAATCTTGGTTTCTTGTTGTTTTAATTTTTTTTTTTTTTTTGTTCTTCATTCGAGTTTTGAAGAGGACTTTTCATTTATCAGTATTGGCATCATGTTACCTTTTTCTTTTATTAGTAGCAGATTTAGGATTTTTTTCTCATGACATCCACTTATAATATATATTAGTTTTTGACACATGTGTGAAGCATGTGTAATTTTTATCTCTAAAAATTCAATTCAATAAATGATTTTTTATAAAATAATAATAATAATAATAGTTTAATTTTTATTTTGGTGTGTATAAGTAATTTTTTTATAATTTTGATTTTGATAATGTTTGATATGTTTTAGTGACTTCTGTTAAAAGTTTTATAACATTTGATAAAATTTTAATAATTTTTTATACAATTTTGGTAACATTTAATAGTAATTTGATAATTTATTATATAATTTTTTAACCATTGATACAATTTCGATAATTTTTTATAAAATTTTGGTAATCTCTCAATGTAATTTTGGTAACCTTTCATATAATTTTAGTAATTTATGATATACTTTTGGTAACCATTGACAAAATTTATGCCATTATATATATATATATATATTACATATACATATCACTTTTCCTTCAATCAATTTCGTGATCCCATACCTTTAGCCATTTATAACATATCCTTGAAAAAGAAGGTGGAATGGGAGCAACTATTGACTCACTTGATAAGGAGATTTCTAATTTGGATAAGAAGCATGAAGGATGCCCGTTTGATGAATTATGTGTCCAACAGTCAAGATCTATCTATTGCTATCCTTAAAATCAATGTCGGACTCCTCCTCCTCATGGGGTGTGGAAAATCAATGTTGATAACTACGTTTTTGGAAAGCTCGGGCTTACTGGTATTGGGGGAGTCATTCGAGATTGTGAAGGTTAAGTTTATTGATTTTCACTAAGAATATTTGAATTAAAGATTCAAACATGGCTGAACTACTGGCAGTACTTGAAGCACTCTCCATTATGGTTGAAGCCAAGTTAAATCCTTTACCAGAGATTAGAATATAGAGTGACTCCAAAGTGGACAGCTCATGGTTAAACAAAGTTGTTGATAGCCCATGGAAATACAAAGATATTAGGGAAACTAATTTGTTCTTTATTTGAGGAAAATTTCTTTTGTGCATGTTCTTAGGGAAACTAATCATTTTGCCGACCCCCTTGCTAAATTAGGAGCAACTAGAAATTTTGATTGAGTGGTTCGGCTATAGTTTTGTGATTTTTTTTAATAATATTCTCTTTTAAACTAAAAGAAAACATATCCTCAAAAAAACTATTAGAAAAAACTAACCAATTTTATCTCTCAAAAATATTGATACAAAGCTAATAAATATTTGCCATTATTTAAATTTTTAAAAATATATTTATATTAAATCTGAAGTGTTTACAATTTAGAAAGAAAATCTACGTTGGTGGAATTAGTTGGAAAATGAAGCTCCATCTTTAGTAGCATAATTAACCTATGGATGGTTTTTAGTGATTCATACTATGTCACTACCAAGAAAACTGTTTTTAGTGATGAATTTTTACAGACAGTTTTTTCGTCGCTAATTTTCAATGAAATAGTGATGAATTTTCTAAAACACTTTTACTGACAGAATAAAATCCATAGATAATCCATCACTAAAAGTCTGGCCAACAGATCTACTAATGAAAAAAATTGTCATTAATAATTACCGATAGAAAAATTTGTAACCAAAAAAAATTCAAAACAATTTTTTTGACATTACCGACGGTTATATAGATGAAAAAATCTGTTGTTAAAAAATTGAAAATAAAATTTTGGACATTTTTTTATGAAAATGTTGTCAGTAAAAGTCAAAATTTTTTTATTATTAACAAAAAATTCCGTCGGATAAAACCGTTCTTAAAATTAAAAATTTCAATATCCCCTATTATCAGCTCCTTTACCCTCAAATTCCCAAATCTCTATTTATCCCCTTCCCCTTCCCCCTTCCCCCTTCCCCCTTCCCTCCCCTTCCCTCTCCCACTCTCCCTCTCTCTCCTTGCCGCCACCACACCCCCTTTTTCTCTCCTTGCCTTCACTTTGCCACCAGTGTCACCACCTTGTCCCCTAGCTAGCTCCAATGAGTTTTTTTTTTTTTTTTAATGAGTTTATTTTATGTTTGTTTTTTTGTTGAGTTTATTTGTTAAGTTTAGGGTTTAATTTTTTGTTATAAAGTGGTGAAATTTGTTTGGGTTTTGGTTACCAATTTGTTGAGTTTTTATTAGTTAATTATTTTATGAAATTTATTTGGGTTTTGGTTTTATGTTTGTTGAAATTTTTGTTAGTTTTATGTTTGTTAAAATTTGTTTAGGTTTTGGTCATTTATTTGTTAAAATTTGTTGGTAATATATTTTATTGAATTTTTAATTTGTTGAGTATTAATGTTGAGTATTGTTAATTTTTGTTTGGATTTATTTTTAGTATTCCTTTTAGGGGTTTTTTTATTTGTTGAGTTATTTATTTTTTATTTGTGAAAGTTTTGTTGATATTTGTTGGATTTTGTTATATATTTATTAACTTTTAGATATGTAAGATTTATGGTTGCTTAAGTTGGGTTTGTTGTGTATTAATATCTATATATATTTGTATGGTATATTTAATATTTTCTAGATTTTAATAATAATTATAGAAATTAAAATTATTTATATTGATTTGAGATTATAATTTATATATTATTAATAGCTTTCTCCTTTTGAAGTAATTTATAAGATTTACATTTATTTTGAAATAGTTTCTATGTTTGATAGTTTAGTAAAATTTATATATTATTAATTATTAAAATATTGTGGTTTGATTATATTGATCAAACTTAATATAAATAAATTACATATTTATTAACTTTTAGATGTAAAAGATTTAAGGTTGGTTAATTTGGGTTCAATATATATTAATATTTATATATATTTGTATGGATGTTTTATATTTAATATTTTCTAGTTTTTAATAATAATTATAGAAACAAAAATTATTTATATTGATTTGAAGTTATAATTTATATATTACTAATGGACAATGATCATTTTGAAGTAAGTTATATATTATTAAGATTCATATTTATTTTGAAAAAGCTTATATATTTAATAGTTTATTGAAATTTATATATTACTAATTATTGAAATACTATCGTTTGATTGTATTGATCAAACTTACTATAAATAAATTACATTGTTCTATTTTATTTTTCTTTTCCATAATCTTTCCATGAATGTGTGTTATGAAGTCGGTTTAGGTAAATGTATATTCTATAATAAATATGATTTTTTATTCATTTTCATCATACTAACTTGCTTAATTTTTTCATTTCAACTATTTTGAAAATAGAATAAGTTTTTATACGTAAAAGTGTTTCGATCTGAGAAATTCTTTGCAAAATCAATGGAATTGCACTAAGAAGGCCAATATCAAAGGTAAAATTATATCATTAAAACCAATAATGTTTTTTTGTAAATGTGTTGTCTTGTAGTATGTATGATGAATTTTTGCTAGATCATTTGTGCCATTGATGGATTATTATCTAAACTAGACCAATAATTACCTTATATTATCATTTATTCTTCTTTTGTTAGTATAGCAATAATAGCTCATATGGTCAATCAATAAAAAAGTTTAATAATACAAAAGTTTAACACTGGTAGCTCGGTTCCTTTTTCTATTCATAAAAAAGAATGGTACTATCTTATTTCACAAGTTATTTTTATCATCAAATGTCAATAAATTATATAAATTGTATTGTCACATGTTTCATTGAATGTATCTGAACAAATGTAGTCACTTGAGTTGCAACGAGAACCCACATTTATAGAACTTTTCAATCACACTCATAGATGTTTAGAAGGACGTGGTGACTTCGTTGACAACAAGTCTAGAGTTGTTAGTGTAAGTGACTTTCAAATGACTAAATAATGATGAAATTGCTGCCTTGTTTTATTGAAATAAATGATATCTTGTGTGTTTTGTGATGCAAAGACTTTATGAAACCATGAGAACTATTGCATAATTTGTTTTGTACTTCTGGTTGTATATTGTGATAATGGTTTTGTGTTGTGAATGTTGATCAAGTATTGCATTTTTTGCATTGTAATGATGGTTGTTTATTATGATTATTGATGAATTATATATGTTGATAGTATATTGCAATAACTACTTATTTGTGAAATGTTTCTGTATATTATCTAAATGAGATCACATTTGTGAAAGGTGAAAATTATTGCATATTTTCATTTGTGATTCTATTTGTGTATTTTGATTGTTGATGATGTATAATGAAGTAATTGAAAGCAAAGACATTGTCGAAAATCTTGTATCAAAGTATATAGTTTGGTGTATATCGAAATGCAATGAATGGTAAAATGTGAAAATTGTGGTTAAAGTTGTGAATTGTTTAAAATTGTTAATTGTTTTAAGTTGTGAATTGTTTGTGTAGACACCCAATTTGGTCCAGGCCCAGATCAATTGGGCCTGGCCCAAAGGGGTAAGTCCAATTGTATCTTGGTTATTATTATTATTTTTTTTATTTTTTATTTTATGTATATCCTATATATTTATTATTTATTTATTATTACTAATATATATTTTTTTATTTTTATCTTTTATTTTATTTATTTTCGTATTTTTATATATCTGATATTATTTTTTTTTATCCTATAATATTTGTTTTTTGATTTATCTTTTCTAATTATCTATTATTTTTTTTATTTGATTTTTGAAGGGCTAGGATTGAAAGTGGAAGAATCCCATTGTGAATGGGAATTCAATCAGAAGAGTCCAATTGGATTCAAAGATTGAATCCCCGTCCAAGGAGGAATTGGGATTGATCAGGAACTCCTGATCAACCCCTATAAAAGGCACCCTGCTGGAACAGATGCAAACACACAGAAAACAGTAAGCAAAGCTACTGTTTTGAGAGAAAATGAGGCGTATAGGAAGCTAAGAAAAGTTTAGGAGTGTTCTGGGAGTGAGAAAAAATTTTTAGAAATTTTTGGCTAAAAAATTTTTTTGGAAATTTCTAGAAAATTTCCAGATTCCGGTGACTTTTCCAACGAAGATTGAATTTTTCGACCAAATTTGAATTTTCCGGTGACCTGCCCAGTTTCCGGCGAAGAATCCAGAAACCGGTGACCTTCTGGCGAACTTCCGGCGAAATTTCCAGATTTCGACGACATTTTTCAGAATTCGACACCGGTGTTCTTCAGCTTTTAGAGAGAAGGGAGAGGAAAAGAGAAGAAGAGAGAGAGGGGGAGGAGCGTTTCTACCGAAAAACAGAAGGAAGTGCCTTTTATACCCTCCCAAAACGACGTCATTTTGGCCTTAAGTAACCCAGAGGATCCGCTCGTTTTGCCGAACCCGACCCGACCCGAGCGTCGACCCGCTTCCTGACCCACGCGTGCCTCCCCCCTCCGAGCTGAGCCGAGCCGAGCCGTTCTTCCCGAGCCGCTTCTCTGAGCCGTTTTCTCTTCCTCGAGCCGAGCCGAGCCGAGCCGAGCCGCGATCCGAGCTGCTCCAGGTTTTTTTTTTGAATTTTTTTTATTTTTTATTTATTAGATTAGGTTTATTTAATATTCTTTTTATCTTTATTTTGGTTTTACTTTCCTTTATTTTTTATCTTTATTTATTTTCATTTTTTATTATTCTATCTTCTTTAAAAAAATCAAAATTTCCAAAAAAAAAATTTTAGGGAAAAGTTGAAAGTATCAATTTTCCTTGAAAATCAAAATTTCCAAAAGATATTTTTGAGGAAAAGTTGAAAGTATCAATTTTCCTTGAAAGTCAAAATTTCCAAAAAAAATATTTTTAGGGAAAAGTTGAAAGTATCAATTTTCCTTAAAAATAAATTTCAAAAAAAGGGTTTTTGAGGAAAAGTTGAAAGTATCAATTTTCCTTGAAAATCAAAATTTCCAAAAAATATTTTTAGGGAAAAGTTGAAAGTATCAATTTTCCTTGAAAATCAAAATTTTCAAAAAAAAAATATTTTTAGGGAAAAGTTGAAAGTTTCAATTTTCTTTAAAAATAATTTTCGGAAAAGGGATTTTTGAGGAAAAGTTGAAAGTATCAATTTTCCTTGGAAAATCAAAGTTTCAAAAAAAATATATTTTTGAGGAAAAGTTGAAAGTATCAATTTTCCTTAGAAATAAATTTTCAAAAAAAATAAATTTTTGAGGAAAAGTTGAAAGTATCAATTTTTCTCGAAATTAAAATTTCAAAAAAATATTTTTGGGGAAAAGTTGAAAGTATCAGTTTTCCCTGAATAAGAAAAATCCTTCTTTTCTTCTATTCTGATTTTGATTTTGATTTTTCTCTAAATAATCCGACGACGGAGCCTCTGCAAGTGAAACAGTAGTTGTTCTTGCATACTCTTGAGGTGAGAGAATTCTCTCAATTTTCTGTTAAAAGTATTAGAGTCAATTGAGAATAATTTCCAACAATTAATTACTTGGTAAAATTTTAAGGCTTATTGGATAACACAAATTTAAGCTGGAACCATCTTTTGATGGGCGTTGTGAGGGTGCTATAACCTTCCTCACACATAACTGAACTCCCGAACCCTGTTCTGGTTAGTAGACCTGAACCTATTCTTTTAGGGACCCTTGAACTTAGGTGTTCCCTGAAAGGACAGATAGGTGGCCAATCACACCTAGATAAAAAAGATTGGTGGCGACTCTCTAAAGTCAGTGTCTAGCGATAGATCCCCGGATCTAGACGTTATGACAGTTTGAAATTGTGATATTTTAGTGAACTATACAAATCCTATAGTAATTATTATTGTTTTAAACTTTTTGTAGGAAAACTATGATATTGCATTATCTCAAAAATATGATGAAAACTGTTTTAATCATCTAGAATTTGATCCATAAGCATGGATTGAAGCTATTAGAGGGGTTGAAGCTACACGCACTCATATCTGTGGCTTTGGATTAGCAAATAGATAAAGGCGTCTCCTTCACTCAACTCAGTCCACTACTGTAGCAAGATTACCTAACTTTGTTTGTGGTTTGCCATCTGTGCCTCTTCAAGCTCGTCAGCCTCAAATAGAAGAACAAATTGATGAGTTGAGGACTAAGCTAAGCTTAGGTCATTCATGGAGTAGATGATGCAATTGATGGGGTCTAAACAACTCCAACATCACAATATTCTAAATTTGATGACAGCACTGATGATTCTAGATTATAAGGTGTAGCAGTAGCACAGTGAGATTTTTTGTTAGATTTGTATGAGGTATTGGATGGATTGAAGCTATAGATTATTTTATGAGTTGATATTTTATGATACTATGGATATTTGATGGATGTTTGATGAATGTTGGATTATGCATTTGACAAATGTTACCTGGATTTGATATTTTAATTAATAATAGTAGTATATTTAACTAATTACACATTTAAATTGTAATTTATAGGGTTTGAAAATAATTACAAGTTTTTTGAATAATTATAAAATTTTTTATTTAAATTATTTATGAATTAATACTTTTACTAATAGAATTTACCAACGAAATTTTAATTATTATTGATAGATTTTTTTAATTATCAATCAAATTTTATTATTACTGATTGAACAAATTCTTTTGTGACCATTTTCATGGTTATTATAGGCAATTATACGGATGAAATTTTACTCTTACCTGAGTAGTTTTAATTATTACTAACAGATTTTTTTAATTATCGATGGATTTACCAACAAAAAACCCATTATCTATGGATTTACTGATAATTTTATCGATGAAAAATTTCATAATTAATTACTAATAAAAAATTTTATAGGTAAAACTATTGCTAATAAATCCATCGGTAATTACTGACGGATATTAAGCATTACCAACAAAATAGCATTATCGATATAGCTAGCACCTACAAAATTTTATCGTCGATAAAAATGTTACTGATGGATTTTCAGCTTTGTACAACCTATTGTTCCAGTAGTGTGCATTATACAAAAATTAAAAGAAGAAAAATACTCTAGAGGCAAATTATTAGTGCGATGGGGACATAATAGAAATCAAAGGAATTAGGTGAAGTGATTAGGAAAATTGTTCTTTAGGGTTATCATTTGATATTGATAACACTAATTTTCTATGATGAGACAAAAGTCTTTCTTTTACAAAAACATTAAAATTTTCCTTAGACGGATCTTTGGGTTTTAAACTTTGGTTATTGATTGATTTTTCCACAACTGGTTTGGAAAAGCTAGCCCGTCAATGGGGTTGATTCGAAATTAAATACCTTTAGGAGAGAAAATTTTGAACATGGACGTTAGCCTGAAAGGACGCAATTGTCCGAATTTTTCATATCAATGCCAATAGAAATTGTTGTTATTCAAGTCGAGATACAGTAAAAATAAGAGATTTCCAAGGGATGGGAGGGTAGTTCCTGTAAGACTCGTGTATGGAAGATTAAGGATGTGACTTTGATGTACAAGATAAGCACTTCAAGTATAGGAAGTGGAGACACAAATAATCTAACACTTTTGGGTGAACTGATTGGCAAGTTTGTTCCTTAGGGTAATCATTTCACATTGATAACATTAGTCTTCCATGATGAGAAAATCTTTCTTTTGCAAACACTTTATTAAATTTCCTTTTAGATCGGTCTTTGCAAACACTTTATTAAATTCGGGTTTATAATTTACTTTTGTTGATGACTGACTTTTTCGTAATTGGATTGGAAAGGCTACCCTTATCAATGGAATTGATGGGAAATTAAATGTCTTTTCCCAACTTCTTTCATACTCACTTATATGACTTTAAATGCACATTTTCTTTTGTCCTTTCATTTCGTCATTTGTTGTTTGAATTTGATGTTGGAGACTTATTTTCATTTGTTAATAAATTATTAAAAATTTAAAGTTAAATTTATTTATCATTCAATATCCACTACGAAATGTGAGTTAAACATGATTAAAGTAAATTATTCATAAATTTATGTGTTTCCACATTGGATTTGAGTTTGCTATTATCTTTTCATTTTGATTGATTGATGTGATTAAATTAAAATAAATTGCATCATTAGCATTAATTAATCTTTAGTGATGTTTCATTTTTAATTGTGACTTAAAAAACTTGATTCATATAACATATAATTTTTGCTTCAATCTTTTGTGGTTTATATCGTAAACCATTTATAACATATCTTAAAAAAACTATTAAAAAATATTGAATTAATTTTATCTCTCGAAAATATTGATCCAAAACTAATATATGTATTTGCCAATATTTAAATTTTTTAAAATATATTTATATTAAATTTAAAGTATTTACAAGTTAAAAAGAAAATCTACCGTGATGGAATTAATAGGATTCTTCAATGAGATTATATGTTCATTAATAATTTTCTATGCATTCGAAAAGAATTAAAATAAATCAAGAGGTGTTTTTTTTTTTTTTGGCATAACAAGAATGAGAACGTAGTGCAACTAGGTAATATAATTGTATTACAATTCATAATTTATATCATAAAATGTTAGTAATAGAAAGATAGTTGATATGATTGCACAAAAGGAACATTGATGTAACCAAAAATTTTATTTTGGTGGTTTGATAAATGATATAACTACATTACAAATATATATAGTTAAATTCTTTTTAACGAGGATTTTTTTTTAAATTCAAAAATATCATACTAATTGATATTGCATATATATAGAGTTAATAAAATTAAAATCTCAATAGCAAAAAAGAAAAAAAATCACTGTAAAAAAAAAGAAAAAAGTCTTGATCAGTACAATACAACATGTTGTTTTGTTCTCTAGTGTCGTAATAGTTTTGGGATTGTCTGACGTAAAGAATTTTAAAATTGAGAAAAAAATGAGAAAAATTGTCACCAATCTTTTCTAGGATGTGATTGGCCACCCAAAAGTTTATCTTTTTAATAAAACTATAAAAGAGGGTTTAAAGTTTATTAAAATGACAATTTTTAGTCTATGAAAACCAAGTTGGGTCGGGAGTTGGTTACACGTGAGAAAGGATTAGCACTCCCACAACACCCATAAATTGGTATCATTTAATCATGCACTATTTTCGGTGTTGGATGAAATGGTTTTGTTTTGAAATTTAATGCTAATTCCCTTTATTTTTTAAAAAATAAATTTTTGTTAAAACTCTTTATTTAAGAACATTGAGAAAATTTTTAAGTTAAAAGAATTACCTTAAAATTCTTCAACATTTAGGCAGAATTTAGAATAACTTTTTTTGTTTAAGATTTAACATAATATTCCTCAAAATAAAAAATAGCACTCTTTGCAGAAAATAAATGTTGATGACTCTCCAAAATGTACGCAAAGTACCAAGAATTATTTTCTTTAGAATGTTATTTTTATGTTATTTTATAATATCACAATTTTAAAAGATATATACTTTTTGTTTTGTGAAACATTTTATATGAGAAAGACATAATGGTATTATCAGATAACAAACAAAAATTAAAGATAGAGAAATGCAAAATAAATGTCAACAATAATATAATGATGCATGTAAGCAAATGGATATTATACAAGATGATGAAATGCAATTTCTTAGAGAAAAATGGATTTTTAAATATAATGAGACCACATTAACTCTATAACATCTAAGCAGAACCTAAGTGTAACTATTTATACTTGAGATCCCATTTTATTTGTATACTTTTATTATTAATCCCATTATTAATGTGAATTAGGGATTCGTATGAAAAACTTAATGAAATAAAGTTTCCTAAATACCCCATCATCTAGGCGGCATTCGAGAATAAATAATTTCATGTGAGATTTTCACACATATCCTTAGAGTTTTCATAATAATTTCAAGTTTGGGTTGAAATTTTAAGGTTTGGTGTCTTTGGGTGACAATTTGAGGTTGTGTGCCAAATTTAGGGTTTAGGATTTTAGGGTTTGGGATTTTAGATTTTAAGATTTTAGGCTTAAGTTCTAAGGGTTTTAGGGTTTAAAGGGTTTTAAGGCATGGATTTTAGGATTTGAAGGGTTTAAGGTTCTAATTTTAGGGTTTTGATTTTAGGATTTGAAAGGTTTAGAGTTTTAATTTTAGGGTTTAGAAGGTTTAGGGTTCTGTTTTTAGGGTTTAAAGAGTTTAGGGTTTTATTTTTGGGTTTAAAGGGTTTGATTTTAGGGTTTAAGGTTTGGGGTTTTGGGGTTTTGATTTTAGGGTTTTGGATTTAAGGGCTTGGAAGTTTTGAGTTTTGATTTTAGGTTTTTGGTTTAGCGGTTTCGATTTTAAGGTTTAGATTTTTTAATTTTTAAAAAACACGAACATTTCTAAATATTCTCAACATCTAGGCGAACATTTAGAACAAGTTCAATTTTTATGAATTTTGAAAATTAATTAAAATTTTTCATATATTTCTTTTTTAGGAAATTTATTATTATTATTATTATTATTATTATTATTATTATTTATTTATTTAGAAATTTTCTTATAATAATTCTTTAATATCTAGCGAAATTATTATTATTATATTCCCTTTAACATCTAGGCAGAAAATTTTTTTTTATTATTTTTATAATCATTTTATATATATTATTATTATTGTTATTATTATTATTATTATACAAGATTTATTATAAAAAAATAAAATTTAACTATATATTTTATTACTTATTTTTATCTATTGATTAACTATTTATAAAAATTCATTATAGCAAATTTAAACTTTTTAACATGCATAAATATTAATAATAACATTTAAAATTACAAGAATAATATTAAAAATTTTTCAAAAAAAAATATTTGAAACGAATCGGTCAACGGTAGATCTGGTTAGCTCATGAGTTCGGTAGTTCAAACCGGTCCAAACCGGTTCAATGGTGGTTTGTCTAAATCGGTTAAAGGTTAGCTGAAGGATGGGTCGTCGGGTTGGGTTGTGCGAATCTTAGGTTGGATTCAGGTCCATGCGCGAATCCTCTCTTGAGCAAAACGGCGTCATTTTGCTTCTAGTTTTCTATATAAAAGTCAACTTTTTTTTTGGTTCATTTCATCTTTACTTTAGAAAAAGAAATCCTCTAGCTCCAAAAAACTCTCTAGCTTAGCCAGGATCCGATGCTAGGCCGTCACATCGACCCCCACCTGAGGTCGTCATTGGTGGCTATTGTTGGTGTTCACTTGTGATCGAAAAATGCCAAATGTCACCAAAAAAATCTCCTTTGATCTTTTGAGCTCAAATCTACCTTCCTTTTTGCGAGAAACAGCCCCAATCAGCATAGATCAGGGCTTCAAGTTTTTGGTCTTTTTTTCTTTTTTTTTTTTGAAAAAATCGAAATTGATGATATTTTGTTTTTACAGGTAGTTCAGCGTTGGGTTTTCCTTACGAGGAGGATTGTCGGTTTTATTGTGGATTTTTGTTTGGTTTCCTTTTTTTGGGTTGTCTGTTTAGAAGGGGAATGGGTACCGGGTGAGGTTGAGGTTGAGGGTGCCAAGACCCTTGTCCGTGGAGGTTGAGAATCAAGGTAAGGTCGAGCTGGGGCTAGTTTGGGTGCTGGAGCTTTGGGCGTAGGCGTAAAGGCTGATTTGGGCGCTGGGACTTTAGGTACAAACATTGAATATGAAGGTTTCTGGGCCTCATAGGCATGAAGATGCAAGGTGCTAGGGGTGAGCGAGATTGGTGTTTTTTTTTTCTTGCCCAAGCCCAGTATGGGAAGAAGCTAGGGCTTTTTATAAGCTGGGTGTTTGGGATAAGGGGTGAAGTAGGTGGTGGTTGTGGGGGTGGTTGCAAGTATGGTTAGGGGCTGTAGAGGGTGGCTGCAGGGTAGCCTGTAGAGGGCTACCAGGTGGCTGGTGCTAGGCTTCAGCCCCCTTGCTTTCTGCTACTCTTTTCTTTTTTTTTTTCTTTTTTTTTTTGTTTTTTCTAATTTTTTTAACAAATTATTAATATCTAATAAATAACAAAAAAAGAAAAAACAACAGTGAGCTTAGACCTGAAGAAGAAATCGGGCCTTAACCCGTGAGCTCGATAAAGCTCAAAACTTAAACCGAAATCTAAACAAATTTGGTGTCTACACCCAGTCCTTGAATTTGCTTTCATTTTCTTATCTAAGTTCAACGGAGGACCTTATTCTAGGGACATATGCCTATGACTTGAAAAAAAAAAGAAAATATCATAAAAAAATTCTCACAAATCCAATCTTAAAATAAAATTCAAACATATTAAATTGAAAAGGCTTTGACTTGTCAGCTATGCTACATACAACAGCTGCAATGGCTTTAACTCATCTTCAGGAGCTGGGTACTTTATTATTTCTATAGCCAACAGGAGGACAAATGTCACATATTTAACCAAGAGAAAGAGTGCAAAATCTGAGAATTTCACATTGCTCTAAACATTCTCCTTGATTTTAAGTAGAAATTTTGCCATTGTCGTCATATTAGTTTGGCATATACCAGACTAAGAATTCTTCTGATTTTCTGTAACAGGGTCATTGATAGCCACTTCATTTGAGAGAAGATCATTTCGTAAGTCATCAAGTCCGAACCATTGACCTGACAAAATAAGTTGGGATATATAAGATAATACAAGGTTTTCTTTTCTGAAATGATTCTAATCAGTGTAAAATAGAAGGCAATAAACATGTAATTGAGATTATTTATTCTTTGTAAAACTTTATAATTTTAAAAATGATAGTGTCAAAATTGATGATATTCTCTCCAGATTTCTCAAAACAAATGCGGTCAACATGATTGGAAGCAATTACCATACCCCTTCAACAGATTTATGATCAATTAAAACGGGAAATTAATTATTGTTGTTGGTGGTTTTAGTAACCAGAAGTCATTGTCGCATGACAAATTTGGATTTCTAATTATAATACACTAAAAAACGAATGACAAATAGAGAAAGAGATATATTTACGTTCTTATATTTTTTTACTTTGAATTGGTTGTAGTTTGTTTGAAGCTAGATGTTGCTACCGAAGAATGCATATTAATCAGCCAATTGTACCCACCCAAAACTTCCAACTACATTGCAAATTAAATGATTTGCAGACCCCGATCGTATGCCCACCATAAAAGCAGGGAAATGCAGGAAATAAGATGAACAAACAGAGAATAAGCTTAAATAATCTCCAGAGAATGAAGGAAAAGAAAAGAAAAGAACTTGATTCAACTTTGGGCAACAACAAGAGTATATGAAAGAACAGAATTTCATAAAATTAAGCTAAATATATTTACCTAATTCAGAATTTGGGTTGCATGGTTTATTACCAATAGAGTTGAGAAAAACTAAATGCTAGCAATGGCTATAATACTATCACTTACTCGTAATTATGTAGATTCTATTGTTCCAAATTGACCAGAATCCAAGTTTGAAAACTCCAACTCTTCCCCTTAAAATCTCCAATTCTTAGAGGAATCACTTTTGATTTCGACGTATGAGGAATTCAGGGAACCTAAATAAGTTTAATGTTAGGAAATTTCAACTTTCATAGAGTAAGCAAATTAAATTTACTTAAATCTCAATAATCAAAATGAGTAAAAATCCATACCTTGTTCTTGGCTTGGTGTTTTCGCTTATCGGCTATGTTACATAAGATAGCTGCAATTGCTTTAACTCTTTTTCTAAAGCTGAATGGTTCAAAATTTTTAATTGCCAAAAACAAGACGCAACTAAATTTTCAGACAAATAAAATTGAAATGCTTACCTTAAAGCTTTTTTTTGGATAAATAAATATTTTACTTAACCAGATAGATGCAGGGGAAAATCATTCTATAAAGAAAAGTGTAACTGAAATCATCAGCAAAAGATAAAAACATCTTACAACATAAAAAGACATGACCAAGCAAACAGACATCATCAACACAACAAATAAGAAAGTAACTAAATTCCCCCAATGCTAACATAAATTGGAATTCACTGGATAACCGGCTGCACGGTTCTTGTTTCCATGTCTCTGTCTTCGTTTGCAATGAAACTTTGAATTGCAAAGAACAATGAATGTAGAAGATAGAACCTAGTGAATGAGAGCCATTGAGACAAGAAATAGAAAATTAGTTTCGAGTATTTTTTATTTATTTTAGCAGTTTTAATAATTTTATATCATGGGATTGAAAAAGATGGATACAATGTCATATAGTTATATACTTGGGTTTTGGTTCTTATTTAAATGCTACATGCCAAATGAAGAGTAAATTAATAACAACAAAAAAACATGTTTCATACCATATTAAACCTGCTCAATGCTGATTAGAAACTTCTGTTTGATTTTTTTGAGCATAGTCACAACATCCACAATATTGTTTCTATCCTCCGGTAACTCAGCCGAACATTTCAAAGCTAATTCCATGATGGATGATATGCAATTTGCTTTAATAATAAAATATTCATCATCTCTTCTTAATAAATTGGCATCCGCAATATCAATCATTCCTTTAGATATTGACATTTTCATCCAATGCCTCATAGTCAATGCTTCACTAAAAATTTCATCTGTTGGCTTCTTTTTTGTGAAGGTTTCTATGAAAAGAATCCCGTAACTATATATGTCACATTTTACCGAAACAATTCCTGCCGATCCATATTCTGTATTTCAAGTATAACAGAAACCGTTATTGATCATCAACCAATTTTAAAATGGTTGTTCAACTATATCATGTAAAATCCTGAACATGAAAAAATATAAATAAAAAAAAAAAGAAAAAATAACCATAAGTGTACAAAAGATCACCTGGTGCCATATATCCAATAGTTGCAAGTGTCATGGTTTGTCTCATGAAATCATCTTCTTCCAATAGTTTGGCAATGCCAAAATCTCCCAAATGCGCAACCATGTCTTCATCTAGTAGAATATTACCTGGCTTTAGGTCGCAATGGATTATAGGAATTGGTTGACCAGCATGGAGGTATTCTAGAGCTGATGCTGTCACAACGTCTAGATCCGGGGATCTATCGCTAAACATTAACTTTTAGGAGTCGCCACCAATCTTTTTTATCTAGGTGCGATTGGCCACATAAAGAATCTGTCCTTTTAGGGAACGCCTAAGTTTAAGGACCCCTAAAAGAATAGGTCCAGGTCTACTAACCAGAACAGGGTTCGGGAGTTCGATTACGTGTGAGGAAGGTTATAGCACCCTCACAACGCCCATCAAAAGATGGTACCAGCTTAAATTTGTGTTATCCAAAAGCCTTAAAATTTTACCAAGTAATTAATTATTGAAAATTATTCTCAATTGACTCTAATACTTTTAGCAGAAAATTGAGAAAATTCCCTCATCTCAAGAGTATGCAAGAAAAACTACTGTTTCACTTGCAGAGGCTCCGTCGTCGGATTATTTAGAGAAAAATCAAAATCAAAATCAGAATAGAAGAAAAGAAGGATTTTTTTTGTTCAGGGAAAATTGATACTTTCAACTTTTCCCCAAAAATATTTTCTTTAAATTTTAATTTCGAGGAAAATTGATACTTTCAACTTTTCCTCAAAAATTTATTTTTTTTGAAAATTTATTTCTAAAGAAAATTGATACTTTCAACTTTTCCCTAAAATTTTTTTTTTTTTTGAAAATTTTGATTTTCAAGGAAAATTGATACTTTCAACTTTTCCTCAAAAACCCTTTTTTTGAAATTTATTTTTAAGGAAAATTGATACTTTCAACTTTTCCCTAAAAATATTTTTTGGAAATTTTGATTTTCAAGGAAAATTGATACTTTCAACTTTTCCTCAAAAACCCTTTTTTTGAAATTTATTTTTAAGGAAAATTGATACTTTCAACTTTTCCCTAAAAATATTTTTTTAGAAATTTTGATTTTTTTAAAGAAGATAGAATAATAAAAATGAAAATAAATAAAGATAAAAAATAAAGGAAAGTAAAACCAAAATAAAGATAAAAAGAATATTAAATAAACCTAATCTAATAAATAAAAAATAAAAAAAAACAAATAAATGAAAATAAAAAAATTTCAAAAAAAAAAAACTTGGAGCGGCTCGGATCGCGGCTCGGCTCGGCTCGAGGAAGAGAAAACGGCTCGGAGGAGCGGCTTGGGAAGCTCGGCTCGGCTCGGCTCAGCTCGGAGGGGGCTGGCACGCGCGGGTCAAGAACCGGGTCGACGCTCGGGTCGGGTCGGGTTCTGCAAAACGCGCGGATCCTGTGGGTTACTTAAGGCCAAAACGACGTCGTTTTGGGAGGGTATAAAAGGCACCTTCCTCTGTTTTTCGGCAGAAACGCTCCTCCCCCCTCTCTCTTCTTCTTTTTTCCTCTCCATTCTCTCTAAAAGCTGAAGAACACCGGTGCCGGATTCTGAAAAATGTCGTCGAAATCTGGAAATTTCGTCGGAAGTTCGTCGGAAGTTAACGAAAAGATCACCGATTTCTGGGATTCTTCGCCGGAAACTGGGCTGGTCGCCGGAAACTTCAAGGTTGGCCGGAATGTTCGTCGAAAAATTCAAACTTCGCCGAAATTTTCGCCGGAATCTGGAAATTTCCCAGAAATTTCCAGAAAAATTTTTCGCCAAAAATTTCCAAAAAATTATTTCTGATCCCTACAGCTATCCTAACACTTCTCGACCTTCTTTAGCCTTCGAAAACTCTTCTAAGCACTTCTTTTCTCTCAAATTCAGTAGCTTTGCTCACTGTTTTTTTGTGTGTCTTTGCATCTGTTCCAGGAGGGATTGATCAGGAGTTCCTGATCAATCCTAATTCCTCCTTGGACGGGGATTCAGTCTTTGAATCCAATTGGACTCTTTTGATTGAATCCCCACTCTTAGTAGGATTCTTCAACATTTAATCTTAGCCATCCAAAATCAAAATAAATAAAAAAAATAGATAATTAGGAAAGATAGGATAAAAAGAAAAAAATAATAATAATCAGATAATCAGAAAGAATCAGATAAAATTAACAGATAATTTAAAAAAATAAAATAAGATAAACCTAAAAATATATTTCAAAACAAAAAAAATATATAATAATAATAATAAAAAATATATAACTATATACATATAAATCTATTCTAAATAAAAATAAATAAATATAGATATACAAAAGGAGAAAAAAAATTCAAGATAAAAATTCAATTGGGCCTTACCCATTTGGGCCAGGCCCAATTGATCTGGGCCTGGACCCAATTGGGTGTCTACAGCTGCCCCTCTTTGCACATTTTTTGTGAAACAGAAATTGCGCAAAGACGTTGTCGTAACGTCTAGATCCGGGGATCTATCGCTAGACATTGACTTTTAGGGAGTCGCCACCAATCTTTTTTTATCTAGGTGCGATTGGTCACCTATGGAATCTGTCCTTTTAGGGAACACCTAAGTTTAAGGGCCCCTAAAAGAATAGGTTCAGGTCTACTAACCAGAACAGGGTTCGGGAGTTCGGTTACGTGTGAGGAAGGTTATAGCACCCTCACAACGCCCATCAAAAGATGGTACCAGCTTAAATTTGTATTATCCAAAAGCCTTAAAATTTTACCAAGTAATTAATTATTGGAAATTATTCTCAATTGACTCTAATACTTTTAGCAGAAGATTGAGAAAATTCCCTCACCTCAAGAGTATGCAAGAAAAACTACTGTTTCACTTGCAGAGGCTCCGTCGTCGGATTATTTAAAGAAAAAAACAAAATCAAAATTAAGATAGAAAGGAAGGAAAGAATGAATTTTTTTTGTAGGAAAAATTGATACTTTCAACTTTTCCCCAAAAATATTTTTTTGGAAATTTCGATTTTCAAGGAAAATTGATACTTTCAACTTTTCCTCAAAAACCCTTTTTTTTGAAAATTTATTTCTAAGAAAAATTGATACTTTCAACTTTTCCCCAAAAATATTTTTTTTGAAATTTTGATTTTCAAGGAAAATTGATACTTTCAACTTTTCCCTAAAAATATTTTTTTTTGGAATTTTTTATTTTTATTTAAAGAAAATAAAATAATAAAAAATAAATAAAAAGAATATTACATAAACCTAATCTAATAAATAAAAAATAAAATAAACAAATAAACAAAGAAATAAAAAAAATTCAAAGAAAGAAAGAAAAAAAAAAAAAAAAAATCTCGAGCGGCTCGGATCGCGGCTCGGCTCGGCTCGGCTCAAGGAAGAGAAAACGGCTCGGGGGAGCGGCTTGGCGGCCTGGCTCGGCTCGACTCGGCTCGGAGGAGGGCTGGCACGCGCGGGTCAAAAAGCGGGTCGACGCCCGGGTCGGGTCGGGTTCGGCAAAACGCGCGGATCCTCTTGGTTACTTAAGGCCAAAACGACGTCGTTTTGGGAGGGTATAAAAGGCAATCCCCTTTATTTTTTCGGCAGAACGCTCCTCCCTCTCTCTCTCTTCTTCCCTTTTCCTCTCCCTTCTCTCTAAAAACTGAAGAACATCGGTGCCGGATTCTGGAAAATTTCGCCGAAATTTGGAAATTTCACCGAAAGTTGGCCGAAAGATCGCCGGTTTCTGGGATTCTTTGCCCGGAAACTGGGCTGGTAGTCGGAAACTTCAATGTTCGCCGAAATTGTTGCCGGAAAATTCAAATTTCGTCGGAATTTTTGTCGGAATCTGGAAATTTCCCATAAATTTCCAAAAAAATTTTTTCGCCAAAAATTTCTAAAAATTTTTTCTCACTCCCAGAACACTCCTAAACTTTTCCTAGCTTCCTATACGCCTCCTTTTCTCTGAAACCAGTAGCTTTGCTTACTGTTTTCTCTGTGTTTTCATTCTGTTCCAGGAGGTGCTTTATATAGGGATTGATCAGGAGTTTCTGATCAATCCCAATTCCCCTTTGGACGAGAATTCAATCTTTGAATCCAGTCTGGACTCTTCTGATTGAATTCCCACTCCCAGTGGGATTCTTCAACTTTCAATCCTAGCCCTCCAAAATAAAAATCAAAATAAAAAAAAACTAGATAATTAGAGAAGATAAATTAGCAGATATTATAGGATAAATAATAATAAAAAAATATATCAGATATATAATTAGATAAGTAAAAATACAAAAATGAATAAAATAAAAAAGATAAAAAATATATATATACATAAATAATAAAATACACATAAATATTAACAAAAAATAAATAAATAAATATATACATATATTAATACATAATAATAATAATAATAAATAATACAATACATAAAATACAAAAGAAGAAGAAAAGAGAAAAAAAAATACAAGATAAAATTGAATTGGGCTTACCCATTTGGGCCAGGCCCAATTGATCTGGGCCGGACCCAATTGGGTGTCTACAGCTGCCCCTCTTTGCACATTTTCTATGAAACAGAAATTGCGCAAAGACGTAGACACCCAATCAAGACTCAACTCAACATTTTTTGGTTTTTTTTGTTTTTTTGTTTTTTTGTTTTTTTTGTTTTTTGTTTTTTGTTTTTTTGTTTTTTTTTTTGTTTTTTGTTTTTTACCAAAGCTCCTCTAAACAGAGGCACCACGACTTTTGAAAAGTAAATTGCTCCTCTAAACAGAGGTACCACGACTTTGGAAAGTAAATTGCTCCTCTAAACAGAGGCAACGAACTTGAAAAAGTAAATTGCTCCTCTAAACAGAGGCACCACGACTTTGGAAAGTAAATTGCTCCTCTAAACAGAGGCAACAAACTTTGAAAAGTAAATTGCTCCTCTAAACAGAGGCAACGAACTTTGAAAAGTAAATTGCTCCTCTAAACAGAGGCAACGGAACTTTGAAAGTAAATTGCTCCTCTAAACAGAGGTACCACGACTTTGGAAAAGTAAATTGCTCCTCTAAACAGAGGCAACGAACTTTGAAAAGTAAATTGCTCCTCTAAACAGAGGCAACGAACTTTGAAAAGTAAATTGCTCCTCTAAATAGAGGTACCACGACTTTAGAAAAGTAAATTGCTCCTCTAAACAGAGGCAACAGAACTTTGAAAGTAAATTGCTCCTCTAAACAGAGGCAACGGAACTTTGAAAGTAAATACTCCTAGACAATCATGTCCGAAGGAGTTGAAAGTTGTGTTTGAGGGAATTTCAGGAGATTATGCCCAAAGGTCTTATAAATCAACCCTGATACCAAGAGACATCTTATTTCAAGGATTAGGAACTTACCTGACAAGTTTCTTCTCAAACTTGCAAAGTCTTTTCATATCTGTCTTTTCCATGTGGGATGTTGGAACACCCCTGCTTCTTGAATTTGTACACTATACTTTCCTGAAAGTAGTGTATGCTATGCAATGTGCATGATTTTCAATGCATGCTATGCAAATGTTGGCCAATTAATTCTTGTTCAATGTATGGTACTCAAGTTTCTCAAGCTCTTTTTTTCTTTCTTGGGTGTCAAGCCCTTTGATTCCTCAAGGATCCAATTGCACTGCTCTTCTAAGATGAACCAGTATAGCTCTAAATTGTCCTTTCCACTCACATTCTTTCCTTGTTCAGTTTCTCAATACTTTGGAATAAGCTTCATCAATCGATCATCCCTTGACCATCATTCAATGAATTTCTTAGCACTAGCAAATTTCAAAACAAATTTCATCCACCATCACTGGGTCCTTGTCTCAGCATCAACCATTCCAAAACAAACTCTGTCCACTGATTGTTCCCACCATTCGACCAATTCATCCTTGTACTCATCACTTGGTTGTATCGCTTTTCAAGATTTGCCCCATCATATTCTCTATTTGGTCACATCATACATCCTTCTAAATCATCTCTTTTAGGTTTTTACCATTTCTTCATCATCTTAGATTTCTTTTCAAATGAATGTAAGATTCTTTTAAACACATATTCATTCATTCATTATCATTTCAATTCTTGACAAATATAATGCAATCAAGCATTTTCTCAATTCATTCTAGGGGTGAAACAATAAGAGAACAGAAGGTGAATTATGGTAAAGATAATCAATGGAGATCTATTTTGGTAGAAAATAAATGGGAAAGGAAATAAATTGGATGTCATTGAGGTGAATGGTATGTCCAAATGATGAATATTCAGACAATTTTCAACATTAATCTAGGATTCTTTTTCAAAAACTCATTCCATTTACTATTGAAGTCATCTTGAGCTTGGCGAACTCTGCCCCAGTCTTTGAGGGATCTTCAGATGTCTTTGATCTTTCATTCATGTGAGCCATTTGACCTGGATCCTTTTTTTTTTTTTTTGGTACCAAAATCACCCTTTCAGGTTTTCAATTTGAATCTCTTTTTTTATTTTTTTATTTTTTCATTTTTTTTTCATTTTTTCATTTTTTCTTTTTTCTTTTTTTTTCATTTTTTTTTTCATCATCTTTTTTTTCTCATTCTTCACCTATTATTGACATCCTTCATACATCAAACTTTTAAGGTAATGTAGCATGATTCCATTGCTTCATCATGAGCATGCCTTCGCTCAACATATGATCATTCAAGTTGGGTATTCACACTTGATCCAAATGGACTTTCCAAGGTTGTAATGTAGGTCAAGGTGAAGGGTCATAAAAAAAATGGATATAATAGGCTCAAAACATGTATTAAAAATGTTCAAGACCGAAGGATCATTTGATGCAGCTTGGCATTTTGCCCCACATCATTTCACTACTTTTTTTTTTCCACACAAAGGATTCTCATTATTTTACCCCAAGTCATGTGTGGCATTTATTTTTTTTTTGCTTTTCTTTCTCTTTCCATTTTTGAGACCTTTTGTGAAAATTTTTTTCCAAAAATTGCCCCCCAGTGTAGAGGGTGATCCTTGGTTAAGGTTCAAAAAAAGAAATCATAACAGGCTCAAAAGGGTAGCAATAAATGGTTTTTCAAATGGTAAAAGAAAGATGACCATTTTTCATCTCAATTGTGAATACCTTTCTTGAACATCATCTATTGAACAAAGCTCATGAACTTGTATAAAAGATTGCACACCTTCAAGACATATCTATTTCACCTTCAGTAATAGCTTACTTTTTGCTTAAATCATCTCCTCACATTAACGTGGATGAGTTCTCAAAATTAAATCCCAGAATTATTGTTATCATTGTCTAAATATTCATCATCTGAAATTTAAGAATGGGAATGTGAAGTTATGAAAGGTAACAAAGCATGGAGTAATGATCAGGTGAAAGAGAAAAATGTAATGAAATGCATTGACTTGCCTTTATTAAAATGATAACAAGTGAAGTCATATTGCAAAAAAAAATCTAACATTGTTTGAAAAGAAATCCCAAAATGACAGAAGAAAACTTTCAACCAGCCTTATCTCCATTGACATCTTACCCCTCAATTCATTGTGAATCTCCGGATCCTTTCTGTTCTTGACTTTCGTTCAGTACACTAACATTAGGTGCTGTTGCTTTTCCTTGATCAAAACTTACCATTCCATCATTGATCAACCGTTGCACCTTATACTTTAAAGCAGTGCAATTTTCAGTAGAATGGCCAGTAATTCCATAATGATAGTCACAACGAGCTGTAGGATCGTACCACTTTGGATAGGGTGGTTTAAGTGGTTCCACATGGCTGGGGGCAATCAAGTGGCTATTATAGAGTTCTCGATATAACTCTGTATAAGTCATAGGGATTGGATCAAATACAGGTTTTTCTCGAGTAGTCCGTTGTTCTCGTGAGCCACTTGCTGGGTTAGTAGGACGAATTTGGGTTCTTACAGGAGCTTGAATGTTAAGGCAGTAAGTGGATGAATAAGATGGTTGTGGGGCTAGCTGGTATGGGTAGGATGAGGCATTATTCACAGCAGGATAGTATGAAGAGTAACCTTGGGATGGATAGGGTTGATAACCCCTGAATTGTTGTCTATCAAAGCTCACAGCTTGAGCTTCAGCTTCTTTCTTTTCTGATGCCTTCTTGGTTTCTCCTCCTTTCAACTTACCATTTTTTATGGCACTTTCAATAATTTCTCCAGAGATCACCATGTCGGCAAAATTCTTTGTTGCATTCCCTATCATCTTTTCATAATAAGGAGGCTTCAAAGTGCTGACAAATAACACTGTAGTTTATTTCTCTGTCAGAGGAGGTTGTACCTGTGAAGCTATATCTCTCCATCTCTGGGCATACTCTTTAAAAGACTCGTTTGCCTTTTTCTCCAGGTTTTGCAAAGACAAATGGTCAGGAGCCAAATCGATGATATGTCGATATTGACTGATAAAATCATGTGCCATATCGCTCTAAGAGCGAATACGAGTCCTGTCCAACTGAAAATACCATCTGGTCGCAGAGTCAGTAAGACTGTTTTGGAAAACATGCATCAATAGCTTTTCATCATGTGCATGAGCTGCCATCTTCCTACAATACATGGTGATGTGGGTTTTAGGGCACTTTGTACCGTCATATTTTTCAAATTTGGGTACTTTGAATTTATAGGGGATAACCACATTAGGAACTAGGCAGAGCCCAGCAGCATCAACTGACCCATAAAAGCTAAATCCTTCTACAGCCCGTAGCCTCTGCTCTAGCATGCTAATCTTGGAACTTTCCTCAGCCTTTACTCTCATCTTTTCCTTCTCCTTCTCTTTTACATCATCTAGATCAGGAATTGGTTCTGCTGCTTTTTCAGTGAAGACAGGATTTATATAGCTATTATACTGCCCTGGGTTGAAAGCTGATGGCATTCCAGCACATGTTGGATATGCAAAATGTTGTGGTGGGACCTCTTGGGCAGACTGGGCTTGAGGTGGGCCAAAACCTAGAGGGTACAATGGGTCAGCCACTTCTTGCTGGCTTGTACTTCCTTCAACTCCTTTTCCTTTATTCATATTATTGAGAGCCTCCAGAATTTTGCTAAGTTCATTTTCAATCTTCTCTTGAGCTTTTTCTAGCTTTTCAAATCTATGAGAACTTTCCTTCTCCATTTGCCTTGCTCTGGATCTTGTGTTGTATGGATGAGCAAGGTTTTCGCTAGATGGAGCTATCCTCGGACCTTGAGTACCATACTTATGATTAGAAATGTTATGCTGTACCTTATGTATGATGCTTTGATACACAAATGAAATGTACATTTTTTGAATGAAATCTAGTATGAAATGAATGCAAATGATTGTGTTGAAACATGATCATGAAAAGAATACAGATGCATACAATCAGACAAACAACATAGTTAGTTCCGTGGATGAAACGAAAGTGATGCTGATGCATAATGTTACATATAATAAAAATAACACACAAAGTTAAACAATCAAAATGATTAGACAAACACCCTTTTGTGTCCTAATTTCAGGGCATATCTATCATTGGGTAGAAAGGGCTCTATCTTAGGTGTAGGCACTTCTAAGGTTCACTATATGTGGTTTAAGGTCAAAGTCTAAAGGTCCTCAAATTGCTCCTTACATCCCTGTCCATCACAGACTAGTAAGGCACCCTAATCTTCACCCATTACAGGCTACAAGCGGAAAAGGTTCAATTTGAGTGAGAGTATTTCGCTAGCCACTGCGGAGGCATTAAACCTCACGAAAGCAATAGGTACTTTACTCCCTCCTAGAGGGACGGAGCTCGGGTATAGAGCTCATGTTATGCACATGCATATGAATGACATAATTAACAAGGTAACTAAAACATGAATGAATAACAACACATATATACAACAAGGTTCAACTTCATTTGGCTTTTGGATAACACAAATTATTTGCTGGCCTGACTCTCAAGGTCCCCAGTGGAGTCGCCAAGCTGTCGTAACGTCTAGATCCGGGGATTTATCGCTAGACATTGACTTTTAGGGAGTCGCTACCAATCTTTTTTTTATCTAGGTGCGATTGGCCACCTATGGAATCTGTCCTTTTAGGGAACACCTAAGTTTAAGGGCCCCTAAAAGAATAGGTTCAGGTCTACTAACCAGAACAGGGTTCGGGAGTTCGGTTACGTGTGAGGAAGGTTATAGCACCCTCACAACGCCCATCAAAAGATGGTACCAGCTTAAATTTGTATTATCCAAAAGCCTTAAAATTTTACCAAGTAATTAATTATTGGAAATTATTCTCAATTGACTCTAATACTTTTAGCAGAAAATTGAGAAAATTCCCTCACCTCAAGAGTATGCAAGAAAAACTACTGTTTCACTTGCAGAGGCTCCGTCGTCGGATTATTTAAAGAAAAAAACAAAATCAAAATTAAGATAGAAAGGAAGGAAAGAATGAATTTTTTTTGTAGGGAAAATTGATACTTTCAACTTTTCCCCAAAAACATTTTTTTGGAAATTTTGATTTTCAAGGAAAATTGGTACTTTCGACTTTTCCTCAAAAACCTTTTTTTTTGAAAATTTATTTCTAAGAAAAATTGATACTTTCAACTTTTCCCCAAAAATATTTTTTTTGAAATTTTGATTTTCAAGGAAAATTGATACTTTCAACTTTTCCCTAAAAATATTTTTTTTTGGAATTTTTTATTTTTATTTAAAGAAAATAAAATAATAAAAAATAAATAAAAAGAATATTACATAAACCTAATCTAATAAATAAAAAATAAAATAAACAAATAAACAAAGAAAGAAAGAAAAAAAAAAAAAAAACCTCGAACGGCTCGGATCGCGGCTCGGCTCGGCTCGGCATAAGGAAGAGAAAACGGCTCGGGGAAGCGGCTTGGCGGCCTGGCTCGGCTCGGCTTGGAGGGGGGCTGGCACACGCGGGTCAGAAAGCGGGTCGACGCCCGGGTCGGGTCGGGTTCGGCAAAACGCGCGGATCCTCTGGGTTACTTAAGGCCAAAACGACGTCGTTTTGGGAGGGTATAAAAGGCAATCCCCTTCGTTTTTTCGGCAGAACGCTCCTCTCTCTCTCTCTCTTCTTCCCTTTTCCTCTCCCTTCTCTCTAAAAACTAAAGAACACCGGTGCCAGATTCTGGAAAATTTCGCCGAAATCTGGAAATTTCGTCGGAAGATCGTCGGTTTCTGGGATTCTTCGCCAGAAACTGGGCTGGTCGTCGGAAACTTCAATGTTCGCCGAAATTGTTTCCGAAAAATTCAAATTTCGCCGGAATCTGGAAATTTCCAGAAAAATTTTTTCGCCAAAAATTTCTAAAAATTTTTTCTCACTCCCAGAACACTCCTAAACTTTTCCTAGCTTCCTATACGCCTCCTTTTCTCTGAAATCAGTAGCTTTGCTTACTATTTTCTCTGTGTTTTCATTCTGTTCCAGGAGGTGCTTTATATAGGGATTGATCAGGAGTTTCTGATCAATCCCAATTCCCCTTTGGACAGGAATTCAATCTTTGAATCCAGTCTGGACTCTTCTGATTGAATTCCCACTCCCAGTGGGATTCTTCAACTTTCAATCCTAGCCCTCCAAAATAAAAATCAAAATAAAAAAAAACTAGATAATTAGAGAAGATAAATCAGCAGATATTATAGGATAAATAATAATAAAAAAATATATCAGATATATAATTAGATAAGTAAAAATACAAAAATGAATAAAATAAAAAAGATAAAAAATATATATATATACATAAATAATAAAATACACATAAATATTAACAAAAAATAAATAAATAAATATATACATATATTAATACATAATAATAATAATAAATAATACAATACATAAAATACAAAAGAAGAAGAAAAGAGAAAAAAAAATACAAGATAAAATTGAATTGGGCTTACCCATTTGGACCAGGCCCAATTGATCTGGGCCGGACCCAATTGGGTGTCTACAGACGTAGACACCCAATCAAGACTCAGCTCAACATTGTCATTTTTTTTTTGTTTTTTTGTGTTTTTTGTTTTTTTTCATTTTTTTTTGTTTTTTTTTGTTTTTGTTTTTTGTTTTTTGTTTTTTTTTACCAAAGCTCCTCTAAGCAGAGGCTCAACGACTTTGAGAAAGTAAATTGCTCCTCTAAACAGAGGCACCACGACTTTGAAAATGTAAATTGCTCCTCTAAACAGAGGCACCACGACTTTGAAAAATAAATTGCTCCTCTAAACAGAGGCACCATGACTTTTGGAAAGTAAATTGCTCCTCTAAACAGAGGCACCACGACTTTGGAAAAATAAATTGCTCCTCTAAACAGAGGCACCACGACTTTGGAAATTAAAAGGCTCCTTGACAATCATGTCCAAAGGAGTTGAAAGTTGTGTTTGAAGGAATTTCAGGAGATTATGCCCAAAGGTTTTATAAATCAACCCTGATACCCAAAAGGCATCCTATTTCAAGGATTAGGAACTTACCTGACAAGCTTTTTCTTTTCCAATTTTGCAGAATATCTTCATCTCTATCTTCTCTATGTGGGATGTTGAAACACCCCTGCTTCTGAATTTGTACACTATACTTTCCTGAAAGTAGTGTATGCTATGCAATGCATATGAATTTCAATGCATGCCATGCAAATGTTGACCAATTAATTCCTATTCAATGTATGGTACTCAAGTTTCTCAAGCTTTTTTTTTCTTGGGTGTCAAGCCCTTTGATTCCTCAAGGATCCAATTGCACTGCTCTTCTAAGATCGAACCAGTGTAGCTCTCAATTTGTCTTTTCCACTCACATTCTTCCTTGTTCAGTTTCTCAATACTTTGGAATAAGCTTCATCACTTGACCATCATTCAATGAATTTTTCAACACTAAAAAATTTCAAAACAAGTTTCATCCACCATCACTAGGTCTTTGTTTCAGCATTAACCACTTTAAAACAAACTTTGTCCACTGATTGTTCTGATCATTCAATCATAATTTGTAAGTCATATCGACCAATTCATCCTTGTACTCATCACTCGGTTATACCACTTTTCAAAATTTGCCCCATCATGTTCTCCATTTGGTCACATCATATATCCTTCCAAATCATCTCTTTTAGGTTTCTACCACCATCATCTTAGATTTCTTTTCAAATAAATGCCAGACTCTTTTAAGCACATATTCATTCATCCATTATCATTTCAAATCTTGACAAATATAATGCAATCAAACATTTTCTCAATTCATTCTAGGGGTGTAATAATAAGAGAACATAAGGTGAATTATGGTGAAGATAATAAATGAAGATCTGTTTTGGTACAAAGCAAATGGGAAAGGAAATGAATTGGATAGATGTCATTGGAATGGATGGTATGTCCAAATGATGAATATTCAGACAATTCTCAACATTAATTTAGGATTTTTTTTCAAAAACTCAATCCATTTACAATTGAAGTCATCTTGAGTTTAGCAAACTTTGCCCCAGTCTTTGAGGGATCTTCAGATGTCTTTGATCTTCCATTCATGTGAGACATTTGACCTGGATCTTTTTGTATCAAAATCAACCTTTCAGGTTTTCGATTTGAATCTCTTTTTTTTTATTTTCTCATTTTTTCTTTTTTTTCTTTTTTTTCTTTTTTTTTTTTCATCTTTTTTTTTTCATTTTTCATCCATTATTGATATCTTTCATACATCCAACTTTAGAGCAATGTAGCATGATTCCATTGCTTTATCATGAGTATACCTTCGCTCAACATATGATCGTTCAAGTTGAGTATTCACACTTGATCCAAATGGACTTTTCAAGGTTGTAACGTAGGCCAAGGTGAAGGGTCATAAAAAATGGATATAATAGGCTCAAAACATGTATTAAAAAGGTTCAAAACCAAAGGATCATTTGATACAACTTGGCATTTTGCCCCACATCATTTCACTACTTTTTTTTTCTCACACAAAGGATTCTCATTACTTTGCCCCAAGTCATGTGTGGCATTTATTTTTCTTTTGCTTTTTTTTTTCTTTCCATCTTTGAGACATTTTATGGTGTTTTTTTTTTTTTTTCAAAAATTACCCTCCAGTGTAGAGGGTGATCCTTGGTTGGGGTTCTTCAAAAAAATAATAAGCTCAAAGGGGTAACAATAAATGTTTTTTTCAATGGTACAAGAAAGATGGCCATTTTTCATCTCAATTGTGAATACCTTTCTTGAACATCATCTATTGAACAAAGCTCATGATCCTGTATAAAAGATTACATATCTTCAAGACATATCTCTTTCACCTCCAGTAACAGTTTACTTTTTGCTCAAATCATCTTCTCATATTAATGTGGATGAGTTCTCAAAATTAAATCTCAGAATTACTGTTATCATTGTCTAAATATTCATCATCTGAAATTTAAGAATGGGAATGTGAAGTTATGAAAGGTAACAGGGCATGGAATAATGGTCAAGTGAAAGAGAAAATGTAATGAAATGCATTAACTTGCCCTTATTAAGATGATAACAAGTGAAGTCATATTGCAGAAAAAAAATCCTAACATTACTTGAAAAGAAATCTTAAAATGACAAAAAAAACCTTCAACCCACCTTATCTCCATTAAAAATTAGCCCCCTATATGATCAGGTGAAGAAATCCCTATTGACATCTTGCCCCTCAATTCATTGTGACTCTCCAGATCCTTTCTGTTCTTGACTTTCACTCAGTACGCTAACATGAGGTGTTGTTGCTTTTCTCTGATCAAAACTTACCATTCCATCATTGATCAACCGTTGCACCTTATGCTTTAAAGCAGTACAATTTTTAGTAGAATGGCCAGTAATTCCATAATGGTAGTCACAACGGGCTGTAGGATCATACCACTTTGGATAGGGTGGTTTAAGAGGTTCCACATGGCTGGGGGCAATCAAGTGGCTATTATAGAGTTCTCGATATAACTCTGTATAAGTCATAGGGATTGGATCAAATACAGGTTTTTCTCGAGTAGTCCGTTGTTCTCGTGAGCCACTGGCTGGGTTAGTAGGACGGATTTGGGTTCTTACAGGAGCTTGAATGTTAAGGCGATAAGTGGATGAATAAGATGGTTGAGGAGCTAGCTGGTATGGGTAGGATAAGGCATTATTCACAGCGGGATAGTATGGAGAGTAGCCTTGGGATGGGTAGGGTTGATAACCCCTGAATTGTTGTCTATCAAAGCTCACAGCTTGAGCTTCAGCTTCTTTCTTTTCTGATACCTTCTTGGTTTCTCCTCTTTTCAATTTACCATTTTTTATGGCACTTTCAATAATTTCTCCAGAGATCACCATCTCGGCAAAATTTTTTGTTGCATTCCCTATCATCTTTTCATAATAGGGAGGTTTCAAAGTGCTAACAAACAGCACTGTGATCTTTTTTTTTGTCAGTGGAGGTTATACCTGTGAAGCTATATCTCTCCATCTCTGGGCGTACTCTTTAAAAGACTCGTTTGACTTTTTCTCCAGATTCTGCAAAGACAAACGATCAGGAGCCAAATCGATAATGTGTCGATATTGACTGATGAAGTTGTGTGCCATATCGCTCTAAGAGCGAATGCGAGTTCTGTCCAGCTGAACATACCATCTGGCTGCAGAGCCAGTAAAACTGTCCTGGAAAACATGCATCAAGAGTTTTTCATCATGAGCATGAGCTGCCATCTTCCTGTAATACATGGTGATGTGGGTCTTGGGGTACTTGGTACCATCATATTTTTCAAAATTTGGTACTTTGAACTTATAGGGAATAACCACATCAGGGACTAGGCAGAGCCCAGCAGCATCTACTGACCCATAAAAGCTAAATCCTTCCACAGCCCGTAGCCTCTGCTCTAACATACTGATCTTGGAACTTTCCTCAGCTTCCACCCTCATCTTTTCCTTCTCCTTCTCTTTTAAATCATCTAGATCAAGAATTGGTTCTGCTGCCTTTTCAGTGAAGACAGGATTTATATAGCTATTATACTGTCTCGGGTTGAAAGCTAATGGCATTCTAGGATATGTTGGTTGTAGCGGGACCTCTTGGGCAGACTGGGCTTGAGGTGGGCCAAAACCTGGAGGGTACAAAAGGTCAGTCACTTCTTGCTGACTTGTACTTCCTTCAACTCCTTTTCCTTTATTCATGTTATTAAGGGCCTCCAGAATCTTGCTTAATTCACTTTCAATCTTCTCCTGAGCTTTTTCTAGCTTTTCAAATCTATGAGAACTTTCTTCCTCCATTTGCCTTGCTCTGGATCTTGTATTGTATGGATGAGGAGGGTTTTCGCTAGATGGAGCTATCTTCGGACCTTGAGTACCATACTTATGATTAGCTGTGCCTTATGTATGATGCTTTGATACACAAATGAAATGTACATTTTTCTGAATGAAATCTAGTATGAAATGGGTGCAAATGATTATGTTAAAAACATGGTCATGAAAGTAATGCGGATGCATACAATCAGACAAACAACATAGTTAGTTCCATGGATGAAATGAAAGTGATGCTGATGCATAATGTTACATATGATAAAAATAATACACAAAGTTAAGCAATCAAAATGATTAGATAAACACCCTTTTTGTGTCCTAATTTCAGGGCATATCTATCATTGGGTAGAAAGGGCTCTATCCTAGGTGTAGGCACTCTTAAGGTTCACTATATGTGGTTTAAGGTCAGAGTCTAAAGGTCCTCAAATTGTTCCTTACATCTTTGTCCATCACAGACTAGTAAGGCACCCTAATCCTCACCCATTATAGGCTACGAGCGGAAAAGGTTAAATTTGAGTGGGAGTATTTCGCTAGCCACTGCGGAGGCATTAGACCTCACGAAAGCAATAGGTACTTTACTCCCTCCTAGAGGGACGGAGCTCGGGTGTAGAGCTCATGTTATGCACATGCACATGAATGACATAATTAAAAGGTTAAATAAACATGACTAAAAAAAAAATTACACATATATACAACAAGGTTCAATTTTATTAGGCTTTTGGATAACACAAATTATTTGCTGGCCTGACTCTCAAGCTCCCCAGCGGAGTCGCCAAGCTGTCATAACGTCTAGATCCGGGGATCTATCGCTAGACATTGACTTTAGGGAGTCGTCACCAATCTTTTTTATCTAGGTGCGATTGGCCACCTAAAGAATCTGTCCTTTTAGGGAACGCCTAAGTTTAAGGACCCCTAAAAGAATAGGTCCAGGTCTACTAACCAGAACAGGGTTCGGGAGTTCGATTACGTGTGAGGAAGGTTATAGCACCCTCACAACGCCCATCAAAAGATGGTACCAGCTTAAATTTGTGTTATCCAAAAGCCTTAAAATTTTACCAAGTAATTAATTATTGAAAATTATTCTCAATTGACTCTAATACTTTTAGCAAAAAATTGAGAAAATTCCCTCACCTCAAGAGTATGCAAGAAAAACTACTGTTTCACTTGCAGAGGCTCCGTCGTCGGATTATTTAGAGAAAAATCAAAATCAAAATCGGAATAGAAGAAAAGAAGGATTTTTTTTGTTCAGGGAAAATTGATACTTTCAACTTTTCCCCAAAAATATTTTCTTGAAATTTTAATTTCGAGGAAAATTGATACTTTCAACTTTTCCTCAAAAATTTATTTTTTTTGAAAATTTATTTCTAAAGAAAATTGATACTTTCAACTTTTCCCTAAAAATATTTTTTTTTTGAAAATTTTGATTTTCAAGGAAAATTGATACTTTCAACTTTTCCCTAAAAATATTTTTTGGAAATTTTGATTTTCAAGGAAAATTGATACTTTCAACTTTTCCTCAAAAACCCTTTTTTTAAAATTTATTTTTAAGGAAAATTGATACTTTCAACTTTTCCTCAAAAACCCTTTTTTTGAAATTTATTTTTAAGGAAAATTGATACTTTCAACTTTTCCCTAAAAATATTTTTTTGGAAATTTTGATTTTTTTAAAGAAGATAGAATAATAAAAATGAAAATAAATAAAGATAAAAAATAAAGGAAAGTAAAACCAAAATAAAGATAAAAAGAATATTAAATAAACCTAATCTAATAAATAAAAAAAAACAAATAAATGAAAATAAAAAAAATTCAAAAAAAAAAACCTGGAGCGGCTCGGCTCGCGGCTCAGCTCGGCTCGGCTCGAGGAAGAGAAAACAGCTCGGAGGAGCGGCTTGGGAAGCTCGGCTCGGCTCGGTTCGGCTCGGAGGGGGCTGGCACGCGCGGGTCAGGAACCGGGTCGACGCTCGGGTCGGGTTCGGCAAAACGCGCGGATCCTGTGGGTTACTTAAGGCCAAAACGACGTCGTTTTGGGAGGGTATAAAAGGCACCTTCCTCTGTTTTTCGACAGAAACGCTCCTCCCCCCTCTCTCTCTTCTTCTTTTTTCCTCTCCCTTCTCTCTAAAAGCTGAAGAACACCGGTGCCGGATTCTAAAAAATGTCGTCGGAATCTGGATATTTCGTCGGAAGTTCATCGGAAGTTACTGAAAAGATCACCGGTTTTTGGGATTCTTCGCCGGAAACTGGGCTGGTCGTCGGAAACTTCAAGGTTGGCCGAAATGTTCACCAAAAAATTCAAACTTCGCCGGAATTTTCGCAGGAATCTGGAAATTTCCCAGAAATTTCCAAAAAAATATTTCGCCAAAAATTTTCAAAAAATTATTTCTGATCCCTACAGCTATCCTAACATTTCTCGACCTTCTTTAGCCTTCGAAAACTCTTCTAAGCACTTTTTTTCTCTCAAATTCAGTAGCTTTGCTCACTGTTTTTTTGTGTGTCTTTGCATCTGTTCCAGGGGCCCTTTATATAGGGATTGATCAGGAGTTCCTGATCAATCCCAATTCCTCCTTGGACGAGGATTCAGTCTTTGAATCCAATTGGACTCTTTTGATTGAATCCCCACTCCTAGTAGGATTCTTCAACATTTAATCTTAGCCATCCAAAATCAAAATAAATAAAAAAATAGATAATTAGGAAAGATAGGATAAAAAGAAAAAAATAATAATAATCAGATAATCAGAAAGAATCAAATAAAATTAACAGATAATTTAAAAAAATAAAATAAGATAAACCCAAAAATATATTACAAAACAAAAAAAATATATAATAATAATAATAATAAATATATAACTATATACATATAAATCTATTCTAAATAAAAATAAATAAATATAGATATACAAAAGGAGAAAAAAAATTCAAGATAAAAATTCAATTAGGCCTTACCCATTTGGGCCAGGCCCAATTGATCTGGGCTTGGACCCAATTGGGTGTCTACAGATGCAACATCTATCATTATATTGATCCTTTGTAAGATGTCAAGAAAATGGCTTTAAGAATGTAACCATTTCTCAAGACTTCCATTAGGCATGAAATCAAGCACCAAGGCTTTGAAGTCCACATCAGAGCAGCAAGTAATGACCTTGACAAGATTGCGATGGACTATATTACGCAAAGCTTCACATTCAGTGTCGAAACTCCTAAATGCTCCCTCTATCTGCAAATTGAAAACTTTTATTGCAACATTCATCCCATCTGAAAGCCTCCCTTTATATACAGATCCAAAATCCCTGAACCAAGAAAGTTGCATTCTCCAAATCCTTCAGTTGCTTGTGAAAGTTCATCATATGAAATTCTTCTCCATGTTTTCAAAGATAACAAATCTTCCTTAACTGGTAGAGTTATACTCCTGCTTTTGCATTTCCTGTACATAATAGTAAAAGTTATGATTACTACAACAATAGCAATTGTTGGCAAAGCACACCTTAAAACACGCAGCATAATCAACTTGGAATTTTTGTGGAAGCTACTCTTGCAAGGTGGGACTAGCAATCTAGGTGGACCACAAAGTGCATAATTTTTCATGAATGACTTGCTAGAAAAGTTTCGAAATTGTCCTTCAATGGGGATTTCTCCTTCCAATCTATTGTAAGACACGTTAAAATATTTTAGATTCAAAAGTTTCTCCAAAGACTTGGGAATAACTCCAGAGATATTATTATTGCATAAATCCAAGAATTCCAAACTAATCAAGCCACCAAATGATTCAGGAATATGACCATGAAATTTGTTATTAGATAAATCTAAAGAAACCAAAGTTTCAAGGCCCCCGATTGTAGGTGAGATATCACTCATCAAAAGATTCCTTGACAAATTTAAATACATCAATGCCCTTAAATATCCAACATCAAGTGGATGTGAGCTGCCAAGGTAATTTGACGACAAATCTATTGTTAAAATATCTTTGAGGCTCCACAAGATTGAAGGTATCGTAGAACTCAATTTGTTGGATCCTAAGATATAGATTTCTCAAAGAAGTCAAATTACCCAAACATATAGGCATAGGTCCTCCAAGCTTATTATAAGATAATTCCAAATGAAATAATCTCTTCAATCCGCAAATATTTTGTGGAATGGGCCCTTGTAATCCATTCATTCCGAGAATCAAAACTTGCAAATTTCTTAGTCCACCTATTGTCGCTGGAATAGATCCACTTATTTTATTGTCGCTAAGGTGTAAAAGCAACATGTTGCTTAAGTTACCGACTTCCAATGGAATATTACCTTGAAGCTCACAATCAGAAGCTAAAAATTGTTGAAGAGTTCTAGAAAGATTCCCAATGTAAGTTGGAAGAATGCCATTCAATGGATTTTGTGAAACATCTATAAATCTCAAATTCTTGCAATTTACCAAAGAAGAGAGAAAGCTCCACTTGTGAGTAGCAGGTTCTGCGGTAAAATGATTGTTCGCAATTGAGAACCATTCAAGGCGTCTTAAGTTGGCAAAAGCATTTGAAATAAGGCCAGAGAAGGAGTTATTTCTTAATGAAAGCCTCTTGAGCATGGAAGCATTGGAGATAGAATTGAGAATGTTTCCGCTAAGATTATTTTCCCCCAGAATGAGTGTTTCAAGTTTTTGAAAACTGGTCATCGGTGGCAAGTTATCTGTTAAAAAACTGAATCTTTTAGTACTTTGTGCTTACCACAATTTTGTCAAAGAGAGTAAATTTGACAAGATAAAAACTAAATTGAAAAAAAAAATAAAACTTGAAAGAAAAATAATGTATGTATTTACTATTTATGTATATTTTCATAGAAAATTTTGTGCAAACAAAGCAACCACCAATTCAATATATAAATTTTATTTTTAAATTAAAGGAGAAAAATTATCTTTGTTTTAGAAGTGAACTTGATTACTAACATCAAGCTAATAAACACACATCACCAATTGAATGATGTCGAAGTAGAGATTGAAATTCATATTTCATATAAGAATACAAGAATTTAAATTGTAAAAATAAATGAAAAGAGATTAAATCCATAGTGTGTCTAGGATCTTTCAAATTTTAAATTTCATTTAGATCCAATAAGGCTTGTAATTGAATTTCGAAGTAACCCATTTAAATCAACATTTTTACTTAAAGGGCAACAATTGCTTTGGGTTATATACGAATTGGTTTTGATTGATTCAGATTAGGGAAAAACCAGAAAAAATGAAAACAAGTTTTAATTGGATAAAAATAGGTGATTAAGCTTAGGAAGATGATGACACATATCATCAAGCAATCTACCTGATAAATTATTATTTCGTAGATCAACAGCGGTCAAAGAAGAAATGTTGAAGATGGAAGTTGGAATCTGACCACTAAGACCCATATTTGTTGCACTTAATATCTCTAAACTAAAAAGATTACCAATTTCCTTAGGAATTTCACCTGCAAACAAGGTAAACAATCAAAGTGTTAGCTTGACCACCTATTTTGTTTAATTATTTCATTACATTGGTTGAGAAAATAAAATATTTTGCATTGAAAAAATAGAAAAAGAAATGAAAATGCGTTTAGACTAAAGAAATCAAATTAAAGCTCACCTTCTAAGTTATTTACACTCAAATATTTTTCTTTGAGTTGTGTTAAATTTTCAGTATTTATTGGAATGAACCCATTGAATTGATTACCAAACAATGTTAATTTTTGAAGCTTGCTGCATGTGCCTATACTTGATGGAATATAACTAGATAATTCATTCATGAACAAGTAAAGCACTTCAAGTTTGGGAAGATGGACACATAAATCATCTGGCATACTACCAGAAAAACTATTATGTTGGAGATAAATCTCTTTCAAGGGGGAAATCTTGAAAATGAAAAATGGAATCTGACCGGATGGTTGATTGTATCTACATTGGACATGTTAATAAGTTTTTGGGGAATTGTGCCTGTAAAATTATTATTTCTCTTACCCAAGCCGTTGAACTTAAACTTGTGTGTGGAGCCGAGCCAAGCCATTTTGTGAGCCATTGAATCGAAACCGGTTTTGGTAATTTTTTGTTTATTTATTTTATTTGTTTAAAATAAAAATTTGTGTTTTAAGGATTAAAAAAAATTAAATTTACAAAAATCTATTAAATTATTGAAGGATTTTTATTGATTAAAAAAATTTTAAAATAATTTTAAGAAAATCTTATCACACTAAAGGATCTTATTGAAAAATGAAATCTTACTTAATTATTGAAAGATTTTATGAATTTTAAAAAATATTTTTTCAAACTTAAATTATGAAAATTTATGAAATTATTGCAAGATTTTCATGGATTTAAAGAAAAATTTTAAATAAATTTAAAAACTTCTACCAAACTATTGGAGAATCTTATTTTGAGAAATAAAATTTTATCAAACTATTAGAGAATTTTCATAGATTTATAAAAATTTAAATACATTTAAAAAATCTTAGTAAACTATTAAAGGATCTTATTGAGACATAAAATTCTACAAAAGTTTTAACGATTTCATGAATTTAAAGAAAAAAATTGAAATTAAACATTACCAAACTATTTGAGAATCTCATTTGGGAAATAAAATCCTACCAATATATTTAAAGGATTTTATTGATTGAAAAATTAAATTTTTGAGAATAAAATCTGACAGACGAAGCCACTTCGAGGGTGATACTAATTTTTTTGAATACTTTTGATATTAGAAAATATTTCTAAATTACTACTAAACAATTGGAGTAAGGAAAATTTCTTAAAACTATAATTTTCAATTTGAGGATTTTTTTTAAAGATGATTTTAAGGATTAATGGATAACAAGAAATCAACTGGTACCATCCTTTAGATAAATGTTGTAAGGACCTATAATTTTTTCTGCACATAAACCATATTCCGGAACCTACTTTGATTTCATAGACCAAAATCCACTCTTTTAAAAACTTAAGTTAAGCATAAGATATCTCTTTAAAAGGAATAAGATTAATTAGGTGATTAATCATATCTAAATAAAAAAGATTGGTAAAGATATTTTTATTTGTGTTTAGCGATCAAGTTTATGGACTTGTATATTATGATACATATTTTTGTCATATATAAGAGATTAATTTCATATTTTAATCATAATTTTTTTCTAAATACGATATGAGATATTTTCAAGTTTTGTCTAGATAAAAGATAAACGTGACAACCGTATCTTTTTTACATGATAATCATGTATCATCTATGTCAGCATTTAAATGTTATGTAAATATATATATATATATATATATTTTTAAAAGGTTTAAGAATTGGGACAACTTAATATATGAAAATATAATTTAGATATCTAAGTATTTTTTTTTCATTTAAGTATCGCATTAAAAAAAATAATAATTCAGAGATCAAATGAAGTATTATCCCTATACAAAAAAATAGTGTCAAATAGGTCCTTTTTTTCTTTTTATAAAAAGAATTTCTCTATCCTCAAATTGCAGTGATTAGAGGAAGAATTTTTTTGTCAACTATTGTTAGTTATGAAAAAAATATTTTTTAACAATAAAATCTTGAATGCATTGATTTAATCTAAAAAATGCAACCTAAAAATCTCTCAATTAAATTTCCTCTAAGTTCAAATATGATAATTTTCTTTAAATTCAAAATCCATATGATTTAATGGGACAATGCCCTTAGGTGATCTAAAAAAACCAAAGTAATTGTTACTGTAAAAGATAGTAGTACCCTTATTTTTGGGATGAGCAAGGGGGCTCAATTTATAGAAACTGTCCGAAAACAAGATGCAGGTAAAACATGAGGTGAATGAGCGGCAAATGATCTAAGGCTTCAATGTCTGCTAAAAAGTGCTCCTGGATTCCTTTTGGGAAGAGAAAGAGAAAGGGAGAAGTGATAGGTTTAATAAAAAGGAAAGGGGGTGAGGGGCTTCCTTCATGGCTGGAGTAGTCTGTTTTGTCCTCAGCCCAATTTTGTTGTTATTGACAATAGATTTCCGTTACTTTTTTTTTTTTATATACTTGTCTCTAATTGAGATCCTCCCCATAAAGTTTGGATATTTTTGAAGTAAAAGGTTTTTTTGAGTAAGTTTAAAGCTTATAAATATGCTTAAAGACAAGATAATTTACGTATATATATCATATTTATTTTATATTAAATATGTATAAAATATGAAAATTATCGTATTATAATTTGTATCAATACATTAAATATGAAATATAATTTTTAGATTTTACTAATGTAATATACAATTTTATTAAAAATTTTAATTGTTTCATTTTCATATCTTTTTTATATTATTCTATCATGTCATATTTAAAATTGTTAAATTTACTTAAACTACAAAAAATAGAAATCAATGCTCCATGATTGTAATCTATCTATACTTTTTAGTAACCCCAAGATTTCTAGTTTATTGAGAGATTTGAAGAAGTGAAAAGGCACAATACACCCATTTTACATACTAGATTAGAAACAGTTTTTGCATTTTGTTTTCATTTTGATTTTTCAATTTCTAATAGTTTCTTACATTTTTACTTATATATATATATTATATGCGTGCATTCGTTCACATACATAAAAACAATCATGCTTTATTATTTTTAATTTGTCTTAAACTTTTTGTATATAAATCTAATTAACTTTTTGCTTGTTTTTGAACTACTTAATTTAATTAAGAAATTGATTAATTATGATTTAATTACTTTTACAGAGAAAATAAAGTATTTAGACAAACTTTTTGCAAATCATGTTCTTTTTTTCGGTTAATTTAATCAAATTTTTATTTAAAATTATTAAAAATTAAACTTTAATTTATTAGATTAAAAATTCAATATTATACACATTCGACGAAGACATGAATCTTTCCTTGCACATGATTAGTCGAAAAAAATGAAAAAGTTTAAAGAAGACATGGGCCTATAATGATTGTTTATTAGATGGCCCAATCAAAATAATAATGATTTTTCTTGGCTCATGCCACCAACTAATTCTCTTGAATAAAAGACTAGATTTTCTTTGTAAAAAATTTAGTGAGAGTCAAAAGCCAATACTTTCTCACCTACAGATTACAGCAAATAAAATATTGTTTATTGAAAGTTCGGGTGATAAGTTTGTGTATGATTGCGTGAGCCTTTTAATTGTTCGAGTGTTGTAAAGGAAGTGTGAGAACGGTTGCCGCTAGCATTCTCCAATATCAGTATGATGCTATTTATAATTATAATTCTGTTCAAGAATTCAACCTCTATGCAATTAAAGCTAACCTCGATTTAGTAGGTTTTTTTCACAAAACTTTTCACTTTTTCAGGAGATCAAACAAATAAATTTGAAAATAAAACAAACAAAAATAATACGATAAAGAACTACAATTATAGGTAAAATATAATATTAGAAATTGCATTGTTTCATCTTAAAAATCTAATTATAAATGTAGAAAGTTAATATAGAAATTGAAAATTCTAAGCATCTAGAACGCCAACATAAGGTTTGGTTACTGAACCAATGTACAATCTTCCATTAAACTCATTAACTTCATTAATGGAGTTAAACGTAATTCCACTGTTTCCATCCAATTGCTTCTAAATATTTCCTTCTTGATCATACTTGATCCCAATAGGATCCGAGACATCATTGTGAATCGTTCCTGATCTCTTAGTGTTTAAAGTTACCCAAAATTCTCCTTTTACATTTTTAGACACTCAATTTGATCCAGACCTAGATTAATTGAGCCTAATCCAAATTAAACAATAGGAGCCCATTTTTATTTTTATTTTTGGTTTATTTGCTCTGAATTTTATTTTAATTATTTTTAATATAACTTTTGTTCTAGCAGGAAAAGTATTTACTGTGAAATTTGAGGTTGGTAGGGTTTGAATTAGATTCAAAGATTGAATCTCAATCACAGAAGGAATTGAGATTGAGTAGAAACTCTTCTGATCAATACCTATAAATATATGTTAGAACACAGATTAGAGGACATGAAAAACAAAGAAAATCGAGGCAAAAAAAAAAGAGAGTGTTTAGAAGGTGTTAGCAGCAATCCTAGAATTTTTAGAAATTTTTTTCAAAATTTTATTTTTTTTTTTGGAAAATTTTTGAAAAATTTTTAGAATACGATCAATTTTTCGATGAATTTTTCGATCAACCTTGAATTTTTCGACAAGATTTTTTAGTTTCTGACGTGTTTTTTCATATTCTGGTAAAATATTCAACTGAAATCTGAGTTTTTTTAGAGAGATGAGAAGAGAAAAGAGGGGAAGAGAGAGAGAAAGAAGGAAGGTATCTGCTGAAAAGGCTGAGATTTAACCTTATATACACTGCAAAAACGATGTCATTTTGATATTGATAAACCCAGAGGATCTGCGCGTTTTCATTTGGGCAACCCGACCCGAGTACAACCCGATTTGGTCAACTGCGTTTCAGCCAACCCTCAGCCGAGCTGAGCCAAGTCACGTTTCCTGAGCCGCATTTTCGAGCTGATCTTTGTGCCTGAAGTTGAATCGTTTCAGTCGTAACCAGAGCCGATTTTTGGTATTTTATTTATTTATTTTATGTGTTTTTTAGTTTTTTTTTTGCATGATTAAGTTAAAAAAATAAAAAAGCAATAAAATTTTGGGAATAAATATTAATTATCCAATGACGAAATTTATAAAAATTTCAAATAATAAATTTTTATAAAATTCTTAAGTGAGAAATTTTGTCTAAATTTTACCAAAATGGTGAAATAATTTAGATAAAATTTCAACAACAATAATTAATATTTATTTTCAAACTAAAAAAATTAAAAAATAAAAAAAATAAAAAAATAAAAATTTTTGGAATTAAATACAAATTACTCAAGGATGAAATTCTTAGAAATGTCAAATGGTAAGTACCTAAGAAATCTCTAAGTGAAAAATTTTCTCTAAATTTGGCTCAAATAATGGAATAATTTAGATAAAATTTCAATATAAATAATCGTATTCTTTTCCAAATAAAAATTTGGTTGAAAATATGTGATAATTATCCAATGATGAGATTCTTAAAAATTTCAAATGGTAAATTCCTAAGAAATCTCTAGGTGAGAAATTTTCTCTAAATTTGACCCAAATGATGGAATAATTTAGATGAAATTTCAATAAAAATAATTATCATATTATTTTCTTTGAAAAAATAATAATAAAAAAAATTTCTAAATAGGCCCAAATGGTGGAGAATTTAAAAATTTTTTAAAAAATATTTCTAATTTGGCCCAAATGGTGGAATAATTAGATATATTTTTAACCAAAAAAATAAAACTAACAAAAAATTTTCTGACGACGGAGCCTTTTCAAGATATCAAATGAGATTCTTGAATACTCTTGATGTGAGAAAATATTTTTAAGAGTTCTACCAGATTGATGAAAAATCTTTAAAATTATTACACATATAAACTTAAAACCATTGGAACCAAAACTCTAGGATAAATTTAAAATAAAATGGTACCATCCTTTGAATGGGCATATGGGGGTGCTATAACTTTTTTCACATGTAACCGACTCCCGAATCTTGTTCTGGTTAGTAGACTTGAACATATTCTTTTAGAAACCCTTAGTCGAACTTAAGAGTTCCTTAAAAGGATAGATTCCTTAAATAGCTAATCACACATAGTAAAAAAGATTGGTGGTGACTCCATCAATTTGTTAAATCTAGCTATAGATTTTTGGATCTATATGTTATAACAGTTTGACGACTCTGCTGGGGACTTTAGAGAGTCAAGCCATAATTTTTGAATTTATCCTATCCTTTGGTTTGATGGTTTTAAATTTACATTACATGAGCTCTATATCTGGGCTCCATTCATCTTAGGAGTGTGCAAAGTACCTACACTTTCGTGAGATGATAATCCCTGTAATGGCTAGTGAAATACTCTCACTTAAATTGAATCTTTTTTGTGGTAGCCTGTGATGGGTGAGGAATAGATTGCCTTACTAGTCTGTGATGGACAATGATGTAAGGAACAATTTGAGAACCTTTTAGTAGTCAAAATCTCCTAACCCTGCATATAGTTCACCTGTACGAGACCAACTTAAGGTAGAGCCTTTCTTACCCATCAATAGATATAACCCAAAATTAGGACACAAAAAGGAATAGTTGGTTATCTAACCATTTTGTTCGTTTGATTTTGTGCATCTGCACCATTTCCATATCATTCCATTTTATGCATCATTTCCATCATCATGTTTTAGCATTATCATATCATTCTATGTGTTATTTTCATGATCATGTTTAACACTATCATTTGCATCATTATCATATAGAAAATATTTGCCACATATCGGTTATTGATAAATCAAATCTCTCACTTACATCCGTGGAAAGCCAAATGCAATCAAAGTTTATATCAGTCCATTATAAGTCTGCTCATCAATTGAGATTGATGGAGAGTCTTAAAAATTATTACACATATAAACTTAAAACCATTAGAACCGTGACCTTAGGATAAATTTAAAACCTTTGAATGGGCATGTGAGAGTGCTATAATTTTTCCTACATGTAACCGACTATCGAATCATGTTCTGGTTAGTAGACCCGAACTTATTTTTTTAGGGACCCTTAGTCAAGCTTAAGAGTTCCTTAAAAGGATAGATTCCTTAGGTGACCAATCACACCTAGTAAAAAAGATTGGTGATGACTTTATCAATTTATTAAATCTAATTATAGATTTTCGGATCTATATGTTATGACAACATTAGTTTTAATGTTATCTGAAACTCTAAGTAACTGAGCAAACACTTTTGGATGATAGTTTCTTATATCATCTTCAAGTCTAAACTTTAAAATTCTCATTCTAGTCGATTCAGCCACTAGAAGAAAAGAATTATTTTTGTTTGGAGCCACCCCATTCGGAAAAACTAAACCTTTATACATTACGTGTACTTTTTTTGTGTGTGAATCATATCTGAGTAGCCTCCCACTACTAACCGTGGATCTTAATAAGTAATCAACATACCTACAAAATCAGAAAGGCAATTAGTTTTTTTTTTTTTTCATATGGGAGTGGAATAAGGCTTTAATCCTAACATATGATATTATATATCCTAACATATGATGTTATATTGGGAGGGAAATTGATGAAGTATAGAGGCAGAGAAAGAAAAAGTGTGGTCACTCCTCTGGAAGATGATGCTACTATCTGTAAAATAGACCATTCCAGTATTGCTATCAATGTCTAGACCATTTGTAAATCTGAATGGGATTCCTTCAGCCACAGTAGCAATTGGTTTTGCCACGCCACCTTTGGGTCCGACCACAAGTAGGCCAAAGTAAGCATCTGAAATGTAGAGATGGCATGTTGCATTGTTGAATTTGAGACCCAATGGCCTTCCACATATTGGTTCAAGGTTGGGATTTGTTGACCCATCGCACAACTTCCTTTTCCTTATCCAACAAATAAATCAACTAGACATTAGTCAATTGGTTCTTAATTATTATTTCAACAACTAATCAAAAGACCATGGATAAAACAATTGCTTAGTATACATGTAAATTTTTTTCAAGGCCTTCCTATGTTATTTCCATAAAAAAAACCAATAAAAAAAGGGGTTTACAAGGAAATTATTCACTGGATATTCTCGATCCTTATGTCAAAGCTAAAATTTATAAAATAAATTATCTTTTTGATCATCTAATATTTTGAAAATTTTTTTACTTTGATTTTAATTTAAAAGATAGCATTTTTATCACTATTATTTATATTTAATTGTTAAAAGATAATATACTTTCAATTCACGTTATCATGTCTTAACGAGTGACATATTTGTGTTGATTGTTTGATCATTTGATCATATCCACATGATAAAAAAAAAATTAGACTTTTTTAATATAGATTACAATTGTATTTGGTTGTAATAAATTTCATGTGGTCATATCTTTTATTAATGTTACCCTAAAAGAAGCATAAAATTAGCACTTGTCAATAAATTGTTAATTTTTTTTAGTATGAAGAAAGGTCAAAGTTTAAGATAAGGAGAAAGAAAATTTGTAAATACTTGTAGAAATTCACTTTCTAAGAGTGGTGGATGAAAGATTTAGACTTGGTGCAAGTTCAATAGTTAAAATTTTCTAATGATACGGTGTTTACTTTTTTTATTGTTCTCTTGCGGCCATTTTCTTGCTGGTTGCTAGCAAACTACATATTTTAGCTAGTTGGAGCGAGACTGCTAGTGGGACCTAATCACCTAAACAAGTCTTGGGTGTTTGAAATTAAAAAAGCAAAAGATATAATCTTGTCCTAAAGAAACATTCTAATGATTAAAATTTAAGAGTCTGGAAATTTTATGTTTTGAATTTTGGATGAAGCATGTGAAATTTATAACATGAATATATAGCTCAACATTTGTCCAAGGTCACATGTGGGATCAAAATGTGGAGTTCTATCTCTGTCTCTCCGATATGTCATTTGGGATCAAATCTTTTAATTATATTTTAATGCAATAGCCGAAAGTTTTATTGGCCTTATTCTAGAAGTGGGATTCATGACATTTACAATCATCTTTGGAAACTATTTCTTTTGAACAACTTTTTTAATTTGTTCAACAATGTGAAGAGCTGAATTCTGCTTATTAGATTCTGAATTTCTTTTTATTTGAAGACCACTTTGCTTTGTGCTATTGTACAATAAAAATAACTGTCTAGCTGTAAGAAGTTTGGCTATCTAAATATAATTATAGATACGATTCTTGTGATCATATAATGATTTTGATATTATAAATAGAGCGGGGGTATCGGTATATTTTGTATTCAGCTAATTAAGTCATTGAGTTCATTCTAGCTACTGATCTTAATTTTTCAGCTATGCCATCCTTTGAGAAAAACCTAACCAAGGTTGATGTTAAGAAGCAAATGGCAATTCCTACTAACTTCATTGGGTATCTACCACAACACGAAGGGGGGTGGACGATATACTTTCCAATCCATGACGTATCTGGCAACGTTTGGGGGAGATTCGGGTATTATATTAGAAGAGGACGCAATTCTAAACTTGTTTTTTAAGAGGGTTGGCATACTTATGTCCTTGCTAAAGGACTTACACCTGATAATAAAATTATTTTTCGAGTCGAAGAAAATGTTGCCAATGGTGATCCAAGATATACTATTGCAGCACAAGAAAAGAAGTTAGTACTTTTTGGTACGATCATTTGGTCTAAGGAATTCTAGTCATTTTATGGATAAGTTAATTGGGAAATGCTACTGTTGTTGTTTGTTGACGTCGCCATACTGATAATGTGGCCTTTTTTCTTTTCTAGGTTAAAGTTATGGTAGCATGATACTTTTTCGTTTTTAGGTTACTAAGTATTGTATTTGATTTTGATAAATGTTTTGTACTTTTAATATAACTTTTATTTGTGTCACTTAAGTTTATGCCTATTAATCATATTTTCTTCTATATGTTCATTCAATTTTTATGATTCATTGTTGCTTTTACTATCTATTTTTTTTGTTTCAAATCTCTTCTACTAATTTCTTTATTAATACTTTTCGATCACACTTATTATCTAATAATATCTTTATTAGTACTTTTCAATACACATTTATCTTCACCATTCATATTTCTTTATTTAAAATATTTGATCATAATTCATTTAATTTTAAGCGCTTTTGTTTTTTTATCGTGTCTTGCGAATTATCATCTTGGTACAAGAAATGTAGTATCATCTTTGGATGATAATTGGATTTCCCATTTACAACGGTGAACACACATGCCAATAGCAAAATTTGAGCACCAATATTTAATGTCAAGGGTAATTCCAAGATCACAATTTGTAGCAGACTACATTTTACAATAGGCAATGGAACCAAGTAGAGTGAGGTTTTGTTTTAATCTTTAACAATGGTAAAAAGAGTGGTAATGCAAAAAATCTATTGGCAACTCACATATGTTACAAAAAATTGTGGAAGAAAAAATGGCATGGGATGATTGGAGGAGGAAGGTTTAGATGTGTCCAATGGCAGCAAAATCAACCTAGCAGAACAAACAATTCTCCGAAACACCTTTTCATATTCTAAAAAATCTGTGTTTAGGCCAATTAAGCTAATCATCATCTGATGATAAAGTTGGATTGTTCGAGCAAGTGTCTTTCCGATGAAGTTCCAATAGCTGTGTCTCTGGATTGCATAACAAGGGTAATGTTAGAACACAACATATAATCTACTTCTGAATCTGGCCAAACAAGTTAGGTTAAGATTGAAACACCTGTTATCGATTTGTTAAACAAACGAACAGTTTTACAAGCCGGTACTTATTTAGATCTAAACAAAATCCCTCTCAAAGACTATGGAAGAGCCATAAACGATTGGGCACTATCCATGATACATGTGAATGGAGAACCATCAAGGTAAAAAATTCTCTTCTTCTTCTTCTTCTTCTTCTTCTTCTCCAAAACCCCCTGTTTTCTCAAGTCCTAACCCAGGATTTAGGTTTTACAATAATCTTAATCAAGGATTATATCTTTACCAACAACCACTTTACAAACCTCCTTTTATGAGGATTCGACCAAAATTTTTTGAGTTTGCTCAAAACCCAAATGAATGGACACCCATGAACCATTCACAAATAATTTCTTCAGCAGAACAACTGCTTGAAAGAACAAAACTCTCTAACCCAAAGATCAAAGATTTTTATAACCCCGGACTTGAACCACAAGTCTACAGTTTGTTAAACAATGTTTGAAAATCTCATCTCTTAGAAAATAACTCCAGCTTTTGAAAAGAAATGACCAAATTAGCTGAATTCTTAGTCAAACAAGCTAAAGAATTTCAGAATTTTAAAGATATAGCTTTCTAAAGCCTTCTATCAATAAATCTGTTGAAACAACAACAAGATATTGATTTCTTTGCTTTGGAAGAAAATCAATACAGTATTCAAGAGATAAATAATTTTTTGAATCTATATGAATATTTTGAAAAAGAAAACTATATTTCCTCTAAGCTAAACAAGCTTAAGATAATCCTGCTTTTTGAAAAAGCTGCGGTATTCCTAACCAAGGAATTGTTCCAGCAAATTAATTCTTCCATTTTATGGTCAACAAAAAAACTGTTAATAGAAAACTTTTCTGAATATTATACTTTTACTTATATGTATAATACTGCACTCGGTGAATTCATACCAAAAATCAAATTTTGACTTGATCATGAAACATTTGATGTCAAAAGCATTGAACTTGGTTTAATCGAACAAATTAATGTACATCCATGGATCCAACTGTATGCTCCCGCATTATGACTGATGGAAAACATAATAAGAAATTGTGGGAAATATAAGCCATTGATACTTCATTATGCAAATCTTCGGGGATCATGTACACAAAATTTATTTTTTTAAGAGAACTTATGCACCTACCCTTTTTTTTTTTGTTCCACCGTCCATAGAAATAAATGATGTTGCCAGGCTTAGAATGATTATTGGTGCATCAATTTGTAAGCTTTAAATGGACACAAACCTGAACATTTGGGTATATCTCAGACAGCAACGGGTGTCAGATTACGCTCTGGCTCACACACTGATTGATTATCCTCATGGTTGACAATCATCGCAAGCATCCATGCACCAATTGTAACATCTTCATTAGGAAACATCTGAAAACTGCAATTCATACAAAATGGAAAAACATCACAACAAATCAGAGATCTAAAATAGTAGTGGATAAAGCGTCTTTAGTAACATTCATCTAATGTTATGAAATGGGCTGTCAGAGAGATAGAACACGTTGCAAAATATATATTAGATTAAGCTTTCCTAATATTATCTCACTTTTCTTTATGAACATCTGCAATTTCGATTCAGACCAACCACTTAACCTTCTCGATCACAACAAAGGAGGAGGAAAAGATAAAGAGCTTGATCAACAAACGTAATTTTCAGTTATATTATATTGTCTTGAGAGAACAAGGTTGGCCATGACCCATATAGTTCAACAAAAGAGTTCAAACATTTGAGTAACATTTAAAGCTAAACATGTTGAGTTCAAAAAGAGAGTTGAAATTGGGCAAATTTGGGAAAGAAAATCTACAAAGTCAGCAAGTGAAAAACTGTGAACCAAAAGATAGCGGAGGGAAAAAGAAACAATAAGAATAGAGAGAAATGGTTTAGCAGATAATTACAGGATTATATATAAAATCAATAAGCGTACCTGCTGTTTCTGATAGCAACCAAACTTGCAACAACATCAGTTGAAAGAGTATATATAGGACCATAGGCATGAAGAAAGTACTCCTTGCCTAGTAGATAGGATAGTGGCTCATACCTACATCAATTTAGTCATATCTGATCACTCACTAGTATATCAATATCCAAAAGCCAACCCTTTTGGCGTCATGTGCTCTAACATTGAATTTTGTTGAACATAATTCAAAATAGAAAGCTATGATATTCTATACTACACATATAATTACCAATAAAGGAGAGTACATAGGCATAACATGATGCATGGTGCAATTAAGATGCATGTACTTGTGACCCAAAACATGAAGCCAAAAAAGCAGCTGAATATAGATATCTAAACCATAGATTAAAATAGTAAATATAACAATTCTAATCATTTCAGCTTAGGATCAATAAATACCAGACCCCTTTTCATGCATCCAAGGCAAGTTTGAGAGTGTGGAGTTCTTTTGCTAATAGAAGTGATAGCCGACCTGCAAAACAATAGTACAACACTGTCAACTAGCCACATAAAAGTGAATTATGAAGGTAAAGAATACCACCCAACACATGCATAAAAGAGTCAAGAAATCAGGTCACCTGGCCTCAAATATATATCATCATCAGCTTTGACATAAAACTCAGAATCAAAGAGCGCATATGCAGCTTTAAAGAATGCTAACCTGAAGCAGAAATTCTAAAGTAAGGGATCTTCTTTCAATCGAATAACATGATGAATCGATAACTAAAATATTCAAAATGAAGTAACGTTTTGTATGGGAGCTTACTGAAACTCCTCTATATCTAACAGAATGAAATCATCATATTCTGCAACTTCTTTTTTCAGCTCTGCCATCTTTGAATTATCATTTGTTGTACCGATTATAAACCTAAAAGCTAATCGTGTTGCCTCTTCCAACCTGAAAAGCAAAATGAAAAAAAATTAAAAATTAAAATTGTTGCTTCTGGTTTTTTTTTTTTTTTGTCAATTCTTAAAAAATGTTACTTTGCTTTGACTATGGTGAATAAGAGTAACTTCTAAACAGAGCTTAATTGTTCTAAAATTTTATATACCATTGAAGGCCTTGACAATCCGAAGGCATTCAAGTCTTCCTCAAGGACTGTTTTCGATCGGTCGAATCGAACCCAGTTTGGATCACAACAAAGCCCATAACTTTATGCCTCTTCATCCCGTGATCATCATCTCCACCAGCTCCACTTTTATTCCCATCCCCGGTTCTGTCCCAAAGAACCCAGATGGATCTGGGCCGGAGCTCCGACAACGGTAACCTGACCCACTGGAGGAGAGTGGCGAAGAGGAAAGAGACGATGGTGAAGGAGAAGAGGGCGAAGAAGATCAGGATCGTTGATCTAGTAGGGTGAGTGGGTGACGGTAAAGTGCGCGCATGGAAGAATTTGGGAGATCATGGCATAACTGTAATTTTGTTGCCCGCCGTGGGCACAAGCTTTAGCTATATACTTGAGAAAAAGACTTGTTGCCCTTTTAGCGGAAAGACTGTACAAGTCTTTGCGTAATTTATTTAGGCAAATACATCATATGACAAAAAAATATATGATGAACATTGGCAAGCTTCTAATAGCAGATTAATTCAATTAAAATTTCAATCGTAGATTGATTCACGTCGTCTCAATATATAAGTGATTTTCTACTAAAGATTTTAACCACAGATAGACTCGATTGATAAAATAGTAGATTTAAAGTTTATTTCTTTCTTGACCTTGAATTCTTAGAGTATTTAATTCATCGAAGAGTTTTTGCCTTTGTTTCTTTCTTTGTTTACCTTGCGTACTAGAGTATTTCATTCTCTTTAAAATATTACTTCTTTGCAGCTGCTTTTCCAATGACATTCAAGCCTAGTCTAAGAGAGAACAACTTGGATTAGATTTAATTTCTGCGGCGGGGCATTCTTGAGAAGTTGTCCCGATTCGAAGCCTGTCTTCCAGCTCGGTCCTAACTTCTTTGGAGCAACAATTACGGCTAAAGCACTGTACAGATAATCTACCGGCTGTCCCTTTGTACAGATACCTAATAAGTGATTACAAAATGATCTTCTTCATCGAGAGGCTTACAAAATGCCTATTGAAACTTAGCTTCATGATCACGATAATAAAGCCTTAATTTGTCATAGCCATTTAACCTCATAGAAAAACTTTACTAGGAAAAACGAGTAAAAATAATTGAGAGAAAGACATTTCTATTTCATTACCTCTTGGTTTAGTCGATACTGCACATCACTGTCTTTAGTTTTCTCTTTTCGGAGCCTCATTCATTTTGTCTCTACGACCTCTTGTTCTTCATTGATGTGAAGCTTCTGATAGTTCCCCTTGACTCAACTGGTGCATACTGCTGAAAGTTCCTTGGATCAGCATGCATAATTTGGTCATGTAGTCCCATTTGTGAGGATAAATAGGAACTTGTAGCTTCTGATGTAGTATCCACCATATTCCCGATGCCAAATTTGTCTTTGCAGTTTGCGGATTGACAGATTCTAGTCGATCTGGACAATTAAATGATATAATAATATTAACCACAAAGATGTGAATAATTAAACCATAGGTTATGAATCACAATACAAATGATAAGGAAAACATTCCATTCAACTTAATGGGATACGAAAGCATATAAAATCTTGTTTGAAGAACATAAAAAGCGGATTAGTCAACTTTAACCAAAACAGAGGGAAAGGGGAACATACACATAGATTGAGCCTCTCCCTCCAAGAATCTTCAATGAATCCCGGATGAAGAATAGACAAATCAAAAACTAAAAATAAGAGCTGAACATTTCAGTTGGCTTAGATCAATGATAGGACGAGGCAAATACAATCTGGGAAATTTTAGGCGTTGTCCAAATTTATTCGTAACTGTTGCAAACATGTCTTTTACATCTTGCAAGAAATCAATTTTGTATATACTGGTCAGTTGGTTAACCTATCCGGCCCCTAACCTTTCACAACCTACTGATGACAGTAATCATACATAATATCCATAAGGGAGTGGTTGGCCTGAGAATTTAGCCTCAAGATATCAAAGGCAACAACAATTGGACCATTAATTCAGGGAATCTAAACAAATGTTAGAAATTCCGACATTTATAGAGTAAGCAAATTAATTATTTACTTAATCTCAATAATCAAATTGAGTAAAGATCCATACCTTGTTCTTAGCTTGGCGCTGCAATTGTTTTAACTCATTTTCTAAAGCTGAATGATTCAGAAATTTTAATTGCCAAAAATAATATACAACTACATTTCCAGATAAATGAAATTGAAATATGTAACTTAAAACTTATTTTGATAGGTAAATATTTTACTTAACTAGAGAGAAGAAGGGGAAAATCTTTCTAAAGGCAGAAGTACAGCTAATCATCAGTAAAAGATAAAAACAACTTACAACATAAAAGACACAACCAAGTAAACAGACATCACCATTTTGACAAATAAGAAAGTAATTCAATCTCTCAACGCTGATATAAACTGGAATTGATTGCACAGTCCGCTGCTTGGTTTTTGCTTCTGAATCTCGGTTTTGGTTTGCAATGAACTTTCAATTGCAGAGAACAGTGAATGCAGCTGCGAGAACCCAATGCTTGAGAGCAATTGAGAGAGCAAAGAGGGAAAATTAGTTTCTTGCATGCATTTTCTATTTATTTTAACAGTTTTAAGAATTTTATAGCACAAGATTGAAGAGATGGGTTTAGGGTCTTATAATTATGTACTTGGGTTTATAGCACAGAATTGAAGACATAAAATTTGTCTAAATCTAACAATAAAACGTGCCAAATCATCGCTGAATTGAATAGAAAATGAAGAGTGAATTAATAATGACAAGCTAACACATTTCATACCGTATTAAACTTGCTCAATGCTGATTAGAAACTTATGTTTGATTTTCTTGAGCATAGCCACAACATCTGCCATATTGTTTCTATCCTCAGGTAACTCAGCTGAACATTTCAAAGCTAACTCCATGATGGATGATATACAATTTGCTTTAATAATGAAATATTCATCCTCTCTTCTTAATAAAGTGGCATCTGCAATATCAATCATTCCTTTAGATAAGGATCTTTTCATCCAATGCCTCATAGTCATTGTTTCACTAAAAATTTCATCCGTTGGCTTCCTTTTTGTAAAAGTTTCTATTAAAAGAATCCCGTAACTATAGATGTCACATTTTATGGAAACAATTCCTGCTGATCCAAATTCTGCATTTCAAGTATAATCGAAAGTATTATTGATCATTAACTAATTCTAAAAAGATTGTCTAACTTTATCATGTAAAATCCTGAATATGAAAAAATTGTAAAGAAAAAAAGAGAGAAAATAACCATAAGTAGTCGAAAGATCACCTGGTGCCATATATCCAATAGTTGCAAGTGTCATGGTTTGTCTCATGAAATCATCTTCTTCTAATAGTTTGGCAATGCCAAAATCTCCCAAATGCGCAACCATGTCTTCATCTAGTAGAATATTACTTGGCTTTAGGTCACAATGGATTATAGGAGTTGGTTGTCCAGCATGAAGGTATTCTAGAGCTGATGCAACATCTATCATTATATTGATCCTTTGTAAGATATCAAGAAAATAATGTTCAGAATGTAACCATTTTTCAAGACTTCCATTAGGCATGAAATCAAGCACCAAGGCTTTGAAGTCCACATTGGAGCAGCAAGTAATGACCTTGACAAGATTGCGATGGACTATATTACGCATAGCTTCACATTCAGTGTCGAAACTCCTAAATGCTCCCTCTATCTGCAAATTGAAAACTTTTATTGCAACATTCATCCCATCTGAAAGCCTCCCTTTATATACAGATCCAAAACTCCCTGAACCAAGAAAGTTGCATTCTCCAAATCCATCTGTTGCTTGTGAAAGTTCAGCATATGAAATTCTTCTCCATGTTTTCAAAGATAACAAATCTTCCTTAACAGGTAGAGTTATACTCCTACTTTGGCGTTTTCTGTATATAATAGTAAAAACTATTGTTACTACAATAGTAGCAATTGATGGTAAACCATACCTTAAAACACGCAATATGGTCAACTTGGAATTTCTGTGGACGCTACTCTTGCAAGGTGGGACTAGCAATCTAGATGGACCACAAAGTGCATAATTTTTCATGAATGATCCATAGGAAAAGTTTTTAAAACATCGTCCAGTGGGGATTTCTCCTTCCAATCTATTGTAGGAAACATTAAAATATTTTAGATTCGAAAGCTTTTCCAATGATTTGGGAATAACTCCAGTGAGATTGTTATTGCATAAATCCAAGAATTCCAAACTAATCAAGCCACCAAATGATTCAGGAATATGACCATGAAACTGGTTATTAGATAAATCTAAAGAAACCAATGTTTCAAGGCCCCCAATTGTAGACACCATATCACTCATTAGTAGATTCTTTGACAAATTCAAATACATTAGTGCCCTTAAATGTCCGATATCAAGTGGCTGTGAGCCGCTAAAGTAGTTTGACGACAAATCTATTTCTAAGATATCTTTAAGGCTCCACAAGGTTGAGGGTATTGCATAACTCAATTTGTTGGATCCCAGGTAAAGACTTCTTAAAGAAGTCAAATTACCCAAACAAGCAGGCATAGGTCCACTGAGCTTATTAAAAGATAAGTTCAGTGTATATAATCTCTCCAAACCACAGATTTTTTCAGGGATGGGCCCTTGTAACTCGTTAGTCTCAAGAGTCAAACTTTGGACATTTCGTAGTCCTCCTATTGTCGCTGGAATAGATCCACTTATTTTATTAATGCTAAGGTCTAAGAGAAAAATGTTGCTTAAGTTAGCGACTTCCGGTGGAATATTACCTTGAAGCTCACAATCAGAAGCGAAAAGTACTTGAAGAGTTCTTGAAAGATTCCCAATGTAAGTTGGAAGAATGCCATTCAATGGATTTCGTGAAACATCTATAAATGTCAAATTCTTGCAATTTACCAAAGAAGAGAGAAAGCTCCACTTGTGAGTAGCAGGTTCTGTGGTAAAATGATTACCCGAAATTTGGAACCACTCAAGATGTCTTAAGTTGCCAAGAATATTTGGAATAAGGCCAGAGAAGGAGTTATGTGCTACGTCAAGGATCCTGAGCATGGAAGCATTAGAGATGGAGTTGAGAATGTTTCCGCTAAGATTATTTCCCCATAGAACGAGCTCTCCAAGTTTTTGAAGCCCAGCCATGGGTGGCAAGTTACCTGTTAAAAAACTAAATCTTTTAGTATTTTGTGCTTACCACAATTTTGTCAAACAGAGTAAATTTGATAAGATAAAAACTAAAATTGAAAAAAAAAATTGAAAGAAAAATATTGTAATCTTTGTAATTTATGTTTATTTTCATAGAAAATTTTGTACAAAGAAATCAACCACCAATCCAATAAATTTTATTTTTAAATTTAAATAGAAAGATCATCTTTGTTTTAGAAGTGAAATATATTACTATCATCAAGCTAATAAACACACATCACCAATTGAATGGTGTCGAAGAAGAGATTGAAATTCATATTTCATATAATAATATAAAAATTTAAATTGTAAAAATAAATGAAAAGAGATTAAATCCATAGTATTTCTAGGATCTTTCAAATTTCAAAATTCATTTAGGTCCAATAAGGCATGTAATTGAATTTTGAAGTAACCCAATTAAATCAACTTTTTTACTTAAGGGCAACAATTGCTTTCGGTTTTAATTTACCAATTGGTCTTGATTCAGATTAGGCTCATTTTCTCTTTCTTCATTTTATTTTATTTTAGAAATTAAAAAATTTAAAAAGGAAAAAAATAAAAAATCTAATTTTCCTTTCTTTATCTTTTTATTCTATTTTTATATTTTATTTATTTATCTTTATCTTTATATTTTATTTTATTATTACACTTTATTTTATTTATCTGTCTTTATCTTTTTATTTTTACAATTTATTTTATTTATCTATCTTCTTTTTTTTTACATTTTCTTTATTTATTGTTTTCAATTTTTTATCTTTTGTGTTGTTATTTTTTAAAAAATTCGGAATGAAAAATAAAAAAAAATGAAAAAAGTTTTAATTGGATAAAAATAGGTGTGATTAAGCTTAGAAAGATGATGACACATATCATCAAGCAATCTACCTGTTAAACGATTGTTTTGTAGAGAAACATTGGTCAAAGAAGAAATGTTGAAGATGGGCGCTGGAATCCGACCAGTAAGGCCTCTATCTCCCAAACCTAGCATCTCTAAAATAAAAAGATTACCAATTTCCTTGGGAATTTCACTTGCAAATAAGGAAAACAATCAAGGTGTTAACTTGACTGCCTATTTTGTTTAATTATTTTAGTATATTGGTTTAGAAAATTAAATATTTTACATTGAAAAAATGAAAAAAGAAATGAAAATGCGTTTAGACTAAAGAAATCAATTAAAGCTCACCTTCTAAGTTATTTACACTCAAATATATTTCTTTGAGTTGTGTTAAATTTCCAGATTACTAGACAATGTTAATTTTTGAAGCTTGCTGCATTTGCCTATACTCGATGGAATATATCTGAATAATTCATTTATGAACAAGTTAAGCACTTCAAGTTTGGGAAGATGGATACACAAATCATCTAGCAAACTACCAGAAAAACTATTATGTTGGAGATAAAATCTCTTTCAAAGGGGAAATCTTGAAGATGAAAGATGGAATTTGACCGGATAGTTGATTGTATCCCAAGTACAAAATCTCTACGTTGGACATGTTAGTAAGTTTTTGAGGAATTGTGCTTGTAAAATCATTATATCTCTTACCCAAGCCGTTGGACTTGTGTGTGGAGCCGCCATTGAATCAAAACCAGTTTTGGTAATTTTTTGTTTATTTATTTATTTATTTTATTTGTTTAAAATAAGAAATTATTTTTTAAGGATTAAAAAATTAAATTTATAAGAATATATCAAACTATTCAAGGATTTTGATTGATTAAAAAAATTATAAAATAAATTTAAGAAAATCTTACCACACTAAGGATCTTATTGAAAAATGAAATTTTAATTAATTATTGGAAGATTTAAAAAATTTTAAAAATAATTTGTCAAAATTAAAACTATTGCAAGATTTTTGTAAATTTAAAAAAAATTAAAATAAATTTAAGAATTCCTGCCAAACTAGTGGATAATTTTATTTTGAAAAATAAAATTTTATCAAACTATTAAAGAATTTTTATAGATTTAAGGAAAAATTTTAAAATATATTTAAAATATCTTACTAAACTATAAAAGGATTTTATTTGAAAAATAAAATTTTACAAAACTATTTGAGGATTTCATGAATTAAAAAAAAATAGAAACTAAATCTTATCAAACTATTTGAGAATTTTATTTGGGAAATAAAATCCTACTAATATATTTGAAGGATTTTATTGATTGAAAGAATAAAATTTTGAGAATAAAATCCGACGACGGAACCTTTTCAAGAGTGACAGTAATCTCCTTAAATATTCCGGATGTTAGAAAACATTTTTAAATTGCTACTAAACAATTGAAGTAAGGAAATTTTTTGAAAATTATAATTTTCAATTTAAGGATTTTTTTAAAAGATAATTTTAAAGCTTAATAGATAAAACAAAATCAATTAGTATCATCATTTGGATAGGAGTTATAGGGACCTATAACATTTCTTGCATATAACCATACTTCCGAAATGACTTTGGTTTCATAAATTAAAATCTACCCTTTTAAAAACTTGAGTTAAGATTAGATATCTCCTTAAAAAGAATAAGATTAATTAGGTAACCAACACATCTAAATAAAAAAGATTGGTGGTGATTTTTGTATTTTGTTTAGTGATCAAGTTTATGAACTTGTACATTATAACACATATTTTCATCATATATAAAAGATTAATTTCATATTTTAACAATAATTTTTTTGTTTAGAATTACAGTATAAGGTATTTTCAAATTTTGTTCAGATTTAATTTCTTTTTTAAACATATTAATGGTGCATTTTCCTTATTGATTTGTCACATTCAAGACTTTATTTTTGAAATGTTCCCCACAAGAATTGAACTTAGATAGTGTAAAATTGAAACTCCTTTCCTTACCAATTGAACTAACTCTTTATGAGTTAATTATAGCTTAATTATTCATTCAATTATATTATCAACTCATATGACAATATGCATAATTGATAATCCTAAATACTAGTTCATCAAAAAAAAGTGAATTTAGAGTTTAATTTAATTAACTCATGAAATATCTTTAAAACCAAACATCTAGTAAATCTGAAATTTGAACTCCAATATTTATAATATTTTTCTTACTCTAGGACAACAATGTCCTATATTAAAAAAGACAAAAGTACAAAAATCAGGCCCTTTGAAAGCCTACATTTTACTTCAAGATTCACTTAAAAGATTTTGGTACTTTACAAAAATAATAATTAAATCTGATAATTTAAAATATAACATAAAAACACGGTACAAATAAAAGATATGATAATGACACGATTTAAAATTTTAACAAAAATCATAAATGGATTTGACAAAACAAAAAAATTATATTTGATACTTCATAAATCGACACAAATTATAACACATAATTTATTTTATATGATATGAATATACAAATTATTAACCCTATAGTATTTCTTTTTTTTTCCCATATTCACTGTTTCTTAGTTTTGGCCTTTGGGTACAGGCCGTCTAGCAGAAAGGCGACAAGCTACAATTACCACCTTGTAACTCGGAAGTGTTGCTTGGAAGGAGAGAAAGTAATGATATGGGCAATGGAAAACAAGATGGAATTACAGGGTTGTCAGAGAGTGGAAGGGAATCCCAGGGATCAGCTAGGCCCATTAGATAAGGCCGCATTGATAGTGTGGAGAAAATGGGCCTGGCGAAGTCGTGAAAGGGAGTGACCGGTTTAATGATGTAGAGGAAGTAAGCCCATTAATAGTTGAAGAAACAGAAGCATTGAGGGCTGGGAAGTGAACTTCCGGGATTCAGAGAAAGGCCGAAAGGTGGAAATTCAACGAGGATATAGAGGAGAAATTAATAGAAAGGGTGAACAAAAAGGGGAAAAGAACAGTTAAAAAAAAATAGAAGGGAGGCATAAATCTCTGCAGTAACCGAAAAATCTGATAAGATTGCAAACGGTTCCATCTCAGACGGGCATTTTCGGAGTCGAAATAGAGTGTTATCTACAGTTTGGGAAGAGCCAGAAGAGTGGAGGGAAGCAGAAGCTACTTGGGAGGTGGCCAAAAAACTGGGTATCGTGGCGAGAGGAGACGAGCAAGCGGTAATTCGAAAGATGTACAAGTTGGAAGGCAAGAATGATGTGTACAGGGGATGAGGAAACTAATTTATCAAAGGAAACGCAGGACATCTGGAGGCGGGCAAGTCGGGGAGGAGGTCTTGGTCGCGATACTATTCTGTCTAAATCTTTTTGTTTTATTCGTTGATTTGGTGGTTTAATTTATTGAGTTGTTATGAAGAATTTGTTAGTGGGGTGGTTGGTTACTCGTGGGATTTCTGTGTGAACTGACAGTGTTAAAATGAAGGTGAAGTTGTCAAATGTTGGCGGTACGTGTGGAGTTACGAAAGCCCAAACAGTGAGGAAATTAATTACAACTCAAAATGGTGAAAAGTTACTCAGAAATCGGTTACCTGTGATCTTAGGAGATTATGGCCTTGTAAGATTTTTGAGTGGGTTTATTGCCTAGCCGATGGGATAGGTGATAGGGCTCTAATCGTTTGGAAAAATATTAATAAAGGAAAGAAAAAAAAATTAAAGGAGCAAAAAGAGCACATGTATTTTTTATTTGAATAATTAAAATTAATAAATAAAATTTTAATATTATTGTTTAAATAAATAGTAAAAAAAATTTATTATAGTATTTTTTTAATAAAATAACATATGATATATAAATATATTTTTCTATTTTTATTACTTTTCTTTATTTTCCTTTTCTTTCCTTTCCTTCTCCTCTCCACAATCTATGCATAGTGTAGAAGATAAGTTATTGAAGGCTATCTTCAGGGGGTTTGAGCCAAAGATAGTGAGGTCAACGAGATTTAATTTCAATCATTCTTATTTAAGAAAAAATGCATCATTTACATTGAACTTATATTATGTTTATTTTAACTAATTTTTAAACTTTTATTAATGTAAAATACTTTAAAATAATCAAAACATTTATTTAGTATTTAATTTGTAATAAAATATTACGAAAATTTACAGTCAAATGCAGTGCTAAATTTTTAAAAATAAACATTATTTAATTCAAATTTTGAAATAGGTTGTGATCATATATACTTTGGCAATAAATTGGCACTAAAAATTTGCTAACTCTAATTACAAAAACTGTGAACTAAAAATGAAAAGCACATTTAATAGAATGTTTTTCGACTTGGGAAAAAATTGAAGCCAAAAGCATACCTTCTAAATTACTTTTAGCTATATGTACTTTTTCGAGCATGTTTAAATTCAAAATACATTTTATAACACTAGTCTTGAATTATATTTATTTTGAGCTAGATTAATTCAATTTTTATCCCTCAAAAAAAGAAAATTTAGCTAGTGTATGGTAGCGAAGAGAGGCTGATGATACGTTGCAATTATACAAATAAAAAATATTCTAGCACCGAGTCTTATTAGGTTAACTTTGGCACTAAAAAATTCTAACGAAAAAATCTATGTGGAACCAAATAACTTTAAAAAGATTATGAACTAAAATAAAAAAAATTAATAAATAAAATGCTTTTAACATAGAAAAAAATCAAAGGCAAAAGCATACCTTCCAATCTGTTTTCAGCTAGATATACTTCTTTGAGCACGGTTAAATTCTCAATACTTTTTGGAATGAGCCCTGTGAATTGATTTATAGATAATATCAAACTTTGCAGATTGTAGCATTTGCCTATATGATGGAATATTACCAAATAATTGATTCTTAGCTAAGCAAAGCCCCTTAAGCTTAGGAAGATGATGATACATATAATCAGGCAATTTACCTGATAAACTATTGTTTTGTAAAGCAACAATGGTCAGAAAAGAAATGTTGAAGATGGAAGCTGGAATCTTACCAGTAAGGCCCATAGTTGATGCACTTAACATCTCTAAACTATAAAGATTACCAATTTCCTTAGGAATTTCACCTGCAAACAAGGTAAATAATCAAAGTGCTAGCTCGACTACCTATTTTTGTTTAATTATTTCAGTATATTAGTTTAGAAAATTAAAAATTTTGCATTGAAAAAATGAAAAAGGAATGAAAATGTGTTTAGACTAAAGAAATCAAATTAAAGCTTACCTTCTAAGTTATTTTTACCCAAATGTACTCCTTTGAGTTGTGTTAAATTTCCAATATTTCTTGGAATGAACCCATTGAATTGATTAGTAGACAATGCTAATATTTGAAGCTTGCCGCATGTGCCTATACTTGATGGAATATAACCGGATAATTCATTTTTGAAAAAGTAAAGAGCTTCAAGTTCAGGAAGATGAATTTTTGAGAATAAAATTGGATGAAGGAGCCATTTCAAAGGTAATACCAATCTTCTTGAATACTCTTGATGTTAGAAAATATTTCTAAATTACTACTAAACAATTTAAGTAAGGAAAATTTCTTAAAACTAGAATTTTCAATTTGAGGATTTTTTTTATAGATAACTTTAAAGATTAATAGATAACACAAAATTAACTAATGCCATCATTTGGATAAATATTGTAAGGACCTATAATTTTTTTTGCACATAACCATACTCTTAAACCTACTTTGATTTCAGAGACTAAAATCTACTTTTTTAAAAGCTTGAGTTAAGCTTAAAATATCTCTTTAAAATGAATAAGATTAATTAGGTGATTAATTACACCTAAATAAAAAAAATTGATAAAAACATTTTTATTTGTGTTTAGCGATCAAGTTTATGGACTTGTATATTATAACACATATTTTTGTCATATATAAGAGATTAATTTCATATTTTAATCATAGTGTTTTTTTTTTAAAATATGATATGAGATATTTTCAAGTTTTGTTTAAATTTAATTTCTTTTTTAGACATCTTAATGGTGCATTTTCCTTATTGATTTGTTGCATTCAAGACTTTATTTTTGAAATGTTCCCCACAAGAATTGGACTTCGGATAGTGTAGAATTGAAAGTCTTTTCTTTACCAATTAAACTAACTCTTTGTGGGTTAATTATAGCTTAATTATTCCTTCAATTACATTATCAAATCACAAGACAATATGCATAATTGATAATCCTAAACACTATTTCATTAAGAAAAAGTGAATTTAAAATTTAATTCAATTAACTTATATAATATCCTTAAAACCAAACATTTAGTAAGTTTGAGATTTAAATCCCAATTCTTATAGTATTTTTTCTTATTCTTGAATTGCAATGTCCTATATTAAAAAAAAAAAAAAAACAAATGAAAGCTCCATTTTAATTCAAGATTCACTTAATAGATCTCCATACTTATAAAAATAATAAATTAAATATGATACTTTAAAAAATGATATAACAATACGATACAAATATAAAATATGATAATGATACAATTTAAAATTTTAATAAAAATTATAAAAAAATTTTAACAAAATAAAAAAAATATTTGATACTTTTATATCGACATAAATTATGAAACATTATTTTTAAATAAAGCATAAGATATATATCTAAATTATTAGTATTTTAACATGCACGAATTATTAACTCTACGATAATTTATTTTTTTCCCATATTCATTGTTTCTTAGTTTTGGCCTTTGGGTTACGTTTCTTCATTCATTTTTTTTTTTATATTGAAATTTTCTGCTTTGGAGAGAGCTGCCAAATATTTTAGAAAGACTGGCCGTGCAAGCAGAAAGTGGACAAGCTACAATTACCACCTTGAAATTCGGAAATGTTGCTTGGAAGGAGAGAAAGTAATGATATGGGCCATGGAAAAAACAAGATGGAATTAGAGGGGTGTCACAGAGTGAAAGCGATTCCCAGGGATCTAGCATAGGAAACAACAATACGGGCTCGAATGGTCGAATGAATGGTAGAGGGAGAGAAGAATCAGGTGCGACAAGAGGAAGTTGAAGACAGTATTAAGGATATTATAACTAGAACCTTGCAAGGAGTGGATCAGCTAGGCCCATTGGACAAGGCTGCATTTGATAGAGTGGAGCAAATGGGCCTGGGCCAAGTCGTGAAAGAGAGTGACCGCTTTAATGATATAGAGGAAGTCCGCCTATTAATAGTTGAAGAAACAGAAGAATTGAGGGCTGGGAAAGGAACTGCCGGGATTCAGAGAAAGGGGAAAAGGTGGAAATTCTATGAGGATATGGAGGAGAAATTAATGGGGAGGGTGAACAAAAAAGCAAAAAGAGGAGTTAAAAAGAATAGAAGGGAGGCACAAATCTCTGCAGTAACCGAACAATCTGATAAGATTGCAAACGGTTCCATCTCAGACGGTGGTTTTCGGAGTCGAAATAGAGTGTTATCTAGAGTTTAGGAAGAGGCAGAAGAGTGTAGGGAAGCGGAAGCCACTTGGGAGGTGGCCAAACAACTGCGTATCGTGGCCAGAGGAGACAAGCAAGCGATAATTCGAAAGATCTACGAGCTGGAAGACAAGAATGATGTGTACGGGGGATGAGGAAGCTAATTTATAAAAGAAAACGGAGGACATAAGGAGGGAGGGCAAGTAGGTTGGTTGATCAGCACTAGGAAAGGAGCTCTTGGTCGCGATGATATTCTATCCAAATCTTTTTGTTTTGTTCGTTGTTTGGTGGTTTAATTTATTGAGTTGCTGTGAATAATTTGTTACTGGGGTGGGTGGTTAGTTGTGGGATTTTTTAGTGGGTTTATTGCCTAGCTGATGGGCATAGGTGATAGGGCTCTAAAAGGTGAGTGATTCAAGGCTGTCTCCAGGGGCTTTAAGCCGAAGATAGTAAGGTCAGCGAGATTTTCAATCATTCTTATTTAAGAAAAAATGCATCATTTACGTTGAACTTATATTATGTTTTTTTTTAAATTAATTTTTAAACTTTTATTAATGTAAAATACTGTAAAATGATCAAAACAGTATATGCAAATAAAAAATATATAATAATAAATTGACACTAAAAATTTTCTAATTCTAATTGCTAAAATTGTGAACTAAAAAAGGAAAACAAATTTAATAAAATGTTTTTTGACTTGAGAAAAAATTGAAGCCAAAGGCATACCTTCTAAATTATTTTCAACTGTATGTATTTCTTTGAGCATATTTAAATTCAAAATACATTTTATAGCACTAGTCTTCAACTATATATATTTTTTGGACTAAATTAATTCAATTTTTATACTTCAAAAAAAGAAAATTTAGCTAGTGTATGGTAGTGAAGAGAGGCTGAAAATAGGTTGCAATCATACAAATAAAAAATGTTCTAGCACTGAGTCTTATTAACTTAACTTTGGCCCTAAAAATTTCGAACAAAAAAATTTATGTGGAACCAAATAACTCTAAAAAGATTATGAACTACTTGAAGAAACAAAATTAAATAGAATGCTTTTAACATAGAAAAAATCAAATCAAAGACAAAAGCATACCTCCCAATCTGTTTCCATCTAGATATAGTATTTTGAGCACAGTTAAATTCCCAATACTTTTTGGAATGAACCCTGTGAATTGATTTATAGATAATATCAAACTTTGCAGATTGCAGCATTTGCTTATATGACGAAATATTATCAGATAATTGATTCTTAGCTAAGCAAAGCCCCTTAAGCTTAGGAAGATGATGACACATATAATCAGGCAATTTACCTGATAAACTATTATTTTGTAGAGCAACAATGGTCAGAAAAGAAATGTTGAAGATGGAAGCTGGAATCTTACCAGTACGGCCCATAGTTGGTGCACTTAATATCTCTAAACTATAAAGATTACCAATTTCCTTAGGAATTTCACCTGCAAACAAGGTAAATAATCAAAGTGCTAGCTCGACTACCTATTTTTTTTTAATTATTTCAGTATATTAGTTTAGAAAATTAAAAATTTTGCATTGAAAAAATGAAAAAGGAACGAAAATATGTTTAGACTAAAGAAATCAAATTAAAGCTTACCTTCTAAGTTATTTATACCCAAATATACTTCTCTGAGTTGTGTTAAATTTCCAATATTTCTTGGAATGAACCCATTGAATTGATTACCAGACAATGCTAATTTTTGAAGCTTGCTGCATGTGCCTATACTTGATGGAATATAACCGGATAATTCATTTTTGAAAAAGTAAAGAGCTTCAAGTTCAGGAAGATGGGAACACAAATCATCTGGCAAACTACCAGAAAGACTATTATCTTGGAGATAAATCTCTTTCAAAGAGGAAATCTTGAAGATGGAAGATGGAATCTGACCGGATAGTTTATTGTTCCCCAAGTGCAAGATCTCTAGGTTGGACATGTTAACAAGTGTTTGAGGAATTGTGCCTGTGAGACTATTATTTTTCATTCTCAACTTTTCAACTCTATGTAATTTCCCAAGCCATGATGGAATCGTCCCATTAAGGCCGTTGAAGCTTAAATCAATGAGCCTCAAACGATGCAGTTGCCCCAATTCTTTGGGTAGATTGCCATAGAAATTGTTGCTGCTTAAATCGAGAGAGAGTAGAAATGAGAGATTTCCAAGATGAGGAGGGATTGTTCCTGTAAGATTCATCTTTGGGAGAGTCAAGGATGTCACCCTTCCATGTTTGACACCACAAGAAACACCAAGCCAGGTACAAACAGAGTTAGAGGCCGTCCAATCGTCTGCCAAGACATTGTGAGGATCAAGGATACGGTGTTTAAACTGGAGTAGTGCAAATTGATCAGTGGTCAGATTCCTCACAGTCATAGCTAAGCTAACCATGAAACATTGCATAAACAAAAATAAAAGAAAATGAAAGTAGGTGTTGTTCATGATTATGGGATGCGTATTAAGAAAAGAGTTCGAAAGAGAGGAAACTAAAGTGATGCAATGGTAGGTAGGACGGTTAAGGAAGAACCCATAAAGCTTGCTTAAATAGGGTTTGCGAGTCTAGTTCTTCAAAATCAATTCATGTGTGAAATTGAATTCATAAGTCTAATTCCTCAGAAAAAGTGAAAACAATCACAAAACGCAAAACAATGCGCAACACATGTTTTAGTCGTTAATATTTAAAAAATTTTAAATATATATTTTATATTAAATTTAAAATGTTGACATTTGAAAAAGAAGCAAAATTCTTTTTTTTTTTTAATGATAATGGAGATGATCAAAGGAAAAGCCAGTTGAACATCTTTAAAACAGTTATCATATGACATAGATAGCACCGAGTCTTCTATGATGAGATCAAAGTCTTTCTTCTACAAACACTTTATTAAATTTCTTTAAGACGGGTCTTTGGGGTTTATAATTTACTTAGATTATTCTCTCACTTTTTTACGATCAATGAGATTGATTGGAAATTTAAATGTATTTTTAGTAAAGGATTTACATTGGCTTTCTCCCATCCCCAATTCTTTCGTCTTTTGAGCAATTTCTTTTGTCTTTTCATTTTGATTGAATGACGGAATTAAATTAAAATAAATTACATCATTAGATTTAATTAGTCTTTTGTAATGTTTCATTTTCATATGTGACCTAAAAAACTTGATTTATATAACATATCAATTTTTGCTTCAATCAATTTTTTTGATTCCATGCCTTCAACCATTTATAACATATCCTAAAAAAACTGATAGAAAAAAAAAACTCAATTTTATTTCTCAGAAATATTAGTCCAACACTAACATAATTGTCGATATTTAAATTTTAGAAATATATTTTTATTAAACTTTAAAGTGCTGACATTTAAAAAAAAATCTAAGTTGATGGAATTAATTGTATTTCGTAGTGAGGGTATATGTTCATTAATAATATTTTTGCTCTTAAAAAGAATTACCGTAAAAAATCATGAGTTTTTTTTTTTGGCATACCAAGAATGGAACTTAGTGCAACTAGGTGATGATGATGATGATGATGATGATGATGATGATGATGATGATGATGATGATGATAAAAGCTGTAATAAATCATTATCTTAATTCATTAGTAAGGTTTTAAATTTTAAAAAATAGTAAAAGAAATAAAATTTTAATTGTAGAGTTCATTTCACGAATTCGAAGTTTACTTAATTATTTTATGCAATTAATTTTAAAAAATGATATTTAAAAATTTATTATTTAAATTTTAATATCTATAAAACGTATTCTTTATCTACAGTATCCTTTATGTTAAAAAATTTTAAAAACCTGAAAATTAAAATTTGAAATAAAATGAACCAAGTTAAATGGACTTTCATTCAACAATCAAATTATTGAAGATTAATAATAATGCCAAAACATATAAGGAACTTAATTATTTATTGTAAGAACTAGTTAGCTACTGAACTGTCGGATTAAGACACATAAAAAATCGTTTCAATTTCAACCATTGGATAGTGTATATCATGCGACAAGTGCCACCTCGTTATTTTAATTTAACTATTGAGATTTTACTCTTTAGTCCATTTCCATCTCAACCGTTGTTAGTTCCGGTTGTTTTCGTGGTTCCCTTATGAGCATAAAGTTTACATTTCATAATTTTTAAAAAATTAATCTCCTGTTTTAGTGATTAATCCATATTTTTTGTTTAATAATTGTTTAAATACCCCTATTTTATTAAAAAAAATTAGTTTATATCATATTGTTGGAAAATAAAATAAAAAAATAGTAAACTATATATTCGTTAGAAATGCAATACATATATGAATTGTGATTATGAGGGCATTAAAAAATAAATAGATAAACAATTAATAAAAAAGAGCCCAGTCCACTAAGATGAAAGAAAAGCATTACTGATGGTTTCAACAGTTGAACAAGAAAAAATGGGAATTTTACATTGCTCTTAAAATTCCCTTTGATTTTAATAAGAAATTCTGCCATTTTCGTCGTGTTAGTTTAGTATATACCAGACTGAGAATTCTTCAGATTTTTTGTGACATAGTACATTGATAGTCATTTCATTTGAGAGAATATCATTTAGTAAGTCATCAAGTCCAGTAATACCATCAGCCTGAGAAAGCAAGGTGGGATATATAAGATTTCTCAAAAGATATGCATTCAAGATGATTAGAAACAATTACTGTACCCCTTAACAGTACCTTCTACAACAGAGTGATAGTCCATCCCTTGGGGATCCTGAAAATTAATTTAAAAACAGATTTGTGATCAATTAAAAGGAGAAATGAATTATTGTTGTTGCTAGCTTTAGTAAAATATGATATACATTTACATATTGACTTGATGCATTTAAAATTTTATTTTTGACTTATTTTTAATATGGAATCAAAATATTAAAAATAAAATAGACTCCATCTTTAGTAGTAGAATTAACATGTGTGGATGGTTTTTAGTAAGTCAAATTAAAAAAAAAATCTAAAAACATATTATTAGTGTGTTGAGGAAATTTTGGAAATTAATGACATGTTTGATATATAAGATTATGAATAAGATAAGATAAAATGATATTTTTAATAAAATTAGATTAAATAATGTAATCCTACCTTATATTTGATTTATACAAAGATTAAAGTAGAATAATTTTATTTGTTGGTCAAAATTGTCATTTCTCAAAGTTTATATAATTTAAATTATTGAAGTAATTTTTGAGTGTATAATACAACATGTAAATTTAATCTCAATGAATTAAAAATTATAATTTTCATTTTAAGAGGATTAAATTATCCTAAACCAAACATAAAATAAAATGATTATCATCCTATCTTATTTATCATCTTATGCACTAAATATTATCAAAAAAAAAGTAGGAGAATTATTATATGATATTGATAACACTAGTCTTCTACAATAACGAGACAAAGTCTTTTCTTTTTCGAACACTTTAAAGTTTTCCTTAGACGGGTCTTTGGGGTTTATACTTTCGATTATTGACTCACTTTTCCACAATTGATTTGAAAAGGCTACCCCATCAATTGGATTGATTAGAAATTAAAAGTATTTTGAGTAAGGGATTTTACAGAGGGTTTCTTCCCACTTCTTTCATACCCACACAATTGAATTTCAATGAAATTTCTTTTGTCCTTTTCACCTTTTGTCGCTTAAAGTTGATGTTGGAGGGTTTATTTATTTATTAGTTATTGAAAATTTTAAGTTAAACTCATTCATAACTAAATTTTGATTATGAAATTTGAGTGAAACACGCCTAAAGTAAAATACTACTATTTCTAATTAAGAAATAACAAAATTTTGTTTTGTATTTATCCAGCCACATCTTCATTCATTGATTTTTTCTTAAATCATAAATCCCAATTCTTTATCATGATTTTTAAAAAGCCCTTTCATAAGAGTATTATAACTATCACAATAGACAAAATTTACACAAAATTCTTTAGTGAAATTTGTAAAATTCTTTTTTAAAAATAATTTAATAAAAACTTTAATAAAAAAATTTAAACTGATAAATTGATAAAATTTAATATAAAAATTAATAATATGTAAAAAAATTATTAAAATATTATTCACAATTCAAATTTAATTGATACTTATTCAATAGTAAAAGTTTTGTCATATTTTTATTAAAAATATCTATCTAAAAAATATATCAAATTTTATTAAAATTTTTTCAAATTTTGTACATTTTATCTATATAATGAAAATTTTCAATTTATTGATTTTTTTTTTTCGATTTTAGTTTTTATTTAATCGTTTTTAATAAAACACTTCATGAATTTCATTTAAAATATTTTATTTAAATCTTTCCTCACTACAACAACAATGGTTGGTAAGTCATACCTCAAAACACGTAATATAATTATCTTAGAATTTTCGTGATACTACTCTTGCAAGGTAGGACTAACAATTTAGATAGACCATAAGGTGCATAAATTAAAATAAAATAGTGATGTGATGTGATGATTTATGATGCACTGATGAATGATATATAGCATTTAAATACTAACAATTTATCAAATATAAATCCTTTTGCAAGAAAAGTTTCCAAAACAAATTCTTGTAATGATAAGCTTGTATTTTGTTTCCTTATACAGTTGGTTTTCATCTCATTTGCAATATGACAGAAACTGATGCCTCCAGAGCTGTTAATGGTACCAAGTCTCCGACTGGAATATCAAGAAACAAGAGTGTGAGTTTTAGTAGTGAATCGGGTCAATTTCGGGCTTATAAGTTTATCCTTATCTAATATCGATACCTGATCAAAATACACAATTTGATAGCTTTTTTTGTTTGCCTTATTGTTTAGTGTGTTTCTCTATCCTAGCCTTTATTAGTGTCAAATGTCAGTAGCAGTAGTTGTAATTATGATATCAAAAATGATAATGCAAACGCTGCAATTTCAGCCCGAGATAATAATAATAATTTATGGTTAGATGCTTAATTTCTTTTTGAAATGATTTTAAGAGTACATTTTTTCGCATCAGCTTGATTATTTAAGAATCAAAATTTATGTAACAAGAAAATGAGATTCCATCTTTGTAACCAACGGAATTAACATATGTGAGTAATTAATTTTTAGTGATCTATACCTATCTCGTATAACAAAAATTTTCATGTAAAATTATAAGGAAAAAACAAAAAATAAGGAAGCTGAGGTGGGAACATATTATATATCAAAGGAATTAGGTGAAGTGATTGGCAAACTTGTTTTTTACGATTATCATAAATAACATTGATAACACTAAGTCTTCTATGGTGAGACTAAAGTCTTTCTTTTACAAATACTTTATTAAATTTCTCTTAGGGTGAGTCTTTGGGATTTATAATTTACTTTGATTATTGACTCACTTTTCCGCAATGAATGGGATTGATTGGAAATTAGATGTATTCTCGGTAAGGGATTTACATTGACTTTCTCACCTCCCAAGTTCTTTAGTCCTTTGTAAACTATATATTTGTTCGAAATGCAATACATATATGAATAGTGATCATGAGTGCTTTAAAAAATAATAGATAAAAACTTAATAAAAAGGAGCCTAGTCCACTAAGATGAAAGAAAAGCATTAATGATCTTTTCAACAGTTGAACAAAAAAAAAAAAAAAGGAATTTTACATTGCTCTTAAAATTCCCCTTCATTTTAATAAGAAATTCTGCCATTGTCGTCGTGTTAGTTTAGCATATACCAAACTGAGTATTCTTCAGATTTTCTGTAACATAGTATATTGATAGTCATTTCATTTGAGAGAATATAATTTAGTAGTGGAATTAACATGTGTGGATGGTTTTTAGTCACCCACACTAAGTCAAATTAAAAAAACAAAAATCTAAAAACATATTATTAGTGTGTTGAGGACATTTTGGAAATTAATGGCATGTTTGATATATAAGATTATGAATAAGATAAATGATATGTTTAATAAAATTAGATTAAATACTGTAAACCTACCTTATATTTCATTTATGCAAAGATTAAAGTAGAATAATTTTATTTGTTGGTCAAAATTATCATTTCTCAAAGTTTATATAATTTAAATTATTGAAGTAATTTTTGAGTGTATAATACAAATGTAAATTTAATCTTAATGAATTAAAAATTATCTTTTTCATTTTAAGAGGATTAAATTATCCTAAACTAAACATAAGATAAAATGATTATCATCCTATCTTATTTATTATCTTATGCATTAAATATTATCTAAAAAAAAAATTAAGACAATTGTTATATGATATTGATAACACTTGTCTTCTATAATAACGAGACAAAATCTTTTCTTTTTCGAACACTTTAAAATTTTCCTTAGACGGGTCTTTGGGGTTTATACTTTATTTTAATTATTGACTCACTTTTCCGCAATTGATTTGAAAAGGCTACCCCATCAATTGGATTGATTAGAAACTAAATGTATTTTGAGTAAGGGATTTTACACAGGGTTTCTTCCCACTTCTTTCATACCCACACAATTGAATTTCAGTGAAATTTCTTTTGTCCTTTTCACCTTTTGTTGCTTAAAGTTGATGTTGGAGGGTTTATTTATTTATTAATTATTGAAAATTTAAAGTTAAACTTATTCATAACTAAATTTGGATTATGAAATTTGAGTGAAACACGCCTAAAGTAAAATACTACTATTTCTAATTACAAAATTACAAAATTTTATTTTGTATTTATCCAGCTACATCTTCATTCATTGATTTTTTCTTAAATCATAAATCCCAATTCTTTTTATCATGATTTTTTAAAAACCCTTTTATAAGAGTATTATAACTATCACAATAGACAAAATTTACACAAAATTCTTTAGTTAAATTTGTAAAATTCTTTTTCAAAAATAATTTAATAAAAACTTTAATAAAAAATTTAAATTGATAAATTGATAAAATTTAATATGAAAATTAATAATATGTAAAAAAAAATTATTAAAATGTTGTTTATAATTCAAATTTGATAGATACTTATTAAATAGTAAAATTTTTGTAATATTTTTACTAAAAATATCTATCTAAAAAATATATCAAATTTTACTAAAATTTTTTCAGATTTTGTACATTTTATCTATATAATGAGATTTTTTAATTTATTGATTTTGTTTTTCAATTTTAGTTTTTATTTAATCGTTTTTAATAAAACACTTCATGAATTTCATTTAAAAAAAATTTTATTTAAATCTTTCCTCACCACAACAACAATGGTTGGTAAGTCATACCTCAAAACACGTAATATAATTATCTTAGAATTTCCGTGATACTACTCTTGCAAGGTAGGACTAACAATTTAGATAGACCATATGGTGCATAAATTAAAATAAAATAGTGATGTGATGTGATGATTTATGATGCACTGATGAATGATATATAGCACTTAAATACTGACAATATATCTAATATAAATCCTTTCACAAGAAAAGTTTCCAAAACAAATTCTTGTAATGATAAGCTTGTATTTTGTTTCCTTATACAGTTGGTTTTCATCTCATTTGCAATATGACAGAAACTGATGCCTCCAGAGCTGTTAATGGTACCAAGTCTCAGACTAGAATATCAAGAAACAAGAGTGTGAATTTTAATAGTGAATCGGGTCAATTTCGGGCTTTATAAGTTTATCCTTATCTAATATCGATACCTGATCAAAATACGCAATTTGATAGCTTTTTTTCTTTGCCTTATTGTTTAGTGTGTTTCTCTATCCTAGCCTTTATTAGTGTCAAATGTCAGTAGCAGTAGTTGTAATTATGTTATCAAAAATGATAATGCAAACGCTGCAATTTCAGCCCGAAATAATAATAATAATTTATGGTTAGATGCTTAATTTCTTTTTGAAATGATTTTAAGAGTATATTTTTTCGTATCAGCTTGATTATTTAAGAATCAAAATTTATGTAACAAGAAAATGAGATTCCATCTTTGCAGCCAACGGAATTAACCTATGTGAGTAATTAATTTTTAGTGATCTATACCTATCTCGTATAACAAAAATTTTCATGTAAAATTATAAGGAAAAAACAAAAAATAAGGAAGCTGAGGTGGGAACATATTATATATCAAAGGAATTAGGTGAAGTGATTGGCAAACTTGTTTTTTACGATTATCATAAATAACATTGATAACACTAAGTCTTCTATGGTGAGACTAAAGTCTTTCTTTTACAAATACTTTATTAAATTTCTCTTAGGGTGAGTCTTTGGGATTTATAATTTACTTTGATTATTGACTCACTTTTTCGCAATCAATGGGATTGATTGGAAATTAAATGTATTCTCGTTAAGGGATTTACATTGACTTTCTCACCTCCCAAGTTCTTTAGTCCTTTGAGCACTTTCTTTTGTCTTTTAATTTTGATTGAATGATGGAATTAAATTAAAATAAATTACATCATTATTTTAAATTAGTTTTTTGTAATGTTTCATCTTCATATATGACCTAAAAAGCTTGATTTCCATAACATATCATTTTTGCTTCAATCAATTTTGTGAGTCCATACCTTCACCTATTTATAACATATATTAAAATAATTTTAATAGAAAAAATACTCAATTTTATCTCTCACCCAAAACTAATCTAATTGTTGATATTTAAATTTTAGAAATATATTTATATTAAATTTTAAAGTGTTGACATTTTAAAAAGAAAATCTAAGTTGATGGAATTGATTAGATTCTGGGTATATATTCATTAATAATATTCTTCGCCTTTAAAAAGAATTACCATAAAATGTCATGAGCTTTTTTGGCATACTAAGAATGGAACCCAGAGCAACTAAATGATATGATAAAGCTGTAATAAATTGTTATCTCAATTCAATAGCAGTGTTTTAAAATTGAATAATAGTAAATGAGATAATATTTTGAATGTAGAGTTCAATTCTCAAATTCGAAGTTTAATTAATTAATACAATTAATTTTTTAAAAAATGACATTTAAAAGCTTTAAAGTTTAAATCTCAGTATCTTAAGGTTTAAATTGCAATATCTGTAATTTTTATTTATTTGTAATCTCCTTTAAATAAAAAAAAAAAACCCAGAACTTTAAATTTGTAGTGGAATGAACCAAGTTAAATGGGCTTTCACTCAACAACCAAATTAGTAAAGATTAATAATACTAGCAGAACAGATACGAAACTTAATTATTTATTATAAGAACTAAATTGTTATCGAACCGTCGGATTAAGATGCATGAAAAATCATTTCACTTTCAACCATTGATTATTATATGTTGCGACCAGCATCACCTCCTTATTTTAATTTAATTGTTGGGTTTTTACTCTTTAATCCATTTTCATCTCAATCGTTGTTGTCAGTTTGGATGTTCCTGTCGTTTTTGTGGTTCGCCTACGAGCAGAGAGTCACACTTCATAAGTTTAAAAAAGTTAATCCTCTATTTCAGTAATTAATTCATGATTTTTTTTGTTTTAAATAATAGTTAAAATCCCTTTATTTAAAAAAAAATTATTTTATATCATATTGTTGGTAAATAAAATAAAAAAAATAATAAACCATATATTTGTAAGAAATGTATTACATATATGAATAGTGATCATGATTGTGTTAAAAAGAGTTAACATGAAATTTCGTATGGGAAGTTCATTAAGTTTTTTATTAAAAATTAATAAATTAAAATTAAAATGAAAATGAAAATTAATAAATTAAAAAATTTTATCACATAGATTAAATATGCAAAAATTGAAAAAAAAATTAATAAATTTTTAAGTAGTTATTAAATAAACATTCTAAAAAAAAAATATTGACATAATTTTTACTATTAAATAAGTATCGCTCAAATTTAAATTATAAATAATATTTTTAATAATATTTATATATATTATTGATTTTTATATTAAATTCTATCAATCAATCAATTTATATTTTTTACTAAAATTTTTATTAAATCATTTTAAAAAATTTCACAATCTTTACGTAAATAAATTTATTTAAGTTTTGTCCTAAAAATAATAGATAAAAAGTTAATTGAAAGAAAAGCATTAATGATCCTTTGCATTAGAAAGCCTTGTAAAACTGTTAAACAGATCATTGATTCATCCATCAACCAAAGAAAAGTTATTGTACCAAGTTCATACTGAAATAAGTTACCATAATGAAAGACATATCTCCATAAAAGTCAGGCCACCAGTTCGACATTAAGTCAGGAGGGTGCCATAGTCTTGAATATCGACTAAAATACTTTGGTTATATGTTTGATCTATGAAATGCTTATGTTTGATATTATCTTGATAGAGCAACCGATCCACATGCTGTTGAAATAGTATCAGATAGTATTATCATAACTCTACCACTCGATGAGCCTGAAACTGAAGCCGTCAATTACCAGAGCCTTGGCATTACTACCTGCTGCTGTGCTAGAAATGGTATCAGAGCTAGCTTGCCAGAATAGAGTGAAGAAATTATATTTCTAATTCTTGATTATTGACGATGGATGGGAAAAGCCAAAAGAAAATTTTATTTTCATAGATTTATCAACCACTAGTACTTCTAGTTCTCAACCCTCATCTTCTATATATTCTTTTAGTTTATCCTCTTCCCCTTCTTCTGTACTTAAAAAGTCTTCTTCTTTTAAGTTAAAATTTTTATATAAAGTAGATTATATCTTATAAGAAAAGAAAACCCAACAAACAATCTTTCCCCTAGTAAATTTTTACATAACTTTCTCAAACTCTTCCCCTTCTCTTACTAGATCTATAAAAACCCTTTTAAAACCAAAATACCCAGCTCTAAAATAGTATATTCAAGCCATAAACTTTAATTAATGTATTCTTCCAACAAAAACTCAAGAGCATTTTGTTACTCTTTAAATCCTGTAAGGATTTTCTCAACAGTGGTCAAAACAAAGATACACTCATATTTATTTTAGTGTTATCAAAGTAGCCTTGACCTTCCATGACAGAAATAGTATTTTTGTATGTACCAGAATGGTTTTATTGGATACAAGATTCAAAGAATACAAGCATGCAATACTTGGCATAGTTCAGATGATGCTCAATGCATAAACTATCTTTTCCACAGTCTTTCCAAATTATAATATTTCTTTTCATGATTCAACATTGTTAGATGCTTTAAAAGTTAAAGTCTAGATGTAAGAACTGAGATGAAAAGACTCCAGGCAACTCTTCACTACCAAATGGCATATAAAGTTCAAGATCATGCCATTAACTTGCCTCTTTTTCATTCAAGTGATGTTGTTTTCGTAAAGATGGAAACGACATACAAGATTCCCAGACATGTTCACAATCCAAAGCAAATCTCAAATGAAGAACTTGCCACACTTCTCCCAAAGTCATGGATGACAAGTTATCAAAATATTTAGAAGCAAGATGAACCAATTCAACACTTTGATTCAACTTACAAGACAAACTAGGATGGCATTATAACAATTGAGTTTGATTATAGCAAAGGAAAAGATGTTCCTCCTTCAACAATCTTTCCAACATAGTTCATGATGTAAAGATGTCATGTTGATCCTTTACATGTTCCAGCTACACACTTTCATCTAATGAAAATCCTATATATGCATACAGATCTCTATAAAGACATTATTATTAGGACACTGATTGCAGATGTGTAGAATATCAAAAAGACTTACACAGAAGCTTCTTAGATAATGATGATGATGATATTCCAAAGAAGCAAAAGAAAAAAAAGTCTTTTGAGCAAAAGCTCAAATAAAGATATAAAAATGGAGACCCTGAAGTTAATCTCCTTGGTGAACCATAAGGAAAGTTTGACTATTATGTCATATATTCTAAAAAACAAAAACATCCTCCTCAAACCTGCAACACCCAAGACACACACAAACCAGATTTCACGCAACCCTTATTTCAAATATCCATGATGCAACCAAGCTACCCAAACTCAGATTTTCCTCTTTTTCAAGAATTCCATAAAGAGCAATACAAACACATTCCAAAAATTCCAAACCCCACTGACAGAGATGAATATAAGAACTAGAAAAGTGTTTTTCGTGTTGAAGTAGTCTTAAATTGATAAACTGAGAATTCTCTTCAGCAGAATGCATACTTGTACAGAATTGAACATAAATTGGACCAAGTCAGTCATCACTTTGATCAAAGCTTTGTCAATATTCAAAATATTATTATTGAAATTCAATCAATGATAATAACTCTTGATCAACAGCTTAGATACATGGTTGAAACTAACATTGGATTCACTTATGCTTTCACTAAAAGAGAAAAAAAAATTAAAAGCTTAAAGATTCAACTTGCAGATCTTCAAAATTAGCTCTATAAAAAACAACAAGTAGCCTTCAGTTACAATATTTTCACTCCTTTCAACATAGGAATGCATGACATCCCTTACCAAGCCTATACCCCTCTTTCTCTTTACCAACCATACAATCTTCCAACCTTACCTCTAAAACTTTTCTTCACACCATTCCAATATAAACCTCTTCCCACATCTATACCAACATTTTCACAACCAAAACAATATTTCACTTCTATTTCAGTCTAACCAGAATAACCTCATTTTGGCACAACTGGAAAATGAATTCACAGATTTCAAGAAAAACAACCAGTTAATCTAAAACTAAAAAAAGTTATAAAACAACCACTTTCTCAACCTCCAAAGCGAAAACCAAGCTCAAGTTCTACATTTTAAAACCATCTATCTCAATCAAACCAAAAGCTTATACAACTCATGATCTCTCATACACAATCCCTTATAGACATGATTCATCAGATGCACAAGACAATCTCTCTCAATATTTCCTTAAAGATATCTTTCTCAATATTTCTTTGAAGATATCTTTCTTTCCATTTTTCAGACTGAATATTAGATGGAGACTAGTAAATCAAATGTTTCAATTGAATTAGATGATTTAGATGAGTCAGCACTACCTCCGATCTTCATGATAGAACCAACAGTTGAGGTTTTAGATGATAATCCAGTAGTCCATAATCTTGATGGAATAGATACTGAACAACACCTTTCTCTACAACAAACACAAGTTTCTCTCTTTACATCATAGTTTTCAATCTTTACCATTAATGATATTCCTCTTTCAAAATGGCTTTCAAGGTTCTAAGAGTTCTTAGCATGGGGATTAGTTGAACTAAACTCCAATCTCAATGTTACGATAAACACAATCTTGATTAGATTTGTTTCCAGACTAGTTAGAACTTTAAAAAATTTTTGGCATAACATTGGTAAATACAAAACAACTCTAGTTTCTTCAATGCCCAATAATCACAAAAGTTGTATTTCAATTTGCAGCAATATTTTATGACCAAGAAACTCACAGATTGAAAAAGATCAAAAAATAATTCTTCAAGTTAAAATGTTGTTCCCTCCATCCAAAAGATCTTGACAGACACTATCAATAATTTTCTTAATATTTTTACATACTTGATGGATTTGATGATGTTAACCTGAAGCAAGCTTTTTTCAACTCTATTTGAGAAAAACTTGCATAGCAAACAAGGACACAATTGAATCTCAGATCATTTAATGTTAGAACCATGAATCTTGAAGATATTTACAAGATGATATTGAAAGCCCTTGACAAGATTTGCAAATGGTACAGCTATATCAAAAACTTGGTGAACTCTAAAAAGTTAGAGACATCATGCACCTACTCTTTCTCTGGACTTAAGATCAAATGTTCTTTCAAAGACTCCACATGTCTCTGCAATCACAAAAAAAAGAAACATTTCAGAAAATTCAGATTTCTTATAAACTTACATTTCTTCATATCCAAAAAGTTATTCAGAAAAGCAAAAAAGCCCAAAAGTTTTCAAAGATTCAAGTTCGTAAAGAAGAAAAATGACCCAAAGATCAAATAGTTCAAAATGTTTTCTTTGTGAAAAACCAGGACATTTTGCAAAGAATTGCCTAAAGTCATACAAAAGATCAATCAAGATTATTCGAAATATTGCTAATATCTCTAGTATTAATCTCTTTAATGATAACTTTGAATCAATCTTTTCCCTTGATGATGAGCAAAATAAAAGATCCTTATTTATGATCAAACAATTTAATAATGATGAGGCATATTCAACCTTAGATTACTTAGATGAATTTACAAATGATCAATACTATGACTACATGACAGTCCAAAAACTTTTCTTTGACATTGTTAAGATCTCCACTTTCCCAAAAAAACCTTGTTATTGATTTTGATGTCATAACTAGTATACCAGGTTTAAGACTTAGTGAAAAAGGTATAAAGTTTGAAAGTTATTTCAGACACTAAAAAAACCTTTCCAACATCTTTGCCCTAACCATCTAACCAAATGTCTTTCAGGAATTTAAACAAAAATTCATTCATTTTTCATGTGCAGAAAATAATTCAGAATTTCTCCAGAAATGCAACCACCCTCTTTGGAAAAACCCTAAATTTTTCATTACCCTTTCCTTTAAAAAAGATGAAAATACTAATCGCACAAAAGTAATTTATTCAAGCATGAACCCAGATTATTTCTAGTTGATAATCCAAGAATGTTCCCTTCTTCAAGCTCAATGATTAATTAAACCAACCTTTTCTCCATAGGCATGTGAAGCATTTTATATCAATAAACATTCAGAACAAGTTCGTGAAAAATTAAGATTGGTAATTAATTACAAGCCTCTTAACATTTTTTTGTAGATGATAAGTTCTTTCTTCAAGATAAAAAAAACTTTGCAAATTTGGCAAATGCAAAAATCTTCTCCAAGTTTGACCTAAAAATAAGATTTTGACAATTAAGTATAAATCTACAAGACAGATACAAAATGACATTTTGTATCCCTCAACACTATTTTCAGTGGACAGTTATACCTTTTGGATTAAAAGTTACTCCTTCACTATTCCAAAAAGCAATAATAAGGATATTTTTCTCATTCTTGATAATGCATTGATTTACATTGATGATATCTTACTATTCTCTCTAGATGTCACATTTCATACACAGCTATTGGATAAGTTCTAGTAAATTATTCAATAGTATGGGATAATGCTGTCAAAGAAAAAGATTATCATTGGCACCTCAAAAATTAATTTCTTAAGCATTCATTTAAAATATGAACAGTACATAGCCAAACTTCACATTGCTCAAACACTTACAGATTTTTCTAATTAAAATCTTTCTAAGAGGCAAGTACAATAATTCATTGGTGTAGTCAATTACATGAGTGAATTTTTCTTAGATTTTGCACAATTAACTCATCTTCTCAGACAGATGTTAAAGAGAAAACCTCCTACATGGTCCTAAAAGCAATACAAATCTTTAAAAAAAGAGCACAATCATTTCCAACTTTAAAGATTTCTTCAATAGAAAAAAGATATTGTAGATAGATGCAAGTGAATAATTTCGGTCAACAATTCTTTAAAAAAAAAATAGAACCAGATAAATCTGTGATTATAAGAGTGGTAAATTCAAATATTCAAAAATCTATCATCACTCTACACTAAAAGAAATTTTAGTTGTAAAGTATGAAATTCAAAGATTTGAATTTCATCTCATTGAATATCATTTTCTTGTGAAATTAAATATGTCAGCCTTTGATCAAATGCTCAATTTCAAGAAGAAGCAGATGCCAAATGCACAGTTACTCAGATTTCTCAGTGGTTTTCACAATACTCTTTCACCACAGCACATATAAAAGGCAAAGATAACATTCTCTCAAACATGCTTAGCAGATCTCTTCCAAAACCTCTTTCAAACTTTTTATAGATTATTCCAGTCATTTTCATGATGAATCCGACACCTTCTTCCTCACAAGCTTCATCTTTTACAAATCTTTTTTTTTCTCATTCTCAAAAACTCTATCTTGATGATGAATTTGATTTACCTGATGAATTTCTTACCCTCTCAGTGAAAAGTCTTCCTTCAAAGTTACCAAGATTTCTCACCACTCAAACCCTTCACTAAAAAGCCCTATACCTCCTACTAAAATATCAGTCCAAAATACTCAAAAAGTTTGGAGACTCTTCTATTCAATCCTTTGGTATACATCTTGAATACCCTTTCATCCATCCTTTTAAATTTCTTGATCCACTTTGTTTCCCAAAAGAAATAGTTTGTTTTATGTGGTACCTTTGTCATTTTCACTATATAGCTATTGAATTCCCACTCCCAAAGCTCAAAACACTCATTCAGCTTTTTCAACAATCCACTATCAACCTATAAAACACCAACTAGACTTCAATCATTAGCATCTCAAGTTTTTCTTCAACTAGTTCAAAATCATTCCACTTTGGATCAAATGGATAAACACTTATGAGAGACATATAAAAGTTTTTTTTGATTCTAACATTATTCTGATTTTTCATAGATCTTACAATTGTTTGGCAAAAGAACCTTAGTATTTTTCGTATGCAGCAATTTATAATTCCCAAGGTTATTCATTGTTAGATTCTCTTTTTGATCACTATGCTAAATACACTAAATTTCAAAGATAAATTTATGAAATGAATCACAAGATTCTCAAATAAAATTGGCTAGAGCTCCAAGATAATGTTCTATGGGAAAACTACCCTCATGAATACAATTATCAACTCAAAATTGATAAGAAGATTTATGAGACCAAATTTGATGGCGCATTGATAAAACCTCTCCCTGAAACCATAAAATATGAACTTGACCATGCAAGACCAATATAATAGAATCCTTACTAGAAACCTCTTGAAGTTCTCAAAGAAATGGAATGGTAAGAATCCCAAAACCCTTATGAAGATTTTGATCCAGATCAATGGTTAAAAAATTTGAGTTATGATTTTACTCTAGAAACAGACAACTAACACCTCAACCTCTCTCCAGAACACACTTACCACTATTTCAAATGATGTTGATCAAGTTAAAAATCCACTTATGGTTCTCCCAAACAAAAGATTCCTTGTTCCAGTCTAATTATGTATAATTACGTGTGATAATTTTTACTTTTTTCAGAAGACTCCAAAAGTTGATGATGATGCCTCCACATCAGGATAACTTTATGTCAAGTCTCATCCAACTTTATGTTTAGTCTACTTTTAGTCAAGTCATGTCTACTTTATATCATATAAGTGATGAGTCATCTTTACTTTTTTAAAATCACTTTAGCTTCATGTCAAGTCTTTTATAAGATCATGACTTTCATCATAATTTCATCTTATTAGGTTACTATTCTTTTACTTTTTCTTTGTATAAATAGTGTGCTCCTTCTCTAAGAAGGTATTATAAGAAAAGTTTAAGTTTCTCTTGTAAGAAATCCTTTTTTATAAAAATATATTTGGCTAAAAACTCTATTATCTTTTGGTAATTCCTTCATCTTTCTTCTATAGTTAAAGTTTTAATTTCATGTTTCTTCAATCTATTTCATAATTTACAGTGATACAAGTTAAGTATACTCTGTAGTTATCATAGTATTATGGATTCTCTGTATTAGAAAGGCTTGTAAAACTGTTAAACAAATCATTGATTCATTCCCTCAGTAAAAAAAAAATTACTGTACCAAAACCATACTAAAATAAGTTACTATAGTAAAAGACATATTTTTATAAAACTCAAGCCAAGAATTCGACGTTAAGCCAAGAAGGTGCCATAGTCTTTATTACTGATTAAAATACCTTGATTATATGTTTGATCTATGGAATGCTTATGTTTGGTATTATCTTGATAAAGCAACCGATCTGCATGCTGTTAAAATAGTATCAGATAGTATTATCATGAGTCTACCATCCAGAGAGCCTGAAACTGAAACCGTTAGTAACCAAAGCCTTGGCACTACTTATAAATGAGTTGAACAAAAAAAGATAGTGGGAAACTGTACAGCCCAATTGTTTAAGCCTATGAAATCTAAGAATTTTACATTGCTCTTAACATTCCTCTCGATTTTAACAAGAAATTTTGCCATTGTCATTGTGTTAGTTTGGCATATACCAGGCTGAAAATTCTTCTGATTTTTTGTAACATGTTACATTGATAGCCACTTCATTTGAGAGAAGATCATTTAGTAAGTCATCAACTCCAATAATACCATCAACATGAAAAAAAAAAGGTGGGATATATAAGATTTCTCAAAAGCAAATGCATTCAAGATGATTAGAAATAATTATCGTACCACTTAACAGTTCCTTCTACATCAGAGTGATAGTCCATCAAAAAGATTTTTGATAAATTAAAAGGAGAAATGAATTATTGTTGTTGGTGGCTTTAGTAATAAGATGATATTATAGCATGTCAGATCCTGATTTCTATAAATATGGAATCACTCAGCCAATTGCACCCAACTAAATGTTTCAATTACTTTAGTTATTCACCTTTCCTATAAATTTAAAACCTTGCAGATTAAAAGATTGCAGACCCTGATTTACACTATTGATATATCAAAGAAGCTGATTTAACAAGAACAGGGAAAATGGAATACCTACCTGATTCCAAATCCTGTAGCCAAGCTACATAGCAATTTCATCTTTGTAGTCGTGGTTGTTGTCATCGTGAGGGCTTTTTGCCGAGTTCGGAGACCCAGTCACGGAAATAGGGCTTGTTAACATCGTAACTCAGTGAGTCAAGGAGTTGATCGACGAGTTTCTCTAAAATCCATAACTCCGTTACTAGCTTTCTAAGATGCGACATTTCGCTTCCTTTTCATTTCACCAGAAATGGGTTTACTCCAATTCTTGTCCCCCTCCCACCTCTCTCGTCTTTGGGTTTTTTATAGTAATGTGAGTGAAAGAAGGAGCTTGAAATGAATGTAGAAAGGACAGAGCTTGGAGAAGAAAGGAAAATCTTTGAAGAAGACATCTAACAGAGAGAAAGAGAGGGAAAGAAAGGAAAAGAAAGGAAAGAAAAGAAAGAGAAAAAGAGATAGGGATCTCGTGATATAAAAGGAAGAAGCAAAGAATAAAAGTGAATTTAAAGAGAGAGAAAATGGGTTTTACAGAGAGAAAATAAAAAATGAAAGAAGAAGCGAAAAGAATGAGGTTTTATGGTTTGTGCTGTGGGCTCTCAGCTACGTCTAATCCCACTTTGAGAACAAAGTTTTTAGATTTCATATAATAAATTTACTTTCTATTTTAACTTTAATTGGATGATTTAAGTGAGTTAAAAAGAGTAATTTTCCCATTATTTTTTATCCAACAATGCTAATTTTTTATTGCAATATAAATTAATTATTTTGCATTCAAAATTCTTTGTTAGATTTAATTGTTTTTTAATTATCCAAAAAAGATTTAATTATTTTTAAATATCCAAAAAATGTTTTTAATTTATTTTTTATTTTAGAAAATGGGATTGGATATTATTCTTTTTTTATCAAATAAAATTATTAAAGTTGAAATAAATTAAAATAAATTGCTAATATTTTTCAAATATTAAATTTTTAATTTTAATGATTAAAATTTAAATTTATCAAAATTTAAATTTTAATAATTTTAAATACACAAAAAATTAATTAAGACTGTTATTAAATGAATGCATATATGAATATCTCTTTACTTTTTAATATCATGAATAAACTAAAAATTATAATGAAAATTGTCTTACTTTTCATAAAATTGATACATCATTATCTCTTATTTCTTTTTTAATTTCTATCACATGATTAATAATAATTGAAATAACATGTATTCTAAATTCAAGAAAAATAGTTTTTTTAAAATTCAAGAAAAATAGTTTTATCTTCATATATATATATATATATATTATATCTATCTTATTTCTTCTTTACTTTCTTTCGCTCGCGCGTGTATATTTATATATATATATATATATATATATATATATATAAAACTAATACTTTAATAGCATAACTAATACTTTAAGAGCCTAATCATCCAAAATTTTGTCAATTGCTTAAAAACAATGAAACAAATTCATTTTTCACAATTAAATTCAATTTTTTAAGGAAAGAATATAAAATATCATAAAAACTAAAAATACATATAAAATTATTTTTTTGGAACTTAAAACTTAGAATTTTGTTTAATTAGTTTATACAATTATAAATAATATTTAATAAATTTTGAATTAAAATCTCAATACATGTAAAAATTTTTATTTTTAAACCGTAATATTTTACAAAAAAATAAAAAAACAAATCATATGCTTGCAAATTTGTTTGAATTAAATTTAACCTTAAACTAATTACCATTTGTAATGCGTGAGTATACTAAAATAAAGGGGCAGTGAGAAAGCAAAATTAAAATTGCATGAAAATAATTAAGAGAAAAGAGGTGAGCAGGTCCATCATCTTCTTCCCTGCCTAAAATAAATGTAATAAGTAATAATTTTAAAGGTATTTATATTTTATGAGTGATTAGATTGTTTAATATTTTTATAAATAACTTCTTGGTAGATATAAAACAAAATTATGATTTAAGTAAAATATGTCATAAAAGTGATTTATGGTTAAAGTTTTTAAAAATTATGATTTTAAGATAATATATGTGAGATTATCATAAGGATATCATAATATATTTATATTTACATGTTTGTTATTAATGTTAATAGTGTTAATGATACTCAACTTACGGAGATATAAATGATATTTTTCTATATAAAATTATTAATAAGAAAAGTTATATTTGTTAAACCATAATTGTGAAGTAAACAAGGTTGATTGTCATGCTTGCCAAATCAGCACGCATTCAACCTTCATGTCACTCGCCCACTATAATCAACAACCAAACTCTTCGCCCGTTAAAGCCACTCACCCAATAATCATCGACTCTTAATCACCCATACCACATCACCACGCATGTATCATAGGAGATCTAGATAACAAAATTAAACCTTTCTTTTTCTATCTTGAGCTCCATCCTTTTTTTTCTTTTTTTTCTCTTTTTCATTTTTACGTCAACTTATTTGACTGAATTGAGTGTCAAAGTGCATTTTTTATTCTTCATTTTGACACCCTTTAACCATTTTTTATTTTTACTGTAGGTCCAATTCGTCTCTATATAATCATTTAGTTAAATTTTGCATCATCACTAAAAATTTTGTCAATGATATTATAATTATTACATTTCGTATAAAAATTTAATAAATTAAATCAAATAAATAAATCAATGAATTAACATATAATAAAATAAATTTAATATTAAATTAGACTAAATTCTTACATTAAAACTAGTTCAAATTCATCTCAGGGGAAGATCTTAACAACCTATTTATTTCCATTTTTTTTTTTACACAAAGTATAATAGATTAATAATGAGCCGTTTAGAAGAAGAAATGACGAGTCATAATAAGAAAATATATTAGTGATTACATTCATGCGAGGTTAAATTTTTTATGATGCAATGTGGTAACCTAGATTCCTGTACTTTTTAGTAGTACAACACTTATAAGCAAGCCACAAACTAACACGGATTTTGGAGCTTCTCCAAAATACTCAAATTGCCCTCCATAATCACATAACTGCCCCTACCATTAAGGCAAGAAAGAATCAAATATAAACTAATTTTGTTATATTTATGATATATTTATTTAATTAATTAATTTTAAAATATTATTTATGATCATTTAATAAATAAATATAAGTGAATAAAAATTAAATATATTCATAAATTATTTATAAGATATTTTATTATTTTATATTTTTAAATATAAATATAAATAAATAAATAAATTTTATTATATTCATAATTTATTAATTTAATCAACAAATCTATAGACTCCACTGTTAGTCCATTAATTTCAAAATTACTTCAAATCACACAAAATCTTCACTTGTTCTCTTCGACAAGCTTGTGAAAGTGAGTGAAAATGTCAACTTCAAATAAATATATATATTTAACGATAATTTAAAATATAATATCTAATACAATAAAAAATAATATAATATTATTTAACATTTTAAAAATAATTATATATAAATTTAATAAAAATTATAAATTTATAATTTATAATTTTATATTTATATAAATTATAATATATAATTTTTATATAAAATATAATATAAATACGTTAGTTTTAATATTTGACAGAATAACGAATACTCGAATAATGGAACTACCCAAAAGCCAGAAAGGCCAGCGGCAATGGCATCATGATAAGAAAGTGTCTAAATAGGGGTAATATGGAAATTTCGATGGGCCCATAGGGCCAGAAGTAGCTGGTCATGTGCGGCAGAGAGTAGCGTGCCAGCTGGCCGAAGGAGGAAAGACAAGAGTGGCATCCAGCGAAGCAGATGACGGAGATTCGTAATGACGTTAAGACGAACCAGTTTATTTCGGCAGTTTGGCTAGCATTTGTTTGTAATGTTAAGAATGGAGATATAACGGACGTTAAGAAGAGATGGTGACAGCAGAGGAGGCCATACTTGTCAGTGATGGCAGGGAAGGGGAATGATGACCACGCCATCTAATTCATGCCCGTTAACCAAATTGTTCATTGCCCTTTGTTAGGTTCAATTCAATACTCGAGGTGTACCCTAAAACATAGCACGAAAATAATATAAAAATAATATAATTTAAAATTTTAATTAAAATTATATATACATTTAATAAAATAAAAATATATTTTATATTTTTATATTAAAATAAATTATAATATGTAATTTTTATATAATATATAAAAATATATAAATTATTAATATTTTATATAATATAAATATATAAATTTTCATATATAATTTTAAAATTTTATTTCATAGCATGATAAGAAAAATTTTTTATTGATGATTAAGTTTATAAAAAATTTAATCACAATTTAAGATTAAACTCATACAATAAAAAAAAAAAAAACCCTAAGTCAATAAAAATTGAAACTATTTCAAAACATTTATAACAAAGCAAAATCTAGTAGTCGATCTTCTACTTAGTGCGTATAAGGAGTATTCATGGTAGTTCAAACTTACGATCATTAATGTCGAGATTGAATAAAGCTTTAGTACTCAACGATCATGTTAATTAGTTGTTTATTTTATTATTTCATTCTTTTTGGTATATTGAAGGTGCTGCAACAATTTTTTTCCTTTTTAAATTGTGTAAAATTATATCATTTTTTTATATTCCAATAAGGTATTTTGTACTTTACGAACAAAAGTTATACTTAAAATTATATTTATCATATTGTTTTTGTACATTCAAAATGTTATTTTTATAGTACTTTTCATAAAAATCGAATTAATAAGATTAATGAGAAAATGAATTTTTATTAAAAATATAAACAAATTAAATGTGAATAAAATTTATTATATTTGTAATTTGTTTATTTAATTAATGAATATTTAAATATAATTCGTAATCATTTAATAATATAACAAATCAAATTTATTTATGAATTATTTATTGAATATTTTATTTAGTTACATTTTGAATATAAATGAATTTAATATAAAAAATTTATTATGTTCATAATTTATTTGATTAATTAATAAATTTTAAAAATATTATTTATAATAATTTATTAAATTTATTAAGTAAATATAAATAAATAAAAATAAAAATTATTCACAAATAATCTATCAAATGCTTTATCTGTTTACACCATAAATTCTTATGAACAGAACTAATCGAGTCGACAAATCTTGATAAAATAACAATACTGAGTTACATCAAGTTGGTTAGCATTGTATAGTTGAAAACACAACGAAGCATGTGTCATGCAAAATTATTTGACACTTGGAAATCACGTGGCAAATGTTTTATATTAGGTCATCATTTTGTTTTCTTTCTAAAGTTTTTATATTGACCCCATTTTCTCCGTATTTTCTCAGCTTTTGCTTGACTTCCCACAGGCATTTCCGCAGAACCGCTGCCCACACTCTCCTATCAACCAGTTTTGTCGGTAGAACATGGAGACTTTTCTCGTACATTTTACTATTGTTATTTTCTTAAATAGAGCTCAGATTCAATTGAATTTCTTTTCTCTTAAAATATTTCAAATCAAGATGTTTAAAGTGCTATATAATTCTGCATATACTTGAAAATTTTCAAGTTGAAGTGCATCTAAATTTAAAACAACATATCAATTGATATTGATTTAACTGACAAAAAAATTTTATTCTTTTTTTTGTCTCGAGTTTGAATTTGCTAAAAGATTATAGCATAATAATTTTTTTTGTAAATTTGTTAAATTTAAAATAAATATATATATATTTTAATCGATTCAAAAAAATTAAAAGAAACCTAAAAATCTTTTATCATCCAAAAAAAATTTTAATTATTATGTGTTGACTTAAACTTTTTTTATCATTGATCAATTGATTAAATAATTACCTTGTTCCCATATATAACAATATTTTCTTTAATGTAAAATGATCCATATATAATATTCTAATCAATAATCAAGTAGTAAAAATTAAGTGATTCATCTTTTGAATTTGATTTTTAGCAACTATTTATGATTTATTTCAATTCTAAAAACATAAATTGTTGGGAGAACACTTTAAACAGTTGGGCTTACTTGCAAAAATAATAATAAGATTAACAGCATGGACTTGACAGGAAATTCTTCATTATAATAAATTCTTCATTAATGCATAATATGGACTTGAGAGGAAAGCATGCGGTAATAATTAATTAAAAACAATTAGCCCAAATTAAAAAAGAATAGAGTGCGGCAAAAAATGGTGCATCTCAACTAGAAGAAATTATTAGTTTTTTCATCCTAGGGATTGATACTGTAAATGCTTCAAAACCATGTTTTCAATAAAAATAAAGAATAAAGAAATTGAACTTTTTTCTAATGACTGAGCCTCTTCTAAAAAATAAATAGGATTTTTGAATACTTTTGAGGTGAAAAAATAATTTTTAAGAGTTCTACCAGATTGATAAAGAGTCTTAAGAATTATTTCTAATATTTGAACATTAAATTTTAAAACCATTAGAATCAAGATCTTAAAATAAATTTAAAATTAAATGGTATTATCTTTTGGATGAGTATGTTGAAGTGTTATAACCTTCCGTATATGTAATTGAATTTTTGAACCCTGTTCTAATTTGTAGACCCAAACTTGTTATTGTAAAGATCCTTAGTTAAGATTAGGTGCTCCTTAAAATAATAAATTTTTTAGGTTGTCAATCACACCTAGTCAAAAAAGATTTGTGATGATTTTATTTGTTAAATCTAATTATAAATTTATGGATCTATATGTTATGACACTTAAAATAGGATTATGGTAAAAAATAAAAATATAATGTTATTAGTATTATTATAAACAAACAACAAACGAATAATAAACAAACGAGTTTTAAACAAACTTTAAATGAGTTTGTTCACGAATGTAAATGAACCAAATATACTTTTGTTTGTATTCAGTTCGTTTAATAAATGAATATAAAAATATTGTTCAAAATTGTTTGTTAAATTTAATAAACGAACAAAAATAAAATATATTCACGATCAGTTTGTTGAGAACTCTATTCGTTTACATACTTAAAAACATTAATAAATTGTAGATGTTAAAATTAAAATTTAAAATTTACTGATTATCAATTCTTAAAAATAATTATAAGAATAAATTGAGTTAACTCCAAACTTAATTTTTTATTTGAATCTTAAATCAGTTTAAAACACTCTTTTTTGAATTGAAAAGAAAATAAAGAAAATATTACTCTTGCATTCTTACTTTTTTTTCCCTCTATTCTATATAATAATTCATAGGTAAAAAGAAGATAGATGTTTTAATAACTATGTAAAATTGAGATTCCTATAGAATTTAAAGGGATCATTGGTTGACATATGAGGCTTTTACTTCGAGTATTGTTTTGACTTGTTAAGGGCAATAATCATGATTTAATCAGTCGCTGGATAGTCTTGGCCCTTTGGTTAATGGTTCTAAACAATGCTACTACATCTTACAAACATGACAAACTCATTATAACAATTCCTTCACCATTGTTCTCAGAGCATGTCATTTGTACTCCAAATCTAAGGAGTCATGTTTTATGACAATTTTCGGCAACTGGTAATTATTTTGCTGCCAAAGTAGTCATTTTTCTAAAAAAAATAATTGATACAGTTTTTGTTCCTTCGTAAAGATAATCATTAAGTCTTTAAAACTTCAAAATCCCTTAACGATTTTTGTATTTAAAAAAAAATCTCATATGATTTGAAATCAAAGATTTTATAGAATATTTGCATTGTTCTTGTTGAGAATGTGAATTGTCCGTCACTTTGGCTTGATTTGATTGAAAAGTCAAAGCCTGAATTCTTTTTTTTTTTTGTCTAAATTATTACCGTTTAATTTAAACGTATGAAAATCGACCCTCAATTCTTGGTCGGTTTGTCTCCCTTCAGTACTGTCGCTCACAAACTCAAACTCAAACTCAAACTCAAACTCATTGACGGTTATTTTGGCTGCAAGTTTTACCTTGTTCTTTTACTTTCACAGTATCAATTTCTTACTAATGTTCTATTTTAATTTTTTTATTTTTGAAGAAAATATTATATCTTTATCTATTAAGATATCACCCTTTACCCGCTTTGAATTTAATTCAAATTCAAATAGTAATATCACTTAAATAAAATTGAATTTCAATGCAAATTTTAGGTTTAAGTCGAAAAAATCTTTTATCAAAGAGTCAATCAATTATAAATATTAAATTTTGAATTAAAATTTATTGATTGTAGATTTTTAAAAACAATTATATAAATAAATTGAGTTAAACTCCGAACTTACTTAACTCGTGATTTGAATCTTAAATACATTTAAAATACTATCTTTTGAATAAAAAAGAAAATAAAGAAAATATCCCTCTTGGGTTCTGACTTCCTTTTTCTCTATTCCTTATAATAATTCATGAGTAAAAAGAAGCTAGATGTTTCAAGAACTAGGTAAATTTGAGATTCCTATAGAATTTAAAGGGATTATTGGTTGACATATGAGGCTTTTACTTTGAGTATTGTTTTGACTTGTTTAGGGCAATAATCTTGAATTTCGTCAGTTGCTGGATAGTCTTCGCCCTTTGGTTAATGGTTCTAAACAAACATGAGAAACTCATATATAACATTTCCTTCATCATTGTTCTCAAAACTTGTTCATTTGTACTCCAAATTATTTTCTGCATTTTGAAATTATTTTGCTACCAAGAATAATATTTAAAGGTAGAAAATAGAGCTTTATAAAACATAACCTAACAGCTTCTCCAAGTCCTTGTTGTTTATAAACTTGAAGAGGTTTAAGAATGTTAAAGCAATAGTGTTAACCATAATTGGTTTCGATCAATCGACTGAGTCTTTCGTCTTCTTGCCAAAAGAGTGAAGACTCATCAAAGATTTCAGGTGGTTTTCAATAAGGATTCTACGAAAATGGTTTAGGCCTTTTAAATCATAACTTAAAAATAAAAATATATATGTTAAAATTTAAATTTTAGACATACTAAATATTATCTCAATTGAATGAATTAACTGAATTAAAATTTAATAAAAAAATATATTCGTATGACTATATCAGATGCCATAGGCATTAATCTAACTTGTTCCCTCTTTGGATGCCAACTTTTGAATGAAGCAAAACCTCTAATCTGACTTTGCCCACAGATTAAGACCCCCCTTAAAATCCAAGAGAAAATGTTGTAAGAAATAGTATGTTTTTTATGGTTGTGTTTTTTTTTTTTTTTTTTTTGCAATTTCCCACGATCTGACCTTCCATGTGAAGGACATGAAGAAGTGCAGCCGCAAAACTTAGAATGTCTTGGATTTAGCAACCTCATAGGAGGTGTTAGAGTACGGGCAGAATAAAATTTTAAGGATTAGATTGCAGAGAGACCCAATAATCATGGGGTCAGCAGCCACCATGCTCATGATCACATGAGAGAGATAAAACAAAAGAAAAATAATTTAAAGAAGTATTGAAATTTGGAGAAGGGGAAAGGGGAGATGAATTTTCCTCATGGTTTTGCCCGTTAAAATTTTGTGCTCAATATCATGTTTTCTTTTTTGTTATTATCGATTGTTGTCATCACTGTATATTACATCAAGTTCAACACTTTGGTATCGCATGTTACATCACATTTAACCCTTTGAAATGTTCAACTTTGCAATTTAATAGGTTTGAAGATGCAACATGTGGTTAAATTTTAATATTTGTAATTTTTTTTTTCATATTGCGATCTCCTTTACAAAAAAATGAGTTATTTCAAAAGGTTGGAAAAGATTGTAGCAAAAACCGGCAAATGCAGTGCCAAAAGGGAGGTTTCAACGCTGCTGCTGAGGCATTGAATCATGAAATGATGACCCAAGTTTTTGGTGGATAAGAGGGAATTTGTCATGGAGCTGTAAGTGGCATGTGATTGCCACATGGTAATGGAAGAGAAACCATGATTTTAGGGGGGGCTTTGCCACTACTGTGGAATCATTTTCTATAGCTTTTCTATATTCTGTCTTTTTTTTTCAACATGTTTACAGTCATTTCTTTTTCTCATCTTCAATCATTATTTCTCACAACATGAATTCTAGTCCCTCTAATCCTTATTGCTCTGTGATTTCTGTCACTACCCTTTGTTGTGTTTTTGATCTCTTGGAACTAAAAAAAAAAAGAAAAAGGTCCAAGTTTGAATGATGGTTTTCACAGTTGCAATATTCCGAACAATTATGGCTTGATTGTTGAACAATTATTTTTGTTATATTCTATTAAATAATTTCTAAAGGTACTTGGAAATGAGCCAAATATTTGATAAATTATAATTTATCTGTTATATTTTAGGCTAAAGATCTTAAGGATCACTATATGAATAAGAAAATTGATTGTCATGTTTTACATTTAAAATTTTACTCATTTAAAATTCCAAGGTAAAATACAGAAGCACCTTTGAAATTTTTGTAAAAGTATACTTATTACGCAATAATTTGAAAAATATCCTTGAGGCTTTGCCTTACATACAAAAAGAAATAATATCTCATTTGGTTTCTGAATTATTATATATATTTTAATATGATATTTAAACAAAAAAAATTTTTAATCAAGTATTTAAATTATATTTTTGTGTATTAAAAAATTTTAATCCTTAACATCGTTAAAAATTACTTATATGATATTTAATTATTGATATGAATGACAAGTGATTATTACATTACTTAAATGTGTCTGTCAATTATTATTTTAAGAAATAAAAAGTTTTTAAAATATAACTTTTAAGAAAAAGTTTTTTTATATTATTTTTTATTCTTTAAATATGTAATTTTATTTAACTCTTTTATTCAAACGATGTAGTTTTGATCTTAGTATATATGGTCAGAATCAGACTTTTATTTGTCTCTCTCTTTTTCAGAGCTTCTCTTATGTGATTTTGGCCACCATTGTCGATCATTGTGTCTCTGTCGGCTGTCGTACCTTGACGTCATCCAACCACCGTTGAAGCCTAATTCACCATGAACCCCTTTTTTGCCTTCTCGTCTAGGATCTAGGATCAGATTCTCGAAAATTGATCTTTAATAGCCTAGATCTGAAGTTGAAGCCATAGCTTTTCACTCACGTTTTGGTCCCCTACCTATATCCGATTGTTTTGAGTTTTCAGTATGCTATTTCCCTCATCATCTTCTCTTCTTTCATTGTTCCGATCTTCTAAAAAATCACGCTGGCCATCGCCAACCACCATAAATGCCGTCACTTTTGTCATTGGTTTTTCCCTCCGCCGACTACCACTCTAAGCCTGACCACTTCCTAAGAACTATTCTCTCCTCATGGATAACCCAAAAAAAAAAAAAAAATACACAAACCCCATGGTTGAAAATTTTCTTGGTCTACTTGAATGCCTTTTTCTTTTTGTTTTGCTTGCTGACAAGCTTGTGTAATTTTGTACTTGTGTTGATTGCTCGATGTGGAATATTGTTGAATTTGTTGGCTTTCGGTTATGTTGCATTTGATGGTTGCGTTATGGGCTTAGCAGGATTTCAAAACTAGGTTGGGCTGATAGTTTTTGAAATTGTTTGCAATTTGTGTATCTGTGAGTTGGTTTTTGTATGTAGGAAGGGGGTTCAAAAGGGGTGCTGATGACAATAATCTTAATTGACAGCTCTTTAAAAGATAAACGTGACAACCTTACATGATAGTCACGTATTATCTACGTCAACATTTAAATGCTATGTAAATGTTTTTTTTTTTTTAAAGGTTTAAGAATTGGGACAACTTAATATATGAAAATATAGTTTAGATATCTAATTAATTTTTTTTTCGTTTAAGTGTTGCGTTAGAAAAAATATAATAATTCAGAGACCAAATGAAGTATTATCCCTATACAAAAAAATAGTGTTAAATAAGTGTTTTTTTTTTTTTTTATAAAAAGAATTTCTCTATCCTTAAATTGCAGTGATTAGAGGAAGAATTTTTTTGTCAACTATTGTTAGTTATGAAAAAAATATTTTAACAATAAAATCTTGAATGCATTGATTTAATCTAAAAAATGCAACCTAAAAATCTCTCAATTAAATTTCCTCTAAGTTCAAATATGATAATTTTCTTTAAATTCAAAATCCATATGATTTAATGGGACAATGCCTTTAGATGATCTAAAAAAACCAAAGTAATTGTTATTGTAAAAGATAGTAGTACCCTTATTTTTGGGATGAGCAAGGGGGCTCCATTTATAGAAACTATCCGAAAACAACATGCAGATAAAACATGAGGTGAATGAGCGGCAAATGATCTAAGGCTTCAATGTCTGCTAAAAAGTGCTCCTGGATTCCTTCTGGGAAGAGAAAGAGAAAGGGAGAAGTGATAGGTTTAATAAAAAGGAAAGGGGGTGAGGAGCTTCCTTCATGGCTGGAGTAGTCTGTTTTGTCCTCAGCCCAATTTTGTTGTTATTGACAATAGATTTCTGTTACTTTTTTTTTTCTTTTTATACTTGTCTCTAATTGAGATCCTCCCCCATAAAGTTTGGATATTTTTGAAGTAAAAGGTTTTTTTGAGTAAGTTTAAAGCTTATAAATATGCTTAAAGACAAGATAATTTATGTTTATATATCATATTTATTTTATATTAAATATGTATAAAATATAAAAATTATTATATCATAGTTTGTATCAATACATTAAATATAAAATATAATTTTTGGATTTTACTAATATAATATACAATTTTATAAAAAATTTTAATTGTTTCATTTTCATATCTTTTTTATATTATTCCATCATGTCATATTTAAAATTGTTAAATTTACTTAAACTACAAAAAATAGAAAATCAATGCTCGATGATTGTAATCTATCTATACTTTTTAGTAAACACAAGATTTCTAGTTTATTGAGAGATTTGAAGAAGTGAAAAGGCACAATACACCCATTTTACACACTAGATTAGAAACAATTTTTGCATTTTGTTTGCATTTTGATTTTTCAATTTCTAATAATTTCTTACATTTTTACTTATATATATATATTATATGCGTGCATTCACTCACATACATAAAAATAATCATGCTTTATTATTTTTAATTTGTCTTAAACTTTTTGTATATAAATCTAATTAACTTTTTGTTTATTTTTGAATTACTTAATTTAATTTAGAGATCGATTAATTATGATTTAATTACTTTTACAGAGAAAATAAAGTATTTAGACAAACTTTTTGCAAATCATGTTCTTGTTTTCGGTTAATTTAATCAAATTTTTATTTAAAATTATTAAAAATTAAACTTTAATTTATTAGATTAAAAATTCAATATTATACACAATCGACGAAGACATGAATCTTTCCTTGCACATGATTAGTCGAAAAAAATGAAAAAGTTTAAAGAAGACATGGGCCTATAATGATTGTTTATTAGATGGCCCAATCAAAATAATAATGATTTTTCTTGGCTCATGCCACCAACTAATTCTCTTGAATAAAAGACTAAATTTTCTTTGTAAAAAATTTAGTGAGAGTCAAAAGCCAATACTTTCTCACCTACAGATTACAGCAAATAAAATATTGTTTATTGAAAGTTCGGGTGATAAGTTTGTGTATGATTACGTGAGCCTTTTAATTGTTCGAGTGTTGTAAAGGAAGTGTGAGAACGGTTGCCGCTTGCATTCTCCAATATCAGTATGATGCTATTTATGATTATAATTCTGTTCAAGAATTCAACCTCTATGCAATTAAAGCTAACCTCGATTTAGTAGGTTTTTTTCACAAAACTTTTCACTTTATCAGGAGATCAAACAAATAAAATTGAAAATAAAACAAACAAAAACAATATGATAAAGAACTACAATTATAGGTAAAATATAATATTAGAAATTGCATTGTTTCATCTTAAAAATCTAATTATAAATGTAGAAAGTTAATATAGAAATTGAAAATTCTAAGCTTCTAGAACGCCAACATAAGGTTTGGTTACTGAACCAATGTACAATCTTCCATTAAACTCATTAACTTCATTAATGGAGTTAAACGTAATTCCACTGTTTCCATCCAATTGCTTCTAAATATTTCCTTCTTGATCATACTTGATCCCAATAGGATCCGAGACATTATTCTGAATCGTTCCTGATCTCCCAGTGTTTAAAGCTACCCAAAATTTTTCTTTTGTATTTATAGACACTCAATTTGATCAAGGATTGGATCAATTGGACTTGATCTAAATAAGACAAGATGAGCCTATTTTTATTATTATTATTATTATTATTTTGATTTATTTGCTTTGAATTTTATTTTAATTATTTTTAATATAATTTTTGTTTTAGAAGGAAAAGTATTTGCTGTGAAATTTGAGGTTGATAGGGTTTGAATTGAATTCAAATATTGAATTCCAATCACAAAAGAAATTGGGATTGAGTAGAAACTCTTCTGATCAATACCTATAAATATAAGCTGGAACACAGATAAGAGGACATGAAAAACAAAGAAAATCGAGGCAAAAAAAAAGAGTGTTTAGAAGGTGTTAACAGCAATCTTAGAATTTTTAGAAATTTTTTGCAAAATTTTGTTTTTTTTTGGCAAATTTTTTAAAAATTTCCAGATCAATTTTTTGATGAATGTTTCGGCCAACCTTGAATTTTTCGACAAGATTTTCTAGTTTTCGACGTGTTTTTTCATATTCCGATAAAACAACCTTGAATTTTTTTAGTTTTTTTTTGCATGATTAAATTTAAACAAAATAATAAAAAAAAGCAATAAAATTTTGAGAATAAATATTAATTATCCAATGATGGAATTTATAAAAATTTCAAATGGTAAATTTTTATAAAATTCTTATGTGATAAATTTTGTCTAAATTTGACCTAAATGGTGAAATAATTTAGATAAAGTTTCAAAAATAATATTTAATATTTATTTTCAAACCAAAAAAATTAAAATATAAAAAACATAAAAATATAAAAATTTTTAGAATTAAATATAAATTACTTAAGGATGAGATTCTTAAAAATTTCAAATGATAAGTTTCTAAAAAATTTCTAGGTGAGAAATTTTCTCTAAATTTGACCCAAATGGTGAAATAATTTAGATAAAATTTCAATACAAATAATTGTATTCTTTTCCAAATAAAAATTTGATTGAAAATATATGATAATTATCCAAAGATGAGATTCTTAGAAATTTTAAATGGTAAATTCTTAAGAAATCTTTAGGTGAAAAATTTACTTTAAATTTGGCCCAAATAGTGGAATAATTTAGATAAAATTTCAATAAAAATAATTGTCATATTATTTTCTTTTAAAAAAATAATAATTTTTTTAAAATAGACCTAAATGGTGGAGAATTTAGAAATTAAAAAAAAATATTTTTAATTTGAACCAAATGGTGGAATAATTAGATATATTTTCGACCAAAAAACTAAAACTAATAAAATTTTTTTTGAAGACGGAACCTCTTCAAGATATTAAATAAAATTTTTGAATACTCTTGAGGTGAGAAAATATTTTTAAGAGTTCTATCAGATTGATGAAGAATCTTAAAAATTATTATACATATAAACTTAAAACCATTAGAACTGAGACCTTAGGATAAATTTAAAACCTTTGAATGGATATGTGAGAGTGCTATAATCTTCCTTACATGTAACCGACTATCGAATCCGGTTTTGGTTAGTAGACCCAAACTTATTTTTTTAGGGATCCTTAGTCAAGCTTAAGAGTTTCTTAAAAGGATAGATTCCTTAGGTGATCAATCATACCTAGTAAAAATCAATTTGTTAAATCTAACTATAGATTTTCGGATCTATATATTATGACAACATTAGTTTTAATGTTATCTGAAACTCTAAGTAACTGAGCAAACACTTCTGGATGATAGTTTCTTATCATCTTCAAGTCTAAACTTTAAAATTCTCATTCTAGTCGATTCAGCCACTAGAAGAAAAGAATTATTTTTGTTTGGAGTCACCCCATTTGGAAAAACTAAACCTTTATACATTACGTGTACTTTTTTTGTGTGGGAATCATATCTGAGTAGCCTCCCACTACTAACCGTGGATCTTAATAAGTAATCAACATACCTACAAAATCAGAAAGGCAATTAGATTTTTTTTTTTTTAATATGGGAGTGGAATAAGGCTTTAATCCTAACATATGATATTATATATCCTAACATATGATGTTATATTGGGAGGGAAATTGATTAAGTATAGAGGCAGAGAAAGAAAAAGTGTGGTCACTCCTCTGGAAGACGATGCTACTATCTGTAAACTAGACCATTCCAGTATTGCTATCAATGTCTAGACCATTTGTAAATCTGAATGGGATTCCTTCAGCCGCAGTAGCAATTGGTTTTGCCACGCCACCTTTGGGTCCGACCACAAGTAGGCCAAAGTAAGCATCTGCAATGTAGAGATGGCATGTTGCATTGTTGAATTTGAGATCCAATGGCCTTCCACATATTGGTTCAAGGTTGGGATTTGTTGACCCATCGCACAACTTCCTTTTCCTTATCCAACAAATAAATCAACTAGACATTAGTCAATTGGTTCTTAATTATTATTTCAACAACTAATCAAAAGACCATGGATAAAACAATTGATTAGTATACATGTAAATTTTTTTCAAGGCCTTCCTATGTTATTTCCATAAAAAAACCAATAAAAAAAGGGGTTTACAAGGAAATTATTCACTGGATATTCTCGATCCTTATGTCAAAGCTAATATTTATAAAATAAATTATCTTTTTGATCATCTAATATTTTGAAAATTTTTTTACTTTGATTTTAATTTAAAAGATAGCATTTTTATCACTATTTTTTATATTTAATTGTTAAAAGATAATATACTTTCAATTCACGTTATCATGTCTTAACGAGTGACATATTAGTGTTGATTATTTGATCATTTGATCATATCTACATGAAAAAAAAAATAGACTTTTTTAATATAGATTACAATTGTATTTGGTTGTAATAAATTTCATGTGGTCATATCTTTTATTAATGTTACCCTAATAGAAGCATAAAATTAGTACTTGTCAATAAATTGTTAATTTTTTTTAGTATGAAGAAGGTCAAAGTTTAAGATAAGGAGAAAGAAAATTTGTAAATACTTGTAGAAATTCACTTGCTAAGAGTGGTGGATGAAAGATTTAGACTTAGTGCAAGTTCAATAGTTAAAATTTTCTAATGATAAGGTGTTTACTTTTTTTATTGTTCTCTTGCGGCCATTTTCTTGCTGGTTGCTAGCAAACTACATATTTTAGCTAGTTGGAGCGAGACTGCTAGTGGGACCTAATCACCTAAACAAGTCTTGGGTGTTTGAAATTAAAAAAGCAAAAGATATAATCTTGTCCTAAAGAAACATTCTAATGATTAAAATTTAAGAGTCTGGAAATTTATGTTTTGAATTTTGGATGAAGCATGTGAAATTTATAACATGAATATATAGCTCAACATTTGTCCAAGGTCACATGTGGGATCAAAATGTGGAGTTCTATCTCTATATCTCTCCAATATGTCATTTGGGATCAAATCTTTTAATTATATTTTAATGCAATGGCCGAAAGTTTTATTGGCCTTATTCTAGAAGTGGGATTCATGACATTTACAATCATTTTTGGAAACTATTTCTTTTGAACAACTTTTTTAATTTGTTCAACAATGTGGAAAGCTGAATTCTGCTTATTAGATTCTGAATTTCTTTTTATTTGAAGACCACTTTGCTTTGTGCTATTGTACAATAAACATAACTGTCTAACCGTAAGAAGTTTGACTATCTAAATATAATTATAAATACGATTCTCGTGATCATATAACGATTTTGATATTATAAATAGAGCGGGGATATCAGTATATTTTGTATTCAGCTAATTAAGTCATTGAATTCATTCTAGCTACTGATCTTAATTTTTCAGCTATGCCATCCTTTGAGAAAAACCTAACCAAGGTTGATGTTAAGAAGCAAATGGCAATTCCTACTAACTTCATTGGGTATCTGCCACAACACGAAGGGGGGTGGATGATATACTTTCCAGTCCATGACGTATTTGGCAACGTTTGGGAGAGATTCGGGTATTATATTAGAAGAAGACGCAATTCTAAACTTGTTTTCTAAGAGGGTTGGCATACTTATGTCCTTGCTAAAGGACTCACACTAAAATTATTTTTCGAGTTGAAGAAAATGTTGCCAATGGTGATCCAAGATATACTATTGCAGCACAAGAAAAGAAGTTAGTACTTTTTGGTACGATCATTTGGTCTAAGGAATTCTAGTCATTTTATGGATAAGTTAATTGGGAAATGCTACTGTTGTTGTTTGTTGCTGCTTGTTGTTGTTTGTTGACGTCGCCATACTGATAATGTGGCCTTTTTTCTTTTCTAGGTTAAAGTTATGGTAGCATGATACTTTTTCGTTTTTAGGTTACTAGTATTGTATTTGATTTTGATAAATTTTTTGTATTTTTAATATAACTTTTATTTGTGTCACTTAAGTTTATGCCTATTAATCATATTTTCTTCTATATGTTCATTCAATTTTTATGATTCATTGTTGCTTTTACTATCTATTTTTTGTTTCAAATCTCTTCTACTAATTTCTTTATTAATACTTTTCGATCACACTTATTATCTAATAATATCTTTATTAGTACTTTTCGATACACATTTATCTTCACCATTCATATTTCTTTATTTAAAATATTTGATCATAATTCATTTAATTTTAAGCGCTTTTGTTTTTTTATCGTGTCTTGCGAATTATCATCTTGGTACAAGAAATGTAGTATCAGCTTTGGATAATGATTGGATTTCCCATTTACAACGGTGAACACACATGCCAATAGCAAAATTTGAGCACCAATATTTAATGTCAAGGGTAATTCCAAGATCACAATTTGTAGCAGACTACATTTTACAATAGGCAATGGAACCAAGTAGAGTGAGGTTTTGTTTTAATCTTTAACAATGTTAAAAAGAGTGGTAATGCAAAAAATCTATTGGCAACTCACATATGTTACAAAAAATTGTGGAAGAAAAAATGGCATGGGATGATTAGAGGAGGAAGGTTTAGATGTGTCCGATGGCAGCAAAATCAACCTAGCAGAACAAACAATTCTCCGAATAGCTGTGTCTTTCTGATGAAGTTCCAATAGCTGTGTCTCTGGATTGCATAACAAGGGTAATGTTAGAACACAACATATAATCTATTTCTGAATCTGGCCAAACAAGTTAGGTTAAGATTGAAACCCCTGTTATCGATTCGTTAAACAAATGAACAGTTTCACAAGCCGGTACTTATTTAGATCTAAACAAAGTCCCTCTCAAAGACTATGGAAAAGCCATAAACGATTGGGCACTATCCATGATACAAGTGAATGGAGAACCATCAAGAAGAAAACAAGTAAAAAATCCTCTTCTTTTTCTTCTTCTCCAAAACCTTGGTTTTCTCAAGTCCTAACCCAGGATTTAGGTTTTACAATAATCCTAATCAAGGATTATATCTTTACCAACAACCACATTACAAACCTCCTTTTATGAGGATTCAACCAGAATTTTCTCCGTTTGCTCAAGACCCAAATGAATGGACACCCATGAGCTATTCACAAATAATTTCTTCAGCTTGAAAGAACAAAACTCTCTAACCCAGAGATCAAAGATTTTTACAACCCCGAACTTGAAACACAAGTCTACAGTTTGTTAAACAATGTTTGAAAATCTCATCTCTCAGGAAATAAATCCAGCTTTTGAAAAGAAATGACCAAATTAGCTAAATTCTTAGTCAAACAGGCTAAAGAATTTCAGAATTTTAAAGAAATAGCTTTCCAAAGCCTTCTATCAACAAATCTGCTGAAACAACAAGAAGATATTGATTTCTTTGCTTTGGAAGAAAATCAATACAGTATTCAAGAGATAAACAATTTTTTGAATCTATATGAATATTTTGAAAAAGAAAACTATATTTCCTCTAAGCTAAACAAGCTTAAGAGAATCCTTCTTTTTGAAAAAGCTGTGGTATTCCTAACCAAGGAATTGTTCCAGCAAATTAATTCTTTCATTTTACGGTCAATAGAAAAACTATTAATAGAAAACTTTTCTGAATATTATACTTCTACTTATATGTATAATACTGCACTAGGTGAATTCATACCGAAAATCAAATTTCGACTTGATCACGAAACATTTGATGTAAAAAACATTGAATTTGGTTTAATCGAACAAATTAATGTACATCCATGGATCCAACTGTATGCTCCCGCATTATGACTGATGGAAAACATAATAAGAAATTGTGGGAAATATAAGCCATTGATACTTCATTATGCAAATCTTCGGGGATCATGTACACAAACTTTATTTTTTTAAGAGAACTTATGCACCTACCCTTTTTTTTTTTTGTTCCACCGTCCATAGAAATAAATGATGTTGCCAGGCTTAGATTGATTATTGGTGCATCAATGTGTAAGCTTTAAATGGACACAAACCTGAACATTTGGGTATATCCCAGACAGCAACGGGTGTCAGATTACGCTCTGGCTCACACAGTGATTGATTATCCTCATGGTTGACAATCATTGCAAGCATCCATGCACCAATTGTAACATCTTCGTTACGAAACATCTGAAAACTGCAATTCATACAAAATGGAAAAACATCATAACAAATCAGAGATCTAAAATAGTAGTGGATAAAGCGTCTTTAGTAACATTCATCTAATGTTATGAAATGGGCTGTCAGAGAGATATAACACGTTGCAAAATATATATTGGATTAAGCTTTCCTAATATTATCTCACTTTTCTTTATGAACATCTGCAATTTCGATTCAAACCAACCACTTAACCTTCTCGATCACAACAAAGGAGGAGGAAAAGATAAAGAGCTTGATCAACATGCGTAATTTTCAGTTATATTATATTGTCTTGAGAGAACAAGGTTGGCCATGACCCATATAGTTCAACAAAAGAGTTCAAACATTTGAGTAACATTTAAAGCTAACCATGTTGAGTTCAAAAAGAGAGTTGAAATTGGGCAAATTTGGGAAAGAAAATCTACAAAGTCAGCAAGTGAAAAACTGTGAACCAAAACATAGCCGAGGGAAAAAGAAACAATAAGAATAGAGAGAAATGGTTTAGCAGATAATTACAGGATTATATATAAAATCAATAAGCGTACCTGCTGTTTCTGATAGGAACCAAACTTGCAACAACATCAGTTGAAAGAGTATATATAGGACCATAGGCATGAAGAAAGTACTCCTTGCCTAGTAGATAGGTTAGTGGCTCATACCTACATCAATTTAGTCATATCTGATCACTCACTAGTATATCAATATCCAAAAGCCAACCCTTTTGGCGTCATATGCTCTAACATTGAATTTTGTTGAACATAATTCAAAATAGAGAGCTATGATATTCTATACTACACATATAATTACCAATAAAGGAGAGTACATAGGCAGAACATGATGCATGGTGCAATTAAGATGCATGTACTTGTGACCCAAAACATGAAGCCAAAAAAGCAGTTGAATATAGATATCTAAACCATAGATTAAAATAGTAAATATAACAATTCTAATCATTTCAGCTTAGGATCAATAAATACCAGACCCCTTTTCATGCATCCAAGACAAGTTTGAGAGTGTGGAGTTCTTTTGCTAATAGAAGTGATAGCCGACCTGCAAAACAATAGTACAACACTGTCAACTAGCCACATAAAAGTGAATTATGAAGGTAAAGAATACCACCCAACACATGCATAAAAGAGTCAAGAAATCAGGTCACCTGGCCTCAAATATATATCATCATCAGCTTTGACATAAAACTCAGAATCAAAGAGCGCATATGCAGCTTTAAAGAATGCTAACCTGAAGCAGAAATTCTAAAGTAAGGGATCTTCTTTCAATCGAATAACATGATGAATCGTTAACTAAAATATTCAAAATGAAGTAACGTTTTGTATGGGAGCTTACTGAAACTCCTCTATATCTAACAGAATGAAATCATCATATTCTGCAACTTCTTTTTTCAGCTCTGCCATCTTTGAATTATCATTTGTTGTACCAATTATAAACCTAAAAGCTAATCGTGTTGCCTCTTCCAACCTGAAAAACAAAATGAAAAAAAATTAAAAATTAAAATTGTTGCTTCTGGTTTTTTTTTTTTTTTTTCTCAATTCTTAAAAAATGTTACTTTGCTTTGACTATGGTGAATAAGAGTAACTTCTAAACAGAGCTTAATTGTTCTAAAATTTTATATACCATTGAAGGCCTTGACGATCCGAAGGCATTCAAGTCTCCCTCAAGGACTGTTTTCGATCGGTCGAATCGAACCCAGTTTGGATCCCAACAAAGCCCATAACTTTATGCCTCTTCATCCCGTGATCATCATCTCCACCAGCTCCACTTTTATTCCCATCCCCGGTTCTGTCCCAAAGAACCCAGATGGATCTGGGCCGGAGCTCCGACAACGGTAACCTGACCCACTGGAGGACAGTGGCACAGAGGAAAGAGACGATGGTGAAGGAGAAGAGGGCGAAGAAGATCAGGATCGTTGATCTAGTAGGGTGAGTGGGTGACGGTAAAGTGCGCGCATGGAAGAATTTGGGAGATGATGGCATAACTGTAATTTTGTTACCCGCCGTGGGCACAAGCTTTAGCTATATACTTGAAAAAAGACTTGTTGCCCTTTCAGCGGAAAGACTATGCAGGTCTTTACGTAATTTATTTAGGCAAATACATCATATGACAAAAAAATATATGATGAACATTGGCAAGCTTCTAATAGCAGATTAATTCAATTAAAATTTCAATCGTAGATTGATTCACGTCGTCTCAATATACAAGTGATTTTCTACTAAAGATTTTAACCACAGATAGACTCGATTGATAAAATAGTAGATTTAAAGTTTATTTCTTTCTTGACCTTGAATTCTTAGAGTATTTAATTCATCAAAGAGTTTTTGTCTTAGTTTCTTTCTTTGTTTACCTTGCGTCCTAGAGTATTTCATTCTCTTTAAAATATTACTTCTTTGCAGCTGCTTTTCCAATGACATTCAAGCCTAGTCTAAGAGAGAACAACTTGGATTAGATTTAATTTCTGCGGCGGGGCATTCTTGAGAAGTTGTCCCGATTCTAAGCCTGTCTTCCAGCTCGGTCCTAACTTCTTTGGAGCAACAATTACGGCTAAAGCACTGTACAAATAATCTACCGGCTGTCCCTTTGTACAGATACCTAATAAGTGATTGCCATTATACCATCGTTTTCCAATTCTTGCATATTTTTGTCTCCTTCAAGCTCAGTTTCCATTTTGGCATAGGCTTCATTTGCAGAGCAATTATTATCAAAAGGCTGTAATGACTTGGCAGATTGATCTCCTGCAGAATGAATGCCTTTATCAGTTGATTCTTGTCTGAAATGTTCAGTTGAATTAGCTTGTTGCAAAGATGATACATCACCTACTCCTGTATAACCATGGAGATCATATTTGTTTCTTCGGAACTTGAAGAATAATGAACTTTAAGAGGGGATCAAGATGCCTGATTGTCCATCTGATTTTTTAAATTGATAACGTCTTTTTAAGCAATATCGTTCCAGTGTCCAAGGTTTAATTCCTAGAAGTCTCAAGTATCAACAAAAAGAATTTACAAATCTATACATCCATACATGTCAAATCTTTATTGGCATTATCATGGAAATTCAACAAGACAGAATTAATCCACACCAATCAAGCATACACAAAGATCTCAGACTGACCACCTCCAAAATGAAACTAGCAAAATAGATTTGAAGTTGATAAAATGATACATGTGGCAAATTCATATCCCAATATTGAACACAACAAAGATTAATAGTTTCAAGCATTTTTATATTATTGAAATCAAGCCTAAAACAGTTCTTGTAATGGTTTTCTTTTTGAAATATGTAGCTTTCAGTCCAGACAATACTCTCAATTGGATTCTGAAGATTACTGTCTTTATTTTAAACCAAAATTACCAAACCTCTACTCAGGTTTCTTTCTCTTCTCATTTTTAAAATTTGCAAATATTTATCAGTTTGCAATCACAAGAAAAATGCAGATTATACCATGAGTCTAACAATTACTCCATTTACCAGGATGATGATTGTAACTTATATCATCTAACTGTTGGGATTCTAGTACTTTTAGGAATGGTTTTCTACAGATAATTGTTTTCGATTACTCCATAGCTGAAAGATTTTTGCAATGAGAAGGGCATACATTACTTTGTAATTACAGTTTGTTTATTTCCTTTGTATCTTGTATACGGTGGGGAGGACTAAGGAAATAGACCTGTGCTGACAGGCAGTCTATTGAACTCTTCAGCAACAGTTACACACAAAATTAAATCCGTCATATGTCTCAGCACGGTTCCTCTTCTGTTCATCCACCTCAACCTCTAATTGTAAGATCCTTGCATCTATGCTCTGGAGCAGTAGGCGTCCTATCAAACCAAAGTAAGCTTGGGCAATTTTCTTCAAATGTTCCATCGCAAATCTCACATTGAAATTAATGCGTAGTGCATCCTTTATTGTGTTCCAGCACCTAAATATTTTCTTTTCAGTAACTTGCTCAAGTTGTAGATCATCCATCTCTTTGATTGTAGGTCACAGCAGCACAGGGATTTATTAGACTAGTTGCAGAAACATCACCAAATACATCATTGATTCTCTCAACGGTAGGAATAAGAGACACTGGGAAACTGTATCTCCCAACTGTTGCACATCATTAAAAAGTCCCTTGAAGTTTTTATGTACCTGCAATGCCACCAAAGAGACTTAGAGACATATGTATACCACATATATGTTTTTTTCCCTATTTTGTTTATAAGGATGTACGGTATAAATTTCTGATAATTGGTTTATTCACTTTCTTGAGGTGAAAAAAGCTAGGAAACAAAAGCCTTTTGCAGCGATTATATTAGTCTAAATGAACTATTAATGAGGAAAAAAATAGTAGAGAGCGAAAAGCTTACAACTAAATGTCACATGTTATCAGATTCACATGTTGCTAAGAGTTAAGAACATCCAGCAGCATCCCTATCTTCTAAAGAATCAAATCTTCCTATTACAATCACTAATGCTATCTGTCAGAATCAGCCTCTTCATCTGTGACCTCGTGACAACTCCCTTTTAACTTTCCCTGCTATTTACTATCTTCTTTCTCATTAACCACATCAAGCAAAAGGAAATGACAGAATCCATAAAAAATGTTTTCCGTGCTACAAGTCTTGTGCTTCAAGTGATGACGGCAGGTATTGGATTTAAAGCTAGAAAGCCGGCAAAAAAATATAAGGATAAGCATGGCATATAAAAAATAGATCCTCAATTTGTCATTGACATCTTTAAGTTTGTGAGAATGATCTTCTTCATCGAGAGGCTTACAAAATGCCTATTGAAACTTAGCTTCATGATCACGATAATAGAGCCTTAATTTGTCATAGCCATTTAACCTCATAGAAAAACTTTACTAGGAAAAACGAGTAAAAATAATTGAGAGAAAGACATTTCTATTTCATTACCTCTTGGTTTAGTCGATGCTGCACATCACTGTCTTTAGTTTTCTCTTTTCGGAGCCTCATTCATTTTGTCCCTACGACCTCTTGTTCTTCATTGATGTGAAGCTTCTGATAGTTCCCCTTGACTCAACTGGTGCATACTGCTGAAAGTTCCTTGGATCAGCATGCATAATTTGGTCATGTAGTCCCATTTGTGAGGATAAATAGGAACTTGTAGCTTCTGATGTAGTATCCACCATATTCCCGATGCCAAATTTGTCTTTGCAGTTTGCGGATTGACAGATTCTAGTTGATCTGGACAATTAAATGATATAATAATATTAACCACAAAGATGTGAATAATTAAGCCATAGGTTATGAATCACAATACAAATGATAAGGTATGAATCACAATACAAATGATAAGGAAAACATTCCATTCAACTTAATGGGATACGAAAGCATATAAAATCTTGTTTGAAGAACATAAAAAGCGGATTAGTCAACTTTAACCAAAACAGAGGGAAAGGGGAACATACATATAGATTGAGCCTCTCCCTCCAAGAATCTTCAATGAATCCGGATGAAGAATAGACAAAACAAAAACTAAAAATAAGAGCTGAACATTTCACTTGGCTTAGATCAATGATAGGACGAGGCAAATACAATCTGGGAAATTTTAGGCGTTGTTCAAATTTATTCGTAACTGTTGCAAACATGTCTTTTACATCTTGCAAGAAATCAATTTTGTATATACTGGTCAGTTGGTTAACCTATCCGGCCCCTAACCTTTCGCAACCTACTGATGACAGTAATCTTACATAATATCCATAAGGGAGTGGTTGGCCTGAGAATTTAGCCTCAAGATATCAAAGGCAACAACAATTGGACCATTAATTCAGGGAATCTAAACAAATGTTAGAAATTCCGACATTTATAGTGTAAGCAAATTAATTATTTACTTAATCTCAATAATCAAATTGAGTAAAGATCCATACCTTGTTCTTAGCTTGGCGCTGCAATTGCTTTAACTCATTTTCTAAAGCTGAATGATTCAGAAATTTTAATTGCCAAAAATAATATACAACTACATTTCCAGATAAATGAAATTGAAATATGTAACTTAAAACTTATTTTGATAGGTAAATATTTTACTTAACTAGAGAGAAGAAGGGGAAAATCTTTCTAAAGGCAGAAGTACAGCTAATCATCAGTAAAAGATAAAAACAACTTACAACATAAAAGACACAACCAAGTAAACAGACATCACCATTCTGACAAATAAGAAAGTAATTCAATCTCTCAACGCTGATATAAACTGGAATTGATTGCACAGTCCGCTGCTTGGTTTTTGCTTCTGAATCTCGGTTTTGGTTTGCAATGAACTTTCAATTGCAGAGAACAGTGAATGCAGCTGCGAGAACCCAATGCTTGAGAGCAATTGAGAGAGCAAAGAGGGAAAATTAGTTTCTTGCATGCATTTTCTATTTATTTTAACAGTTTTAAGAAATTTATAGCACAAGATTGAAGAGATGGGTTTAGGGTCTTATAATTATGTACTTGGGTTTATAGCACAGGATTGAAGAGATAAAACTTGTCTAAATCTAACAATAAAACGTGCCAAATCATCGCTGAATTGAATAGAAAATGAAGAGTGAATTAATAATGACAAGCTAACACATTTCATACCGTATTAAACTTGCTCAATGCTGATTAGAAACTTATGTTTGATTTTCTTGAGCATAGCCACAACATCTGCCATATTGTTTCTATCCTCAGGTAACTCAGCTGAACATTTCAAAGCTAACTCCATGATGGATGATATACAATTTGCTTTAATAATGAAATATTCATCCTCTCTTCTTAATAAAGTGGCATCTGCAATATCAATCATTCCTTTAGATAAGGATCTTTTCATCCAATGCCTCATAGTCATTGTTTCACTAAAAATTTCATCCGTTGGCTTCTTTTTTGTAAAAGTTTCTATTAAAAGAATCCCGTAACTATAGATGTCACATTTTATGGAAACAATTCCCGCTGATCCAAATTCTGCATTTCAAGTATAATCGAAAGTATTATTGATCATTAACTAATTCTAAAAAGATTGTCTAACTTTATCATGTAAAATCCTGAATATGAAAAAATTGTAAAGAAAAAAAGAGAGAAAATAACCATAAGTAGTCGAAAGATCACCTGGTGCCATATATCCAATAGTTGCAAGTGTCATGGTTTGTCTCATGAAATCATCTTCTTCTAATAGTTTGGCAATGCCAAAATCTCCCAAATGCGCGAGCATGTCTTCATCTAGTAGTATATTACTTGGCTTTAGGTCACAATGGATTATAGGAGTTGGTTGTCCAGCATGAAGGTATTCTAGAGCTGATGCAACATCTATCATTATATTGATCCTTTGTAAGATATCAAGAAAATAATGTTCAGAATGTAACCATTTTTCAAGACTTCCATTAGGCATGAAATCAAGCACCAAGGCTTTGAAGTCCACATTGGAGCAGCAAGTAATGACCTTGACAAGATTGCGATGGACTATATTACGCATAGCTTCACATTCAGTGTCGAAACTCCTAAATGCTCCCTCTATCTGCAAATTGAAAACTTTTATTGCAACATTCATCCCATCTGAAAGCCTCCCTTTATATACAGATCCAAAACTCCCTGAACCAAGAAAGTTGGATTCTGCAAATCCATCTGTTGCTTGTGAAAGTTCAGCATATGAAATTCTTCTCCATGTTTTCAAAGATAACAAACCTTCCTTAACAGGTAGAGTTATACTCCTACTTTGGCGTTTTCTGTATATAATAGTAAAAACTATTGTTACTACAATAGTAGCAATTGATGGTAAACCATACCTTAAAACACGCAGTATGGTCAACTTGGAATTTCTGTGGATGCTACTCTTGCAAGGTGGGACTAGCAATCTAGATGGACCACAAAGTGCATAATTTTTCATGAATGATCCATAGGAAAAGTTTTGAAAACATCGTCCAGTGGGGATTTCTCCTTCCAATCTATTGTAGGAAACATTAAAATATTTTAGATTCGAAAGCTTTTCCAATGATTTGGGAATAACTCCAGAGAGATTGTTATTGCATAAATCCAAGAATTCCAAACTAATCAAGCCACCAAATGACTCAGGAATATGACCATGAAACTTGTTATTAGAAAAATCTAAAGAAACCAATGTTTCAGGGCCCCCAATTGTAGACACCATATCACTCATTAATAGATTCTTTGACAAATTCAAATACATTAGTGCCCTTAAATGTCCGATATCAAGTGGCTGTGAGCCGCTAAAGTAGTTTGACGACAAATCTATTTCTAAGATATCTTTAAGGCTCCACAAGGTTGAGGGTATTGCATAACTCAATTTGTTGGATCCCAAGTAAAGACTTCTTAAAGAAGTCAAATTACCCAAACAAGCAGGCATAGGTCCACTGAGCTTATTAAAAGATAAGTTCAGTGTATATAATCTCTCCAAACCACAGATTTTTTCAGGGATGGGCCCTTGTAACTCGTTAGTCTCAAGAGTCAAACTTTGGACATTTCGTAGTCCTCCTATTGTCGCTGGAATAGATCCACTTATTTTATTAATGCTAAGGTCTAAGAGAAAAATGTTGCTTAAGTTAGCGACTTCCAGTGGAATATTACCTTGAAGCTCACAATCAGAAGCTAAAAGTTCTTGAAGAGTTGTTGAAAGATTCCCAATGTTAGTTGGAAGAATCCCATTCAATGGATTTAGTGAAACATCTAGAACACTCAAATTCTTGCAATTTGCCAAAGAAGAGAGAAAGCTCCACTCGTGAGTGGCAGGTTCTGTGATAAAATGATTATCCGTAATTTGAAACCACTCAAGATGTCTTAAGTTGCCAAGAGTATTTGGAATAAGGCCAGAGAATGAGTTATATGCTACGTCAAGGATCCTGAGCATGGAAGCATTAGAGATGGAGTTGAGAATGTTTCCGCTAAGATTATTTCCCCACAGAATGAGCGCTTCAAGTTTTTGAAGCCTAGCCATGGGTGGTAAGTTACCTGTTAAAAAACTAAATCTTTTAGTATTTTGTGCTTACCACAATTTTGTCAAACAGAGTAAATTTGATAAGATAAAAGCTAAAATTGAAAAAAAAAAAGTTGAAAGAAAAATATTGTAATGTTTGTAATTTATGTTTATTTTCATAGAAAATTTTGTACAAAGAAATCAACCACCAATCCAATAAATTTTATTTTTAAATTTAAATAGTAAAATCATCTTTGTTTTAGAAGTGAAATATATTACTGTCATCAAGCTAATAAACACACATCACCAATTGAATGGTGTCGAAGAAGAGATTGAAATTCATATTTCATATAAGAATATAAAAATTTAAATTGTAAAAATAAATGAAAAGAGATTAAATCCATAGTATTTCTAGGATCTTTCAAATTTCAAAATTCATTTAGGTCCAATAAGGCATGTAATTGAATTTTGAAGTAACCCATTTAAATCAACATTTTTACTTAAGGGCAACAATTGCTTTAGGTTTTAATTTACCAATTGGTCTTGATTCAGATTAGGCTTATTTTCTCTTTTTTCATTTTATTTTATTTTAGAAATTAAAAAATTTAAAAAGGAAAAAAATAAAAAATCTAATTTCCTTTCTTTATCTTTTTATTCTATTTTTATATTTTATTTATTTATCTTTATTTTTTATTTTATTATTACACTTTATTTTATTTATCTGTCTTTATCTTTTTATTTTTACAATTTATTTTATTTATCTATCTTTTTTTTTTTACATTTTCTTTATTTATTGTTTTCAATTTTTTATCTTTTGTGTTGTTATTTTTGAAAAAATTCGGAATGAAAAATAAAAAAAAAATGAAAACAAGTTTTAATTGGATAAAAATAGATGATTAAGCTTAGAAAGATGATGACACATATCATCAAGCAATCTACCTGTTAAACTATTATTACGTAGATCAATAGTGGTCAGAGAAGAAATGTTGAAGATGGACGCTGGAATCCGACCAGTAAGGCCCATTTCTCCCAAACCTAGTATCTCTAAAATAAAAAGATTACCAATTTCCTCGGGAATTTCACCTGCAAATAAGAAAAACAATCAAGGTGTTAACTTGACTGCCTATTTTGTTTAATTATTTTAGTATATTGGTTTAGAAAATTAAATATTTTGCATTGAAAAAATGAAAAAATGAAAAAAGAAATAAAAATGCGTTTAGACTAAAGAAATCAATTAAAGCTCACCTTCTAAGTTATTTACACTCAAATACATTTCTTTGAGTTGTGTTAAATTTCCAGATTACTAGACAATGTTAATTTTTGAAGCTTGCTGCATTTGCCTATACTCGATGGAATATATCTGAATAATTCATTTATGAACAAGTTAAGCACTTCAAGTTTGGGAAGATAGATACACAAATCATCTAGCAAACTACCAGAAAAACTATTATGTTGGAGATAAAATCTCTTTCAAAGGGGAAATCTTGAAGATGAAAGATGGAATTTGACCGGATAGTTGATTGTATCCTAACTACAAAATCTCTACGTTGGACATGTTAATAAGTTTTTGAGGAATTGTGCTTGTAAAATCATTATTTCTCTTACCCAAGCCGTTGGACTTGTGTGTGGAGCCGAGCCAAGCCATTTTGTAAGCCATTGAATCAAAACCAGTTTTGGTAATTATTTTTTATTTATTTTATTTGTTTAAAATAAGAAATTATTTTTTAAGGATTAAAAAATTAAATTTATAAGAATATATCAAACTATTCAAGGATTTTGATTGATTAAACAAATTATAAATAAATTTAAGAAGATCTTACCACACTAAGGATCTTATTGAAAAATGAAATTTTAATTAATTATTGGAAGATTTAAAAAATTTTAAAAATAATTTGTCAAAATTAAAACTATTGCAGGATTTTTGTAAATTTTAAAATAAATTAAAATAAATTTAAGAATTCCTGCCAAACTAATGGATAATTTTATTTTGAAAAATAAAATTTTGTCAAACTATTAAAGAATTTTCATAGATTTAAGGAAAAATTTTAAAATATGTTTAAAAAATCTTACTAAACTATTAAAGGATCTTATTTGAAAAATAAAATTTTACAAAACTATTTGAGTATTTCATGAATTAAAAAAAAAAAAGAAACTAAACCTTATCAAACTATTTGAAAATTTTATTTGGGAAATAAAATCCTACTAATATATTTGAAGGATTTTATTGATTGAAAAAATAAAATTTTGAGAATAAAATCTGATGACGGAGCCTTTTTAGCAGTCACAGTAATCTTTTTGAATACTCATGATGTTAGAAAATATTTTTAAATTGCAACTAAACAATTGAAGTAAGGAAATTTTTTGAAAATTATAATTTTCAATTTAAGGATTTTTTTTAAAGATAATTTTAAAAGTTTAATAGATAAAACAAAATCAACTAGTATCATCATTTGGATAGGAGTTATAGGGATCTATAACATTTCTTACATATAAACATACTACCGAAATGACTTTGGTTTCATAAATTAAAATCTACGTCTTTAAAAACTTGAGTTAAGATTAGATATCTCTTTAAAAAGAATAAGATTAATTAGGTAACCAACACATCTAAATAAAAAAGATTAGTGGTAATTTTTGTATTTTGTTTAGTGATTAAGTTTACGAACTTGTATATTATAACACATATTTTTGTCATATATAAAAGATTAATTTCATATTTTAACAATAATTTTTTTGTTTAGAATTACAGTATAAGGTATCTTCAAATTTTGTTAAGATTTAATTTCTTTTTTAAACATCTTAATGGTGCATTTTCCTTATTGATTTGTTACATTCAAGACTTTATTTTTGAAATGTTCCCCACAAGAATTGAACTTAGGATAGTGTAAAATTGAAACTCATTTCTTTACCAATTGAACTAACTCTTTATGGGTTAATTATAGCTTAATTATTCATTCAATTATATTATCAACTCATATAACAATATGCATAATTGATAATCCTAAATACTAGTTCATCAAGAAAAAATGAATTTAGAGTTTAATATAATTGACTCATAAAATATTTTTAAAACCAAACATCTAGTAAGTTGAAATTTGAACTCCAATACTTATAATATTTTTTCTTATTTTAGGACAACAATGTCCTATATTAAAAAAAGACAAAAGTACAAAAATCAGGCCTTTTGAAAGCCTACATTTTACTTCAAGATTTACTTAAAAGATCTTGGTACTTTGCAAAAATAATAATTAAATATGATAATTTAAAATATAACATGATAATACAATACAAATAAAAAACATGAGGATGACAGGATTTAAAATTTTAACAAAAATCATAAATGAATTTGACAAAACAAAAAAATTGTATTTATAATTTATAAATCGACATAAATTATAACACAATTTATTTTTATGATATGAATATAAGAATTTTCAACCCTACAGTATTTCATTTTTTTTCCCATATTCACTGTTTCTTAGTTTTTGGCCTTTGGGTACAGGCCGTGTAGCAGAAAGGCGACAAGCTACAATTACCACCTTGTAACTCGGAAGTGTTGCTTGGAAGGAGAGAAAGTAATGATATGGGCAATGGAAAACAAGATGGAATTAGAGGGGTGTCAGAGAGTGGAAGGGAATCCCAGGGATCACCTAGGCCTATTAGATAAGGCCGCATCAATAGTGTGGAGAAAATGGGCCTGGCGAAGTCGTGAAAGAGAGTGACCGGTTTAATGATGCAAAGGAAGTAAGCCCATTAAAAGTTGAAGAAACAGAAGCATTGAGGGCTGGGAAGTGAACTTCCGGGATTCAGAGAAAGGCAAAAAGGTGGAAATTCAATGAGGATATAGAGGAGAAATTAATAGGAAGGGTGAACAAAAAGGGGAAAAGAACAGTTAAAAAAAATAGAAGGGAGGCATAAATCTCTGCAGTAACCGAAAAATCTGATAAGATTGCAAACGGTTCCATCTCAGACGGGGATTTTCGGAGTCGAAATAGAGTGTTATCTAGAGTTTGGGAAGAGCCAGAAGAGTGGAGGGAAGCGGAAGCTACTTGGGAGGTGGCCAAAAAACTGGGTATCGTGGCCAGAGGAGACAAGCAAGCGGTAATTCGAAAGATGTACAAGTTGGAAGGCAAGAATGATGTGTACAGGGGATGAGGAAACTAATTTATCAAAGGAAACGGAGGACATCTGGAGGCGGGCAAGTCGGGGAGGAGGTCTTGGTCGCGATACTATTGTATCTAAGTCTTTTTGTTTTATTCGTTGGTTGGTGGTTTAATTTATTGAGTTGTTATGAAGAATTTGTTAGTGGGGTGGTTGGTTACCCGTGGGATTTCTGTGTGAATTGACAGTGTTAAAATGAAGGTGAAGTTGTCAAATGTTGGCGGTACGTGTGGAGTTACGATTGCCCAAACAGTGAGGAAACTAATTATAACTCAAAATGGTGAAAAGGTACTCAGAAATCGGTTACCTGTGATCTTAGGAGATTATGGCCTTGTAAGATTTTTGAGTGGGTTTATTGCCTAGCCGATGGGATAGGTGATAGGGCTCTAATCGTTTGGAAAAATATTAATAAAGAAAAAAATTTTAAAGGAGAAAAAAGAGCACATGTATTTTTTATTTGAATAATTAAAATTTAATATTATTGTTTAAATAAATAATAAAAAAAATTTATTATAATATTTTTTTAATAAAGTAACATATGATATACAAAATATATTTTTCTATTTTTATTACTTTTCTTTATTTTCCTTTTCTTTCCTTTCCTTCTCCTCTCCACAATCTATGCATAGTGTAGAAGATAAGTTATTGACGGCTATTTTAAGGGGGTTTAAGCCAAAGATAGTAAGGTCAACGAGATTTAATTTCAATCATTCTTATTTAAGAAAAAATGCATCATTTACGTTGAACTTATATTATGTTTTTTTTAATTAATTTTTAAACTTTTATTAATGTAAAATACTTTAAAATGATCAAACAGTATATGCAAATAAAAAATATATAATAATAGATTGACACTAAAAATTTTCTAATTCTAATTGCTAAAATTGTGAACTAAAAAAGGAAAACAAATTTAATAAAATGTTTTTTGGCTTGAGAGAAAATTGAAGCCAAAGGCATACCTTCTAAATTATTTTCAACTGTATGTATTTCTTTGAGCATGTTTAAATTCAAAATACATTTTATAGCACTAGTCTTCAACTATATATATATTTTTTGGACTAAATTAATTCAATTTTTATACCTCAAAAAAAATAAAATTTAGCTAGTTTATGAAAGCGAAGAGAGGCTGAAGATAGGTTGCAATCATACAAATAAAAAATATTCTAGCGCTGAGTCTTATTAAGTTAATTTTGGCACTTAAAAATTCTAACGAAAAAATCTATGTAGAACCAAATAACTCTAAAAAGATTATGAACTAAAATAAAAAAAATTAATAAATAGAATGCTTTTAACATAGAAAAAAAATCAAAGGCAAAAGCATACCTTCCAATTTGTTTTCACCTAGATATACTTCTTTGAGCACGGTTAAATTCCCAATACTTTTTGGAATGAGCCCTGTGAATTGATTTATAGATAATATCAAACTTTGCAGATTGCAGCATTTGCTTATATGACAGAATATTATAGATGATAGAAAAAATAAAATCAAAGGCAAAAGCATACCTCCCAATCTGTTTTCATCTAGAGATAGTTCTTTGAGCACGGTTAAATTCCCAATACTTTTTGGAATGAGTCCTGTGAATTGATTTATAGATAATATCAAACTTTGCAGATTGTAGCATTTGCCTATATGATGGAATATTACCAGATAATTGATTCTTAGCTAAGCAAAGCCCCTTAAGCTTAGGAAGATGATGATACATATAATCAGACAATTTACCTGATAAACTATTGTTTTGTAGAGCAACAATGGTCAGAAAAGAAATGTTGAAGATGGAAGCTGGAATCTTACCAGTAAGGCTCATCCTTGCTGCTCTTAATATCTCTAAACTAAAAAGATTACCAATTTCCTCAGGAATTTCACCTGTAAACAAGGTAAATAATCAAAGTGTTAGCTTGACTGCATATTTTTGTTTAATTATTTCAGTATATTAGTTTAGAAAATTAAAAATTTTGCATTGAAAAAATGAAAAAGGAATGAAAATGTGTTTAGACTAAAGAAATCAAATTAAAGCTTACCTTCTAAGCTATTTTTACCCAAATATACTCCTTTGAGTTGCGTTAAATTTCCAATACTTTTTGGAATGAGCCCTGTGAATTGATTTATAGATAATTCCAAAATCTGCAAATTACAGCATTTGCCTATACTTGATGGAATATTACCAGATAATTGATTCTCAGCTAAGTAAAGCCCCTTAAGCTTAGGAAGATGATGACACATATAATCAGGCAATCTACCTGATAAACTATTATTTGTTAGAGAAACAATGGTCAGAGAAGAAATGTTGAAGATGGAAGCTGGAATCTTACCAGTAAGGCCCATAGTTGATGCACTTAATATCTCTAAACTATAAAGATTACCAATTTCCTTAGGAATTTCACCTGCAAACAAGGTAAATAATCAAAGTGCTAGCTCGACTACCTATTTTTGTTTAATTATTTCAGTATATTAGTTTAGAAAATTAAAAATTTTGCATTGAAAAAATGAAAAAGGAATGAAAATGTGTTTAGACTAAAGAAATCAAATTAAAGCTTACCTTCTAAGTTATTTTTACCCAAATATACTCCTTTGAGTTGTGTTAAATTTCCAATATTTCTTGGAATGAACCCATTGAATTCATTATTAGACAAAGCTAATTGTTGAAGCTTGCTGCATGTGCCTATACTTGATGGCATATAACCGGATAATTCATTTATGAACAAGTAAAGCACTTCAAGTTTAGGAAGATGGACACATAAATCATCTGGCAAACTACCAGAAAGACTATTATGTTGGAGATGAATCTCTTTCAAAGAGGAAATCTTGAAGATGGAAGATGGAATCTGACCGGATAGTTGATTGTTCGCCAAGTGCAAGATCTCTAGGTTGGACATGTTAACAAGTGTTTGAGGAATTGTGCCTGTAAATTTATTATTTCTCATTTTCAACTGTTCAACTCTATGTAATTTCCCAAGCCATGATGGAATTCCCCCATTCAAGCTGTTGAAGCTTAAGCGAATGAGCCTCAAACGATGCAATTGCCCCATTTCTTTAGGTAGATTGCCATAGAAATTGTTGCTGCTCAAGTCGAGAGAGAGTAGAAATGAGAGATTTCCAAGGTTAGGAGGGATTGTTCCTGTAAGACTCATGTTTGGGAGAGTCAAGGATGTGACCCTTCCATGTCTGACACCACAAGAAACACCGAACCAGTTACAAACAGAGTTGGAGGCTGTCCAATTGTCTGCTAAGACATTGTGAGGATCAAGGATATGGTGTTTAAACTCGAGAAGAGCAAACCGATCAGTGGTGAGATTCCTCACACTCATAGCTAAACAAGCCATGAAACATTGCATAAAGAAAAATGAAAGAAAATGGAAGTAAGTGTTGTTCATGATTGTAGGATGCGTATCAAGAAAAGAGTTCGAAAAAGGAAACTAATGTGATGAAATCGGTAGCTATAGGATGATCGAGGAAGAGGCCATAAACCTTGCTTAAATAGGGTTTGCAAGTCTAGTTCTTCAAAATCAATTCATGTGTGAAATTGAATTCACGAGTCTAGGTCCTTAGAAAAAGTGAAAACAATCACAAAATACAAAACAATGCGCAACACATGTTTAGTCGTTAATATTTAAAATTATTTAAATTATATTTTATATTAAATTTAAAATGTTTATTTGGAAAAGAAGCAAAATTCCTTTCTTTTTTTTTTTTCAATGGGAAAGAAGGGGATGATCAAAGGAAAAGCCAACTGAGCATGCTTGAAACGGTTATCATATGACATTGATAACACTAAGTCTTCTATGACGAGACCAAAATCTTTCTTTTTCAAAAAACTTTATTAAATTTCTTTTAAGACTTATCATTGGGGTTTATAATTTACTTTAGTTATTGACTCACTTTTCCGCAATCAATGGGATTGATTGGAAATTAAATATACTTTCAGTAAGGGATTTACACTGGCTTTCTCTCCTGCCTAGTTCTTTCGTCCTTTAAGCACTTTCTTTTGTCTTTTCATTTTGATTGAATGACGGAATTAAATTAAAATAAATTGCATCATTAGTTTTAATTAGTCTTTTGTAATGCTTCATTTCATATGTGACCTAAAAAACTTGATTTATATAAAATATTATTTTTGCTTCAATCAATTTTGTTATTCCATACTTTGGGCTATTTATAACATGTCCTAAAAAATTAATAGAATAAAAATACTCAATTTTATCTCTCAAAAATATTAGTCCAAAATTAATATATTGTCGATATTTAAATTTTAGAAATATATTTATATTAATCTTGGAAGTGTTGATCACGTTTTAAAAAGAACATCTAAGTTGATGGAATTAATTGGATTTCATAGTGAGGGTATATGTTGATTGAAAATATTCTTCACCTTTAAAAGAATTTCCATAAAAAATCATGAGTTTTTTTGGCATACCAAGAATGGAACCTAGTGCAACTAGGTATAATAATAATAATAATAATAATAATAAACAATGGCTATCTTAATTCACTAGTATAGTTTTAAATTTTGAAAAATAGTAAATGAGATCATATTTCATATGTAGAGTTCAATTCTCAAATTTAGAGATTGCTTAATTATTTTATACAATCAACTTTAAGAAGTGGTATTTAAAAATTTTATAATTCAAACCTCAGTATCTATAATATTTTTGTTATTTACAATCTCCTTTATTAAAAAAAAAAAGAAAATTTCAAAACCTGGAAATTAATGTTTGAAATGAAATGAACCAAGTTAAATGGACTTTCATTCAGCAACCAAATTAGTAAAGATTAATAATAGTGCCAAAACATATATGGAACCTAATTATTTATTGTTAGAATTGGTTTGCTGCATATTAAGACTCATGAAAAATCATTTCAATTTCAACCATTCGATGATATATCGTGCAACAAGCCTAACCTCGTCATTTCAGAGGAGCTCAGAAAGAGGGAGAAAGGTAGAGAGAGAGAAGATAAAAATGAGAGAAAAAAAATTTGGTTTTTATAGAAGCTTGAAAACCAAAACGATGTCGTTTTAGCTCAATAGGATCCGTGCGTCGACCCACAACCTAACTTGAGGCTCGCACACTCAACCCGGCTACTTGTCTTTTGTTTGACTCTTGACTGGTCCAATTAAACCGCTTAGACTAGACCAAACCGATGCCAAACCACCGAATCGACCAAACTAGCCCAAACTTATGTTGATCGGACTGTTGACCAAATCAGTTCAGGTAAAAAAAATTTTTTTTTGAATTTTTTACATATATTATTTTTATTATTGTAAATTTTATTATTAATATTTAGGCATGTTAAAAAGTTTAAATTTGTTAGAATAAAATTTTGTTGAAATAATAAATAATGAAATATATAGTTTAAATTTTTTATAATTATATTAATTTTTGTAAACAAACCTTATAAATAATTTTAAAATAATAAAAAATGTAAGAAAAAAAGAAAAATTTATTCAATGATGAGATTCAACGGTACTCCGAGTAGTGGTATTTATGAAATCTCTATGTGAGTATTTATAAAAGGTTTTCAATACAATAAAATTTTTTTATTATAAAATAGTAAATAAAAATTAACCAATAAATTAAAAATAAAAGTGACAAAAAATAAGGAAAAATGAAATTTTATATGATGACAAAATTCTAAAAGTATTCCGAGTAGAGATGCTTTAAGACATCCTTAGGTGGGAAGATTTTTTTAAATATTACCAATATATTGGAATAATCATAAAAAATCTTCAATATAATAAAATTACTCTTTTCTTTAAAAAAAAAAGATTTAAAAAATAATAAAAATCAATTAAAATTTCTAAAGAAGAAAATAAAATATGTGTATTAACATATTAGCATTTTGCATTACATGCACAATATAGTTTTTTTATGAAAAATAAATCGGAGTCTTCGAAAATAAGACTCTAAGGTATTTCAAGAAGTGATGGCTTAAAAATCTTTAGGTGAGAAAACGTTCTTCTAATGTTATCAATGTACTAAAACATTTTGAAGAATTATTTTAATAAAAAAGTTCTAATTTATTTGAATAAAAATGAAACAAAAAAATAAAAGATAAAAAAAATCAAAATTTCAATAATCAAAGGAAGTCAAGGAAGTTATTTTTCAAACATAAAAAATAAGATTGTTTTCATCAAAATCAATAGATAACACGTAATTAATTGGTACCATTTTAAACGTGCATTATGAGGGTGCCAATCCTTCTTTACATGTAATTGACTCATGGATCTAATCTGGTTTTTGTAGATTGAAATTTATCTTTTTGATAAGTTTAAACCCATTTCTTATAGTTTTATTATAAATTTTTGGGTGATCAATCACACCATAAAAAAGATTGGTTGCGACTCCTTCCATTTTTCTTGATTTTAAAATTTTTTATGTTGGACGGATACAAAACCGTTACTACATGGGTTTACATTTTACTTGGATTATTGACTTACTTTTCTGCAATTGATTTGGAAAGGCTATCCCATCAATTGGTTGATTGGAAATTAAATGTATTTTGAGTAAGGGATTTTACACAGGGTTTCTTCCCACTTCTTTCATGCCCATATAATTGAATTTCAATGAATTTTCTTTTGTCCATTTCACCTTTTGTCGCTTGAAGTTGGTGTTGAATATTTATTTATTTATTAATTATTGAAAATTTAAAGTTAAACTTATTCATAACTAAATTTTGATTATGAAATTTGAGTGAAACACGCCTAAAGTAAAAAACTATATTTTTAACTACAAAATTATAGAATTTTATTTTATATTTATCTAGCTAAATCCTCATTCATTCATTGATTTTTTTCTTAAATCATAAATCCCAATTCTTTATCATGATTTTTAAAATTTTTTTATAAGGCTATTATTACTATCATAATACACAAAACTTACATGAAGTTCTTTAGTGATGTTTGTGAAATTTTTTCTTAAAAATAATTTAATAAAAACTTTAATATAAAATTCAAACCGATAGATTGAGAGAGTTTAATGTGAAAATTAATAATATGTAAAAAAATTTAAAATATTGTTTATAATTTAAATTTAATTGGTACTTATTTAGTGGTAAAAGTTGTCAACATTTTTATTAAAAAAATTTATCTAAAAAATATATCAAATTTTATTAAAATTTTTTCAAAACTTGTTCACTTGATCTATATAATGAAACTTTTTACCTATTAGTTTTGCTTTTCGATTTTAGTTTTTATTTAATTATTTTTAGTAGGATATTTCATGAACTTCATTTAAAAAACTTCATTCAAATATTTCCTCACTACAATAACAATGGTTGGTAGCCATACCTTAAAACACGTAATATAATACCTTGGAATTTCCGTCATGCTACTCTTGCAAGGTGGGCCTAACAATTTAGATGGACCACAAGGTGCATAAATTAAAATAAAATAGCAATGTGATGATTTATGATGCACTGATAATATATAGTATTTAAATACTAATAATATATCTAATATAAATCCTTTCGCAATAAAAGTTTCCAGAACAAATTCTTGCAATGATAAGCTTCTATTTTGTAACCTTATACAGTTGGTTTTCATCTCATTTGCAATATGGCAGAAAACTGATGCCTCCAAAGCTGTTTATGGTACCAAGTCTCTGACTGGAATATCAGGAAACAAACGTGTGTCTTTTAGTAGTGAATCTGCTCAATTTCAGGCTTTATAAGTTTATCCTTATCTGATATTGATACGTAATAAAAATACACAATTTGATGGCTGTTTTTCTCTTACTTTTTGTTAGGTGTGTTTCTCTATCATAACCTTTGTTAATGTCAAATGTCAATAGCGGTAGTTGTAATTATGATATCAATAATGATAATGCAAAAGCTGCAACTTCAGCCTGAAATAATAATTTATAGTTAGATGCTTAATTCCTTTTACAAATGATTGTGAGAGTATGTTTTTTCGTATCAGTTTGATGCATTTAAAATTTTACTTTGAATGTAAATTTTTTAAGAATAAAAATTTATGTAACAAGAAAATAAGATTCCATCTTTATAACCAACGGAATTAACCTGTGTGAGTAATTAATTTTTAGTGATCTATACCTATCCCGTATACCAAAATTTTTCATGCAAACTTATAAAGAAAAAAAAAAAAAGGGAAGCAGATTATTAGTAAGATGGGAACATATTGGATATCAAAGGATTTAGGTGAAGTGATTGGCAAACTTGTTTTTTACGATTATCCTATATAACATTGATAACACTAAGTCTTCTATGATGAGTACAAAGTCTTTTTTTTTTTTTACAAATACTTTATTAAATTGCTCTCAAGATTGGTCTTTGGGGTTTATAATTTACTTTGATTATTGACTTATTTTTGGGCAATCAATGAGATTGATTGGAAATTGAATGTATTCTCAGTAAGGGATTTACACTGACTTTCTCACCTCCCTAGTTCTTTAGCCATTTGAGCACTTTCTTTTGTCTTTTCATTTTGATTGAATGATGGAATTATATTAAAATAAATTGCATCATTAGTTTTAATCAGTCTTTTGTAATGTTTCATTTTCATATGTGACCTAAAAAACTTGATTTACATAACATATCATTTTTGCTTCAATCAGTTTTGTGATTCCATTCTTCAGCTATCTATAACATATACTAAAAATATTTAATAGAAAAAAAATCAATTTTATCTCTCAAAAATATTGGTCCAAAGCTAATCTAATTGTTGATATTTAAATTTTAGAAATATATTTATATTAAACTTTAAAGTGTTCATATTTTAAAAAAAAAAATCTAAGTTGATGGAATTGATTGGCTTTTTAACGAGGATATATGTTCATTAATAATATTCTTCGATTTTAAAAAGAATTACCATAAAAAATCATGAGCTTTTTTGGCATACCAAGAATAGAACCTAGAGCAATTAGACGATAGGTATGTATAGATAATAATAATTATTAGTATAATGTTGTAATAAACCGCTATCTTAATTCTCTAACAGTGTTTTAAAATTGAATAATAGTAAATAAAATAATATTTGTAGAGTTCAATTCTCAAATTTGAAGCTTAGATAGTTAATTCAATCAATTTTAAAAAATGACATCTAAAAATTTTAAGATTTAAATTTCAGTATCTGTAATTTTTTTTATTTATTTGTAATCTCCTTTAAATAAAAAAAATTGAAAATTGGAAATTTAAATTTGAAGTGAAATGAACCAAGTTAAATGGACTTTCATTCAACAACCAAATTAGTAAAGATTAACAATACTGCCAAAAAAATATGAAACTTAGTTATTTATTATAAGAACTAAATTGTTGCTGAACCGTCAGATTAAGATGCATGAAAAATCATTTCAATTTTAACCATTGGATAGTATATGGTGCGACAAGCGTCACCTATTTATTTTAATTTAATTGTTGAGTTTTTTACTTTTAGTTCATTTTCATCTTAATCGTTGTTGTTAGTTTGGCTTGTCGTTTTCGTGGTTCGCTTATGAGGAGAAAGTCACACTTGATAATTTTAAAAAGGTTAATCCTCTGTTTCAGTGATTAATTCATGCTTTTTTGTTTAAATAAAAAAGATAATTTTATATAATATTGTTGAAAATAAAATAAAAAATAGTAAACTATATATTTGTTAGAAATATAATGCATATGCGAATAGTGATCATGACTACATTAAAAAATAGGAAAAGAGTTACATGAAATTTTATATGCGAAGTTCATGAAGTTTTTTATTAAAAATGAGTAAACAAAATTAAAATTAAGAATCAAAATCGATAAATTAAAAAATCTTATCACATAGGTCAAACATGCAAAATTTGAAAAAAAAATAATAAATTTTGATATATTTATTAAATAATCAATTTTAATAAAATTATTGATAAAATTTTTATCATTGAATAAGTATTGATTAAATTTAAATTATAAATAATATTTTTAATATTTTATATATATATATTATTGATTTTTACATTAAACTCTATTAATCTATTAATTTAAATTTTTTATTAAAATTTTTATTAAATCATTTTAAAAATTTCACAAACTTCACCTATGTAAATTTATTTAAGTTTTGTCCTAAAAATAATAGATGGAAAATTGATTGAAAAGAGCCCAATCCACTAAGATGAAAGAAAACATTAATGATCGTTTCAACAGTTGAACAAAAAACAATGGGACACTGTACAGCCCTATTGTTTAAGCCTGTGAAATTTGAGAATTTTACATTGCTCTTAACATTCCCCCTTGATTTTAACAAGAAATTCTGCCATTGTGGTCATGTTAGTTTGGCATATACCAGGCTGAGAATTCTTCAGATTTTCTGTGATATGGTACATTTATAGCCACTTCATTTGAGAGAAGATCATTTAGTAAGCCATCAAGTCCAATAATACCATCAACCTGAAAAAATAAGGTGGGATATATAAGATTTCTCAAAAGAAATGCATTCAAGATGATTAGAAACAATTACCGTACCCCTTAAAAGCTCCTTCTACATTCAGAGTGATAGTCCATCAAACATATTTGTGATCAATTAAAAGGAGAAATGAATTATTGTTGTTGGTGGCCTTAGTAATTAGATGATATTATAGCATTGCTATCAAATCCTGATTTCTATAAATATGGAATCACTCAGCTAATTGCACCCACCTAAAAGTTCCAATTACTCACCTTTCCTATAAGTTTAAAAACCTTTTAGATTCAAAGATTGCAGACCCTGATTTACACTACTGATATATCAAAGAAGCTGATTTAATAAGAATAGGGAAAATCAAATGCTTACCTGATTCTGAATCCTGTAGCCAAGCTACATAGCAATTTCGTCGTTGTAGTCGTGGTCGTTGTAATCGTGAGGCCTTGTTGCCAAGTTCAGAGAGGCAATACGAGTGAACCCCGATCGAGTTCACGAAATGCGGGCTTGTTAACATCGTAACTCAGTGAGTCAAGGAGTTGCTCGGCGAGTTTCTCTAAACCCCCTAACTCCGTTACAGGCATTCCAAGATGCGACGTTTCGCTTCCTTTTCCTTCCACCAAAAAAGCTAGGAAACGAAAGCCTTTTGCAGCCATTATATTACTCGAAATGAACTGTTAATGAGGTAAAAATAGTAGAGAGCGTAAAAGTTACAAGTAAATGTCACATGTCATCAAATTCACATGTTCCGAAAAATTAAGAACATCCAGCAGCATCCCTATCTTCTGAGAATCAAATCTTCCTATTACAATCACCAATGCTATCAGTCAGAATCTGCCTCTCCATCTGTGAATTTGATGATTTTGTGACAAGTCCCTTTTAACTTTTCCTGCTGTTTACTATCTTCTTTCTCATTAACAACATCAAGCAAAAGGATATGATAGAATCCATAAAAATGTTTTCCATGCTGCAAATCTCGTGCTTCAAGTGGTGATGGTAGATATTGGATTTAAAGCTAGAAAGCCGGCCAAAAAACATAAGGATAAGCATGACTACAAACAATAGAGCCTCAATTTGTCATTGACATCTTTAAGTTTGCGAGAATGATCCTCTTCATCAGGAGGCTTACAAAATGCCTCTTGAAACATGCAGTACTAGCTTCATGATCACGATAATAGAGCCTTGATTTGTCATAGCCATTTAAGTTCTCCCATATTTTCATTTGGAGAGAGCATTAACCTCATATAAAAACTTTACTAGGAAAAGCGAGTAAAAATAATTGAGAGAAAGACATTTCTATTTCATTACCTCTTAGTTTAGCCGATACTTCACATCACTGTCTTTTGTTTTCTCTTTTCGCAGCCTCATTCAGTTAATCTCTACGACCTCTTGCTCTTCGTTGATGTGAAGCTTCTGATAGGTCCCCTTAACTCAAATGGTGCATACTGCTGAAAGTTCCTTGGATCAGCATGTATAACTTGGTCATACAGTCCCATAGTGAGGATAAATAGGAACTTGTAGCTTCTGATGTAGTATCCACCATATTCCCAATGCCAAATCTTCTTTGCATTTTGCAGATTGACAAATTCTAGTTGATCTGGACAATTAAATGATATAATAATATTAACCGCAAAGATGTGAATAATTAAACCGTAGGTTATGAATCATAATACAAATGACAAGGAAAACATTCCACTCAACTAATGGGGTACGAAATCATATAAAATCTTGTTTGAAGAACATAAAAAGCAGATTAGTCAACTTTATCCAAAACAGAGGCAAAGGGGAACAGACACATAGATTGAGCCTCCCATCAAGAATCTTCAATGAATCCCGGATGAAGAATTGACAAATCACAACTAAAAATAAGAGCTGAACATTTCACTTGGCTTAGATCATTGATAGGACGACGCAAATACAATCTGGGAAATTTTTGGTGTTGTCTAATTTTATTCATAACTATTGCAAACATGTCTTTTACATCTTGCAAGAAATCAATTTTGTATATACTGGCCGGCTGGTTAACCTATCCTGCCCCTAACCTTTCACAACCAAATGATGACAGTAACCTTAATTACTTATCCATAAGGGAGTGGTTGGCCTGAGAATTTAACCTCAAGATATCAAAGGCAACAACAATTGGACCATTAATTCCGACATTTATAGTGTAAGCAAACTAATTGTTTACTAAATTTCAATAATCAAATTGAGTAAAGATAGATACCTTGTTCTTAGCTTGGCGCTGCAATTGCTTTAACTCATTTTCTAAAGCTGAATGATTCAGAAATTTTAACTGCCAAAAATAATAGACAACTACATTTTCAGACAAATGAAATTGAAATACGTACCTCAAAACTTATTTTGATAGGTAAATATTTTACTTAAATAGAGAGAAGAAGGGGAAAATCTTTCTACAAGCAGAAGTACAGCTAATCATCAGTAAAAGATAAAAACAACTTACAACATAAAAGACACAACCAAGTAAACGGACATCACCGATCTGACAAATAAGAAAGCAACTAAATCTCTCATTGCTGATATAAACTGGAATTGACTGCAGAGCCCGCTGCTTGGTTTTTGCTTCTGAATCTCAGTTTTGGTTTGCAATGAAACTTTGAATTGCAGAGAACAGTGAATGCAGCTGCGAGGACCCAACGCTTGAGAGCAATTGAGAGAGCAAAGAGGGAAAATTAGTTTCTTGCATGCATTTTCTATTTATTTTAACAGTTTTAAGAATTTTATAGCACAAGATTGAAGAGATAGGTATAGGGTCTTATAATTATGTACTTGGGTTTATAGCACAGGATTGAAGAGATAAAATTTGCTTAAATCTAATAACAAAACATGCCAAATGATCGCTGAACTGAATAGAAAATGAATAGTGAATTAATAATGACAAGCTGACACATTTCATACCATATCAAACTTGCTCAATGCTGATTAGAAACTTATGTTTGATTTTCTTGTGCATAACCACAACATCCGCCATATTGTTTCTATCCTCAGGTAACTCAGCTGAACATTTCAAAGCTAACTCCATGATAGATGATATACAATTTGCTTTAATAATGAAATATTCGTCCTCTCTTCTTAATAAATTGACATCTGCAATATCAATCATTGCTTTAGATAAGGATCTTTTCATCCAATGCCTCATAGTCATTGTTTCACTAAAAATTTCATCCGTTGGCTTCTTTTTTGTGAAAGTTTCTATTAAAAGAATCACGTAACTATAGATGTCACATTTTATGGAAACAATTCCCGCTGATCCAAATTCTGCATTTCAAGTATAATCGAAAGTATTATTGATCATTAACTAATTCTAAAAAGATTGTCTAACTATATCATGTAAAATCCTAAATATGAAAAAATTGTAAAGAAAAAAAAGAGAAAATAACCATAAGTACTCAAAAGATCACCTGGTGCCATATATCCAATAGTTGCAATTGTCATGGTTTGTCTCATGAAATCATCTTCTTCTAATAGTTTGGCAATGCCAAAATCTCCCAAATGCACAACCATGTCTTCATCTAGCAGAATATTACTTGGCTTTAGGTCACAATGGATTATCGGAGTTGGTTGTCCAGCATGGAGGTATTCTAGAGCTGATGCAACATCTATCATTATATTGATCCTTTGTAAGATATCAAGAAAATAGTGCTCAGAATGTAACCATTTTTCAAGACTTCCATTAGGCATGAAATCAAGCACCAAGGCTTTGAAGTCCACATTGGAGCAGCAAGTAACGACCTTGACAAGATTGCGATGTATCATATTACGCATAGCTTCACATTCAGTGTCGAAACTCCTAAATGCTCCCTCTATCTGCAAATTGAAAACTTTTATTGCAACATTCATCCCATCTGAAAGCCTCCCTTTATATACAGATCCAAAACTCCCTGAACCAAGAAAGTTACATTCTCCAAATCCATCAGTTGCTTGTGAAAGTTCTGCATATGAAATTCTTCTCCATGTTTTCAAAGATAACAAATCTTCCTTAACAGGTAGAGTTATACTCCTACTTTGGCGTTTTCTGTATATAATAGTAAAAACTATGGTTACTACAACTGTAGCAATTGTTAGTAAACCATACCTTAAAACACGCAATATGGTCAACTTGGAATTTTTGTGGATGCTACTCTTGCAAGGTGGGACTAGCAGTCTAGATGGACCGCAAAGTGCATAATTTTTCATGAATGATCTACTGGAAAAGTTTTGAAAACATCTTCCAGTGGGGATTTCTCCTTCCAATCTGTTGTAGGACACATTAAAATATTTTAGATTCAAAAGCTTTTCCAAAGTTTTGGGAATAACTCCAGAGAGATTGTTATTGGATAAATCCAAGAATTCCAAACTAATCAAGCCACCAAATGATTCAGGAATATGACCATGAAACTTGTTATTAGATAAATCTAAAGAAACCAATGTTTCAATGCCCCCAATTGAAGACAAGATATCACTCATTAGTAGATTCTTTGACAAATTCAAATACATTAGTGCCCTTAAATATCCGATATCAAGTGGATGTGAGCTGCTAAAGTAGTTTGACGACAAATCTACTTCTAAAATATCTTTAAGGCTCCACAAGGTTGAAGGTATTGCATAACTCAATTTGTTGGATCCCTAGTAAAGATTTCGTAAAGAACTCAAATTACCCAAACAAGTAGGCATAGGTCCATTGAGCTTATTAAAAGATAATTTCAATGCATATAATCTCTCCAAACCACAGATTTTTTCAGGGATGGGCCCTTGTAACTCATTAGTCTCAAGAGTCACACTTTGGACATTTCGTAGTCCTCCTATTGTCGCTGGAATAGATCCACTTATTTTGTTATAGCTAAGGTCTAAAAGAAACATGTTGCTTAAGTTAGCGACTTCCAATGGAATATTACCTTGAAGCTCACAATCAAAAGCTAAAAGTTGTTGAAGAGTTGTGGAAAGATTCCCAATATAAGTTGGAAGAATGCCATTCAATGGAATTTGTGAAACATCTATAAGTCTCAAATTCTTGCAATTTACCAAAGAAGAGAGAAAGCTCCACTTGTGAGTAGCAGGTTCTGTGGTAAAATGATTGTTCCCAATTTGGAACCATTCAAGGCGTCTTAAGTTGCCAAGAGTATTTGGAATAAGGCCTGAGAAGGAGTTATCTTGTAATGCAAGCACCTTGAGCATGGAAGCATTGGAGATAGAATTGAGAATGTTTCCGGTAAGATTATTTCCCTCCAGAATGAGTGTTTCAAGTTTTGGAAAATTGGTCATGAGCGGTAAGTTACCTGTTAAAAAACTAAACTTTTTAGTACTTTGTGCTTATCACAATTTTGTCAGAGTGTATTTGACAAGATAAAAACTAAATTGAAAAAAAATATAAAAGTTGAAAGAAAAATAAAGTGTGTTTATAAATTATGTTTATTTTTATAAAAAAATTTGTACAAACAAATCAACCACCAATTCAATAAATTTTATTTTTAAATCTTAAAGGAGAAAAATTATCTTTGTTTTAGAAGTGAAAATGTATTACTACCATCAAGCTAATAATCACATATAACCAATTGAATGGTGTCCAAGAAGAGATTAAAATTCATATTTCATACAAGACTACATGAATTTAAATTGTTAAAATAAATGAAAAGTGATTGAATCCATATTGTGTCCGGAATCTTTCAAAATTTGAAATTCATTTAGGCCTATTGAAATCAACATTTTGACTTTAGGCAACATTTGTTTTGGGTTTTAATTTACCAATTGGTCTTATTAAGATTAGGCTCATTTTCTAGTTTCTTCATTTTATTTTATTTTATTTCAAAAATAAAAAAAATCTGATTTTCCTTTCTTTATATTTTTATTTTATTTATACATTTTATTTATTTATTTATTTATCTTTATCTTTATTTTAGCTTTACACTTTATTTTATTTATGTGTCTTTATCTTTTTATTTTTACATGAGATGCATGAAATAATTTTACTTATTTAATATGGATATATATAAATATATAAATTAGATTCTTTTCAAATTATATTCAAAATTTTAAAACTCATAGCATATATAAAATTTATATAAATTAACTTGTCATTAAAAAAATAAACTTTCTAAATACAGCAAAAAAAATTATATCTTTCCTTTGGATATTTTTGTTTACAATAATATTTATACATCTGTAAGATTATATCAAATAAAAATAAATTATGCTTTTCTTAAAAAAAATAAAAATATATATTATTAAATGATAATTTAAATAATAAAAGAAGTATTAACATATTTTCACTTTAGTAATCTTGACTAAATTATTATGCAAAATATAAAAAAATGTTAGAAAATATGTGAAAAAAGAAAAAATAAATTGAAAAAAATTATTTTTCATAAGACTGAAACTGTTATAACAATAAAATATATCTTGAAAAAAAGTTATAAATAAAAAAATTGTAATAGTAAAAGAATATACCTTGAAAACAATTATTGAAAAAATGAAAAAATTGATGTATAATACATTACATTTGTAAGCTTAAATTTATACAAGAATTTTTTAGTGGTAATTAGGATTAAATATATAATTTTTAAATTAATTTTTGAAAATTTAAAATGGATATAATAAGTGATAAAGATAATATTAAATTTTTTTTGCATTTATTTGAACTATAAATTTAATAATTAGAGTTCAAATAGATATAATGGTTTTAATGATCTTATTATTTAAAAATTTAGGATGAAAAATTTTTTTATTTTCAAAATCTTATGTAAAGTTACTTGAATTTTTAATGTCTTAAGTAAATTTTTTAAATCAAGATAAAAAAGATTGTTGAAAGATTTAGATAAACTTAATCTTTATAATTCTTAAGCATGTTTGAAAGAATTTGATAATTAAATAAAATTTTTAAAAAAGTTATTTGGTAAACAATTAAAATTATTTATTAAAAAACAAAATACATATTTTATATTTTTGATTTAAAAAAATATATCTCTGAATTGATTTGATTTTCAATTATAATTTAAATAATTTTGATATTTGAATAAATTTAAAATTATCTAATTTGTAATTAAAAGATATTATCTTATTTTTAAAAAAATTATTTTATGTATCATTTAAGAAAATTATCCATATAAGCGCCTATGTGACAAACTTATTTATGTATATTGTTATATAATATATATATATATATATATATATTAGATGTGTCTTTATCTTTTTATTTTTACATTTTATTCTATTTTTCTATCTTTATTTATTTTTATTTTTACATTTTCTTTATTTATTGCTTTCATTTGTTTATCTTTTTATTTTTGTTATTTTTGAAAAAAATAAAAATGAAAAACCAGAAAAAATGAAAGCTAGTTTTAATCGGTGATTAAGTTTAGGAAGATGATGACACATATCATGAGGCAATCTACCTGATAAACTATTGTTTCCTAGAGAAACCTTGGTCAGAGAAGAAATGTTGAAGATGGAAGCTGGAATCTGACCAGTAAGGCCCATATCTCTTGCATATAACACCTCTAAATTAAATAGATTACCAATTTCCTCAGGAATTTCACCTGCAAACAAGGTAAACAACCAAAGTGTTAGCTGGACTATCTATTTTGTTTAAGTGTTTTAGTATATTGGTTTAGAAAATTAAATATTTTGCACTGAAAAAATGAAAAAAGAAATGAAAATGTGTTTCGACTAAATAAATCAAATTAAAGCTTGCTTTCTCTGTTATTTGTACCCAGATATACTTTGAGTTGTGTTAAATTTCTAATATTTCTTGGAATGAACCCATTAAATTAATTACCGGCCAATGCTAATTTTTTAAGCTTGTTGCATTTGCCTATACTTGATGGAATATAACCAGATAATTCATTTACGAACAATTAAAGCACTTCAAGTTTAGGAAGATGGACACACAAATCATCTGGCAAACTGCCAAAAAGACTATTATCTTGGAGATAAATCTTTTTCGAGGAGAAAATCTTGAAGATGAAAGAAGGAATTTGAATGGATAGTTGATTGGTTCCTAATTCCAAGATCTTTGGGTTGGACATGCTAATTAGTGTTTCCCTGTATAATTATTATTTCTCATTCCCAAGCCGTTGAATTTGAACCAATGTGTGGAGTCGAGCCAAGCCATTTTGTGAGCTGCTAAACTGAAATCAATTTTGGTAATTTTTTGTTTGTTTGATTTTTTTATTTGTTTAAATTAAAAAAATTATTTTTTAAGGATTAAAAAAATTAAATTTATAGAAATCTACCAAATTATCAAAGGATTTTCATGGATTTAAAATAAATTTAAGAAAACCATACCAAACTATTGGAGAATCTTATTTGAAAAATGCAATCTTACTTAATTATTGGAGAATTTCATGAGCTTTAAAAAAAATAATTTTTTTAAATTAAATTTCTAAAAATCTATTAAATTATTGGATAATTTTCATGAATTTAAAGAAATCTTTTAAAGTAAATTTAAGAATTCATATCAAACTATTGAAGGATCTTATTTGGAAAATAAAATCCTACCAATATAATTGAAGGATTTTATTGATTTTGAAACAATAAAATTTTGAGAATAAAATCTGATGAAGTTAGAGCCTCTTTGATAGTGACATTAGTGTTCTTAAATACTCTTGAGTTGAAAAAATATTAATAAATTTCTATCAAATTAAAAAAATAATTTTCAATATATAAATTATTTGAAGATTTTTTAAAAAAGTATTTATAAGGCTTAATGGATAATATGAAATCAATTGGTACTATCTTTTGGATAAGTGTTGTAGGATACTTATAACTTTTTCTGCATATAATTATACTTTTGAATTTATTTCGATTTCATAGAATAAAATCTATTCTTTTAAAAAACTTGAGTTAAGTTTAAGGCATTTTTTTAAAATGGGGCAGATTAATTACGTGGTCAATCATATTTAAATAAAAAAAAGATTAATAGTGATTCTTATATTTATATCTAGCGATCAAATTTACGGACTTGTATGTTAAGACACATATTTTTGTTATGTACAAGAGATTAATTTTGTATTTTAATCATAGTTTTTTTTTTTTTTTATAAATACGGTATAAGATATTTTCAAGTTTTGTTTGAATTTAATTTCTTTTTTTAGACGGTCTTAATGGTGCATTTTTCTTATCGATTTGTTGTATTCGAGACTTTTTTTTTAGAATGTTCTCCACAAGAATCAAACTCAAGTTAATAAGAAAATGACACTCTTCTCTTTACCAATTAAACTAACTCTTTATTGGTTAATCATAGTTTAAGTATTCTTTCAACTATATTACCAACTTATAAGACAATACACATAATTGATAATCCTAAATACTAATTTATTACAAAAAAAGTGAATTCAGGATTTAGTTTTGTAGGCCTAGACAACTATCTTTAAAAGTTAACATTTAATAAATATGTGGTTTGATTTTCAAAACCAACAATCCCTTTTTTATTCAAAAGTTTTGATCTCTTAAATACCAAAAAAAAAAAAAAACAAAACAAAAATACAAAGTCAGTCCTTTTGGGAGCCTGCCTTTTACTTCAAGATGTGCATAATATATCTCGGTACTTGCGAGAGAAAGCTACCAAATTTTCTGCTTTAGAGAAAGCTACCAAATATTTTGGAAAGACATAGTTTTATAGTGTTTGAAAAATCACTAAAAAGTTTTAAAATATATTGAAAATGAAATTCATGATTTTTTAACGTGTTCGATAATTCATTCCAAAGACCATTTAAATCAAAGATTTTTACATAGTTAAAAGCTATTTAATATATTCAATCATACTTCTTTAAGGAAAAATCTATCATTTAATTACATTGAACTTATATTATGTTTATTTTAACTATTTTTTGAATTTTTTTTAATGTGAAATACTTAAAAGTAATCAAAACATTTATTTAGTATTTAATTTTTAATAAAATATAAAAAATTTTTATAGCAAAATGCAGTACTAAAATTTTAAGATAAACATTATTTAATTGAAATTTAGAAATAGGTAGTGATCATATATGCTTGAGTATATACAAATAAAAAATATATAGTAATAAATTGGCACTAAAAATTTTCTAACTCTAATTACAAAAACTGTGAAATAGAAAAGAAAAACATATTTGTTAGAATGCTTTTGGACTTGGGAAAAAAACCTAGGCAAAGATATACCTTCTAAACTATTTTTAGCTCTATGTACTTCTTTGAGCATTTTTCAATTCAAAATACATTTTATAGTCTAGTCTTGAACTATATATTTTTTTGAACTGGATTAATTCAAGTTTTTTTCCCTCAAAAGAAGAAAATTCAGCTAATGATGGTAGCGAAAAGGGCTAAAGATAGGTTGCGATCATATAAATAAAAAAAATTCTAGCACTAAGTCTTATTAGGTTAAATTTGGCACTAAAAATTCGTAAGGAAAAAAACTATGTGGAACCAAATAACTCTAAAAAGATTATAAATTACTTGAAGAAACAAAATTACATAAAATGCTTTTAGCATAGAAAAGAAAATTAAAGGCAAAAGCATACCTTCCAATCTGTTTCCATTAAAATATACTTTTTTGAGCATGGTTAAATTCCCGATGCTTTTTGGAATGAGCTCAGTGAATTGATTTATATTTAATGCCAAATACTGCAGGTTGTAGCATTTGTCTATACTTGATGGAATATTACCAGATAATTGATTCTTACGCAAGTAAAAAAACTCAAGGTGAGGAAGATAATGACACATATCAGGCAATCTACCTGATAAACGATTGCTTTCTAGAGCAACAGTGGTCAGAGAAGAAATGTTGAAGATGGAAGCTGGAATCGGGCCAGTAAGGCCATTATATGCTGCACTTAACACCTCTAAACTAAAAAGATTACCAATTTCCTTAGGAATTTCACCTGTAAACAAGGTAAACAATCAAAGTGTTAGCTTGACTACTTATTGTTGCGCCTGAAGCAATAATCACAACAATACAGAAGCAATAGACAACAATCAATAATCAAATACGCAGAAAAAATAAAGCACACCAAGATTTACGTGGAAAACCCTCCAGTGTAGAGGGAAAAAAATCACGGGCCACCAGAAAAATCTTCACTATCAAATAATAGTTATACAAAGTTCTTCTCTAGCTAAAACTAGAGCTAATCAACAACTAGAGAAACAATTGGAGAAATCTCACCAAATAAGTGACTCAACAAATACACCCTAGATTTGTTCCTAGAGAGCTTCAAACCCGATCTTCACCGTTCAGAATGTAGAACCCTGAATCATAAACCTCCTGACAAGGTTCCAACTCAATCGGACCACGGATTGACTTCCGTTCAACCAACTCTCCCTTCTCTTTTTTCTCTCTCTGCTTTTCCTGGCTTTTCTTCTTTCTCTGCTTGGTTTTCAACACACACCTAAAACAACCCCACCTCTTTTTTATTAAGTAGCTAGGGCTTTGTGTAAAATAAAAGATCAAGGCCCATGGCCTTTACTTGGTCCAAAACTATTTACATGGGACTGGATCCCATTTTCCTAACAATCTCCCCCTCCAGTCCCATTAGAAGGAGATTCATCACCATAGCAATTTCATTTGGAACTTACCTTGGCCAGGGAACTTATTCCGGCCAAGTTACTGCAAAGCTCAAGCTTTTTCCTGGGAAGTATCTTAGTCAACATATCTGCTACATTCTTATCAGTATGGACTTTCTTCAATAACACCTACTGTTCTTCAATCACTGAACGTAACCAATGATATCTAACATCAATGTGCTTTGTTCTAGCATGGTACATGGTATTCTTACTCAAATCTAAAGCACTCTGGCTATCACAAAATACCACATACTCTTTCTGATTCAACCCCAATTCAAAAAGAAAACGTTTCATCCAAAGCATTTCTTTACATGCTTCAGTTGCTGCAATATACTCAGCTTCTGTAGTTGACAAAGCAACACACTTCTGCAACTTAGACTGCCAAGATACAGCTCCTCCTGCAAAAGTGAACAAATACCCTGAAGTAGATTTCCTACCATCAAGATCGCCTGCCATGTCAGCATCAGTAAACCCTTCTAGAACTGGTTGTGAAACTCCATAAGTCAAGCACATTTTTGAGGTACCTCTCAAATATCTAAAAATCTATTTTACTGCTTCCTAGTGAACCTTCCCTGGATTAGAAAGAAATCTGCTCACTACACCAACTGCATGAGCAATGTCAGGCCTTGTACAAACCATAAGATACATTAAAGAACCAACTGCAGAAGAATAAGGAATACTAGACATAGCTAGTTGCTCTTCCTTAGACACTAGACAAGATTTCTTACTTAGATGAAAATGGTTGGCAAGTGAACTGCTAACTGATTTAGCATGTTGCATGTTGAATCTACCAAGCACTCGTTCAACATACTTTTCCTGTGACAACCACAGCTTTCCAGCTCTCCTATCCCGGATAATGTCCATACCAAGAATCTGCTTTGCTGGACCTAAATCCTTCATATCAAAGGACTTAGACAATTGTTCTTTCAACCTGCAAACCATACTAGCATCTTGTCTTACAATCAACATATCATCAACATATAATAATAGGATAATGAAGTTACCATTAAAAAATTGTTTAACATACACACAAGAATCCGCTGCTGTTCTTTTATAGCTATGACTCACCATAAAAGAATCAAACTTCTTGTACCACTGTCGCGGAGCTTGTTTCAAGCCATACAAGCTTTTCTTCAATTTGCAAACTAAGTGCTCTTTCCCTTTCACTTCAAAACCCTCAGGCTGATTCATATAAATGTCCTCCTGTAAATCACCATGCAAAAATGCAGTTTTAACATCAAGTTGCTCAAGTTCAAGATTCAAACTAGCTGCCAATCCCAGTACCACTCGAATAGAACTCATTTTTACAACTGGAGCAAAAATCTCATCAAAATCGATGCCTGGTTTCTGAGAAAAACCTTTTACTACCAATCGAGCTTTGTACCTCACTAGTTTGTCACCATCTTTTTTCAACTTGAACACCCATTTATTCTTTAATGGCCTCTTTCCTGTTGGAAGTTTAACAAGATCATAAGTACCATTCTTTCGTAATGACTCCATCTCTTCTTTCATTGCTTTTAACCAGTGCTCTCTATCCGAAATAGCCTGCACATTTTGAAAGCTTTCTGGCTCCCCTTCACTGGTAACTAAAATAAAATCTGAACTTGGATACCTGGTAGATGGCCTCGCTCTCTAGTAGATCTCCTGGGCTGAGACTCTACATCACTTGATGCTGAAGGTAGCTCTCCCTGCTCAACACTCTCAGGTAGAGAGGATTGCTCCCCCTGCTCAAAACTAATAGCATCTGGCTCATCACCAACTGTGGCTAGCTCATTCATATCCCCAAGTTTTGTTTCTAGCTCATTTTCACCATCTGTGGCTCTTTCCTGTGAAATCCTTGTCGGTGTTGAAACATCACACTCAACAGTAACTCGTGTAGTCTTCTCATTTTTCTCAAGGTCTGCTATGGTTTCTTTTTCATGAAAGACCACATCTCTGCTTCTGACTGTCTTTCTCTTTACTGGATCCCATACCCTGTAACCAAATTCTTCATCACCATATCCTACAAACACACACTGTGTAGCTTTACTGTCAAGCTTTGACCTCTGCTCTTTTGGCACATGCATGAATGCTTTACACCCAAAAACTTTCAAGTGAGAGTATGAAGTATCTTTTCCTGTCCACACTCTTTCTGGAATGTCAAAGCCCAAAAGAACTGATGGTAACCTGTTAAGTAAATAACAAGCTATGTTGACTACTTCACCCCAAAATGGCTTTGGTAATTTTGCCATCCTCAACATACATCTGACTTTTTCCACAATGGTGTGATTCATTCTTTCAGCTATACCATTATGCTGCGGTGTTCCAAGTTCTGTCCTCTCATGATTGATCCCATGCTTTGAGCAATACTCTTCAAAGCCTTTAGATGTGTATTCCCCACCATTATCAGTTCGAATACACTTCAAGGGTAACCCTGTCATCCTTTCAACCATGGCATGAAATTTTTGAAAATACTGCAGTACCTGACTTTTGTATTTCAACATATACACCCAAGTCTTACGTGAAGCATCATCAATAAAAGTAACAAAATATCTGATACCACCTAATGACTCAACCTTAATGGGACCACATACATCAGAATAAATTAATTCCAATCTATTTTCTTTTCTCTGAGAACTTTTACGAAAAGAAACTCTATGATGCTTACCAAACAAATAATAATCACATGAATCGAGAGACATACTTTTGGTCAAGGGAATGAGAGAGTGCCTTGCCAAAACCTGTAACCCCTTTTCACTCATGTGTGCCAGCCTCCTGTGCCACAAGTTTGCTGAAGCATCATTTTCAACGGTATTTACCTGGTTACCGTTCAATTGCATCCATGTCTTATACATTGTGCAGCATAGTTTTCTCCTTGCAACTACCATAGATCCTTTGAGAAGCTTCCACTGTCCATTCTTTTATCGGCTTTCATATCCCTCCTTATCAAGGACATTAATAGCAAGCAAGTTCATTCTCATATCTGGAATGTGTCTGACATCCCTCAAAGTTAACATGCAGCCTGTACTAGTTTGTACAACAATATCATCAATCCCAACAATCTGCGACACACTCTTATTTTCCATCTTGGTATAACCAAAGTTTCCTGCTTTGTAAGTTATAAACAACTCTCTCTTAGGAACACAATGATATGCCGCTCCTGTGTCAACTATCCACTCAATACCGGGATCACTAACATGATTACAATCACCATGTGTACAAATCAAAGTAACTGAATTACTATCTGAATTCACTGCTGCAACATTATCATCATCTAAACTCTTGCCTTTCTCATCTTTTCGCTCTTGCTTTAAGATTCTACAGTTTCGTTTTATATGACCCGTCTTACCACAATGGAAACACTTCACTTTACCTCTAGATTTGGATCTATGTTTAGACTTACCACGGTTTTTTTAGTCCTAACCTCTGTCGATGTTTCTACCCCTATTCTCTGTGACTAGAGCTTGATTCCCAGGGTCTACATCTTTTTGCCTCGCTTCTTCATTAAGCATACTGTTCTTTACCATCTCCAATGTCACCTTATAATCAGGAGCTGAATTAAGAACAGTCACAACTAGAGTATTCCAGCTGTCTGGCAATGAACCCAAAAGAAATAATGCCTTCATTTCATCATCCATCTTAAGCTCCATAGTAGTCATTCGATTAAATATATCTTGAAAATCACTCAAGTGCTCTGTAACAGATCGTCCATCCCTGTACTGTAAAGTTGCAATCTTTTTAACAAGCATAACTTTATTCATACCTGTTTTCTCTCATACAATGCTGCCAATTTTTCCTAAACAATGTGAGCATCTGATTCCTGCACTACATGATGGAACACGCTGATATCAACCCATTTTTTGATTGTAGCCAGCGTTTTTCTACCTAGCTTCTTTCAACTTTCATCTTTCATATCCGCTGGTTTAGCCGAATCACCCAATACTGGCTTATACAAATCTTTGCAGTATAGATGATCCTCCATCATAGGCTTCCAAATTGAATAATTTGATGCTGTCAATTTTATCATGGAACCTGTATCACCTTCCATGATCTCAAACAGAATTTACTTCTATCCTGGGTTGCTTCTGTATCGATGTCTCAAAATAACCCTCGCTCTAATACCACTTGTTGCGCCTGAAGCAATAATCACAACAATACAGAAGCAATAGACAACAATTAATAATCAAATACACAGGAAAAATAAAGCACACCAAGATTTACGTGGAAAACCCTCCAGTGTAGAGGGAAAAAAACCACGGGCCATCAGAAAAATCTTCACTATCAAATAATAGTTATACAAAGTTCTTCTTTAGCTAAAACTAGAGCTAATCAACAACTAGAGAAACAATTGGAGAAATCTCACCAAATAAGTGACTCAACAAATATACCATGGATTTGTTCCTAGAGAGCTTCAAACCCGATCTTCACCGTTCAGAATGTTAAACTCTGAATCATAAACCTCCTGACAAGGTTCCAACTCAATCGGACCACGGATTGACTTTCATTCAACCAACTCTCCCTTCTCTTTTTTCTCTCTCTGCTTTTCCTGGCTTTTCTTCTTTCTCTGCTTGGTTTTCAACACACACCTAAAACAACCCCACCTCTTTTTTATTAAGTAGCTAGGGCTCTGTGTAAAATAAAAGATTAAGGCCCATGGCCTTTACTTGGTCCAAAACCACTTACATGGGACTGGACCCCATTTTCCTAACACTTATTTTGTTTATTTCAGTATATTGGTTTAGAAAATTAAATATTTTGCATTGAAAAAATATAAAAAGAAATGAAAATTTGTTTATACTAACTAAATCAAATTAAAGCTTACCTTCTAAGTTATTTACACCCAAATATACTTCTTTGAGTTGTGTTAAATTTCCAATATTTCTTGGAATGAACCCATTGAATTGATTAATGGACAATGCCAATTTTTGAAGCTTGCTGCATCTGCCTATACTTGATGGAATATAACCAGATAATTCATTTATGTACAAGTAAAGTACTTCAAGTTTAAGAAGATGGACACATAAATCATCTGGTAAACTACCAGAAAGACTATTATCTTGGAGATAAATCTCTTTCAAAGAGCAAATCTTGAAGAAGGACGATGGAATCTGACCGGATAGTTGATTGTGTCCCAAGCCTAAGGTCTCTAGGTTAGACATATTAACAAGTGTTTGAGGAATTGTTCCTGTAAAATTATTATTACTCATTTTCAAGTTTTCAACTCTATGTAATTTCCCAAGCCATGATGGAATTCCCCCATTAATGCCATTGAAGCTTAAATGAATGAGCCTCAAACGATGTAGTTGCCCCAATTCTTGGGGTAGATTGCCATAGAAATTGTTCCTGCTCAAGTTGGGATAGAGTAGAAATGAGAGATTTCCAAGATGTGGAGGGATAGTACCCGTAAGATTCATGTTTGAGAGAGTCAAGGATGTGACCCTTCCATGTCTGACACCACAAGAAACACCAAGCCAGTTACAAACAGAGCTGAAGGCCGTCCAATTATCTGCCAAGACATTGTGAGGATCAAGGATGTTGTGTTTAAAGTCGAGAAGCGCAAATTGATCAGTGGTGAGATTCCTCATAGTCACAGCTACGCAAGCTATGAAACATTGCATAAAGAAAGATGAAAGAAAATGGAAGTAAGTGTTGTTCATGGTTGTAGGATACGTATCAAGAAAGGAGTTCGAAAGAGGAAACTAAAGTGGTGTAATTGGTAGCTATAGGATGATCAAGGAAGAGCCCATAAACCTTACTTAAATAGGGGTAGTCCACATTTGTTTTTATCAATGGAATTGGAAAGTAATTTCAATAATTAAAAGATTTTCCATTGGTTCCACACAGGGATTTAAATAGCAGTCGTGGTCACGTTTTTGGTCGCATTGCATTTGTCGTGTTTTCGGATATAACGGAGATAATTGTGGTCACTACGGTCATCACGGTCGTGAAATTTTTTTTTTGTACAATTTATTATAAAATGTAATAATTATAATTATAATTATAAAAACTCTTATTCAATGATTTTAAAAATAGTTTATGACACTCTATGTTTTTTATTTTTTAAAAAAATTATTCACAATTTTATTTAGATTATAAAAACCATTCATATTTGGTTTATCCATAAAATTTTTCTTGGCCAAGTTCATATTCAATATTAATTCTAGACAAATCAAATATTAATAAAACATAATATGTTAAATACCAAGCATTTAATTTAATAAAATTACAAACTTAAAAATATAATAAATTCAAATTCCATCAACTATAATTATTGATACATATTTCAAATTTACCACATGGTAGAATGACGAGGAGGATCAGATTCTCTATTTTCACTTTGAGAGCCAAGTTGACTCCATCTCCATCCCTGAGACCTTTATTCTTGATACATTTGTGGTAACTGATACATTTGAGGTGGATGATATATTTAAGGAGGTGGAGGATATATTTGAGGTGGATAATAACCATATGGAGGTGGATAACCATGAGGAGGTTGAAAATTATGTTGTTCTGATGGATAGTAATGTCTTTGAGTACTAGTAGATGATTCACTATACTTAAAGTTACTAGAATTTAGACTCTCACCTGAAGATGAAGAACCTCTAGAAATTTCATAGTGGTGCTTCTTTGCTTTTCCTTTTGATGGAGCTGTACGTGCACTTTGACCCTCACTAGATTTAGCAAGTGGATTTCCTCCGTATTCTGCCATATTAATAAAAAGTCCACTAGTAGCAGCAAGCCCAAATTCTCTTCCAAGTGGGCTGTAAGGTCGATTTGCATCATTATTATCACCAAAATTTGCACCATCACCATCACCATCTCCATCACCATCATCATCTGGACTTAAACCACCACCATCATCACTCTGACTTGGTGTTGGACTTGAACTTGAATGAGACACATTCCTTTCTTGAGATTGACATGATCGTTCAACATTCATTTCATTATCAGAATTATTTGCAGGCAACCAATCAGAGTTTTGACCATCTAATAAAGGATTTTCTTTCTCTTGCAGCCATTCTGTTAGTGGATCATCATCTTCAAAAATATGGTCAAGGCTAATAGGATTAAAACTATTATTTATTTCATCAATGCTCATTCTTTTTTGATATCTCATCCTCAACCTCATGTTATAATAGGTATATACAAGTTTCTGGAGTCTTTCAAACTTCAATTTGTTTCTTGCTTTGGTGTGAATATAGCTAAATGTGCTCCAATTACGTTCACAATTTGATGCAGATGTTGTTTGACTAAGCATTTTGATTGCTAGTTTTTGTAATACAGGAACACAAGTGCCATATATCATCCACCACTCAGCTGTATAAAATTATTTAAATTAAATTTCAATGGGCTATACAATTAAATAATATAAATAAATTATAATTATTTAACTTACTATTTACTTGGATTCATTTGCTTCCAAGCTCTTTGTGCTTGTGGACTACCAAATGTTTCATGCTTGTCTCGAAATAATAACAACTACATCGATTGAAAATACAATAATAAATGAATAAATAAAAAATAATTTAATTTTTAATACATAAAACAAATGTTAAAGTTATAAAATAGTATTAAATACTAACCTGATTAATCATTCTGATTTGAGTATCTATCGAAGGTTCTAATCTTTCAATAACTGCTTTTATACCTTCTAATGTTTTCTTAAATACATTTGCAGAATGTTCCACTCCAAATTGAAATTGTGGATTTAGATAATAACCTAAACATAATTTATAACAATATTATATTAAAGTAATAAAAAATAAATATATAAGCAATTTAAGTATAAAAAATAAACATATTTTTTAAATACCATCTATATTCTTGGTTTACTTACCAGCTGAATGCAAGTCAGAGTTCATGAAACTCCATCTATTGTCAATAATCTTTTCATATTCAGCAGAATAACGACAAGTTTGTTGAATTGCTTGTTTAGCTCTATCCACAGCCTCGTAAATAAAGCCCATTGTTGGTTTTTCATCACCATCCACAAGGCCCAACACTTTTACTAAAGGCTCATAAACTTTTATTATATCACCTGCTTTTTTTCAAAAATCTTTTCCCAAAATGATTTTTTTGACTTCATAAGCAGGTCCTGATTTTTGTTGTCCCCATTTTGAATCTTTAAATTCCTATATATTCATCAATAAATTTTTAGAGTGATATATTTTAAATTAATATTTTAAAACAATAATATCATAAAAAGATGCTAGATTTAAATAATTGTACTAATTACTAAGTACTAACCTTTGAATTGAACATCTCTCCCAAACTTTGCTTTTGCCGCATTATTTCTTCTAATTATTGAAATGAGTGGCAAATCGGGTAAGAGCAGGACGAAGTATTTGCTTCCCTTGTGTATATTTCTTCATCAAATTAACAGTCCAAATGTGATTGTATATAAAACAAGTCACTTTCTTTGCATCATCCAAAACCTTTGCCACATTTTTTTTCCTCTCAATATCTTCAAGGCACAAGTCCAAACAATGAGCTGAACATGCTATCCAATACAAATGTTTTCTCTTTTCCATTAGTCTTTTTCCTGCGGCCTTAAGTGTTGCCTCGTTATCAGTGACTATTTGAACAATGTATTTTTTCCCAATTTCTTCCACAACTTCATCTAATAATCTGTAGTAAAAGTTTGTATCTCTACTACGAACACTTGAGACATCTCTAGATTTCCAAAAAATAGTCCCTTTACTACAGTAAACAAGAAAATTAATGATATGCATTTGATTCAAACTATTAGTCCAACCATCACACATCAAAGTGACACCCAATTCATTCCAATAAGCTTTTAATCCATTAACCCATTCATGAACTTGTTGATACTCAGACTCTAAATACACATCTGAGACCTCATAAGGTATTGGAAGTCTTACATGTTGGCCAACTTCTGCTACCACAGAAATCAAATTATGCAACCATGGGAAATTTGCTAATTGAAAAGGAAGTCGATTATATATAAAAAATTTTGATACTGATTCACCCATTTTTCTTCTTAATGTCTTGAGAAATGAATCACTTACTTTTGGTTGTCTTGAACTTTTACTTCTAACCAATTTAAGAACAGCTCCCTTTAATGAAAATTCAGACTCATTTAGAGTTGATTTCCTTATTCTTTCTTCAAAATATTCAACAATTGAACCATGAGAGCTTCATCCTTCTTCATATATGTTACTCCAACCACTAGTTCTTTGTCTGAATTCTTGTCTTCTGTGCCACTCATGTTGTGATTAGATACTATCTCGCACGACTTGTCTAGTAGCAATGTCTTCATCAATAAATCCTTCATAATCATCTTCCCCTCTTAACTATGATAAAAATTCATTTTTTCTTCTTTTGTTGTTAGCTTTTTTTGATTTGCTTTCTTGAAGGAGTTTCATCATACTTTCTCTTACTATACCTATTAATAATATAGTTAAAAAAAAAGAGAAAATTAGTTGCACATGCTTATGTAATTTTATAATTTTTATTAAGAAATTAACAATAATATTTTCAAAGAAATTAAAAAAACATAACATACTAGTAACGTTGGGGCATGGTGCAACATTGCCAGTTTTATGAGCAATGTGTTCTTTGAAACGTGTTATTCCTCCTTTTACAACTTTACCACAAAGTTTACATGAAACATTTCCTCTTGTATTTGGCATAGGTGTTCTAAAATGCCAACCTATATCATCACTTGGCGCACCCTCTACTCCTTTACTCGGGAATTCTTCACGTGGTGGCATACTTGCTATTTTGTATAAAAACAAAATAAACTTATATTTAGAAATATTAATATTACTTATTACATCATTAAAAATTGATTTTACGCTAAATTTTTTAATTTTTAGTTTTTAATCTTAAGAATATTATTAAATAACTTAATCTTTTTTATGCACTAATTGATATTAATTTTTTTATCACAAATAACTTCAAATAATTATATAATAAATACAATCTTCAATAATTACACAAAAATAATAAGAATTAATCTAATATCAAAAGAATTGACAACAATCAAAATATCAAAACAACAAAAATTATTAAATTTCATATACAAAATTATAAATTAATATCTAACACAATCAAAATATAATATTTAATTTTAATTAATTTTTGTCTAACTTATATAAAAAATTTATCAACAATTTTCATCTACAATATCTATGTATATCATATTAAATTATTAATCTCTTATTTTTTTTTAATTATAAATCTTCAATCCCTCTAATTAGATTTTATCTAAAAAAAATTTCAAAAATTAAAAGTTTTCAAACTTATATTTTAATAAAATTTTCAAACCTATATTTTTTATTTTTTAGTTTTTAATCTTAATAAGAGTAATAGATCATAAAATGCTAAATTTGTTAAGTAACTTAATTTTTTTGATACACTAATTGATATAAAAAATTTTTTATCACAAACAACTTTTAATAATTATATAATAAACACAATCTTCAATAATTACACAAAAATAACAAGAATTAATATAATATCAAAAGAATTGACAATAATATAAATATCAAAACAACAAAAAAAATTAAAATTCATATACAAAATTATAAATTAATATATAACACAATCAAAATATAATATTTAATTTTAATTATTTTTCATCTAACTTATACAAAAAAATTTATCAAAATTTTTCATTTAAAATATCTATATATTATATTAATTATAAATTTTCAAAACCACTAATTAAATTTTATCTAAAAAATTTTCAAAAATTAATTATAAAATTAAATAAAAAAATTCAATCCCACCCTCCAAACACCCTACCACACCCAATCCCTCCCCACCCCCATCAATCCCTCTCCACCTTCCCCCCCAACATCCCACCACACCCAATCCCTCCCCACCTTCCCCCCAACGCCCCACCACACCCAATCCTCCCCACCCTATCCAATCTCTCCACGTGCCTAATATATCAAATTTGTTTAATTCTTTCTAGCAAACGAAGACCCTTCTAGAAACGCTACCTTTTTCTGTTCATCTTCTTCTTCATCTTGCGTCTTGCCTTCTCTGGCTTTCTAAAAATTTTTTCTTATTTCTTTTTTTTTTTCATCTCTCATTTTCTCTCAAATCCCTTTATCACTATCACTTGCTGACTTGCCTAATATCTATAGATATCTCGTTCGTCTTTCAAACTCTCACAAGACACAACAGATCATTTTACAGAAATTTTATAAAAAAAAAAAAGGTAATTTAACTTTCTTTTCTTACCTTGTTTGATATTGAATGTTGATTGAAAACTTGAGGTTGATTTGAATTTGAATGCCAAAAATGCCAATTGAATGGTTGAAAGTTGAAACTTGAAATAATTGATCTGTTTTCTACCTCGTTTTAAAATTTCTTTTGATGATAAAGCTCTGAGATTGTGAGCTTTATTTTTTGATTTGGCTTTTACTTTTACTTTTGCAGGTTTGTTGTTTTATTTTGCAGGCTTAAAATTTTGTTTTTTTGTTAGAACTATTAGATCTGTGAGTAGAAAAACATAATAGCGACAATAACAGTCCGTTATTGCTGTTATTGCCCGTTATGCCGTTATTTTGCAGTCGTTACTCTCCGTTTTTGCTGTGAATGAATTTCTCAATCGTTTTTTATCTATTAACGGTGGCGGAGGGCAGCGCTACGGCAATTTTGCGGCCGCTATTCCGCTATCAAACCGTTATTTGAATCCCTGGTTCCACAAGTTTCCTTTCTGGTGCTTGACCTTTTAAGTCTTCATGATGGAGATTAAAAACCCATTTTTCTATTCATTATTGAGAGATTCCTTTCGACTCATTTCACCGACAATTAATTTATTATAAGTAACGACTTCAATAAGGTTAACGTTTTTATCATTCCAACTGATCTTTTGAAAATGAATGCTTTTGGCCCCCACCAACTAAAGTAAATAAAACTTCACACGACAATTCATTGTTAGGGAAATATCATAGAAACTCATTACCATGTAGACCGCTGTACGTAGTGTTTAGATTCTAGATGTTATTCCTTTGGTTTTTAGTGATCTATTTTTATGGTTTTTGCTTAATTTATTTTTCAAGGGATTTTAAGGGTACATTTTTTTTGCTTGATGAATTTAAAATTTTATTTTAGACATACTTTTTTAAGAATTAAAACCTGATTAACAAGAAAATGAGATTTCATCTTTGTAACTAGTGGAATTATAGTATGTGGGTGATTAATTTTTAGTGATCTATACCTATCCAATATAACAAAAATTTTCATGTGAACTTATAAAGAATATAGAAAAATATGGAAGCAGATTATTAGTGTGATAGGTACATAACGGATATCAAAGGAATTAGGTGAAGTGATTGGCAAGCTTATTCTTTACGGTTATTATATGACATTGATAATACTAAGTCTTCTATGATGAGACCAAAGTCTTTCTTTTACAAAAACTTTATTAAATTTCCTTTAAAATAGGTCTTTGGGGTTTATAATTTACTTGGCTATTGACTCATTTTTCCGCAATCAATGAGATTGATTGAAAATTAAATGTATTTTCAGAAAGCGATTTACACTGGCTTCTCCCCTCCCCAGTTCTTTAGACTTTTGAGCACTTTCTTTTGTCATTTCATTTTGATTGAATGATGGAATTAAATTAAAATAAATTGCATCATTACTTTTAATTAGTCTTTTGTAATGTTTCATTTCTTTGATTTATATAACATTTCATTTTTTTCTTATATCAATTATGTGATTCCATAACTTCAACTATTTATAACATATCCTAAAAAAAATAGAAAAATAATTAATTTTATCTCTCAAAAAATTGGTCCAAAACTAATATAATTGTCAACATTTAAAAATTTAAAATATATTTATATTAAACTTTAAAGTGTTGACATTTAAAAAAAAAATCTAAGTTGATGGAATTAATTGGATTCTTAGTGAGGGTATTTGTTCATTAATAATATTCTTAGCCTTTAGAAAGAATTACAATAAAAAATCATTAGCTTTTTTGGCATAGCAACAAGAATGGAGCCTAGTGCAACTAGATGATAGTTATGTATAGATAATAATAATAATAATAATAATAATAATAATAATAAGAAGAAGAAGAAGAAGAAGAACAACAACAACAACAATTATAAAGCAGTAATAAACAGTTTTAAATTTTAAAAAATAGAAATGAGCTAATATTTCGCTTGTATAGTTCAATTCTCGAATTTGATTAATTTTAAGAATTGGCATCTAAAAGTTTTAGAATTTCAATCTCAATATCTAACACTTCTTTTTTTATCTACAGTCTCCTTTATATTAAACAAAAAATGAAAACCTGGAAATTTAAGTTTGTAAAGAAATGACCAAAGTTAAATGGACTTTATTCAGCAACCAAATTAGTAAAGATTAATAATACTACCAAAACTGATATGGAACTTAATTATTTATTATAAGAGCTGAGTTGCTGCTGAACTGTCATATGAATTGAAAAATTATTTCAATTTCAACCGTTGGATATTATATCATGCGACAAACGTCACCTCTTTATTTTAGTTTAACTTTTGAGTTTTACCTTTTAGTCCATTTTCATCTCAATCGTTGTTGTTAGTTTGGATGTTTCTGTCCTTGTCGTGGTTCACTTATGAGCAGAGAGTCACACTTCATAATTTTAAAAAAGTTAATCCCTTGCTTCAGTGATTAATTCATGACTTTTTGTTTAAATAGTAGATTAAATTCCTTTATTTGAATAAAAAAGTTAATTTATATCATATTGTTGGTAAATAAAATAAAAAATAGTAAACTATATCTTTGTTAGACATATAATACATATATGAATAGTGATCATGAGTGCATTAAAAAATAATAAATAAAAAATTAATAAGAAAGAGCCCAATCTAGAAAGATGAAGGAAAAGTATTAATGATCGTTTCAACAGTTGAACAAAAAGGCAACGGGAAACTGTATGGCCCGATCGTTTAAGTTTGTCAAATATGAAAGCTGATCTTTTGAAAATGCATGTTTTTTATCCTTACCAATTAAAATAAATAAAACTTCACACGCCAATTCATTTTTAGAAAAATATCATGGAAACTCATTACCATGTAGACCGCCATACATAGTGTTTGGATCCTATATGTTATTCCTTTGCTTTTAAGTGATCTATTTTTATGGCTAGATGCTTAATTTTTTTTCAGATGATTTTAAGCGTATATTTTTTTATACTGGAGTAATGCATTTAAAATTTTATTTTTGACATATTTTTAAGAATCAAAATCTGTTTAACAAGAAAATGAGATTCCATCTTTGTAAGCAGCAGAAGTAACTTATGTGGTTGATTAATTTTAGTGATTTATACCTATCCAATATAACAAAAATGTTAATGTAAAATTACAAAGAAAAAAGAAAAATATAGAAGTAGATTATTAGTGTGATGGGGACATATTGGATATCAAAAGAATTAGATGAAGTGATTGGCAAGCTTGTTCTTTACGGTTATCATTTGACATTGATAATACTAAGTCTTTTATGATGAGAACAATGTCTTTCTTTTACAAACACTTTATTAAATTTTTCTTAAGACGGGTCTTAGGGGTTTATAATTTACTTTTGTTATTGAGTCATTTTCCCGCAATCAATGGAATTGATTGAAAATTAAATGTATTTTCAATAAAGGATTTACATAGGATTTCTCCCTCGTTGAATTTCAATGCATTTTCTATATTCTTTCATTTTCACCATGTGTTACTTGAATTTGACTTTGGAAACTTTATTTAGTTATTATTAAAAATTTAGAGTTGAGATTATTTATAACTGAATATTCATTATGAAATATGAGTGAAACATGCCTAAAGTAAATTATTCATAAATTTATGTATTTTCACATTGGGTTTGAGTTTGCTTTTATCTTTTTATTTTGATTGAATGATGGGATAAAATTAAAATAAATTGCATCATTAGTTTTAGTCTTTTGTAATGTTACATTTTCGTATGTGACCTAAAAAACTTGATTTAGAAAACATATCATTCTTGCTTCAATCAATTTCGTCAAGAAGATATCCTCAAAATAACTATTAGAAAAAAATTTCAATTTCATCTTTTGCAAATATTGATGCAAAACTAATACATATTTGCCAATATTTAAAATTTTTAAACATATTTATATTAAATTTATAAGTGTTTACATTTTAAAAAGAAAATCGACGTTGATGGATTTAGTTGGATTCTTCAATGAGGGTATATGTTCATTAATAATATTCTTCGCTTTGAAAAAGAAATAAAAAAAATCATGAGTTTGTTTTTGGGTTTTTAGAAAAAAGTTGAATTTTTCAGCATCATTTGAATTTTTCGATGCCAAAATCTAGGTTTTCTTATCGGTTTTTGGAATTTTTTGAATTTTTTGATGAAAAGTTTTAAAGAGAAGTCAAAGGAAAGAGGGCTATAAAGAGAAGGAGAAGGGAAGCCTTAAAAAAAAAATCTTTTTTTTCTGACCCAAATTGAATCACAGGTTTTCTTTTTTCTTTTTGATTTTATTTTCAATTTTCAATTTTTAATTTTCAATTTTGATTTTGATTTTATTTGTTTTTTATTTTCTTTTTTGTTATTATTCTATTTTTTCTTATTTATTGCTTTTTAATTGTGATTGAGTTAAAGTATTTAAAAAAAAGAAAAAATTTTAAAGATTTTTATTTGCATTATTTTTATGATATTTAATTGTATGTTTTTATTATGATATTTTTGGATGAATATATATATTTGCATGATAATTTTGCATGAATTTAATTTATTTACATGATTTACTACATAATATTTTGCGTGGATTTTTATGATTTGCTTGCATAATATTTTTGCATGATATTTTTTTTTATATTGCGTGATATCTTTGTGTGATTTTTGGTATGATCTTTATTATGATATTTGCATGTTTTATTTTGCATGTTGTAATTATGATAGTATTACATGATTTTTCTATGATATTTTGATAGTATTTTTGTATGATTATATTTTGTAAATAAATAAAAGGAATTGAGAGTTGATTTTTCGTAAGATATGTAATGAATCCAATGATAAAACCTTTTCAAGTAAATATTGAGTTTATCCTTAATACTCTTGACAAGAGAAAAAAAATTTTTAGTACAAGTCTAAAGACTTTTTTTCAATACTTAAATATTGAAACTAATATAAAAACCATCTATAATTAAGGCTTAAACAAGATAATATGTGATTAATTAGGTACCAATTTTGACGTAATGGGGTATTAAAATCTTTTCTATACGTAACTGACTCCTAAACTTAGTTTTATTAATATAGACAAAAATTTATTCTTTTTAGGGACTCTTATATTACACTTAGGATAAGTTTAAAAATAATAGATTAATTTAGGTGACTAATCACATCTATGTATAAAAGGGATTGGTGATAACTCCATAGTTCGGTGTGAAATGGGTAGGTTTTTGGATTTAAACGTTATTATATATATAATTATATAAATATATACATAAAAATTTGACAATATAAGAACTAAACTGAAAAAAAATTGAAAATTTATGTGTACAATTTATGTATATGAAATATGGGTTCAAAAAAAAAAAAAAACAAAGAAAATAATAGAGAAAGCGATATCTTTAATTACCTTTTTTTTTCTGGCAATACCTTGCAACATTCTTCATATTATATATATATATATATATATATATATATATATATTTCCTTGGAATTGGCTGCAGTTTGTTTGAAGCTTCAGATGTTGCTATTAAAGAATGCATATCACTCAGCTAGTTGTACCTTCTAAAAGTTCTAATTACTTTGGTTATTCACCTTTCCTATAAATTTAAAAAACTTGTAGATTAAAAAATTGCAGACCTTGATCATAAGCCTACCATTAAAGCAAGGAAATGCAGGAAATGAGATGAACAAACAGAGAATAATCCGATATAATATCCAAAAAAGAAAAAAATTACTCATAGTTGTGTAAATTGCAATGTTCTTAATTGACCAGAATCTGAATTTGAAAGCCCTAACTCTTCCACTTTTACATCTTCAATTCTTAAAGGAATGATTTCTGATTCGAAACGTGAGAAAAACATGCCTTAAGTGAGATATAAACTATTTCTAATACAGATTAAAGAAGAGATATCAACTAATGTACAAATTAAGGGATCTAAACAAGTTTAATGTTAGGAAATGCCAACATTCATAGTGTGAATTTGATATAAATTTCTGATAACAGGTTTAGTCACTTTCTTTGTGTGAAAAAAAGCTAGAAAACATACGCCCTTTGCAGCCACTATATTAGTCGAAATGAACTGTTAATGAGGAAGAAAATAGTAAAGAGTGTAAAAGTTACAAAGAAATGTCACATATTATCAGATTCACATGTTCTTAAGAACAAAGAACATCCAACAGCATCCCCAAATCTTCCAATTACAATCACCAGTTCATTCCGTCAGAATTTGCCACTCCATTTGTGAATTTGATGACTTTGTGACAGCCCCTTTTAACTTTTCTTGCTACTTACTATCTTCTTTCTCATTAACCACATCAAGCAAAAGGAAATGACAAAATCTATAAAAAAAAATGTGTTTTCCATGCTGCAGATCTAGTGCTTCAAGTGGTGATGGCAAATATTGGATTTAATGCTAGAAAACTTTTTTTTAAAAAAAAGAAGGATATGCATGTCATATATACAATAGAGCCTCAATTTGTCATTGACATCTTTAGATTTCTATGAATGATCATCCTTATCGAGAGGCTTACAAAATGCCTCTTGAAACATGCAGTATCAGCTTCATGAACAAGGCAATAGAACTTTGATTTGTCATAACATATTTTCATTTGGAGATGGCATTAACCTCATATAAAAACTTTATTAGGAAAAATGAGTAAAAGTATTGAGAGAAAGACATTTCTATTTCATTACCTTCTGGTTTCACTAATTCTTCACATCATTGTCTTTTGTTTTCTCTTTTATGAGCCTCAATTATCTTAGCTCTACGACCTCTTAGTCTTGGTTGATCTGAAGCTTTTGATGGTTCCCCTTGGCTCAACTGGTTTTGTTTGCTTGAGAACGCATAATTATTGGGAATAGTGACTCAAATCTCATAAGAAACTTGTTTGGGATTGACTAGATAATATTTGATGGATAAGAAGACTTACAAAAGAAGAATTCTTAGAGAAAATGGATTCTTAATAGACAATTTTGACTTACAGAAGAAGAATTCTAAAAGAAAAGGGATTCTTCATAGGTAAGTTTATATGCTCATAAAAAAGTGAAGTCTTTATAATGTTAGATATGAGAAAAAGAGGTAAGAGAGTTGTAGTATTTTATGGGATAGACATCTCATAAGACCACTAGAGATTTAGATTTTATGAGTGTGTATATTTGTATATTTGTGAGTGGACTAAATGAGACTGAGATGGTCCACATAGGTATGATGAGTGGGTATATACGGGTATATGTTTGTTTGTGTTGAAAGGGTATACATGTGTATATGTTTGTTTGGGTTGAAAATACTTCATAAGACTAGAAGAGATTGAGAGGGTCTATGGGTATTAGTTATGCGTATTTGATTTGATTGTATGTTTGTAATTCTTTATAACTGGTAGATCTTGTTTCTCATTTGTGGACGTAGGTCAATTGGGTTGAACCACGTTAAATTTTTTCTCTTTTGTGATTAATTAATTGTTTAATTATGCTTTTGTTGGCTTCATTAGATAGAGACTTTTTGCTTAATAACAACTACCCATTTGTATACTATTATAACGTATTGGTTCGAGGACTCGACCACTAAACATAAAAATTTAAAAATTAAGAAAAACACGAAGAGTCACCACCAATCTTTTTTAAGGTGTGATTGACCACCCAAAAGTTTTATCTTTTCAATAAAAATAATAAAATAGGTTTAAAGCTTTACTAAAAAGATAATTTTAGTCTATGAAAACATATTAGGTTTAGGAGTTGGTTACATGTAAGAAAGAATTAATACTCTTACAACACCCACAAACTTGGTACCAATTAATTATGTGCTATTTGTAATTTTAGATAACAGTGGTTTTCTATATGAAATTTAATTATAATTCCCTTTATTTGGAAGAAATAAAATTAGGTTAAAAAATTTTTATTTAAGAATATTATGAAAATCTTCAAATTAAAGAAATACCTTCAAAGTCTTCGACATAAAGGTAGAATTTAAAGATAGTCTTTCCATTTAAGATTTATCATAACATTTCTTCTAAAATAATAAAATAATACTCTTTGTCATAACGTCTAGATCCGGGGATCTATCGCTAGACATTGACTGGAGGGAGTCGCCACCAATCTTTTTTATCCAGGTGTGATTGGCCACCTAAGGAATCTGCCCTTTTAGGGAACACCTAAGCTTAAGGGTCCCTAAAAGAATAGGTTCGGGTCTGCTTAACCAGAACAGAGTTCGGGAGTTCGGTTACGTGTGAGGAAGGTTATAGCACCCTCACAACGCCCATCAAAAGATGGTACCAGCTTGAATTTGTGTTATCCAAAAGCCTTAAAATTTTACCAAGTAGTTAGTTGTTGAAAATTATTCTCAATTGACTCTAATACTTTTAGCAGAAAATTGAGAAAATTCCCTCACCTCAAGAGTATGCAAGAAAAACTACTGTTTCACTTGCAGAGGCTCCGTCGTCGGATTAATTAAAGAAAAATCAAGATCAACCAATTAATTAATTATCGAAAATTATTCTCAATTGACTCTAATACTTTTAGCAGAAAATTGAGAAAATTCCCTCACCTCAAGAGTATGCAAGAAAAACTACTGTTTCACTTGCAGAGGCTCCATCGTCGGATTATTTAAAGAAAAATCAAGATCAACCAATTAATTAATTATCGAAAATTATTCTCAATTGACTCTAATACTTTTAGCAGAAAATTGAAAAAATTCCCTCACCTCAGGAGTATGCAAGAAAAACTACTGTTTCACTTGCAGAGGCTCCATCGTCGGATTAATTAAAGAAAAAAAAAATCAAGATCAAAATCAAAGTCAAAAAAAAAAAAAAAAAAAAAAAAAACCTGGAGCGGCTCGGATCGCGGCTCGGCTTGGTTCGGCTCGGCTCGGCTCGGCTCGGCTCGGCTCGGAGGGGCTGAAGCGCGCGGGTCAGAAAGCGGGTCGACGCTTCGGGTCGGGTCGGGTTCGGCAAAACGCGCGGATCCTCTTATTAACTTAAAGCCAAAACGACGTCGTTTTGGGAGGGTATAAAAGGCACCTTCCTCCGTTTTTCAGCAGACCGTTCCTCCCCTCTCTCTCTCTTCTCCCTTCTTCTCTGCCTTCTCTCTAGAATTTGAAGAACGCCGGTGCCGGATTCTGGAAATTTTGTCGGAATCTGGGAATTTCGCCGGAAATTGGCCGGAAGTTGGCCGGATGGTCGCCGGTTTCTGGGATTCTTCGCCGGAAACTGGGTCTGTCGCCGGAAACTTCAAAGTTCGCCGGAATTGTCGCCGGAAAATTCAAAATTCGCCGAAATTTTCGCCGGAATCTGGAAATTTCCCAGAAATTTCCAGAAAATTTTTTTGCCAAATTTTTCTAAAAAATTTTTCTCACTGCCAGAACACTCCTAAACTTTTCCTTAGCTCTCTAAACACCCCTATTCTCTCAATCAGTAGCTTTTGCTTCTGTTTTCTCTGTGTCCTTGAACTGTTCCAGGGGGGTCCCTTTTATAGGGATTGATCAGGAGTTCCTGATCAATCCCAATTCCTCCTTGGACGGGAATTCAGTCTTTGAATCCAACTGGACTCTTCTGATTGAATTCCCACTTCCAATGGGATTCTTCAGCCTTCAATCTCAGCCTTCCAAAATCAAAATAAAAAAAAAATAATAGATAATTAGAAAAGATATAAAACAATAAAATCTGATAATCTGAAGAAAATCAGAACAGATAATTTAGAGAGAAAAAAAATAAATAAAAATAAAATAATAATAATATAATAATAAATATATAACTATATAAATAAAATACATATAAATCTAATCTGAATAAAAATAAATAAATAAATAAAGATATACATAATAATAATAATAATAATAATAAAATACATAAAATACAAAAAGAGAGGAAAAAAAAAAAGAAAAAAAAAATACAGGATTGAAATGGGCCTTACCCATTTGGGCCAGGCCCAATTGATCTGGGCCTGGACCCAATTGGGTGTCTACAGCTGCCCCTCTTTGCACATTTTCTGTGAAACAGAAATTGCGCAAAGACGTAGACACCCAATCAAGACTCAATTCAACATTTTTTGATTTTTTGATTTTATTGTTTTTTTGTTTTTTTTGTTTTTTTGATTTTTTTTTGTTTTTTTTGTTTTTTTTTTTTTTTTGCCGAAGCTCCTCTAAACAGTGACTCAACGACTTTTGAAAGTAAATTGCTCCTCTAAACAGAGGTACCACGACTTTGAAAAAATAAATTGCTCCTCTCAACAGAGGCACCACGACTTTGGAAAAGTAAGTTGCTCCTCTAAACAGAGGCAACGAACTTTGAAAAGTAAATTGCTCCTCTCAACAGAGGTACCACGACTTTGAAAAAGTAAATTGCTCCTCTCAACAGAGGTACCATGACTTTGGAAAAGTAAAGTGCTCCTCTAAACAGAGGCACCACGACTTTGGAAAAATAAATTGCTCCTCTAAACAGAGGCAACGAACTTTGAGAAAGTAAATTGCTCCTTGGCAATCATGTCCAAAGGAGTTGAAAGTTGTGTTTGAAGGGATTCTAGGTGATTATGCCCAAAGGTCTTATAAATCAACCCTGATACCAAAAGACATCCTATTTCAAGGATTAGGAACTTACCTGACAAGCTTTTTCTTTTTTCAATTTTGCCAAATATCTTCATATTTGTCTTCTCCATGTGGGATGTTGGAACACCCCTGCTTCTTGAATTTATACACTATATTCTCCTGAAAGTAGTGTATGCTGTGCAAATGCATATGAATTTCAATGCATGCTATGCAAATGTTCAATGTATGGTACTCAAGCTTCTCTAGCTCTTTTTTTCTTGGGTGTCAAGCCCTTTGATTCCTCCAGGATCCAATTGCACTGCTCTTCTAAGATTGAACCAGTGTAGCTCTCAATTTGTCTTTTCCACTCACATTCTCCCTTGTTCAGTTTCTCAATACTCTGGAATAAGCTTCATCAATCGATCATCACTTGACCATTATTCAATGAATTTCTCAGCACTAACAAATTTCAAAACAAGTTTCATCCACCATCACTGGGTCATTGTCTTAGCATTTACCATTCCAAAACAAACTTTGTCCATTGATTGTTCTCATCATTCAATCATAACTTGCAAGCCATATCGATCAATTCATCACTTTTCAAGATTTGCCCCATTATATCATATACCTTTTCAAATCATCTCCTTTAGGTTTCTACCATTTCTTCATCATCTTAGATTTCTTTTCAAATGAATGCAAGACTCTTTGAAGCACATATTCATTCATTTACTATCATTTCAATTCTTGGCAAATACAATGCAACCAAACATTTTCTCAATTCATTCTAGGGGTGAAACAATAAGAGAACGCAAGGTGAATTATGGTAAAGATAATCAATGAAGATCTGTTTTGGTACAAAGCAAATGGGAAAGGAAATGAATTGGATACATGTCATTGGGATGGATGGTATGTCCAAATGATGAATATTCAGACAATTCTCAACATTAATCTAGGATTCTTTTTCAAAAACTCATTCCATTTACTGTTGAAGTCAACTTGAGCTTGGTGAACTTTGCTCCAGTCTTTGAGGGATCTTCAGATGTCTTTGATCTTCCATTCATGTGAGCCATTTGCCCTGGATCTTTTTTTTTTTTTTTCAAGATCACCCTTTCAGGTTTTCAATTTGAATCTCTTTCTTCATTTTCTCATTTTTTTTCTTTTTTTTTCTTTTTTTTTTTTGTTTTTTTTCATCATCTTCTTTTTTTTCTCATTTTCCATCCATTGTTGATATCTTTCATACATCCAACTTTAGAGCAATGTAGTATGATTCCATTGCTTCATCATGAGCATACCTTCGCTCAACATGTGATCATTCAAGTTTAGTATTCACACTTGATCTAAATGGACTTTTCAAGGTTGTAATGTAGGCCAAGGTGAAGGGTCATAAAAGAAATGGATATAATAGGCTCAAAACATATATTAAAAAGGTTCAAAACCAAAGGATCATTTGATACAACTTGGCATTTTGCCCCACATCATTTCACTGCTTTTTCTTTCCTCACGCAAAGGATCTCATTACTTTGCCCCAAATCATGTGTGGCATTTATTTTTTCTTTTGCTTTTTTTTTTTTTCTCTTTCCATCTTTGAGACCTTTCGTGGTGTTTTTTTTTTTTTTTTTTTTTTTTTTTTTTCAAAATTTACCCTCCAGTGTAGAGGGTGATCCTTGGTTGGGGTTCTTCAAGAAAAAAAAATCATGATTGGCTCAAAGGGGTAGCAATAAATGGTTTTTCCAATGGTAAAAGAAAGATGGCCATTTTTCATCTCAATTGTGAATACCTTTCTTGAACATCATCTATTGAACAAAGCTCATGAATCTGTATAAAAGATTACACATCTTCAAGACATATCTATTTCTCCTCTAATAATAGCTTACTTTTTGCTCAAATCATCTTCCCATATTAAATGTGGATGAGTTCTCAAAATTAAATCCCAGAATTATTGTTATCATTGTCTAAATATTCATCATCTGAAATTTGAAAATGGGAATGTGAAGTTATGAAGGGTAACAGGGCATGGAATAATGGTCAAGTGAAAGAGAAAATGTAATGAAATGCATTAACTTGCCCTTATTAAGATGATAACAAGTGAAGTCATATTGCACAAAAAAGAAATCTAACATTATTTGAAAAGAAATCTTAACATGATAAAAAAACCTTCAACCCGCCTTATCTCCATTCTTAAAAATTAGCCCCCTCCATTGACATCTTGCCCCTCAATTCATTGTAACTCTTCAGATCCTTTCTGTTCTTGACTTTCACTCAGTACGCTAACATTGGGCGTTGTTGCTTTTCCCTGATCAAAACTTACCATTCCATCATTGATCAACCGTTGCACCTTATGCTTTAAAGCAGTGCAATTTTCAGTAGAATGGCCAGTAATTCCATAGTGGTAGTCGCAGTGGGCTGTAGGATCATACCACTTTGGATAGGGTGGTTTAAGAGGTTCCACATAGCTGGGGGCAATCAAGTGGCTATTATAGAGTTCTCGATATAACTCTGTATAAGTCATAGGGATTGGATCAAATACAGGTTTTTCTCGAGCAGTCCGTTGTTCTCGCGAGCCACTGGCTGGGTTAGTAGGGCGGATTTGGGTTCTTACAGGAGCCTGAATGTTAAGGCGATAAGTGGATGAACAAGATGGTTGTGGAGCTAGTTGGTATGGGTAGGATGAGGCATTATTCACAGCAGGATAGTATGGAGAGTAGCCTTGGGAGGGATAGGGTTGATAACCCCTGAATTGTTGTCTATCAAAGCTCACAGCTTGAGCTTCAGCTTCTTTTTTTCTGATGTCTTCTTGGTTTCTCCTCCTTTCAACTTACCATTTTTTATGGCACTTTCAATAATTTCTCCAGAGATCACCATATCAGCAAAATTTTTTGTTGCATTCCCTATCATTTTTTCATAATAGGGAGGTTTCAAAGTGCTAGCAAACAACACTGTGGTCTCTTTTTCTGTCAGAGGAGGTTGTACCTGTGAAGCTATATCTCTCCATCTCTGGGCGTACTCTTTAAAAGACTCGTTTGACTTTTTCTCCAGATTCTGCAAAGACAAACAATCAGGAGCCAAATCGATAATGTGTCGATATTGACTGATGAAGTCATGTGCCATATCACTCCAAGAGCGAATACGAGTCCTATCCAACTGAACATACCATCTAGCGGCAGAGCCAGTAAGACTGTCCTGGAAAACATGCATCAAGAGTTTTTCATCATGAGCATGAGCTGCCATCTTCCTGCAATACATGGTGATGTGGGTTTTGGGGCACTTGGTACCATCATATTTTTCAAATTTTGGTACTTTGAACTTATAGGGAATAACCACATCAGGGACTAGGCAGAGCCCAGCAGCATCTACTGACCCATAAAAGCTAAATCCTTCCACAGCCCTTAGCCTCTGCTCTAGCATACTAATCTTGGAACTTTCCTCAGCTTCTACTCTCATCTTTTCCTTCTCTTTTTCTTTTAAATCATCTAGATCAGGAATTGGTTCTGCTACCTTTTCAGTGAAGACAGGATTTATATAACTGTTATACTGCCCTGGGTTGAAGGATGATGGCATTCCAGGATATGCAAAGTGTTGTGGTGGGACCTCTTGGGCAGAATGGACTTGAGGTGGGCCGAAACCTGGAGGGTACAAAAGGTCAGCCACATCTTGTTGGCTTGTATTTCCTTCAACTCCTTTTCCTTTGTTCATGTTATTAAGAGCCTCCAGAATCTTGCTTAGTTCACTTTCAATCTTCTCCTGAGCTTTTTCTAGCTTTTCAAATCTATGAGAACTTTCCTCCTCCATTTGCCTTGCTCTGGATCTTGTGTTGTATGGATGAGTAAGATTTTCACTAGATGGAGCTATTCTGGGACCTTGAGTACCATACTTATGATTAGAAATGTTATGCTGTGCCTTATGTATGATGCTTTGATACACAAATGAAATGTACATTTTTCTAAATGAAATCTAGTATGAAATGGATGCAAATGATTATGTTAAAACATGATCATGAAATAATACAGATGCATACAATCAGACAACCAACATAGTTAGTTCCATGGATGAAATGAAAGTGATGCTGATTTCTAATGTTACATATGAAAATGACACAAAAGTTAAACAATCAAAATGATACACAAAGTTAAACAATCAAAATGATTAGATAAACACCCTTTTGTGTCCTAATTTCAAGGTATATCTATCATTGGGTAGAAAGGGCTCTATCCTAGGTGTAGGCACTCTTAAGGTTCACTACATGTGGTTTTAAAGTCAGAGTCTAAAGGTCCTCAAATTGTTCCTTACATCCTTGTCCATCACAGACTAGTAAGGCACCCTAATCCTCACCCATTACAGGCTACAAGCGGAAAAGGTTCAATTTGAGTGGGAGTATTTCGCTAGCCACTGCGGAGGTATTAGACCTCACGAAAGCAATAGGTACTTTACTCCCTCCTAGAGGGACGGAGCTCGGGTATAGAGCTCATGTTATGCACATGCACATGAATGACATAATTAACATAAACATGAATAATAACACATATATACAAACAGGTTCAATTTTATTAGGCTTTTGGATAACACAAATTATTTGCTGGCCTGACTCTCAAAGTCCCCAGTGGAGTCGCCAAGCTGTCATAACGTCTAGATCCGGGGATCTATCGCCAGACATTGACTTAAGGGAGTCGCCACCAATCTTTTTTATCCAGGTGCGATTGGCCACCTAAGGAATCTGTCCTTTCAGGGAACACCTAAGCTTGAGGGTCCCTAAAAGAATAGGTTCAGGTCTGCTAACCAGAACAAAGTTCGGGAGTTCGATTACGTGTGAGGAAGGTTGTAGCACCCTCACAACGCCCATCAAAAGATGGTACCAGCTTAAATTTGTGTTATCCAAAAGCCTTAAAATTTTACCAAGTAATTAGTTGTTGGAAATGATTCTCAATTGACTCTAATACTTTTAGCAGAAAATTGAAAAAATTCCCTCACCTCAGGAGTATGCAAGAAAAACTACTGTTTCACTTGCAGGGGCTCCGTCGTCGGATTTATTAAAGAAAAAGCAAAATCATCCAATTAATTATTGGAAATTATTCTCAATTAACTCTAATACTTTTAGCAGAAAATTGAGAAAATTCCCTCACCTCAAGAGTATGCAAGAAAAACTACTGTTTCACTTGCAGAGGCTCCGTCGTCGGATTAATTAAAGAAAAATCAAAATCATCCAATTAATTATTGGAAATTATTCTCAATTAACTCTAATACTTTTAGCAGAAAATTGAGAAAATTCCCTCACCTCAAGAGTATGCAAGAAAAACTACTGTTTCACTTGCAGAGGCTCCGTCGTCGGATTAATTAAAAAAAAAAAATCAAAATCAGCCAAGTAATTAATTATCGAAAATTATTCTCAATTGACTCTAATACTTTTAGCAGAAAATTGAGAAAATTCCCTCACCTCAGGAGTATGCAAGAAAAACTACTGTTTTTACTTGTAGAGGCTCCGTCGTCGGATTAATTAAAGAAAAAAGAAAAAAAAATCAAGATCAAAATCAAAGTCAAATAAAAAAAATTCAAAAAAAAAAAAAAAGAAAAAAAAAAAACCTGGAGCGGCTCGGATCGTGGCTCGGCTCGGCTCGGCTCAAGGAAGAGAAAACGGCTCGGAGAAGCGGCTCGGGAAGATCGGCTCGGCTCGGCTCGGCTCGGAGGGGGGCTGGGCACGCGCGGGTCAGAATCGGGTCGACGCTCGGGTCGGGTCGGGTTCGGCAAAACACGCGGATCCTCTGATTAACTTAAAGCCAAAACGACGTCGTTTTGGGAGGGTATAAAAGGCACCTTCCTCCGTTTTTCGGCAGAACGCTCCTCTCCCCTCTCTCTCTTCCTTCCCTTTTCTCTCCCTTCTCTCTAAAAAACCGAAGAACTCCGGTGGAAGATTCACCGGATTCTGGAAATTTTTGCCGGAATCTGGGTTTTTTCGCCGGAAGTTGGCCGGAAATTCACCGGTTTCTGAGATTCTTTGCCGGTTTCTGGGATTCTTCGCCGAAAACTGGGCAGGTCACCGGAAACTTCAATGTTGGCCGGAATTTTAGCCGGAAACTTCAAGGTTGGCCGGAAAATTCAACCGAAAACTGGAATTTTCCAGAAATTCCCAGAAAAAAAAATTTCGAAAAATCCCCAAAAAATTTCTGATAATTTCTGGAACTCTCCTAAACCTTTTCCTAGCCTTCTATACTCTTCCCTACGCCTTTGCTTCTCAAATCAGTAGCTCTAGCTTACTGTTTTCTGTGTGTTTTCTCTGTTCCAGGAGGTGCTTTATATAGGGATTGATCAGGAGTTTCTGATCAATCCCAACTCCTCCTTGGACGGGGATTCAGTCTTTGAATCCAATTGGACTCTTTAGATTGAATCCCCACTCTCAGTAGGATTCTTCAGCTTCAATCTCAACCTTCCAAAAAAAATCAAATAAATATAAAAAAAAATAGATAATTAGAACAGATAAATAAAAAAACAGATATATTATAGGATAAATAAAAAAAATAACAGATATATAATTAGATAAATAAAAATACAAAAATAAATAAAATATAATAATAATAATAATAATAATAATAAATATGTAACTATATAAATAATATACATATAAATCTATAAAAAAAATAAATAAATACAGATATACATTAATAATAATAAATATAAAAATACATAAAATACAAAAGAAAAGAGAGAAGAAAAAAAAAAGAAAAGGAAAAAAAAAATAATAATACAAGATTGAAATGGGCCTTACCCATTTGGGCCAGGCCCAATTGATCTGGGTCCGGACCCAATTGGGTGTCTACATAATGAATTCAAACAAAGTGACTCTTAACACTATTTGGGTTTAGCCCACCCTTGCCTTGTTGAGTTAGTCATTCGGGACCAAAAATTCCTTAACCTATTGGGATTAGTTGTTATAGGCATATAATACTTGTTGATTTTGGGGTTACTTTTTGAGTGGAAACTTGGAAAATATTATTTTTTGGCTTTGATTTAGAAGTAATATGCTTTGTTTGCTGAGATGAAAAAAATAAAAAAGCGCAAAATCTTGCTCTAAAAGTTTTCATAATTCTTATTGCTTAAGGCCAAATAGCTTTAGGGCTTTAACTTTTGCAAGTAGTTAGAGGTTTGAAATTTGTTCCTTGATTTAAGTTAATTAAATGTTCTGAAGCATTCCAATTGTCCATTAATTGACACCATACTTGATAATGCTAACGTTATTTCTTGAAAAATAATAGTTTTGGCTCATGTCATGTCTTCACTTCTCTCTTTTGATATTATATATATATATATATATATATATATAAGTTTTGGCTCATGATATGGGTTAAGGATATTTTTAAATTTCATCTGAATTTAAGTCTCTTTCAGGAGGATGATATGTTCAGGTTTCAAAACGTCTTTCATTGATTGGAAAGGAAAGTGGGTGTAATAACTTTCTTGTTACTAGGTTTTTGGATATTCTAGATTCATTAACTTGAATAAAATTTTCATTCATTTTTCCAAAAAAAAAATAGTTGACACTGTTTTTGTTCCTTCGTAAAGATTATCATTATGGTTAAAGTTTCTAAACCTTCAAAATCCCTTACGATTTTTGTATTTAGAAAAAAATCTCATATGATTTAATATCAAAGATTTTATATAATATTTGCATTGTTCTTATTGAATAAATGAATTGTCCATCACTTTTATTTGGCTTGATTTGATTGAAAAGTCAAAGCCTGAATTCTTTGTTTTTTTTTTTTTTTTCTTGGTCTAAATTATTACCGTTTAAACGTACGAAAACCGACCCTCAATTCTTGGACGGTTTGTCTCCCTTCGGTACTGTCGGGCAGTTACTCATACTCATTGACTACTACTTTGGGTACAAGTTTTACCTTGTTCTTTTACTTACACAGCATCAATGTCTTACTAATATTCTATTTTAGTTATTTTTTTTAAGAAATTAATATTCTATTTCTATTTATTAAGATATCACTCTTTACCCACTTTGAATTTAATTCAAATTCAAATAGTAATACTATCACTTAAATAAAATTAAATTTCGATAGAAATTTTAGATTCAATTCAAAATGGTTTTTTTTTTAAGAAAGAATTAATTATAAATATTAAAATTTGAATCTAAAATTTATTGATGGTTAGCTTTTAAAAATAATTGAATGAACAAATTTAGTTAAATTCCGAAGTTATTTAACTTTTTATTTAAATTTTAAATAAGTTGACAATACTTTCTTTTGAATATAAAAGAAAATAAAGAAAGTATCATTCTTGGATTCTTACTTTTTTTTTTCTCTATTCTTTATAATAATTCATGAGTAAAGAGAAACTAGATGTTCAAGAACTAGGTAAATTTGAGATTCCTATAGAATTTAAAGGGATTATTGGTTGACAAATGAGGCTTTTACTTTGAGTATTGTTTTGACTTGTTAAGGGCAATAATCATGAATTTCTTCAGTTGCTGGATAGTCTTTGCCCTACGGTTAATGGTTCTAAAACAATACTACTACATCTTACCAACAAGACAAACTCATTTATAACGATTCCTTCATCGTTGTTCTCAAAACTTGTTCATTTCCACTCCAAATCTAAAAAGACAAGTTTTATGACAATTTTCTGCAACTTGCAACTATTTTGCTGTCAAAGTAGTTACCGAGAATAATATTTAAAGGTAGACAATAGAGCTTTATATAATATAACCCGACAGCTTGCCCTAGTCCTTGTTGTTCATCAAATTGAAGAGGTTTAAGAATGTTAAAGCAATAGTGTTAGCCATAATTGGTTTCAATCAATCGTTTGAGTTTTTGATCATCTTGTTAATAGAGTGAAGACTCATCAAAGATTTCAAGTGAATTTCAATAGAGATTCCATGAAACTGGTTTAGCACTTTCGAGGTAGAATTCAATATATTGTAAAAAATTATAAAGAGGACCTGTATTCCAATAAAGTTTCAGGTGGGTTTCAATAAGAATTCATTGTATTGATACAAAGAAGACTGTAATTTTGAAAAAATAAAAAAAATTTCATGTGTTGAAATGTGAACTCCAGATATGTTAGGTACCATCTCGACCGAATGAACTAAATAAGTTAAATTTTGGTTAAAAAACATATTTGCTTGGTTGTACCCGACGCCATATCCTGAATCCTTTTAACATAGGCATTAATCTAGCTTGTTCCCTCTTTGGATGCCAAATTTTGAATCAAGCTTTGTGAACGAAAACCTCTAATCTGACTTTGCCCACAGATTAAGACCCCCATTAAAATCCAAGAGAAAATGTTGGAAGCAATAGTATGTTTTTATGGTTAAGTGTTGTTGTTGTTGTTGTTTTCTTCTCTGCAATTTCCAATGATCTGACCTTCCATATGAAGGACATGAAGAAGTACAGCTGCAAAAGTTAGAATGTCTTGGATTTAGCAACCTCATCAGAGGTGTAAGAGTACGGACACAATAAAATTTTAAGGATTAGATGGCAGAGAGACCCAATGTTCATGGGGTCAGCTGCCACCATGTTCATGATCACATGAGAGAGATGAAACAAAAGAAAAATAATTGAAAAAAATATCGAAATTTGGAGAAGGTGAAAGGGTAGATGAATTTTCCTCATGGTTTTGCCTATTGAAATTTTTTACTCAATATCTTGTTTTCTTTTTTGTTATTATTGATTGTTGTCATCACTGCATATTACATCACATTCAACCCTTTGGAATTTCATATCACAGCACATCCAACCCTTTGGAACGTTCAACTTTGTAATGTAATAGGTTTGAAGAGGTGACATCCAGTGGTTTTTAGGTTCGAATTTCAATACTTACAATCTTTTTATTATTTTCAGACTGCCATTTTTTGTTAAAAAATGAGTTACTTCAAAAGAGTAGAAAAGATTTTAGCGGAAACTGGCACATGCAGTGCCCGAAGGGAGGTTTCAGTGCTGCTGCTGAGGCATTGAATAATGAAATGATGACCCAAGACCCAAGTTTTTGGTGGATAAGGGGGAATTTGTCATGGAGCTGTAACGTGGCATGCGATTGCCTCATGGTAATGGAAGAGAAACCATGATTTTAGGGGGGGGGGGGGGGGGGCTTTTCCAGTACAGTGGAATCATTTGCTAAAGCTTTTCTATTTTCAGTCTTTTTCTTTTGCAACATATTTACAGTCATTTACTTTTCTCATATTCAAGCCTTATCTCTCACAACATGAATTCTAATCCCTCTTATCCTTATTGCTCTGTGATATCTGTCACTGCCCTTTCTTTCGTTTTTGATCTCTTGGAACCAAAAAAAAAAGCGTCCAAGCTTGAACAATGGTTGTCACAGTTGCAATATTCCGAACAATTATGGCTTCTTTGTAGAAAAAGGAAAAAAAAAAAAAAGACTATAATTGTCTCAGGGAATACTTTTACCAAACCCCACTGGGGCAAACGAGTACTGTCACTGATTCATTGATGTGTTACTATAAAAATTTAAAAATTCCCAGCAATTCATATTTCAATTTAATGGTTATTATTACATTGTTTCAATATGTTTATTTATAATCTACTAAATAATTTCTAAAGGTACTCGCAATTAAGCAAAATATGTGATAAATTATAATTTATTTGTTATATATTAGTCTAAGTATCTTAAAGATCACTCTATTGATAAGAAAATTGATTGTCATGTTTTACATTTAAAATTTTACTCATTGAATTTTTTTATAAAACTTGAATTTTAATTGACCAAATAAATGATATTTTTAAAAAAAACTAGATTAATTTGTGTGGACGCATAAGAAAATTGATAAAATTTAATTTAACAATGCATGATTTTCTCACATTCTCTCAAAAATGTTAACCCAAAAACATCAAAAACAATAATATGAACTAGAAATTTCAAAATATTACAAGTCAAAGAATGTTTTGGTTTGAGAAGTGGCCTCAAATATATGATATACAAAGAAAAGAGTACAGGACAGGGGAAAAGAATTATGGATGTCAGAGACCACTTTTTTAAGAATGAAGGATCAGTCCGACTGATTGCAATGTCTCACAAAGAAAGCAAGACACCACCCTTTTAAGAACTTCATGTCTCACTATAAAACATGTCACAATAATATTAGAAGTATTGGTCCCGCACATTTGTACTATAGGGTTCAATAAATCAGATAGCTGTACAAGAAAAGTTGGATTCATTCCTTCATTTATTTGTACATGTAACTACAAATTCCAAGGTAAAATACAGAAGTGCCTTTGAAATTTTTGTAAAAGCATACTTATTTCGCAATAATTTAAAAAATATCCTTGGGGCTTTGCCTTATATACAAAAATAATAGTGTTAAATAAATATTTTCAATAAAAAGTGCTCCTTGGATTCCTCTTGGGGAGAGAGAGAAAAAGGGGGAAGTGATGGGGATGATAAAAAGGAAAGGGGTTGAGGAGCTTCCTTCATGACTCGGCTGGTCTGTTTTGTCTTCCGCCTATTTTTGTTGTTATTGACAATAGAGTTCTGTTACTTTTTTCTTCTTATACTTGTCTCTAATTGAGAGCCTCTCTATAAAGTTTGGATGTTTTTGACGTAAAAATTTTTTTGAGTCAGCCTAAAGCTTATAAATATGCTTAAAGACATCAATATATGTATATATATATATATATATCTATTTTATATTAAATATGGATAAAATAAAACATTATCGTATTATAATTTATACCAATATATTAAATATGAAATATATTTTTTTGATTTAATCAAATCCATATACGATTTTGTTAAAATTTTTAATTGTATTGTTTTTATATCTTTTTTATATTATTTTATTGCATCATATTTAAAATTATTAGATCTAATGAAAAATCGATGCTCAATGTTTATAATCTATCTATCCCTCTTAGTGAATGCAAGATTTTTAGTTTATTGAGGGATTTGAGGATGTAGAAGGCCACATGACATACATTTTACACACTAGATTGGAAATAATTTTATGATTTGTACCTTGCATTGTGATTTTTCAATTTCTAAAAATTTCTTACATTTTTCTTTTTGTATATATATGTGTGCACACGTGCATTCATGCGCATATATGAAAATAATCATGCTTTATTATATTTAATTTCTCTTAAACTTTTTTATATTAAGTTTAATTAACTTTTTAATTATTTTTTGGATTGCTTAATTAATTTAATTAAGAGATTGGTTAGTCATGATTTAGTCACTTTTAAAGAGAAAATAAAGTATTTAGACAAACCTTTTTCAAATCATGCTCTGGTTAAAAAAATCACTAATTTTATAATTTGATCATAAAACTAACATTTTTTTCTTTTTTAATTTCTTTTGAAAAATATAGAAAAGGTTTGTGATTTTTTTGGTACATAAAGGCTGCACATTTTTAGGTGGTCGATAGGGTGTATCTTCATGGGCCACATGTAATTTTTTTTATTTAAAATTTTCAAAAATTAAAATTTAATTATTAAAATTAAAAATTCAATACTGAGATACGCATCTTTACTTGCATATAATTAATTAGTTGGAAAAAGAAAAAGTTAAAAGAAGACATGGGCCTATAATGATTCTTTCTTAGATGGCCTAATCAAAATAATAATGATTTTTCTTGGGCCATGCCACCAATTGATTCTCTTGAATAGCACTTCTTATCACCTTGAATGACACACTTTTAAACTTTTAATTTAACTTTGAGGCCAATTAATGTTAGTGAAATCCAATCTTTCAAGTTAAAAAACCCTCTGGTTGAAATTAATAATTTTCAATCATCATATTTTGACTTAATTTTATGTTTCTTCACTCTTTCAAATTTCTAAATTCTCCATAAAATATTCAAATAGTTCACTTTGGTTTGACAAATCAACTTAGAAATATTATTATTATGATTATGGTTAGACTATTTTCCGATAAGATCACAGGGTTTTTGAGTTTTGTTAGGCCCAATTTCCTTCTCGATTGATTTTATTGACACACTTTTATTTTGGTGCATTTAAAATTTTATTTTTGAAATACCTTTTTGTAGATCAAACTTTTAGATGATTTTATTTTTGTGTTAGTATGTAATTTATGCATTCTTCAACAAATATCACAAACAGAAATATAGATGAACAGAAGGAACAGTTTTTTTATCCGCCAATCTGTTGTAAGGATAAAAGCTTTCCCAAAATTTTGGCATACTCTAAGCAAATACCAATTTTTTTTAAGATGAAATTGGTGATCCAATCAAAGGGACACAATCTGATAGAAAGATATAGTAGTAATGGTTTCAAGTTGGAAGATGTTGTCTTGAATGGGACCATGTAGATGGTGGATGCCATTGAAGCAGTATAGCATGCTAGGCTAGCTCCTCTGGCATGTCCAGCACAACGCATAGACAAATATAGATATTGAAGAGGCAGTGGGAAACACTCATCAATGGATAAGCAGAAAGATGGGCAACCATATCATGAAATTAAATGGGATTTAAGGAGACAAGTCGCATGATATTTAAAGAAACCAAATTTATAGATGGGATCAGTTGTTTGATTTGTCAAAAGTGCAACAGCATTTCCTATGGGTTATGTGTGTATTCTTTGCTAATCAATCCAATGAAAAGCTATGGAATTTGGGTTTGATTTGAACAGGATGTAGGGAGCAGAAGATGCAAAATATGGCACCCTTCACAGGTCAATCACTGCTTAAATTATTGAAGGATTGATAAGATTAAAAGCACATGGCATACACACCAAAAGATCTGTTACAAGTTTCTGATGATGGGTCCATTGGTGCATAATTACATGTTAAAAGTCTTGGCATAAGTAACATCTTAATCTCTTTATAACATTTCTTTCATATCCAGGTCGATGGATTTTTTTTTGGTGTTATTCCATTTAATTTTCTATTTAACTTTGTTTAATTTGATAGAACATTATTACATGATTGTTGCTAAGAAACACTTCTTCCAAAAAATCAACAACTGTTTGACAATGGTATCAAAGCTAAAATAAAAACTTAAGAGTTTATTTTATGTTGAGATAGAATGTTGTGTCTGTTGGGAAATCAACAACTGTTTGACAATGGTATCAAAGCTAAAATAAAAACTTAAGAGTTTATTTTATGTTGAGATAGAATGTTGTGTCTGTTGGGAAATCAACAACTGTTTGACAATGGTATCAAAGCTAAAATAAAAACTTAAGAGTTTATTTTATGTTGAGATAGAATGTTGTGTCTGTTGGGAAATCAACATGCACGTTCAGATTACTCACAAAATAGCAAACTCAAAATAAGAATAAATATATTTAGCCTAACTCAAAATGATCTACTCGAAATCCAATACATTAACAAATAAATCTTTACAACCGTGAGATTTTTGGAATGAGAAAAGTCACTAAAACCTCTTTATTCAAAATTTAATTCAAAACCCAATTACACCTTTTTAATAACTTGCTCACTTAGCTATTCTCTTGGTATTTAACTATTTGGGAATACTAAACTAAAACCAAAGTATCTTATTTATAAAGTAAAATCTCTTATACTTTTATTAAATTTCTGATGTGAGATACAAGAGAAACTCTCAACTTTTGTAACTTTACTCAACTTTTAATGTGGGATTACTAGATTCAAGACAAACCCCAAAAATTCTTCCCTTGACTTAAATCTCCAAACACTTCAACAGTATCTGTAAAGCTGAACACTTGCCCTTCTTTTTTTCCTCTGTCATAGAAATCTTAGCAACTGAGCGTCCATCAAGCATATATAAATGATTTTTGACTCTATTTCCTTGTAGAATTATACTAGCATTCTTATACATTTTCAACCAATCATTACTACTATAATATGTGTACCCCTAAAAAGCTAACTCACTCAAAACAATAAATTTGTGGCTACAACTTGGTACATACCTTACATAATTAAAAGTCCTAACAATACAGTTGTGAGATCTAAGGCGAACACTCTTAATACATTGAATCTGCACCTTTTCATTGTTCGCAATCACAATATCTTCATACTTCTCATTCTCATCCAACTTTACAAAGCAATGTTTATTATTACAGACATGAACTCTAGCATATGAATCTAAAACCTAACTTTTATTATCGTTCAAAGTCTAAGTCTCATTCACACAAGTCGTCAAAATGACATCATAATCATCAGAGACGACAGCAACAACATCATTATTTTTTTCATCTAATTTTTTCTTGTTATTCATCCTTTTGAAAGCAGCCATATCCTTTTTTAGCTTCTTGTAGCGCATTTGGATATATCCATTTTCACCACAATAATAACATTTTATATCACTGTAATCTCTATCTTTTGACTTTGATCTCCCTCTTGATCCATCAACACTCTACATTTAATGCACTCCCTCTAGGTGATGAGTTCTATATTCTCATAAACCTTTCGTTCTCATGTAATAAGACAGTCACATCATCCAACTTCAATGTAGACCTACCTACCAACAAAGTGTAAACTAAAGGTCTATAGGACTTGAGCAAAGATGACAACAAAATTAAAGCATTCTCTTCATCTTCTAGCTCATCAATAGAAATTGGTAGCAATTGATGAACTAATCTATTAAACTCATTTAGGTGATTATAAAGACTTATACTTTCTTTCATCTTCAGAGAATAGAGATCCATCTTCAAATATAATTTGTTAGACAATGATTTTGATGCATAGATACCTCCAAGCTTATCCCACAAACTCTTCTGAATACTTTTAGTCAACACATTATACTTTACTTCTGAAGCTAGCGCCAATCTAATAGTACTAATAGTTTTCTTCTGAATTCTATTCCAATTGCTATAAGATATTCCTTTAGACTTACTCCTCTCTAATGCTTGATCCAATCCTTGTTGTACTAATAGATTTTGAATCGCATTTTTTCATAACATAAATTACTTTCTTTTGAATTTTATTCAAATTACTATTAGACATTTACTCATACTTACTACTTTCTAATGCCTGATCCAATCCTTGTTATATTAACAGATCTTGAATTGTATTTTGTCATAATATAAAATTATTTTTTTCATGAAATAACAAAATCTCAAACTTGAACACAAGCATACTAGACATACCTTTTTCAGATATCTTGAAATATTTGGTTCACGCTTTTCTTTTCTTTTTTTGAATCTCATACCACTTGTTAGGAAATCAACACGCATTCATACCACTTGTTGGAAAATCAACACCGACTTATAACACTTACACACAAAATAACAAGCTTAAAACAATAATAACAGGTCTAACTCAAAATGACCTACTTCAAATCTAATCCACTGACAAATAAATTTTTACAATTGTGAGACTTTTGAAATGAGAAAAATCACTAAAGTCTCCTTATTCAAAACTTAACCCAAAATCCAATTACACCATTTTAATAACCTACTCACTTAGCTATTCTATTGGTGTCTAACTATCTAAGAATATTAAACTAAAACCAAAACATCTTATTTATAAAGATGAAACCCCTTATACCTTTATTAAATTTCTAATGTGGGATACAAGACAAACTATCATCTTTTATAACTTTACTCAACTTTTACAACTTTATTTAACTTTCAATGTGAAATTACGAGATTTAAGGTAAATCCTAATGGTGTCTATCTATATACTTAGTGAACGAAAATAGTGCCATTTTTTAATAAGGAGAGTTAATTCTCTTATACTTTTTCATCTACTCCATTCCATCTTTTAAATACTATATTTCAGCTCAAAACCAAACTCATATTAGTAAAATCCTTGAAATTTAATACATAGCTATTTCTTTGATAGCATAATTATGAATGAAAATTTCATCAATAATGCTTATTTTCTTGTAATGTATGCATATGTGTCCCAATAAGAAATTGGTTTGTCACTCTCATTCTTTTTGTTTTTTTTTTTTTTTTAGATAAAAAAATTTGAATATTTTAACATTGTAACATCTAATTCAATAATCGATGCATGATTTTTTAGTCAAAATATTAAGTTCAAATCCTCCATTTCCATCTTCAAAACCCAATTTCAAAGAACTTTATGTGAAATCTTATATATAGTAGATCCCAACCCATTCTAGATAACCCACTGCTAAACCAATTGGGCTTTCTGGCTTAATTGAAATTGGAAGAGAATGAAAGTAGAAAAGGGGGCAGAAAGAATGATGATTCTAGTTTTTTTCAATACCAAAAAGAGAATACTAGAGAGAATATTGTTTTAACACCGTTTACTACCATTTTTCTTTTGATAGCATTAAGTAGTGACTTACATAAAAGTGAAAAAAATAAAAAAATAGAAATCGATTTCTATTTTAAGTTATGCTGTTTCGATTCTTCATTATTACATTATCATGTCATTGAGGAGAAGTTGATTTGGATGGGGATGAAGAGAAAACAGAAATCAAGGCACCAGATTGAGTGTTGCTTATTTGAATTGTTGGTTGAATGGAAAAAAGATTTGCGAAGGACCAAAACAATGAAACAGCAGATAACCTTTTGGGGTATTAATTACATAGTGCTAAACGCCTTTGATTTCAGCTTCTCGGTGGTCTTGGCTATTGTGTTGCTTTGCTCACCATCTTTTTAATTAGGTGTGCGAGAACTGTTGCATCTACGGGGTTCGATTTCGGATGTCGAAATGCCTATTAAACATCAGCCTGATCCATGCATTGCATTTCGTAAAAGTACTCAAAAGGATGAAGCAGTGAGGAGATTCAACATTTTTGGAACAAATAATGGGAAAATCATTCAATTTTCGCCATTGTTCGACATGTTTATAGTTGTTTTACGGCACTGGTTCTTTGTCTGGCAAACTGATTTGTAATTCTGAATGTCATTTTTTCGGACTATAAAATCAAATATCAATGGGAAATGCTAGTGGCGGCCATTCCCACACTCCCTTTACAACACTCGAGCAACTAAAAGGCCCACGTAATCGTACACAAACCTGTCACACGAGGTTGCAGTAAACCATTTTTATTTTCCGTAGCCTGTAGGTGAGAAAGTATTGGTTTTGACTCCCAATAAATTTTTGACAAAGACAATCAAGTCTTTTAAATTTTTCTTATGAAGACTGCAATATCATTCATATACATTAGTTTATTTTTTGCCAAGTCATATACAGTAGTTCAGAAAAGATTAATTAGTTAATTTTCTAGATGCTACCGGAGCAAAAAATTAATTTTATAGAGTACATCATTTTTTTAGTACTACTATTTTAAACTTAATTACTTTCATGTTTAATTTTATTACAACAGTTTAAAATCTACAATTTTAGAAATCTAAATTTATTTTATATGGATAATTTTTTGTTGAATTTTTTTTTTGGTTAACTAGATAAAATATTTGTGAACAAGAAATAAACTAAAATTATTTAAACATAAAACAAATAGCATTGAAATATTAATTAAAACTGGAAAGTATTTTGACATTTTGACTCTGTGTTGGAGTTTATTTTTTAGCCACTTTTTAAAGATTAACCACTATATTTGTAAATTAGTATTATATCTTTCAAAATTTTGAACAAAATAAAATATAAATTTATTTTATTAAAATTTAATTTAATTAAATACTTTAAATTATTAAAATCAAGGTTAACAAATTTTAATTAAAAAAATGTTACTAAAACTATATTTATGAGATGCAGAGAATATATTATGAATTGTTTTGCAAATATATTTGTACCCTAAAACCTTAGATTTTAAATTATTGTAATAAAAACAAACATGATGAAAATAATTAAGTTCAAAATAGTAGTACTAAAAAAATAATATACTCTATAAAAATAACTTTTTGTTCTGGTAGCATCTAGGAAATTATCAAGTTAGCCTTTCTGAACTACTGCGTATGACTTGGCAAAAATAAACTAGTGTATATGAATGATATTTCAGTCTTTATAAAAAAAAATTTTAAAAGACTTGGTTTTCTTTGTCAAAAGTTTATTGAGAGTCAAAAGCCAATACTTTCTCACCTACAGATTACAGCAAATAAAATATTGTTTATTGAAAGTTCAAGTGTTGCAGAGGGAGTGTGAGAACGGTTGCCGCTAGCATTCCCCAATATCAGTATGATGCTATTCATAATTATAATTCTGTTCAAGAATTCAACCACTAAATAATTAAAACTAGCCTGGCTTTGGTAAGTTTTTTCACAAAACTTTTCACTTTATCGATCAGGAGATCAAATAAATAAAATTGAAAATAAAACAAACGAAAATAATATGATAAAGAACTACAATTATAGGTAAAATATAATATTAGAAATTCCATTGTTTCATCTTATAAATCTAATTATAAATATAGAAATTTAATATAGAAATTGACAATTCTAAGCATCTAGAACACCAACTTAAGGTTTGGTTACTGAACCAATTTACAATCTTCCATTAAACTCATTAACTTCACTAATGGAGTTAAACGTAATTCCACCGTTTCCATCCAATTGCTTCAAAATATTTCCTTCTTCATCATACTTGATCAGATCCGGGACATCATTCTGAATCATTCCTGATCTCCCAGTGTTTAAAGCTACCCAAAATTTTCCTTTTGCATTAGTTTTAATTTTATCAGGAACTCTAGGTAACTGAGCAAACACTTCTGGATGATAGTTTCTTATTTCATCTTCAAGTCTAAACTTTAAAATTCTCATTCTAGTCGATTCTGCCACTAGAAGAAAAGAATTATTTTTGTTTAGAGCCACCCATTCGGAAAAACTAAACCTTTATACATTATGTGTACTTTTTTTGTGTGGGAATCATCAGAGATTTAAATAGCGGTCGCGGTCACGTTTTCGGTCGGGTAGCATTTGTCGCGTTTTCGGATATAATGGAGATAATTACGGTCATTGCGGTCATCACGGTTGTGAATTTTTTTTTTTTTGCACAATTTATTATAAAATATAATGATTATAATTATAATTATAAAAACTCTTATTCAATGATTTTAAAAATAGTTTATGACACTATGTTTTTTATTTTCTAAAAAAATTATTCACAATTTTATTTAGATTATAAAAAGCATACATATTTGGTTTATCCATAAAATTTTTCTTGGCCAAGTTCATATTCAATATTAATTCTAGACAAATCAAATATTAACAAAACATAATATGTTAAATACCAAGCATTTAATTTAATAAAATTACAAACTTAAAAATATAATAAATTCAAATTCCATCAACTACAATTATTGATACATATTTCAAATTTTACCACATGGTAGAATGACGAGGAGGATCAGATTCTCTATCTTCACTTTGAGAGCCAAGTTGACTCCATATCCATCCTCGAGGCCTTTGTTCTTGATACATTTGAGGTGGAGGATATATTTGAGGATGATACATTTGTGGTGGAGGGTACATTTGTGGTAACTGATACATTTAAGGTGGAGGATACATTTAAGGTGGATAATAACCATATGGAGGTGGATAACCATGAGGAGGTCGAAAATTATGTTGTTCTGGTGGATAGTAATGTCTTTGAGTACTAGTAGATGATTCATTATACTCAAAGTTACTAGAATTTGGTCTCTCACTTGAAAATGAAGAACCTCTAGAAATTTCATAGTGGTGCTTCTTCGCTTTTCCTTTTGATCGAGTTGTACGTGCACTTTGACCCTCACTAGATTCAGCAAATGGATTTCCTTCGTATTCTGCCATATTAATGAAAAGTCCACCAGTAGCAGCAAGCCCAAATTCTCCTCCAAATGGGCTGTAAGGTCGATTTGCATCCATATTATCACCAAAATTTGCATCATCACCATCACCATCTCTATCACCATCATCATCTGGACTTAAACCACCACCATCATCACTCTAACTTGGTGTTGGACTTGAACTTGAATGAGACACATTCCTTTCTTGAGATTGACGTGATTGTTCAACATTCATTTCATTATCAAAATTATCTGCAGGCAACCAATCAGAGTTTTGATCATCTAATAGAGGATTTTCTTTCTCTTGCAGCCATTCTTTTAATGGATCATCATCTTCAAAAATATGGTTAAGGCTAATAGGATTAAAACTATTATTTATTTCATCAATGCTCATTCTTTTCTGATGTCTCATCCTCAACCTCATGTTATAATAGGTATATACAAGTTTTTGGAGTCTTTCAAACTTCAATCTATTTCTTGCTTTGGTGTGAATATAGCTAAATGTGCTCCAATTACGTTCACAATTTGATGCAGATGTTGTTTGACTAAGCACTTTGATTGCTAGTTTTTGTAATTCAGGAACACAAGTGCCATATATCATCCACCACTCAGCTGTATAAAATTATTTAAATTAAATTTCAATGGGCTATACAATTAAATAATATAAATAAATTATAATTAGTTAACTTACTATTTACCTGATTCATTTGCTTCCAAGCTCTTTGTGCTTGTGGACTACCAAATGTTTCATGCTTGTCTCGAAATAATAACAACTACATCGATTGAAAATACAATAATAAATGAATAAATAAAAAATAATTTAATTTTTAATACATAAAATAAATGTTAAAGTTATAAAATAGTATTAAATATTAACCTGATTAATCATTCTGATTTGAGTATCTATCAAAGGTTCTAATCTTTCAATAACTACTTTTATACCCTCTAATGTTTCCTTAAATACATTTGCAGAATGTTCCACTCCAAATTGAAATTGTGGATTTAAGTAGTAACCTAAACATAATTTATAACAATATTATATTAAAGTAATAAAAAATAAATATATAAGCAATTTAAGTATAAAAAATAAACATATTTTTTAAATACCATCTATATTCTTGGTTTACTTACCAGCTGAATGCAAGTCAGAGTGCATGAAACTCTATCTATTGTCAATAATCTTTTCATATTCAGTAGAATAATGACAAGTTTGTTGAATTGCTTATTTAGCTCTATCCACAACCTCGTAAATAAAGCCCATTGTTGGTTTTTCATCACCATCCACAAGGAGCAACACTTTTACCAAAGGCTCATAAACTTTTATTATATCGCCTGCTTTTTTCCAAAAATCTTTTCCCAAAATGATTTTTTTGACTTCATAAGCAAGTCCTGATTTTTGTTGTCCCCATTTTGAATCTTTAAATTCCTATATATTCATCAATAAATTTTTAGAGTAATATATATTAAATTAATATTTTAAAACAATAATATCATAAAAAGATGCTAGATTTAAATAGTTGTACTAATTACTAAGTACTAACCTTTGAATTGAACATCTCTCTCAAACTTTGCTTTTGCCTCATTATTTCTTCTAATTGTATGAAATGAGTGGTAAATCGGGTAAGAGTAGGATGAAGTATTTGCTTCCCTTGTGTATATTTCTTCATCAAATTAATAGTCCAAATGTGATTGTATATAAAACAAGTCACTTTCTTTGCATCATCCAAAACTTTTGCCACATTTTTTTTCTTCCCAATATCTTCAAGGCACAAGTCCAAACAATGAGCTTAACATGCTGTCCAATACAAATGTTTTCTCTTCTCCATTAGTCTTTTTCCTACGGCCTTAAGTGTTGCCTCGTTGTGAGTGACTATTTGAACAATGTATTTTTCTCCAATTTCTTCCACAACTTTATCTAATAATCTGTAGTAAAAGTTTGTATCTCTACTACGAACACTTAAGACATCTACAGATTTCCAAAAAATGGTCCCTTTACTATAGTAAACAAGGAAATTAATGATATGCATTTGATTCAAACTATTGGTCCAACCACCACACATCAAAGTGACACCCAATTCATTCCAATAAGCTTTAAATCCATTAACCTATTCATGAACTTGTTGATACTCAGACTCTAAATACACATTTGAGACCTCATAAGGTGTTGGAAGTCTTACATGTTGGCCAACTTATGCTGCCATAGAAATGAAATTATGCAACCATGGGGAATTTGCTAATTGAAAATGAAGTCGATCATATATCAAAAATTTTGATACTGATTCACCCATTTTTCTTCTTAATGTCTTTAGAAATGAATCACTTACTTTTGGTTGTCTTGAACTTTTACTTCTAACCAATTCAGGAATAGCTCTCTTTAATGAAAATTCAGACTCATTTGGAGTTGATTTCCTTGTTCTTTCTTCAAAATATTCAATAACTGAACCATGAGAGCTTCGTCCTTCTTTATATATGTTACTCCAACCACTAGTTCTTTGTCTGAATTCTTGTCTTCTGTGCCACTCATGTTGTGATTGGATACTATCTCGCACAGCTTGTCTAGTAGCAATGTCTTCATCAATAAATTCTTCATAATCATCTTCCCCTCTTAACAGTGATAAAAATTCTTTTTTTCTCCTTTTGTTGTCAGCTTTTTTTTATTTGCTTTCTTGAAGGAGTTTCATCATATTTTCTCTTACTATACCTATTAATAATATAGTTAAAAAAAGAAAGAGAAAATTAGATGCACATGCTTATGTAATTTTATAATTTTTATTAAGAAATTAACAATAATATTTTTAAAGAAATTAAAAAAACATAACATACCAGTAATGTTGGGGCATGGTGCAACATTGCCAGTTTTATGAGCAATGTGTTCTTTGAAACGTGTTATTCCTCCTTTTACAACTTTACCACAAAGTTTACATGAAACATTTCCTTTTGTATTTGGCACAGGTGTTCCAAAATGCCAACCTATATCATCACTTGGCATGCCCTCTACTCCTTTACTCGGGAACTCTTCACGTGGTGGCATACTTACTATTTTATATAAAAACAAAATAAACTTATATTTAGAAATATTAATATTACTTATTACATCATTAAAAATTGATTTTATGCTAAATTTTTTAATTTTTAGTTTTAATCTTAAGAATATTATTAAATAACTTAATCTTTTTGATACACTAATTGATATTAATTTTTTATCACAAATAACTTCAAATAATTACATAATAAATACAATCTTCAATAATTACACAAAAATAATAAGAATTAATCTAATATTAAAAGAATTGACAACAATATAAATATCAAAATAACAAAAAAAATTATTAAATTTCATATACAAAATTATAAATTAATATCTAACACAATCAAAATATAATATTTAATTTTAATTAATTTTCGTCCAGCTTATATAAAAAATTTATCAATAATTTTCATCTACAATCTCTATGTATATCATATTAAATTATTAATCTCTTAATTTTTTTAATTATAAATCTTCAATCCCTCTAATTAGATTTTATCTAAAAAAATTTCAAAAATTAAAAGTTTTCAAACTTATATTTTAATAAAATTTTCAAACCTATATTTTTTATTTTTTAGTTTTTAATCTTAATAAGAGTAATAGATCATAAAATGCTAAATTTGTTAAGTAACTTAATTTTTTTGATACACTAATTGATATAAATTTTTTTTTATCACAAACAACTTTTAATAATTATATAATAAACAGAATCTTCAATAAGTACACAAAAATAACAAGAATTAATCTAATATCAAAAGAATTGAAAATAATATAAATATCAAAACAACAAAAAAAATATTAAAATTCAGATACAAAATTATAAATTAATATATAACACAATCAAAATATAATTTTTAATTTTAATTATTTATACAAAAAAATTTATCAAAATTTTTCATTTAAAATCTCTATATTATATTAAATTATTAATCTCTTTTTTTTAATTATAAATTTTCAAAACCACTAATTAAATTTTATCTAAAAAATTTTCAAAAATTAATTACAAAATTAAATAAAAAAATTCAATCCCACCCTTCAAACAGCCAATCCCTCCCCACCCCCATCAATGCCTCTCCACCTTCCCCCCAACGCCCCACCACACCCAATCCTCCCCACCCCATCCAATCTCTCCCCACGTGCCTAATATCTCAAATTTGTTTAATTCTTTCTAACAAATGGCAGACCCTTCTAGAAACGCTAATACTCTCTTCTGTTCATCTTCTTTTTCGTGTTGCCTTCCTTGGCTTTCCAAAATTTTCTTCTTATCTCTTTTTTTTTTCATCTCTCATTTTCTCTCACATCCCTTTATCACTATCACTTGCTGACTTGCCTAGTATCTACAGATACCTCGTTCCTCTTTCAAACTCTCACAGGATACAACAGATCATTTTACAAAAATTTTACAAAAAAAAAGGTAATTTAACTTTCTTTTCTTACCTTATTTGATCTTGAATGTTAATTGAAAACTTGAGGTTGATTTAAATTTGAATGCTAAAAATGCCGATTGAATGGTTGAAACTTGAAATAATTGATCTGTTTTTTAGCTCGTTTTTAAATTTATTTTGATGATAAAGATCTGAGATTGTGAGCTTTATTTTTTGCTTTGGCTTTTACTTTTAATTTTGCAAGTTTATTGTTTTATTCTGCAGACTTAAAATTTTATTTTTTTCTTGAACTATTAGATTCGTGAGTAGAAAAATGGAATAGTGACAATAACGGTCCATTATTGCCGCTATTGCCCGTTACGCCATTATTTTGCGGCCGTTACTCTCCATTTTTGCTGTGAATAAATTTATCAACTGCTTTTTATCTAATAACGGTGGTGGAGGGCGGCGCTACCACAATTTTGTCGCCGCTATTCCGCTATCAAACCATTATTTGAATCCCTGGGAATCATATCTGAGTAGCTTCCCACTACTATCCATTGATCTTAATAAGTAATCAACATACCTACAAAATCAGAAAGGCAATTAGTTTTCTTTTTTATATGAAAGTGGGATAAGGCTTTAATCCTAACATGTGATATTATATTGGGAGGGAAATTGATGAAGTATAGAGGCAGAGAAAGAAAAAGTGTGTTGCCTAAGCCACCTTTGGGTCCGACCACAAGTAGGCCAAGGTAAGCATCTGCAATGTAGAGATGGCATGTTGCAGTGTTGAATTTGAGACCCAATGGCCTTCCACTTATTGGTTCAAGGTTGGGATTTGTTGACCCATCGCACAACTTCCTTTTCCTTATCCAACAAATAAATCAACTAGACATTAGTCAACTGGTTGTTAATTATTATTTCAACAACTAATCAAAGGACCATGGATAAAACAATTGATTAGTTATATATATATATATATATACATATATACCTGATTGGTGAGGGTATGGCAAACTCTTTCCAACCTAGGTCTGGTCCTTGCCATTTGAGTATTCTACCATCAGATACTTCCCCTTTGCAATCAAAGGCGATGCTTTCAGGTCCTGCGACTTGAGTGAGGTTGGTTTGATAGTAACTTTTCTGGATAATCTCACTCTCATGATCAGGTGGCTGCTGACGGGATTGTTTGATGTTCAGAGCAAAGAAAAGCACAATGAACAAAAGCATGAATGAATGAGATTTCTTCATGGTTGGATATTGGAAACAAGGCTAGCAGCTGCAGATATAAGAATCAACTTCAATGGAACTTGAAAATGGTAAAGGTGACAAAATCAGTAACTGAAAAGTGAAGGAGGACGTGAATATGGGATATATATTTATAGTAGTAACTACTTGGGGAGACATAAAATACAATTTCAACCCGAGTCCAACTACTATCTATAGTGGGAGCCCACATGGATATAGAATTTTTTCTGCATCAAAAAATATCATAAAATTACTTACATGTACAAAAGCAAGATGCACAGATTTTAAAATATATGAAAAAGTTGTAATTTGTGCACAATTAGTGTTACTTGATGCATCTTTCAATCAACCGTGACAAAAATTTTCAATTAAATTAAATTTGAAGTAAGATTTTTATTTAAACTCAAATCCCTTTTCCTATTTGGTTGTGTAACTCATGTTTATACAAAACATTTACTTTATTTTAGTATTTGTTTTATGGGAGAAACAAGTCCGCATTGAATTAAGTAAATTGGTTTTCCTTGCTGACTTGGCACAAAGTCATGAACGCAACAAATTATGAAAAAACAAAAAATTTCTGATAATTTTTGTTGCATATATATTAGTTAAGTTGGTTGGCAGTTGGCTATGTAGTTGAACTTTGAATTTGTATCATCATTTTGATTGAACGATGACCCATTTACTGGTTCACCCATTTCTGCCAATTGCTCGGCAAATCAGCAAAGCAACAGCATGTTTGGACTTTGCAAAGTATAATACCTTTTTTTAGGCGATTAAAGCATAAATATTGTATATATACTAGTTTGTGATTAGCAGAAAGTTGCAATGATTTCTTGAGAAAACAAAAAAAAATCACCAAAAGAAGCATAAAACTTCGTTGATTCCAAATTTCCAATACGAAAACATATATTGATTCTCTAATATTGTCTGACAACTTTTAATGGGTAACATAAGACTTTTTTTTTTTTTTTTTAAGGGGTTAGAAATGGAATCAGTAATTGAAACTAAAACTTTGAGGCTTAATCAACAAATTACATGATTGTTGGCAACTAAGCCTAACTTTGAAGTGTACTATACATGTAAGTTTTTTTCAAGGCCTTCTTATATTATTTTCATAAAAAACCAATATAAAAAGGGTTTGCGAGAAAATTATTCACTGGACATTTTCGACACTTATGTCAAAGCTAATATTTATAAAATAAATTATCTTTTTGATCATCTAATATTTTTAAAATTTTTTACTTTGATTTTAATTTTAAAATATAGTGTTTTTATCACTAATATTTATATTTAACCATTAAAAGATAATATATTTTCAATTCACGTCATCGTTGCTTGACGAGTGATATATTCGTGTTAATTGCTTGATTATTTGATCATGCCCACATGATAAAAAAAATATTTAAACTTTTTTAATATAGATTACAATTGTATTTGGTTATAATAAATTTCATGTGTTCATATCTTTTATTAATGTTACCCTAAAAGGCCCATAAAATTAGTTCTTGTCAATAAATTGTTAATTTTTTTAGTATTAAGAAGTCAAAGTTTAAGATAAAGAGAAAAAAAAATTTGTAAACACTTGTAGAAATTCACTTTCTAAGAGTGGTGGATGAGAGATTTAGACTTAGTCCAAGTTCAATAGTTAAGATTTTCTAATGATAGGTTTTACCTTTTTCATTGTTCTTTTGCGGCCTTTTTCTTGCTGGTTGCTAGCAAACAACATATTTTAGCTAGTTGGAGCGTGACTGCTAGTGGGACCTAATCACCTAAACAAGTCTTGGGTGTTCGAAATTAAAAAAGCAAAAGATATAATCTTGTCCTAAAGAAACATTCTAATGACTAAAATTTGAGAGTCCGGAAATTTTATGTTTTGAATTTTGGATGAAGCATGTGAAATTTATAACATGCATATATAGCTCAACATTTGTCCAAGGTCACATGTGGGATCAAAATGTGGAGTTCTATCTCTATGTCTCTCCGATATGTCATTTGGGATCAAATCTTTTAATTTTATTTTAATGCAATGGCCGAAAGTTTTATTGGTCTTATTCTAGAAGTGGGATTCATGACATGTACAATCATCTTTGGAAGCTATTTCTTTTGAACAATTTTTTTCATTTGTTCAACAATGTGAAAAGCTGAATTCTGTTTATTAGATTCAGATTTTGTTTTTATTTGAAGACTGCTTTGCTTTGTGCTATTGTACAATGAAAATAACTGTATTCGACTATCTAAAAGTATAATCATAGATACAATTCTCATGATCATATAATGATTTTGATATTATAAATAGAGTGAGGAATTAGTATCTTTTGTATTCAGCTAATTAAGTTCATTCTAGCTACTGATCCTAATTTTTCAGCTATGCCATCCTTTGAGAAAAACCTAACCAAGGTTGATGTTAAGAAGCAAATGGCAATTCCTACTAACTTCATTGGGTAACTGCCACAACACGAAGGGGGGTGGACGATATACTTTCCTGTCCATGATGTATCTGGCAACGTTTGGGAGAGATTCGAGTATTATATTAGAAGAGGACGCAATTCTAAACTTGTTTTCTAAGAGAATTGGCATACTTATGTCCTTGCTAAAGGTCTCATTCCTGGTGATAAAATTATTTTTTGAGTTGCAGAAAATGTTGCCAATGATGATCCAAGATATAATATTGCAGCACAAAAAAGAAGTTTGTACTTTTTGGTGCGATCATTTGATCTAAGGAGTTCTAGTCATTTTATGGATAAGGTAATTGGGATATGCTATTGTTGTTTTTTGTTGCTGTTCGTCGTTGTTTGTTGACGTCGCCATACTGATAGTGTGACCCTTTTTCTTTTCTAGGTTGTCGTTATGGTAGCATGGTCTTTTTCGTTTTTAGGTTACTAGTATTTGTATTTAATTTTGATAAATTTCATGTACTTTTAATATAACTTTTATTTGTATCACTTAAGTTTATGCCTATGAATCATATTTTCTTCTATATTTTCATTCAATTTTTTTTTCATGATTCATTGTTGCTTTTACTATCTCTTTTTTGTTTTGAATCTCTTCCACTAATCTCTTTATTAATACTTTTCAACACACACTTATTATCACCTAATATCTTTATTAATACTTTTCAATATACGCTTATCATCACCATTAATATTTCTTTATTTAAAATATTTGATCATAATTCATATAATTTTAAACGTGTTAAACCCAAACACTGTTTTTTATTGTGTCTTGTGAATTATCACCTTGGAACAAGAAATATATTATCATCTTTGGATGATAATTGGATTTCCCATTTACAATGGTAAACACACATACCAATAGCAAATTTGAGCACCAATATTTAATGTCAAGGGTAATTCCAAGATCACAATTTGTAGCAGACTACATTTTACACTAGGCGATGGAACCAAGTAAAGTGAGTTTTCGCTTTGATCTTTAACAATGGTAAAAAGAGTGGCAATGCAAAAAATCTCTTGGCAACTCACATATGTTACAAAAAATTGTGGAAGAAAAAATGGCATGTTATGATTGGAGGAGGAATGTTTAGATGTGTCCAATGGCAGTGAAATCAACCTAACAGAACAAACAATTCTCCGAAACACCTTTTCATGTTCTAAAAAATCTGTGTTTAGGCCAATTTAGCTAATCCTCATCTGATGACAAAGTTGGATTGTTCGAGCAAGTGTCTTTCTGATGAAGTTCCAATAGCTTTGTCTCTGGATTGCATAACAAGGGTGATGTTAGAATACAACATATATCTATTGATTTCGAAGCCATAGTCGCAACCTAAAGGTTTCAAATTTTCCATTGACATTAAATCAAGTAAATAGTCAAAGTGCAGTTTGACACTGCTTTAGTATCTCTCAAGTGCTATTCGTAACTGTCATATTAAATGTGATGTTTTAGGGGAGATGACCTAAGCTAGTACCAGATTTATGTGGATTTTGAGGAACTTTCTATTGGGTCAATATCTCATACAATCATGTACATGCATGGATCCAACCATATGCTCCCGCATTATGACTGATGGAAAACATATTAAGAAATTGTGGGAAATATAAGCCATTGATATTTCACCATGCAAATCTTCAGGGATCATGTACACAAACTTTATTTTTTTAAGAGAACTTATGCACCTACCCTTTTTTTTTTGTTCCAAAGTCCATAGAAATAAATGATGTAGGCAGGCTTAGAATGATTATTGGTGCGTCAATTTGTAAGCTTTAAATGGACACAAACCTGAACAATTGGGTATATCCCATACAGCAACAGATGTCAGTGTAAACTCTGGTTCACACGGTGCTTGATTATCCTCATGGTTGACATTCATTGCAAGCATCCATGCACCAATTGTAGCATCTTCATTATGCAACATCTGAAAACTGCAATTCATACAAAATGGAAAAACATCATAACAAATCAGAGATCTAAAAAAGTAGTGGATGAAGCATCTTTAGTAATATTCATCTAATGTTATGAAATGGGCTGTCAAAGAAATAGAACATGTTGCATAATATATATTGGATTAAGCTTTCCTAATATTATCTCACTTTTCTTTATGAATATCTACAATTTCGATTAAAACCAACCCCTTAACCTTCTCAATCACAACAAAGGAGGAGGAAAAGATAAAGAGGTTGATCAACATAATAATTTTTCAGTTATATTATATTGTCTTGAGAGAACAAGGTTGGCCATGACCCAAAGAGTTCAAACATTTGAGTAACATTTAAAGCTAAGCATGTTGAGTTCAAAAAGAGAGATGAAATTGGGCAAATTTGGGAAAGAAAACCTACAAAGTCAGCAAGTGAAAAACTGTGATCCAAAATATAGCCAAGGGAAAAGAAACAAGAGGAATAGAGAGAAATGGTTTAGCAGATAATTACAGGATTAGATATAAAATCGTTAAGCGTACTTGTTGTTTCTGATAGCAACCAAACTTGCAACAACATCAGTTGAAAGAATATATATAGGACAATAAGCATGAAGAAAGTACTCCTTGCCTAGTAGATAGGATAGTGGCTCATACCTTCATCAATTTAGTCATATCTGATCACTCACTAGTATATCAATATCCAAATGCCTACCTTTTTGGCCTCATATGCTCTAACATTGAATTTTGTCGAACATAATTCAAAATAGAAAGCTATGATATTCTATACTAGACATATAATTACCAATAAAGGAGAGTACATAGGCAGAACATGATGCATGGTGCAATTAAGATGCATGTACTTGTGACCCAAAACATGAAGCCAAAAAAGCAGTTGAATATACATATCTAAACCATAGATAGTAAATATAACAACTCAGAATCAAAGAGCGCATATGCAGCTTTAAAGAACGCTAACCAGAAGCAGAAATTCTAAAGGGATCTTCTTTCAATTGAATAACATGATGAATCGATAACTAAAATATTCAAAATGAAGTAACATTTTGTATGGGAACTTACTGAACTCCTCTATATCTAACAGAATGAAATCATCATATTCTGCAACTTCTTTTTTCACCTCTGCCATCTTTGAATTATCATTTGTTGTACCAATTATAAACCTAAAAGCTAATCATGTTGCCTCTTCCAACCTGAAAAACAAAATGAAAAAAATTAAAAATTAAAATTGTTGCTTCTATTTTTTTTTTTTTCAATTCTTAAAAAATGTTACTTTGCTTTGAGTCTGGTGAATAAGAGTAACTTCTAAACAGAGCTTAATTGTTCTAAAATTTTATATACCATTGAAGCTCTTGACGATCCGAAGGCATTCAAGTCTTCCTCAAGGACTGTTTTCGATCGGTCGAATCGAACCCAGTTTGGATCCCAACAAAGCCCATAGCTTTATGCCTCTTCATCCCATAATCATCATCTCCACCAGCTCCACTTTTATTCCCATCCCCGGTTCTGTCCCAAAAAACCCAGATGGACCTCGGGCCGGAGCTCCGAAACGGTAACCTGACCCACCGGAGGAGAGTGGCAAAGAGGAAAGAGACGATGGTGAAGGTGAAGAGGGCGAAGAAGATCAGGATCGTTGATCTGGTAGGGTGAGTGGGTGACGGCAAAGTGCGCGCATGGAAGAATTTGGGAGGTGATGGCATAACTGTAATTGTGTTGCCCGCCGTGGGCACAAGCTTTAGTTATATACCTGAGAAAAAGACTAGTAGCCCTTTCAGCGGAAAGATTACATACAAGTCTTTGCATAATTTATTAAGGCAAATACATCATAAGACAAAAAAAAAAATGATGAACTATGGCAAGCTTCTAATATCAGATTAATTAAATTAAAATTTCAATCGTAGATTGATTTACGTCGTCTCAATACATAAGTGATTTTCTACTAATTATTTTAACCACAGATACACACAATTGATAAAATCGTAGATTTAAAGTTTATTTCTTTCCTGGCCTTGGATTCCTAAGAGTATTTAATTCATCAAGAGTTTTTGCCTTTGTTTCTTTCTTTGTTTACCTTGCGTTCTAGAGTATTTTATTCTCTTTAAAATATTACTTCTTTGCTGCTGCTTTGCCAATGACATTCAAGCCTAGTTTAAGAGAGAACAACTTGGATTAGATTTAATTTCTGCGGCAGGGCATTCTTGAGAAGTTGTCCCGATTCTAAGCCTGTCTTCAAACTCGGTCCTAACTTCTTTGGAGCAATGATTCTAAGACAGAATTAATCCACACCAATCAAGAATACACAAAGATCTCAGACTGAGCATTTTTATATTAGTGAAATCAAGCCTAAAACAGTTCTTGTAATGGTTTTCTTTTCGAAATATGTAGCTTTCAGTCCAGACAATACTCTCAATTGGATTCTGAAGATTGCTGCTTTTATTTAAAACCAAAATTACCAAACCTCTACTCAGGTTTCTTTCTCTTCTGATTTTTCTTAAATTTTGCAAATATTCATCAGTTTGCAATCACAAGAAAAATGCAAATTACACCATAAGTCTATCAGTTACTCCATTTGCCAGGATGATGATTGTAACTTATATCATCTAACTGTTGGGATTCTATACTTTTAGGAATGGTTTTCTACAGATAATTGTTTTCGATTATTCCATAACTGAATGATTTTTGTAATGAGAAGTGCATACATTACTTTGTAATTACGGTTTGTTTATTTCCTCTGTATCTTGTATACAGTGAGGAGGACTAAGGAAATAGACCTGTGCTGACAGGCAGTCAATTGAACTCCTCAGCAACAGCTATTCACAAAATTAAATCCTTCATATCTCTCAGCACGGTTCCTCTTCCAGTCATCCACCTCAACCTCTAATTGTAAGATCCTTGCATCTATGATCTGGAGCAGTATGTGTCCTATCTAACCAAAGTAAGCTCGGGCAATTTTCTGCAAATGTTCCATCGCAAATCTCACATTGAAATTAATGCGTAGTGCATCCTTTATTGTGTCCCACCACCTAAATATTTTCTTTTCAGTAACTTGCTCAAGTTGTAGATCATCCATCTCTTTGATTGTAGGTCACAGCAGCACAGGGATTTATTAGACTAGTTGCAGAAACACCACCAAATACATCATTGATTCTCTCAACAGTCGGAATAAAAGACACTGGGAAACTGTCTCCCAACTGTTGTACATCATTAAAAAGTCCCTTGAAGTTTTTATGTACCTGCAATGCCACCAAAGAGACTTAGAGACATACATATACCACACATATGTTTTTTTCCCTATTTTGTTTCTAAGGATGTATGGTATAAATTTCTGATAATTGTTTTAGTCACTTTCTTGTGGTGAAAAAAGCTAGGAAACAAAAGCCTTTTGCAGCCATTATATTAGTCGAAATGAACTGTTAATGAGGAAAAAAATAGTAGAGAGCATAAAACTTAACAACTAAATGTCACATGTTATCAGATTCACATGTTGCTAAGAATTAAGAACATTCAGCAGCATCCCTATCTTCTAAAGAATCAAATCTTCCTATTACAATCGATAATGCTATCTGTCAGAATCTGCCTCTCCATCTGTGAATTTGATGACTTTGTGACAAGTCCCTTTTAACTTTCCCTGCTATTTACTATCTTCTTTCTCATTAACCACATCAAGCAAAAGGAAATGACAGAATCCATAAAAGTTGTTTTCCATACTACAAATCTTGTGCTTCAAGTGGTGATGGCATATATCGGATTTAAAGCTAGAAAGCCGGCAAAAAAACATAAGGATAAGTATGGCATATAAATAATAGAGCCTCAATTTGTCATTGACATCGTCAAAGTTTGTGACAATGATCTTCTTCATTGAGAGGCTTACAAAATGCCTCTTGAAATATGCAGTATTAGCGTCATGATCACGATAATAGAGCCTTGATTTGTCATAGCCATTTAAGTTCTCCCATATTTTCATTTGGAGATAGCATTAACCTCATATAAAAACTTTTCTAGGAAAAACGAGTAAAAATAATTGAGAGAAAGACATTTCTATTTCATTACCCCTTGGTTTAGCCGATGCTTCACATCACTATGTCTTTTGTTTTCTCTTTTCGGAGCCTCATTCGGTTTATCTCTACAACCTCTTGCTGTTTGTTGATGTTAAGCTTCTGATAGCTCCCCTTAACTCAACTGGTGCATACAACTGAAAGTTCATTGGATCAGCATGTATAATTTGGTCATACAGTCTCATTTGTGAGGATAAATAGGAACTTGTAGCTTCTGATGTAGTATTCACCATATTTCCGATGCCAAATTTGTCTTTGCAGTTTGCAGATTGACCGATTCTAGTTGATCTAGACAATTAAATGATATAATAATATTAACCACAAAGATGAGAATAATTAAACCATATGTTATGAATCATAATACAAATGATAAGGAAAACATTCCATTCAACTTAATGGGGTACGAAATTATATAAAATCTTGTTTGAAGAACATAAAAAGCAGATTAGTCAACTTTACCCAAAACAGAGGGAAAGGGGAACGAACAAACACATAAATTGAGCCTCCCACCAAGAATCTTCAATGAATCCCGGATGAAGAATTGACAAATCAAAAATTAAAAATAAGAGCTGAACATTTCCTTAGATCATTGATAAGTACGAGGCAAATACAATCTGGCAAATTTTAGGTGTTGTCTAAATTTATTCGTAACGGTTGCAAACATGTCTTTTACATCTTGCAAGAAATCAATTTTGTATATACTGGTCAGCTGGTTAACCTATCCGGCCACTAATCCTTTACAACCTACTGATGACAGTAATCTTACTTATCCATAAGGGAGTGGTTGGCCTGAGAATTTAGCCTCAAGATATCAAAGGCAACAACAATTGGACCATTAATTCCGAGAATCAAAACAAATGTTAGAAACTCCAACATTTATAGTGTAAGCAAATTAATTATTTACTAAATCTCAATAATCAAATTGAGTAAAGATCCATACCTTGTTCTTAGCTTGGCGCTGCAATTGCTTTAATTCATTTTCTAAAGCTGAATGATTCAGAAATTTTAATTGGCAAAAATAGTATACAACTACATTTTCAGACATATGATATTGAAATATGTACCTTAAAACTTATTTTGATAGGTAAATATTTTACTTAACTAGAGAGAAGAACGGGAAAATCTTTCTACAAGCAGAAGTACCGCTAATTATTAGTAAAAGATAAAAACAACCTACAACATAAGAGACACAGCCAAGTAAACAGACATCACCAATCTGACAAATAATAAAGCAGCTAAATCTCTCAATGCTGAAATAAACTGGAATTGACTGCATAGTCCGCTGCTTGGTTTTTGCTTCTGAATCTTGGTTTTGTTTTGCAATGAAACTTTGAATTGCAGAGAACAGTGAATGCAGCTGCGAGAACCCAATGCTTGAGAGCAATTGAGAGAGCAAAGAGGGAAAATTAGTTTCTTGCATGCATTTTCTATTTATTCTAACCGTTTTATATAAGAATTTTATAGCACAAGATTGAAGAGATGGGTATAGGGTCTTGTAATTATGTACTTGGGTTTATAGCACAGGATTGAAGAGATAAAATTTGTCTAAATCTAATAACAAACCATTCCAAATTATCGCTGAACTGAATAGAAAATGAAGAGTGAATTAATAATGACAAGCTAACACATTTCATACCATATTAAACTTGCTCAATGCTGATTAGAAACTTATGTTTGATTTTCTTGAGCATAGCCACAACATCCGCCATATTGTTTCTATCCTCAGGTAACTCAGCTGAGCATTTCAAAGCTAACTCCATGATAGATGATATGCAATTTGCTTTAATAATGAAATATTCGTCCTCTCTACTTAATAAATTGGCATCTGCAATATCAATCATTCCTTTAGATAAGGATCTTTGCATCCAATGCCTCATAGTCATTGTTTCACAAAAAATTTCATCCGTTGGCTTCTTTTTTGTGAAAGTTTCTATTAAGAGAATCCCGTAACTATAGATGTCACATTTTATGGAAACAATTCCTGCTGATCCAAATTCTGCATTTCAAGCATAATCAAAAGTATTATTGATCATTAATTAATTCTAAAAAGATTGTCTACCTATATCATGTAAAATCCTGAATATGAAAAAATTGTAAAGAAAAAAAAGAGAGAAAATAACCATAAGTATTCAAAAGATCACCTGGTGCCATATATCCAACAGTTGCAAGTGTCATGGTTTGTCTCATGAAATCATCTTCGTCTAATAGTTTGGCAATGCCAAAATCTCCCAAATGCGCAACCATGTCTTCATCTAGTAGAATATTACTTGGCTTTAGGTCACAATGGATTATAGGAGTTGGTTGTCCAGCATGGAGGTATTCTAGAGCTGATGCAACATCTATCATTATATTGATCCTTTGTAAGATATCAAGAAAATAGTGTTCAGAATGTAACCATTTTTCAAGACTTCCATTAGGCATGAAATCAAGCACCAAGGCTTTGAAGTCCACATTGGAGCAACAAGTAATGACCTTGACAAGATTGCGATGGACTATATTACGCATAGCTTCACATTCAGTGTCGAAACTCCTAAATGCTCCTTCTATCTGCAAATTGAAAACTTTTATTGCAACATTCATCCCATCTGAAAGCCTCCCTTTATATACAGATCCAAAACTCCCTGAACCAAGAAAGTTGCATTCTCCAAATCCATCAGTTGCTTGTGAAAGTTCAGCATATGAAATTCTTCTCCATGTTTTCAAAAATAACAAATCTTCCTTAACCGGTAGAGTTATACTCCACCTTTGGCGTTTTCTGTATATAATAGTAAAAACTATTATTACTACAATAGTAGCAATTGTTGGCAAACCATACCTTAAAACACGCAATATGGTCAACTTGGAATTTCTGTGGATGCTACTCTTGCAAGGTGGGACTAGCAATCTAGATGGACCACAAAGTGCATAATTTTTCATGAATGATCTATAGGAAAAGTTTTGAAAACATCGTCCAGTGGGGATTTCTCCTTCCAATCTATTGTAGGAAACATTAAAATATTTTAGATTCGAAAGCTTTTCCAATGATTTGGGAATAACTCCAGAGAGATTGTTATTGCATAAATCCAAGAATTCCAAACTAATCAAGCCACCAAATGATTCAGGAATATGACCAAGAAACTTGTTATTAGATAAATCTAAAGAAACCAATGTTTCAGGGCCCTCAATTGTAGACGCCATATCACTCATTAGTAGATTCTTTGACAAATTCAAATACATTAGTGCCCTTAAATGTCCGATATCAAGTGGATGTGAGCCGCTAAAGTAGTTTGAGGACAAATCTATTTCTAAGATATCTTTAAGGCTCCACAAGGTTGGGGGTATTGCATAACTCAATTTGTTGGATCGCAAGTAAAGATTTCTTAAAGAAGTCAAATTACTCAAACAAGTAGGCAGAGGTCCATTGAGCTTATTAAATGATAAGTTCAATGTATATAATCTCTCCAAACCACAGATTTTTTCAGGGATGGGCCCTTGTAACTCATTAGTCTGAAGAGTCAAACTTTGGATATTTCGTAGTCCTCCTATTATCGCTGGAATAGATCCACTTATTTTATTATTGCTAAGGTCTAAGAGAAACATGTTGCTTAAGTTAGCGACTTCCAATGGAATATTACCTTGAAGCTCACAATCAAAAGCTAAAAGTTGTTGAAGACTTGTTGAAAGATTGCCAATGTAAGTTGGAAGAATGCCATTCAATGGATTTTCTGAAACATCTATAAATGTCAAATTCTTGCAATTTGCCAAAGATGAGAGAAAGCTCCACTTGTGAGTAGCAGGTTCTGTGGTAAAATGATTGCTCCCAATTTGGAACCATTCAAGGCGTCTTAAGTTGCCAAGGGTACTTGGAATAAGGCCAGAGAAGGAGTTCTCTTGTAATGCAAGGATCTTGAGCATGGAAGCATTGGAGATGGAATTGAGAATGTTTCCACTCAGATTATTTCCATCCAGAATGAGTGTTTCAAGTTTTTGAAAACTGTTCATGGGTGGTAAGTTACCTGTTAAAAAACTGAATCTTTTAGTATTTTGTGCTTACCACAATTTTGTCAAAGAGAGTAAATTTGACAAGATAAAACCTAAATTGAAAAAAATTAGAAGTTGAAAGAAAGATAATGTATATGTTTACAATTTATGTTTATTTTTGTAGAAATATTTGTACAAACAAATCAACCACCAATCCAACAAATTTTATTTTTTAAATTAAAGGAAAAAAATTATCCTTGTTTTAGAAGTGGAATGTATTACTACCATCAAGCTAATAAACATACATCACCAATTGAATGGCATAAACGAAGAGGTTGAAATTTATATTTCATATAAGAATACAAGAATTTAAATTATAAAAATAAATGAAAAGAGATTAAATGTTCGAGATCTTTCAAATTTTGAAGTTTATTTAGGTCCAATAGATTTGTAATTAAATTTCAAAGTAGCCCATTTACAACATTTTGACCTTGGGTAACGATTGCTTTGGGTTTTAATTTACCAATTGGTATTGGTTTAGATTAGATTCATTTTTTGATTTCTTTATTTTATCTTATTTTATTTCAAAAATTAAAAAAATTAAAAATACAAAAAGAATAAAAAATTCCAATTTTCCTTTCTTTAACTTTTTTTTTATTTTTACATTTTTTTATTTATCTTTATTTTTATTTTATCTTTACACTTTATTTTTATTTATCCGTCTTTGTCCTTTTATATTTACATTTTATTTTATTTATCTATCTTTATTTTTTTATATTTTCTTTATATATTGTTTTCATTTTTGTATCTTTTGTTTTGTTATTTTTGAAAAAAATCATAATGAAAACCCAAGAAAAATGAAAGACAAGTTTTAATTGGAAACAAATAGGTGATTAAGCTTAGGAAGATGATGACACATATCATCAGGCCACTTACCTGACAAACTATTGTTTTGTAGAGCAACAGTGGTCAGAGAAGAAATGTTGAAGATGGAAACTGAAATCTGACCAGTAAGGCCCATATCTCCTGCACTTAATATCTCTAAGGTAAAAAGATTACCAATTTCCTCAGGAATTTCACCTGCAAATAAGGTAAACAATCAAAGTGTTAGCTTGACTACCTATTTTGTTTAATTATGTCAGTATATTGGTTTAGAAATTGAATATTTTGCATTGAAAAAATGAAAAAAAGATATGAAAATGCATTTAGACTAAAGAAATCAAATTAAAGCTCACCTTCTAAGTTATTTACACTCAAATATACTTCTTTGAATTGTGTTAAATTTCCAGTATTTCTTGGAATGAACCCATTCAATTGATTTCTAGACAATGTTAATATTTTTAAGCTTACTGCATTTGCCTATACTTGATGGAATATAACTAGATAATTCATTTATGAACAAGTAAAACACTTCAAGTAAAACACAAATCATCTGGCAAACTGCCAGAAAAACTACTATGTTGGAGATAAATCTCTTTCAAAGGGAAAATCTTGAAGAAGAAAGATGGAATCTGACCCGATAGTTGATTGTATCTTAAGTCCAAGATCGCTACGTCGGACATGTTAATAAGTTTTGGAGGAATCGTGCCTGTAAAATTACTATTTCTCTTACCCAAGCCGTTGAGCTTGAACTTATGCGTGGAGCTGAGCCAAGCCATTTTGTGAGCCATTCAATCAAAACCAGTTTTGGTAATTTTTTGTTTATTTATTTATTTTATTTGTTTAAAATAAAAAATTATTTTTTAAGGATTAAAAAATTAAATTTATAATAATCTATTAAACTATTGAAGGATTTTTATTGATTAAAAAATTTTAAAATAAATTTAAGGAAATCTTACCACAATAAAGGATCTTATTAAAAAATGAAATCTTACTTAATTATTAGATGATTTTATGAATTTTAAAAAATAATTTTTCAAAATTAAATTTATGATAACATATCAAACTATTGCAAGGTTTTCCTGAATTTAAAGAAAAATTTCAAAATAAATTAAAAAATTCTTATTAAACTATTGGATAATTTTATTTTGAGAAATAAATTTTTATCAAACTATTAGAGAATTTTTATAGATTTAAAGAAAATTTTTAAAATACATTTAAAAAATCTTACCAAATTATTAAATGATCTTATTTGAGACAAAAAATTCTACAAAACTATTTGAGGATTTAATGAATTTATAGAAACAATTGAAATTAAACTTTACCAAACTATTGGAGAATCTCATTTGGGAAATAAAATCCTATCAATATATTTGAAGGATTTTATGGATTGAAAAAATAAATTTTTGAGAATAAAATCCAATAATGAAGCCTCTTCAAGAGTGATAATAATCTCCTTAAATACTCCTGATGTTAGAAAATATTTCTAAATTGTTACTAAACAACTGGAGTAAGGAAATTTTCTAAAAATTATAATTTTCAATTTGAGGATCTTTTTTGAAAAATAATTTTAAAGCTTAATGAATAACATGAAATCAACTGATATTATTTTTTGGATAAATGTTGTAAGGATTTATCATTTTTCTTGTACATAACCATACTCTCGAACCTATTTTGGTTTCATAGACTAAAATCTACTCTTTTAAAAACTTGAATTAAACTTAATATATTTCTTTAAAAGGAATAAGATTAATTAGGTGACCAATTACATCTAAATAAAAAAATTAGTGACAACTTTTATATTTATATTTAGCGATCAAGTTTATGGTCTTGTACATTATGACACATATTTTTGTCATATATAAAAGATTAATTTCATATTTTAATCATAGTTTTTTTTTATATAAATACGGTATGAGATCTTTTCAAATTTTGTTTATATTTAACTCTTTTTCAAACATCTTAATGGTGCATTTTTCTTATTGATTTGTTGCATTCAAGACTTTATTTTTGAAATGTTCCCCACAAGAATTGAACTTAGGATAGTGTAAAATTGAAACTCCTTTCTTTACCAATTAAACTAACTCTTTATGGGTTAATTATAGCTTAATTCCTTTAATTATATTATCAACTCATAAAAACAATATGCATAATTGATAATCCTAAATGCTAATTCATTAAGAAAAAGTGAATTTAAAATTTAGTTTAGTTAAATCATATAATATTTTTAAAACCAAACATTCAATAGGTTTGAGATTTGAACCCCAACACCTACAACATTTTTTCTTATTCTCATATTGCAATGTCCTATATTAAAAAAAAAAAAAAAAAAACAAATGAGAGCCTGCATTTTACTTCAAGATTCACTTCATATATCTTGGTACTTACTAAAACAATAAATTAGACTTAATAATTTAAAACATAATACAATGACATGATAAAAATAAAAGATACAAAAATCATACAGTCTAAAATTTTAACAAAAACCATAAATGCATTTAACAAAAAAAAAATATATTTGATATTTTCGTTTAGACACGAATTATGATACAGAATTTTATATAAAACATAATATAAATATATAAATTATTAATATTTTAAATGATATAAATACATGAATTATTAACTTTACAGTAACTATTTTTTTTCCCATATTCACTATTTCTTAGTTAAAAAGAATAGAAGGGAGGCACAAATCTCTGCAGTAACCGAAGAATCTGATAAGATTGCAAACGGTTCCATCTCAGACGGTGATTTTCGGAGTCGAAATAGAGTGTTATCAAGAGTTTGGGAAGAGGCAGAAGAGTGGAGGGAAGCGGAAGCTACTTGGGAGGTGGCCAAACAACTGGGTATCGCGGCGAGAGGAGACGAGCAAGTGGTAATTAGAAAGATATACGAGCTGTAAGGCAAGAAAGATCTGTACAGGGGATGAGGAAACTAATTTACTAAAGGAAACGGAGGACATCTGGAGGGCGGGCAAGTAGGTTGGTTTATCAGCATTAGGAGAGGAGGTCTTGGTCGCGATACTACTCTATCTAAATCTTTTTGCTTTATTCGTTGACTGGTGGTTTAATTTATTGAGTTGTTGTGAGGAATTTGTTACTGGGGTGGTTGGTTACTTGTGGCATTTTTAGGTGGGTTTATTGCCTAGCTGATGGGCATAGGTGATAGGGCTCTAAAAGAGAAGTTATTCAAGGCCGTCTTCGGATCTTTAAGCCAAAGATAGCAAGGTCAACGAGATTTTCAATCATTCTTATTTAAGAAAAATTCCATCATTTTCGTTGAACATATATCATGTTTATTTTAACTAATTTTTAAACTTTTATTAATGAAAATACTTTAAAATAATCAAAACATTTATTTAGTATTTAATTGTTAATAAAATATCACAAAATTTTACAGTAAATGCGGTGCTAAATTTTTAAAAATAAGCATTATTTAATTCAAATTTTGAAATGGGCTGTAATCATATATGCTTGATTTTATGCAAATAAAAAATATATAGTAATAAAATGGCACTAAAAATTTTCTAGCTCCAATTACAAAAACTGTGAACTAAAAAAGAAAAACACATTTAATAGAATGTTTTTTGACTTGGAAAAAAATCGAAGCCAGATGCATGCCTTCTAAACTATTTTCAGCTATATGTACTTCTTCGAGCATGTTTAAATTCAAAATACATTTTATAGCACTAGTTTTGAACTATATATATATATATATATATATATATATATTTGACTAGATTAATCAATTTTTATACCTCAAAATTGAAGAGAGGCTGATGATAGGTTGCGATCATACAAATAAAAAATATTTTAGCACTGAGTCTTATTAGGTTAACTTTGGCACTAAAAAATTCTAAAGAAAAAAAAATTATGTGGAACCAAATAACTCTAAAATGATTATGAACTAAAATGAAGAAAAAAAATTAAATAGAATGCTTTTAACATAGAAAATAATATCAAAGACAAAAGCATACCTTCCAATCTGTTTTCACCTAGATATACTTTTTTGAGCAGGGTTAAATTTCCAATACTCTTTGGAATGAGCCCCGTGAATTGATTTATAGATAATGTCAAAATCTGCATATTGTAGCATTTGCCTATACTTGGAGGAATATTACCAGATAATTGATTTTCAGATAAGTAAAGCCACTTAAGCTTAGGAAGATGATGACACATATAGTCAGGCAATCTACCTGATAAACTATTGTTTTGTAGAGCAACAATGATCAGAGAAGAAATGTTGAAGATGGAAGCTGGAATCTGACCAGTAAGGCCCATATGTGATGCACTTAATATCTTTAAACTAAGAAGATTACTAATTTCCTCAGGAATTTCACCTGCAAACAAAGTAAACAATCAAAGTGATAGCTTCACTACCTATTTTTTAAAATTATTTTAGTATATTAGTTTAGCAAATTAAAAATTTTGCATTGAAAAAATGAAAAACAAATGCAAATGTGTTTAGACTAAAGAAATCAAATTAAAGCTTACCTTCTAAGTTATTTACACCCAAATATACTTCTTTGAGTTGTGTTAAATTTCCAATATTTCTTGGAATGAACCCATTGAATTGATTAATAGACAATGCTAATATTTGAAGCTTGCTGCATGTGCCTATACTTGATGGAATATAACCGGATAATTCATTTGTACCCAAGGCAAGTATCTCGAGTTTAGGAAGATAGACACCTAAATCATCTGGCAAACTACCAGAAAGACTATTATATTGGAGATGAATCTCTTTCAAAGAGGAAATCTTGAAGATGGAAGGTGGAATCTGACCGGATAGTTTATTGTTCCCCAAGTGCAAGATCTCTAGGTTGGACATGTTAACAAGTGTTTGAGGAATTGTGCCTGTGAGACTATTATTTTTCATTCTCAACTTTTCAACTCTATGTAATTTCCCAAGCCATGATGGAATCCTCCCATTAAGGCCGTTGAAGCTTAAATCAATGAGCCTCAAACGATGCAGTTGCCCCAATTCTTTAGGTAGATGACCATAGAAACTGTTGTTGCTCAAATCGAGAGAGAGTAGAAATGAGAGATTTCCAAGATGAGGAGGGATTGTTCCTGTAAGATTCATCTTTGGGAGAGTCAAGGATGTGACCCTTCCATGTTTGACACCACAAGAAACACCAAGCCAGGTACAAACAGAGTTAGAGGCCGTCCAATCGTCTGCCAAGACATTGTGAGGATCAAGGATACGGTGTTTAAACTGGAGTAGTGCAAATTGATCAGTGGTCAGATTCCTCACAGTCATAGCTAAGCTAACCATGAAACATTGCATAAACAAAAATGAAAGAAAATGAAAGTAGGTGTTGTTCATGATTGTGGGATGCGTATTAAGAAAAGAGTTCGAAAGAGAGGAAACTAAAGTGATACAATGGTAGGTAGGACGGTTAAGGAAGAGCCCATAAAGCTTGCTTAAATAGGGTTTGCGAGTCTAGTTCTTCAAAATCAATTCATGTGTGAAATTGAATTCATAAGTCTAGTTCCTCAGAAAAAGTGAAAACAATCACAAAACACAAAGCAATGCGCAACACATGTGTAGTCGTTAATATTTAAAAAATTTTAAATATATATTTTATATTAAATTTAAAATGTTGACATTTGAAAAAGAAGCAAAATTCTTTTTTTTTTTTAATGATAAAGGAGATGATCAAAGGAAAAACCAACTAAGCATCCTTAAACGGTTATCATATGACATAGATAGCTCTATGATGAGATCAAAGTCTTTCTTCTACAATTACTTTATTAAATTTCTTTAAGACGAGTCTTTGTTGTTCATAATTTACTTTGATTATTCACTCACTTTTTTATGATCAATGGGATTGATTGGAAATTAAATGTATTTTCAGTCAAGGATTTACACTGGCTTTCTCCCATCCCCAATTCTTTCGTCTTTTGAGAAATTTCTTTTATCTTTTCATTTTGATTGAATGACGGAATTAAATTAAAATAAATTACATCATTAGTTTTAATTAGTCTTTTGTAGTGTTTCATTTTCATGTGTGACCTAAAAACTTGATTTATATAACATATCATTTTTGTTTCAATCAATTTTGTGATTCCATACCTTCAACCATTTGTAACATATCCTAAAAAAAACTAATTAAAAAAAAACTCAATTTTATTTCTCAAAAATATTAGTCCAACACTAACATAGTTGTCGATATTTAAATTTTAGAAATATATTTTTATTAAACTTTAAAGTGCTAACATTTAAAAAAAAAAAAAACATCTAAATTGATAGAATTAATTGGATTTCGTAGTGGGTACATGTTCATTAATAATATTCTTTGCCTTTAAAAAGAATTACCATAAAAAATCTTGAGTTTTTTTTGGCATACCAAGAATGGAACCTAGTGCAACTATGTGATAGGAATGTATAGATAATAATAATAATAATAATAATAATAATAATAATAATAATAATAATAACTGTATTAAACCGCTATCTTAATTTATTAGTAAAGTTTTAAATTTTGAAAAATAGTAAAAGAAATAGCATTTCAGTTGTAGAATTCAATTCCCGAACTCAAAGTTTACCTAATTATTGCTGCGTGATCAAAATGCACAATTTGATAGTTTTTTTTCTCTGCCTTCTTTTTTAAGTGTGTTTCTCTATCCTAAACTTTATCAATGTGAAATGTCTGTAGTAGTTGTTGTAATTATGATATCAATAATGATAATGCAAACGGTACAATTTCAGCCTGTAATAATAATTTGTGGCAGATGTTTACCTTCGCAAACCTCTCTTGCTTTTACATCATAGCAAAATTGAAGACCAAGACTCTCTAGATGATTCATCACTTTCGAGATGAAGTATAGAGAAGGGACTAGCACTACAGAAATACTTTGCTCATTTTCCAATTAAAAGATAGAAAAAGAAAAAACAAATCTACTCGGTCGGTTGTCAATTGTCATTTTCTTGCCAAATGGAAAACCAATTTTCTAACCCAAAAAATAAGCTAGAATTGTAGCCACAATGCTATGAGTTCTAGAAATACTTTGCTCATTTTCCAATCAATGTCAATGGTCAATTTCATGTCAAATGGAAAACCAATTTTCTATCCCAAAAAATAAGCTAGAATTGTAGCCACAATGATATGAGTTATAGAAATACTTTGCTCATTTTCCAATTAAAAGACAGAAAAACAAAAAGTCTTTTACTTCGGTTGTCAAATGTAATTTTCATGCCAAATGGAAAACCAATTTTCTAACCCAAAAAATAAGCTAGAATTGTAGCCACAATGATATGAGATTGAAAGACGGAAAAAAAAAAAAGTCTTCTAATTCGGCTGTCAAGTCATTTTCATGCCAAATGGAAAACTAATTTTCTAACCCAAAAACTAAGCTATAATTGTAGCCACAAGGATATGAGTTATGGATTTAGACATTAAATTTTATTCGGATTTATTATTTTAAGTTTTTGTTTAATATTAATAATAATAATTCTAATAATGATAATAATATTGATTTAATTAAAATTAAAAATTAATTAATTAAAAAATAAAAAATAAAAAAAGACAAACAAAAAAATCTAAATGGAAAAAGAAACAAAGAGGTAGGGGCTGGTGCCAGTGAGTGCCATGCATGGCACCACTGGCCACCCACTCCTCTGCCCTAGCCATCATGCCACCCCTGTCCAGTCCCTTCACTAGAGCACTGTAGCTCTATCAGCATTGCCTATTTCTCAAACACCTAGTCCCTTTAAACATTAAGGGCTCTCGAACAGACATAGAGGCACCAAGTACCCACACCTAGAAAACCCAATTCCACTCAGAAACGCACCTCTTGCTTAGAGTATACCTCAAAAACCCATACCCAGAACACAAATAAAAACAAAAAAACCAAAAAAAAAAAAAATAGCCCCGCTATAGGTAAGGAACCATCAGTGCTGGGCAAGCCCTGCAAAATAAACAAAAAAAAAAAGTCAATTTTTTTTAAAAAAAAAAGAAAGCTTAGAAACCACAAAAGAACGGTGGTGGCTTATTTGGCTGATCAATGATAGTGGAAAGCGAGAAGAAAGTGAGGAGAACAACATACTACAAATTCAAAAAAAACTAACAACAAAGAAAAAAGTTTTGGCGATTTGAAAGTTTAGGCTTTGGGTTCAGATCTAGTGATTTCGAGGCCATTTTGTGTGAAACATGGTTCAGATTTGTGAAGAGAAAGTGAAAAATAAGCTTTAGGATGATTTTCAAGATTTTTTTACGCTGGTGATTGGCGGCCAACAATGAAGCACGACTGTCGATGCGACTACCAACGACCAATTTCTAGCAACTGGCCAACCATCTGTTTCTTTTTGGTTGAAAGAATTTGGCCCTTTTTTTTTTAAGAAAATAAAAGAATTAATGAAGTAAAAAAAATTGGGTTTTATATAAGGTTAAGAAAGCCTAAAACAACGCCATTTAAACCAAGAAGGATCCGCGAGTGGATCTAGATCATACTCAGGATCCACACAACCTGACCTATTGACCCGTTAATTCAACAGCTTCTGATCGGTGCAGTTGAATCGGTCTAAATCATTTATCAAAGGTCGAACCGCCCAAACCGACATTGATCGGACCGTTGACCAGTCCAGTTCAGGTTTTTTTTTTAATTTTTTTTGTATATTATTTTTGTTATTTTAAATTTTATTATATATATTTATGCTTATTAAAATGTGCAAATTTGCTAGAATAGATTTTTGTTGTTGTTTCATAATAATAAATAAATACATAAATAAAAGAGAATAATAATAAAAATGCTAAAAATGTTTAAAAAATTAAAAAAAATGATTGATAATAGTAATAATTTTTTTTCTTCTTTCCCTGCCTAGATGTTGAAGGGCATCAAAATATTCTTTTAAAAATAATTTCGCCTAGATGTTGAAGAATTATAAAAAAATTATATAAAAAATATAAAAAAAAGGGTTAATAATAATAATAAATTTTTATAAAAAAGAAATATAAGAAAATTTTCAATTAATTTTTGAAAATTATAAAAACCGAACTTGCTTCGAAAATTTGCCTAGATGTTAAAGATTTTTAGAGATGTTTGCGTTTTCTTTAAACCCAAAAATTCAAACCCTAAATTTCAAAACCCTAAAAACAAAACCTTAAACCCTCTAAACCTTAAAATCTAATCCATAAAAACATCCAAACCCTAAAATCAAATCCCCAAATCTCAAACCTAAAATCAAAAACCTTAACTCCAAAATCTGAAACTTGAATTCCTAACCCTGAAATCCAAAATCCCAAATCTTAAAATCCAAAACCTTAAAATCCAAAATTCTAAAAATCTCAAATTTGGTATGCATTCCCAAATCATTACCAAAAAAATCATTCAAACTTTAAAACCTTGACCCATACCCAGGTTAAAAATTATTTCAAAACTCTAAAGATGCACGTGAAAATCTCACATGAAATGATTCATTCCCGAATGCCACCTAGACGATGGGGTATTTAGAAAACTTTATTTCATTAGGGTTTTTCATACGAGTCCTTAAATAGCATTAATAGTGGGATCAATAAATAAAGAGGTGTAATAATAAAATGGGATCTTAAATATAAATAGTTGCACTTAAGCTCTGCCTAGATGTTGAAGAGTTAATGTGGTCTCATTATATTTAAGAATCCAATTTTAAATTTGCATTTCATTATCATACACAACACCTATTGGCTTACATGCATTTATTTGTTATTGTTTACACTTGTTTGCATTCCTCTGTCTTTAATTTCTATTTGTTCCTAATAATACCATCATTTACTTTTTCGTACAAAATATTTTTTTTAATTTACTTACTTTTAAAAGTGTGCAATTTTAAAATAAAACAAAAATAATATTATCAAGAAAATAATTTTTGGTACTCTGCTTAGATATTGGAGAGTCATCAACAATTATCTTCTACAAAGGATGTTATTTTCATTTCCAAAGGATGTCATGGTATATATTAGTCAAAAGTATTATCTTTAAAGTTTTGCATAGATGTTGAAGAATTTTAAAATAATTCTTTAACTTAGAGATTTCTTCGATACTCCTAAATAAAGAATTTTGATAAAATTAATTTAATAAAATAAAAAGGAATTTATATTATTGAATATCAAATCAAAACCATTTCATCCAATGTTGAAAATAGCGCATGATTAAATGGTACCAATTTATTGGCGTTGTAAGGGTGCTAATTCTTCCTCACACATAACCAACTCGCAAACCCAACCTGGTTTTCATAGATCCAAATTTATCTTTTTGATAAACTTTAAACCTGCTTTTATAGTTTTATTAAAAAGATAAACTTTTGGGTGACCAATCACACCTTAAAAAAGATTGGTGGTGACTCCCTTTTTATTTTTCTCAATTTTAAAATTCTTTACATCTAATGATCCCAAAACCGTTACGACAACTTGGTGACTCCATTGGGGAACTTTGAGTGTCAGGCCAAAACTTTAATTATGTGTTATTAACAATGATTGGATTTAATTGGTTTTATTTTATATTTAATTTAATTTTCTTTATTTTAATTTTTCATAAAAAAAATGTACAAGTTAATAAATAAAATAAATTGCATGTTGGTTATTACTTTATTTTGATTTTGTGCTTATGATTTATTTATGTTATTTTGATTAATACATCACTTTGCACATATTTTGCATATTCATTCGCATGCATGAGCTCTAGACTCGAGCTTTATTCTTTTTAGGAGGAAGTAAAATAGCTATGCTCTCGTAAGGTGATAATCTCCGCATTTACTAGCAAAATACTTTCACTCAGATTGAACCCTTCCATTAGTAGCCCGTAATGGGTGAGGATCGGAGAACCTTACTAGTTTATAATAGACAACGATGTGAGGAATAATCTGAAAACCTTTAGACATATAAATCTTAACCCAACATATCATGAGCCATAAGAAGCTTGCCTAGGATAAAGCTTTGTCGACCTTTTTATAGAAATAACCCAAATATGTATTAAATTTTGAAAAATGGATAATAAAAGAAAGCATTTTCTTTTAAAAAAATAAATTTTCTCTTAACGTGTAGCTCGTTCATTTAGTAATTGTCCAAAATTTACATTTTCATAAAATATTTTAGAATAAAATAATTTTTTTAGCATTATCCAACAAGCAAAAAAGAAGCAAAAAAACAAAAAAAAAGTTTTCAAAACAAATTTAAGATTTTTCTTAAATTTTTTGTTTGTTGGCTAAATAAAAATTAATTTTCAAGTCCTAGTTATTTTGTTTTTCCTTCTTAAAAAAAAAATTTTTTTTTTTTTGCATTTTGTTTCATTTTTTGCATTTCATACATCCTAATAAATAATACATGTAGTCCATTTTGTGCGTATCATAATAGGATAATGTGAGCATTCCATCCCATCTGTATCAATGGATAGTACATACATCTTATATTATGCACATGTTGATAAATGATACATGCATTCCATAAGCATCTTAATAGGTAGTGCATACACTTAATTTCATTACATATTTGAATGTAGTATCAGTTTCACTAAGTTGGCATAACACAAGCATTGCATAAAAATATAATGTACACTTGATAGGTTCATGCATTCCATATAAGTATGTTGCATTAGTCGTAGGTATACATCTCATCATTCATGTAAGTATGCCATTGCATTTCATGTATATGGATTCATAAATAGTAGGGTTTCATGGAACATACATTGCATTCCATACCCCATCATCCCTAGCATAACATTACACTTCTTGCATACACATTCATGGTTGATGAAAATTTTCATTTGGTTCCTTGTACATATAAAAATTCATTGTCTTAAGCATATATGCATTTCATGACATTCATTAGGCATCATTGTCACATTCATGAACATGCTATGTGTGCCATATAAGTTAGAAATTATTTTTGTGGCATTCATTCAATAAGGGTAGTAATCTAGAATTTTTTGCCTAAGTCCTGGAATAAAATGTCTGTCTTGATGGAAATTAGAGTGGCAAAAATGATAGACCAATTGGAAGCAAGGATTAGTGCTTTGGAGTCGAATTAAGAGAATTTTTTGCTCGAGCTTTGAAAGATGAAATAATAGATTGCTCAATTGATAGAAATAGTTAAAGTAGTAGTATGGTTGAGTTTATTCTCATCAAGGATCATTGTCACTTTCGTCAAGTCAAGATCAATTGGTTCCTGTTAGTTCCAATACCTTTCCAGAGTATACTAAGGCATTGAGTGTTTTGAACAATAACCAAGGTTGGGTGAACTCAAGAGAGGAATGGGTGAACTATCCAAGCAAATGATTACGTTCAAAAGTTTGATTTCAAAAAAAAATTAACTGGCTTCAAACAATCATCACCAATTATCCCAAGTCTAAACCCGTAACTAAATCCTTCCTATAACTACTTCTAACCTCTTTTCCAAGCACCTAGGATTAGGCCTCCAAATTTCATGCAACCTCTAAGAATTTCACACTTGAATCCATGCCCACCATCTCATATTTCACAATTACTTGTTCAACATGCTATCCCATCGCTACTTTCTCAACCCAATCTTTAACTCAGAGTTTCTCAATCCATATCAAGACCAAATATACTACCATATTTTCAGCAAAGCAAACCAATCATAGGATAAAAAAACTCTGGTAACACCAAAGAAAAAACCTTTATTGATCCAATACCTATGTCATACATTAAGTTATATCCATTACTCTTAGAAAACTATCTCATTGCTCCTTACTAAACCTCACGAACCACTTTTTCCCAAATGGTACAACCCTAATGCCCAATGTGAATACCATTTTGGCATCACAAGCCATTCTTTTGAATACTACATGGCTCTAAAACATAAGATGTAGAGACTGATGAAAGTCGAATATCTAAGTTTTGATGCTAAAAAGAAGCCAATTATTCATAAAAACCCTTCATTGATCCATGTTGAGGTAACAGGCAATGTTATAGACAACAATAAGGTTGGCCAGAATGATGAATAAAAAGTCATAGTCCACTTTTTTTGGATTTCTTAGGCAAGGCAATGAAGAGTAAAAGCTAGTATAGTATGTCCTATGATTGTTCTTGATGTATGAACTTAAAACTTTTGGGAATGAAGAAAAACTTTTGAATTTTCTATGAATAGACGTCTCTGTTTATGTTTCACCTTTATTGGTGCATTTAAAAGGGCTCGTGAGAAAGAGTGATGGTTATAAATATGTTTTCACCAAACTTTTGAAGAGAAAGGAATGTCTTTAGATGACTCTGTCAAAATATAGGATGAAACTCAAGTTTTTCCTCCTTAATAATAATAAAATTTGACTTGCACATCATGTATCATCTATTTGAATTCATTATTTTTCATACTAGCTAAGGTCAAAAAATGATGATGATAAGCTTTTGTTAAACCTTCAAAGTCAAAAGATTTTTTGTAATAAAATTTATGTCATGCATTTTTTACTTTTGATAATTAATAAAAGGTTCAATGATAGCTATCCTAGAAACGAGATCAGTTAAGTCTATGCACTTATAGCACTCTAGTCGGTACCAGAATCATGAAAAATAAATATGCAAGTCGGATGGATAGAGTAGAAAAAGCTCAAGGAGAAATCAAGGAAACAATTATGGGAATGCAATAGAACATAGATAGACAGTTGGCAAAATTAAAACAGATATTAGTCGAGTTGACAAAAGGAAAAGAAGTTGTTGAAACATACAAGGCAAGAAAGGAAATAGTTATTGAGACACTATTGTATCCATAGGGTTCACATATGTTCAAGACCCCTATATGCCATAAGCACCTCTAACAACTCATCAACCTTATACTAGCCATTTTTCCAATTGCTATCAATTCAGACAAATAACAATCTCGATCCTATTCGTTATGACTCCATTATTATGCCTAATATGGATAATCCTAAAAAATTAAAGAAATTGAAAATGGTGCCAGATCCACCAAAAGATATGATGATGAAGGATAAATATAACTTGTTAAAAGAGGGACTAAAAGCAATTGAAGGCCATGATATGGATGGGAGTATTGATGCTAACAAGCTTACTTTAGTGTCTGATCTTGTTATTTCGGTAAAGTTTAAAGCATTAGATTTTGAGAAGTACGATGAGATAAAATGCCCTTTAACATATATCACCATGTACTATCAGAAGATGACACACCATACTCATGATGATAAGTTGTTAATCCATTACTTTCAAGATAGTCTCATTGGGTCTACAACAAGATAGTATACTTAGTTAGACTGAAATAAGATTTACTCTTGGAATGATTTAGCTAGGGCCTTCCTAGCACAATATAAGCACGTTAAAGATATGGTGCCAGATAGGTTATCCTTGTAGAACATGAAAAAAAAGTCAACTGAAACTTTCAAAAAATATGCACACAAATGGAGAGACATAGCAACCCAAATGCAACCACCCTTGTCAAAAAAAAAATCACTGTTCTATTTGTCAATTCCTTGAACACTCTCTATTATGAAAGAATGATTAGAAATGTCTCTAAAAACTTTTCTAACATGGTGATTTCTAGTGAGATTATAGAAAATACAATTAAGAATGGCAGAATTAAATTAAAAGGTGCAATAGATGTCGAAAAGGGAAGTATATCAAAAAATAATGAAAAGAAAGTGCAAGTAATGACAATGGAGAGGCATCTACCCAATAGCTTTATCCCGTACAATCCTTATCCTAATCATCAATCTCATCACCCTATCACTAGCAATATCTCTCAAAACCCATGTATTTGCCAACCAAGTCAACATTTGGGCTTTTCAGCAAATTCTCATCCTCCAATGACCATTCATGATATTGTCCCTACACTTAAACCTATCACTTGACCAACAAAGAACTGAAAGAGACTAAAAATTGATGGAGAGAAACTGTCAATCTCTATTTCTTACCTTTTACCTTTACTATTAGAAGGTCGATATCTCATTCATGTGCCTCTAAAAATAACACCAAATCCAATAGTAAGGAGTTATGATCCTAATGGCAAATGTGATTATCATGTTGGGGTAATCAACCACTCAACTGAAAAATACAAACAGCTAAAAGAAAAGGTTGAAAATCTTATCAAGATTGATATTTTAACTTCAGAAGTGATAGAACAGTGAAAGTTAACTCTGTCTAATTGCCAAATGTGAGGAGTTGAGATGAAAAAAAAAGGTCTTGAATTTTGAAAAATCAAGATAGGATGATTGTTTTTAAAATCTTTTCACTGTTTGTGTATAACATATACATGGTGTCCTTAAGAGTTATCTAACTTATTTTGAAAGAATTGAATATTTTGAATCCTTTTTATGAAATTTCTCTTTATGTATTTGTTTGAATAAAAGTCCCTTATAAGTAACTTTCAAGATTAAAAAAAAATAAATAAATAAGTTTTATTATGTAATAAAGATGGAAGGATTCTTTAAGAGAAATGGTAATATTATTGGAAAAAGGCTCATCAAATACCTTCACACCTTTTCAAATACTTTTATGCCCCTAATCACTCAAATGATTAGACTCATCAACCATAACTCTTTCAGGGAATGTGAATTTGAATTCATACTTTAAAGGGTCAATAATCTTTTCTTGGGCAAAGAACAAAAGAAGTTAATTTTGAAAGTTCATTTTGAATTTCAAAAATTAGATACTCTTTCAAATTTTTAATTGGTAATTCAATATATGTCAAAATTTTGCTATGACCACAAACACAAAAATGCCTGAACTTTTTCTCTTAAGTAACCATGTTTCATGCCTTAAAGCATATTGATAAAAAAAAAAAAAAAGAAAGAATCCCTTTTTACTCAAGACCATTTGTTACATACCATTATACACTTTTGCTCCTTATTACCAAAAAAATGCCAAAAAAAATTTTAGAGCCCAAAGATCCTTTTTGAACTATGCAATCAATCCTATACAACTTGATCGTCATTATAACCTTGAGTAAAAAAAAAACAAGATAGGGCATAAAAAATAAAAACAAAAAAAGTAAAATATATATATATATACAAAAGACATCTTCAATGATTTGCTTTTATAATCAAGTAATCATATTTAAAATGATGAATGGCCATCTTTTTCTATCCTTCTCACACATAAAAATTATCCATTTGCTACCCATTTGAGCTTATTAAATTTTTTGTTCCAAAATGAATACCAGCTAAGGATCATTTTCTACATCAAGGGCAAAATAAAGATACCTTTAATGGACCAATTTCAATGAAAGTGTTGAAAGCATCTAAAATGCCATTCGGAGATAAGAGTCTGAGGTAAAAAAAATTAATAAGGTTTTAATTGAAGTCCTAAAAATTCAAGAGAGTGAATAGCTAAAGATAAAGTTAGGCATTTCCAAGGAAAAGCAAAGAAACTTTATATATAAGAATTTAAAGCTTCAATTAGAATTAAAAACAAATTAAAAAATAAAAAATATAAAAAATAGGGAGAAAATATGTACCTTGAAAATGAGAATTCAGGGCAAAAAAAATGAATAAAGTTACTAAAATTAAAGCCAGTTGTTTCAAAAAAAAAAAGAAAAGCAAAGAAATAAAGCCAGAGAATACTCCTCAGGATCCTTGGCCTAATTACACTAAATAACATTTTTTGAGCTTGTTTATCCATTTTTTTCAAAACCCATAACCTCAGCCTACTTACATACGTTGAAAGTTCATTTTGGTCAAATGTGGACACTTTGATTGAAGAGCAATATCCTTGCAAATTTGTATATACTTATTGATATTTGACAAGATTTCACCAAGTTCTTCATTGATAGAAGATATAACTCTAGGGTGAAAACCTCAAAAGAGTAGTTTAGAGCTAAAGTCATTTTTTAGGCCCTAAAATGAATTTTAGAGTTTCAATGTTCTATCTAGAATAAATGATCTCAATACAAAACCTTTTGAAAGATCAATACCCATTAAAGACCTTACATTTAAAAAAAAAAAAAAACCAGCCTTGTCCTCTTCCCAAATCTTGTTTGAAAGGTAATGGTTAGTTTGGACACACATTAAAGTATCACATTTTCAATAAAAAAAGTTTAGAAAATTATCTCTTTTGTGAGCCTAAGAGAAATGCTTGCAACCCTTGTCAAGTTTTCCATGAGATATGCCCATCAGTGAAAAAAATTGAATTGTCAATTACCCCACCCATTAGCTTTTCAAATAGTAGTCATCAATTTTTAGGAGATTCGAAAGTCTTAAGTTTTAAATTTTTTATTAATTGTAAAGATACTTTATGTGGGGTAATTTTTTTATCACTTTTGAAAATTTTAGAGATTATTTGAGCATTTTGTACATAAGACTGAGATCATTTGTTTTTGAAAATGAAACACTGAAAATTTAAACAAAACATCTTTTGGAAAAAAAATAATAAAAAGAGTCATTGCATTTGCATCACTTGCTTCATAAGAAAGATATTTGACTTGCAAATAAAAATATATATTTGTAGTTGCATCACTTGCCTGTGCATCATGATATTTACATGTTTATCATGAGAAAGACATTTGCATTCACATCTGCATCACCAAAAAAAAAAATTTGTAGTTGCAACACTTGCCTGTGCATCATTAAAAGGACATTTACATTTGCATCGCTTGCATCGATATCACAAGAAAGACATTCACATTCGCATCACTTAAATTTGCACTTGTATAAGACATTTGCATTCGCATCATAAAAAAATTTGCATTTGCATCGTGGCAATTGCATCTTAAGAAAAGGTATTTGTAAGGGCATTTACATGAAAGGAACATGGTAATTTGCAATGTAAAAAAGTCAAATTTATTTGCATAAGCATTCACATTGTTACCTTTGTATTGACATTTGCATTCACATTGACATTTCCATTAGCATAATTTGATGAGAATAGACATTCGTATCATTATTGCATTTATTAACTTTGTAAGTATTAAAAACCAAAAAAAAAATGAAAAAGAAAAATAGAAAAAAAAAGCAAGCTTTTAAAGTTTTAAAGCCTCTGTTTAAGAGGAACCATTTTCAATCAAGATTTCAAAGCCTTTATTTAAGAGAAAGCAATTTCAATAAAGATCTTAAAACCTTTGTTTAGAATGAACCTTCTTCAAGCAAGACCTTTAAAGTCTTAAACATCTCTGATCAGGCAAAAGCCATGTTTAAAAAGATTTTTAAATTTTTAAAGTTTTATTACCTCTAATCAATAGGACATTCAAAGATTTTGAAATTTTTAAGACCTCCAGACATAATTTCTAAGATCTTCGAGCATAATCTTTAAGACTTCCGGGCATAATTTCTAAGACCTTCAAGCATAATCTCTAAGACTTCTAAACATAATTCATAAGACCTCCAAGTATAATTTTTAAGACCTTCAGGTATAATTTCGATTCGCGATGTTGTCTCGATCAATTCTTTATTTTTTGACTTGTGGTGTTATTTCGATCGATTATGTAAGACCTATTGGCATAATTTTGATTCACAATATTGTCTCAATTGATTCTTTATTTTTTGACTTGTGGTGTCGTCCTGGTCATTTCTATAACCTCTGACTCACAGTTTAATCTCAGCCTTTTTTGTTTTCTTGACTTGCGGTTTAATCCCAGTCACTTTTATTTTTTGGACTTGTAGTTCAATTCAGGTTGTTGTTAATCTCTGACTCGTGGTTTAATCTCAGTCACTTTTATTTTTTTGACTTGCGGTTCAATCCTAGTCGTCGTTAATCTCTGACTCATGGTTTAATCCCAGTCACTATTATAATTTTTGACTCACGGTTTAATCTCAATCATTTTTATAATCTCTAACTTATGATTTAATCTCAGTCATTTCTATAATCTCTTACTTATGGTTTAATCCCAGTCACTTTTATTTTTCTAACTTGTGGTTCAATCCCAATCATCGTTATTCTTTGACTCGTAGTTTAATCCTGATCATTTATATTTTCTTAATTTACAATTTAATCCCAGTCACTTTTATTTTTTTGACTTGCGGTTCAATCCCAGTCTTTGTTAATCTCTGACTCGTGATTTAATCTAGGTCATTTCTATTTTCTTGACTCGCGATTTAATCCTAGTTGCCTTTTTTTTTTTACTTATGGTTCAATCCCAGTCATCGTTATTTTATGACTCACATTTTAACCCCAATCATTTTATCTTTATCATTATTTTTTTACTTTGCGATATCATTCCACTTAATTCATAGTGCAATCCTAAATTTAAAATAAATAAATAAAAAACAAACAAAAAACACAATCTTTTAGAAAACTCATCGAGTTAGCTTTGGACAAAATCGTTGTCTTTACCCTATTCTTGATTCTCAGTAATGTGTAAAAAGGAGCAGCCATAGACATCGAATTATGTCCAGGCTACCATTTTCAATTCTTGTTTAATAATAATAATAATAATATTGATTTAATTAAAATTAAAAATTAATTAATTAAAAAAAGAGGCAAACAGAAAAATCCAAATGGAAGAAGAAACAAAGAGGTAGGGGCTGGTGCTAGTAGGTACCGTGCACACCACCACTGGCCACCTATGCCCCTACCCTAGCCATCATGCCACCCATTGTTCAGTCCCCTCACTAAAACACTGTAGCTTTATCATCACTCATTGTTTCCCAAACGCCTAGTACCTTTAAATGCTAAGGGCTCTCGGATAGACATAGAGGCACCAAACACCCATACCTAGAAAACCCAATTCCTTTCCACTCAAAAACCCACCTCACACTCACAGTATACCCCAAAAACCCATACCCATAACACAAATAAATAAAAAATCTCAGCCATAGCCGAAGAACCATTAGCACTGGATAAGCCTTGCAAAATAAACAAAAAATAAAAGTCAGTTTCTTTTTTTTTTTAAATGAAGCTCAGAAACCACAAAAGAACGACGGTGGCTTATTTGGGTGATCGGTGATGGTGGAAAAGGGGAGGAAGGTGAGGAGAACAACATACTACAAAATCAAAAAGATCTAACAGCAGAGGAGGAAGTTTTGGCAATTTGAAAGTTTTAGCTTTGGGTTTACATCTGGTGATTTCGAGGCCATTTTATGTGAAACAGGGTTCAGATTCGTGAAAAGGAGGTGAAAAGAAAGCATCAGTGATTTTCAAGATTTTTTTATGCTAATGACTGACGACCGACGATGAAGCACGATGGCCAATGCAACCACCGATGACTAGTTTCTGGCAACTAGCCGGCCATCTATTTCTTTTTGGTTGAAAGAATATGGCCTTTTTTGTTTTAAAAAATAGAAGAAAGAATAAAGTAAAAAAAAATTAGGTTTTATATAGGGCTAAGAAAGCCCAAAACGATGTCGTTTAGACCAAGAAAGATCTGCGTGTGGACCTAGATCAGACCTAGGATCCGCGTCACCCAACCCGTTAATCTGTTAATTCAATAGCTTCTAACAGGTTCAGTTGAACCATTCCAAACCGTTTATCAAAGGCCAAACCGTTCAGATCGACGTTGACCAGACCGTTGACCGATCCAGTTCAGTTATTTTTTTTGAATTTTTTTAAAATTTTTTTATATATTATTTTTGTTATTTTAAATTTTATTATTTATATTTATGCATATTAAAATGTGTAAATTTGCTAGAATAGATTTTTGTTATTGTCTCATAATAATAAATAAATACATAAATAAAAAAGAATAATAATAAAAATGCTAAAAAAGTTTTAAAAAATAAAAAAATGATTGATAATAGCAATAAATTTTTTTTCTTCTTTCCTTGCCATGATGTTGGAGGGAATCAAAACATTCTTTTAAAAATAATCCCTCCTAGATGTTGAAAAATTATAAAAAAATATATAAAGAAATATAAAAAAAGGTTAATAATAATAATAATAATAAATTTTTATAAAAAGGAAATATATGAAAATTTTCAATTAATTTTTGAAAATTATAAAAATCGAACTTGCTTCAAAAATCTGCCTAGATGTGAGAGATTTTTTAGAGATGTTTATATTTTCTTTAAACCCTAAATTTTAAAACCCAAAAATTGAAACCCTAAAAACGGAACCTTAAAACATCCAAACCCTAAAATCAAATCCCTAAAACATCCAAACCCTAAAATCAAAATCCCAAACCTCAAACCCTTAAATCAAAAACCTAAACCCCAAAATCTAAAACTTGAAATCTTAACCCTGAAATCCAAAATCCCAAATCCTAAATTCCAAAATTCTAAAAATCTCAAATTTGGTATGCATTCCCAAATCATTACCAAAAAACTATTCAAACTTTAAAACCTTGACCCATAACCAGGTTAAAAATTATTCTAAAACTTTAAAGATGCACGTGAAAATCTCACATGAAATTATTTATTCCCGAATGTCGCCTAGACGATAGAGTATTTAAGAAACTTTATTTTTTTTTTATATGAGTCCTTAAATAGCATTAATAATGGGATCAATAAATAAATAGGTGTAATAATAAAATGGGATCTTAAATATAAATAGTTGCACCTAAGCCTGCCTAAATGTTGGAGAGTCAAGGTGGTTTCATTATATTTAAGAATCCAATTTCAAATTTGCATTTCATTATCATACACAGCACCTATTGACTTACATGTATTTATTTGTTATTATTTATACTTGTTTGCATTCCTCTGTCTTTAATTTCTATTTGTTACTTGATAATACCATCATTTACTTTTTCATACAAAATATATTTTTTTAATTTACTTACTTTTAAAAATGTGCAATTTTAAAATAAAAAAAAAATAATATTCCAAAGAAAATAATTTTTGGTACTTTGCCAATATGTTAGAGAGTTACTAACAATTATCTTCTGCAAAGGATGTTATTTTCATATTCAAGGGATGTTGTGATAAATATTAGTCAAAAGTATTATCTTTAAAGTTCTATCTAGATGTTGGAGAATTTCAAAATAATTCTTTAACTTAGAGATTTCCTCGATACTCCTAAATAGAGAATTTTGATAAAATTAATTTTTAAAAAAAATAAAAGGGAATTTATATTATTGAATATCAAATTGAAACCATTTCATCCAATACTAAAAACAGCACATGATTAAATGGTATCAATTTATGGGCGTTGTGGGAGTGTTAATCCTTTTCCACACGTAATCGACTTACGAACGCAACCTGATTTATAGATCAAAATTTATCTTTTTGATAAACTTTAAACTCGCTTTTATAATTTTAGTAAAAAGATAAATTTTTGGGTGACCAATCACACTCTAAAAAAGATTGGTAGTGACTCCTTTTTTATTTTTCTCGATTTTAAAATTTTTTACATCTGGTGATCCCAAAACTATTACAACAATGGACATCACTTTCCTGTATTATTCACAACTTGTAGATTTGAAAGATAGTTGTTGACTTTAAGACTTAATATTATCAAATTCTACCATCTACCCCAAAAAGGAAGTTTTAATTAGTTACACTACACTCTTGTAAATATAATATGTATTGATTATTAAAAATAATTTGATTCTTGGTTTTACAATTTTTAATATTTAAATTATGGTAACAAAAATTTAAGTTTAATTTTTTTATTACTAGATCACATGATTATTGGTAATTTTGCACTTAAATTTTTTCCCTTCAGACATGTTTAACACTTTACCTTATTTCTTTAAATAAAAGAAATTTTAGCATATTTGAAAAAAAATGTAGAATTATAGACACCTTAATCCTCACTTTCTTTCATTCTCATGCATTTAGTCTAATGAGAAAAACAAAAAAAATAAAAACATAATTGTAGGCATCGTCACTTTCAATTGGTTTTTCATATCAATTTAACAAAGATCATAAGAGTCTAATGACCAAAGATATAGAATTAACCATAAAATGGGAAAAGACCCAAGATGAAAGGCATTCTAATTTGTCAGTTGACATGGCCAAAATTGAAAACTTTGTAACTCTAAGGCTCCAATCACTTTTTTTTCTTCTTTTTCATATTATCACATTCTCAATAAAATCAAAATAAATACTTCATTGGAGATCAAATATTTAAATTTTTGCCGTCAAAGGTGTCGTAATGATTTTGGGACCACTAGACGAAAAGAAATTCAAAATCAAGGAAAACGAGAAGAATCACCATCAATCTTTTTTAGGGTATGATTGATCATCCAAAAGTTTATCTTTTTAATAAAACTATAAAAGCGGGTTTAAAGCTTATCAAAAAGATAAATTTTGGTCTACGAAAATCAGGTTGGGTCCGAGGTTGGTTACGCGTAGGGAAGGATTAGCACCCCCACAATGCCCATAAATTGGTACCATTTAATTAGTGCAATTTTTGGTGTTGGATAAAATAGTTTTGACTTGGAATTTAACACTAACTTCCTTCATTTAAAGAAAAAATTTGCTAAAATTCTTTATTTAGAAATATTGAGCAAATCTTTAAGTTAAAAAATTATTTCAAAATTCTCCAGCATCTAGGTAGAATTTAAAATAATCCTTTTCACTTAAGATTTAACACAATATTCCTTAAAATAAAAAATAACACTCATTGTAGAAGATAATTGTTGGTGACTCTCTAACATTTAGGTAGAGTACTAAGAACTATTTTCTTTGGAATGTTATTTTCATTTTAAAAATATATCCCTTTTTGTTTTGTGAAACATTTTATATGAGAAAGTAAATAATGGTATCATTAGGTAACAAATAAAGATCAAAAACAGAGAACTGTGAAATAAGTGTCAACAATAATATAATGATGCATACATATGCCAATGGATATTATGTACGATGAAATGTAATTTTAAGGTTGGGCTCTTAAGTATAATGAAATCACTCTGACTCTCCAACACCTAGGCAAAGCTTAAGTACGACTATTTATATTTAAAATCTCAATTTACTATTATATCTTTTTATTATAGTTTTAATCACATTGTTAAGACGAATTAATGACTCATGAGAAAAACTTAATAGATTAAGATTTCTTTAGATACCCCATCATCCAGGCAACATTCGAGAATAAATTACTCTACTTGAGATTTTCACACATATCCTTAAAGTTTTAAAAAGGTTTTGAGTATAGGTTTAGGTCGAGATTTTAAGATTTGATGACTTTCGAGCAATGATTCGGGATTTCATCCCAAATTTGGGGTTTTTAGAATTTTGGATTTTAAGGCTTTAGGTTTTTGGATTTTAGGGTTTTGGTTTCGAGTTTTAGATTTTGGGGTTTGGTTTTTGATTTTACGATTTATGGGATTTAAGGTTTAATTTTAGGGTTCGGAGGTTTAGGGTTCGGAGGTTTAGGGTTTTGATTTTAGGGTTCAAAGGATTTAGGGTTTCAATTTCGGGGTTTAAAGGTTTTAATGTTTAGTTTCAAGATTTGGAGGATTTAGGGTTTCAATTTTGGGGTTTGAGATTTTAGGGTTTCGATTTCAGGGTTTGATATTTTACAGTTTCAATTTTAAGATTTGAGGTTTTGAATTTCGATTTTACGGTTTAAGATTTGGGGATTCGATTTTAAGGTTTGAGGTTTTATGGTTTTGATTTAGGGTTAGAGGATTTAAAGTTTAGTTTTTAGAGTTTTAAAGGTTTTAAGTTTTTTTATTTTAAAAAAAACGAACATCTCTAAAAATTTTTAACATCTAGGCGGACTTTCGGAGCATTGTTCGATTTTTATGATTTTTGAAAATTTATTCTTCATATACTTTCTTTCTTTTTTTATGAAAATTTATTATTAATAAATTATTAATTTATTTTTATTATTATTATTATTATTACCTTTCAAAAAAAATTTTATATAATTCCCCAATATTTAGGTGAAATTATATTTTTTATTTCCTCCAACATCTAGGCAGGAAAAATAAAAAAATATATATTATTTTATTATTTTTTTTAGATTATTATTATTATTATTTTTAAACATTTTGAGTTTAGTCTTTTTTTTGTTATTATCCTAGTTGTTTTCATTTTATTATTATTAAAAATAATCAAATATTTATTTTAACAAATTTTAAAAAATTATCATGCATGAATATTAAAAATAAAACTCAAAATAACAAAAATAATAACACATAAAAAATTTCAAAAAAAAATACCTAAACCGAACTGATCAACACTGGTTTAGGCCACTCGACGATTTGACGGTTCTAACCAATCTAAACCGGTTCACTTGCGGTTCGATACTGGTTCAACTAGATCGGTCCTGGGCTGAGGTAGAATCGATAGCGGGTTGGGTTGCACGAATCTCAAGTCGGATCCGGGTCCACGCGCGGATCATTCCTGATTCAAAACGGTGTCGTTTTGAGCTTTGGCTTTGTATATAAAAGGCTCCCTTTTTTTTAACTCATTTCTCCCCTTTTTTAGAAAAAAAAAAAACTCTTTTTTTTCCTCTCAACCAAAAAAACAGAACATTGGCTGACTTCCAGAAGTTGGTCACAGCGGTCGTTTTGGCCGTCGTGCATTATTGTTGGCCGTCGGTCACCGGCACCAGAAAAGCTTCAAAAACATCCAAAGCTTCCTTTTTCAATCATTGTTCTAGATCTGACTTTATTTTCACCGAAAACAACCCCGATCGTCTTAAATCAAGGCTTCAAGTTTTCGACCTTTTTTTCCCACTTTAAAAAAAAAACGAAATTGATGTGATTTTTTTTTTTGCTTTTGTAGGTAGCTCGACGCTGGGTTTCTCCCTACGAGAAGGACTGTGTTTGTCTTTTTTTATTTTGTTTGTGTTGTTTTTTTTTCTTTTGTGGTTGGGTATGGGTTTTGTTTAGGGCTATTGAAAGAGGCGGTGTTAGAGGGTAAGTGTCAGAACCTTAGAGTTTCAAAGTATAGTTGATTTTGGGGTTTCTAGAGGTTTAAAAGTTCGGTTTCTAGAGGTTTGGGGTCTAAGTTTTTGTTTATTCAAGTATGTGTCCGAGAAAAGGGCCAAAAAGGAGGAAGTTGGGTGTTTTATAGTACTGGGGTGTTTACAGGGTGGTGAGTAGATGGTGGCTGTAAAGTTGTTGCAGGGGTAGGTTGTAGATGGGCTGGTCGGGCGATTGGTGAGACTGATCGGGTGGCTGATAAAGGGACTGGACAGGGGGCTGATGAGGTTAGGGATAGCTGAAGGTGGCTGCAGAGGTGGGCTGTAGGGTGAGTGGTCGAGGGCAACAGCGACGTCGTACACTAGTCAACCTACTTTCTGTTTTCTCTTTTTTTGGTTTTCTCTTCTTTTTCTTTTTTTTCTAATTAATTTTTAATCATTTTTAATTAATTAAATTTTAATTTTAATTAAACTATTATTATTATTATTATTATTATTATTATTAAACAAGAATAGAAGTTAGTAGACTCAGACAAAATCGATGTCTGCAAAAGGTTGGGCATTTAATTTCACCTTATTTTGATAGAAGACAAAGTTAAGTAAGTTAAGTGTTGCAGATAATACAATTCGTTTCTAACATCCTAATTCATAGAAACTTCAAAATTTTACATTATACTTCTTGTTTTCCAAATACAAAAAAAAAAAAAAAATCAAATTGGACTTCTCGATTTCCAATTGCAAAAACCCTCAGGATAAGAGATAGGATTAAAACTGTAGAAATAGTTCACTTCCTTTCCAATTAATGGATAGAAAAAGAAGAAAGAAATTCTGGCTGAAATAGAAAACTAATGAAGTTCTCTAGCCATAACAATAAGCTATAATTATAACCACATATGACTTATTGACAAAGAGTTGCTCAGAAAATTAGTGTTGGCTTTGACATATATGATCAAATTCTTACCTTCTAGCCATTTTAGGTTGCACTCTTGTCAATTCATTTGTTTTCAATTGGGCATTTCCTGGTAACAAATTAACCAAATACCAACAAAAGAAAGATACAAACGTTCTAATAAAGCGAAAGACTATTGAAAAATAAACTCAAAATTAACTCAATTAATTTATACAATCAATTTTAAAAAATGACATATTCAATAAGTTAAAATTCAAATATCAATATTGATAATTATTTTTCTTATTCTTAAACTGCAGCTTTTTTTATAAAAAAAAAAATTGAAAAATGACATCATGATATATTATATTATATTATTATTATATATATATATATTTGATTAACCGATCTTATCCGTGACAAAACCAAATTCCACCTTGTCTAATCTTTTTTCACAATAACGTGGAAAGATGTCTAGGGTACATATCACTAGTGATCTTTGTATAACATCCTTACACTAATTTCTTGTACTCTTTCCTCAAATAATGCATGCCATTTTCTTCCTCGAAATATAAAAGATAATATGATATATAGGTTAATACTGATAGTTTCGATAATTAAACTATGTCAAATGGAAAAAAAAAAAAACTAAATTTAAATATGAAAGGACTTGTTTTAAACTCTATGACTTTCCTTCCACTCATCATAAAATTTTAATTTTGCAATTGTCTACATAGACATTTGGAAATTTAAATATAAAAGGACTTATATTTCAAAATTAGTATAAATCGTGCGTGTAATAAAACTCATAAAACATTATTTTTAAAATTAGATGACAAATTCATGGAATTTTTAGGTCTTGATTATGTTAAAAACTTAACAAACATAATTAAATAACAAAGAAATAAAATTTTAGTTTACCTTCTTGTATTCATTCAAATACAAAGCTTAATGTGTTGAATTCTACTAGTTTTTTTTTTTTTTTTATCATAATGCTTTCTTTCATCCTCGGTTTTTAAATTATAATTAATAATACAAATCGAAACAAAATGAAAAATCGATATATATTTAGACCTTTAAAACAAACATCTATTTTGATAAAAAAAAAATTGAGTATTTCTTTAAAATAAACTTAAAATAATTTTCAATTTTGATTGGGTCGGCTCAAATATGTTGTGGGACTTTTTCCAATTACCTTCGATTGGTCCAATTGGGTTTCACTTTAAGCTAATTTTTCTCAAGTCCAATTTTTATTAATCTAAAAAAGTCCAATCTAAATTTGATTTTGGGTCATAAAGTTTAGAGAGCCGAATTTATCATGTAATCCAAATTCAATTTAAGGCCCAATATCATCAAACCCAAAAATTCAACAAAGGGAATACATTTTTACTAATTTCTTTCCTTTCTTTATTATTTGCTTATTTTTCTATTTATTAAATTTTTTCCTCCCTCCTCGATTTCTTTTTCTTTTTCTTTTTCTTTCACTTCCGTTTTTTCCTTTCCCTCCCAGTTGTCGTGCATTTAATGCACTATACCCATCTTGTCAACCCCTGCCAGAGTCTCTGACACTTAGCCTAATTTTGCAGCTTATATTCTAGGACTAGAAAGTCACTGCCGATGCGCCAAAGTCTTCCTCAATCCAATAAAATATGAGATTTGAGTTCCAAGTTAGCTTTATAAACTAAGCTCTCAAACACTGGAAAATGGAGGACAAAACTTGCAACATTGGAATCCATCATTGCCATTATCGTCAACCTAGCTCCAACACTGTCATAGCGTAAAACCACAGCCGGCGGACTTCCATGTCACCATTGCCTCTGAATCTACTACGGCCATATCATCACCAAAAAAACAAACTACAGCTACCCAAAAAACAATAACTGAAACCCATATCCGAGGCCTATCTCACCCAAGACTCAGCAAATGACCAAAAATACCTAGCAAAAAATATATATATTCAATCAACCACATTCCCAAAAGGAACTAGCACAAAAGAAAAATCGAAAATAAGAAAATTTAAATCTAGGTTATTTGGGATTTTTTTGGTAAATTGGTTGAAGAATGGTGTTTAGGAGATTGAGAAGATTGTCTTGGGATTCTTTTGAAAATTTTTAAGGTTGTCAAAATCTTGAAAATTTTAAAATTTTCGATGAATAGGTAAAATTTTTTTTGTCACTGAAATCAAGAAAACCGATCAAAAACTGGAAAACTTTCAGTTTTTCAGCTCCAGTTGAAATTTATGATGACGACATGGCGACAGCCGATCGAAAATTGGGTTTGGGATTTTTTCCGTTGAAGGATTCGATTTTTTATAGAGAGAGTCTAGGAGGAGAGAGTCTAGGAGGAGAGAGATAGGAGAAGAAGGATAATTAAAAATAAAAATAGATTTACACCATTTATAGTCTAATAAAAACGACAACGATTGGCATCTCTACCCACGCTCCACGGTCGATCTATGCTTCGAGCCAAACCCGTTTGAAAGTTTTTTCTTTCCTTTTTTGATATTTTTTCTTTTTGTTATTTTTTATTTAATTATTTAAAATTAAGTAAAATGAATAAACAATCGTTTTGGAAAAAAAAGTAATACTTTTAATAAAAATATAAAAATCAAAATATATAATAATTTTTAGTAAAATTAATAAAATAAAAAAAATTAAATCTTTTTTAAAAAATAGTTATTAAGAAAAATTCAAAGAGTTCTATTTTCCTTAATTATTATAAGTAAAAATATTTTTGAAATTTACAAAGTGTTAAGATAATTCAAGAAATCATTTTTGCTAAAAATAAAAATGTTTAGAAACTATAAACAACAAATCATTGATTATTGGGATAAATCTTTTAGAAAGTAAATTTTAGGAAAATTGAATTTTTTTTAAATTATTTCAAGTGAAAACAAATTTTTTAATTTCACTAAAGAGTTAGAATAATTTAAGAATCATTTTTTCTAGAATAAAGATTTTTTAAGAACACAATAAATAAATAAATAATTATTTGGTTAAACATTATAAAATATAATTTTAAGGAAAATTGAAAGAGTTTAATTTTCTTTAATTATTATAAAAAATATTTTTAAATTTTCCCAAAGAGTTAAGATAATCTAAAAATTTTTACCAAACAAGGATTTTTTAAAAAACAATCAAAAGAAAAATATAAATAATAAATTATTATTTTATAAATCTTTTAAAGATGGAAACATTTAAAAAATTGAAAGAATCTTAGTTTTCTTAATTATTACAAAGAAAATTATTTTTTGGACTTCACCTAAAAACTGGGATTAATTGTAAAATCAATTTTAAAAATAAAATTTTTGTTTGGATAATAACAAAATAATAAATAATTATAAATATTTGCAAAAAAATAAATAAAATATTTGCAATTAGTTTATAATTGTTTAAATCATACATGCAATTAAAAATATCTCATGTTGAAAATTTGAGAATATTCAATTTTTTAAAAAATTTTCTGAATAAAGATATTTATTATAAATTTTGTCAAAACGTAGGAAAATTTATAGAATGACTAAATTAATAAAATTTTACAAAATAAAAAAAATTTTGTTAATAAATTTTTAGGGAATTAATTTTAAATATAAAAAATTACCATATTATCAAAATAAAAGGATAATGCATGTTTAATTGATACCATTCATCGAACATGCTTTGTTAAGGTGCTAATATTTTTTTTTATAATCGTACTCTTGAATCTACTTTAATTTCATAGATCAAAATATCATTTTAGTAAATCTTAATTAATTTTAAAGGTTTCATTAAAAAATGATCTTTTAAGTGATCAATTACACATAGTTAAAAAAGATTTGTGGTAACTTTGAAACTTTCTTCAAGTTTAGCAATTGAGTTCCCTTAAATAAAAAATCATTATAGTAGCTTGATAACTCCATTAAAAACGCTTGAGAGTTAGGCAAAAAAATTTTAAACATATGTTATCCAAACTTTAATTTTATGATCTTTCCAATATTTAATTTTAATTCTTTTTAAAAAATAAAAATTCAAAAAAAATTGATAGTTTTACTTAGTTTTTGTTATTTTTATGATTATTTTTTTTTATTTATTTTATATTATTGAAAGTAAATTGTGAAATGTTTAGATTATGGACATTATTTTAATTAATTATTGTTATCTTCCCTCACACATGTATACATTTGTATTTATGCATGAGCTTTATACCCCAACTCTCAAATCTACGCTTTCGTGAGATTTTAATGTCTCATCTTAAATTAGCGAAATACTTTTATTCAGATTAAATTATTTTCGTTTGCAATTCATTATGAATAAAGATCAAAAGTGTAGACATCCTATTTTATTCAAGGTGTTTTTAATATTTTTTAGTTTTGAGTCTCGAAATTTCATTAATAAATTCGGATTTTAATTCGGTTTTACACTAGCTCATTTAAACTTGAACTTGCTATTTAGGCTGTTTATTTGATTTGGGATTTTGGTCTTAAACCCACATTAAATATTTGATTTATTTTTTTATTTTATAATTTATTTTTAGAAAATTAGAAAAAGTCCAAAAATTGAAAAATTAAAAAGTATATTGGATAAGGCCAAAATGGATAAGATGGGAATTGAAGATAGAATTGTTTTGGGATTGAATCCCATTTCAAACCGAAATCTGAATGAGTTGTGATTGATTTAGAGTTCTTGAGAGAATTGAACTAATGGAATATAAAACTCTACAGTTATGTGAAAAAGTATAAGGGGGGAAGAGAGACTCGGCAAAATAAAAAGGAACTCAAGAGTAAGTAACAAAGAAAATCATAGAAAATTTTGAGTGACATGGTTTCGGCTTGAGTTAGTATTTGGAGATTTTAGTTGATTCATCAAAAATGAAAAGAGGGTTTGGCAGGATAGGCTTTTGAAGGTTTGGTCAGAGATCAAAATTGAAAGGGATAAATATGTTGGAAAGTAAATTTTAGGAAAATTGAAAAAATTCAATTTTCTTAAATTATTTCAAGTGAAAATAATTTTTTAGATTACACTAAAGAGTTGAAATAATTTGAAAATCATATTTTCGTGAATAAAAAATTTTTTAGAACCCAATAAAGAAATAGTGAATAAATAATTATTTGGTTAAACATTATAAAATATAATGTTAAGGAAAATTGAAAGAGTTTAATTTTCTTTAAATATTATAAAAAAATATTTTTAGATTTCACTAAAAAGTTGAGATAATCTAAAAGTTTTTACCAAACAAAGATTTTTTAAAACAATCAAAAGAAAAATATAAATAATAAAGTATTGTTTGATAAATCTTTTAAAGATGGAAATTTTTAAAAAATTGTAAGAATCTTAGTTTTCTTAATTATTATGAAAAAATTTATTTTTTGGATTTCACCTAAAAATTTGGATTAATCCTAAAATCAATTTTACAAATAAAATTTTTGTTTGGATAATAACAAAATAATAAATTATTATAAAAATTTGTAAAAAAAATAAATAAATAAAATACTTGTAATTAGTTTATGATTGTTTAAATCATACATGCAAATAAATATATCTCATGTTGAAATTTTGAAAATGGTCAATTTTCCTAAAAACTTTTTGAATAAAATATTTATTATAAATTTCGTCAAAATATTGAAAATTTTATAAAACGAGTAAATTAATAAATTTTTACAAAATAAAAAATGTTTTTTCATAAACAAAATTTTAAGGAATTAATTCTAAATATAAAAAATTGCCATATTATCAAAATAAAAGGATAACGTATGTTTAATTGATACCATTCATTGAACAGACTTTGTTAAAGTGTTAGTGCATTTTTTTCTTGTAACCGTATGTTAGTGCATTTTTTTCTTGTAACCGTACTTCTGAACTCAATTTTGATTTTGCAGATTAAAACATCTTTTAGTAAATTTTAATTAATTTTAAAGGTTTCATTAAAAGATAATTTTTAGATGAACAATTATACCTAGCTAAAAAAAATTGGTGGCGATTCCAAAATTTTCTTCAAGTCTAACAATTGAGTCCTCTCAAGCAAAAAATTATTATAACAGTTTGGCAACTCTATTGGAGATATTTGAGAGTCAAGCCCAAAAAATTAAACATGTGTTATCCAAACTTTAATTTTATGGTTTTTTCAATATTTAATTTTAATTTTTTTTAAAAAAATAAAAATTCAAATTCAAAAAAAGAAAATCAACAGTTTTATTTAGTTTTTGTTATTTTTATGATTAATTATGTTTTTTGTTTATTTATTTTATATTATTGAAAATAAATTGTGAAAGGTTTAGATTATGGACATTATTTTAATTTAATTAATTGCTATTATGTTCCCTCACGCACATGTATATTTGCATTCATGTATGAGTTTTATATTTCAACTCCCAAATCTATGCTTTCGTGAGATTTTAATGCCTCATCTTGGGTTAGTGAAATACTTTAAATCAGATTGAATCATTTCCATTAATAGCCCATTATAGGTGAGGATTAGGAGTGTAGACATTCTATTTTATTCAAAGTATTTTGATTATTTTTTAGTTTCGAGTCTCAAAATTCCATTTGTAAATTTGGGTTTTAATTAGGTTTTACACTAGTCCATTTAAACTTGAATTTGCTATTTAGGCTGTGGATTTGATCTGGGACGTGGTTTGGGTCTTAGACCTACATTAAATATTTGACTTATTTATTTATTTTTTTAGTTTATAATTTATTTTTAGAAAATTAAAAAATTCCAAAAATTGAAAAATTAAAAAGTATATTGGATAAGGCCAAAATGGATAAGATAGGAATTAGAGATCCCATTTCAAACCGAAATTTGAATGAGTTGTGATTGATTTAGAGTTCTTGAGAGAATTGAACTAATGGAATATAAAACTCTAAAATCAAGCGAAAAAGTAGAAGGGGAGAAGGGAGACTTGACAAAATAAAAAGGAACTCAAGAGAAAGTAACAAAGAAAATCATAGAAAATTTTGAGTGATTGGTTTCGGCTTGAGTTAGTCTTTGGAGATTTTAGTTGATTCATCAGGAATGAAAAGAGGGTTTGGCAGTGTAGGCTTTTGAAGGGTTTGGTCAGAGATCAAAATTGAAAGGGAGGGGGCGATCGGCAAGCAAGAAAGGGGAGGGGGGAACCAAAATAGTTGGAGAAGTTTGAAATCAATTTTCAAAGTTTCACAGGGGAGAACACAATACACAGGGGATCTGACATCGCCACCTCCACTCAATTCCCATCCTCATCTCACCATAGTTCAATCAATATTATCGTGCAAAATACAAATTGAGTTATTTCAATCTTAAACTAAAAATTTACTCTAACAATATTTTTTATAGAAGCTCTAACCGGATCAAACATATCATAAATTTGAAAGTCAAAGAATATAGGAAGAGACAAAAGCACTTTTACCCCCCATAAATGTCGTGCTTTAATTAGACGAATTCTCCAAAAGCTTAAAGCTTTAAAGACGACACTAAGAAAATTCTCTCCAAAATCGAGCAAACGGTTTATGGTTCTAATTGCGTTTATCTATGATTAATATCATGACTGTAGACGATTATACTCTTTTGTTAACCAATCGTTAGCTAACATGAACATGATTTAAATAAATAAATTAATAAATAAATACGACCACAAACATGGTGTTAGATTAATTAAGGTAGCTTTAATCTCGACAAAAGGTATTTAAGAGGCCAAATTTTTACTTTTGTTTTTAACTTTTCAACCTTTCCTGGGTGTAGCACTTTCTGAAAGTGGGCTAATGTTAATTGCGGTTGTGTTTTAATTATAAGTCAAATACTATAAAAGTTTGTTTTCCAATTGTTAAGAGGGCAAAATTTACTTATATTTCACATGGGTATCTTTTGATAAGGACTTTTTTTTTCTTTTACCAATACTTGTTGGGTCTATTTGGAGATATGCCCCATCTGCTTGACGATGTATTTTTCGAGATGATCGCAACTTAATATATGATATGTATTCAATGTGAGTTTGAATTTTTTTTTTTATGATATGTATTTTGCATGAAATTTATTTGGTATTTTTGCATGAATAATTATAATATATATTTGCATGATATTTTTGTATGAATTTAAGTTGCTTGCATGATTTATTAATTTATTTGTACTTGTTATTTTCATGATTGCATGATTATTTTTGTATGATTTATTATAATATTTTTGAATGATTTTTTGCTCTTTTTTTTTATATGATATTTCTATTATGATCTGCATGACTTTGGTATGATGTTTATTATATTTGCATGATTTAATTTGTATGATTATATGATATTATTGCATAATATTTTAATAAAATATTTTTATGACAATATTGCACAAATAAATAAAAGGAATGAGAATTGAAATTTGATATAATATTTAATAAATCTAACAACAAAGTCTCTTTAAGTAAATAACAAATTTATCTTAAATACTTTTAAAGTGAGAATTTTTTTTTGGAAAATTTAAAGACCTTTTTTCAATATTTTTAAATATCGAAATTAATAAATAAATCATTTTTATTAAGACTTAAATAAGATAACATGTAATTAACTTGGTATCAATTTTGATCGTAATGGGATACTAAAACCTTTTCTGCATATAATCGATTTTCGAACTTAGTTCTGTTAATATAGACTAAAACTTATTTTTTTTTAGCAATCTTTAATTTAATCTTAGGACAACCTTAAAAAGAATAAATTCACATAGGTGACCAATCATACATAGATAAAAAAGATTTGTGGTAATTTCATAATTTTTATATCTAATGGATAAGTTCTCGAATTTAAATATTATGACACATTTTATAAAGTGATGTTGTAACATTGAAGAGATTGGAAGGAAACATTGCTAAAGAAAAGGTATAGCATAATAGTACTTACGTATAGTTACTTCATGGATAAATAAAGTAATCTATTAAGACTAGTAAATATACGTATCTCATTGCAAGATGGTTATTTTGTTGTGATCTTAATGTACCTTGTAAGCCTTGCTTTAGTCATGTTGGCATAGAAATCTTAATGCTAGATAAAAGTGGCACGCGGGGTGCATTGGGTGTGTTAACGTGGAAACCTTAATGCAATGTAAAGATGGTGGGCAAGGCACATTAACCATGTTGGCATGAAAGTCTTAACGCAATGTAAAGATGGCTTGCGAAGCTCATTGAGCATTTTGGCATGGAAACCTTAACACAATATAAAGATGGCTCACAAGGTGCATTGAGCGTGTTGGCATGGGAACCTTAATGTAATATAAAGATGGCGCACAAAGTGCATTGGCATGGGGACTTTAATGCAATATAAGGTAGATTGAATTGCATGGTGGAAGTGCAGTAAGGTGATAAGACACTGTCTTTCTTCATTAAAATTTTTTGTGTATGAGAAAGGGGCTAATAAAACCCAAATACACAAATGAAAAGGAAAGTATTTTCGAAAAGTAATAAATTTAAAAGACATGTTGACCTAGTGGTAGACATTATCGAATATAATACTTTTTCAAGCGGATGGTGTTCCCAGTCTTTGGTATAGGATTACCCCCATGTTTTCTAGTTTGTATGCCCCAAATCCCAAATCCAATAACAATAGAGTTTTGTATGATCCTTCTCAGTTTGGAGACAACTTTTTCCTTTCCCCAGCTAACTTACTGGCTTTACAGTTTTTGAATACTAGGTCACCTTCTTGGAAATATTTGTGCTTGACTCAAAAGTTGTATTACTTGGTGACATGCTAGACTTTGGCAATCATCTTTACTTCAACTAAATCTCTTGTTTCTTGTAATAGGTCTACGTTGGCTCTCAATGTTTCTTCATTCTATTTAAGGTCAAAGTGTGCTATTTGAAGAGTGTTCACGCCTATCTCGGAAGGTATCATCGTCTCTGTCACATAAGTTAAAGTGAACGGGGTTTCTCTTGTTGAATAGTCTAGTGATGAAAAAGGTAAAGAGTGTGAAAGAAGCTTTAAAGAGAAGAATGCTTAAATTTTACATCCGTGAACCTCATTTTTACCTTATATATGAAACAAAAGATAGTGACTTAATTGAGAAAGTTAACAGTTGATAATAAACCTACGTGGAGCTCAAGAAAGGTTCATGTGAATGACTGCAAATTACATTTAATAATCTCAAGTAAACGTAGGCTGCATTTAATTCTCGACAAGTTGAGGCCAAGTGCACAGTTCTAAAGTGATGTCTTGATGGGATATCAAAAAAATGTGTCGGGCAAGTCCTTCCTTAACGAAAGGCAAGTTAGTTTTATAGTGAGAGATCTAGATGTCGACCTTTACTAGAGGTGACATGATAGTGTATTAACTAGGCGATCCAAGAAAGTAAACTTTGGTAACTGAGTAAATAAATATAACATTAATATCTCTCTTATAATGAGAAAACACATATCATACAATATCTCTCTTTCTCACACAAACTGTCACACACAATCTCATGCATCGGACGTCTTACTTGTGAATTTTTTGTTTAGTAATCAATACCAAATCATACTTGGTGATATGGAGTTTATATTATGAGTATCTTTGTATGCAAGTTATTTGCTAATAAGTATGTTAAATACTTACAATATGATAGTCATAGTTCCTTTATTCATTTTCCTTTCTTTTGTTTTTGTGAAGTAGTTAATGCAATTGCATTTTATTTCAATTAATTTTTGGGAATCATTAGCAATAATTAATGATGCATTTAGATTAAAAAATTGATAATCTTCATCAATATTATGAAATGTAAGGATTTAGAAGTTAAGACCACTTTAATTGAGATTGTTTGATGGAAGAAACGGAAGTTAAAAAATGAGGAATAGTTGGCATGCGGAGGTCCAACTATCTGGTTGAGACATATATTTGCATAGTCATAAAAATAAATTCGATAATTTTAAATATAATATGGTAATACGATATATAAAAATGAAAGTAATATGATTTAAAATTTTAACAAAAAATTATATATATGTTTGATAAAAATCAAAAAATAAATTTTGTATATGATGTGTCACATTAATTATATCACAAAAAATTCAGAATTTATATATATTAAATATAAAAAAACAAATGTAGATATACGAATTGTTAGATTTTATAAAAACAAACTTTAAGCTCGTCTTCTGTGATGCCCTTAGTAAATGGGACCCGGTTAGAATCTCATATGCCTTATCTTATAGCTTATTTTACCTTCTATATCTATAATCTTAGCTAATTTGCTTGCCTTCCTCCACCACCACAGCTTGGATTGCAAAAATCTGCAAACAGAACTTCTATGTAATTCTGAGTGGGAACTCCTCTAAGTAAATAAAGATATTATAGCTGGCTTCAACCGGATCATTCTCGAGCGTTTTGCTAGTGTCACAAGAATATGAGTTACAATAAAAAAATGCATTTAATCAGTCTTGTAAATCAAATAGTATGTCATAAGTGGAGCAACATTTCAACTTTCAATGGTATATGTCAAGTTCTATATTTTTTTTCTAACACATATTCAGTGGGCAGGAGCCATTTTTCTTCACTATTAAGCTTGATAGCTATCTTTTTAATGAAAAGAAGGAAACACATGATGTACCTCTCCAATTTTTGAGAGGCAATACTATTTGTTGAGGTTGCAAAGTATTTTGATAACTTTGCAACAAATATGCAAACAAAATCTTATTCCATCTATCAAGTACTTCCTATAAGCACCAATTAATATTTTGTGAATGGTAGGTTTGATCAATGGCGGAGCCAAGTTGAAATCAGAGGGGGCCATGGCCCCTCCAAAGATTTTTCAAGCCCTCTAATATATATTGATATAATGTATATAATTTATAAGTGTTCTTTTTAAAAGTTAAAAATGACTCCCCTAAAAAATAAAATATTGTTTTTTGTGATTTTAAATATTTAGACACTTGAGATTTTAGATTTAAGTTTCATTATATGTGGATTTGTTTCAATTTTATATTAAATTTGTATAGTTATTTTATAATTTATTGATTAATTTATTTGTTTGATTATTCAATTATGTAATACTTAATTATAATTGTAATTTGTACTTGTAATTTTAAAAAAAAAACTTTTAAGACAAAAAAAATCAATTCTCAAATTCTAATTAATTTGTAAAAAAATTAATATTTATAGTTTAGTTCTCATTAAAAATAAATATATTTATTAAATATGATCCACATTAAAATGTCAAAACTATTTTAAAAAGTTTACCAAAAAATTAAAAAAATGTGAGATTAATAAAACAAAAAGAAACACAAATCTTATATTCTAAAATTCTGAACCCAACACTAAGTTTTATTTCTTAAAAACACTAAGTCTTATCTCTTAAAAGGTTCAACCCCATGCCAAATCACTATAGTTATTGCAAAAGAATGTGTATTTTTGTCTTCTTAGAGCAATGGTGATACAATGATGATTAAAACTTCTTTCATGGTAAGATCACTATATTTCTAGCTTCTAATTTTGAAGTCATTAATAATAAATTATAAGTTTTTTTAATTTTAAATAAAAAAATTTTCAATATTTATTGAGAGAAAATTTTAATTTTATTATCTATATTGAGAGAAAACTTGTTAAAACTTTTTAATATAATGATTTTCATTTTATGAAAGATTGTTGTATACAATTTTAAATAAAATTATTTGATTTTTTTATTTTAAATAATTAAATATTTTGTATTTCAATACTTAATTTTTTTTATTTATCTTATTTATGATTATAAATGCCATATTTTACTTAAAATTTTATAATTTTTTATAAAATAATAACATATTATATGTTTAAGTAAAAATTTTCTAATTACAAGTATCATTTAATTTGATCCCTCCTAAGATCAGTCATTGAATTTGATGGATCAAATCAACCCGTTAATAAGAGATTTCAAAAATCAACAACCGAATCATATCTTGAACAGAACATTACAAAAGTCAATCGGTTTTTTACAATGTTTCATATAATTTTTAGATAAGTTAAAAATAAAAGTCAAACGAGAGAAAAAGAACGTTAAAATGTAATAAGCATTTTGTCTCCAAAAAATTGAAAATTTTAATAAACAATATTGATATCTAATAATCATATCAAGTATGATAAATTAACAAGAAAAAATTTTACAATTACATTTTTTTATCAACAAAAAAGAGTCAGAAAAAAAAAATTGAAACCTTTTAACCCAAAAAACATGAAATGCACCTTTAAACTGCCACTGTAAAACAGTAAAAAAGAGTAACTCATTCCACTCATTTTCAACGCTCCTTCACTTGTAACTAGACTCTCTAACTAATCAAACAAACCCTAAAAATCCTTCTCCCACTCTTTAGCTTAAACCCTCGATCCGTAGCTCGATCGGCCTCCGGCAAGCACCTTCTCCGCCGAGGATATGTCACCGAATCCGTCCCTCACCGGAAAGTCGCGGTCTTGGGCGCAGCCGGGGGATCGGCCAGCCCTTGGCTCTCCTCATGAAGCTTAACCCTCTGGTTTCTCGACTTGCTCTCTATGATATCAACAACACTCCCGGCGTTGCCGCTGATGTTAGGCACATCAACACTAGATCTGAGGTCCATATATATATATATATATATATATATAAACTCATTTTTTTAGATTGTGCTATGTATATAAGCTTGATATTAGCTGTCTTAGTTTCATGTCATTTATTTATACATATATTCAAATGTATCTTTGTGGCTTAGCTCATTATTTTTTCAGCCTTTTTTCAAGTGTTTTTGGCTTCATCAGTTTATCTATTTGTCTTTGATTCCTTTTTCGTTTGATAATCTCATTTCCCTTAACTTCTATCACCTTTATTCCTTTAGCAATTTACATCCTTTTTGTGTTTGCTTCAGGTATGTTGGTGAAGAGCAATTGGGGAAAGCTTTGGACGGATCTGATATTGTCATCATTCCTGTTGGGTGCCAAGAAAGCCTGGTATGACTCGTGATGATCTTTTCAATATCAATGCCGGAATTGTCAAGGGTGCTTCTATTGCTAAGTATTGCCCCAATGTGAGTGTCTATCCTTTTTCTTTTCATTGGAAAAACTGATGTGGGATAACTGTAGAATGATAGAAGAAAATAAAACTGGATTTTAGAATCTGCTTCAATAACAAGTTCTGTTTCATTAACTGATCATTGTACTTTTCTCCCTGTCCCTTTTGCTTAAAGTTAACAGACAGTTTTGATAATTGAAAGATATTGCTTGGCTTCAACAAATGATTTCTTTCTGTTATGAGCCTCCGTAAGACTATAATTTTTTCCAACTTTTTGCTGAATGGCCCAGGCACTTGTTAATATGATTAGCAACCCTGTCAATTCAACTTTTACGATCACAGCTGAGGTTTTCAAGAAGGCAGGGATATATGATTAGAGAAAATTGTTTGGTGTAACTACCTTTGATGTGGTTAGGGCTAAGACTTTTTACGCTGGGAATGCAAAAGTAAACGTGCAGGTTTGTTTAATTCTTGACTTGTCGAAGTTCTCTTACAACAATCCTGTTGACTGGTATATATTACTGTAAAGAAAAAGGGAAAAAACTAATTCATCTTTCCTCCGGCCCCACTTTTTTGTTACAAAATAATAAACAAAATTGTTAATTGAGGCTTATTGAGGATTTCTAGGGTCCAGAAATGAAGTTTTTAACTAATTCTTCTCTCTTTGGTGAAAACTCTTTTGACCCTAAACATATAATAGCATAAAATAATTTGGATTCTTGCTCTTGACAAATTTCTTCACTTGCTTGCAGATGTTAACGTCCCAGTTGTTGGTGGTCATGCTGGAATAACCATTCTCCCACTATTTTCTCAAGTACTTTCTTGTTCTCCTTATCCCTTTCTTCATTGATTATATTTTACATCTATCTAATGCATGACATAGTTATGCTCCTTTCAGTTTTTGTTGATCATAGTCTTTGCTAAGTTTTAGTTGCAATTTAAATTTTTTAGGCCACACCAAAAGCCAATTTGGCTGAAGAGGATTTCAAGTCTCTCCCAAAACGAACCCAAGATGGAGGCACTGAAGTTGTGGAAGCAAAGGTTGGAAAGGGTTCAGCAACATTATCAATGGCGTAAGTATTAGTTATCACTTCTTCACTTGTGAGTTTTGATTTCCTTGCAATTGTATGTAGTCATAAAATGGAAGTATATGATTTTAGTTTACTTCATTCTAGCCTGACTAAGTTTCTTTTGTGCAGTTATGATGGAGCCATTTTTGCTGATGCTTGTCTTAAGGGACTGAATGGCTTTCCTGATGTAGTGGAATGTTCATTTGTGCAGTCTTCTAAGGTGATTGTCCCCACACGCATAGTTCATTTCTTAACATTGCCTTGACATCTCTTAAGTTTTTGTCCATCTGTTGAGCAATGGTACTTGTGCTCCACTCCACTGTGTTGGTGTGTGCGTAGGAGAGTACCAAGGTTTGGATTTATGATCTCTGCTCAAACCCTTCCACCATAGACTTAAGGCCTTCCTGTGCTACAGCTTTACCATCCTTTTTCCCCAACTTGCTTGATTGCTTTGGATTACCTTGAATTGTATCGTAAACTCTATCCCTGATTGCAGGTAAGGCTTGGAAAGAATGGTGTAGAGGAAGTTTTGGGGTTGGGTCCTGTCTCTGACTACGAGAAGTAAGGCTGGGAGAGCCTTAAACCAGAACTGAAAGCATCCATTGAGAAGGGAATCAAGTTCGCCAACCAGAGTTAATCTCAGCTTTACCATCCTATTTTTTGTCAATATGATAGAGGGATCAAATGGTATAGTTCTTTTGTTGGTAGCTAGGAGGATTAGAAACATGACTATTGCTTTCCAATTGGCTGTTTTTGCATTAATTGCTGCTTCGTCAATCTTACTGATTAGTGTACCTGTTGTATTTGCTTCTCTTGATGGTTGGTTGAGTAGCAAAAATATTGTATTTTCCGGTACATCTTTATGGATTGGATTAGTTTTTCTAGTGGGTATCCTTAATTCTCTTATTTCTTGAATCCTATCCATTCTGGATCCAAAAATGACCCCTCCCACGAATTTTTCAGATTTTGAGATACATTCAAATTCAAAATTCAATAAAATAATATAGAAGTATAAGTTCCCCAACTTGCTTGATTGCTTTGGATTTATGATCTCTGCTCAAACCCTTCCACCATAGACTTAAGGCCTTCCTGTGCTACAGCTTTACCATCCTTTTTCCCCAACTTGCTTGATTGCTTTGGATTACCTTGAATTGTATCGTAAACTCTATCCCTGATTGCAGGTAAGGCTTGGAAAGAATGGTGTAGAGGAAGTTTTGGGGTTGGGTCCTGTCTCTGACTACGAGAAGTAAGGCTGGGAGAGCCTTAAACCAGAACTGAAAGCATCCATTGAGAAGGGAATCAAGTTCGCCAACCAGAGTTAATCTCAGCTTTACCATCCTATTTTTTGTCAATATGATAGAGGGATCAAATGGTATAGTTCTTTTGTTGGTAGCTAGGAGGATTAGAAACATGACTATTGCTTTCCAATTGGCTGTTTTTGCATTAATTGCTGCTTCGTCAATCTTACTGATTAGTGTACCTGTTGTATTTGCTTCTCTTGATGGTTGGTTGAGTAGCAAAAATATTGTATTTTCCGGTACATCTTTATGGATTGGATTAGTTTTTCTAGTGGGTATCCTTAATTCTCTTATTTCTTGAATCCTATCCATTCTGGATCCAAAAATGACCCCTCCCACGAATTTTTCAGATTTTGAGATACATTCAAATTCAAAATTCAATAAAATAATATAGAAGTATAAGTTCCCCAACTTGCTTGATTGCTTTGGATTTATGATCTCTGCTCAAACCCTTCCACCATAGACTTAAGGCCTTCCTGTGCTACAGCTTTACCATCCTTTTTCCCCAACTTGCTTGATTGCTTTGGATTACCTTGAATTGTATCGTAAACTCTATCCCTGATTGCAGGTAAGGCTTGGAAAGAATGGTGTAGAGGAAGTTTTGGGGTTGGGTCCTGTCTCTGACTACGAGAAGTAAGGCTGGGAGAGCCTTAAACCAGAACTGAAAGCATCCATTGAGAAGGGAATCAAGTTCGCCAACCAGAGTTAATCTCAGCTTTACCATCCTATTTTTTGTCAATATGATAGAGGGATCAAATGGTATAGTTCTTTTGTTGGTAGCTAGGAGGATTAGAAACATGACTATTGCTTTCCAATTGGCTGTTTTTGCATTAATTGCTGCTTCGTCAATCTTACTGATTAGTGTACCTGTTGTATTTGCTTCTCTTGATGGTTGGTTGAGTAGCAAAAATATTGTATTTTCCGGTACATCTTTATGGATTGGATTAGTTTTTCTAGTGGGTATCCTTAATTCTCTTATTTCTTGAATCCTATCCATTCTGGATCCAAAAATGACCCCTCCCACGAATTTTTCAGATTTTGAGATACATTCAAATTCAAAATTCAATAAAATAATATAGAAGTATAAGTTCCCCAACTTGCTTGATTGCTTTGGATTACCTTGAATTTTATTGTAAACTCTATCCCTGATTGCAGGTAAGGCTTGGAAAGAATGGTGTAGAGGAAGTTTTGGGGTTGGGTCCTCTCTCTAACTACGAGAAGGAAGGCTTGGAGAGCCTTAAACCAGAACTGAAAGCATCCATTGAGAAGGGAATCAAGTTCGCCAACCAGAGTTAATTTGACATTATTTATGATTTCTTTCATTGGAACAATGAAAATTTTGCAGTTTTGTGGCTGCTGTTGTTGTATTTCATGCTGCAAGCAGCATCAGCTTATCTATTCTTTACAGGATAGGCTTTACGTGTCATAATTTTCCAACAATAATTTCCAATGGTATGTGACAGGTGAGGGTTTGCCTAAAACTTTTTCCATTTTAGGTGTAGAATGTTTCATTCATACGAGTATAAAATTGTGAAATCACATTTGTTCACGACAGATTATACCTTGAGTATCTGATTTTGGTGAAAAGTTATTCACTATCCTTTACCTTCTTCTCTTTTTTTCAATATTTTAAAGATGTATTAACTTGTATCAAAATTATATCTAACAATTAGTGAATAAAAAATACAGGTTATTTTTACCAAGTTCAAGATTTTTGTTAAATATTTAAATTTTGTATCTTTTTAAATTTTTTTATATGATGGCATCGTATGCTGTTTAAAATTGTATGTCAAACTCATAATATATTCTGAAAAAGAAGGGAAAATACGACTGCTCATTGCAAACAAATTACTCTTATTCTTAAACCAAACCCTAAACCTGATGTTGGCTCAACATTTTTAAGAGAAGTTGATATTTCATCTCAAAAAAGATACAAGTGGCTAGTAAAGTACGGAACGATGACCTACAGAAAACCTTCTAGCCACAACTATATTAGCAACTATATTACAATTTGGTTTGAAAAGACAGATTACGATTAGATATGATTCCCATGATGTAACTGAATGAACCAGCTTTGCACAACTTCAGTTATACAAAAATTTCAGTGTTGCATGCGATTCATCATCCCTATTAAAAGGTTAGAATAGAAGAGACTTCATTATGCAGTTCGACAAGAAGCTCACATTGTAAAAGTTGTTGGTTGCTACTTGGTAATGATCTTGTTGGTTGCTACTTGATGATCTACAAAAGCAACAAGAAGCACATTAACTCAAGCCTTGTCTCCAAAGCAGAGAACAAAGATACTGCATCCTATATATCATCTAAAATAAATCAGCATCTACATGATGTTTTCAAGCTCTACCGCGATAAACATACCATAACTAGAGTGTAGGTTAAGCCCAATTTAAGTTTAAAACAAACTCAAGATGCATGCACACTATGGTTAAAACAAATATTCATGTCGAATTTAAATTCTCAAAATTAAAAGTGAACTCTGAATTGTGTACATAGGGGTTCCGATAGAGTCATGGTAAAGGTCTTGGTGATGTAGCCGATCATGTGATGGAAGACAGGAATAGATTGGGATGAAACATTGTCAGCCACAGATACAAAGATCTGAAGTCAACATTTGTTGTCAGTAATAAGTAACTACTACTTCCTAGTCCTTAACACAGTGACCGAGAATATTATCAAGGATATATCATTTTCTCCCTTTCCAAACTGCCTTGCAATCATATTTATTCAGTTAATCAGATATTACTTCCCATATTCTAAGGAATGGTTATATAGGTGTGCTCCATTAAAAAGCATAAAGGGAAACAAGACTAATATTTAATTCCAATTGGGCTCCAGCTACCATTATGACCTTGAAAGGTAGGTTTCTAGTTTGAGTGAATTAATCTTTGGAAACTAATGGAAACTGTAATTTTTCCCACTCAGATGAGCCGAATGCTAGTACCATTAAAAAAAAACTGCACAACTTATGTGAGAAATGGGGATTGAAAAAGTTCATTAGCCAAGATAATGATCCTTACTTCAGTTAAGTCCATTAAAAAACAAGTTGAAACAGGTTACTTTATCCAGATGAACTATCACTGTCAGAGTCTGCATGAAAGTATTAGCATCTAAAATCTGGAATATACACACCCATAGGAGCATAACAAAAGAAAAAGTTTAATATTTACCACTTGATGAGGATCCAGAGCCACTGCTAGAACTGCTTGAACTACTTGATCCACTCTTGTTATTTTGTAGCCTTTCTCCACGAATTGGAGGTGATGTGGAAACAATCCTCTTCACTGCTTTAACAATCCAACCAGTTTACTAATAAGTGAATGAAAATTTCATCTTCTTCAGAACCAAAGAAGTGGGAATAGACCAAAGCAGAGCAAATTCTTGTCGGTTCAAAGTGATTACCTGTTTCAGCCACTTTTGATACCTCTTCAGCAGGTGGTTCCAAATTCTGCAAGAAGAATAACAACGTTCCTAGTGAACAATAATTCTAAACAGGCCAAACATCTAGATTTTCAAATATCACTTGTTCATCATCTTACAGTCTCCTGAATATTATGGTCATCTACATTTGCTTGAAGAGCAACTTCAGCTTTTTTCTTGTTTTTGCTCAAACTCTTCTTATAGTTGGTCACAAATCTATCAAGTTCCCAAAGCGTTTCAGGATCAACACTGTCAATATCCACCTCAATCTCATCTTCTTGCTGGAAAAGTGCTTGATTCCTCTTCTTAATAATCTGGACAATGCTATCAAGTTTCTCTGAAGGCAAGTTCTGAAGGTTTACACTGAGTCTCTGCTTCTCCTCATAAGTCATATCCCTCTTATCAGGATCCTTTGGCTTGGGTTTCTTTGGTAGTGCAATCCTACCAGTAGGAGTCAATTCAACAGCTCTTGACTTGGGATTAACGGGCATTGTCATGGATTCTGATCTCTCTAGAGCCCTAGCTTCTGATGATAGTGGCAGAACAGGGGCAGGAGCGGGAGGAACATGAGCTTGTACTGGAGCTAGAGCTGGAGCCGGCGTAGGAATTCGCCTTGAAGTTGGGGTTGCCAAACTGTAATCATGACTCCTTTCAGACCTCTTATTAAGATTATACTCAGACTCTATAGCTATCCACTGTTCTTCAAATATCCCTGACAACGTATCTGCCATAATGTGCACATCCTGTCCTTTTGGGTTATACAGCATTGCATTACTGAAAGTTAGTCTCACATCCTCTGCAAACTCCCTAGGTGACTTGTACCAATTCTTGTTCAACCTAGTCTTCACTGTACCCAAATCCATAGGATGCTTAACAATTGAATAATAATCATGCAACCCAAGTCCCTTTACATCCACCGGTTTATTAAACACCCAACCAAACTTATGTTTCATTAACTTCCCTAACAAATTACTACAACTCTTAAACAACTGACTTGAAAACTTCTCCGTTGCAATCCCACCTCCCGTTTGACCCCCATTAGTCTTCCCAACATTCGGTTTCATCTTCTTATTACTCTCCATAGGCTTCAATTTCTCCTTCTGTAAAACAAACTCGGAATTCTTACAATACTGATTTGCCTTCGGGGTTCTCTTCTCTTTATCCACAAACTCACTTCCATCACCACCATGGTTACTATGATCATGCTCTGGCACAGAAACAGATAATCCATGAAAAGGCCTTGTACTAGACAGTCCTACAGAACCAACGTCAGAATTCACTCTAACTAAACCTCCGCCACCTCTATCAACATTGTCATTCCCTGAAACCCGCGAATTCGCATACCCCCCACTAAACCTACCTTCTTTAGCCTCAAATGTCTTAACTAAACCCCTAACTTGCTCAAGTTCACTAGCTAACTTCCTCTTCAAAACTTTAACTTCATTCTTGGACAAAACATTCGAGTTAATCTTAACAAGGTTATCATATTTAACATACCCAGCTGTTGCAATCACATTGGTAACATTCTGTGCACCCTGCTGCAAACGATTATGGCTCGACGAATCGTCAGATGCCACGACATCGAGGGGTTGCAGTGACAGCTTCCGAAAGGAGTTGTTATCATCAGTTGTGGTGGTAGTGGCTAGAGTTTGCTGAGAAGATTGCTGAGGGACAAAGGTGGGATTTATGGGTTTGTTGTGGTTTTTTCTGGTATAAACTTTGTTGTCCTTTGATTCTTCACCTTCAATTTTCCCAGTAGCCATTCATATAAAAAAGAAAGAAGAGAAAGGGCCCAGAAAAGATCAAATTTGTAACACAAAAAGAGGGGGAAAACACTAATTTAAGCAATACCCAGGGAAGCTAAAGGCTTAAAAATGGGGGGGGGGGTTTTGGGGGTTATGTTGGGGTTACGGAAAGATTAGGGTTTTTGACAGGAAGGAGAGCAGGGAAATTTTTTAGGGTTTTTAACAGAGGCAAAGAAAATTGAAAATTAGCGTTTGGGGTTTGGTTTTTTCCTTTAAATTTTGTAAATAGGGAACTTGGAGGGATTGGATCCGTACGATTCCTTTCTTTCTTTTTGTTTGTTCTCAGAGTGGAGAAGAGAGAAGCTCACGATCGAGAGAGAGAGAGCCTCAGAGATGAGTTAGCGCACGCGCTTGAGAGAGCGAGTGAGGTAAAAGCGAAAGAATGTCTAAGGAAGTTCCACGACATATGGCCTTCGTGACATTAAAATATAGTTGTACAAGGTTCAGAAGTAGACTTCACTTTAGCACTTGAAGCTTTGAAATCAATGCTGGTGGTGTTGACAAAAACTCAAAGTCGGCCATGTGCATCCCCATTAAACCTTGCAAAAGCTGGAGGAGATCCGGTTGAAATGGCACATTGCAGTCATATCATTGAAACTGCACAATATTCAAATTGATAAATAACCAAATTGAAATTTTGTTCTAAACTGCTGGCAGCAATGGGTTTGGAAAATCAAAACTGCAGATCCTTCTTGTTCTAGTTGCTTCTCCATCAGATATTCAACTATTTTAACTATAGCTATCCTCTTTACTTCATTTTATCTCTTCATTTCGCCGATTCGACATGTGCCTGAACCATTCTCTTGGGCAGCAGGGCAAGCAAGATTCAGTGGTGACCTTAATTAGAGATCAATGCCAAATTTCTGGAAATAATTTTGAGAAGCTTAAGCTTGCAGTGCTCTCCAAGACATGGCCCATTGGTGCAGCCCCTCGTGGCATGGAGCATCATGCTGCGAAATTAGACAATGCTGTTGCTGCTAAAGGGCATGACATTCATGTTTTAACTGTGCCTTCTGATAGAAAGCCTCAGCTCGACACCCGTGAAGGTAATCTTCATATATACTTTGCAGCTAATGATCATGGTTCAGTCAATTGTTCCATAGGTTTGAAGATATTTAACAAAATAAATGCCAATGGAGCATTTGATTATGTGCATCCTGAGCGTTTCCCTGCCTCTTTAACAATCAAAGGCTTGCAATTCTACCATTAATTTAAAAATATTGGTACCATGTAAATATTCGGGGTTGATAATTTGTATAAACTTGCTATTCATGCTGTAAAAGAGGTTCAATTTCTCTAGCCTAAGCAAAATGCTTAGTTTATTGATAGGCCAAAGACTACAAGCTATTAGTTATTATCACAGTGCTATAGCTTATAGATTAATAAAAAAAAAAAAAAATTGGTTACCATAATTACAAAAATTACTTCAATGTCCATCTTATCAAAATTATAAAAATACCCCTAATATAATTAATTGAAAATTACTATAATACCTATTATACATAATTACAAAAATACTTTTATGAATACTTCATAGTAAGTTAACATGTGGTCTTTTTTTTCAAAATTACTATAATAACTCTATTAAATTATATATTAAATTTTAACATAATATAAAATTAACCACATATTAAATTATTAATATATCCTTACCATTATTTTATAAAAATTTGACATGTGATATTTTATTTAAAAAATATTATAATATATCTATTAAATTACATATGAAAATTTAACATAGCATTAATTACGTATTAAATTACTAAAATACTCTTGTCATTGTTTTATAAATATTTGACATGTGGAACTTTGTTTTAAATTTACTATAATATCCTTATTAAATTATTTATTAAATGTTAAATAACATATATTAAAATAATTTCCATAAAAATTACTATAACACCTCTTTGTTAATTTATTTAATATGATGTTAATACGTATTCAAATTTACTATAAAGTCTTTCTATCATAATTACGATAATATCTCTCTTTTCATAAATAGTCAAAATTATTATAATGCCTTCTTACAATAACTACGAAAATATCTCTCCTACCATTATTAGCCAAAATTATTATAATACCTCTCATACCATACTTACAAAAATATCCCTACACCTTAATTAGCCAAAATTACTATAGTATCTCTTATATTATAATTACATAAATGCCTTTGTAAGTGCTTCATAGGAAATTGACATGTATTTTATTTCAAAATTACTATAATACTGCTATCGAATTACATATTAAATTTTAACGTAATATAAAATTAATCACATATTAAATTATTAAAATATCTTTACCATTGGTTTATAAAATTAAACACGTGACATTTTATTAAAAAAAAGAACTGAATGATCAAATAAGCTAGATAATTATATTTTTTATTAAAATTAAAAATTAAAAATTTTAATTTTAAAATAAAAAAATTTAATCCCTAACACGGTGAGAACCATATACTAGTTAATAGGTTAATAAAAAAAAAAATTGAATCAAAGGTTATAAAGTATAGTTACTGTTTGGGTCAAAATCTATTTCCAATAAGTTAGTAAAAAGAAAAAATTATGTCAAAAGCTATAATTTACATGTTAGTATTTGAATCAAAGATTATAGTTAAATAGTAAGATAAAATAGTTTAACCAAAAGCTATATACTATATGTTATTATTTAAGTCAAAATCTATAATTAATATGTTAATAAAAAAAAATTTTAAGTCAAAAATTATATATTATAGGTTATTATTTGAGTCAAAGACTTTAACCAATAAATTAATAAAGAGAAAAATTGTCGACAAACTTTTGGATTTATTGGCATGATATTAGAGTTGACACTTAACAATTGTGGATTAGAAAAAGTTTATATGTGTAATATCTTTTTTAGTTAAATAAGTATGAGGGTAAAAGGCTCATAGATAAATTAGGAATTTAAAAAAAAATAAAATGAAAAAGTTTAAGTTTCTTTGCCGTTGTTTGCTGCAATGTTTATTCACTTCTCATCCAACAACATTTTTTCTTATATCTATGCATACGATAATGGAAATAAAAGAATTTGCTTGGCCATATTTCCAAGTTCCTATGATCAACAATCAATATCTTGAATAATTGAAGCCAATGATCAAACTGTATCTCAGAGGATTACAAATTCGGAAATTATCAGAGGAGCAGTCAAACTGCAGTTGCTGATTCTAATTTGCAGATACTATTTTACAGAACTCCGACGCTAAAACATCAAACAGAAACCAGCTAGATCTAAAGCAATGCAACGCAGGCCTCCATGGAGGAAGATGTGTGGCAACGTCCTATGTACAGCACACTGATGACTAATCTGGCAGAAGAGGTAACCTGTCCACACTGTAGGGAACCATTTATGCCATAGCAGTCAAAATTGTCAATCTCATTTGCATCAGCAGCCAGACTAGAGCTTTTGTCCTCGTTCATTATAAACACTTTGCCGACTTTCTCTGCCTGTAGTCGGTATTTCTTCTGAATGAGCTCCATTTGTTGAGATATATGTGGGCGGGTCTTCAAAGAATAACTCCAATGATTTGCTACAGAGAGTTAATATATATAATTGGTTGTCAATTTGTCATGGAGTTCTGATCATAGTGTCTTATGAATGAACTTTCCCAACCACACAATAGAAATCCATGAAAGTTGGGCCTTGGCCTGAGGGTAATATAAGAGACAAACATATTTTAATCGCTCAAATTGGGCTTGGCTAAACATGAAAGGTAAAAAAAATGAACCGGTTGACTTAAGTTAAATCCAAATTAAAATTTCAGTATCTGCAATTTTTTATTATATTTTTTTTCTTTAATCTCTTTTATATTAAAAATAATTTATTGAGTTTATGCATTGATAGGTTGGCTCGGTTGATAAGGTGTTCATTTCGATTTAAGTAATCCTGTATTCAAATAATACCAGTAACTTAATACTATTTAGAACAAAAAAAATTAATCTTCAGTATATTGCGAATTAGAGCAATCTAGTCTTGAGTAAATAACAAGGTAATTGTTGAATTTGGGACTAATAAGAAAGTAATGAATTTGTTTTGTTAGAAGAAGCGTGTGCAGTTTGCACAATTTCTGCTTTCCATGCAGCTGATATTTATGGTAGCCAAGTTTTCAAGGAAACTTCTTTAATTTCCCTACAGATTAAATTACTATGAGCATTTATTATTGTAAAGTCATTTTCATCCTTCAAAATTATTTCATTGTTCTGCTTGGTTTCTAAATGTAAACCACGATAACACGTTCAAAAAACCAAGGACCTTTTCTTTCTAAAACTTATAAGAAATTATATTTTTTTCCTGCTTGTCAAACAGGTTTTCTTAGCTGTCATAATCAAATTCTCTAGACACGTAAAAAAAACCCAAACTTAGGTGACATGGACAAGCACTGATTAAAGAGAGGGAGAGGGAACATTGCTTGATGATTTCAATTGTTTAAGATATTTCAGTATGAAAGTAAAAGGACTGAAAGCAATTGAGAAAGTTAGCTAAGCCCTGACCTCATTGGTACGTATTCAAGCATTGGCTTGATCTAGAGAATCCTGGTCTATTAGCCTATCTAATAGCAGTAATTTACTATTAACCTTATACTAACATAATATAAGAACTTGTTTGGCATGTTCTTCTGCAGTTAGTTTTCGTTTTTTTTTTTTTTTATAATACGATGAAATATTCTCAAATTTTGTGTGAATCTAATCTCCTCTTCGAGTATATTGTTCCATGTCAAAAATTAACTTAATATGTTTTTTGGTAAGAACTTGTTTGGCATAATGTTTCATATCAAAAATTAGCTGTCACTTTTTTTGCTCCGAAGCAAGCTAATTGTAAAAGAATGTTGCAATTTGCTAAACCAAACTTTTCCTGTTCCATATTTATGATTTTGCTTAAGTTGTTACAGTCTTTCAAAGCAAAATATGACACTTTCGGCGGGAAAAGGAGGTGGGAAACACTCATGGCATGGACAGGATGAAATCTGTCACTGCTAATAGGAGCAAGCTGTTGGTTTATCCCAAACCATGATAACATACTATCTTTAAACCAGCAAATGAAGAAAGTGAAAAAAGGAGAAAATAATGAAAATTTTATTATAATAACTTGTATATTATAAGGAGGTTTAAAGCCTATTTATATAAAGGTAAAATGTTACAAAATAAAAAAAAAATTAATAGAAATAATGACTAAACCAATTCCTATAATCAACTAAATCAATATCTAATATTTTTTAAATTAATATCAAATTAATCTAAAATATTACTAAAATAGTTTGAGTAAGCAGATAATGACAAATAAAGTGATAGTCAATTTCAATATGTTTAATACGCTCATGAAAAACATCCTTATGAGTTATTTGAATAGCACTTTGATTATCACAAAATATAGGAGTACTAGAGTGATAAGAAACACCCATATCCTGAAGTAGCCATTGTAACCATAAAAGTTCTGATGTGGCATCTACAAAAGCCTGATATTCAACTTTAGTATTAGAGCGAAACACCACAGTTTGTTTTTTACTTCACCAAGAAATAAGAAAAGAACCAAGAAAGAAACAATAGCCTATGGTAGAACAATGATCAGTAGGATTTTTTGCCCAATCAGCATCACAATAACAATGCAAGTCCAAAGATGAACTAAAGAAAAAATGCAAACCATAGAACATAGTACCCTTGACATATCGTAAGATCCAAAGGACCGTAGCAAAATGAATATATCAAGGAGTAGACAAAATTAACTAACCAAATGAATAGCATAGGCAATGTCTGGATAAGTAACTATCAAGTATACAAGACTACCCACCAGAGTTTGATACAAAAAATGATCTAAAAATGGTATACCATCAGAAGGAGAAAGTTTCAAATTCTGTTCAAGTGGTGATAATGCAATTTTGCTATCAGTTAAACTTGCTCAAATAATAAGATTAGAAGCATACTTTATTAGAGACAAATGTAAGTTAGTAGAATCACTAATGACTTCAAGACCTAAAAATAACTCAAAAGACTAAGATCTTTCACCTCAAACTTAGAATGAAGAAAAGTCTTCAAATCTTGAATACCATTTACGTCATTACCTATAATGATCATGTCATCCACATAAAGTAAGAGAAGAGTAGTACCATTTTCAATAGTTCAAGTAAAAAAGGCAAAATCATGATTACTAGATGTAAAACCAAGTTGTGTAACAATGGTACTAAACTTCAACAACCAAGCTCTAGGGGTTTGTTTAAAACCATATAGAGCATGTCAAATATGATAGATCATATTAGAAGGTACAGATGATCAAGAGTGGCTTCATATTGATTTTTTCAACAAGATTATCATTCAAGAATGTATTTTTAATATTCATTTGAAAGGTTGACCACTATTTAGTTGCAGTAACAACTAATGGTAAATGAACATATATGAAATGTGCAACTAAGACAAAAGTTTCTTCATAGTCAATACCATATTTTTGTGTAAAACCTCAAGTGACAAGATGAACTTTATAATGTTCTATTGATCCATCAGATATAGTCTTGATCTTATAGACCTACTTACCATCAACCACTGACTTATCAGAAGGTCGTTCAATAATACCCCAAATATGAGTTTTCTCAAGAGTTTGAAACTCCTTAGCCATTATTTGCTGCCACATAGGATTAAAGATAGCTTCATGAAAATTGTGAGGTTTATGTAACATGGCTAAAGCATAATAACAATGAAAATCATGAAGTTGAATGTTGGGTTTCCTTACCCAAGTGAAACAATGAAGTAAAGGTAATATCTATGGGGAAGGGACAACTATATCAATAGAAACCTTAGTCAAATCAAACATAGTAGAAGTGAAAAAAAAATGGATCATTGTTTGAGTCAGAAGTATCTATAATAGTCTTTTCATTTAAAGAAAAATCAAAAGATAAATTTGTAAAAATATATAGAGAATAACATTGTGAATGTAATGAGGAGACATTAGTGAACTTTTTATATTCTAAAAAACTACATGTCTTGAAATGTGAAGATATTTAAACATTAGATCATAACACTTATACCCTTTGCGTTCTATGTTATAACCCACAAAACAACATAATCTAGCTCTAGGTTCAAGTTTTATCATTTTATGAGTAAGAAGTAAAACAAAACAAGCACATCCAAAAATTTTGAAAGAATGATAATCAGGTACCTTATTGTATAGACACTTATAAGGAGATCATATGCTTAATACTGGTGTGAAAACACGATTAATAATGTAAACAGCAATGAGAGCAGTTTCACCCCAAAAATGTTCAGGAAGAAAAGAGAAAATGTGAAGGGCATGAATTGTATTAAGAATATAATGATGTTTTCTTTCTACTCGACCATTTTACTATAAAGTATATGGGCAAGACCTATGAGAAAAAGTCCTATCATCCTTTAACAAGTTACAAAACTCATTTTTGTATATTCAATAGCATTGTCAGACCTAAAAAATTTTATTTTTCTAAAAATTGAATTTGTTTCATGTTATTGAATTCACAAAAAATGGGTAAAAGTTTAATTCTTTATTTGAACAAATATATCCAAGTATAATAAGAGAAATCATCATTAAATATAACAAAGTAACGTGAACCTTCTAAGGTTGGTATGTGAGTCGGACCCCAAATATCAGAATGGATTAAATCAAAAGGAACAGATAAGATAAAATCATTTTTTTAAAAGATAAAGCACTTTGCTTTTTAAGTTAACAAGACAAACAATCAAAAATATCATGAAAAACATTACCTAAGACACTAGTGGAAGTAAGTGACTTTATTTGAGAAATAGATACATGTCCTAGCCTAGAATGCCATAAATCTAAAGAAACTAAAGAATTGTTTGTAGTTACAGTAAGTAAATATTATGGAATTTTCAAAGTTTCAAGCTCAAACAATGTTCCAACCTTATGCCCTATCCTAACTTTTTGACATGTTTGAAGATCTTACACAATACAACCATATCATTATGAAAAATGTAAATCAAGACCAAAGTCACAAAGTTGGCCAACAGAAAGTAAATTTAAGATAAGATTAGGAACAAGGTAAGTGTCGGATATATATAGTTTTAAAGTTTTAATATTACCAATGTGACTAGTTTTTAAGATAAATTCATTTGCTGTTTTAATGATTGGACTATTAGGTACAAATATCTTGCTCTTAAACAAAGAAGGGTTAGCGGCAATATGATTTTCACAGGCAATATCAAACAACCAAACATTACTTGATATGGCAAAAGACATGGTAGGAACATGAAATCAAAATAATACTTGATTGAGCAAAGTTTGAAGATCAGTGGTGGAGATTATAATGGTCTTAAAAAAAGGCTTAAAAGTATTTGGTTCGATGGTTATTACCACAGCAGTCTTGTTAGTGCGAAGAACATGAATTAGACTACCATTATAAGGATATTTAGCTTTACATTTCTAAATGGGATGATTAGTCCTCCAACATAGTGAATAAGACTTATAAAAAGTAGAACTAGCACTTTTTTAAGAAGCAGCAGTAATAATAGTATCAGTATTATGAGTCCAACTCATACTTAATCAAGTTTCCCCATATATCAATTTCATAAAAACGTTATCCATAGTTGATAAGGGATGCTGACATAAAAGTGAAGACCTGATATTCTCAAATTTATCTTGAAATAACATTAGAAATTGAATATAATGAATTTGATTTCGATAAGTAACAAAATTACTAGCATCACTTTCATTTTTGAATTTTGGCTCAAAATTTTCAAGTATTTCCTATAAATGTTGCATTTTAGAATGAAAATCATCAATCGACTAATCTGGTTCTTGATGAAAGTGAGATAAAGTAGTCAAAATATGATATTAATGAGCAATGGATAGTAAAGCTATACCATTTGACAAGAAAATATCAAGCAGCTTTAGCAAGTTCAAATCGCCCAAAATATACATTGATAGAAGCAACTGTGGTGTTGGTGAACCATGTCAAAATTCGATAATTCTTACTTTTCCATTCCTCTAGTCGATCTGTAAATTTATCATTAGATTCTTCTTCTTTTCTTTATGGTGCTTTGTGTTCTCCAGTAACAACAAGCCATAATTTTATTCCTTTTAGATAACTATGCATAGTCATAGCCCACCTATTGTAGTTATTTCCATCAAGCATAATGAAAATTAGTTGTACATTTTTTTGTTGAATACTTGCTATTAAGTTCTTAAAAAAATGGAGATTTAAGAAGTTATGAATATTGATATAAAAGATGAATCTTGAATATGGAAAAAAAAACCCAAAAAATTGATACGCGAAAGCAAAAAATGAAATTTAGAAAGGAGAATAAACCAAAGATGAGAATAAGCAAATACTAGTTATTCCAAGGTAATTTACCTTTGGAATGAACTATGAAATTGCTCTGATATCATGAAAAAAGCAAAAAAATGACGAAGACTTTATTATAATGACTTGTGTATTACAATGAGACTTAAAGCTTATTTATACGAGGTAAAATGTTACAAAATAAAAAATACAATCAATAGAAATAATGACAAAGTCAATTCTTATAATCAACTAAATCAATATCTAATATTCTCTAAATTAATATCAAATCAATTTAGAATATTACTGAAATATTACTAAAATAATATCATCAATCTAAAATATTATCAAAATATTAATAAAATATCATTTACAGTAAGTAATGCGGGATTTTTGACTTGATTTCACATAATATTGTATCCCTGTGACTTGTGGATTCCAGGTTGTGAGGGGAGGGGTGGGTCAGAAACAATAGTTGCGTAAAAACACCGGAGAATTAGGGTAACAAAAATTGAAGGGTGTGAAGGGTATTTTGTGTCACTGTCCCACAGCACATGAAAGTGACCAAGCACCTTGATATGAGTATTACTTGCATACCCTCTTTGAAGAAACTCTTGCCATGACTTAAAAAGTTGGATTGCAGCATTTCCATTGATCAGCCTCACTACCACACACATCCTTCTTAAGACTCACTTTTTTGCGGATTTCTCTTTCTCATTGCTGAAGAAAATGTAGATTGTCTTTCAATTAATTTTGGGACCTAGTTTGATTCACATCTTGTAAATGCTTTTGCTTGTCGAAAAGCTCCCTACAATGTCAGTCTAGGTGACAAGTTGGTCGCCTTTGATCTTACTCACTCAATTATGAATATTGATCCAAACTCATCAAGTAATTAGATTAGATGCAATTCAAGCACTTTTTTTTTTTTTTGTGTGTGTTTGAGATTTTTAGGCTTTGATAAGAAACCAAGAGTCCAGCACAAATCACGCATCTGTTTACCTGATCACCAAGATGAAATTCTTTCACCTCACTCCAAAGAAATCACCATAGAAAGACGTTGATGAAGCTCTCTCATTAATGCATAGGCTTCAAGTACGTACTTTTTGTCTTCAATGCCATGTGAAATGGGGAATTTTTAGACAGAAGCTGGAACAACCAAACAATCAGATAAAGTTTCCCATAGGCATGTTACGACAACTGTGCAATTGTAACGAAGAAGACCGGCATTGATTGCAACATAAAGGCATCATCTAGACGCGTCAATATATATTTGGTTGTCGATTGCGCACGAATTGCCTCAAACAGCTGGACACATACATTCAAAAGAGAAAAAAAAATAACAAAAATACCACAGCTGAGGGCTAGCTAGCTGCTGCTATATATGCGAAGATTTAAAGAGAAACAGCGGTAAAGTCACATTTTGAACGTTTGCCAAGCACCAATTCACTACACCTCAGCCCTGGAAAGGGACCCCATTTTTATTTTTGACCAAGCAACTGTTCAACAATTAATTAGATTAGGTAGCTCGATGAAAACAAACTAGGGTTTTAATTGATAGTGCTTCTTTTTTGTACTGTATATTCATTTTGATAGCACTAATTAATTTTATCAATGTCTTTATCAGGCCTCTTAGCAATCAGTCATTCTCGACCAAGTTTTCAAAATCGTATTCGAAAAGACTAGGCAGTTAACATAAAAATTAAATGCTGACATTATGCAGAAATTGTCATTAATTTCATAGCCTAACGTAAATTATAATTGTGGAGATTTACATTTAACTTATAAAATATTATTTATTTTTATTAAGAAATTTTATAATTTTATATCATAAAAATACTTTATAAATATGGATTCAATATATATATATATATATATATATATATCATAGTGAATGCTTATAATATCTAAATATGAAATCTGGGCATTGCATAACATATAGTGACAACCGAACTATTTGATTTAAATGTTCCAAACCTTTGTCTCAATGGCAAAAAAAGGGTTTGATATCCTCAAGTTTCAAGTTCAAATCTGATCATATATAATTTTGGTTCAATTTTATTTGTCAAGTTGTAAACTAGTTTTGTTGGTCAGTTTATTTGTAAGATTTAATTTATTAATTTTTATATGAAATGTAATACTTGTAATCTTTACTTGTATTAGTAATTTCATCAAATGAAAAGTGCTGAAATTAAAAATGGAATGGAACAGGAGAGTGCCTGGAAAGTAAAACCAGGCAGATTTTTGATGCTATGATAGCCAACTGTTCAATACTTCAATGCACAAGTTTAAACTGATACAGGTTGGGGCTTAACCTATTCTTACATCTTCCAACACGTATTGTCAAGATTGATAGTTTGTCTATTTTATTACAAGACAGACAAACAAACCATCTTCTCCTTTTTTGTCGTTGATAAAAATTTCCAAGTCCTGAATTTTACCGTCAAATTCAGCCTCAAAATCACGGAACGTCCACCTCATTTTAAAGGCTTAAGATGGAGTTAATGTAATAACATTTTTTTTGTCTCATATTCTGGAACTTCCAAAAGATATGTTCGAGCAAATATATACTGCAGTAATTTGCACCAGTAAAAATCAGAGAAAAAAGTTAAAAAACTGGAAATTTTCTGTTTTTTTTATTTAAAATTATCATGAATTAAATTTTAATTATTAAAATTAAGATTTTAATCTTTTATCAACAAATCATACATTATGAAGTTGTTTGTTATCTTAGAATTGTGATTTTTTTTTTAATTTGTACCGATCTTTGGTATTGGATCACGAGATAGAAGTATCCATGGCCTGTGTCATGTGGATGAAATTGTAAATCATTTTGTTTTATCAAAGATAAATTCTCTTCTTTTCTTGTTTTCTCTCTACTTTTGCATCTTTTTTTTCTTTTTACAAAAATTAAAGAAAAAAACAAAGGGAAAAAAGAACTTACAAAAATCAAAATATGAAACATCACTATCAATATATTACCATTTACAACCAAAAAGTTAAGTTTTCTCCTTTTTTTTCACATTTATTACCATTTGAGCAAGAAAAAATGCTTTATTTTTCAAAATTTTTAATTGAAAAATATATTCTATCACCATGCATATTAATTTAATTATGATTCATGTTATTATGCTTATTCAAACTTTATTACAAATTAATTTCTACCTAAATTATAATGACCAAGTCTTGGAAAAAAAAAGTTGGAGATTTCCAAAAGAAATTATTAAAAAAAAAAAGCTTGAAACTTAGTTAATTGATTAATGTAATTATTTTTTAAAAATAATAAATTTAGAGTTTAAATTTTAATTCATGCAATCTATATTTTATTTATATCAGATTACGTTTTTTTACCACAATTAAACAAATTGTTTTTGAAATTAACATAACTTAATTGTCATATAATCATTTCTATTAAATAAAATATGCAAAAAAAAAAAAAACTTAAAAAATATCCAACAGAGTTGACTCTACTCTTAAAAAGCATTTCTGCAACAGAAATTAGATTTTTTGGCCTTTTTATAAAAATTGAAAAGAAAATTGTACCAATCATTTCGAGTGGGGCAATTGTTCACATGCCTGAGGGCTTCAAACCCAAAATTGCGCATATTTCATGATGACCCACATAATCAACCACCACGTGGAGACCAGTGCCACGTGCTCCCTTCAACAAGACAGATAATCATATGATGTTCAAAAATTAGATGAACCTCCTTTTTGCTTTTTACAAAGCGGACCAACTTAACTTGCAATAAACTTAAAGACAAATTAAAAAAACACCAATTAGAAGTTGGGCAAGCAAAATTGAATTTAATTTTAAAATTGAAAGTTTTAAATTTTAATTTTAATTCTAATCTAAAAAAACTAAAAATTATGCATTCAAAACTAATAGTCGTAAAATGTCACTTTTAAAATATTTAAAGTATTTAATTATAAAAACTATAATAAACAAATTATTCAATCTTGCAAAATTTTAATTCAAAATCTGACAATTAAATCCATTATCATTTCTTTAAATTAATTTAATTTTTTTTTGTTTAAGATCTTTCAATGTTCAGTAATCATTTTAAATTTGAATTATTTTGAAATTAAATTAGATCAGATTTTATAAGAAGATAAATTTTTTAAATATTTATTTTTTTATTCACAAAACTTAAAATCGAAATTTTATTTAAAAAAAATCAAATTTTTTATCACTCAAATCAATAAATATTAATTAAGATAAAATTTGTATATTGTAAAAATCATGCATTTGAGGATAATTGACTATTTTAAAATCAAATTATATCAAATCTTATAAAAAAATAAAATTTTCAAACGTTTATTTTTTTAATTCACAAAATTTAATATCGAAATCTTATTTAAAAAAAATCAAATTTTTTATCATTCAAAACAATAAATATTAATTAAAATAAAATTTTTATATTATAAAAATCGTGCATTTGAGGATAGCCTCGATAAAAGATCATGCATACAATTTGAATCCAATAAAAATAAACGAATTTACCAATTGAATCTAAGTAATTGCTTTTGAAAAAAGAGTTCCATGGCTAACACGGCTTAACGGTTAGCCTAACTTTTACTAAGACTTTGGCAGTTATTTTGATCACGAATGGCAAACTGGGCTCGTCTGGTCTGGTCTGGTCCGGTCGGGTGTCTCTCTTTTGTAAAAGATGAATGGGCGGCGAATAACTGAAAGAGACTACACGTAACAGAGTCGCACAAAATTGCTGACATCTTTGTCAGATGGGGCAAAGGATAACTAAACCACTGGATTTTATTTGGTCATTACATGGAGTTTGTCCTCTATTCCTTTTTACTATCACTATTTCAATGCAAATTCTTTTTTAATTTTTTTTAAGAGTTTAAAATTAGATTCGATGTATAACCATAATTTAAAATTTAATATAAATTAATTTAATTAATTTATATAATAATTAAAATTTATTTATAAATATAATAAATGACATTTAATAAATTCACGATTCAAATTTTAGAGCTAGAATCCCTCACATTATTTTTAGATTTATTTTTTTTACATTAAAAAATTTAAATATAAATTTTTAAGAGGATACTCAATTCCTTCTCTAATCCAAATTTTTTGAAAAATAAATTAGATGAAATTTTTTATTTGAAATAAAAATTTTCATGATTTAGTAAATATTTTAATGAATAAATTTGTAAATAAAATCTTTTTTCTTTTATACCTTTATATGTGATAGTAGATTTAGAGATTTACTAGTGGTTTACTATATATGACTTGAATGTTATTCATTATGATTCATATAAGTTGACCCATGAAATTTCTTTTGACAAATTAGGATCCATGGTTATAAGCTTGAAAATTGTTAAAAATGTAAAAAACTAATACAAATAATTGAGACAAAAATGGTGAACAAATATAGTTATTATATCAAATTCATCTCATTGATAAAAATTTATATTTTTTTGAATAAAATTAATATTATTTTTTAAAGTAATAATTTTATCATTTTTTATAATTTAAAATTATTATCACATAAAAGTTTTAAATATTTATCAAATACGATAAATTAAATTACCATAATTCTTTTGTGATCAATCTTTTCTCTCACATTAAAAAAAAAAGAAATTAAATTATTAAACTGTTATCCAAGTATTAAATTAAAATTAGTTTAATTTCTTCATTGTTTTATCAAATCCAAAAACATTTTGTCTTGATACTTTAAAAACATTACATTCTTATATTACCAGAGATCATGCATATTTCCCATCTTTTGGATAAAAGGAAAAATGAGCACACCTCCCAATCAAATTGTACTACTTTAATCTATTTCTCTTTACAACCTTCTAGATCAATGAAATTTGTTTTCTTTCTTTCTTTTGTTGTTTTCCAAAATAAAATAAAATATTTCTTTTTTTTTTCCTTCTTTTTATTATTGTTTAGTACGTTTGATTTTCTTTGAGATTTCAATTGCTTCAAAATGGCTGCCTTGTTGAAAATATTCTCTTCAAATATACCACATGACAAGCCACACTCCCATCAAATTTGTCATCAACGAAAATACAAGCTCGAATTCTCACCCCTATGGTTTTTAATTAATTGAATATGCAATTTAAATTAACAAAAATACTATACTATATAAAGTAATAATCAGAGAGAAAAAGAAAAGTTATTATTTTTTTAATAAAAATTAAAACAAAACAAAATTCTTATTTCATTTACAAATAGTACAACTAATACTAGTGAAAAATTAAAATTAAATAAAAACAAATAAAAGTAATAAGTACTAAGAATGTTACAAATAATTAGACTAATTAAAATATTTGTATGCTATTTGGTGTGGCAATAATACAAATTGAGCATCTGGCCAAGCAAAGAGGGGTAAGAGAAATTATAAAAGGCCAATCATGGAAGAGAATTGGTCATGGTCTCCTTGTCACTTGTCATGAAACAACTTTCTTAATTTTAGTTTGCAATAATTAAGCATGAGGCAGGAGATTTGGGGTTTTCTCTCTTTTTTTAGAAGTCCTCTAAGTCCATCTCAAATAAACAAAATTTTAAGTACAAAGAACTTGGAATTTTTTATGAAATAATAATTAACACTAAATTATTTAGATTCTTTATGCAAAAAGAACCAACCAAATCATGACATAATTGTCAATAATTTTCAATAAATTAAAACCTCAATCATAATGAGAAAGCACCATGCTAATTAATTAATAATTTATAAACCAATTATAGTACTATAACCCCATAAATAAAACTAAGACCACATCTTAGCCTAATTTTAAATTTTGCATTTTCAACTTCACCCATTTGCATGCACACTAGTACATGATTTTTTTTTTTTTACATTGTAGACTTTGTGGATTATCATATTTCACTTAGAAAACCAACTTTTGATTCACAATTCATCCATTAAATTGAGCTTTCAAAGAAGTACTCATAGTGAAAGATTCTTCATGAAATTTTACATTTTAAAATGAAAAAAGTAGTTATAACTTTCTATTTTTTAAATGAATTTACTAGTCATGTTAATCATGGATTTACTTCTAATTTTTAAAAGTAAAATTTGTTATTTAAACTATACTTTTATTTCTCCATTAGGAAGTTAATGAGAATTTAGAAATAATAAAAATTCTAAATTCAAATTGTAATACTCTATGAGGTAAATGGCTTCACAATTAAAACAAAGGGGGAGACTATAAAAATAGACCCTTTTCCCCTTTCATTCTTTTTTTAATGAAATTATTTGGTAACACCTACTTTTTTTTTTTTGCATTATAATCATTTGTCCACATGTCTAATTAATTAAATTAAACCTCTTTTTTTATTTTATTTTATGCAAGTTAGCTAATCTTGCCCATCTCTATGCTGACAAATGGTGTGAGATCTCAAAAATTGGACTGACCCGATGGTGAATTAATTCTTAATTTATGCTAACGTACACATGATTTCATAATTCGCAAGAAAAAAAAAGACTTTATGCTAAATGGGGAATCCAATTAAGATTTGTTTAATTTAATTTTTGGCTTCCTATACACACGACAGAAATACCATTGTCTAAAAGTTGATCAAACAAGGATTAAAAAAATATGCTTCAAGAAATCTATAATAAAATATCTTGATTATCAAAAGATAACAGTAATAATAATAATAATAATACTCTAAACCCCCCCCCCCCCACCCCCCAACGATACAACATAATCCAAAGTTGTAACAGTTAATATTTTTGTTAAGAACAAAAAATCATCAGTCAATGGAATCACTGTCTAGATTTTATCATCAGTCTTTGTCTAGGGAACAGATCTTATAAAAGAAAATAATTCCATCATACTTGAGAGACAATCGTTAGTTCACCCAACCAATGAAAATAAAAGCTTTGTGGAAACAAAGAGAATGTTGTGTCCTGAACAACAAAGAATTGAAATTCTCAAATTAACAAATCAAAGATATTAAAATAAAGTAACTATTTGAGATATGCTTCATTGATTCTCTGATTCTTACCAAATGAAATAAAATATTAGATTCAAATAATGTAATTTTTTAAAAATTTTGTATTGATTTTATTTAATTATATGTTTATTTTTTCTCTTACGTGTATCAATCATTATCAATAATATGTCCTTCATTTTTTAATAAAATCAAAGTTATCTTTAAATTTTATTTTAATCTAATTTTTTTTCTTAAATAATTCGAAAGTTTTTTTTTTTTTTTTTTCATCTATTTGATGTATATAAGATTTTGCTTATGAAATATTAATTTTTACCAAGATAAAAGTTTGATTGACAAGAAAAGGAAAAACCATCTTTATCAACTAGCAAATTTGTGAATGAATAATTTAATTAGAAAATTCTCCTCTTCCGAGAATAATGGGGAGGCAAAAGAAGTAAATTTTCACATTTCAACGACTCATTGAATAAGGCAATTGAAAGTGTGTCTCACGTCTTAAACCTCATGAAAATGAGGTGTGGAGAAGAGTCTTCTTCCCAATATGCTATACTGAGAATCTTGAATGTGATTGTGACTCTTGTAAGGTAGATGTGCACTAGTAGGAAAAAAGGTTGTTCAAAGAAATGTGGTAGAAATTTCTTTTTAAAAAGAAAAAAGTAGAGAAGAATTTGTTTTCCATGCATTTTTCAAATTAAATAAGCTAAAGGATGTGAAAAGAAAATATATTTTTTAAACTTTTAATAGTAATCAAAATTAATTACTTGATAAAAAGAGAGAATCCATGAAAATTGAAGAATGATAAAAGATACCTAGGTTATTTAGCTTAAGCATATATGAGGAAAACTATTCCATTCCAAAACAATGCAAGGCAATTGCTGCCTTTGGTTCACCTTGGTCAGTGAAAACAAGAAAATGTAAAAAGGCTGGCCATTTAGATGCTATGTTGAGTAATCCAACAATCCCAAAAAAGGGTGTTTGGGAGAAGGGAATTTTGTGGGAAAGATGATGTTGTTTCTTTTAAGCGAAGCAATAAAGAGAAAGCAGAAAAAAGCTGTGAAAAGGGGTCAATGTCAAAAGTTGTGATGGTGGCATATAAAGGATCTATCCATCCATCTGATCCAATCAAAACAAAGCATCCGGACAATCCCTTGAACTCTAACCAACGGTTCTTAACTTACCAGGTTAAGAATTTCTAAGACGGATTGAAATTTCTAATCTCATCAGATCAAATCTATAGTTAGTAAAAAAAATAAGATAAGGGTTTTATTGAGAAAGGTGACAAAGTGGAAAAGGAATCCAGTCAAGTTTATTGCTGATTGAATGAGGACTGAGGGAAGAACAGCAGCAGATGCAGTGATGAGATCACAGAGATCTTTAATCTCTTCTCTGACCAAACACTGCCACACTTACCAGTGGCATCATCAAGGCTTCCTATAGGCCAAGAAAGTGTTCCTCTTCCCTATATTTACTCTAAAAATAGTAGAAGTAGTAGCAGTAATGAAAAACTTTCAAGTTAGTATTTTTTCCCAAGAAAGCCCTAGCTGAGAAAAATTTTGTTTCTGATTGCAGTTGGGTTTTCCTGGTCAAGTTGAGTGTTAACCCATTAGAATAGTTTGGTTACTGAATATTATACTACATAAAGAGGCCCACTTGCCAAAAGCTGAGTTTAGAGAGAGAAAGAGAAAGAAGGAAAAAGGAAAGAGATGGGTTAGGCTGGGAATAGAAGCTGGTTTATAGCCTTCTGGGGGGGTGTTTTTCAGGTTTGGTTTCAGTTTTATTTGGGAAGGGGGGAGGTGTTATTGTGGTGATGGAATTAGAAACATTGAATGGCAGGGCCTTTTGGGAGAGGCAACAGTATCAGGTTTCATTGTGGTGGCAGAAGCACAGACAGCAAGAGGAAATTGGGAAGCAAACAGAGGGTAAAGAACCAACAACCCACTAACAAAAAAGGTGTCCTCCATTAAAAGCTGGAACAGGAAAAGCACAAGGACCTGAGTCTGGATCCTCGAAGGAATCATCATCAGCAACAACAGCAACAACATCATCATCCTCGTCAGCATCAAAATCTAATTCTAAATTCAAGTCATTTAGGAGTAGAAGGGGCAGAAGAAGAAGAGTTGCCAGGAAACCTACAGGAAAACTTAATTTCTCACCATCAGCAATATCTCCAAGAAACCCAATCTCAACAACAACAAGGCCAACATTTGTATGCAAGTCTGGACACTCAAGTCCTTCAACAGCAGCCACAAGAGTATCCACAACCACCCAGGAAACGCTATTATTTCCCATCCTCTTCTTCTTCAACTTTTGGTTCAAAATCAACCGAACATGCGAGAAAAATGGGAGATAGCCACCACCAAGCTGCAACATCGTCAAGATTGGGGATAAGGCACACTGGAGGCGAGATCGTTGAGGTCCAAGGAGGTCACATTGTTCGATCAACTGGAAGAAAAGACCGTCACAGCAAAGTTTGTACTGCCAAAGGTCCACGAGACCGACGAGTCCGTCTCTCAGCTCACACTGCTATCCAGTTCTACGACGTCCAGGACCGCCTTGGTTACGACCGTCCTAGCAAAGCTGTGGATTGGCTTATTAAAAAAGCCAAACCTGCCATTGACGAGCTCGCTGAACTACCCCCTTGGAACCCAGGAACTTTCACAAAACCGAATAACCAAGAAGACCAAAACACAACAACAGCAACTGACAATGATAAACCCTATCAGTTTGACATCCACCACAGTGGAAACCTGGTGGAAAACCTTGCTACTGGGTCTGGTACTCACAGAAGAACGGCTATACTAATGGGAAACGAAGTTCAAAGTCTTCAGCAACAAGAAATGGGAGACAACCCGAATAATAATTCGAGTTTTCTTCCGCCTTCTTTAGTTTCTGATGAGATTGCAGACACAATTAAGTCCTTTTTTCCGTTGGGAGCTTCCAGTGAGACGCCTTCTTCTTCTATGCAATTTCAGAATTACCCACCAGATTTGTTGTCCAGGACCAACAGCCATAGTCAAGATCTGCGGCTTTCGCTTCAGTCATTTCCGGAGCCAATTCTTTTGCACCACCACCACCAAGCTGCTACAGCTCAGGCACACCATAGTGAACCTGTTTTATTCTCTGGAACCAGTCAATTATGTGGTTTTGATGGGTCTTCTGCTGGATGGGAGCACCACCACCAACATCCGGCGGAGATTGGAAGGTTTCAGAGATTGGTTGCCTGGAATAGTAGTGGTGGTGCTGCTGATACTGGCAGTGGCAGTGTCAGTGGTGCTGGTGGCGGTAACGGTGGTGTAGGAGGATTTATCTTTGGCACTCCACCACCACAGCCTCTGCCTCCCGCTTTTGGCCAAAACAGCCAGTTGTTTTCTCAGAGGGGACCCCTTCAGTCCAGTAACATGCCCTTGGTTCGTGCTTGGATAGACCAGCCAATTTCCACAGCCGACGAACACGAACACCATCATCATCAACATCACCATCAAATCCCACAAAATATCCATCATCAAGCTGCATTATCTGGCATTGGATTCACCACATCCGGTGTATTCTCTGGATTTCGCATTCCAGCACGAATTCAGGGCGAAGAAGAGGAGCACGACAGCATTGCCAATAAGCTGTCGTCTGCTTCCTCTGATTCTCACCATTGATCGAGTAAAAATTCGAGAAAAGCCAAAGTCTTTCCCCTCTATCAGGTTTTGTTTTGTAGTTCCTCTTTCTTATTTCTATTTAGATTTTAGTGAACAGCCCAATTTTTATCTTATGTTGTACTTGCAAGCCTTTCTTCTTATTTAAGTGGCCTTTCAGGACTAGTTGATTGTTGACTGTGAAATCAATGAGGAGATGTTATGATGGATTCAAGACCAGTTTGAGGGAAGATTTTGGTCACTTTGAAACAATGGCCTATGCCGTGGGAAGAAGAAATCTGGGTGGATTTCAGGTTATTCGATCCCCGGTTTGTTTAGTTTTTATCAGTTGATTGTGTTGTAGCTTTAATCTTATATTTGAGTGGGCTCTTGGGGCTCAACTATGGTTTCTCTTTTTGTTGGACTTCTGATGTGTTTCATGTTACTATACTTTTTGTTTGTGATGTTTTTGTTGGTTGCTACTGTTTCCTTAGTTGCAAACCTTTTTTTTTTTTTTTCTTTTTGAAATTGTTAAGATTTGAATTCTGATCACGAAAGCTAAGAGTCTAGCATTTTACTAACAGGTCATGCGGCTGTTGTCAGTGCAAACCTAGTTTGTTCCCTCAATTAGGACACTCATTTAGCAGAAGCTGGCATTCTGTAGAAAATTCTTATGAATAAGGTACCACAGATCAGCTAATATGGAAAAGTCTTTCACAATCCTATATCCCTTTGATCTGATATGGAATTAGAGAAGCAAGCCAGAATCTTTCATCTGTTTAAAAATTGTCAATATTTCATGTAGATGAAAGAGAGAGTTCTGCTTGTGATTTTGTTTTGTTGCTTTATTGCTTTCTTATAGAACAGATTGTTCCACAGCAACTTCCCTAAACCTGCAAAAAGAATTGAAAGAATAGCTAATCTTTTTACATCCCTATCGATGCTTGGCATTTTGGGGGCATTGAAAGAGAAGTCATTTTCTGTGAACAGTAGGATTTGTTGGATAGAATAGAGTGGTAGCTGATTCCACATCCACTCTTCCCCTGTATGAAAAGAATTGATAATTTGAATCCAAAACTTGGTCCTGTTGGTTTACGCAGTCACTTTAAAAAGTAGTAGCTTTGATATTCAAATTCTAGCATATGAAAATTTTTTTCCGTTATTCCTAAGTTATGATCTCATTTGTGTAAAAAAAAAAAAATGAAGATAATTTCTCCCACTTAATTTACAACCTTGTTCTTTTAGTTCCATTTTGCTCCATGTTGCTTTGTTTTAGATGCCTCAGCTTGCAATTAGCCTAGTTTGAATGCAAAGATCTTGAAAACAACAAAGAATTCTAAACAAGGCTAGAAATTGAAAACCCAATTTATCATAATAGTTAAAACTAAATGAAGAATAATCAACTCATCACCATCCTTGACATCTCAATTGCCAAAATTAGCAGAATTATATAGCCTATTGGACCTGTGTTACTTCAGCTCCTCTAGGCTGTAATATGAAAGATGGAATTGGTCTAAATTAACATGTCCTGAAGCATACATTAGCATTGAGACCAGGTTGCAAAGGAACCTAAGTTCATATACTTGAGCAATCAATGAGCATGCTGGATAAATTTAGCAAATAGACCAAGTAGGGGCTAAGTGGAGTGCATCTGCAGGAGGAACCATGAAAGAGGAATGGGATGAATACAAGAAGTTCAATTATGAAAGAATAGTAGAAATACACAATAAGGTTAGATACCACCAAAATTTTGGTTATTGCCCATCAGTAAATGGTCCCCCCACTGGTGCCTAATAAAAATATTCTTACTTTCCTTAGTAGAATAAAAAAAGATGGACCCATATATTAAAAAAATACTTCCTCTTCTATTGATATTTGCATTTTGGTAGGTGGTATTAAAAGTGGAGATAAAAAGATTTTTTTTTTTTGAAAGAGATAAAAGAAATCTTATATCTTTTAAATTTTAAGTTAGGTATCAACTTAAAATATACTCAACTTAAAATCAATCGATATTAGATCACATATGTTAAATTGAAGGTAATTTAGGTATATAAGCAATGTGATCTGCATACTATCAATTGATTTGATTTTAGATTGAATGTCTATCTTAAAATTTAATATGATATCAAAACTAAGTTTTGTTCACGTTCATTAAATTTTTTGTGATAGGTGCATTATGTGTACAATGCAAAATCCATGTGGTATGATAGATCTGTTATGTTTACACGTGAAGTTCATACCATATGATGCGTATGTTGTCCTTATGTTGCATTATACTTACAATCGAAATTCATGTTAAAAGATAAACTTATTGTGTTTACACGTGAAATTCATACCATGTAATAAATTCTCACATCTGTTCAAGTAAGAATCACTTCACTTATTGTCAACTAATTTAAATTGAATGCGGTCTTAAAATCTAACTGTTGATACTTCTTTATAGTAGTTGAGGAGTACAACTCCACAGGTTATATAAACATTAAACACTGCATACTATTTTAGATGAATGGTTATTAACACAAACAACAACATAGGAAATCAAAGTACCCTGCCTTTTTCTCAACTAATTTTATAATATAATAATATATAAACTTGTACAGTGGATAATTAAAGCTGGGATTTTTCAGACTGTACCAATAAAAATTTTGAGGTGGAGGGGTGGTTGAAATGTAGAGCTTCTTGTTGGAATGTAGTTGGGCTTTACCTATGATGCATAATGCAATGTAGCAATGAATAATTATATGAAATTAATGCACAATGGAATAATATGAAAGTTAAAAAAAAATTGTGTTTCATCCTCAAATTTCTTGAGGCAACAAATCCTGCCTGTTATTGTATGCATTGCATTGCAAATCCACACAAATACAAAAAGAAATCATATTGAATCACTCATCATTGACAAGCCCCGGGGATATCTTGATTTCAGCCATCGGTTGGGGCAACTTTTTTCACTTTTGGAGCTACTTTCCCATTTGGCAAAGCAGGTTTCAGTGAGGATGGAACTTTCATCTCCTTCTCTGATTTACTTGACTGCCTGGCATGAGTTTTTCTTGGGTGGATTGGCTGAGAATGAACCCTGACCTCCCAAGGCCTTGCAGCTATCCATCGCTCCATCCAGCTCCAACCCCAGTTTTCTTTTCCCAGACCATACGATGCTTGGCCAAGATATTGGCTTGCATTTGCCCGCCACTGCGAACCAACACAAATGATTTTAATTCCATCATAACATCAAAGTATTAAACTTGAATTTCACAGCTAGTAACCTGATGGGAGAAGGCGTAAGCCATTGCTCGTTCACGCTTAACTGCAGCTTCTTCTCTTTGCTGAATTCTGGAAAGGATTTCCTCCATAGTTTCAGAGCCACCACACCATTCTACCTGTAAGCCAATATACTGTTAAACAAAACAGCCAAACTACTACTTGAATCACGGATATCAGCTTCTCATTTTCTTTTCTTGCTCGGCAAAAAATAGATTGGGTCAGCTACAAGCATTCAACCACCAGTTATTATCTGCTTTTATCCAAAAGTTTTACGATTTTGGCCATAGAAAAAGTCTCGCAAATACAAAATTAAGTCTCTCTCTCTCTCTCTCTCTCTCTCTCTCTCTCTATATATATATATATATATACTGCTGTAAATCCTCACAATATCGCCGAGATTGGGGTGCTACACACTCCTTAACTAGGTAATTAGAAGTAATTAATAAAGTAGGTAACAATCATTTTTACCTCCAGCTCATGAAGCTTAGCCTCAAGTTTGATCTGATTTTCCATTTTCTTTTGCTTAAGCCTGCCTTCTGTAACCATACATATTCTCCGGGCTCTGATTTGAGATTGTACATTGCACCAGGAATGTAAATAGCTTAGTGTGCTTGATGTTTGCTTTTTAACTGTATGTCCCTGGATCAATATATTGAATCTCCCAGCATCCCTTAAGCGGCGAACTGCTTTTCTTGCCTGGAAAAATGTAATAAAAAGAATAAAATCATTAAATCGCAGAGAAGATGGAGATTATTAAGAACAATACTACAAAATCATATTAATCGAATGTTTATTATGTATGAATGTATGAGCTTGAAAATTCTTAGGATGTAACCTTTCAGGCAATGTGGATTAGATATAAATGTGATGTTTTGGTCCAAATATGATCATCAAATTCAAGCATCAGCTTCAAATTATGCTAAGGTTGTTGGGAAAACAAATGTTGCAAAAAGAAGCCTGGGCAGTAATGACTCTACAGATGATCATACATGTCAATTGCATTTTTGATGTTGATATGAATAACATCGCGATAGATTAGTATACCCTGTATGCGCGAAAAGCCTTCTGAATTCGAGCGGCAGCCATCTCTTCAACTGGCATTCCAGGAAGACCAGGACTGCTTAGTGAACCACCAGTTGTTGCTGGACTCCTAGCCTCTTCTGGAGCCTCATGACTCCCTTCACCACCACCATTTGATTTTTCATTAGCTGAGTGTACCTGTATCGATGGGGTCTGAGAGCAAATTAGAGAAGAAGAATTACAGAAACAAAGATCACAGTATAGGCTTGAAAGACTTGAAAAACTTTTAACAGTATGTTGACAATTATCAATAGCAACATATCAACATTTAATAGTGTTTAACTATTCTACCTTTGGTTTTTTGGTGTCTGACTTGGATTTCTTTATACAAATGATAGATCTAAACCAGTTTCCTGAACCCATCGATGCTTACCAAGACGCAGAACTATAGTTTAGAAACTGATGAAATAGACCTGGCACATAAAATCTTCCTGGCTGATTAGAGAATACCTCATATATATAACTGATAGGTGCACATTGAAAGGATGGGGGAATGTGAAGAATCAAAGAACTAAACTTTTGAGCAGATTGATCACAAAAACAAAATATCGATATCATCACTACAAATTTCTAACTTACCTATGATAAACAAGGCAATGAAGACATTCCTAGAGAGTTCGAAATCGAATGATTCAAGCAAATAAATTAGCAGTTCCCGTTACTATTTAGAGCATGAAAATACTAAGATATAAATAAGCAAACACGGAAACAAAAAGACAATAAAAGTGCAGGCTATGAAAGCAAACACACCAGGATGAAGGAACAATATGGGACTTGGCAGAGGTTGTGGTGGGGTGTTGTTGAAAAACAAGTTTTAGTGCAATGCAAGAAAAGAATAAATGGAAAAAAAATAGGAAATGTGCGTGCATGGTTAAGGGTTCACTCTCTTTGAACGGTACATCAAATGACCGCTTAACCAATTGACACAGCTGTTTGATCTTTTGGAGGATCAACAGTCAGTATCCAGGAAGCAAAAAAAGTTAGAAGGCAAAGAAACAAATAGATCTGGCACTCTAAAATGATACAATGTTATCCCATGAAAATAATAGTAATAATAATAAAAAAATAAAACACTAATATGACACTATTTAAAATTTTAGTATTAATTATATATAAATTTAATAAAATAAAAATATATATTTTATATTTTTTGTATGAACATAAATTCTAACATATAATTTTCTTTAAAATAATAATAAAAATACATAAATTTTAATATTTTATATTATATAAATACACGAATTGTTAATTTTAGAAACAAAAAGTCAGGAGTTTCTCAAGGTAAAACAAATTACCTGGGCCTTTGCTAGGATACCTGGTTTAAGTTCGCTTAGCTTGCAAGGCTCATCAAAAGTAGCACATCCCCATCATTCCTCAAAGTTTTGGCAACTTTCTCCTCCAGGTTATCCTAGGATCAACTGAAATGAAGAAACAACATTTCAAACTTCTCTTAGCATTGAGATTTTTTTTCACTGCTTATGGCAACTTTTTTTTCCTGAAATAATTTATTTATTTTAACTTTTTTTTTTTTTAACAATTAGTGGTGGAGTTTAAAAAATAGATGAGGCTAGACCCTCACCTTGCTTGACAGCCCACAATTGGGCCACGAAAATTTTTATGAAAAAAATAGTTTTGTTTGATTACAACTCCTTTAAAATTGAGGGTCAAAGTCCCTAAACAATTCAGCCCAGAGGTTTCATTAGGGCAGGCATTTGAGCTTCCATTTCTTATGAAATGTAAAACGTATTTAAAACCGACAGGGATTTCGCCTAATTGACAAAATTTCCCATTTCTTTGAATCATATATGTGGGTCAATTGTTACTAACTACATCAAATTGCTATCCCCTAAGATCTCTTAGGCTTAGCTTCAGATTTTGTTTTCCAAAAATTGAAATAAAAAATAGAAACACTATTTCATCATGTAGCTCGAAAAAATTATATACTTTCCTCTTCCCTCTTCCTTTAATTTTCCTTCAAATTTCTTTTTTTTTTTTCCTTGGAGGAATTCTCCTTGAAATTTCGTTTCTCTTAAATTATTTAACAAACCAACCCAAGGAGGTTGAGATATATCTACTTATTAATAAGATTATGCCGTTAAAGGTGTATAGCTACTTTACCTAATTAGCCTGTTTATTGTTTATGCAAAGAACTTGAGATCCAATCCCGTTTTCATTACTGTAAGAAGATTATGAGATGAGAGAGTTAACATTTTTTGTTTGTATTTAACATATTATGATTTGAATTTTAATTATTAAAATTAAAAGTTCAACATTTTATTAAGAGATCATATAATTATTGCGAGATATATATATGTTTTTTTAATTTAGCAAGAGTACTCATTAAAAAAATTCCTCTATTCTCCTAAATACTTCAATATCTTTAATAATCCAATGTTTTAGTTAATTATAGTATAACATACTTCTTAGGCCCACAATATTAATATACTTTAAAGCTCAAGGGTCTACAAACGTACCCTCAATTATTGTTGAAACTTGATGTCTTCAACTCACATCCACTTGCCATTTTCTATAAAAAAAAAGATAATAATGGATATCCAAGAACTCATAGTTCATACAAGCAATTAACAACAAGAGAATAAAAGAAAAAAAAAAAAAGAACAAAAATGAAATATGCTGAAAGAGAATCTTATTGATAGAAACCCTAAATGGGGTCCTTATATTGTATTTTGTATATCTAACAAAATTTTGGCATGTTATATGACAAGAAGGATGTTATCATCAATGAAAATCAAAGATAGAGAGGGGATGGGTTTATTGAAGGCAAAAAAATTTGCTTTCTCTACAATAAATTAAAAGATGGTTTGTTGTGGCTAAGGTGGGTCCAAAATGGAAAGGTAGAGATAGGATTTGCTCATTTGGCATGAATAACAAGAGATCTCAAGTTTCTATCTATATCTTTGACCTCTCAACTTGTGAATTTTCCCTTTTTTTTTCTTTGGTTTTTCTTTTCATTGAATGTAAAATTTTCCTTTATATTTTTCTTTTATCAGCAAAATTTTAACAATTATGATTATAACAAAAGTACTTAATAAGGGATATTTTGATTGAGAATAATTACTTGATACATATGATATTGGATTATAAATTAAAAATGAATCCGTCTTTTATCCTAGTATTATAAATGTTTAATTTGAATTTTTATTTTTATTTTCTTAGTGTCCATGATATCATTTTATATTTGCTTTTCTTAATTCTTTTACATTCAAATTTGAAATTCATCTTACCCTTTTCAAAATAACATTTTTCATATCATGGAAGTGGGTGAATCTAATACTCTAATTCTTCTTCTTTCATATTAGGCTAAACTTTTTTCTTTCTTTCTTAATTTTTTTTCCCATCTGGTTGGTGGAACTCAAGAACCTAATTATGAAAACAAACCATCATTGAGGCTAAGAAAATCTATGCCTAACTAAAGCAAAACCAATCAATCAGTTTCATCTCCACCTTTTGTAATCCAAATGTCAGCAACTTCCTTATTAAAGGAAATTGAAGATGAAAACAACCCTATATATATATATATATATGTAATATTTCCAATTTAGTATTGTAATTAGATAGTAATTGAATGTATTTGATCGGATTATTTTTATTTAAAGAAATTTTATTCAAATTTGATATTTTGAATTTGATATTTAAATTATTCAAATTCACGTAATCAAATTTAAATTATTTTAAATTTAAATTATTAAATTTTAAATTAATAATCCAACGTAACAAAGTTTGATTCTTTATGCAAATATGAAATACATTATTGATTGAGAATAGAACTAAAATGTTAGACAGCCAAACTCTCAAAGTGAAGTAAAACACAAGTGGGCATTGTACTTGAAAGGCATAAAATAGGTTGTGAATTCCATGCATGTGCAGGGAACAAAGTGAGGGTCCCACATTTAGGACCAAAAGTTGCAAAGCGAGCAAGAGATGACTGGAATGAAACAAAACAAAACAGAACTAAGGTGACATTGCCAAGTAACATTGGGAACTTAAAAAAAAAAGAACCCAAAAAAAAATAATAATAAAGAGAGAGTCTAGGAATGAAAAGAGGAAGAGTTGGAGCGAGGATTTGGGCGAGAAATGAGTGAGAAAAATATATTCATAGTAAGCTAAAGATTTGCATGTTTTTGAATTTTGACAAAAAAAAATGAATGTACAACATTTTAGTATATAATTTTTTGATCTGATCTGTCTCTCAGACAAACTAGGATTTTGAGAGAAAATCTGAAACCTCTCAGATATAGTGATCCTTTTCTTTCCACTCGCTTTTCAATATTTCACCTGAAATTTTGGCTAGGCTTATGGGTTTGTTCTCTTGACTTCCAATAACTGAGAGATTTTGGGTATCTTTTTCTAAACTTTGTTGCGTCTTCTTGTATATTTTCTCTAGATTTTCCTCTTGATATCCTTAATAATTTGATTTCAAAATCCTTGTTTCTTGATTCCAAAGATTTCACCTCTCTAAATCTCTTTTCATCAGTTTAAAACAAAAGGCTTATATGAAAACACCAACAAAAAGTTCATATATAAACAGTAACATGCATGTGAGTACCAGGCTAGGAATTGTTGGCATCTTGTTTCTGACAAGTTTTTGAGATTTGGGTGTTTGTGTAAAGTTTTATATCTTTGGGTTTTTGTTCAAATTTTTTTTTGTGAAAACTTTTGTGTTTACCATATATATGGAAGCTAGTAAAAACAATGGCTGACCAAGAAGATCAAACCCAAAGGTATAGCAATAGCAATACTAGCAGTGGTGGTGGAATTGGAAACAATATAGGTAGGTCTTCCAAGAAGCATAGGCCTAAAAAAGTACCCCAAAGGGGTCTGGGTGTGGCACAGCTTGAAAGGATAAGAATAGAAGAACAACAAAAGAAAGATGCAGCCTTAGCTGTAATTTTGCCTTCCCCATCATCTGTTATTTCACCACCACCAACTCATCATAAATCATCATATCTTTCTTTGCCAACCCCAAGTTTCCATCCTTCAAATCAAACTTCTTCTTCCGCTTCTTCAATTCCATTTCCTGCTGATATTTCACCACCAAATCCAATATTTAGGCCACCTTTATCTGTTAAAAATATTGATATTGTCAGTACCGCAAACACTGTTCCATTGACCAGTGGTTCCCCTGGGTGGCCTCCTGGTGCAGCAGTGCTTCCAGGGAATGGCAGTGTCAATAAATTTTGGAGTTCTTGTGAGTATAAAATTGAAAAGGAGTGTGCTGGGTTGGATCCAGGATTGGCTTTCAGGACAAATTTGAGTTTGCCTTATGAATCTGAATCCATTTGGCCTTTGCCTAGTTTGATGCAAAGGGCACAACCTTTTCAACAACATTATTCTTCAATGGTAAGAAAATTTATTTATTGTTGGTAGAAAAAAAATTAAGATGAATTAATGGAATTTCTTTATGCAGGTGAATTTGTCATCAAGAACTTCATCAACATCTGAACTGAATTTTCAGATGGAGCCCCCTTCAAACCAAAGCTATTATGGAAATTGTTCACCTTTATTGCCTGAAGAGGAGAAGGTATATAGCAAATTATACCTTGTAAAATTGATGTGATTTTTGGTCTGAATTTTACACCATTTTGCTTTTTTTATTAATTATAAAGGGCTCATCACTTTTCATATTGGGAAATTGACTTCTCAATTCAACTAAAAATGAAAAAAGAACTAGATTTACACTAGTTAAACCAGAGATCAATACAGAATTAGGTTTCCTTTCTTTTTCTTCTTTTCTAGAAGTCTTAGAAATGCAGCATTCTTCCTCTTTTAGACCTTGATATTTTGTAATAGTAACAAGGTTGCTTTTTGTGTGTGAATTTGGTTACAATAAATTGTAGATGGTTGGCATGAAGAGATCATATCCCTTCTCTCTAGACAATGCTCCAGGCCCCCCTATTCACATCAAATATCCTCCCATTGTTCATTCCATCAATGGAAAAGTTGAAGCTGCTTCAGCCAGCAAAGATAGCACATTCAATTCCGAACCTAGCACTCCGAATTTCAGGTTTGATTTTAATTTTAATCTTTTTGATGTAACGAAACTTGAGATCTAAGATTCAAATCTCGACTTTTCTTTTGTACCTTTCTCATAAATTTTCTCCATTTATGTTTTCTTGTATCATTTTCAGGGTCGGACCTTCATGTTCAATCTCAAATTTGGAATCAAAGTTCAAGAAAAGCATCAAACATGGGGTATTTGATGGAGATTTTCTCACATTAGCTCCTCCCACAACTACAATGTGTTCAAGCTCAAAATCCAAGCACCCTCCATCCAATTGTGAAACGCTTGACCTCGAGTCGTTAGTTTATCAAGTAAGCTTAAACAACAAATTACATCATCTCCCATTGTCATTAATTTATGCTTTTGTATGATCCTTTTCTTCTTCAATTGCTCATATAATTTTGTAAATTTGTTAAAGCCAAGCTTTGAAGAATCAAGTATCCGGCAAGGAACTATAAGATTGAACCAGTATCGACCTTACTATAGCTTCTTTCCACAAGCAATGGTACAAATTGATCGAGCAACTACAATAACAATGATCAATTGTAAAGGTGGAGAAGTAGGAGGACATATTGATCTCAATTTGAAGCTATAAAAAGTTTAAGAGATCATATCAAATCTCATGTGCCTATTTCTTTTGTATCTTTAAGGGGCAAGTTTGTTTTTTTTTTTTTTTTAAATGGAGAACATACCAAGAATCTAAATCTCCCCCCGTATGATTGAGCAAAAAAAAAAAATTATATTGAGCTTTTGACTCATTATTTAAAGGTCATGTATCCTTAACAAGAATTGAATTCCCCATTTCTTAAGGATTTTTATGTATACACATCATGTGTTCGTGTGATTGTAAATAAAAATAATTAAATTGACATATGTTTATCAGAACACAATTAAAATCGTTTGCATAAAATAAAAAAATATAGTAATTAAGTTTGTAGAAAATCATCCAATTTTTTATATCATCCAGAGGAGAATAAAAATCTAAAATAAATTATAAAGTTTGCGTCTCAATTTAAATCTTGATCAAACGAAGAGAAAAATATGAATATAATATTTTTTTATAAATAAAATCATAATCTAAAAATATTAAAAAATTATAAGTGATAAATTTAAAATTTTTAACATATTAAATATTATTTATTATAAATAATTACATAAATTATTTAAATTAAATTTCAAGTTTGAAAATATTAAGTTTTGGTAAATATGCTAATTACTTGCTAGTATGATTACGGGCTTCGGGAAGGAATTGGAATTCCAATTTTTTTTCATTTAGTTTGTTGGTTTGGTTGGTAAACGTGTCACGGGTCGAGATTTAAACTTTAAATTTGTGTAGTTTCGGGACTCGGACATTCACCCTTCCGACATCTCAAATCAGCCTTCCTGTCACGGTTTACACCTTTGTGAGGTATTGTTCGCTCTGACCCCCTGACCTCACAGTTTTGTCCTACAAAAGGTGCCTCACAAGACAGAGGTGGTGTGAACCCTTTTATACCCCAGTGACCCTCCTATTATATTCGATGTGGGATTCAAGACTCTTCCTTAGGTCCGTGACATTCTCCCGCACCCAACCTCGTGACGCCCTCGTCACGAAGGCTAGCCACCCTACCTGTCTCCCTTGAGGTGCTTGGCGTGGATCGAACGGTTTAGGGCTAGCTCTGATACTACTTGTCACGGGTCGAGACTCAAGCTCCGAACCTGTGCGGTTTCGGAACCCGAGCATTCACTCTTTCGATGTCCCAGATCAGCATAACCATCACGGTTCACACCCTTGTGAGATATTGTCCGCTCTGACCCCCCTGACCTCACGGTTTTATCTTACAAAAGGCGTCTCACAAGGCAGAGGTTCCCAATGACCCTCTTATTATGTTCGATGTGGGATTCAGGACTCTTCCTTAGGTCCATGACAAACGGATCATACAGAGTGTCACGGGTCGAGACTTAAGCTCTAAATTCGTGCAACTTCGGGATCCAGGCATTCATTCATTCGGCGTCTCAAATCAACTTACCTGTTACAGATCACACCTTATAAAATATTGTCCGCTCTGACCCCTTAATCTCACGGTTTTGTCCTACAAAAGGTATCTCACAAGAGAGAGATAGTGTGAACCCTTATATATATAAGTGACTTTCTTTTTATATTTGATGTGAGATTCAGGATTCTTTTTTAGATCCATAACATTCTCTCCCATCCAATCTCGTGACATCCTTGTCATGGAGACTAATCACCTTATCTACCTCCCTTGAGGGGTTTGGTGTAGATCGAACGGTTTAGGGCTGATTTTGATACCATTTGTCACGGGTCGAGATTTAAGCTTCGAATCCGTGCGGTTCTGAGACTTGAATATCCACTCATCCGACGTCTCATATCAGTCTACCTGTCACGATTTATACTTTTGTGAGGTATTATACGCTCTAACCTTTTGATCTCATGATTTTATTTTACAAAAGATATTTTATAAAAAAAAATGATGTAAACCTTATATACCTCAAAAACTTTATTTTTTATATTTGACGTGAGATTTAAAATTTTTCTTTAGTTTCGTGGCACAGAGATTGGCACCTTTATTGGTAACAAGCTTTAGCACGTGGGATTTGTGGGGATCTGATCATGCTTTTAGGAACTTTGTCTTGTATTTGTAAGATGGGTCCCCCCCCCCCCCAAATCTGACCCTTCATTATCTAAGTTGCAGATTGGTGACGTCCATGAGGGTACACGCTGGATTATTATAAAGAAAATAAAGACAATAACATTGTTAAAAATGTAAAATAATTTCAAAGAAAAACTTTGCTTCATATTAAAAGACTTTAAGGAAGATTTTCAACAAAGTTTTATTCAGTTAAATGAACCCTCTTAGGACAGGGTTTTCATCTTTTGATTAAAAAAATATTATGTCATCATTTATATGGAGACGATAAACATAAAATATTTTTTTATTGTTATCAATTTTATATATTTTTTATTTTAAATTATATTATTTTTTTTATATTTTTTCATACGATTTTATTTAAATTTACCTAGATTACTAAGTCAGCACAAATCATTTACAATGATTACAAGCAATGATTTAGATACCAATTTGAGTAGACGAAGACTTGCTATCGTAGTCCAACATTTTTAAGTCTTCTTCAATAATTAAAGCCAGTCGTTTTCTAGTGGAGCTATTATCTCTCTGGAATTCAATTCCCTAGCTTCATAAAATGTTCTTTTGATTCCAAGTTTCTGGCAAGATCAGCATCTGCTACCACAAAACAAAAATGTGCTTTTGATTAACTTGTATGATCTTCTTTTTCTTCCTTTTCATGTTATTCTTTTTCTTCCAGAATTGGGACTGGTGCAGTTTGGACCAAGAAGCAGCATGAAAATCAGCTCGAATTCTGACCGGAATTTCATCTTTGATTACAGGCACGCCTAGGATACTTTGCTTCGATCGTCTTTAACAGCTCAAATACTGAGTGTTCCACGGTTCCAGGTACTGTCTTTTTTCACTGAAATCTAGTTTAATCAAGTAAGATCTGCTATGTTACACTATACCATACGAGCAAAAGAAAACAACCAAGTGTTTGCCATTTGCATTGGTTGAAATGGTTTTTTCTCCTTGCAAAAAACCAGATTCTAACCTACAGGATAAAAAAGACTAGACCAACCCAAATTTTGCATTTTTAAACCCCCAGATTCTAAACTAATATCTGGTGTGATTTGTTCTAGACAAGCATATCATGTGTCTACTTATTTCTATTTAATATATATATATATATATATATATATGTTATGTGAGCTAGAATGATCGTAATTTGACCGATGCTTCGTTTGGATAGACAGTGAAAAGATTTCCACTGCACCGACAGCATAGTTTTGCCACTGGATCCATCCAAATGAAGCATAAAGCCTAGAATAAGGTCTTTAGATCGCCCAAAAAGAAACAGAAATCTTACACAAATGGAGCTATTTAAACTTTGGTTATTAGATAAACTGAGGAACATTGCTCCGAAAAACAAATACATCACCAGGTAACCAAAACAATAATCCAAAATAGTCTCTCTGAAAGGCAATGTCAAAGGGAAAGAGTCTCGGTAGTTTATAAATAGGGAAAACCATGAAGCTCAGAACAAACTGCTTATCTCCTACACTAGATCACATTCATGAACCTAAGACCAACCAAAGACATAATCAAGAACATAAACGAGCGCCAAAGAAAATGGATAAAGAATGTAAGCAACCCAGCATGTCCAAAGGGGGAAAGTAGTGCGGAAACTGGCAAAGGCACCCATCACGATGCAAACAATAAGAATAACCAACACTTCAGATGAGAAATCCCATGTCAATCCCCTGATGTAAACAAGTGCCAGGAAAACTGACAGGCAGAGGACGTTATTCATGGTTACTGCTCCATAAAGCTGCATCAAGAAACTTGGAGATGAGAATATTGTATGCTAGATTGATGATCAATCAGATGATTATCAACTTTCTCAACAAACAAGTGAGGTAACAAGAAACAAACCTCAGAAAATGTTAACGATGCAGTCCTCTGCTTTTTGCGGCTAGAAAAGATAATAGCTGATACAGCTTCACTAGAGTTGGTAGCCAATGGCAATGCAATAAATGAGATGAAGAAAGATGGAATACTTGTGGCATCAGAAAAATTATCAACAGCATCTACCAGTGGATCTGCAAATGCAGCTGCAATAATGGTACCTAGCAGTAACATTAGTACTGCTTTGAAGGAGATCCACCTAGGGTTTACAACACCCTCAACAACCTCATCACTTTGTTCCTCCGACCCCAACAAATCATGTTCTCTCTTGGTTTGCTGCACATTCACACAATAATTTGAAGAAGTAGGTCTGTGTAACTTATAATATCTAGAGAAGTCATCAGTGCTCAACTTACCTGGTGAAATCGATCAAGAATCTTAAACGTTCCTGAATTAGATTCAAGATAAGCACCCCCAGTTTGCTTTGCCTCGTTAATCCACTTTGTGATTCCTTTTACAAACTCATCCTCTTGAACAAAAGAGTCACGGGAGGTATCAAAATCTGCCATTACTTTTTTCACAGCATCATCCTTATCCAAGTCTATCTCTTCAAAACGTATTCCTATAATCAATGCTTTCAGTTCAGAAAGTGAAAGAGCACCATCATGATTCTCATCAATTGTCTCAAACAACCTGCCAGATGTTTAGAGAGTCGGTAAATGTTAAAGTACATGAAAACTGGCAGGAAGAACCAGCAGAAGTGACAAGCTTTTCTTAAATGTCAAAATTCAAAACTAACTTTATTATAATCTCTGTATTAGGTTCACCATCATCAGTAAGAAGCTTTCCTAAAGCATGCTTTCTCAAGTGTTTTAAGATTCCTGCTATGACATGTTTGTGCTTCACAAAAGCAATTCGTCTTCTCTGGATCCAAGGCTGAAAGACCTGCAAATACATATATCATAAGAAACACTTATTAGAAGAGTAAAAGTTTCATGAAGCTAATATCAGTAACTAAAAAAAATCTGTAAACAGAACAACCATGCTTTACTATTAGAATATTCCAAACCTCAGATTCAGCATCTAAACAACTAAAGACATGTAATGAAAAGTCTACCAACAGTGCAGTGCAGTAGACATAAGACTTCACCACTGGATAAACACATTTCAACCACGCAATAAGAGATTATCAGATTTTATTGTCTTCTTCATGAATGGGTATGCCAATGATCAAGAATATAACATATGATAATGGAATTCCTCCCTGGAAAACTTGTTAACCTGATAAACGCAATAAGAAACCAACATTGAGAGTGATATGATAAGTGCAATCAAAACTGCTAAGTGTCTTCCGGAAGTTGAATTGAGAGCTTGGGGTAGTTGAACAATAAGAAATGGGACAACCGATATAGCCATTATCCTTGCAGCATAGCAAGTCCAAATATCAGTACTGACACCAGTCTCTGCAATATTGGACAAACTTTAGATTAGCTAAATGGGCTTGGCGACTGCAAAACGCATGCTACAACAACTCCTCAACCAGTCATAGCTAACCATCTAATAATAATGTTAAGCAGAGTTGTGCACCTGTTGGGTTAAATCCTTTTGTATTTGTTCCATCAACTGCAACTGAATCACGAAGATCACACCTGCCAACAACAACACAGGATCCCCATATCACTGTGAGAAGCATGACAGTTGACCCAGCTAGCAACCCCATTCCTACGGAGACCTGACTTTGAGCAGTTTCGGCAGTTCCAGAAAGTCCAGATACTGGGAAGAAAAAAAGACAAGTCAATTAAAACCATTGTAGATGTAAAACTATAAAGTACATGAGGCCAGGTGATATGGCATGATAACTTCCAAACATGCAAATCCATATAAATGTAATCAAAACAAAAAGGAGAAGAAAAATCATACGCATTATTTTATGAAAACATATTATATTTCTGTAGTTGGATAAACCATTAGAAAGAACACCTCCAATAGTAAAGTAAATATCTTTCAGGCTTCAGCTAAAGTTTTGTTATTCATATATGATTTAGAACTTCAAATCATTTAGTTGTGAGAAGAATGAAGCAATTAAACAATTTCATTTTTCCAGCATCCTCCGTACTAGTTTGAAGTTGAATTTGCTTAAGTCTGCAAACAATTCATATATGATTTAGAACTTCAAATCATTTAGTTGTGAGAAGAATGAAGCAATTAAACAATTTCATTTTTCCAGCATCCTCCGTACTAGTTTGAAGTTGAATTTGCTTAAGTCTGCAAACAATCTTAACTTTAAACTTAGATCATCATAAACAGGAAATAGACCCAAATGGATAGTAAAGTTTACATTCTCAGCCAGCTCTCAGAATAGAAGAAGCCCCATATAAACCATCAAAAACTCCTCAAGTGTCTACTTCATGGAAATTGCAGAACCAAATGAGACGAAATTGTTTTTTATTTTATTTATCCTTTAAAAAAATCATATATTATTTATATTGTTGAATTACCCATTACAAAGAAACCTTCAATCGAAAAGTAATCATCTTTCATCTAAATTTTTGTAATTTAAATATGATTTAGAACTTCAAATCATTAGTTTTTTGCTTTGAGAAGAATGAAGCACTTAAAATTTTTTCAAGCATCATCTATCGTATTCTAAACTTGAATTTGCTCAAGTCCAAACAAGCTTAACTAATCAAATGAGCAGCAAAGCCTTCATGTTTCCGCTAAAGTGTCTTGAAATAGCAGAAGCCCATATAATTATCAGTAACTCTTTTAAGTATATAATTCCCACAAATTACCAAGCATTGGAATTGGAAACAAGAAACTTGTTGGAGTTTGCTCAACCCCCACCTTTTTGTTTTGTTAATAAAACCCATGTTTTTAAGTCAGAAAAGGGTTACTGAAAGTCCCTTGAAAGACACATTTGGCAATGGCAGAGATCAGCAAACAGCAAGAATTGATTCCCTCCACCCAGATCCGTAAGCAAAAAGTACAAATACATAAATAACAACCCAAAGTATACAGGATATTCCAATAAAAAAAACAAATATAAAAAAAATGAAAATGATATTACATATAATATGACAAAATCAGTACACTAAGAAAGAATCAAACTTTCAGTGAAGAATCATCCTTGAAATAAATTTAATAAAAAAAAAAACGAAAAGGGTAAACAGTAAATAGAAAAATCAACCCGAAATTTGATAAATTAAGACCTGAATTTTCGATTTCCTTTCATAGGAAAAACACAAGATCTAAACTTTTTCAACTTTCCGCTCTTTTGAATCCACTTTGTGATTAGTCAAACAATGAATAACTCGTCATTAAAACAGAGCATTAACACATTTTTCTCGTCAACCAAACAACAGAATAAAATATTTCAAGAAAAGAAAAAAACTTTAGAGGTACCAAGAATAAGCATTGCATCGGGAAGAGCTCCCAGTATAGGCAAGAACAATCCTCCGACAATCCCGGGACCGAGGATCTCAAGCAAAAGCTCACTTCCATTGGACAAGTATGTAGCAGCTAAATACATAAGGTATCCATAAACAATAATCAAAAACAAGTTCCCAAAAACCGTGGTGGTGCAGGGCAAGAACCCATACGTCTGTTCACACGATTCCTCCGCCGAAACAAGCGGCTCGAGGAGAAGGTAAGGTGGGTTTTCAACGGTGGAGATTCCATCCGAAACGAGATCGGTTGGGGATGCACGGCCGGTAATGAAGCGGGCGTTAGATGGGCAACAAGAGAAACAAAACAGGAACAAGAAAATGAGTAACAGACCTTTTTGATTCATAGTTTTTTTTCTGTTTTGGGAAATTGAACAAGAAATGTAACTGAAGATTTGATTTATATAAACATATATATATATATATATATAGAGATATGTATTTTCGAAATAATGACTTAAATTTTATAAAAATTTTATTTTGTTTAGAATTTATTAAATATTATTCGGTAGATAAAAAAATTTTAATTAATAAATTTATATATTTATAAATAAATGAAATTTTTAGATACGATAAAAAATATAAAAAATTATAAAATTTTATTGGTGATGTCATAAAATTAGAAATTTATATATTAAAAGAGTCTATATAAATATAATACAAAAAGTACATATGAATATATATTTATTTGAGTTGATAATATTTTATAAAATTAAAATAAATTAAAAATATTTATAAGTATTGATATAATTGATATAATTTTATGTTTGTAATTTTTTATAATTAATAAATATTTTTATCCATTAATATAATTCAATTGAATTAAATTATGATAAATTATTAATTTTTATATAATTAATTAGTTATTTAATTTTACTTTCGTTAAGATGGATATTTAATTGGATTGAGAGGTTTTGACCAAGGCATGACGTATGAGAATGGGAATTGGGGGAGAGTGAGGGCAGCGTTTGAACCGTGTTCAAGGACGGCGAGGCTGTGAGGGAAATCCCTTTATTTTATTTTATTATCTAAAGATTTTGGTAAGTAAATCTAGTTTAATTTATTTTATGTTGCATTTCCATTCTTATCCTTTCTATTTTTACTATTTATTTATATTATTAATATTTTTATTAATAATAACAAAAATAAGTAAAATTTTGAATGCATAAATCAAAAAAATAATATTTTTATTACTCATCAATAATATTATCAACTCATGAAGAATTTTAAATTGAAATTTTGAATTTTAATTGTGATGTTTATATAAAAGGTTAATATTATGAATGACTCCTAATTATAGTGAATTATTATTTAATATGATATTTAAATTTTAAAAAATTTTAATATGATATTTCAACTATAAATTTATTAATTATTATGATATTTATTTTTAATGTGATTAACTTTAAATAATAACATATAACAAATAAAAATATTCAAATATCACATTAAATAATAAATTTATAATTTAGATACTATATTAAAAATTTTTAAAATTTAAATATCACATTAAATATTTTACTATAGTTTAAAACCATTCATAACACTATCCTTACGCAAACTTATATATATGTATTAGATAAGGGATAACATATATTAGTGTAAAATTTTTTAATTTTATATTTTTTTAACAATTGATTTTAATAAATCCAATTAACGAGAGAAATAAATTAAAAACAAATTATTTAATCTAATCCCTTAAGGTTAATTTGGAACACAAAATATAATAAGATAAGATAAAAATAAGATTAGATTAAATAATATCATCTTATTTTATATTTAATTTATATAATGATTAAAATATGATAATTTATTTATTTATCAAAATTATCTTTCCTCAAAGTTTATACAATTTAAATTATTAACAAATTTTTAAGGGTGTAATTGAACATATTCTAAATTTAAATTTATTTTGTTTTATCATTTTTGGCCATAGAGTTTTTAATTAATTACAATAGTTTTTTAATCTTAGCAATTAAGTAACTTCTAATTCATTTGGCCAAAAAATATTTCTAATTAGAGTGTTTAGTCTTAGAAAAGGAAAATGAGATAAAGTAAAATAAATATCTGTTTGATCCAATTAGAGATATTGGACAGAGTGACCGGAACCATTGACATTGGAGAGTGACACAATGAATTGAGTCGTTGGTGGTGGAGCCATGGAGGACTAATACAAAGTTTTACATGAAATTTTAAAATTTATAATATCTAAATAGATATAATAGAAGGAAAAAAATTTTATCCAATGAGAATTAGACATCAAAAGATGCAGCATTTCCTTTTGAATTCGTTGGGAGGTTGTGAGTAATTTTTTATAAATTCATTAAATCCAGCGTAAATACATTTGTTTAAATCAACTCGAAAAAAGAATATAGAATAAAATAAAAAAAATTATTATTTAATTAAAAACAAAATAAAAATAAGATTTATTAAAAATTTTATTTTCGAAACAAATTGATAGGTTTCTTTCTTATCAGTCATTCAAAAGAAACCTAAATAACAATCCAATTTATGTGAAAACCACTGAAATGAAAAACCAATTGAATTTGCTAATTAATACACATCACAATGTGATAATTCGAATCAACAATTCAAATGAAGCATAAAATAACAGTCTAACTCATTTGAAAGCAATTGTAAATGAGAAATTAAAAGAAGTATGAAAATTTTGTTGGTTGTCATGCCGTAGATAATTGTCCTCCATTTTTTTTTTTCTCCGACCAACTTCCCTATGGGCAATGGAAAGAATGATACGTCAATCTTCATTGCCGACACTTATCAATATTGGATATGTTGTGCTAGTGCGTAATGAGAATCGTATTACACTTTGAGTTCCTTTTCTTCTGGATTTTTATCTTAAGTTTTGAGATGCTGAATTTATGACAAATTTTTTTTCTTGCCCAATATATTCCATAATTAGTTCCATTCCTTTGTGACTTTTTGGATTACATTTGATACACAAAATTATGATAAAATAAAATAATATAATATTATGAATAAAATTAAATTAAATGATATTAAATTATCTTATATTTAACGTATAAAAAAATTAAAATAAAATAATTTATTTATTAATCAAAATTATTTTTTTAAAATTTATATAATTTAAATTATTGATATAATTTTTAAAAATATAATACAATATATAAATTTAATCTTATAAATTAAAAATAATCTATTATTTTTAAAAAAAATTATTCTATTTTTTTAATAATTCAATCATTTTATTTAAATTCATATTCAAATATTGCATAAAATAATTAATATTCAATCATTTAATTAGTCTTACGTGTCGATTATAGCCTTAGAGTTACCGACAATTCAGCTCCTGACAAAAGTTCAAGAATAAAAAGGAAACGTCATTGTTGAGTTGGTCCACCATGGTGGAAAAAATATAAGTGAACATAATTTTTTATTTAAAATTATTAAAATTAAAATTTTAATATTTTATAAACAAATGACAGGATCTATTAATCGAACCCAATTCTTTGTATATTGTCATAGTCATTGATTAACACATTTTCAATTTATTTGCATAAATTATTATTGATTTTTTTTTATTATCATTTAGGTACTGTTTATTTTACGAAAAATAATTTAAAAAAAATGGTATCTGAAATCAAAAGTCAAATTCTTTAAGAAAAAAAAAAGACAAAAAGAATTAGATTTTTTATTAGAATTTCATCGGATCAGATTTGGACGGTGTGATGTAACGTGCGTAGCCTTCGGATTCACTTATTGCTACACGCGGCGTCACGATGGATTGGCCAGGACTGTGATTTGATGAGTTATTTGGATTTACAACAACTAACCAAATTCATTTATTATTGGAATAATAAAATAATCAAAGCAAAAAATTTTAATTTTTATATATAAATTCATCTTTATTTTGGAAAATAAAAAGGGTGTTTCTTTTAACTCTAGGTTATTATATATTTTAAAATGTTAATTTTGTTAATTAACAAGTGTTTATGAGTATAGATTTAAGATTCATTTCAACGGAATCGATGCGTATCTTTTTATATTGATGCTCGAAAATAATAATTGATTTTAAAAAAATAATTTTAAATATAAAAATTTTAATTTTAAATTTATTAAATATTATTTTTTAAATTATTGTTAATCAGATGCAAATCACATTTGACAGATTGGTAAGGATTCCCTCTACTCCTTTATTTACAAATCCTAATGTTGAAGATTCATGGACCTTTTTTGTTCTAGTACTTCAATTTGAACCTAAAAACTACTCAATATATTCTAAAATTTTTATTGTAAAATTAACCTTTAATAAAATTATTTAAATACTTATTGCTCTTTTTTTTTTTATCTTTCACATCATTTTCTTGTTCTTAGTAAGTTTTGACAATTTATGTTTGAAAAAATAGTTATTCACCAAAATTTGATTTTTGAAATTGAATAAAAATGATTGAAAATTCATTTTCGAAAACTTCTTTAATACATCACAAATGCATTTTCGAAAGTAATTTTTTGTTTTAGTTTCTTTGTTGTATTAAGTATAAGAAGGTAGATTTCAATATTTTGATCAGTGTTTGGCATAGAAAATATTAGATATACTTTATCGTGATCTCAAAATGGGTCTCTAATGATTTTTTCGATGTATAAGTTGTTTAAATCTAACAATAGAGACCTTTAATCTTTCGACTAAGCAATGTCCATTCAATAAAGTAAGCAAACTATTAAAGGTCCCTACTATCGGATTTGTCAGTCTGTTGATAACATTGTTAGGGTTAATGTTTCTTACGATGCCAAATTATTGTGCCATGAGCAATGGCTTCCACAAACATCTTCAATGCACCAAAAATCTATTTTCAAAAGCCTTTTTTCGAAAGCCTTTAAAGGCTTTTGAAAATGGATGTCATGAAAACCATTAAGAAATTTCAAAAATCCACTTCCTAAAGTTTTTAAAGGTTTTTGAAAATGGATGTCTAGAAGCCTATAAGGGATACCAAAAATGAATTTCCTAAAATTTTTAAATGATTTTGAATATCCATTTCCAAAAACTTTCAATAATTTTTGGAATATTCGAATTACAATCCAAAACTTAAAATTTTAAATATTACGAAACTAAATACAAAATCAAATAAAAAAGCAAAAAAAACAAATGATTAATCTTTGATCCTAAGCTATCTAACGTCAAATGGGTGATTGAGGCTTAATTTGAAACTTAATCCTTTAAGGTTTTTAGGGTTTTCGATTGGAAGAGATAGAGAGAAGAGATAGGGTGTTTGGGTTTTAGTAAAATTGTGTTTTGGATTTAGAGTATATTAAGTAAAAAATTAGATATTAATAGTAATGAGATGTATTGAAAAGAAGTTGGGTTGCAATAGCAAATCTCCTTTTGTTCATGTACATCTTTTTTTTTTTTTTTTGGAGGACAATAATTAACTACATGTTAATTTTTTTTAGTTATAATACTGGTTGCCATTTGTAAAAGTCCATCAGCCAAATAAAACTTTGGAAAGTCCAAATGCGAACTCTATTTGGACAAAGCCTAAAACAAAAGGGAAAAAGATGCAATCAGACTAATTAATTAGATATATATATATATATCATAAGATTTGCATAAAATGTTAAGTTGATAATTTTAATTATTAGAGTTCAATTATGATAATTTCAAGTAAAAAAAATGAGAATGGATTCTCTTTTATCCTTCTATTCATCTCATTGATATTTTTATTAATTTTTTTACATATTAAAAAATTAATCTACCAATAAGATATTGATTTAATGGCAAGTAAAAGGTCTTAAAATTTTGGGGTTTTGATTTAAATCTCACTTTGTGTGAATTTGATTAAATTTTATATTATATTTGTTTAATTTTGTTCTAATTTATTAATTGATTATTTAGTAATATTATATATAAATATAATATTTTATTATTATTATAATTTTTATTATACTTATAATTTCAATTTTTAATCTTTTTTTAAAGGTTTCAAGCTTTTCTAGAAAAATAAAGAGAGATATTATCTAGGTATTTACTTTCATTTATCATTCAAAAGTGTTAATTTCAACTAAAACCTTTTCAGTATATATAAGATGTTTCCAATTTGGGCTTCATCAATGCCTAAGAATATTCTGAAACTTATGACATTTTTTTCAATAAGATGTTTACAATAAAGGATTTGACATTTTTCCAATCTATCTCATGAAAAAAAAAAAAAAAGAAAGAGAAGAGAAGGGAGAAAAGAAATTAAAATTATGAAAATATCAAACTAAACACCATAAAAAAATTGGATTAGACAATTTGGTTAGGTGTGGAATGTGGGAGTCTTTCAATTCCATTGCAACCAAAGGTCCACTTTGTGGGTTTCAAATCCCATTCCTTTGCCTTTATTGGAAGGAAGTGGTGGTGCTGGTCACTGACATTTCCAAATCTCCAACTACTACTTGAAAAATTGACACTCAATCATTAAAAAAGTAAAAAATCCCATGCACATTTAGGGACCAAAGCAACTGATTTCTTTCTTTTCTTTAATAACTTAGTTTGAAATCCAAAAAAATTTAGTTGTAAGATTTAAATTCCATTTCTGCTATCAGCCATTCATTTTGGGGTACACTTGAACCTGAAATAATGTAATATCTCTCACTTAAACTCAAACATTTTTCATAAAAAAATGGTCTTTATACATAACAATTTTATTTATTCCAAAGGAACTGAAATTATTGAAACCTACTTTACCATATTTTGATAATGTTTTTATAAAATAAAAAAATAATATTAAAAATTAAGTAATGAAGTTTTAGTAATAAAAATTTTAAATTCTTAGATATGACTTTTGGACCAAATACTAGCTTATAGCATATAGTATTAGGTCAATTTTTTATTTTTATTAACCTAATGGTTATTGTCATAAGCCTATATAGTAATCTATAACCTATAGTTTTTTGTAATCTACTTACTATTAAGGGTGAGAAAAAACTAAAAAAAAATCAAAATTTGATTCAAAATCATAGTGTTCAGTTTAATTTAGACCTTTTTTTTAATTTGGATTGAGTTGGGATATTAAATGTATATATTAGATTCAAATCAAAAAGAGAAAAATTAAAAAAAAATGAACCAAACCGAATTATATATTTTTATTAATTTTTATATTTTTTAGATTTTTATAAAATAATAATAATTCTTTATATATAAATCTATTTAAATATATTAAATTTCTATTAAAATTGTTATGCCCTAATCTTAAAAATTTAGGACATAACAGAGTCACATACTTATGAGAGAAATTCCACAAGCATGTAAGGCAACATATATGATATTAATCAAACTTCAAAATACCATATTAATTCAGAATCAAACTCCAAAGGGTCTTCAAAAGTTATAGTTTACAAAATCGAATCTCTGAAATTCACATGTTACCCTTGATCAAAAAATACAACAATATTCAAATTTTATTATATCAAGATACTCACATTACAAGCAATATGATGATAAAAGATAGATGAAGTCTTGCAACATAATCTCTTGTCAAAACTAAGTTTTGAAAATGTAAATATTGAAATTTGAAAGTAAGAAAAATTAAAAGAACGCGTATAATGATTCAACAAGTAATCGATATCCCCTCAATTAGATTAAGTATGATATAAACCATTTAGGCCAAAACATTATCTAAATGATTCGAATATATTTTGGGTAATTTTGCATTCATAAAAATATTTTCACAAATCATATTCTCAAAATCAGATTCTTATATTACAAAGTGAAATAAAATATCACAAAATTATAAATTTAATTATTCCCGTAACATACTATAACTACACTTAACTCTTGTGGCAAATGTTAGAATCATAATTACCTTTTTAGTGTAATGGGAAAAAAGTATATTAGAAGCAACTAGATCGTTGCATTGAACAGAACAAAATCACAAATTTTGTTTTAGTACAATGAGACAGAAGTATATCATCAATGACACGATAAAACAAAAACTACTATTTTTAACCTGTGGCATAGTCCAAAACTAGTTTCTAGATCACAAAACACATATCAACATGGCCAGCAATTAACCCTATTGGTAGAGTTAAAATATAGCCATATTAGGAGACAAAACTAAAAAATATACTTTTAGATTACCCAACATAGACAAAATCAATATTCGTATACTTTTTCATAATATAATTCGTACATAATAAATTTTGTAAGTCATTTCAAAGAAAAATTGACCTAATACTATATGCTATAAAAAATATATTATTATGAGATCATATTTGAAAATTAAAAAAAAAAAAACAAAATCATATCTAAATTCATGACAAAGAAATCTTATATATATATTTTGCATGCTTAATCTGATTTGCAAAACAAATGAATAAAATAATATACATTATATATATATATCAACTCTAAACATACTGAGGCTAATTTTTAAAGAATAAAAAACAGAAGGTATATCAAGCCGCTTACTCGAACTCACTAAAGACAGAAGCTAAAGAACAAAACATTCAAAATCACTCATAACCTATTAATCCAACAATATTGGAGTCATAAACCAAAACTTATCTGTTATCAAAGTAATGTCATGGCTTTTTCAGTGGACATTCTATGGTATTAATAGTGTAGCAACCTTTTTCATTAATTAAAGTAATTCTAAAAATAATTTTTAGTAAAAGGGATTTTATTTTATAATTTTAAAAGAATACTAAAATATCCATAAATTGAAATAATAGGCTAAAGACAAAAGCAATGTCGAACATAGTATTTGGATGAATAAATCATGACATTACTTTAAATTTAGCTTTGTAAAACTTCTTAAGAAAAATAAAATTTTTTTGTAAATTGACAACTTAAAGATACACTTACAAAATATATTAATTCATGCAAAAATTGAATAAAATTTATAAAATCAAAATTTATATTGTTTATAATAAATTAGATCAATTATTAGGCAAAAATCATTTTCAAAATAATCTAAAACTATTTTTTATAAATTGTTAAAATTAAAGATTTTCAATCATATACTTTATTTTAAGCACTTATATCTAATACGTTATATCAAATCCAAAGGTGAAGCCAATACTAATTCAAAGTTTATATGTAATACTACAACTTATAATTTTGTTTCACTTAAAAAGACACTAGAAATCATAGGTTTTAAAGGCCTAAAGTTTAAAAATCATTACAAAATTACCAAAAATTTTTTGGTTTCATAACTATTTGGCTACTTCAGGACTTTGATTCTTTTAGCACAAAAATCCTCTAACGGAGTCACTTATACCAAAATCAAGATCACATTTCATGCTACATAAACTCCCTAAAGAGTCGACCGAAAAGTTTATTGAAAAGTAGAGTTTTGGCAACCTAAAGTTGAGTTGTCATAATTGTTAAATACCCATTTTTTTCAACTTTAAAAAATCAATAACTTTTAAAATGCACAAACAAATGAGGAACTATAAAGTCCATTATAAAGGTCTTGAAGAGACCTTTCCATAAGTACCAAATATGCCATTGAAAAACCATCGAAAGGTTGTTAGAAAAAATAAAAAGATTAAAGCTAAGTTTTAAGTTTGTAGGAAAATTGTACAAAATTCAAAAGTTTAAAAGGATTGTATTTAATCTTACTATATTTTGCAAAATCTAAAACCCCAAGTTTAAAAATGGAAATAACTCATTTTCCCTCATTTTTTTTCTGATTTCTCTTCTTTCTATGGATTTCAAGAGAAATATATATATATATATATATATAACCAAGTTTTTGGAAAATTAGATTTTGACCTTTAAAACTTTTACTATTCATTTTAGTCCTTACCAAAATAAATTTATATAATTTAGTCCTTCAAGCAATTTCATCCGATAATATACCAAAATAAAACAATAGTAGTAAAATATAATATAATATAATATACTTTTTATAAAATAAAAATAAAAATAACATAACGAGGATTTTGGGAAGGGTATTACAAAAATAATATATAAAAACAAAAAATTAAATTTTAAAAATATATAAATCTAACCTGTAAAATTTAGTTCAATTTGGATTGGATCATATGAAATATTCATTTGGATTTGGATTGGATTTTAAAAGTTCATAATACTATCAATTTTTCGTAAAAACAAACCAAATTCAATTCGATTCGATTCGATTCAAAACGTTATCACCTTATTTACTATAGTATTTAGCCTAAATAATAATCTATAATCTATTGCTTTTGGAATAGTTTTTTCATTTTTTAACTCATTGGTTTTAACTTTTGGTTTTAACTTTTGGCCCAAAAACTAACTTATAGTGTATAGCCTTTGATCCAACTTTTTCATTTTATTAATCTATTGACTATGGCCTTTAGCCCAAATACTAACATATAGCTTAGACCCTTTGACCTAACTTTTTCTTTTTACTAATATTTGACGACAATTTTTAGTCTAAATAGTAACCTATAACATATATCTTTTTGTCTAACTTTTTTTTATTAAAATATTGATTATAACTTTTGGTCCAAATATTAATCTATAATTTTTAGCTCAAGTTTTTCTAATTAACCTATTTACTATAGCCTTTGGCTAAAATATTAACATATAACATATAGCTTTTGACCCAAGTATTTTTTTATTAACCTATTTGCTATAAATAACTTATAACTTATATATTTTAACACAACTTTTTCATTTTGCTAACCTCTTAGCTATAGCTTTGGGTCCAAATAATAACCTATAGCCTTTGGCTCTGTTTTTTATTTTTATTAAACAATTAGTTGTAGCAATTGACCAAATAATAACCTATAGCATATAGCATTGAGATCAACTTTTTAATTCTATTAACCTTTAAGCTATAGTATTTGATCCAAAATAATAATTTATAACCTATAACTTTTGATCTAACTTATTATCAACTTTTTCTATTTATAAACGTATTAATTATAACTTTTAACATAGAGTAACTTGTCAATCAACTTTTTCATTACTAACCTATTGGTTATTACCTGTAGCCTAAATACTAACCTATAACCTATATCATTTTGCTCAACTTTTTCTTTTTACTAACTTATTATTTATAGCATTGAGGCTAAATACTAACCAATATCTATAGCATTGGGCTTTTCTTATGGTTAAATAGAAAAATGACCTTCGTATACATTTTCTATCAATTTAGTATCTAAAGAAATAAAATTGTTAGTTTTTTATTCTAACTTTCATTCAATCATCCACTTTGATACCCGAGCTAACACCGTCAATCAATTTGTTGATATGACATAAATATCCAATAAAATACTAACGTATGTCAAAAAAGTTCAGTTAACATCACATTATAAATTACCAAATTAACATTAAAAGAAACTTTCAAAACATTTTTAAAAAATTCTATTTTTTTAAAAAAAATCTAAAATATTTTCAAAAATTATAAAATATTTTAAAACAAAATATTTTTAAAAAAAATTAAAGAAGTTATGAAATTTTAAAATTCCAAAAAATCTCAATATTTTAATAAAAATCCTAAAAAAATTCTAAAAATTTTAATAAAAATAAAGTTTTCTTAAATTTAAAAAAATCACAAAATCCTAAAAAATTGAAAACAAAAAATCTAAAATTTTAAGAGAGTTGTAAAACTTTTGAAAATTTTTGAAAATTTTCATTTCTTTATTCTTACAATTTAAAATTTTTTAATATATTTTTTGAATTTTTCATAATTTTTTGAATTCTTTGGATTTTTTTATTAAGATTTTAAGGTTTTCTTATTTTTATAGCTTTTTTAAAATTTTAGGATGTTTCAGATTTTCAAAATTTTTTAATTTTTAAAATATTATAAAAATTTACCAAGTTAAAAATTCAGATTTTTTAATTTTTAAAAAATTTCAAAATTTTTTTAGATATTTTAACTTTCAAATTTTAAAAGTTTTTATCATTTTTTAAATTTAAAGAAAATTTTATTTTATTAAAATTTTTATTTTTTTGAATTTTTTTAGTTTTTTAGATTTTTATATTAAAAATTTTAGATATTTTTAAATTTTCAAAATTTTTCAAAAATTTAATTTTTATATTTTAAAAATATTTCAAATATTTTATTTTTTAAAATATTTCAAAATTTTTAAAAATTTTTGAAAATTTTTTTTAATATTGATGTGACAATCGATGATGTGACATTTATTGGACTTTTTTTATACTTGCAACATCTTATTAGATGTTTATATCACATTAGTAAGTTTACTAACGGTGTCAATTCGAAGTATTAAAATAGATGACAGAATGAAAATCGAAGTACTAGTCTGAAAATTTTATTTCTTTAGGTACTAAATTGACAAAAAATATATGGCATATGGACTATTTTTATATTTAGCATTTTTTATTAATAAACCTAAGGCTATAGCCTTTTTCTCAAATACTAACTTCCATCCCATGACTTTTGACCAAACTTTTTCTTTTTATTATTAAATTATTGTTTATAGCCTTTGCCTAAATGGTAATTTAGAACCTAGTTCAACTTTTTCTTTTTACAAACTTATTAGACTACAGAAATAGGCCCAAATAGTGACATATAACATATAGTTTTTGGCTCAACTTTTTTATTTTTTTAAATTAATTGACTATAACCTTTATAAAATGCTAACATATAGAGCCTATAGTATTTGACTATCACCATTGGCCTAAATCCTAACATATAGCCTATAGGATTTGGCTCACCTTTTTTTTTTTACTAATTTATTGGTTATAGCCTTAGACCTAAATAATAAGCTATAGTTCATAACCTTTACCTCAACTTTTTCTTTTATTAAGTTATTAGCTATAGCCTTTAACCTAGATAAAAACTTATAACTTACAACCATGGTCTAACTTTTCTTTTTATTAAATTGTTTGTTATAGACTTTGGTCTAAATATTAACTTATAACTTGTAGCCTTTGGTCCAATTTTTTTTCTTTTTATTAACCTTTTCGCTTTAACATTTGGCTCAAACAGTAACATATAATTTATAACCCATAACCTTTGGCCTAAATACTAATTTATAGCTTTTAATTTTTGGCCAAAATATTTTATTTTTACTAACCTATTGGCTATAACATTAGGCTCAAAAACTAAATTATAGCTTACAACTTTCGGCCTAACTTTTTTTTTTTGGTAATCAATTTAGTTATAGCCTTATGCTTAAATAGTAACCTATAACCTATGCTTTTTTTTTTTTTAACTTATTGACAATACCTTTTGACTAAATACTAAGTTATAACATATAACTTTTGGTCCAATTCTTTCATTTCATTAACTTATTTGCTATACCATTTGGCCTTTACCTATAGCCTATAACATTTTATTTAGCTTTTTTTTTATTAATTTATTAACTAGACTCTTTGACTTAAAGTTTTATTTTATTAACCAATTGGTTATAATCATTTGTCAAATTACTAACTTATTACATATAGCTTTTGGTCTAAATTTTTTTTATTAACTTATAATCTTTGGGCAAAATAATAATCTATAGCATATAACTTTTGTCTTAATTTTTTGTTTTATTAACTTATTGATTATAGTTTTTGAGTCAAATAATAACTTATAGTTTACGACTTTTAGCACAATCTTTTTCATTTTTAATTTATTAGTTTTAGCTTTTGACTTAAATACTAACATATGAGATATAGACTTTTGGTCAAAGTTTTTATTTTATTTTATTAACATATTGGTTATAATATTTGTCTCAAATACTAATTTATAGCTTATAACCTTTGTTACAATTTTTTCTTTTTATTTATTTATTGACTATAGTATTTTGGTAAGATATTAATTTTTAACTTATAATATTTAGTCCAACTTTTTTTAATTAATTTATTGATTATAGTTATAGGTCCAAATAATAATCTATAACCTATAACCTTTGTTATTAGGTGAAAATTATTTGATATACTATTTGTCATAACGTCTAGATCCGGGGATCTATCGCTAGACATTGACTTAAGGGAGTCGCCACCAATTTTTTTATCTAGGTGCGATTGACCATCTAAGGAATCTGTCCTTTCAGGGAACACCTAAGTTTAAGGGTCCCTAAAAGAATAAGTTCAAGTCTACTAACCAGAACAGAGTTCGGGAGTTCGGTTACGTGTGAGGAAGGTTATAGCACCCTCACAACGCCCATCAAAAGATGGTACCAGCTTAAATTTGTGTTATCCAAAAACCTTAAAATTTTACCAAGTAATTAATTATTGGAAATTATTCTCAATTGACTCTAATACTTTTAGCAGAAAATTGAGAGAATTCTCTCACCTCAGGAGTATGCAAGAAAACTACTGTTTCACTTACAGCGGCTCCGTCGTCGGATTATTTAAAGAAAAAAAAAATCAAAATTAAGATATAAAGGAAGGAAAGAATTATTGTTCTTGTGCAGGGAAAATTGATACTATCAACTTTTCCCCAAAAATATTTTTTTGGAAATTTATTTTTAAGGAAAATTGATACTTTTAACTTTTCCGCAAGAATATTTTTTTGAAACCTTGATTTTCAAGGAAAATTAATACTTTCAACTTTTCCTCACAAATCTTTTTTTTTCTTGAAAATTTATTTCTAAGGAAAATTGATACTTTCAACTTTTCCCTAAAAATATTTTTCAAAAATTTTGATCTTCAAGAAAAATTGATACTTTCGACTTTTTCCCAAAAATATTTTTTTTTGAAAATTTACTTTTTAAGGAAAATTGATACTTTCAACTTTTCCTCAAAAATATTTTTTCTTTGAAACTTTGATTTCCAAGGAAAATTGATACTTTCAACTTTTCCTCAAAAATCTTTTTTTTTTTTGAAAATTTATTTCTAAGGAAAATTGATACTTTCAACTTTTCCCCAAAAATATTTTTTGGAACCTTGATTTTCAAGGAAAATTGATACTTTCAACTTTTCCTCACAAATCCTTTTTTTTGGAACTTTGATTTCCAAGGAAAATTGATACTTTCAACTTTCAACTTTTCCTCAAAAATCTTTTTTTTTTAAATTTATTTTTAAGGAAAATTGATACTTTCAACTTTTCCTCAAAAATCCTTTTTTTTTAATTTATTTTTATTTAGAAAAAAAATAGAAAAATAAAAAAATAAAAAAAAATAAAAAGTAAAGAAAAGTAAAACAAAAATAAAAATAAGATAAAGATAAAAAATATTAAATAAATCTAATCTAATAAATAAAAAATAAATAAATTAAAAAAATTAAAAAAAAAAAGAAAAAACCCAGAGCAGCTCGGCTATCGGCTCGGCTCAGCTCAAGGAAGAGAAACGGCTCGAGGAGGGCGACTTGGAAGCTCAGCTCGGCTCGACTCGGAGGGTGGCAGGCACGCGCGGGTCAGGAAGCGGGTCGACGCTCGGGTCGGGTCGGATCTCGGCAAAAGGCGCGGATCCTCTGGGTTACTTAAGGCCAAAACGACGTCATTTTGAAAGGGTATAAAAGGCACTTTCCTCTGTTTTTCGGTAGAACCCTTCTCCTTTCTCTCTCTCTCTTCTTCCTTTTTCCTTTCCCTTCTCTCTAAAAACTGAAGAACACCGGTGGAATTTTCGTCGGATTCTGGAAAAAGTCGTCGGAATCTGAAAATTTCGCCGAAAGTTGTCGGAAGATCACCGGTTTCTGGGATTCTTCGTCGAAAACTTGGTTGGTCACCAAAAACTTCAAGGTTGGCCGAAATTTTCGCCGAAAAATTCAAACTTCACCGAAAAATGCAATCGAAATCTGGAATTTTCCAGAAATTCCCAGAAAAAAATCACCAAAAATTCTAAAAAATTTCTGCTAGCTCCCAGAACACTCTTAAACTTTTCTTAGCTTCCTATACGCCTTCTATTCTCTCAAATCAGTAGCTTTGCTCACTGTTTTCTGTGTGTTCTTCATCTGTTCTAGGAGGTGCCTTTTATAGGGGTTGATCAGGAGTTCCTGATCAATCCCAATTCCTCCTTGGACGGGGATTCAATCTTTGAATCCAATTGGACTCTTCTGATTGAATTCCCCTCCACAGTGAGATTCTTCAACTTTTAATCTTAGCCCTCCAAAATAAAAATCAAAATAAAAAAAAATACTAGATAATTAGAAAAGATAAATCAAAAGATATTATAGCATAAAAAAATAAGAAAATAATATCTGATAATACAAAAAAATCAGATAAAATTGACAGATAATTTAAAAAATAAAAGAAGATAAACCCAAAAATATATTACAAAAAAAATAATAAATAAATAATAATAATAATATAATAATAAATATATAACTATATACATATAAATCTATTCTAAATAAAAATAAATAAATACAGATATACAAAAAAAGAAAAAAAATACAAGATAAAAAATTCAATTGGGCCTTACCTATTTGGGTTAGGCCCAATTGATTTGGGCCTGGACCCAATTGGGTGTCTACAGCTGCCCCTCTTTGCACATTTTTTGTGAAACAGAAATTGTGCAAAGACGTAGACACCCAATCCAGACTCAACTCAATATTGTCATTTTTTTGTTTTTTGTATTTTTTTGTTTTTTTTTTGTTTTTTTTGTTTTTTTGTTTTTTTGTTTTTTTTACCAAAGTTCCTCTAAACGGAGGCTCAACGACTTTGAAAAGTAAATTGCTCCTCTAAACAGAGGCACCACGACTTTGAAAAATAAATTGCTCCTCTAAACAGAAGCACCATGACTTTGAAAGTAAATTGCTCCTCTAAACAGAGGCACCACGACTTTGGAAAGTAAATTGCTCCTCTAAACAGAGGTACCACGACTTTTGAAAAAGTAAATTGCTCCTTGACAATCATGTCCAAAGGAGTTTGAAAGTTGTGTTTGAAGGAATTTCAGGGGATTATGCCCAAAGGTCTTATAAATCAACCCTGATACCAAAAGACATCCTATTTCAAGGATTAGGAACTTACCTGACAAGCTTTTTTTTTTTCAATTCTGTAAAATATCTTCATATCTGTCTTCTCCATGTGGGATGTTGGAACACCCTTGCTTCTTGAATTTATACACTATACTTTCCTGAAAGTAGTGTATGCTATGCAAATGCATATGAATTTCAATGCATGCTATGCAAATGTTGGCCAAATAATTCATATTCAATGTATGGTACTCAAGCTTCTCAAGCTCTTTTTTCCTTTATTGGGTGTCAAGCCCTTTGATTCTTCAAGGATCCAATTGCACTGCTCTTCTAAGATCCAACTAGTGTAGCTCTTAATTATTTCTTCCATTCATATTCTTCCTGTAACAAAAAATCTCTTCCCAAGTTCAATGTCTTAACCAGGAGCTGAACATCTCGATTCTGCCTTTATCACTCTTGATTTATTCCATGTAATGTAAAAATCTTTTTATGTTGTTATTCATTCACCAATCATTATTTCAAACTCAAAAAGTGAGAATGTATTTGCACATTTCTTCCATTGTGGGGTACTAAGAAGAAAGGGATATGAATGGTAGGGAAATAGTCATCAGAAAAAGGCCCAAAGAATGAAATAAAATGCTTTTTTATTAGCAAAATGTTGGCAAACTTTGGCCAAAAAAGAATTACAAGGATAGGTATGGGGACAAAGCCTAAAATGAACAATCAGATAATCATGATAACACATCTCAAAGTTTTTTTCTGAAAACCCAACCCTCTGATGTATTCAACAACTTGGAACTCTTCCGAATTTGCTAGCCTCCATATCAGCGGACTTTCAAATTCGATGCTGTATTCTCCTTATCTAAGTCGCCTTTTCAGGTTTTCAACTTAGACAAACCCTCTATGACTCAAACCGCCCTTTTAGGGTTTTCGCCTTGAGTCTTCATTTTTCAATTTTTTTCTTTTTTTTTGTTTTTTTTTTCATCATTTTTCATTTTTTCATTTTTTCTCATTTTTTTATTTTTTTTCAAGCATAGTACTTCTTCACAGCATCAAAATTTATAGGATGGGGTAAATCATTTCCATCCATCTTGGTCAATATCAACGTTCCACCCGAAAAAGCCCGTTTCACCACATACGACCCTTCTCAATTCGGAGTCCATTTTCCTCTACTATCGTGTTGGATTGGGAGAATTTTTTTCAAGATCAACTCTCCTTCCCGAAAATAACGGGGTCGAATCTTCTTATCATGAGCCCTCATCATTCTCCTTTGATATAATTGACCATGGCACAGTGCAATCAATCTCTTCTCTTCTATGAAATTTAACTGCTTATAACGTTCTCGAATCCATTCAGCTTCTTCCAACTCAACTTCTTTTAAGACTCTCAGAGAGAGGATCTCTACTTCCACTGGTAGTACAGCTTTCATCCCATAAACCAAAGAAAATGGGGTTGCCCCATTAGAGGTGTGAACTGACGTTCGATATGCATGCAATGCAAATGGCAACTTTTCATGCCAATCTTTGTAAGTCTCAATCATCTTCTCTAAAATCCTCTTTATGTTCTAGTTGGCTACCTCAACTGCCCCATTCATTTTCGGACGGTATGGTACCGAGTTATGATGCTTGATCTTGTATTGAGCACATATTTCTTGCATCATCTTATTATTTAAATTTTTAGCATTGTCTGAAATGATTCTCTCCGAAAGTTCATATCTACAGATGATCTCTTTTTTTATGAGCTTGTAAACCACGGAACGTATCACATTTGCATACGATGCTGCCTCTACCCATTTTGTGAAGTAATCTATCATCACAAAAATGAATCTGTGCCTGTTAGAAGCTTTTGGGCTAATTGGACCAATGACATCCATGCCCCACATTGAAAATGGCCATGGTGGTGCCATAACATGTAAAGTAGATGGCGGAGCACGAATCCTATCAGCATATATCTAGCATTTATGACATTTACGAGCATAATCAATGCAATCGTTCTCCATAGTCAACCGATAATATCTCGCTCTCATGATCTGTCTTGCCATCATATGTCTACTAGTATGTGCCCCACATATTCTATCATGCACCTCTTCAATGATTTTTTTACTTCAGTTTCATTTACACACCTCAATAGTACTTGATCCTTACTTCTTTTGTAAAGAATATCCCCATCCAGGAAAAAGCTCATAGCCAATCTTCGGATGACCCTTTTATCATTTTTTGTTGCATGAACTGGATACTGTTGATCTTTGACATACTGTAAGATGTCATAATACCTGGGCTTTCCATCTTTTTCCCCTTCTACGTTAAAACAGTACGCTGGTATATCCTTAACATCTAACTTGATGGGCTGAATGTCGGTATTATCATTAATTAGAATCATTACAGCCAGAGTAGCCAATGCATCAACAATCACATTCTCTTCCCGAGGTAAGTGATCAAACTGGACATCTTCAAATTGTTTTGTTAGCTCTAAAATGTACTTATGATATGGAACGAGTTTTGAATCTCTCGTCTCTCATTCATCTTTTAATTGATATATGACTAGAGCTGAGTCTCCGAATACTTTTAGCACATTCACTCCTCTATCTATAGCAGCTTGTAAACCCATGACACATGCCTCATACTCAGTGATGTTATTTATGCAATTAAAATTTAACCTCGCTGTTACAGGGTAGTATTGTTCTTCTAGAGAAATCAAAATTGCCCCAATTCCATGTCTCAAGGTATTAGCAGCTCCATCAAAGTACATTCTCCAACATTTATGCTCCCCTTCCTCCAGTTGAGAAATAGTCATTAAGTCTTCATCAGGGAATTCTAGCTTCATCGATTCATACTCTTCAGTAGCACGATCTGCAAGAAATTCTACTATAGCGCCCCCTTTTATTGCTTTTTGGCTCACGTATATGATATCGTATTCCAAGAGCATTACTTGTCATATAGCGATTCTCCCAGACAAAGAAGGTTTTTCGAAGATATACTTAATGGGATCCAGTTTCGCTATGAGCCACGTAGTATGGTAGAGTATGTACTGTCTGAGTCTTTTAGCGGTCCACGCTAATGCACAACACATTTTCTCCAATCAAGAATACTTGGATTCATACTCCGTGAACTTTTTACTCAGATAGTAAATAGCTCTCTCTTTTCGACTAGCCTCGTCTTGCTGCCCCAGCACACATCCCATCAAATTTTCATATACAGTTAAGTATAAGATTAAAGGTTTCCCTGGAACAGGTGGCACCAATACTGGAAGATTTGATAAATATTGCTTAATTTTATCAAACGCCTTTTGACATTCTTCATTCCATTTTCCAGGATTATCTTTACGGAGAAGCTTAAAGATGGGATCACATTTGTAGGTAAGCTGAGAGATGAACCGAGAAATGTAGTTCAATCTCCCCAGAAAACCTCAAACTTCTTTTGGTGTGCTAGGAGGTGACAAATTCTAAATGGCCTGTATCTTATCGGGATCGACTTCAATTCCTCTTTCACTGACTATGAAGCCTAGCAACTTCTCTGACTTTACCCCAAAAGTTCACTTGACTGGGTTTAATTTTAGCTAAAATTTTCTCAACCTCTCAAATAACTTTCTGAGGCTGGTGACATGATCTTCATCCCCACAAGACTTTGCAATCATATCATTTACATACACTTCAATCTCTTTGTGTATCATGTCATGGAAGAGTGTTACCATGGCCCTTTGATATGTTACCCCGGCATTCTTTAACCCAAAAAGCATGACTTTGTAGCAGAAAGTTCCCCACATGGTCATAAAAGTAGTCTTTTCCATATCATCTGCAGCCATTTTTATCTGATTATACCTCGAGAAACCATCCATAAAAGAGAAAATCGAATGCTTAGCTGTGTTATCTACCAGTGTGTCGATATGAGGTAAAGAAAAGTTATCCTTTGGGCTAGCCTTATTCAAGTCCTGATAGTCCACACACATTCGTACTTTTCCATCTTTCTTAAGAACTGGGACTATATTGGCTACCCATTCTGGATACTTAGCCACTTGTAGAAAACCTGTATCAAATTATTTTTTCACCTCTTCTTTAATCTTTAGTAGCATTTCGGGTTTCATCTGTCTCAGTTTTTGTTGAACTGGCTTACATTCTGGCTTTAGAGGTAATCTATGCTCTACTATTTTTGTGCTCAGCCCTGGCATATCTTGGTAAGACCAAGCAAATATATCTACAAATTCTCAAAGTAGGTTTGTCAATCGTTGCCTATCTCCAGCTGAAAGTGAAGTGCCCATTCTAACCTCTTTCTTATTTTTTTCATCTCCCAGATTCACTAAGTCTACTACTTTCTGATGAGGCTCAATTGGCTTATTCTCTTGTTCAATCATTCTCATTAGGTTTGGAGGTATAACATATTCTTTAGAATTTTTTTCATTGTCAAGTTCATCAGTATTAATCGAATTCTCAAAGCTAACCTCTTGATTGTTATCATGATTATCTCCATATTCATTTAAAGACCTGAAATTGAATGAAATGGGATATGTTGGCAAGATGTGCTTGGAAAGATGGAAATAATGAAGGCATAAAAAGAAATGAATGAAAATGCATCCTTTCTATTTTTTATTAAAAATAATAAATGATGAATGGCCCAAACAAAAAAAGATCATCCCATAGCCTTGGGCAAAAGCTATTGAGATGTTACAATTACATTGTGTCAAAATCAAAAGTCAAAGGCATTTCAATGGCACTCCAATTGTTCAGCTCATAATCTGGTGGACAAAGGCGAACCCACTCCTCTTGATTAACCCTCACTTCATCTTCAACAGCATTAATGGTTAACTGGGTAAAATCGTCTTCCACACTTTTCCTTGTATCTGGGTTCATGAATCCTCCAGGTCTGAAGGTTTCATACAAGTATGGGATAAACATCAGTCTTGGTGTCTTTCTTGATGGTCTTCTTTTGACTTCCCACTCTGCCATCTCATAGCCTAGGCTCACCCTGTCGCTATTGTTCGTTATTGTCGGAGGTTTTTTAATTCCTTGTAAATTTTTGCCTAGCCCAAGTCCTGGATACCAGCCTTTGTTGATGATTTGGCTCACCACTATCTTTGAAAAAGGCTGACTTTGAAATCTTTCACCTACAGTATTGACCAATTCAAAAGATCGATAGGAGCATTCCAATGCTTCTTCAGTAGCCTCTACATATGAAGTGTTAAATGGTTGAGTCATCAGCATGTCTTCCTCTCCAACTACTACTACCAATTGACCTTCTACATTGAACTTGATCTTTTGATGTAAAGTAGAGGGCACAGCTCCTGCCATATGAATCCATGGCCTTCCTAACAAACAGCTGTAGGATTGAGAGATATCCATCACTTAAAATTTTATATTGAAGGTGCATGGCCCAATTTGTAAAGGCATTTCAATATCCCTCAGGACTTCTTTTCTGGTTCCATTAAAGGCTCTCACAATCATCTGACTATCCTTCATATGAGAGTAATCAATGGGTAACCTTGCCAAAGTTGACATAGGCATGACATTGATGGCATAACCATTATCGATAAGGACTTTGGCTATGATATGGCTCTTGCACTTGACTGTGATATGCAGAGCCTTGGCATTTCTCTTTTCCTCTAAAGAAATCTCATCATCACTTAATGAAATGTGATTTGACATGACTAAGTTTTCAGCCAGGTGATTCACATATTCGACAGACACGTTATGTGCCACGTATGCCTAATTCAACATTTTCAGCAAGGCATTTCGATGTGGCTCTGAGTTCAGTAACAGTGATAACAATGAGATTCAAGCTGGCATTTTATTTAACTGTTCCACAACTGAATATTCGCTATGTTTTACCAGCTTCATGAATTCACAAACCTCCCTTTTTGATACTGGCTTTGACTTATCTTCTTCAGGCTTTATCTCTGGATTATTCCGTCTTTCTCTTTCTTTAGCCTTCTCTCTTCTAGCCTTCTCTAGCATTTCTGAGGCGTAACATCTCCCACTTCGAGTAATGCTTCCTACACCAGTAATATTGGAAGCATCAAATTTTGAGACCTCTTTTTTTTACCCCTGCACTACAGTGTCACATCCATATCTCCAGGGCACAGCTTTATCATCTTTGTATGGAAAAGGAGTCGAAACTTTAAAAGTTACCGACCTAGAGAGGAGCTTGTCTATGACTGATTTTGGTTTGTTTCCACACCGAATTGTCACTGGTTTGGGAAACAGCTTTTCAAGCCTATCAGTCATGTACACCTCAGTATTCTTCAAGCCTTCTTTTTTTTCGTAGACCTTCATCTGATGTGAATCTAAGAGTTTTTGCACCTCTCGGTGAAACTGCTTATAAGTCTCAATGGAGTGACCTCTTACCCCACTATGATACTTACAACTAGTACTAGCTATATATGCTTCATGATAGCTGTGTGGACTTACCAGTTATATCATGTCTACTTTTCGTAAGACATCAAATAATTGATCGAGAGGTGTCTTAATATCTACCATTTTCTTCTTCACATGGCGCTCCTGTTCTTCACCTATAGCATTCACATTATGATTTGGCAAAAGATTGCCACTAACATTTGGTGTAGTCATCCCTCAAGTGTCAAAGCAAATCATCCCATCCTTGATCAACCGTTGCACTTTGTATTTCAGGGTAGTGTAATTTTTGGTGGAGTGACCAGCAATCCCATAATGGTAGTCACAGTGGGCGATGGGATCATACCACTTGGGGTAAAATGGCTTGAGGGGTTCCAATTTACTTGGAGCAATCAAATGATTGTTGTAGAGCTCCTTGTATAATTCCGTATAGGTCATGGGAATAGGGTCAAAAATAGGTCTTTCACGAGTGGTTCGTTGCTCCCGTGAGCCATCAACAGGGTTAGTTAGGCGAATTTGTGGTCTTGGGGTAGGTTGAATGTTAGAACTGTACATGGTATTTTAGGGTCTATTAGAGGTTTGATATGTTTGGTATGTTTGGGGGTATGGTGGTTGTGTAAATGGTTGGTATGGGTGAAAGGCAGTATTATTTACAGCAGAGTGATATGGCAGATATTCTGGTGGAGAGTAGGGCGAATAACCCCTGAGCTGCTGTCTATCAAAACTCACAGCCTGAGCTTCAATTTTTTTTTCTTCGGAATTTTTTTGCTAGATGCTTCATTCCCTTTTAGCTTACCATTCTTGATGGCACTCTCAATGATTTCTCTCGAGATTATCATATCGGTAAAATTCTTTGTTGCATTCCCTATCATCTTTTCATAATAGGAAGGTTTTAAAGTGCTAACAAATAGCACTGTAGTTTTTTTTTCGGTCAGAGGAGGTTGTACCTGAGAAGCAACATCTCTCCACCTCTGGGCATACTCTTTAAAAGACTCGTTTGCCTTTTTCTCTAGGTTCTGTAAAGATAAACGATCAGGAGCCAAATCGATGATATGTCGATATTGGTTGATAAAGTCATGTGCCATATCGCTCCAAGAGCAAATACGAGTCCTGTCCAGCTGAACATACCATCTGGCCGTAGAGCTAGTAAGACTGTCTTGAAAAACATGCATCAAGAGTTTCTCATCCTGTGCATGAGCTGTCATTTTCCTGCAATACATGGTGATATGGGTTTTGGGGTACTTTGTACCATCATATTTTTCAAATTTCGGTACTTTGAACTTATGGGGGATAACCACATCGGGAACTAGGCAGAGCCCAGCAGCATCAACTGACCCATAAAAGCTAAATCCTTCCACAGCCCTTAGCCTTTGCTCTAGCATGCTAATCTTAAAACTTTTTTCAGTTTCCACTCTCATCTTTTCCTTCTCCTTCTCTTTTAAATCATATAGATCAGGAATTGGTTCTACTATCTTTTCAGTGAAGACAAGATTTATATAGCTGTTATACTGCCCTGGGTTAAAAGTTGATGGCATTCCAGGATATGTTGGATATGCGAAGTGTTATGGCGGGACTTCTTGGGCAGACTGGGCTTGAGGTGGACCAAAACTTGGAGGGTACAGGGGGTCAGCTATTTCTTGTAATGAGGGAATTTGCTGACTTGTACTTTCTTCAACTCTTTTTCCTTTATTCATGTTATTAAGAGCCTCCAGAATCTTGCTCAGCTCACTTTCAATCTTCTCTTGTGCTTTTTCTAGTTTTTCAAATCTATGGAAACTTTCTTCCTTCATTTGCCTTGCTCTAAATCTTGTGTTGTATGGATGAGCAGGGTTTTCGCTAGATGAAGCTATCCTGGAACCTTGAGTACCATACCTTAGAATTAGTAAATTTACATGATCATCACATGGTTATTTTGTTAAGTGTAATGAATGAGAATGCAATGAATGAAAAATGCATGTATGCAAAGAACATTTGCCTTAAAATGGTATTCAACTAAAAAATTTCATTTATTCCAAAAAACTTTGATCTACATTGAGTTTATCATCCTAGCATTATAGCCATAAAATTGTTTGATCTGTTCATACTGGACCTTGGCTTCTTCTATGAAGTTCAAGAGATGCTGTCCATGTTCTCCTACTGGGGTCACCACTTATCTTAATGCCTATGCCTCTTCCACCATCTCTCTTGCCTTACACACCCCTTTATGAATTTGGCTTGTTAAATGCTCAATGTATTTCTGCCTTCCTAGGTTCTCTCTTTTACCACACCAGACTTGGTATGATAATTCTCTATGTTCTCTAACCAATGCAATGATGTGGTCTCCTTGTTCTTCCAACCTTTGACTTAGCCCACTCAAATAACTGTTTAGCATGTTAATCTCTGCCTGTGCTTCAGTACTTTCTTTTTTCAACTCGGCATACTCTTGTTTCAGTCTTGTATTTTCTTCAGTCAGCTCGGCAATGTCTAACAGTCTTGTGAACTTTAACTTCATAATTTTCGGCTCTACCTTTCCACTGGGCTTTTTCTTCTTGAAGTTATTGAATCTCTTTCTTTAACTTGATCTTTTCAAACTCAAATTCTTTTGTTGTCAGCTCTAACTCTGATGGTATCTCTTCAAGCTTTTCTTCTGTCGGTGGTTGAGAGATTTCATAAGTGAATACCATTTTTTGTCTTCTCTTTGTTCTCCAAACCAAGTAACCTGGAGTGACTTTTTCAGTGAATGGTCCAGGACTCACTCTTTAGAGATTTTTCCATGCTTTGATCATCTCATTCATCCTTTGAAATGCTTTAGGCTCACTGTAAGAGAAATTCAACTGATGAAGCCCATAAGTCATAGGAATGAACTATTCTCCCCCCAATTGTCTTCTCACTAGGAGTGGTGCATAATTCGTCACTCTCCATAAACCCAGAAGTGGAACCACTGTACTATCCCCACATTGGTATAACATAGGCATTCGATTCATCCATGGGGCTAACCATCTTACCCTGGCACCTTTCAATTTTTACAAGAAAGTTATCCATTCTTGTTTAGACTTCTGCTTTGACCACCCACTTTCGCAGAACTCTTTGATCGGAAAGCGATTACGGATATAAATCTTTGAGAAAACACCATTTCCTTGTTCAAAATGGCTTTTCATCCACACGTACAATAGCTGTATGCATCCTATGAAGCGCCCTCCATTCCGATGATAATAACTCAAAGATCTGATAGTCTCTGCTAATATTACTGTTGAAGGATTACAACCATTGATCACACTTTCAAAGAAATCAACCACCGCTATCTCAATATGTCCCAAAACTTTTGAGAAGATCACCAGTCCGTATATAGCCAAGGCAAATATGTCTAACCCCCGTTCTTCATTGGCATGTTGCATCAGAAACTCATGAAAGAACTTCCAAGGTAGGCAAACCTGTTCCTGTTTTTTCTTTGTATGAGAATCCACAACTTCTTTGTCTATCCCCATGAGTTGAGCCAGACTTTTACGAAATCCTGACTTATGTTTTTTGACATATATCTTGTCAGGAGTCTTTAGATGCAAACCCAATAAGATCGAATATTCTTCTATGGTGGGAGTCATATCAGCTTCGTTAAAGATGAAACACCTATATGTAGGATCTCAGAATTGTATTGCAGCTCTAATTAGTTGATCATCAATAGCCACTGCTAGAAGGTGTGCTATATGCCTATGTTTCTGACAAAACTGCTCTTATTTTGACGGACTCATCTTCTTCCAGATATCCACCAAATCTTTTAAATTATTCTGTTTAAAGAGGATAGATGTTTCTTGAGACAGAGTAGACTCATACCCAATTGGTAAGCAATCTCCCATCTTCAGTTGAGTCTTTTCTGATAGGGCCCTTACTTCATTAGGTGTCTCACAGGGTGCTAATACTGATGAAGAGCAAACTAAGCGTTCATTGGTGTCCATGAAAAAAAATTTTGTTGAAGATAATTTTTCAGGCAAATATTCTTTATGCAACTTTATGATATGCGCATGAACCAATGCAAAAGGAAAAAAAAGGTTAGTATACCCAGAAAAAGAATAAATAACTAAATAAATTTAAACATCACACAAAGTAAAAGGGATGAATTCTATGCTTTTGGTTAATTCTATCAGGGAAAAGTGATGGCTCTATCTATGGGTTAGGCACTCTTAAGGTTCACTATATGTGGTTTTAAGGGTCAAAGTCTAAAGGTCCTCATATTGCTCCTTACATCCTTGTCCATCACAGACTAGTAAGGCACATTAATCCTCACCTATTACAGGCTACAAGCGAAAAAGGTTCAATTTGAGTGGGAGTATTTCGCTAGCCACTGCGAAGGCATTAGACCTCACGAAAGCAATAGGTACTTTACTCCCTCCTAAAGGGACGAAGCTCGGGTATAGAGCTCATGTTATGCACATGCACATGAATGACATAATCAATAAAGTAAATAAACATGAATGAATAATAATACATATATACAAAATGGTTCAATTTTATTAGGCTTTTGGATAACACAAATCATTTGCTGGCCTGACTCTCAAAGTCCCCAGTGGAGTCGCCAAGCTGTCATAATGTCTAGATCCGGGGATCTATCGCTAGACATTGACTTAAGGGAGTCGCCACCAATCTTTTTTATCTAGGTGCGATTGGCCACCTAAGGAATCTGTCCTTTCAGGGAACACCTAAATTTAAGGGTCCCTAAAATAATAGGTTCAGGTCTACTAACCAGAACAGAGTTTGGGAGTTCGATTACGTGTGAGGAAGGTTATAGCACCCTCACAACGCCCATCAAAAGATGGTACCAGCTTAAATTTGTGTTATCCAAAAACCTTAAAATTTTATCAAGTAATTAATTATTGGAAATTATTATCAATTGACTCTAATACTTTTAGCAAAAAATTGAGAGAATTCTCTCACCTCAGGAGTATGCAAGAAAACTACTGTTTCACTTACAGCGGCTCCGTCGTCGGATTATTTAAAGAAAAAAAAACAAAATCAAAATTAAGATAGAAAGGAAGGAAAGAATGATTGTTCTTGTGCAGGAAAAATTGATACTGTCAACTTTTTGCCAAAAATATTTTTTTGGAAATTTATTTTTAAGGAAAATTGATACTTTCAACTTTTCTCCAAAAATATTTTTTTGAAACCTTGATTTTCAAGGAAAATTGATACTTTCAACTTTTCCTCACAAATCTTTTTTTTTCTTGAAAATTTATTTCTAAGGAAAATTGATACTTTCAACTTTTTCCTAAAAATATTTTTCAAAAATTTTGATCTTCAAGGAAAATTGATACTTTCGACTTTTTCCCAAAAATATTTTTTTTTGAAAATTTATTTTTTAAGAAAAATTGATACTTTCAACTTTTCCTCAAAAATATTTTTTCTTTGAAACTTTGATTTCCAAGGAAAATTGATACTTTCAACTTTTTCTCAAAATTTTTTTTTTTTTGAAAATTTATTTCTAAGGAAAATTGATACTTTCAACTTTTCCCCAAAAATATTTTTTGGAACCTTGATTTTCAAGGAAAATTGATACTTTCAACTTTTCCTCAAAAATCCTTTTTTTTTAATTTATTTTTATTTAGAAAAAAAATAAAAATAAAAAAATAAAAAGTAAAGAAAAGTAAAACAAAAATAAAAATAAGATAAAGATAAAAAATATTAAATAAATCTAATCTAATAAATAAATAAATAAACAAATTCAAAAAAAAAAAAACCTGGAGCGGCTCGGCTATCGGCTCGACTCGGCTATCGGCTCGGCTCAAGGAAGAGAAACGGCTCGAGGAGGGCGGCTTGGAAGCTCGACTCAGCTCGGCTCGGAGGGGGGCAGGTACGCGCGGGTCAGGAAGCGGGTGACGCTCGGGTCGGGTCGGATCTCGACAAAACGCGCGGATCCTCTGGGTTACTTAAGGCCAAAACGACGTCGTTTTGAACGGGTATAAAAGGTACTTCCCTCTGTTTTTCGGTAGAACCCTTCTCCTCTCTCTCTCTTCTTCCTTTTTCCTCTCCCTTCTCTCTAAAAACTGAAGAACACCAGTGGATTTTTCTTCGGATTCTGAAAAAAGTCACCGGAATCTGGAAATTTCGTCGGAAGTTGGCCGGAAGATCACCGGTTTCTAGGATTCTTCGTCGGAAACTGGGTTGATCACCGAAAACTTCAAGGTTCGTCGGAATTTTCGTCGAAAAATTCAAGCTTCGCCAGAAAATGCAATCGAAATTTGAAATTTTCCAGAAATTCCCAGAAAAAAATCGCCAAAAATTTTAAAAAATTTCTGCTAGCTCCCAGAACACTCTTAAACTTTTCTTAGCTTCCTATACGCCTCCTATTCTCTCAAATCAGTAGCTTTGCTCACTGTTTTCTGTGTGTTCTTCATCTGTTCCAGGAGGTGCCTTTTATATGGATTGATCAGGAGTTCCTGATCAATCCCAATTCCTCCTTGGACGGTGATTCAATCTTTGAATCCAATTGGACTCTTCTGATTGAATTTCCCTCTACAGTGGAATTCTTCAACTTTTAATCTTAGCCCTCCAAAATAAAAATCAAAATAAAAAAATACTAGATAATTAGAAAAGATAAATCAAAAGATATTATAGTATAAAAAAATAAGAAAATAATATCTGATAATCGAGAAAAATCAGATAAAATTGACAGATAATTTAAAAAATAAAAAAAGATAAACCCAAAAATATATTACAAAAAATAATAATAATAATATAATAACAATAAATATATAACTATATACATATAAATCTATTCTAAATAAAAATAAATAAATATTGATATATAAAAAAAAAGACAAGATAAAAAATTCAATTGAACCTTACCCATTTGAGTCAGGTCCAATTGATTTAGGTCTGGACTCAATTAGATATCTACACTATTGAAAATTAAACATCCAAAGAGAATTTAGTTAAATTTCTTTTGCAAATAAGTCTACAATTATGCAGGGATTTTAGAATCTAAATACCCTCTTACTTTTAAAAAATTAATAAAAAATTTCTCAAAACCGACAAATAGGAAAGTACAGACATTTACTTTAATCAATTACAGGTTTGAATTCTTGCTTGTCAATTCTTTTAGTCGGGTACAAGTCCTGTGCAAAAAGATGGCTATACAATTTACAATTCAACGGTCTAAAATAATCAGGGAAAGAATAAGACATGATAATCATTATTAAAAAATAAAAAATAAAACATTTTTTGACTTTTATTACAGAATATATATATATATATATATGTGTGTGTATAGAATACCCTCGGGACTTTAATAATTTGAAAAAGAAACGAAATAAAGTATTTGGGGCGTCGGCAAAGGCATTATTCAAGTCATGATACATGTAATTACTAATTAAACCTCTGAAAAAAAGGCCTGTTAAGATATTAAAAGTAGAACGAACATATTGAGAACAAAAAAAATGAGGTAACTCATCTATGGTTCAAAGGTAAAATTTTATTTAAATTCATAATTTTCAAAGAATAATGAAATCTTTCCCCATTTATACTAATAACGTTATGCAATTTACTTTATTTTTTACAAAAAAAAGTTACAATTTGATAATAAAAAAAAAATTATAAATATAAAAATATAAAATTTAAATTTATTGAATATCACATCTTAAATATAATTATATGAAAAATTGAACTAAAATCTTAATTTAATTTAATTTTTTTAAAAATACGTGAAAAAAAAAATCTAGAATTGAATTGTATAATTAACTAGATACTGAATTTTAGACATCATAACTAGGGAAACTCTAGGAATGACATCCACAAGGGACCCATCACTCCACATACAATCACCACAACTACCACTTCACCAGAAAATCCAGGTCAGCTCCCTTGCATATACAAAGGCCAACCGCACAGAAAAGCCAAGAATACTGTTCATGAACACTCCACCATAAATCTACATTTTCATAAACTTTATAAATATGTTAAGAAATTTGATTTTGGCTAACACATAGAACAATTGTTTTTGTGTATATATCATAATTAAGCATAAGTTTCACTTGATCATTATTTCTCTTTAAAGCTGGCTAAAATGAAAAAAAATGAAAGCTTCAAAATGTAGAATTTGACTTAGTATGGATAGTAAAAATTAGGGTTGAATAAATCTCGAGCTTATTTAAGTTGTTTTATGTAGTGAGCTAACATCTAGCTTTGTGGTTTAAATTTTAGTACCTACAAGTCTACAACATTTTTCTCAATCTACTTTGCATCACAACGATTTTGGAGACTTCTAGACAAATTTAATAAAACAAGGAATTAGTACTAATATTGTTTAATTAATTGTGATTATCACTTAAGAAAACTTAAAATTTTAAAATTAATTAAAACTTTTTAAAAAGATAATTTTTAGGTTTGCAAAAAAAAAAAAAAAGAGTTTTGAAGTACGGTTATGTATGAAAAAGAATTAACCATTGTATGACATCCATTTTAAAAAATAATATCAATTAATCATGTGTTATTTTTTAACCTTAACAAAAAAAGCTTAATTTTTGTATTAAAAAAAAATAATTTCTTTATCTTCCCTTTTTTTATCATAATTTTGTTTTTACTTATTTTTATTTTTCTTTCCAAAATTTATTCAATTAATACACATCACAATCTGATAATTCGAATCAACAATTCAAATGAAGCATAAAATAACAGTCTAACTCATTTGAAAGCAATTGTAAATGAGAAATTAAAAGAAGTATGAAAATTTTGTTGGTTGTCATGCCGTAGATAATTGTCCTCAATCTTTTAAAAATAATAATTGATTTTAAAAAAATAATTAAAAATATAAAAATTTTAATTTTAAATTTATTAAATATTACTTTTTAAATTGTTGTTAATCAGATGCAAATCACATTTGACAGATTGGTAAGGATTCCCTCTACTCCTTTATTTACAAATCCTAATTTTGAAGATTCATGGACCTTTTTTGTTCTAGTACTTCAATTTGAACCCGAAAACTACTCAATATATTCTAAAATTTTTATTGTAAAATTAACCTTTAATAAAATTATTTAAATACTTATTACTCAATTATTTTTTTTTATCTTTCACACCATTTTCTTCTTCTTAGTAAGTTTTGACAATTTATTTTTGAAAAAATAGTTATTCACCAAAAATTGATTTTTGAAATTGAATAAAAATGATTGAAAATTCATTTTCGAAAACTTCTTTAATATATCACAAATGCATTTTCTAAAGTAATTTTTTGTTTTAGTTTCTTTGTTGCATTAGGTATAAGAAGGTAGATTTCAATATTTTGATCACTGTTTGGCATAGAAATATTGGATATACTTTGTCGTGATCTCAAAATGGGTCTCTAATGATTTTTTCGATGTATAAGCTATTTAAATCTAACAATAGAGACCTTTAATCTTTCGACTAGGCAATGTCCATTCAATAAGGTAAGCAAACTATTAGAGGTCCCTACTATCGGATTTATTAGTCTATTGATAACATTGTTAGGGTTAATGTTTCTTACGATGTCAAATTATTGTGCCATGAGCAATGGCTTCCACAAACATATTCAATGCATAGAAAATCTATTTTCAAAAGCTTTTTTTCGAAAGCTTTTAAAGGCTTTTGAAAATGAATGTCCGAAAACCATTAAGAAATTTCAAAAATCCACTTCCTAAAGTTTTTAAAGGTTTTTGAAAATGGATGTCTAGAAGCCTATAAGGGATACGAAAAATGAATTTCCTAAAGTTTTTAAACGATTCTGGATATCCATTTCCAAAAACTTTCAATAATTTTTGGAATATTTGAATTACAATCCAAAACTTAAAATTTTAAATATTATGAAACTAAATACAAAATCAAATAAAAAAGTAAAAAAAACAAATGATTTATCTTTAATTCTAAGCTATCTAATGTCAAATGAGTGATTGAGGCTTAATTTGAAACTTAATCCTTTAAGGTTTTTAAGGTTTTCGGTTGGAAGAGAAGAGATAGAGAGAAGAGATAAGGTGTTTGGGTTTTAGTAAATTTGTGTTTTGGATTTAGAGTATATTAAGTAAAAAATTAGATATTAATAGTAATGAGATGTATTGAAAAGAAGTTGGGTTGCAATAGTAAATCTCCTTTTGTTCATGTACATCTTATTTATTATTTTTATTATTTTTTTTTTTGGAGGAGAATAATTAACTACATGTTAATTTTTTTTAGTAATAATACTGGTTGCCATTTGTAAAAGTCCATCAGCCAAATAAAACTTTAGAAAGTCCAAATAAGAACTCTCTTTGGACAAAGCCAAAAACAAAAGGAAAACAGATACAGTCAGACTAATTAATTAGATATATATTTATATATCATTGTAGACATCCAATTTGGTCCAAGCCTGGATCAATTGGACCTGATCCAAATGTGTAAGCCCAATTTAGCTTTTATTTTGAAATTTTATATTATTTTTATTTTTATTTTATATTTTTTTCCTTTGTATTTTATGTATTTATTATTTATTTATTTATTATTACTATGTATTAATATATGTATATCTTTATTTATTTATTTATTTTTGTTAATATTTATATATGTATTTTATTTATCTAGTTTATATTTATTATTATATTATAATTTATTTATTATTATTATTTTTATTTTTATTTATCTTGTAATATTTTTTATTTATCTTATTATTATTTTTTAATTATTTGTTATTTTTTTATTCATTTATCTGATTTTTTTGTTTATCTGATTTCTTTTTTTTTCTCTTTTTTTGGGTTGAGATTGAAGACTTTGAAGAATCCTACCATGAATAGGGATTCAATTAGAATCCATATTATATTCAAAGATTGAATCTCCATCCAAAAAGGAATAGAGATTGATCAGAAATTTTTCTGATCAATCCCTATAAATAGGTACTGGAACCAAAGGAAGAACACACAGAAAAACAGTGAGAAAAAAAAGCTACTGATTGAGAGAAAAGGGCGTATAGAAGATTTTTGAAGGCTAAGAAAAGGTTTAGAAGTGTTAGAACAGCTATAGGAATCGAAAAAAAATTTGTAAAGATTTTTGGCGAAAATTTTTTCTGAAAATTTCTGGAAAATTTCTAGATTCCGGTGATTTTTCCGACGAAAGTTGAATTTTTCGACGATAATTTCGGCAAAGTTTGAAGTTTCCGACTAGTTGCCCAGTTTTCGGTGAAGATTCCCAGAAAACCGACTAACTTTCTGATGAACTTTCGACGAAAAACCTAGATTCCGACAAAAAATATTCTCTCTTCGGTCGTTTTAGAGAGAAGGGAGAGAAAAGGAAGGAAGAGAGTGAGAGGGAAGAAGGTTTCTGTCAAAAAAATAAAGGAAACAGCCTTATATACCCTCTCAAAACGACGTCGTTTTTGCGTTAAATAACCCAGAAGATCCGCGCGTTTTGTCAAGATCCGACCCGACCCGAGCGTCGATCCGCACGTGTTCTGCCTCCCCGAGCCATTAGCCGAGCAGAGTCGAGCCGACGTCCTGAGTCGTTTCTCTTCCTTGAGCTGAGCCGTACTCCGAGCTGTACTCCGAGCCGCTCCAGGTTTTTTTTTATATTTATTTATTTTTTTATTTATTAAATTAGGATTATTTAATGTTCTTTTATCTTTATTTTATTTTTATTTTTGTTTTACTTTTTTTTAATTTTCACATTTATTTTGTTTTATTATTTTATTTTCTTTAAATAAAACCTAAAAAAAATATTTTTTGGGAAAAGTTGAAAGTATCAATTTTTCTTAAAAATAAATTTTGAAAAAAAATTTTTGAGAAAAAGTTAAAAGTATCAATTTTTTTCAAAAATCAAAGAATCCAAAAAAAAAAAAATTTTTGAGAAAAATTGAAAGTATCAATTTTCCTCGAAAATCAAAGTTTCCAAAAAATATTTTTGAGGAAAAATTGAAAGTATCAATTTTTCTTAAAACTAAATTTTCAAAAAAAATATTTTTGGGAAAAAGTTGAAAGTATCAATTTTTCTTAAAAATAAATTTTCAAAAAAGGTTTTTGAGGAAAAGTTGAAAGTATCAATTTTTTTTAAAAATAAATTTTTCCAAAAAATACTTTTGGAGAAAAGTTGAATGTATCAATTTTCCTTAAAAATAAATTTTCAAAAAAGGTTTTTTTTTTAGGAAAAATTGAAAGTATTAATTTTCCTCGAAAATCAAAGTTTTCAAAAAATATTTTTGGAGAAAAGTTGAAAGTATCAATTTTTCTTAAAAATAAATTTTCAAAAAAGGTTTTTTTTGAAGAAAAGTTGAAAGTATCAATTTTTCTCGAAAATCAAAGTTTCCAAAAAATATTTTTGGGAAAAAGTTGAAAGTATCAATTTTTCTTAAAAATAAATTTTCAAAAAAAGGTTTTTTTGAGAAAAAGTTGAAAGTATCAATTTTCCTTAAAAATAAATTTTCTAAAAAATATTTTTGAAAAAAAGTTGAAAGTATCAATTTTTCTTAAAAATAAATTTTCAAAAAAATAAATTTTTGAGGAAAAGTTGAAAGTATCAATTTTGCTCGAAATTAAAATTTCAAAAGAATATTTTTGAGAAAAAGTTGAAAGTATCAATTTTTCTTGCACAAAAACAATCATTCTTTTCTTCCTTTTTATTTTTTTTAATGTTAAATAATCCGACGATGGAGTCTCTGCAAGTGAAACAGTAGTTTTTCTTGCATACTCTTGAGGTGAGAAAATTTTTTCAATTTTTTACTAAAAGTATTAGAGTCAATTGAGAATAATTTTCAATAATTAATTACTTGATAAAATTTTAAGGCTCATTGGATAACACAAATTTAAGCTGGTACCATCTTTTGATGGGCATTGTGAGGGTGCTATAACCTTCCTCACACGTAATCGAACTCTCGAACCCTGTTCTGGTTAGTAGACCTGAACCTATTCTTTTAGGGATCCTTAAACTTAGGTGTTTCCTAAAAAGACAGATTTCTTAGGTGGCCAATCGCACCTAGATAAAAAAGATTGGTGACGACTCCTAAAAGTCAATGTCTAGCAATAGATCCTTGGATCTAGACGTTATGACAATCATAAGATTTGCATAAAATGTTAAGTTGTTAATTTTGATTATTAGAGTTCAATTATGATAATTTCGAGTAAAAAAAATAAGAAGGAATTCTCCTTTATCCTTCTGTTCATCTCGTTGATATTTTTACTAATTTTTACTACATATTAAAAAATTAATCTACCAATATGATATTGATTTAACGGCAAGTACAAGGTCTTAAAATGGGATTTTGATTTAAATCTCACTTTGTGTGAATTTGATTAAATTTTATTATATTTGTTTAATTTTATTCTAATTTATTCATTGATTATTCAGTAATATTATATATAAATATAATATGTTATTATTATTATAATTTTTATTGTACTTATAATTTCAAATTTTAATCTTTTTTTAAAGGTTTCAAGCTTTTCTAGAAAAATAAAAAGAGATATATTCAAGGCATTTACTTTCAATTTATCATTCAAAAGTGGTAATTTCAACTAAAACCTTTTCAGTATATATAAGATGTTTCAATTTAGGCTTCATCAATGCTTAAGAATATTCTGAAACTTATGACATTTTTTCAATAAGATGTTTACAATAAAGGATTTGACATTTTCCCAATCTATCTCATGAAAAAAAAAGAAAGAGAGAAGAAGGGAGAAAAGAAATTAAAATTATGAAATATCAAACTAAACACCATAAAAAAATTGGATTAGACAGTTTGGTTAGGTGTTGAATGTGGGAGTCTTTCAATTCTATTGCAACCAAAGGTCCACTTTGCGGGTTTCAAATCCCATTCCTTTGCCTTTATTGGAAGGAAATGGTGCTGGTCACTGACACTTCCGAATCTCTAACTACTACTTGAAACTTGACATTCAATCATTAAAAAAGTAAAAAATTCCATGCACATTTAGGGACCAAAGCAACTGATTTCTTTCTTTTCTTTAATAACTTATTTTCAAATCCAAAAAAATTTAGTTGTAAGATTTAAATTCCATTTCTGCTATCAGCCATTCATTTTAGGGTACACTTGAACCTGAAATAATGTAATTTCTCTCACTTAAACTCAAACATTTTTCATCAAAAAATGGTCTTTATATATAATAATTTTATTTATTCAAAAGGAACTGAATTTTATTTAACCATATTTTGATAATGTTTTATAAATTAAAAAAATAATATTAAAAATTAAGTACTGAAGTTTTAGTAATAAAAATTTTAAATTCTTAGATATGACTTTTGGACCAAATAAATTAGGTCAATTTTTTATTGTTATTAACCTAATGGTTATTGTCATAAGCCTAAATAGTAATCTATAACCGATAGTTTTTTATAATCTATTTACTAGTAAGGGTGAGAAAATTTTGAAAAAATCAAAAATTGATTCAAAATCGTAGTGCTCGGTTCAATTCGGACCTTTTTTTTTTAGTTTGGATTAAGTTTGGATATTAAATATATATATATATATATATATTATGTTCAAATCAAAAAGTGAAAAATTAAAAAAAAATCAAACCGAATTATATATTTTTATTAATTTTTATATATTTTAAAGTTTTATAAAATAATAATAATTATTTATATATAAATCTATTTAAATATATTAAATTTATATTAAAATTGTCATGCCCTAATCTTGAAAATTTAGGATATAACAAAATCGCATATTTATGAGAGAAATCCCACAAGCATGCAAGGCAATATATATGATACTAATCAAACTTCAAAATACCTTATTAATTCATAATCAAACTCCAAAGGGTCTTCAAAAGTTATAGTTTACAAAATCAAATCTCTAAAATTAACATGTTACACTTGATCAAAAAATACAACAATATTCTAGTTTTATTACATCAAGATACTCACATTACAAGCTATATGATGACAAAAGATAGATGAAGTCTTGCAACATAATCTCTTGTCAAAACTAAGTTTTGAAAATGTAAATATCGAAATTTGAAAGTAAAAAAAAATTAAAAGAACGAGTACAATGATTCAACAAGTAACCGATATCCCCTTAATTGAATTGAGTATGCTACAAAATATTTAGACCAAAACATTATCTAAATGATTTGAATATATTTTGGGTAATTTTTATTCACAAAAATATTTTCACAAACTATATTCTCAAAATCAAATTATCATATTATAAAGCGAAATAAAATATCACAAAATTATAAATTTAATTACTCTCGTAATATACTACAACTACACTTAACTCTTGTGGCAAATGTTAGAATCATAATTACCTTTTTATTGTAATGGGACAAAAGTATATCAAAAGCAACTAGTGTTGCACTGAACAAAACAAAATCACAATTTTCCTTTTAGTGTAATGGGACAAAAATATATCATCGATGACATAGTAAAACAAAAACTACTATTTTTAACTTGTGGCATAGTCCAAAACCAATTTCTAGATCACAAAACACATACCGACATAGCTAGCATTTAAACCCATTGGTAGAGTTAGAATATAGACATATTAGGAGATAAACTAATAATATATTTTTAGATTACCTAACATAGACAAAATCAATATTCATATACTTTTTCATAACATAATTCGTACATAATAAATTTTGTGCATTATTTGAAAGCAAAATTTCATATTTAGAAAATCGATGGATATATCAATATATTATTATGAGATCATAGTTGACAATCAAAGAAACAACAAAATCATATCTAAATTCATAACAAAGAAATCCTATATATACATTTTGTATGCTTAATCCGATTTGCAAAACAAATGAATAAAATAATATACATTATATATATAAACACCAAACATACTGAGGCTAATTTGTAAAGAATAAAAAATCGAAAGGATATCAAGCCACATACTTGGACTCACTAAAGACCGAAACCAAAGAACAAAACATTTAGAATCACTCATAACCTATTAATCCAACAATATTGGAGTCATAAACCAAAACTTATCTATTATCAAAGTAATGACATGGCTTTTTCGGTGGCAATTCTATGATATGAATAGTGTAGCAACCTTTTTCATTAATTAAGCCACTTACTTGAACTCATTAAAGACCGAAGCCAAAGAACAAAACATTCAAAATCACTCCTAACCTATTAATCCAACAATATTGGAGTCATAAACCAAAACTTATCTATTATCAAAGTAATGACATGGCTTTTTTGGTGGACATTCTATGGTATGAATAGTGTAGCAACCTTTTTCATTAATTAAAGTAATTCTAAAAATATTTTTTAGTAAAAAGGATTTTAGTTTATAATTTTAAAAGAATACTAAAATACCCACAAATTGAAATAATAGGCTAAAGACAAAATCAATGTCGAACATAGTATTTGGATGAATAAATCATAACAGTACTTTAAATTTAGCTTTGTAAAACTTCCAAAGAAAAATAAAATTTATTTGTAAATTAACAACTTAAAGATACACTTACAAAATATATTAATTCATGCAAAAATTGAATAAAATTTATACAATCAGAATTTATATTGTTTACAATAAATTAGATCAATTATTAGGCAAAAATCATTTTCAAAATAATTTAAAACTATTTTTTATAAATTGTTGAAATTAAGGATTTTCAGTCATATATTTTATTTTAAGCACTTATATCTAATACGTTATATTAAATCCAAAGGTGAAGCCAATACTAATTCAAAATTTATATGTAATACTAGAACTTATAATTTTGTTTCACTTAAAAAGACATTATAAATCATAAGTTTCAAAGGCCTAAAGTTTGAAAATCATTACAAAAATGCCCAAAATTTTTGTGTTTCATAACTATTTGGCTATCTTCAGGATTTTGATTTTTTTAGCACAAAAATCCTCTTACAAAGTCATTTATACCAAAATCAAGATCATATTTCATACTACAAAAAACCCCCAAAGAATAGACCAAAAAGTTTATTGAAAAATAGAGTTTTGGCAACCTAAAGTTGGGTTGTCATAATTGTTAAATACTAATTTTTTTCAACTTTAAAAAATCAATAACTTTTAAAATGTGCAAACAAATCCATTGAAAAGGTCTTGAAGAGAACTTTTCATAGGTACCAAATATGCCACTGGAAAACCATCAAAAGATTATTGGAAAAAATAAAAAGATTAAAACTAAGTTTTAAGTTTGTAGGAAAATTGTACAAAATTCAAAAGTTTGAAAGGATTGTATTTAATCTTACTATATTTTGCAAAATCTAAAACCCCAAGTTTAAAAATGGAATAACTCCCTTTCCCTCAAATTTTTTTTTCTGTTTCTCTTTTCTTTTTTTATGGATTTCAAGAGAGAAATATATATATATATATATATATATATATATATAACCAAGTTTTTGGAAAATCAGATTTTGACCCCTTAAAACTTTTACTATTCATATTAGTCCTTATCAAAATAAATTTAAATAGTTTAGTCCTTCAAGCAATTTCATCTGATAATATACCAAAATAAAACAATAATAGTAAAATATAATATAATATAATATACTTTTTCATTTGATAATATACCAAAATAAAACAATAGTAGTAAAATATAATATAATATAATATACTTTTTATAAAATAAAAATAAAAATAACATAACAAGGATTTTAGGAAAGGTATTACAAAAATAATATATAAAAACAAAAAATTAAATTTTAAAAATCTATAAATCTAACCTGTAAAATTTAGTTCGATTTGGATTGGATCATATGAAATATTCATTTGGATTTGGATTGGATTTTAAAAGTTCATAATACTATCAATTTTTTGTAAAAATAAACCAAATTCAATTCAATTTGATTCGATTCAAACTGTTATCACTATTATTTACATAGTATTTAGCCTAAATAATAATCTATAGTTTATTGCCTTCGAAATAGTTTTTTCATTTTTTAACTTATTGGTTTTAACTTTTGGCTCAAAAACTAACTTATAATCTATAGCCTTTGATCCAACTTTTTCATTTTGTTAATCTATTGACTATGGCCTTTGGCTCAAATACTAACATATAGCTTAGATCCTTTGACCTAACTTTTTCTTTTTATTAATATTTGACGATAACTTTTAGTATAAATAGTAACCTATAACTTATATCTTTTGGTCTAATTTTTTTTATTAAAATATTAGTTATAACTTTTGGTCTAAATATTAATCTATAATTTTTTTCTCAAGTTTTTCTAATTAACCATATTTATTATAGTCTTTGGCCAAAATATTAACATATAGCATATAACTTTTGACCCAAGTTTTTCTTTCTATTAACTTATTTACTATAAATAACTTATAACTTATATATTTTAACACAACTTTTTCATTTTGCTAACCTATTAGCTATAGTTTTAGGTCCAAATAATAATTTATAGCCTTTGGTTTTGTTTTTTTAATTTTATTAAGCAATTAGTTATAGCAATTGACCAGATAATAACCTATAGCATGTAGTATTGGGATCGACTTATTATTTCTATTAACCTTTAGGCTATAGTATTTAACCCAAAATAATAACTTATAATCTATAACTTTTGACCTAACTTTTTCTTATTAATAACTTATTGGTTATACCCTGCCTAAATATTAACTTATAGCATATAGACTTCGGCTCAACTTTTTCTATTTATAAACATATTAATTATAACCTTTAACATAAAGAGTAACTTGTCAATCAACTTTTTCATTGTACTAACCTATTGGTTATTACTTGTAGCCTAAATATTAACATATAACTTATATCATTTTACTTAATTTTTTCTTTTTACTAACTTATTATCTATTGCATTAGGCCTAAATACTAACCAATATCTATAGCATCGGGCTTTTCTTATGGTTAAATAGAAAAATGACCTTTGTATACATTTTCTGTCAATTTAGTATCTAAAGAAATAAAATTATTAGTTTTTTACTCTAACTTTCATTCAATTATCCACTTTGGTATCTAAGCTAACACCGTCAATCAACTTACTGATGTGGCATGAATATCCAATAAAATACTGACGTATGTCAAAAAAGTTAAATTAACATCACATTATAAATTACCATTTTAACATTAAAAGAAACTTTCAAAAAAATTTAAAAAAATTCTAAAATTTTTTTAAAAAATCTAAAATATTTTTAAAAATTATAAAATCTTTAAAAACAAAATATTTTTTAAAAATTAAAGAAGTTATGAAATTTTAAAATTCCAAAAAAATCTCAATATTTTAATAAAAATCCCTAAAAAAATCTAAAAATTTTAATAAAAACAAAGTTTTCTTAAATTTAAAAAATCACAAAATCTTAAAAAATTGAAAAAAAAAATCTAAAATTTTAAGAGAGTTGTAAAATTTTTTTAAAAATTTTGAAAATTTTCATTTCTTTATTCTTACAATTTTAAATTTTTTATATATTTTTTGAATTTTTCATAATTTTTTGAATTCTTTGGGTTTTTTATTAAGATTTTAAGGTTTTTTTTTTTAATTTTTATAGCTTTTTAAAATTTTAGGATGTTTTAGATTTTTGAAAATTTTTAATTTTTAAAATATTATAAAAGTTTGCCAAGTTAAAATTCAGATTTTTTAATTTTTAAAAAATTTCAAAAAAAAATTAGATATTTTAACTTTCAATTTTTAAAAGTTTGTATCATTTTTTTTAATTTAAAGAAAATTTTATTTTATTAAAAAAAAATTTTTGAATTTTTTTTTATTTTTTTGGATTTTTATAGTAAAAATTTTAGATATTTTTAATTTTTTAAAATTTCAAAAAATTTTAATTTTTATAATTTTTTAAAATATTTCAAATTTTTTATAAATTTTTAAAATTTTTTGAAATTTTTTTTTAAATATTGATGCGACAATTGATGATGTGATATTTATTGGGCTTTTTTTTTACATATGTATCATCTTATTAGATGTTTATGTCACATTAGTAAGTTGACTAATTGTGTCAATTCGAAGTACTAAAATAGATGACAAAATGAAAATCGAAGTACTAATCTAAAAATTTTATTTTTTTTGGTATTAAATTGACAAAAAATATATGGTATAAATATTTAACTATTTTCTATTATTAACCTAAGGCTATAGCGTTTTTCTCAAATACTAACTTATATCACATGACTTTTGACCAAACTTTTTCTTGTTATTCAATTATTGTCTATAGCCTTTGCCTAAATGGTAATTTATAACCTAGTTCAATTTTTTCTTTTTACAAACTTATTAGACTACAGACATAAGCACAAATAGTGACATATAACATATAACATTTGGCTTAACTTTTTCATTTTTTTTTAATTTATTGATTATAACCTTTATAAAATACTAACATATATAGCCTATAGTCTTTGATCCAATTTTTTTCATTTTATTAACCAATTAGCAATAGTTTTTACCTCCAAATACTAACTTATAACTTATAGTTATTGGTTTTATTATTTATTGGTTAAAGTTTTTGGCTCAAATATTAACCTAGAATTGATTGTATCTAGCCCAACCTTTTTTTTTTTTTTTTTACTAATCTATTGGCTATTTCCTTAGGCCAAATAGTAATTTATAACTTATAGCTTTTGGTACAACTTTTTCTTTATTATTAACCCATTAGTTATAGCTTTTATCCCAAATTCTAACTTATATTATATAGTTTTTTATCCAACTTATTTTTTTCTTAATTTAATGGTTATATCCTTTAGCCAAAATAATAAGTTATATTTTATAGCTTTTGGCCCAACTTTTTCTTTTTATTAACCTAGTTGTTATAATTTTTGACTCAAATGCTAACATATAACTTGTAGTTTTTGGCTCAATTTTTTTTTATTAACCTATTGTCTTAGTATTTGGCTCAACTTTTTTATTTTATTAACTCATTGACTATCACTATTGGCCTAAATCTTAACATATAGCCTATAGGATTTGGCTCACATTTTTTTTTTACTAGCTTATTAGTTATTGCCTTAAACTCAAATAGTAAGCTACAGTTTATAACCTTTACCGTAACTTTTTCTTTTATTAAGTTATTAGCTATGGCTTTTAACCCAGATAAAAACTTATAACTTATAGTCTTGGTATAGCTTTTCTTTTTATTAAATTATTTGTTATAGACTTTGGCCCAAATAATAACTTATAACTTATAATTTTTAGCTCAAAATTTTTTTTTATTAATCTTTTAGCTTTAACATTTGGCTAAAACAATAACATATAATTTATAATCTATAGTCTTTGGCCCATATATTAACCTATAACTTTTAATTTTGGCCAAAATTTTTTCTTTTTACTAACCTATTTGCTATAACATTAGGCTCAAAAACTAACATATAACCTATAACTTTTGGTTTAACTTTTTGTTTTTGGTAATTAATTAGTTATAACCTTATACCCAAATAGTAACCTATAACCTATACTTTATTTTTTATTTTTTTAACTTATTGACTATATATTTTGACCAAATACTAACTTATAACCTATAACTTTTGACCCACTCTTTCATTTCATTAACCTATTTGCTATACTGTTTGGCTTTGACTTGTACCCTATAGCATTTTATCAAATTTTTTATTTTTATTAATTTATTAGCTATAGCTTTTGACCTAAAGTTTATTTTATTAACCAATTGGCTATAATCATTTCCCAAATTACTAACTTATTACGTATAGTTTTTGGCCTATATTTTTTTTATTAACCTATAATCTTTGGGCAAAATAACAATCTATAGCATATAACTTTTGTCCTAATTTTTTGTTTTATTAACTTATTGATTATAGTTTTTAGTCAAAAGTCAAATAATAACTTATAATCTATGACTTTTAGCATAATTTCTAATTTATTAGTTTTAGCTTTTGACTCAAATACTAACATACGAGATATAGACTTTGGTCAAAAAATTTTTTTATTTTATTAACATATTGATTATAATATTTGTCTCAAATACTAATTTATAGCTCATAACCCTTGTTACAATTTTTTTCTTTTTATTCACTTATCGACTATAGTATTTTGGTAAAATATTAATTTTTAACCTATAATATTTAGTTTAACTTTTTTTAATTAATTTATTGATTAGAGTTTTAGGTCCAAATAATAATCTATAACCTATAACCTTTGTTATTAGGTGAAAATTATTTGATATACTATTGAAAATTAAACATGCAAAGAGAATTTAATTAAATTTCTTTTGCAAATAAGTCTACAATTATGCAGGAATTTTAGAATCTAAATACCCTTTTACTTTTAAAAAATTAATAAAAATTTTCTCAAAACAGACAAATAGGAAAATACAGACACTTACTTTAATCAATTACAGGTTTGAATTCTTGCTTGTCAATACTTTTAGTCGGTACAAGTCCTATGCAAAAAGATTGCTATATAATTTACAATTCAACGGTCTAAAATAATCAGGGAAAGAATAAGACATGATAATCATTATTAAAAAAAAAAACAAAATAAAACATTTTTTTATTTTTGTTACAGAACAAATATATATATAGTGATAACAACCGGTCGGATCGGGATAAATTTTTATTCGTTTCAAATTTTATCCGATTTTAAACATATAAAACTCGTACTCGTATCCGATTCGATAAATTTTTTTATTTTTAATACCCGAACTCGATCCGATATTATATAAAATCAAATCCGATCCGATCCAAAATTAATAAAATATTATTTTAAATATAAATATAAAATTATATATATATAAATATATAAAATTAAATAAATAATTAAAAAATAATTTATATCGGGTCGGGTCGGGTTTGCCTAAAACCCGACCTCGACCCGAACCCGAACCCGAACCCAAAATTTTTTTTTTTATCATATCCAATCCGATACCCGATTTTTTTTAAAAAAAATTAACCCTAAAAAATCGGATCGGATCGAAACCTGTCGATTTCGGGTATTTTTATTTTATATATATATATATATATATGTGTGTGTATAGAATACCCTCGGGACTTTAATAATTTAAAAAAGAAACGAAATAAAATACTTGGGGCGTCGGCGATGGCATTATTCAAGTCGTGATACATGTAATTACTAATTAAACCTCTGAAAAAAAGGCCTGTTAAGATATTAAAAGTAGAACGAATATATTGAAAACAAAAAAAATGAGGTAAATCCTCTAAGGTTCAAAGGTAAAATTTTATTTAAATTCATAATTTTCAAAGTGTAATGAAATCTTTCCCCATTTATACTAATAACGTTATGTAATTTACTTTATTTTTTACAAAAAAAAGTCACAATTTGATAGTAAAAAAAATTATAAATATAAAAATACAAAATCTAAATTTATTGAATATCACATCTTAAATATAATTATATAAAATTGAACTAAAGTCTTAATTTAATTTAATTTTTTAAAAAATATGTGAAAAAAAAAATCTGGAATTGAATTGTATAATTAAATAGATACTTAGACATCATAACTAGGGAAACTCTAGGAATGACATCCGTAAGGGACCCATCACTCCACATACAATCACCACAACTACTACTTCACCAGAAAATCCCCAGGTCAGTTCCCTTGCATATACAAAGGCCAACCGCACAGAAAAGCAAGAATACTGTTCATGAACACTCCACCATAAATCTACATTTTCATAAACTTTATATATATGTTAAGAAATTTGATTTTGGCTAACACATAGAACAATTGTTTTTGCGTATATTTCATAATTAAGCATAAGTTTCACTTTATCATTATTTCTCTTTAAAACTGGCTAAAATGAAAAAAAATGAAAGCTTCAAAATGTAGAATTTGACTTAGTATGGATAGTAAAAATTAGGGTTGAATAAATCTCGAGCTTATTTAAGTTGTTTTATGTAGTGAGCTAACATCTAGCTTTGTGGTTTAAATTTTAGTACCTACAAATCTACAACATTTTTCTCAATCTGCTTTGCGTCACAACGATTTTGGAGACTTCTAGACAAATTTAATAAAACAAGGAACTAGTACTAATATTGTTTAATTAACTGTGATTATCACTTAAGAAAACTTAAAATTTTAAAATTAATTAAAACTTTTTAAAAAGATAATTTTTAGATTTGTAAAAATAAAAATTTAAGTTTTGAAATACGGTTATGTATGAAGAAGAATTAGCCCTTGTATGACATCCATTTTAAAAAATAATACCAATTAATCATTGTTATTTTTTAACCTTAAAAAAAAAAAGCTTAATTTTTGTATTAAAAAAAAAATCTTTATCTTCCCTTTTTTCTATCATAATTTTGTTTTTACTTATTTTTATTTTTCTTTCCAAAATTTTCTCTTTTTCTTTTTAATAAACTATTATTTCATTTTTATTTGAAAAAAATATATTGAAATCTTATTATTGAAAAATTCTCAAAATATTTCAGTACATTGATAACATTAAAATAAATTTTTTCACTTAAAAATTTTTTAAAAATCACTATTCAAATTTTCTTATAATCTCACCCTCAGAAACTCATATTTTTAGTTAATTAATGCAAGTAATATTCATTCATTATTATATATAATTCTTTTTTTTTTTTAAAAGACTCAATTTTTTTTTCCTTCAATTTTTTAATTAAAAATATGTAAATAAAATTTTTTGTATTAAATATCTTTCTAAATACTCTGATATCTTGATAATATTTTAAAAAAATATTCTTATCAAGATATTTTTAAAGAGCCACTATTTGAATTTCATTAATATCCCATTATTGAAGAATTTTATTTTTTTATTTTAAAAATTTTTTTTAACTCTTCTTCTTTCTTTTTAAAATATATATTTATTTAAAATTATAAAATTTAAATTTAAATAAAAAAATAAATAAATAACTTAACAAAAATATATAAAAAAATAAAAAAAAATCCTAAAAAGATCAGTCAAAATCGATCACCGGTTTGAAATAATTCATTATCGATTTGAACGGTTTAACATGGTTCAGCTGATCGTTTTTAAGCAGTTTGGAGCGGTTTGATTGGACCAATCCAAGTCTGGCCAACAACAACAATTATTATTGGAATAATCAGCAGTGTTGGTTATTAATAAAATATTGAATATTTAATTTTAATAATTAGTGTTTACTTTTCTTAAATTTAAGTATAAAAAATTAATATAAGATTAATAAAATAATTTTAATTTTTATGTATTAATTCATCTTTATTTTGGAAAGTAAAAAGGGTTTATCTTTTAATTCTAGGTTCTATATTTCAAAATTTTATTTTTTAATTAATAAGTATTTATAAACATGGATTTAGGTTTTCATTTGGATGAAAGCAATGCATTAACACTCAAAATAGCACTTGATTTTTAAAAATAATTATAAATATTACAATTTTAATTTTAATTTTAATTTTATTAGATATTATTTTTTAAAGATATTTGCACGTACATATTGTTAATAAGATGCAATTTAACATTTGAAGGTTCTGTAAAATTCCCTATTCCCCTCTATACAAATCCTAAATTTGAAGATTTATGACTTTAAGCCAAAAATAAAAGGGAAAAAATACAACTTGATTAATTAATTAATTAAATATATATTGAAAAAGTATTTAGCCAAAAGAAAGATAACCCATTATGCATTTTTTATCATATCTTATAATGATTAATTACGTATGATCTGATGATAAACTATTAAATTTTAATTTTAATTATTTTCAATCATAATAATATTAAGTATTAAAAAAAAATGCGAAGGAACTTATTTTTACCCTTTTATTTAACCCATTGATATATTTATTAATATTTACTATATATTAAAAATTAATGCTCTCTTTTTTTAAAAATGTTTTAGGCTTTTCTAGAAAAAATAGAGATATTATTAAATTATTTACTTTCAATTTATCATTCAAAAGTGGTAATTTCAACTAAAACCTTATTAATAATAAGATGTTTCCAAGTAGACTTCATCAAATGGCTAAGAATATTTTGAAACTACAAGGATTTGACATTTTTCAATTTGTCTCGTGAGAGAGAGGTATTAAATATTTAATTTAAAATTAATTGATAGTAAATAAAATAATTTAATTTAAATATAAAATTATAAAAAAATTTAATATTTATTAGATGTAAGATAACGGATTTCAACAAAAAAAGAAAAGAGAAAAAAATTAAAACTTATGAAAATATCAAACTAAACACCATAAAAAAAAAATTGGATTAGACAATTTGGTTAGGTGTGGGATGTGGGAGTCCTTCAATTGCATTGCAGCCAAATGTCCACTTTGTGGGTTTCAAATCCTATTCCTTGACTTCATTGGAAGGAAGTGGTGGTGCTGGTCACTGACTTCCAAATCTCCAACGACTACTTGAAACTTGACAATCATGACAGAAATAACAAAATCCGATGCACATTTAGGGACCACAGCAACTGATTTTTCTTTAATAACTTATTATGAAATCCAAAAAATTTTACTTCATTTATAAAATTTAAATTAATTTAATTTTAATTATCAATAATATTTTCATTAATTTATAAATTTAATTCAAATTTTCATTGAGACATACGATATGCTTTAATCTAAAAATAAGATAACATCTTCACCTAATTTTTTTTTATTAAAAAATTTCATACATAACAATTTTATTTATTCAAAAAGATGAAAATGATTAAAAACCTACTTTATCATAGTTTGGTGTTGTTTTATAAACTAAAAATATAATATTAAAAATTAAGTATTGAAGTTTTAATAAAAAAATTTAAATTGTTCTTTTTATGTAAAAATTGTTCAATAGACTATAAAAAATCAGACAAGGAAAGAGAAATCGATTAAACATCTTTTGAAAATATGTATACGACTGTGCAGAGATTTAAAATCTAAGTAATTAAAGCTTTTCTCTTTTACATTTTTAAAAATTAATAAAAAATTTCTCAAAACAGACAAATAGGAAATTACGTATATTTAGTTTAATCAATTATTACTTTGAATTCTGCCATGTCCATAATTTTGTCGGCCCAAGTCCTGCTTAAAAAGATAAGTACGTAATTTATAACTCAACGGTCTAAAACGAACGGGGAAAGAATAAGATATGATATTCATTATTAATAAAAAACAAAATAAACATATTTTGACTTTTATTGCATCTAGATTTGGTAATATGAATTTTTATGTTGTATTTGATATTTATAATAATATAAATTATTAAAATATGAATATAATATAAATCATAAATTATATTTAATTCATAAATAAAAATATAATATATTTATTATATATTATATGTAATACGATATGATTAATATATATGAATAATATTAATTTATATAAATAAATAAATATAACATTGATATACACGATTAGATAATAGATACATATCATAAAACATCATACTCAATTCAGGATATTCTAACCTATTAGCTTTAAAGTATTCAAAAAATAATAATAATAATTTATAAGTTATATTTTAATAATATCGTATCATGTAATATAGAATAAATTATTTAATTTTTATTATTATTATACATATTATGTAGAATATGTATTATTTTTAATCTCTTATTTTAACTCTTATAATTTAATATAATTACATATCATGATTTATGTTATTAAGATGATTATATAATTTCTTATAATTATAAATATTATTTATTATCATTATAGTATATTATTGTATATTTATATGATTTGGATTTACTTTGCTTTATTAATGAATATATTATTAGATGTTACTTGTTATTAATTATTAAAAGTATATTTATCTTTCTAAATTCTTTTAGTAATTAAAAATTATTTTTTAATCTTATTATAAAAAGTTACAAAGAACAATATATATTTAATATATTAAAATTTATATATTATACATACATTACTAATATAAAAAATACTTACATATTTAAAAAACATAAAAAAATTTATACCCATTTAATATGCATTTAACATATATTATATATATTTAAATTTTAACATGTATAACACTAATATAACAATTATAAATGTATATATAACTATATTAATTTTTAACATCAAATCCAAAATGATGAACTACTAAAGATTAAAGAATAAAATCAAAATGTATTGTAAAAATATTACTATTTATATTATTAATACAAAACTAATTTTATAATAATTATTAAATTGATATCATAATTAAATGTTTAAAATAATTTTTTTATATTTATATTAAATTAAAATAATTATAAAAAATATGTTAAATGTATTTTTGTGTAGAGTCATGTGTCAAACATGTTTTCGTATAATATATTTTATTTAAACGTATTTTTTGTGTCTTATATGTGTTTAGATATATTAATACATATAAGACACGAATTGTGTGATATCAAAATTCATGTCAATATAAATAAATATAAAACATATTTTTTAAAACATATATATGATTTTTTATATTATTTTTATATCATATAATCGTGTTGTATCTAAAATTATTATATCTAATTACAAGACAAATATATATGTATAGAATACCCTCCTGACTTTAATAATTTACAAAAGAAATTAAAGCACCATATGAAATAAAATACTTGGGCCGTGGGCAATGGCATTATTCAAGTCATGATCCACGGAATTACTAATTAAACCTAAAAAAAAAGGCCCGTCAAGATATTAAAAGTGGAACAACATATTGAAAACAAAAAATGAGATAAATCCTCTATGGTTCAAAAGTAAAATTTATTTAAATTCATAATTTTCAAAGTACAATGAAATATTTCCCATTTATGCAAATAACTTTATGCAATTTATTTTTTAAAAAAATCATAATTTAAAAATAAAAAAAATTACAGACGCAGGAATTTAAATTTCAAATTTATTGATTTTAATTTGATTTTTTGAAACTATGTGAAAAAAATCTCTGGAATTGAATTATAAAATTAAGTAGACCCGAGTTTTAGACATCATAACTAAGAAAGGGGAGGCTTGAATTTGTTTCAATTCTCTTTTTCACTCTTGTATTTATGATTAGAATTACAAACTTTTTTATTAACTCTTAAACATAATCTAAAACATCATTAAGAACATAAGCTAGAAGCAAGGACAATGGATATAAAAGAAATGCTAGGAATGACATCCACAAGGGAAAAGTTGAACGAAAGCTCGAAATGAGACCCATCACTCCACATACAATCACCACAACTAGCACTTCACCAGAAAATTCCCAGGTCAGTTCTCTTGCATAGACCAAGGCTAACAGCACAGAAAAGCCAAGAATATTGTTCATGAACACTCCATCATAAATCTGCATTTTCATAAACTTTATATGATAAAAATTTTGATTTTGGCTAACATATAGAATAATTGTTTTTGTGTATATTTCATAATTAAGTATAAGTTTCACTTGATCATTATGTTCTCTTCCTATGTTAAATTTAGATGATAAAATAATAATTGAAGGGAAAACAAACCTCAGAAAATGTCAAGGAAGTAGTTCTTGGCTTCTTATGCCAAGCAGCTTTGATTGCTGAAGTTGCAGCCCTAGCATTGGTTGTGATTGGTACCAAAATAAATGAGATAAAGAAGGATGGAATGTTGGCAGCCTCTGAGAAACTCAGAACACTATATATCAAAGGCTCTGCTAGAACTCCCAATATAATAACTCCAAGCACCATATACATTATAGCCTTAATCCATGCCCGTTTTGATGCATAGACGACTCCATTGCTTCTCTCTTCATCCACCAATTTATCTGTTTCTTCCCAAGTTTTCTACATTACATGAAGTTATATGTATTTAGTCATATTAAAGAAAGTTATATCTACTATATAGAAAGAAGGTTAATCTACTTACATTTTGTTACATTGTAGATAGGTTTTTAGTACATTAAATGGTTAATGGTATGAATTTGGTAGACTTACTTGGTATATATCATCTGGAGACTCAATTGATGATGGAGCAGCCAGTTTTTCAGATGTTTTAAGCCACTTTGAAATTCCTTTGATGAACTCCTCTTGATCTATTCTCTGATCTCCACTTGTGTCAAGCTCTTCAATTACTTTTGTAACAATCTCATTTTCATTTAAAGGGACTGTGCCAAACTTGACATCCGAGATTAGTTCCTTCAATTCATCTTGGGATATGCAATTATCTCCATCGCTATCAATTTTTTCGAATAACCTATTACACATATTTATGTTTGGAATGATTAGTAGTATGAAACAATTTTTAAAAATACTGTATATCAAGTCATATGATTGAATTTCAGATCCTACAACTACAACCGTTCAAGACCCTATAGCCTTAGACTAAACTAGTTGCACTGTTGAGAGCAAATTTATGAGCACTCCGTACTATAAGTTTAAGATATACTTGTGTCAATTCGAGCGGAAAAGCCAAGAAGGATACCTATTGTCTGCAAAACTCAGTGTTCTTCTTAACGGTTAGGAATTGAATTTTAGTTATTGAAATTAAAAGTTCAGCATACTACCAACAAACCATTCGACTGTTGATGTCTGTAAAAATACTATCAATACTGATAGATCACATGCTTCTGCAAAAGTCAATTGATATAAGGGAAGAAATTGATACAGATGTATGGCCTAATTACCTTATAATAGCAGGCTTATCGGGTTTGCCATCGTCTGTGAGAAGGCTTCCTACACTATTGCTTTCGAAATGACTTAACATTTCTGATATTATATTTTTCTTCATTTCGCGTTCTTTTCTTTTATATTCAATCCAAGGTTGAAATACCTGTACAAAAATTTCAAGAGAACAATAACCACCCAAAATTATAATGGTCGGAAAGGAATTTTCAGTGTGTTAACGCGTCGTTTTGAACTTGGGCCCATGGTCGTCCAAATGAAGCATTAGTAAACATATATCATCTTTATACTTTTAAATGCGTGGGGAATCTAATCTATTTTATCCAAGGATGCATATCCAAAGAATTCCATAAGACAAGATTGTTTACCCGATAAATATCTCTCAATGATTTTTGAGAGTAGTATCGTTTATCCATTGCTTTCTTTGCTTCGTCAAGCCATTTGGTGAATCCATTGATGAATTCATCTTTAGTTATTTTTTGGTCACCATCAAGGTCAAATTCTTTCATTACATCTTCTATTGCTTTCTCCTTATTGATGTGTGATCTTGTAAACTTGACTTCTAGAAGTAGTTCTTTAAGTTCCGAGGGTGATATGTAGTCGTTGCCATCTTGGTCTAGTTCCTCGAATAGCCTGCAATGTGCAATTGTTTGATTCCGTTGCCACGAAACAAACAATAAAACACTTCATGAAAACTCACCTCCTTATAGCATTTACATTTGGTGCCCCATCATGTGTTAGGATTCTTTCTATGGCATGTTTTTGCACATGTTGAAGAATTCTTAATATTAAATCTTCATGTTTCACAAATTCCAATCTTCTTTTTTGAATCCATGGCTGGAAAATCTGCAACATTGCTCAAGAGGGCAAAGTCCAATAAGTAAAAAGAACAGAGCATGTTAAAAGCACTACCCCAGCTTCCTATAGTATTACATGGAAGATATAGGGGTGGTAAACAAATTGAATATGAACGATTTTTATTATGTTTGTTTAATTAACAAATATTAAAATATTATTAGTGATTGTTTGTTAAGCTTAATAAATAAATAAAAATCAAATATGTTCACGAACTATTCATCAAGTGCTACATTATTTTACACTCTCAAGTGTAAGTGAACAAAACGTTTTGAATTTTCTCCTTTTAGCCCCCCTTGCCTGCATGCCTAGACTAAAACTTGAACTTCTATTCTTCTCAAAGACGATCAGAGGACAGAAGAGTTTTTTTTTTTTTTTTTTCATTCTTATTTTTATTTAAATAATATTGTGCTTGAATTGGGGAATCTCATACCTGATAGCAGAAGAACAGGAGTAAGAATACAACTGAAATTGTAAGAGCAATCAAGATCACTAGTGTCTTTGCAGAAGAAGAAGGAATAATTTTCAAGAGTTGAATGATTAAAAATGGTGTCACAGAGAAAACCATGATCCTGGCAGTGTAGCTAGTCTCTTGGTCAGTGGTAATTCCAAACCCTATAAACCAATAACACAATAAAAATTAAATGAATTTGAAGAAAAAAATGATATAAAAAATGATAGATTGAGCTTACTGGTTAATAAATGTTGTAATCTGTTAAATGATAAAATTCTAGAGTTTGAATTGGTAGAGAGGATGGAATACTGTGCTCCAATGTAAAGATCTTGACTTCCAACAATCAAACAAGTTCCCCAAACTATAGTTAGAAGCAAAATTGAAGAGCCAGCTAACAAGCCAACTCCCGTGTAAACATACTCTTCTGCAACTTCTTTAGTGTTCATGAGTCCAGAAACTGAAAGAAATTAATGGAAATTAAAAGAAAATTAGAAAGAGGCCAGGATTGCAAATGTTTGGATTTAAACTCTAGAATATTACTTTTTCACATAATTGCATGAACCGATAGAATTAAATTTTGGGTTCATCTAGTTAGCTACTTGAATATTAATATTACTGGATGTGTAATTTATTTACTATCTAATGAACCAGTTATACCTTGCAAAAGTGAGAAAATGAATAAAAGGCTATAAATTTCAGAAACATTTAATTTTGACAAAATAATTTCTTTCTAGAAGGGTAGATTGCACCAATAGCTAGCTAATTGAAAAGAAAATAAGAATAAGACATTATTTTAATTAGTTAATTTGAAAATCAACATAATTAGGTGAAATTATCATGTGTATTGATATCCTATAGTGGCAATTTGCGTGTTAATTTCAATTTTGAATGCCTCCAATCTTGAAAAATAGGTATATATTTGGACCAAAAGATCTCCAATTTTAAAAAATAGTTATATATTTGGACCAAAAGATCTATGCTAGCTGTTAATATTATTTTGTAGTTATCTATTTGGTTGCGCTTATCACAAGTTAAACGTGTCTTAAGACTCTTCTGTGATTTGGCTTTATATGATATGGCCAATTAACTTCTAGCTTTAAAACAACCAATTAATAATAATTTTAGGTTAAAATTAATAAGATTATATATGCATGGATCGAAAAGGATTAAGCATAAGCAAAACTTAAGAATACTCCTGATCATATTCATGGAATAAGGGAATGATGCACTCTTAATAATTGAAATGATCTTGTAGATTTGATTGGTCTGGATATTGCTTCCACAACTCTAATATTAGGTTATTTAGATTGAACTTAATCAGACGTGCCAACCAGTCATGAGCTAAATCGATCATATATTGAATATTAAAATGCAAATAAATAATAATCTAGCATTGACTCAAACATTTCTTACAGGTTGATATAGGTATCTGAAGTTTATTCTATTCTTAATTCAGTAAGCAGGATTCAATCGCTGACGGCCTTAAATACAATATATATGTTTATTGATCGTGTTAATTAATTGAAGTATATGGCCAGGCTCCCAGCCTAATTTAAAACTGTTAAAATATTGGTAAATTTTAGCTGTTCAGAAGGTATGAATGATAAGAAAGAGATGAAGAATATGAAGAACATATTGGTGAAAAAATTAGGTTATGAATGATAAGAAAGAGATGAAGAATATGAAGAAAATTCAGGCATACCGAGAAGTATCAAGGCCTCAGGAAGGGCACCGAGGATGTGAAATGCACTTGCACCAAAGAAACCAGGCCCAAGAATCTTGAATATCTGCTCACCACCTGAAGCCAGGTAGGATTCTCCATGGAAAAGCAGATATTCATACACCAAAATCAGGAAGAGATGCCCATAAATGCTATTTGAACATGGCAAGAAACCATACATCTGCTCACACTCGGAAGAAGAATCCGTTTCTTTGAGAAACAATTTGGAAGAATGGTTGGTCTGAACATGATCAATTCCATCTGAAACCAGTTGAAGAGAGGTTTGTGGAAGAGGACGAGCTTTAACAACAATGATTACTATGAAAAGAGCTAGAGGAAAGTGCATAGTTTTTGCAATTTTCCTCATTTTTTGGTTCTAGATTGAAGAAAGTGGTGGATGAGAAGAAAAAGCCTGCATAAAAAATATATTGCCTCTTCTGGTAAATTATATTGAAGTTTCAAGTCAATGTAGATCAAGTTAAAGTTTATCAACCAATACTTCAAGTCAATAATATTGAAGTTTCAAGCCATTGCTAGTAGCTCAAACTAAAGTTTATCAACTAATGCTTCATGTTAACATACGTCAATATCTAAAAGTCAACGTTTTAATTATTTATTAATTAGTATAAGGTTTCCTAATCTGATATAGTATTGAATTTTATATCTCGAAAAATAACATTCTTGATTAAAACTTATCTTACAATAAACTTGAGCCGATGGCTATAATACCTTTAAACTATTTTATAAACTTGACTTGGTGGAAAGGAATTTCACCGTGCCATTACGTTGTTGTGGGACCCTTAACCGATCATCCCATTGAAGCATAGAGTGGTCACATTTGGAAAGAGAGATTTGGAAAATGGACCGTACATACATTATTTTCCCCTTATCCTTGGATGCAATTACGGGAAAGAGGATAAGGTTATACAGACATCCTATTTTATTCGGAATCATTTTAAATATTCCAGAGTCTCGAGTTACCATTGAGATATTGATTTATAATGGGCTAGGTTTTAAGATTTTGATTGGGCTTTAGGCTAACTTGTTTACTTTTGAATTTATCATTTGAATTTTAGGTTTCGTTTGGATTTTAAACCCAAACCAAGCCCAAGTTCTCTTGTGTAATTGTTTTTATTTATTTGTTTATTTTACATTTATTATTATATTTTTTTAAATTGCAAAAAAAAAAAAAAAAAAAGAGAAAAAGGATAAACAGAATGATAACCTATGATTTTGAATTTGGATTTGGATTAAATTTTTTTTGAAGATAAAAGTTATTGGATTAAAGTTGAAATTAAAAGAGATAATGTAGGACAATCCCATGGAATCGAATCCCATATTTATCTTGACTTCTGCTGAGACTCAATCCTTATTTACGCAGTACAATCAAGTACAGTCAATGGGGGGCGAAAAAAATTCCAGCCAACCATAGCAGCATCGCCACCACCGCTGTACAGAACCACCAGTTTAGTACCGCCATTACCTCTCTAACTCCCACATCAACAGCAATCCACCCTTACTGACACAGTCCACCACTTGCTATCCTTCTACTATCTTTCGCCAATCACCCCATCCACTCTACGACCTTCATAACCTTCACCAACCCCAACCACCTATGCTGCTTGACTGCCTGAGGATGATCACCATCAGCAATGCCCGAGGACCCTTCTCACAGCCTACAACCAGTGTTTAAAGCCTTAAAAAGGGAAAATCCCAACCCTCAAATCCTTTTCATTACCAGTTAAACAACAGCACGTGCATACAATCAAAGGCGGACAATAATAACACAAAGCAAACACCACAATAGCCCTCCACTGTTGAGATCCGGTCCTACCACCACCATCAGATACTCGCCAAATGGCCGTCCGTAAGCCATGTCGCAACAAAAAAATAAGCAAACATGGGCGGCAAACAGAGAGGAATTACACGCTTTTGGTTGAAGGATTTTCGTGGATTTCTGGACATAAAAGCAAATAAAGCAAAGCATTAGAATAAGGCGGTTAAATTAGCAAATCCACTGCTGACGACCATAACAGTAGCAGAATGTCAGTGATCGGCTGGAAGTGACTTGAGCATTTGAGAATTCGAAAGGTCAAAAGGAAGAGGAGGATGAGGACAACAACATAGTGAAAACTTAGCTCCATCCGACGGTGGGAAGAAGAGAAATGATGATTAAAAGGGCATAACTTTGAGCTCAAATTTATGAAGTTGTAATGAGTTTCTGAAGAAACCAACTAGATCACACAAAGAGGAGACCAGGGTGAACTACCGGGTGAAATTTAGGTGTCAACGGAGGTTGGTCGGTAATGGCTCACGATGGCGACGGCGAGATAGACGACGACCATTTTAGAGAGAAACGAGAGCGTAGGGCTTGTAGAGAGAGAAAGTTGTAGAAAATAAGAACTTGAATTTTTTTTTTTTTTTTTTGGACTTACATAGAAGCCTTAAGTGTTGCGTTTTGGCAATTGACCCATGGGTCAGGTCCGCCCGACCCAACCCACTCCTCCAGGCTTCTGAATTTTCACGAAAATCGACCTGGAGTGAGTTAGACTGTTTCGAACCGAAAAAAACTATACAAAATACAACCAAACCATTATTCAACCGGTTTGAACCGGATCAAACCGCTTGAACTAACCGATTCAGCTTGAGCTGTTGACCAAAGGTGACTTTTCTGATTTTGGGTATTTTTCCTTTTTTTCCTTTATTCTTTATTTTTTTATTTTCTTATATATAGATTAGAAATATTTCTAAAAGATTTGATTAGTGGAAAATAAATGAGATTAAGAATGGTTTGAAATTCAAATTTTGGAGGGTTCAATTACTTTCTAAAAAATAATTATTTTTTAATCTTATCAAATTATTAGAGAATAAATTCAAAATTAAATTATACCAAACTATTGAAAGGTTTAATTATTTTATAAAAAATTTTAATTCTATCAAACTATTTGAGGATTTAAAATTTAAATCTTTTATACTATGATCAATTCCGAAATTAGTTATATATATATGATCAACAACAAAAAAAAAAAGAAATGCAATAGCTAAATGATGGTATATAATATCAATCATAAACTTTGCGTTTGTGGATGGAATCCCTCGAGAAGGGTTAGAATGGTAGTTCCTGATCCTTGGGAGGTACCAAAAAAATGATTACTTGAATCGGGGATTTGAGCATAAATATGAGTTAAATCTTACAAAACTATTGAAAGATTTAATGAGTTTTCTTAAGATAAATTCATAAATAGATTTTCAAATAAAAATCGCATTAAATTATTAGAGGATGTGCATCGAAATAAAATCTTATCAAATTATTGAAAAGTTTTATTGATTTTGAAAATAATTAATTTCTTAAGGCACATTAATGAATCTGATGATGGAGTATCTTCAGAGCAAGACACTAATCTTTATGAATACTCTTGAAATGAGAAAATTTTCTTAATTTGTTGTTAAACTATTGGAGTAATTTTAAGGTTAATTTTTTATATTAATTTATTTTCTAAAATTATAAAAATGTTTTAAGATTTTGGATAACATGAATTCAATTGGTACTATCATTCGAATAGGCATTAGTATATTATAACTTTTCTTACACGTAACCATATTCCCGAACCTAGTTCTAGTTTTATAAACTAGAGTCTACCTTTTTAAATATATCCGAGTCAAGCTTGAGATTGAGTTAAGTGACTAATCGTACTTGAATAAAAAAAATTGATGATGACTCTTAAAATTGTGTCTAGCGATAGGTTTACAACTTATATGTTATGACAATTTGGTAACTTTATTATGGAATGCTAAGAGTAAGGCTAGCAAATGAGTTCGTGTTATCCAAGCCGAACTTAATAAGTTTAATTATTTTTTAAAAAAATTTTTTTATTATATTTTATTTAATTTTAACCATGTAATATTACGTTATTTATTTGCATTTCATGACATGCACTTTATACTCAAGCTTTGTCCCTTAAGAAAGAGTAAAAATACCCACGTTTTAATGAGATTTTATATTCTATATGAGCTAGTGAAATAGTTTCACCCACATTGAACCTTTTTCATTTATAGTCTATGATGGGTAAAAATTGAGGTGCTTTACTAGTCTGTCATGAATAAGAATTTGACGAGCAATTTGGGAACCCTTAAATTGTGAATCCAAAATACATATAGTAAAATATAAGAAGCCAACCTTGGGTTAGAGCCATATTTACCGATCATTAGAATATAATCCTAGTTAGGACATGTGAGTGGACTTTTCAAGTTTCATTTGTATCAACCTTTTGAAACATTGAGAATTTTATTTGGTTTCTTATTGTTAAGTTGTTATATGTTAGACTTTAATGCAATATCATTAACATATGCATTCCCCCATACACCATAATGTGGAAAACATTAGTATACGCATTCATTTATCCTTTTATACATTGTTATGCATACATTCATGTGTTTATGCATTATAATTTGTTATGTGTCAAGCATTCAATGTATGCATATGTGATTCTTAAACCAGTTAGGATAATCTTGAAAATTTCTTTGCATAAACACTTAATAACATAAGCATGCTAATTTAGGTATACAAGGTTCAAAGATAACTCGATTGTTCAAAAATCTGATTCAACCCACTCGCCATCAGTATAATACTCGAACTTAAGCAAGACGAATAAGGCAAGATAATGCCATTCACCTTGAGAAAGTGGAAAAGACCCAGAAAGAGCTTAAAAAAAAACTAAACAAAATAATAAAGGCTTTGAATAAGTTGAATAAAAAGAAGGTTGTGGAAGAAAACTCCACTCCACAAGAGCATCCATCATCAAATGTTGTTGATCCTTTGTACCCTTTCAAGTATGGTGCATACCAGGCCCAGTCCTTACAAGGTATTCTTCTACAATAATGTGCATTTTCTGCAAGATATACCTATCATCAAATACCTTTCACATCAATTCGAGGTAGTTTCAAAGCTTTATTAATCATGTTTTCATAAATAAAAAATAATCGAACCAATTCAAGTTCCCAACTTAAATGATCCAAAAGAGAATGAGAAGTTGAAGCTAAAAGCAGTCTAAAGTTTAGAGGACTTGAAATCTGAACAGAAAATGAACTTTCTAAATTAGAGTCTACAAGCTATTGTGGGGATAGACTTTTGTGGCTTTTTTATGCAATTGACCTTTACTTGGTCCTAGATATTATAATCCTACCAAAATTCAAAGTCTCAAAGTTTGAAAAATATGATGGTACAAAGTATCTAATAACTCACATCACTATATATTATCAAAAAATAACTGCTTATACCATGATGAAAAGCTATTAATATATGTTTTCTAGGATAACCTTACTAGCTTTGCTACTAGGTGGTACGTTTAGTTAAATAAGACCCGTATTCACTTTTTAAAATAGCTTACTTAGGCATTTATTACATAGTATCACCACATCATATACTTGGCTTTTGATCATCTTTCTTTGTAGAGTATGGAGAAATAGATGACAGAATCATTTAAGAATATGTTCAAAGGTAGAGGTATATAGCTATTCAAGTCCAACCACTTTTAACTGAGAATAAGAGTATAATAATGTTTATAAGTACCCTGAAAGCATCTTGTTATCAAAAAATAATAAAGAATATAACAAAGAATTTTACTGACATGATGATCTCGTGAAAAGCATAAAAATTGCCATTAAGAATGGGAAGCTTAAAAAAAGATAAACCTGTAGTACAAAGAAAAGAGTGATGTCCAAAAAAAAGAAGCTAAAACCTAAGTTATGAGTTTAAAAGGCCAATAATTCAAAAACAATGCTTCATATCCACTATTGTTTATCTTGCTTACTACCCCACTGTTAATAGTATTACACAAGTCTTATAGTAACCTGTTTCATGACCAGCTTACCCACACACTTACTAATCAGCCTTTCAAACACTCGCTTACCAACTAGCCTTTCACACATCTGCATATGGGTCTACTTCTATCACTACACCAGTTTCAAGATTTAACAACTGAGCAAGTGGTTTAAAGAGATCTCGAAATAACTAAGAGAGAGCTTGTATTAGACCGATCTCTATAACTTATACTAAGCTATTTTCAGAACTGGTTAAAAATCATTTGGTATCGTTAGATTATTTGAAACTATTAAAACCACCTTATCCTAAATGCCACATATGATTATCATAATAGGAATATGGATCATTCCATAAAAAGTTACCTTACTTTTAGCCATAAGGTACAAAGTTTGATTTGAACAGGTTTAGTGAGTTTCAATGAATCATGGGGAACTAATGTCAATAAAAATCCTTTGCCTAATCACACAGGGGCATAATTTTGGGAAAGATAAGAAAAGTTAAGATTGGCTTGGAGCTGCTTGTCATTTTAGAATTTTTTTTAGAGCAATGCAAGGATTTCTTTTATGTATTATGATTTCATGTGTTATCATTTTAATAAAAATGACAAACATAATGCATTTCATTATTTTTCCTCTTTTATCCAAATCACTATTCTATAATCTATTGTTTCCCATATCCTTTTTCCATTCTCATATTCCAATTGATGAATGTTTAAACAATGATAACAATAATCTTAGGATTTAATTTTAGAAACTTATTTACATTAATAAACTTGATTTGTGGAGATTGTTTGAGTAAAAGAAGCAAGTTGTGCAAAGAAAGTTAAAACTGACAAGCAAATATTATTCATGAAAAATGAAATAGACATGTCTTAAAAGCATCCACGAGTCTATTTTTGTTCGATAAAAAAGCATTCACATTTAAGATGAAAAATGGTTTTTTTTTTGCCTTTTATTAAATCATCTATTGCTACCCCATTTGAGTCAATTATGATTTCTTTTTCTAAAGAACCCTAACTAATGATCACTTTCCACATTGAAAGGCAATTTTGGTAAAAAAAAAAACAAAAGGTCACAAGGAGTCTTAAAAATAAAGAGTAAAAAAATGATATTTGGACCTTTCACAAAAAAAAAAAGTAAATGACATGAATGATATGAGGGACAAGGTAGAAAAGAATCATTTTATGAATCCCTCTTGGAAAAGAATAATGAAGAAGAAAAAATGACAAGTGGGAATGAAGAATGAAATAACAAAAAAAAAAAGTAGAGTGCCAAATTGTTTCACATTATGAGAAATGATCTTTTAGTTTGAACCTCTTAAACACATGTTTTGAGTCAGTTTTATCAACTTTTTTCTTACATTACGTGCTTTAAAAGTCTATTTTGATCAAAATATGAATGTTTGAATTAAACGATCATATAATAAATTAAGGCATGCTTGTGATATAACAATGAGATCATGATTTATTCTCGTGTTTTAGAGATTGATTTAAAATGTATAAGAGATATCAATAATGGATTAAGTGAAAAAAATAAAAATAAAAATAAAAAATGAAAAATGAAAAATGAAAAAGGCCTAAAAAAAAAAGAAAAACTCAAATTAAAAACTCAAAAGGGTGATTTGGGTAAAAAATATCTGAGTTGAAAGTAGAAAAGGCAATTAGGTAGAGGATCCTACAAAACTAGGGCAAGATTTTAGAAGTTCAAAAACATTTAAGAATTCAATTGAATGAGTTTTTGAAAAATTTCAGGATTAATGTTAAAAATTGTATAAAGATTCATTATTTGGATATTGTTATACCATCCAAACACTTATGCTAGTAGTAGGCATTGAATTTGCTTATTTGCGTATTTATTTTTTTACACGTTTTGTCTTTGTATTCATTATCATTATTTTTTTTTCAATTCACCTTGTTTTTTTGACATTTTTGCATCCTAATTAGGAATAGAGGAAATGTATAGTTGCATTATGTTTGTCATGAGATTGGAATGATAATGAACAAATGAATGATAATATCTATAAAAGATTTTTTCATTCCTTTGAAAGAAACCTAAGATGATAATGAGTAAAAAGAAAATAAAAAAATGAAAGAAACCTGAAAAGATTATTTGAGAAGGCAAATGTGGTAACCAAGTGATGGATAAACGGATTAGTCAAATAACATGTAAGTTGTTACCAGATAACATGGATCAGTTAATGAAATTTGTGAATTAATTCTGAAACTATTAGTGTTGAAAAGCTAAGAAAGAATATATAAGATAATGGAGTTTTGAGAACCTTATTACTAAAATTAAAATTTCATAGCATTAATTTTCGTAACATCTAAATTATATGCATTGCATTTATGACTGTTATTTCACATATAAGAAATTTTTGATTTTGAAGTTGAACCCAATAAAAGGTTATAGAAGTTTTTTGAGAAAATGTTGATCTTTAGATAAGAAAAAGTTATTCTTGTTTGAAAAGAATATTTAGTTGAGTTATTAAACAATGGATAAAAAAGATATTTTGAAAAGATTTTAAAGTTTTTGAGACTCTATTTAGATGAGTTTTTTTCATCACAAGATTTTTTTTTATAAAAATCTCTAAACTTTTAAATGTGAAATTTTGAATTTTGAATGTGAATTTCTAAAATTTTTTAATGTGAATCTTTAAATCTTGTATGTGAAGTTTTAAATTTTGGATGTAGTTCTCTAAAGTTTTTTGAATAAGAATCTTTAAAATTTTGGATATGAATCCCTAAAATTTTCAAATAAGAATCTTTGAAATTTTTTATATGGATCCTTAAAGTTTTTTGAATGAAAGTATTTGAAAATTTGGGATATAAACCCATGAATTTTTCAAATAAGAATCTTTGAATTTTGAATGTGAATATTTAAAATTTTTAAATGTGAATCATTGAATTTAGATGTGAGTTTTAAAATATTTGATGTGAATCCCTGAATTTTTTAAATGTGAATATTTGAATTTTGAATGTAAATCTCTAACAAAAATATTTCAAATGTGAATTTTTGAATTTTGGATGTGAATTTCTTAAAATTACAATTGTGAATCTCTACAATGGCAAAATTTTGAAATTTCATTTGCATGCCTTCAATTATTAAGAATCTGAAAATTTTACAAATCTTCAATTTTTACTAATAAAAAATCTAGTGAGTCTTCAATTCTTGTGAATTTGAAATTTTTATAAACCTTTGAATTATTGCGAATATTTGAGTTTTTGTGAATCTTTAAAAATCTTAAGAAACCTTTGAATTATTGCAAATCTTCGAGTTCTTACGAATCTTTGAAATCTTGTGAAACTTTGAATTTGTGCGAACTTTCAAATTCTTGTAAAATTTTGAAATCTTGTGAATCTTAAAAATCTTGCGAACCTTTGAATTATTGTGAACTTTTAAAATATTATGAATTTTCGAAATCTTGTAAATCTTTGAATTTCAAAATATGAACCTTTGAATTTCAACAAGTGAATCTTTGAATTGAATTGTGAATCTTTAAAATTCAAATTGTAAATCTTTTGGAATTTGACAATTCCTATTTCATAAAAAATGCATAAATAAAGGCAATTGTAGATATTTTATTTTATCCGGATCATTTGGAATGTTCCTAAGTCTCGAGTTAGTGTCGAAATATTGATTCATAATAGTCTAGGCTTTAAGAATCTAATTGGGCTTTAGGCTAACGTGTTTGGTTTTGGGTTAACCATTTGAGTTTTGGGCTTAGTTTGGATTTTAAACACAAACCAAGCCCATTTACTTTTTTTAAATTGTTTTATTTGTTTGTTTGTTTGTTTGTTTATTTTGCTTTTATTATTATATTTTTTTAGAATATTTAAAAAAAAGAAAAAATGATAAACTAAATGATAAACTAAGATGTTTGAATTTGGATTTTGATTAAAATTTCCTTACAGATAAAGTTGTTAGGATTAAAGTTGAAATTAAAAGAGATAATCTCAAAAAATTTCATGGAATTGAATTCCATTTTTTTTATCTTGAATTTTGTTGAGACTTTCTCCTTATTTAAGCAACAAAATCAAGCACATTTAATAGGGGAAAAATTCCAGCTAACCATAACGGCATCTCCACCATTATTGCACGACACAACCAATCTAGTACTCACATTACCTATGACTCCCGCATCAACAGCAATCCATCTTTATTTACACAGTCCACCATCTATTATCCTCCTACTATCTTTTGCCAGTCACCCCATCGCCACCCTACTATTTTCATAACCTTTTCAAACCACAACTATCTTTACTACTTGAAGATGATCACCATTAGTATAGGTACCACCACCCTTGCCAATAATAGAAACCATCAAAACAAGCAACACCAAAAATCAAGTAAAATCACTAAAACTCATTCAATTGAAACTTCACATGACCAGCACTTACTGTCATCAATAACGCTTGAAAGCCTTTCTTACAACCTACAATAATGTTTCCAGCCTCAAAAAGGACAAAATCCCAACCCTCAAATCCTCTCCATTACCAGCTAAACAATAACACACGATTTTCAACAAAGACACACATAATCACAGGTAATGAATAACAACATAAAACAAACAACCCGAAACAGACACCACAATAAACTTTTACTATAGAGACCCGATCATGCCACCATCATCAGATCCTCGCCAAACGATTGCCCATAAGCCACACTGTAACAAAAAAAAAAGCAAATATGGTAGCAAATAAAGAGAATTATGCACTCTTGGTTGAGGGATTTCCATGGATTTTTGGATGTAAAAAGAGATAAAACAAAGCATAAGAATAAGGCAATTGAATTAATAGATCCATTATTGGGGGTGATAGCAATAATAGAACGACAATGATCGACTAGCGATGACCTAAACCTTTGAGAATCTGAATGGTTAAAAGGAAAAGTAGGAGGATGAAGACAATAACATAATGAAAAATCAGCTTGATCCAATAGTAGGAAGAAGAGAAATGACAGTTAAAATGGCATAACTTTGAGCTCAAATCTATGAGATTCTAATGAATTTCTAAAGAAACCAACTAGATCATGTAAAAGAAAAGACTAGGGTGAACTACTGGGTGAAATTTGGGTGTCAACGGAGGTCGGCCGACAATGGCAAGACTGATAGCGGCCATTTTAGAAAAAAAAAGGAAAGCATAGGGTTTATAGAGTAAGAAATGGTTGGAGAAAAATAAGAACTTGAATTTTTTTTTGACTTATATAGAAGCCTTAAGTGTTGTGTTTTGGCAATTAACCCGCGCTTCAACCAGTAGGTCAGGATTACGTGATCCAACTCACTTCTCTATGCTTCTGAATTTCCATGAAAACCAATTTGGACTGAGTTAGAACATTTTGAACCAAAGAAAAGGGGATAAAATACAATTAGATCATCAATAAATCGATTTGAACTTGATCAAACCGCTTGAACCAAGCTAAATCAGCTTAAGCTGTTGATCAAAGTTGACTTTTTTATTTTAGGTATTTTTTTATTCTTTATTTTTTTATTTGGTTATTTTTCTATTCTTTTTTATATAGATTAGAAATATTTCTAAAAAGTTTGATTATTAGAAAATAAATGAAATTAGGAATGGTTTGAAATTTAAATTTTTGAGGGTCCAATTACTTTCTAAAAAATATTTTTTTAATCTTATCAAATTATTGGAGGATAAATCACATAATATATCTTACCAAACTATTAAAAGATTTAATTATTTTGTAAAAAAATAAAATTTTTAATCTTACTAAACTATTGAAAGATTTTAAATTTTAAAGTTAAATCTTATCAAACTATTAAAAGATTTAATAAAGTTTTCTTAAGACAAATTTATAAATAGATTTTCAAATAAAAATCCTACAAAATTACAAGGGATGTGCATAGAAATAAAATTTTACGAAACTATTTGAATATTTTATTTATTTTGAAAATAATTAATTTTTTAAAAATATATTAATAAATCCGACGATGAAGCCTCTTCAAAGCGAGACATTAATCTCCATAAGTATTTTTGAGCTGAGAAAATATTTTTAATTTGTTACCAAATTATTGTAGTAATTTTAAAATTAATTTCTAATATTAAATTTATTCTTTAAAATTATAAAATTATTTTAAGGCTTTGGATAACACGAAATCAACTGGTATTATCTTCGAATAGGCATCATGAAGGTTTTATAACATTTGTCATGCGTAATCATATTTTCGAACCTAGTTTTAATTTCATAAACTGGAGTATACCTTTTTAAAAATATTTGAGTCAAGTTTGAGAGTTTTCTTTAAAACGAGATACATTTAGTTATGTAATCAATTGTACCTAAACAAAAGAATTGATAACAACTCTTAAAATTATGTTTAATGATAAATTTATTGATATATACGTTACAACAGATCATAACAATCCAGTCCTAGGGTTCATTGCATGAACGTAAGGGAAAACAACCAAATTCCACAAATAAAATGTTAGAAATGCTTTCCTATCATCAAATTTTGACTTCCACGCCAGAGATTTAGCTATTTCGAGCAATGATAGTTGCAAAATTATACTATACTTCCTTGATAAGAAAAAAAAAGGGGGGGGGGAGTAAGTAAGATCATAAAAAGGAAATGTATATCCATGGTATATTCAAGCAGCTCTTCTTGAAGTTTATATATCTACATTTTTTTCCTTTATTTTCTTTTTTTTTTCAACTATTATTGGAAGATATAGAACTTTCTCTCCATCTTTATTTGTTTTAGAATTATGCATAATTATGTTTAGAGATATTAACTATACGACTGTTTGAGAAAAGAATTCTTTATAGAGGTAACCAAAACATATGTCTGAAAATCAGTATCAATAAAATGACCAATCAAAATTTTGATACATGCATATGACACTATAATAGAGATAGTGACTGTTTGGTAGAAGAAAGGGATTTAACTCTATAACTAAATTAATTAAAGTAGCTAGCAAGTTTAAAGAAAAATGGTAGTATTGGATAAAAAATGAAAAACCAAAAATGTAAAACTTGTTCAATATATAGAATCTTAAATTTTCGTGATCAAAATATTGGACCTGAAGCAATAAACACAACAATGCAGAAGTAATATATCGCAATAAACCCACAGCAATAGACAATAATCAATAATCAACAATGCAGAAAAAATAAAGTAAACTAAGATTTATGTGAAAAATCCTTCAGTGTAAAGGAAAAAATTACGGACTACCAGAAAAAATCTTCACTATCAAATAATAGATATACAAAGTTATTCTCTAGCTAAAACTAGAGCTAATCAACAACTAAAGAAAGACAATTAGAGAAATCTTACCAAATAGATAACTCAACAAATACACCCTAAATTTGTTTCTAAAGAGCTTTAAACCTGATCTTCACCATTCAGAATATAGAACTCTTAATCATAAATATGCTGACTAAGTTTCAGCTTAATTGGATTACGGGTCGACTTTCGTTCAACCGACTCTTCCTTCTCTTTTTTCTCTCTATTTTTCTTGGCTTTTTTCTCTTCTTGGTTTGCAATACCACCTTAAAATAGCCCAACTTTTTTTTATTAAATAACTAGGGCTCTGTGTAAAAAAAAAAGGCTAAGGTCTATAGCCTTTGATTAGTCCAAACCCAATTATATGGGGCTGGACCCTACTTTCCTAACAATCTCCTCTTACAACCCCATTAGAAGAAGATTCATCACCATAACAGTTTCATTTAGAATTTACTTTGGCTAAGAAACTTATTCTGATTAAGTTACTACAGAGCTCAAGCTTCTCCCTAAAAAGTATTTTAGTTAACATATATGCTACATTCTTATCAGTATGAATTTTTTTCAACAGCATTTACTGTTCCTCAATCACTGAATGTAACTGGTGATAGCTAACATCAGTGTGCTTTATTTTAGCATAGTACATGGCATTTTTACTCAAATCTAAAGCATTCTAGCTATCACGAAACATCACATACTTTTTTTAATTCAACCTCAATTCAAGAAAAAATATTTTATCCAAAGCATTTCTTTATCTACTTCAGTTGTCGTAATATACTCAGCCTCTATAGTTGACAAAGTAATACACTTCTACAACTTAGACTACTAAGACACAGCTTTTTTTATAAAAGTGAAAAAATATTCTGAAATAGATTTTCTACCATTAAGATCACCTGCCATGTCAACATCAGTAAACCCTTTCAAAACTGATTGTAAAACTTCATAACTCAAGAACATTTTTGAAGTACCCCTCAAATATCTGATAATTCATTTCACTGCTTCTTAATGAACTTTTTCCAGATTAAAAAAAATTTTGCTCATTACACCAATTGCATGAGCAATGTCAAACCATGTACAAACTATAAGATACATTAAAGAACCAACTATAAAAGAATAAAGAATACTAGACATAGCTAATTACTTTTCCTTAGTCATCGGATAAAATTTCTTACTAAAATGAAAATGATTGACAAGTGGACTGCTAACTAATTTAGCATATTGTATTTTGAATCTACTAAGCACTAGTTCAATATACTTTTCCTATGACAACCATAACTTTTCATCTCTTCTATCCCGGATAATATTTATATCGAGAATCTACTTTGTTGAACCTAAGTCCTTTAAAGAACTTAGATAATTATTCTTTTAACCTACAAACCATACCAGCATCTTGTCCTACAATCAACATATAATAAGAGAATAATGAAATTACCATCAACAAATTTTTTGACACACACACAAGGATCCGCTGTCGTTCTTTTATAGCTATGACTCACCATAAAAGAATCAAATTTTTTGTACCATTGTCGCGAAGCTTGTTTTAAGTCATACAAGTTTTTTTTTAATTTACAAACTAAGTGCTCTTTCCTTTTCACTTTAAAACCCTCAGGTTTATTCATATAAATGTTCTTCTGTAAGTCACCATGCAAGAATGCAGTCTTGACATCAAGTTGCTCAAGCTCAATATTCAAACTAACCGTTAATCCTAGTACCATTTGAATGGAACTTATCTTCATAACTAGAGAAAATATCTCATCAAAATCGATGTCTGGTTTATGAGAAAAACCTTTCACCACCAATTGAATTTTGTACCTCACTAGCTTACTACCATCTTTTGTCAACTTGAACACCCATTTATTTTTTAACGATCTTTTCTTTTTTGAAAGTTTAACAAGATCATAAGTACCATTTTTTTGTAATGACTCCATATATTTTTTCATTACTTTTAATAAATGCTCTCTATTTGGAGTAACCTGTATATCTTGGAAGCTCTCTGGTTCTCTCTCATTGATAACTAAAAAAAAATTTAAACTTGGATACCTGGTAGATGACCTATGCTTTTTAGTAAATCTCTTCAGCTGAAACTCTACATCACTTGATGTCGAAGGTAGCTCTCACTGCTTAACACTCTCAAGTAGAAAAGATTGCTTTTCTTACTCAAAACTAATTACATCTGGCTTATCACTAACTATGGCTGGCTCATTTATATCCCCAAGTTATGTTTCTTACTCATTTTCACCATCTGTGGCTTTTTCTTATGAAACCCTTATCAGTATTGAAACATCATACTTAATAGTAATTCGTGTAGTCTTTTCATTTTTCTCGAGATCTGTTATAATTTTTTTCATAGAAGACTATATTTTTGCTTTTGATTATCTTTTTCTTCACTGGATCTTATATCCTGTAGCTAAATTTCTCATTATCACATCTTACAAACACATATTGTATGGCTTTACTGTCAAGCTTTGACCTTTATTTTTTCAGCACATGCATTAATACTTTACACTCGAAAACTTTCAAGTAAGAGTATAAAACATCTTTCTTTATCCATACTATTTCTGAAATGTCAAAACCCAAAGAAACTGATGGTGATCTGTTAAACAAATAACAAGCTGTGTTGACTGCTTCACCCAAAAATGACTTTGAAAATTTTATCATCCTCCACATACATCTGACTTTTTTTATAATGGTACTATTTATCTTTTCAACTACACCATTATGCTATGGTGTTTCAAGTTTTATCATCTTATGCTTGATCCCATATTTTGAATAGTACTCTTCAAAGTCTTTGGATGTGTATTCCTTACCATTATTAGTCTGAATATACTTCAAGGGTAACCATGTCATCCTTTCCACCATGGCATGAAATTTTTAAAAATACTGCAATACCTGACTTTTGTTTTTCAACATATACACCCAAGTCTTACGTGAAACATCATCAATAAAAATAATAAAATACCTGCTACTACCTAATGACTTAACCTCAATGGGACCACATATGTCAGAATAAATCAATTTTAATCAATTTTCTTTTTTCTGAGAACTCTTACAAAAAGAAATTTTACGATGCTTACCAAACAAATAATGATCATATGAATCAAGAGACATACCTTTGGTCAAGGGAATGAGAGACTGTCTTACCAAAACTTGTAACCTCTTCTCACTCACGTGTATCAGCCTCTTGTGCCATAAGTTTGCTGAAGCATTATCCTCAATGGTATTTATCTTGTTGCCATTCAATTACATCCATGTTTTGTATATTGTACAACAGTTTTTTCTTTATAACTACCATAGATCTTTTGAGAAGTTTTCATAACCCATTCTTTTATCGACTCTCATATCCTTCCTTATCAATGACATTAATAGCAGGCAAGTTCATTATCATATTCAAAATGTGTCTGACATCCCTCAAAGTCAACATGCAGCTTGTACTAATTTGTATAATAATATCATCAATCTTAACGATTTGTGACACACTTTTATTTTTCATCTTGGTGCAACCTAAGTCTCTTACTTTATAAGTTGTAAACAACTCTCTCTTAAAAATACAATGATATGTTATTTTTATGTTAACTATCCACTCAATGCCTAGATCACCAATATAATTATAATTACCATGTGTATAAATCAAAGTAACTGAATCACTATTTGAATTCACTACTGCAACATTATCATCATTTAAACTCTTGCCTTTCTCATCTTGCTCTTGCTTCAAGATTTTACAATGTCGTTTTATATTACCTGTTTTATCATAATAGAAATACTTCATTTTATCTTTGGACTTAGATCTATATTTAGATTTACTATGATTTTTTGAGTTTTGACCTCTGTCGATATTTTTACCCATGTTTTCTATTACCAGAGCTTAATTTCAGTGTCTACATCTTTTCACCTTGCTTTTTCATTAAACATACTGTCATTTACCATCTCCAATGTCATCTTGTAATCAAGAACTGAATTAAGAATAGTCACAACTAGAGTATTTCAACTGTATGATAATGAACCCAAAAGAAACAACACATTTATTTCATCATCCATCTAAAGCTTCATGTAGTCATCCGATTAAATATATCTTGAAAATTACTCAAGTGCACTGTAATTGATCGTCCATCCCTGTACTGTAAAGTTAAAAGCTTTTTAACAAGCATAACTTTATTCATATATATTTTTCTCTCATACAATTCTGTCAATTTTTTTCAAATAGTGTGACATTTGTCTCCTGTGTTATATGATGAAACATACTGATATTAACCCATTTTTTATTGTAACCAGCATCTTTCTACCTAACTTTTTTCACTTTTCATCTTTCATATTTATTGGTTTAACCGAATCACCTAATATCGGCTCATACAAATCTTTACAGTATAAATAATCTTCCATCATAGACTTTCAAATTGAATAATTTGTTACTGTTAATTTTATCATAAAATATGTATCACTCTTCATGATCTCAAACAAAATTTACTTCTGCCTTGCGCTACTTCTGTATCGATGTTTTAAAATAACATTTGTTCTGATACCACTTGTTGGGCCTGAAGCAATAAACACAACATCGCAGAAGCAATATGTCACAATAAACCCACAGTAATAAACGATAATCAATAATCAACAACGCAGGAAAAATAAAGTACACCAAAATTTACATGAAAAATCTTTTAGTATAGAGAAAAAAATTACGAACTACAAAAAAAAATCTTCATTATCAAATAATAGATATACAAAGTTCTTTTCTAGCTAAAACTAGAGCTAATCAATAACTAGAAAGAAACAATTTGAGAAATCTTACCAAATAAGTGACTCAACAAATACACCATGAATTTATTCCTAGATAGCTTCAAACTCGACCTTCACTATTCAGAATGTAAAACTCTGAATTATAAATCTGCTGATAAAATTTTAGTTCAATCGAACTATAGATCGACTTCCGTTCAACCAACTCTCCTTTTTTTTTCTCTCTATTTTTTTTAGTTTTTCATTTTTCTTTTCTTGGTTTGCGACACCACTTTAAAACAGCCTCACTTTCTTTTATTAAGTAGCTAAGACTCTATATAAAAAGAAAGAACCAAAGCCTATAGCCTTTGATTAGTACAAACCTAATTACATGAGACTGAACCCCACTTTCCTAACACAGAATTCAAATTTTAATGCTTTAAAAAATAAATAAATAAATATATATATGGCATCATATATACAAAAATTATTCAATGGGTGCTTTATTTATTAAAATTTTCAGCATTCATCAACTATCAAATGAATTTTTTATGATTATTAATTTTAATTAGTTAATTTTTTTTTTTTACATATTAGTCATCTAGCTTTTAAACTTTATGATCAATCAATTGGTTTTTACTTTCAAGTTTAATATTTTTACATATGCATATACATAAAAAGTTAAACATATAAATTTTTACATAAATAAAAAATAAATTATTTAAAGATATTTTTGACAAAAACTCTAAAAAATTTTTAATAATAAAATTTATAAATTTAGTTGATAAAAAATTGATCATGCATCCCTCTCAATCATTTGCCAATTTTTTGTCAAAAGAAGAGCTAAAGGAAAAAGACTAATCAACCCAATCATATGTGGTCAACTTTGGGTTAAAAACAAAACAAAATACAATGCCGCCTCGGGTGCAGTAATTTATCATTTTAATATTCCTAAACAAATAATTCGTGAACATAAAACAAAATTAATATAAAAAGAAGAGAAGAGAAATCAGTTTTTTTTTTCGTTCTTTTGACAAACAATCGGACACTAACCACCAGTTGTCACTGACAGAACCCCACACCTTCAAGTCTCCACCATGTTTTGCCTCCTACAATTTTAAAAAATATTAAACTATTTATTATCACCATTAAAAAAAAAAAAAAACAAATCTTCCCTCCAAAAGAACAACAAATTAAACCCTAACCCTAAAAAAAATAAATTGTCACTCTCCTATCTTAGCATTTCACATGTCCCTTTTCTTAGCCCTTCAAATTTTTGTCCAAGGGACCCTATACTATATAGAAAGACAGCAATTGGGAAACAAATCACGTGAAAACCTAAGTGCCTTCCCAATTGTTAGATAGCCTCATCGGGTTTTTTCCATTTTGCACCACAGCTTTTCATTGCCTTTCCTTTGATTCTTAGCTATCTCTTTCTCTGATCAACTTATAAGTTGTTCTTCATTCTGTAGCAGCCGTGGCGGCGGCTACTGTTGTTGTTGTTGCATTGGTGCATGGTGGTTGTTATTGATGGTGGTGATGCTAGTGCTAATTTTCTTGAGGCTTTGTTGTTGTTGATATACTTGTCTTAGTCTCTCAATTTCCTTCTTCAGTGCTTCTTGATGAGCTGATCAAAGATTTAAAACATTTAAATAAAATTGGATAAATCGATTAACTTCATAATATATGTAATTATTCGGTAATGTATTAAATATAAACAAGTGATACATAACATTAAAGCAATATTTAACAAGCAAATATCCCTTCCAAAAAGTTTGAAACTCAAAATATAATGCCACCTTTTGAGATAGAATTAAAATGTCCTACATATATAATACATCCAAAATAAGGAAATTTGGCATGCTATATGAAAATAAAATATGCCACAGACTTTATATAAAATTCTTTCTAATAATAGCATTGAAGAAAATATCTTAAGAAAAGGACTGTCATTGGTTACTATTACTAATATTATAATTTACTTCAGATTCACACATCTTTCAATATAAAATGTTTTACTCATCTAGAAATAAACAGTAAAAAAAGCAAAGTGCATAGGGTAGGAATAAATGTTTTCCACTACATAAAATGGAAAAAGGGGGTTCTAATGAAGATCCAAAGGTTTAAATTCAACATCTCTGGAATTTGCATTTGGAGAATTCAAGAAGGAAAAGACTTTATCTTCTTAATTTTGGTCAAGCAATTTTTTTTTTTTAAATCCAGGAAAATTAGTAAAGAAAAATTTACAAATACTAGAGATCAGATATCAGTCTATGAGAATTCACTTCCTAAGAGAAGTGAGTGATCAGCAATTTGGATTAAGTTTCAGATTCTTGATCAAGATATTTTGAAACTTCTAAAAATGATTTATGAGTGTAAAAGTGTGAATTGAAATAATAATGTGTAATTAATACAAGAAACAACTAGTATTTTGGGTTTTTTTTTTTTTTTTAATGAAATTACTAGTATTTTGTTAAGTTAGGAAACTATTATGAGCAAGAAAGTGTGAACTTTTATCAGAAAAATGGAAAGAAACAAAAGAACTAATTATAAAAAGTAACAATTATTGTCTAGTGGGTCAGCTTTAAGTTTGACACCATAATTATGATATGGAACTTACATGCCTCCATATATGAGGGATGGAAAAGCACAAAATTTACCTTCAAAATTACTATTTCCATGTTTCATTTAAGAAAGAAACCATGTTTAATTAATTAAAATTGTAATACTAATTAATAATTAATGGAAAAATCATACCATCTTTGAAAATCTTGTCTTGAGCCAAAGCAGCAATCCTTTGCTTTAAAGCACTATTGTCAACATTGAGAATCAATCTTTGATGATCCAAAAATGCAACCCTTGGTGATAATGCTGATACTTCAGTCTTCATTTTGTATCAAAGAAAAGAAAACAAATTTAAAGAAAAAATCATAAAAAAATATTTTAAAAATTGCAACTAAAAATCCTTTTAAATAAACTATTTATATAAAAGAATTATCAAAATTACAAATTAGTATAGTTTATATAATTATGTATAGTAATTTTAAATCAAAATTAATTAATTATTTAATAAATCTAAAACTTCATTATCTGGATTATAACATCTAACAGATCTAAAATTTAAATTATGTAACTTTTTTTTATTTCAACCTGCAACCCTTTTGTATCAACAAAAATTAATTAATTTATATATAAATTTTTTTATGCATGTACCTGTAATGTTGTTACGCTCCTTTCAAGTTCTGAAACATATTGCAGCTTTCTCACTCTTGATTTTTGAGCTGATTGCCGGTTTGCCAGAATTCTGATCATCACCCAAGATAAATAAAATTAGTTGTTTGGATAACGTAATTAAAGAATTTTTAGCTGAAGCCTGCAAATTAAAAATTTCATTGTTGCAGGCTGTTTAAGTACAATGGGTTTTAATTTTTGCTATTGTTTGATTTGTTGTTCTTACCTCTTAACCCTCTTTGGATCAATGATTGGATCGCCATTGGAGGTCGTTGGAGGTTGTGGTTCAGGTAATTCACAAGAGCTCTCTACCTCTCCTGGTTCAGTTTTTGGCTGTTGCAGATCCAAGGATGGAACTGGCTTCTCATCATTGTTGCTATTTTGATCAGACGTCGGCGTTGAAGGGTTGGATGAAGGTACCGTTGGCGCCGGCACGGTCACGACGACGTCGTCCGAGAACATGGACATGAGCTGCTCATCATCCAGGCGATCAAACACATTTGTTTCTGTCATCATGGCTCTTGACTCATCCCCACATTCTTCCTCTAATGGTTGCTCGAGGAAGGCTATCGAGTCGCTTATGGAACGACGGCGTGCCCCACGACGTGCCGACGAGAATTCGAGGAACTCGTCAACCCATGAGGGCTGGTGGTTTCGATTGTTAGAATCATTCACAATGGCGGTGGCGGTGGAAATGAAGTTTGCCTTTGTGGGCATTGTTTGATGAGGAAAAGATGGCCAATTTTGAGTCATGTTGGGTATTTTCGGAGGTAATTGTGCCATTCTAAGCTAATGTCCCAAAACCACACTCAATATAAAGAAAAAAATTATGGGTGTCTATACCACTATATATATATATATATATATTTATTAGATATATTAATTTTAAATATAATTAGATGACATTTAAAAAAAATATATAAAAATAACACGATTCAAAATTTTAATAAAATTATATATAAATTTATAAAAAATAAAAAAATATATTTAATATTTAATTTATCGATATAAATTATAATATAATAATTTTTATATTTTATATATATTAAATATAAATAAATAAACATAAATATATTAATTATTAAATCTAATATTCATATGAAGGACATTTAATAAATCAAAATTTTAAATTTTAATACTTATAATTTTTTTTTATTTTTAAAGTTGATTTTTTTATAACAATAATTTAATATTCATGAGTACGAAAACCAAAGCTAATCTTAATCAACAAAAACTAACAACTAACTAGACAAACCAACACAACAAGATGTGATGATCCAAAACAAAAATCATATCACAATCTTTAAGGCAATGATATACTATATTTCTTTCTCTTTAGCCATTTTTTTTACAATGGGATTTGAGTCATTTATATATATATATATATATAATTTACTTTTTTTATTTCAAGGACCCCAAAGGCTTTGGAGAGGGGTAGTGGGTCACATGGGAGGAGATTTAGGACAGCTAGCAACAGCTGGTGTTGGGGTCGGAGGGAGAGAGGGGTTTCTTCCACTGGGAAAGTCGCAGTGTGAGTTTAATAACTGGAGGAATCAGTACCACCACATGCCGATTTGACCTCCTTCCTTGCCCTTGGCATCAACTGTATATTTTTTTACATAAAAAACATTATCTAATCTTTCCAGCATAAGCTATCTACATTTCTTTATTATATGCCCTTTTTTTCTTTTTCTTTTTTTATTTTAATTTTGGATGAGCCCTACACATCCACAAGTTCTTTGGCATTGATTTTCATTGACTATATATATATATATATATATATATCTTTGCACACATATTTAATTTATTTAAGTTTGATTTGGATGCCTAAAAAGAAAAATTCAATCATAAAATATGATTTTTCGATCAAATAAAATGACTCTCGTCATGTATTTAAATTAGACTTTAATTATAAAAGAATTAAAATTTATTTATCGATATGCATAAATTTATGAATTATTAGTTTATATACTGATAGTAAATTTTTTTTTTCAAACATGTTTTATCTATATATATATATATATATATATATATAGATGGCCCATGTCTTGGATATTTTAATTTGGAATAATACTTATTCAGAACCATTCAATAAATTCTATATCTTTTGTGTGGTACCAAATTGATGGTAAATTATTGTTATTGAAAGTTGCTGACAAACTTAGGTTAAAAGAGCAGAAAAAAAGATATAAATCAATTTCGTATAACAATATCTAGATGTGAAACAAGAAAAAAAGTTTTATTAAGACTAGCAAGTAATTAGAAGGGTTTCCGAGTAAAAGATCACTAATTATTCCATTTATCTTTACATACGTAAATGCATGTATTTGTAAAAATCAATACTTTATAAATTAAAACGTGAAATTTAATTAATTAATTTATGTAATTATCTTTAAAATATGATTTTTTTATATTTTTTTATATTCAAATATCAATATCTAGGATTGTTTTTCTATTTTTAAATTATGATTTTCTTAGTAAAAAATTACAAATTGGGTACAAGACATTTTGTCGACATGGGGAATAAATTCTAATGGAAGAATGTACTTATATATATATAAATATATATGGGAAAATATATAGGAGTTTGGGGTATGGATGAGCTGTGAAAGAAAGTGAGCTTTTAAGAATCATGTCCTCCTTTCCATGTGAACTATTTGTAACAGCCAACCCATTTATTTGCTTTGTCCTCAAACCATACTCACATGGAGGGTAATGTGGAACTTTTATTTTTTTTCTCTCTCTCTCTCTTTTCTTGATACCTTTTTAGTAATTTAAAATATAATATAATAATACATTATAAATATAATATTAAAATAAAATATAAAATGATATAATTTAAAATTATAATAATAATTATATATAAATTTAATAAAATAAAAAATTATATTTTATATGAATTATAACAAATAATTTTTATATAAAATATAATATAAATATATAAATTTTAATATTTTATATGATACAAATATACGATTAGATAGCATTTATGTTGAGGTTCTTTTTATAATCAAAAGTGCTAAAGAAACACCAATCATGATTAGTTGAAAAGTTTAACAAGGCATGTTCAGTACCCCCTCTGTCAAGTAAAAGTTTGTCCCCAATTATTTTTATCCAAATTTTTTTTTTTATAATGTACTTGTAAATTCACCAACTTGACCACTTTGATGTCATTAAGTACTTAATTACACTTTAATGTGTTTAATTAACAATTAAAATAACTCAAAGTATAGGACCCAGCTGGCTGGAATCAAATGTTGTATACTGTTAATTAATGCATTCTTTTATCATTATCACAATTAGAAAATTAACTATCATACTTGATTTTTTTATACAATTAAGCGTATTTTTAAATTTTATTATTTAATTTTTTTAACGATTTTAAGAATAAATTTCTTGTATCTACATAATAGAAGAATAATTTAACAGAAAAAATAGTCAAATTGTTAATTCTTCTAATAAAATTGTCATGTGTTAGCTAGGCAGGAAAAATTGGAATAATTTCAAGCATTTTAAACCATCATATTATATTTAAGAAAAAAAAAAAAGCAAAGGAAAATAGAGTAACCTGGAGAGGAATTTTAAAAGGCAAAAATCAGTCATTGTCATGTTCCAAGGCAGGAAAAATTGGCAGCTTTTTATGTTTATACCCTGCATTGATAAAAATGGATTTGCATGTGCAAACCATGACTACTACTATCAATAACAGAAAATTCTGCTTTTTTTTTTATTTTTTTCGATACAATTTTTGGGATCCCAAAAATTATTCAAGTGCCGTGCAGAAGATTGAAGAGCGAAAGGGAAAAGACTGGTGAAATTGGGCGCAGAAGAAAGCAGTATTGCACGTGGGAGGAGGGAAACTAAAGGCCTACTTTGTTCAATAATAATAATAATAATAACCCAAAAAAAGACGTCTAAAAATTACAGTAAAAAAAGAAATTAAAAAAAAAAAATGTTGTAAATGTAAGTAGTTAACTTCATTTTGCAGCTCTAAGTTGCCTTCTATTGAAATATAATTAATTTTTATTTGATTTAACTGTTATTTTTGTTTTCGAGGAAAGAAAGGAATGAAATTAAAGAATGGATATTTTTAAAACAACTTTTGTGGCTTCACAAATTTTTACTTATACGTCGAACAGATTTTGTTAATAATTTTATCAATTGGGTCAATTTGTGATTAATTGAATCGAAGAACAATTAGGATTTTATCAATTCAGTCAACCTGTGGATGGTAAAAGTATCCTTAGGGTTTCAACCATGGACATTTCTGCATAGTTTTTAGGATAGGCCATATGGCCTTCCAACCTTTTCCGATATGGTTCAACTTGAGAGATCGATTGAAATGCTTCCATCATACTTGAAGGAACCTATACTGAACCATCCTTAGCCAGTGTGCAGGCCAAAGAAGCTACCGGGACCTGGAAGTATAGACTTAGTTTTGAAACGAACTTTTAAATTCAAAGATTTGAATAAAGTTTTATTTAGTTGATCGATGAGATTCAATTTCAAAATAATGTGATAGCGTAATAAAAATATTTTTTCTATCAATCACTCAAATGAAATATAAGTCAATACTCAAAAATATTTTACGAGGACTTCGGAATTTAGAAATTAGGTAAATACCTTAATTAAGAAGTGCAATATTGAGACTTGGCAAATTAGATGGTAGATAGCTATGTATAGTCTCAAGAGGGAGTTCAAGTTCTTTGAAGAATGGAAACATAATGTCATTCTTCTTGAAGGAAGTCTTTTGAAGTTAGGTAATGTATGCTTATTTATGTTAGATGGATTTCAGATAGTGTTGGATATGAGTATGTTGCGCCTGAAGCAATAATCACAACAATATAGAAGCAATAAACAACAATCAATAATCAAAGACGTAGGAAAAATAAAGCACATCAAGATTTACGTGAAAAACCCTTCAGTGTAAAGGGAAAAAATCACGGACTACCAAAAAAATCTTCACTATCAAATAATAAGTATACAAAGTTCTTATCTAGCTAAAACTAGAGCTAATCAACAACTAGAGAAACAATTGGAGAAATCTCACCAAATAAGTGACTCAACAAATATACCCTGGATTTATTCCTAGAGAGCTTCAAACCCGATCTTCACCGTTCAGAATGTAAAGCTCTGAATCATAAACCTCCTGACAAGGTTCCAACTCAATCAGACCACGGATCGACTTCCGTTCAACCAACTCTCCCTTCTCTTTTTTTTTTGCTTTTCCTGGCTTTTCTTCTTTCTCTACTTGGTTTTCAACACACACTTAAAACAACCCCATCTCTTTTTTATTAAGTAGCTAGGGCTCTATGTAAAATGAAAGATCAAGGCCTATGGCCTTTACTTGATCCAAAACCACTTACATGGGGTTGGACCCCATTTTCCTAACAATCTCCCCCTCTAGTCCCATTAGGAGGAGATTCATCATTATAGCAGTTTCATTTGGAACTGACTTTGGCCAGGGAACTCATTTCGACCAAGTTACTGCAAAGCTTAAGCTTTTTCCTAGGAAGTATCTTAGTTAACATATCTGTTATATTCTTATCAATATGAACTTTCTTCAATAACATCTGCTGTTCTTCAATCACTGAACGTAACCAATGATATCTAACATCAATGTGCTTTGTTCTAGCATGGTACATGATATTCTTACTCAAATCTAAAGCACTCTGGCTATCACAAAATACCACATACTCTTTCTGATTCAACCCCAATTCAAGAAGAAAACGTTTCATCCAAAGCATTTATTTACATGCTTCAGTTACTGTAATATACTCAGCCTCTGTAGTTGACAAAGCAACACACTTCTGTAACTTAGATTACCAAGATACAGCTCCTCCTGCAAAAGTGAACAAATACCTTAAAGTAAATTTTCTACCATCAAGATCGCCTGTCATGTCAGCATCTGTAAACCCTTCTAGAATTGGTTGTGAAACTCCATAAGTCAAGCACATTTTTGAGCTACCCCTCAAATATCTAAAATTTCATTTCACTGCTTCCCAGTGAACCTTCCCTGGATTAGAAAGAAATTTACTCACTACACCAACTGCATGAGCAATGTCAGGCCTTGTACAAACCATAAGATACATTAAAGAATCGACTGCAGAAGAATAAAGAATACTAGACATAGCTAGTTGCTCTTCCTTAGACATTGGACAAGATTTCTTACTTAGATGAAAATGGTTGGCAAGTGAACTGCTAACTGATTTAGCATGTTGCATGTTGAATCTACCAAGCACTCGTTCAACATACTTTTCCTGTGACAACCACAATTTTCCAGCTCTCTTATCCCGGATAATTTTCATACCAAAAATCTACTTTGCTGGACCTAAATCTTTCATATCAAAGGACTTAGACAATTGTTCTTTCAACCTACAAACCATACTAGCATCTTGTCCTACAATTAACATATCATCAACATATAATAATAGGATAATGAAGTTACCATTAGAAAATTATTTAACATACACACAAGAATCTGTTACTGTTCTTTTATAGCTATGACTCACCATAAAAGAATCAAACTTCTTGTACCACTATCGCGGAGCTTGTTTCAAGCCATACAAGCTTTTCTTCAATTTGTAAACTAAGTGCTCTTTCTCTTTCACTTTAAAACCCTCAGACTGATTCATATAAATGTCTTCTTGTAAATCACTATGCAAAAATACAGTTTTAACATCAAGTTGCTCAAGCTTAAGATTTAAACTAGCTGCCAATCCCAGTACCACTCGAATAGAACTCATCTTTACAACTGGAGCAAAAATCTCATCAAAATCGATGCTTGGTTTCTGAGAAAAACCTTTTACTACCAATCGAGCTTTGTACCTCACTAGTTTGTCACTATCTTTTTTTAACTTAAACACCCATTTATTCTTTAATGGCCTATTCCCTATTGAAAGTTTAACAAGATCATAAGTACCATTCTTTCGCAATAACTCCATCTCTTCTTTCATTGCTTTTAATCAGTGCTCTTTATCTGGAATAGCCTGCATATTTTAGAAGCTTTCTGGCTCTCTTTCACTGGTAACTAAAATAAAATTTAAACTTGGATACTTAGTAGATGGCCTGCGCTCTCTAGTAGATCTCCTAGGCTGAAACTCTACATCACTTGATGCCGAAGGTAGCTCCCCCTGCTCAACACTCTCAGGTAGAGAGAATTGCTCTCACTGCTCACAACTAATTGCATCTGGCTTATCACCTACTGTGGCTAGCTCATTCATATCCCCAAGTTTTGTTTCTTGCTCATTTCCACCATCTGTGGCTCTTTCCTGTGGAATCTCTGTCGGTGTTAAAACATCACACTCAATAGTAATCCATGTAGTCTTCTCATTTTTTTCAAAGTCTGTTATAGTTTTTTTTTCATGAAAGACCACATCTCTACTTTTGACTGTCTTTCTCTTTACTGGATCCCATACCCTGTAGCCAAATTTCTTATCACCATATCCTTCAAACACACACTGTGTAGCTTTACTGTCAAGCTTTGATCTTTGCTCTTTCGGTACATGCATGAATGCTTTACACCCAAAAACTTTCAAGTGAGAGTATGAAGTATCTTTCCTTATCCACATTCTTTTTGGAATGTCAAAACCCAAAGAAACTGATAGTGACCTGTTAAGTAAATAACAAGCTGTGTTGACTACTTCACCCCAGAATGACTTTGTAATTTTACCATCCTCAACATACATCTGACTTTTTTCACAATGGTACGATTCATTCTTTCAGCTATACCATTATATTGCAGTGTTCCAGGTTCTATCATTTCATGCCTGATCTAATGCTTTGAACAATACTCTTCAAAACTTTTAGATGTGTATTCCCTATCATTATCAGTTCAAATATACTTCAAGGGTAACCCTGTCATCCTTTCAACCATGATATAAAATTTTTGAAAATACTGCAGTACTTGACTTTTGTATTTTAACATATACACCCAAGTCTTACGTGAAGCATCATCAATAAAAGTAATAAAATATCTGCTATCACCTAATGATTCAACCTCAATGGGACCACATACGTCAGAATAAATTAATTTCAATCTATTTTCTTTTCTCTGAGAACTTTTACGAAAAGAAACTCTATGATGCTTACCAAACAAACAATAATCACATGAATCGAGAGACATACCTTTGGTCAAGGGAATAAGATACTGCCTTGCCAAAACCTGTAACCCTTTTTCACTCATGTGTGCCAGCCTCTTGTGCCACAAGTTTGCTGAAGCATTTTTTTTAACGGTATTTACCTGATTACCGTTCAATTGCATCCATGTCTTATACATTGTGCAGCATAGTTTTTCCCTTGCAACTATCATAGATCCTTTGAAAAGCTTTCACTGTCTATTCTTTTGTTAGCTTTCATATCCCTCCTTATCAAGGACATTAATAGCAAGCAAGTTCATTCTCATATCTGGAATGTGTCTGACATCCCTCAAAGTCAACATGCAGCCTGTTCTAGTTTGTACAACAATATCACTAATCCCAATAATCTACGACACACTCTTGTTTCCTATTTTGGTATAACCAAAGTCTCCTGTTTTGTAAGTTGTAAATAACTCTCTTTTAGGAACACAATGATATGTCGCTCCTGTGTCAACTATCCACTCAATGTCGAGATCACTAACATGATTATAATCATCATGTGTACAAATCAAAGTAACTAAATCACTATCTGAATTCACTGTTATAGCATTGCCATCATCTGAACTATTGCCTTTCTCATTTTTTCGCTCTTGCTTCAAGATTTTATAGTTTCGTTTTATATGACCCGCCTTACCACAATAGAAACACTTCACTTTACCTCTGGACTTAGATCTATGTTTAGATTTATCACGACTTTTTGAGTCCTGACCTCTGTCGATATTTCTACCCCTGTTCTCTGTGACTAGAGCTTGATTCTCAGGGTCTACATCTTTTCGCCTTACTTTTTCATTAAGCATACTGTCCTTTACCATCTCCAATGTCACCTTATAATTAGGAGCTAAATTAAGAACAGTTACAACTAGAGTATTCCAACTGTCTGGCAATGAACCCAAAAGAAATAACGCTTTTATTTCATCATCCATCTTAAGCTTCATAGTAGTCATCCGATTAAATATATCTTGAAAATTATTCAAGTGCTCTGTAACAGATCATCCATCCCTGTACTGTAAAGTTGCAAGCTTTTTAACAAGCATAACTTTATTCATACATGTTTTTCTCTCATACAATGCTGTCAATTTTTTTCAAACAATGTGAGCTTCTGACTCCTGCATTATATGATGGAACACACTGATATCAACCCATTTTCTTATTGTAGTCAACGTTTTTCTACCTAGCTTCTTTCAGCTTTCATCTTTCATATCTGCTGGTTTAGTCGAATCACCCAATACTGGCTCATACAAATCTTTGCAGTATAGATGATCTTCCATCATAGGCTTCCAAATTGAATAATTCGATGCTTCAATTTTATCATGGAACCTGTATCACCTTTCATGATCTCAAATAGAATTTTTTTCTATCTTGGGTTGCTTATGTATCGATGTCTCAAAATAATCATTGCTCTGATACCACTTGTTACGCTTGAAGCAATAATCACAACAATACAGAAGTAATAGACAACAATCAATAATCAAAGACTGAAGAAAAATAAAGCACACCAAGATTTACGTGAAAAACCCTCAAGTGTAAAGGGAAAAAATCACGGACCACCAGAAAAATCTTCACTATCAAATAATAGGTACACAAAGTTCTTCTCTAGCTAAAACTAGAGCTAATCAACAACTAGAGAAACAATTAGAGAAATCTCACCAAATAAGTGACTTAACAAATATACCCTGGATTTGTTCCTAGAGAGCTTCAAACCCGATCTTCACCGTTCAGAATGTAGAACTCTGAATCATAAACCTCTTGACAAGGTTCCAACTCAATCAGACCACGGATCGACTTTCGTTCAACCAACTCTCCTTTCTTTTTTTTTCTCTGCTTTTTTTTATTTTTTTATTTTTTTTACTTGGTTTTCGACACACACTTAAAACAACCCCACCTCTTTTTTATTAAGTAAGTAGAGCTCTGTGTAAAATGAAAGATCAAGGCCTATGGTCTTTACTTGATCCAAAACCACTTACATAGGGCTGAATCCCATTTTTCTAACAGAGTATGTGTTCGACATTTTTTTACATTAATTTTGAAAATCAAAGTGTGTATGAATCACATTTGAAGGAAACATATGCGAGTGGTACCATTTAATTTCTGCAAAGAAATTAGCTTTTTTTTTTTTTTTTTGGCAGTTGGAAATAAATTACATAGCATTTTCTGGTGGATGTGATAGAAACTCATCGTATGGGCTCATTATAACTCTGGTCTCAGCTATCTCAGATGATGACAACGAAAGAACAAAATTCGTCTGAGCAAGAACAAGTTGAAAACTATCACAAGAAAACAACAATGCATATAAAAATCAATTTTGGCTCAGCTTTACTCAGTCAAGATTTATGATTTTTTTCAATGCTTCGTATTGGTTCTCTTGTTTTTACAGCTTTACCAGCATATATCATTTGTTTGTGCTGTCTTTTTCATTGATTTTTGGATGTTTGCTATGGTCTGGTAGTTCATTGTATCCAACCTGCAAACTACCAGCCACTCCTTTATCAATGGATTTATAAATCCAGAAATTGCATTATGACTGAAAAATCTGTCACAATAATGGCTTATGTCCGTCTCAATATAAAGAAAAATTGTGATGAAAATTTTCTATTGCGGATATCCTCTCATTACTGATGATCTGTTACAGTTTTTTATCCAATTCTGTCACAAATTTAGCCACTGAGAGAGCCAATTCAACGCAGCGATCAGATGTGTATACGTGTGTTTCTTCATATACAGTAGCAAACAGAGTTTGTACATTCATATACTGATTTTGAGCCAAGACAAACATAGCACATAATTATGAATCGTTTGCTGTAAATCAACTATAGTGGCTTTGACACCCAGTCTCCAGTTGAGTCCATTCTGCAAATCAGTGCTGTTACCATTTATTTTTTTGAAAGAAAAATGGGATTTCATTCCCATCCAGCATTGGAAATAATCACGATCCCTGAAGGGAGCACATGGACAGGTTCTACGCATTAAACATGATTCAAACATAAAGGCCATGGTGTCAGTGATCTTGTGGGATCGATCCTGCATCATTTCCGGGACCAACGGCCTGCAAGTGAAAAGAGTTGTCAAAACGGACCGTTGATCCAAAAGTAGGCAGTTCGATAGAAGAATAGAGGGCTAGAGGGGCTAGTCAGCTAATTACAGCTTGCAATCTTGAAGTTGTGCTCGAGATGTTTACCTCATATGTCCTGGTATCTTTGAAGAGTAGTACCACAAGGCAGAAACCTTTCAGCTTTTGCCTGAAACCAACACATCATAGAAAATTTAGAATTTGAAGGCTGAATTAAAGTCTTCCCATATGCTGGTGCAGGAACTAGTTCCGAGTTTACAAAAGCAAGCCAAAACATAAGAAGAAAATGTCTCTACCAGCATTCAGATATCCTTTGGATACAAACCCATATATCCAAATGTATTAATGAAGAAAAACATAACAGATGCAAGAAAACCGCATTGCACAAAATCATACTCCTTCAAGAGTTATCCATATTGTAGAGTGCTCGGTTCACAATTCCTGTAATCAGGGATCAAATCCTGATAATATTTGACAAATATTATAGTCAAACTATACCAACCAAAAGGACAAACAGCCAAAAAGAATGGTACAGGAATCACCTCATATCCACCATATATTAGGCACATAAATTCACTCGTGCAATTACGATGGTAATATGCAGGTCGGGATGTATGTTCAGCCACGCACCAACCAGGGGGAAATGACAAAATCAAGCAATGCCACACCTGGTTTATCATTTGGTGCTATAAGAACTGCGACATTGTCACTCATATCAAGCTAAGAGAATTAAATACAAGCACAATTGAACAATAAAAATCATGTCTTTAGAGGAAAAACAACACATGAAGACAGAGTCCATGTACTTAACTGTATTTATTGATGCATCCCATGACTGTAGTGGCAGATCCAAAATTTTTTCTTGAGGCGTCTATTTAGTGGATGTCTATTGAGTGCTAGATCTTGGTTGGTTATAAGTTGTAATTAGATATTGAATAATGATCGTGAATGGAGTAATTAGAGAATTAAGATATATTTAGAGAAAATTTGTGAGGATGTCAAAAAATAAATTTGGGTGTCAGAGACAAAATTTTCTCTAAATTTTTTTTTTTTTTTCAACTTTTAAAATGTGCATGGAGACCCTAACTAACTATTTGCATCGGCCATTGCAAGACCAACTAAAACAGCGTTGTAAGGGCAGAATCTGCTAAGATGATACTGAAAGCAATAAGATTTTGATTTAAATCAGATCACCAAATTTTGTCATAATCAAAATCTTTTTCGTTTTTGAATTTGCCTGCTGTTAAAAAGAATTTGGTTGATAATTGTTCAATAAATAATAGGTTTTTAACAAATTGACAAATTTATGTGAAATTAAGATATATAATTTTGAAAAGTTCTTTTTTTTTTTAATTTCCAACATGTATTATTTATTATGTAAATTTGCTACTATTAATTATTATTAAAATTTATTATTAATTTTCATCATTTATTAACAAATAAACATAAGTTGGGTTTTGGCGGCATGCTTGTCTTGCCCTTTTCGGTTTCCGCCTCCACATCACGACAGCGAAAACTCCTCTGTTGATCGCCGCTTTAAACCGTAGCCAAAGACGGAACTTTGGGTTGTTTTCTTATACCATTGCTAAAGCAAAGCAAGACCCAGAGAACAAAAATGGAGAAACTTGGAGCTAGTTCAGAAAAACCCAAGACCCATAAACGAAAGCTAGACAAAAGGGTGATACTATCATTGACGAAGCCTTCTTTTCTTTTAACACTGGGAAGAGTCCATATTCGATGGGAAAATCGACAAAAGCTGTGTTATCTGTTAGAGAAACTTGTAAAGCAACATAATTGGGCTGAGGCAAGTGGGATTTTAAGCTTGTTGCTTAAGGGTACTTCGAATGCTTGTTCTGCTGATTTGAATCGCCTCAAGTATTCGGTATGGTTGAATTTTTTTTGAGTTTCCTATGCATTTATTTGGTTGTTATCATGTTAAAGTCATGATCTTTGGTTATGTTTGAGTCTTTAGAAAATTCTGTTAGTATCTGTTTTTATGTTTAGGGTTGATTTGGTTGTTGCTTTTACTGCTTGCTTTTCACAGAACAATAGGGGGAAATGTATTGAAATTGAGTGAGCAGATATGATTTAAGTTTAATTTTAAAAATTTTAACTTTTTTGTATGACTATTATGTTATAGAATGAGTGTAGCATTTTTGTTATTTTGTTTATTTCGGCTATATAGAAATATTAATGAAGCAAAAGAGCAATCAGTGACCAGGACAGCTTTAGTTATTGAATTATTTTGTGCTATTTTTTGTTATTTTCATGTCTTTGACATTATTCTAGTTCAATTATTTGCATATGTTCCCTTTGTTGGTACAATCTTGATATGTTTTTGTGTTTTAGGCTTATGCATAATATGTATTATCCGCTTCATATGTCAAAGTTATTTGTAAATTTGTTGTAAGAAGGCCTGAAGCAGTGCCTCATGAGAGAGCAAATGGGTAGGGGAAAGACTTTACACGAAAGAGTAGCAGTTGATATTTTCTCATGAACTTCGAAAATTAGGCTAATAGCAGCAGAAAACAGATGCATTTATTGATTATATTATTGCATGCTAGTACAGCATGATTTTGTGCTTTGTATGTTTGCTTTTTGGGTATCTAGTTGAGGATAAAACTAATGATATGTGTAAGTGATATTTTTAGGTTTCAATTAGGCTTCTTAAACACATTGAGGGGGGTCATGTTGACATAAGAAGGATCAGGGACATCTATGAGATTTGGATGAGCAGGATCAGGTCCAAGACCGTGCAAGTAGAGGTATAGTTTGACATCACTTTTATTTGGTCTGCATGCTACCCGTTTTTAAACATAGATCTTTTCTGGTTGAACAGGAGCAGATTGCACTTCATTTGGAGTTCATGCTTTTCTGCCTTACACATGGGAATCTTGGGTGGGCTCATCAAGCTGCTTTAAGGTTATCTTTCTTACATAATTGTGCATAAGCATTTGGGGTTGATATAGAAGCATTATCATATGCTGTGCCTATTATCACCTAATTGCCAATCATTGTACGTTGCACACATTGTTATCCATCACACAAAATTAGGAAGCTAGTAACAATCTTGTTGGCAAAAGAATTCCCTCAACTCTAACTGTCAAGAAAGAGTTGGGTGCAATGATTGTAAGCTTGCTCTTGAACGTTCACATCTAATTGGATATTTTAAATCTATTGTCTTTTAGTCATACTTAGATAGCGCTTAGCTTTTGATTTAGGTTTACCTTACCTTTAATCACTTAACTTTGACCTGAAAGATATTTCCAGATCTTTGTGAGGATAGTTTCAAATTTTGGTTGGTTTGTGTAGCAAAGAAAATTTCTGATTCAATTTGAAACCCATGTGTCCTAAATTTTGGTTAGAGTTCCATGTTGGTTAGTTTCTTATGTGGTGTGATAATAATGCTGGAATATGTTCACAGTAGCATCATTAATGTATTTATACATAAGTTTTGTAATGATTGTCATATGAAAATAAAGGTGTATTGTCTTTGGAATATAATACATGAATATATTCAGTGTTTGATTGACTTTTATGAAAATTTCCTCCCTCAGCTTGATGAAAGAACATGACTTTAGTTGCCACCCAATGTCAAATTTGGTCATGGGCTTGACGTTTTGTCAGCTTTGGTATTCCAATCTCACTGAAGAGGTTAAGATGAGAGATTCAAACCAGGATTACTTCCCTCAGCAATCAGACACTTCAGGATCAAAATTTAGCAACCAAATTGTTAGCACAGAGGAAAATTCTGCAGCTTATACTCTTGATGCTGTTACCTCTCAATATAATTCAGAGACATCTGTCATGAAAGATAAAAGAAAAACTCTGGTGGCTGATAGCCAGCTACACAGAGAAGTTCCTGTTCAGAATGATGTTAATCTACAGAGTGCACATCTCCCAAAAGAGGTTGAGCCGCTGGGCTCCTACCAGAACTCTGCTGAAAATGAAGCTGGTTTTTATAATGACAGTGGCTATACATGTGATCCTTCAGTTTTCTCTGCCCTTGGTGAGTTCTGAATGCTCTATATGTTTTTTTAACTGTCATTATAATACAAGTCTTTACTTTTGGTATTCTTCTTTAGACTCTGCAGTGAGATATCGAGCACATGTTGCCTGTGCATGCACATCCAATGTATATTTTGGATAACAAATAGTCTTTAGATCATGTTTGGTGCATAGAATGATGGACAATGTTTGGTGCATAGGATGATGGATTGGATAGTATGATAATGATTCTATATTATGTTTGGTTTGTATCTAATTGAAAGGGATAGGATTACAAGGAGGATTATCATCCTCTTGGTATAGGATGATTCAATCCTCCCAAAGTGGAGAGGATTATTTTTAATTTATGGGATAAACTTACATGTCCTATTATATTCTGAAAAATTATATCAATAATTTAAATTGTATAAACTTTGAAAAAGGATAATTTTGATCAATAAATAAGTTATTCTATCTTAATCTTTGAACATATCAAACATGAGATAGGATGACATTATTGAATCTAATTATATTCATAATATCATATGATCCTATCCTATCATAATCTTGTGTACCAAACATGACCTTAGTGCTTCATAACAGATTATTCTTCCCTTTTTTATTTGTGTAAGTAATTGATAATTCCATTCAATTGTCGATCAAATGGGAAATATGGTAGAGATCCAAAAAAAGGGGAAAATTGGACAGGAAGACTAGGTGCTTGGAATCAAAGGAAGAATATAGAACATGAGTGAGAGAAATAAAGATCCAGCTAATACCAATCTCAAAAACATGGATATGCATCTGAGATGGTAAAATGTTCTTTTGCTGAAGTGTAGGAGATAACCTTCCTATCTTCCTCATCCCTTCTATTGTCTTGCTTTATATATTACTGTTTTGGATATTCATCCTTCCTGGTAGAAGGATGGTTAACATCCACTAACATGGATACTCCAATTTAATTGTATATATGTCAAATGCCAAGTGACAATTTTTTGACAGGCTGAAGAACATCTTTGCAATTATGAATTTTTTGGATGCGTTTTATGATTTTTTTACAAATTTTCTATAATGGTATCCTTATGAGATTTTTTGGCTTTGATAATTAATATTGTTTCATGATCCTATCCAATGCCTATGGCTTACTGAAATTTCTCACCTTTCTTGTTTCAGAGGGTCTAGAGTCATGGTTGATGCCTTTCCAGTTGCCACATTCTAGTGAAAACTTTGCATATTTGCATAGACAAATGCTTAATAATCATTATAATGATGCTGTGAAGTATCTCCGCCTTGCTTTTCACTCTGTACCCCCTTTATCAGCAGCCTTGCTTCCTTTGGTGCAGGTAAAATTTTGTTTTCCTTACAACTTTTTTTTAATGCTTTTGGAATATCTTAATCATTAGCTGGAGCATCCTAGAGATTCAGATATATACTAGTCAAAATACAAAATGGAATCTGTAGAATATTATTGTAGAGAGTTTTAAAACCTTTATGCAGAAGTTATTCAATCTTACTGATTCAAATGTGATTTTTTTTTGTCCATTTTATGCCAGTTGTTGCTGATTGCAGGGCAAGTGAATGAGGCCCTAAGTGAAGTCAAAAAGTTCTGTAACAATTCAAACATGCCCTTTCCATTTAGGTACTGACCTCCCAAATAAGTTTGTTTTCCCCCTTTTTTCCCTGGTTGCGAAGAAGTGAATTCAAATTGGAAAATATAATCCCAAAGTTACTATATTTCATTTGAGCTTAATTCAGTTAACTTGAGAATAACAGAGAAGTAATATGAACAATTAGTGACCAGAGGACTCACCTAATGATTATAATTCAGGTATTTATTGTGACTGTTAATTCTGGTAATAATCGTGTAGGGGAAATATTATATCTGAGGCTTAGAAGTTTTCCTTCAGTAGAACAGGCTTGTTATATTAACTGTTTTCTACATGCTCCCCTGGAATCTGTACTTCCAGGAATACTTTCTAAATATCATGGAGAAGATTTAATTGTACCTGCAACTTGCTAATGTTTCCAATTGGTCCTCTTGTTAGCTTTACAAAACACTGATGTGCTGATTTTCTGCAGATTAAAGGCTAGTCTTTTAGAGTATTTTTATTCTAATGACTCTGTCGTGCTCTCTAACTGTTTCGAGGAGATTTTGAAGAAGGATCCAACATGCAGCCACTCATTGGCAAGGCTTGTCAGCATTCATCAAAATGGTATATTATCAATTATCTTGCGTAGGTAGACCAGTGCTCACTTCATCTGGCATTTGTTTCCATGCAGTGACTCTATCCCTTGTTGGGACACATGGCCGCCACCATGGCCCATCCTTCTCCTCTTCCTCTTTTGATCTGCTTTCTCAATACTTGAACTTGGATTTTGACAATTGATACCTTCTCTCTCTCTTAATCATCAATGTTCTTGTATACATAACTCGGGTTTTGGTATTCTTTTCAGGGGATTATAGTCTGGAATCCCTCATGGAGATGATTGCTTTGCATTTGGAAGCTACCTATCCGGAGTCCAATGTATGGAGGGAGTTTGCCTCATGCTTCCTCAAACTATATCAATACGAAGAGGATCGATTGTCAATATGTCTCAATGGGAACAAAGGTGAACAAAAAGCAAACCTCTCTGTTCAATACAAAAGGATGCCAAAAATATTTACCGAGGGAAAATCAAGAAATGCTTGGAGGCTATGCTGCAAATGGTGGTTAAAACGTCACTTTGGCAAGAAAATGCTTGAGTCAGAAATTGCTTCAGGTGTGTTACCATTTCCCATCATAGAATGTCTGCACCGATGTGCTTAATTCTTACTATCTCAGGTCTCATTGGAATTTGAACCCCATGTTGATTGAAACAACTATTGACATTATAGTTTGTCATGCTTTTAATTGCTATTATTTGCATGGTTGAAACCTTCAAGTCTGCTCCTTCCGAAAAACTGGTTAACCTGGTTAAATTGATTATCGCGTATCACATCATTGTCAAGCTTCACATGGTCATTCTCTATGTTGCATCTTTCATATTTAACTATACATCTCTCAAAGAAACCCACGTGCTTCATGATCCTTTTCTTTTTTTCTTCCTTTTCACTTCCACTAAGATGAATTAGCTTGGCAAGATTGGTTAATTCAATTTTTGTTGTTCTTGCTTGGAACAGGGGTCTTGGAGCTTTTAACATACAAAGCAGCATGCGCATCCCATTTGTATGGTCAAGAGTTCAACTATGTTGTAAAGGTATATGCTCATTTACAGGAACAAAATGATAGGGACCTACTCAAATTCCTAAAAATACATATGGAAAATTCTGTCAGATTAAATTTGAAATTTCAAGAGAAATAAATAAGATATAATTTTCATTTAAGAATTGTCTGTTTCGTTCAGTTCTTCTTAGCTCATTATATTAATGGTGAAGGAAAGTGGCATTGTAAATTGTTCATGCTTTTAGGACAATGTTAAAACATCATGAAACACAACCAGTACAAACATGGAATGACAGAAGGAATGTGAAGTAAAAAGAACAAATATTTGATGTTTCCGGTCAAGAATCATTTGGATTGTTTTGTTTTTCGGATTTATTAACATTTTCCCATACTTTAAATCCTCGAGAATTTTCCTTCAATCTGTTCCAACCTTTTTCCCCATCAAATTTCACCATTACAGATCAACTTTGATTCTTCCCAAAGCCTGCCGAGTTAACTCTGATTGACAATTTAAATATGATACAATAATATAATCAGATATAACAAAAATAATATACAATATAATGATATGACACGATATTAACATAAATATATGAAAAAAAGCGTAATTTAAAATTAAAAAAAATTATGAATTTAATAAAAATGAAAATATATATTTTTTATATTTAATGTTATCAATGAGACGGATCGACGACTATTCAAGTTTAATTGGCCCAATAAGTCAAAATTGGCCCGATCATCACATCCAATTGCCTGACCCGACATGAGTCCGACGCGTTACCCCTTGCCCAATCTAACCCCCCATTCTGTTTTTTGCAATTTCAAAATCTCTCTCTAATGCCACTGATATCTGCCATTAGATAAAATTTCCTCAAAAATCTAATTAAAAAAAAAATCGATAAAAGAACCGGACCCGGTGACCCGAGATGGCGGCGTACAGAGCAGACGACGACTACGATTATTTGTTTAAGGTGGTGTTGATCGGAGATTCGGGTGTTGGAAAATCCAATTTGTTGTCTAGATTTACGAGGAACGAGTTTAGCCTTGAATCCAAGTCCACAATCGGAGTCGAATTCGCCACCCGAAGTATTCGGGTTGATGATAAGATCGTTAAGGCGCAGATTTGGGACACCGCTGGACAAGAAAGGTGAATTTTAAAACTTATTTTCTATTTTGTACCATCACTCTTATTTCTCTTTTATTTTGTTTTCTGTTGGTTTTTCTTAGTTTTAAGGGTTTTGGAATTTTGAGAGATTTGAGGTAAATGAGGTGTTTTCCGTGTTAGGGCATTGGATTAGTAGAATGGGTATTTGGAATTTTGGATTTTGGGGGCTGTTTGTTTGCTGAGAAAATGTAGGAAAATTACATTCAAATAGTTCTCTCATATTCTCATTTTTGTGTGTTTTGTTCAATTTTTAAGGGGTTTTTGGACTTTCTGGTATTTTTGGTTTTTTTAGAGATTTGGGGAAAAAAAAAGGTGTTGCTTACATTAGTGTATTGCTTTGGTGAAAAGGGTATTAGGAATTTTGTGTTTTTTGGGAGGGTTGTTTGGCTGCTGAGAAAATGTGGGAATAAGTTGCATTCATATTTTTCTTTTTAATTTTAAAGCATGTGGACCTGGATTTTAGTTATTTGGTGAAAAATAGTTTTCTTTTTAGATTGGTGTATTGATTTAAGCATATGTGAAAGCCAATTTTCTTGATTAGCATGTTGCAAATTCGATTTGGTTTAGAAATTAACAATGTATTAGATTATTTACAAAATCCCACGGTTGGTTTATGAATGGATGCGCCGCAAAGGAAATTAGAGATGGGCCTAACTCATTAATGTTACAACTTGATCCATTAATGAAAAAGTGGAATAAAGCTACTTCTCTTAAATGTCCTAGTTGATTCATCAATCTATATTTTTAAGCATCTTTAGAATATAGGTTTGTTGAAGATGATATCCTTTTATATAAATGGAAATATATAAATGATTTTCTACCATCATTTTAGTTTTGAATACCTTAATCACACTTTATCCTATAAATAGAGATGTTTTCTAAGCTTTTTGAGAGTTAGATTTCTTGTTATATTCTTTTCAAAGATACCGGGCAATTACAAGTGCATACTACCGAGGAGCTGTTGGTGCATTGCTTGTCTATGATGTCACTCGACATGTTACATTTGAGAATGTTGAGAGATGGCTGAAGGAACTACGTGATCACACAGATTCCAATATTGTGATTATGCTTGTTGGTAACAAGGCAGACCTGCGACACTTGCGCGCTGTTTCCACAGAGGATGCTAAGGCTTTCGCTGAGAGAGAAAATACCTTCTTTATGGAGACATCTGCCCTTGAGTCCATGAATGTTGAGAATGCATTCACTGAGGTGCTAACTCAAATATATCGTGTGGTCAGTCGAAAGGCTCTTGAAGTAGGGGATGATCCTGCAGCATTGCCTAAGGGACAAACCATCAATGTTGGAACCAAGGATGATGTTTCAGCCATCAAGAAAGTTGGCTGCTGTTCTGCTTAAATGTTAGGTGATTTGGGGTGTACAAGTTTCGTCTATTTTTCATCTCTTTAAGCACAAGACATTCCCCATTATGTTATGGTCCTTGAGCTTCCCCAAGATTTGAGGTTGAAGTCAAAGAAAACACAGCATCTTCCAAGTTTCCTTCATTTGATTTCAGTTGCTTTTTCATGGTTCTTTTAGGTTTTTTTTCTTCATGTAACGTTCCATTTCACAGTTTTTATAGTTGTTGTATTTGATTGCTTTAGAATACATAAGAGTTTTGTATTTTCAAATGATTTTGATCAGTTGTGGATGATAACATTTGAATTATAGGAATTCCTTCACAGGTTCCTTTGGATTTAGTTGGAGTGTGTTGTAATTAGTATACAAATTGGAAAGCAATTTAGATACTTGGAGGATTTTTGAGTGTTGAAGATGAAATAATTGAAATAAAAAACTTTTAAAAAAGGAAAAATATTTTGAATTTGCATATATCTCAAAGTATACAAAGATATGTAAAAGTATCTGACAGAACAGCTTACAAAATATGTTGCTTTAGGGGATTTAAAGATTTTAGGGTTTAGGGTTTCCAAACTAAAATTAACATATATCAGGAAATATAACACATTAAACAGAAAAACTAAAGAAAAGAAAAAAAAATAATGAAAAACACATTATAGCTGAAAGTTGATATTACAGCATGAGACTGCATAATGAGAGTCTGTACAATTGTTGTTAATTACAGAGCCAACAAATAAATGATTGACAGTCTGTTAGATATCTGCAAGTTCATGTACAAAATACTTGGACAATACCAGTTTAGTTATGGTAAACAGATTAGTCATTAGAGGAAAGCTTCCTCTAACTGATTCTGCCACCATCAACCATTTATGTAATTTATTACTTTAGCTGGAATAAGTCACCCCATGTGTTATACATCCTTGGACACTGTGGCTAATGCCTCAGTTTTGCAGATGGGGCATACATTCTTGACGAACAGCCATTTTCTTAAGCAACCTGCATGATACTCGTGTCCGCAATCAAGAGTTCCGATTTTCTCTTCATTCTTATAATCCTCCTGGCAAAATTCCAGGAGAAATAGCAGATTCCATATGTTAGGAGTGAATTGAGACGGGTGATGAAAAAGCGTGCTTCAAACCTGAACAAAGAGATGGGTAGTTTAAGCTCTTCAACAAATAATATTACCTGGCAAATAATGCAAGAATCAGGTTCTTGATCAATGGGTGCCGCCTCTTTCAGATTAATATTAGTTGCGAATGTTGAATAAGTTCTTGTTTTCAATTTACTCATAACGGTTTCCTCTGACAAGCCAGTGTTCACGTTGCCAATCCGCTCTCCGAGTGCAAGTAGCTCCTGTGGTCATTTGGAAAATTTTCCAGTAATCGGTCAGTAAAAATAAGATCAAACCATGAAAGACAAAACGACATTAATGAACTTTAACTTACCTCATAAGACATATCCTCTATATCCAAGCGCATATCCCTGTGATGATCAATAAAATTCCCTACTTCTTCATAAAACTCTGGGAACTCCAGCACAGCAACTCCCTGCACCAAATCAGCTAAAAAATATCAACGTATTTATAAACCAAAAAATAACCAAAAAGAGTCAGCTATATATTAATTCCATTTTCCTAGTTTCAGAAAAGAAAACAAACAGTAAATGATCAGAAATAACATTGCAGAAGTGAAAATTAGGTAATTACATCAGGTGGAAGAACTCTCAGGTGAGGAAGATTGCGATGTCTCAGAGTCGTCTCAGGTACAACAACCTCTCGGCGAGAATGATATATCCTAAATCCAGTAGGTGGAAATGGTCCCAGATGCCTACGACCCATCTCCAAACTATCCTGTGAAGGATTCATGGTGCTCTGTGAGGCATAATTTGCAGGAAAGTGATATGGAACTGCTGCTAATTGTGGATGAACATTAATGCTGTGGCCTCTTACTCCTTCAATAGGTGGTGCAGGGTGATGGTAGTTATGGTTCCGAAGGTCAAGGGGAGAAGAATGTGAAAAGTTTGTGGAACTTCTATGCCTAGTCTCCATAGGTCCACCAATATTGCTACCTGCACAAACACAAGTTAGTGAAGTTTCCAAAGGCAACCAGCTTAAAGGTAAACGACATCAATTACATGGAAGCTGATTTAAAAAAAAAAAGAAATATATTTTTAAAAAATTGTTTAAGAAAAATTGAAATTCCTAACAAGGAGTTATATTAAATAGACAAGAACAACCTCAGAGGAAAGAATAGAAGGATGGGGAAACTACCATGCATAAAAGGAACACCAGGAGCCTGAGTCCAAGCAGGGGCACCTCCATTGGTTATTGTTGGATGAAAGGGCTGGCCCATGTAATTTCCTTGAAAAAATTGGTTAGTACTATGCATCAAAACAGGATCCACTGCAGTTGCCCCTAATCTGTTCCTCATACTTCTTTGAGATCCTGCATCTCTAATTGGTGGAGGGCCATTCCCTCTATACTGAGGAATGGTGAAGGATGCAGCATCTGCCGTGCCAACCCCATCAGGATGCCTAGAATTTAATTGCGAAACTGAGGAACTAGAGCTTGATGAGGCATTAAAATGCTGAAAATTTCCTGGGATCCCTTCAGAATTCTTTCTCTTATACAAGCCTCTAGCATTATCCATGAAGTGGCAATTACTTGCATATTCACCTGCAGAAACTCCAAGGAGACTGCAGTTGCCAGAAGATGGCATCTGGTCTGTAGGTCCATGATTTACAGGAACACCAGACGAATGGGTAGCCACATTGGGAATGTAAAAGTTGGATGCACTTCCAATACCAAGATCAAGATTTGGGGAATAACGATGCTGAACACCAGGGTATTGGGGCATCCCAAAGAACATAGAGCTTTCATAATGCTCTGGTAAGGGATGAGGATCAAGACTAGTTGTGTTCCCTGGGGCTGTGACCGCCATCTGGATATCAGGTGGCGGGTAGTTTGTTATGCCACCCAAAAAGATGCAGGGTTCATGATGGAGATATCCCTGGCCTTGCTGATCCATTTCTAAATCAATCATCTGACTAGGGCATTGCATATTTCTTTGGCCCATGCTGTTCCGATAAATTGTTGCTGCAATTTGTCCCTGCTTCAAAGTCAAAGAATAAGAAAACAACTCAACCCAATTCAGAATTATAAACGATAATATATGTTGACATCTAATATACCGAAGAAAAGAAAATTGATAACTGGCCACCATGCATTTGTCCATTTACTAAAACATAAAAATACAAAATGAAGCTTGAAAAATATCAACAAAGCCAAAAGTTTTGAATCATCAGAAGAAACATGACGAAATGAAGCGTTGGAAAATATTCAACCCACAACTGAAATTGGAATAGTATCTCATTTATCCAACTTAAGAGCTGAAATACAAGACATGGAAAGCATTACATGCTAATAACACCTTCTCATCTATTCATTTGGATGCTCCTATTTCACTAGAAACATAAAGCATTTCCTTCCAGCAAGTATATCAAGAATATAAAAAAAAATCCACTTTTTACATTGCAGCACTCGCAAACCAAGAAAGGGTTAATATAGCATCCAGGACAATGGCATAGATCTCCTAAAACATGGAAATCCTCTAGCTCTCTTAGCTATTAGATTTTCCACTAGTTTAACCTAGCCAAAAAAAAAAAAAAAAAGACTTGCACAAATGAAGTAAAAACTAATTTTCCACTACTGAAACAGAGACTCAAAATGATTAAAATCCGCAGAAACAAGCGTTCCCTTAAAACAAAAAGTTTCTTTGACATCTTCTCAACTGTCAAAAGTTCCAAACTAATCTTCCAATACATAATATCATACATCTCCTTCCTTCTTGTCATCAACCACACAATAAAACACCATCAACATGACCTAAACTTTAATTTTCTCTTAAAAATAAACGCAAAAAATAAAATAAAATTCTTGACTACCAAAATTGGCATAAAATAATAACCCATCATCAAAAACCCTCAATCAACATAATCTCCTATATCAAGCTACGTGAAGGGGAAACTTCCAATATTAAACATGCTGATCAGAAAAATCATAATCATTGGTTAAATTAACCAAAACAAAAAAAAGATTTCAACTTTTTATTCATAATTATCCTCAATCCTAAAGGGCTCCTCCTTTTATTAGAACTTTGAAGAAACCAAAAAAACAAAACAAAACAAAAAGTTTGAAAAAACAAAAGAACGTTCTTAAAATAAGTCTAAATTTCACACAAATTTGTCAACAATTATCAACCAAAATTTGTTACCAGCATGCAAATTCACAAAAGGAGGAGGAGCAAGAGAAGGAGAAAGGAGAAGAAATGGGTTTCTTTGCCGTACCTTATAATCATGAAAATATCACAGCCCAGAAAGAGAACACCAGCTTATCTTAAAGAAACCCTAAAAGAACCCAAAGAAAAAAAAAATCAAAACTTGTTGTTAGTTAAACACGCATTAATCAAAATTCAGACAATGTAGAACCCTAGGGATTCAAAGCTTAACCGTCCAATTAAAAATCTTGAAAAAAATTTAAAAATTAGAAAAAAAAAAAAAAAAAAGAGACAGAGACTAACCGAATTGAAGCGAAATGAGGGAAAGAAAAAGAATGGAAGAATCTAGAGATCTGAAAGACAATATTATTTAGAACAAAAATACGGAGAAAAAATAACGAAGAGAGAGAGAAATTTGAGAGAAAGAGACAGACATATTTCTACTTTTATAAACAGGAGCTCTCTGTTTTTTTTTTTTTTTTTACCTCCACATTAAAATATATGTAATAATTTTTTTTTATTATCATTATCAATGCATCATAGATTTTTTTTTTAAGGTAATTTATTGTGAAAAAAAAAAATTAAGGCCATACATAAAGTTCCTGCAAGTCACATGACCATCAAAGAAATTAGAGAAGGAACTTTGGTTAGTCATACGTGTATTCCTCACCATTTGTTTTTACTAAGGTTTGCTGGTGGTTATATAATTATCAATGTTAAATCCTAGTTAATAGTGGCGAGAAAAAGATCAAAAAATAAAAAATTGATTACAAGTTATAATGTTGAATTTGTTTTGGATTGATTTTTTTTTTATTTGGTTAAGATTAAATTTTTATATTAGATGCATATACAAAGTTTAGATAAAAATAAAAATAAAAAATCAATCGAATTCAATATTTTTATTAATTTTTATATATTTAAATTTTTATAAAATAAAATAATTATTCTATATCTAAATTTATTTAAATATATTAAAAATTATATTAAAATAATATAAAAAAGTTAAATTTCAAAAACCAATTAATTAAATCAAACTATTAAAAATTAATTTTAATCATGTTAGTTTCAAGAAAAGATCAATTCAACTTTTAAAATAATGCTATATATTATTTAAAAAAATCAAATTGACTCTAATCTAAACCATTATTATCCTTATTAACTAATTGTCTTTATGTTCAATGAAGTCCATGCTCTATGCCAAATTTAAATCCCAAGATTTATCTTTTTTTTTTTTTACAAAGAAATATATCATTTCGAATAGGATAAAGAATTGTAAATATTAAAATTTAAATCTTAAATTTGTTAGATATTACCTGATAAAAATAATTACATGAATTAATTGAATTAAATATTTAATTCATTTTAAATTTACTTTTAATTTTTTTCTTAATTAATCTTAAAAGGACCCAAATTTTCTTCAAATTGTTATTGTTTATAATAGAATAAATAATTTTTATTTAATTTTAAAAACATATTATTAAAAAAATATAAAAAAAACATATATATATATATATGGAGATTTGATTATGAAAATTTTAAGAATTTAAGGTTGAAATTATCAAAATCTTGAACTAGATGAATTACCAAAGTTAAGAACATCCCTTAATTATTATCTAAAATAAAGTTTTCTAATTTCTCTCTTATTATTAGAAAGGTTTAAGATAATTTGACATAAATAAACATGATAGTTCAAATCCAACCATCCTAAACTAATTAGTTTGGGGTGTGTGTGAGTTTATATGAGTTTCATATTAACCCAAATTAATCGATTTTATAGTTAATGGCGTATGTTGTCCTTGCAAAAAACAAAAACCAGATTTATGCATGCATGTGTGTGACTCCACTGAGGCACCTTCATGGGCTCACCAAAGGTGGCCTATCGAGTTTCTCCAGGTAGTAGGTTAAGGCCTCCGGCTCGCGTGGGGCAAACCTCTCTACATCAAGAAGGTTTGGGGTGTATTTTGTGAATTTATATAAGATTCCGCTTTAATCCAAACTAACTGATTTTGAAATTAATGGCATGTCTTATCTTCGAAAAAAAACTCAATCATCTCATAAATTATTATAGGGTTAAATATAAAAATAATTTTTAAATTATACACTTTTTATTAGTTTGAAACATAAAAAAATAAATCTATAAGATTAATACCTAAATTTTCAATCTATTATCACGTTGTCTCTAAAATTAACATCATTAATCAACTTTGTTAATATGGTATGAACTTTCAATAAGATATTGATACGTGTTAAAAATCTAATTAATGTCATTTTATAAATACTACATTAGCATAAAAAAAATTTGAAAAAAAATTAACAATTCAAAATTTTTTAAAAATTCTTTAAAAAATTTTAAAAATTCTTCAAAATTCCAAAAAGAATTTTTAAAATTTTATAAACAATTTTGAAATTTTTTTGAAAAATTTTAAAAAATTCTAAAACAAATTTAAAAGTTTTTAAAATTTATAAAAATTAAAAAAATGAAATATTTTTAAAATTAAAAAATTATGATAATTTTAAAAGTTCAAAAATTGTAAAAAAATCTAACAAATATAAAAAATAAAAATTTTAATAAAAATTAAATTTCATTAAATTTAAAAAATACAAAAACTTAAAAACCGTGAAAATTTTAAAAAATATAAATATGTTTTAAAATTAAAAAAATAAAATTTTGGAAAAAATTCTAAAAAATTTTAAATACCTTTTATAAATTAAATAATTTCAAAAATCTAAAACATTCTAAAATTTTTAAAAAATTCTAAAAAATAAAATCTTAAAATCTTAAATTTTCAAAAAATTTAAAAAAAATTGAAAAATTAAACAAATTTATTAATTTTTCAAAAGTTTCACTACATTTTTAGAGTTTTTGAAAAAAAATTATTTTTTTTAATTTAAAAAAAATTTAAAAAGTTTTTAGAATTTTTAAAACTTTTGAAATATTTTAAAAAATTTTAAAAATTTCTTAGAACCGTTTTAGATTTTTTTTTTAGTTTTTTTTTTGAAATTTTAAGAATTTAGTTAGAAATTTTTTGAATTTTTTAATGATAATATGATACTGATGATATAAAATTGATTGAATTTTTTAACATATATTAATATTTTATTAAATATTCATATCATATTAAAAAATTTGATTAATGATATTAATTTGAAATATTAACGTGAGAACAAAATAAAGTTTAGATATTAATTTGATTGTTTTATATTTTTAAGTATCAAATTAATAAAAAAAATATATAATTCTGATACTAAAAATGACATATTAAAGCTTTCCAAATAAATAGGTTTGAGCCTCCATCTTACGTAAGGCAAGCCTCCCTGTATCGATGAGGTTTGGATATATGTACAAATTTATGTGGGATTTTACGTTAACACAAATTAATCAATTTTAAAATTAATTAGGCGTTCTGTCTTGGAAAAAAAAAATTCAACCATCTCACAAATTATTATATAATATGTTTATGGTTGGAATTTAAAATTTCTATCTAAATCTTTACCTTTTGGCTTGTCCAGAACTAAAGTAAATTCGACCAATGGCTCAAAAAGTTAACCTTGCCTATACAAAAGGGACTCGTGAATCACCAAAAATCCAAGTCCGAATTGCGGGTTGTCCAACTCACGAGTCAAGTACACTGTCGTTGACAAAAAAAAAAAAAAAAAACCCTATAAAAATCCCAAAAATAACTTTTTAATATATTTTTCTTGCAACATAATCATCCACCTTTCAACTTTTTTTTTTTGATACTATAGTCAAAGCATCGTCATGTTTTATTTAAATTTAATCTCTTTTTAAATTGATTAAAAAAAATTGCAAATGTAAGATTTAAATTTCAAAAGTAAAGTTAAATGAACTAAAATTTAGATTTTTTTAAAAAATCAATTTTAAAAATTATAATATTTTATATCAATTTGATGTATTTAAATTTTTATTTATAAATTATTTTTTACAAAAATAATCATGATTAAGTAAACTTTTTCATACCAAGTAGATTAATTCTCGTGGATCACTTTTGATCTATTTAATTTCTTACCTAATGTAGCCAACCTAACAAAAGAAAACAAAAAAAAAAAAGAAATAATAAAGAAAAATTATTTATTATATTGATAGTAAATTGTTTTAAATTTAAAATAGAGATTAAGATAATAATAAATATTTTATTTTTTAAAATTAATTTTTTAAATATATAAAAAAATGTATTATCATTTTAATTTTATTTATAAAATTAAAAAAAAATCCTATTATCATATATTTGATAATTTTTTGCTAATAAAAGCAAATGCTGTTGGCCATCGACTTTATTTTTGGGTGTACTTTGATGGGCAAAAGGCATTGATTAGGCTGCCAAAGGGTTGGGTTTGGGGGAGAACTGTCTATAGTGGAGGAAAACAGGCCTAACAAAGGGTGTAATTTTGATGATGATGTGATAAAATACCGAAGGCATATTCTTCAATTCCCCCTTCCAAAAGCTTACAATTTTCAGCACATTTTGGCATGTGGGTCCTCTAATTCCGAGCCAGAAAATAAAAGTTTGAAAGGGAGATCCCACTCTTTGTGGGCGCGGCTAGCAATCCAACATGACTTGTTTTCCTATCCCATTTGCCTACCCTCCAATGAACAAAAAATCTAATTATGTACATATTTTGCCCTTATCAAGATTTGGCATGAAAAATTAAATCTTCACTGCAATGGTAAATTAAAAAAATTAAGTATAAAAGAATATGTTAGAGAAAATTACTTTAGGGGGTTATAAAAGTAACTTTTATATAGATTTAGGGAGATTTTAAGATTTTTTTTGGTTAAGAGGGTACACCCCTTATAAAAAAAAAAAAAAAAAGGAAATTTTGATTCGAAATCAAAATTTTTATATTCTTATAAAACTTACTTAACCATTAAACCAACAAATGGAAAACAAAATTTTGAGAATTTAAGCAAGAGAAAAAGAGAGTGAAAGGAAAAAAAAAAAAAGATGGAGGACATCTTAAATTAAAATACTTATACCTTATTTTAGAAGAAGATAACAAAAGAAAGGTGGAGATATCCTCTTATTGTATGAAATAATCATTGAAACATGAAATAAACTATGGGGGTGCTATCCACATAGACCTGAACCAAATACACATGTTAATAGAATACATTGAATCATATAGGGTACTATATGAAATAATGCATTGAATCATTAAGGAGAGGGAAAAAAATAAAGGAAAACGATTGGACCACCATTTATTAGCTAATTTGGTAAATTAATCTCATGTCTTTAATTAATCCTGTTGAATAATAATAATTTTTTATATAAAAGAGATCGGAGTTTTAAGATAGTGAAATAAATTATAAATATTTAAATTTTATTTTAAAAATTGAAAGCTAAACCATGAGAAAAATTCTATCTTAATAATTCAACCTTACTTTCTAAAAGTCTACCAAATTTCATCCCAATTCATGCTTGACATTATCCCACATCAATTTCAATAGTTTCATATTTGCCTAACTTATCTAATTTGCCATGGAATAAAATTATTCCAAGTTCTAAGAAAAAGCCCATCTACCAAATAAATTTGAATCATATACACATGATAATAGAATAGATTGTTTGCTTTTAAATTTGTTTATACAAATCAAAAACCCATTTATGTTTATCGTTTTAATTTTTTAATATGATCAAAAAAATATTTTTAAAATTTACTTTAACCTAATTTTTTTGGGAAATGATCTTAAAGGTTTATTAAACATTACCTAATTTGTGCTTGAGATATATTTCTTTCCTGTTTTATTGAAGAGAGTTGAGGTTAAAAAGGTGCAAAGGAGAGTTTAAGAGGAAAAAGAGGTTCTTTGCATGTAGCCGTCCAATTGAAATGAACTAATCTAATTAACAAGGAACGTTCCTTCTCCAGCTTGTAATTTGGTTCAATGTGTAAGATCAAAGACGAGATTCTTTCACTTTCTTAATTCCCAAAAAAGAAAAAAAAGTTGGATTATTGTGTTGGCTTTTGTCGATTTTGAATGCTACCTACACCACCATCTTCAACTTCCTGTATTTGGTAAGGTTCCATGGACTTAGAGCACTATCGGCTTCCTCTTTGGAACCTACTTTGGAAACTTCCTCTTGAGTGCTGCAATGCGCTGACGTGACTCAAGCTAGTGTCCCCACCTCTTCCCCGCAAGAACCCCTCATTGCCGGCCCCTACCTCATATATGCGCAAGTGTTATAGGCCATTATCATCTCTCCGCAAAACCGACTTATTAGGATATGCCATGCCAACGTTTATATGTTCAATGATTTTTTTTTTCTCATTCAACATGGATTAATGCACCATGCTTGTTCCCTTGGAGTGCTTGACATGACACAGGCACATATATTATTTATGGCTTACTAATTTTTTTCTACTGCCTATACGTTGGGTATGTGTTTTTTTGAGAACTTGTGAGGTTGTACCCCTTTCATAGATTGAATGTCCTCCTTTTCCTTTCATATATCAATGTCTTTTCAAGTAAAGGGCTTCCTGTGAAACATAAATTTCATGTGAAAAGAGGTAATCCCTTGTAATGTTGAGTGAAGATGCATTATCATTTGTTTAAAAAATCTACTGAGGTATGCCTAATGCATGCCCTCAAAAACTTGAATTTTGGGCATAATGCATGCTTTTTTTTTTGTCTCAGGAGCAAAGGATTTTCAAGCTGTTCAAAAGAAAGTGGCAGAGTTGATCAAGGGAAGGATTCTCGTGGATTTTCCTTACCTGCTTTGTTGTTTTATTGGTTGTGTGAAGTAGAAAACTGTGCAACCCTTTCAAACTAATATGTATTCTCATTTTTTTCCGGTAGACAATGCCCGTGCAGCCGTGCTGCGATGCTCCTTTACCAGAAAAGCAGAAGAAACACAAGCAGAGAAAGAAACCAAAGTCAGACAGCAACCATGTTCCTTTATATTCCCTAGTACATCTCAGTAGGATCACCTTCATGGGGATTTACAGAATTCATGCCAGGAAGCCTCCGACTCGAAGAAACAAGTTTTAGAAAAAATAAATAATAAAATAAAATAAAGTTTATATTTGATACACTATTAGTATATAAATTTTATGTTAGTGTATAGATTTTATACATTATTAGTATATAAGATAATGTCACTTTATTAATGAATGAATACCAACCTTAAATAAATATAGAAAAATTTAATTTTCTAAAAAAGCTATAATTTGATTCATCTTATTAATGAGATGACATCATTCAATTCATTGATAGTGTATAGAATTTACATACTAATATTATATTAAATATAAATCCATAAAAATAATAAAATGTTTTTTGAATTTGAAGCATAAAAAATATTTTATTTAAAGAGAATTATGTCTTTAAGATACAATAAATATTTAAAACTTTTCAAATAAAAATAGTAAAAATGGTTATACCAAAATATAAATTTATAATGAATGAACATATATAAATTTTTATTCAAATATTTATAATTTTTTGTATAATTATAACCTTTATAAATAATAATTTATTTATATTCAAATAATTATGATAATTTATTAAATGATAATTGTTTTTGATTAAATATAATTATTTAAAATATAAATAAAATTAATATAAAAATTAATTTTATTAATCAATAATTAAATTTTTTTATCTAATATAAAATGTATTACAGTTTGAACTATCATCAATAAAAATGCAGCATCGGACAATGATTAGCAACAGATGGCTAATCTCTTTAGCTATTATTTATCTGCATTACAATTTCTACAATGACCTATTTTATCAAATTTGTCCCAAAGTTACAGAATCTCTGTCAAGCCTAAAGAAATTATGTTGCTCGAGATTAAAGATATTCATAGGTTAGATATACTGCATGTTGACTTAGGCTTGGTCTGTTCTAATTATTTGGAACTCAAATTTTTTCATATAATAAATCGTACGATTCATGTCTGGCTAAATAATTTTTTTTTTTAAATAAAAATAAAAAATAATATTTTTTCTTTTATTCAAATTTAAAACATAGTTCTTAGTAAAATGTATGCAAAACATGAAGTATGAAAGACATATATTTGAGTATTAATCTTAAATATTATATTTTAAATAATATAAATAAAGTTTTTATTTTTAAAATTATATTCATTCATTAATTTTGTCTACATTTGCCCTTTATTACCTGCTTAAAAAAATAGATTTATTACCGACGAAACTGTAACTATAGAACGCACGGAATCACCTGATTTGGCGACAAATTTAGGGTCAAATCGAACCAACAGAAAAACACTTTTCTTTTTCTAGTTCTGTCAGAATTTCTCAACCGTAGTCAAAACAAAATCTTGTAACTTTCCCACTAACCAAAACCCAAAGCATTAATCAAATTTTTATTTTCAAAGAAAGTCAAAAGAAAAGAAGCCCGCGCAAGAGAGAGTGGGAATAGATGGGTCGGCCTCCGAGTAATGGCGGCCCTGCCTTTCGTTTCACAACAACTGAGGTTTTTATTTTTATTTTTAAGATTTAGAGTTACATTGTGTGCATTGAATATGGATGTTGGATGGGAATGTTTGAATTTTTTTATTTAAATTGTCAAATGGGTTAGTTAGATTGCTTGTTTTATTCAATTTATTTCTGGGTTCTTGATTTAAAGTTGTATGCTGCCTTTGATTATTTTGATGCATTGGGTTGTTTTGATAGATTGTTTAACAGTTGGTTTAGATATCATTGTTCTTTGTTAATGGTAGTATTAGTTATTGCTAGGATTTATTCTTATGTTTTAAATGTTTAGACTTCTTCAAGGTTTTACCTTTTTTAATCTAAAATTAGGATGGGCTCCAGCAAAGTCTGGGGATACTCCTGACTGTATTACCAAGATAAATATAGTTCTATGCTCATGCTGTTAAAATTGGAAACTTTGATGTGGGGGTTAAATGATAATTCTCAGTAGGTAATTTTCCTGATGGAATTAAAATCAAAAGTTGCCATTTTGGTAAATTCAGATTTTTCTGAGTTTAAGGTGTGGTGCTTTTTTAATAAAAATATGGATGGGAAACATGAGGTTATGAGAATATGCCTCCTCTCTGTATTTACTTCTAAATATGTGAAAAAAGAAAGTGATTGTAAATGGAATTCGGTGTAACTATCATTGTCTGTCTGTACGAGGGGCGTTTGATTATGATGCAATGTAATTTTTAATCAGCTGCTTCTTTGGTTATAGATTAAGGTAATAATGAAATTGCTGTGTATGTGAAATAACGTAGTATAGATTTTTTGTTTAGCATCTTTTCTCCTGTGTTTTAATTCTCTAAACAGTGAGTTTGTAAAATAATCTCTGCATCAAGGTTGAGGAGATGGACACTGTTCTCCAAGAGCACCATAATCAAATGCCAGTTCGGGAGATCCTTGTAAGTCTTGCTGAGAAGTTCAGGTGTGCACTAATTTCCTTTAGAACATTATCTAGCATGATGTTTAAATCTTTCCTCCTTATAAGCGCTTGTAACTGTAAGGAAATTTTCTTTGGTTTTAGTGAGTCAGCAGATCGGAAAGGGAAGATAGTTGTGCAATTTAAGCAAGTAAGAACTTGATTTTGTTTTTGTGTAATGAGGACATATTTATGGTCCTTTACTCTGGAAAACATTTGTGTAGGTGTGGAATTGGTTCCAAAATAGGCGCTATGCAATAAGGGCAAAATCAAGTAAGGTTCCTGGGAAGTTGAATATTACATCTATGCCTCGGGATGATTCAGTTCCTGTGAGAAATGTGCCTCAACCTGTTGCTGCTCCCATGCCTCCCCCTATGACTGCTCCAATTTCTGCTGCTATGCCTGCTTCTACTGGTAGAATGGATTCTGATTCTGTCTTTAATGTCCTCCTTTCTTTTTCCTAAATTTGGGGTTACTAATTGGATCCTCCACAGTCCATATAGTTATTTATGTGAGATATTGAATAAGAACGTAATGTGGCACATTGTGTCTGGATGCATTCTTATGTTGTAAATGTTTGTAGTGTTTAGAAAGAAACTAGAGTTCTTGACTTTGAGGCTTCCTGGCCTCCCAATGTTAAACATCGTCTTCATGTCATCACACTTTAGATTAATAGCCCTTATTTTCTGTGCTCAGTTCCGGGTGCAGGAAGGCATATGTCAGAATCTTATATGGAATTCGAAGCTAAATCTTCAAGGGATGGTGCTTGGTAAGTTTGCGATTCAGATTGGAAAGTTAGGAGGCAGATGCTTCCGTTCGCCTTACCTACATTTTGTTACTCTGATAAACAAATAATATGCAATCAACCCAATTCTCATAATATCCTTTTTTCAGGTATGATGTTGCAACTTTTTTGGCCCATAGATATTTGGAGATGGGTGATCCGGTAATTTTTTCGCCCAATTCACTGCATATGCCAGTACAAGTACTTATTTACTGTCACATGAGTTACATAAACTACCAACTAATTACCATCTTCTTATTTCTTATATTTAACTGATCCCGTCTTTCTTTTTAGACCTGAAATTTGTTAGATGGTGAAACTATCAATCATTACATCTTTTTCTGTTTCACTTTCAAATAAAATATATGGTTCTCATCTATAAATTTTATAATGGTTTATGAAGAACTCAAGAATACCACAATTTGTACTACTATTTGCCTTCTAAGAGAAAGATTCTAATATCTTTTTGTCTTTTGCAGGAAGTAGAGGTTCGGTTTGCTGGTTTTGGACCAGAGGAGGATGAGTGGGTTAACATTCGCAAACATGTCAGGCAACGGTCCCTCCCATGTGAAGCATCTGAGTGTGTTGCAGTTCTTCCCGGAGACCTTATACTTTGTTTTCAGGTGGATATCCGTAAAAATTGCAAATCAATGATAACCTGCAAGCAATCCTTAAGAGTATATATTTCTTTAATCAAACCTTTTCTTAGATTTAATTTTCTCAATGCTCTCAAAATTTTCAGGAAGGTAAAGATCAGGCTCTTTACTTTGATGCCCATGCCCTTGATGCGCAAAGGCGGAGGCATGATGTACGAGGTTGTCGTTGTAGATTTTTGGTGCGCTATGATCATGATCAATCCGAGGTATTAGTTAATTACTCAATTACTCAATCATGATCAATCCTATTATGCAGGGAACACTAGACATAAGTGTCGGAGACATCCCCCTCACCACTTTCACACACACCCCACACAAACATTCAACATAAAAATTAAAAAAAAAAAAAAAAACTATCTTGTTAAATGATTACCTATGTAATGGATTGTTAGAGTCTTGTATTTTGATGGATCTCAAGATTTTCACTGTAATAACATTGACTTTTATCCCTTAGGAAATTGTACCTTTAAGGAAGATTTGCCGCCGGCCTGAAACTGATTACAGGTTGCAGCAACTGCATGCCTCCAATAACTCGGCATCCACTGATCAGCAGAAAACTAGCACAGATCCTTCCTCAGTCACTGCACCAAAGGTTGTTAGCTCAACTGAAACAATGCAGAAGCAGCAGAATCCAGATCTACCTAGGACAGCCCCGGTTTCACATCCTAATGTTTCTTTAGCTGCGCAAACTACAAATCCATAATAATAATAATAATAATAATAAAAATGCTGGAACCATGACTGACAATGTAACGAATCCTGGAATTTCCCCAAATGGTCCTACATTCACCGGTAGTATAGCAAGTTAACTTTGAAATTTTGTAATTTGTTCTTTCAGCTGTTGGGATATGGTTTTCATTGCTTGCTCCCTATTTACTAGGATGTTGTATATAACGTGGGAATTTTTCAGAAACCTCAGCAACCTTACAACATTGATAATGAAGTCTCAGAATCTGGGTTGAAGTTCAGCACGTTTCTTAAGCTTGTCAGCTATGGGTTGGGAGCAGGTCCCTAGGGCTAATGTCCTTAACTTGAGAACTGGTATGATGATGTCTGACTATTCAGAATTTATCCATTAATTCAGAAGTCAGACTTCATACATCAAACCTAGCCTAATGATCATAAATCATGAGAATCCAATCCTATCACCTATAGCCCTAACCAAGCCCAGGCAATGGCTTCTAATTCCTAATCCCAACTAGCCAATTCCAAGCGAGTGGTCCAAACTTGGACCACCTAATCTTGAACCATGTGGCAAAACATTGACTTGACTCACACATGGCAAAAACTCTTGATTTTGGATCAAAATCCTCTTATACCATATCCCTTCACTTTTGTTTTGACATTACAGTAAGCTTAACCTTGAATTTGGGCATGATTTAGGATGCCAATCATATACTTTAGACCCCAATTTTTTTAGTAAAGAATCTTAACCTCTAAGTTTCAATACTTTTGTCTTGTTCTTGTGTAATTGTTTTGGTCAAAACCCACACTCCTTTTCAAGTAAACCCCCTAACTTCAAAGTGGTAATGATAAATAGTTGTACATGAAATGATTAAAATTAATATTCAACCATTCCCATCAGCATCATTCACCCTAAGTCACGTGCATCCCTTTGGTTTCTCTTCGGTCTTCACCTAGTCCCTCTACCTCCCCTCCCCCCATGTGCTTCCCCACATCAAAAGCCCCAATTTTGCCCCAAATATTTTTCACTATTTCCATTCTTTGTCCTTTTTATCCACCATAAAAACGGCTACTTTCTAGGGCAGTTTGGCAAGAAAAAGAAAGAAAGAAAAGATAGCACACACGGATGGTGATTGATATTCCCAAGACACTTTCCCTTACCTTCCTACGTACCCCCCATTTCTCTTTTGTCCAATCCTAGTCTTGTTGTCCACCATTTTATTAGATGATCTGGCCACGTTTTATGATGGTGCAATTTGCAATATGGCAGGGGAAGCCTTCCCTTCCCTTCGATTCACGGTTTCTATTGGCTCATTAGGTTTTCAAGGGCGACAAGAAAATTATCGAAACCAAGAAGAAGAGTTATGGTTGTGGGACTGCATGAACCAAACTCTACTGAGACACAACACATGATCATTTTCTGCAGCCTGAAATCCCTTAAGCTTAGCTTTTATGTGTCAAGACACAACCAAACTTTGCTGAGACTTCACTCTCAGCCTGCCTACCATTTGCGGGAGGTTTCTTGGTCAACTTTTAATGATCCAAAAGAATAAGTTTCCCTAAATTTTCCTAGAAAAATCAGGGTTAAAATAGTCATTTTAACCACTCAAAGAAACTAGATAAATAAAACACACTAACACCCATGTTATGCCGCACGGAACCAGAAAGAAAAGCTTACACTTTGCTAAAGACAAAACAGCATTTCGTCATCTTCCATTAAAAGTTAAAACCCTCTTCTTTCCTTTTCATTTGCTTTCATTTCTCTCTCTCTCTTCCAGTAATCTTTCTTTCTGTAAAAAAAAAAAGAAAAAACACCCAAGTTCTTTAGCTTTTCATTTGGGTTTGTTCCTATTTGTAGTGAAATGGTCACATCATAGTAATAAAAAAAATACAAGGTCATGTCACAGTAAACCAAGAATAAGAATAATGGATCCACAGAGACCCCATCGAAGTACTAGCATCAACAACAGTAGCAGTAGCAGCAACACCGCAAGCAGTGAGCTCTTCATCTGTTTCACTTCTCGCCTTTCTTCTTCATCAATGAAAATCTCTTCAAAATCCAGCCTTAGTCCTGGTCGTACTAGGGAGCCTTCACAAATCTCTCTTTCTTCATCCCTAAGTAGGAGATTGAGAAGTAATGGTAGTATGAAAGGTGGTCAAGCTTCACCTATGTTCCCTACAAATGGCAAAAAAAGAGGCTGTGCTTTTGAAAACCCTGAACCTTCTTCTCCTAAGGTTACTTGTATAGGACAAGTTAGAGTCAAGACAAAGAAGCAGGGCAAAAAGTTTAGAGCTTGCAGATCTAAAAGAAGAGGGGAAGTTAGTTTCAGAAAGGTGGATCATAACAATTTCAACAATGGAAGCAGCAGTCTTGATACAAGTAGTCGTCAGGATTACAACAGGGGTCATTTCTTGAGCAATAATAGTCATCATCAGCAGCAGCAGCAACAGCAACAAGAATGCAAGAAATGGGTGCATTTGCCAATGACTATTTGTGAAGCGTTGAGGGCATTTGGGGCTGAATTTAACTGCTTTTTGTCTTGCAGGTCTTCTCGTATGGCTAACCAAAGGGACAAAGAAGAGAAAACAGGGGGATCTGGTGGGAATAATGGGAATGGAAATGGGAGTTCTTCTTGTGGGGCTGTTTTTGCAAGATGGCTTGTGGCAGTGCAAGAAGGGGAAGGGAAAGAGAGGGAGATTGAGTTGGTTGTTGGTGGGGAAGAAGATGAGAGAAGGGAAAGCAGTGAGATAATAAGAAGTAGTCAAAGGAGACATGTTTTTGAGGATATTGAAATTAACGATTGTGGTAATGAAATTTTGGGTGATGAAGAAGAAGCTAGGGGGAGTATTTGTATACCACCTAAGAATGCTTTGTTGTTGATGAGGTGTAGATCTGATCCTGTTAAAATGGCTGCTCTTGCTAATAAGTTTTGGCAAACTCCATTGCCTAAAGATGAAGAAGAAGAAGAAGAAGAAGAAGAAGAAGAAGCTGAAGAGAACGTGGAAGAAAAGGAGTTCCAAGAGGATGCTGTGAAAGTGGAAAGAGAAGAACATCAAGAAGTGAGTGAAGTGAGTGAAATGCTTGTTTCTTGTGAAGCAACTGAGGAACAAGAAATCCCAGAAGCTGAAGCTGAAACAGAAGCAGAATCTGTTTTGGCAGGGGATGAAACTGTAGTAGAAGAAAGTTTGGAAAGAAGCTTAAAAGAAGAAACAATTATAGAATATCAAGAACAAGAAACTGAAGTAGAAGAAGAGCAGCAAGAATCAACAATAAAAGAAGAAATTTTGGCAGAAGTTTCATTTGATCTTGAGCAGCTACAGGCTGAAGAAAACGCACCAGAAATGGAACAAGAAAATGAAGATGGCCTTGAAGAACAAGTGCAACAAGAAGAAGAAGAAGAAGCAGAAGCAGAAGAAGTGGACGAGGGTTCAACTTCAACAATGGGGGAGAAAGAAACTGAGACAACCCAAGAAATATCCGAACTTGAATGCGCAGATACCCGACAATCCAACATGGAAGATGAGTCAAAGGAGAATGAAAGTCAGCATAACTTATTGCCAGATTGTTTGCTGTTAATGATGTGTGAGCCAAAGCTGTCAATGGAGGTATCCAGGGAGACTTGGGTGTGTAGCACAGATTTCATCAGGTGGGTACCAGAGAAGAAAAAACAACCAGTGGTCAAACAAAAGGACGGTCGAGATGAGCCCAAAGGAAGAATCAGCATTGACTCTAATCCTGCGCCAATTTTGTTTCAGCCTCCTAGGTCTTCTTGCTCTTTCCCGGCTGCTCCACCGATGGCTACGGCGGCTGCAGCTAATGGAGCTGGCGGTGGTGGGTCTATGACTACCATGATTGAGCAGAAGCTTGTTGGAGGTAGAGGGTGTAAGCCTTTTATGCTCACGCGCTGCAAGTCAGAGCCAATGAGGTCATCAACTAAGCTCACACCCGATGGCTTTTGGAAGAATAGGAAGCTCGAGCCGACTACACTTGGAGTTGGGGCAGCTGGAGTTGGTTTTTGACGAGCCGTGTTTGGTAAAAACGCAGTGAAAGGTTAAAAATATTTGCTATAACTGGTAAATTCAGGGGTAAGTGTAGTTTTTGGTCCTTTTTGGGTAGTAAAAATATCCTTGTGGTTGTTTTTATTTTTTCAGCTCTAGCTTTGTCTGTAAATCATTTTTATTTGAAGCAATTTTTTTGGTTTTTTTCCCTTATTTCAGGTCTATTAAAACTGTAAAAGCTGTAAAACAGTTATTTAGCACTCATTGTTTTTTCAGTTTAGGGTAACTTTTCAGGGGTAGCACGGTAAAATATGTGATTTTGATTTCTGATCTTTCTTATGCATGATTTATTGACGTTTGACAAGCTGATGATGATAGGATTAAACAATAGCATGTTACCAATGGGCTGGCGAAGGTCCACCAAAGGTCAATTTTGAGCCTCCATGGCTGGGACAATGAAAACAATGGGCAAGGCAAATGATTTGATGGGAACAAAATTATTAAATGGTTTGTTTTATGGATGTTTTTAGGTCTAAATAAATTCAGGGTTGGAGGAAGAAATTGTCAAATTGGTCTAATTTTTGGCGGATAAGAATTTGAAAAAGTCATTTTGAGTTGATGAACTTAACTTTGATTTCTTACTTATTCATGATTAGTTATCATGGCAGCTAGGAAATTACTTGAATTTTCACCTCAGAAGCACATGATTTCCTATCATGAACCAGAACATATCAAACAATTGTCCCAACATGGCATCATGGTTTAGTAAATCTTTGTTTTATGCATATGAAGATGTGAAATTCAAATCTTTATCATTTGCAGTATTTTTTCTGACTTCCACTTTGTTTAAAAAAAAAATTTCACAATTCCAAAGGTCAATCATACCAAGCAATGTAAGCATCAAGTTTCAAGACAACAAAATTAGTGCTATCTTTTTATTATTTTTATTTTTTATTTTTTAACAGAGTTTTTCAGCCTTTCCCAGACCAAGTTTTTCTTCCACCATAGCCTCAACTTTGTTATTCTTTTTAAGATGAGGACAAGCACAAAGTGAAAATAAAGAAAGCCAAAAAGATGTTTGCCAAAGTGGGATTGTGTGGGTTTTTGTTATTTCATTTTGTGCACTTTCTGTTGGCCTTATTGCATGTTTGCGTTTGAGCAAGACATTGTGGCCTCTAAAAGATTCACTCTGGCAAGAAAATCCCATATCAATGTTTGTTGCTTCGGTGATTGTGGTGCTGCTTTTACATATGCTTGACAGAAATGTGACTCCATTGCATAAGTTTGAACCAACCAATTACCAAAACCTGTTTATGAAGATCAATGAGGTGTTCACTGCAGTACCAAAAAGATCAGATGCAAATGAAGGCCAATCCAGGTGCTCTATGATTAGTTATCCTTGCCAGTATCATGGACAACAAAACTATAGTCAGAAAGTAATTTCAAAAACAACAATCCAAAATGAAGCAGCAAACCATTAAGGAAAAAAAGTAGGTTACTCCATTTTTCTATGTTGAATTGATTTCTGCAGAACTTCCAGCTTCAAAAGCAGCGGTTCCTCATATTAATGTTTCAAAGTTGTCTAGGAATCTTCATGGCTTACAAGAACAAAATCATGGGAAACTGCTGCATTTGCTAATCTGCATAGCCATAAGGATCAAAGCTGGCAATCTTTTTATGTTTGTTTGAATATTGTGCATATTAAACAACTATCTGCAGTAGCAGTTATGAAGTGCATCACATTTTACAATCAACAACAACAAACAAAACTTTTCCCACTACGAGGGGTCTGCTTCATGGATTATACCACTCCATTACTCTTTTTCAGGTGTCCTGAAATTACAGTTTATAGCCATAAGGTAATAGCTGCCTGGAGGAGTGAATGCATACGAATAAAAAACAGAAGGTTGTGAATGTGAAACAGCATAACTATCAAGAAAGGATGGTCATAAATATGAAACAATGTAACAATGCATTTAGATTTCCTCTTTGTAAATGAGTTAAAAATACAAAAGCCTATTTCTTCCACTATACTGTTGATTATCTCTACCACTATTGTTTACCATCTCGACTCTGATCCTCCCTCACCCGGCTACTGGTCAATTCGGCCCCCTCTACACCATTTCTTTCACCGAACTTAGTGAGCCCACGTTCAACTCACCTTTACTCTCATTTTCTTTACTCATGGAACCGTCCATGAAGGAATTTATGGCAAGTTGACCAGAATAAAGGAATAAGCCAAGACAATTGATGCCAAAAACAAATGTTGCAAGGTAGCACAATCCATTCACAATAGTCCTGCAAACAAGCATATAAAGGATGAGAACCACAAAGATTTACAGCCAGGAGCATGAAATGAAGTACTAGCAGGAGCTGCCTGATGGTTACCGTTATCTGATGTACCTGAAAAGCATAAAGATGAAAAATGTTTGAGAAAAAATGAAACTGTTTAATTAAATACTCTGAAACAGGAAATGGCACCATATACTACATAAGAGATACCGTATGAGGTCTTTCACAGTCCATACTGATTAATTGTCAAAAAATGAAACCCTAGAATTTTGTAACCGAATATTGTTTTTTCAACAAGGCATCATGAAGAGTGTAAAGTGCAGATGTTGTCTACTACCAGGGAACTTCATTAAGTGCTTAAAAAAAACATTAAGGTATGTTTCCCTATTCAAAGTGAATCACCTCACCTTGTTTTACCAAGCAAAATATATATTTTATATGTGCTAGCTATAGTCACCCATGAAAGATCACATCAAAAGCTACATCAAACGGACTTGATGATATTCTTATTCACATGGGAGACACATGAAATCACCATCCTTTATACTTCATGAGCATTGTAATAGTTTTTCCATTCAGTCAAGAATATTGTGGACAGCAGTACAAAATATCTAAGTTGTCCTAACACGATAAATCCGAAAAGGAGGTTGCAATTGCAATCCCTTCCTTGCCAACAAGCCAACATACGCAAATGCAAAGAAGCCAGGTATGTTTATAGGTCACTACTCACCAACTCAAAGAATTAAGCAACTAAAACAAATAAGAAATATTAAATGCAGGAACAGATAAGGACAATGAAAGGACAAACCGAGAAATTATCAGAAACGGTCTGGCGGTTAAGAGCTGCCTCAATAGTAGTGGTGAACTTATAAAGAACAAGGGCAATGACACCCGCAGCTATGCTTCCCAACAATGCCTGAACTGGTGAGGGTGTGGACGACTTAGTTTCAATTGAAACTGACCCTATTGCTTTCAAGCTATCTGGTGCGTCTTCCTTCAACGATTTCTTTGTCCCTGATAGACCTCAATCTCTACAGACAGCAAAGCTATTTTCTTTAATATTCAACAAAAGTCATAATAAGACATTTGAAAAAAGAAAAAAAAAAGAAAACAACTGGAGAATGACCAACTCTTTTAAAGCTTTCATGGCACAAAATTAACAAACAAAACAGAACAGTGAAACCCAATTATCAATAAAGTTTTTAACTTTAATAGGAGATTGAAACCCAGTTCTTCAACTTAAAAATTTGACAAAAGCTCCAAAGCAGAGAGGAAAAGTATTCTTTACAGGTAACCGGATACTCACAAGCTCTTTAGCATGCTTAGCACGGCGTCTAAGGGACCGAAACAGGAAGAACCCAATGGCAACAGAGAGCAAAACACTGGTGGCAGTTTGGAGAGGAGTGGGGTCATCATTTGTAGCAAATATTGAAGAAGAAGTAGAAGATGGTGGCAACTCAATTGGACCCTCTTCTTCTACTGCTTCTGCTATGGTGGTGAAGGGTTCTCGAGCTTGAGCTAACAATGGCCCAAAGGTTGACTTTGGAGTGGGCAAAGAAAGGGGAGAAAAAAAGTACGTTTTTGAAGAAGAAAGAGTGGGGAAGAAGATGGGTTGTGGAAGGGAGGGAGAGAGGGAGGGGAAGGGGGGGGGGGGGGGGGGAAGGAGATGGAGAGATTGAAGCATTTGCAGTATTACTTTGTAGTGGGAAGTGAAATGAAACTAAACCGTTGAAGTTAGATTTGTCGTGCGGCCCGTCGATCCCGAAAGTCCGAGGTTTGCAAATGAATATTAAATTTTTATAAATAACTTTAAATAAATAAATGAGATTTAATAAAAAAATTTAAATTTCATTATTTAAGGTTAAAGTTCAAATTATTTGATCTAAAATTTAAAAATTATTTTTTATTATAAAAAAATAAAATTTATTTATTTTATTTTTTATAATGAATAAAATTCATTTATTTTATTTTTTATAATACAATAATTATTTTTTTTTACAAAATGATGATTCAATTTTAAATTGGATTTAATAAAATTAAATTAAACTCAAATTCAAATAATTTATAAATTTAATTAAATTTAATTAAATTAATAATTTATAAAAAATAAAAAAATATTTTTAAAATTTTAAATATTAATGTTTGAATGAATTTAAATTTTATTATTATATGTAAAAATGAACTTAAACAAAAAATTAAAATTAAAATATCAAATCGGACCAAGCTTAACCTTATTTAAAATTTTGTAATATCATATCAGATCCTATTCAAACCCAATGAGCAGGTCTAATTGAACTGTGTAAAATATCTGTTGGATATTGTCGCTGTTTGTCTTGGATCCCAGGTTGAAAGTGTTCTGTTTCATCTCTAACTCCCAAAGATTTTTCTTTTTTTTCCTTTGATTTTAATAATAGAAAATTCTCTCATTAATTTTTTTATTTTTCTTTTAATGGAAAATCATAAGTGAAAAATGAAAAAAATATGAAATTTTTATTAATTTCATGTATTGGTAAAATGGGTATATATATATATATATATATACTTTTTTTTTGGTGATTAACAGAATGAAATGAATGTTTGAAGGATAACGGTAAATGGTAGTTACTTTTATGTAAATTTGATAATTTTAGGAATAATACGAAATTAAAATGATAAGAAAATATTGGCAGTGCTCAAAATAGTTTGACACAGTCACATTGATTATTTGGAATATTAGGAGTCTTGAATGGAAACTTTGGGGCTTTTCATCTTTTGAGAACAAGATGAATTTTTCACTTTCTTTCATTTTTTTTCATATTGGAGTAACAAGAATATATTCAACATTGCTTCCATCTATCAGCATTAAAAACATAACATAGTTGTCATACTAAACAAAACATACTGCATTACTTTTGGTTTTAGTAAAATCTATTAACCACCCAAACTACAGTTACCAGTCACAAGGTGAGTGGTAATAGCAGAAAGTATCAGGTTACCAGAAAATTAGATGAAACCACCCACCACAGCTTTTGAAAACTCTGAAGCTACTCTTTTTCTATAGATTTATAGTGCTATAAAACTTTTGTCACTCCTCAAGCACATTCACTAACTCGTATTCAACTAGAGAGAGATTGTTATCCTCCTTGACTATGAATTTTGCAGGCTCGGTGACCTCAACACGCCCCCATTTGTCAACTGCTAGCCTCATTGATCCCTTAAACATGTCAATCTTTGCATTCCGGAGAATAACAGTGGCACCGGGCTTCATCAGGTCAACTGAGCATAAATAATGTTGTCAATATAAAAAAGAAGACTACAATTACGCGAAATATATAAACCTTAGGTTATATATGTATGCTATGACATTTCGAGACATATAGATCACTTTGCACAATGCTTTTATATTAACTTCTAAACAATCAAGATGGAATATGTGAAAATTTATCCTTACAAAAAATATGAACCTGGCTATAGGTTTGATAACAATTCAAACTGTCATTACAGTATAGTGGGCCAGATTCCATATATGTGTATATATGCGTGCTTATACATATATAACTTTAGATCAGCAGAAGTTAAAACTAGCAGAGTGGGATTGTAAATGAAATTTCGGATTTATATCAATCACATTCATAAGTCTTTCCTTGCAGAATGCCGATGAAAGTAACTGAACAACTAAATCACCAAAGGCCACAAAGTATTGACAATCCGGTTTTAAAAGTAATATTACAATGCAACCACAATCTAGTGTAGCAAATTAATGTTACGAAGAAAATAAAAACTGACGCCACAAGGCTGATTCTTAGCCCAATATCATGTATCAAGTGCAACAGTTGCATCAAGTAGCATTAAAAATTTCCTCAGTAAGTCAGTAGATAGCATTAAAGCCTAAAGGCCTTCAAAACATAAGGATAATGGATGTTCATCTGTAAATAAACAAATATCTACCTTCATCTTTTATTCTACCTTTAAGTGTTTTAAAGCAGGATGACAGATAATTATCATAATTTATTTCCAGGACAGAGAGCCTGGAAAAGGCTTAGACAGAATTAATCCTGATTGAGAAAACATAAAAACAAAGAAACAGAAACAACTGCTAGATTCAATGTCTGCACTTGTCGACAATAACAAATACAACAACTTGCAGCCTTAAGTTTTCTCAACAGTTAGGATGCTAGTGCACCTGACTTTGGAAACATAGTTACCAATCTACCTTAAGTCTTTAACATCTTCTGTAATCACAATTAACAAACTATTCACATTAAAGAAGGGTTGATAGGGGCTGAACTTTGAGTGGTCACCTTAAAAATATGGATTAAACAAAATTCTATAATCATATGTAACGCCTCCAATCCACACAATCCCACATTAGAAGAATGTGTGGATTAAAAATGATATATATGTAGAGATCTAAACCCAAACTTGTGAAGCGTCTTTTGTGGGACAAAACCATAAGATTTTCGGGTTAAAGCGGACAATACCTTACAAGTTGGGTGCTGGTCTCCACATCATAGAAGTCTTTTTTTCTCTTAATTAATTCAGAGTTAAAACAAATGATATTACAATTTCACAACTATTAGAAACCTCATTCCATTCTAATCAAAATTACTAACCATTTCTACTGTAATTTCCTCATTTACCCATCTCAAAAAGCACAACACCAAGAGGTAACAACCCATACTCCCTTTCTTTCCCTCACTTTTTTATCCTTGTTCTCACCAAACATACACAACCATGTGCACACACAGGTGCTTCAAAAATTAAAGCACCAAAAGTCAAAACTTTCATTTCCATTTCCAATCATCTCCTTTGCCATCCATATTTTATTCTCTCTTACACCCCCATTCTGGCATAATGTACATGAAAACAAAATAAAACAAAAACATCAACAATTTTGATGTCCCCAAAACTTTCAAGCCATCATCCCCTCATTCCCCATCTAACCCCATCAACTTTCCATTTTCCCCCACCAAACAAACAAAATCCATCCAAAACCTACATAAAAAGCCATCATTTCTATAAATTCAAATGCAAAAATATCACATTTCATAAAAAAAAAAAGATATTCATTGAAAAAAAAAAACCACCTTTTTACATAAGCTCAAATATGAAGGTATCAAATTTAGCAAAAATACTCACATAAAACACATATTCATTGAAAACCCACATTGAAAAACACATATAAACACCAATAAACAATCATTTTCTTACATCAACTGAAATAAAAAGGCATCAAATTTAATATCCAAAAAATTTAAAGATACCTTGATCATTACGAGCTGTGAAGACTATGGAACCAGTTTCATCCCCAATAAGACACTCAGCGATGCGGGTCTGGCGGAGATGTTGGGAAACAGACCGACCCTTTTGTAAGACAACGTTGGAAGAGAGCACTTTGACAATCAAAGTGTGGCCGCTTGTCCCAGGTTTCAGTTGGTCCACTTTGGTGAACACTGGCTTCCTTAGCCCTGGTTTCGCTGCCGGTGCTGCATTCCTCTGTTGGGTTGCCATTGGAGATAGAGAAAGCAAAGAAAAGGAAAAAGAGAGAGAACCCTTAGGTTTTGAAGAGGAAAATGAGAGATTTTTGTTTAACAAAATTTTCCTTTTTCCTTTTTCTCTTTTCCTCTTCTCTTTTCTTTCATTTTTTTTTCTTTTCTTATATTTCTTTGTAATTTTAGAAATGAAACTAATTTATTAATTTTATTTGGATAATAAAAAAGTAATGAAAATGTACTTAATTAAGTAAAAATTAATTATCATAAATTATATATATATAAATTATATTTTTATAAATAATTATGTGATTTATTGATGAAATATTTAAATTTTAATTTAAAAATTAAAAAAATTAAATAATTTTTATTAAAAAACTTGTATTAATTACTTTGGGTGGGAGTAGGACAATGTTACAATATTTTTTAATATTTTTTCTACAAAAATTTCTCTATTTTCAATTTAATTGATTATTTATATTTTATCATTCCCATTTATTTTTATACAATCTCAAATTTTTATCTTTTACAATTAAAAATTAAATGTTCACTTTTAAGTGTTAGTGCACAATTGCACATAAAAAAAAATTATCTTAAGTAAACCTTTTTAACACACATAAATAACAAAATTTGGTATAATTTATAATTATTAATTCAATGAAAATGTTGCCTTTTGAATCATAATTTTCTTTATCTTTTAAGGTTCCTCAATGTCAAATTACACTTTGACAATTGTTTTCTAACCCAAAGAAAATTATGTAATTTCTCATGCAACTATGGCAAGATTGAGCTATTGGCTCCATTAGTAGTAGAAAAAGGGTTGCTTTTCCTCCACCAAAGCAAAATATTGGCCCCTTATCTCCATTAGTAGAACAAGTAAAAAACTGCAAATAAATTAATAGACAGAATCATATGCTTTTCTTAGTGGATGGTGTAAAGCAAAGTATCATTCCTTGACTCCTACTTTAAATTTCCTTCATGTGGTTGTAAATAAGAGGTAAAAATTCAAGTTTTTTTGTGAGTTATCTAGGTTCAACTCATTTATTGTCAAATTGAATTTAAGTTTGAATTATTTCGATAATTAGTCGAACACGATTTTGCGTATTTTATTGCTCAACTTAAAAGATTTACAAGCGTAATTGGCCTTTATATTTTTAATATATAAAATAAATATAAAAATATAATATTTAATGTTAATATTTACAATTTTATCAAATTTAATCAAGAGTATCAAAATTGAGTTGGAATGATTCAATTAAATTATAAATCAAATTTAAATATAAAAAATAAAACTTAATCGAGCTCAAGTTGAACATATGGAGTTTTTGAGTCTGATTTGCAAATATTTCAACTAAACTCAATTAAACCCTCAGGTGAAATGACACCAATAGCTGCTTGTATGCTTTCCAAAGCTGTAGATCTTGGCGGTTGTCAATTGCTTACAGTTGCTTTAATCACAATAACAAACTTTTGCTTGCACCTGGATGCCTAAGGCAGGAAGGATTCTTTTGCTATATTCTTAGAGGCAAAGGGCCATGAGGATGCCAGATTGCCAATTGTCCTGCCATAGAAAACTATCCATATTCCATCACTCTCAATTTCCAATTATATGTCTTCTAAAGGCCTAGCTTTATCTCTGAATTTGAGAATTTTCCTTCATAAATAAACAGCAACCAGAGTCCTCTGTTATAAACTATATGACAACTACAACATTGTTGTGATACAAATCACTGGGGATAAACCAGTGAGGTTTTAATAGAACACATCACAAATCACTAGACGTCTCAAGTTACTGAGAGAAGTCAAGATTAAAAAAATTAATAAAGCAATAGTACATCAACCACATGTCAGTAACTCACACCAATGAACATACAATCAAATTTTATATCTCAAACTTCACAATATGTTGAAACCAAATTAGAAGCTTTCCTCAGGATTGGATGAACTATAATCGATCTCTTTATGAAGAAGAGCAGACGGTAATTCTACAGTGGCATCTTCACCTGAATGTTTTTTTTAAAAAAAAGGTAAATATGTTAATGGAACTAGTTGACATTCCAATGGAACTAGGTTCACATGTCACTATTCACAAAAAGTAGAAAATGATGCAAAATCGGAGGAGAGTATATTAATATTTGAAGATCCTTTATATAATCAAGGCCAAAGGCATCAATCCTTTTCTGACATAACTTGAAAGAAAGAAAAAAAATAAAAAAAACGTGAACTACATTGATCTCTGTTCTTTTAAGTTGTTATCAGTGTACATAAAGTTGTAAGAACCCAAAGTTTAGTTTAATTAGTTCATGGAATCAGTCTGACGGTATTTAGCAAGTTTGAAGTTCAAATTTTAGTACACGTAACTCTTTCCCTTATCCTCGTCTGCGGCAAAGCCATCCTTTCTTTTTTCTCTAGAAAGGTAAATAATGTATGTATTCACTGAAGGTATCAGGCAAACTAACAAACAACAAAACCAGGACAACAAATTATACGCTCACAACGACATCACTAGCATAGGAAGTTCGAAAAAAATCAACTATCTAATGACAGTAATGGAATGTATTAAACAGCTAACGGAATATCCAACAAATACTCAATTGACAAATCAGAAAACAGGATCAAAAGTCTCACAGAATTGCAGCTTGTCAGCTTCCTTCTCCGTTAAAACTTGCTAACCAGAAACAACATATTTTACTTCTTCATTGCCAATTAAGGAGGTCCAAATCACCTCCAGGAAAATTATAATAACAAGAAAAGCCCCCATACGAGACAAAAACAGATGATAAGAAACAAAAGCTTTGTTTTGACCATGATTTCTGTTTCAACCTCAAGAAGCAAGTCCCCTTAGCTCATCAGCTTTGTTGGCTCTTGGTCTGGAGTTAATTACCATCATGCACCAAGGGGACTTTGCTAATTAAAAATTAGTATTTAAATATAAAAAAATTAGTTTTAATTACAAACAACTAGAACTTTCTAAAACAAATATTATAAAAGTACCTGAGAATTATGAGTATTGGTCATTGCCATCTTGAAATGTGATAGAAGGAACATGTTGGACCTTGTAGAAATCGTCTCCTCCTTCCACCAGTTTATCCTCGAATGCCTTCGGCATTGATTCAATCTTCAGTTCTTGGAGGGTTGTAATGAAACTCAATCCATCTGGAACCATCTTCATATTTCTGCAATCTGCAATCTCCAAACACCGTAGATTAGGCATGGCTCCTTCATCCACCTTCAGCTCCTCCAAATTTCGAAGCTCCTGAAGGCTTAGAGAATGGAGTCTAGGAAAACCTAGTGCAGAGCAAGTCATTTTCTCTCCAAGGAAGGATCGACAACATAATTGAAGAATTCCTAAGTTAGGCAGCTTCTCTATTGTTGGCATTGGATCTTCATCAAGATTAGTACCGGATAAGGAAATGTAAGTAATATCTTGAGAGAAGTGGTGGTACTCTGGTAACTTCCCGATATCCACGTCGAACTTCAACTTACAAATACAAACACAGCTGGAAAGGAGGTGTGCCAAACGTCTTGCATCTATTGTATCATTACTGAAAATAGATAAGGACCGAAGACATTTACTTCCTAAGATGGGAGAATTGTCCACATCCTCCTTAAAATCTTCAATATCGAAGTGCCCATGAATCTTCAAGTCTCTAAGATTTGTCATGCTGAAGAGATCTTTTACATAACAACTCCTGGTGTCGAAGTTAACAAGTGTTTGAAGGTTTCTCAAAGTACCCAACTTCAACTTTGGTTTACTTTTACAGGACTCAGGAAGATACAGATGTCTTAATTGCTCCATCCTCCATATCACATTAGGTACACAAACATTGACAATACCTCTTAAATCCAAGGTTTGCAAGCACCTTAAATTGCCCAGAGACGATGGAACCCTCATGCTCCAGATCCAAAGATTACTTAGACGCAAGAATCTCAAATGAATGAGATTACCTATATCACTAGGAAGGTCGCATCCCGCATAATTACGTTCCCCTTCAAAGTCTAGTACTCTAAGCAATTTGAAATTGTTGAAAATGTATGTCCAAATTCCCCATAATTCAGATAAGATTGGGGCTCCCAGCAATGGATTATTGTCACGTACTATGCAATGATTTGCACTGACATGGTTTATAACGTAATTTAGCAACTTCTTTGGTGAAGAATTTGTAAGTAACTCATATAGAGAAATGTCTATGAAGAAGAAAGCTGATCGAAGACAGGGATTTCTTATGCATTTTATGCAAAGAAAAGAATTTGTAACAACTCTACGGGCACTCAGTGTAGACAAGGAAAAATTGTTGCCACTTTGATCTACATTTGGATGATCAATGATACAGAGAAGATTTTCCATTTTTGCCTTTGAGAGGCAGAGATCCCTCATGAGGTCATGCATGCGACAAGTTTCAATATATAAGGTTGCATCTCTTTTACCAATTTGAATCATGTATCTTTCTACAAGCTCAAATAAGTACCTTTCTGCTACATCCTCTTCAACTACCCCTTGATTTATTTCATTTTGATTCAATGAACTAAAACCTTCTGCCACCCATAATTGAATCAATCGCTCTGCAGGTATCTCATAATCTTCAGGGAAATGGCTTAAATAAAGGAAACATGGTTTCAAATAGTGTGGCAGTTCATCGTAACTTAAGGCCAACACTTCCTCAACCCCTTGGCCTTTTATTCTCGACTTGACACTTGCATGCATCTTGTTCCATTCATTGAATGAAAACTTTGTAACCAAAATTCCTCCTAACACAATGATGGCCAGCGGCAACCCTGCACAATGTCTAAGCATACCCTTCCCTAACTCTTCCATTCTTGAGTCAACTCTACAGTCTGTAAAAACAATATAAAATAACATAAACGAAATCATCATCATTGCATATATCTTTCAAAATAAGATTACTTTAATGGATAGTTATTAAAAGAAAGTGTTAAATAGGCCTTGTAGAAAGTGAGATAGTTATTAATTACCAATACGCAATTAGCATTTTTAACTAGAATCGTGTCCATGCATTCCAACCATTTCAACTAAGTTAAGGTAGAGCGCTAATGAAAAGTGTCTAGAATTTGCTAAAAATGTCTAGCAAAAAATATGCAGGCTTGTGATTTCTAATTTGGTTTTGTGTTTCCTACATTATGATATATTCTAAAGCATAATAATTTATGAATCTGAAACTTAACTCGATTCATACAATTATTTATAAAAAAAATAATATTTAGTGGGAGTCAGGTTCAAATTTTAACACCCGTCCCTATTTTTATATTGCAACTAATATTGTAAAAAAGAAACATAATAATTTATACTATTTTTTAAATTAAAGGTAATGCAACCAAAACATTTACAAGAACTTATTGCAACCAAAACACTTGTGCACCACCTATATAAAAATACTCAAATCGATAATATAATTAACAAGGATATCAAGATTCAAATCCTCTAACTACTATAAAGCTAACAGTGTATTCTTTTTTACTGAAGCTTGCTTTAATAGGTTATATTCCGTCATATTTTTTTGTACCTATTTGATTTTTGTAAACTTTAAAAAAATAAATTTAGAATATAGATTACAATAAGAGATGTTCATGGGTTAAGTTGCATATATGAGGTTGGCATCCCTAAATGCCAAACCCCAGCTTGTGCTCATCAGCTTGTCTAAACCTATCCATATATGTGCGCTTATAAATATATATATATATATATATATATATATTATATATATATATAAATTATTATTAAAACAATAGATCAAGTCAAGTTGAGTCTAAGCTTGAATATCCAATCTACGGCCCACTCAAGTTGAGCCAAGCTCTTGACCCTGGCATTCAGCTTAACCCATGGATAGTTCTAATTAGAATGGTGTTATTTGTAAACATTTAAGGTAGAATAATTTGCGATATTGTTAACTCAATAAAGATATTACCCGTAGAATCTCTTCCAGGAAATGCAATCTTTTGAAACAATTCCCAGCTTTCATCATCTTTTAAACATTGCAATTCATACGGGTAACCTCTTCTATCTGCATATGAAACTATCTCTTTGTTTCGAGAGGTAAGCAATATCTTGCTGCTTGTCCCACTTTCTGGAAAGGCAGGTTTTATGTTATCCCAAGCCTCGATGCTCCAAATATCATCCAGTATCACCAAACATTTTTTATCCTTCATGAAGTCAAACAATTTCCTTGCCAATTCTTCATCACTCTTTTTGCTATCTCTCTCATTGATGGAGGTAAGGCTGGACAGAATGTCTTCCCAAACTCTTCGTCTCTGGCACTGTTGAGAAACATAGACCCAAGCCAAGTGATTGAAATGGCCAATGACCTGGCTATGCTGATATATTTTCTTTGCAAGAGTGGTCTTCCCCAGACCACCCATTCCACATATGGAAACAACCCTGCAACCACTTTTGTCATCAACAAGAACTGAGACCAATTGGTTGATACCATCATCCAATCCAACAATATTATCATCGATGATATGAGGATAAGGCCGCCTCGACTCTCGCCTTTCATTTGAAGAACTCGATCCTTCTCCAACCCTCAACTCTTTTATGCCATATGCCTGCAATTGTCGGGTCAGATCAGTGATTCTTGCTATGATTGCTTCAATGTTTGACCTGGTTTTGTGGAGCATCCATCCCTCCTTCAAGATGCAAGCATATCTTTTGATACGATTTGAAAAACCACCAGTCCTTTTGGATGCAATCTTTAGAGCAAAAGTCTCGACAACATCCTCAGCATCATAAGCCAGATCTCTGATTTCAGAAACCCAGAGTTGTACCCTCTTATCCTCAGCTTGTTTCGCATCTGCCTCGATTAAGAAGCTTTGCATCCATCTGAGCTCTCTTTGCAAACGAACAACTTGCTCCTCCACAACCCATAGATATATTGCTTCATCGGTTAGCAGATTGCCAATTCTTGTGAAAGCAGAGGCCACAGCAGACCAAGCCATAGAGTTCTTTCTAGAAAACAATTGCAGGAAGAATTGTGCGAGATCTGATCACTTGACAAGGAATTGTATTCTTTTCATCTATTGTTCAGTCAACTTTGGCGAGCGTGAATTGTTGGCTTCCTTACTAAAAGTAGTTCAACAGATGCCAATGATGACAAATGCAACCATGAATAATTAATTGATAATTAATGCCAAGTGTGAAAAGATAGATTTGCAGCCGTAAGAGGAAAGAATAAGAAACCACAAGTCTCTTTCTAATTGGAAAAGGAGGACTAGGAAAATGTTCGGAACATGGAAGAGTTACTAACATATTCGTTTTCAACTGACTTTGTCTGTCATATCAAAAGGATTAGTTTTCAAAGGTAGGACGGAAGAGTAAGAAGCTGAATATTTAAATAGAAAAGGATGACTTAGAAAAATGAGTAGAAGACTTCAGAAAAATGTGTGAAAGACTTTTGCTTTCTCATGGATGCCGAAGTCGGCAAAGGGCAAGGAGAAAAGTAACAGTTCCTTTAAATTTCAAGTTGTACTAGCTGCATGTCCATATGCGCTTGACTGTGGATTGATTTTTTTTATTTATAATTAATAATATTAAATTTAATAAATCAACGCATAATTTTATTTATAATTTTTGAATAAAAATGGTAATTAGTGAAAATTTATTAATTAATTTGTAAATAATATATGTATTTTATTCTCATAATTAGTATAACAAATCAAAAGCAGATTCTTTTTTTTTTTTAATTTTATTTTTCAAAACATAATTAAAAATATTACAATAAATCATTTTAAAAAAACTAAAAATAAAAGGATCAAGAAAAAGAACAAAAAAATGAAAATGAACCACATAGGAAGCCACATGGATACCTCTACATCAATATTGTAAATGATCGAGTAAGGGTGAATTTATACTTAACTTAACTCTGTTTTAATATTAAATTATTATTTTTTATATTCAATTTCGATTCAATGTATATATTATTTACGTCCGATTTATTTTATTAAAAATAAATTCAATAGAATAACATTCAAAAAAAATATAATTTTTAATATAAATTATGTTTTAATTATATATAAATATAATATATTATTAAATTAATATATTAAATAATAACTTCATTAATATAATATATACAAATAAAATATTTATTCTTATTTGTACCCGAAACGAAGTGAGACGGATGAGACAATGCATTCGAAACTTGCTTCCCGATCAACCTCGATTTTAAAAATGGAAAAGTCTTCTACCTTAGCTTGGTTTGGATTTTAAAAACGATGCTTAAATGAAATCAAGTTTAAATTCGAAATTTAATTTAATTAATTTATATTATTATTTTTAAATATAATATTTAATATTTATAAGTTTTTTTTTTGTCTTCTAACTACTGTCTCATTGTATTAAAAAATAAAAAAAAAATCTACTTAAACTAGTGTAAATTTTATAATTTTTTTATATATGGATCAAAATTATTAAAATTTAAAATATTATTTTAATTCAAATTAATCATAAATTTAATTTGAATCAAAGATTAAAAAAATATAAAATTTATGTTACTGTAAGTGGATCCTTACTCAAAATAAAATAAAAGCATTAGATTTAAAAATCTTCAAGTTCTAAATAATAAAACTAAGATTTTGAAATTCAAAATTCAAAATTTAAAATTAAATTTAAAAAAAAAAGCCAGCCTAATGAAATAAAATTTAAAAAAAAAACTAGCCTAATGAGATAAAATAAAAAATTAATAATAAATTTATTTGATCCATTATTGGAAGAAGCATTATTATATTTGTTCATTTTAATTATTAAATACAAAAATTTATAGTATTTAAATAATTAATATTAATATTAATTGCGTGCAAATAAATAAACTTTTTAAGTTTTTTACGGACAAACTTCTAAAAATTATAAAATATAACTTATAAGAGTAGTACTCAAAGTTAATTGTTCAATTAAATAAAAAAAATTTTAAAAAATAACATTAATCATCAATAATTTTAAAGGAGAAAGAGAGACAAAAATACTAGAAACACAAAAAAGAGAGGTGGGAAAAGAAAACAAAAAGCCTTTTTTTTTATTTTTTAATTTAAAAAACAATATTGTCAAGTGTGAAAAGGTTAAATTTTAATGATTCATTTTTAAAATTTTTTTATTATATTTATAAAATGCATATCATTCTACTAATTCATAAGAATATAAAATTTTCAATGTTAGTGCATATGATAATTTTTATTTAAAATAATATGCTTGAAAGAAATCAAATTCACAAGGAATTGCATTCTTATCATCTATTGTTCAGACTTGAAGAGTGAAAAATAATATTATTTTTAATATTATAAAATATTTATATATACATAAATGTATATATTAATTAATTTAAAACTTACAAGATATATCTAAAAATAAAATTTAATCTTATGAATCAATTAAACATAATATACATTTTAATATCTCCTGAACTGAAAATATTCAAAATAAAATATTTGAAGTTTGAAAATTAAATAACAAAAACATAAATCTGAAAGAAACTTTACAAAAAAAAATCCACCACTTATGATTCTAAAGAAATATGCGGTAACATGTGTTAGAAAATGTGGAGTCCAGCCCCATACCAATATAAACCTCTCTATCTTTTAATTTGATAATTTTCTTCCATCCTAGCTATAAAATTGAGCAATAAACAGTTGCCAAAGTCCTGTCATCTCTGTTATATGCTATTTTAGGACAACTACAAAGGAATCGATTAAGACACTGTTACTGCCTTTTGATTATTTTTTATCAGTGTACTTACAGTTGGAAAACGAATAACTATGATCGAGATACAAATTTAGCTTCCAAAACTCAATTTTAAAAACAAAAGATTATCAAATACAAAGCAAAATTGAATCGCATTAGCTGTCAGTCATGTTTAATTAAGAAAACTGGTTGGAAATAGATTCCATTTTATGTTTAATTAAACTCTATGGAAATAGATTCCATTTCTCCTGAAGAAGATGAGGTCAGTTTCACAGTTCTGGACTTCCAAATCGAGTGAAAGCGATGATTTAAACACCATTTTTTTTATTTAGAATGAGATTATGCATCTGCTCTTGAAAACAATAATATTCAAACAACAGAGTTCTCAATTGCTTGAGAAATGTTGAAATCGGCTTCATTAATCACAACAGCAACTTTTACTTGCTTAATGAAGCCACTGAAGGACTCATTTGTAATCATCTTTTCGTTCTAGTGAAAAATCTGCAAGGACTGCAATTAGCTGTAACTCTTACGTTAAGAGCGAATTATTACAATTTTAACCACTGAATATATACACACAAGACAAATTTGTATCTCCAACTTTACAATTATAGCTTCGTATGAAAATTTACTGACAAAAGATTATTTCTCCATTCCAACTTGAAGTGGTCCGAATTACCTTCAAGAAGAACACAACAACAAAACAAGGTCTTACAACAAGTAATTAACTTCAAAAATTGTTACAAGAACACTGCTTTTGCTGAATAATGTACTAAAAATAGGATCTAAACATGCAAAATATTTGTAATTACAAAGAAAAAAATAAAATTTAAAGTAGGGATTACCTGGCAAGAATCAGAATAACTAGTAGCTCCAGCATTTATGATAGAAGGAACATGGCGGACTTCGTAGAAATCTTCTCCACCTTCTGTTGGGAAAAAACAACAATACACACGCGCAGCAACCACACACAAAATAACAAGCTCAAATCAAGAATAAGAAAACACAAATATATTTGGTTCAGCCCAACTCAAAATGGCCTACTCCAAATCTAATCCACTATCAAATAAATCTTTACAATTGTGAGACTTTTAGAATGAGAAAAGTCTCCTAAAACTCCTTACTCAAAACTTAACCCAAAACCCAATTACACCCTTTAATAGCCTACTCACTTAGCTATTCTCTTGGTGTCTAACTCTCTGAGGTTACAAACTAAAACCAAAACATCTTATTTATAAGGGTGAAACCCTTTATACCTTTACTAAATTCCCGATGTGGGATACAAGACAAACTCAAACTTACTTAACTTTCAATGTGGGATTTTGAGATTCAAGGCAAATCCCAACAAATCCTCCCTTGACTTGAATCTCCAAACACTTCAATAGTATCTGCAAAGCTAACATGCTTACCTTTCTTCTTTTCTTTCATCACAGGCATCTCAGCAACTGAGCCTCCATCAAACATGTACAAGTGATTGACCCTATTCCCTTGTAGAATCACACTACCATTCTTGTACACTTTTAACCAATCATTACTACCATAAAATGTGTATCCCCGAGAAGATAACTCACCTAAAGCAATCAAATTGTAGTGACAATTTGGTACATACCTTACATGACGAAGTGTCCTAATAACACCATTGTGAGATCTAAGGCGAACACTCCCAATGCCTTGAATCTGCACCTTTTCTTTGTTAGCAATCACAATATCCCCATACTTTTCATTCTCATTCAACTCCACAAAGCAGCTCCTATCATTGCAAACATGAACTGTAGCAGCTGAATCTAAAACCCAACCTTTGTCACTTTTCAAAGTCTGAGTCTCATCCACACAAGTTGTCAAAACAACATCATCATCATCAGACACGACAGCAACAGTATCACTCTTTTCTTCATCTGATTTCTTCTCATCATTCGCCCTTTTAAAAGCAGCCATATCCCTTCTCAGCTTCCTACAGCGTACTTGGATATGTCCCTTCTCACCACAATAATAACATTCTACATCACTGTAATCTCTGTCTCTTGACTTAGATCTCCATCTTGATCCATCAATCCTCTTTTGAGTCCTCCCTCGATCAAAACTCTTTACAGCTAGTGTACTCCCCCCAGGTGATAAGTTCTGAGCTCCCATAAACCTTTCATTCTCACGCAATAGAGCAGTTACATCATCCAACTTTAAAGTAGACCTACCTACCAACACAGTCTGAACTAAAGGCCTATAAGACTTGGGCAAAGATGCCAGCAAAATTAAAGCCTTCTCTTTATCTTTTAACTCGTTAACAGAAATCGCTAGCAATTGAGAAACCAATCTATTAAACTCATTCAAGTGATTATGAAGACTCATACCTTCTTCCATCTTCAAAGAATACAGATCCATCTTCAAACATAATCTATTAGTCAACGACTTCGAAGCATAAATACCTTCAAGCTTATCCCACAAACTCTTCGGAGTACTCTCAGTCAACACACTGTACTTTACTTCTGAAGCTAACGCCAATCTAATAGTACTAACAGCCTTCTTCTGAATCCTATTCCAATTAGCATCAGACATTCCTTCAGGCTTACTACTCTCCAATGCCTGATCCAATCCTTGTTGTACTAACAGATCTTGAATCGTACTTTGCCATAACATAAAATTACTCTTTCCATCAAATAACGGAATCTCAAACTTAGGCATAGACATACCAGACATACCTTCTTCAGACATCTTCAAACACTGCTTCACGATCTCTTGGACCCACGAACCTAGAACCTCGAACCTGGAACCTCGCTCTGATACCACTTGTTGGGAAAAACAACAATACCTACGCGCAGCAACCACACACAAAATAACAAGCTCAAATCAAGAATAAGAAAACACAAATATATTTGGTTCAGCCCAACTCAAAATGGCCTACTCCAAATCTAATCCACTATCAAATAAATCTTTACAATTGTGAGACTTTTAGAATGAGAAAAGTCTCCTAAAACTCCTTACTCAAAACTTAACCCAAAACCCAATTACACCCTTTAATAGCCTACTCACTTAGCTATTCTCTTGGTGTCTAACTCTCTGAGGTTACAAACTAAAACCAAAACATCTTATTTATAAGGGTGAAACCCTTTATACCTTTACTAAATTCCCGATGTGGGATACAAGACAAACTCAAACTTACTTAACTTTCAATGTGGGATTTTGAGATTCAAGGCAAATCCCAACACCTTCCACCAGTTTATCCTTGAATGCTTTTGGCATTGATTCGATCTTCAGTTCTTGGAGGGTTGTAATGAAACTCAATCCATCTGGAACTATCATCATATTTCTGCAATCTGCAATCTCCAAACACCGTAGAGTAGGCATGGCTCCTTCATCCACCTCTAGCTCCTCCAAATTTAGAAGCTCCTGAAGGCTTAGAGAATGGAGTCTAGGAAAGCCTAGTGCAGAGCAAGTCATTTTCTTTCCATTGACAGATTCAAAAGCTAATTGGAGAATTTTTAAGTTGGGCAGCTTCTCTATTGTTGGCATTGGATCTTCATCAAGATTAGTACGGTACAAGTAAATGTAAGTAATATCTTGAGAGAAGTGGTGGTACTCTGGTAACTTCCCTATATCCACCCCCAACTTCAACTTACAAATACAAACACAGCTGGAAAGGAGGTGTGCCAATTGTCTTGGATCTATTCCTTCAGTACCCCAGCTCGAAATAGATAAGGACCGAAGACACTTCTTCCTAAGATGGGGGAATTGTCCACATCCTCCTTAAAATCTTCAATATTGAAGCACCAAAGAATCTTCAACTTTCTAAGATTTGTCATATTGAAAAGATCTTTTGCATAACAATTCTCGGTGTTGAAGTTCACAAGTGTTTGAAGTTTTCTCAGAGTACCCAACTTCAACTTTGTTTTACTTTTACATATCTTAGGAAGATATAGATGTCTTAATTGCTCCATCCTCCATACCACATCAGGTACATGAATAAATTCAGAAAACATTCCTCCTTCACTTCTTAAATCCAAGGTTTGCAAGCACCTTAGATTGCCTAGAGATGATGGCAACTTTGACCTAAAAAACCCAAGATCCCTTAGACTCAGGAATCTCAAATGGATGAGATTACCTATATCACTAGGAAGCTTGCATCCCGCTCCTTCACCATTTCCTTCAAAGTCTAGGACTCTAAGAAATTTGAAATTCTTGAAAATGTATGTCCAAATTCCCCCGAGTTTAGAATATATAAGACATTGTGCTGAACAAAACATAATCAAAGCTAGTGGAATAAAAGGATCATGTTCTTTTTCAAAGTATTTTTTAATTGGCAGGGGAAGAGACATTTCAATTGCCTCATCTGGGAAGAATCTATTGAAAACCAGAAATGATCGAAGATGGGAACTTCTAATACCTTGTATCCGAAAAAAATGATGAGCATCAACTCTGCGGACCGTACAATTTGTAGATGACAAAACATTTTTGCCATGCGGATCTGGAATTGGCTTTTCCATAATGAATAGGAAATTTTCTTGTTTTGCCTTTGATAAGCAAAGATCCCTCATCAAATCATGCATCTGAACGGTTTTGATCTTTAAGGTTGCGGCATCACTTTTTCGTACTTGAATCATGCACCTATCTACAAGCTCATTTAAGTAACATTCTGCCACATCTTCTATTATTTCCCCTCCATTTCTTTCTTCTTGCTTGGATGAAACAATACCTTCAGCAACCCACAGTTGAATCAATCTATAAGTATGTATCTCATAATCCTCTGGAAAATGACTTAAATAAAGGAAACATGGTCTTAAATAGGGTGGCAAATCATCATAACTTAAGGCCAACACTCCCTCAATTCCTTGTCCTTTTCCTTTCTGTAAGTATGACTTGATATTTTCATGCACTATTTGCCATTCATTTAATGAGTTCTTGGTAGCCAAAATTCCTCCCAGCAAAATGATGGCTAATGGCTACCCTGCACAACGTTTAACCATTTTTTTCCCCAACTCTTCCATTCTTCCATCAGCTTTATAATCTGTATAATACCAAAAAGAATTAAAACAAGAATTAGTGATCACACCATTGCTTTTAAATTATGAATTTATTTTTTTGATTATCACTTGAGCTTAATTATTAGAATCAATAGTTGGAATACCAACAAATTCCAAGTTTATATTTCCGTGCAAGCTTTTCGAAAAATCAGATATAAATTTGACAAAAATATAAAATATATTTTGTATTTGGCATATAAACATGAATTTTGACACAACAATTTTTATATTTTACACCTAATAAACTCTTATCTCATAAATTTCATCCATCCCATCAGTTCTCAACTCCAAATCTTTCAATTTTGGAGTATTAAATTTTAATACTAATGAATTAATGCAACCAAAATATTTAAAAGCCTATTGCAACCAAAACACTTGTGCATCACCTATAAAAAAAATAAATAGATAATATAACTAAGAAGGATATCAAGATTCAAATCCTCTAACTATTACGAAGCTAACAGTATTTTTTTTTTTGTACTTGAAGCTTGGTTTAATGGGTTAAATTTCGTCCTATTTCTTTGCACCAATTTGATTTTTGTAAAAATTAAAAAATAAATAAATTTGGAATAAAAGTTACAATTAAAGATATTCATGGGTTAAGTTGCATCTGGTGAGGTTGGCATCCCAAAATGCCAAACCGAGCTTTAACTCAATTTTTCTAAGCCTATCTATTTATCTGCATTTATAAATAAATATATTATTATTATTAAAAGAGTAGATCGGGTCAAACGAGTTTAAGTTTAAATATCTTATCTACGGCTGGCCTAACCCATGATAGATCTAATTGGAATGTCGCAATTTGTAAACATTTGAGGTAGAATAATTTGCAATATTGTTAACTCAATAAAGATATTACCTGTAGAATCTCTTCCAGGAAATGCAATCTTTTGAAACAATTCCCAGCTTTCTTCATCTTTTAAACATTGCAATTCATACAGGTAACCTCTTCTATCTGCATATGAAACTATCTCTTTGTTTCGAGAGGTGAGCAATATCTTGCTGCTTGTCTCACTTTCTGGAAAGGCAGGTTTTATGCTATCCCAAGCCTCGATGCTCCAAATATCATCAAGTATCACCAAACATTTTTTATCCTTCATGAAGTTAAACAACTTCATTGCCAATTCTTCATCACTCTTTTTGCTGTCTCTCTCATTGATGGAGGTAAGGCTGGATAGAACGTCTTCCCAAACTTTTCTTTTCTGGCACTGTTGAGAAATATAGACCCAAGCCAAGTGATTGAAATGGCCAATAACCTGCCTGTGCTGATATGTTTTCTTTGCAAGGGTGGTCTTCCCCAGACCACCTATTCCACTTACGGAAACAACCCTGCTGCAACCACTTTCCTCATCAACAAGAACTAAGACCAATTCCTTGATACCATCATCCAATCCAACAACATTATCATCGATGATGTAAGGATAAGGCCGCCTCCATTCTCGCCTTTGATCACTTGAAGAACTCGATCCTTGTCCATCCCCTAATTTTGTCACATCATATGTGATCCGTTGCCGAGTCAATTCTCTGATTCTGGCTGTGATTTTCTCTATCTCAGACTTGGTTTGGCTGAGCAACCATCCCTCCTTCAGGATGCAAGCGGTCTTTTGATGGTATTCGAGATGCCTCCTCTCCTCTTGGATGCAACTTTGAGAACAAAATTCTCAATGATATCTTCAGCATCATAGGCCAGCTCTCTAATTTCTGCAACACAGGTGCGTACCACCTCAGTATCAGCTTTTCTTGCATCTGCCTCTTTTAAGAAGCTTTGCATCAATCTCAACTCCCTTTGCAAAAACTCAACTTGCTCCTCCACGCCTAGCAACGATGCTGCTTCTTCAGTTAACAGCCCCCCAATCTTCTGCACAACACCGGATATAGCGGACAAATCCACGATTGCACAATTTTTTTCTGACCAAAGGAAATTTCTGTTAAATCTTTGTTCTCTGATAACATTGGTTATCCTCATTGCATTGCTCAAAGTTTTAAGTGTAGCACTAGAATCCTTGCTTCAGCAACACGTTTAAGTGATTCCCCATGTCAAAGCACTGCGCACGGAAAGTAGGATTCTTACTCCATTGATGAGGCAAGTGATTCTGAAGAAGGTAAAAGAATAACAAATAAACTGAACGAATCCTGTCCTTTTGCTGTTACCATTCTTTGCTGCAAGTTTAAGCAAAGAACAAATGGGGAGATTATAAAGTTTGTTCATCAAAGAATATTGTACTAATTGCCAAAAACAAAGTAATCAGAGGCAAGGGAAAACCAACTTGTTTTGAAACCTTTTAGGCCAGTGTTTTATGTATTTGGACTTGGAGATCGAGACGAACCTTTGAATCAATATCCATACTGAATCTTTTGTTTTTTCTTTTACATGGACAAGGGCTAACAGCCAAAAGTCCATGCTCTGAGATCCAACCTTCTAACTTGTTTATCTTGATGATATTCAACAAAAGATTTTGGATTCAATTGGACAATGAAGTGTTAATGATTGAACTAAAAGGATTGCAAAAAATTAAGAGCCAACAATCCATTGTATACCATAAAGATTGTAGAGTATAAGTATTCAATTGGACAATTTCATTACACATACGGAAGAGGACTTTGCAGATGATCTATAACATTTAAGTGGGAATTTTGCCATAAAACAAATCATTTTTTCTAACATCTGCGAGTGTTATTAACAAAACAACATTATTCTTTTACAAAAGAAATGCCTGCAGCAATAATAGTTGCTGGTTTACTGTATGAGGCTTAAGGCCATGTTGGATAGCTTATACTTATAATATGGCAGAATTAGCTTGGTGTTCCTGTGCCTTTCATAGAAAGTCTTTAACCTCCCTAATGCTTCTTTGAGAGAGTGTGGATCGGCAGCAAAAGTGATTCGAAGCCAATTTTTAACCCCACTGCAGTACCTGCACCAGACACATGCTTCTAAGTTCTAACTAGAGCTACTTCATTGCCTAAAAATCTGAACTCAAAATTTCATAAAATCCCCCATCATTTATATCACTTTTGCTTGTCTTTGTTCTCAAATATGAAGAGGATTCCATGATACACTGATTTCAACTTTCAAGTATAAATCATGGAATTTATACAATCAGACTAACGCATCAACACTAATCTGCAGGAAGAATGATGACAGATTCTTCTTTGACTAGCCTGAAGCAGAAGTCAATATCATCGGCTATGTCTTCCAGACTCAAAAGATTAAGTTTAATCTGCAATGCATATCTAAATTAGCATAAGTGCATTTGCAAATCCCTTGGTTTCAAACAGAAAGAATTGCAAATTAAATTAGTCCATTACCATGATAGCCATAGACCCCTTCTCTCTCTTATTATCTTCCCAAAATGATATGTATTACTTTTTAATTGAATTTCTTATCGTTTATTTTTGGTTAGAAAAAGAAATCCCAACAGATAGATCTCTTCATCCCATATGCAATTTTGAAATCAATTTCAGTATCACAAAATTAATAACTCATTAGTAAATCAAATTATTTTATTTTATAAAAAAAATCACAATTTGATAATAAAAAAATAAATTACAAGTTTGATATTTAAATCTCAAACTTATTTTTATAGTAATTATATAAATCAATTTAACGAAATTTTAAGTTAAAATCAAAATAATCTTTATTGATAATTTCTTCTTTATATATGTGTAAATATTTTGTTAACAAATGCTTTTAATTTATTTAATATATATATATATATAAAATAATTTTCATAAATTATGATCTTAATCTGGCAAGGAGGGGGAGGACGAATGGTTGTTGTCCTCAGAGGGAGTCGACGGACGTGTTCTGGATAAGCTGTGCTTGTCTTTATTTATTTATTTAATTTTCTGTTCTAACCGTGGCTTGTCGTCCATCAAAACCTCCTGCTTGCTCTCACACAACTTTGGGGAGTATGACATGTGATTGGCAGCAGAAAATGGAATGACAACCATGCCTTAACACTTGAATATGGAAGGTAATTAATTAAAACTATACTTGAATTTACACTTCAGCCTTGTAATAAGAGTTGGATTCCAATGGAAGAATTTACTTATTTTTCAACATTTTTCAACATATTAATCATCACAATCATCACTTTTGTATTTGTCGTTTAAATACATTTAGATTTCATGATAATTTTCATTGAACCAAGTTGGTAGATCAAAACAATTAGGTAAAAATTTTTAGGTAGTAGTAGTAGTAATTAGGTAGAAATAGTAGTAGTATTAACGAATCGATAAGATAAATAAATTTTATTACATTCGTGATTTATTTGTTTAATTAAAAATTTTTAAATTATTATTTATTATTATTTGTTAAACTTAATAAATTAATATAAATAAATAAAAATTAAATACGTTTATAAATTATTTATCAAATAATTTTTTATTTGCACTTTTATATTATAAACGAATCAAATATAAATAAATTTTATTATGTTTGTAATCAATTCGTTTAATTAATAAATTCTAAAATATTAATTATGATTATAATAAATAAAAATAAACAAATAAGAACTAATTTTATTCACAAACTACTTGTCAATTTATATTCAATTTTCATAAAAAAAAACCATAATCAAAGACCCGGTCAAATTTTTGGATCTTGGCCCAACCTAAAGGGCTTCAGAATTTCTACTCTAAACTATGACCCTAGGAAAAGGAAAACTTTGTACAATCTAATCTTATAGAATGTTGGGCAAATTTACGATTCTTCAAGATGTAGTATCAATCAATTTCTACCCCAAAAAAGTATCAATCAGAGATGAGAGTTAAATCCAATGTCCCACATATTTAAGATCGCATCAACGACATATTGTCCTATCAAGAACATGTTTATCGTTGACCATGTTGCATAGCAAAATCAATCAATTTTGCATTGTGTCGACCAATTGTGAGAACGTCTGATTGATTTGATTATAGACCCATATTCTTCAATTGGATTGTCGTAATTGAGATTAATTTTATCGAGTGATTTTTTATACATCTACTGGTAAATTCTTGCAAACATGAGAATTTCCACAATTGGTGAAATTGAAGAATATAGTTGAAATATGTAGCTAAAATTGGGTTCAGTCTGAGGTTGATGAAAAGCTTTCCAAAATGGTAAAGCGGGTTGAAGATGATGATGATGATGATGATCTATCTGCAATGAAGTTTTAGATGCTGCATGCAACAATAGAATTCTATACTTTCTTAAAAGAGTTTTTACCTTTGTTTCAAAGGAATATTTTGAATACAATTCTTAAACATCAATTTGTATTTAAGTGAGATTCCATATATTTTTATTCTCATCGGCAACTTTTTAAATTTCTTTTCAGAGTTTAGCAAGTATTCTCATGGCATTGAAATCTACGTTTTTGTTGGTGTCGAGTTGTGTGAGGGAGGGGATAAGATCCTGAAAGCATAAAAAAAAAAAAAAAATTGATCAACAACAAAAATCATGAATTTTTTCGACATTTATACTTTCATATTCAAGTAAGTGCTCGATCAAAAAATAGGGCAAAACAAAGATAAAAGGCAAGTATGAAAGCTAGGGTTTCGGTTAGTTTAGAAATATTTGAAAGGAATACTTACACCTGTGCGATAAAGACACTGGACTTATATGAACCGAGCTTCGTGTGAGGGGATTAGGGTTGATATCATAAACTTGAGTTGAGCTGCCAATAGACGATCCAATCGAGATGTGACATGTCAACTGATAATCACATGAAATGACAAAATTAACGTAAAACTTAAAACCTTAGGTTAACTTGACGCGTTAGTTTGAATAAAATGATAAAATTACCCTCACTTGACAACTAAACTAACATCTATTGAAGAGAGAGAGGCTCAATTTATCCTTTAATCCTAAAATATTCTTAACAATTTTAAAGTAAACAGATTTAATTTTTTTTTAGATAGGCGATTTTTATATATTTTAATTAAGCTTCACAATTCAGTAAGAGTTTGATTTTTTTACTTCTCTTATTTTACCTAAACTCGAAGAAGCATTCAACCTATTCAAATTCAATTAAAGATGTATTTGAATAGACAATAAAATTAATTTTATTGATATTAAAATAGCGGTGAGATGAAATTAATTATTATAATAATCAAATTAAAATTAATAAAAAAATATATATTTAGATTTAAAAACAATGCTGGTGGGAGATAAATTATAAGAAAAAAATAATTATTAAAAATATCAAATTAAAAATTATATATAACTAAAATTTTAAAATATTTAACTTTTATAAAATTAAAATTTTATTAAATTATTTTGAAATCAAATAATAATTTTATTAATAATTAAATTTTATTTATTAATTTATTATAAGAACAACAATGACAACAACAAAATTTATTATATAATAATAAATTTTATTTTTATCTTAAATAAACAAGATTATCTTATAATTTTCAAATAAAAAATAGAAAAAGAAAAGTTATGTCGTAGTTTAAAGGAGAAAAAAAAAAAAAAAAAAAAGAAACAGCGGTGGTAAACTGAAGCTGTAACCTTCAGCGACAAATCAGCCTAAATCACGTCTCACCAAAATATCATTTGGATTGAAAAACTGTGATGAGCACGATTTTTATAACAACTGCATTCCCGGTGTGAGCACGTTGTAATCCAAAGATAATGTTCACTTGTTTTTTTTTTAAATTTCAAACGGATTAATGAATTTAAATTTAAAAGTAATTAAAACAAACTTAATTTTATGTGTATAAATTTAATATTTAGAAATCAAACTTGATCAACGAGAGATTAATTCAAAGTTAAATTATTTTTCTCTCGTTAAAATAAATTAAAAAATCTTGCCGAAGGAATCGAATTATTGAAGTACACGTAATCAATTCCAAGTTGTGAAATTACCCCACGAAATGTCGCCACGTTACCTGATCCCACCACGGTTGTTGACGTGTCACGATCAAGGTGTACGGGGTCCTTATTTCTTGGTACTGCCACTGTACAAAATTAATAAAATTACGCTACAGACTTACAGCGGTTTGGGGTGCGTAGTGCACAGTTGTTGGGCGCATTTTAGCGGAAAAGAGAAGCGGTGGCCCAAAATATAGAAGGAAATAAAATGTGGGGCCTGACGCGAACTACAAAGCGCCGTTGGTGGAGGGCGGCGGGGCTTACTTCACCTTGTCGTCACGGGCGATCTGCTAGGTAATCTCTCGGTTAACGAGCGTTTTGTTTTTTGTTTTGTTTTTTTGTTTGAGTTTAAAATTAAAATTTAATTTTGAAAAAAAAAAAGAATTTAATTTAATTTTTCTTCTTTTATAAAAGAAAATTTCCTTTTGTGGGTTTTGTTTAAAAGTCAACTGCCAATCTCTGGTTATAAAAGAGTATGTATTTAGTTAAAAAAGCAACTATAAACTATTGAACGAACAATTATTTGGTTGCAACGGAATGAGCTGGAACGTTAATAAATAGAGTCGGAAGAGAGTAAAGTATTTTTATTTTTATTTTTAAAATTTTAAATTATATTTATTTTTGTATTTATATTTAATGAATATTTTAAATTTATTTTTATTTTTATTTTTGTAAATATTTAATAGATATAGATAAATTTTTTATTTATAATTTTAAAAAATAAAAATATATTTTTTTAACTTTTTAAAAATTTTATCTTATATATTTATGTAATTTTTTATAAATATATTAATATATATATTTTAAATAAAAATATAGTAATTTTGTTTGATTTAAAATAATAATTTATATTATTTAATAAAAATATATTTACTAAATATATATAAATATATATAAAATACGAAATGAATAATATATCATTTGTCTTTATTTTTGTATTCAATAAAAAATTTAAAATCATAACTATTTTTATGTCAATGTTTATAATAAATATTCATATCTATTCTTATTATGATAAAAAAATTAAAATTTTTTATTAAATATAAATAAAATTAGCATCCCTTAAACTAAAAAAAAATCAAACTATTTAATTCAATCATGAATAATTTGCAAAATTAAGAATAATATTGAATAAAATATTTATTAAAAAATTTGTGAATAAATTAAATTAATGTTTGTTTATTAAAATTAATAAATAATTATAATTTAGGAAATGAAAGGAAAAATTTGTACGGATTGTGGGTAGGGCCAATCCTGGATAAAGAAAGGAAAGTGGGTGGCCGGGGCTTAGCATTTCGATGAAGAAAAGAGGGGTTGAAAACCTGAAAACTTGAAGGTGGGCGGCCAAAATTGGAGAAAGATCATGGGGAGGATTTTTCGGCTTGTTTGGGTAACAACTGCGAGAGAAGCCTTGACAACTAGAAGAAGAGAAAGGCACGGAATTGGGCAAGTGAAATGAAAGAAAGACAGAAGAAAAAATTTTTTTTAAAAAGGACAAAAAAGAAAGACCCAAGCATGCAGATTGATGAGATGATTTGATGTAAAGCCTGTGATGTCTCAAAATCCGAGCATGACGCGTCAAATTCTCATAGCATCAACCTCTGATTGGTGATGGATGGATGGATGGATGTGATTGCTTGAATTGATGCATGCATGAAATTCTAATCATTTCATGACTTGATATTCCAATCCCCCGAATCCACAAAAACCAAATTGCTTTTAAAAATAATAATAAAAAAATTTAAAACCAAAAAGCCAAATACCTTTTTTTTAGTTTTTTCTAAACAAAATTTTTAATAAAATACATTAATGAAAAAGATACACATTTTAATTATTTTTAAAAAATTAATGAATAAATTAAATTAATTAATATATAATTAAATAAAATTTTACATCTAAACTTAAATTTAAAACTTAAAACATACATTTAGCAATTATATTTAAAATATCACATTCAATAAACTTAAAATTTAAATATCAACATTTATAATATTTTTATTTTTAAGTTGCATTTTTTATAAAAAACAAATAAAATTTAATAATTTAAAGGGTTAAATTAAGATAATTCATGAAAATAAAAAAATAAAAAAAAAGAAACAAGAAAAAAAATTAAAAATTAAAAAAAAGGGACCGATGCAAGGAGCCTGTCGGTATATATGAAGTGTCTTGTAGCTGTAAAATCAGCAAGTCTACCTCACCAACTGCTCTCAGCATTTTTTTAATTTCTGTTTATTCCCTGTTCTTTTTTTTTTAGGAATTGTCTGCTTTCAGTAATTTTTTTTGTTTGATTATAGGGTTTTCGATGAAGACAAAGAGAGCCGAGAATTGGGGTTTTTTCCCTAAATTATTCTTAATTTTTGGAAAATTAAGCATAATACATAAAAACTAAGTTCCATCGTTATTTAGGAGTTTTTCCGTACGAAATTGTCGCATGCCTAATTTAATTTTTTTTATAAAATAATAATCTGATTAATTAAATAAATGATTATTGCATGTAACCATTAAGTTGTAAGAGGATTTTTTTTTGTAATATTATGAATTCATGAGATTTTCAATCTGATATACAAAACAGAATGAACAGTTAAAATGGATCAATCAAAAAAACATGAAATAAATTTCATAAGTTACAGAATCCTATTGTCTTGCACTGGAAACATGAAATTTTGATTATTTTAATTTAAAAAAAAAAACAAATGATTTTGTAGGAAGATCATAATCTAAATAGTTTATGTTATAAATAATTTATAATATTAATAAATAATCGATTAAATTCGTTTTTTAATAAAATATTTTTAAATTTAAATTTTATCAATAATTATTTATTATGGTCATTTCGAATTTTTAATTTTTTTATCACAAAAAAAAATAACTCATAGTAAAATGCTACCATGATTTCAGGACCAGAAGCTTCACTAATTTTGTCTTATTTACCCGTTCGAGATAAGTGCTGCTTCCACCGTTTTATTTAATTGGGAGGGCCAACAGTTCTTTGCTACTTAAGGTGAGAGGAAAAAAAATCGAAAATTAATTTAGATAGTAATATTTGATTTTTTTGTCATTTTAATTTAAGAAGTGAAAATATTTTTATTATATTTTTAAAAATCAATAAATAAAATTAATTTAAATCAAAATTCAATTTGATTAAAAAAATTTTAATTCAATATATGAGAAATTGAAAAATCACTTATTAATTGTAATTTTTATTCAAAACCAAATCAAACGAAATTATTAATTTTTATTAATTGTAAAAAAAAATTTATTTATAAATTTATACTTGATATTTAAATTGCAAGAGGAAGACAAAAATCTGATAATTTATTTTACTCATCGAGTGCGTGAATTTGATATGATTTCTCCAGCAATAAAGCTAAGTTTAAATCATTTTTCATGTCCTTTTATTGATGTCCACACTTCAGTCTGAAAATTTCAGAAACATTTTTCTACTTTTTTTTTCCTTTATATATATATATATATTTATTTATTTATCTTTGGCTGGCTGAGAATGTCACCTAATCTACTGCTCAGCGTTCAATCAAGCGAGAAAAGGCAGAGGCACGAAACTGTAGAAGTTGTCTGCCAAATATTGCTACCAAAATTAAAGCAAATTCACATTATGTATATATATAAGAACAACAGCAAAAAAAAAAAAATTAAAACTTAAATTAATTAATTTATATTTTTTTAAAAAAATATTTTTAAATGAAATTATTTAAAAAAGCTTTCTTTTTTCTCTTTATATCCTTTTTACTTTTAAATACTCACTAACTTTTTTTTCGACAGTTATGAAAATTCTTTAAAATATTTTTTAATTAATTTTTTTAAATTTTTAAATATAAAATTTTAATTTATTAGATATAAAAATCCAATAAATTGTAAAATTTACCAAAAATTCATATATGAAAACGTTAAAATTAAAATGAAAATTATAGTTAAATAATTTAACTTAAAAAATAAAAAAAAAAGTGTGACAAATAAAAAATAAATTGGTTTAAAGCCTCTCAAAAAAATAGTCCCAAACCATTTCATAGCTAGAAGGGCACATGCCTTAAAGAAAAAGCAAACCTTTGCAACCTTGCTTTTTGCTTGCTCCCTGTGGAAATCTTTTTGTCATTTTTGTCAAACTGGGGTTGTACCCTCAATGCAGAAAAAATTCATACATAACTATCAATGCGAAAAAAGTAGCAAAAGTTTACTGTGGAAATAGTGAATCCTCAGTCTCCTCACATTATCACATACTTGCCCAAACCATGGCTTTTTCACTTCTGGCTAGGGTCACACTAAAACCAGCACAAATCAACAAGAAAAAAAAATGATCCTCACTTGTAATTATTAGTATTTTTTTTAAAAAAATTGAAAACCAATGTGTGTTTATATCTAGGAATGTTTATAATTTAATTTTGATGGAATTAATTTATTAAATAAATTTAATTCAATTAATCGATTATTTATTAAATTAATTTTAATTAATTATTAAAAATAATTTTTAAAAAATTTTATTTTTTGATTAATTTAATTCAAAAATCGAATTAATTAAAATATTATAAAACTTATATATAAAATAAAAAAATATAAACTTGTCTATACCATTTCAAATTATTTGAGTTTTTAATTTAAAATTTTTTATGTTTAAATATTTTGTTGATTGATTTTATTTTATTTGTTTTAAATATGAAAAAATAAAATTTTAAAATAAAATATAATTTAATTAATTTAATTTTAAAAAATTTGATTGAAAATTAATCTAATCATCCAAAAATACCTCAATTAAGATAATAGTTATAAAACAAATTTGAAATTTGTTCTGAATATAATATTTTTAACTATTTTTAACTTTAATTAATATCTATAAACACCCATTAATCATTTATAATTGTTACTCTTTCTTAAGTTAATTAAAGAAAAGTTTTTTTAAAAAAAGTTTTTTGTTTTTGTTTTTGTTAATGTAAGAGGAAAGAGGAGGATTGAGGGGGGAGAGAAGGTGGCGTGTAATGATAATGTCTCTGTCAACTGTCAAGTTGATAATTTAATACTGTACTGTGCTGACAATGAGATATGAAGCAGCTTTATCGATCCATGGTGAAAATCGCATCCTCTCCCTTTCCTCTCCATCTCTTTCCTTTTCGTTTCGCTCCATTTCTCTCTTCAAAAAAGGGCCTTTCCACCATTAAAACTACTTTCTGTTCCCTCCCCTTCATTTTCTTCACTGACAGAGAATACGTGCACATTTTCTCACGCACGCACGCATACTCAAAACACAAACCCAGAGCTCACTCTCCGCTCAGTCTTATACATCAGCCTCTCTTTCACCCTTATCATAACTCATTGCAAATAGGAAAATAGAAGAGAAAGATTACTGCAGAGGACAGAGCAGGGAAAAAAAAATCATCACCCATGTTATTATTTTTGCCTTTTTCCCCCATTGACACGCCAATATAACATCCCCCTCCCTACCCTTTTCTCTTCGTTCCTCTTCCAAACTCGAAACCCTTTTTTTTTTTGCTCTTTGTTGTGTCATAACCACTCTCTTCACTTCATGATGTTCAACTTTGGTTTTGAAGTTTAGGGTTTTCAGTAGTTTGGTTCAAGCTTTTACTTTGGCTTTGTTAAGGGTTTGGTTTTGGTTTTCAATATGGATAGTTACCATTATTTAGACAATGGTGATACTCAATTACCTCCTGGCTTTCGTTTCCATCCAACTGATGAAGAGCTCATCACTTACTATCTCTTGAAGAAAGTTCTTGATAGAAGCTTTACTGGTAGAGCCATAGCTGAAGTTGATCTGAACAAGTGTGAACCATGGGAACTGCCTGGTAAGTAATCATTAACATTTTTCACGACTACCCTTTTCTTTGTTACACAAATTATTATAGTAACAATGACGGTAACCTTTTTTGTGTTTTGTGTATTGGCTATGTAATACGGCAGAGAAGGCAAAGATGGGAGAGAAAGAGTGGTACTTTTTCAGTTTGAGAGACAGGAAGTACCCAACTGGATTGAGAACTAACCGAGCTACTGAAGCGGGTTATTGGAAGGCTACTGGAAAAGATAGGGAAATTTATAGTTCAAAGACTTGTGCACTTGTTGGAATGAAGAAAACTCTGGTTTTTTATAGAGGAAGAGCTCCTAAAGGAGAAAAGAGCAATTGGGTCATGCATGAATATCGCCTTGAAGGCAAATTTGCTTACCATTATCTCTCCAGAAGCTCCAAGGTCTCTCTCCCTCCCTCCCCCTCTCTCTCTCTCACCTGTGTGCTTTTGTCTGATAAGCTGTTAGGTTGTTGTCCAACAACGAGTTCTAAACTTGTTGATCATCTAATGTTTGAAGTTTTTCCATGAACTTGAACTCTTAACAATGTTTTCTAATGAGGGTTTTGATTAAATGAGGTTAGGCTTTTACTAAATTCTTGTTTCTTGCTCAATCTGTGGTCGATATGGTCACAATACCCGTACTGTTTTGCTAAACTTTTGCCTCCCTAAAGAGCTGAAATCTTCTCAAGCAATGGTGTGTGGATTGTAGTAAGTTCAGGGTAGTTATGGTTTTGCATTCAAATGCAAAGTATTAATGTTTCAGTATGCTGTTTTTATTCATTTAAAGAGCTGAAAAAAATTTGTTGGAAAATCTTTATAGCATTTGCACTGCCTTGCAGACAATGGAAAAGCTTCCGTCTTCATTGGGATTTTAATACCCACGATTTCTGCATCATTATTACATACAGCATTTATACGTCATGTCTCATGCACTTATTCTAATGTGAAACAATTCCTATTATCAATTCACTGCTGAAAATATAAGATTTTTACTGTCATGATTCTTGTTTGAACTTTGAACATGATTTGAAACTCTCATCTATGATAAAAGCATTGTTATATTACTGTTCTTTTTGCCTGTTCTCCATGAGCTTTCCAGCTATATTTTTCAGGTTAACACTGAAAATGCAAAGATGTAGCAGTAATTTGATATCTTAGAAAGTGTTTTTTAGTATTTGGACTTTTAGCAATGAACTGAATCTCACTAATCTGTCTGTTAAAAGCAAATGTTAGCTTTCTATCCATGTCTTTGCACTCCAAATAGTTTTTCCTGTTAACTTTTTTCAGATTACTATTGAAAATGCCAAGATCTCACAGTATTCGCAACTCAGTAAATCTCCTAGTAAAATGTTTTCTTATTGTTTCTTTGATGGATGATTGCCATTTTTTCTTATTTTTTGCTCATTTAATTTCACTCATATTTGTACAATTAACCGCTTTTTTCCTGGTAATTAGGAACTTCTATCAGATGAAGTACACTTTGATCCTTAGATTCACTGTTGCATTAACCACCGATTACTTGGATGCTAAGGTTTCTATTATTCCAGGATGAATGGGTCATATCCAGGGTCTTTCAGAAGAGTGGCACCGGCAATGGTGCAACCAGCAGCACTGGCGGAGGAGCCAAGAAGACCCGCATGAGCACCTCCATCGCTCTCTACCAAGAACCAAGCTCTCCTTCGTCGGTCTCCCTTCCACCTCTCTTGGATCCCACCACAACTGCTATTGCCACTACCGCCGCTTCGCTCACTGACCGTGACAGCTGCTCTTATGGCAGCCATACCCAATCTGAGCACGTGTCCTGTTTCTCCACCATTGCTGCTGCAGCTGCCTCTGTTGCTGCCACTGCTACCACCACAACTGCGCCTCCTGCCTTCCACCCTGCTTTCGACCTCGCACTACCTTCTCCACCCCAAATGTACAACACTTCTGATTCACTCACAAGGTATTCAAGAAACGTGGGTGTTTCAGTGTTTCCAAGCTTGAGGTCTCTTCAGGAGAATTTGCAGCTCCCTTTCTTTTTCTCCCAGCCAACATTGGCTTCCCCACCACTTCACGGTGGTTCATCTGTGAACTGGGCGGCTTTATCCGAGGAGGTTAACGATGGTTCTGGTGCTGGAGGCAAGATGTCCATGGCTCCAACTGAGCTTGATTGCATGTGGACTTACTAACTGTAAAACTTGAGGAATTTCCATTAATGTGTTTAAACTTTTACATTATCATTTCTAAGTATGTTGTCATTAGGAGTAGCATTGGAAAAGGACTGCAGATTAGATGGAATATAATGTGCTTTATTACTATGAATTAATCTTGGTTTTTGCTGTTCAGATGAAAGTGACTTATCCACAGCTGGTAAGTATGTTTCAAATGTGCTGTGATCACAACAGTCAATTTCCCATTTTTTTTCTGGCAAAATCTAATTATCATACCCTGGAAAAAGATTGGCCTTTGCGTTTCTGAGAAAGTGACTCATTGTTTCATGTCATCAAACAGACAAAAACCAAAAATAACCTTATTCCACGAGAAAAAATTTTGATGTTTTTCTCTTGCATTAAATGTTACTCCCAAAAGAAACGGATGTCTATCCAATAAAACATTAAATGGGCAGTGGAATTAGGTGTGTTAGGTGTGAAATTTCGGGGTCCCCAACTCTCCCATTTCTATCAAGTTCTGATCCAGCTTCTTTAATCACATGGGGCGGCTGATCAGTCTCAGCTGTGAGTTTAGCCATTGGTATTTGTGAAAGGACCCATAGCTCTCTTTGTCTTCCTCTACTTGAGGAAAGGGACAGATTTATTACCCTCCTGTTGACATTGTACCCTTTTATGTCAACATGTAATGATATTGGAGGGAAGCTGAAGGGACCATTTAGACGGGGCATGACTTTGTGAGCTTTGTAAATGATGCTGTCCTAATGTTTTTTTCCTTTGGACCCATCGTTTTCTTTATTGACTTCTTAATTATAGAAGCACTACATAATAATGTATAGAATAAATATTTGCATGTACTTCACTTTTGTTTGGTTATCTTTTATATTAAAATATAGTTTATTTTTTAGGTGAGATCGATTCGATTTTGAAAAACAGAAAATTTATTTAACTGATTCCTTTAAAAATAATGGAATTTTTTTACTTATTTGTACTAACCGAAAATTAATCAAATTGACAAAAAAAGAGAAAATTTTCTCATTGTTATTGTTTGTTGTTATATGGTGAAGCCCTATATTCCCAAACGAACCCCAACTAGTGGGGTTGGCTCGTAGCTAAATAAAAAAAATTATTAAATTTAGATGAAATTATTTATTTGAAGTTTTTTTAAAAAATAATATAATAAAAATTTTAAATTGATAAATTAATAATATGTAAAAAAAATAAAAATATATCTTATAATTTAAATTTAATTTCAACTGTAAAAATTATCTAAATTTTTATTAAAAATGTATATTTAAAAAATTTTATTGAATTTTATTAAATTTTATATAATTAATTTATATAATAAAATCTCTCAATTTCCTGATTTTAATTTTTTATTTTAATTTTTATTTAATAAACTTCAAAAAATTAGAAGCATCATTTAAATTTTTCAAAAAAAAAAAATCCAGCCCCATGCACAAATTCGTGAAAAAAAATTGAGGAAAGTAAGAAGAGTGGAAATCGATAGAGTAAAACAAATTGATTTTTGTACAAACATAACTGATAAGAAGGGGTTTTTTTTTTTTTTTAACATTGATTCGGTTCAATGTCTATCCAACTTGATCACCCCTTTCGAACAGGACAGAGCAGCAAGATGAGTTAGATTTTCACAACACTGGAACCATTTGTCACAATCATCATTAAAGAACGAAGAAGTTTGGTTCATCTTTACACAACTTGCAATTTAGCAGTTCTCTCCAACTTTTAACATCATTAGCTCATGAAATTCATAAACCAAAAAAAAAAAAAAAAACCCAATATTACATTGCTTATTCCCAAGCTACATGTAAATCCTAAACACAAATGACAAAAAATGTAAGAAGATCAGCTTGATTGCCTGAAACCCTTCAACATTGTTTCAGAGTTATGAAGCATAGTACAAATTAAAGCAATTTGGCAGGTGGAAACAGCAATAAAGAAAATCTTTGGTTATGATGAGAGACTGTCCAGCATCTTTGTTTATAGTAAGGTTGGAATTGAGCACATGATAGGTGAAATGATTGGCAATGCAATCAAAACAGTGACATTTTAGGTAATTTGGAAGGCAGTTTTTGATAGGGTCCTCTGACAGCATTTGCATGAGAACAGCAAGCACGCCCATGGCCCAAATTGGTGCAAAGTTTTGGAGATGATAACTGGCTCTGCCCTGGACCTTCTCTTTTTTGGTAAGGGAAATTAGGGAAAAAATATTTTGGGGTTTGAAAGAAGGATTGAAGGTAAAAAGAAGAAAACAACCAAGTTGCTAAAAGCATTACAAGGTGGGACTTGGATGAGTTTTGAAGACTAAATGAAGATGGGACTTATGAGGTTTTGAAAGTATAGTTTGTTTTTACTTGTCTCTTTGTTAAAATCATAAAAAATTTCAAATATTCAATATCTTTTTCCATCCCCATACCTAGCTTTTTTCCTACATATCATCTCAATTGGATATACTATCATCATCCATGGTAAGATTTGGCTTTTCATCACATTATAGCTTAGTTACATATTATTTTGTTTAAAAACATAAAAATAATCATGTATATTATAATAGTTATACAAATTAAGATTTTAAAGTTGCTTAAAAATAATAATTTGTAAAATATTAGTAATATTTATTTATTTTATAATGAAATATAATTAAATTAATAAATATATTTAGTGATAGGTAAATTATTTTTATAATATAATCAAATAAAAATATTTAAATTAGAACATAAAATCATTCGATTCAATTCTTAATAAAAGAACAACAAAAAATTATATTATATAATAAAATATTAAAAAAATATAAATTATTTTTAAATTTGTTGCAATGAATATTAATTTGAAAATATAACAATTTATAATATAAAATAATTATAATTTTAAAATACAATAAAATTTTAACTCATATATTAAATAAATAAAATTAACTATTATTAATTTTATAATAATTTTTCTTGATGTTAAAAATTTTTTATCTTTTTATATGAAAATTATATTACTTCTAAGATAATGATCCGATCACTTTCAATGATTCAAAATCACCATCACATAAAATCATTGAATGTTTACCAAATAAAATGATTTAATCATTACATGTAAATCATCATAATTTTTAGAATAATCATCCCATATCAAACATTACCTAAATATCTTTTTTAACAAAAGAATTTGTAGTATAGAAATTCAAATTCAATACCTACTGGTGCAAAAGAAAGTATTGGATGCAAAACCTATGAGGTAGCATCAGATAACCCAAACTGTTATTTTATTTGTTACACAAATTTCTGTTTTGTATTTTAAATTCCTCTCTTCAAACACATCTTCCTCATCTCTCTCTAATTTGAGGATCATGCTACGTTGAATTGAGTGTGTAAATTTTTTGGATATTACCAAACACTTCTTCAATGAACCAACATGTCCAGTTGTATCACTCCCAGAATCTGTCTCATTAATCATTCTCATCTCTTTCTGTTTTAATGAACTTGCTCAATAACTAAATTGTAATGCTTTCAGCTTTAATGAATGGTAGGAGCACTGCATAGCATAATCCAGCTTGGATCATCTACTTCGAGAGTAAAATCCAACAAGGAAGTCTTATGAGTTGTGTTTTATAATTTTATTAAAAATTAAATAATTTTATAATTTTATTAAAAATAATAGTTAAAGTTAAGTTTGTTCGATTCAAAAAATCAATGAAAGACAAATATAATGAGACAGAAAGAGTATTTTAAACTGTTTTTGAAATATTATTCTTATTGAAGATGGACTATCTCATTATTTGCATAAATAAAGAAACACCATTTGGTGGCTGATGGGGGGCTTGTAGCGGTGCAGGCAATGGAGGCTGACAACAACGGCATTGGATTTAGAAAAGTTGAAATCGTGCAAAGGAAGGGGAGAAGGAGAAGAACATCATACTGAGATTTGGAGCGATTTAGAGTGGCAAAAGACGGTGATTTTTGGGGTTGAGCCTGCCGACTTCGATGTCAGATCTAGGACAAACCAGTGAGTTTCGTACAAATCCATTTAGAGATTGTGAAAGAGGAAAAAGGAGTATTTGGGGAAATTTTGGATCCCTAAGACGCCGACCGACGGCGAGCCGCGTCCAGCCGGCTGCTGATTGGCGGAAACTGGTTTAAAGTTGGGTTGGAAAGAAGGGAGAGCATTTCGGTTTTACTGAGAGCAAGTCGAGAAAAAATGAGGAAATTAGAAAATTTTTTAGATTTTAAACAAGTAGGAAGAGCCTTCAAAACGGCGTAGTTTGGGAGAGGAAAATAAGAAGGCAACCGTGGACCATGACCCAAAAAACCAACCCGAAAAAATAATTAGTATCTACATCAAAGAAAAGTTCGGTTGATAATATGATAAAGCAAGAATGATAAACATATAAATATTTTTTTTAATTTATAAATAACCTGTGCTTTTCACCTGTTATTTGAAATTTTGTAATGTTAGTCTACTTTCTGGATATTTTATTTTAAGTAGATAAGGATTAATACAATAATTTTGTATTTATTAATTAAAATTTATAATAAAAAATTAATATATTTTTATACCATAAATAAAAATATATGTTAAGCTATAAATAAAATATAAATATTTTAAGAAATGCGTAAGAATTAAATTTTCATATATATAATTAATTTTCATAATTAATAAAATATAATTATATTAATATTAATACATATATTATAATATACAAAAAATAAAAATTATTTAAATAAATAATTACTTATTATAATTTAATTTAAAATTAACTCAATAAAACATTTATAAATATTTCAAAAATCCCTCTGCAGAGCAAGGCCAATGTTGGCCCTTGCTATTAATTAAGAATGAATGCAAGAGACGGATTTAGAATGGTGGATCAATCTTCATTTAGAATGTAGATGGATTAAGAAAAAATCCAGTGGATTTACAATGTAGCCCAATTCAAAATGGTTCATGGGCTTCACCCCACAACTCTTTCCATCCTTATCACCACCATAAACTGTGTGCACCTCTAGTGCCTGTGTCACCTATCATAGAAACTGAGATTTTGCCATAGCAGTGAAGATGGGAAGGGTTTTTGTGGTTGAGCTTGATGGAAGGTCTTATAGATGCAAGTTTTGTAGAACTCACTTCGCTCTCCCTGGTGATCTTGTTTCCAGGGTACCCACTTTTTTTCTTCACTCTGGCTCTCTACTTTTGTCTTTCTGGGTTTTTCATTTTTCAGCCATTTGTTTTGCACTTAAATTAAAATATTTCTTTTTTGGTGGTAAAAGTTGGTTCTTTTAGCATTTATTGATGGAAGTAAGTTTAAAGTTGAGAACTTTTTATGTGTGGATCCTGTTGTTTAGCAACACTAGAAACATGATAAAAATATTGTACTATTGGCTTTATGATGGTTGTTGATGATAATTTGTGAAATGAATTTGTGTTTTGTGCAAATGTAGTTGGCATTTAAGGAAAGATGATATAGGAGAACCTCAAAGTTTAGGATTTTGGAAGCAGGAATTAAACAATGAAAGTTCATGTAGAATTTATTATTGCTTTCAGTGGTCAAATAGGATTCAAATTAGTAGTTTTATGATCAAATTTTGTTGAGAATCAACTACATGAACCAAAATCACCCTAAATAAAGGCCTCATGTTCTCTTAAGATGGGGAATTTTGTTTGATGTAATGCCTTATCTAAGGGCCTCATGTTCTCAAGATTACCAAAACTACATATATTTTTCCTTTACCAGTTAGCTGTTGTTTGATGGGTTGGCTTTTATTTAACTATTTTCTGCATCTGTTGTGCAATGAAGTCTCTGATTTACCTTTTAAAGATGCATTGCTTTGTCGGAATATATTGCTTCTTGGCATTGTTGTCTGCAGAAAAGAGATCTTGAAACCTTCCATGTTGAAAATCTTTGTTATACCATGTCTTTCTCCCTTTCATCTTTTTCTATATCATAATGGGCTATTCAAAGTAGCACCACTTCTGCGGCAGAGAAATCTTGATAGTATCCAGGTTATGGAAGTTTATTCTTTTATGATGGAAGCCCCCATAGCCATCCTATCATATTTGGAGATGTTTTCCACCTTTTCTATTGACCCCATGAATAGAAGAATTACTAAGAATGTTTCCACTTACCATTCAAGACAAAAGATGATATATTCAATCCTGAAACTAAGCAAAATATGAATGCTGCACTTTGGAAGCCATGAGATTAGGTAAATACCTTTGGTATCAAAGATAAAGTGGCTGCTCTGAACATGTTTGTAGATCTACTGCAGAGTGCAGACTATAACTTTTTATTACATATCTGTTAAATTCATGTTGTTATGCATCTTTTTAAATAGTAATTGGTTCACTGTTGCTTTCTTGTGCATATCTCTGTTCTGTTTATGTATATACACTTAGCGTCCCTCAGCCGCACACCTTGGTTCTGAATTTTTCATTTTTCTCTTTAAATTCTAGTATATACAATCAATGCAGTTCAACTTTATACTATATTGCTAACAACTTCTTTTCCATTTTCACCATTTGTTCAGTCTTTCCATTGTCGCCATGGCAAAGCCTACCTCTTCAATAATGCGTAAGATCTCAGTCTCTTCAAAGATTGATGGACTGACAATTTTTTTGTTGACAGAAAATTGATTGTGTTTTACTAATCTTTTTTGTCTTTTATAAAAGATTGTGCAGTTTTTATTCAACCATGATCTCATAGTCTTTTTTTTTGTCTCTTCTAGCTGAAATAATTTGTGAAATACTGAAATTTTTGTATCATACCACCATGATATTTACAAAAGCCATGACTCTTCAAAATCTCATAAGTAACATCTACCTCTGAAATATTTCATAATCAGACGAATGCTTTGAGTTGCTTATCATTCAGAGTTTCAAGCTTCAGGGTGAACATAACAGTTGGAGCCTTGGAAGAGAGGCTGATGCTTTCTGGAATGCACACTGTGGCAGATATATTTTGCTGCTGTTGTGGACAAATTGTTGGCTGGAAATACGTAATATCTCCGTCTGACACATGCACATGCACACACATGCACATACACATATTTATTCATAATCGAATCTTGCTACCTTTGCTTTCCCATGATATTCCATCTTTGCTGGGCAGGAGGTAGCACATGAGAAGACTCAAAAGTACAAAGAAGGAAAGTTTGTTCTTGAGAGGTACTACATTTACCTTTGGTTTCATTATTTGTTCTTTACAAAAAACATCATGTAGGTTTATCTGCTCTTGGCATGGAACAGGGGGAGGATTGTCAATGAAATTGACTTCTCTTCGGAAGTATACATCGATACTCGTCCCAGTATGAGTGACGACGAAGATGCCTGAAGTAGATCTACTAAGAGCAGATGTAATCTTGTACATATCCAACAATAATGTAATAATTGCTAGGGAAACTTGGTATTGTAATTTTATTCCTTTGAAAAAGTACTTCAATTATGTTATATAAGTTTGATGTCTTTTGTTTGTTTCTTTAGCTACTCTCAGTTCCTTGATGCTTCTGATACAAACATTTTTATGCTCTTTCAGGCATATCACTCAAGATTCCACATCCAACTTTAACATGAGAACATGATTCAAGCTTATCTTGGTTTCTTTATTCTTGAGACTTTTGCCTAAATGATAACAGAATAACTGATTCCTCCCTCCACTTTTCCTCTTTGTTAACCATTTTTAGATGAGGATTATTAATCCTTATAAGAGACATCTTATATAAATATATAAAAACCAAAGTTTTTTACAAAAAAGAAAAAATTTAATATAGATAATCTACATTTTCAACAAGTGAAAAATCTAAAAAATTGACATGTATTCTTTAATAACGGATTTTAATAATTTTAAAAAATTAAATAAAATTAAATAAAATTTTATTTTTATTTGTCTTAAATTATTCTCAATTAAATTAATAAAGAAGGTAATAAAAGTTTAATCGCCATTATTAACATATAGAATAATTTTGTTAAGACTTTTCAATTATAAATATTCAACTTTGAATTACATTGGTGCAAAAGGTATTCACTTTCCAATATTTAATTCAACTTTTTGAGATATGAATAGGTTTTCATTCTCAATAGACCACCATTTTTTGCATTGACATTTTAATTAATGAATGTAATTTTAGTATTTAATAAGGTAATCTATTAATCTAAATAAATATATAAATTATTTAATATCAAAATTTTAAATAAAAATAAAAGTCTAATTATTTTTAAACATATTTTTCTCTATAAAACATATAAATTTTTTTTTTTTTAAGAATCATACTACAAGTGATTAATTACCATATAAAATATTTTAATTTGAAGGCATAATTTACTCCTAATCAAAACTTTTTAAAACATAAAACATAGACTTTTCAAATAAAAACGAAAAACATATTGATAATTAAATAATCCATTATGATTGATTTGCTTAAATTACTCTAAATTTTACAAGAGTTTCCCTATTATAAATAGAGAATCATCTTATATTAAGATTGTTCAAAAGTTCACCAAAACCCTTTAAATACATTTGTTTAGTTGTGATTAGGTAAATCTTTACTCAAAAAATTTTATTGAATCTATTATATAGCAACCAATGATTTTTATTTGTAGTTATTTTTAGTTTGATTTAGTTTTTCAATCATGATTAATAATAAAAATGTATTATTTTTATTTTAGGTATTATTTCTCATTTGTTTACCTTTTTCAACCCATAAATGTTTTTGCTTTATCATATGTGGTATTACTTTTTTTTTTTGTTTATTTTTTATGCATATTCAATTAAACTTCACTTATAATTTATTTATTCTTAATGATTTTAAGTGATTTACTTTTTCTATGGGCTTGAATTTCATATTGACATGAATCTCTCTTTGATTTCAAAATATTGTATCGAAAATTTTTATAATAAAATAAGATAAAAATATCACATTCCATGAAATAAGGAATAAAACATAGATATATATATATATATATTTTTTGCTTTCGCATTACGATTTTATCTTTCAGTTGTAATTTTTTCAAACATCATGTTTATTTATGTTTAATATATGCGATTTTATTCTATTATATATATTTTTTTTATTTAATTTGCTTTGCATGAATCAATAACATAAATTTTTTTTTTTTGTACAACTACATAAGTTTTAAATTAGAATGTTAATTGCTTTCACTTATGCCATGATTGAATGTCTTTTGTCAACAATTTTATCATGATCAACTATTTGGTCATAATTAATTTAATTGCTATTGAATAAAAGAATTGAATAAGAAATATCTTATGTGTTTAATGTGTATTTTTTAATATATGTATCATTGTTTGATGATTTACAAATTTTAAAAATAATAATTTAGACAGTTTTGCTATTTAATATCCATTATGATACATAACAAACAATTAAATAAATTTTATTGTTAATGAAAATTGTTAAAAGACATAAGTGTCTCTTTATTTTTAATTTTATGATATATAATAAGATAAGTTATTAAAATTTTAAGGTAAGTAATATACTTATTTTCACCAAATAATTCAAAAATATTGATTCAGTATAATTTTATATTCAACATTTTATCATGCACTTTTTTTTTTACGATATTTATATTCAAATTTTTATATTTCAATTCAATTCATACAATAATACATACTAAAAATATCTTACCAAATAAGTGTCAAGACAATTCATTTTTCTTATGCAGCTAAATTCTATTAAATTTGTTAAATTTTCATGTTATAATTTCTCAAAAAAAAAAATCAATAAAAAATTATATTTGAAAAATATTTTGGACAACTTTCTCTATTTTGAAAAAAATAGTGAAACCTTAAAATAAATAATTGATTTTCATTTGCAATGATTTTTTTTTCTTATAATCTTATGTTGACTTAAAGCATTTCAATAATTTTCTTAATTAGGTAAATTAAATACTAATTTTGATTGAAAGTTCACTAATCAAATAAATATGAATTTTGTTTTAACACATAAAAATTTAATAATTTTGATATTTAATTAAAACATAAAATAAAAAGAAAAAAAGAAAAAGTTATTTATTTATGATTTACTTTACATAAAACGGTTTGACCATAAAACGACAAGCCGGTTTGATCGTGTCAATAACTCACTAGTTTTCATCCGGTTGTTAAGGTTGCCGCAAACTCTTCCAAAAAGACTAAAAAAAAAAAAAAAAAGCTTTCTTCTTCTTCTTCTGTCTTCCAATTTTCTTTTCTTTTCCATTTAATTTTTCATGAATTAACCTTTTCTGTTTTGATTTCTTTTCTACTTTTTTGGTTTTTTTTTTCTTGCAGATGGGAAAATCAAAGATGGGAAAATCATCTTCTTTGAAGAAAAAACGTTCCAAAAATTCATCTCAGGTACTTTCTTCTCTCTCTCCCTCTTTAAATGTGAACGATTTTTCTTTTTCTTTGACGATTTCTTTTTGTGGGTTAAATTTTTGGTCAGTTATTACCGGCAATTTGTAGTTTAGTGGTTTAAAGATTTACCCTTTGCTTGGATGCCTAGAAACCTTAGGAATATTGAAGAAATGTGAGATCTTTTAGCTCATTTTTTGGTATTTTGTTCTTAGAAGATTGAAAATTTAAAACTTTGGCTTAATTGGGCACTAGGAAACTGAAAGTTAAGAAATTTGGACTGATATTTTTGGTATTTTCTTCTTATAAAATTTTAAAAATTGAAATTTAGTTTAGTGAGTACTCAATTGGGTGATTTGATTGGTTATTGGATGACCCTTTTGTTAGTAACTAAAAATATCATTTAATGTTTGAATAAAAAGTTTGGCTGAAAATGGGTTCTTAATTTGATTCTCTCCCTTTGTATGTATGCCGATTTTTCATTTTAGTCACGAATGAGGAAGAGAAATAAGGTTAAAAGCAGGAGAAGCAAGTCCAAGAAGCTTCGACGTCGACATGATGATTCTATTTCTTGTTCGGATGATAGTGATTTGCGAAGTATGGTGTCTGTTTCATCCTCTAGTTCTGAGGATGATTATGGAAGTCGCCGGTCCAGGTCTCGTAATAGGAAGGATGTGAAAGGTGGTAAGAAGAGGGCTAGAACGCAGTCCTCCAGTAGGGAAAGTAGTGAGGATTCTCCTTATGTAAAGAAACGTAGAAGATCAAGGGGGGATGATAAAAGGAAGAGAACAGGCAAGAGGAAGAAGTCTATGAGAGACTTGAGCGTGAGTTCTAGGAGTAGTGGGTCATTGAGTTGCTCAACTTGTTGGAGTGGCAGTGATGAGATCGGATATGAGACAAGAAGGGGCAGATCAGAAAGGAAGGAGAAAGATAGAAGAAGGTTGGAGAAGGATAAAAGAGGAAGCAAAAGGAGTAAGGACAGATCAAGGAGTTGTTCATACAGTAGATATAATGAAGGCAATGATAATCCGATTGAGGTGAGAGTGATGGAGGAGAGCAATTCAAGACGGCTGAAATCAGTAATTACTGTTGTTAAACATGAAAAGGAAAGCAGCAGAGAGTTGAAGACTGATGAACCTAAAGAAGAAGTATATGATTATGATGATTACCCATCCTGCAGAAGCAATGATAGTAATGATGGCTGTAGTCGGAGGGAGTTACCTCAGCATTCCCATGTCGTATCCGAGACTAAAAGGTCTTTAGATGATGAACAAGGAGAAGTTTCTAACATCAGAACAAGCAATGTTGAAAAAAGTGGCAAGGATGGTAAACCTAGGTATGATGCCTTGAGGGAAAAAAGAAAGGTTTCTATTCCTTTAAACAGTGATGATATGGAATCAATTTTAAGACAGCGTGCACTAGAAAACTTACGAAAGTTTCGTGGTGGGCTCCAGACAAACATAAATCCGCCTATTACTCAGAATGATAAGAATGATGATGATGTTAAAACACCATCCTCTGCAGACACTGACCTGTTTCAGATTACTGTTCCTAAGGGAGATGATTCTAGAGTGGCGATGGCAAACCAAGTGAGTCAACCAATTAGACAGCATCCAGTTAGAAGAGACTCTACAACTCTTCCTAAGAATGATAGGAACACATCATATCTGAATGACGTTGGAAAATATTCTGGGACTGTGGGGAGTGATGTTGCTTCTCCACCAGCTCTGGTGGTTCCTGCTGGTGTTCCTAGAGTAGAGTTTAATACAGTTATTAATACTGCTTCTAATAAGTCAAAGTTGGTTATGTCACAAGCCAGACTTGAAGCAACTGATACTTGCATTACTCAGAAAAAAGAAGCTGCTGCACAGGAACCTTCTCAAGCCAAGTTGGTAACCAAGACGAGTGTGAATGAGGGTGGTTTAAAAACTGCCCAAACTGTGAAACCCCCCGAAGACAATGCAGCTTTTGTTTCTAATAGGCCGAAGTCCGTTAAATGGCAAATAAGGTCACGAACCAGACTTGAAGCACCTAACACTCGCATTGCTCAGAAACAAGAAGCTGCTGCACAAGAACCTTCTAAAGCCAAGTTGGTAACCAAGAGTAGTGTGAATGAGGGTGGTTTAGAAACTGCACAAACTGCGAAACCCCATGAGTACAATGCAGCTTCTGTTTCGAATAGGCCAAATTCCGTTAAATCGCAAATAAGACAGGAATCACCTAATACTTATACCACCCAAAAACAAGAATCTGCTCAAGCTAAGTTGGTAACTGAGAGTAGCGTGAATGAGGGTAGTTTAGAAACAGCCCATACTGTGAACCCCCCAGAGTGTGGCAATAGTGGTGGTAAAGTTAATGACACCCATGATTCTGCTTTCAATAAGCCATTTTCTTCTTCCATATCTACCTCTGGAGGCATTAGCTCAGATAAACTGGAAAATGAGACCAACGATGGTTCACAGTTTCAGCAAAAGACAATGTCTGTGATGCGGGGTGGGGAAATGGTACAGGTTAGGTTTTAACCCGGTGGCATTGATTCGCTGATTTCTTTACATGTTATTATAATATTGTTAATTTCTTTTTCCAGGTGAGTTACCAGGTCTATATCCCTAAGAGAGCCCCTGCTTTGGCTAGGAGGCAACTCAAGCGCTGATGTTAAATCTAAAGAGTTGATTCAAGGAGGTAATTTTTGTGATGACTTGAGAGTTGCAGACAACTATAATTTTGCCTGCAACATCAGTTGGAGATATTTCTGCTGATAAAGAGTAAATCATAGTCGACCTTCTGATTTCTGATTGACCTCTAGTACAGCAGCTATAGCTTTTAGAAGTATGGAACTAGATGGTGCAGTATATTATGGTAACATTGGGTTCTATAGTACATTTCAGTGTTATAGTAATATTTTAGCCGACTTGCTTAAATATTGGATGTACTGATAACTGCTGCTTCATATGGCCGCTCGGGGGATAGATTTTTTCATCCTCTTTTCTTGGCAGTGTAGTATACAGTGGATGACACCCCCTTTTCTTTTTAATGAAACTCAACTATGAATATGATTTGAGGAAATAAGTTTCAATCGTATATTCTTTTATATGAAAGAGGCTGCATTACATGTTTTTTATTATTATATAAAAGAAATTGCAATCTAAGAATAAGAGAAGAGATAGCAAATGCTAGGAACCAAACTCTAATTTTGTTGGATATCATCATAAGTCTTAATGATGATTGCGTAAATCAATTAAGCTTTGAATTCATTTCAATCGTAATTTAGAACTAAGCCAAAGCAAGCAGAATCAAACTTGACACAACAAAATTTGACCATATTTCAATTCAAGAATTTTCCTTAAAAAACCAGTTACATGTTTTAACAATGATATACTAACAACGGATCTGGTACTCCAAATCGAAAGTAATTGTCTACAAGACATTCTGTAAGACCAATATTGTAATAAACCAGCAAATGCCCGTTCGATGCCAATATCTTAAACTGACCATTCTTAATTCTGCTTGTCTAACCACTAAATGTCCTTCAGCCGCCAGTCAGAATTGTTTTCTTTCTACCACTTAAACAAGCCCAATCATCCATCTCTGACACAGATATGTCGTCCAAGAGTGGGGAATATCGATCCATAATGTAGGGAAGCTGCATAAAACAAAACTGAAAATAAGGTCCAAGCACCTATGTATTAATAAAATGAAATAGTAACATTTTGGCGGTAAGACTTTGCAAAGACACATCAGAAGTAAATATGTGTTCATGTTGTCTCAAGTTCATTTGTTTGGTCTAATCCTGAATTGATCTATTGTTCACCCTTGGGTAGCATTTTTGTGTTCAGTAGTTTGCAGCTATTGTAAACCAGTAGAACTAATGGAGCCTGAGCACCACACCAAAACATCCATTTGGTTTTTTTTTTTTTTTTTTTTTTTTTTTCATTTTTTTAATATTTGACACTGCTAGAGATTGAATCCTGAACACTAAAACTAAGAGTTCAATATTTTATCAACATACCACGATTGTTGGCCTTTTTTTTTTTTTTTTTTTTCATTTTCAGCTTACAACACTGCTTGAAAAGTTAACCTCTACTGGAAATGTGTATATACACAAAATCAACCCATAAAGGCCATTTTTTCTTGCTGATTAGCGATCACTATAACAAAATTGTAGTCCATCCCCTTCAAAGGTGGGGGGACTTTTGGGGTTACTTCTTTGGGTTTATTATGATGTGCTCTCTGAACATAAGAAATTTCTTAAGATAAAGTTCTAGGTAAACATGAACTTCCCACTATGACCAAAGCCATAATTGATATGGCCAACCATTCTGATCAAACATCTAGTTTCCTATCATGCCAATAAAGTTAATAACTTAAGCTGGGAAAATACCTGCTCAGATAGAATACCGGAAAGGCCAATTGCTGCCCCAGGCTTAGCATGAGAGATAATATCATCTGCTAATTCTAGCAAAGGATTTAAAAGTATATTTGCAATGACCACATCGTATTTTTCTTGTTCAGATTCAACCACCTTCTCACATGAAGTCTGCTTTTCAACATATTTATGTTCATCAATTAAGGGGGAGGAAGTATTGCCAGAAACCAGGTGTAATTGCAATTTTTCCGGTCCTATGTTGTTCAGAGCAGCATTTTGACGTGCAGATGTTATTGCTATAGGATCTATATCAACTCCAACAGACAAAGAAGCACCAAACTGCAGTTCACATCATTATTGAGAAATTAGCATGTGAGAATCAGCTGACACAACATATTACTACAGTATTGATAAGAATCCTAAATCACATGAAAAATGTGAGAAGAAAGGTGTTAAGTCACATTTGAGTGTACAATCTCATAGCAAGATGAGAAAAGTAGGAGACACATACACCCGGAACACATTTGAAACTCAAAATTTATCAAATATTTATCCAAGATCTCTTACAACCAATAATATCATAGAACAAATGGTGATGTAAATGGAAGGTAACACCAATATCAGTACCTAGAAATGTTTACTCATAACTCAGATTGACAAGGTTTATTATAGTTAACGTTCGAATCATATGATCAAGAGTTAAATACCTTAAGTGCTGCAATTGCCAAAATACCAGAACCTGTGCCATAATCCAAGAAGTGTTCTCCTCCTTTTATCAATCTCTGTAGCAGCAATAAACACAATCTAGTGGTTGGGTGCTCCCCAGTTCCAAAAGCCAATCCAGGATTCAAAATAATATTTGTTGCTTGAACATCCTAAGGGAATGAAAACAAACACATTTATACTTGTTCAACTCACCAATAATACTTAAAAAAGTAACATTCTTCTATGTGCATAGAAAATAAGATTTTATTTTGTATGAACATGGAGGCATTGTCCTGGAGGAAACTTAAAGACTTACATGTGTGTGTATATATACGCAAGCTCTGCTTATAATAGATTCTTAGCTAACTTGCAATATTGTCCTCACTTAAAAGGAGTTTAAAGGCCCACTACAGAATAAATAGGCCAATGGATTCTGAAATGAATGGCAAAGAAGGGAGTTGTGTATGTATGATACATAAAGACTGCAACAAAACCTTAAGAGAAGGTAATTGGATATAACCATACTGGGGGAGTCTTCCACTCAGGAACAATCCAAAGTCCTTTAGTAACTTCAATTGGATCAAATGATTCCTGTATCAAACAGAAACAAGGATTCAAATTATATTATCAATGAAATTGGATTTTATCAGTAGAACTAGACATGTAAACCAATTTGGGAACACCTTTAATCATCCATAAACCACTTACACAATAAGATCCAAAAAATGAATGGTTTCAAAAGTTAAAGTAATGATTGAATACGCTAACTTGGCCTTTTAAAGGAAAAAAGAACTTTAAAGTGATTTAGAGCATTATCAGAATCATTACTTCATACTCCCTATTTCCTTCTTCTTCTTTTACATAAATCATTACATAAAGGGATAATGTCCTATATGGCCCCTGAACTATTTTAGTTTGTTGGATTTTGTACCTAAACTAAAAAAGTTCCTAAATAGGTAGCTAAACTCTGAAATCGTGTATCAATTTGGTCCAAGAGTTAACTTCGTCAGCCAAGTTGCTGACTTGGCTATTTTAGCCAATAAAAATCCACCAGTACAATATTGTTTGAGAATAAAAATCCGCCATTAACATTCTGTTTTCTCCAAGTGAAAGCCTCCTCTCTGACCTAACATTGTGTGAGATTTGCTTAAACCAGTAAAAATTCTTCATGGGTTAGCACTAAAACTGAAAGAAAGTTGTCAAATCAACCCAATGAAGAAACTAAAAAAAAAAGCAGTACCCAGATTTTGTGGCAAAGAATGATTGTTTTAAACGTGAGCCCAATGCTTGAAGTTTTGAACTTGGAAATTTAACGAAGGTTTCTCATATAGCTACATTTTGAAAATATTAAAAATTTATGGGTTATGATTATGAAAACGCATATACTAATATCTCTATAATTCCAACTACAAGCATCATAATTTGAATTAAATCCTTGTATTTTGAAACAGAAAAACTTGACAAAAGTAAAATGAAAAACAAAAGTTTTGTAGCTAAAAAATGTAGCTTTTTTTGAACTGAGAAAGAAAGAACAGATGGAGTACTGATGGAGAAAGAAAGAATAAGAAAAAGAACAGAGTACTGATAACTGTTCAAAAATAAAAAACAAAAGTTAAAGTATCAAATCCAACAAACTTCAATTGTTCAAGGATCAGGACATTATCCTTACATAAATAATGTGCCGATAACGAAATTAAAATTTAATTAATCATAAAACTTTTTTTTTCTCAATTATTTTATGTTGCAGGTGCCTTGAAGCTAAATTGTACTAGACCAGAGAATGAGAAAAGAAAACTAACCTGAGTTTTCTTTATCCAGTCATACTGCTCACCTGCTTTAACTTCATAACTTGGTATCTCTTTTAAGCCTATAGAATCAGCAGCCTGTGAGATGCATACATCCACATCTTCCAACTCAGGAAATATGGACTCAATGCATATCTGCATAAGAAATACAAAATCCTTCAAAACATTCTTCAAAACTCTTCTTAAACCCATTAAGAAGCAAATTGACAAGTTTGGTCACTCATTCTTCTTGCACAAGAACCTTAAAAACAATCAAATCCCAAGAAAAAAAATCCATACTTTCCAATCAAAATCCAATCTTTAAGAAAAAAAGAAAAAAGGGTAACCTCATCAGAAGTGTCACCATTGTCAAGTTCACCCACAGTAGTTGAACTTGCACCAAAGCACATAAGAGCTTCAGAAAACATATCCTAAACAAGCCAACACCCCCCCCCCCCCCCCCCAAAAAAAAAAAAGAAAAGAAAAAGAAATTAATATACCATTCACTTTATAAGGAAAACCCAAAAAATGAATCAATGAATTCAAGCTTACAGCAATATCATTTCGACATCGAATACGAACAGAGAGATAAGGAGATAGTAAGGTAGAGGATTGAGGCTCAGTTACTGAAGTGTAACAATTAGAAAAACGAAGAGAAATCTTTGTGGGAATCAATGGTTGCCTTTTGGGGTAGATGTTTGTGAAGAGGAGAGTGAGAGGTGGGTGAATGAAACGGCGTGAGAGAATGGAGAATCCATAGCTCGAAGTTAAGGTAAGGTGTTTGAAGAAATTACTCGATGACATTATTTTTTTTTTCCTCCCAAGATAAGATCTTTGGGATTTTTTGGACGTTTAATAAGTTGGAACGTATGGCGGTAAATGGGTCCTATAAAAACAAAATATCTAATTGAAAAAAAAGAGGAAAAAAATAAGAACAAAAGAAATGGTCTTCTCCTCTAACCCATTATTGCTCAGCGTTCCTGACCCCACCTCGAATCCTGGCTGCGCGACTCCGGCTATCTCGACGACCACCAGACGACCGCGGCTGCCGCCACCACTAGCACCTCCGTGACAACTGACTCAACAATAACCATCCCAATCACAGGCTTCCTTTTTGGATTTTGGTCTCTTTATTTTCTCATTTATGGACTCTGCTCTCTCTCTTCACACTTAACCCATTCTCCAAGCTCACCACCACTGATTTCTCCGGCGAAACTCCGTAGTGGACTAAAGGGTTTTTCGGGGATTTGGGGTCCTATTCGTTTCCAGCTTCCGTTTCTCAGGCGAGGCTCAGGGTTCATGAGAATGTTAAGCGTTATTCCCGGAATTATGCCTCACTTGTTATCCTTTTCTTTACTTGTTCTCTGTAAGCTAAAACTTTCTTTGTTCTTTACACTTATTTGTGAATTTTAGTTATTGGTTTTGAGAATTATTTTCGTTCTTTTCTATGACGAGGTAAATTGTTTTTCTGTTTGTTTCCTGAGAAAGTTGTGGGAAAAGAAAGAACCTTAGATAGGTAAGATAACTTGTTTTCTTTTTTTGTTAATGGGTATCAGCAACTAGTTGCACTTGTTGGGTTGCTATCAAGTTTGGCACTTTGGTATCTTTTCAGGTTTTTCAGTGATAAGTGGGGTTTGGATAGGTTTCCTGTCACTCAACTGGTCTTGATTCGCATGGCACAATTTGGTGAGTTCTCACATTTCAGCACTTTAGTCTTCAGCAGAGGAAATATTGTTTGTGATTTTAAGAAGATTTCTCCTTTGTGCTTGTAGAATTTATTTATAGAGCTTACTCCATGACTCAATGCCTCCTTTTATTATTACGTTTTTGCCAATGATTACCATTTGGGGGGTTAAGCAAAAAAGTAGATTGACCTTGGAATCTTAGTGAAAAGAAAATATGATTTGGATGAACATTTTTTTTTTTTTTGGCACAAAGAGGCCATAGCCTGAGGATGGCGGAAAGGGTTTTAGGAGCTAGGGTTCAAACCTCGGACCTATTGGATATCATCTTTTAAAACTGATTGCATAAACCAATTGAGTTTAAGATCGGGTTTGGATCAGGTTCAGATCAGCATTTGTCAGGACCTATTCGTAATAATGCTATCCATGAAGCAAGTAGAGCATGTAGGAAGGCTATTTTCTTCTGGTTTTATAACATTAACCTCACCTCATCTTTTGCAGCTACTGCAATTATTTTGATATGGTTGAATGTTCAAATGGCTCTATGCTGTGCCCTTGGTGTCAGTTATATCAGTATGCATATTCTTTTCTACTTTTTATTGATGTTTGTCTAATTTGTACGAGCTTATAATTGTATGTGCCTTGCAGTTATGATTTTGCATACTGCATTTTGAAAGCTGACTCCAGTAAAGCAACCTTCTCGAGGCAGATGGAAATAGGAAATTGCATCAAACTGAACAAAAAAAAGATGGCCAACCCACAATTTGAGATTTTATTTTGCGGCTATAGATCAACAACTTTTCTTCAATGAGGTAGGCAAACAACCTCTGTAAAGCATAACTGCGTACCTGCTGGATGATGCTTGAACGAGTGGTATTACTCAGCACATGTAAAATGGAAGAAGAAAATGCATTATTACACAATGAATATGTGATAATCGCTATTGTTTTGGTTTCTATCAATCATTTGCTGATGACTCCTCTATAAGGAACTTTTGCTGGTTTAACTTCGTATAGCACCTCTTCCTCCCCAGAAGTTGGCTAGTTCATTCAGAGTTTGCAATTAAACAGTGCTCGGCACTCAAAGTCCAAAATTTTGCTACATGAGAACTCGAATCAAATTTCAAGAGGTGAATATGATTCAGTTCATAGATTTTGTTTTTCCTGTAATCTTAGGTTGTAAGCAACCCTATCAGTCACAAATTTGTAACTAAACCATCATGGATGGTTGCCATCTAGAGATTCAAATTAGAAAATTTCGTGGAATGGTTTGTTGATGTTGTTGTTTCATGGCTGAGTTCTCCGATACTCTTTCAGTTACAGCTGTTCATTTTGAATCTACCATTTAGTGTAATATGCAGAGGTGTAGAGTCTAGACAGCCTTCCATGTTGCCTGAAATCCCATTAGCCAATGGGTTTGAATGCACTGGAGACTTTATTGATGGCTTGCTTGCCTTAAAGAACTTGGCATAGATCAAAGCATATCTTTTACTTGAAAGGTTTCAAGAATCTACATGGCCAAAGTGGAAGTATTTGTGCCAGTGGCAGCTGTAGGTTGCCTTCATATGAAACTTGGAAGGATCCATTGTAAAAACTTCTGGCCACAGAATTGGTTCAATTGAAACTTCAGTTAGATCTCTAAGATTATATGTAAGATTTGCTCTCTTCATCCATTAAAGCATGAAAGGCTGCCCCTAATAATTCAAGAGGGCACCATCAATAACCGAAGTCAAGTTAATTGAAAAGGTGCTCACAGTCACAAGGCCTCCAATCTTGGAGCCGGTAAAGTTGATCCAAACCTGAATATCCACCCGAGTATGTGATCGAACCCAAACTAATCCAGATTAACAAAAAATAGCCAAAAGTTTGAAGGTGAAACAATCAGAATCCTAAATAAACCGTAATCCAAAAAAATTGAGTTCAAAAACAATCTGATCCGAACTTGACCCATCTATTTGCCACCTCCATCCAATATATTCATTCATGAAAATTAAGGACAACAGAAGAAAACTATAAAATGTAAGCAAACTCACTTGCAAGTTTATACAAAGAGATTATTTTTACTGAATGATTAATGTTAGTGAGATTACATCTTGTAATGTGATAATTGCAAAACCTAACTATACATCGATGCTGCCACTGCAAAACAAAAATGTATAAAAATAGAAAATTTAATCATAATGGATAGTAAATGCACAAGTTTCTTAAAATGTTATGTACATCAAAATCATATGAAATGCAGAAAAGTTAACACTAGAGACATAGTCAATCTCGTATTTTCCTTCAGGTTGGGTTGAGATCCCGCTATGTTTGGCTTTGCCATCTGCGTTACATGAGAAGATTTCAGAATGGCACATTGTAAACAAGACTTCATCTTCAAAATGAAAATCATTTGTAAAGGGAATAATAGTTCAACAAACCTTGAAAGTAGAAATCTGGCAAGAGGGCTCAAGTTGGAATTTGAATGAAGTTCTTTATGCTGCTGTTTTTTTCTACTGTCAGTTTCCATGTTTGTATTTTGTGTGTCTCCAGGAGTCGTCTTGCCCTTGTTGAACATGCGAGCTGCTAGCTCCTGCATATCTTTCAATGAAGATTCCTTCGAGCTGCAAAATTTTACCTCTGCTTGAGTGAAAGGGGATGATACTGTGAGATATAAAATTTATTTTCTTTGAACAAAAATTTTCAAACCTTGCCAATCGCTCCAGCAACCTGCGAACAAGAGCTTCACAAGATCCAGGCTTTGTACGCTCCATATTTACGAGAGAATTTGTAACTGCATGCACAACTGACCCTTCTGAATCATCAGCAATGACCTACATTGTATGCATTGACAAACTATTAAGATGTAAACAAATCTAAAGCAGACTTAATAAATACAGGCAGCTGACAGTAGACAACTTCATCAAACAACCATGTCCAGATGATGGCTTTGAGTAAAGACATAAATTCACACAAACGAGCTCTTAACATGAATTAATGACTTAGAAACATGCATTCTTTGGCACAGGTCCAGTCCATATAGATCATGGGCAAGGACCCTTATTTACTAATTTAATCATCACCTCTTTCAGACTTCCTCCTGATTTTACTCATATTAAGTTGCTCCTCTACCTCAAAACAATCGTAGATCAATGTTCTTTTAGTCAAAACCATTTTCAATATCCTATCTCTTATTCCTGGATTTTTCCATCTTCTATCATAACCAAATATATATTTTTTTATTTATTACCCACTCACTAAAGTTGGTATGGAGTCTTGTTTCACTCCCATCATTATATGAATCACTCATTTGATAAAGATCTGGGTGAATGAGAGTCTGCACAAAGATTAAGTTCTATGTACAGCATACTCGATATAGGGAAACCTATATCATTACAAGCATCTTAATACAGCCTTTGGGTAGCCAACAGCCACATGACCTGTTGGTAGAGTGATGACCTCTTAGTTCGAGTAATCAGAGTTCAAATCTTGATAGCCTCAAGTGTAAAAAAGAATGCAACCTCTGGGCTAAAGATTGCTTAAATTGGAAGAATATTTCAAAGTTACCTCTATCACACTAATCGAAAGGGAAAAAAACTAAACTAAACTAAACATCATTTGGTGCGCACCTCTTTCAGGGAAGGGATAAGCAACATGGATAGTGGTACAGATGATGATGCTATCTTTGCATTTTCTTCATCATCACTTGGTTGTCGTAATCTTGGAAATAATCTTTGTGCATCAAAATATTCACGAGAACTTCTGGAATAGAATAATAATAATCAGAGATATTAACACAACCGAATAACAACCAAAGCTATATAAAATTCTGCATTGAAGATATGGAAAGTTAGCTCTTTGTCAGGCTTACCTGGAAGAATCAGAACTGCTACTCATTTGATCTCTTCTTCTGTTTTCATGTGCAGGGCTACTGATCTTGCTCAGTGCAGACCTGTCCCTAGCATTTCCTTTCCTCAACCCAGCTTGAATTGCAGCCTTAGCCTGAACCGACATATTAAAAGATGAGCCTTTCAACAAAAACCATGATCATACACTCTGTATCTAGAAGCTAATAATAAATTCAAGTTCCATGGTAAGCTCAGATTTCTACAGGAGGAATTTCAGTCTCCAATAATAAATTTGTTATACGACAAAAGGTTTTAGAAAAACTCCAGCTTGACAAGGATTTATGTATTTGATTGTAGATAGAATTCAGAACAATAAGTAAAAGAATAAACTATCAAACAAGTGAATGTTAGAAATAAATGGTAGCAAAAATAGTCAGAACAACAAGTGGAAGTTATACAAATATCATAACACATATCAATATCGTTTATTAATCAATGAAACATACACTCTAAAGCCCGTTTGATTGTCATTCACAACTAAACACGAAAAATCTAAAATGGTTTAAAGCATAATAAAACTGATCAAGAAAGATAAAAAAACAAAAACAACCTCTGCAAGATTTGCTGCACTATCTTCAACTGATGCACTTGAAGTTCTTTCTTGAATTCCTAGCCTGGATTTTGGAGTTCGAGAAGAATCAGAGTCATCATGTTCACCACGGAAAACAACAGTTCCACTGGTAGATGCATCTTCAAAAGAAGCATATTCGCTGCTAGACTACACAGCACATTGAAATCTAATAAAATCAATGGCTGGGACACAAAAGGCAACAGGGACTTTATCTACTGAATATTTTTGTGAAGACAACTGAGAAGGAAGTGAAGGACGCTTACAAGAGAGCTTGGGTTATGAAACAATGCAGATGATTGAGATCCTCTAGGAGATCTTACAACAACAGTTCCCGATCCACTGACAGACATTTCATCCTGGGAATAAAGCAACAAAAGCAATGTGATAAGATCTGAGCATAAAAATAACATATAGTTAAGTTTAAGAGACATACAAACAACAGATTATATGAAACTGGCTCTAGCTTAACATAAATGATTGGTGAATACATCTAAGTGTGGCATACAGGAAAAGAATTCTCAAAAAGTTTAATCATATTACTACATTGCATGCCAACTTAATCATATGTTTAATTCCACTGTTAATTTCAGAAAAACGACAGTCCTAGAAGCCCATAGATCACCCCATGCAACAGAGCATTTTATTAAGGGCATAGAACAAAAGGGAAAAAGTTTTGATGCCAAAAGCCACAATGCAGTGAAAAAGTTTGCCATTGCTTCAAGTTTTGTGTGCACGCAGTGTGCGTGCGTGTGTGTGTGTGTGAGAGAGAGAGAGAGAGAGAATCTTACATCATGGTAATTATCCTGATGTTCATCATAGTATGACTCTCTAGGGTCTTTTCCAAAGGAAACTTCTGGGATTTCATTAAGCACAATACCACTCTCTGGAGTTCTTGGTATAGCTTGATTATATGCAACTTCTACTTTCCTTTCTCTAACCTGAGGAGGTCTTACAGCACTTCGGACAGTACCTGTACTCTGTGGTCCACCAATACTGAAGTCCCACCCAGCATTTTTAAATGTTTTCCCCTGGTTACTGCTTATCAGAACAAGTCAGCAAGAATCCCATCACAATCAAGAAAGTACTGCTAATTAACACAATCAACCCACCTAGCTCGAACAGTTTCTTCGCCTCTTATATCTCTTGAAATCTTCACAGTGTCGTTTGACTCTCCTATAGCTTTGGGGCCATTTCTGGGGGTTTCTGCATCTTCCTTTAGTTGGTACCTCGGGCACTCTCTATTAAGAACACAAAACGCAAGCATCTTAACTACAATAACCATTGTAAGAATGATACCTGAACTTAGCATCCCCTTGTCATGACATTTCAGAAACATGACCAACACCATAAACATAATTTTGTGTGACCCAAGGCGTTTTGACACCTCAACTCTGTCAGATACAGATTCCTATCAAATGTTGATTATGAAACACTGAGTACGAGATGGCACCTAATTCTCTCCAGAAGCCTCTGACTCTTCCTAGCATTCCTGATAAAACGATGGTTGAGAAGTTCCTTGGCGCTAGGCCTCTGAAATTAAACAGATTAAAGAAAAGCATAAGGCAGTTTACAGCATTCAGAAAAAATTAAGCCAATAAACCCAGGATCACTCAACTTACACCCATCAGAATAGTTTTAGAAGTGAATACATTAACAGTAACATTGCAATTTAATTGGAAGCTGACAGAGTTTAGGGAAAACCTAGATAGCCTAAACAAATAGAGGGATATGCAAAAAGCATGATTGCTTACCTCAGCAGGCGCTTTCTTTAAACACAAGGAAACAAATTCTTTCATAGGCCGGGAAAAATGCTTATCCAACTGCAGGATAGAAATTTTGATTACATTTAAACTGTGAAGCATGATCATCCATCAAAAGAATAAGAAACATGAGAATAAATCATTTCACTTAAATTTCATCATTATAACAAAAACTATTGACATTACCTGAGGTGGATTTTCTCGAGGTATTATAAAAAGAACTCTCATAGGGTGAAGGTCTGACAGTGGAGGTTCCCCTTTGGCCATTTCAATCACAGTTATGCCCAAAGACCATATATCTGCCTGTATCACCGAAGAGTCCAAGTGATGGAATGCTATTATTCAACAAGACTTAGAAGACAAAGATATTGCACACTGTGCATAAGTGCCTGTGAGGGAGAGAATGTGCAGATGGATGACAGGTGAAAGCAGCAAAACATGTCAGAAAACTAAAGAAAAAACACTCCAAAGGCACAGCTTTTAAGAGTACCTTCTCATTGTATCCTTCTGAATTCTGAATGACTTCTGGCGCCATCCAGAATGGTGTTCCTACAAAAGTCTGATATTTTCAACCATATTAGTTAATTGATGATCATATGACAATCACACCATTTGATACACTGTTTGCATAAAAACAGATAATGAATTGTGGGGTAAATGGAATGCAAGCAAATTTTAATCCTTCGATAAATATCATTCAAGTTTCTTTCTAAGATAACCATGGCCCTGGTGGCAGTGAATGCATTGGAGGTAAAAATCACATGGATGGCGATAGTACCACAATACCATGCTAAACCAGTCATTTGACAAGGCTGTTTACCTAGAGAAGACAATTCCAGATTTGATGATATGGAAAGATACAGATAATAGTTGGAAATGGAGAGTACCATACAAAAAAAAGGTTGCAATCCATAATCAGTTGCTTTCACTACCGATTTGAACCCCACCAACATACTGATATTGTATCCTTCTTTCCTTTCTTGAACACCTAAAACCTTACTTTTTACATATTAAAAACTAATTTTTCATTTTTTTCTAATTGATGCCTTTAAAAACTATCAACAATTCTCAAGAAACCAAATTCTAGTATAAAATACCTTAAAGTGAACTTTTCGAGAAACTTGATGTCAAGTTTCTGAAACTTTGTTTTAAAATGGAAAGAGCATATATCAAAGCTTGCCGTAAATTGAAATCCAAAAAAAGAAGGTGTTATAATTTAGTAGCTAACGAGCATATAGGAAGGTGAAGAGAGAGAGACACCATCACCAATCAAAGACTTGTCTACATTTCTTCTCTTTTCTCTTAAAGAAACACAGATGAACCAAAAATTAGCTTTTTCTAGAGAGAGAGAGAACAAACAGCCAGAAATCAGTGTCACTAAAGGCATAGAGATTTAAAAAAAAAAAAAAATTGCAGCAGCCAAAGCTTGGAAAGAGAATTCATGCTTATTGGAAAAATGATGTATATTTAACAGAACAAAATACTTTACCTTCCTCTGTGATATTGTCCTTGTTAATTGTGCTGAAACACCAAAATCTGCAACCTGTTACAAGGACATAAACTTACTTCCAACAGACAAATGCATATACCTCCACTTATTTTATACATATAATCATAGCCGCTATACACAAAAAAAATTCGTGCTAAATGTGAGCCTATTTGAAAGGAAGAAAAGTACCTTAACATCACCATTCTCAGTCAATAAAATGTTTGCCGCTGCCAAAGAGATAGCATAAATGTTGTCAGTGATGAACAAAGAATAAGTCACTAAATCCAAACAACATTTAAAGATATTAGATGAAGGCTGAAAACAAATGAGATGTAATTTGAAGCGGAACCTATACCTCTAAAAGTCTCTAAAACCGAATGTTTTAAAAATTTTCTTCTTATCTATATGACAACTATATTTATGACTTATAAGTGGACCAAAAGAGTGAAGAAAAACAACCCTTGATATCTCTGTGAATCTTTCCTTCATTATGTAAGTATTCAATTGCATGCAGCAAATCGCGTGAAATACAAGCAATTGACATTTCATCTAGCGGAGGGCCTGATTGGAGCTGTAAATAAAGAATCGTCATTAGCTTTCCAGGAAAACTAAATATTATTCAGGAATTATAGTGCATTAGATCAGATATTAAACAAGCGCACCCAAGACAAATATAAGGAGACAAAAACTAGTTCATGCAACCACAGTCATATGATAAAATTGGCAGTTGCATCCGCACCAAAAAAATTGGTGGTTGTATGGTACCGCCCAAAAAATTCAAATCAGTGATTGTGTGCGGCCAACACTAGAACAGGAAAAAAAGGGCCACCAAGGTCTACAAAGAAAATGCCTTGGATTGGAGCTAAAAGCACTACTACAGAAAAGATGGCAGCAAGTCCTTCAAAATTTTGCAATTACTATTACCTACTTTAGTTGAAGTTTAGCAATGAAAGGTAGTTCTATAGAATCTTTTATCATGCGGTTAATATTTTAAAATTAAACAAGATCATTATTAACAATTCTCTCCCTTTGCCACTGCTCCTACCTCCCCTCACCCCCACCCCCACCCCCCAAAAGAAAAAAAAAAAAAAAGCAATGGAAGTTCAAAGTTAATGGACTATGACCCATGTGGAAAATGTGGTTAGAAAAGTGAAAAGGAAAAAGCTTGGAAATCAAGTTCCTGGGCTCACTAAGAAATACAGAGAGCGATACTAAAATCCACTCTTTATCATTTAAGGCATAGTCTTAATCAATTTCTTCCTTATAATGGTACATTGAATGATCTTTGTTATGGCCACTTCCAAATTTACTAATATCTTGGTCAAAAACACTGTGAAACCAAGAAAAGTAAAACAGTTCATGTAAATTGGGAAGCAAAACTTCCTAGTTAATCTTCAATCAAATATCATGCGGCAAAGATAAGCAAGTAATAGAAGTAACCTACTAGGTCAGCAACTGAACCACCAGCCATGTATTCCATTATTATCCATAGTTTAGTTTGGTTAAGATAGGAACCATAATACTCTGTGATGTATTGAGAACGGCATTGAGACAAAACAGAAATTTCCTGAAACAAAAAACAAAACATATGAAAAACCTACTAACCTATCATTAAAGACTTAGGTTACTAGCTCACAAGAAATTAAAGTAATACCTTCTGGATGTCCTCAATTTCATCCTCACTGCAGAATGCAAAACAAAGGCAAATATAAGAAACAGCTAAAAAACCCAGAGCAAAATAAACACTAAGTGAATGAAAGAAGTTACATGCCCCATCTACTTGCTAGTAAATAAAGGCACATGCAAGTTGATGAATTACAATTCACATCGAGGGATGAAATCAATAAAGGGAAGATAAATTAGATTTGCAGAACATGCACAAACTATAGATGCAATTAATTTATTTATCAAGCAAAAGTGGTTTTGTAACCAGAAAACCACACACATATACATAGAGACCCAGAGTAAGAGAGGAAGAGAAGGAGCAAGTGAGCAAGTTAATACTAAACAAATGAACAATAAACAGAAGATCATATACAAGACTTTCTTGCTCATAGCAAGCCCTGCCTCTTGACACTTGAATGCAGAATAAATCAAATAAAATTTAACAAAGGTATCCACTTACGATTCCTCTAAATCAATAACTTTAATAGCAACTTCTTTGTTCAGTTCCTTATCAAACCTGCAAACAGAGAAAAAGAGAGAGAAAACCAGAGGGAACCAAGGGTGAGGAAATTTCAAATTCAAAATTCCAAATCTCAATAATTTCAAAATCCAAAGCTACCAAAAACAGAGACAATAGAGGCACTTATAAGCTAAACCCTAAACCTTAAGATAAACACCAAACACCACATATAACCCTAAACTACCTAGAAATTACAATAAAACTCATTTAAGAAAAGTAATTAAATAAGGTCCTAGAAAGATTTTAGTCTTCAAGCTTCTCTGCATCCTGCATCACTAAGAAGTAATATTGCTGTGTAACAAGGGCCAAATAAATCACTGACTATTGCAGTAGGCCAAGTAGCTTTTACACCAAAGGAAAAATTGTTTGGCAATCACAAGTTATATATGTGCATCAAATAAAGAATTTTTCAATCTTAAATAGGTGTATAGATGGTTTAGTAAGGAACAATTTCACATGAATAACAAATTCCATAAGACAAAAAGTTTATCTATTTGCCTTTAAGTTCTCTAATGGGCCTTTGGTCTCTTCAATTTGATTACAAGCATAATGTTTTCAGAGAAAGAAGTTTATTTCTTCAAATAATCATCAACTATTACGATTTCAGTTAACTTCTTTACATGATAAACAACAATTGTAAATCTAAATTTTTAGAGAGTAGATTTGATAAGTTTTAATCCACATTTTGATCTTGAAATCATGTATATAATTTAGGAAAGGGGGAATTTTCATTTCATTGATAGATTATCAACCAAATTTATTGTTTTATGCCTCTTTAAAACAACAATATCAGAGGGACCACACCCATTAAATCCCTACTTAATTATGAAGTTCCATGATTCCATCACATGACACACAAACTGAATCTTCTTTTTCTTTTTTTGTCTCTCTCTCCCTCTCTGCAAAGATTTAAACAAAGTTCTACAATGTGCAACATAACACATTCCAAGTAACACCATCACATTCACTTTAAGTTCTTTTCTCATAACAAAATGTAAATAAACAATTCAAATGCACTCAAGCAGTATGATAATAAAAGAAATAGAAAAGACTTACACTTTATAGACGTCGCCAAAGGATCCCCTGCCAATCAACTCCAACTGACTAAATCTAGACCCTGCTGCTTCTTGTAATCCTGCAATATCAGCCATTTCTACACACAAACGCCTTGGACACCAAAGATCAAATCCACCCCAAAATTCAAGCCCTCAAAACATTCACATTCCAGCGATTCTTCAATTAAAATGCGATACCCACTTCCAAATTGCCAAAACCAGCCTCAAAAACCCAACCCCTGAAGCAGAAATGTAAAACAAAATCCATTAATATCCTCAGATAGAAGTCACACCTATAAATAACAAAAACAAAAGCATACCCCAAAAAATCCCACATTACAAGATCTAAAAACCCATTAAAAAACCCAAAAAAAATTGAAATCAGAAAATGCACATAAGCTCTTACACTCAAAGCAAAGCTTAAAAAAATTTCCTTTTTCTGTTAGGTGAAAGAAAGGATATGTTAAAGGGACAGGCGAACAAAAACAACAGGAATTGTTGCAAACAAATTCAACAACTGCCCATTGCAAGTTTCACTCTCTTTTGATAGTGAAACCACAACACTCCCACGTGTCTTACAAAAAAATCAACAACAACTGGTTTTTCGTTTCATTAAGTTCTTTTTTTCTATTGGGAAGTTGTCTTTTTTTATAATTTTTACCTGTTGGGTTTTGGCAGATCTTTCTCTTTCGTTCTTTCGATGTTTGTCTCCCTCTGTTTTCGTCGAGAGTGGAATTTTTAAGCTTGAAAGAGATCGAAAAGAAAAGTGTCTGTTAATGGAGTTTCCCTGCTTTCTGTTTTTTTTTTACTGGCAAATTTAATTTGTTGATAATAAAAAACGCACCGTTTTGATTATTTTTTCTTTTTATGGACATGAACGTCGACGTTGCAATGAACGGGCCGGTATCTTTTGCCTGCTTTTTATTTGTTCTTTTATTTCACTCAAATGGGCCGACCCACAGCCCATGGCTAAACTGGGCCGTGCCGTTATCGACTTCTTTGTTTTTTCTTTTTTTTTTTTTTAAATATTATAGTAAAAGAAAATGTTTTTGAAAATTTAGAGCATTTGAAACTTAACTTTGCACGTTTTAAAAGGGAAAGAATCTCATATCTAATAGTCAAGAATTAGATTATGATTTACAAGGATATTTTTTTTCTATCAAAGCATCCTTTTTCAAAATATAAAATCATAAGAGTAAGCCTTTGAACTCTTAGAACAAACAATATCTTATAGCAAATACAATCTAAAAATCCTTAAATTAATAGAGTTGATTTATTGCATATCAACAACATGAAATAAATTTTCATTATTAGATAATCAAAGTCATTGTTATATAAGTTATGATTTTGATTTATAAATTTAAAATGGTTTATTTATTTCAAGTGCTTCGAAACTTAAATATTATGAAAATTCACATTTAATTTAGGGAGTATTATTAATTTTAATCTGAAAGTTTTATAATTTTATCTCATAAAAGATATATTGTAAGTTTAAATTTAAATTTCTATTTATATATCATATCATATATTTAAAATTTTTTTATAATGGATTGAGATATTATAAATACATCATGAATTGAGCTATTTAGTGAGAAAAAAAGAACTAATAAATACCAATAAAAGTTTGGAATGGAAAACCCTTTTTAGACATGAATTCCAAACCCAAAATGCAAATGATTGATCCTTTACACTTCAATTTGCCTATATCGTACTTGAAGGATATCAAATTATTCGAATGATGAGATTGTTGTTCATGACAATTCAGGTTTTCAAAATGAAACAAATAAATCGAAGTGTACATAAATTCTTCATTGTTCTTCAGCTTATAAAATTTAACTAGCTTTAATGTGTGTTCAAGAAAATCTAGAATTCAGACAGCATTTTTTGTGCAAAAGAATTTATGTGAAGTTGAACTCGTTACCATGATGCATATTTCAATTTGCAAGAGCAATGAGATTAAAAAAAAATTACTGATTGATTAACTAAGATCCAAATCATAACCTTATGTAAATTGAAAAATGATGACATACCAATAATTGGGAAGATTTGGACTCGATTTTTGACATTGATCTACCATTAACACAAATCATGTAAGATCACCATTGGTTTTAAATTCTTCATGATCATTCATCACTATTCCCCTAATTAACATAACAATTTGTGAAGTCAATCAAGAGGTTGTGTCTAAATGTTGGCATTAAAGTATGTTCACCATTTAAAAGCAACGCTTTCCCTTTTTTCATTGTTTTTAAGTGGTAAGAGGTTTCTAGATTTTACTCGTTACATCTCTTTTGAAATCGATTCAAGTAAATTTATTTATGTTAGATCTAATGAATTTATCGAAAATTATCTTCTCACAACCTTTCAATTAATTCGAACCCAAACAATGTATTATTTGTCACTTAAACCCAACCATCTGTTGGTCTCTTTCCCCACGTTAAATATGCTAAAAACAATTCATGGCAGTTGGGATTTTAAAGAGCTTAAATGTTTCAATGAATTTTTGGCTTACAGTCTGGTTTTCCACATCAGGAAAAAAAAAAAAAAGACAGATCAAGAGTAGTAATAGCATAGGATTGAAAACACATATAACCTAAATTTGGTGAGATCATTAAGTTGTTGTACCAAAAGGTTGGAAATAAATCTCTACCTCACTGACTGATCACCGTTAAGTTTTAAATGCTCCATATAGATTTTCTGATCCACAATTTCTGATCAAAAATGGACACGTTATTTTCCGCATGATCAATGTGGAAAGAAATTCATGGTTACGGACAACTTCAAAGAATAGAATTTGATTAAAAATGTTTGGTGGGATTGTACTAGTAGAGTTGAATTTGGTTGGTGGAAGATGGTCTGGTGGATCCTGCTAAATAGCAGTCTTACTTTGATCTAGTAGGCTGGTTCTGGTTTAGGATCTCAGAGCAATATAGCTTGCAAAAATCAAACCTACCTGCTGATTATGAGCCAAAAAAGAAAAATGATGTGACAAGTAATTTCCCAATTCAACCAAATTCAATCTATAGATCCAAACTTTAATAGTAAAAAAAACCTGAACAGATGTCTGGGTTTTAATTGGTTGCTTGTCCTAAATTATTTTTTCTTGTTAGCCCATCAATTCGTAACCCTTTTCACCCCTAACTCAACGTTTTAAACCTTTATTAATATGTTGCATCTTTAATTAAAAAAAAACTTTTCTATTTTTCTTTCATGATTAAAAATGGATTCTCATGTCTTTCTTTTTTTCATTTGGGAATATGGGTTATCATGTCTTTTCTTTTAGTATTTGACGTTGTCATGATATGAATTATAGTTACTAAAATTAATAATTCAATACTCTATCAACAATTGACGTAGTTGTAAGTGGTTTTTATGTCTTTTTCTTTATCAAATTATGTTATTCTACTAGTTTTCAAACATTTCACTCAATCCAATTGTGAATAATTGCTCAATGAACTGAGTTTTTTAACCTACTATTCTTTCAAATAAAATAAAAAAGTTATTCTTTATTATAGGTTTTTCTGTATCTAGGATAGATTTGATGAGGACAATTGTGGAATTCATATCTTTGGATTGGACTTGGAAGGGGACAATATTATTAATCTTAAGTCTTAACTAAACATTTCTGATTCAAATTCCTTAATGATTTTTTGGGCATGGACCACCTGCCATTTTTTCTAACACAAATTTTTAAATGCTTTAGATTCAATCATAAAATAGCATCTACGACATGATAATAGTTTTTCCCATTGAGCATCTAGATGAAGTATTAACCAATGAAATCTCCTAAAGCTTTATAAATTGTGATAAGCATTGGCTTTACTCCAAATCATTCCTAGGTCTACCATGAAATAATTAAGAAATTAAATGAAATTTCTAAGACATATATTTGCTTGGAACCAATAATTCAAGGTCAACATTAACTAGTGAACAAAGGGAACTTGTGAAACCTAATAAGCTAAATTTGGTTTATTAATCAACATAGTTAAGATGCACTTTGACTTGAAAATACAACTTTTATAGCATTTATTAGTGGATTATTATGTTTAATCAACATTTTTACCTATAATTATCTAGACTTAATTATTTTATTCATTCTTTGTATTCTTTTAAAATTCACAAACTCCTTTTCTTAAGTAATTATTCTTTTGTTAATCACAACCTAATTAATAAGATCATGATATTGCCTTATTTATAAAACTCAAAAGCAATGCTTATATTAATTAAATTAATTAGTTTTTCATTGCAAAAAGAAATTAGATATTATATGAGGAGAAAAGAAGATTTGTTTTGCTTTGCTTTCCATCCCCATGAACTAACATTATAATATAGTTATGTGCTTATGTTATTAATATAAAAAATTAATTGCATGTTAAATAAGCATCATAATTAAATTAAATGTTTTAAATAGTTTTTTATATATTTATATTAAATAGTTATATAATTAAAAGTTTAAAATAAATTTAATAGCTTGCATGTTATATTAAAATTAAATGGGTTTCATACATGTGTACTGTATCATTTTGTATGTGTCTATATAGTAACACAAGAAGATACGATTACGTAATCATGTCATAAGCGTATCATTTATACATATCGATACGACAACATAATTAAGACAAAATTAATTAATCGTGTCTTAAGTGTGTTACCTGTGTTTAACATGAAACACAATGAAAAAAGTGTTGAGTGATAAATATGTCGATACGATTAAGATATTAAAAATGATTACACAAGATTTATACACAATTTATATCCTGTATCATGTCACTATGCCATACCTAAAATTGTAAGCTAAATTTGGTTAATAAAGAAAGTTAAGATGCGCTTTGACTTGAAAATACAACTAATTAATTTTATAGTCAATTCACCGGTGGATTAGTTATGCTTAATCAACATCTTTACCTATAATGAATTTTTCACATGTTTTGCACATGTAGTTAACTTGTTTAAGTATTTGATTGCTTGGCTAATTTCTAACCAAAATTCCACACGTTAAAAGAGGAAAGAAAAAGATGGAAAACAAAATTAATAATATTGTGCAATACAAGTTAAAGGATTATTATTCATAAATTGGCATCAAGGGGCTTTTTTTTTTTTTTGTAATTATAAGCAGATTTATAAGATTGTCACGTATTCATCCAATAATTTTTTTATATTTTTCACAATTATATAATGTAAGCTTATAATACTAAATTCCAAATAATATAGATAACATATATATATATATAATTATACATAAAAAGAATGTTTGGTTTTCGATTAAGATTTGAACTATTACAGTATTTCACGACAAAGAACATTTATTCCAAGGGTTCCTAACACATTAGCAGCCATTGAAAGTGTCACTTGAGGTTATGTCTTTTTTTTTTTTTTCGATATCTTTAAGCAACATTGTAGGGATATGAAGTGACCACGTAAGCCTACACTTCAAAAAGACTACAAATATTATTATGTTCATAGCATCTATCTAAAACATACAGATTAATAATTGTAATCACACCAAAGTTTGAACTAATTTATAAATGTCATCCAAATTATAAAGTGATTTGTTTGAGAAATTATGGTATTCACTGACAATAAAGGTTTTTAAATTTTATTATCGAGATTAGCAGAATACAATCTAAAATTGTAATAATGGAGGTCAGTTAAAAGTAAAGATATGAGGTGTTTTCAATATTTATATTCTGATGCTTAAGTTAGTACTCGATAAAAGAGAGAAAAAGAAAAATTTTAGAGAAAAGATGAGAGAAATCAAACACACATACCTATAATAATAGGGGTTATTTATACTTGAGAGGGTGAGATTGCTAGGCCTGAATGGTCCGAACTCTGAAAGTTTGATTTAAGATTGACAGAATTAGTTCAATTTGTCATGATAGGTGAAAGTCTAATTGAAGAATAACAAATCAGTACGTCTATGTGCGTTTAGGTAAAGAGTCGTCTTAAACAAGCTAACGTGAATCTTTATATTTTGGATCATTTTGATATATCAACTCATTTTAAATGACTATAATATCCTTACTTTATCGATAAGTCACCTTTGTATAAAAAAATTTTCTTTTGCCCTTCCCCTTATAATCATAAAATATCTCTAACAATAAAATATATGATAATCTCTTAATTTTTTTTGTGATATTAAAAAAATTTCAGATTTAATATATCAAAATAAATTTTAATTATTATTTCATACACGAAGTTCAAATACTTTCACCAAACATAAATTTTTTATGTATTTATAATATTGAAAGAGCTTTTTGTCTAGACACCTTATAGGATTCTCAACTGTACCATGTTAATGCATGAGCTCACGTGATCATAAGTTCTTTAATAGTTGCAAGTTGGAAAAAAGAGGGATGGTTAATTTTTTAAAGAGGTTTGTCCAGAGAAATTAGAAATTAATAATTACTATACTTAATAAACAAATCAAGGCTAAATTAAAGGAAAATGGAGAGGTCCCACAAACATAAAATAATTGTTTTTTTTTTCCAAAGGAATTTACTTTCATCAACATTTTAAAATTTTATATTAGACATTGTTGATTGATGGATCATGCAAAAAGCAAAAAGGGTTTAGCAATATTTTTTATAATTTAATTCTAATCATGAATTTTTTGAGGGTTTAGTTCAAAAGTTGCATTATTTTTCATTAATTAGTGCATTGTTATTTATTAATTAGTTCAAAAGACAACATTGTAATTATCATGCTTTTTGGTAATTTCATTGGGAAATTTATCATAGTTAATTTTTGAAAAATTATTTAGTTTCAAAGTTAATTTGAATATATTATTGATTTGAGGTCTTTTGAATGTGTAATTTTTACACTGCGTTGTGAATATTGTTTCATGATTAAACTCATTCTTTTCACGCATCCTTTAAAGTTTTAAATAATTTCACATAAAAATTTATAAAATCTTCTTTGCAATAAAAAATTTCATTTAACAAATTAATTGATTCATAAATAAAATTTTATAAATTGTATTGCCTAATTAAATTATAATCCCAAGTTTCTTTTGAAAGAAAAAGCTTAAAATTCAAATCCTCCTTGTCTGCATAACAGAACAAACAATTAAAAAATGAATATATATATTTTTAATCCTTTTGAAGCAAGCTCAAATATGCCCATAGTTTGCAATGTATAGCATATGCTAGAAGAAGTGAGGCCCATATCTATATCTAATTGTGATGTTCATATATAGTATGGACACTATTGTAAGAGCTTCAAAAAAAATCATTTCTAGCTTTTAAAACTATGTTTCATCTTCAACCCTAAATTTGTGAGATACTCTCCTATGCTTTTGTGTTCTTTAGTCCTTTGACATGATCTAGCTAGCCAGGCAAACTCTGATCCATATTTGTTAACATTATCTTGGAAAAATATATATAAACCAAGTTTATAAATATCAAATAACCTACCAAACATTTTATATTTTTTGCACAAAGAATATCACATCTCAATAATAAAAAAAAAATTACAAGAAATAAATTTTGAAATGCATTTTACCATTGCTATGTAATTCTAATAAAATTTTCTTATTCACGGTGATCATGGTTATGATTAGATGTATGGTAAAAGAGCTTTCATCGTCGAAAAATGTTCAAATTGAATTTAAGCTTTAAAATTAATTCCCTCACGCTGCACATCTAAAAGGAACCTATGTCGGCAATTAAGATTTGAATTTTTTTTTTTTAGAATATATACTTAGATTCAATTTATGACATTAAACCTCGACTTTTTGAGTTGCTTGTAAATCAAAAGTACAATTTAAAGATTTGAAAGTTGAAATGCCAAATTAAAAAATGGGTGGACAAAATGTGAGAAGTACATTTGGGATTGACCTTATAAACTATTTTATACTTTGAAACTTCTTTTCTTTTTTTCTTCTTTGGGATATTGGGGAATATAGGCAGTTTACGAAATTTTCTTCTTCGAGATGATGGGGGAATATAGGCAGTTTACGAAATTGTCTTTCTATAGATTTTCAAGATTATTGTAGAATTTCTGTCCTTTGTTACTATCATTGACTTGTTTAAATATTTTTGGGTCATAATCAACAGCTACTTAAAACTGTTTTTGACGCGCATCAATGCCTGATTATGCTGCGATACCTTTGAATGGGGACCAAAATTTATCTGTTCAAACATAAAAATGAATGTGGCAGCCGTCCATTTGGGAGAAAATTTGAACAATATTTAAAGTAGTTTTTTTTATATAAAATACCAAACTTAAGAAACTTCTTGAAAATGCTCAAGGAAATGTATGTTTGATTTTTTTCAATTATTTTCATGAAAATTTATCAAATACATCGCAAATGAAATTTTTTAAAAAACTTTATTTGCGGAGATTTTAATCTCATTCTTTGAAATCCTTGAATCAAATGTTTCCTATACATTTTTTCTTGGTTATTTTTTTCTATATGTTTCAATCAACTTTTCTTGCTTGGTTGATAAGTTAATTATTTTGGTCAAAATTATTGAAGCTTGTCGTTATTTTCTAGATGGGTAAATGTTGTTAAAAGGTCTACTATTTGAGATTGAATTTGTGAGTTTATCAACTTTGTTCATGTGCATATATATATATATATATATATATATGTACCTGAAAAAAAAAATTTCATGTTCATGAACCTAAAACCTCATGATACAGGCATTACAGCAATGATCAATTTCTTTTTCTTTCTTTGGTACAGTTGGGGATTAGGATGGGAAAATCCCACGTTTGAACTTTAATTTTGGAGGTGAGATGTATCTACTGTTAAATGTAAAATATCAACCACTTCTCCCCTACATTTTACGTAAAATTTAGGTTTAAAATCGTAAGATTTGTTAATAAAATGTTAAACTCTTAATTTTAATAATAAAATTAAATAAAATCTGTAAATAATATTGATTATATTTTTTAAAAAATCAAGATTTTATACTGTATTTTTTACTGATAAAATATTAAATTCTTAATTTCAATTATCAAAATTCAATCTTTAACAACTTCAAGCATAAAATAAAAATCAAAAAGAAAATTCTTGGTATTAAAAGGGTTGGGTGATTCAACTTCATATGTGTTCCAAATCAATCTATATTCTGAAGTAAAAATTGAGAAATGTTCACCTCCAATATCGAACACCAACCAATGCGTTAAAAAATACATGGGGGATTGAAAGCAAAGGGAATCTTGGCTGGCAGCCATTGAATTGAAAAGAGATTAATATGAAGTTTTATCCACTAAACATGACAAGGAATTTTTATTTGGTTGATTGAATTTAGCCCAATTTCATTACAAAATATTATGACTAAAAACAGAAGAGATTTGAGATGAATTGTATGTTGCAAATGAAATGGTTTGTAGTTTACTATAATAGGTTGACAAAGTGATAAAAATCAAAACAACATTTATTTTTTTAAAATTATCCTTACCTATATTTAGGGTTTTATTTGGACTTAGTGCTAGTGCTTGTGCTTGGTCAAATTGACCTTTTATTTTATTTTATTTTTTTTCTTGCTCATAGTTTTATATACATTCTTTTTGTTCATGCTCTTATTATTTAAAAAACAACAAAAAAAATTATTTGATAATTTTTTTCTATCAAATTAAAGTGAAGATGTCATCAAATCTTCATTGAATGAATGAATGATTCATGGAGTCTAAAATGCTACAAACTAATAAATATGTTTTTAGGCAAGAATGGAGTTTAATTATCTTAAATTAGTTATCAATTAAAATGAAATTAGCTTTTTTTTTGGACAATAACACCAAAATATAAAAAAAATATATGTACAAATAGTAAAAAAATTAAAAATATAATGATTTGAATAATTCAAATAAAATATACAATTTTTTTTAATTTTCAAAATTTTTAATTTATCTTTAATTCTTAATTCTTACATACTTAATTTATCAAAAAAAATTACACGTTTAAATTTTTTCGATTTCATAATTTCTAAATGTTTAATCATACATGAAAAACAAAATTAAAAATTTATGATAAACAAAATAAAGCCAATTGAGAAAGGCCACAAGGCAAAACAGTAGAAAACAGTGTAAAATCGTTCGTAAAACAGGTGATGCATTGTATTGGATCAGCTTTGTTCAATTTTTTTGTTTCTTTTTAGAAAAAAAAGAAAAAAAAATATAAAAATAATTAGGGTTTAGGGTCAGCCAATTTGGTTAGGCAAAGCAAAAAATTATTTAGAATTAATTATTTTATTTATTATTTTAAGGGGATTTGAAGTGGGACCCAATAAAGATATGGTCGTGGGGTAACAGCGGGCGGTCAATCCGGAGCCTTCGTTTGTTTATGATTTCCATCTTTGCCTACCCAATCGCGTCACTACACGCGCTAATCTAAATATACTATTTACTATTGAATTTTTTATTTTTTTATAAAAAATAAAACCAATTTCATGTGTTTTATCTAAAATTGAATTTGTATGAAGAAAAAAATACTGCTTACATTTCATAATTTATTCACTATATATTCATATATTTTATTAATTATTTTTAAATGAATAATGACAAAATTTTATCATCAACAAAAATTTATTATTTACTTTTTCCTGTCCACATTTAAAAAAATGAAAGAACTAACAATATATTTTTTGAAAAGAAATCAAATAGCATATTTGTTTTTAATAATAAAACCAATAGAATGAAAATTTAATATATTATTATTTTTTATTAATAGATAAAAATTTTTCCTTTTTATAAAAAATAAGAAATATTATCTAATACACTATTGGTGAATTTGAAAAACAATAATCAAATTAGAGGATTTTATATATTCTATATTATGAAATATCATATATTTTAAAAATCAATAAATTAATATAATAAAAATATGCATGGTATTTTTTAATTAATTTATAAAATTTAAAAACTTCACCAATTTTATTTCTTAATATATTTTTCTAAAGCTTCCTATATCGAAAATTTTGGATGTGTTGATGTAATTTATATGAAACTAGCTTTTTAAATCCGTACAATGTACAGAATTTTTATTAAATTTTTCATAATTTTAAATTTATTTTTTAAATATTTATCTAATATATAATCATATATTTATAAATATTAAGTTATAATTAAATGATTATTTATACATAATATATTATAAATGATATTATTCATCTAAAAGAAGTCTAAACTTTTGTAAATTTTTAAAAATTATAAATTTTTTTTTTCATTAAAAAATATTTTCTTCAATTTATTTGTAAATACTACAAATTTTACTACCACTTTTTTCTTGTTTGATAAAAAATAAAAAATTAATATTTAAATAGTTAAAATTAATAATTATTTTTATCATAATGTTAATTAAGTGGTGTATATATATATATTTGACTGAACAACAAATCACAATTATTAATTTTGTTATAATCATTTACTTTTTATTAGTTCTTATTTTTGACATATTTAAGTAATTATTACATAAATATATTGGGCTAATAATTATTTCTATATATGTCAATAAAATAATTTTTTAGATAAAAGGGAAACAATAATTCTTTATGTTATGTTGAAAAACTTTTTTTGAAATATTTTTTTATTTTTAATCATTTTTAACATAATTGAGAGTATTTTTTGTGAGATAGATATGATAGTGATTATCATTTTTCTCATATCATCCATTGTAGACAAAGAAATTCAATAATAAAAAGTATAGCAAAAGGAAATAAAGAATATTAATTTACATATTAATTTGTCAAGATTAAATATATACAATACTAAAAGCAAATATATTAATAAATTAACATAGAATAAAAATATTGAAGAAATAAATAAAACGAAAAATATATAATACAAAAAGTTAATTATAATCAATCTAAGCAAAATTTAAAAAAAAGTTAGGGACTAAAGAGAAACAAATAAATTAACCAAATATATAATATAGAAATATTTGAATTAAAACATAAATAAAACATTATATTTGTTTTCAAGGAAAAAACATATTTTTATCCAACTTTTTTATCAATATTTAAATATCTTATATTTTCATATAAAGATGTAAGCTTTTATTACTTTAAAAAAAATGCTTTCTAGTCAATAATTCATTACCTTATTTAAAAGTATTAAATTTAAATAATCTATTAAATAATTTTTAATTTTTAATAGATTTTGATTTGAATTTAAATAATTATCTAAAAATATTAAATTTAAATAATTTATTAAATAAAATTATTTGACAGAAAATAAAATTTTATTAAATATATATATTTGGAACTACAATTAAATTTAAAAAGAAAAGATAAATTAAGATTTAATATATTTGAATTCAAATCTTATGTAAAAATTTCAATGTTAAATAGATATTGATTTTAATTTAAATAATTTATTAAAAAATTTTATTAAATAAATAAAATAATATAAATATTATTCTATATGTAATTAAAAGAGATTATCTATCTAGGAATCTATATAAACAATTTTAATCATGTGATCATGTATGTTGTAATATAATATATATATTAAATTTCATGTTAACTTAAATTAATCAATTTTGAATCTTATACCTAAAAATAATATAAATATTATTCATTGTCCATGCGAGTGCTAAGTCATAGGCATCTCATGCTTGATTTCTTAGATAAGTGGGGTCCAACATTTTGCATTGGATAAGCTTTTTAAGTTTGAAAAGTTTAGATATATATATATATATGCATAATTTATATGAGATTTCATATTAATTCAAATCAATTAATTGGAATTAATAACGTATATTATTTATAAAAAAAATATTTTTTATTTTCATACAAATTTTTTATGGAAAATAGTAAGTAGTGGAAAATTTTTTCCTAATGGTGCGTGGGTGAAAAAAGCGCGTGTTGGTGTACGGGAGGATTCGAAGGTCGGGGACGCAGTGCCCCGCAATTCGAGCGTCCACTTTTCTTTACGAAAACCGATGCACCGACTCACTGCCGATGTCACGTGCGCACGTGACCCCTTAATCTCCCAGTCTCTTTCTCAGTCACACGCCTTTGTTGGGTTATTTTTTCTTTTATATTAAACTCCGTTTAAAATCTATTTAATTTAATAATTACTTTGCTTTGTTCCTATTTCATATGAGCACTCCCTAGTCCCTACGCTCCCTTTTCCCACACTTTTTAAAAGACGTTTCCACCCTTATATATTTCCCATTATTTAAGATTTTTTTTCTCTTAATGTAACTTTTTTAAAATTAATTTTTTGTTTTGAGGTTATTTGATGATTATATAATGTTATTCACAAAATCTATACCTAAATTATTTATAAAAAGGAAAAATGGATAGAAAAACCTTTTGGGTATCTGAAATTATCAAAATTAAAATTTAATTATTAAAATTAAAATTTTAATATTTTATAAGGTGATCAAATAATTATTATGTTGAAAAAAAAATTAAATTGGTAAATTGGTGATTTATTTTTTCTTTGAAATGGTACTTTTTAATGAAAGCCAAAATTATGCAAAAAATAAAGGAGCAATTTGAGTTATTGAAATGGTTTTGCTAGAAAGTAAGTTATGATAGATTTAACAATTTATGAATTTATATAAAATATTAATAATTTATATGTTTTTATTATAATTTATATAAAAATTATGTATTATAAATTTTTAAAAATAAAATATATTCTTTTTATTTTATTAAATTTATATATATTTTTACTAGAATTTTGAATTTATCATCTTTTTATACTACATTACTATATTTAAATTATCAAATCTAAACAAAATTTTAAAAAATAAAACTCAAAAGCAAAGTGGCGCTCAAATGGGTAGTTAATTTAATCTACAGCCGTACAAAATTTTGATGATGACAGGAATAAGCCTTGTCCTTGCAATCTGACATAATAACATTATCATATTCACTATTAAATTACTATTATTAATCTAAATCGAATCCTCGGCACATCACCTCCTCTCCCATCACTTTTTACCAGTTAAGATTCTGTGCCATCCCCCCTGCTCCTATTTACAATCTTCTATAAAAAATAATAAATAAAACAATAATAAAATATTAATTTTTCAGGTGAATAATTAAGCCAATTTAATACAAAAAGGCGCACAGGTTATTGAATTTTATCTTTATTTAATGATATTAAAGATATTTAGTACTTGCATGTCAAAATCTTTATTTGGATTTTTTAAGAGTATTTTTAAGTTAAAAAAATAAAATATTTTTTTTGTTAAAAATTGTTAATAAATAATAAATTTTTTTTTTAATTTTTAGATCAAACTAATGTATAAAATCGATTTTACATATTTAATATTATATTAATTTGATCATGTTATTAATTTATTTTTAAAATTTTTGAACTTTCATTTATAAATAAAATTATTCAAGTATTATATATTTGTTTTATTTTATTATTTTTTACTCTCTTTTTAATTTTTTATATTCGATTTATAATTTTAGATATTGTAATACAAATATAAAAAATATTATTTACTTTTACTTTTAATAGTTCTTTTTTTTTTTAATAATTTTAAAATTTTACCTCTTAACTTGAAACTCGATATAAACAAGAATATATGATTTTTTAAATGATTTTTGGTGTGTAAGTTAGAAAAAGTTGAGAGAAATTTGGCTTTAATTTGTATAATACATCCGATGAAGTAAAATGAATAATTAAGTCATTGGTAAATTTACATAAATTTATCAATAAAATCATTTCATTTTTTTTATTTTTATGATCTATTTTAGGGAAAAAGGTGATTTTTTTTTTTGTTTTTGTGCCTTTATTATCATCACAATTCACAAAATCCAAATCATGACCCCATTTCGTTTCACCATTTTATTTCATCATTGCATTCACTTTTGTTAGCCAAATCATACAATGATAAACAAATTATCTCAAAAAAAAAAAAAAATCAAACATGTTCTCACCAAAACTCTCTTTTAGCTTGTATCAACTTTCAATCATATTGAAGAAAAAAAAAAAAGAAAACAAAAAGTTTTTCACAAAATTTAAATATTGTAGACATTCTTATGAAATAAACTAAGAATAAAGAAATTCATCTTTATAATTATAGCAAATTGCAATTCTTTTATTTATATATCAATATGATTCACCTATGTAACAAATTTCATATCATGTAAGTGTAATTGGAAATTTGATTTTACAAATTTTTTTTATGAAATTTTGATATGATTTAATTATGATCTTTTATGAACCAATCAAATCAAAATTTTGTGATAATCTCATGAATCTAGTTTCAATCTTACTAAACATAAAGAGTTAGAAATTTTTTATGCTTTTTTTTTTCCAAAAATTTCAAACCCAAATCAATACAAAACAAAAGTGGTAGGAAAAAGTTCCATAGCCCCAAAACAAAAAGGTAGAAAAAGAGTTACATAGCTCCAAAACAAAAATGTTGATAAGAGGCACACACATACTAGCTAGTTCACAAGTTTTACAACAAAACAAAAACAAGTTAAGAGCCAACCAAACTCTACAAAGATACCTAACTCTCTCTTACAATTAGATTTAATAATTTATGTATTAAAATCGTGTTTAATTTATATTAAAATTATAGTATTATAATTTATATTAAAATATAAATATAAAAAATATATTTTTAAATTTTTATCATATATATAATTTTTAGATTATATTATTACATTATATTTAAAATTATTAAAATTTTTTAACAAATACTCCCACGTATAATTTGAAATTTCAAGCTGTCCCTTTTACACTTTCATTTAAATTTAATAATTTAAAATATAATATAATAATATGATATAAAAATAATATAAATAAAAATTTTAAAAATAACTTAACTTAAAATTTTAAAAAAATTATAAATAAATTTAATAAAATAAAAAAATTATATTTTATATTTTTATAAAAATATATAATACGTTATTTTTATATAAAATATAATATAAATATAATATTTTATATGTATTGATATAAGAGAAGCTGACACGGTTGAGAACAAACGAAAGAAATAGCAGTAAAGATAAAGAGGGAGAGAGAGAGTGAAAGAGAAGAAAATACTTTTGCTTTGTGGTTGATAACCAGAGAAAGAAAAGCAGTGATTGTCAAAACAAAGAGATAAAAAAAAAAAAGAAAGAGAGAGAGAAATGAAAAAGAAGGTACACACAAAATAAATAAGCTACAGGCCATCTTACCAAGTTTATAATCGCAGGAGAAGTGGGAAAGGCAGTAGCAGTGTTTCAAAGGGAGTTGCTTGCATCAGAGAAAGGGGAAAAAAAGGAATACATATAATTTCTTACATATAAATATAAACACTTATATATATCGAGAGAGACAGGGAGGGAGAGAGACAGAGAGATGGTGGGCTCAGGATCAGCAGATAGGAGCAAAGAAGCTGTTGGGATGCTGGCCCTTCATGAGGCACTTAGAAATGTCTGTCTCAACTCAGACTGGACTTACTCTGTCTTCTGGACCATCCGTCCTCGCCCGTATGTTCTTTTTTGTTCATCCCTTCAAATCTTCGACTTTTATTTTCTTTGTATTTATATGCTTATCTCAAACAAAAGCTTCCATCTTCAAGTTGTGTGTTTTTTCAGATGTTTTACTTATTTGGGTTTCTTTGTTTTGCTGTAGGAGAGTGAGGGGTGGTAATGGTTGCAAGGTTGGAGATGATAATGGCAGCTTGTAAGTATGCTTGGTGTTTTTTAGCCTTTGACTTTTTTTTTTCTTTGTTTGGTTCCTGGGAAAACAGAGGAAAATGAAGGAGAAACAGGGTTCAAGTGTTCTGAACTTTTGACCATTAAGTGAATGGGATAGTTTGTCTTATTTATCATTTTTTCTTTACACTTGTTTCAATTTCACCAATAAAAAAGCTATACATTACTTGTTTCCATTCAGAAACAGGAGAGAAAAGTTTGGTTAATGAGAGATGGGGAGATATTGAGCGAAATTTGAGTTAGTAATTGATTTTATGAAATGGGTTTTTGTTAATTTCTTATTTATAGGCATTTTCATTTTTAAATTTAGCAAATTTATGTTGAATTTTGTGGTAATTTTTTTTTCTATTGAAAATATTTTGTGAAGGATGTTGATGTGGGAAGATGGATTCTGCCGAGGAAGAGTTACAGATTGTTTGGAAGAGATTGATGGAGAAGATCCAGTGAGGAAAGCTTTCAGCAAAATGTCCATTCAGTTATATAATTATGGAGAAGGGTGGGTACTGGGTAGGTGTTAATAATTTTTATTTTTGGTTGAAAAATAAATGGAAAGAAAAAAATTTTTTTGTTTATTTCTTGGTATGTGTTTTTGATTGGTTGAAATTTGACTTTATGAACAGGTTAATGGGAAAGGTTGCATCAGATAAGTGCCATAAATGGGTATTCAAAGAACCAACAGACTGCGAACCCAATATCTCCAATTATTGGCAGAGTTCTTTTGATGCTGTATGCCATATACTCCTCCTTTTTCACTATATATTTTTTTAATTTCAATTGTTTACCCTCTTTTGAAGTTTGGGTTCAATGGCCAACAGCCGAGTGGTGTCCGTAGAACGTTGGATTCTTAGTTTTCTGGTAACCTATAAAAAAAGAAGTTTGGGTTCAATGATCAAGTATATGATGACAATTATACTGTGGCTTTTGTTATTTGGTTAGATGGTGTATATTTATGATTGATGGTAACCTTTCCCCTTTTGTTGTTATTTAATTGCAGCTTCCTCCTGAATGGACTGATCAATTTGAGTCAGGCATTCAGGTCAGCGTAGAAACAACTTATTTTTCACTGTTGTTAGTCGTATTCTGGTTTGATTTTTCCCCTTGTTTGTCTAGTCATTGAGACTTTGGTGATTCTTGATTTCTCTTGACTAGACTATTGCTGTGATTCAAGCTGGTCATGGTCTTCTCCAGTTGGGTTCCTGCAAGATTGTGAGTCTGATAACAAAATTTTCTAATTACTAGTTGTTTAGTTGACAATAAAGTAGCTTTTGAAAATTTAATTTACGGGTGTTTTACGGTTGATTTTCAAGATCAAAGTCAGGTCTTCGGTTAGTGAATGGTTATTGTAGCTGAAATTTATGATGATTTTGATCTCATAGAGATGCTGTGTGTATCTTCAGATACCTGAAGACCTCCATGTTGTGCTAAGAATGAGGCATACCTTTGAATCTCTTGGCTATCAATCTGGTTTCTATCTCTCTCAGTTGTTTTCGTCAAACAGAAACAGTTCCTCTTCGTCTACAATGCCTTCGAAGCAGTCTGCCATTCCAACCCGGCCTCCTCCTCCTCTCTTCAACTGGAACCAGAGGCAGCTTCCACCAGCGACTCCAATGCTTGCTTCACCTAATTTTCAGAACCCGGGTAGACTTGGATTTCCGCAGGCCAAAGATGAGACCCACATGTTTCTCCTGCCTCATTCATCTGAAACCCGAATGGAAGATATGATTGGTGAGCATGAAAATGACGTAAAATGGCCTAATGGGTTAACTTTCTTCAATGCTCTCGCTGGACGAACTGAAGATGCCAAGCTTTTATTTAACCCGGAGAGCTTAAGAAACAAACCAGACCAAAACCACCATCCACTTATTCTTGAAGGAAAAGATTCTAATCAAAATCCAGATGCTGGTGCAAACCCCAACGAGTTCTTGAGCTTGGACAGTCATCCAGAGAACATTAGGAAGATGGAAAACAAGTTTAAGAGGAGCTTTACATTACCTGCAAGAATGGCTACATCTTCATCTTCGACATCAATAGAGCATCGCCAACATCAACCTGTGGAGTATAGGAACAACGAGGCAGGGATGTACACCGATGTTATGCCAAACTTCTTGGAATGAAATTTAGAAGGTTTGTATTAGAGGGACAATAGGATGAGAATTTGTTTGTAGTCCAAGGTTGTGTTCCTTGGTTGCTGAAATTCCTATGTTTGTTTTAATGTCCTTTTACATCTGTCTCTTTAATCCATTAAACCGAACTTTCTAATCAGTTGTTGTAGTTTTTTCTAACATAAGATTTGCCCTTTAGGTTTCCTTTGAACATTCACCCTAAAATTTGAACTAGAATAATGTCTCTTTACTGTTGTTCAAAAGCTGCAAATGCTGCACTCACAAGCATCAGGATTTTCAATGAAATTCTAGGGGGAATGCGTTCATGGATCCAAGGCAAGTCAGCAAGATTCATTTGAAATTAAAGAAAATGTTGGGCAATGCAAATTTTCAATATACAATGTTAGCTTGGCCTATGGTTGCTTCGGTACCAAGCATGAGATTCTTGCAGAGAAAACATTGAAGATCTTAATGGTTTTGTCTAAACAAGAAGTATAATTGAGGAAAAAAAAAAAGAAAATCGTTATTATTTTTCTACATGTATCACTATGAAAATGAATGTTTTATGTCTTAAAAAGGAAAAAAAAAAAAAAACAAACCTAAATTTGTTTGATGCTAGGTCTTACAGCCACCTTAAATGTTTTAGTTTACAAGCAAGAAACTAAACCTGTATTTTCATATACTTGAAATCTAAATAATCCATTTCTTTTTACAAAAGAGATAGCAGCTTGATTGTTCAAAGGGCTTAAGGTGATCTCTACTTTCCAATTTCTAATAATTTTAAGCTTGTTAAGAGCCAAATTATGCTGGTGCAGATTGGCATATAGTGCTATTAAGTATGCTTTTATAAATGAAACATGACACTCTTGACACTCCCCAATCTTCCTTTGAACAAAATATCAGCCGTTGCAGGTCTGCAGCAGATTACAAATCCTGGATAATCCTAGAATCTTGCAATGAATTTCCACAACATTTTAATGATACCAAAATCATGGAGAAACCAGCAAGAATGCAGTATTATTCATATCTTTTCCCTGATATCATATCTTCAATGTTTTTCTTTTTCCACTTGGCAAGAAAAATTGTACCAAAATTCCAAACAAATGATGCTCATAGCACAAAACCAACATAAACAAGAAAAGTTTGGAAAAATATTAAAAAAAAGAGAATAATATGCAGTCATAAATTATCCAACACTCAAATTTCCTTGCACCACATCTTGTTTCCTGGAAGGTTCCATGGCATGACATTCTCTACCGGCCAACAAAAATAACTTGAAAAATCTCAGGCAAGGCCCCGATCTTCCCCTAGTGGTACTCTTTTCTTGATGATGATCACCTTGTTTCTTAGCTCTCAAGGCTTCTTTCACCACAACCCCATTGTTTTTTCTCTTGGAGACCTTACGTTTCAGAACAGGCATTGGTGTAATGTACTGCCATCTCTGAGAATCCCCATATAGCACCATTTTGCTTGGTTTATTATATGCGTGGATTTTGCTATGGTACAACAGTCTCCCTTCTGAATTGTCACTCGAGCTTGTTCTAGCACTGCTGCAACTTCTTCTGCTGTTAGTGCTGTTACTTCTTGAAGACATCAATGAATCCTTGCTGTTGATGCTGCTTGTTCTGCTTGTCCCCCGAGAACAATCAGCTGCAACCATTGTTGCAGGTTGGAAAGGAAAGGCATGTGGCAAAAGTCGGCCATTGAAGAAAAGATGATCAGCTGGTGAGGTTCTATATGGAGCCTGAGAAGGTGAATCCGGGGTAAAACACCCGAATTCGAAGTCGGAATCTTGGTCTTGATTTGGGGTGCTAGGGAAGGAGAATATCTCACCAGAGCTAGACCTTTTCCTGCGATTTTCCATCTCTCTTGGGCGAGAGTTTGGGGTGCATGAGTAAGTTTGTGTACATGCATATATATCAGGGAAGCAAGCTGATGATATTGAAAGTGTGATAGCTAGGACCAAAGATGAGAGAATCATGTGTTATGTCTACATGGGACAGCTCTAGGCCCCTTGTTGGGTGATTCTGATGAGTTTTTTTTTGGTGGTGTAAATCATGAAGTCATTCTTGCCAACTCAAGCACACATGGAGAGCTAGGCGTTGCAATAATATTGTTAATGTGGGATATTCCCAAATGTGTGTCTTAAATGATTCAAAGTAAGTTTTATTCATCTTTGATCAAAAGTTAAGTTATAGTTAAATGATCTGAATCATTTTGATTTAATGAATTGTATACAATTGTCTTCAAAATAATATAGTAAAGATTGAATCTATTTGTTTATACTTACTATATAATTCTTTTCATTTTTTGTACAAATTATTAGTTCTTCGATTCTTAAAAGATTCGAATCCAAATCTCATCTTACTCTTATCACTCGAGCTAATGTCATATTAGGATCAATCTTGCCGTGCTATAGAATTGGCAAAAATGAGGCACCTAAAGTTTGATTAAGATTGAATCAAACATGTTAAAAATTACAGCCAATTTGCTTTACTTATGATATCTAGTTTGATCAGATTCAATGGCATTCTCTTAGCCTTTCTACATTCACTTGCTTTTGTTTTTATGAGTTGACACAGCCTCCCAAAAATACTCTTCCATATAAACCCAAAAAGACTTTTTAGACCACAGAGAGCAGAGACATTGACTACTTAATTGCCAACAAAATTGCTAAAAAAATGCTAATAAATTCTTACTTGTTTGATTGTTTAGGCTCTCTCAAGACCATGGCTATGATGGGATCAACAAAGCAAACCTTTCTTTGTTTTTGTGGAGACAAAGGCTACGGAAGACTACTCAAAATTAAAAAAAAAATCTATCAGTTGATGATTGGTTCAAAAGATAAAAAGAATTTGTTTTTTTTTTTATTATTTAGATTTGAATTTATTGAAAAGTTATGATAAGATAATTTTTTAATAAATTAATTAATTCGACGTAAATGAATTTACTTAGATCAATTCCAAAAAAAAATATTAAACAAAACTCAAGAGTCTTTTACTGTTAATAAAAAAAATCTAAAATTTTTTATATTTTAATATTTTTCAAATAAAATTATAGCTTGGAGATAAAAAAATACAAAATTTAAAATTTAAATATCAATTTTAAAAAATAATTACATTGACTAATTCAGCTGTGCTCAAAATTTTTTATATTTTAATTTCATTAAATACTTTGCATCCCTCGTAGAAATGAGGACAAAGAACTCCTTGAGAAATTTCCTGCGTCTCCCATTTGGGTTTCTTTGGAGGAACTTTTGGGCCCATTTGAGTTCATCATGCCAAAGGACCACCAGCAGTCAGCCAAATTTTGGTCCACTTTCACTTGTCCCACAAGCAAGCAAGCCATTTCTTAATTCTTTACTTCATTGATGCTCTTAAGCTTAAGGCTGTGGAGATGGTAGGTCCATAGGAGTGGGTTTAGCTGACTCTTGACTCTTGTGCCAACTTTTGACCAGCAGCTGCTTCTTTCTTTATTTAATGGGCTTTTCTTTGGGCTAAATTTTAAAGTTTTGAGCTCAGATTAAAGCTTGATCATAATATAATGGGCTTCTTTTTTTAGGTAAAAAAGAAGCCCAATTTAATTACATATAAAAGAATAACTTGAACACGTCACTTATAAAATTAAATTTAAAAATTTTTATATTTATATCATATTTATTTTGTGTTAAATATATATATATATATAATATAAAAATTATTATATCATAATTTATATTGATACGTCAAATACAAATTTTTTTTTTTATTTTTGTTAAACTTATATATAATTTTTATTCAAATTTTAAACTCCATTATTTTTATATTTTTTCCAACATTTTCATATAGTATCATTACATTATATTTAAAATTGTCAAATTTACATTAAATAAAATGTTTGATAATTTTGATTGATATTTAAAGAAAACTAAAATCAAATAATTTATTTTATTATACAAAATAATAAAACTATTTAGTTTTTTTTGTTTTTAAATGAGGATTAAACTTAAATATTAATACATTTTGTAAATTAATTGGGATTTGTGAATTAAATTTTTTTATCTCAAAATTTTAGTTTTTTATTCACAAAGAAGTTTTTCTTGGAGGGAATCATTTTTATTTATTGGAGGGACCTTGTAGATTAAAGACATATCTAAATACAAGAATCGATGGCCCCATGACAATAAATAAGATATTTGTTTAATTGATACTTGGAAGGAATTATACATTTAAAACATTCAACACTGATTAAATTTATCATAATGGTTATAAATATTTGTGACAACCCATCTTTGTAATGTACAAAACTGTTATCCTTTAGTTGTTCAACATTTATAAAAGGTACATTGCAAGTTCATGCACCAAATTTGTAGCTCATTAATGCAAACTAATAATAATAATAATAAAATTCTTTGGGGATGCAAAATTGACTTCAACATTGACAGATTGACTCCAAGGTTTTGAGATAAGCAAGCAGATGAAGGGGAAAAAGTAAGTCTTGAACAAGGAGCCAATCTAAATAGAGTTAGAGCTTTGAGTGGGAACTCCACACTATCATTAGTGCCAAACTGACTTGGGTTAATCTTTTCTTAATGATGGTTTCATGATGAACAAAACAAACATAGAAAAAGAAGACATATTTTTGACTAAATGTTTTGCATATTCGATAAAATCTTAGACTAAAATAATATTCGTCCTATCATTTTTGTTTTTTACGTTTATTTTTTTCAATGTGGTAATAATCTATTGATTTAAGTCTACAATCTTATGTATTAATGAGTTGATTTACTTTTAAATTGATAAACCCCACTTTTAAATTCATTCAATAATTATATATCATATAAAAATTTCAAATATTTGGAATAAAGTTGACAAGCAAATATCATGACTCTACATATGTTGATTGTATTTTTGATGTTTTAATTAGAGAAGATTGGTGTAATGTTGTTGGAGGTTGTATGATCTAAATCTATAGTAAAAAATCACAATCAGAGGGCATCGGAGTTGTTTCTTAAGGGCATACTCCAAAGCTCAAGTAGTGAAGTATATGAGGAAGAATGTGGACAAAGATAAGGTGTGTGAAGGGAGTTACAATGAACGAAAAGTGCTTAGGTATGAAGTGTTTGTATTGTCTTACATATTTGTGCTTCCTCATTACCTTATATATATGAGACAATAAATGGTGACTTTACTAGAATTGTTGATAATTGATGAGAAATATACGTGAAGCTCGATGAGTGTTCACGTAGGTAGCTATGAGTCACATTTAATAATTTCAAGTAGGTATAGGTTACTTTTAATGATCTTGGTCAAGTTAGAGATCAAATGTTTAGTTTTGATATGATATCTTGATGGGATGTTACTAGGGATGTTGGACGAGTTCTTCCCTTAGTGAGGGATGAGCTGTTCCTTTGGATACTAATGACTTGGCAATTTAAAAGTGCTCTATCTTAGTTAAGGGAGCTACAATGAATGAAAAGTGCTTAGGTATGAAGTGTTTGTATTGTCTTACGTATTTGTGCTTCCTCATTACCTTATATATCTAAGACAATAAGTGGTGACTTTACTAGAATTGTTGATAATTGATGAGAAATATACGTAAAGCTCAATGAGTGTTCACGTAGGTAGCTATAAGTCACATTTAATAATCTCAAGTAGGTACAAGTTACTTTTAATGATCTCAGTCAAGTTAGAGATCAAATGTTTAGTTTTGATATGATATCTTGATGGGATGTTACTAGGGATGTTGGACGAGTTCTTCCCTTAGTAAAGGATAAGCTGTTCCTTTGGATACTAATGACATGGCAATTTAAAAGTGCTCTAACTTAGTGAAGAGAGCTACAATGAACGAAAAGTGCTTAGGTATGAAGTGTTTGTATTGTCTTACGTATTTGTGCTTCCTCATTACCTTATATATATATATGAGACAATAAGTGGTGACTTTACTAGAATTGTTGATAATTGATGAGAAATATACGTGAAGCTTGATGAGTGTTCACGTAGGTAACTATGAGTCACATTTAATAATCTCAAGTAGGTACAGGTTACTTTTAATGATCTTAGTCAAGTTAGAGATCAAATGTTTTGTTTTGATATGATATCTGGATGGGATGTTACTAGGGATGTTGGACGAGTTCTTCCCTTAGTAAATGATGAGCTGTTTCTTTGGATACTAATGACATGGCAATTTAAAAGTGCTCTATCTTAGTGAAGGGAGCTATAATGAACGAAAAGTGCTTAGGTATGAAGTGTTTGTATTGTCTTATGTATTTGTGCTTCCCATTACCTTATATATATGAGACAATAAGTGGTGACTTTATTAGAATTGTTGATAATTGATGAGAAATATACGTGAAGCTTGATAAGTGTTCACGTAGGTAGCTATAAGTCACATTTAATAATCTCAAGTAGGTACAAGTTACTTTTAATGATCTCAGTCAAGTTAGAGATCAAATGTTTAGTTTTGATATGATATCTTGATAGGATGTTACCAAGGATATTGGACGAGTTCTTCCCTTAGTGAGGGATGAGCTGTTCCTTTGGATACTAATGACGTGGCAATTTAAGAGTGCTCTATCTAGATGACCCAAGAGATTAAGCGTATTGATCAAAAGTTGACCGAGTAAATAGGCATGACAAGATGAAAATATTTTCATATTATTTTAGTTGATTTTAATTTTAGCAAGTAGTTACTTATCATGCTCAAATTACTTTGGTAAAAAAAAAAAATCTATATTGTATCATCTTAAAGCTATGAGGTGCGAAGTGACTCAAAGTGTAATGATATTGGGTGTGTTAGATTTTTTAGATTACCCTTTTTAATGGGGATTTTATGCTTGTCTTTTTCTTGAGAGTTTTGCTTGTATGGTCTGCTCTATGATCTTGAACACAAACATAAGGAATTATTCATGTTCTATGATTTTTTTGAATCAACCCCTTTACATAACTTCGTCCCAAAACATTGGCTAAATCATGTATCCTATGCTAGATTCCTTTATTTATAGCTTATTCTTTTTTTTTTTTCCACAAAGGATACAAGTTACATAGTTAGATGATGTTTGAAAAGAATATAACCTCTATAGGGGGCGTTTAGTTCGCGAAATTATGGATTATATGAGAAAGTGTGATCTTCGAAAAAATACGATACTTAGGTTTTCTTTCATTTTTAGGGCATCCTGCTTTTAGATTCACTTGTTTGGTTATAAGGGAATCTACATATATTAAATCCTGAATAATTATATTAATCTCCTTGGCATATATGATGGTAATTTAAATAATCTAATTTTTAATTGAAGAAAATTATTCAAGACATTTTTTACAAGAAAATGTGTTGAATAATCTTTACAAAAAATTGAATGGGTTATTTAAGGTGTTTATGACCAAAAAACGCCTTGAATAATCTCTTTCAATTAAAATGAGGGGATTATTAAAAGCATTTTTATCCAAAAAGGCCTTTAATAATCCCCTTCCATTTTATTTTGAAAAACGCCTTAAATAATCCCTAAAAATTTTTATGAGAGGATTATTAAAGGCGTTTTCTAAGCAAAAATACATTAAATAATCTCCAATAAAAAAATTAGAAAGGATTATTCAAGGCATTTTTGGTCAAAAACGCATTGAATAATCTTCCAATAAAAACTGAAGGGAATTATTAAAGATATTTTTAGTCAAAAATACCTTGAATAATCTCATTTAATTTTTTTGTAAAGGATTATTTAAGGCATTTTCTGAGAAAAAACACATTAAATAATCTCTAATACAAAATTGAAAGGGATTATTGAAGGCATTTTTGGTTAAAAATGCATTGAATAATCATCTCATAAAAAATTGAAAATGATTATTAAAGGTATTTTTAGCCAAAAATATTTTCAATAACCCCATTAAATTTTATGAGGGAATTATTCAATGCATTTTATGGGCAAAAATGCATTGAATAATCTCTAATAAAATTTTTTTTTGGGATTATTCATGACGTTTTTGTCCAAAAATCCCTTAAATAATCACCTCATAAAAATTGAAGTGAATTATTGAAGTCATTTTTGACCAAAAATATTTTGAATAACTTTTATTAATTATTTTTTTTAAGGATTATTTAAGGCATGTCTAGGCAGAAACACATCAAATAATTCCTAAAAAATTGGTAAGAAATTATTGAAAACGTTTTTGGCCAAAAACGCCTTAAATAATCCTTTACAAAAAAATTTAATGGAAGTTATTCAAGGTATTTCTTACCAAAAATACATTCAATAATCTCCTCATAAAAATTTTTGAAGATTATTTAAGGCGTTTTTGGTTAGAAACATCTTGAATAACCTCATTCAATTTTTTGTAAGAAATTATTGAAGGCTTTTTTTATGCCAAACGCCATATATAAACCAAAATTTTTACCAGCATAAACTTACAACTAACTTGCATTCATTTTTAGACATATTTTTCAAAATGGTAATGGCTATTTCATAATTTTTTAGTCTGGTCAAATTTGAAAATAACGCTACTTTTTCTTCGAAATCCTAGAATATCATATGGAGAGGTGGGTTTTTGATTTCGGACTTTGGGTACTATTAGAAATATGTCAGATTTTTTCGAAATTAGATTACCTTAAATCAAACATTGAAATCAAATACCTAACAATAAGATTCCAAAAAAATATGTGTGGATTCCCCTAAACCAAATGCCCCCTGTAATGTTAAATTATTGTAAAAAATGTATAAAATTATTATTAATAGATTTTGTTAGGGGTATTTTTAAATCCAAATGGCAAATCGATTTTGTTTTTCATTAAAGACTATCATCAATAGATAGCTATGGTTAATTTTGACTTTTGAACCAACTTGATATGTAAGATCAATGTAACATGTATAGTGCTATGTCAGTTTAACTACATTACTAGTTTACCCCACAGACGCATTATTTTTCACTTATAAATAGAATCATCCAAAAACTATCAATCTAATTTAACTTTTTCTTACATTCCTATTTTTCTCTCCTTCCAACTTTTCTCATTCTGACTTGAACATTAGAGACAAATACAGAGAACCCTTCCTGCCTTTGTTCTAACTGTTCTCTTTGTTAGAAATAGTAACTCAAATCTCATAAGAAATTTATTTAGGATTGGTTAGATATTACTTGATGGACAATAATACTTGCAGAAGAAGAATTTTAAGAGGAAATAAATTCTTAATAGGTAAGTTTGACTTGCAGAAGAAGAAATCTATGAGGAGATAGATTCTTAATAGGCAAGTTTGTATGCTTATAAATAAATAAAGTCTCATAGGATTAGGGATGAGAAAAAGATGTAAGAGAGTTATAAGATTTTATGGGATAAACACCTTATAAGATTACTGAAGATTTATACTTTATGAGTGTGTACATTTATATGTTTGTGAGTAAACTAAAACAGATTGAGAGGATCTACATAGGTATGTTGAAAGGATGCACATGAATATGTATTTATTTGGATTGAGAATACTCCATAGAATTAAAAAAAAAATTGAGAAGATCTATGAATATTAATAGTGAATGATTATTTTGATGTATATTTGTAATTTTTTACAATTAGTAGATCTTATTTTTTATCCTTAGACGTAAGTTAGTTGGATCGAACTACATTAAATTGTTATCTTTTGTATGATTGATTGGTTATTTGATTTCGTTTCTACTGATATTTAATTAAATTGAAGCTTTTAATCTAACAAGTGATATTAAAGCTATTGTGATCTCTAACACTTTTTTTTTATAATTTCAAGATTTTAACCCTCCACTTGATGCTTGATACTAACAGATTTATATTCACAAATTGTAATTACATACTATAAATAAAACGTTTAGTTGGATGTAATTGATGAATTCAAAAATTGAAAAATAGCAACAAATGTTAGATTTAAGGGATTAAGAGAATTTAATTGTTTGATTTTAAATTCGATAAAAAGTAATATAAAAATAATTTTTTATAATTTTATTAAATTTAACATAAATAAATTCGTTAAAGCTGGTCAAAGAAGAAATATGCAAAAATGAAAAACCCCTTAATGCTAAAAAACAAAAGGGTTGAAGAATGGTGGTGATATTTGATAATGGAGTTGATGGGTGTCATTTTTTCCAACCATTTTCCATTTTCAGCCCCTTAATCACGGTTGTCAATTCATAAAAATAGAAGATGGATGCTATGTCGACAAAACAGTGAAATTCAACCAATCACGTTTTATCATTATCCAATCAAATTGATATTTTTCTTTGCCCTTGTATTCCAACCAATTGACTTTTATCCCTTTCTTTAACTTTCAAACTTAAATTTAATAATTTAATATATTTTATGTTTTCATGATATAAATTTTGATGTATAATTTTTATAAAATAGAATATAAAAATAAAAATTTTAATATTTTATATAATATAAATATACAAATAATCGAAAAGTAATTTGTACATTTATTTATTTTTTTTAGTCTTTATGGGAGTTTACAGGAACCAAAAGTAAAGACCAAAACATGGAAAAGAAGAAAAAAAGTTGAGAAAAGACAAAGGCGAGTGTGAAGAACGCGTCATGGAGTTAAAGCAAAGAACGCGCCGTGTCAACAGTTGATCCTAGTGCAACAAACACCTGTCTCCCTCTTCTTGTTCTTACACTTCTCTCTCTTAGCTTCCTCATCCTTAACTTGTTTCTGTCTGTCGGTCAGGCCTTTCTTTTTTTTTTTTTCCTTCTCTTGGCCACTGTGTCATCACACCTTAGCCCTCTCAACCAAAAAAAATACTATATATATACTAGCTCTTTCGCTTTAAGGAAGCTATGATTGGCAGAGAAATCCTCCTTAAGATGAAGGTATGCTCTTTACTTTTTTGGGTTTTGTTTGTGTTGATCAACTTATTTCTTTCTTATTTGAATACCCTTTGTGTGCTCAGGTTATCCCAATTTAACATTGGTGGGATTGCTTTTATCTCCAAATGACTATTGATGTTCTTTTTTTGTTATGGTTAGACTTTGCATGATCTGTTGTATCTTTTTTGGTACATATGAAAGGATAACAATCATCAAGCAAATATTTGGGTTTTGATTTGATCATTTTGCTGTGTTCTGAAATGATGGGCAATGACATGATTTGTAACGACTATGGGGAGGAATCTATGTAACCTGTGGTTGTTCTTCTTTGGTAATGGAATGTAATAATGTTTAAATTTGAATAACATGAAAAACAGATGATCTTTTATGGTCTTTAGCTTTGTTTTTAATTTTTTTTTTTTTTTTTTGAAGAAACCATTTGCAAGATCATGAGGTAATTGATTTTGGGTGATGGGGTTGAATGGAATTTTCTTTTCATGAAAATTATAGGAATAGTTTCTAAGAACTAGTTTATGGTATTTTAATGTGGTAAATTTGGAAGAACTGGAGGTTTTAGACCACTGATTCTCAGTGATGATTGCGCATGACCAAACCTTGTGCCTGAGTTTTTGCCTTATGCACGTGCCAATACCGCAGAACTGGCTTGGCTTGTTAGATAAACAAAGGCTAATTTTATGATGTTAATTTACTGTTTACTTAGCTGCTTATATTGATTTACCGCAGGAAAAAGTACAAGAAAAAGTTGGCTTAGGTTCCACAGCTGAATCTGGAAAAGGGAAAAGTAAGATGTCAAAGAACATAACACATGGTTATCATTTAGTGAAGGGGAAAGCACATCATCCCATGGAAGACTATGTTGTTGCAGAATTTAAGCAAGTTGGTAACAGCGAGCTTGGTTTATTTGCTATATTTGACGGTCATCTGAGCCATATTATTCCTGATTATTTGAAGTCACATTTGTTTGATAATATCTTGAATGAGGTAATGTTTAATGGCTGCATCTTGTCCTATATTTTTCTGCTGCATCAATGTGTCTGCTCTCGAAACTTATAACAAGTCATAGTAAATTGGTGTTTCATAATCATTATCATTTTTTCTGGCAAGTATGTGCCTTAGATTCCATTTTCTGTCAAGCAGCCTGACTTTTGGACAGAACCAGAGACTGCAATTAGAAAAGCATATCATATAACAGATACAAATATATTGGAAAAAGCAGTTGATTTGGGCCAAGGGGGTTCAACGGCAGTCACAGCGATATTGATCAACTGCCAGAAGCTAGTAATAGCAAATGTTGGTGATTCTCGGGCTGTTATCTGCAAGAATGGTGAGGCTGTACAGTTATCAGTTGATCATGAGCCCTCCACAGAAAAGGAGAGAATTGAAAATAGAGGTGGTTTTGTGTCAAACTTTCCAGGTAATGGGTGCCGATCTTTGATCAAGATTAATGAACCTTTTTTGGTCGTTCTACTCAAGGTTATGCGCTCATTTATCCTGATATAAAAAGCTGTAAGTTCTGTTGTTATTTCAGGGGATGTTGCTCGTGTTGATGGGCAGTTGGCAGTGGCAAGGGCATTTGGTGACAAGAGTTTAAAGAAACATCTTAGTTCAGAGCCGGATGTGACCGTAGAAATGATTGATGATGATACAGAGTTAATAATATTGGCAAGTGATGGTTTATGGAAGGTTGGTCCTATCTAAATGTGTCATAATCCTAAGACAATTGACTTTTGTTGAAACTGCAAGTTGCACCCAAGATTGAACTGTCTGTTCCTTCAAACTGATTCCAGGTAATGACAAACAAAGAAGCTGTCGATGCTATCAGGAACATTAAGGATGCTCAGTCTGCAGCAAAGCACCTAACTGAGGAGGCTGTTAAGAGGAACAGCACAGATGACATCTCCTGCATTGTTGTAAGATTTTAGTGATCTTAAGCGTGGGAACTCTCCTGCTTTCATATGATAACAAACTCCTTTCAAATGATGTGCATGCACCTTTGTTATGCTAATAGAATGTTATGCATATTTTGTGTCATATTAGAAGCTTTCTATACATAAGCAAAATGTACCGAAGCTGCCTAATGGACTAGATGAGATTCAGATGTAAACTCCTTATTTTTCTGCTCAATATACCTAGCTAGTTGCTTCTGTCATTGCATCAACGTTCATTTTAAGTCAATTGGAGTTGGGCCAAGTTTTATGGAAGTTGAGACCTAAGATTGGTTCTTGTTCATTTAGTATAGACTTTTGTCACTTTTACTCCGTCAAATACAACAACCAGTTCACTTTAGATTCAATTTTAGAGCGTTGAATTTTTTAACTTGATTCGGATTGAATTTAAGATGGATCAAAGCTACCAAATGGTCCATAACCACTGCGTATAAAGACCACATTTTCAGCTAACACTGTTCCTGATTGAAATGAGGAAAAATTAGAGGAAATAGTTAGTTATTCTATAATTGCTTATTTCAGGTAGAACAAATAGCCAGAATAACCTATGTATGCAATGCCAAATGATTTTCTGTAACAAATCAAAGTCAATTGGTCAGGACTCCTTCCAACCTTATAGAAACTTGACAGTGTCTGCTTTACAGGTATACCCTCCCGACTAAGATTTCAATGAGTAAACAATCAATGAAGGTTCATCGTTGAACAGCCTCATTTCCAATACTATTCAACTATGAAACAACTTCGTCAATTAATGGTCTCTGCCTTGGATCCTGGTCTAAGCATTTGCAGGCAATTTCAAGCATTTCTAACAGCTACTTTTCGCGATCCTTGTCCCATATTGATGAATCTATAATCTCTGATCCCTTTTCTCAGATTTCATCTGAAACACCCAAGACACCAAATCCCTGCAATATTTTCCTTTGCATACTTCCACGGGCCTTCTACTGGTAAGAAGCTGAAGAAGAACGACACCAAAACTGTAAACATCACCTCTGCAGGTTGCAGTTTGTGTCTGGCTGTACTCTGGAGGAATATAACCCAATGTTCCAACTAAGTCTGTTGTGACATGGGTATCATATGGGCGGAGTAGCCTTGAGAGACCAAAATCTGCCAAATGAGCTTCAAAATTTTCATCCAAAAGAATGTTACTAGATTTTACATCTCTATGAACTATGTTTGGTTCACAAACCTTGTCCAAGTAAGCCAACCCGCGAGCTGCTCCTTGAGCTATCTTGAGTCTCACATCCCATTTGAGAATTGAAGACCATCAACACTCTCATGCAGCCAATAATCCAAGCTTCCATTCTCCATATAGGAGTAAATTAATAATCTACCATTGCCATGCTTACAATAACCTTGAAGGGAAACAAGGTTCTTGTGCTGAGCTCTTGAAAGGGCTTCAACTTAAGCTCGAAATTCGCGTTCCATCTGAGCACAATCACTAGAAAGTCTCTTGACCACAGCTTTTGTACCATCTGGAAGGTAGGCCTTGTAAACCAGTCCAAAGCCACCACAACCAATTATATTTGCTTGACTAAAATTGTTTGTAGATTTTAACAAGTCTGTAGCTGTGAACTCCTTGCAGTTTGAACTTTGGTAAAGAACCAACTTTGATGAGCCAAGAGCTTCAGATAACCTGTGTGACCTGCTGAGTTCCTTGTCCAAATCATCAATTGGTTCCTCCATATCCCTCCTTGACATTCTTAGTAGAACAATAGCAAGAAGCAACAATATCCCAACTCCCATACTGGTTGTTATTCCAAGAATGCTGCTTCGACCAAATTTTTTGTTTGAGCCAGATGGAATAGCTGGCTTCAGCATATTGTCAATATCATGACAAGGAGAGACTATTTTCCCACAAAGTCCAGGGTTCCCCTCAAAGCTTGAGCTAGGAAAGCTATAAAACTGTCCACCAGTTGGAATCACACCCTACAAGTGATTGTATGCCACGCTAAATTTCAACAAAAATGTGAGCTTGGCAAATGACTGGGGAATTGACCCGAGCAAGTCATTGTATGACAAATCTAAAACTTCCAAGTTCTCCATATTGGAAGTGGAAATAGGGATGATCCCAGAAATATTATTCCGGCTCAAATCCAAGACATGGAGCTGCTTTAATAGCCCAATTTCAGGCAAAATTGTCCCATTTAATCTATCATTGCTCAAGTATAACGATGGGGGAAAACTTGAAAGCTGGTTGTATTGAAGTCCACTAGCACTCTGATTTCGCTTTACATACAATGGGATCCCAGCGAAACATGCAACAGTGGCTAAGCTGGAATTTGAAGAAATGAGGCTCTTTAGCTCTGTCAATCTCTTTGGGATTTCTCCAGTGAGAGAGTTATTTGAGATGTCCAAGTAAAACAAATTCTCCATCTGACCAATCCAAGTTGGGATACTGCCATTTAAGTGATTCCATGACAAATCTAAAACTTTGAGCTTCTTGCAATCTGACAACCAATCTGGTATTTGGCCTTTCAGAGTACAATTTCCAGGTGCTAAAACCGTTAAGCTCTCAAACCCACTTACATTTCTGGGAATTTCCTCTCTATTTAAATTCTTTGTGAGGATAAGAGTGGTAAAATTTTTGCATTGCTGAAGCACAGATAGAGCCCCGGATAAATCAGTAAAACTATTATTCGACAGCGAGAGAAACACGAGTGATCCCTGATTGGCAAAACTCTCAGGGATTCGGCCACTGAATTCATTCTTTGCCAGGCTCAAAACATGCAGTTCTTTACAATCAGGCAGGGAAGTGGGAAGGGAACCGGCAAAATGATTGGTAGCAAGATCAAGTGAAAAAAGATTAGGCATTCCAGTGAAATTGAGATCATGAGGACCACTTAACGAATTGTTTCTAAGATCAAGTACTTGAAGCTTTAAGCAGAGTGCCAGGGATGAAGGCAATGGACCAGAAAACAAATTTGAGTGTCCACATAGCAGCTCTAACTGTGCCAGGTTCCCAAAGACATAGGAAGTCTACCTGAAAAGTGGTTTCCAGCATTAATCAAGGATTTAACGCTAGAGAGCTTACTCAATTTCTTGCTTAATTGTCCTAAGAAATTGTTCCCAGAGATAGAGAGTCGCTCCAATGATGACATTGAGTACAAAGAATCTGGAAGATAGCCTGAAAGGGAATTATAGTCCAAATGCAACTGTTGTAGAGATATACTGCAATTGTCTAGGCCTTCAAGACTCCCCACTAAGCGGTTCATTGATAAATCAAGAACCTGAATCCGTTTGAAGTAACTGCAGATTTGAGAACTGACTTGGCCGGTAAATGAATTGTTGCTCAAGTTGAACACAGCAACATCTGGAAACCTTCCAAGCTCTAACAGGTCCCCATTGAATGAACTGCTTGAAAAATTCAGCCATTGAATTGAAATCAAACCAGAAACCGATTTAGAAACTGGTCCTGACAGCTTGTTATAGCTCAAATCAAGAAAGTCAAGCTGCTTCAAGTTTGAGAGCTCTGAAGGCAATAAATCTATAAGGTGATTGCAAGAAAGATCAAGCCTTTTCAGCTGATCTAATCTGGCCAAAGAGCTTGAAATTTTCCCTTTGAGACCCCTTTTAGGCAGAATCAAGCTGGTTACTCTACTTGAAGCTAAGACATTACTCTTATTTCCACAAACAACACCATCCCATTGGCAGCAAACAGATTCATTATACCATGCAGTGATGATGGACCCCCCCTGCGAGGTTTCCAGCAAATTCTTTTAGTGCCAACAAATCATTTGGATCACAGGATTGGCCTGAGGTTTGTAGGCTCAGTGCAAAACAAAAAAAGCAAGCCAAGAGCACGCAATTGAGGAAAGTCATTGGAATAAACCCCAGCACCACCATTTCTGAAAAAACAAAGGAAAAATCCCAAGACAAATTCAATCAATATGACATAATTGACAATGTTCACTTCTTTTCATATGCAAAGAAAAAGAAAGATAACCCAGATAGAGACTTACATGCCCACATTCCAAAAGCAATATCCAACAAAAACTCAACTTGGCAACTTGGAAATCAAGCAACCAAGGATAAATATATTGATATCAACAACCCCCACCTGAAAAAAAAAAATCAAATCCCAAGACCATAAATCAAGAAATTCAGAACTTAAGTCCGCACATGAGAAAGTGTTTTAGTAAAACACTACTGCCTGTAGAAAGACATAGAAAACTCCTAAATGAAGCAACTTTACTCACAAGTCACATCCCAAAACACACCCTTTCAAAAACCAGCAACAAACAACTTGCAAACAAAGCGACAAACACTTAACAGAAGTCCAAATTGTTGAACAAAAACGACCTTTTTAAAGGAAAATGAAAAAGACGCACTGCTGAGAATCACCTGCCAAGTAAATCAGTCACTTTTATAGTAGCCAAGATTGAATCTCTTAATTGAAAAAAAAAAGTCAGATCCCAATAATCAAACAGCAATAAAAGAAAAAGAAGAACTTTTATAAGCCAAGAACCTCCTACCAACCATCTATGACTGTGTAGCTTGACTTGTTGGTGAGTAATAGTTTCCAAAGAACCCAACATAAAAAAGAGAAAAAAAAAAAGGAACGAAAAGCAAAGGAAAGTTCCTATCTTTGGTGCTTGTTTAGAAAGAGAATTTGTATTTTATTATAAAAACAAGAAGCAAGGTACATTGGACTTGGGAGAGTGATTTGAAATGTAAAGACATCGAGCTGACTTTTGGCACCACAACATGATTTTTTATTTTATTTTTTTCTGTTTGTCTTAGAAATGTAATAATACTGAGGTTGGACGTGTTTCTATGTGTGCGGTCTATCTAGGACTTGACATAGATTCTACTCTTACTTTTCTTTCAAATGCGTGGACATCACTGCCACTTACTACTATTTATTTATCATGGTTTTTATCGTAACAAATGTTGATAATAAATGATTCCATTAATAATATGAAGTAATTATGTAATAAAATAATTTATCTTATTATTTTTTATTAAATTATGATGTTCGAATTTTTTTTTAATTTGATTTCAATATACTCATATAAATCAAGAAAGGAAAAGCTAATATAAAAGAGCAAGGATTAGCGTTGATAAAAGTAACCTAAGTTTGAATTTTTTGTTCAATTAGTCCAAATCTAAATTTAATACAAAAATTAGTGTTTTGAAATTTTTTAATTTAAATTTGAATCAATCAAATTCCAAATAATTTAAATGTTATATTTGAATTATTCAAATTCGATATTATTTCAAACTTAAAAATGATTTAATTTTTTTAATTTAATGATCCAACTCAAATCTAATTTGATTCATCTAATTATCACGTCTAAATTTAAAATAAATAGATATATTAAATTATTGTTATTTTATTTATTTATCTTTCTAAAAAATATAAAAATATGTTTTATTCAATTATTCAACTCAAGTCTAATCCGTTTCTTTCTAATTATCATTTTTAAATTTAAAACGAATAGATATGTTCAATTGTTATTTTATTTATTTATCTTCCTTAAAAATATAAATAAATATATATATTCACATAGATGTTGTAGATAAAATATAAAAATAATAATAAAAATTACTAAAAATTATAGTTTATCAACCATTTATTATTTTTAATTGCTATAATCTTTTTATAATTACAAAAATTCTCAATATAAGATTTTGTTTAAAGTAAAATATGTAATATATAAAGAATTCAATTTTGTTTTTAAAAAATTACTCAATTTTTATTTTTCCTTTAAAATCCAATAATTCTCAAAATTAATTATTCATTAATTTCTTTTAAAAAACAATCACAAAATAAATAAGTGAACATAAAATAGGAGCGCATTAAGCACGTGCCAGAGTAAGAGTGTGGTAATAAAGTGATGCAAGCAAGACACTGAAAGAGGAGAAAAGTGTTGACCGGATATAGCCGGTGGAAAAGAGCGGCGGAAGGCGTACGTCACGGGGAGGAAGTAGACGGGGCAGATGCTGTGATCCAAGCAATGACTTCTAAATTGACAGATTAAAAAAAAATTAAAAATGCCTCAAAAATTACGTATATATATTTATTTATATTAAATACATATAAATATAAAATTATTATGTTATATATTATATGGATAGTTAATTATGAAATATATATTTTTAAATTTATATATAATTTTTATTAATTTTAAATCATATTAAATTTATATTTTTATATTATTTTTATCTATCCTCATATCATATTAAAAATTACAATTACAAGATATAATTAAAAATAAAAAAAAAGGCTACCTTGACATGAGAGGAATCTAGAGACCACATTTTTTTGATTGTGAATATGCAAAATTAGTATGGAGAAAGGTATTACAATTATGCAAGATTGATAGTGTAATCGGATAGTGGATTGATGAATTGAAATGGGCAATAACAAAGATAAAAAGTAAGACATTGATATTAGTAGTATTGTACATTACTTAGAATACTCATATATACTATATATGGAGAGAAAAAAATCACAGATTATTCAAAAATAAAGAAAGAACAGAAGAACAAGTATATGAGCTGATTAAAAAAGCTGTTAGAACTCGATTACATTATTACATTCGATTATTGTTGACCCAATCAATAAGATTTTGTATGATGCATGAAATATAGATAAAACTATATTGCATAATAGTTAGAATGTGATTTGATTGTATATATGGAGTGTGTGTACTGTAACAATTTTATTACTTCTTTTGGATAAATAAAATACAATTTATCAAAAAAAAAAAAAAGAAAATTTGAAAAGGAAAATACTTAACATTTCTTTTTTTTTTTTTTTTTTTGTCTCAACCAATCCTACGTCTTTCTCATGTGAAACTCACCAAACCCAACTTTTTTTTTGTCTTTTTAAAATTTTAATTAATTTCTTTTAACAATTATTAATTTGTTGAAATTTTTTTTTTGATTCTCCAAATGCATATGCTTGCAATAGATTACTCCAAGCGCATTTGTTTTTGTTAGGAAAAGGATTTTGAAATATATATTTTAGAAATTATTGTCCAAAATATGTTTCAAAAGCAATTATGTTTATTCATGAGATTGCCTAAAACATTGGAATTGCAGCAAAGAGTTCACATATATTATTCAAAAATCACTGTAAAAATGGATAATAAAATCTACAATATCTTTATTAAAAATTGTGTTAAACATTGATAAAATCTTGGATTCCTAATTTCAATGAACAAAAATCAATCTCAAGTAAAAAAATCTAAAATATCTAATAAATTGACTCAATCATCAAGCATAAAGATAAAGATTGAAAGGTCGAAATTTGTTCATTGTCTTGCCCTGAAAATTTTGGCTTTTCATGTGACAAATTGTGATCCAGACAACATTTGACCTAACTAGGTACCTGGCTAGCAAAGAAATGTTTGTATTTCCTGCTCAACAAAGTTAATAAAAAGATAAAATAAATGTCAAAAAAAAAAAAACCCACCAACAGTAACTATAAATATATGCCAAAGATAATTAAATTGAGTAATTAAAAAAGAGATTGCAAGGAACAGAATTCCGAGGGTGAAAATATCACTAGGAAACTTGTTACACCAAGTCAAAAATCTACTCTTAGAACTCACGATTTAGTTTAGATGATTTTTGTAATCATGCTTAAAAAGTGATATTGAATATGTTTAAATTTTAAATCATAATATTTATAATCTATTTTTTATATTTAAAATAAGATCTTTTTTTATATAAAATAAAAAAACTAATATTCAATACGAAAGAGTCAAGAATCATTAAGATAAGTATATTGAGCTAGTTTCATTAAGGTATCGAATTTTCTAAATTAGCTCAATTTTTTAGATCATTTTTTATAATAATGTGTATTGAATTTGATACATACATGCAATTCAAAATTTGGGTTTTGATACACTATAAGATCACTCCTAATGTACTATTAAATGAGCTTAACACAATGTAACTTTTTTTTTTCTTTTTATAAGTGAATTAGTCTCTTTTAATTTAATTTAATTTTTTAAAAATAAGTCTCTATTTCTCCCTTTAACCCATTTTAAGATGGATTTGATAGGATATAAAAGTGGGAACATATGGTTTTGGTTAAGGTATCAAGCAAAATCTAATACGATTGATGGGCTAAGGTCAAAATATTGTTACAACTTTTTAACATAAAAGAAAGAATGGTAAATATGGTAAAAGGGAGATACACCATAATGCTACTTTGGCAGCAATTTCTTGCCTTTCAAAAATGACTCATAATTAAGCTTCTTAGATAAGCATGAAAGAAAACTAAGAAAAAAATTTTCGTTTCTTTTCATCCCTCATTGATGGCATTACCCACAACAAGCACAGCAATGACAGCCATTTGATGGATTTTTATTTTTTTTTCTGCTTTTTAGGTCATTGACGTAAGATTTTTTCTTTTTGTTTTAAGGGTGTTGATTGTTGGAAAACATAGTCCACTTGTACCATTTATATTTGTTTTTCATGATCATGTAGGTTAAAAATTCAAAGAGATATATAACATTCAATTTTGGCTACTATTACAAGAGCTTACAAAGCAGCCACGGAGATGATTAAAATTAGGGTCCATTTGGATGATAGTAAAATTTGTTTAAGTAAAATTGAAAAAAGTAATAAAAGTTATTTTAGTGGCGATTGAAAAAAAAATTTTATAAAAAAATTTATACTAAATGGATTTCATTAGAGTTGATATTTAAATTTAATTGGTAGTGTGATGAGTTCAACTGCATTGCACTGAAGATGCCTCACTTAGTCAATACAGTCGAATGGGGTAGTGAAAATAAACTTGTTGATATATTTCTAGTTAGGGATGATAACGATTTAAATTAAATTAGATTCGATTTATTTTTTTTAGATAATATGTAGTATTATGAATTTTTAAAATTCGATTCAAATTTGAATTGATTTTTTTATATTATTTGATTTAAGCTTAATTTTATCAGTTTGGTTTGGTTTATTAATTTTTAAATTTTTAAATTTATTATTTTTTACATATTATTTTAATATAAATTTTAATATATTTAAATAGATTTATATTTAAAATAATTATTTTTGTTTATAAAAATTTAAAAAAATATATAAAAACTAATAAAAATATTTAATTTCATTAGTTCGATTTTTTTTATTTTTTATTTAATAATCTAAAACTAGTTTTTTTTTTAACTCGTACAATGTATGGCATTTTTTATTAAATTTTTCATAATTTTAAATTTATTTTTAATTATTGATTTAATATATAATCATATATTTAAAAATGCTAAGTTACAATCAAATGATAATTTATATATAATATATTATAAATGATATTATTTATATAAAAGAAGCTTAAACTTTTGTAAATTTTCAAGAGAGAGTAGATGATCTCCATGAGATATAAGTTGGCTTGAGTACGAGGAAAGAAAGAAGTCACCATTAGGATTTTCCCATGATCCATCGTGATCCTGGAAGAAGTTATCTGAATTAGGTGACTGATCATAAGTGGGTGCATCATGTGGATCATTTAGTCCCCATAATGGATTTCCATTTGCTTCAGCACCTTGTTTAAGAAGATTAAGTATGTAAAGGTCGTAATAATGGAACTCCCCAACTCTAGTAACTATGCCATTTTTGGCAGGCTTGTGGCAAGAGGGATAACAAAGCTCGCCATTTGGTCCCAGACCCATTGAGATTCCCTGAAAAACCAGAATATAAAAGCCATTAGCATCAATACACCAAAAAAGGGTCTAAGACATTGGCTTATTTGATTAAGTTATTTGAAGGCAAAACTTCTTACCATAATTGTAGAACCAATGAAAGGTGAGAATGGATACTTAAAGCTCTCACAGAAATCCTAGTAAACTTGAATTAGAGTTTTTCCATTAAAATTATAATTTTTTTACGAAGTATTTGATGTGTTCTAATTAAAAGAATCTGTAACAATACATTAAAGTTTTCATAAATGTGAAATTCTTCAATTTCAAAGATATCTAACATAGACAACCCAATTTGTTTGGAGTTCTACTTGAGTTTAATTTTGTTAATAAAAAATAAATAAAAATAAAAAAAAGAAAAATCTGACAAGTTAAGTTTGTGTGAAATTATGTGTATGAATTGAAGAGTTTAAGTTGAATAAAAATTTAAAGTTAAACTAAAGGGGATTGAAACCCTTTCTAGTTTAGGGTTCTTTAAATTTAAACCCTATAAATATATGCTCACATAGAAGAAAAGATACACACAAAAAAGAGATCAGAGAAACAGAAACACACAAAAAGTAGAAAAATATATAATAGAAAGCAAAGAGATCAGTAAAAATCAAAAAAAATTTTGAACACTTTTTTTTCTGAAAAAATTTGAAAAATTCTCAGATTCTATAAAAATTTTCCAAATTTCAGTGAATTTTTTTGTGACAATTGAATTTTTCGACGGGTTGTCCAGAATCGGGTTAAAAATTCCAGCGAAGGTAAAATTTTTTAGTGAACCAATCCAGATTCCGATAAGTTTTTCAGAATTCGGTGAAGATTCAACTGGCATTCTTCTGATTTTAGAGAGGAAAATAGAAGAAGAGAGAAAAAGAAGAGAAGATCTGAGGGAAAAAAGAGGATTATTGCTATTTATATCCTATCAAAACGATATTATTTTGGCGTTAAACAACCTCCCAAGATCCATGTGTTTCTATTTGAGTCAACCTGACCTAAGCGTTGACCCGTGTTCAACCATTGTCTTAAGCCGAGTCGAGCCAAGTCGTCATCCCAAGTTGTCCAGCTTTTCTTCCTGAAGTCGAGTTGCATCGTAGCTACCAAACGGAGCCGTTTCTGTTTTTGGTATATATTTTTTAAAAAAGTATTTTTACATGATTAAATTTTAAAAAATAAAAAATAAAAAATAGAATAGTTTTTTTTAGAATAAATAATAATTATCCAATGATGAAATTTTTAAAAATTTCAAAGGATAAATTTCTATAAAATTAGTAGGTGAGACATTTTTTCCAAATTTGTCTCAAATAGTAAAATAATTTAGAATAAAGTTTCAATAATAATAATTAATATTTATTTTCAATTCAAAAAAAAAAGAAAAAATAATAATAAAAAAATTTAAAAGAATTTTAGTTGAAAATATTTGATAATTATCAAAGGATGAGAATTTTAGAAACTTCAAATGGTAAATTTTTAAAAAATCTCTAAATGAGAAATTTCTTTAAATTTGTCCCAAATGGTGAAAAATGTAAATGAAATTTCAAGAAAAAAATGTCATATTATTTTCTTTCCAAAGATAAAAAAACAAAAACAAAGAATTTTTAAGTAGACTAAAATGGTAAAAAATTTAAATGAAATTTCAAGAAAAAATTATCATATTATTTTCTTTCCAAAGATAAAAAAAACAAAAACAAAGAAATTTTAAATAGACTAAAATGGTGAAAAATTTAGAAATAAAAAAAATTTCTAAATAGGCCAAAATGATGAAAAATTTAGAAATTCAAAAGAAAGGATATTTTTAATTTGGCCTAAATGGTAGAATAATTAGATATATTTTTAATAAAAAAATAAAAAATAAAAAATAAAAAATAATTAAACTATTTTCAGACAACAGAGTCTCTTTAAAAATATAAAAGAGATTCTTAAATGCTCTTGAGGTGAGGACATAATTTTTAAGAAATCTACCAGATTGATGGAGAATATTAAAAGTTATTTCCAATATTCAATATTAAAATTTAAAACTATTAGAATCAAGATATTAGGATAATTTAAAATAAAATGGTACCATCTTTTGGATGGGCATGTAGATATATTATAACTTTCTTTATATGTAACCGAACTCTTAAATCATGTTCTGATTAGTAGACTAGAACTTATTCTTTTAAGAACTCTTAGTCAAGCTTATGAGCTCCTTAAAAGGATATATTCATTAGGTGACCAATTACACCTAGATAATAAAGATTAGTGATGACTTCATTTGTTAAGTTTAGCTATATATTTATAGATCTATCTGTTATGATAATTTGACGACTCCACTGAAGATTGGTATTGAGAGTTAAGTCATAACTTTTTAAATTTATTTTATCCTTTGGTCTAATGGTTTTAAAGTCAAAAGCTTGTATTATTTGTTTACTAACGTTTTTCCTTTTTGTCTTGATTTATGGGGTTGAAAATTTTATGTTTTTTCACGCACATTATCACATGCATTTATATTACATGAGCTCTATACCCGGGCTCTATCTTTCTTAGGAGGTAGTAAAGTACTTATGCTCTCGTGAGATGATAATCTTCGTAATGGCTAGTGAAATACTTTTACTCAAATTGAATCTTTTTCGTTGGTAGCTTGTGATAGGTGAGGATTGGAATGCTTTACTAGTCTGTGATGGACAATGATATAAGGAACAATTTAGAAACCTTTAGTGGTCAAAGTCACTTAACTCTGTATATAATTAACACTTAAAAGGCTAGCTTTAAGATAGATCATTTTCTATCCGTTGATAGAAACCCCAAGTTAGGACATAAGAAAGAACAGTTTGTGATCTAACGATTTTGTCTATGTGACTTTATGCATTTGCATCATTTCAATATCATTCTATGCATTATTTTCATGGTCATGTTTAACATTATCATTTGCATCATTCTTATATAGGGAATATTTGCCACATATTAGTCATTAATAAATCATATCTTACACCTATATCCATGGAAAGTTAAATGCAATCAAAGTCTACATCCGTTCGTTATGAATTTGTTCATCAATTGAAAATCAAGTTAGAGAAAGGTAAAAAAAAGGGGGCAATTGCTTGCCTGAAGGTTTTATCTCATCATTGCCTGAGAGGGTTCATCTCAATCTCCAACAAAATGACCTGGCTAACCTAAATAATGTTTGGGGATTCATGAGTAGAACAAGAAAATAGGTATTTGAGAATAAATATGGAGACATAGCTTCACTGCTCTAAGTTGATGTGGACAATAATCTAATCAGAGCCATCTTATAGTTTTAGGATCCTTTTTTATAAGTGTTTTATTTTCAATGAAGCAGAGATAGTGCCCATAATTGAGGAGTATATGGTCTTACTCCACTTTGATTTGTCAAATTCAGACAAGATTTATTGGTCAAATAAGGTGGGTTATTGTAAGAAGCTTATGCAAATGCTTGGACTTAGCTTACCTCAAGTTGATGCATGTGTCAAGATGAAATGTGAAAGTAAGGCTATCCCATGAAGTTTTTTACAAGACTTCATCTAAAGGCATTTGAGTGATGATCAAGGGATAGTGGCAATGGCTATAGCTTTATATGAATTGGTAATCTTCCTAAAAGTCATTGGACATGTTGATATTACGTGATAGACCTTATTGATTAGTTAACATACAAAGTCAATGTAGCACTAACCATTTTAGTAGAAACCATTCATTCCTTGAATTTTTGTCACAAAAATGGTAAAGGTCAATTTAATAGGTGCTCACAACTATTTTATATGTAGATAAAGAGTTATATTGAGTGTGAGAAAAATAAGTTTTGTAAATTATACCTTCATTCTAGTGTTCTAATTAAAGAGTTTTGTTACAGCAAATGGCCTAAACAAAGTTGAAATAAGAGTGGATTTCATATTTTTGTTCACTTGATAGCCAAAAGATAATTTAGAGAGTACCTTGGATGCATTATGATACAATGCTATATAGCTGTGAAAATCAATCTTGGGTGTTCTTATTGGACCTATGGGGTGTTATTACTTATGCCCTAACTTTAGTAAGAAAGCAATCTGGATGTGAGCAATTTATTTCATAAATTTATGGACTTAACTAGTGAAAATTTTCTTTCGCTAAAAAATGGGCATATGGAATGATCAAAATGATAAAAAAGGCATGGAAACAAACTATCAGGGTTAACTAATAAAGGCTTACTTATGATATCACCCTAGAATATATTGTGTGGCATATAAAGAGGGGAAAAGATATTGTGCTTCCTAGAAAAAAAAATAGTGGACCAGTCCTTAAAATGGATTCCTCAAGATCTTTTGCTCAAAGTGGAAATGGCTAAAAAAAAAAACTTTAAATTAAGAAAGATGAGCTACAATAAGAAAATAAACGATGAAGGTAGAAATGAAAAAAAGTTTGAAGCTTCAAGAATAAAAAATCTAGAGCCTTACTGACTAAAAAGACTAGCGAAAAGTCTTATTCCATGATTTAGACAAGACACATTTCTCATTACATCCGAGCTTATCTGACTCTTAAAAAAAATAAATTATTGAAAGCAACGGTGGAAAAAGGACAAAATGCCACTGTTAAGGCACACAGACATAGCTAAATGCTACAAGGGATAGTGAATTAGTGCATAGCATAGGTAGAAGCTTTGACTAATGAATGCAAGAAATATGCTAAACAGAGTGAGCTATAGAAAGGCATATGCACGAAAAAATAAAAATATCTAAGGCACTTGTTCAATCAGTTATGCACTGTTGCAGATAAAGCATCAAAAATGGAAAAAGAAGTGGAAGATTTGAAAGTAGTGGTGCAACCAGTAGAAGCTTATAGGTGACGATTGCTTGACTTCCTAGATGAGGCATAAGATCATTACCCGTAAGCTAAGAAATTTATAAGGAGGGATTAGAGTAATGATGATGTTTAGGACTTTAAAGTATTGTTTTGGCTTTGTTAGGATGTAGTTTTAAAATTTTATTAAATAAAATTTCAAATTGAGATTTCTTTTATCAATGGTAGTTATGTGGCAAATATTAGTACATTCTATTCATGCATTAACATACCAAATATAAAGTATAGCATTTCTAATAATGACACAATTGTGGTCCTTAAGGTTTAAGGATAGCTTCACCAAGTAAGAACCCCACACAATCAACTCATCCTTACAATACAAGAGCTTGAGCTAGACAAATAAAATAAAAAAATTTCAATCATTTTGAGAAGATAGAGAAAGCTCAAAAAAAGTTTAAAAGGAAGTTGAGTAAGATTTTAGATGTTTTGAACAAGGTGTACAAGGAAAATGATATAGAAAAAAGTATTAGCTACAGGACCATTTATCACAAGAGGTGATTGATCGTTTGTACCCTCTTAATTTTAGGTCATAGCAAGCCTAATCCGTAGCAGTTCATATATCTTGTAAGATATATATACTCTAAAATACCATCAGCTTTAAATCCAGAGTAGTACTAGAGTTATGTAAATCCTGTCTTTACTGAGAAGTTAGTAAAACCAATATCAATCTCCAATTTGGATGATACAAAAGAGAAAGAAAAGCTGAAGCCTTAGGAAAAAGAGATTTAGAAGGCTCAAAAGCTGAAAAGAAGATAAACTTGTTAGAATAAAAGTTGTGAGCAACGAAAAAAATTAATTTTTATGGTTTTGTGGATACTGTTGGGCTCTGTTTAGTCTCAGAAGTCATTATTCCTCTAAAGTTTAAGGTTCTGAAGTTTAAAAAATATGATGAGACAAAGTGCCTAAAGATCCATATTACCATGTACTATCGGAAGATGACTACCCATACTAATAATGAGAAGTTGCTAATACATGTATTTTAAGATAGCTTTACTAGTTCTGCTGCTAGGTGGTATGTCCAGTTGGACAATACTCGCATTCAACCTTAGAGTGATTGGCTCACGACTTTATCAGTCAATATTAACATATCATAGATTTAGCTTCTAATCGTTTGTCTTTATAAAATATAAAGAAAAAGGTAATTGAATCATTCAAGGAATACGCCTAGAGCTGAAAGGATATAGCTAAGAAAAAGACTACAGTGTTATTTATTAACATTTTAAAATTTTTTATTATGAAAAGATGATAGAAAATGTAATAAAAAATTTTACTGATATGGTGATCTTAGGCGAAATCATTGAGAATGCCATTAAGAATGACAAATTAGAAGGAGGAGAAGTTTTCACTAAGAAAGCTTAAAAAAAAAAGAGACTAAAGCTGAATCTATGAGCTTTAATAGACAACAGTTCATGGGTTATTAGCCTCCTTTAACTGAGAAAGAGACCATAGTGTTGTTTATCAATATTTTAAAATATCTCTATTATGAAAAGATGATAAAAAATGCAATAAAAAATTTTACTGATATGGTGATTTCAAACGAAATCATTGAGAATACCATTAAGAATGGCAAGTTAGAAGGATGAGAAGTTTTCACTAAGAAAGCCCTAAAAAAAAAAGAGACTAAAGCTCAATCCATGAGCTTTGATAGACAACAGTTCATGGGTTATCAACCTTATCCACCACAAGCTTACTTCATATTTTATCTTGCTGTGAATAATGCTTCACCTTATCCATATCAGCTAACTCCACAGTCATTCTACCTACCAACATATCAGCCCATTTTCAGACCTCATGCTTTCATATACAACTTTAACACTCAACTTTTCACAAGATCTCAACCCATCCTGCTAGCCCAAGAAGTGATTCACGAGAGCTACAAACTACTCAAGAAAAATTTGTTTTTGATCAAATCCCTATGACTTATGCGAAATTATACCGAAAGCTCTACAATAACTACTTGATTGTCCCTAATCATTTGAAGTTGCTTAAACCATCTTATCTAAAGTGGTATGATTCTACAGTTTACTATGACTATCACTATGAAATTACTGGTCATTCCACTGAAAATTATGCTACCTTAAATCCTAAAATGCAATAATTGATCAATGATGAAAAGATAAATTTTGATACTGAGGGAATAACAATACCTAATGTTAGTGGTAATCCATTGCCCAACACAATGTTAATGTTCTAAGTAAAGATCAAGAACGAGCTTGATTCGAAAAGGCTTGGTGAGCTGTGACAAATTAGGAGGCCAGATATCAATAAAAACCCTTCACATGATCACACATGGGCATAATTTTGAGAAAGATGTTAAGGCTAATTAAAAATGGCTTATCATTTTGATATTTTTTTCAAAGTAATGTTAGGATTTCTTTTATGCAATAAGATTTCATTTGTTATCATTTTAATAAAATGTAAGTTGATGCATGTCATTACATTTTCTTTTTCATCCAAGTCATTATTTCATGCTTTGTTATATCCTTCCATTCTCAAATTTCAAATGATAAATGTTTAGACAATGATAATAATAAGTTTGGAATTTAATTTTGGAAACTCATTCATATTGATAAAGTTTAATTTATGGAGACTATTTGAGCAAAAAAAGTTAGCTACTAGCAGATGTAAAATATATATATCTTGAAGATATACAATTTTTTGTATAGATCATAAGTTTATTTTTGTTCAATAGATGATTTTCAAAGAAAGCTTTCACATTTGAGATGAAAAATGGTCATATTTCTTTTACCATTTATAAAACCATTCATTGTTACCCCTTTTGAGTCTAGTATGCTTTTTTTTTCTAAAGAACCTTAACCAAAGATTAACGTCCATATTGGGAGGTAATTTTGAGAAGAACATTCTTGAAAAAGAAAAGAAGTAAAAGATCATAAAAAGTCTTAAAGATAAAGTCAAAAAAAGGGGAAAAGAAAAACCCTTTATAAGAAAAAAAAAGAAAGGAAAAACGAATGCCACAAATGAGTTAGGGCAAAGGAATGAGAATATTTTTATAAGGAATAAGATGAATAGAAAAAGAAAAAGTAGCAAAATAATGTGAAATGGGATAAAATGTAAAGTTGCATCAAATGATAAGAAACGATCATTTGGTTTTGAACCTTTTGAACATGTGTTTTGAGCTTATTTTATCCATTTCTTTCATGACCCTTTGCCATAGCCTACCTTACAACATTTAAAAGTCCATTTTGATCAAATGTAAATGTTTGAATTGAATGATCATATATTGGGCTAAGACATGCTTGTGATGAAATAATAAAATTATGCTATGAGATTGATGTGGGGAGATATCAATAATAGATAAAAAAATGAGAAAAGAAAAAAATGAAAAATGAAAGAAATGAAAGAAATGAAAAAAATGAAAAAAATGAAAAAAAATGAAAAAAAATGAAAAAAGAAAAAAAAAATGAGAGAAAAAGAAGACTCAAATTGAAAATCCAAAAGGTGATTTAGGTAGAAAAATATTTGAACTGAGAGTTGGATAAACAGTTTAAATGGATGAAAGATCAAGATATTTGAAGACCCTTCAAAGCTAGGGTAAATTTTAATAAGCTTAAAATGATCTCAAAAGTCAAGGGAATGATTTTTTGAGAAAGAATTTTGGATTAGTGTTAAGAAATGTCTAAGTATTCATTGTTTGGACATTGTTACTCCATTCGTTCATCCTAATAATATGCTTTGAATTTGTTTCTTTACCTATTTATTTTTGTACTAGATTCACTTCTCATTGATTACCTTCTCCTAATTCACTTTTTGCTATCTTATTTTTACATCCCTAGAGTAAGTCGAGAAAATGTATGATTGCATTATATTTATTATGATTTGAAATGATAATGAATGAATGATAATGTTCATAAAAGATTTCTATATTCATTTGAAAAGAAATCCAGGATGATAGTGGGTAAAAAAATGAAAAGATGATAAAAACCTAAAAAGATGATTTGAAAAGACACATACTATGACCAAATGATGAATATGGTGATAGATTGGTTGACATAACTTGTGAGTTATGATCAAATAATAAAAATAATATGGATTAATTGACAAAATTTATTCTGAAATGGCTAGTTTTAGGAAGCCTGTGAGTTATGATTAAGTGATGAAAATATGAGGATCAATTGACGAAACTTATTTTGGAATTGCTAGTGCTGAGAAGCTTGTGAATTGTGATCAAGTGATGAAAATAATGAGGATCATCTGATGAAACTTGTTCTAAAATGGTTAGTGCTGAGAAGCTAAAAAAAGAAAAAATGTGAAATGGTAAGGTCTTGAAAACCATGTTACCACATTTAATTAGAATTTCATGACATTAACATCCGCATTGCATACATTACGTTTACATTGTTGTTTGGAGAATATTTAAGACATTGGTTTGGATATGCACTTACATCAAGCGATGAACATTTGAATCATGATTTAGAATATGGCATCTGTAGTATTATGAGAATTTAGACTGTTGCATTTACATCATTAAAAAAGCATTTGCATCATTATCATGATATTTTTTACAAAGTTTTGACTTTGATGAAAGATTGAGAATTTTCATAATAAGAAAATTTGAATTTTTGGAAGAGAGCATAGCATGCATTGCATTTTTTAATGATTATTGCATAGCATACATTGCATGTGAGAATGTCCAATACCTGAAGCAAGGATATTTCAAGATTTCTCATGGAGAAGATAAATATGAAAATTTGTCAATGAAAGAATTTCAACTTCTCATTTAAAAAAAGGTAAGATTTTGATCCTTAGAAACATATATTTCTCAATATTATGAACAATTTGTAAGACCTCCAAGTATAATGTCCTAAAATTTATTCAGACATGATCTATGACTCTTCTGGACATAATTGTCGAGGAGCTTTATTTTTTAAAGTCGTTGAGCCTCTGTTTAGAGGAGCCTTATTTATTTTTCAAAAATTGTTGAGCCTCTACTTAGAAGACCCTTATTTATTTTTCAAAAGTTGTTGATTCTTTACTTTGAAGAGTCTTATTTATTTTTCAAAAATTATTAAGCCTCTGCTTAGAAGAGCCTTATTTATTTTTCTAAAGTAGTTAAGCTTCTATTTAGAAGAGCCTTATTTATTTTTTTAAAGTCGTTGAATCTTTGCTTACATGAACCTTATTTATTTCTCGAAAGTTGTGAAACCTCTATTTAAGAGGAGTTTTTCTATTATTTAAGAAGTTTGAGTATGCTTTAAAAAAAAGATGTGTGTTGATTCCTGTTTAGGTTGTCTACGTCTTTGCACAATTTTTATTTCACAGAAAATGTGCAAAGAGAAGACACTCTAATCTGTCTAAGATTCTACTTGAGTCTAATTTTGTTAATAAAAAATAAATAAATGAAAAAGAAAAAAAAATTGGCAAGTTGAGTTCGTATGAAATTGTATGTGTGGACTGAAGAGTTTAAGTTGAATTAAAATTTGGAGCTAAAACTTAAAAGGGATTAAAACCCTTTCTGGTTTAGGGTTTTTTGAATTTAAACCCTATCAATATATGCCCACATAGAGGGCAAGATACACACGGAAAAGAGATTAGAGAAACAAAAACACACAAAAAGAAAAAAAAAATACATATAGAGATAGGCAAAAGAATATAGCAGAAAGCAAAGAGATCAACAAAAATAAAAAAAATAAAGATTTTTTTTTAAAAAAATCTAAAAAATTCTTCGATTTCGATAAAATTTTTTAGATTTCGATGAATTTTTTGGTAGGTTTCCAAAATCCAGTTGAAAATTCAGGCAAAGGTTAAATTTTTCGGTGAACTTCTGACGACCAACCCATATTTTGATGAGTTTTTCAAGAATCAATAAAGATTCAACCGACATTCTTCGAGTTTTAAATTGAGCGAGGCAAATAGAAAAAAAAAAGCAAAGGAAAGAAAAAAATCTGAGGGAAAAAAAAGGATTCTTGTTATTTATACTCTATCAAAACAACGTTGTTTTAGCGTTAAGCAACATCCTAGGAACCTTGTATTTCTATTTGGGTCAACCCAACCCAAGCGTTAACCCGTGTTCAACCTATGTCTCAAGCCGAGTTGAGTCAAGCCATCATCTCGAGTTGTTTCAGCTTTTCTTCCTGAAGTCAAGCCGTACCGTAACTGCCAAGTCGAGCCATTTATGTTTTTGGTATTTTATTTATTTATTTATTTGTTCATTTATTTATTTTTTAAAAAGTATTTTTACATGATTAAATTTTAAAAAAATAAAATATTTTTTTTAGAATAAATAATAATTATCCAATGATGAAATTTTTTTAAAAATTTCAAATGGTAAATTTTCATAAAATTCTTAGATGAAAATTTTTTTCTAAATTTGTCTCAAATAATAGAATAATTTAGATAAAGTTTTAATAATAATAATTAATATTTATTTTTAATTCAAAAAAAAGAGAAAAAAGAAAAAATAATAATAAGAAAATTTTTAAAAAATTGATTGAAAATATTTGACAGTTATCCAAAGATGAGAATATTAGAAACTTCAAATGGTAAATTTTTGAAAAATCTCTAAGTGAGAAATTTCTTTAAATTTGTTCCAAATTATGAAATAATTTAAATAAAATTTCAAGAAAAAATTGTCATATTATTTTTTTCAAAGATAACTTTTTTTTAAATAGACTAAAATGGTAAAAAATTTAGAAACCAAAAAGAAATTTCTAAATAAGCCTAAAAAGTGAAAAATTTAGAAATTCAAATGAAAAGATATTTTTTATTTGGCTCAAATTGTGAAATAATTAGATATATTTTCAATAAAAATAAAAAATAAAGAATAAAAAATGATTAAACCTTTTTTTAATGACGGAGTCTTTTTAAGAAAATAAATTAAATTCTTGAATACTCTTGAGGTAAAAACATAATTTTTAAAAAATCTATTAGATTGATGAAGAATCTTAAAAGTTATTTTCAATATTCAACATTAAAATTTAAAACCATTTGAATCAAGAGATTATGATAATTTAAAATAAAATGGTACAATCCTTTGGATGGGTACGTAGAGATGCTATAATATTTTTCATATGTAATCAAACTCCCGAATCTTGTTCTGATTAGTAAATCAGAACTTATTCTTTTAGGGATTCTTAGTTAAGTTTAAAAGCTGATTATAAATATAAATTCATTAGATGATCAATCATGTCTAAATAAAAAAAATTGGTGATGATTCTATTTATTAAGTTAAATTATAGATTTATGAATCTAAATGTTATAACCTTTAAGGTAAGAAAAAAAAAGGGTTGATGGGTTAATTAAAGCATGAAATAAATTGGTTTGAGGATAATTGGGAGAAAGAATTTTCTGTATTTTTTCTTTGTTTTGGACACATGGCAATCAATTTTTCTTTATTTTTTATTTTGGTATTTTCATTTTATTTTATTTTGTTTTCCCGTTTTAGTTTTATTTGTTTTTTTTTGTTTTATTTATTTTCTATTTACATACATATTTAAAATTTTATATTAAAAATATGTTTTAATCATTTGACATAATAAAAAACTAAAAATATGCGTTAGACACATAAATTTATAAATATTTTAATAATCATATTTATTTATTTCTATCATTTAAAATTTTTTAAAAAATTAAAAATAAATAAATAATTTTTCAATAGTCTTTTAAAACTATTGAAAATTTATTTTTGAGAAACACGATTTTAACAAAAAAAATTTTACACTTCATTCACACTTTATTCAACGTTTAAAGTATTTGAAAATATATTGTTAAGAAATTTTTAAAACTCTCAAAAATAAATTTTCGAGAGTTTTAAAATTTTTAAAAATTTATTTTTGTAAAGTATGTTTTCGATAAAAAATTTTTATAAAAATCTTAATTTTCATATAATTTTAACTAAATTAATGAAAAAAATCTTGAAAGGTTAACCTGTAATGAATAAAATATTAAAAAAACTTAGGTGTTGGTTCGATAGTTTTAGAGTTAAATTTAGATGGAATTTGAATTTAAAATACAAGAATGAAAAAGCAAATAAAAAGAATATGAAAAAAAAATGATATTGTACGGATGTGATATATTTTAGAAAAAATAAAAATTTATATTCTAAACATAGAATATATTTAATAATAAAACCTAAGATTGTTTTAGCGGATGCAAATAGAGTTTTTTTCATCGAAAATGTTCACAAGACGACCTTGCGTTGTAAAGAAGGAAAGAAACGAGAATATATATTCAATTCGTACAGATTTTTTAATCAGAGTCGAAAACATGGGATAAGTTTTAGCAGAGACGTGAGATAAGGACAACTGGTTTTTTGTCTCGCACAACTGCCTACTTCTCTCACGCGCCTTGGAGGCACCTGAAATACATTACCACTACTTTTTTTAGTCTTGGAAGTGAGCGATTGGGGTTTGTTTGCCGGGAAGAAAAAATGTCCGAGATAAAGACTTTAGCGGTGGTGGGAAGTGGGCAAATGGGTTCAGGCATAGCTCAGCTTGGTGCCATGCATGGTCTCCATGTTTGGCTCCTTGATACTGACCCTGCTGCACTTTCTAGAGCCTCCAAAGCTATCTCTTCTTCCCTTCAACGTTTTGTTTCCAAAGGTCATCTGTCGCAGGTAAAATTGGTTTTTTTTTTTTTAATCTAATTAGTTGATTGTTATAAGTTTGGTTTTGATGTGATTTTGTTTTAAGTTTGGTTTTGATGTGATTTGAAGTCTTGAATCAGGTGATTCTTTCAGTTTAGCACTTGATCTTCTGACAGTTTGTAGTTGTACCATGTTCGTACATGTTGATGAATTGAATAAATAGTTTTGTTAAAGTGATTCTTTTTGATGAAAAGATGTTCTTTTTTTAATGTCAATATGATTGAAACTTGGATTGGTTTTGAGTTAAACCAGGTGGGTTGATCTTGGATAGAGCTTAGATCAAAGTTGATAGCTTTAGTGCTGCTTTAGCCAGGATTCTGGCTTGAGTCTTTGTTCCCAAGATTCTACAGTTATCATGCTTAATTCAACATTAATTTTTTACAGTTGTTTGAGAGTGGAAAATTGAGAAAGTTGGTAGCTGAAGTAGTGGATGGAAGAATTGGGTGGTTGAACTTATTGATGAGATGATTATTTTGGTTTCCCTTTCTCAGTATTATTGGTGTCTGATTTCGGTTCTTGCAAAAAATTTTCACTGTAAATTTCTGGAGGAAGAAGCGGTTGGTATGGTACTAAGGCTTAAGTGTTAATATGAGAACATGAAAGTTGAAAGGAGAGGAGAGATTAAGGAAAAAATGGAAAGAAAGAAAAATATGCTGTTTTTCAATTAGTGTTTTTGTGTGCCTGATCCGAGCAAGAGAAAGTTGAATCGTTTAGTTTAATTGTTTGGCGTAATGGACTAAATGACTGGAAAAAGGAAAATGAAAGCTATTGTGTACACCTTTGTGCTCGTTCTTCTTGAAATTGGAAGCAAGTAGATAATGCCAGAAATGGAGTTGTTATCAGGAAAATTAAGCAATCACATAGTTAAAATTTTAGTTTAGTCATACAATAGACCTTGGAATGGTGAAACAGGGCAGTCTTGCCTGTGAATCTACTTTTCCGCCGCAATGAATCCTGTTACCTACGTGCATAAAATATTTTTGAAACGTATTTGTCATAAAAGCATTAATGGTAAACTGCCTCAACAAGATGTTAGTTTCCCAAAATATTGGATTCGACTGAATTATGGTTGAGGTTACAATATGAAACATGTTTGAAACTTGTTAATAACTCTTTAATCAGAAAGAGTTACTGTTAACCTACCTCAACGAAAAAAGGTTATTGGTTTCCCATATTTTATGTTAACTGGTATTGGATAGATTAGGCCTAACTCCTTTTATTCATGGTTCTTATACCTTGCCTGATAAAACTGACAATCGAAAATTGTAGCAAAACCCAACAAAGTAAAGAAGGGGAAAAAGGCATAATAGAAATTTTCTTGTCAGGTGGTATCAGTTTTCAGTATTTCATTTTTTCACTTGACAGGCTGCTAGTACTGATGCTATGAGACGTCTGCAATGTACTTCAAATTTGGAAGAATTGCGGTCAGCAGATTTTATTATTGAAGCAATTATAGAATCAGAAGATGTGAAGAAAAAGTTGTTTCTTGAACTGGATAAGATTGCAAAGAGTTCAGCCATTTTAGCATCTAATACAAGTTCCATCTCCATTACTCGGTTGGCATCTTCAACCAGCAGACCACGCCAGGTTATGTTTAGTGCATCTTTCTAGTTTTGATCTGGAATCGTGGTTGGAGTATTTGATACATTGACAATCACATGCAAAATCACATCACACCTGCTTTCTGACCATGCATCACTTGTCTCTACCCAATTTCAAGGCCTCAGGACTTTAATTAGGTTCAACCAACCCGATTTTTGCAGGTCATTGGAATGCATTTTATGAATCCTCCTCCCATAATGAAGTTGGTTGAGATTGTGCGAGGTGCAGACACATCAGATGAGACATTTGATGCAACGAAAGCCTTGGCTGAGAGGTAATGGGTGATTATAGAATGCTTGTGGAAAACATAGTTAACTTCTTTTTCCCTAGTGATTTTCTCTCATCATTCGAGTATGTTAGCTATATCCAGCTGATCAAATTCAGATCAAAACCATTCTTGGCTTGCACAGTGAGAAAGCTAAAACATTCTCCAAATCTCTGAATGTATCATGCCTTCATTTATTTTCTCAATATTACCCCCTACTATGTTCCAAATTGCAAATTTCACTTGGATCTCATAACCAGTATTTTACTGTTATATTAACTTGACCACAAATTTGCAGGTTTGGAAAGACGGTAATATGCTCTCAGGACTATTCTGGCTTTATTGTGAACCGGATCCTTATGCCAATGATAAATGAAGCATTTTTCACACTGTACTCTGGGGTGGCAACCAAGGAAGATATTGATACAGGAATGAAGTTGGGAACTAACCATCCAATGGGTCCCTTGGAGCTTGCTGATTTCATAGGCTTGGATGTGTGTTTATCAATAATGAAAGTTCTACATACTGGTTTAGGTGACGGTAAATATGCCCCTTGTCCTCTTCTTGTGCAGTATGTTGATGCAGGTCGCGTTGGGAGAAAATGCGGTATTGGGGTGTATGACTACCGTAAGCTGCCTGAACCTATAAAACCATCTCCTCGACTCTGACGATTTATACTTTCAATAGAAATTCCATGATGAAAATGTTAAATTCCCTTGTGAGCTGCATTTTCCATTTCTTTTTCATATCTTTAAAGGAGTTTGTATCTCATGCAACTAGTTCATTGAAATAATGGTAGCAGTGGGGATTACAGTGACATCATTTCAGTGGTTGCTTCTCTGTTTGGGCAAGCATTAACTGAAAATTGCCTTCTTGAGTTTATTCTCCATGAGCTTGCTGCTTTCTGTGAACTGAAAATAAACTGCCTCGTACAATTACCTCCCGTAATACTTGATTACCTTCAAAAGTAGTGCTGGTCTTTCTTCAAGTTGGTTGCATATGCAGCCATTTAAAGTTGCTGAATATAATGACAAATTGCCAACCTTTATTCTAAAAAGGTGTCCAGCCGCCATAGGCAAATAGAGTCAGTGGTAATAAAAAAATGCAAATTGGATTTCGGTTCTTGACAAACACCATTTCAAGGATGGATTAATGATTCGATTGGTTGGGTGGTGCGTGTCGTTTTGCCATTGGAAGCTATAATCCTCTCCAAAAAGAAAATTAACTTAAGTCCTAGCCTTGGGTTGTACACATCTTTTTTTTTTTTTTGGAACTCAATCATGGTCTTCTATTTATGCCAGATATCAAGTTCTGCGTTCATAATCTTCCATTAAACTTCATACTCATGGTGATAATGCAAATTGCATGTCTCCTGTTGCTTGCCAGATTTGGAATCTGTAGTGTAAGGCAAGGAAATAAAAAGTAGACCCTCAGATCATGGCCAAGGTGATGAACTTCATTCTTGATCATGATAGGCCCCACACACCTGGGCCACCATGTTTCCCTCACCCTAAAGTAGTCATTTTTTGACAGCATCTTCTGTATTGAAAGTGATTGAAGTCGACATCCAATGGGGGCAATTGCACATTCTTGGAAAATATAAACACCACTTTTTTTAATCTTGAGACCATTAGTATTTAAATTTTGCTAATTAGAACTGAGAATTTCGTATTTTACAGATAAATCACATGACTGTCGGCAAATATAAGCAGCATTATTAGAAGGGAAACAAGATAGAAAAGCTTAGCATTTTTTTTCTACACATAAGGCTTCTTGGGCATATTTTTGAAACCAAAGGAAAGCAAAAAAAGCCATGAAGTTCTTGTTCCAGTGCCCTTGCTGTTCTTGTTTCTGCTTCATGAAACCAAAGCAAGGGAAACCAAAGGTGAAGGATGCCAAGGTAGAGAAAGAGAAGGAAGTCAAGGAGGATAAGGCAGAGTGAAAATGCAACCCCTCATTTGGCTGAAAATGATAACTCCATTTTCTTTTTTTCTGTTCTTCCCTACTGCTAAAGGAATTGTATGTAACTTTCTTAATTCATCTGAGTTTACATGAAAATGCTGTCTTCTCATCCTTATAGTATTATTCCCTTGTGCTGATAACAAAAATGTCATTTTAATCATGTTTGCCTTTGTTATTTGATTCGATTTATGTCCTGCAAATGTTGGTTGATTTGATCAAATCATATTTATGATCCTGCTTCGTTTTAATTCTATCAAATGTCCTTAAAACAACAGCAGATCTGATTGTATAGCTACATTTCCTGAGAAATTAATGATAAAATTCATTTTTTTTGTGGGGGGGGGGGCTACATCCCTCTCCAAGATGCAGTTTTCATGTGCTGCCTTTCACATTTTAACATCAAAATCTGACATTTTGATTGGTATTTCCCGAAATGTAGGATCGAATTCATTTGCCAGAAAATTTCTGGCCTGCGTTCAAGAATTGAAACATTCATCAGTTATGAAGAAACAGGCTAGCCTGTCATGTTTATGACAGTTTGAGCAATGTTTGTACTCTTTAGTTGACATCTCTAGTCTGTAAACATCAATAATCCCAGAAAGTAGAGCTGCTTTTGTTGGCGATTGAAATTGTGAGAGCATCACAAAAAAAATCATAACTATATTTGCAATCAAGAATAATAACATAACTTCATAAAAAATTTGACTAGTTTTCTCAACTTTTCTCTAAAATTAAGCCTCCATTTCAAATTCCATGTCCCAAAATCAATCTTGATAACACAAACAAACACAAACACAAGCATGTTAAGGATTTTTATTTCAGTAGTCAGAGTTCAAATTGTGACAGTTTTAAGTAAAAAAAAAAATATTTTACTTAATAATAATTATTTTGAGTATCAACATTACATTATTTAGTTATATATTACTCATATCAATTGGAATTCCAAAACAATTAGAACACTTAAACATTGTTTTCAAATCTATCAAGCTTAAGTAAAAAAAATTGAAATATGTTAAAATATTAATACTTTATCCAAAAAGGTTAGATGCATGAATCACTAGACCTTAACCTGTTTTTAATCTTTTAGTGATTAATAATTTGTTGCTCTAATTTCCGCTGTTTTTGGTCCTCTACTTGCATCGACAATGTAAATCACGTACGCCCTTTTTGACTTTAGGCTTTAATTGTTTTTTTTAAATTAGGGAAATGAACACATGGGGATCACCAATACACTAATGATGTATATATATATATATTGGTTTCAAAGGGATAGAGCCCTACATCATCAAGAGGGGAGAAGAGGGGAGAGGGTCGACCCTAATCCTATGTCTTCTTTAAGTTTTATTTGGCCACTAAGCCAAACAACTGAAAATGATATGTTTATCACTTACATAATGTAAAATCTCGGTATGAAAAATAAATTATTTGCTAAAAAGAGTTGTCTACTTGCTGAGACTTGCAGACACGATTTTGTGCTAGACATGATTTTGAGACTTGAACTTGATTAAAAATATTATTATATTAATAAAAAATATATTTTATTTAATTTTAATTTATAAATATAATTAATAAAATCTAATAAATATAAAATAAATGGTCCAGTCAAGCTAGGCAGCTTTGGATCCAAATTAGATTTTTCATGTGTCAATTCAATGTAATCCTGACCTATGAACACTTTTAATAAAAATAAATGAAAATATACATTTATATAATATATATAATAATAATATAATTTTCTTTTACATGAAATTAATTTCATTTGTCTCTTGTATGTTAAATTTGTTGTCAATTCAATAAGGTGCATCACTTAATGAAAAATGCGAAATTTGTTTCTGCAATGACTTGTCCAAGTCTTCTAAACAAAATTGGACACTCCAAGTAAGAAGAACCACTAGCCATAGCCAAGTTGATAAGATCATTTAATTTTTCCTTCAATGATACCACCATAGTGGTTGTGCTCGGTGCATAATCTCTATCTGTACTTCAAAAGCAGGGTTAGAATCCCTTTCCTCGAATCAAGAAACAAGGAGAAGAAGATAGAGATGTCATCAAACACTGGTAATTTAGATACAGCTGCTCTCTTGTCGGGGGTCAATAATCACCATGATCAAGAAGAAGGAAGCAGCAGGTGGTGGAAGAATGTTTTGGACTTGGAAGAGGGCAAGAATCAAGTTTTCTTTGCACTGCCCATGATTCTAACTAATGTTTTCTACTATTCCATAACTTTGGTATCTATCATGTTTGCTGGACACCTTGGGGAGCTTGAGCTTGCTGGTGCAACACTTGCTAATTCTTGGGCGACGGTCACTGGCTTTGCTTTCATGGTTAGAAAATTTCATCATATTTAAAAATGATTTTATGTGTTTATTTGTTTCTTCAGTTTGTTAAATCTTGCCTTGTTCTTGTTTTAGACAGGACTGAGTGGAGCACTAGAGACACTTTGTGGTCAAGGATTTGGAGCAAAACTTTACGGAATGTTGGGGATATATTTGCAGGCATCCTGCATACTATCTTGCTTTTTCGCTTTTATCATATCGATCTTATGGTTCTTCACAGAGCCAATACTGATCTTCCTTCAACAAGATGCTCAAATTTCAAAATCTGCTGCCATGTACATCAAGTACCTCATTCCAGGTCTATTTGCATATGGATTTGTGCAAAACATTTTGAGATTTCTTCAGACACAAAGCATTGTGATGCCCCTGGTATGGTTTTCAGTCCTTCCATTGGGCATCCATTTAGGCATTGTGTACTCTTTGGTCAATTGGACAGGTCTTGGTTTCAAAGGAGCTGCATTAGCAGCTTCAATTTCACTATGGATTTCACTTCTGTTTTTATCCGTTTATGTGTTTTTTTCCAAGAAATTTGAGCAAACATGGGAAGGATTATCGTTCGAATCGTTTCGGTTCATTATCACAAACTTAAAATTAGCCCTCCCTTCTGCAGCAATGGTTTGGTGAGTCAATTTTCCAAAATATTGATCTATTTAATTATCTCTTAGTGTTTTCCATTCTGATATCTTGAAACCTTGATATAATTTTTCCAGTTTGGAGTACTGGGCGTTTGAGCTTCTTGTATTGCTAGCAGGCTTGATGCCTAATTCAGAAGTAACTACTTCATTGATTGCAATGTGGTAAGCTTGGTACAATAGTATTCAAATGATATTTTGGTTATTCTTCTTTGGGAGTAAAATGCACCAATCATCCTGGACTTTTATGCAATATTTTATTTTCAATCACGACTTTTAAAATTCGATTTTCGAATTCAAGATTTTTTAAAAATGTTTCAATTTCATCCTTTCTGTCAACTACCGTTGATAATTTAATGAAATATGCCATGTCATCTGCACAGACATTCAAGTGCCACTCAGGTGGTAAATTCTGTCAAAATTTAATAGGGTTGATGGAATGGATGGATTTGAAACATTTTAAAAGATAGGATATTTGAAAATTGAGTTTTAAACATTAAGGATGAAAATGAAATGCTGTACGAAGATCATGGATGTCTGGGGCAATTTACTCTCTCTTATTTTAATCATTTTGACATGGTGGATTTTTGTAGTGTGAATACAGAATCGATTGCCTACATGATTACATATGGCCTCAGTGCTGCAGCAAGGTTAGTTAAATTGTTGAATCTTATCCGATTTCTTTGTTGTAGATCTCTCAAATTATAAATTTCTGAGAAAAGAAAAATGATTTGACAGCACAAGGGTTTCAAATGAGTTAGGAGCTGGGCATCCTACTCGGGCTAAGAATGCCATGACTGTTACACTCAAGCTTTCCATCCTTCTTGCTCTTGCAGTTGCCCTTGCTTTAGCATTTGGTCATGATATTTGGGCTGGTTTCTTTAGTAACAGCCCTTTGATTATAAAGAAATTTGCTTCAATGACACCCCTGCTATTAATCTCAATAACGATTGATTCTTTTCAAGGCATCTTATCAGGTTTGAACCAGCAATTTGCAACTATTGAATTTTGTCACTATATTTTTTTATAATTTCTTTTTTTTTTGGATAAAAAGTAACAGAATATGCATATTTCATAATATTTTGGTAATGCAAGTGGTAAATTTCATTGAACTATGTTACTTTTGTCCAAAAAATCAATAAAACTGATAGTGTAGTAACAAAATTCAACAGCATCCATAGTATAGTGACAAATTTAGCCATAATCCCCCATTTTTATGTGTAAATTCATTCTTCAGATTGTTGTTCACATTGCAGGGGTAGCCAGAGGAAGTGGTTGGCAGCACTTGGCTGTGTGGGCAAACTTGGGGACTTTCTATTTCATTGGAATGCCAATTGCATGCTTTCTTGGATTCAAGTTCAAGCTTTATACAAAGGTGAAGATACATTATCAGTTTTCAAGCAGTTTTGTTCCATAATTATGTTCTTAATCTTCCTCATTTATTCCCTTTTTTTTTTTGTTTTATTTTTCTTCAGGGTTTGTGGATAGGCTTAATATGTGGTCTCTCCAGCCAAGCTGGTGCACTTCTATTTATAGCATTGTTTAGAAAATGGACTAAAATTGAGCTATCAAATGAAAATGATAAGGAAAGCAGAGTTTCTGTTTAATTCTTTTTTTACAAAGGAAGGCATAATTTATGGATAAAAAAAAGATTATAAGCGTTAAAATTTAAATTTTAAATTTACTAAATATTATTTTTAAAAATAATTACATAAATTAAACTTAACGTAAACACCCTATTTTGATGTTTTTGGATTTTTGAATCGTCTGGCTTTTGAATTTGTTTTGGGCTTTTTTTATTTTATTGGGTTACAAATTTGATTTGGATTTATCAACATTAGTTTAGTCTTTTATATTTTTATTTATTTATTTTTCCTTACTCTTTTTATTTTATTTCTTATTCTTTATTTATCTTTTTTCTGTAATTTGGAAATCAAAAGTGAAACCAGAAGTTGGATAAAGATCAAACCCGTTGAGAAATTTGAAATCAAGCCTGGATTGAGATAAACAAATTTTTAAGTGATAAGAATCAAGTAAATTCGGCAGATTGGAGTTCTATTCAAATGAGGACTCATTCCCTTTATCAGGACAGAATGACTGGCAAAAGAGGGGGAACAATGTCGAAAAAAAGCAAGAGCAGTGAGCGAAATGGTTCTCGGCCATATCCAGCAGCGATTTCATCACGCTCTCTGTCACGGACTAAGCTTTCTCTCAACAAGCACTAACCCGTGTGGTACTTGAATGGACGCTTCCACCCAAGTCAGCCTTCAATAGATCGAGATCTGAACAAATAACCATAAACCATGGTTAGTCTCAAGCATTCATAATAAGACACAATATATCGAGGTCAATCTCAAGCATACACACAACAAAGCACATTCACATCGAGAAAGAAAGAAACACATCGAGACAACAATCGGGCATTCAATCGGGGTGAATTATATTATAAACGAGAATCATACATCGGGACCTCCCACCATCACCAGGGTCAGGGGGGCAGCCCTTGGTGGGTGGCCTAAGCTCGCATAGCACCCGGTGAGACGGCCCAACACTACGCTGCCGACTCACCCCCCTAAAGAGCCTTAGAACTTTTAGAGCTATGCTACCAGTAACCGTTACAATGTTTGAAATGGGGACACTTTTCCTAGCACAAGGGATCTATCCGGCCATGGCTCTATACAAGGGTGGCTCATGACATCCTCCCCCACCTATTCTATCGACGTCCTCGTCGACTTGCTGGCTTGAAATTCTTCAATCTTCTTTTGAAATCTCTAGAGGTCGTGTTCTCTCTCCCAGCTGATTTCTTCTAGTCCTAAGCCCTCCCACTTCACTAAGTATTCCCGAACTAGTCTTCGAGATATCTTGGTTTCCCTGTCGGCTAAGATCTCTTCGACTCGACGCTCTGAGGGTGGCTTCATGGTGATGACGGCTCTGGTTGGCTCCCTTCGGCTAATATCTGTAGGATCTGCATGGAAAGGCTTCAGGTTGCTTACATGAAATACTGGGTGCACCTTCATCCACTTCGATGGGTTGATTTTGTAAGAAGCGTTCCCCACCTTGGAAATGACCCTTACTGGACCTTCATATTTGCGCACCAGTCTATGATCTCTCTTTCTTAAGAACCTGATTTGTTCTGGAACTAGTCGGACCAGAACCAAATCACCAACTTGAAATTGCTGAGCTCTGCGATTCTTGTCTGCCCATTTCTTCATCCGCTTTGATGCCTTCTCCAGGTAAGCTTGTGCAATCTCTGTGTTTTGTTTTCACTCCTTGCTGAAGTTGAAAGCTCTCGGATTCTTTCCTTCATATTGTTCCAAGAAAGTGTGAGGTAGCCTTGGTAGTTGTCTAGTGACCACCTCAAACGGGCTCTTGTTAGTGGAAGAGCTCTTGTTGGAATTGAAGCAGAGTTGAGCAACGTCCAACAATGAAGGCCAGTCTTTTTGGTTGGCTTGGATAAAGTGCCTCAAATATTCCTCCAACAATCCATTGAAACGTTCCGTTTGGCCATCGGTCTAAGGATGGTAGCTCGAAGAGATGTTGAGTTGAGACCCCAAAATCTTGAAAAGTTCCCTCCAAAAGGATCCCGTGAGACTTAGATCTCTATCACTGATGATGTTTTGAGGGAGGCCCCAATATTTGACCACATGTTTGAACAATAGTCGAGCTGTGTCTTCTGTTGTACAATACTTGTGAGCGAGGATGAATGTGGCATACTTGGAGAACCGATCAATTACCACCAAGATAGTTCCAAGATCCCCAACCTTGGGTAGGCTCGAAATGAAATCGAAAGAGATGCTTTCCCACGGTTTGGTGGGTACCGATAATGGTTCCAGCATGCCCGCAGGTTTCCTCTTTTCGACTTTGTCTTGTTGGCAAATGAGGCAAGTCTTCGTGTAGTCCATCACATCTTGTCGCATGTGGGGCCAATAGTATCCTTGTTTCAGTAACGTTAAAGTGCGTTGCCAGCCTGGGTGTCCCGCCCGTGGGGTGTCATAGCATTCCCTCATCAGCATCTGTCTCAGCCCTCCTGCTCTCGGCACAAACACTTGAGGCCCCTTGGTCCACAAGACACCATTTTCCTGTTAGAAGTATTTGGATTTTCCTTCTTCCACTAGCTTCAAGATGGCACAGGCTTATGGGTCCTTCCCTAGATGATCTCCAATCAACTTATGAATATCCGTAGTGGCTCTACTAGTTGCCATTGGGGCCATTCTTCTGAGGGCCGCCAACTCTGGTCGCCTGCTCAATGCATCATCCACTTGATTGATCTTTCCAGTGGTATGCTCAAGGTGAAAGTCGAACTCCGCTAAAAATTCTTGCCACCTAGCTTGTTTCGTCGTAAGCCTTGGTTGGGTGAGAAAGTGGCTAACGACTGCGTTGTCCGTCTTCACGACAAAGTGTGAACCCAACAAGTAATGTCGCCAAGCCTTCAAGCAATGAACCACCGCCAGGAGCTCTTTTTCCTGAACGGTATATTTTCTCTCCGCTTCGCTTAGCTTCCTACTTTCAAATGCTATCGGGTGATGTTGTTGTGAAAGCACACCTCCAATAGCAAAATCTGATGCATCCGTCTGAACTTCAAAAGGCTTTTTAATATCGGGGAGAGCTAAGATGGGATCTTTCATAATAGCATCTTTCAATCTCTCAAAGGCCTCTTGGCACTCGTTGGTCCAACACCATTTATGCTCCTTCTTCAATAACTCCGTGAGGGCCGTGATATTGTGAGAATACCTTTCCACAAACCTTCTATAATAGTTGGCTAGTCCCAAAAATGAGCGGAGTTCACTAACATTCTTTGGTGTAGTCCACTCCTTAATGGCCCTAACATTTTTCATGTCCATTCGAATGTGGCCACGTTCGACAATGTGACCGAGAAAGTGGATTTGGGTCTAAGCAAACGCGCATTTCTTCTTTTTACATATAACCAGTGGTCCTGCAACCTTTCAAAAACTCGACGTAGGTGTTCTTGATGTTCTTCCAAGGTGGAGCTGTACACCACTATATCGTCTAAATAAATGACTACAAATTTGTCAAGGTAGTCATGGAACACCTGATTCATCAATGTACAAAATGTGGCAGGAGCATTGGTTAGTCCAAAGGACATAACAAGAAATTCAAATGCGTCATATCGTGTTACACAAGTGGTCTTTGGCTCATCACCCTCAACAATTCTGACCTGATGGTATCCAGATCTCAGGTCCAGTTTGGAAAAGTACTTGACCCGACTCAATTGATCAAATAAGTCGGTTATAAGCGGGATAGGATATTTGTTTCTTACGGTGACTTTGTTCAGGACCCTGTAGTCAACACATAAGCGCAAACTCTCATCATGCTTCTTCTGGAATAGCACTGACGCTTCGAAAGGAGCCTTTGATGGTCGGATGAACCCAGCTTGTAGAAGCTCATCTAACTGTTTTCTCAGCTCGATCAACTCTGGCGGGGCCATGCGATAGGGAGCTCTAGTAAGGGGTTTTGCTCTTGGGAGGAGCTCAATTTCGTGATCCACTGCTTGTCGAGGGGGTAAAACCTTGGGCAACATCTCTAGCATCACCTCTCCGAATTCTTCCAACACTTTCTTCACGCCATCGGGTATTGGTTCTACTTTCGACCCTTCTTTGTAGATTGACATGACCACAAAAGAGGGTTCCCCTCTCTTTACCCCTTTCTTGAATTACAAAGCCGAAATCATTTTCTTCCCACTCTTTGGCAAGATATTGGCTGGCACCACACATGGGTGTTCTCCTAAGAACAACAAGCAGCTAGCAGCAGGGATAGGGATCACCTGAGCCAACGTCATGAAGTCCAATCCGAGAACGACATCAAAGTCATCCATAGGGGAGACTGTGAAGTCTACCTTCCCTGACATCAAAGTCATCCATAGGGGAGACTGTGAAGTCTACCTTCCCTTCCCATGGCTCCAATCGGGTTGTCACACTTTTTGAGTTTTCACTGATCGCAAAGGCTGACGAACTGACCGCCTTCATTCGCCCACAGTCTTTACTAATCTGAAGACCACACATTTTTGCTTCTTCCGATATGATGAAAGTGTCGGTTGCACCCGTATCCACCATGACCTTGGTGGCTTTCCCATTGATCGTCAAGTTCACGTACATCAAGCCTCTACTTTGCTCTTTCTTTATAGTGTTCAATTGGGTGTGGAGGGCACTGAGGAACCTTATTGAGCCCATCCTGACTGGCTCCTCTTCAACTTCTTCAACGCTCTCTGACGTTTTTACGGACTCTTGGGATGAGGTCCTTAAGGCATTAAGGGCTCCTCGGTGCGAGCATTTAGCCACTCGATGCGGCCCCTTGCAAAGAAAGTAAGATAGCGGTTGCCTAGGCTTCAAAATCCCTGCGTTGTTTGTTTTGGGCTGGGTGTTATCTCGCCTAAAGGGCCTCATGTCTGATCCCCCACTGAAAGGTCGGTCCAACCTAGTTATCTTTCCCCCACTCCCAAGGTTAAAGCTACTGCCAGTTGATGAAGGATTTTTCCGTTTTAAGGAGCCATCATTGTAATCATGAAGACGTTCCGCTGCAGCTATGACCGTGGCCACATCTTGCACTTTCTGCCTTTGTAGCTCTGTCCTCGCCCACGGCTTGAGGCTCTCAAGAAAATAAAACATCTTGTCCTTTTCGGACATGTCCCGAATATCCAGCATCAGGGTAAAAAAGTTCCTTACGAACTCTCGCACCGTTCCGGTTTGCACTAACTCTCGAAGTCTCCTTCGAGCCATAAACTCCACATTCTCCGAAAAAAATTAGTTTTTCAGTTCTCGCTTTAGATCCGTTCAAGTCTTAATCAGGCACTCGTCATCGACAAACTTGGAGTGCCACCACAACTTGGCATCCCCTGCGAGGTACATCGATGCCAGTGTCACCTTGTCTTCCTCTGAACTTGTGTGTACAGCTCGAAAGTATTGTTCCATGTCGAACAAGAAATTCTCAAGTTCCTTAGCATCCCTTACCCCCTCATAACATCGAGGCTCCGGCACCTTAAGCCTTTGTCCCCTGTCCATCGAGCTCGAACCTGATCTGGTCACAGCCATTTGTAGGATGCTCACCTGGGCCCTGAGCTCCTCAAACTCCTTTTGGAGAATGTTTAAGGCATCTTTAGCCTCTTCACTCACATTGTGGAGAGTATCGGACAACTCCCGCTGGGTTGTCTCGATCTCCTTCACTCGATCTTTTGTCACCATATGAGTTTTCATTGTGGCCACCGCGGCCTCAAGTTCCTCAATTCTCTGCTGATGATCCGCTCCACCACTTGTGACCATCTCATCCATTTCTCTAGCACTTCTCAACCGTGCTCTGATACTACGTGTCATGGACTAAGCTTTCTCTCAACAAGCACTAGCCCGTGTGGCAATTGAATGGACGCTTCCACCCAAGTCAGCCTTCAATAGATCGAGATCTGAACAAATAATCATAAACCATGGTTAGTCTCAAGCATTCACAATAAGGCACAATATATCGAGGTCAATCTCAAGCATACACACAACAAGGCACATTCACATCGAGAAAGAAAGAAACACATCGAGGCAACAATCGGACATTCAATCGGGGTGAATTATATTATAAACGGGAATCATACATCGGGACCTCCCACCATCACCAGGGCCAGGGGGGCAACCCTTGGTGGGTGACCTAAGCTCGCATAGCACCCGGTGAGACAGCCCAACACTACGCTGCCGGCTTACCCCCCTAAAGAGCCTTAGAACTTTTAGAGCTATGCTAACAGTAACCGTTACAATGTTTGAAATGGGGACACTTTTCCTAGCACAAGGGATCTACCCGGCCATGGCCCTATACATGGGTGGCTCATGGCAACCTAAGTCCCGGTCATAACCCTATACAAGGGTGGCTCATGACACTCTCCCTATAGACTCGAAACCACCATCTCCACAACAGCCATTGACACTACCATTGCCACCATTAGCCAGCCAATTCCCCATACTCCACAAATATTAATCAAATTCAGCCCACAATACACTTAACACCAGCAATTCAGCCGAAACTCTCCCGAACCCATATCCAGCAATTTCATCAGCACAAGCTGCCATCCTGTTGTCATCACCACCTTGCCATTACCAGCACCATTAGTCGGGATTAACTCTCATCAACAAAGCCGTCCTTGATCTTCAGCAATCATACAACACCACTGCATTACTACCTAGCCATCAAACTCATATTTACCCAGCCACAGAAACCCACATTCACCCAGCTTCCTCATCCCATCAAATAACCAAAACCAACAGCCCCGATTCACAACCCAGCACTCACAGAGCACATACACTCACCAATAAAAAGCCCAGAAGTAGCAAAACCGAAAAAACCCAGCTTCAACCAAATCTCAGCAAATAGAAACACAATCGAAAAATCTCACAATCAACCTAAGAAGGAGGCGCTGTTTGAACCCAAAAAGAGGAGACAAACACCAGAAAAAAGGGTGAGAGGAGTTTTTTGGTGGTGAAAAACAGAGAGGCCAACATGCGATTTCCAGTGGCTTCATTCTAACCTTGAGCAGCAACAGAAGGTAGTGGTGGTCGTGGCTCACGTTGTTGATGACGGCGCACGGCAGCAGCATTGACTGAGGTCAGTGGGAATTCGAAAACCTGGGTTATGGGTCTAGGAATTCCTAAGCTTCTGGAGAGCAGAGAATTAGGAATTTCAGAGAGGAAGAAAATAAAGAAACAGAGGAGAAGACGAATCTGGAAAGATAATTACCTAGCTAATTTCTGGTCACCAGCGACGGTTGCGATCGGCAACATAAGACGAACGGCACGGCGGAAGGCTGACAGAATCTGGGTATTGTATGTTTCCCGGTGCCGATGCTTTAAGCAGTAGAGGACGTTTGAGAACTTTGGCTTTTAGAGAGAAGAAATTGAAAAATGAAGGGCAATGCTTGAAAGGAGCTTTTAGACTTTTCCAAAACGCGGCGTTTTGGGACACGAGAAAAGGAACAAATTTAGCCGTGAAGCTGAGCCGTTATAGCAAGTCACCGAGCTGTTATTTTAGATTGGAGACGAACCGATTTCTAAACCAAGCCGAGCTGAAAACAAAGTGATGGAAAACTTACTTCTAAATTTTGCGTGAATGATGGCAAATAATTTATATTTGGATAGATATGAGAAGTTTTAGAAATGGTAAAATAAAATAAAATTTGAAAACAAGAATAAAGTGAATTTAATGAAATTTAAAAAAATTAAGAATAGTTAATTTTTTTATGGGAGTATTTTTAAATATTTTAAAAAAGGTTAAAAATTTAATTTTTTTTACTAATATGAATAAATTAATTGAAATCAATATGATAATGAATAAGTTTTTTAAATACTTCTAAGATATGAAAAATTTTTAGGATTTTCACAAAATGATGGGAAAAACCTAAAATTTCTTTTAATATGTAAATGTTTAAATTAGGTAAAAGATAAAGACCATTTAATCGAGATTTAAGATGATTTAGAATTAATAGGTATTATATTAAGTTGAGCATTGTGTGAATGTTATAATTTTCTTTACACATAATTATATTTATGGTTTTTTTTATTTTGTGAACTAAAATATTTTTTTAAAATATTTAAATAACACTTAAGTTATTTTTAAAAAAAAAATAAATTAAATTAAATTATAACTCTTTAAAATTATGTCTAACGATAGATTCTAACACTTTCGATTATGAATTTTTGTTTAGTTACTTCAAGAGAAAGTAAACAAAAGATAGATACCACCTAGGTATGGGCAACAAAGCTGGCAATTACATGTGCATTTTTTGTTCGGTCTTCCAAAATTTTAATAAAATTTAACTTATTTACTCAATGTTATCCGAACATTTTGCTCAATCGCTCATGTGATAGGTGATTGTATTCTTTGGTTCAAAGAGTAAGTTCGAATTCGGATTTTTCAAATAAAAAAGTTTATTTTACTTAGAGAGAGTCGGGATGTCATTTAATTATAAATTAAAAATATATAAAGTGAATAGGCCCAAACTTGACAAAATTTAAACTAGTCAATAAATTGAAGGTTACAAGACCAAATGATAGATTTAAACTAATTTTTTGGGCTTGACACTTACGCCTTGATAAAAGAAAAGTAAATCCTTAAGAATCTTTACGTGATATCAAGGTACTTTACTAAAAAATGATTGATTTAATCCGTTAAAATTATTTTTTTCGATAAAAATATTTTAAGTTCGAATCATGTCGATGATTATTTGTTAGAGTTATTTCGAATGCACGATCTGTAATCACTTGTCTTAAACTATCAAATACGACACATATTATTTTAACCTGAGAGATTAAGTAACATATCTACTCCGGACTAAAAAAAAAAAAAGATACTTCAATATTTTTTTTTTCATAAAAAAATGTAGGGACACGGTTATTTTTGGGACACTTTGTATATTTGATATGGATTTGTTCCAACAAAATGGCTAAATTCTTTACAAATGGATTGAAATTGAAATAATGACACTGGGAGATTTTTATTTTTTCAAACAAAACAAACATTAATATTTTTTTACAAACAATCGTATAATCTATCAATAAAATATTAAATTTTTAGTTTCATTAATCAAAATTTAATTCAACCTCATGTATCTAAAAAAAAACACCAGCATCGTTACTTGCCTCCAAATGTTGCTCCAACAAGATTTTGTTTTTAGAAGACAAAAGGAAATCGAAACCACTATATAAACACCTTGAGCAGTTATAAATTAGTCAATCAAATTAAGCAAGCATTTTGCAACATTCTCTTCCCTCCCTCTTGTTTAAGATTTCTAGTTATTTTTAATGGATGTCGGGGCATTCTTTTTTCGCCTGTTCTTTTTCACATTTGGTTGTATTATTGGATACCCTATGAATGATCTCTTAAATCAAAGGTTAATCCTTTGAAATAACCTAATTGAACACTCTTAACATTAGCAACCAAGAAGAATCAATAAGGAATTTGCAAAGCACAAGGTTTTCTCCATGGGTAAAGGCTAAAAATTTATACATCATCAAAGGGTTTTTTTTTTCCCCAAATTGAAAGCTAATCTTTTATTTACTTGTAGACTTGGGTTTTGATCTTCAATTTCAATCCTCCAATTCGTTTGTTCTGGACTTATTTGCTGACAAAGATATAATATAGGCTGACAGTATAAAAAGTTGGGATATTTATTGTTTAGTCCCTATGAATTTTTTCTACTTTATTAAAAGGTCCCTCCACTTATAGAAAATCTTAATTGAGTCCTTTCATTAATTTTTTAAGGGTATTACATTGGAGACAAGGAAACAAACTTTTTGACTGCACAAGGGTGTCTAATGGATTGAAAGCTGGAAATTCCAACCGGACTATGCATGTCATGGTTGTGACTTTGAAGCTATTTTAGTTCTTGCTCTGAGAGTACAATGATTATGAAATTTCAGCTGCTGAATTACAACATGGTAACTCTCTTAAAACCAAGAGTTGTCCGATTAACCAAATACTATACAATCTCAAAATGAATGCCGAACAGGAGCCCTGAGAACAAGAGCAAGGGCAAGACAACGCTTTGTCTTTGATGATGCCTCAAAATATTTTTCATAAAGCCATATGCAAATAATCCTGGAATGAGATGCCTCATGCAAAGGGCAGCCGTTTTAGAAATTCGATAATTTTGAAGAAGCAAAACGAGTTTCCGCTTTGCGTTGAACAATATATAATATAATATAATATATATATATATATATATATAGGTAAGACAAAGCACATAAACCTCGGACAAGCAGACCCCACCCCCACCCACTAGATTGGCACTTTTTAATCATATTGACATGAAAGTTGCTTGCATTATTAATTGAGAAATCAATTCTCTTTTTACTAAAACAAAAAGTTAGCCCAATTGGTGGCCACAGTTTTTCTTATCCGATAACCACACATCACACTATCAAAGTCCTGTTACACCCATGAAACTTCCTCTTACATTAAAGAAAACAGATGCCATTGAAATTGTTTTTGTCCCAAGCCACCAAAAAAACCCCAAATGACTTATATTATTTATCCATCTATTTATCTATTTATATCTATATATAAAAGTATAAACTCTAAAATTATTAATAATATTCAACCAAAATACCCTTATAAAATTTTAAATTAACAAATTTATTCTTAAATATGTATAAGTTTTATTAATTTATTTAAATTTAATTTAAAACAATTAAAATTAAAAATAGAATTTATGTGAAATTAAACTACTTAAAAATTTTAATTTTTAATTTTAAAAGTGTTAAAAGTGATTACCTAAAATATCCTTGATAATTGTTTTTATAAAATTTAATTTCAATGAATTTTTATTTATTATTAGATTTTTTTTATAATTAGACTAAAAAAGTGTTAAAAGTGATTGATTAAAATACCCTTAATAAAATTTAATTTAAAAAATGTTAAAAGTAATTGATTAAAATACCATTGGTAAATCTTTTTTATAAATTTTAATTTAAATAACTTTTTTTATTATTAGACTCTTTTTTATAAGTAGAATGATTTTTCACATCAAATAATCTATGTGATTGAAAGATCTAATATGAATTATTCTAAGTAAAAAATTATCAAGTATAGTAAAATTAATTATTTTCGGTGAATTCTTTCGAGGTATGATAAAATTCATTAAAACTAATTTTTTGAATGTGTTTATTCTAAAAGTTACATTCATTTATGAAAATTTCTATTGTTAATGTTGAAAATGAAATCCTTATAAATTGTATTGGTTTATGTAATAGGTTTGATATTCTCATAATTGAAATTTTTTAAGAAAATATGATAAGTACAAAGATTAGAAATTTAATTTATTTTATTTTTTAAAATTATGTTGTTTAATATTTTATATAATAAAATTTTAAAATAAAAGAAATTTTAACTTTTCAATTGATAGAATGTACGATTACATTAATGGACTTAATATATATTCTGTATATATATATATATACAATTTAGTTTTAATACTTGCATTAGTATAAAAAAGTATGATTTTTACTTATTATTACATGTTAAGCTACGGAAAATAAATTAAAAACATTTACTAACTTGTTTAAGTAATTTTCAAACGGCTGCGAATGTGCAATTGATAAACAAAATTTTTTAAATTCTCATGTTAAATTTAGAAAAAAATTTAATAATATTTATTTTGAAACAAAAATAAAATAAAATAATAAAAATTAGATAATCAAATAATTGAAAGCCTAACATTTTAGGATCCTCTTTTTTAAGGATAAATGTAGATTGAAATCAATGATAAATTCTAGATGAATTAAGAGCATGCAATTTTCTAGAGAAGAATTTTTTTTTTGAATTTGTTCAAAAATGATGAAAATTCAAAAAAAAATAAAAAGGAATAAAATTTGATATCAAAGGTCATAAAATAAAATAGTAGTAAAGGATAAGAAAAAAAAAAGAATAATTAAGAAATTAACAAATAATAATAGATACTTTTTAAGCTTGGAAATAATGAAAATTGCCTTAATCATGAAATTATAAGAAATCATGAAAGAACGATTTCTTTATAAAAAGTTCCTGCGCATGAAAATCCGTCCAAATTTTATTAAAATGATAAAAATTTAAAGAAAAGAATTCTAACACTGATAGTTACATTTATTGTCAAATAATAGAAATATGAAAATAATAAATGTTGATTAATTAAATTTCACTTTTATAAGATTTTAATAAATCATAAGAATAAAAAAAATCATTAATTAACAATGGGATTCTAAAGAAAATTACGAAAAAATGGTTTTCTCAAGAATTTATAGAAACCTAATTTGTCTAAATTTTATCAAAATAATGAAAACTTTAGATAGATTTACAATAAACAGTGAAAAAGAACTAAAAATTTTTTACAAGAAACATTTTAAATAAAGTTTTAATAAATTCAACGACAAATCTTCAAAGAAATGAATGGATTTTTTTTAATACTTTTGAGGTGAAAGAAATTGTTTTAGGAATTTTTTTAGAATAATTGAAAAATCATACAAAATTTTTTAATATTTAAATAATTAAATTTAATTTAGAATAAAAAATTATTTAATTATGATCATTTTAAAATAATACAAAATTAATTGATATTATCTTTGAATAAGTACTATGAAGTATTAATATTTTTTCACACGTAACTGTATTCTTTAAATTTATTTTGCAATGTAAATAAAAATTTAATTTTTTTATAAAACTTTAGTTAAATTTAAAATTTTTTTTAGAATATAATTTTAATTCGGTGATCAATCATATCTCACAAAAAAATGATAATGACTCTTGATTTTCACATTTAATAATTGAATCCTGAATCGATACGTGACAGAATTTGTTAAAGCATCAATTTTCAACAAAAGAGACCAAACCTTCCAAGGCCTTTTATCCTCCTCTATACACCAGTTGAACGCCTTTATCTTGACTGCCAACGCCCCTGCCATGTCAAGAATCTGCACATCTAGTGGAGCAGAAAACATCCCCAGCACCTTAGCATTGGAGTCTGTCAACACGCCCACAACCTGCTAAGCCAGGACTGCCTCACCGATCCGTCAACATTAAACTTTATTTCACCTACACTAGGAGGGGACCAGCAGGAGAGATGCCTGCATAGTCTTCTGGAACTAGACGGGACCCACTTCACTGGGTTCGACCACCGCGAGGATTCCGATAACAATGTCTCCTCATCCGCAACTTTTCGGTCCTAAAAACTTAGTACAAAAATTTTCCTACTCCAAACTTATTAGGTACCTCCAGACAGACCCTTGACATATATTTATGATTTTTGGCACATGGTAACCATCCCTGAATATTATCCCCATATTTTGCCATGACAACTATCCTCCATAGAGAATTCTGTTCGTTAGAATATCTCCACCACCACTTGGCCAACAAAGCTTTATTTTTGAGCTCGAGGTTGCAGATTCCAAGACCTCCAGCCGTCTTCGGTTTACAAATAGCTTTCCAGCTAACCTTACCCAATTTATTTTTCGTGTCACAACCACCCCATAGAATAGCAATAAGAGTTATTATTATTTTTTATTTAGTTTTATTATGCTTATATTTATTTGATAAATTTCATGCAATTGTAGTCTATAATAGCATGAAGTCTTGTTTCATCTGGTAGAGTCTTGGGCAGCTTACGCTTTCAATTATTTTTAGCTTATAAAAAGAGTGAATTTCAAAATATCAATTTAAAGAAATGGTATTTTTTCTTTTTGGGTATAATGTAATATTAACTATTTAATTGGGTCAATCAAAAATTCAAGTTACTTAATCTAGATAAAAGGATTACAATGAAATCTATTTAGATTTAAAATGATTTTTTCGTATATTAGTGCCTAGAGATTTTATTATTTTTTAATTAGTAAATAGCATTTAAATTATAAATTAACAATGCAAATCTGAATCATGGAAAAAACATTTGAATTATAGCCCTTTCAACTTCTATATATGAAAAAAAAAATTGCAGCACTTCATATTGTATTCCAATTAAATAAAGAACTTTTATTAGTGTAGACACTCATTTGTGTCCGGACCTAATTGACTCATTGAAATTCGAGCTCAGTCGACCCATTGAAGTCGGAGCCCGATTGGTCCATTGAGGTTCGGGTCTAATTAGACCCATCAATGTTCGGGCCCATTTAGGCCAATTCAGGTCCAGGCCTAAGTGGATAGCTTATTTTTTATTATTATTATTATTATTATTATTATTATTATTATTATTATTATGTTTTTTTCTTTGCTATTTTCTTTTTTTGGTTTTAATCCACATGTGAACAAAAACATAGAATTGGGATCGAAATCTTGCTTGGTTAAAATTTTAATATCAAATTGTATCAGCATGAGATTGCTAAAATCTTAGGACCTAAAATCCCATCATGATAGAATTTAATCTCAGGATTTAAGCCTAAGATTTATTCTATCCGTTTCTTTAAACTGATTTTAGGCTACTTATAAATTAGACCAATTTTATAGAACAAGGACACGAAAAAAAACACAAAAAAAATTGGGAGAGAAAATTGTGAAAAATTTAAAAAATACTGGGCAGAAAGGTTCTGGCAGTTCAATTTTGGATTTTGAAGTTCAATATGGGATTGTGAGATCGTTTTTAGGTTTTTGGGTTAAGATTAGGGCTCAGGACGATTTTAAAAGGTTCTGGGAGTAATCTGGGTGAAATTTAGAGAAATCTAGGAAAGATTCGAAGAAATCTGAGTTTTTTTAGGTTTTGGGGAAGAACATGAATTTTTTGATAATTGTTTGAAGTTTTTGGCAAGATTTCGACAAGATTCCAATAACATTTTTAGAAACGAACAAGTCTCGGTTAAATTTTTTGGTAACTTTTTTAGAAATCGATGGAATTTTGATCCCCGATTAAAGTTTTTGTGGGTATTTCTAGAGAGAGGACAAAGAAAACAAAAGGTAGAGAGAGAAGAGCTTAGTGGGTTTCAAGGAAAAACGTTGAAGGATAGCTTTTATACCACTGCTGAATGACGTCGTTTCGGATAAGCCAGGATCCATATGTCATGGGTCGAGACTTAAGCTCTGAACTCGCGTGACTCTGGGACCCAGGCATTCATTAATCCGGTGTCCCAGATCAGTCTTTCCGTCACGGTTCACACCCTTGTGAGGTATTGTCCGCTCTGGCCCCTTAGCCTCATGGTTTTGTCCTACAAAAGGCGCCTCACAAGCCGGAGGTGGTGTGAATCCTTATATACCCCAGTGACCCTCCTATTATGTTCGATGTAGGATTCAGGACTCCTCTTTAGGTCCATGACATTATTCAAGACTCCCCCTTAGGTCCGTGACATTCTTCCGCACCCAACCTCGTGACGCCTTCGTCACGGAGGCTGGCCACACTGCCTTCCTCTCTTGAGATGCTTGGCGTGGATTGAACGATTTAGGGCTGGCTCTGATACCACTTGTCATGGATCGAGACTTAAGCTCTAAACCCGTGCGGCTCTGGGACCCAGGCATTCACCCTTCCGATGTCTCAGATCAATTTTCCGTTACGGTTCACACCCTCGTGAGGTATTATCCGCTCTGGCCCCCCTGAAACATAAAAAAATGAAAGAATTTGTCATTTTTTGTTTTATCGCAGAATAGAACGTAAAGACAAATAGAGTTTTATTCTTATTATTCTTCATCTATAAATATCCAAATTTTGATTCCTAATACCCCATAGATAGTTCGAACTCTATAGGAGCAATACTCAATTTTCGCTCCACTCATTTGTAGAGGAACCCTACCTTCCCAGATCCATTCGACACGCGTAATTTCTTTTCCGTCGATACGCCCTATAATTTGTATTTGAATTTCTTGTCACAGGTCAAGACTCAAGCTCCGAACCCGTACGGCTCCGGGACTTGGACATTCACTCTTTCGAAGTCTCAGATCAGCCTTCCTACCACTGTTCACACCCTTGTGAGATATTGTCTGCTCTGGCCCCCCTGACCTCACGGTTTTATCCTACAAAAGGTGCCTCACAAGGTGGAGATGGTGTGAACCCTTTTATACCCCAGTGACCCTCTTATTATGTTCGATGTGGGATTCAAGACTCCCCCTTAGGTCCGTGACATCCTTTCGCACCCAACCTCATGAAGTCTTCCTCACGGAGGCTGACCATCCTGCCTGCCTCCCTCGAAGTGCTCGACGTGGATCGAAGTGTTTAGGGTTGGCTCTGATATCACTTGCCATGGGTCGAAACTTAAGCTCCGAACTTGCGCGACTCCGAGACCTGGGTATTCACCATTTCGACGTCTCAGATCAACTTTCCTGCCACGGTTCACACCTTTGTGAGGTATTGTCATCTCTAGCCCCCTAGCCTCACGATTTTATCTTACAAAAGGTGCCTCACAAGGTGAAAATGATATGAACCCTTTTATACCCCAGCGACCTTCCTATTATGTTCGATGTGAGATTCAAGACTCCCCCTTAGGTCCATGACATTATTCAGGACTCTTCCTTAGGTCCGTGACATTATTCAGGACTCCCTCTTAGATCTGTGACACGGACCTAAGAGAGAGTCTTGAATAATGTCACGAATCTAAAGAGGAGTCTTGAATCTCACATCGAACATAACTGGGGTATATAAGGATTCACATTACCTCCGGCTTGTGAGGCACTTTTTGTAGGATAAAATCGTGAGACCAGGGGGACCAGAACAGATAATACCTCACAAGGGTGTGAACTATGGTGAAAAGGCTGATCTGAGACGTCAGATGAGTGAATGTCCAGGTCCCAGAGCCACACGGGTTTAGAGCTTAAGTCTCGACCCGTGACAAGTGGTATCAGAGCCAACCTTAAACTGTTCGATCCACGTCAAGCACCTCGAGGGAGGTAGGTAGGGTGGCCAGCCTCTGTGACGAAGGCGTCACGAGGTTGGGTGCGAGAGAATGTCACGGACCTAAGGGGGAGTCCTGAATAATGTCACAGACCTAAAGAGGAGTCCTGAATCCCATATCAAACATAATAAGAAAGTCACTGGGGTATATAAGGATTCACACCACCTCCGGCTTGTGAGGCACCTTTTGTAGGATAAAATCGTGAGGCCAGAGCGGACAATACCTCACAAGGGTGTGAATCGTGATGGAAAGGCTGATCTGGGATGTCGAATGAGTGAATGCTCGGGTCTCGAAGCTACGCGAGTTTAAAGCTTAAGTCTCAACCTGTGACAAGTGGTATCAGAGCCAGCTCTAAACCGTTTGATCCACGCCAAGCACCTTGAGAGAGGTAGGCAAGGTGACCAGCCTCCGTGACGAGGGCGTCACAAGGTTGGATGTGAGAGAATATCACAGACCTAAGGAAGAGTCTTGAATCCCACATCAAACATAATAAGAGGGTTACTGGGGTATAAAAGGGTTCACACCACCTCCGCCTTGTGAGGCACCTTTTGTAGGATAAAATCGTGAGGTCAGAGGGACCAGAGCGGATAATACCTCACAAGGATGTGAACCGTGGTGATTAGACTGATATGGGACGTCGAAATGGTGAATGTTCGAGTCTCGTAACCGTACGGGTTAAGAGCTTAAGTCTCGACTCGTGACAGTTGGTATCAGAGCAAGTTCGATTCTGCATATTTATGTTGTACAGGTTAGATCGTGATTGAGAAGATGGCATCCCAAAGCGACGTTGCTAGCTAACAACCAGAGGCCCAGGAGCATGGTCATGGAAGAGGTAAGAAAGCCAGTTCTAGAGATATCTGGTCTACCATGGATGGTAGGCTGGCCAAGGTGGAGGTGACCATTGGCGACATGGGGGAAAAGCTTGAGGAAGTAGAGACTCACATTGCATCGCTAGACTCCATGGGGGAGGAGATCCAAAGTGAGCTGAAAGCTGCTCTCAACAAAGGCCTGGATGCGATCACCCGAAAGAATCAGACCTTAGAGGCTGAAGTGCGAACCTTCCGCGATGGCATTGAGGCCATGCGCCAGCGGATGGAAGAGCTTACCAGTGAGCTCGTTACTTGCAAGACTGCCATTGGAATGGCATGTTTGCCGGAGTGTCCAAATTCAGATTGGAGGTCCCTAAGCCTAAGGAGTTCAAGGGGGCTAGGGCGGCCAAGAAAGTAGACAACTACCTTTGGGGTATAGAGCAGTACTTCTAGGCCATGGGCATGCAAGACGAGACGATAAAAGTAAGCACCGTTGCTATGTATCTCACTCATGTAGCCGTATTATGATGGAGGCGTAGGTGTGATGATGTCAAGCGTGGGAGCGTCAAGATTGGAACTTGCCAGAGTTCTAAAAAGAGTTCAGAGAATAATTTTACCCGAAATATGCCAATGATGAGATGCGGGCAAAGTTGTGCAGGTTGAGTCAACAAGGGGATATAAGGGAGTATGTTTATAAATTCTCTGAATTGATGCTACAGATCTCGGATCTAGGAGAGAAGGATACCTTATTTACTTTTATGAATGGGCTGAAGCCATGGGTAAAGCATGAGCTATAAAGGAGAGGAGTTCATGACTTGGCTAAAGCCATGACTACTGCCGAAACTTTGATAGAGTTCAAGCCTCTGAACAAGTTCGAGTCTTTCAAGCTCAAGGGTAAGGGCATGGATGATAAGGACCGAAAGAAGCAGTCTAAGGGGAAAGACTATGATTGAGAGTCCAAAGATAAAGACCGAATCGTTCAACCAAGGATGGCGAGAGGAAGCCACCAGCAGGCAAGTGGAAAGCAAAAGGGGATCGAGAGCCACTAGCATGCTACCTATGTGGAGGGAGCCACATAGCACGTAATTGCCCGTAAAAGGGTAAGCTAGCTGCTGTAGACAATGAGTCTGACGAGAAGCCAGAGTTAGGAGAAACAAAGCTTGGGTCGTTGGTGCTCAATGTTGTCTAGAGTAAGGGAAGCCGCAAGCCAAAAGGCTTGATGTTTACGGATCTGATGGTTACGGGTCAGAAGGTAAGCGCACTGGTAGACACAGGTGCCTCACATCTTTTTATTTTAAGTGATGGAGCCTAAAAGCTCAGACTGAAAGTGCAAAAAGGGATTGGTACCATTAAAACGGTGAACTCCAAGGAAGTTTCAGCCATTGGAGTAGCGCGAGGAGTGGAGTTGCAACTTGGAGACTGGAAAGGCAAGGAGACCATAGAGGTAATACCCCTTGACAACTATGAGTTTGTGATTGGGTTGGATTTCTTTGTTCGAATTAACGCCCTCATTGTGCCTTTTTCCGATTGTGTTTGCATCTTGGATGCACAGTGCCAATGCCTAGTACCATTGAGGAGAGGGTCTAGAGTTGGGTCGCGGGTGGTGTCAGCCATCCAATTTGCCAAGGCGGTAAGCAGACAAGAAGACACCTTCTTGGCAGCCCTGAAATATGATGAGCCAAGGGAGAAGGAGATCGAGTCACCCTTGAAGGTGCTAAAAGTGCTGAAGACCTTTAGTGATGTGATGCTCGTAAAGTTGCCTAGCAAGCTACCACCTAAGAGGAAGGTGGACCATAAAATCGAGCTGGTGTTCGAAGCCAAGCCACCAGCTAAAGCCCTTTACCGAATGTCTCCACCAGAGTTGGAGGAGTTAAAGAAGTAGCTCAAAGAGTTAGTTGATGCTGGCTTCATCAGGCCATCGAAGGAACTATATGGTGCACCGGTTCTATTCTAACGCAAGCATGATAGGTCATTGTGACTGTGCATAGACTACCGGGCTTTGAACAAGCTAACCATCAAGAACAAGTACCCCATCCCACTCATTGCGAACTTGTTCGATCAACTTGGGAGTGCAAGGTGGTTCACCAAGCTGGATTTGAGGTCAAGCTACTATCAAGTCAAGATTGCGAAGGAAGATTAGCCAAAGAAAGCATGTGTCACTCAGTATGGTTCGTATGAGTTCTTGGTGATACCTTTCGGATGCACGAACGCCCCAACAACATTCTGCACCCTTATAAACAAGGTACTTCAGTCATTCCTTGATCGATTTGTTATGGTTTATTTGGATGACATTGTGATCTACAACCAGACTTTGAGAGAGCATGTAAACCACTTAAGACAGATGTTCGAGGTGTTACGAGTGCACAAACTATTTGTTAAGAGGGAAAAATGCTCATTCACCCAGCAGGAGATCCCGTTCCTTGGCCACATAGTGAGAGGTGGCAGGATACGCATGGATAAAGACAAGATACACGCTATCTTAGAGTGGCAACCGCCAGCCAAGGTCACTGAATTGAGATCGTTCTTTGGGTTGGTTAACTACTACAGGCGCTTCATCAAAGGTTACTCAGCAATAGCCACGCCATTGACTGACTTGCTCAAGAAAGGGAGAGCATGAAAGTGGAGCGCAAGGTGCCAGAAAGCCTTTGACAGGTTGAAGCGGGTTGTGACTGAGGAGCCAATCTTGGCCTTGCCAGCCATGCCAAGCTGTATGAAGTGCGTACAGATGCATCAGACTTTACCATAGGGGACGTGTTGATGCAGAAAGGACGTCCAGTCGCGTTTGAGAGCAGAAAGCTGAACGAGACTGAATGTAAGTACACAGTCCAAGAGAAAGAGATGACTACAGTGGTGCACTACTTACGCACTTGGTGCCATTACCTGTTGGGGTCGAGGTTCGTGGTAAGGACGGACAATGTGGCAATCAGCTACTTCCAGACGTAGAAGAAGTTGTCCCTCAAGCAAGCGAGATGGTAAGATTTTTTTGAGGAATTTAACTTTCAGATGAAGTACAAGCCGAGGCGAGTGAACCTAGTGGTAAACGCCCTGAGCATGAAGGCTAACCTTATTGCCATTAGCCAACCAGAGGGGTCACTGGTGCCCGGCATCAAGGAGGGACTTGCGCATGATCCTATAGCCAAGGCTTTGATGGAGTACGCCCAGCAAGGTAAGACTAGGCGATTTTGGTTGCAGGATGGTTTGCTGTACACCAGGGGCAGTAGACTGTTTGCGCCGTAGCACGAAAAGCTTCGCAATGAAGTTTTACAAGAATGTCATGATTTAAGGTAGGCTGGACACCCCGGAATGAGCCGCACCTTGACGCTGATCGAGGACCGGTACTACTGGCCATACATGAGGGACGATGTGAAGGCCTATGTGAAAACTTGTCTTGTATGCCAACAGGATAAGGTGGAACTCAAGAAACCAGGCGATCTCTTAGAGCCATTACCAGTGCCAAAGTGACCATGGGAGAGTGTTTCTCTGGACTTTATAGTCGGTCTACCCAAAGCAGAAGGGTTTGAAAGCATCATGGTAGTGGTGGACAGGTTTTCCAAGTATGGAATCTTCATTCCAGCAACCAAGGAATGCCCAGTCGAGGAGGCAGCTCGATTGTTCCTGAAGAACATGGTTAAGTACTGAGGAGTGTCGAAGACCATTGTTAGTGATCGGGACGGGCATTTCACGGGCAGGTTCTGGACTGAGTTGTTTAAGCTGTTGGGGTCAGACTTAAACTTTTCCACCAGCATGCATCCATAGACCGATGGGCAGATAGAACGAGTGAATGGACTATTGAAGGTCTACCTTAGGCACTATATGAGTGCCACAGAAAGGGACTGGCCAAAGCTGCTAGATATTACGCAGTTTTCCTACAACTTATAAAGGAGCGAGGTAACGAACCAGAGCCCATTTGAGGTTGTGACAGGGCAACAACCACTAACACCCGATTCGATTGCTACAGGTTATACAAGGCCGAATCCAGCAGCATACAAGTTTGCCAAGGCATGGCAGGAGCAAACTGACTTAGCCAGAGTTTGTCTACACAAGACGGCCAAGAGGTCAAAAAAGTGGGCAGACCAGAATAGGCGGGACGTGCAGTTTTAGGTTGAAGACTTGGTGTTGGTAAAGCTGCATCCCATTGTGCACCACAGAGGGCTACACAAAGGCCCAGTCCGGAGGTATGAGAGACCTTTCTGAGTAGTCAAAAGGGTAGGCAAGGTTGCCTACAAGCTGGATATACCACCCAAGTCGAAGGTACACTCGGTGTTCCATGTGAGCATGCTCAAGCCGTTTCATAAAGATGAGAGAGATCCAGGATGGGCAGAGTCAAAGCATGCGCCATTGAGAGCAAGGGCCTCATATGAGAAGGAGGTCCACAGCATCATAGCTAACCAAGAGGTGAGACAGAAGAACTATCAGCCAAGATATGAGTACTTGATGCGCTGGAAGGGACTTCCAGACAGTGAGGCGAGCTGGGAACCAACAGAGGACTTATGGCAGTTCGGGGACCAGATCAGGCAGTACCATGCAGAAGACGTAACGAGGGCGTTGCGTAATCAGGTGGGGGAGAATGTCACGCCCTGGGCAGGCGCGCCTGGCACATTAGGCAGACCAACAGGCGAGCCAAAGGTTGAGGCCTATAAACCAGGCATGCTGGCGGGTATCTGCGCGCAAATCCTAGCAAACAAGTTCAGAACGCCCGCCCGACTTGCAGGCCAGCTCGTGAGACCAAGGCCTGGCATACAAGCTGCCCGCACCACATCCAAAAGGGCCCATGGTGCCTGACACGTAAGGGAAGCTTCTGGAAGCAGGTAGGAGCATCCTGACAGATTTGGTTGACCCTGAAAATCAAGAGTTAGCATCCTGATTGATTGTAATCTGTATAATCCCATGATTTTAGCCTTTATTCTAGGGATTTACCATTAAGTGTAAGCTGGAGCCTCAACTATAAATAGAGGGTTGCTCCACCCTCATTTGTACGCCATCAAACACTTCTGTTTCAGTGAATACAAAAGCATTTTCAGAATTCTGTCTTCTTATCTTGTTTCTCTTTAACTTGCGTAATCAGCCCTTTCCGTTGTTCTAGTGCCCGCATGCTTGTGTTTTAGGCTGACTTAAGCATAAAGGAGGAGATTCCAAGCCTAAGACCGCACGGATTCTGAGTCTAAAGTTGGAGCCGTGACACACGCGCAGACCTGATAACCTACGTGTTGACCAGCGCTCTGACCCGATCCGATTGCAGATTTTCTCTTTTTCATTATTTTTATTTTCAAATTTTTTTATTTTATTTTAACCTATTTTTATTATTTTTATGGTTTTATTTTCCTTAAAAAAAAGAAAATTTATTTCTGCAGTTTTATTTCCAAAAAAAAGAAAAAATAATAAAAAAATGAAAAAAAAAGAAAAAATGATAAAATTTATTTCTGCAGTTTTATTTCCAAAAGAAAGAAAATAAAAAATGAAAAAATGATAATTCTAAAAATAAGTAAAAAAATAAGTAAAAAATCTTTTCAATAAAAAAAATTTTCAAATAAATAAAATTAATTTTTTATCCTTTAAACTATCATAAGATTGTTTTAAAGTAGATCCTACTAAATTATTAGGAAGTTTCACTAATTCTTTTTTGAAATAAAATTCATAAATTTGGTAACGGAGCTTTTTTAGATTGAGATATTAGTTTTTATGAATATTCTTGAGGTGAAAGAATTATTATAGATTATTACCAAATTATTAAGATAATTTTAAGGTTAATTTTTAATATTAAATTATTTAATAAAATCATAAAAAATCATCAAAATTTAAATAATTTGAAATCAAACTGATATCCTCTTTTGATAAGTGTTATGAAAATATTACAATTTTTTTCATTTACTAAACTTAACATTTATTTTACAGATCAGACTCAATCAAATGATTAATTATATCTAAATAAAAAAAATTAATAATAATTTTTTTTACTTATGTTTAATGATAAATTTATAAATTTACTCGTTATGATAATTAGTGTTGTCCAGTTGTGGTCTCTCGTCACTTTGTACAGTCAATGAAACACATAAGCAATGATGCAACATTGTTAGCACGACAAAAACGTGGCACTCCGAATTGGTGCAAATGATAATGTTATCCTATATAATGCAACAGATGGGTGACACTTGGAATTGAATTGGATAACCTTGGCATTTGTTTTTCTTAATTTCTTTTCATAAAAGGGAAAAATGATAGTTTAAAAATGGGAACACTGACAATGTTATTTTTAATTTTTTATAAATAATTGTAAAAATATTATATATATGTGTAAAATTTTAAATATTGTTTGATGCGATTTCGATTTTTTGTTGTTTATGTTGGATTTAAGGAGCAGAGAGAGACTGTGATATTTCTAAATCCCCTTTCTTCAAAAGAATAAATAAAAAAAATAAAAAAAAAAAAAAGAAGAAACTTCACCGGTTACCAACCAAATGTAGCCTATGAACAATCCCATTCCAACGCAGCTGGTTATTTTCATATCCTCTTAAGTAGCCCTGTTGGTTTCCCTTAGCCTGTATAAGCAGCCTTGTATTTTGATTTTCCTTTAAAGCCTATAAAATTGAACTTGACATTCAAAATAAACGTAGAAAATAGATTTGATAATTCGTATAAAATATTAATAATTTATTTATTTATATTTATTTTATATAAAAATTATGTATCATAAATTATATTAAGATAAAAATATAAAATATAATTTTTTAATTTTGTTAAATTTATATATGATATTTATTAAAATTTTAAATTTATTATTTTCATATTTTTTATTTATATTATTTATATATATATTATTATTGAGTTAATTATTAGGTCTTGAAAAAAAAAACTTTATTTTTAAAGACCTTATTATTTATTTATTTTACTTATTAATGAAATATCTTCATATAGTTGATTGACAATATATAACATTCATGTATTGTCAATGTATCAAAATTAACTCATACTTTAATTGACTTGTGAAGATTACTATATAAAATAAAAAAGTTATTAAATATACTGACAGTAAAATTCTTACATCTTAAACAGGTTAGTAGAGTGATTATATCTCTTATAATATTATAAACAAAAAAATTTTTAAAAAGTGTGATATGTGTTAGTCTCTTAACCAATTAAAAAATTACCAAATATTAAATAATTTTTAAATAAATAACAATATCCAATTGAGTAATTCTCCTTGGTAAAGGAATAAAAAATAGTAGCTTACATCTTTCATATTTCCTTCTTTTTAATGTTTTTGGCCTAGATATTAATTCAATCACGTTGAACATAATTTTTAATGCAAGTGTATTTGATTTTTCGGTGCCTAATTTTTATAGTCAAAATTTCCATATGTTAGCAGACAAAGCATTTATACATTTGGTAGAAGTGGAAAATCGTAAGCTGATAAAAGTTTCTCTTCCTCTTCTCAAACACCCAAAGAAGAGAAAAAAAAAATGCCATCAAGCACAAGTCTCGACAGGGTTGCACTATTGTCTGGGTACAACCATGGGAATGAAGAAACAAAAGGAAGGTTGTGGAGGAGAGTTTTGGATTTGGAAGAGGCTAACAATCAAGTTTTCTTGTCATTACCAATGATTCTTTCCAATGTTTCATATTCATCTATTACTTTGGTGTCTGTCATGTTTGCCGGTCACCATGGTGAGCATGAGCTTGCCGGTGCCACTCTTGCCAATTCTTGGGCCTGTGTCACCGGTTTCGCTTTCATGGTAAGTCTTTTCCATCTCCATAATCATCATATAAATATCACTGTTTCTTCGTTTTGTTTTGAAAATATAGTTTTACAATTTGGTACTCCTTTTCAAAGAGGAAAATGGGCTAGGGAATGGAAAACAAGAAGACCGTAAACAAACCCTAGACAGGATTTTGTCTTGTTCGTAAAAACCTTCACCGTTTAAACTCGATATTGTTATGGTTAGTTTGTAAGTCAGCTATGACATCATTGAAATTTTAATTTTAATAATTATGGTTAGATTTTAATTTTAATAATTGTAATATCTTTTTTTATCTCAAGATTACAATCTTTTTATTGAAACATTGACTTAAATTCTTGATAAGAGATTTGTTTGAAATTTTTATTTGATGAAAAAATTTTGTAGGATAAAACTTTTAAAAGAAAAAATATTTTTATAAGACAACACTTATAAATAATAAGAGTCATTAGGTATTAGAGAAAAATAAAAAAAATTTTGTATAATTTTACGGAATAAACATTTTATAGATTAAAGAAGATTGATAAACCTATATGTATATATGTTTGAATATTTGATATTTTATATAATTAAAGACGAATGAGAAAGTTAATGACATATATATATATATATAAATATTTATTTAAATTAAAAATATTCAATAAAACTAAAATAAAATCAAAGCATTTATGAATATTAATTATGAATATTATTTAATTTAATGATGATTTATAATTTTTTATAATTAATAAAATTTTTTATATACGAAAATAAATAAATAAAATATTATATCTTGTTAAATTATTATCTCACGAATAATTTATGATGTAATTATGCCTTCTTTTTCATGAATATCGAATTGATGAAGCCCTTTGGCATAGCACCATGTACCATAAAAAAAAAAAAAGTTCACCGTTATCTTTCTTTTTATATTTTGTTCTATAAAATTTTAAATAAAAATAAATAATAAATAATATCTAACCACTCCGTAACTTCTCAGAAAAAATGCAAAGGATTTGAAAGCAAAACAAAGGTGGAATATTATTTTGTACCTACAAGATTCCTACCAAGCTAGAAAGCTGGCCTACCAGCTGATTTTGATCGCTCGAAGAGGCAGTGAAAGGGAAATAAATAAGTGTGTAGTTAGCAAAGATTAGCTTTGAGAGAGTGTTGGATCACTTTCTTAAAGATCATAATATCCCCTTAAATTCTCTTCTCCCATAAAAGTTTTAAAATTTTTTATATATAAAAAATAAATAAAACTTATATATTTGATAATCATACAACTTTTAAATATACAACCAATGGCAATTTTTTCACATTATCATTCATGAAATATTATAAAATTAACCAACATTTTAAAATTAATTTAGTGGAATTTAAACTCTACTTGTTTTGCAAAAAAAATGGTTTTCAAAAAATATAAATATTTTTTAAAAATTATTTTTTAGAATTATTTTTCAGAATTAATTTAATTACAATAAACAATTTTGTTTAAAGAAATAAAAACTAATTTAAAAAATAAACAAGTGATAATTTTTTTATTTCATTTATGAAATTAAAAGATTTTATTATTAATGTATAAAAAATGAACTTTTATTTTGAATAAGTAAAATTGAAAATTTAATGCATTTGCGGTTTCAACTACTTTCAAACTCTAGTCACTTTAAAATATAGTTTTAACACCTTAGTATTTTTTTTTTTTAATATTAATACTTGAGTATTTGATTCAATGGTGAATGTTTTCTCTAACCGGACTCCTTATGATAATTTTTTTTGTAGCATTATGCAAACTTTTAAATAATGATGCTTCATTCTAGATCAATGGTTTAATTTGTTTAACCAAATTGGAATTTTGGTAATTGAGTTTGTGATCTTTTTCTCTATTCATGGTTTAGATCGGATTAAGTGGAGCACTAGAGACACTTTGTGGTCAACGATTTGGTGAAAAGTTATACAGAATGTTGGGACTTCATCTACAAGCATCCTGCATAATTTCTTGCTTTTTCTCTGGTATTATATCAATCTTATGGATCTACACTGAGCCAATTTTTGTCTTGCTTCACCAAGATCCTCAAATTTCCAAAACAGCTGCCCTGTACATGAAGCATCTGATTCCAGGTTTATTTGCATATGGTTTTGTGCAAAACATTTTGAGGTTTCTTCAGACACAAAGCATTGTGGAGCCCCTCATCTGGTTCTCAATTCTCCCCCTGGGAATCCATTTCGGGATTGTCTACAGTTTGGTTAATTGGACAAGTCTTGGTTTCAAGGGAGCTTCATTGGCTGCTTCAATTTCGTTATGGATATCATTCCTTTTGTTGGCTGTGTATGTCGTTTGTACGAAGAAATTGAAGCAGACATGGGAAGGATTATCATCTGAATCATTTCGTTACATTCTCACAAACCTCAAAGTAGCCCTCCCTTCTGCTGCAATGTTTTGGTGAGATTTTCAAATTTTGAACATTTGGGCCCTGTTTAGTAGATATTTTTTTCTAAGAAAAAACAAAAAGAAGAAAAAGAAAAAGAAAAGAGCTGCCATCAGTGGCGTGGTTTGTTGGTAGGCTGCTAAACTCTTAATTCTAATAGTTGTATTCAAATCTTGTACCAAGAAGAATAGCAAAAAGTACGAAACAGCAAAAACATCTACTAAAGGGAGCCTTAATCTCTCCTGTATGCTTGATTTTTACAACATCAACAACAAAATCCATTTGTGGAAACAAAATTATTAGTAGAAAGTAACTTGTTTTTCAACTTTTTTCTAGTCTTGAGGATTGGGCTTCCGAACTTCTCGTGTTGTTAGCAGGATTGTTGCCAAATCCAAACGTATCCACTTCCTTGATTGCAATGTGGTAATTTTTGCTCTTTTTTTGTTTTTTGTTTTTTTGCCATTTCTCCTTACTAAGCTTGACAATGAGAGTCTTTTTTTTCCCATTATCTGTAGTGTGAATACAGAAGCTATTGCCTTCATGTTTACATGTGGCCTTAGTGCTGCAGCAAGGTTAGTTTGAAAAATATCTTCTCCCATTGAGTTTTAAATCTATCTACTTTTATAGATATATATTGAGACAGGGAAATTAATCAACTTATTTGACAGCACAAGGGTTGCTAATGAATTGGGAGCTGGGAATCCTGACAGAGCCAAAAGTGCCATGATTGTCACACTCAAGCTCTCCACCATTCTTACTCTTGCAGTTGTCCTTTCTTTAGCCTTTGGTCACAATGTTTGGGCCAGTTTCTTCAGTAACAGTTCCATAATAGTAAAGCAATTTGCCTCAATGATACCCCTGCTAGTCATCTCAATAACATTTGATTCTTTTCAAGGCATTTTATCAGGTTAATCAATCTAATTAAAGTTTGAACTATCAATTCAAAATTTCTTTACAATTAAGTTGATAAGGCCAATGACTTGATTTGATGTTGCAGCTGTGGCCAGAGGATGTGGTTCGCAGCACTTAGCTGTGTGGGCAAACTTGGGGGCTTTCTACTTCATTGGTATGCCAATTGCATGGCTTCTTGGATTTATGCTGAAACTATATGATAAGGTAAAGCATAATATTTTTCTGCTAAGTTCATATTTTAATTTTTTTTAGTTGAGATTGTCCGGGATTCAATTTCGATAACTGAAATTAAAAGTTTAGCACTTTAGCAATAAATTACATGATTGTTGACTTTATCCATTCTTAATTCTTATATTTTCTTCCTTACTAATTTCTTTCTACACTTGGTCTTTTTTCTTCAGGGTTTGTGGGCAGGCTTAATATGTGGACTCTTTTGCCAAGCCAGTGCTCTCCTATCAATTACATTGTTTGGTAAATGGACTAAATTCGATCTTTCAGTAGAAAGTGGTAAGAAAACCCAGGTTTTTGTTTAACTAAACTCCACCGGGAAGACCCAATTCAAGTCTTGTAATTGCATATGCATTTTTCAGAAACAAAACTTGGGTATGAGAATCTGAAGTTATTTGAAGCAATTTCATTCCTTGTTTCTTTGAATGTTGTCCCTCAGTTCATTGCATGCATATGATTGGGTTGTATCACAATGTGACCGACTTCAATTAGCTGTACAAATCTATCTTTAGATATATTTGTGATTTAATTTACAAGAAAAAAATTGATGTTGAACAAATTAGTGGAGCAGAATTTGTTAGAGTTAAAAAATGAATTTTCAATGAAGTTGTGCTCAATGAAATGTAATGAATGAGTAGATATATAAAATCATATTGCAAATGTAACAAAAATATCATCATATAATATGAGGTATAATATGTGTCGTAACATATAGATTTATAAACTTACCGTTAAACATAAATTTTAGGAGTCGTCATTAATCTTTTTTATCTAAGTATGATTGGTCACCTAACATAATTTATCTCATTTAAAAAAGAATCTCAAAATTAATTTAAGTATTTTTAAATAATAAATTTTAGTCCGCGAAATCAGATTTTAGGTTTGAAAAGTGTAGTTACGCATAAAAAAATTTATAACACCCTCAAGCGTCTATCCAAAAGATAATACCAGTTTAATTTCAAATTATTCAAGCCTTAACCATATTTATGATTTACCAAAATATTAAATATTAAAAATTTATCCTTAAATTACTCTAACAATTTGATAGTAATTTAAAATAATTCACTTACTTCAAGAGTATTCATAAAAACTAGTATCTCACCCTGAAAAAGTTTCATTGTGAGATTCATTAATATATTTTATTTAAAAAATAATTAGTAAAATATTTTAATAGTTTGATAAAATTTTACTTTGATACAGATCTCTTAATAATTTGATAAGATTTTATTTAATAATCATTTATAAAATTTTATTTTGAAAAAATTTATTAAATATTTCAATAATTTGATAAGATTTAATTCGAAATTTTGATCCTCCAATAATTTGGTAAGATTGAAAAATAATTTTTTTGAAACTTTTCTCTAAATTTGAAAAAAAAAATCAATATAGACAAAAATCATCATGCAAAACTACCATATAATAATAATATGTCATGCAATTAATATAAAATAAAAACATGCAAATAAAACATTAGATAATAAATCATGTAAGAATTCTTTTCTTTTTTCAAATTAATAAAAAAAAAGGATTAAAAGGACAAATAAAACAGAATAGATAAATAAGTAAATAAAAAAGAAAAAAAAAAACTAGGTAAAATGGGTTGGGTCACCTATGGGTTTCACGTGGGTTAGCCTTTCTCCTCAACGTGGAACACAGTCGTTTCAGCATCTTCTCTTTATTTTTCATGCCTTTGTCAAGTCCCTCTTCTTTCGGATTTTTGTAGTTCAAGAACACCAAAACCTAATTGCAAAAAATAAAAATAAAAATCTCAAGTATCATCACCTATCACCGCCGTATGGAGATCACAACCACCATTACCTCCAGAAGAAATGACCAGGAATCTTCCCTTTCCTCTGTGTTCTGCCTCTGTTTCTACTGAGCTTCTTTTGTATTGGGAATTGTTTTTACGTGCTTTGTTTGCTTTGATTGTGGGCTGGTTCAAGTTTTCTGTTTCAGTTTGTTTGGGGCTTTTAGTGGCTGCCACCTCTAAGAATTGAATCCTTGTTGACTTGTCTTAGTTCTGAGGTGAATGCCCACTGCCTCAGTTTTGCGTTTTATGCAATTCCTTGGTCTTGATTGCAGGCTGCGCAAGCTTGTTCTCTGGAAATTGGTTGCTGTGTGTCTGGAAATTGGTTGTGCAGGCTGAAATGGTGTTACTTGGGATTGTTTTTTGAATAATTTTCCCCCTGTTTTAATCACATATTTATAAAAAAGTTTATGCTAAATCAATTTTCTTTAAATTTATAATTTTATTTGATTTAATTTTAACGTGAATTAATTCTAAAATTAAATTCAAAAAATCTCTTAATATTATTTTCACCATCTTTCATTAATTTTTTTTTTATTTTTTTGAGACAAAAGTAAAATTAAATAAAAAAAAAAGATAAAAGTAATTTTTTTCAATTAGACCCAATTTACGATTAAAGTTTATTTTTAATTTCGAAAAAAATTTTGGATAAACTGAGTTGTTTATAGTTATTTTTTTTGTGTATTTTTTATGAAACAAGAATTACATAAAGATAAAAAACATTTATTTTGTTCAGGTCTAAAAATCGAGATTTAAAAAATGATCTAAGTGTATCGAAATAGAAAATGATCAAGATTGAATTGCGAAACAAAAAATAAAATGATTTAGATTGAGTTAAGATCAAAATGGATGATCAAGATTAAATCACGGGTTAAAAAAATAAAATGATCTGGATTGAGTTGATATCAAAATAGATGATTAGGATTGAACAACAAATTAAAAAATAAAATGATCTGAACTAAACTAAGATAAAAATAAGTGATCGAAATTGAATCGTGAGTCAGAAATATAAAATAATCTGAATTGAGCCAAAATTAAAATAAGTAACCGGGATTGAATCATAGGATAAAAAAATAAAATTCAAAATTTTTAGCTTGAAATTCAAAAAGTCACAATATAGAAATTCAAATATTTGCAAGGTTCCCTAACAGAAGTTGAAAGATCTCAATATTCTAAGTTTCGCAAAAAAAAATTCGCAAAGATTTCAAAATTCACAAAAAGTCAAAATTCGCAAAAGTTTATAAGAATTTCAATTTTCGCAAGAGTTTTAGGTTTGTAAAAATTTTAGGTTCACAAGAATTTTCTTCACAAGAATTTTCAAGTTTGTAAAGATTTGGAAACTATATTTGAAAAATTCACATTCAAAAAATTTAAAGTTTCATATAGACAAGTTCATGGATTAATAACAAAAGTTTCAAGGCTCATTTCCAAAATTCAAAGATTCAAAAATTTTATAGATTCACATTCAACAGTCCAAGATTTTTATTTGAAAAACTTTGATATTCCCATCGAAAATTACAAATTCACCTGCAAGAACTTTAACATTTCACAGTTAAAATTTTCAAAAATTTTCATCCGAAAACTTTTGGGATTCACATTCAAAAAGTTCATTTAAACCAAGGCTCTAAAACTTTAAAAATTTTAAAAATTTTGCTTGTCCAAAAATGAAAGATCTTCCTTATTCGAGGAATCAAAAATCAAATATTTTCTCCCAACAAAAACAAATGTCATGCTAATAATGCAAATGCTTTCTAAATGCAACAAATGCCACAGTCCATATTTTCACTAAATGTTACAAATGACAATGTCCTACTATAATTCAAATGTTCTCTACACGATACAAATATATGCCGCAACAATGATGTAAATGCAATTATCACAATGTATGTAATGCAAATGTCACTAAATCAATGTCATGAAATTCTAATCATGACAATAAGGTTCTCAAGACTCCATCATTCCTTCTTAACTTTTCAATACTAACAGTCCTAGAACAAATTCTGTCGATTAATCCATGTCATTCTCCTCATTTGGTCACAACTCACAGGTCATGTCAATCAATCTATCATTAAATTCATCATTGGGTCACCTTGTTTGCCCTTTTTTAAATTATTTTCTCAAGCTTCTTTCATTTCTCTCATCTTGAAAAATTTTTATGAACATTGTCATTCATTTATTTATTATCATTCAAATTTTTGACAAACATAATACCTTTTTTCAATTTATTCAGAGGATGTACACTAGGTAAATAATAAAAAAATGGGATTTCATTATAAAATAAAATAAAATTAAGAACAACTCAAAGATGAATGAAAGCAAAATGTTGTGATTATGTAAATTGAATATCAACATCCAGAATAATGATTATTCATATAATTTTAAATTCCAACTCAAAATTTTTTTTCAAAACACATTTGATTGATATATTCAATCTTTGAGCCAATCATCATCCTCATTCTTGGGATCCTCACATGAAGTTATTTTTTCAAGTTTTCATCTTTACTTAAACTACCCTTTCAGGTTTTCAGTTTAAGTATTCCTTTTTTCTCTTTTTTTTTTTGGCTTTTCGTTTGTTTTATTTTTTTCATATTTTTTGCATATTTTTTCTCATATTTTTTTTCATTTTCCTTTTTGATCTATTAATGATACTTTGATCAAAACTCAAGCAATCCAATGGTAAATTTGCCTTAATTAGATTTATGATTCTCTGATTTGAGTATTTTCATTCAATCAAAATGAACTTTTAAGGCATATAACGTAAGCTAAGGTAAAGGGTTATGAAAGAAATGGACAAAATAAGCTCAAATTATATTTGAAAGGCTATCAAACCAATGATCACTTTTTCATGTAGAGCATTTTAATATGTTACCCCATTAATTTCTTCTTTTTTTGTTTTTTTTTGTTTTTTTTCATCATTTTTCAAGAAAAATTTGAGCACAAAAAAATTGTCTTTAAAATCACTAAGAATAAACAAGCTTCTCAAAATTTACCCCCAATGTGGGGATAATCCTTGGCTAGGATTCCTTAAAAGAAAATTTCAAAAGGCTTAAATGGGGTAACAAAAGATAATTTTACTTTTTTTTTTTGTGAATGATAAAAGAAAGATGATCATTTTTCATCTCGAACATGAATACTCTCAATGAAGAATATTTATTGATCAAGAGTAGACTTATGAATGAATAATTACAAAGATCATATGTTGCATCACTTTCAAAACTTTTCATCAAATTTATCTTTTTTTTATTCAGCAATATTAATGAATCAACAATCTCAATCATCAATTAGATCATCATTAATGATATTTTCAAAATCGAATCATGAATTATCATCATGACTATTTGAATATTCATTATTTGGAATCAAAGAATAGATATGAAAAAAGGTATAAAAAGGTAAAAGTAAATAATGATGATTCACACAAAAAAAAAAATCATGAAAATGCATCAAATATATCACTTTTATTAAAATGATAAAAAATAAAATGAAATTCAAATACATAAAAGAGATCCATATTCTTAAGAAATCTTAAAATGATAAGTAGTTTTAATCAATCTTCCCAAAATTATGCCCCTAGATGATTGGCAAAGAGTCTTGACAATCAATTTTCTTGATTCATTGAAACTCACTGAGCCTGTTCGGATCAAACTTTACACCTTGTGCCTGAAAGCAGGGTATATTTTTATAGAATGACCCACATTCCTATTACGGTAGTCATATGTAGCATTAACATTATACCATTTAAGATATGATGGTTTCAATAGCTTTAAAAGGATTGAGGATACTAGGTCATTCTTAACCAACTTTGAAAATAACTTAGTATAGGTTATGGGAATAGGATCAATGTAAACTCTCTTTTGGTTGCCCTTAGATCTTCTCAAACTACTTGTATTGACAAAATTAGTCCTATATTAAGTATTTGATAGGCTAATTAATAAGGATTTGGAGCAATGTTGTTCACGACTAGGCAATAAAGCTGGTAAAAGAGTTGTGCAATATTATTAGCTGCTGTGTAGTAAGTAGGATGAACATATGATGGATATAAAGCATAACTTTTATATTACTGCCTTTCAAAACTCACCACTTAGGCTTCATTTTCTTCTTTCTTAGGCATCTTACCTTTCTTAGCACTATTGACTTCTTTTTTCTCAAGCTTGCCACTCTTTAACGTATTTTCAATAATCTCTCTTAAGATCATTGTGTCAGTAAAATTTTTTATTATGTTTCCTTTCATCTTTTCATAATATGATGCTTTTAGGGTGCTAATGAACAATACGATCATTTTTTTTCAGTCAAAGGAGGTTAAACTTGAGCAGTCATATCCTTATATTATTATGTATATTCTTTGAAGGACTCTGTTGCTTTTTTTTTCATGTTTTACAAAGAAAAGTGATCAGAGGCCAAGTCTATGATGTAATGGTACTAATTAATAAATGAACAGATCAAGTACTTTTATGTTCGAATATATATTCTATCTAACTAAACATACCATCTTGTAATAGACCTAGTAAGGTTGTCTTAAAACACATGCATGAGTAACTTTTCATCATTAGTGTGGACAGTCATTTTTTAATAATACATAGTGACATATGTGATCAGGCACTTAGTACCATAATACTTCTTAAACTCAAAGACCTTAAACCTTGGTAAGATTATAACATCTAGGACCAAGCAGAAGTTGACGGCATCGATAGAGTCATAAAAGTCTATACTTTCGATAGCTCATAATCTCTCATCCAGCAAGTTCATCTTATGTTTAAACCTTAAGTCCTCTAAACTTTCAACCACCTTTAATCTTAGCTTTTCATTCTCTTTGAAGTTATCTGAGTTAGGGACTGTGACTAGCTCTACTGCCTTTTTAATAAATATAGGATTAGCAAAACTTTAAAATTGCCTCTGAATTAGGGTAGATGGCATTTTTATGTAAATGTACCTTATAAGGAATGTGAACTGCTATAGTGATGTACTTTAAAGGGTTTGGACCTGATATGGGCTATAGCCAAAAAGATATAGAGGGCCAACAACTTTCTATAACGAATGGTCTTTAAGTTTAGCCATTTCTTCTATAATCTTACCTTTGTTTAGCTTACTTAGTTTTTCTAAAATTTTGCTCAACTTCTTTTTGAACTCTTTTTGGGCCTTTTCCAACTTCTTAATGCGATTTGCATTGTATTGTTCCATTCTTCTACCTTGGGCTCAAATGTTATACTATTGTTAAGCTATCCTCAAACTTTGATTTCTCACAATATGTAAATTTAGAATAATGTCTATGGAACCATCAGATTATGCATGAGAATGAATGCAAAAATAAAATGCATGAATATACTAAAGAGAATTTACCACATAACAATTATTATAAAAAAATCTTTATTGAATTAAAAGTCATTTTTAACCAAATCCAACACTGCATCAATGAAAAGTCTAGAATTTACTGGGAAGAGAAATCCATAACTCGTTGATATTAGCTTTGCACTTTATTAAGGAAATCTATCAATTATTGACCATGTGCTCCCATTAGTGGCACACTTGCCTTTCATTTTTCAATCTTTTCTACCATGTCATTGGCTTTGTAAATAGCCATAGTGATTCAATTAAACAAAAACTCTAACTGGTTATGTTTTCTCACATATGCTTCCTTCATTTGCTCAGATTCTTCGGTCATAACCCTAATTTGTACTATGATTCCCACCACCATTCCATTTAGCATTTGGATGTGCTTTATGCTTCAAAAAGCGTTTCATCTCTTTCTTGTAGCTTTGCTTGTAATTGTCCATTTTCTTTCAAAAGTTGGGCTAATTCTTAATTAGTGGATGACTATGTTATATTAAAGTCAATGAACAAACTTTTTCATTCATCATTTTCTTGTTCAAGTGATTGAACTTTCTTTTTTAGCCTTTTGTTTGCAACCTTCAACTTTTCAGACTTTCTTTTGAGGCCAATAGAATACTTTGTTAGGCTTTCCATGGATATAACTGAGACTTTCCTTGTTAAAATTATTTATGACAAATATTCTTTATGATAAATCTAATTATGTGAATGCATGATAAAAGAAAAGGGTTAATAGGCATAATATATATATATATATATAATTACAAAGACCAACTATAGGGTTAGTATGTAAAAAAAAATACAAAAAAAACAATACATAAGATAACAAGTAAAATAAGCATCCAATCATGTGTCTTATTTAGGATTTTTTTAATACAAGAAAAGACATGGCTCTAACCTAAGTTCAGACCCTTAGGTTTATTTATATACTAGGTTTAAATGTTTGATAGTCTATGAGTTCCTAAATCGCTCCTTACATCATTGTCCATTATGGACTAGTAAGGTACCTCAATCATTGCCCATTATAGGCTACAAACAGAAATGATTCAATTTAAATGAGAGTATTTCACTAGCCTATACAAAGATATGAAATCTCATGAAGGCATATGTACTTTATTTCCTTCTAAGGGACAAAACTAAGGTGTAGAGCTCATGTTATGCAGCCCCAAATAAATGACATATTTATTAAATGAATAACTAAATAGCTAAATAAAATGTAAACAAGGAAAAAAAAGAAGAAAAAATCTCAAACTTATAAGGCTAGGCTTGGATAATAAGAAATCATTTTCTGGTCTGACTCTCGATCTCTTCAATAGAGTTGTCAAACTATCATAACGTATAGATCTATGAACTTACCCTTAAACATAGATTTTAGGAGTGGCCTCCAATCTTTTTTGTTTAAGTGTGATTAACCACCTAACAAAATCTGTCACATTTAAAGAAGAGTCTTAATATTGACTTAGGTATTTTTAAATAGTAAATTTTAATCCACGAAATTAGATTTTAGGTTTGAAGGTACAGTTACGTGTGAAAAAAGTTATAGCACCCTTACAGCACTCATCCAAAGGATGGTATCAGTTTGATTTCAAATTATCCAAGCTTTAACCATGTTTATGATTTACCAAAATATTAAATATTAAAAATTGATCATAAAATTACTCTAATAGTTTTGTAGTAATTGAAGATAATTCTCTTACCTCAAGACTATTCATGAAGATTAGTGTCCCACCTTGAAGATGCTCTATCGTGGGATTCATTAATGTATTTTATTTAAAAAATAATCAATAAAATCTTTTAATAATTTGATAAGATTTTACTTTGATGCAGATTTCCTAATAATTTGATGAGATTTTATTTAATAATCATTTATAAAATTTTATTTTGAAAAAATTCATTAAATCTTCTAATAATTTGTTGAGATTTAATTCAAAATTTTGATCATCCAATAGTTTAGTAAGATTAAAAAATATTTTTTTTGAAAACTCTTTTCTAAATTTGAAAAAAAAAATCAATATAAACAAAAAACATCATACAAAACTACCATGTAATAATAATATGTCATGCAATTAATATAAAATAAAAACATGCAAATAAGATATTAGATAATAAATCATGCAAGAATTCTTTTCTTTTTTCAAATTAATATAAAAAAACAGGATTAAAAGGACAAACAAAACAAACAAATAATGAATAGATAAATAAGTAAATTAAAAAAAAAAAAAAAAAACTAGTTAAAATGGGTTGGGTCACCTGTGGGTTTCACGTGGGTTAGCCTTTCTCCTCAACACGGAACACAGTCGTTTTAGCACCTTTTCTTTATTTTTCACGCCTCTGTCAAGTTCCTCTTCTTTCGGATTTTTTGCAGCTCTTCAAGGGTTCAAAACACCAAAACCTAATTGCAGAAAAAAAAAAAATCTCAAGTATCATCGCCTGTCACCGCCTTATGGAGATCACAACCACCATCAATTCCAGACGAAATGACCAGGAATCTTCCCTTTCCTCTGTGTTCCGCCTCTGTTTCTACTGAGCTTCTTTTGTATTGCGTATCGTTTTTAGATGATTTATTTGCTTTGATTGTGGGCTGGTTCAAGTTTTCTGTTTCAGTTTTTTTGGGGCTTTTCTATTGGCTGCCACCTCTGAGAATTGAATCCTAGTTGACTTGGTTTGGTCCTGGGGTGAATGCCCACTGCCTCTGTTTTGCGTTTTACGCAATTCCTTGGTCTTGGTTGCATGCTGCGCAAGCTTGTTCTCTGGAAATTGGTTGTGCAGGCTGTAATGGTGTTACTTGAGATTGTTTTTTGAATAATTTTTTTCTGATCACAGATTTATAAAAAAATTCATGCTAAATTAATTCTCTTTAAATTTATAATTTTTTTAATTTAATTTTAATGTAAATTGATTTTAAAATTAAATCTCAAAAAATCTCTCAGCCTCATTTTCATTTCGCTAAAACTTTTTCTTTTTTTTTTTTAAACTTTTTTTCTAGACAAAAGTAAAATTAAACAAAAAATTAAGTTAGAAATAAATTTTTTCAATTGAGTCCAATTTATGATCGAAATCTTTTTTCAATTCTAAAAAATTTTATGAACAAAACGAGATATTTACAATATATGGTATTATATTAATTAATATAATATATTTATGTTTAATGTATTGTCAGATTTTATATATTGAGTGTATACATTGTTGTAAATCAAATAATATTAATTTATTAATGAATAATTTTTTAAAAAATTTAATTTTTATATATTTATTTTAAAAGTTAATATTTATTTATTAATAAAATATTATTATTTATTTTATTGATAATATATATAATTTATATATTATTAATGTATTAAATATAAATTCGAGCATATATTTTAAAATCAAAATTTTAGATTTTTTTTAATTTTTCTTTCTTTTTGAAGGAATGGTTCGTAAAGTCCAAATAATTCTTAAAAAAAAAAAAAAAAAAAAGGAAAAAGAAAGCCATGCATGCACGAGGTTTTTTCCTAGTCATATGATGCCTGTTTAGGAGGCTAGCAATTTAAGCTTCACCGAATCTGAATTTGGAGACTTACTATTTGATTGTATAATTTCAGCATTATTCATCAACATTCAATGAAGTAATCAATTTGGTGTTGTGCTCTGAATAAGAATTGACATAGTAGCCACATTAAATTTCACATGTGGGTTCACCAAAACCGGAGACCTTCGATTTGATCTTCCATGTGCACATCGTCATTAAGTCCTGGTCACGTCGTTGTGCTTTCGCTTTCAAGTCACAAGAAAATGACATGCAAAATGTAGGGTAAGCAAATTTTTATTTAAGGAGAAATTATTCAATAAACTATATATTCCTATTGGTCATGAGCATTAGACTTTTCACCCTGTTGAAATATTATTATTTTTCATGTACGATATTTTAGTTATTCAGCACAATTATTTTTAAAAAATAATATTTAATAAATTTAATATTTAAATTTTAATATATGTAATATCTTTATATATACACGAGTTGCATCTTTTTTTGTATTAGTAAATGGTAAGTACTTACTTTTTTTCTAACAACTATGTTCTTTTTAGCTCATGCTTTGTATTATTAGTATTATTAAATTAATATTTAATATTCAAATTATATTAGAATATTATTATAATAATATTAAATATTAAAATATTTTTAAATTAGTTTTTAATAATAAAAATAGTATTATAATATTATTAAAATAATAAAATATTATTATATTAATATTTAATAATAAATATTATTAAAATCTTATAAAATAATATTAAAATATTACGCAATTAGTTTTTAATATGAAAATAATATTTAAAAATTATAAAATAAAATGAAAAATAATATTAAATTAATATTTAATATTCAAATAATATTAGAATGACATGAAATATTAAAATATCATCAAAATAATATTAACATGTTATTAAAATAATATTAACATATTTTGCAAAAAATACTAAATATTATTAAATTATTATTTAATTTTACAATAATATGAAAATATTAATAAATTATGAAAATATAATTAAAATATTCTTAAATATTAAATATTAAAATAATAAAAAAGTATTAAAATAACAATAACATAAATTAATTTAATATTTAATTTTAAAATATTATTAAAATAAAATAAAGTCATATGAAAGTATTATTAAAATACTATTTAAATATTATTAAAATAATATTTAAATGTTATTAAATTTATATTTAATATAATCATATTAATAGTTAATACTATAAAATCAATATTTAATATTAATATATCAATATTCAATATTATTAAATTAAATTTTAATATATTAAATTAATATTTATTATTATATTAACATTTAATATTACTCTATAATATTTAACATTATTAAATAGTAGTTTATATTATTAAATTATTATTTAATAATATGATATTACTATTTAATATTATTAAATTAATATTAAATATAATTTCTTATCGAACAAAAAAATAAATTAATATCTTTAACCTTTCTCACCATTTCATTCTTAAAAAGGTAAAATCCTAAAAGTCTGTCTAAAAATTTAAAAAATAAAAATAAAATAAAATATGAATTTTACAAAGAACATAAAAATAAATTAAAAAATTTTAACCTTTTTTAACCTTTATTACCTTTCATCCATAAAAAGGACTGAATTGTTGATAGTTAGGTCTTGTAGAAAGAAAATAATAATAACATAGAGATTAAAACAATAAAAACATTTAAATTGAATATTTAAAAAAATAGAAAGATTAAAATAAATAAGATTAAAATTTTAAGAGATTAAGATATAGATTTTAAAAGAACATAAACAAAACTTATTCCTTTAACTTTAGATTAAAAATATTAAAAGAAGTATATAGTTTGTAAATAAATATATCATAACAAACACAATAACTCAAACATTACCATAAGTTTAAGAAAGTTTTAAATAAAATCAATAAAGAAACCATTAATTCAAAATTTATAATAGTTTTAAATAAATCAAATTATAACCATAATGAAAAAAATTAGAAACCAAAAAAATAGTGAGAATGTCATAAAAATGATAAATATTAGATATCAAATAAGTAACTATAACAACTTAAAATTTGGGTTGCAAATATTATACATTAACTAACCTTGAAAAATTTTAGTGATTAAAGAAGTATAACAATTTGAGGTTTATTTTCAAAGCTAAGTACTTCTCTTTAAATTCAAAAACAAACTTGTTCCATAAACTCTTATAAAATTTTGACTAAAAAAAAAAAAAATTTATTAAAATAATATCTACTTCGAATAATAATAAAAAAATTATTTTTTAAAACAAATCATCGTAATATTACTAATATAAAAATTATTTAAAAAGAATATCTTAAATCTTGAAAGTATAACATTATAACATTACACAATTTACAGACTCGTCATGAACAGTTTAATGATGAGACAAATTTATGTAAAAAACAACACTACTAATATTTAATGAAAAAAATTTTAAAAATTATTTTAAAGAAAAACAAAAAAACTCAAAAATCTATAATAAATTACGAAAAAATAAAAACTATTAAGCACTTAGTAAAATACTTATCAAAACAATTATAAGCTATGAAACAAAAATTATAAAATATTTACACTTTTATCAAGCATTTCTTTTATGATGATATTCTTAAGAAAATGAATTATATTTTTAGTAGCAATTGCCTAATAATCATCTTTCTTTTTTAAAATAAGAAAATTTTTTATATAATATAAATCCCTTTCATGAATTTTATTTTTTAACCGATATACATTACAACGCTAAAGAACATAATAAATATAAAATCTCTACAAAGTATAAAAAATGATAAAATAAATCAAAAATGAAAATAAAGACAAAAATATTACAAAAATTAATTTATTTTTGTACCTTTTTTTCAACCAATATCATTTTTGTGCCAACACTTTCTTTAGTCTTATAATTATAAAATATCTCATAATCTACAAATACAAAATTTGATCATTCAATTCTCTTTTTCAAAAGTCAATTTAGTAATCGTGATATACTGTAATTGGTTAAAAAATCATAATCATGACAAAAATAAAAAATAATAAAATGCAAAGAATAAGAAATATATCAATCAGCTAAAAAAACTTAAAATGTCAAACAAAAAAAATCATAAATCATGATTAAAAAATATAAATTATAAAATTATAAAAATACAAACACAATAAAAAACAAACATTCTGATTAGGAAAAGAAAATATAATATAAATACACTTATATAACTATCTCATCTTTAAAAAGAAGATGAAAAAAAATCATAAGTCGTAAGAAAAATAAAAATAAAAAACATAAATGTTAGGAAACCAAAAGTTTCAATAAATTTTAATAAATGATGGTTTTAAAAAATATAAATAAAAAAATTAAAAGTAAAAAATATATATAAATATTAGACAACTAGAAGTTTATTTTATTTTATATAATAAAAATATGAGATATAAATTTTGGAATTTATGTGTAAAAGACTGGATAATTATTTTAAAATATCTGAGTTATATATATATATAATAATATGATTATGTGTATCTTTTAGATTCAATTCTTTCAATTTTTTTTAGATAATTGAAATTATCATAATTCATACTTTAATTACTGAAATTAAAAGTTAAGTACTTTATTAACAATTCATGAATCTGTTGGCATGATTCTTTCACTTTTACAGTCAACTATATCATGAGAAATATAAATGCTGCAATCTGTGAAAGAGAATCAATCAACCTCTCGAAGTTGCTTGCCCAAAACAAACTTTCAACTTCTACTTTTGTGTTTTCAAAACAACCTTTCAAATAGGAATTCATTTATCTCTCGTGGATTTGTCTTCCAATATGGAAATATGTTTGAAGTAGTTTTCACGCGCGCTTAAAGAGGTAGCTCCCACTATAAATTCACGTGCTTTAATGTTGTATTGTCTGATTTGATTTAAAGATTTTATTATTTTATTGAGTCAAAGTATTTGGATAAGTAGAACCAAATTATTGTCCTTCCAATGGGATTTGATCCATTGATTTAAAGATTTTATTATTTTATTTGCTTTTTGAGTCTAGATAAGTAGAACCAAATTATTGTCCTTCCAATGGGATTTGATCCATCGATCCCAACAACCATTCAACTTTCTTTGAAGAGATTGAAATGCTAAATTGCCAACTATAATTCTGCAATAAAGGGTCTTCTAAAAGAATATAAAGAAGCAACAGCATCCCAAGAAAAAGAACATAAATCTTAAGATGGCATCAGACACAAGCCTGGACGCTGCACTGTTGCCAGAAACTTCGGATAGACAAGAGGAGAATACAAAAAGAAGCTGTTGGAGAAAAGTTTTAGATGTAGAAGAAGCGAAGAAACAAGTCTTATTTGCACTACCAATGATCCTTACCAATGTCTTCTACTATGCCTTTACTTTGGTCTCTGTCATGTTTGCCGGTCACCTTGGTGAGCTTGAGCTTGCTGGTGCCACTCTTGCCAATTCTTGGGCCACTGTCACCGGCTTCGCTTTCATGGTAACTCTTACTCTCAAGTTTACACCAACTGCTTGCTTTTCAATTTTTTTTTTTTTTTTGGTAACAGGAGATCCTCCTTCGAGAATAAATGAAAAAATTATAAATATTATAATTCAAAATTTAAATTTATTAAATTTTTTTAAAAAATAATTGCATAAATAATTAAACTGAAGTTTAAATTATTAGTCAATCTTTATTAATCAAATATAATTTTAGAGTGTTCGATTTTAATTTAAGTAACACTAATGAAATCAACACTTTATTAACAAATTATGTAATTATTAAGCAACAAATGTTAAATTTTGGCACAAGGAAAACATAATCATTCATATCTATATCTTATATGGATACAGAAATTAAAAGGGTATTTTTCTATACTTGGAAATCACTGGCAAACAGAAACACTAGGGAGTCCTCAATTATGCATTACGTGTGACATATAGATGCAAGATATAATAGCATAGAAGTTGAATTTTTTTTTCTTTTATTATTTGCGAGGGCAAAAAAAAAAAAAGAACTGAGATTCCAATTTCAATTTTAATATTATTTTAATCACTAAATCAAACATCTAAAAATATAAAAATTAAAATTTTTAACCATTAATTCGGTTGTACTTTCGACTATACATTTTGGATTATTAAATAATTCCCATTGGCGTTTTGTGTCAGAATTGTCTTCTGGTTGCTGGTCCCAAACATCATAGGTCACTGTCTATTTATTGGAAAATTAATTGTCGGCAGTATCCTGACACTGACGCCTTGACTGCTACTCTGGATCGGTAGTCATTTCACATTTAAAGTTGTGGCTGTAGTTGAGCCATTTTAAAATTTCGTGATAATTTTTATAAAATCGAGTTGATAGTATATCCGAATACTTACAGGTTGATAATTCATAATAAATAAATAAATATAATTTTAAGTACTTCAAATTAGAAAATCTGTTTTTTTTTTTTTTTTTTTTTTTTATCTTTATAAAAAGTTATAAACACCATTTATTTTAAAGCTCGCATGCCAATCTCACATTTCTAATTTAGGCATTTTGGTAAGTGTTCATTTTAATTCCTTGGGCTTAGATTCTAAGGTAACACTGTGAAAGACTAATAAATCTGAAACTGGATTTTGATATAAGGGATAAAAATCATTTTTGCAAATTTGAAGTATTTCAAGTAATTTTTATTTGTTATGAGTTATTAATTTATGCTTATAGTTGAACCACACGTTAACATTCCATGATAACTCTTACAAGACCGAGTATATGGGATTAGAACTATAATTGTGTTTCAAATTTGAAGAATCATTCATTCTGTATGTCCATTTAGGCAGGTTTAATTTGCTATATTTAAACAGTGCTTTCCTTTTTTGTTCTTGTGTTCAGATAGGACTAAGTGGAGCACTGGAGACTCTTTGTGGTCAAGGATTTGGTGCAAAAATTTACAAGATGCTGGGAATTTACCTACAAGCTTCTTGCATAATTTCTTGCCTTTTCTCAATTATTATATCCATTTTTTGGTTCTATACTGAGCCAATACTAATCTTGCTTCATCAGGAGCCTGCAATTGCGAAAACAGCTGATCTCTACATTAAGTATCTCATCCCAGCTGTGTTTGCATTCGGTTTTATACAAAATGTTTTGAGATTTCTTCAAACACAAAGCATTGTTATGCCCCTAGTCTTGTTCTCAGGGCTGCCATTGGCCCTTCACTTTGGCATTGTTTATACTTTTGTTAATTGGACAAGTCTTGGTTTCAAGGGTGCTTCATTGGCTGCTTCGGTCTCTTTATGGATATCTTTTCTTTTCTTGGCAATCTATGTAGTTTGGTCAAAGAAATTTGAGCACACATGGGAAGGTTTTTCTTCTGAATCATTTCGTTATATCGTTACGGACTTGAGATTAGCCCTACCATCTGCAGCAATGGTGTGGTGAGTTTTCCAAAATTTGATCATTTCTATAACATCACAATCCCATATTGGGATGTTATAAGGATTTGCAATGATAAATGTAAAGACTTAAAGGATTTGCAATGATAAATGCAAAGACTTAAACTTATAATTGTAAGATAATTTTTTATAAATAAAATCGTGAGACCTTCAAATTAAAAAGTATAAGTTTAGTATGGGTATTAGGACACCAGGGCAACATTATCTTATTAACTTCTATGTTTTTCCGTATTTTGCCAGTCTGGAGTATTGGGCTTTTGAACTTCTCGTGTTGCTAGCAGGATTGATGCCAAATTCAGCAATAACTACTTCACTGATAGCAATGTGGTAGGATACTGCTTCTCTTTCTGTTTGATTTTTTTCACCTGATTTAAGTTTCAATGGTTGATTCTTTCTCCTGCTATGACGTCCAGCGTAAATACAGAAGCTATTGCCTTCAATTTTACTTATGGCCTTAGTGCTGCAGCCAGGTCAGTTTGCAGAATTTTTTTCTAATATTTTTCATCAATCTCTCAAGCTATCGATATTGAGATAATGAAACCTGTTCTGACAGCACAAGGGTGTCAAATGAGTTGGGAGCTGGAAAACCTGACAGAGCTAAGAATGCTATGGCTGTTACTCTCAAGCTCGCTGTTCTTCTTGCTCTTGTGGCTGTCCTTGCTTTAGTCTTTGGTCATAATATTTGGGCTGGTTTCTTCACTGACAGTTCTTCCATGGTAAAAGAGTTTGCCTCAATGACACCATTTCTTGCAATGTCGATAGCAGTAGATGGTTTTCAAAATGTCCTCTCAGGTCAGAAACCATCCAATTTTTCTATCTTTTTGTACATTGACTAGCAAATTGTCCTTTAGAAGTCTTTTTTTGGTACAACAAAGGAGGCCGCAGCCTAAGGATTAAGGAAGACGTTGAGTGGCAGGTGTGAGAATTTTAACCTCAGACCTGCTGAATGTCACATTTTAAGATAGTTACATGAATCAATTGAGCTAAGCTCTAGGTTCGCCCTTTAGTAGTTTTCAAGTTCCTGATATTAGTGTCTTCTTTTTTTTTTAATGTTTCAGGAGTGGCAAGAGGTTGTGGTTGGCAGCACTTGGTTGTAGTTACTAACTTAGCAGCATTCTACGCCATTGGCATGCCAATTGCGGCCCTTCTTGGATTTAAGTTTAAGTTCTATGCTAAGGTGAGGAAAATATGATTCTAGTTAAAAAAATACATCAGAAAACTCTGTTTTTTCTTTCTCTCTTTCTTTTGCTAATTGATTCCTTCTCTGTTTTTTTTGTGCAGGGTCTATGGATAGGCTTAATATGTGGACTTTCGAGCCAATTCGCCGCCCTCCTGTTAATCACATTTCATAGGAGATGGACGAAGATTAACATTTCAGCAGAACGAGATCAGGGTACTCTACGGTCTGTTTAACCAAATCTCCCTGGAAAGATGATATAAGAACCAGAGAATCAGAGATTACCTGGATAGGCCACAAGGGCAATATGCAGTGATAGTAAATTTTTTGCGGAGGCAATCTTTGAATCTGAGATGCTTCAGTTTTTTGAATCAGCTTCAGCCATTGTTTTCTTGATTGTTCTCTTCAGATAAAAGGGACATTTGTGTTAGTTATTAAGCTACTAAAATAAGCTGCGAACAAGATTATAGTTGCTTGCATGTAATATAAGCTTAATGTCCATCAAATTCGGATGGAGAAAGCGAAATTTGCCCTAGTTTTTCATTTTGAAATGTTATAATTATCCAAGCCTATGTAATTGCACCTTTGGAAATTAGGGTGGTAAAACAAGGAACTTTTGATGCCTTAATGGATTACCATGTGTCCCAAGGAGCTTCCATGAACCAATACAAGATACCTAGTTGCGTCAAATCTAAGCAAGCCATAAAGATTTTAGATTCCAGAGTGATAGGAAAGTTTTTCAGCCAGAAGAACCAACATAATAAGTTGCATTCATTCCTATGTTTTGTTTGAAGGAAGGAAATTTGGCAAGAAGAACTAGCTTTTATTTGTTCTTTTTAGTACTTTGCCATTCTGGTCAAAAGAGAAAATATTACGATAACCTTTGTTTTTTTTTTCCTTTCACATAAGAGGCCACAGCGTGGAAATCGAAGGGATTGTAGATGTTTGGATTTGAACTCCAAACCAACCCTTGCAGATGTCTTTTTAGAATAACCAAATAAACCAACGAAATTAAACTCTAGGTTGTTCAATAACTAGTTTTCATGACTACAAGCTTTGAAATTCACCTCCAAATTAAACAGCTCTTTTCTAAAACCAATTACCTTCCCTAATTCTTTGGAAAACCTGATGAATGTTTGTGCTTGTATGTGCCTATATTTGTTTCAGCTCATGAAAAGAAAGAACCTGAAAATATTTCAGTTCTGCACTTCTGATTGAGATACATACACATTTCAAGGCTTGACAAATAGTAGTACATATTTCTAAACTTATGCCACTGGAAGGGGAAACCATATAAAGTCTAGTTGATACAAAAGAAGAGACTTATAGTGTAAAAGTTGGCTTAGTAGAATGCTAAATTTTTTTTTGGGTACATAAAAGTTCATATCATAATAGACTGCAGGCCTAAAAAAATATTTATATTGAATTTACAAATCGTTTACCAAAAAAGATTGTTAGTACTGAAGTTCAAACTTGTATCTTCAAAATTAAATATTTGAATCTTATCAACTTAAGTGAGTCTCATTTGCAATAAAAATCTTTGTAACTCTAAAGAAACCACCCATTATGGAAGAACCATTAGGCCTAGACTGGAGTTTTTGCACTTCTACTTGGCCTAGATGATCATTTTCCGGGTAGTTCCATCTAATTCGATTAGTTCTAGCCCCTTCATTATCAACCATCTTCAAGAGAATCACCACAAACATGTTGCATCTTCAAATCAAGTTTGCCCAACTGCCCCATGAATTACTCAACTCTGAATCAAGAATGGGTGAGAAAGACTTTGACCTATAGATCTCTTTTGACACTATTGAACAAATTTAGCTTAGCGGGCAAGGACTCATCAACCGTCTGAAAACTCATTTCTTTGTCTCAATATTATCTTCTCTAAGCTCTCTTTTTTGTAATCACAATCTAAGAATAAAAAAAAAAAAATTGCAAACATACAGCTTATAGAAGCAAGTTTTTTTTATCTTTTCAACTGGGGGTTTATTCTGGGTTTTTGGATAAGCTTCGTTGGAGGATAGTTTAATCTCTGTAACCAAACACTTCCAGGAAATTAAAATTAAAACTCTAATTCACACTTCCACAAATGGTTTATTTTTCTTCCCCACTCCAATTATATACGGTATATTTTGATTTTTCTTTAAATCCCCTGCTTTTAGTAAAGGAACAAATAGCAAGGAACGCATCAAAGAGTTTATTCATTGTTTTACAAATAAATGAAAATTTTCTGGTTAGGTTAGCGAAATTTGCAAATAAGAAATACACTGATTCTTTTTGTATTTGGTAAATAGAAATACACTAATTCCTGCATAAACAATTGTTTCACCAACAACCTTTAGGGAAGCTTCGATGCAAAGAGTAAGCTTCTCTGCATAGCTGAATTGCCCAAGTTGAGTTTGCAGATCAAACTCTTATGCATTCAGAGTTTTAGATTCTCGCAATCTCATAGTCTTGGCACGCAATCTCCCCATGAATGCTGGATTGGCTCTAAGTCTGTTCCTAACATATGAAGTGCGAGCTTCCTCTGCCATTTTGTTAGCTTTACTGGCTTCCTCAATGAGAGAAAAAAGAGTTCTAAGGCAATCTCTTCTGTTCTCTTCTAGGTGTTCAAACCTGAAAAGATGGAACAGTGAATAAAAAAAATTTAACAATCCCCAAAGAATGGGAAATGCAAAGAATAAGTCTATCAATCATATCCGAACAGACAAAACATTGTTATTTAATGATTAAGGAATATTATCTGAGACCTATTACCAGATTGCATAGTTCAGATTCCTTTTAGGACAATTTATTGTAGTTTACTTGGTGCAAGAAGTCGTTACATTTCTATTACACAGCACCAGCTTTGCAGGGGTTTCAGAAGATTGTTAAGGCCAATATAAAGACAAAGAAATATGAAAAGTGGCACAAGTCATGTGGAAAGAAAAAAGCGGTATCTTTACCTCTCACTAGTAATTGTGAGTTCATCTTTGCCTGGATGGTATCTCTTCCCAACAAGCTCTCATAACCGGTGAAATTGATGCCTTGAAAGCCCAAGCTCCTTCACTGTAACAGCCATCTTTACTTTTCTGTTTTTGGGATGCCATGCATCACCACCAGGAGCAAAGACAACCCATGTTTGCCACCTAAGGATTGGCCCTGCACCAGGTGGATCATCCAAGTTCTTTTTCATGTCCGGCACAGCAGTCTCATCAAATTTTGGAGGGCCCTCAGCTTCCATCATCCTTCCATATTCCATAACCATCTGATCCTCAAATTCTTTGAATAGCTCATAAGCTTCTTCAACTTCAAGTTCACCTCTTTCACATATATCGCCTAGCTCATTAAACCTTTCTTCTACCTTTTTCTTCATCTCATCTGATCAGGCCAACATAAATTAAATCACAGCTGGTGAACATCCATTTATAAAGAACATTAAAAACAAGTAACTACTTGCATAATGCCATACCTCAGTCACTCATTCAAAAATTTCTTCTTAATAGTTTCAATTATCATTGACATAACATTAAGAACTATAACAAGACAAAGTTTAATGACTCATGATGGTCTGAAACTACAACAACTACTCTAGCAGTCTAGCTATCCCTTGATCCAAGTCATTTCAAATGATCACCCAACTTTTTTCTTTCCCTAATGGATTGATAATCTCAGATCTACCAGTATTGTAGATGAAAAGCTATAATTAGCAGAGATTTACAAGTCCACCATACAGAGTAAACCAATTCAGTATTATAGAACCAGAGAGCCTTACATAAAAAGGACACATGATGATATGTTAAAATTAGGACAAACCTGGAGGAGCTTGTCCCAGCTAAGCGTGTCCTCTAGAATCTCCTCACATTTCTTTGTGTCTTTAAGATATCCATGCTAAACCGCTTCCTTAATCATCTCATCCCACTTCTGATCATCCATGTTAAAGTACTCATCCTTGACCATTCTCTTCATGACTATATCCCTGGCATCATGCAAATCATCAATCTCTTCATCAGTCGAGTACAACTCTTCAAAATCTGATTCAAACTCTTTGTCCCCCACAAGTCCACAACGTCAATTGGTTGCATCACCATTTCGTCCATCAATTCATCATCCGTCTCCTCATGCTTCCCAACCAACTTTCTCCACAAAATGTCCTCGAGAATTGAGGGGAGTGCCTCCTCATCCCCTTCAAAGTACTTCTCAATTCGCATTTTCAGCTCTGCCACCAAAGAACTAACAAAGTTAAATTACATAATTAAGAAACAAACTATCACTTGGTTTTCTTGTTATCCAAACAAATAATTACCAAAGCAAAAAGAAAATTCCAGGAAAGAAGAAACACAGATTAAATCCTCAGACCCAAAGTTTAAAACTTTTTACCAAACTAAGAACACTAACACAACAGACTAATGAAAGAAAAATCAAACCTTTTCATTCATTTTCTCTTTCTTTTCTCATCATCCAAACAAACATACCACAAACAAATTACCAAAAATAGAAACCCAAAAAATTCAATTTTTTTTACCCAATTCTTACCTTTATTACTCACATCCTCAACATCCAAAGCTACATCCTTGACATGGGCTTGAGGTAATGAAGGAGATTCAGCAGCTGGGTTAGGCTTCTTTGTATCAGGAAAATCCAATTCGGACGAATAGAACCTGAGTCGAGACCGAGTTGAAGAGGCTAGTGGGGTGAATGACTGAACTGCTTGTTTGTTGGTTTTGGTACAAGAGTGACGAAAATTGCGAGCGGTGAGTGAAATGCTTCTCAACAGACCTCTTTTCATGGCTTCCAAAAAAGGGTTTTAGGATCTGGGTTTTCCCTCTTTTCGGTTTCAGTGCTTTTTTAGTTTCATTTAGGGAAGAAAGATTGGAGTTTTTTATTTGTTTTGGGATTTTGATTTGAGAAGGAGAAATGCTTCTTGGTTTGGGTTTTAGGCTTAGAGCCCATTATTATCGTGGCTGTTGTATTTGGATCAAATTGAGTCGGTTTCTAATTCATTTCGACATATTTAAGTTTGCATTTGACTATTAGTATTGTATAAAACATAAAAATTTATATATTTATATTATATTTTATATGAATATTATATATCATAATTTATATTAATATAAAAATATAAAATATATATTTTAATTTTGTTAAACCCTTAAACAATTATTATTAAAAATTTAAATCATATCAATTTCGTATTTACTTTTTATATTATATTTATATCTTATCATTGTATCATATTTTAAATTTTTAAATTCACTTAAATTTTAATTATTTTAAATTTGAGATAATTGGTATAGAAATAGAGTTAGACTAAATCCCAATTAAAAAAATTATTGTTACTTAATGTAGCAATAATTTTAAATTCATTTATTTTATCAATTCATTACATTTAATGTAAATAAATTGTTTTAAATTAATTTAAAATTTTCATTGTTTAATAAAAATTCAAAGACAGATTTACCTTCAGACAATACAAGTTCTAGTTATAGAAACTAGCCTAGGGTAGCATTTGTCAAGTAAGTGAAACAGCTAACCAGAAGTTATCCCACTTGAGTCTCAACTGGTACAAAATATGACCTGGCAGATCTTTGTCTAGTTCAAGAAGTGTTGGGATTCAACCAATGACGAAGTAACAACTTTTTTCTGCAGTTTTTTGGTTTTTTCTTTCTTTTAACTTCATTTTCAATCATAATCACAACAAAAGTCTTGCTTTTCCATTTTGGCCTGCTTTGTATGTTCCCATTGCTTAAGAACTCTGATAACTGATGTCTCTAGGACAAGAAAAACACTACATTAAAAAGGAAAAAAAAAAAAAAACAAGAGATAAATGAACCATGCTGCATGATTGCATGCCAAATCAAATTTAAATGACAAAGACTGGTGTTTGTTTTCTTCTAAGAAAATTACATGTGTGGGTCATTAATCTCTTTTTCTTCACAGTTTCTTACCAACCTTACCTAGCCTTTGATAACTTGAAAAAATCCTTAACTGCACTTTCAGTACTGTTGGGACAGATCAAACCAAGCTAAAACCGGTGGAGATAGTTAAGAAAAGCGATTAAGGAAGAAAGAGTTTTAGTAAGGCCTGGGTTCGATTCTGTTACCAGCCGTATTTTTTTATGGACGATGTGTAAATTCTCGCTGATATATGCTATTGTGCCTTTAATATGAGACGCAATGCCTTCCTCACCCTAAATTTTTATTAAAAAAAACCAATAAAAGAAAAAAAAAAAAAAAAAAAGGCTGCAATGGCACTGCCTTTGTACTATTTTCATTTAATTTTAAGATAGTTCTTTTGCTTGCCTTCCACTTAACATTTTGGTGTAGAAAGTGAAAAAGATTAGAGGATCTAATATGAGGACACATCTTTGATCTTTTTTCCTTTGCTTTTTGTGGGCCATTTTTATGATAGCTGGTTTGCTATTAATAAACAACTGCTAAGTTTGGATACAGCAATGAATAAAGTTACAAAGATAAAGCAGTCTTAGAACTAACCAAATTTTCAAAAATTCCATTTTTTTTCTTTAAAAGAAAATGCACCCACAATTTTTCCTGTAAATTGGACTCTAATGGATATCCTAATTCTTTCACTATGGTGGATTGGTCCATTATTAAATGCAGCCAAAATGTATTCCTTGTCCAAGTGACTCTCCTTCAATTTCTGAAAAAAAAAGGCCTTTCCCTTTCTCTTTCGCTATACAAACTCAATTATCAAAGGAGAAATAAACATTCTTACAACAACTGTCATGGTTTGGACTTTGGGGGTAATTGAGACAAGAATTTTTTTCATTTCTGAAACCCTCTGAGCAGAAAAGAGCTACCAAGCTGACTTGCTTTTGATTGTACATTGAAAGGAATTACTATTGCATTTTCATAAAAACAAAAGGCAGGACAGCCAAAAGATTAGTTCAAGAAAGTCAAATTACTCAAAAGGATAGATAGCAGTAACTGACTTGGCTTCCTGGCCATTACAACCTCCCAAAAGAAAGAAATTGACTTCTTCATTATGCAAAACAAAAAAGAACTACTGAGAAATTAGTTGTAATTTTTCTCATATAGTCTATGGAGAATTCATCTAGTTTTTATAGTTTAACCACCAAACCAAAATCCAAAAAGAAAGAAGAAAGAAGATAGTTGAAAAGAAGACCTTTACCATAATCAAAGGGAGATAAAATCATACAATTGAAGAAAGATCCTCTACCCTTTTTTTTTTCACTCAAATTCAGCCAAAACCTATTAATCCTCTTGACAAATCGCCCTCTAATTACATAATCACTTTCAAATTCTCAAGAAGAACCTGAAACTTTTGGTGAAGTAACTGGAAACAGTGGCAAAAGCTGAGGCTCAGTGTCTCTAGGAGTTGACATAGGTGATGGGTGCAAGTAAAAACGTTTCTCAGCTATAGCTTTCTCTTCTTCTGATGAATTCCCTAAAGAAGGTGAAGACTTGTCGAAAGGATCTTCATTTAATGGTGTAACTGGGCTAAGAGTTAGCTTTGGGAAGTCAAGCAAGCTTGGAGACAAGATCTCTGCATTCCTTGGTGAATTTGCAACACTAGTAGGAAGAAAAGTGTTGATCATGAGGCTGTTTTTCAGGTTACTGTTTCTTCTTTCATAAAGTTTGAAATTTGGTTTTTTGGGAGAGTTGGTTTTGATGGGAGGTATAGGAAAAGATGATTTTGATGGTAACAGTGGATCTTGTTGCTGTTGCTGAAGATGATGATGTTGGTTTTGTTGTTGTGTTGGAGGTTTTGAGGAAGCTTGTTTAGCTGTTTCTGATGAGCCAGTTAGCATTTGGACAACCTGTTTGAAATTAGTTGTGTCAGCTTGGACAAAGGTGGTTGGGTAAGGGTTGGTTTCAGATCTGGAGATGGGAATTGGTGTTAGAGGTGGGGTGTGAATTTGGACAACCCCAATGCTGCTGCTGCTGTTGTTTGCATTGCTATGTGGGGAACTTAAAGGAGATGACCTTTTTGAATTCTCCATTGATGGGCGATCTCTTTAGCACCCCCACCCTCAAAGAGAAAGAGAAAGGAAAGAAAATAGGAAGACTTTTGGGGTTAGTTTGGTTGGAGGGGAAAGAAGAGATGATGAGTGAAAAACAAGGCTTGATTGATGAGATGATCAGAAGAAGTTGCTTATTTGTTTTGTTTTCTTGTGTTGTGGCAGCAACAAAGAGGCTACAGTTAGTGTATTCTCTTTCTGCTTTTCTCTCATTATTATTTTAGTCCCTTTTTAAAACTACTTTCTCACTCTATTGAACTTCTATTCTTCTTGGTGTTTGAGAATTTAGATAAAAAAATCCAAAAAAAAAAAAAAACCCAATTGGTTTTGGGATTACTGAAAAGATGAAGGGGTAGTGGTTGAATATGGAATTTCCTTTGGCCATCAGCATCAATGCCACCTGTGTCAAAATCCATTGAAATATATCTGGCATTGGGCATTGACTTCAGAGCCCTAACTACATAGACTCTTGTGTTGAAGTGTTGATGGGATTGGAGATGATGGGAACATTTTTTATGCAACACCACAACACCACCACCACCACCACCAAAGAAGAACAAATTTTTGTAGTGTTGGCATTTTTAGGCTCCTATATTTCATTGTCCAATACAAATTGAAGATGCATTTTAGTGGATGTGGCACAATTAGATTGATTCTGTCAAACGTGAGTTCATGCCTTAAAAAGTTCTTTTGTTTCATACTTTATTAACATAATGCCCTTTGTGAATCCATGAAATTTCATCATCGAAATATTAAAAGAAAGGGAAAATGTAATTGTAATTTTATATTTTGTGCAGTATTAATACCTCAAAATATCTTTTTTTTAAAAAAAAAAAACTTTAAATTTTCCTTTTTTTTACTACTTTTGTTAAAAATGTTGAATTCGATTTTTTTTAAATAAAAGTTCGTATGGGGGAGCTTTTGTTACAAACCAACATCATATATATATACGTAGGTACAGAGGGATGAATTTTGTACATTGGGAGAGGAAATAGGATTGATTCTTGTATCTTAATCCTCTAAATATGATATTTGGTTATATCTTTTTACTACAAATTTTTCTAATAACTTGCAATGTAAATTTATCTAAAATATATATCGAATGTAAAAAAAAAAAAAAATTATGAAAAAAATTAATTTTAATATTAAATACATTTAAATCAATTTTTTTAAATTCCGTAAAAATTAATATAAGATAAACAAATAGGAATTGAGGGAGTATCTAATGTAAAAATCCTGCCTTGAAATACTATTTGATCATCGGTTTGAGTAGGGTCAATACAACATCCTACTATTTTTTTTTTGAAGAGGAAATATATTTAATTTATGAAGAAAAATAATCTATAAACCTGTACAAGGGTTAAATTATGGATAAATTTTTTAAATTTTTTTTAAAATTTAACATATATTTTTAATAATTTTTAATATTTTAATTATAATTTAAAATTTTAAAATTTATTGAGCCTAATGAACCAGATCAAGATCGAATCAAAATTTTTAAAAATCAATGCCTAACTTATCAACACCTCTAGAACCAAGAACAAAACTAAAAATTCTCTGACATCATTTCATGACTTCTATCACATGTCTTTTAATGTATTAAACGAATAATACGTTATGTCATAACTCATAAGCAAAAGAAAGATAATTATAACTTCTTTTTTGGGTTAAAACACTAAACTTTTTTTAAATGAATCTGTTCGGATTCTCAATTTCATGATGGGATCCCAGTTTTCAAATTGTTGCATCCTTACTAACATGAGGGTTCTTTATTGAATTAAAAAAAATTTATTTTATGTATCATAAGGTAATAGAAAATTATTTAAAAATTTTTAAAATTATAATCTAATATATACAATAACTCTATAATTCTTAAAATGTTGTAAGTGTTAGAATTTAAATTTTAGATTTGATAAATATTATTTTTTAAAAATAATTATATAAATCAATTGAATTAAACTTTAAATTTGAATATATATAATTCTCTTTTTAAAAAATATGATTTAAATAATTTTTATAAAAAAATTAGATATATAGTTGCTATTTAAATTCGTTTGTTGCATTTAAAAGCTGAATGTATAAAATTATTAATAAAAAAAAGAAAGAGAGAATCAAATTCTCATATATAATGGGATAGGTAAGAAATATATATATATATAGAAAGAGAGAGAAAGAGAGAGGAAAAGGAAGGGTGGGGGACCAATGTTCCACTACCAACACTGCAATGCTTCCTCTTGAACAGGGATCACATTCTTTCTTTCACAAACCAAACTCATCATATTGTCTGGATCGTGGAGTTCCTAACATACTCCAATCATGCAAATAATAATAATAATAAAAAAATAATTTCCTCAAAATCGTACAATCATCGATTAAAGCACAGCCAACAAAAACACACAAAAAAATATCATAGAATATCAATTATATGAATAAATAATTAATTCAATCGATTAAATTTATTTTTTTAAATAAAAAAATTTTGAGTTTAAATTTTATCAATAATCATTTATTAAAATCATCTCGAATATACGATTTGTAATCACCTACTTTATATTATTAAATACAACACATTTTACCATAACTTAAAAAATTAAATAATTTATCAATTTTTAATTTTTTTTTTTTTTAAAAAAGAATATCAATTACAAGTTCTCACCATTAATTTACGGAAAATTCCTCCAATCAACCTCAGTTTCACTTTAAAACCATTCACTATCTTATCAGTGTCTCCATCCCATTTTATCGAAATATATTCTTTTCCTTCCAATTTCAACGTCGACATTATTACGTTTTGATCATTTATAATGTTAGAAAATTTTGTTTCTTTTAATGCCTAAAATTTATTGATTCAATTTTATGTTTGATTTATTCAATTATATATTAACTTTTTATTTATTCGTTTTGATTTTTAGTTTGATTTTTTTTATTTAATTGATTTAATTGCAAAGCATCCCTAAACTTGCAACTCAATTCCAACATTTCAACAAAGAAAATTCCCATAAGCTAGCAATTATCAAGCTGTCCCAAAGCTCCTACAAAATCATTGACTCCAACATCAAATCAAAGCCATTAGATTCACAAATGGAGCAAACTGAAAGAGGAAAAAAAAAAGTACATAAACATAATTTAAATCTTGTTAGCCCTATTTCAAAGCCAAGTCAATATACATTTTTTTTTAGTCAAATCACACATCCTATCATAAATATTTAATAAGATAAAATGAAATTAAAACTCATTATCGTCGTTCATAATAAGTTGTTGAATTAAATTTTTCGAAAATTTTCATGAAATGTATTTGTTAGTTTGATTATTATAATTGGGTTATTAATTATCGACAAATCATATGTGGATTGTAAATTAAGCATAGGAAACTTAAAAAAAAAAAAATTTTAGGGTTTGACCGGCCGCTTGACTAAATCTTTAAAAATTTTAAGAATTAGGTATCAATTTGGTGTTTCTTTAATGTATATTGACTTGATTTGATTTTATTTTATTATCCTGATTTGGTAGCACTCTTACGTTGGAATAGTAGACAATTGATTTTATTATCAATTAATGACGTATACAATTCTAGAAAATATGAGGAAATGATTTTGCCAAGCTATTAAATAAATTAGATCAAGTATATTATCAATTTTGTTAGAAAATTGGGGTTTAGCTTCGTGTTAATGATTTTGGATAAAGTAAAAATTATGGGTTTTGATCTTTTATTTTATATAGAATCTTAGTTACTTAATAAAAAAAAAATGAGATTATTTTAAGAGTGTGTCGAAAATCAAGTAAAAAAAAAAGCTAAAAAAAGTAGAAAAAAAAGGAGAAGGGAGAGTTAGTTGAACGGAAATCGATCCATAGTCCGATTGAGTTGAAATTTTGTCAGGAGATTTAATATTTAGAGTTCTACATTCTGAACGGTGAAGAGTGGGTTTGAAGTTCTCAAGAATAAATCCAAGGTGTATTTGTTGAGTCACTTATTTGATGAGATTTCTCTAATTGTTTCGCTAGTTATTGTTTAATTTTAATTTTAACTAGAGAAAAACTTTGTATATCTATTATTTGATAGTAAAAATTTTTTTGGTGGTTTGTGATTTTTTCTCTCTGCATTGAAAGGTTTTTCATATAAATCTTGATGTGTTTTATTTTTCTTACGTTTTTTATTATTGATTGTTGTCTATTACTTTTGTATTGTTGTGATTATTTCTTCAGGTGTAACAAATTTCTTTCACAATAATCACAAATGATCAAAGAATTAATTGTCAAGTAAACTCAACATTTAATTAAATTATTTCATATAAGCATTCTTAACTATTAGGATCTAATAAATTTAAAATTCATTTTTCAAAATTTATAATTTTTTTTATCTCACATCGGTCAAAAGATAAAGAGTAGGAAATACAAGTTTTTTTTTTTTTCAGGGGACTAGTGGAAGTAATTACCACCTTCAGGAAAGCCTATTCTAGAATGGAATTTTATTTTCAATAGAATTAGCTCAAGTAGTTAGAGTTTCTCTGCTCTTCTAGGCTATAATACAGCTAAAATTGATGTTCATTTTAGTTATAATACTGTTTGAAATTCCATTTCAGTGGGCTATATTTTATAATTTTTTTTGTTTTATTTTCAATTTTTATTTTTAATAAGCCATTGAAATTTGAACTCAATTAATAAATAAACTTATTAACTTTAAACACGAAATGATAATATTATATGAAATTTTTTTTAAAAATTAAAAATATATAATTTAAAATTTTAATAAAAATTATATATGTATTTACTAAAAATTAAAAATATTTTATATTTTCTGTATAAATATGAATTATTAAATGAATTGTATGTCATGAATATATCGCCAAAATTAGTAGCCAACCCCACATTTTTATTTTCTAGATGGTTCAAGTTCATCAATCTCTAAAGGAAGAAAATGATTACCAACACACCATTGAAAGGAAATTATAAGAGTGATGACAATCGCAGAAGAAAAAAATGGTTGCTACAATATCAAACATCATTAAAGAAAATACAGGAATGAAGTATTTTTTTCTTTCCACTAGATGTGAAATCTTTGCTTGGAATATCGTTTTAGATTGGAGTGGTCATAGTTTCATGGAGAAACTATTGTTGTGTTCATCAAAGTGCTCGAGCAACATTTTTTAATTCGTTTAAGCAAGATTGGAGTATCTTCTGGCGCTTTTGAAGAGATTGGCGTTCGTTCTGCAGCACATCAATGGCGCCAGGAGCAACAAAAATGTCCATGAATTTCTCATCATTAACAGCAAAAAGGTCCGACTGAAGTGAAAATGAAGTCAATAATATGATATTAGAGTACTCACTTCCTAGATAAGATCGAAAAAGAAGAACAAAAAAGTATGAATGGCAATTTACTACAATCCGTTCTCATATAAAATGGCCAACAGTCACACGATCTGTTGATAAAATATTAGACTTTTAGTTTCAATTATCAGGTTCAATCCGGGCAACCTCAAAATACCAAAATTGTTAGGAAAATGGGGTCCAGTCCCATGTAAGTGGTTTTGGACCAAGTAAAGGCCATGGGCCTTGATCTTTTATTTTACACAGAGCCCTAGCTACTTAATAAAAAAGAGGTGGGGTTGTTTAAGGTGAGTGTCGAAAACCAAGCAGAGAAAGAAGAAAAGCCAGGAAAAGCAGAGAGAGAAAAAGGAGAAGGGAGAGTTGGTTGAACGGAAGTCGATCCGTGGTCCGATTGAGTTGGAACCTTGTCAGGAGGTTTATGATTCAGAGTTTGACATTCTGAACGGTGAAGATCGGGTTTGAAGCTCTCTAGGAACAAATCCAGGGTGTATTTGTTGAGTCACTTATTTGGTGAGATTTCTCCAATTGTTTCTCTAGTTGTTGATTAGCTCTAGTTTTAGCTAGAGAAGAACTTTGTATAACTATTATTTGATAGTGAAGATTTTTCTGGCGGCCCGTGATTTTTTTCCCTCTACACTGGAGGGTTTTCCACGTAAATCTTGGTGTGCTTTATTTTTCCTGCGCATTTGATTATTGATTGTTGTCTATTGCTTCTGTATTGTTGTGATTATTGCTTCAGGCGCAACAAGTGGTATCAGAGCGAGGGTTATTTTGAGACATCGATACAGAAGCAACCCAGGATAGAAGTAAATTCTGTTTGAGATCATGGAGGGTGATACAGGTTCCATGATAAAATTGACAGCATCGAATTATTCAATTTGGAAGCCTATGATGGAGGATCATCTATACTGTAAAGATTTGTATGAGCCAGTATTGGGTGATTCGGCTAAACCAGCAGATATGAAAGATGAAAGCTGGAAGAAGCTAGGTAGAAAGACGCTGGCTACAATCAGAAAATGGGTTGATATCAGCGTGTTCCATCATGTAGCGCAGGAGTCAGATGCTCACATTGTTTGGGAAAAATTGGCAGCATTGTATGAGAGAAAAACAGTTATGAATAAAGTTATGCTTGTTAAAAAGATTGCAACTTTACAGTACAGGGATGGACGATCTGTTACAGAGCACTTGAGTGATTTTCAAGATATATTTAATCGGATGACTACTATGGAACTTAAGATGGATGATGAAATGAAGGCATTATTTCTTTTGGGTTCATTGCCAGACAGCTGGAATACTCTAGTTGTGATTGTTCTTAATTCAGCTCCTGATTATAAGGTGACATTGGAGATGGTAAAGGACAGTATGCTTAATGAAGAAGCGAGGCGAAAAGATGTAGACCCTGGGAATCAAGCTTTGGTCACAGAGAACAGGGGTAGAAACATCGACAGAGGTCAGGACTCAAAAGGCCGTGGTAAGTCTAAACATAGATCCAAGTCTAGAGGTAAAGTGAAGTGTTTCCATTGTGGTAAGGCGGGTCATATAAAACGAAACTGTAGAATCTTAAAGCAAGAGCGAAAAGATGAGAAAGGCAAGAGTTCAGATGATGGCAATGTTGCAGCAGTGAATTCAGATAGTGATTCAGTTACTTTGATTTGTACACATGGTGATTGTAATCATGTTAGTGATCCCGGCATTGAGTGGATAGTTGACACAGGAGCAGCATATCATTGTGTTCCTAAGAGAGAGTTGTTTACAACTTACAAAGCAGGAGACTTTGGTTGTACCAAGATGGGAAACAAGAGTGTGTCGCAGATTGTTGGGATTGGTGATATTGTTGTACAAACTAGTACAGGCTGCATGTTGACTTTGAGAGATGTCAGACACATTCCAGATATGAGAATGAACTTGCTTGCTATTAATGTCCTTGATAAGGAGGGATATGAAAGCCGACAAAAGAATGGACAGTGGAAGCTTCTCAAAGGATCTATGGTAGTTGCAAGGGGAAAATTATGCTGCACAATGTATAAGACATGGATGCAATTGAACGGTAACCAGGTAAATACCGTTGAAAATGATGTTTCAGCAAACTTGTGGCACAGGAGGCTGGCACACATGAGTGAAAAAGGGTTACAGGTTTTGGCAAGGCACTCTCTCATTCCCTTGACCAAAGGTATGTCTCTCGATTCATGTGATTATTGTTTGTTTGGTAAGCATCATAGAGTTTCTTTTCGTAAAAGTTCTCAGAGAAAAGAAAATAGATTGGAATTAATTTATTCTGACGTATGTGGTCCCATTGAGGTTGAGTCATTAGGTGGTAGCAGATATTTTGTTACTTTTATTGATGATGTTTCACGTAAGATTTGGGTGTATATGTTGAAATATAAAAGTCAGGTACTGCAGTATTTTCAAAAATTTCATGCCATGGTTGAAAGGATGACAGGGTTACCCTTAAAGTGTATTCGAACTGATAATGGTGGGGAATACACATCTAAAAGCTTTGAAGAGTATTGCTCAAAGCATGGGATCAGGCATGAGAGGACAGAACCTGGAACACCGCAGCATAATGGTATAGCTGAAAGAATGAATCGCACCATTGTGGAAAAAGTCAGATGTATGTTGAGGATGGCAAAATTACCAAAGCCATTCTGGGGTGAAGCAGTCAACACAGCTTGTTATTTACTTAACAGGTCACCATCAGTTCCTTTGGGCTTTGACATTCCAGAAAGAGTGTGGACAGGAAAAGATGCTTCATACTCTCACTTAAAAGTTTTTGGGTGTAAAGCATTCATGCATGTACCAAAAGAGCAGAGGTCAAAGCTTGATAGTAAAGCTACACAGTGTGTGTTTGTAGGATATGGTGATGAGGAATTTGGCTACAGGGTATGGGATCCAGTAAAGAGAAAGACAGTCAGAAGCAGAGATGTGGTCTTTCATGAAAAAGAAACCATAGCAGATCTTGAAAAAAATGAGAAGACTACACGAGTTACTGTTGAGTGTGATGTTTCAACACCGACAGGGATTTCACAGGAAAGAGCCACAGATGGTGAAAATGAGCCAGAAACAGAACTTGGGGATATGGATGAGCCAGCTACAGTTGGTGATGAGCCAGATGCTATTAGTTTTGAGCAGGGGGAGCAATCCTCTCTACCTGAGAGTGTTGAGCAGGGGGAGCTACCTTCAGCATCAAGTGATGTAGAGTCTCAGCCCAGAAGATCTACTAGAGAGCGCAGGCCATCTACCAGGTATCCAAGTTCAGATTTTATTTTAGTTACCAGTAAAGGGGAGCCAGAAAGCTTTCAAGATGTGCAGGCTACTCCGGATAGAGAGCACTGGTTAAAAGCAATGAAAGAAGAGATGGAGTCATTGCGAAAGAATGGTACTTATGATCTTGTTAAACTTCCAACAGGGAAGAGGCCATTAAAGAATAAATGGGTGTTCAAGTTGAAAAAGGATGGTGACAAACTAGTGAGGTACAAAGCTCGATTGGTAGTAAAAGGTTTTTCTCAGAAACCAGGCATCGATTTTGATGAGATTTTTGCTCCAGTTGTAAAAATGAGTTCTATTCGAGTGGTACTGGGATTGGCAGCTAGTTTGAATCTTGAGCTTGAGCAACTTGATGTTAAAACTGCATTTTTGCATGGTGATTTGCAGGAGGACATTTATATGAATCAGCCTGAGGGTTTTGAAGTGAAAGGGAAAGAGCACTTAGTTTGCAAATTGAAGAAAAGCTTGTATGGCTTGAAACAAGCTCCGCGACAGTGGTACAAGAAGTTTGATTCTTTTATGATGAGTCATAGCTATAAAAGAACAGCAGCAGATTCTTGTGTGTATATTAAACAATTCCCTAATGGTAACTTCATTATCCTATTATTATATGTTGATGATATGTTGATTGTAGGACAAGATGCTAGTATGGTTTGCAGGTTGAAAGAACAATTGTCTAAGTCCTTTGATATGAAGGATTTAGGTCCAGCAAAGCAGATTCTTGGTATGGACATTATCCGAGATAGGAGAGCTGGAAAGCTGTGGTTGTCACAGGAAAAGTATGTTGAACGAGTGCTTGGTAGATTCAACATGCAACATGCTAAATCAGTTAGCAGTTCACTTGCCAACCATTTTCACCTAAGTAAGAAATCTTGTCCAGTGTCTAAGGAAGAGCAACTAGCTATGTCTAGTATTCCTTATTCTTCTGCAGTCGGTTCTTTAATGTATCTTATGATTTGTACAAGGCCTGACATTGCTCATGCAGTTGGTGTAGTGAGCAGATTTCTTTCTAATCCAGGGAAGGTTCACTGGGAAGCAGTAAAATGGATTTTTAGATATTTGAGGGGTACCTCAAAAATGTGTTTGACTTATGGAGTTTCACAACCAATTCTAGAAGGGTTTACTGATGCTGACATGGCAGGCGATCTTGATGGTAAGAAATCTACTTCAGGGTATTTGTTCACTTTTGCAGGAGGAGCTGTATCTTGGCAGTCTAAGTTGCAGAAGTGTGTTGCTTTGTCAACTACAGAAGCTGAGTATATTGCAGCAACTGAAGCATGTAAAGAAATGCTTTGGATGAAACGTTTTTTTTTTGAATTGGGGTTGAATCAGAAAGAGTATGTGGTATTTTGTGATAGCCAGAGTGCTTTAGATTTGAGTAAGAATACCATGTACCATGCTAGAACAAAGCACATTGATGTTAGATATCATTGGTTACGTTCAGTGATTGAAGAACAGCAGATGCTATTGAAGAAAGTCCATACTGATAAAAATGTGGCAGATATGTTGACTAAGATACTTCCCAGGGAAAAGCTTGAGCTTTGCAGTAACTTGGCCGGAATGAGTTCCCTGGCCAAGGTAAGTTCCAAATGAAATTGCTATGGTGATGAATCTCCTTCTAATGGGACTGGAGGGGGAGATTGTTAGGAAAATGGGGTCCAGTCCCATGTAAGTGGTTTTGGACCAAGTAAAGGCCATGGGCCTTGATCTTTTATTTTACACAGAGCCCTAGCTACTTAATAAAAAAGAGGTGGGGTTGTTTAAGGTGAGTGTCGAAAACCAAGCAGAGAAAGAAGAAAAGCCAGGAAAAGCAGAGAGAGAAAAAGGAGAAGGGAGAGTTGGTTGAACGGAAGTCGATCCGTGGTCCGATTGAGTTGGAACCTTGTCAGGAGGTTTATGATTCAGAGTTTGACATTCTGAACGGTGAAGATCGGGTTTGAAGCTCTCTAGGAACAAATCCAGGGTGTATTTGTTGAGTCACTTATTTGGTGAGATTTCTCCAATTGTTTCTCTAGTTGTTGATTAGCTCTAGTTTTAGCTAGAGAAGAACTTTGTATAACTATTATTTGATAGTGAAGATTTTTCTGGCGGCCCGTGGTTTTTTTCCCTCTACACTGGAGGGTTTTCCACGTAAATCTTGGTGTGCTTTATTTTTCCTGCGCATTTGATTATTGATTGTTGTCTATTGCTTCTGTATTGTTGTGATTATTGCTTCAGGCGCAACAAAAATAATAATAATAATAAAAAAAGTAAAATAAATGAAGGACAAGAAAGTTGAGGTATGGAAGGTTAAACCACTCATTCTACCAACAATTTGTTAGGAAATACGTTGTAAATTCAAGTTTCAAGCAAAAGTTGGATGAATCTGACATTAATCTGGTCCTTTCGGTGGTTCTACTGTTGTGAGGCAATCTGCCAACCATGTCTCCCTTTGAGCTATATGAATAATGATAAAATGGACGTTAAGAAAACTTACCATGGGGTAAAAAATCCAGAGTTTAAAGTTGATGTCACACTGCGCTCAACAAGAACTTCTCGTATCCGTGCAAAACGTTGTGCTGCTAATGAGCAGATTTCAGAGTAAGCCGAACTTGATCTTGAACCACTATCACCATTACCAAATAAAAGACTACCACCATTGTGAACTTTTATTAATTGTTCAGTTTTTCTGTTGCCTGTCATTCTTGCAATACGTTTTCTTGGTCCAACTTCAATGCAATTTCCAAGCTCCTTCTTGAGTCCAGCATATACCACATCATATGGCTGGTCAGAAGATGGGGGTGTCTCAGGAACAGTCATTTGGCTTTCTCGGAAAGCTTCTCTAGCTTCTGTTCCTTTTCCCGGAGTGATTTGCCGTCCATTCTTTTCAGGAGTTATGTTCTACTAATCTCTCCTGGTCTCATCACGTGATGCTTTCCCACCGTCAGATAGCTCCAGGCAAAATGAAGCAGCTGAAGCTTGATTGTTTCAGTGTGCCTTTAAATTGTATTTCTTTTTAAATTTACAGATCCACAGAAAGAAAGAGAAGCAAAAAAAGTTGAAGCACAAAAGTGAGATTCTTCCTTGTGAGCTCCTGGAGTTTTTGATAATTGAAAGTGCCACATTGATTTCTCCATTTCTGTCATTAATGATTTCCATCGGTCGAATTGGTATAGAAGGGATTCCCAGCAGTTCAGCAGCTCCACATCCTCGCATCTTGATTTACTTCAAGTGATAAGGTAATTTTCATGAATTATGCTGTAGTTTTAGTAAATTTTATTTGGAAAAGTTTGAGTTTGTGGACAGGGATTGGAACACAATTTTATGTCCTTTCAATCATGGGACATGGTTCCTAATTCATCCATTTATTTTAGAACTTGAGTTTATAAACTTGATACGTTGATCAATCTACTCTTAAATTAATCATCAATATGGCAATTTTGATGCAGGGACATTAAAGCTAATACAATGTCTGACCTTGTTGGGCCAATCCTTGAAGTTATAAAGTTCATCGGCCGTCCAGCTAAAAGATACCTTGATTACCACAGAAAATTCAACAAATATGTGGATGATTTCAAACAAGCTCAAGCAGATTTGCGAGCTAGGGAGGCAGATATTCAACAACAATTGCAAGATGAGCATCATTTTGGGAAAAAGCCAAAGCAGGAAGTTGAAAGTTGGTTCAGAAAAGTAGAGGAGAAGGTTGGTCATGCTCAAAGTGTTGGTGATAAAATCAGTAAAGGGAAATATCTCTTTCGTTCTTGCTTAGGGAAGCTTGTTGATGAAGCGACTCAAGCAATGAAGGAAGTACATGCTGAAGGTCAATTCTCTAATGGCTTGGTGGTTAATGATCCTTCAACTACAAAGGTCAAACTGCCAACAGAAGAGTTAGCAGGCACTACTAAAGCAGAAGAAATTTATCAATACTTGATGGGGGATGAAGTTAGAAAGATTGGAGTGTGGGGGATGGGAGGGATAGGCAAAACAACAACAATGAAGGACGTCCATGATAAATTGGTGGAAGAAACCAAATTTAGCAGAGTAATTTGGACGGTTGTATCCCAGGACTTTGATATTCAAAGGTTACAAAAGAAAATTGCATGTCAATTGAAGGAAGAGTTGTAAGATGACGAAGATACAACCATACGTGCAGCAAAGTTATCAGAAATGTTGAGGAAACAAGGGAGGGATGTGCTAATATTGGATGATGTGTGAAGCAGCTTTTCTCTTGAGGAAGTCGGGATCCCTGAGCCAAAAGCAGATAATGGATGCAAATTAGTGTTAACAACACGTTCAGAAGAGGTCGTTCGATCAATGGGTTGTAAGAAAGTCCAAGTGCCCTGTCTTTCTACAGATGAGGCGTGGCAGTTATTTTTAAACAAAGTTGGACAAGACATGTTATCTAATCCAACCGTAGAACCAATTATGAAAGATATTGTGGGAGAATGTGATGGACTTCCTCTTGCAATTGTCACAGTAGCTGGTTGTATGAGGGGAATATCTGATCCTCGTGTATGGAAAAATGGTTGGAATGAATTGAGAAGTAACATTAGAATCATCCAGGATGTGAAAGATAAGGTGTTTGGATGTTTACAATTCAGCTATGATCGTCTACAACAAATAGATCAAGATTGTTTTCTGTATTGTGCATTATACCCTGAAGATCGTGAAATTCAAAAGGAGGAGATAATTGGATATTGGATGGGAGGACTTATAGATGAAATGGGAAATATCAAAACAATGGAGGATTGCGGTTATTCTATTTTACAGAAGCTTGAAGAAAACTGTTTGCTTGAAAGGGTTGAAGAGGGTACACATATAAAGATGCATGATGTTGTTAGAGATATTGCGTTGCATATCACAAGAAAAAGATCTTTGGTAAAAGCTGGTAAACAGTTGGAAGAGCTGCCAAATGAGGAAGAATGGACTGAAGATTTGAAGAATGTTTCTTTAATGGGCAATTCCATATCAACATTCCTCCAAATATGAAGTCTCCAAAATGTCAAAAGCTCACAACCTTGTTACTCTCAGAAAATTCATTTGATGAAATTCCAGAATCTTTCTTTGGGCACTTTCCTAATCTTAAGATTCTTGATCTTTCTAAGAATCCTCTTGTGAATTTGCCGAATTCTATCTCTAATTTAGAGAATCTCACTGCATTGTTGCTGTCTGGTTGTAACAGTTTAGAATATTTGCCATCTTTATGGAAGCTTCAAGCTTTGAAGAAATTGTACCTTAGAGGAACTTCAATCAAGAAATCTCTCAAGATTTTGAAATGTTGGTAAATCTTAGATATCTCAATCTTGGATTTACCTTATGGTTAAAAGAGATCCCCGATGGATTATTGTCAAAACTGTGTCGTTTTCTGTATTTGGCAACATCCAGCGTCAACAGGAGAGGAAGAGATAAGGGAACTGAACAAGTTGGAAGTTTTTGCAGGTTAATCTAGTAACTTGGGTGACTTGAACACGTATGTTAGTCAGAGAAAAAGGCTTCATAAATACTTCATTTGCGTGAATTACCAGATGGATTATGAGATTGTCGAAGATTTATGTTATGAATCCAATTATTGTAAAATATCTGGAATTATGGATTTGGATATTAATTCTGTAGATGGAATTATACTTCCATATGATATTCAGCAATTAAAAGTTTTTTGTGCAAAGGCATGAGAAGTTTAAACTATATTTATGGATTGGAAGATGCATCTAATTTGAAGGAATGTAGAATAAGGGAATGTGAGGAGTTGGAGTCCATTTTTTCATCGGGGTGTCAACTTCAAGCACTTGATTTTCTAATACTAACACAATTGCAGAATTTGAAGGCTATAGTTGGAGAGTCATCAGTAGGCACAATGTCCGCCCAAAAAAAAAATCGAGCTAGTGTGTTGTGGAAAAATAAAGAATTTGTTCTGAGCTAAGTGGGTTCTGCACAACTTGGAAGAGATCACTGTTAGGGATTGTAAGGAAATGGAGGAAATAATAGTATCAGAGGAAGAAGGAATGGGTACCATCAAATATACCCTTCCCAAATTAAGGAAATTTGAATTGGTGAATCTACCAGAATTGAAGAGCATTTGTAGTAAAAATGGAGAAATGGTTTGTGATTCTCTCCAAAGCATTGATATATGGAGATGTCCAAAGCTAAAGCGGATTCCTCTGTATCTTCCCCTGCTTGACAACCTTGATAAGGAAAACCTATCTCCTCCTCCTTCTCTCAAGGAAATCCTCGTACATCCAAAAGAATGGTGGGAATCATTGGAGTGGGACCATCCCCATGCAAACACTGTCCTTCGCTTCCTCAAGTTTTAGTAAACAAGCTGTTTGATAAAGTGTCTTTAAAAGCATAATGTGAGTTTTTTTTTTTTTTTAATTATAGAATTGCAAATCTAATTTCATCCTTTTTTTTATTTCATTTTTTCTGTATTTATAGCATAATAAAATATAAGTATTACCAGTCTTATATGGTTTATCTATTTTGGTAGATACAGACAATGGGGAAGTAGGTTGCAGGCCCTACTGCTGAAGTTGAATCACAATCCAAACATCTATTGCTTTCTGATTCTAATGTTCTTTTCTTCGTGATGTAATCATGAACCTTGATTTAGTTGTTATTCCTTTTTATTTTTCCTTTTTTTGACTCTTTCATTCCATGTGTGTGTAGATAACCTACTCTAAAAATAAATAAAATGACAAAATAAATTTCAAATAAAAAGATAAAACAAGTGATAAGATTTGGTGGATTAAATCTAAAATTCAATTGCTATCCAAATTGAAAGGGATAGGATGCTCAATTTTTAAACGGAGATCCTATCTTCATCATCATTATTTAATCCGTTGTGTAGACCACCAAAGGGGGAAGCAAAAATAGATTACACCAAATATCAGAGACGGGATCATAGAAAGATCACAATCTTCACCCATCTTTGCCTTCTCTGCCATTGCCATCACCCCATAGCTCTATTACTAAACTCTGTTGCAATCAATCCAGCCCCACCACCAATTCAGCTAGGCTCCACCAACTATCCTGCAAACAATTTCACAATCACAAACACATCCAATCAACTTTTCCACCACTGATTCCCTACTGTCGTCCATATCACTAGCAACCACCCAAAAGCTCAACACCAATTCCATTGCAAAAACCTCTGCGCCCAATCGAAACCAATATTTCCATAAACCTACCTTCCTCAACACCATACGCAGTACTCAAGAAACCATAAACTTGCAGATAGAATCAGTAACCATCCACAATTCACCATTAGCACATAAACACCAACAGCGGTCCAGAACCCTTCTCATACCACCTTAAAGCCTCCAGAAACCAGTCAGCCATTACCTACGCCGAAGCCACAAACCTACCCCCCTTACTACCTCTATCACTGCCAACAATCAGTAATCAGTTCCAAGTTCACCAGTCGCAGACACAGTTACCTGAGCCTCTAGTACCACCTTAGCCTAACTCCTTGCAAACCCAAAAAGAACCACAATCACATAAAAACGAGACAACCAGTGAGCCAGAATAATCACCTAAGCCCACACCATTGAACCATTGCCCGTACCGCAGGCGAGGCTCATCCAGTCGCACCCAAAACTTGTCATCACCCTCATCAAATCTCCAACAAACGCTTATCCATTCTCAATAATCCCTGCCAATGCCAAGCTAAAGAAAGTAAGGTCAGAAACCAAAAAGAAAACTAGAAACAAAGAAACCTTCTCTGGGTTTCGGGTAGGTACTCTCACAGGGGGTTTTTGGGGCTTCCAAATCGGCAGCAAGATAGCCCAGGAAAAAGGGAAGAACATATTGCCAAACAGTGGCCAAAGGACCAACGGCAAGAGAGATTCCAGAGGTTGAATCCACGATCTTCAAAAACTCAATCCATGGAATTGGAGACATTTTCGCGATAAACTAATTGCGTCACGTGAAAAATGAGGCTGAAATAAGTTTCTGAATGAAATTTGGGCTTGAACGATCATCGGCAACAGTGGCCGACGGCGACCAGCGACGCCTACGTTTCATCGAAATTTGGAAACGTGTGGAGTTCTGACCATTTTTTGTTCTTCCCTAGAGAGAGAAAGAGAGAGAAAGAGAGACAGCGAAAGTTGTAGAGAGAGAGAGAGAACCTGTCAAGTGAAGAGGAAAGCTTAAAAAAGGCTTTTATAGGATTAATAAAACGATGTCGTTTTGGCTAAAGAAATTAGGTTCCTTTGACCCGTTTCAAGGATACGCGCATTAACCATTGGGTGACCTGATCCCATCGTTCAACCCAACTATTCCAGTCCAACTCTAAGCCGCTTTAGCAGCCAGCCGAGCCACTCAATTTCTGGGCTATTCCTGAGTGTGGAGCTAAGCTGGTTTTTTTTAGCTAAGCTGCAAACTTTGGTAATTTTTCTTGCTTTGCTATTTATGATTTATTTTCTTTTTCTTGAATAATCTCCATTCTGAAAATATTAATAAAGAATAAAAAAATTCAAAATTTTTAAAAAAGGGTTAAAGAATCAATTTTTTTGTAAATAAAAATTTTCAAAAGCAACAGAAAAAATATTTTTTAAAAAAATTAAGAGTATCAATTTTTTTTAAAAATAAAATTTTAAAAAAAAAATTATTTTTTTGAGAAAAAGTTGAAAGTATCAATTTTTCTTGAATAAAAGCATTAATCCTTTTGAAAAAATAAAAATAAAAAAAAAACTCAAGAAAAAGTTGAAGTATTATTTTTTTTTTTGAAATTTTTTTATATTAAATAATAAGAAAAATAGTAATTTTCTTATATACTCTTGAAGTAAGGAATTTTTCTTAATTTTCTATCAAAAGTATTAGAATCAATTAAGAATAATAAAAAATAGCATTTTTTTCGTTTCCTTAATGTATGTGATTTATTTTTAAAAATGTTTTTATTTCTTGATTTTTATGTAATTTTTTGTTTATATATATATATATATATATGTCTATTACTCTTACTCTAAACTTTATTCTATTTAAGGTGATCAAGTTTGGTATTTTTCAGGTTTTAGATCCTGATATTAAAGTGTAGCATTTTTAGGGTTTCGAGTTTGAAGTCACCAAGTTTGATGTTTTTAAGTTTTAAGTTTAGGATTTAAGGTTTTTAAGATGTCGTGTCCCTATTCTTATGATGTAAATTTGTTGGGATGTCTAGTTTGAGGTCATTGATTTTGGTGTTTGTAGGGTTTTGGGTCCCATTCTTAGAGTTTATAATTTTTAGCTTTTCAAGTTTTTGTTAACCGGGTTTAATGGTTTTAGGGTTTTAGGTCACCATTCTTAAGGTATAATCTTTTTACAGTTTCAAGTTTTGTTTCATCAAGTTTAGCGTTTTTAAGTTTTCGAGTCCTCACTCTTAAGGTGTTACATTTTTAAGGTTTTAGGTTTATGGTCACTAGGTTTTTTATTTTTAGGGTTTCAGGTCCCTGATCTTATAATGTAATGTCTTTAAGGTTTTGGATTTGGGATCATTGAGTCTAGTGTTTTTTGACTTTTTATCCTAACTCTTAAATTGTAACATTTTTAAGGTTTTAGGTTTGGGTAATCAGTTTTGGTGTTTTTAGGGTTTAAAGTTTTAGTGTTTAGTGTTTAATGTTTAGAGTTTGTGCTTTAAGATCCTTGAATTTGGTGTTTTCAGGTTTTTGATCCCTATTCTTAAAGTGTAGTGTTTTTAAGAATTTGAGTTTGAAGTCGTCGGGTTTGGTATTTTTAGGGTTTTGCGTCCTTATTCTTAAGGTGTATTGTTTTTATAGTTTCAAGTTTAGGGTCATTGGTTTCTTGTTTTTAGGGTTATGAGTCCACATTTTTATGGTGTAGCATTTGTACGATTTCATGTTTGGGTCACTAGTTTGGTATATTTAAGGTTTTGGATCTCTATCTTAAGGTGTTATATTTTTTAGATTTTAAGTTTGTCGTCACTAGATTTGATGTTTTTTAGAGTTTTAGGTCACATTCTTAAGATTTTAGGTTTTTAGTCCAAGTTCTTAACATGTAATGTTTGTAAGGTTTCAAGTTTAAGGTCATAAAATATATTGTTTTTAAGATTTATTGTCCTTATTCTTAAGGTGTAGCAATTTTAGAATTTGGGTTTGAGGTCATCATGTTTGATGTTTTTAAGATTTCGGGTCCATGTTGTTAGGTTGTAACTTTCAAGTGCCTAATGTACAACATGTGTTTGGTTTTTTTTTTTTTTTTTTTCTTTTTTGGCATTAATAAAGATAACAAAACAATCTAAGTCGAATAAATTTCTATTCTCTTTCAATTAAATATGGACCATTTTATAAAAAATATATATTAAATCAAAGTCGATTACTTATAAAAATCGAAGACGTATCCAAAATAGATTTATGATATCTATTCCAAACCATTATATATATAAATATATAATTTATTATTTATTTAATTTTATATTTATATATAACCATCGATTTTTTTGTTGAAAGGTTAATATGAAGTAAATCTGACACACAAAAATTTTTTTAAAAAAATTATAAAACATATTTTGTGAGAATAAGATGCTAATTAATGTATCCACGTCACTCCGATTACGTTTTTTTTTTTATACTTTTTGCATTTTTTGCTTCTTTTAAATTAAATAAATATTTCAACAAAAAAAAAGCCATAAATAAAATGGTAAAACAAAATAATTTTAATTTGCGACATATGCGAGCATGTATATTTAATTTTTGATACTTAATTCTCAACCACATAAGAAAGCAAATGTTAGAAATATTTTCTAAAATTAAAAAAAATATATGGTCAAGTAAAAACTTAATCAAAGACAAATTCATACTAAACTATAGATAGCTTAAGGTAAGGTTTCAATATCAATAACATGATTCTAGACTCAAAAATTCTAATTAAAAAGATTGTTCATGTAGGTAATCCACTGCTATGCACATAAGAGTCGACTTCCTTAGACTTTCATGAGAACTAGTCGACTGTCAATAGCATGAAGCCGACCGCTTTGACATACAAAAGCTAAATATAATCTCTATATAATTGGTAGTCGATTGCTAGCATAGACAATCGAATGTTATAGCTGAAAATCAAACCAGTTGATTCCAAATTCTAGGCATCTTATAAAATTTGAGTTAAATCATGGCAATCAACTGCTATCAAAGAGTAGACTACTTTGATGGAGGACCCATTTTGAAAATTGACAGAAATCAACTGCTCAAGTCATGAATGCATTCTGTAAGTTGATATGAATCAACTACTCTAGGGAGGAGTCAACTGCCCTGCTTCATATAGCATTCTAGAAATCAAAAATACAAATTCAGGAAGATTACTAGTTCAACTACAAGTTCACATTGTTTTGTACTCTTAAGCCTTATATTTTACTAACAGCAAATGCATTACTATGCGGTGCAGGACTTTCACGGAATTAGTGCTTCCAGGATTATGGTCCAGCATAAGGCTGACTAAAGCTAACATACAAAACCAAATACGTCTTTAAATAGTAGGCTTACTAAAAACCCTCATGGCTATAGCTAAACTGGAAGGAAGTAGGCCCGAAATAAAGAATACGAAACTTCGTTTGCTCCCCAAGAGAAAACGAAATAGTTAATCCGGACAGATGATGCAAACAATAGAAGAGATTTTCTAGTCATATCCCACCTCCCAAACAGCCTAACACCTCAAAAGGGAAAAAAAAAATACTATCAGAATCAAGAATGGGGTGGTGACTGGTGAAACATCAGTTGGTGCGTTTCTCATGGACCTGAGGCTTGTCGGCTCCAATTGATGCTGTAAAGTTGCGTCGCTCATCAGCATTGGCAGTAATAAATGGCATCCATACCTCAGCGGTGCCACTCAAAAGCGATTGCACCTGGGGGTCTGCAGCCATGGCTGAGGATATCATCTCATCCACACCATCCAACTTAGCCGATAATTTGTCCAACTCTCTCTCAATTTCCAACTGACAGAAAAATACATTGAAAAGAACAAAGTGAGCAGACAGCATGCGTTTTTTTTTTGCAGAAAACCAAGTCCGGAAGATGATAGAGAGTAGTTTCTGTTTCAGCATTTGAGATATAACAAAACAGAAAATAATACCTCATCAAGGCCGTGTGTAGACTTGGAAGGAACTTTTGTAACCTCCAAAAGAAGGGCTTCAATTTTCGAACGCAATTCAACTTCTTCCTGATTAGTCAATGCTTCTACCTACATATGTATGGACCATAAAGAATGGTGTGAAAGAGGGAATACAGTAGCAGTGTTAGAACAGATATTGGCTACTCCATTACATTTTATATCCCCATCATTTTCAAGAGATGGGTAATATCCCGTTAATCCGTGTATCAATGGAATGAAATCTAGCATAAGAATACCGTTGCAATTTGGTACCTTAATAAAACAAGAATTCAGTGTCTTCATTTTTTTAACAAAAAAAAAGCAAACCTAGAATTTAGTACAGGAAAACAAATGCAAACACGTACCCATATAATAAAATTTCATCAAATCGACAAGGGAACCATTTTGAGTAATACCCAGATGGTGAATCAAGTGAATTTGGATTCACGAAGACCCAAACTTAGGAATGGAAAGGGAAATAAACAAAAAAAAAGTAAAACTGAAGGAATATCCATCTAAATTACCTGATGAAGCAGATTGGAAAGGAGTTGGAACAACTGTGAATCGGCTCTTTTCCCTTCTTCCGCCGCCATTTCTTATTTGATTTCTTGTATCCAAATCTCCGATCTCTCTTCACTTTCAATTGCGTGCTTAACCAATTTAATGATTCTATCACTTACACCTGCCCTGTATACAATATACTCCCCACAAAAAGAAAAATACACCTGTCAGATGACTTTATATGTTGGTCAAAAGTTATTTTGAAACGTTATTTTGGGGCGCAAACCAAAAAAAAAAAAAAGTTTGAACTTGGATATTTTTTATTTTTTATTTTATCATTAATAATAATATGAAAACTATATTTTTAAAAGGTTTGAATGAAATAGTTTATATATTTGTAATTTTTTTAATTAATTAAAAAATTTACAATAACAAAAGTCAAAGTTAACAAATTTTGATCAAAATAAAATTAGTATGGGATCTTTTAAATGGGGGAAAGAGTGCATGGGCTTGGATTTTAATAAATATATGAACAAGGCTTTTTCCAAATTAATATCAAATGTATATATATATATATATATATATATATACTCTCATATCAATTAGCCCTTGAATGTTCGTAAGACTTAAAGCCTAACAGTTGTTTCCAATTGATATCGTAGTTAATTATGATATTAGCGGTGTCATCATAAACATTTATTAGAATATGATTATTTAAAATGGTACGCTCTATTTTGTAACTCAGGAGAAAGTCAAACTATCAACCCTCTGCACCTTTACAGTCGGGATTGTCTCTTTATAGTTGGGATTCAAACCAAGTGACTGTGTGAGACTGGCAACAACTAGCTTATAACTCATATCAGATCTAGTTGAGACTTGGGGCTGCGTGACATCCACCATCAATCGCCAGGGAATGGGCATTTGCACACAGCAGAAATCTCCATAGCTTTAAGGGGTCCTGATATGATCTCTTCAAATTCAATATATATTATGAAAGTAAGAAGGTAAAGGAAAATTGTCTTCTCTTAGCGAACAGCGGGAGAGTTGCCACCTTCGTCAAATCCAAAGGTACCGAAAAAAGAAATCAAAATTATATATAAACACACGTTAATTGCTAACTGAATGATGTTACATGAAGCACCACCTTCTCATAGCGATTTTTCCCCTTCTTTAAAAATTAGTGGACAACTACAATAAAAAATTCCCATCTTAGAGTAATTCCCATCCAAAGCCACAAACCTAGAGCTATCCCAGTTGAGGTAAATATAAAACATAGTTAGGAAGTGCATTATACAAGGAACTACCCTCCCAGCAGGAAAGTTGGCTGTTCTTCAACGTCTCAAGAGTCTCTGCTGCCAATCTTATTGTCACCTCAAGCATGCATTCATTCATTCATTCATCTCAGACCATTCTATCAGATAACCTATTTGGCTTCCAACAAAAACTGGTTCTTGTATCATGTTCGATTCATTGCTTGCCCGAATTGGCGGCCACCCTCATCTGTTTCATGTAAAGAGACAAACACTAGTATTCAGGAAAACAGCTACAATAAAACCAACTTTTTCTTGATGTCAATTAATATAAGCATTTTCACAGGGAAAAAAGATCAGTGCCCAATCAAAATATAGCCATCTTTTCAAGGCATACTCGGTTCAAATGACAAAGAAAACAAGCTTGCCCTAGTAGTCGTTAGCCCTTCATAAAGTTTCAAGATCTAAGACAATTTTGCTGATGGTGCACCAGTTTTATATTGAATATCAAAGAAACAGTTTATGCAATTTTCTACAGCATTATCAGCTTTTGATTCATAGTGTTGGTAATCTTCTACTTCCATTCTAGGGAAGATGGAGTTCGTCACTATGGAAACAAGACAGATAATGTAAAATATAAGATTTTTTTTTTTGGCCACCAAATATAAGCAATGTTGAAGCAGGCCCTTCATAAAATGTCATCATTCCAAAATTAAGACCATGGAAATACAATAAAATCTAAATAATAAGGTAAAAGAAGAAGAATTTACCACTTTCACCATCAGATATACCTGCCAGCTTAGCAATTGCATCAATAAGCGATTGCTCATGCTCCTGTATTGAAAATTAACAATTAGTTATGCGGTTTGTTATTAAAAATGTTTGAGGATGCTCACAAGGCTGCTGTCTTACCTTTAGCAATTTCTTTGCTTTCTCAATTTCAAGAGGGTCAGGATGGTTTCCACCAAATACCCTCTCCACCTGCCCCAAATCAAAACAAAAAAATGTAAATGTTTGTACAACCAGACTCCCTGCTATGGATATACCTATTTGCACAGAAAATGTCACACGGTGACAACCTATTTTCATTTACCTCTTTGACTAGGGTATCTGTGTGAAGAATTTGTATATCATCCAGTTCTTTCTTTCCAATGCCATTCTGAGATGGTAAAAAATCTTTTCTAGATTGACCTTTAGCGACACCTCTACCTCTTCCTGCAACTGGCACACCATCACGACCTACAGATCTGTTCATCCCATGACCTGATCCACCATAGACATCGCGAAGAGGAATTCCAGGGTCCTTACTTACCCATTGTATATCCTCAGGCAAAATCTACCAAAATAAACACAAATCAATATATATATATATATATATGAGGAAGGCCAAGTGACTATCTTATTAAATATGAAGAAAATGGTTGATTTAATTGAAGAAACAAAACAAAATTTTATAGTATGAACATATGCAAGTAAAAGAAGAATTTAAAGTTTATAATATTTTTCTTCTATTACAATATACTGCTGCTATACTAAATAAATGACAGAACAGCTGCTTCGCCAATGCAAAACAAAAGAATCAAGCCATGCATGTCTACAATTAGGTTTGGAAGAAATTGAATTTCTGCAACCAGTTACAAGTTTGGGATTTGTAGGAAAACCAGTGTACCATTGAACTGCCAAATTATCAAATTACACAAACTATGGAAATGCAATCCTCACATCCAGATCTAGAGATATGCTAAACAAATTGTAACATTTTTAGTGTCTGCAATACATCGGAGAAGCTTGCAGTAACAAATAGATGAAACTTTTTAGTTAATTTATGAATAGCCATAGATTAGAACAAGGATCAAGCTTACTTAAGTACATAGAAAGTTGTTCATACAAGTCTGCATACCCAGATCTGAAGATTTTAAAAATCCTTTTAACTTCAATTTTCTAAAAAAAAGCATTTTGGATCATGAAGAGCAAACAGCGGATATACCTCAGAAAGATTGACCCATTCCCATGTTTCATTTTTAGTTCCAATATCGTAGACCAGAGCATGTCGTCCCTAATGAGGAATAGAACAAATCAGGCTAAAAACCAGTATGAACTATACTTTATACAAAATGCTATGCCAAACAAACCTCAACTGGATTGTAATCAGTTATAACAGCTTCATAGAAATTGTTATCATCTGGCCATCTTGTCCTCACTTTCTTCCCAATTAATGGATCAAATGTTGCCCCTTCAGCAGGTTCACTCAGAAGGGCTACACTAGAAGATACTCTATTAACAGCTTGACCCCTGCCAGCTAGACCTGTGGAGGGGTACTGAGTGGACTTCACAGAAGGCACACCAGGCAAACCCTGTCCAATTGAATAGAAAAAGAAGTGGACTAAAAAGAGTTATTATTGTTTCAAAGACTTCAAAATTATAATTAAAATATTCATAATTCTAACTCACCGGTTTATGTTTCTTGCCCTTGGAGCTAGTTATGGGTCCTCCTTTAGTGGCTGATGAAGATGGTTGGTGAGAGGGAGCAACAGCTTGCAGGTGAAATGGTGGAGATGGCCCACCAATGGATTGTGAAGGTACCAACTGCGTTATCTTCTGTTTCTTGTGTGATGCTGACACAGTGGGACTGGGCACAGGATCATGAACAGTATTAAGCATGCCGGATTGCAGCACTCCTACTTGTCTCCACTCCCTAATGGCATTCACAGGAACATAATCATTGAAGGAAAAAACAAAACTGAAGCTTTGTAACAGATTCCATCTCTTAAATAAACAACATCTGTCTCAACGAATGCAGACCTTATCCTTCGTATGATGTCGTCGGCATTAACCCGGCCTAATAGCTCTCTGTGCTCCTCGTTTGATAGTCTCAATTCTTTCCGAAGTTCTGTTATCAAACTCTCCTTCTCCTGAAGAAAATACATTGAGATACCAAACATTTAAACCTAATCAAATAAATTTACTGATATTAGATTCATGAAAACAATTATAAAAAAGTACCCAAGTAATGGCATCAGCTTGAGCTTTAAAGGCTCTTAGAACTGAACTGTATGCTTCTTGCTCAAGCTGGTGAATTTGAGCCTCCATATCAGTTTCACCATAAATCCTAGGGTATGGCACTGAAGATACAGCAGATCTTCCATTCCCAGCAATACGTCCTGCTCTAGGTATTCTATTCTGATGTGATGGTGGTAGATCATCATCAGTTCCTACAATTATTTCAAAATAAAATGGTGTGAGCGAATTGCAGCTTGAGCAGAGTTCATGAAAAGAAATTTGTCTTCATGGATCAAGAGTGTTATGCTAAACAATTTTAATTTCATTAAAGTTGCACATAAGGCCATGATGCACATATCTTAAGTCACTGTTGGAACTCAGAAGTCCAAAAAATAGAAGTCCCATCTGTAACAAATAGGAGAACTCACTGCTCTAAAAAGGGAGAAAAGAATGTTCCTAGAACACTTCAGGACAAAGCTTAACACCATTAACATTTTAACATCAGGTTCCTACCATTGCGAAAAAAGTTTTCAGCATAATCATTTGATTCATTCACAGTAGCAACAGTTGATAAGAAATACAAGGGGCTAAATCTATAAGCCTGAAGTGTTGAATTGGTGGTTTGATTTTGATGTCAGCACTACTGTTCAGTAGGCACTGTCATAGCGGCTTGGAAATTTATTTATTCATTTTTCAATATGTCAGCATGGCCCAAACTCAATTCCTAGGGTTTCTTTGAGTCTTTAATAGAAGCTTTGGTAGCCTTTATTTCATTTGATTGGCTTATCCATTTATTTTTTAGGGTCAATCTTGTGTGTTATAAAGTTTGAGCCTTGGAGGACGTGTATAAGCTTTGTTTTGGTTCTCCAGAACTAAAGAAGTAATATCACAAGATTGTTGTTCTAAAATCAAAACTAAAGAAACGAGAGTTTCTTCTCTTTGGAGTGACTATTCCCCCTCATTAATTCTGACCCCAGTTCAAATACGATAACTTCCCTTGTCATCCCTCACCAATTCATTATATTAAAAAGTGCATGTGTAGCAAGTTCTGTAAGTGGGAAAAATCGAGAATAAATTGTGTTAATAATTTGTGGGTTAATATGCAAAGACGAAGAGGTGATATGTCAGGCAATATATGAAACCTAGAAGCAGCATTACAATCTGGCAGCTCATAGAAAGAGATAACAATCATATACAAGGGATAAAGTGATAAACAAGAGGCACTCATTGCAAAGGCATATAAGTTAAAGAAATTACCAATAAGTCGTTAACAAAGGAAAATAGTAGAATGCAAAAAAAAAAAAAAAAGGTTCACTAAGAAACCTGCTTAGCAAACAAATATATTGTCGCTGAACCTAATTGTAAGATGCCTGATAAGTGAAAATGACGGGCTTCATGAGGGATTTATGAGGGATTTCTCATTCCCTGGATAGCCTTCAAATTTTAACCTTTGACTTACAGTTTAATCAACTTCACTAGTGCCATATTCATACTTTCCGCAATACATCATTACAAGAAAAAGCAGTTTGATGCTCTGAGCTAGTTATTTGCACCAAAGTTTTTTTTTATTGGAAAATTAAAAAAAATTGTCACTGAAGAACAAGTTAAAGCAATTAAAAAAAGCAGCACAAAATAGCAAGTTGAAACACAAATTCTATCTGAAAACTTTAATTGCATCAGTGCGGAGAAAGGTAGGAAGCGAGCACATGATCAGCATAAATTTCCTCTTTAAAAAATTAAAAAAAAAAAAAAGAAAGCAAAAGAAGTGATATTAGTAATGAAACCCTAATCAGCAAAAAGGAAAGAAGAGATAAGAGAGGAAACTGACCGCTGCTATCATAGGGCTCGTAGTCCATAGCCAGCGTTAGGTTGGAGAAGAAGAAAGTCAAAACCCTAAAAATGGGAGCGGAGAAAACAGAGAAATCTGAGGAATTAGGGTTTTGTTCTGTGCAAAGCCAAAACCCAAATCTAAGTTTTTGATTTCTGCAAAATACTTATCAAACTTACTACTACTAACGCTCTCAAGTTCCAACTTTCAACTCTGGACAATGAATTCAATGCTTCTCTTTTATGAAGTTTCAGCAACAATTTCAAGGTTTTCCAGCTCAACTCTTTATTCTAGTACAATTTAGAACTACTATTATCACAACATATAATCAATCATCTTTCTTCATTTTTTTTTTCTTTTTCTCTCTCTTTTTCAGGTAGAATAAAAACTCTTCTCCTCAATGAAACACCGTATCTCTATGTACACAAACATACTAGTACTGGTATTTTTTTTTTTTTGGGCTTGGATCTGGATTTGAAATCCAACAATTTTGTTTTTTATTCCTCCTTACCCATCTTTCTTTCCACAAGCCCAATAACATGACTGCTAATTAGTGCAGCCCATGACAATTCAATTTCCGGAAATGATAAAAAATATATTTTTATCAGCAATTCAAATTAGGATTATAAATAAAAACGAATGAATACATATATATATATGTATATATGTGATTTTTTTTGTTTATTTTTAAGGATATTCGGGTACGATAAAATAATTATTATGTTTATTTGAGTTATATTCGTTTAAATGATAAGATATTCGCGTTTAATTCATATTCAATTCGATTAAGTTAAATAAGTTCATTCATTAACATATATTCATGAACATTAAATGAATATATTCATGAATATATATAAATGAATATGTTCATGAATAATAAATAAATTATAATCAAATAAATTTAAATAAATAAACCTTAAATGAACATATACAAATCCAAAAGAAAACAAACCAATTTAAAAAAAAAAAATAAAATTAAGATAAAAGATAAAATTGTAATTTTATTGTTATTATTATAAACCCTAAAAATAAATGAACTAATTTTAAATGAATTTTAATTAAATTTATTCAAGAATATAAATAAACTAAGAAAATTCTATTTGATTCATTTAATAAACGAATATAAATATATTGTTTAAAATCATTTATCAATTTTAATAAACAAATAAAAATCAAATATATTTATTTACGATTCATCAAAAAATTTATTAGTTACACCTTAATCCAAATGAAGCATTAAAAAAAAAAAGGTGAAAGAGCTATGCCACTTCATCTGTCGACACTGGGCCATCGACTAGGCTGAGCAACTTGCCATGAAGTCCCCAGTCCTTTTATAGTTTGTACAACGTCTTCACCTTTTTTTGAATTGGAATCTAGACCGATGCTCCATTTATCGATAGCCAGCAGAAAGCCTAATAATGTTCCTCATGTCTAAACTCGTAAATAGAACCAGCTGCACAGGTGGTCAGTTTACAATTTGGTTTAAGATTGTAATATTTTATTTGAAGCCAACTGGGAGGCTATGCTGCACAGAATAAATTTGGTTTGAAAATGATTAAGTAGCATCGGGGATGTATAACGTACTAGTCTTGAAAGATCTAGATTCTTATCATAAAACGAGAAAAATTCTGTTATCATGTATTTAAGATTTTTTCGGCAACACAGTCAGTTCCAGGGGGCCTTTCATTCTTCGATTAATATATGTCACGAAGCAGTTGCGCTGAATGATGACCATTGACGAGTATTAAATAAATTATTAAAATCAAAATTTCCATTCATGGAATGGAGTAGAAAATAAATAAATGAACTAAGTGTTGTTAGTTACTTCAACTAATTTTTCATACCTGCTGAGTAACGTCATTGATTAACCACTTCTAGCTTAATTTGATGATCCAAACTGACCCTACCCGCTGGACCAAACATCTAACTTTCAAGGATAAAGGCAGAGAAGCGGGATAGAGAGCGAGAAAGGGGTGGTTTGAGTGAAATAAAAATCCAAATTAAGAGGACATAAATGCACGTGGGAGGAGAGACAAGGCTGACACGAAAGAAACATGGGCTGTTCTTAAGTTTGTTTCCTATATTAAAAGCCATCTCCTCTTTCTTTTCTTTTTTCTTTTTGGGTTTCATCCTTGTAGTTGTAGTCTTATCCATTTATCTTATCCGTCCCTATAATAAACACAATGTGTCTCTGCCTCATGTGCGCTATTAATTAAGGACCCCTTCTGTCTGAATTATTTATGCAAGAGTGCCCTCTCTAAGTTTCTGTTGCCCTTGCCCTACAACAAAGAGGGATACACCGGACTTCGTTGGCAAATTAAAGGGATGATAGTATATGTAGTTATTTTTTTCTAACAAGTGATGCCTTGTTTATGCATTTATGAATTGTTACTATTATGTTTATCCCATGATTGGCATTAATCAAGGACAAGCTCTCGTGATCTCCTATATATCCATGTAGGAATTTTGTAGGTGAATTGCATGGATTTCCGTGTGTTTTGTATATATATATATACATACTTGCAAGTTTCTCAAGTTTCTCATTTATGTTTGTTTATCTGCAATTACGAATTTTCAGTAACAATTCCATTACTTCATCCTTCACAAGATCGCACTTTCAATTACACTAATAAACTTAAGGGAAAAGGGAAACAAATATTGGCCCTGCATTTTTACGAGTTTAGTGACAGAACCTAACATAATATATAATATTAGTTTTCACTTCTTATAACATGGGGGTTGCTCCCAAAGAGCATTGTGATATGCATATATTAGTTTTTTGTAATTTTTCTCTAAAAATTTATTTTAATAAATAATTTTTTATAAATAATAATAATGATAAATGCTAATAATTTAATTTTGATTTTGATATAATATAAGTAAAATTTGATAACTTTTTATATAATTTGGATTTTAATAACTTTTGATAAAATTTTGATAACTTTCAATACATTTTTTATAACTTATGATATAATTTTGGTAAATATTGATACAATTTTGATAATTTTTTATAAAATTTTAGTAACATCTTGATGTAATTTTAGTAATCTTTTGATAATTTATAATATATTTTTTGTAATTATTAATAAAGTTTATGTCATCATATATTTAACAATAGATTTATGTAGAAAAGCGAGAGTTAAATTCTGATATAAAATAATTTTCTTTTTATACAATAATGTTATTGTTTTATTCAAATTTAGAATTTTTTTCACTAAATTTTTTTATTAAATAGGTTTATAGTAGGTTTATCTTAGTCTCCCAAAATAAATTTTTTAACTCAATTTCTACTAATAACCAAAATTCAACTCCTAACAACTTTAACTATAAAAAAATTATTAATAATTGACAATTAAATTACATTTATTTACTATTATGTTATCAGTGATTTACTACTAAACTATCATTGATATACTTCTAAATTATTAATGATTTACTACTAAATTAACATTTATTTACTACTATATTATGACTAATTTACTACTAAATTGTTGACGATTTATTATTAAGTTATAGATATTTTTTAATAAAGTTATAATTAATTTACTATTAATTTATCGATGATTTATTACAAAGTTATTAATGATTAACTAATTTGCTATTAATTATCACTTATTTATAACTAAATTATTAATGATTTACTGCTAAGTTATTAATAATTTACATCTAAATTATCAATTAATTTATTATTATGTTATTATGCATTTTCTACTATATTATTATTGATTTACTACTTAATTTTCAATTCTTTACTACAAAATCATCACAGATTTATTAAAAAATTAACCATAATTTATTATCAAGTTATCATTGATTTATATTAAATTATCCATAATTTACTATAAAGTTATCATTAATTAAATATTAAGTTATTGATAATTAACTGCTATTAAATTATATTGATTTACTTTTAAGTTTTTAATAATTAACTACTAAATTATCATTTATTTACTTTTAAGTTATTTATGATTCACTAGAATTAATTACTATTAAACTAAAACTAATTTACTATTAAGTTGTCACTAATTTATTATTAAATCATCATTGATTTTTTATTAAGTTATCAGTTATCAACTACTAAGTTATCATTTATTTTTTATTAATCTATCATTGATTTACTATTATATTGTTATATATTTACAACTATCAAATATGAGATTTAAAAGTCCACTAATACTATATGAAATAATTTTCTTTTTATACAATAACATTATTATTTTATTCAAATTTATAAATTTTTCACTAATTTTTTATTGATATGTTCATGGTGAGTTTATCGTAATCCCTAAAATGAAAGTTTTTTTTACTTCATTTTTACTAGTACCTAGGGTTCAATCCCAGACAACTTTAAATATAATAAAAGTTATCAATGATTATCAATTAAATTATCCATTGTTTACTATTAAGCTATCAATGATATACTACAAACTTATGAATGATTTGCTACTAATTTATGAAGGATTTGCTATTAAGTTATGAATGATTACCAATCATTGTTGGTGATTTACCATTAAGTTATTGATATTAACTAATTTATTACTAAATTATCATTGATTTATAACTAAATTATTAGTAATTTAGTATTGCGTTATTAGTGATTTACTACTAAGTTATTCATTTATTACTAAATTATCAATGATTTACTATTGTATTTTTATATATTTATTATCATGTTATCATTAATTTACTATTTAATTTTTAATTATTTATCACAAAATTATTATTGATTTATCACTAAATTAACTATGATTCACTACCAAGTTATTACTGTTTTATATTAAATTATGCATGTTTTACTATTAAGTTATCATTGATTAACTATTATGTTATCGATGATTTATTACTAAATTATACTTATTTACTTTTAAGTTTTCAATGAATAACTAACTACTATCAATTAATTACTATTAAATTGAAACTGATTTCCTATTAAATTATGACTAATTTACTATTAAGTTATCGTTGATTTATTACTAAGTTATCAATAGTTAACTACTAAGTTATTACTTATTTTTTGTTAAGTTATTCTTGATTTAATATTATATTGTTATGCATTTATAATTATATTATGATTGATTTACCATTAAAGTATTATGCATTTATTATTGTATAATTACTTATTTACTAAAAAGTTATCTACTATTAACTACTAAACTATCATTCATTTACTGTTATGTTATTATTAATTTATTACTAAGCTATCAATAATTACTACTAAGTTATACTGATTACATTTAATTTTTCAATTATTAATTACTAAGGTATTAATTATTCACTACTATTTTATCACTTATTTATATATATCCAAACATAAAATAATCATAATGTATGTTAAATGATGTAATCCGTAAGGTAAATAAAGAAAGAAGAAAAAGTTATAGAGTAAATGACTTGAAAAACATGAGTAAATGCTTTTAATTTATTATTAGTAGTTTAATATGTAATAATAAATTAAAACGATAACTTTTTATACTAATGCAAGTATTAAAACTAAATTAAATAAATATATACAATATACATTAAGTCAACATTTCTAAAATATTCTTTAAATTTTGTTGTTCATGATAAAATAGTAAATATTAAGATAAATTTTATTAATAATGTAATTAAATTATTAGTATATATATTTTCATACCTATTAGCGAAGCATAATTGTATATAAAAGACTAAAAATTTTAAAGTGTTTTATGACCAATAGAAGTAATAAATTTTGCCTTATGTTTCTATCTTTGAGTATATATAATTTTGGGTAAAAATTTTGTTATATATATGTGATAAAAGTAATGAAAACAAATTTACTAAATAAAATTTATAAAAATTAAACAAACCACAATTTTAAAAAATATTAAATTTACAATAATTACCTTTACATTCTGCATAAAAAAAAAATTTTACTAAACAAAAAGATGGTATATTTTTAATTATTACTTTATTATTGTTACCATTATTCAAAATTATTTTTTTTTATTTTGATGCTAATCAATTTCTCTATTTAAAAAAATAAAGAATATTGTAAAAGGCTATAACAACTCAAATAATATTTAACTCTATATTATTTTTTAAAATGAGTATGAACTATGATATCTCTTTCAATTAAAATGATTGAATTATTCCCCTCAACCCATATAATAGCAACTTGATCAACAAAATGAATGATTATAAACTCGTTGATCTATAGTAACATTTTTGCAATAGAAATTTTGAAATCTTTAAAAAAAGATTTATCCTTTAATCTCTATAAAACTTGGACATAAAGTGTTGGAGGCATTTGGTAGTCAAAAGGGTATAATGGCCTTTTTTTTCTCATTAAGAGCTTTTAGCAGATAGTCAGGGGTAATTCAACATTTGTGACAACCTGACATGTTAGGTTGGCCTAACACGCTCGTGCTACGTTAGCTCTGTCACATCATTATTGTCCCGCAATGGTCCCATATCTTTTATCTATAAATACAAACGTCCAAGCATCACTAAGGTAAGTTCAATCTACCCTTAATTTCTTATATTACTCTCATTTCGACCTCACTCATTCTAACTTATGCGTCAAAGTACAAACGTAGGAGCACTCCCTGCCTTTGCCTCCAACCGTTCTTTTCTTCAATCTTTCTATTAACGCCCTTAGATTGTAGCCCGGCACAAATATAATGATTTTTTTTAATTATTATTAGTATCTTTATATTTTTTTACTAAAATTTTCATTGTGTTGTATTCTTATTCTATTTTGAAATTTTATATTGATGTCATAAAAGTATAGCTAAAACAATATGAATTAATGAACTCAAACTTGAAACAACTTAAAACTCAAATTAATTATAAATAAAATTTTTACTCCTTTAAATTTTAATTTAATTAAAAATAATTAATACACATAATTATGAAAATGAACCAACTTGACTCGATTTCAATTTATTTTAAAAGTCAACAACTTAGTAGTTATTTAAAACCCAAAATGATTAAACATAACCAAAATCTGAATTGAAATAGTAACCCAATCAAAATCTAATATTTCTTATTCATCTTTTGTAACAATTTAAAAGTTTCTTATTTAAGTTCTTTTCCTTAATCTTCAATGCCTTATTTTTATTGTCATTGTGGTTAAATTAGTTAATGAATTTTAAAAGTATTTGTAAAATGAAATTGCAATTATAAGTAATTAAGTATACTTTTTTTTTTATTTAGGACAATTTGAATTTAACTTTTTAAATAAAAAGAAACATGCACCAATTATTGAGTTAAATTTACTTAGTTGCAAAAGTGAATAATTGAGTACATTATGAATAGAAGTAAATGATAAAACTTGACTCAACTTAATTAGTTGCTAATCCTAAGTTTAAAATCTAACTCGAAATTATGAAAACTCAAAATTCAAAATGATTGAAATACTAAATACACAATTAAATAAAGATTTATCAAATAAATTTTACTGATGAATGCCTTTAAATCACTTTTAAGTTTAGTTAAATTATAATTTATAATAATATTTTTATATTAAATGTAATAGTGATAATTAATTCAATAAATTTCAATTCTTTTGAACAAATATTACCTAATATGGAAATCTTAAAATTTTTTATACAATAATTAATATTTTTCAACTAACATATAGGAGAAAATGAAGGATTATACAATAATTTTTCCAAATAAAAAAGTTTCATATTAATTCTAAAGAAATTTGAAACCAATATATTTATTTATTTATCATTGAACATCATATAACACTAACATTCTTTATCATATTGAAAAGATGGAGTTATACATAGCCAATCAATCTTTCATCTCATTTTTTTACTTAAGATAATCGATACTTCCATCAACTAAATGAGTCAAATTATACAACAAATATCTGTACTTTAATTAAATGATGAAATTAGTTCTTCTATTTTAATGTGTTCAAATTGGATCTCTATACTTCATCTAATTATTAAATTTAGTTAAATTGTTAACGGTTCAAACTTGTTCTATTAAAATTGATGACATAACATTTTAACTTTTTTGATACAACATTTTTGCTTGCGATGCTGTTGACTATGCTTACGTGTAAAGTTTACGTGGTTAAAGATGATGACATGGTAAAATTTTTTGACACGTCATCATTTTTTCATGCCAATTTTTCTCAAATTGTACAGCTCATCCCTATACTTTAGTTAAATGGTGGAATTAGTTCTTTTGCTTTAATATGTGTTAAACTTGATCCTAACACATCAATTAATCATCGAATTTAAGATTTGATATAAAATAAGTAAAATAAAACTAAGATAAAAGATAAAAAAAATTTTAATACAAATTGGTCAAGTCGTAAACAGAGTTAATGTATTGGTCAACACCAGAGTTGCACTAGACTTATCTTTTAAAACAGCGTCGTTTCCCCTAGTTATAAAAACAAAAGAAAAATATATTTTTTTAATTTTCTTTTTTCTCCTCTTTCATCCTCGTTGTCTTTTTACTTCTCTTTATAAGTCTCATTTAACGAACTCATATTTTAATGGGATTTCTAAAAATTAGTGATTGAAAAATTCAATGATCGTGGAAAAACTTTATCAAAAAAAAAATCATCAATATTCAGATACCCATCACCAACACTACTATTTTGTATCATTATCTAAAGCAAAACTGAGTATAATGCCTTAAAAATTCTAAACCTGAAACCTCTAAAAAAATTTTTTTTAATAAAAATTATCTCTAATTGTTTTTGTTGGTTGTCTTTATTTTTGTTGTGTTATCTTGTCAATTACTATTGAATTCTCAAAATTTTTTTAAATTAATCTTTCTAAAAAATTTTCATATTTTTCCTTTTTCCTTTTTTTTTTAATTTTTGATTTCTTTTTTTTTTTTTTTTTTGCTTTTTTTTTACTTTGACTTTTTTACTTTGACTAACTAAACAATATAAATAAATAAATAAATAAAATACTTTTAGGCTTTTAAATTTGAGCTTAAAATCCAATTTCACAATTAAACCCAATTGATCCAAAAATGATTTTAAAACCCAATGTCAATATGAAATTTGAAATCCATTTAATATAAAAAAATTTTTTTTGAAAAAAATAGAATGTTTATAATTGCTTTTGTTGTTGATTGTGTATTTGAGTTTGTTGATTATGGTTTTTTTTATCTAACTTTTATGTTTATGTCATTTTGTAATTTTGTAATTTTTTATATTTCAAAAATATTAAAAATAGAAATTAAAAAAATCAAAAAATCAAAATAAATAAATCAAAAGATAAAGAAAATATAGAATTTAGTTAATGTTGGGCTTATAATCTGTTTGAGATTAATCCAATTTGTCAAATTAAATCCAATTAATAATTCAAATATCCAAAAAAATTTTATCTAAATATGAAAAAAATTGTCATGATCAAATTAATAATTTATGTTTTTATATGTTATTTTAGGTCAAATCTTAAATTCGATAATTAATTGATATATAGAGATCAAATTTAAACACATACTAAGGTAAAAGAACTAATTCCACCATTTAACTAAAGTATAGGGACAAGCCACACAATTTAATAAAAATTGGCATGGAAACAAGATGAAGTATCAAAAAATTTTGCAATGTCATTATCTTTGACCACATGAACTTTACACGTTAACAAAGTTAATAGCCACATAAGTAAAAATGTCACTTTAGAAAAGTAAAAATGCCACATCATCAATTTTAACGAAAAAAGTTTAAACTGTTTATAATTTAACTAAATTCAACAATTAAATGAAGTATAGGGATCCAATTTGAACACATTAAAATAGATGAATTGATTCCACCATTTAACAAAAGTACAAATGTCTATTGTATAATTTGACCCAATTAAACGTAATTGTATGTTTTATTAATTGAAGGCTTAATTTTTTTTATTTAAAAAATTTTATTATGCATAAATTGTTATTATATAAAATATTAAAATACATAATTTAAAAAAATAAAATAAATTAAATTATTAATATTGGTACTTGTCATGTTTTATTAAGAAAATTTCAAATTTAAGAATGACAAACTTGTTATATAATACCTATGCAATTTATAATTGTTTCATTTTCAGTATTAACAAATAAATTTTCATGAATGAATGTAACTTTGGCATAAAAACATTCAAAAAATAGTTCCAATGAATTTTGTTACACCTTAAAAGAATTCACAAAAAACAATTAATTTTACTTCACTTGATAGTTTTTTACTTAAAATAATTCACATAAGGTCATTCAACCACCAGGATAACCAAAACAAGCGAGCAATTTAATATAATTTAGAAATATTAAATAATCTTCAGAAATAAATTAATCATATATAAGTATATTAAGATAAAATTTTAGAAAAAAATAAATCAATTATTATTTCAATCAAGATAAATAATTCTTACGACAATTCAATGGAACCCAATCTTAAGCTACTAGCAGCTTCATCATCTCTTAAATTATCTAATTGTTCATGTGAAAAGTCCAATTAAAGTGTTCAATGAATCATATAGTGCTAATTGTTGATGAAAGGAGTGTAATTGATTTGTATTTGATTTTATATTAATTTTTATTCATGGTAAAAACAATTATAAAATTTTAAAGAAAAAAATACAAAAAAAATTAATTATAAAGGTTATACTAAAGTATAAAAATGATACATTAAAATATTATTTCAAGAACTAAATAGATTTAATTATGTTATCAATGATCAAATGATCAACTCATAAAACATATAAATAATAAAATCATTATCATACATATATAGTTAATATATTTAAAAAAAAATTGAAAGGCAAAAAATAGCAAATATATATTTTTAAATGACTTAATTATGATAATTTTTAATAAATTTATTTATAAATATAAACTACATATACAATTATTTTTACAACAATTAAAGAAACAAATTTTATATAAATATTTTATTCCTATGCACATTAAGCTTTTATGTCGTTGTATTTGTATTTTCATTTGATGTGAAAAATCATTTTACTTATAAAAAAATAGTTTAATAATAAAAATAAAATGATTTAAATTCAAATTTATAAAAAAATTACTAATGATATTTTAATCAATCACTTTTAATATTTTTGAAATTAAAATTTTATTAAGAGTTTACTCAATCACTTTTAGTACTTGTTTAGTCTAATTATATAAAAAAAAAAGTCTAATAATAAAAAATTCATTTAAATTAAAATTTATCAAAAAAAATTTACTGAATATATTTTAGTTGATCACTATTAACACTTAAAATTAAAATTTTAAATTTTAAGTATTTTAATTTCTCATAAACTTTATTTTTAATTATATTTGATTTAAATTAAATTTAAACAAATTAATAAAAAAAATATATATTTAAGAATAAATTTGTAAATTTAAAAAATTATAAAAATATTTAAATCAATCATTATTAACAGTTTTGGACTTTATACTTTTATATATATATGATATATTTATATATATATATATGTATATATTGAGGAAAATTGCTTCAAAATTAATGCTTGAAAAGTCCATTTCATATAGTGATCATTATTTGGAGTGTAAATGAAGGATGGACTATATATATGTAATGTAATGTTGAAAATGGACACCTAAACTCTATGCATGCATCATCGTTACGGCTTTCTTCAATATTGCAACAACAATATTGCATCATTATTATTATTATTATTATTTTGGATAGTAACGTCACAACAACTAATTAAAACGACAGAAACTACTAGTAACTTGTTCCATACACAAAGCTAAACTATTATTTGACTTGTTGATTTTCAGGCCAATATATATTATGACAATTTAGAAAGATTATGATGGCAATTTCAATACACCTCCATTAATTATGTATACCCTATCATAATAATTATGGTTTGAGGCGTAAACCAGCCCATGGTGAGAAGAACTTTCCTTTCTCAGAAGATATTGGTTCTCAAGTATTAGCTACAAATGATCAGTATATATGTAGAGTTAACCACGGACAAGTTTATTAGAAAAATTTTCATGGATTTAAACCTTGATACTGTTAGTTGGACTTGGTGAGATTAAGTCTGCATACCTGATGCCATTTTTCAAGTTGAGCTACCTACCTTGATAGGTGAAAGGATGTTGATGGGGGAACGAATGTAGTTTGATGATGATGATGATCTGGTTCAAGTCCCAAAAGTAGTGTCTTAAAAGAGAGAAAGATAAAAGGATAAGAGATTGTAAGGAGTGTAAATAAATAGAATATGAATGAATAATATATATTTGTAGTTTATTTGTTTATTTTTAGAATTGTTCGTGTTCGGTAAAAAAATTATTTATTACATTTAAATTTAATTTATTTAAATGGTAAGATATTCACATTCGATTTGTGTTTGATTTATTTAAATTAAACGAATTAATTCGTTAATATTAAATGAATATATTCACAAAATATATATAAATGAATATATTCATAAACAATAAATAAATATATTCACGAATAATAAATATGAATAATAAAAAATTATAATAAAATAAATTAAAACAAATAAATATTCAATTATAAAATTAAAAATAAACGACAATAAACAAACATAAACAAACTCTAAAAAAATAAGTTTAAACAAATCTTAAACGAGTCTGTTCACAAATATAAATAAATGAAACAGATCTTTATTCATATTTAATTCGTTTATAAATGAACATAAAAATACTATTTAAAATTATTTATTAATTTTAATAAACAAATAAAAACAAATAAACTAAAAGCCAACATATTCACAAAAGGAAACAGTTGTTTACATATCAAAAGTGTAGAACAAGGGTGACTCACTCTATATAAGTTTTTCTCATGATCTAAGCAAAGAAAACAACTCTATCTCAAACACTTGTGGTTGAGGGTGGCTCTTTTTTAATACAATAAACAATTCTCCAACAAGATGGGTGTAACTATATATGGATCCAGATTATATTGCTTGTGCCCATAGACCTTGCTTTTTATTTTGATTATTAAATGAATCATTTATATATATATATATATATATATATATATGTTAGTTCAACTCCTAGCCTTCACAATCTTAATCATCTGCTTGCATTGGCGGGGACCTTAATTTACAGGATTTAGAGAAAATAAATAAATCCAACTTTGTTAATTAGTTGAAGAAAGATGACCAATATTTTACCTGCTGCCTGCACACCCTAAATAATTTTTCTTCTTTTCCTACTTTAGCAGCTGCTAATATATATATTTATATAAATTTATTTATTTATTTATTTATATAAGAATTGTTAAATGTCACACCCATATATAGCTAGCCACCTAAAAGAATATAATTAATTATAAGAGTTGTTAGCAGTTAAGCTATAGTTGTTAGAAGTGATAAGAACAAGACAACCACCTAATAATCATTTAATTTAGATTTTAAAAGAAAAGAAAATAAAACCACCCTCATAATTAAGGTAGTTAAGGTATGATATGTAGTTTGCCTCCTGTGTATTGCATGTTAGGTTGAAATGTATCAATTTTTGTGCTAATGAATGACACTAAAAATTTGAGCATTTTGTGGCCAACTCTAATTTATAATTTAGATCCCGAATATCATAATCTGCTATTATTATTATCCTAACTATATGATATTGACCTTTCTAAATATTTTATGGGATAATTTTCTTATAGAAGTGATTAGAACCTTGACTTTTCTAATTATTTTGTGGGATAATTTTCTTATAGAAGTGATTAGAACCTCATACTTGCTTTGGGCAATTGTATAAATTATTTGAGTTTATATCTAGGTTCAAAATAGTATCTTTTTAAATGTATAGTAGCAGTTGAAATTTTATTATCATCATAAATTTTTTATTGATTTGAAATTTGACATGCACAATCTTTTGTTTTAATTGATTTGCTAATTATATATGTCTATTAGTGATTTTATTTTTTGTATGTTTATTGTGTTAGTCATTGATAACATAATTAAATAGTTTTAGTTCTTTGAAATGATTTTGTAATATGTTCTTACAGTTTATTCTGACCTCAATAATTAATTTTTTTTTAGATTATTAAGATTGTTATTCTTATAAGCAAAAAATAATTTCAAATCAAAAGCAAATCAATTGCACACTCTCCACCAACAATTAATACTATATAATTCATTAAATATTACAATTGAAATTCCCACCTTTAAAATTAGGTGATTCAAGAGGTGATAGAGCTACCAATAACTTTCGATTGGATACCATCAAATTGTCATAAGAATTGTTAATAAGTGATTTAATTTTCTCTCAACTTTTTATCTTATTGTGCATATATATGATTAACTTCTATCTCAAGATGATTTAATATTTTTAAATTATATTAAATTGCTAGTTTTTTTTTTTTTTTGTTATCTAGGTGGTTGAAAGACCTAATGTGAATTATTCTAAGTAGAGAATTATCAAATAAAATAAGATTTATTATTTATGGTGAATTCTTTCTAAGTGTGATAAAAAATCATTGGAACCATTTTTTGAATATGTTTATAAAAAGTTACATTAATTAATGAAAATTTACATTATTAATGTTGAAAATAAAATCATTATAAATTGTATAGGTACTATATAACAAGTTTGTTATTATGAGAATTAGAATCCTTAAGAAGAAAACATGTAGTACTAAAGTTAGGACTTTATTTCATTTAATTTTAATTTTTAAATTTACGTATATTAATATTTTTATATAATAAAATTTTATGTATAATAAAAATTTTCAAATAAAAAAATTAACCTTTCAATTAGTAAAGCATATAATTATATTCAAACAATGGAAGCATTAATGAAAGATTATCGTAAGTAAAAATGAGATAAAAGATTGACTATTTATGCATAGTTCTATATTCTCCTTATGATAAATAATGTTAGTGCTATATGATATTTCAATAAAGAATATATAAAAATGTATTTATTTCAAATTTTTTAAAAATTAATATGATTTTTTTATTAGGAGAAACATTGTATTTTCTTTCATCTTCATTTTCTCCATCATATAAATTGAAAAATATTTATTGTTATATAAAAATTTTAAGATTACTACATTAGGTAATATTTGTTCAAAAGTATTGAAATTTATCAAATTAATTATCACTATTATATGTAATATAAAATATTTTTATAAATTATAATTTAACTAAACTTAAAAGTGATTTAAGGATATTTATTAGCAAAATTCATTTGATAATTTTTTATTTAATTGTGTATTTAGTATTTTAATCATTTTAAATGTTGACTTTTCATAATTTCAAGGAAGTTTTAGTCTTAGGATCAATGATCAATTAGGTTGATCAAATTTTATTATTTACTTCTATTTATAATATACTCAATTATTCACTTATGAATCTAAATGAGTTGAATGAACTTATGTATTAAACCAATTTGTCTATGATTTTTTTAAGCAAAATTTGATCTTTAGTGAAATAGTTTAGTTCTTTTTCCTTAAAAAAAAAATCACTTTCTTTGCTTATTTAGGCCCCGTTTGATATTGAAGTATATTTTATGTTTTATGTTTTATATTTTTTAAAATTTTGTTTTATTTTATTTTCATTTTATTTTCAATTTATTGAATTTGAAAGCATGTTTAGATAAAATGTTTTTGTTTTAGAAATATAAAAACAAAACGTGTAAGCAAAAGTGGTTAAAGTTTTTAGACACCATTTATTATTAATAATATAATAATTATTAACATATTATTCATTAATATAATATTATTTTTTATAGATATATTATTTATAAATATAATATTAATTAATATTATATTATTAATATCATATATTATATTAACAAATAATACACTATTTATTTATTAATATAATATATTATTTATATAATAAAAATATTATTTTATTAATAAAATAATTATAATATTACTGTAGCAATTTAATTGTAATTTATATGAATAATGCCGATATGATAACAGTACCAAATTATTTTTAAAAAAAATTGAAAACATTGTGTTTTTAATTTTTAATAATTTTCAAAGCTTTGTTTTCAAATTTCAAAAACAAAAAACAAAAGCAACTTACCAAGCATGTTTTTGTTTTTAATTTTTTAAAAAATTAAAAACGAAAATAGAAAATAAGAAATGGAATAAAAAACAAACATCCCCTTAATCATAGTTGGCTTTAAAACCAAAAGAAAGATTAAAAAATTCTAACTAAAACAAATACTATTACTAATAAATTGAAAGGGCATTTGGCCCAACTTGTTTGACTGGAGAATATGAGACTTAGATCCAATATTGTGCGGTTGGTAAGTCGATCTTATTTAGGCTGCATTATTAGGAAAGGTTAACTAATTATTAATGTCGTTTTATATAGTGTGGCATGCCAAACCCATATTTCGTTTTGTGAATGGAATTTTAAAATACTATTTTGGAAGGACATCAACATCAAAGTTAATACCAATAAAAGAAAGAAAACCCTGCTCTGAATGGTTTCTTTTACAGATAAAAATCCTCTTATATTTTAATTTTGTTGTGAGACTGTTTATGCTTCCAATATTTAACATGGTTAATCGGTCATGGTGATCATACATAATTCAGAAGAAAAATACTCTTAAAAGGGGAAAAAAATGCCGAAGAGAAATTAAAACGAAAGTGGACAGGACATGAATGATTGAACAGAAGTGGAAAAGTGGGCACTTTAGGCAATGAATGATCAGGACGAAAGAAACAGCACCCAATCTGACATATAATATGCCAACAGCTGGAGCCATTAGCCTTTTTGAGTGTCTTGGAGACTTTAGCGGACAACCGACCGTACAAACCTCTGTTCTGCACTGCACCCCACCCGGTGGCGATTACCTGCCGTAACTCAAAAGCCAATTACCCATTCTTCCTGTTCCTATTGGTTTGTCATCCACTTAATTATCATAGCTATAGTTAGTTCTAGCTCAACTCATGATTGAGATTTCAAACATTAATCACTTAACTATCAAGTCATAAGCATCAATATTGAAAACCTTGCTTTAATAATGCATATCTGAAAAGCCTGAAAATACCCACTTAACAGTTTGTATTCCTATCCAGATCCTATAGTCTTTCCTCTCCTGGTCGTAAGGATAAAAATTAACTCCGACTATTATATGCTAGTACTGAATGCATAATAGATGTATTTAAGAATAGAGAAGGAAGAGAAGAGACCACAACTCAAAAGCCACAGAAAAGGGAGAGAAGATGTCCACGTGGCACAAGTGCCAGCGTGTGCAGTGGTGCATGCCAGCTGGGCGCTGCCGATGAGAGTTTACCCATTCGAAAACATATTATTTAAGTAGGAAGGAAGTATTGGGAAATGAAAATTATTGGCAAGAGCCGAAGAGAGCGAAGAAACTCGTAATATTGAATGAGGTAAACGCAAAGCAATAAGCAAACAGGCTGTCTGGTGTCTACTGCCTAGATGGGAAAAAGTGGTCAGAGACAAAGGGCCAAGGGGGCAGTGGAATGGCGGCAGGCAGGTCACATGCTGACTGACTACAAATTTGTTTATTGGAACAGCCTGGCCACACCACATCACGACACCAGTCTCTTCTTCACTTAATAACATATTTTTTAAATTTGGCCCCCTCAATAATTTGCCCTTTTTAAATTACCCCAATAACATTATGAACAACATTATGAACAGAGGTATAATCAAATCGAGTTGAATCGAATAGTGAGAAGCTTGAGTTCGCGCTTGATTTATAATTTGAAGTTCGATATTCGACTCAAATTCGATCGAATTTTAATTTTTAAGCTCGAATTCGATTCGTGATCAAATTCGAGCTACTCGAATTCGCTCGATTAAATTTGATTAATATATAAAAATAAGTTCGATTCGTATACTCGATAAGAGTTTAATTATTTATGCTCGAACTTAAACTCGGACTCGAAATATTTTATTAATTAAAATAATAAAAATATATTTAAATATAAAAGTTCGATTAGACTCACGAACTACTCGAGTCGGATATAAGAATACTCAAAATCAGTTTAATCGATAAGTCGAGCTATTTGAGCTTGAGCTCAACTCGACAATAATCGAATCGAATTTAAATTTTTTTCGAATCAAATTCGAATAACTTACAAGTACAAATATATCATTTATACCCTTAATTATGAATACCTTCTGCTTCGGTTACATGAACCCATCCTTGAACTCGTAAACTTTTTCTTTGTTATACGGAGGATTTGAAAAAAAATTGAATTTTGCCTTTTGAATAAACAAATCATGAACTGATCAATTGTGTCAACTACTAGCATGCAATATAAAGTATAATATAACTTGTCCTGTAAATAAAAACTATAAATTCATATGTAAACTTTAAAAAGAAAAAAAAATCATTGAGTTAATCTCTTTTTATTGTTTCCAAACTTTCAACTCAAGCAAGTATTACTAATAATTATCATTAATTCATTGAGTTCGATATTTCAACCGTTTTACTCGTCTTCTGACCAATGGGCATATATATGTTAGAAACTCGAGTAATGCATTTCTCTTTCATTTTCTCACTTTTTAAGAACGCGTACTGAATTGATCATACAACACGTTCCCGCTGCCTTCTCTCTCTCTCTCTCTCTCTGTGGAAGAAAAACTTTAATAGATAAAAAGTAGTTAAATCAAGAAACAAGAAAACCATTTGATTTAGTTTTTGTGTTTAATGGCAAAATCGAAGAGCTGCAATGCCAGGAAGCAGTCATACATATCTGTTCCATGTCAGATAATCAACTCTCTCTCCTCCTCTTCTCTCCAGTCTCTCCTCGTTTCTCCAAAGAAAAAGAACTCAAATAGGTTCTTTTTTGGCTATAACTCGTTCAGAAGCCCAAGGGTTTGGTTATTCGCTCTCTTTCTCGTCGGCGTTGTTGGCATGTTCAGGTTGGGATGGAATGTTGAGACTTTGATTCCCTTCTCTCCCTACCCATGTCTCCAAACTCAATCAAACCCGCATCTGGGTTTTTCTTCAAACATCGATACAGTTGGTAAAAAGGACGACTTTTTTATTGCTAATAATAACGGTCAACCTCCTACTCGTTCGCATTTGGTAAGTGAGTTTTGGAAGCAGCCTGATGGGATGAGTTACCGGCCGTGTTTGTATTTCAGTGCCGAGTATAGAAGAGCAAGTGAGGCCATTGTGAAGGACAGGAGCAAGTATTTGCTGGTGGTGGTTTCAGGTGGTATGAATCAGCAAAGGAATCAGATTGTGGATGCTGTTGTCATCGCTAGGATACTTGGAGCTGCTTTAGTCGTTCCGATCTTGCAAGTCAATGTCATCTGGGGTGATGAAAGGTAACAAACCATTCCCGCCTCTCTTCTATTGCCGATTTGGGTCATCTATTTAACCCCCATTCCTTCAATTCTCATCCTTCTAGATTACATATTATTATATATTTCCCCAACTCAAGCTTCATTTTTTAGTTTAATTAACCGTTTCTTATTTCGTTTAGGCTGATTTTTTTCTTTTGCTTGCAGTGAATTTTCTGATATATTCGATTTGGCCCATTTCAAGAGAGTTCTTACCGACGATGTGCGTATACTATCGTCATTGCCTTCTACACATATAATGAGAAGGCCAGTAGAGGAGAATCGGACTCCACTTCATGTTTCGCCTCGATGGATACGTGCACGTTATCTTAAGCGGGTATGAATCCCTTTACTCTATGTTATTTCATGTCTCTTAAAGCTTGGTTGTGTAATGAGAAGAAGATTTGGGAGGTCTATCGGTTTAGACTGTAAATCATGCCCCACCAATTCATTGTTGTTGTTATTATGCATGAGCTAACATTGCGGTTTCTATTTTGGTAGTTGGAGAAGGTTCTAATTGATTCCCACTTATATACATGTTCTTAGTTGATTGACCACTATCAATAATTGCTGTTCTTGCAAAAATTTCATCTTAGCTTTTGGGGCCACTAAGACTCATGCTTGTTGTCATCCATATTATTTCTGGTTATAATCCTGTACTTGCCAAATGATTTTGGTGGTTGAACAGGGGCCTTCTCAGTAGAATTGTAACATATTAGGTTAAAGATTAGGAGTTAAAAAGTCTTATGCTCAATTAGATTTGTTGCAAAAATTGAATATGAACTGCTTGTCAATTTTTTCTTCTTTTAATCTCATATTAATTTGATTCTCTTTGTGCAAAAGATAAATAGGGAAGGAGTTTTGCTTTTACGAGGTCTGGATTCAAGGCTTTCTAAAGATCTTCCTCCTGATCTTCAAAAGCTTCGATGCAAGGTACTTAAAATCCCCCTCTTTGCTTCTAGGTCAAGTCCATACTTCACGCTGTGGTTTGGAGAACTTTTACCCTGTTCTATACCAAGTTCGGTTGATCTATTATTGTTTCTTCTATAATTATATACAATTCTAAATTTAGCATATTCTAATTTGTTTATACTTTTATATCAGGTGGCATTTCAAGCATTAAGATTTGCTCCACAAATCCTTGAACTTGGTAACAAAATCACTGAGAGAATGGAGAGCAAGGGACCCTACCTTGCTCTTCATCTTCGAATGGAGAAGGATGTATGGGTGAGGACTGGTTGTCTTCCAGGCTTGAGCAAGGAATATGATGAAATAATCCATAACGAAAGGATAAGACGCCCTGAGCTTCTTACTGCAAGATCAAACATGACTTACCATGAGCGAAAACTTGCAGGACTCTGCCCCTTGAATGCTTTTGAAGTAACTAGGTGAGAGCTAGTTCTCTTATTTGAAGTTGTGAGATGCTATGTGCTCCATTTGATACCTATTTTGTATTGAACAATCTTCTTATGAACTGGACGGTTGTGCTTGTTTTATTGTATACTTTAGGCTGCTTAAAGCTTTGGGGGCACCAAGGAGTGCAAAAATATACTGGGCTGGAGGGCAACCACTGGGTGGTAAAGAAGCCTTGTCACCATTAACCAAAGAATTTCCCCATTTCTACAGTAAGGAAGATCTTGCATTGCCTGGCGAACTAGAACCATTTGCTGACAAGGCTTCTTTTATGGCTGCCATTGACTATATAGTTTCTGAGAAAAGTGATGTTTTCATGCCATCTCATGGTGGAAATATGGGTCACGCAATTCAGGTATGCAGCCACCATAGTCTTTATTGGCATTAGTTCCCCAGTTGCTTCCAGTTTTTGTTCTTTGGACCTTCAACTATGAAAAAACAATCTTACATTCTCCCTCTGTTCTTTTTCCTTCTTTTGCCCTTTTCACGTCAATCCTGAGTTATAATATGTCTATGTTTTCCTTCTGCTGCTACTTTTAAAACTGAAATTTTATTGTTGATTGTTGATACAGGGAAATAGGGCATATGCAGGGCATAAAAAGTATATTACTCCAAATAAAAGACATATGCTCCCTTATTTTCTGAACGCTTCACTCCCCGAAGCAGAGTTCAACAGGATCATAAAGGAATTGCACCATGAATCTTTGGGGCAGCCAGAACTCAGGACTAGCAAAGCTGGAAGGGATGTAACCAAGTATCCAATTCCAGAATGTATGTGCAATAATACACTTACCCACTCGATTTGATACTGATGGTTTCCAACATGATAGCATGATATTTACATTACAACAGATTGCTTCATTGAGAATTCTTGATGCTACCCTGAATTTGAGCCCTTTGAAAAGTTGAATAATTTTTGGGGCAATGATGATTCTTTGGAGCACCATTTTGAGGAGCGACTGCAGCCTGCACACGCATTTTTGCAAGCACTCACACTTTGTCTTTGCATATTTCACCCTGTTTGCATGTGTATGAATGTACCCGAGGAAAGATAGATGCTCACATGTAATGAGAATATATATGATTGTTTATCATTCTTTGATTCTTTATTGGAAGATAATTTTTCCCCTCATTTTCAGAATAGCCTTTTTTTCAGTCATTTCTTTCTTTCCACTGAATATATGTACCTCATTATTATACGTGTATAGTTGTTAATAAAGTTGAGATATTATCACACCCACTGATAACGGAGTTGAGTTTTTAAATTTCATTGAATTAGTTTTTCAAGATTTAAATTTCACTAATAGTGGAATTTTTAATCAAGATTTATAGTTTTTTCAAAATTGGTGAAACTTAGAAATGAGGTTACGCGATGCAAATTTACAGACAGACTAAAATGCGATACTACGGTTTACATTTACACGCTAACTTATACACATAAAAAAGAATTGAGATACATGAGTTAAACCATTCCTAGAAACCTAAACCCTGTTTGGTATCAAAAACTTTTCTTTGATTTTGATGAAACCAAAGACTACAGTCGCCAATCACTCCAGGTCTCTGCTTAAAATGGAAGGAAAGCTATTCTAGGTGGAAACTTCCCTGGCAGGGTAAGAATCCCTTGCTCCAGCACTGTCAGAAAGGCGAGGAAGTCTTATCAACACTTCAACAGTTTCAAGTTCAACTAAAAAAAAAAGGTTTTTGAGGAACATCTTTTGATCACTGTTGACCCTTCAAAGGAGCATGTGTTAGGGAAGATAAGCCTACCACTCAGCGCATTTGAGAAGCGGCTAGACCACCATCCAGTGTATTCCGGCTGGTTCAATCTCGATAGATACGGTTTTGGCGTCCTAGAAACTGATAGGAGGAAAGAGCTCAAGTTTTCAATTGGGATTAACCTGAGAGTTTGTCTTGAAGGTGGATATCATGTGCTTGATGAGTCAACAATGTACATTAGTGATCAACAACCAACAGCAAGGCAGCTTTGGAAACAACCAATTGGGATACTAGAAGTGGGCATTTTGGGTGCACAAGGGCTCCTCCCAATGAGCACATATGCCTATTGCGTGGCTAAGCATGGTCAGAAGTTGGTTCGCACCAGAACCATTCTTGACACTTACAATCCTAAATGGAACGAGCAATATACGTGGGAAGTTTACGATCGATGCACAGCGATAACATTGGGAGTTTTTGACAACAGCCACTTGGGCGGTGGTGAGAAACCAACTCGAAGCAATGCAGCACGAGATTCACGAATTGGAGAGGTACGAATTCGGCTATCAACCCTGGAAGCTCATCGGATTTATACGCATTCTTATCCACTTTTCGTCTTACACCCGCATGGAGTGAAGAAAATGGGCGAGCTCCAACTAGCAGTTTGATTTACTACTCTGTCACTTGCTAACATGATATAGATTTATGGGCACCCCTTGCTACCTGAAATGCGTTATTTACATCTACTCACAGTTAACCAAGTAGACAATTTGGGATACCGAGCCATGAATATTGTTGCAATGCGGCTTGGTCAAGCTGAGCCACCTTTGAGAAAAGAGGTGCTGAAATATATGTTAGATGTGGACTCTCACATGTGGAGCATGAGAAGAAGCAAAGCTAATTTCTTCCGGATCATATCACTTCTCTCTGGTACGAGTTCTGTTGGTCGATGGTTTGGCGATGTTTGCAATTGGAAGAACCCCATCACATCTGTTCTAGTCCATGTTTTGTTTCTAATTCTGATTTGGTATCCAGAGTTGATTCTCCCGACTCTTTTTTTGTACAAGTACCTTACTGGAATATGGAACTATGCGTTTAGGCCAAGGTACCCACCTCACATGGATACAAAACTTTCATGGGCAGATCAAGCAGTAAATCCTGATGAACTAGATGAAGAATTGCAGGGAGGATTCAAACGGTTGTAGGTGACATAGCAACACAAGGGGAGAGATTTCAGTCGCTGGAGAGACCCCCCAGCTACCAGCCTTTTCATTGCATTTTGTCTTTGCGCAGCTGTGGTGCTCTATGCAACTCCATTCATAGTGGTGGCTCTGCTGGCTGGTCTGTATTATCTACGGCACCCCTGGTTCCGAAGCAAGCTGCCATCTGTACCCAACAATTTCTTCTAAAGGTTGCTTGCTCGAACAGATAGCTTACTGTGATCTATATAGTATTTGTCTCAACTTCTGAAATTAGCTTACTGTGATCTATATAGTGTTTGTCTCAACTTCTGAAATTCTCGTGTGAATTTAAACAAATGTTCCATCAAAAATAGTATTTACTTTTCCATAAACGGGTCCTCTTGCGACAGAAATTTATTGCAATTGCAGTTGAATGTTGTTCATTCTTAATTGAGTTTGTAACATTTATATCATCCAATTTAAAAGTAAAATCTTAACATAGTTATCAATGGTTTTTAGTAATAAAAGTACAATGACTTACGGCATTAAAATTCATCAAAATTGGTGATAAAAAATTTATTAAAATTGAAGAAGAAAGACTAAATCAGCATAATTAAGACAGTAAAAAGTAAAATTGTAATCCATAGAGTCGGTTGATATAATGAAAAATTCGAGTTTAAATTTCATTTAAAATTCGATTTGAATTCGATCGAATTTTAATTTTTGAGTTTAAACTTGACTTAAAATAAAAATTAAATTACTCGAATTTATTTTAATTAAACTTGTTTATCGAATAAAAAAAGATTTGATTATTATTTTCTACTTCAAACTCAATTATTTGTATTCAAACTTAAATTATTATTGATAAATATACATAAAAGTAAAATAGTAAATTTAAAATAATTAAAATATAAAAACTTAATTAACTTCACGAATTACTCGAATAAGATATTTTAATACTCAAATTCGACTCATTTAATAAATCAAATTACTTGAAATCAATTCGATAATAATTAAATTAAATTAAAATTTTATTTAAATCAAATTTAAATAACTTACAAAAATTAATATGGTATTTACACCCTTAATAAATAAATATTAAGAGAGAAAAAAAAAAAAGGTTTTGTAAGTTACATAAGTGATGGCATTGTGCAATAATTGACACCAGAATATATATCAAAATTTCTCCTAGTCTTAGCAAAGATTATAATAAAATATCAAATTAAATTTAATTAAATTATGTTTGATGTCCACGTAACGTGATTGTTATTTTTCAAAATTATTCGGTATGAATCAAAGTCTGATATGTATAAGTATTCGATTATCTATGACTGAAATGCATTACTGATGATTAAAACACTATGTACTAAAATGATTTTTTACTAATTTCTAAATTTTTTTGTCTCACCAATAAATGATTGTTTTAATTGATTAAAGTTCGTATTGTTTTATGAAAAGATTTTAAGTTTAAATTATATTAATGATCACTTATTAAGATAATTTCGAATACATAATTTATAATAATTTATCTTAAACTATCAAATACAACATATTTTATTTTAACTTAAAAAACTAAACAACTTATTTATTCCAAATTTTATTTTCCAAAAATTTATTTTTTCGTCTCATCCTCCTCATCTATATGATGTAATGTATAAATAAAGTAAAAACCTTAAACGGGTAATAAATTGGTACTTTGGCAGGCAGCCACTACTGAGTCAACAACCATTTATTTAAAAAAAGTGAAACGAAACGGTTTTAATTTGATTTTTTTAAATAATATATAATATTATAAAAATTTAAAATTTAATCTAAATTTGAATTAATTTTTAAAAAAAAACTGATATAATTCAAATGAATTATATCATTTAATTCATTGATTTTAAAATTTTAAATTTTTTATAAATTACTTTAATATATTTAAATTAGTTTATATATATAAATTAATGAAAATATATAATTTAATTTTTAAAACATGTATAAAAATTAATAAAAATATATAATTTGATTATATTTTTTAAAATTTTTTTTATTTTAATTTAAAATCTAATCTAAATTATATATATTTAATATTCAAATTTAATATGAATAAAATAAAATAAATCAATTTAAATCAAACCAACGATATAATTTTAAATCGATTTTTTAATTTTTTGATTTTTTTTCTTGCCTTACGCAGTGGCTACTTTGTGGAATGGCAACAGCCGTAAATCTCGATTGAAGTGAAGTCCTTTTTCTTAAAAAACACAAAAAATTTTGGTGGAATCTTAAATTGCCGCGAATATCGTTTCCCGCCCTCCTTTTTTTTTTTTTTTTTTTTTGTTTAAGCCCTAAACCCCCTAAGAAGCCTCTGATCTCTTTTAACGCAAGAGCGAAGTAAAGTTTCTTCCTTTCATTTTGTGTCTTTCTCTGAGATCTGAATGAATAGAAATTGTTAAAAAGGGCAAAGAAAGATGTTTTATTCGCATACGTTTTTGTCTCGTAAGGCCCCTCTCGGGACAGTGTGGTGCGCCGCTCATCTCCAGCACCGCCTCAAGAAGTCTCAGTACATCGCCACCGATATCCCCTCCACCGTTGGTCTGTCTTCCTCTCTCTTTTCCTTTTAACTGTAAATTCGCCATTTATTTCAACATTTCCACTGCTTGCTAATGCTAATTGGTATCACGTTTGGGTTTGGCCCCGTTCTTTTTTCTTTTCCTTTTTTTTTTTTTTTCCATCATAAGAGATTAAAAGGCATTGGTTCAATGACTGTCCAATTGGCTCCCTTTATTCGTTGATTTTTTCTTTTAAAATCTGTCATTTGTTGGTTGTACATTTACTTCACAATTTTGAATAATTCAACCATTAATGAGTACTTAACTCATAAAAATTAGCTTCAAACTGAATTTTTTTTTTTAAAAAAGAGCTGTAGTATATATTTTCTTTAATCATTGTGCGTGTCAAGCCGCATATAATAATGCTGTTTGTTAACCCAATCCTCATCGGAATGCAGATCACATCATGTTCCCCGAAGTTCCTATTGCACTAAGAATGTCAGGCCACCTTCTTTTGGGCGTTGTTCGAATATACTCTAAGAAAGTTGATTATCTTTTCCATGACTGCAATATCGTCCTGATTGGGTTAAGAAAGGTCTTCACTTCCACACAGGTTAATTTGCCTGAGGATGCAAGACAGGCACCTGTTCAATCTATCACTTTGCCGGAGACATTGGATCTTGATGCCATGGAATTGGATGGTGATATGTATTATGAAGGGTAAGCCTTTTTGGATTAATTCATTCCTTTTTACTGTTTTTGTGCGCCTCTGGATATTAATTAATATGTTGATATGTGAACTTTCATTTGTAGAGCTTCAGATAATCATCTCACATGTCCAGAAGATATAACACTTACAGGTTCTACATAGAAATTGAATGTTATTTGCCACTTTTTTTGAAGAAGTAATTATTTTCTCTTCTTACTATTTCTGTCCCAATGCCAATGATGTAACGTGTGTTTTATCTTTTCAACAGATCAAATTCCCGTTGGGAGGGATGCTTATGTTGCTGTAACTTTTGATGAGGCAAGACATTTTTTTCCCTTGGCAAATTGAAGTTTACCATTGATTTATCATTTGTTTCAAGATACTGTAATTACATTTTCATCATCCGAAACATATATGGTTCAGGATATCATGATGGATGCATCACCTCCAGAAGCATTTCTCAAGTCTAGGTCCATACCGATGAAAGAGTAAGCCCCTAATTTTGTCTTTAAAATTTACATTTTCAATCATTTTCAATACCAATGAACAATGAATGTTTTCTTTTTTCACTTTTATGATATTGTTTTCTCTTTTTTTTTTCAATTATAGCAATCTTCATGAACCTCCAGAGAATGGTCATGTGGGTTTTCAAGATCCTGCTCCACACGATCAGATACAAGTGCCTAGTGTAATTGCTGCTTTTCAGGATCCAGGTCCTAGTAATCACACAGGAGTACATGGTGCAGCAGAAGAAAAACTTGTACCAAATAATCAGACACAAGTACTTGCGTCTATTACCAATGAAAGTTCTCAAGATTTTCCAGAAATTGAAACAATGCGTGATGCTCCCCATGACTTTTACACCCAAAACCTCCTGTCGGTGTGTTCAGATCACAGAAATAATCCAACTGAAGTGACTGGTTCTTTGGAGCAGGTCCTGAATGAGAAGGAAATCCATACTCCAAGTTTGAACATTTTAGCTTCTGGCGAGCTGTCTATGCCTTTTCAGCAGCACTCAGACCCACCAGTTTCTGCTTCAAACGGGCCTCCAGACGTTTCATTTGGTGGGTACACATTGTGAAAATTCGATTGGTGCCTATAAATATTGTCCTTTTCTGTTTTAAGTAAAATGGTTATGTGATAGTAGATTTTATTCTTTCTCAGTGTGTGCATCACCTCATCTTGTCATTCAACCATCCCCACCACAGCAGCAGCCAAGACAGAGACGAATAACACGGCGGAGGTTCTTTGATGAGAAATTGGTTTTACCTAATAGGTATATTGATATAGTGTTTCTCTTTCTTTCTCTCCCTTCTTTCTTCATTTTTCTTTTTTTTTTTTTATTGGTACCGGTTGTTGATATGAATGTATGGAAAGGTTGATGAAGAGGGCGCTTGAAGATTGTAGTGATCTAGTAAGGAAGAGAAGGAAAATTCCATGCTCTGCTTTGGGTGTATGGAAGTGGAATAACAATCGAAGAATAGAGCAGGTTTTTAATGAGCCTTTGTTAACTGGTACGTTCCGCTTGCTCATATTGTCTTGCTGTTTGGTTTTAAATCTGATACAAAAGATAGGTTTACAGAAATATGGTACTTGTATACCTGCAGGGTTGTGTGGAGATATATGTAATATGTTCAAAAGGGACTATATCTCTACAAAATCCCAGTTGGTGGTGCCACAGGAAGTTGCCCCAGAACCTACAGTACCAGAGTCTACTGCTCCTACAACTGAAGTTATCTCTGAGCTCAGGATTGGGACCCCTGTACCAGATCCCAGAGTTGAATTTTCTCCTGCTTCAGCAACTGAAATTGACATGGAAATTGAACGTCTTCGATGTAATGAAAGCAATGTGGCTGACAATGTTTTTCCTGAATTTGAGTCTTTCCCAGCTGGATCCATGCCTTCTCCATTTAGAAGGGATGACTCTCCTTTCTCAACTAACAGTTTAGAATCAGAGTTGGGCCCTAAGGCAGGAGTAGCTAGCACACCAAATATTGCACCATCTACTGGAACTCACGGATCCAAGGTTCATACACATAGGACATCATTGGAGGAGCAATCATGTCCGGGGAACACTGAATTTTCAGCTATTCCTGAATTTGGGTCTTCTGAAGCGGTATGTTTTGCTTGAATGCTTTAATGATGTCTCCTATTCTTAAATAGTTATTCATTATAGTTAAGGGGCTGTCCTATTCTTATGGTCCATTTTGGTGTGCCTTGGTGGTTTGTTGCCTTGCAATAAGACTCAGGAAAATTCGTAGAGTTTAACATAAGTGGCTGTGCTTCAAACACCAGAGTGTGTGCACGATTGCTTAATATAAAATAACAATTGCCATGAGTTTGGACAAATAAAATTGACCCTATGCAGAGGAAAAGCACTTTATAAAGAGATTCATAATGCAGATTATGGAATACTTATGGTGATATATGTAGCCATAGAAAATTGTTTTTCCTGTATCTACTTACTTTGTCATGCTTCTAACCAAGGAATTGTATTGTAGGATCTTTATTTTTTGGAAGAAGATGGTAATACACTGACAGGTAAGTTGAGTACGCTTTTAGTTTCTATGCACATGGTGGTGTCTTTCAATTATCTTGTTCATATTCATATAAGAAAGATACAAGGTCTCAAGTTTAGAGATTTTCTTATCATTACCTTGTGTTGCAGAATCCATAGCAAGCCAAGGGGTGGATTCCTTATCTCCGAGAACAAGGTACTTCCTTTTCTTTATTAATGAAAGAATCTTTACCTTCTGCTTTACCACTCACCTGATTCACTTTTTGGGTTATATTGCTGCTTTGCAGGGCAGTGGCTAAATACTTGAAAAGTTATTCCTCTTTAAGCCCACTCTCAGAAGATTCTCATGGAGATCTCAGTTTGAACAAGATTTTAGAAGGGAAAACAAGAAAAATATGTGCTCGAATGTTCTTTGAGACATTGGTAAGTTTCTAAGGCATTTCAATTAGCTGTAAGCTAAATTCTCTGTTTCTATTCCTGTTTTCATACAAATCAATTCCAAATAGTCAAGTTTTGGTTGCTCCATTTTGTTTTTTTTTTTTTTCTGATTAGGTTTGAATCTTACATAGACTAGAGCTTCTGCATCATTTTTATAATTCCCATGTAACATAGTTCAACCATGTTTGTTTGGAATGAATGCTGTGCATGATCAAATTTTCAGTTGCTGTTTTTATTTAGGCAAAGTTTACTTATCTTTGTCTTCACTTGGTTTTGTTCTGTACCTTGAACTGTCGGTTGTCCATTGTATAGGTAATTGATGCTTTGCAATTTTGGGAATTTGTGTAATATGTGATAATGGGAAAGAATGAGGAGTTAAAAGGCTTTGTCTGTATGTGGTTTAATATGTTTGCAACACCAAATTGTGGCTCATTAGCTTTGATTTTACTCAAAGTATAAGTTTTGGCCATGTATGTGTTTACTTTTGAATGATAGTAAAATTTCTTGTCATATTCACATAAAACTGAAGAGTATATACATTCATGGGCAAACGCAGGTTTTGAAGAGTTATGAACTGGTTGATGTACAACAAGAACAACCTTATGGTGATATCACTTTGAAGATGACTGCTACTCTAGCGAAGGCTGAAATGTGAGGTTATATCTGAGCCATATTTGCTAAGCAGAATTTTTTGTTTCACAAAAATGGAGTTGTTTCGCTTATAGGAAGGGGAGGGGGGTAAATGACCTGCGCAGGAGATAGGGAAAGGGAGAGGCGTAGTAGATAGCTGTAAACAGTTTTTTTTTTTTTTTAACAGATGTGAAAATCCAAACTTGTTTAACCCCAGAGATGTGCATAATCAAATTTTAGTGATGGGTTGCTTCAAAGATTCTAGTTATTAATTATATAAAAGGTTGTCGCATGCCCCAAGATATTAAAGTAAATTAACACTATAAATATCAATGGACACATGTAAATTGTATAAACCCTCCTGTGAACAAGCTTCAAGGAAGAAGAATAACCCTTCATCAAATATCAAATACTGCAACTTCCAATGATCCAAAATGAAACTGCCCTACAACTACTAAAAAGCTGGCAACTTGTCACGATTTACATTAATTTATAATATATTGTTTATTTTTACACTTCATATTTATATTTTAAAATTAATTTTAGTACACAATTAATATAAAATTCATAACTCATTTTTAGGATCATGTTATTCCCCATTCATGATTCTACAATATCCTACTTTAATGAGTTAACAAGGATTTATCATTTTTGATAACATATCATTACAATCTCAAAGTTAATTCTAATATCAAATGTCATGATTCATTTTAATTTATAAAATATTATACATTTTAATATCGTTAAATCTTATAATTTTATCCAACAAAAAATATCTTACAAATTTCAAATGATGTAAATATATTTATTTCAAAACTAACTCTAATACACAACCGTCTGATACACAATCGATATAGGCTTTAATTGAATATGACTTTTCAGATGCTACTCTCTGATCCCCTCGCCATGCTTGAGTGTCGTGAAACTATTAGGACAAACGAAAGCTAACGTATGATATAGTATCTAATATAGTGGCAGCAGGTGGATGTCAAACCGAATCTAACCTGCGGAGAGCGTAGGAGATAAAACTGGTGTCTCTCTAGGACCATGACATAACCCGTGTATAAAACTTTTGCTATATGTAAGATCCTAACTCCTGAATCTAATGTACACAACCTTACCTCACATTTTCACCGAAGACTAGTCTCAAATAAAAAATATATATAAATAAAAAATACTCTCAAAAAAAATATAAAAAATACTGTGAGGAAGCTCATTTTTCAGGAGGGCCATTTATTAGACTCGAATAGCAAACACTTCCATATCAAGTATAATTTTAAAATCACGCATTCCTAAAACGAATGACCAAAACAAAACTAGTAGAACAACTCGTTGACAATGCTCAAAGTGTTCCTATTTGCACAAGATGCGGCCCAATGTTCACCAACAAAGATGATCTCTGAGCCAGTTTATTCTGCTCTCGGGACTTGCAAGTGAGTACCAATGATAACGTTATAAATAGCAAACATTCCTCAAATTGACTCAGTTACATATTGAGAACCTGCCAGTCAAAATCTCAAGATGTGACTTTCGGTTTCGTTTTCTGTTTTTTAGCCTCCAATGAAGTGAGGCCCGTGCCTAATCCAACAGGCGCTTGTTCTTCTTCCTTAGACGTTGATGCATCTTTTTTGGCATCAACTGGACCATTTGGATGATGGCCATTTGCTTCCCTCCTTTCTCCTGCTTCCTCACCATCTCCTGCCTCTGGAGTCACCCCCAAGTTGATCATGTTAATGAGCTGAGTTAATGGGGGCACAGCTTGGACTGGTATCCCATGTGAGCGAGTTGCAAGACCCCTAGCAGCAGCTTTCTTCCGTATTTCTGCTGCTGCACGAGCTGCTCTTTCATCAAATCCCCTTCCTCGAGGTAGAGTCTCGCCAATCATTGCTGCATTAAGGGACTTGTTGAAAGAAGCACTGGAACTCCCAGATCCTCCAGCTGCAGCAGCAGCTTGGAATGCATGTATTATATCCGGATGGGCCTGTCATGCCAAATCATGAATCAGGAAAACAAAAAGGTTGAGAACCCATGCTTCATTGGAGATGTCAGATGGCTAACCATATAGCAAAGAAATAACACAGTTTTTCTCAGATCTGACAAATTAATTTGCTGAAAAGGGCAGCCGGAGCAAAAACACGAAAAGAGGCTGTCTAAAGCTAGAAAAGGCTTTCTAAATAAGCTCTGATAGCAGTTGCCTTAGCGAACTGACAAAGTGAAAGGTAAGGAAGGAAAATCAGGGTGATTAAATTACCTTCAAGATATCAATTGCCTTTTGAGCAGAAGCAGCATTTAAAGCTTGACCTTTCTGCTTTTGAGCATTCATCTGTCAATACAAAATTAGCAACTTCAGAAACGAGAAAGAATAAATATAAATAGAGTTACTCTTACTAAGATTCTTTTTCAACCTAATCAGACCCTTAAGTATAGATTGATATCACACAATAATTGCAGGACCATTCACATACCTCACGAATCTTAAATGTCTTCACCCAATTCTGGGAGTCTCTTGTTCTTGAGTCCTCCTCACCAAGCTGTTTTACGAGAATGTCATAGGTTTTCTTTTCATGCTGTGCACCAAAACCAATAATAAGTTGAATGAATCTTATTTAAACCTATTTGTAATAGAAAACATATTATTCTTCCAGAAACACATGCCTGGTGAGAAAGTTTGAAGGCACCCATACAATTGAATGCAATTGCAAGGGCATGATAGCATACAGCTGTTTGAATATGTTCCTCGCCTAGCAGCCTTTCATTCTTTTTCAAGGCTTCTTGCAGATAGCGAAGTGCCGTGTTCATTTTGCCAATATCTTGATACATCATTGCAACATTTATGAAAGTTGCAGCAACATCAGGATGATCCGGGCCAGAAGATAGGCTTAGCAAAAGCAATGCCCTGGACATGTGCCGTAATGCTAGCTCTGTCTGGTTGAGGCCATGGTAGAAGAGAGCCATATTGCCATAACTGCAGCAGGATAGTTGCAAATTAAGTTGAATTAGACCCATGTAAGGGTAAAAATTTTCTATAAACAAAGTTAATAATACTATTATAGCAATAGCAATTGAGATAAACCCAGATTACCAAATGAACCCATTATACATAATATTTTTATATATAAATGAAGAACATAGAGCAAAGAACACATGCCTATGAGCAGTATCAGGGTGGTCCAAACCCAAGCAACGTTCATTTATAATAAGTTCTTTGTGCTGTTGCATTATGGCCCCAGCCATATCTCCTGCATGATACAAGACCATAGCAAGGTACCTGAAAATATGGAAGTTAAACTATTTAGACAAGATTGGAGGTCAGAACATTGTCAGCACTCCACCCATATTAAAAAAAATTGTCTAAGTTTTGAAGGATAATGCAACAATTGCTTTAAATGGTGAATTATCTCAATGGTTTGTTCAAGTACATAAAGCAAAATATACAAAACCCGAAGTACCATTATATATATAATATTTAAAATATTAAGGATAAAAAATGATTAGAAAACAAAAATCAGTAAAAGTTTTGAGTTGTGATAACTACCGACAGCAATTTGCAACCTCCCGATGCATTGGCCCAGTGACCTGAAATCAATTGAGGAGATCATGAAAAACAGACATTTAAGAATTCTTAACAGCAGGGAATGGCCTAACTTACCTGTTGAAGAATTGAAAATGCCTCTGAAAACATTGTGTACGCTTCAGTAAGCATGCCCTAAGAGAATCATTGAAACACAACAGCTTATTCAACTTGTTATAATAAATATTTTACATTCTATGTAATTAAACCAATACAATTCAACCATAAACCCATTTGCAATTACAGAAAACTTGACCCTTTTCCTTACATAACATACTTATAATACTTCATTGTTTATGAATGAAAAAGGAAATACAGTGCTTACTTCCGCTAATTGGACCTTTCCCATCTCTACAAGATCTTTAGCTTCTGAACATACAGGTACTGAATGCTTCACTACAGGTTGGAGATTCAAAATATCTATCGTTTGAAAAGGTATTGCAGTGTTAAAATCATACTTGCTAGCAGCAATAGTAATTCCCACCTGTATAGATCAGAAACCCATTCATGTAAGCAGTTGACACATTAGAAGATCTAGCTTCATATTATCAGAAAATTCAAGAATAATATAAAGTTGCAGTGTAAATTATTTGGCACAAATTAATTAACATTATTAAGGGTGGAAGGTTTACAAAGGTTGTGTAAGGTAGCCCAAGCTAGAATCACCCCACCTTCAAACTGACAAGCATATGTCATCAAGTACAATTCAAAAAGAGAAGCATAATGATGGAAACTACCACTAACAACAATATGTACTTTGTTCCTGACACAAGATGCATCTCCTATGAAAAATCCATCACAGGATGGACCAGCTATGTAAACAAATAAAAAAATAAGAAAATTCTGAAGGTCTTTTACACAGAGCAAAAACTGGCATAGAAGCAATCATTCATCAACAAATAACAAGGACAAATGTACAAGAAGCAACTTGTCAAATAAAAAAAAGCAAATTGAAAGAACTCATTAATTACCTTTTGACATAGATTTCGCAAGACAGAGACTTTCTTCACTCGTAATCTTGTATCCTCTGGCAACTCAAACTACAGAAGGAAAAATACAGCAGCAAACATATAGTATAAACTAATGTGCGAATGTACAATATATTCAGAGATCAAACAAAACCCAGATTAACATATCTTGTTTCAATGTGGCACTAATAGAGGGATGTGCAACTGACATTCATAATACGATAGTATCCCTTCCCTACAGATGAAATGGTCTACCTGATTTATAGGATATCCATACAAAAAAAAAAAAAAAAAAACTTAATACCTGATATTTCAGTTTTGCAAATTTCTGAATGTCAGACCATAGAGTTTCTGAGCTAACATTCATATAAGAAGAAATATTCTTCCTTGCAGAAGCTTTGCCCTTCCATCTGGAATGTCCCCTCGACGTCTTGCCTGAAGATTGATGACTTGCTTGCTCCTGCAAATATTTTGAACATAAATACAGAACTCAGGAAATCTATTCCAGTCTAGATTTATCATCATTGTAGAATACAGGTGCAAAATTTACAAGTTAAGGCTTGTAAACAACTATTTCCCCTTAAAAAAAAATGGATTTGGATCATTGACACACTAAACATTGTATGCTATAACTCATGCAAAACAGTTTACATTAAAGTAACTTGGGATGAAAGTCATCTAGATTAACCATACTTTCTTTTGGTTTTTGGACTGTATGCTAGAAGTTAATTTTGCAGTAAGCGCTTGGCAACTTCCAAAGAAACAGTTCAAAAAATGTGAGACTGCTGGTCCAAGATCATGATCCTCTGTATCTCTCAAAACATCCTGCATAACCAGAAATGGATGGCAAGAGACGCAATTACCATTACCAAATAAAAATTTGACAATAGAAATTTCAAAAATGCAGAAGGCATCATCTAAACAGGAATAGATGTTTACGTAGACAAGAAAATGATCTCACCTTAAGGATGTGCTTTGCTGACCGGACTACAGTCTCATTAGAACAAAGATCCCATAGATGAGGTAGATGTTTGGTCCCATTAGCAACCTGTAAAATTATGTGTTAAAATGCCTGATTGACTAATAAAAATATCAAATTCAATGGATCTATAATTGTGATCTAAGGTAAATTTTCTATTCACTCATCGGCTTTTATTTTCTAATGCCAAAAAAGCAAAACTATCAAATAACAACTGACATATAACACATAAAGCTTACTTTTCCGATGTACCGAATGTTAATTCCATGTGCATGGAGTGCTTCTGTTAATGTCTGGCCGTCCATGGGTGAAACCTCCAGCGTGCAAAGATCTTGTATAAACTTCGGAAGTATAACATCTAGAAGATAAGAACTAGCTTTCCGCACATTTTCTTCATCAGCTACTATCTCCTGGTGTCCGCAAAGGAAAAGATCTAAGAGAATCCATGCTTTGGCAGTATTGTAAAGAAAGGAAAGTTGCAGGCTAGGAAACTCACCTCTTGACTCCCAGCCAATTTAAATTCGGTAAAGACATTGGGGTTAAATAATATCTCATGTGTTTCACAGCTTTTAACAGATGCAGAAGTGCATTCTTTTTCAGCCTTGTGTTTATCTTCCTTGGTTACACCCTGTGGTCAGAGGAAGAGAAATTACTTGACACACGAGCACAGTCACATCTTACATGTTAAACAGTCTGAAATATTTTTTACAGCCAAAGTTATTAGATAATAGAACTTATCATAACTAAACATTTACATTCAATGCCCAAATTTCATACCTTACATGGGCATGTTACCATTCACAACCAATGCCTTAATCCACTTAAAATGAAAAAATAGATATAAAATGCGTACAACCATTTCAAAATTTCCACCAGATCAATAACATGCATAAGAATTCCAATTGCCACTTAACTTTGCAGAAAATACATAATGCTTTGACTAACTCAAAGAACACTCAAGACACTTTTTAAAAAGTTGTGGGGGTATATTGGCAAATATGACAACAAATAAAAAAAGAGCGTATAGGAGAGTTCTTTATATACCCAAACAGTGTATATAGAAAAAAAAATGCAACAGCTTAGATAACTATCCTCATTATGAGAGCCTTGCCTGATTGTCATCAGAAGTTGCAGCTTCATGGCCCTCTGTACCCACCGGTGCTTCAACACCAGCAACCTTTGAAGAATCAGTTGCCATATTAGCCAATCCCTCAGAATTAAGCTCAGATTTTGAGTCCTCTGCAGCTTGAGCCTTCTCCAATTAAGCAAGAAAACATCAGATATTGAGCAATTCAAACAAGTTGTAAATTGATGTTAATGTAAGAATATATTACCTGGCAAAAGGCAGTAATTAATTCTGGTCTCAATATACAGAATCGGGATCCAGGACCAGTATAATTTGCATCACGAGGAGTTGCTCTCATCAAATCCAGAAGATAATGCCTAATACAAAAATGAAATTAAGAGGGAGAAGGAAATGGAAAAGAAAAGAAAGCCAAGGATGACAATGTGGCTAAGCACAACTTGAAACATGCAAAATTTTTGAGCGCATATAATAAAAAAATATATCTCTCTCAGAAGAGAAATATTCCTCAAATAGAATGCCATTAGCTAATCTCATCTATGTGTGACTATCTATTAGGGCTGTAAGGTAAATAAGTTTCCTATGACTACAAACTTAAAGGAAACGAAACTAATAGCAAGAGGACTATGAATAAAAATGGGATGAAGTTGGTGAAGAGTTAGCAAATTGCAACACTAAAGCAAAAGAAAGAGTTGGATAATTAGAAATGTCAAAACAAAAAGTCATAAGGAAATCATAACGAAATGGGTATCACAAAAATGCTAAGGAAATCAAGAGAAGATTGTGAGTTCATCTTAATATAATAAAGTCTAAACCATTGAAAACTAAAATATAATACAGCTCATTAACTTGCAAACCTCGAGAAAATTCAATCACCTGTCATCACTGCCAACAATGCCCTTGCATTCCACTGGAGCAGCCAATTTGAAAACATTTCCAGATGCATCAAATACCGTATGTTCCTTCAAATGAAGGCGTTTAGCAGCTTCTAGTACCTAAAGAAACATAGAAGTCAGCGCCCTCCACAAGAACATTAATTCTTTTCGAAGTATTTAAGAATGTGACAAAGAAATTTAAACTTAATAAAATGAAATATACAAGTTGAAAGAAATTGATGCTCTACCAAAAGAGACAATTACTCCACAAACATGCCACATGAACCTGACAATTTTATGTTCAGTAGGAAACATAAAATTTCATATTTTCTCACCTTTGAATGAAAATCTTCATTCCAGCAAACTTTTTTGCCATTGTCAACGGATCCATAAAGGAGAGAATCTGATTTATCCCCTTGAAGAATGCCAGGTAAGACACTCTGCAAAAGCATAGGGTCACAAAATTTAAGAGCAAATAAAAAACAGACAAAAAAGAAAGAGGAATTAGGCTGAAGAAGGAACACCACTCCAGCAAACAACTTCTCCCTAAAATAGCAAAGAAAGGTGTCTTCACCTGAGCCACCACTCTATGACCCCTGTAATCAATTATGGCCATGGCAAGGTTATGTAGTCCAGCGACATCAGCTTCCTGATATGCCTTTGTGCCTTTCAAATCATTATTTGCAGAGGCATATGTAGCCTGTTCACTCTCAGCCAATGATGTCTCAACAGAACCTAGAGCTGATTCTTTTACACTATAACTGTCCCCTATAATTGATCCATCACATCTTTCCCCATTTGAACCCATGCTATTATCTCCATGCAACATTTCATTAGCAACCCTTTCAGATGAACAAAACAAAGTGGCTTCATGTCTGCTTTGATCATTTGAATTGGTATCTACTGCACATTTCTTGGACAATTGATCCAGATCCGCATCCACAGCAAAACTGAAGAATATGTTGTTGTGAACATACCTGAAATAAAAAGAAAACTTAATACCAAGTTTATCTCAATTTTAGGGAAAAATAAGAAAGTAAAATGAAAAAAATAAAGGAGTACATATTATAAATATGTATGTGACTGAAATAAAATTATGAGACAGAACATGGAGGACAGAATAAATGATATACAAACTGCTAAGAGAAGCCTAAGACTAAGAACCTTCAAACAATATAAAAAAATGAAGAGATTCAAGGTGAAATGGGATGGCATCACTCCTCGGAGAAACCATCAATAACTACTGTTTTGAAGGGCAATGCATGAAACAACACTGTTTGCAAAGCATCCTGCAAATCCCAATTAAGATAAAAAATTACAAACAAATGCGGAGTTCTTTTATGGAAAACTAACATGTGAAAGCACTCTGGATCAGTTGGATTTATGGGTGGTATACATCTGTTGATGACTCCAACAGCACCACTAATTGCTGCATCAACAAAGTCTGATGTTACTTTATAAAGAGCCCTATCTCGCAGGATCCTGCAACAAAATTATCTCCATAATAAGCAGAAACTCTACAAAGATTGCCAACAGCTTAAAGCTGTGAATCAGTGGAATGCATGCGCATGGATAAAAGAACAATATCACCCATGATATGCTAATTTTAACTTCAAACTATAAAATACTGCCTTTCATACTTTGCAACCTTCAAAAGAAAACATGCTAGGTTAATTTATTTTGCAGTCCTTAGTCTTAAGATTACAACATATGGAACAAGTATGGGATGAAACTTCTTAATTTCCGTTCAATAACACATTAATTCTAAATTTTGGGCCTTATTATCTCAAGATCACAACAGTTAACTTGTATCAGATTAAAAACACTAAATTTCCTTTCGGTATGACATGTTAAATCTGAATTTTTGGTCCAGTATGTATCTATTAGAGTGCATAAGCATATAAAAAATGTTATTCACACCTAATATATTGTTATCAAGGTGAATAATAAGCACTACAATGATTACATACATGCAGCTAAACATTCCAACATTTTATATTACAAAGAAAATATAATAAATAATTTTTATTACTTGCTAATTGTTAGATAATAAGAACTGTAAAGCTAAAAACTAATTAGGTTCTTCAAAAAAAAAAATTTGACAATTAGGAGTTATAAACATTCCAGAATATTAATTATAAGGAGGTTGATGGTATTATGTACCTTTCTTGAGGAGTTGTATGTGGAAATTCTCGACAAGACTGCAATTCTTCATTCCAATCTCTTTGCATGCCAATCAACTCACTCCCATATGAAAGAGTCAATGCATCCTCCGACCTGGCAGCATCGCGTTTGTGATCTGACAACAGCACAAGCAATAGAATCAACTTAATGGATCAAACTGTAACATTAACTTTTAACCTCTAAACCATAAACCCTAATGCTAAAGGAAAGGAAAACATGTCATCCCTCCAAGGATCCTGCCAAATGCCACTTAACCTCAAAATACCATACCACTGCTGCAACTCACATCCTTAAATTTGTTATTTAAAAAAAAAAAAGATGAAATATACTCTTACTGCAAAAACTTCAACCAAGCATACCAAAAAAAGATTAAGAGAAAACGGACACATAAAAGTGTACCCTCCATATCAGAGTGCTCATTCTACTATTTCCTTTTTAGAAGCTAAACACTGAAATAACTTTAGGAAGTCAAAGTTACCAGGAACAGGATATAATTCCAGCCATGAATTTGGCGGCAACAGAGATTGAACATTTTCAAAAGGATGTGCAGTAGCCTTCCGCTCCAAAATCTCACGGAAAGCTTCATTACAAGTACACAAAAGGAAACAATTATTCAAGAAAAGTAAATGGTACTAGAAAATTTCAACCTTTAACACCAGTTATGAGATTTTTTACATATTCTGTTACCTTTTTTGAACTTAGAGCTAATTTTCTGCAGGAGTCCAATGAGACTTGTTGCTTCAGAACCAGCTTTGCTTGGTCTTGGGTCAAGAACATTCCCTGTGCTTGAATTGACATAAAACATCTTTGTGGTTCCCGTAATACAGTATTGGCTACCCTCTAATGTTACTATATCCAAATAGATCAAATCCCCTACAAGCCTGTCTCCAACAAAGTTACAATGTGTTGTTAATACTCATTCAACATTAATGTCAAAACTCATTCAACAAAAAAAAAGCTCAAGAAATAGGTGAAGCACAGAAGTATTTTAAAGAAAAGAAATATCAGCATTTTACCTTCGATAGCTTGGTGGAGGATTGAAGGATGAAAAAACAACACTCTCAACACATTTGATCTCCTTTGAAGATGAAGATAACAATTTACCTAACGATCCGGCAACATCCTCCATAAAGCCGAGGCCATCAAGCTCTGAAACGTCAGTTCTTGCAGCATCTGGATAAAAATAAAATTGAAAATTAAAATCCAAAACTTTATAAGATAGTAAAACAAAGAAAATATGTGACATGGATAGTGACTTAAGGTCCAATTTCAAACCTCCTGAATTTGGAGCTTTACTTTGTGTATTCTCATACTGCAGCGCAAGCGATGTTGAGAGTGAGGCATGAAGTGTAGAAAGGGAAAGCAACTCTCTCGTGCGGTGAACATGAGCTCTGATAGATCTATCATCATATAAAGCTGCCACACTATTTCAGTTTAGAGTGCACATATAAACCTTAAAACCATAAAATGGAAAAAAAAATGTCAGTATACCAGCAACCATCTCCAAGGAGCAGCCACCAATAGTAATGTCAGCTACTTCAGAAATTTCATTATAATCTTCTAAATGATGAGTTAAACCATCTTTAACGTGCAGCAGTAAATCATAGCATGTGAAGTAACAGGTCTCTGGAGCATCAAGAAGGAACTGTCGTATGTCCATGACAGAATCTCCAGGATTCAGCTGCATATTCAAATAATCAATTCAGCAATTTAAACAACATCAGTAATAAGGTATGTATGTGAATAGAGAATTCACGTTTTAATTGTAACCCAATGAGAAATAATCCACACACAAATGTGTATGCACGGCCACCCATAGAAACACACAACTGCAAACCAGAGAAAGAGAGAGAGACAGAAGAGATAGTTTCATAATAAAGTTCGCTCACTTGCAGCTCAAGCTTTTCGCCACTTAGTGTTTTAACAGACACTGGATAAAGATGAAGGTCACCTGCATTAGCATAGAATAAAAGAAAAAGGCGAGTCAACAGCAATCTAGGAAGCATTCATCAGAACCCTACAACAGACTAAATTTAGATATTATACAAACAACAGCAACAAGACATTGTTAACGTAAGCTGGATACATTTAAAACATATAACGGTACTAATAATGAAGATTCATCTGTTTAAAATTGTTTGAGGAAACATGTTTATCAACAATTTCTCAGACTTTCGAAAAATACACCTGTAAACACATATAAATGATTGAAATGTATGACATAATTATTGTTTCTAGATGTATGAAAATATTGAAGCTCCTCATCTAAAACATTATGCTATAAATTTCTTGAAAAGGGAAATAGTCATAAGATTTTTGAGGTGATAGGGATATGCCAATAAAATGCCATCATAGTGAAAATAATAATTTGGAATGACACATGCAAATCCACCTTGCTTTGGTTGGCTTGACGTTTGCAAAGTTTCATGCTCTGTCAACTCTGACTTGGGACCAGACGATTCGACCATGTCTGGAATTCCATTAGAGTCAACTTTCAGAGTCTCAGAAGCAATTACATTATCCTTCAAGACAGTATCAGATGATACAGCTTGCTCTGAAACAGTTGATGAATTGTGTGACCCTCTCCGGTTCCTTCCCTTGTTAGATTTGCCTGCCATTTGCACGAACCTGATACCAATACCTATTTATCAGCATATAAAGAGTTCAGAAAAGTTCTACAACGATTGGCTGCTTTACACACAAACAAATATTATGTCTAACTGTGTATAATGCCCTTTTTTTCTAATTTTAAAAAGAATATAAATAATATGCTGTGAATTCTATTCAAACACTGGATATAGTAGAAGGAAGAAAAAAAAAGGAATTTTCAAAACTTGTACAGTCAGAATGCAGAGTTAAACACCCAAAGCACTATTATCACATTGAAATAAGGCAATGATACACTAGCATGAACGCCCATAAACCAAATATATAATATGGCAATCTAAAGTATGACATGATGACGTGAGACAAATATGATATGAATAAAAGACATTTAAGGTGATGCGATTTAAAATTTTAGCAATAACTATATACGGATTTAACAAAACCAAAAAAATAAATTTCATGTTTTGACACCCAATTTTCGTGTATAGCATGACAAGAACACAAGAATTTCAATATTTTATACGACACCAATACACGATGTCTCATATATATCATACAATGGTACCACAGAGGTTGAACTCTAAAAGAAAACATTTTTTAAAGAAAAAGAGAACTCCTATATTCACCTAATAAAAGGCAAACTCGATATAAATCAATCTTATAGTAATCAGTAAAAGCAGGACATTAAAATTTTGATATATACATAATTATTTATGTACAAAAGCGACCAATATCATATTCTATATGGGTGACCACCAAAATGGTGAAATATGGAAAATGAGAGCCAAAATACCCGCAACAAAAAAAGAAAGAAAGAAACTTCAATCCCCAAACCACTAAAATTGTGGGTTGCAACTCAGGTTAATTTTTCAGAATTATACACACACGCAAAAGATAATAAGACAAAAAAGAAAAGATGAAGTTTCCATTTCCTTGTGGTACCATCCAAACAGTAGAGTGAAATGAGAAAAGAAAATTATTACCAAGAAACTTCAATCTCAATCGCAAACGATAAACACTGTCTTTGTGTTTTTTAAGAACAAAAAGGAAAAGCGGAGGTTTTAGAAGAGGAAGCAGAAAGAGGGCAGTGGCGGCGGCGGCGAAATTTTGGCCGAGCACTGAAATTATTTGTTCATTTCATTTTGATTAGTACTGTTATTATATAGGATAGGAGTGCGACTTAGGACTTAAGAGTAGTAGTGAAACCCAATCTTCTTGGGCTTCTATTGGGCCTTTTCTTTGTTAGGTATTTCTTTTTTTGGTTTCTTGCAAATAAGCAAATTGCAATTTTTTTTTTTTTGAAATATTGACATATTTCAATGAGGCCTTTATTAGGAATCATATATTGATCAATTTAGAGAATAAGCCACAAGTATAGCTAGTAGTGTTTGTGTTTGATAACTTATTAGCTATTACACTATTCAATGCTATAGTTGTAATATTTTTTATAATATAATATTATATATAATTTAATAAAAATAAATCATATTGATAAAAAAAATTTATGTTTGATTCAAAATTCAATTTAAATTTAACCGAATTTTAATCTTTAAATTTAAATTTGATTCAAGATAAACTTATTTTATTAAATTTATTTGATAAAAATGAGTTTAATTTCAAATTTAATTATACGTTTAAATTTGAACTCAAATTTAAATTAATATATAAAAATAAAATAATAAATATTTATTAAAAAATAAAAATATATTAAAATTTAAAACTCAATTAATTTTATAAATTAATTGAATTTAATATTAAAATATTTAAATTTAATTAATTTAATAAATTAAATTATTTAAATTCAAACTCAAGTCAATAATTATAATTATAATTCGAGTTTTATATGAAACAATCCTAAATAGCCTGAAAATAAAACTCCCTTCTCCCGCCACGACAAAAGGGCCCACAGTATTCCTTTCCTCTGTCTCTACGCTTTACTTGTCTCTTTTTATAAGGAAAAAACGAAGAAAATTCAAAATCTATATTTCAACACCACATTTTTTTAGAAGGAAAGAAAAAAAGAAATCCATAAATGGACTTACCGGTGATAGATCTAGCAACGTATTTGGAGACCGCTGGGAATCGGGAAGGTGAATCAGCAAAGCGAGCGAGTGAACTCAACGAGTTGTGCCGCGAGGTGAGTCGCCTGCTGAAGGAAACGGGGGCGTTACTGGTTCAGGATCCGCGGTGTACGGCGGAAGACAATGATCGGTTCATTGATATGATGGAGAAGTACTTCGAGAAGCCAGACGAGTTCAAGCGCTTGCAGGAGCGTCCCTATTTACATTACCAGGTCCCCTTTTTCACTCTTTTCCCCCAAAAATAACTTTTTTATTTTATTTTATGCTTCTTTTTATTTCGACTTTTGAGTAGTTTTTGTTTGGCCACCGTAAACTACCATCGAAAATCTTCGGTAGTCGGATGCTTGCTAGAATTTGACTAGCCGCTTAATTTTTTTGTTTTTTTAGAAAATAAGTTAATAATTTTATGTTAGTTTATTTGATTTCTTAGTGTAAGAAAGCGAAACAAATTCGACTGATGTGTGGAAAAGAGAGGAGATTTCTGAAAAGTATGGATGTTTATTGCATTGCCTTGATAAGATTTTATGAGAGCATTCAAGTAATTTATAAATTTTAAAACTTCTTAGTGCCTTATTGAGGTGCTGCCGTATAACTATTACAAATTGACTCAATTACGTTCTTTTGCTTTGTTGAAAAGAAAGAAAAGATGCTAAAATCTCCACCTAACTGAAGGGTTCTATTATATTTCCAAAATGGGGAAATGCTCAAGGAAATATTATTTTGTGGCTTCTTAGTTCTTGCTTGAATAGTTGTTTATATTTTAGTAAAAACCGTATAACATTTTGATTTAAATTTTTATGTAAATGGAGATTACAGGTTGGAGTAACACCAGAGGGAGTGGAAGTGCCAAGAAGCTTGGTCGATGAAGAAATGCAAGAGAAGTTAAGGGCAATGCCTAAAGAGTACCAACCATACACTCCCAAGGGGCCTGATCCCAAGTGGCGATACATGTGGAGAGTGGGCCCTCGCCCTTTCAATACCCGCTTTCAGGTCTCTTATCCTTCTCTTGCAAAAATGTTCGAATATGAAGGTTTATTCTAGTTTCATTAACTTCTACTTTCTTCCCTTGCAGGAACTTAATTCAGAACCTGTCATACCTGAAGGTTTCTCTGAATGGAAAGAGACCATGGACTCTTGGGGATACAAAATGATATCAGCAATAAAGGTGAGTTGATTATTTGACTTGCTTGCCTTTATATGAACCATTTCATCTAAAAACTGAAGTTAGTATGTCTCTATTCTTGCTTAGGCTGTTGCTGAAATGGCAGCAATTGGATTTGGGCTGCCAAAAGACGCATTTACTTCCCTTATGAAGCAGGTATGTAATGTTAACCAGTATCAGATTCAACTTTTTTAGATTTTTAGTTCCTACATTGATGTTTGCCTTTCAACTTACTGCTGTTCATTCTTCTGATATAGAGTATGTGGAATAATAGGGATAGAGAAATGAAGATTGTGAATGGTCTATTTAAAGCTTTGTTGCCATGCAGGCTCACCCATTACTTTTCAGGGTTTTCTCTCTTTCTTTTTTTTCCTTCTTTTTCCTAGTAAGACCTATATATCCCTACTTTTTCATGGTGGGATAAGCATATGGGTGCCACCTTCGTGAAATTCTTTATCTCTCAATGCTAGTAATCATTGTTTTTGAGTCATGGCACGCATCATATTCTTTTTCATTTTTCATTAGGAAACTTATCACTTATCTATCATTTACACTTGACAAGAAATCCTTGTTCCCACCAAATCTAGGGGCCACATCTTCTAGCTCCAACAGGGAGTGACCTCAGACGATATGGGCAGGAGGGCACTGTGTTTGCAGGCTACCACTATGACCTTAACTTTCTAACTATCCATGGCAGAAGTAGGTTCCCTGGTCTAAACATCTGGTTAAGGAATGGGCAAAAGATTGAGGTGAAGGTTCCTATAGGATGTCTTCTAATTCAGGCCGGGAAGCAGGTAAGAACATGAGCACTAATTTCTATTGCTTAATGATGATAATAGTATTGTTTGTGAACTTATTGGCCAACCAAGTTGTTGGCTTTTCTTGGTAAATAATATAATATATTCTCAATAAAAAAACCACTTTCATTGATGCCCTGCTCCAATGATCAGAAAAGTTGGTTTACTTTTTCTGCATGGTGATTTTCCAATCATTGATATTCTCTTCTCGCCATCTTCCCATTTATGTCTTATTATTAGAAAGAATACATAATGCTTTGTGCATTAAGACTGAGAGACATTATTGCTCACTGTAAATGGTCTAGTACCATAGATGGTAGAGAAAATGTAAATAAAAGTCTTGGCTTTTGTGGTTGGGCTTTGCCCTTTGCACCTCTCAGCCATTGGACTGAGGATGAAAAGCTACAGATTCATGAAGTTTTTGAACTTTCTCAATTCTATCATTGTTTTCACCTGTAATTTTTGAAACTTGTGGATGGTGATTAAACTAACTTCTTTCTTGGTTTATTGAGTTAAGCATGATGCATTACACACATAAGTATTTTTTTGCCGTTCCTTTGTCATATGCAGATAGAATGGTTGACTGCTGGTGAGTGCAAAGCTGGCATGCATGAAGTTGTTGTCACAAAGAGGACAATTGATGCTATAAAGTTAGCATCGGAGCAAAATCATAGCCTATGGAGAGTATCCTCTACGGTGAGTGAACTGAAACATATTCTAGCCATCATGTCAGTATTTGAAAAATCAATAATTATGATATATTTTTTGGTCTTGTGCAGTTGTTTGCACACATAGCTTCGGATGCTGTGTTAAAGCCTCTAGGACACTTTGCAGAATCGCCCCTTGCAAGCAAATATCCACCCACATGTGCGGGAGAATTTGTCGAACAAGAGCTTGCAGTAATTAATCTGAAAGGAAATAAAGGGAAATCATGACAAATTGTTTCTTGTTATGTAAGAAATCATACATTATTGTTGTTCAAGAGATGCAAATAATGTTTCATAGGTTTAAATAATTGTTTGCAAGAAAGGTGATTGACATTATGGTATATCAAATGTCACATGGTGTGATTTTTTTATTTATTATTGCAAATTCATTGCCTTGTCGTTTGCTTTATTCAATGTCTCAGTGATTTTCTTGGTGCATAAATTCAATTTCATTGCCATTGTTTGTTTAAACAATAATTGATGCAGTCATTTCACTGTTGAATGTCATGTATGTATAAATATTAAATTAGCACTGATTTAAGAGCATGGATCGCAATTTGTTTTGCCTTTTTCATTTTTGATTGGGGCGGGGGAAGGAGTGAGAGCAGTTATGCTAAGTGCAGTTCAATCTCTACTTCTGAAGCAACCTGATTAGTTTGTGGCTTGGTCAACATCCAGACGATCATAAAACAGGTATTTTCGCGAGTGTTAGAAACTCAAGGAAAGCCATTTTTTATCCAGTGGCATCAATTTCTGATGCAGCAAAATTGACCGTGACAGGGTATGCCTAAGAACAGCTGACTAACATAATCCTTCTCTTTGTCACGTTTTAGCTCTCAGTAACCTGTATCAGTCGCACTCAAAATTTCACAAGTTAAAAAGGGTCTGAAATTTTGGTTTACTAACTGGTTTACCAGTGCAGGAAGTTTAAGTTGATTTCTCTGTGGAAGTCAGATTAAAAGCAGAACTAACATAGAAATGGCATGAAACGTATGATATGTGGTTAGAATTGAGATACCTACTGGCATGACACGAGTGCCATTCATATACATAGATGTCTGCTGTGCAAGACAATTTCCTTGTTAGAGGAAAGCATTCTGAGGGAGAGAAGTTGGGCACAAATATGAAGCTTTTTGACTCCTAGGCTCTTCCATTTTTGGTTTTTGTGTTGGTCCCAACAGGTTTCCTGGAGCAAGGCGAGGGCACTGCTTGTAGCCGCACATTCTTCTCAGCACTTGTGCAGCTAATACCCTGCAGAGCTGCAGTTTCTTCCTTTAGCCCCGTTCCACCAAGTGAGTCCTGCTGCAATGCCATAAAAGCTCTGGGGCAACCTTGTTCGTGTGTTCTTGTAAATGGCCCTCCCATATCTGGTGCTGCAGCTGCCTAAGAAATGCACTGCCAACACAAATAACGAAGAAGAAGCAAGTATGATTTTTACGAGCAAGTCTGTTGAGAGCTCGTGAGAACCTTTCCCAGTTATTGCTATTGGTAAATTGCCCAAATAAAAGGGATATATGGACGTTAAAAATTAAGTATTATTATAATTATGTATAAGCTCGTGGGTTTGGTTTCTGGAACTTCTTCCTTCGGAACTTCTTCTTCTTTTAAATAGATTGCTTAGTTAGTTGCATTTTATAGCTTACTTCCCTTGGTTAGAGTTCATTGTCTCCATTTTCTTTTATAGTAAGTATGTGTCTTCCTTCTCTATGAAGCCATGGTAATGCTTTTTTTAGAAATTTAGGGTCATTGCCAGTCTTTATGAGGCTAAAAGCGTAATTTTAGCTTTAAATTCTTCTTTCTATTAGTTACTAATATTATCTGGCAGTCTTATAAAAATCCCCAAAGGGGAAACATCATTCAGCTAGTGTAAAATAAAACATATACAAATCATATCCTGATGAATTTTAATCTATAAACTTTCCTCATACAAATCATATCTCTTTGCCATTTGCATTAAACCAGTAGCAATATCTTCACTAGACAACAGAATTGAATTATATCCATTACACTTAGTGGAAAAATCCAATAAAGATTTCAGCAAAACACTGCAATTTATCATTACTTTATTAATTTATTTATTTTTATAATTGAGAAAATTCTGTTTGGCCTCAATGGGAGCTGGACAATCAGAACCATATCAGATTGAGTCAGATAGATATTACAAGCTAGATGTTCATGTAAAATACATTAAATCAAATGAAACCAAATTAGTAATGCATTTTAACGATCATACGCGCGCATAACCAATTACGTCACATCCATTGCTTTAGGATATGGCTACTTGTTCATTACATCAATTCCACCCTTTAGTTTGTCACCTTTTTTCTCAATTTCTAATCTATCCTTTTAACTCTGTCCCCTATCCAGTTTTGTTTGTCACTTACATCAACAAAAAATGACAAAAACCAGGTGATAATCAAGCTGATATTGGGGTTGGCATAGAATGTGAATACATTAATCAAATATATAAGATATATAGCCCCTACTAGATCTTACACAAAGGCTCTAGCAGCAAATCTACTTGACATTCACAAGCTCTCTCTCAACACCCTATTATTCCTTCGATGCATTACAAATGACTAGTTAGCAATTTTGCCCCCTTCTCAGCTTTACCCATGTTGTTACTGCTATTGCTATCTGTACAAAAATAAATCAGGTAGAAAGATTTAAATAGGGTTTGTGTTTGCTTGAACAGCTGCACCTGGCTTTCGTATCTGTGAGTGTCTGCAAGAAAAAAGAAACATCATTTTTGTTAGAAGAAGTGCTGGTTCCAGTTTCATGTGAAACTTTTTTTGAGACAGCATCTTTTATTACTACTTACCTTGACCTGCTTCTGAAGATCTTTAATGTACTCAACCGCCATATCTAACATATCTGCTGTGTTTGTTTGCTGTCCAAAAGAAAACAGAGAATTGAGTTCCTCTAATTATTAATATAAATTAAAAAAAAAAAAGGATCTGTATATATAGAGAGAGTGAGTGAGATATATTATAGGGTCAAATAAACTACCTTGTCCATGTTCGGGAAAAGACTTTGGAGTTTCCTCATTCTTTCACTAATCCTTGTTCTTCTCACCTAAATTTGTATACAAATGGAATTGAAGACTGACTGATGAATATGATAAACTCCGGCAAATTTGAAAGGGTACTTATAGTTTGGGTGGGAGTGGGACACTAAGCTCAATCAAGAAAAACTGAGATATGAATGAAGATATAAATGATGAAATTGAATCATATACCCTCTCAGCAATGCTGCGTGGGTGAGTAGCGCAACCTCTTTTTGCTCGAATCTTGCAGGGGACCGAGTCTTGAAACTGCCAAAGCTTTTCTACAACAGCCATCTCCGCATAAGTCTGAGGTAAACTCAAATGGTGTGTTAAAGCAGTAGAACAGTCTCTGCAATCCCGATTCTGATTAAAATTTAATGATATTAGTAATCAAACAAACAATATTGGCAGAATAAAGAAAATCAAGCAAATTGAAATTGCTAGCTACCTGAGTTTGTGATCTGCTTAAACCACAAAACAAGTCTCCATCACTTTCTCTGGCTCTCTTCAGGCCACCGAGCGAAGCATTATTCCAAGAATCAGTCCTCAAGTTGGGTATGAAGTGCCCATTGCTACCATTAACATTGCCCAAGCTTCCATTCTCAGGACCACTCACCCTCACACTTTCGTTCTCAACTTCAGCAATTCGAGGCATTGGCCTTGAACATGAAGATGGCCCAGAGGAAAAGCTGACATGATTACTATACAATCTACTTGTAGATGTAGTTTCATCATTGGTACCATTGCAAGCCCGGCAAGTACTCATTTTTCTGATTCCATTAAAACCTATCATCATTAAGAAGTGCATGGCTATTAGTTTGAAGTAATAATTAACCATAGCATCACCACGAGTAAACAAAAGAAGAAAATTAAAACATAGGAAGCAAGAAATTTCTCTCTAATAAACAAATGAACTTAGAAAGTTGATCAAGAGCATGATAAAAAGGAAAGTACCATTATCTAAGCCTAGGTTGGAGAAAAAATCAGCGGAGGAGGTGCTTTGCCTAGCAAGATTGGAGCCATTTCCATTGCCCAGTTTTGCTTGCATCGAATTCTCCAACCCCAGAGAGCTACTAAGACCAAATGAACTCTCTACGCTATTAGCAACATCAACTGAATTACCATTTGCCAAACTCTGCACCGGTAAGCTTTGATACAGCACTTCTGAACTACTAGAAAAGCCATTCTCTAGAGAAATAGACAGTGAATCTTCTTGCTTCACAGATTTCTCTTCGTATTCTTTCATATCATGGCAATTAGAATTGCCTGAACCATTAGAAGACAACATAAAGAATGTTTCCATTTCAGGACTAGTGGATCGAATATCTCGATAATCTTCGAATTCCGTACCACTTGCGGTGACACTACCGTTGACAAGGTTCTCATGGAATGAGCTTGGCGCCGAGCGATAGCAAGTTAGACCAGAATTATACTGGTGGTGTTGTTGAAGATAGTGACTCGTATCCATGATTTCTTGGTTCTTTCTCAGTTCTGCTTCTGGAAACTTGAAATTAGAGCTATATAAAACACTCATGTCTTTTGATGATTAATCCTGCGAACAACCAAAACCATACGTCAATGATCATTCAATTCCAACCCATTTTTTTTTCCTTTTATGTTAGATTTCATGCGAAGCATGAAGCACAAGTTATTTAACGAATATCCATACCTGAATTATTATAGAAGATTCCAATTGTGAAGGTTGCTTGATCTTCTCAATTAAGTTCCTGACTTCTAAACTTTGCTTAAACTTCTGAAGCTTGCTTCTTCCTCAGAATTGGAGAAGACACGCAATAGCTGCCTAAAGATAAGGTAAAAGAAATTACATCTCAGGGAGACTCCCCATTGAAAACTTCTTGCATTCACACCAACCTTGATATAGTATTCAATGTTAAAGATTAAGCTCTAATTAAACACTGAAATAAATGGGTCATGGATGGAATAGTGTACAAGAAAAGTAAACCGTTTTTTCGTTAATTTAATATCTTTCTTGAATTTTGACCGTTTTGCTTCAAGACAAAATAATCCTCAAAGAGCAAAGCAGATATATAAACATGTACGTACAGGTTTTATACAAGAGGAAGCAGCGTTTATCAATCGAAGCACCTGCCGCTTTATGGGTCTGAATCTAAACAACTCTTTCTTTTAACTGCAGAGAACACTGAAATTGAGGAAAACCAAAAGAGAGAGTAGAACTAAAAAGAAAGGAGGAAAGGGCAGCAGAGGCTAAGAATCTTGTCTCCCCTTGAGGTACATGTTATGAACTATACTGTTTCGCAAACACCACAGATATGGAGTACTTATAGCGGACATGGCAATGATGATGTAATGTGGACCATGTTACACTACATGCAATAATAAGCAAATTGGTTGACTAAACTACCCTGAATTTGAGTTGAAATTACAGGCTCCAAGGATGCTTCAGCGAACCAGCATCTGTTCGTGGAAACAGAAAACGATGTTTTGTGCAAACAGACAGATGATGCTATTTTTACATTTTTTGTAATGGATTTGTTTCATCAATTGAGAAAAGTTAGAAAACAACCTTACCTGGACTTGAAAGCGCATGATGCTTTGCCTAGTGGTCAAGCTAAGCGTGTCAAGTCTAAGATGGTAGGTTAAGTTAGTGCGCGTGAAGTGAATGGGGGCCTCTTTGGGTCAATGGAAATCTCAGATCTCAATCTTGCAGTTGTAGGGCACTTTACTTCTTATCTTTTGTGAGAATAAATAAAGTAACAATAATATAATATAAAAACATTTGGCAGCCTTATCCATTTACAAATTCCTGATTTCTGATGCCGCTGGCTGGCTCATTGTTTCTTCGATGAGCTATATTTTGTAGTATTCACAGCGGTTTTGAAATTCAAAGTCTTCTGGTTGGGATTGGTTGCTGAGAAATTGCATTTAATACTCGGCTAAGATCGGTTTGTTTGCGAGAAAAATCCAAGATAGGTTATTCAATACTTTATATTAAAGCAAGATACATCCTCGTGAACTCAAATCCAAAACTTTACGTTAAAAATAATTATTTTTATCAATTGAATTAATCTCTAATTGATAAATAGAATCAAATATTTTTTTAGAGTTGGTTCTAAAATTGATCATGAATGAAAGTTTCAACAACTGCACCGTCTGGTAAAGTGTTAATTCTTAATTTAAATCGTCATAATTCAATATTTAATGTATATCATATGATTAAAATGAAAATTGGTGAACAGCAAAGAAATTCCAGTCTTGCTGGAATTAGATGAGTTGACATAGCAAATAGCAATATTTTAAAAGTGTTAACTTTCCCTTATCTTCACATCATTGATTGTATAGGACATGTTGAGTTGAGTTTTTTGACATTGTCACGAGACAAATATCAAAGTTCAATGGATGTTTAGAAAAAAGACAAAATCAGACAGGTTGTTTCTTAATTAATTTTGCCTATTTATCAACGGAAATTAACCCTAATTCTAATTGCTTAGTTATAAAAGCATCAATCAATCAAAACAAAAACCAAAACCAAAACCAAAACCAAAACCCTTTCCTACCTTCTTATACTGATTTGTGATTTATGTTTATATTAATTTTATTATATATATATATTATGAATTTCATCAATCAACGTTCAAACAAAGTTACTAATTGCTAATAGTAATGAAAGCAATTTCCATTAGTTTCATAATCAGCTCATTAATGAGTAAACCACCATGCATGCTGATCTCATGATCTAAATTAATTATCCATGCCTCCTCTTACACCAAGTAATGAGTTGACGTTGATACCAATGTAAACCCTCTTAACTCTTAATTAACGAAAGAAAAGAAAGAAAGTCATTCATCCAAAACAAACAAACAAAAAAAAAAAAAAATGGGTCGACCATCTTATTTCCAACTTATGTCGGTAGAAGAAGAATATATACTTTCAACTTACAATACAGGAAACTGAAAAACAAATCGTGGTTTCTGTTTTTGTCCTGTGAGCCGTTAGTAATAGGTCTATTAAAGTTGATGTCTAAGCGTCTAAGCTGTGGTTTTATGGAGTTTCACGTTAACTTAAATCATCCATAGCATGTCTTATGTCTGAAAAAAATAATATAGGAAACATTAGCTTGCTTTTTTAAAAAAAAAAAAAAATGGTATGGAAGTCAAAATTAGGTTAGTTATGCTTAATTAAGTCAAATCTCCTTTTCCAAATGAGATTTTCTTTGGAATTTAATTTATCTTTTACTATCATTAATCTTTCATTGATAACTGTTAAAAACTACAATACAATTATTTATCAAAGGCAAGAGCTGGCATAAGATGTACGTTCCAATTAGATATAGAAGATCGATGAATGCGAATCTATTGAAGAAAAACACAGGTTAAAAGCTAAAAGCAAGATTATGATGAAGATTTCAGCCTTTTAAGACCTAATTTTGTATGTTATTCTTCCACCAATCAAACAAATTTAATGAAAGAGCCCTTTTTTAGTTTAGTGGTAACCAGCAAACGGAGGGATATCATTATGGTGATTGGAGCAGCAACATATTCTCTAGTTAGATGATGATGATGAAGAGGTTAGATATTGGTGATAGAAAGCTGAAGCATTTGTTCGCTAATATTATGTTGGAATATCTTCCATTTTTTGGAGTACTTTTTTCTCTATCAAAATACCTAATCAAACAAATACTTTTGTTCCTAAATATATGCCACATATATCTACCGTTTTGATGGAAGTAAAGAACATTTTAGACAGAAGAAAATTATCTGGTAAGCACTTTATGGTTCTGCATGACAGGAAAGAGCCACAGTTTTCTATGCAATTAATTTCAAAATACATATAGTAGTTCTTATATAAATATATAATGAATAAGAAAGGATACTCATATTCAAAAGTTGTTTATAATAAATCTTCAAGTAAAGCTTGTTTAAGCTAGCTGTACCTTTGAAATAATATTAATCGCAGCTGCAAGCATGATCTGTGGAGCCACGTTGGATAACTCTCGAGGGAAGTTCAAATTATGCTTTCTTTTATCAATAGTAAACACTAGTAGTATTATTTTGCAAACATTGGTCAGATCATAGATAGAGTAATAGTATTTTGGTGCGTAGCTTGGTTTTATTTCCTTATTTCTGAGAAAGTTTTTCATTTTAGATTTATGAATTCAAGTGGCAGTGACAGGGAGGGCGGAAGTAAAAATTAAGGAGATGGGTGAGGTTCTTTTCCATCAGTATCAGGAAGAGGGAATCGTTAAATCTAGAAAACCAAAAAGAAAAAGTGACATACAAGCAGAAGCAGAAGCAGTGAACCAAAAATTTGTTCCATGCCAAGAATAGACGAATTTATACTGCCTTGCATGGGCTTGTGCATTTAGGGATGAGTTGTTAACGTCTACTTTGGAGCATTTACGTCATGGTGTTGATAGCTAGTATAGTACATATCCTGTTCCTGGGTGGCATATTCCCAACCAACACTTTTATTCTCTTTTTATTTTGACATCTTGTTGAATTGTAATGGAACCCCAAGCATCTCCCAACTTTGGGTCCTGAAAAGTTCACCTCAAAATGAACCAGGGTCTGCTAATAATTCTTATGTAAGGTGAGAATTCGGATAATCCCCATCAGGGGGGGCTAACTGCTTAGGCTAATCACTATTCACTACTCACCAAAAAAAAAAAGAAAAAGTAAAGAGTTTCAGATACGATACTTCGTTAAACTTGTATATCTGAGAGTTTGTGGAGGGTAACCGAGCCACATGAAAGTTGTATTTTATTCTTTCAATATGACACTTGTCATCCGGCGAATCAAACCGATGATTAAAAGAATGAGGTTCGTTTACGGCTACATCAAATGCATCAGGATACACAGTCATTCTGCCTTCACTCAAATGCTAAGTGATTCATTAACACTGCTCAGACCACAGAGAGACAGAGTGAGGATGAGCTGGGTTATTCTATTTGTACAGGGGGTTTTTAAAGGAAAATAAAGCTGCCAATACAAAACAGTTGTAGCCTTTCTTCAATGGCCTATGCCTCTAGTGGATAGCCAAAAAATGGCTAAATGAAGGCGGAATTAAGTGCCTAACATAGAAGGACCTGCCAAGATTAGTAAGCATAGCTTCCTAATCATTCCATACATGATTTCCCTTTATTGATACTAGGAGACAGATAATGATTGAAATCACCCGTTAACAGTCTTGGGTAGAAACACCATTTGTCATTCAACACTGAATAAACGTAACATAAATAAAGGCAATCTCCATCGAAAAGTTTAAGTCACAAAATAAAATTAAAAAAAATAATACAATAAGCACGTTTAACTCTTATGTTATTCCTCCAACCAGCCACCACAAGTAGGTTTCTTCCACAACTTTGTTCAATAGTATGCTTTTCGAGGATTGTTCTGCACAAAAGACCAATATTGGATCAAGTCGAATAATCCTCAATCATAGTAACTTCAGGGGGGAAATATTAACTCTGTTGGACAGTCAACATAAGATTTGTACCACAGGCTAAAAAGAATCTTATAATTAGAAAAGGAACAAGGCATGAATCAAATACCAAAGGATTTGGTCTATGTCGATAACCAAGCATCATTCGCTTCTTATACTGCTCATATATATCATCTTCTGGAGTCACCTCTCCAGGATGATGGGCACCAACCCCCAAATTGTTCATCTTTACATCACCAGCCATGATTGGATCTGAAATACCATTTTTGGAGCTCCCTAAACCCTCACCTGAAAACCATGCAGCAAAGGTATTAAACTTCTCACTAAAGAGAATAACGGATGCAACTCATAACAAAAGGCAAATATCTTTTTTCTTTTTTTTTTTTTGTTGGCAGCGGTAGTCCAAGGACTCAAATCATTTCAGAAACACAATCAGATCTGCTTAAGAGCACATAACATATGAAAGCAATCAAGCATGCTTCACTAAACTGCAGTGAATAGAGCTGAAAGGAAATTCACCATCTGAAGCAATCTGACTAAGAAAAATAAGGTCGCCTCTACTAAGCTCACAGCATGAATACAAGCAAGCTAATAAACTTGTGAAGTTCACAAACCTCTTTAAGCTTGATACAAGATGTGTATTTAATAAATAGTTGCTAATACTACCACAAAGGCAAAATGAACAATAAGAAAAGAATGCTGGCATTTGTATCATCACTTGATTGCAAAGTACAGAAAAGAATAACTGCCACAAGCTTTACATCCTTCTTCTGTGATGATCTCAGTTCTTATGATCCATTATTTATACCAGAATTTAAAATAGAGCTTGAATATAGGTTAGGTTAACACAGGCCAGAGATGAGCATGCACTCAAGTGTGTGAGAATGAGAGAGTAGATAAAAAGCACCTTCTTTCCAGCCCATTTTCGACAAGAGTTTATGCCCAACATTATCAGATTGAATCTTTGCCTTCTCTGCGGTCTCCTTTGCAGCTTTATGTGCAGCAGCATCATTGCAGGCAGCCATGAACTTTTCAAGCTCTTCCTGTGGGATATAATCACCCATGTGATGACCTTTCTTCACAGGAGCTGCTAAGCCAACAGAATAAGGATAATGTGTTTTGGCACTAAGGAAAAGAAAACAAATCCTGCCCATATGAACAAACAAGCACACACACATTTAATTTCAATCAGGATAAAATTCACCTTGAAGTGAAGGAGGTGGCGGCATCTCATCTTTGGACTGCTTAGGCAGTCTCATCTTCTCTTCCTGAGCAGCCTTCTTCATGTAAAACTCCATCATTGCTATAGGATCTGCACCAGGTGGTGCACTGGATGGGCCTGCCATTTAGAAAAACGGGTATATATAACATCAGGTAAACAAAATTGTCCGTTCATAATGTCTGTTGGTATCAAAATCCAACAGCAAGGTTATAATATTCTAAGGTTGTTTATACTAAACTGACTACAGAAGGATGATTTAACAAAAATTATGATTTTTACATTAATAGACAGTCATTGGTGTAGATTAGTATTAAATAGTACAGTTACTATTAAAACCCAATAGCAGGACAATAACACTTTCATTCATTTTACTTAGAAGAAACCATGATCAACAACCTTTAAACAGACAGATAGACATAGAGTATACATTTGAAGAATTTGCTAGACAAATGAAACACAGACAATTTTTAGTTCAAAAATCTTGATAACCCTAGACATTTCAAGCCAAGGAAAGCCAAACTCATATGCATCCCCAAAAAAAAAACCTAACAGCAGTATCTCAAGCATCATCACCTGCTTTTCTCACTGAAGTCACAGAAGATCTAGGCTCCTCATTATTCTCATACAAAGCAGAGGCAGGCATTTGATAACTTGATTTCTGCAGAGCTGACCTAAGAGAACTGCTTGTGGACTTAGAAGCTGAAATGCTGATACCACCTATATAAAGCATCCATCATGTTATTAGAGAAGGATGAGGCATATCCCCTTCTAATATTCAACAATCTTATATTTGTTAAGATTCATGAAGTCATTTCTAGCCTAATTGTGCATGAACAGTAACTCCAATCTTTATTATCTGGTGCAGAACTGAAAATTGAAGTAACAAGAAAGAAATAATAGCAAAAGGAACTCTTAACATAAAAAAAAACATTCCACAAAAAATTCCAGTTAAAACTCTAAGCATACAACTACAATAAAGTTCTAAGCACACAACTACAATAAAGCTCTAAGCACACAACTACAAAGAGTTGCTAACTAACACTATGGCTAGGGGGAGAAAAGATGCTAAACACCTTGAGAAGTTTGTGATTCCTTGTTCTGTAAAAGAGCTTTTTCCTCTTCAGCAAGCTGGTATTCGTAGTATTTGTAATCAGAACAGCTCTCATCAAAAAGGAATCTGGGAACAGTAAAATATCAAATATTTACACCAAACACGGGAACCAAAAATAAAGAGAAAAAAAAAAAAATGCTCTCATACATATGGACACAGAGCATACTGTGCCAAAAAGATTGATGCGAAAGTGAACATACTTGAAAGGTGTGTCTCCAGGGTTTTTTTGACGAGTAATATTTTCAAACTGCCTTCCATTTTTGGCAACAAAACTTGCTAGTTTGTCTGCAACTTTCTTCACAGTAGGATCACTTGGGGAAGGTGGTGCTGCATATCACTTATAAAACTGATTAATACCGAGAGCATGAAGAAGAGAAAGCAAATTACTCTTGTAGCAGGCGTGCCACATATTCCAAATCTTTCATTGAACATCTCTTTCCACCAATGTTGATTGGTACTTAAGGTATAAGCTGCATTCATGAGACAAGAAATATTCAAGAATGTTTGGCCCTCTTCATCCACCACTTTAAGATCAGAGAAGATGGCCAGATGACTTCATAAATCACAGCAGTTAATGAAGGGGACTATTTAACTTTCCTTTATGAGAAGAGAAAAGAGGAATTATTATCTAGACCTCTATTTAAGTCAGTGAGAACATAACGGCAAGCAAAATAAATTAGTAATTCAAACATTCATGAGGCCATTCTAGTTGGAAATGTATCCAACATGCAGCCTAAAAATGTAAAGTCCTTATGGACCATCAAGTCACCAAAAGTAACACAACAAGATAAATAAAAGCAGCAATTACCAACATCCACTTGTTTTGATGCTTGTTCAGAGGCATCTAATTGACCCAACTTTTGCCGTTTAACAGACGTGTCATCTGACAACTTTCCTGCAGCTTGGTCCTCATCATCCTCATCTTCAGCCAACTTAACAGGAGGTGCCACAAGCTTTGATTTCTGTTTCAAGCTGAATGCAAGTTTGCCTCCAGAAGGAGTTTGGGTGGTCTTGCGTGCATCATTCGGCTTATATTCCATGGCTAGTTTGTTAAGAGCAATAGCAGGCTTGGGAGCTGAAGAACCTTTTACAATTTTGGGGGGTCTAGATTCCTCTAAAGCTACAGCTTTGTCTTTTTCATCCTTCTGTTGTTGAAGCTGTTTAAACTTCTCCATGAAGGAACCATCATTAACAAAAAGGCTAGATGGCACTCCTTTCTCCATTAGCAAAGAGCCAACAACACTCCAAACGCTGTTCAGGAAGTCACTGCTGGACACGTAAAGTCTCCAAGATATTTAGATATTAAAGTGGGCCTTAAGGTCAGACCGTTATAAACACAGTATGACGCAAAAGAAAGACCAAAATATGCTCAGCCGTTAAACATGAAAAAAAACATCAAATTCACATCGGCAAAAGCAGAACCGAAAATTAAGTCTACTTTTGAATAACACACAACATAAATACAACATGAAAAAGATGGTATTTGCCAATGACAACTAACAAATGATCAATCAGATTCTCCTAGACAATGTTTGGTGCATAAGATGATGGATAAAATAGGATGATAATCATCTTGTATTATGTTTGATTTATATCTAAAAAAAGGATAGGATTGCAAGGAGGATTAATCATCCTCTTGTAATAGAATGATTCAATTCTTCTGGAGAAAATTATTTTTAATCCAAGAGATTGAACTTACATGTTCTATTATACCCTTAAAAATTACATCAACTATCAATAAAAAAAATTATCCTATCGTAATCCTTACATACACCGAACACAAACACAAGATAAGATGCCATCTTTTAATATAATCATATCAATAATATCCTCTCCTATCATAATCTTATATACCAAACACACCCTTAAAACTTAATTTAGCAAATTTTTCAAAAAGAAAAAAGAGATTACTTTTATCAAGGCATAATTTTTCTGTTAAACTTAAGTCTTATTTGATAAAATCACCCTATGTATTACAAATTTCTTTTATGACAACCAACAACAGCAAAATAGATGCAGATCTATGAAGAACGGGCAGCATCCGATCCGTCGGAATGCATATCCAACGGCGGTCATATACGGAATAAAACAATTACAAAAATTTTTATTAGATCCCAGTTAACAGAAACCTCAGAAACAGGAAAAAGAAAAGAAAAGGGATAACACCGGCGCCGACAAATCGGCGGTGGCGGCAGCGCCTTGACCAAAGGAGAATTGACGGAACGCAAGACTCACCTGGTGAGGAGATACTATTGTCGTTTTGATCTGAGCCTTCCAATCAGAAAACAAGAGAGAGAATGAAAAATACAACTAATAATAACTTTTTCTTTTTTTTATTTCTTTGCCAATATTTATATTTGATAGTTAAAGCGGGTTAGGTTTGAAACACAAGAAAGGCACTTTTAGTTTTATTTATTTATTTATTATTTACTAAAGCATAAGGCCACTCCTCTTCAATGGGTCACTTCACCACAAAAAATATTATTATTATTATGTTGGATCAGTATCGAGTCAGTGTCTAAAGTTCGAGCCCAATGGGTTGCAGTGTGCCCGCAACCATGGGATGCTTGAAATAACTAGCAAAGCTCAAACTTCGTTGAGCCCAAACACAAATGTACATATCCATATAACCTGACCCATGTAATCAAAATCAAATCTAATCTAATCTGGCACTTTTGCATTTACTAGCATGCACTTCGAAACTTTTTAACGGATTGCCATTTTCCGACTGACCAGTAAAGTAATGGCTAAATTAAATTGTGTAAAAACCTAACTAACCCAACGCAAGGCCAAGATCATGTGCCCATGTTCCGTTCAAAATAATAATAATAATAATAATAATTTCAACGATTCAATGAGGATTGGGTTTGTTTGTCTTTTGCAATTGCATGTGAGCTCTTTGAATCATGTCCGACTCGGGATGACACCATCCCATGTTATCTCATCTGCTCCAACCTGGGTAAAGGGCCCATACTTTAATCAGTGTGTCGGAGGTTGGGCCAATTTAGACACGTGGCGCCTTACCGACCAATTGATCTTTGACCTCAGCCCTCAAGGCTCAAGCTAGGCTCAAACAAGCTAATTATTTATAAATTTCTCCCATCCCTTCACCTTCAGCACCTCAAATCTTAATTTCAACAGTGTTTATGCCAAACATTAATGCTTAGATAGAAGCTTAATTATATAGATTCTGAAGAGTTAAACAAAGTGATTGATGGACAATGGCATTAGCAAGGGGCATGCTTTGCGTGGTATGCAGGAGGAAAGTTTGCGAGCTGGAAATTTGTGATAGAAGGCAAATCGTAATAAAGGCTACACAGTACAAAATATGAATGCGAATGGCACTTCAAGATGGAAGTAGGCAGCAACCACAACCGCATCATGCTTAATTAGTAAGACGTTGACACTGTAAATTTAATTAATATTCTTGATTAAAGCCTACATGGGCATGGGCATGGCCATAGTTTTTTTATTATTATTTTTCAATAACTTTTAGTAAGTAATTAATTAATTAATCACGGAAGATTCATTCTGATGATATAAAGTAATGAACAGAATCAAAAATTTGGTAGAGTGGGGAGCAAAATTATTACTCAAGACGAAAGTGAGGAATTAAATTCCTCCTCTTAATTTGAATTTTAATACGATGATTGGTGATCGACTCTAACCTTAGAGAAATAATTAAATCAAGTTAAATTGATATAATAAAAATTTTAAATTTTTATTTAATTTAGATTTTATTATTTAAAATTTGATTATTTTAATTTAATTTAAAATAAAAATTAAATTATTTAAATTTATTTTATTAAATTTATTTAATAAAAATAAATTTGATATATAGAAATAAAATAATATTTTTTAATTAAAATAATAAAAATATTTTAAAATTTAATTAAATTCATAAATTGGATATTAAAATATTTGATATAACCTCAAAGTTTTAACCTTTTTTCTGTTCTCTTCTGTTCAGTGCAAATAAATAATTCCAACTTAAAGTTTTGCTTGAGCAAACCAATCAAATCAAATATTGGGAACATCGATCGCATCCATCCCTGCACTTAAAAAGCCGCTGTTTGTAATTCAATTGTACTCCCTAAAGCCTATATAAAACCTCTGCCACTTAACTCCATCTTGCACCTTCTCACTCCTCTCTCCTCTTCTTTCTCTTAATTCATCTTCCATTTTAGTTTTAGATCGAAAAATCAAAACACACTTTTTATTTTTATACATATATATATATATATATACACGAAAAATTAAAAAAAAAAAAAAGGAAAAGGAAAGGAAAACATTTCGTAAAAGATCAGATCCATGGGGGTCTTCTGCCTCTCAGCCATAGCTCTGCCTTTGTTGGTAGCCATTATCTCCGCCGTCCATGGCTGCCCTCCTTCAGACCGAGAAGCGCTGCTAGTTTTGAGTTCGTCGCTCGAGGACCCATACTTGGGCATCTTCGACTCGTGGAAGGGCACTGACTGCTGCTCCAACTGGTATGGCATCAGTTGCGACCCCACCACTCACCGCGTCACAGACGTTTCCCTGCGAGGTGAGTCTGAGGACCCCATTCTCCACAAAAACGGACGCCCCGGTTCGGGCTTCATGTCCGGTTCCATTAACCCTTCCATTTGCCAGCTGAACCGCCTCACCGCTTTGATCATCGCTGACTGGAAAGGCATCGCTGGAGAGATCCCTCAATGCGTGGTTTCGCTACCCGACTTAAGAGTCTTAGATCTCATTGGCAATTCCCTGTCTGGAAAAATCCCAGAACAGATAGGGAATCTCCAGAAACTCACTGTCTTAAACCTGGCGGATAATAAGATAAGTGGAGAGATCCCAAGCTCCTTAGTTCAACTCTCCAGTTTAAAGCATCTGGGTTTGAGCAACAACCTTCTCACAGGGGAGATTCCTGCCAACTTGGGCAACCTCAAGATGCTGAGTCGCGCATTGCTGAGTCGAAACCAACTCAGCGGGACGATTCCCAGCTCCATTGGCAAGATGTCCAGGTTGGCTGACCTGGATTTGTCAATAAACAAGTTATGGGGTCAGATACCAAAGGAGTTGGGGAACATGCGGGTGCTTTCAACGTTGAATTTGGATAGTAATATGATTTCAGGTCAAATACCGTCGGTCGTGTTGGCGAATACGGGCCTGGGAATCCTGAACTTGAGCCGAAACTCCCTTGAAGGGGAAATACCAGACGTTTTCGGGCCCAAATCTTACTACATGGCTCTTGATTTATCCTTCAATAACTTCAAAGGTCCAGTTCCCAGGTCTATATCGTCGGCAAAATACATTGGACATTTGGATCTGAGCCATAACCATCTTTGTGGATCCATTCCCGTGGGATCACCGTTCGATCATCTTGAAGCATCGTCTTTTGACAGCAATGATTGTCTTTGCGGCAACCCACTCAAGACTTGTTAATAGCCTGCTTAGATGAGGTTAATGTTAATAAGCATGACTGCATGAGGACTGCCCAATAATCAAGAATTGGAGTCGTTTTTTTTTTTTTTATTGTTCTTTTATGAAAATGAAATTGAAATTTGGTGCTGTAACAGTGTGTTAAAATAGTAGTAGTATACTTTTTTCTATATATATTTTCTATAAGGTTGATTATCTGATTCTCTTGTTATGTAACCATTTTCAGACAAGGTGAGTTGCATGCACGTGATGTGATTAAAAGCATAAGTTTCAGAAAAAAAAAAGTTACAAAGATAAGGAGCAAAAGATTCCCAACTTTATTTTGCATGGATAAGTGGTTGGATTGGAATTTGACAATTTGTGCTTGCTGCCTGTTGCAGTTCCACCTCCACTTGTAAAAAGAGTTATCTTTTCCTTGGAATTTGTGAGTTTATGTGTATTCATTCATTTTATGGTCCTAGATGCGTTCATTAAAGGTTTGGAACGAATTCTGGTGAAGCATTTAAGCCATGTCGTTCGGTAAGTGCACAAGGTAAAAATAAAGGAGTCAGCTTGGGTACAGGCGTAATGTATTAATATTTATAAATTATTCAGATTTAATTTAAATAAAATTTAAATTTAAATTAATTATTATCAAATAAAATTTTAATTCAATTTTATTATTATCAATTTAAGTTTAAATAATTTAATTTATCTGAGTAAGTTAACTTTAAATATTTTAATGTCTGAATCAAGTAACTTATAAATTTAATTAAAATTTTAATATTTTATGTTATTTTCATAAAAAATTTTATTACTTTATTTATCTATATATATATATATATCAATTTGAATTCAAACTCAAATTTAAACATATAATCAAATTTAAAATCGAATTAATCTTTTTAAACAAGTCAATTAAACGAATTTGAGTAATTTAACTTTAATCGTGAATCAAATTCAAGTTTAAAAATTAAAATTTGATTGAATTTAAACCGTATTTCAAATAATAAATTTTGAGTCGAAAATCAAGTTTCTCTACTCAATTATATCCCTAAGCTTGATTTTCTACCTCCTGCATGTCTCTGTCACCCACATTTAATAGATTCACGTACTCGGCCAACATCCACATTAACTTTGGGCATAATTTAGCAATGAATGCATTTTATGCATTTATGCTCCCATAACTATACCATACCCCAGATTCAAGACTGAAATATGCTTTGAATGATTATTAAAACTTAAATGAAAAATGTAGTCAGTCTTGAGCTAAACAAATCACATTTCAGACTCAAACCCAATATTCCAAAATCCCTCAGGAGTCATAGGAGGAACATACTTGTATCGGTGCCTAGACACACCCTCATGATGCTCACAGCGGAAATTCTTGTTTTCATCTGCATTGTCTTCATCTCCCTTATTAAGAACAGCATCATAGAATTTCTTGCATTGATTGCATTCAAATCCTTTCAACTTTTCCCTCTCTGCTTTCTTTCTCACTGGTTCCACGTACTTGAAACTTCCTTTGTCAGCTGTTTGAAACGGCCTTTTGTCAACACTAAAATCCTGGGTCTCATCATTTGAGCTATCAACATTCATGTCTTCCGGAACTGGAAGACCATCAGCTTCGTCCTTCATGGCTTTCTTCAGGTTTCCTCTTATATTCTCCATCGGAGTGTCAAGAAAATCATCATGGGGATCAGGCCCGGCTTGGCCCTGAAGGGACCTAGTATCTCTCCAACCTGAAACAGGTCGCTTCGTACCAGCTACAGGATTGGATGTCACACTTGAGGGACATTTTGGAGTGGGGAAACTGGATGTAGGAAAGTGGGAGCTAGAGGCTTCAACTGGTTTAGCTGCTTTCTCATCCACTAAGCCAACATTTAAACCAATTACATCCTTAATTGTTTTTGTGTCAAAAACAACTTTAGGAGTACTTGAAACTTTGTTTTCAGCATCTGCAACGAAGGACAACAAACTTTAGCTAAGAAATCTCTCTGAGCAAACCAAAAGGAAAAAAAATAGCAGACATAGCAGTGGCAGCAATTTTTTGCAACATCTTGCCTCAAATTATAGGGTGCTTTTGACAGTCTCAATTAAACCATAAATTCAGCAAAACCACAATGAATACTAGCAAAACTACACCTCAATAAGTTGAGAGAGCCTTGAGCAAAAGAAAAAGCAAACCTGTTTTAAAATTATCCAGCAATTATCAGCAAATAACTAGGAGGACTAAGCATTGATCTAAATAGAAGCCAAAATAAATAAATGAAATACAAGCAACAGAAACTTGCCAAGAGAAGGTTTGGAAATGTGACGATGCCTTGCTGAGTCACTTTCATCTTCCATTATATTTGGAAATGTCATATTCTCAGTAGTAAGGCCACTCTTTCTGCAGAGGAAGTTGTATTGAGATTTAAGCCTTTTGTAAGCATCAAGGAGATCTCTTTTTTTCTTCTTCTCAGCCATCAACTCAGAGGCTTTTGATTTGATCTGTTTTAGTAAATTTTCATATGAATCCCTTTCTTCAACTGCATCATTACAGCTTTCTCTAAGTTTGACTTGCAGTTCATTGATTTTTTGATCCAAACCTTTTACTTTGGCCAGAAGTAGTTCTTTTTCTTTCTCATGCTCGTCCAACAGCTGCTTATTCTTTAAAATTTCTGAGCCTTTTAAATCAATTTGTCGAAGCAATTGTTCCTGCAACTTTCTTCCCTCCTCAACTTCGTGTGACTTCTGCCTAAGTGCCACATGAAGTTCTTCATAGTTCTCCTTCAATTCGTCAAAATTGGCCACGAGTAGCTTCTTCTCCTTGTTAAAATCAATCAGCTTCTGTTCATTATGCATAATATCAAAGGCTTGCGTTTCAATCTTTTTAAGCAGATTATCTGCCAACTTCTTCCCATCAGAAACTTCCTGAGTCCTTTCTCTAAGCTCCTGCTGGAGTGCATCAACCTTTTTCTGCAGACTGTTTAGATCACTGAGAAGCACATTTATTTTTTCTTTATGTTGTTTTTGCTCTTTACCCTTAGTAGCTATCAGAGAGTCTTTCGTTTGAACTAACTGCAATAATTTACTCTGTAATTCCATTCCCTCATCATTTTCCTTAGACTTCAAGATAAGCTTCCCTTTTAGCTCCTCAATTTTGAGTTCTTGACTTTGTATTTGTACAAGAAGTTGTCTCATTTTCTCTTCCTGCTCCTTTAGTAGCTTTTCCTTCTCAAGCATGAAAGACTGGTTCTCCTCAAGGGCCTCTTTCTTCTCCAGTTCAAGTTTCTCTAATTGAAGTGTGAACTCATTTTCCTTCTTCCTCCATGCATCTTCTGCAGCTTTCTTGGCCTCAGTACATATCTTCTGCAAGCCTTTAGATTTCAACTGGAAGTTTGGGTAGAGCTGGCTGCAAAAGATGTACTCTATCTGAGAAATTCTATCCTTTGCTTCCTGAATTGTAGCGACTAGTATAGTGCTTAACCCAGAGATATACTTGACATCATCGCTGTCAATGGGAAGCCCCATTTTTGGAGATTGTTCAAGGTGCCCCTCCATTTCAGGAACTAACATTACAAGAACAGCCAAGTTATCATCGTTATAGTTTCATCACAAAATATTATAGTGAATTTAGAATCTAAGAAGGCATGATTATGAAAGGGGATATCCATTTGCAATAGTAACAGATATATTCAGCATGGCAAAAGACCTAAAAAAAAACCATCTCCTTTGACCTCAATTTGCAAATTTTGCCAATGAATCTGAAAGCTTGAAATGAGATGAAATCTAGAGTGGGTTGTTGAACACTTGAACTTTAAAGAAAAAAAGACATGAGTTCAAACTTTTTAACAGCCTGAAGCCTCTTTCTAACCAAACTAGCAGCACTAAAAGTGTAAATGATACATTAATATTCGCAACTTACTTGGGCTTGACTCAGATAAAACTTGAATTTGATTAGGTCATTATCAAGTCGAGCTCAAGTTCTAGCAACTCAACTTACTTGACTTATTGAACAAGCCAAGTTTGAGCATTTTAATGTCCGGTTCAAATAGTTCGCAAGCTTAATTGAACTTTTAAATTTTAATATATTTTATTATTTTAATTAAAAAATTACTATTTACTTATATATATATATATATATATATATTAATTTGAATCCAAGCTCGAATTCAAACACATAATCAAACTTGAAATTGAATATGATAATTGAGCTTATTTTTTATTTTTTATTAAATGACCATAATAGAGCAAATTTGAGTAGCTCAATTTTTATCTTGAGTCATGCTCGAACTTGAAAATTAAAACTTGATCAAACTCAAGCTTCTCAATTTATGGACCCTTAAGCAGCACGAGAAAAAAAAAAGAAACAAAAGAAAAATCAGAAACGCAAAGCAGAAGACGAGAAAAAGCTTTACTCTTTGTTGCATATGAACTGCTAGCTGCTAATGCAATTACATATGATATAATTAGTTCCAAAATAAACCTAAAAAATAAACTAAAACAAGCACTACCGAATATGAAACTCAACCAAATGCACGAAATTAGGAAAATCCAAACTAAAATTACAACTTACTTTCGCTTTGAAACCAGCAATCAAACGAACAAAGAAAGCAATGAAATCACCTTGCTTCGCCTAATATCAACATACAAAAACAAAAATGTCAGTGAAATTATACAAATCCAGAAGAGGTAGTTATGAATGCCCTCATTTTCCTCGGAAACAAACAGAGAGATGGAAAAAGGGGAAGGAAATAACGTAAAAAAAGGTGAAAAAATGACTTGGGAAAATGAGAGATGGGAATGCGATGCAATCAACGTGCGCCGATAGTTGAATTTGGGGTGAGGCCTTGAGGCTGCTTCCAATCGCAATCTCCGCCGTTTGCTACTTCCAAACTCCAGAGCTTGGCGGGGAAGATTTACTGTTGTTATTACTTAAATTTATAGAACTAGAGTAGCTGTCGACGCGGACAGAAAATAAATAAATAAATAAATAAATAAATCGATTTAAAATTATAATGTTAAATTAAATTAGGATATATATATATATATAATATTTTAATTTTAAATTAAATTCAAATATTAAATATATTGTTTAGATCGAATCTTCGGAATGTTTTAGATTTTAATCCCATTTTAAAAATTTATAATATTATAAAATATATCGAAAAAATCGAATTAACCTCTAGCTTGGAACTCTATTCACGGCCCAAATAAGAGAAAAGCATCCGAGACTCTATTCCCAGCCCAAATCAGTGAAAAGCACCCTGGAAACAGAGCCTTCGTTACCAACTTTCGGCCCACCTTGAATTTTATTTTATTTTCTTTTTATTATTAGAAATTTGTAAAATGCTTAAAAAGGGTGAATATATTCAAAAATATTTGGCAGTTAATATGGGTTAGAATTGTAAATGATACATTAATATTCATAAATTATTTGAGTTTAATTCGAATAAAACTTATATTCAACTCGATTATTATCAAGTCAAACTCGAATAGTTCAACTTATCAATCGAATCAAATTCAAGCATTTTTATATACGATTTAAGTAGCTCATAAATCTAATTAAATTTTTATATTTAAATATATATTTACTATTTTAATTAATAAAATATTTCAAACTTGAATTTAAACTCGAATACAAATAATCAAATTTTTATCGAATATAATAATCGAACTTAATTTTACATATTAATCGAGCTTAATTGAGTAAGTTCGAATAATTCGATTTCTATCTCGAGTCACTAGAAAAATAAAATTAAATCGAATTCGAACTGAGCTTCGAGTCTCGAATTTTAAATCGAATTCAAGTTTGAGCTTAATATTGTATCGACTCGAATTTAATTAATTACATCCCTAATATGGACAATTTTTTGGTCGTCCAATCGCTTTCTTAAGTCATAAGTAGTGTGACTTTTGGCACTATAAGATTCAATTCATGTAATGTAAATGAACAAATAGTAAAACAATACATAGGGCATTTTTTCTATACGAAATTTGTTAAAAAGCAGCTAAAGTTTTATTTTAACTCTTCTCTTGTCTGTGAGCCATGGCATTAGCCATCTAGCTAAAGTTTTGTTATAGAAACCTCAACACTGTCATTGCAACAAAATGCATTTCATCTAAACTCTTGAGCGCTTTCTACAACCAACCCATTGAAAAGCACCAAAGTAAAGATCCATTCTTCCTTCTTTAATCAACCACAGGCCATGGGAACAGTATTATCCACCAATCAATCAACCACATAATTCTCAGATGAAGCTGCCTCATATTAAAGTACCAATGAAGATCACAATTAAGTTACAAAGATGTAAATAGGTCAGTTACTTCAGTCTTCTTCATCAATGACCTTTGTTCCCAACCCCTTCAAACCCTCAGGAGGGATCTCTGCAACAGTTACCAAGGAGAAAAACCCCGCCTTAGCATCCTCTTCATCCTTTTTCTTCCTTGCGATGCAGAGTCGAACTCTCCTCGGCACACTTCAGATCCCACGGCTTCATACATGCTTGTTGAGCTTTACATCAACTCTCACATCAGTTGTCCCCATGGCCTTCTGGGCAAACTTCCTAATCCCCTTTATGGCCTTTGGAGCCTTCTTCTTAAACGTGCTGTGCAAAGTTGTTCAAATTCCCAGAATACATTGCATAACATAAACTAAATGGAAGTGAGCAAAAATTACAACATAGCAACAGTTTGATTCATGTTCATGTTGTGATCGAGCTGCATGGCATTCAAAAAAACCCGGTTGCCTATAATTCAGAAAGACAATACTGTTCTTTATTTATGTAGAAATAAAGCAATCCAAACCAGAAAGTTACATATTTGAACATCCTAATCATAAGACAAATACTCATAATTTCAGCAATGGAAACATAAGCATGATTGTAAGAAGGCAAAGCAACTAATCAGCTGCTCCATATGATACATACATACATACATATAGTAATAAGGTAATCCAAACCAGAAAGTTAAATATTTCAACATCCTTATCATAGGACAAATGCTCACAATTTCAGCAATGGAAACATATGCATGATTACGAGAAGGCAAAGCAACATACGTACATACATACATCATAATAGCTAAATTAATATAGTATAGCAGAGCAACAAAAGGAGAAAGGGGAAGAAAGGAAAGAGTAGATTTGGTTTTAGTAAGTTACCATCCATGCAAGCGCTTGTGGAGGTTGATGGTGTACTCTCTAGTGACCACCTCCTTTCTTCCTTTGCTTGCCTTGTCTACCGTTTTCTTTGCGGCCTCCAAAACCCAAAGCTCCTCTCCCTCTGCCGTCTGCCCGTTATATAGAACCCTAGTTCTCTACACTAAAGGGACTTTATATTCTTTATTATTACTTAAATACCCCTCCCATCTATCATTGTGCTAAATTTGTTGTCATTCTCGGCCTTTCCTATTTACTTTACTCATACAAGGGCACTATTGTTTCTAAAATCTGCTGCTTCTGTTAGATCCCTAACCTTCATTTTCTTTTTGATTTCGAACCAGCTCTATCAGATTTTGTTATGAGTACTCACTGCTTCTTTGCTAAAACCATAAATTTTGCCCCTTTTTTTTGTTGTTTACAGATTTGGGTTCTTTGATTTCTAGGTAAAGTGCCCCAAAGACTCGCATTTCCAAGGCTACAATATGGTAACTTTCACTTTGTCTCTAAACTTTAAAGGTTAAACCTTTTTCTCAGTTTTGCCCATTAAGGGATTAGCATTAATTTTGTTCCTTTATTAATATACATTTTATTTGATTTTTTAAAAATTAATTTAGAATGGATAATTATTATGCTTGCAGTCGGGCAGGAAAGAAACAGTCTTGGATTTGGCAAAGTTTGTAGACAAAGGTGTTCAGGTCAAACTCTCTGGTGGTAGACAAGGTCTGTTGCTGTGCTTTCAATTTTTCTTTGGTCTTTACGTGAATATAAAAAGTACTGAAACTTGGGTTTAGATTATGAGTGATGCTAAAGAATTACCGAATAGAAATAATTTGACATCAGGAATCTGATAATATCTCATCAACTAATAATAGCTTCCAGCCTCTAATGCCAAGTATTGCAACATGTCATGTTCCCTATAGGTGTGGAGGCCATTTTCTTTTTTCCCAATCATTTGTTTGATGTAGTTTATGTATCATTTATTTCGTGAGCCATTTCTTTTTTCTGTTTTAGTCACAGGGACTCTAAAAGGATATGACCAGCTACTAAATCTTGTCCTGGATGAAGCTGTAGAATTTCTTCGAGGTAATTGCCTCTATGGCACATCGTAAACATGCTTGTTTGTGTGCTGTAATACATCCAGAAAGCTTTCAAACTATATTCTTTGATGAACATTAGATACCTTGTCTCTCTAAACTCAACTGCTTTTGGGTTTTTGGTCCTTTTGTACATCCATTCTCAGACCAATGACCAGTGTCGAGTAGATGGTAATTATATATGCCTATGTAACAGTTTGCAGTTACATGCGAGTGTTTCACTTGTTTTCCTTGCACGAATTACTTCGGCACCTTCTCTTTGCTCCACCTGTTCCGAATATTCTTCTATGTCTAGTGTCTGTTCTCTCATGCTGCAAAGAGAATGCTTCTTTTCTAATCTAAAATAAATGAAAAAAAAAAGTAGGATATACAGATTCATTTGCTCTCTTAAATGGAAAATTGCAATTTGCAGGATGATTGTTACTTACAACCATTTATTTTGGCATCAAAAGCACTCAGAAAACAGATCATGGAAGTCTGTTCCATAAGCTTCCCATAGAGCTATTAGATTTTCTCCTCCAATGAACTTGTGCTGCTTCATAGAGGCAAAAATAAGCATGTCTACAGAGCTCTGTCGGCCATACACATGTTAGCTAGCATGCTAAGCAATTAGTATGGGTTCATTCAGATAATTTTTTTGCAATAGTTGCTACATCTTGCCAAATCCTTTACTGCTTGGCAGTTTTCAGGATATGATCTTTGTTTGGTTGAGTTTGGTTAAAGTTCTTGCAATTTCATTTTATTTACCCAGCAAGGGCATTTTATGTCTTTTTTTCTTTTTTCTCCTTAGCATGCTAGCTGTCCTTTTAAAGGAAAACAATGGCTGTAAGGATAAAATCTCCATGTGTGTAATCTGCATGGCCTGTTTAGCAGCACTGATCTCTTGTAGCGAATTTGTTATAGCAATTTTTCAGGTCAATAATTAGTCATTCTTATTCCCTGTAGAGTGATGCTTATTCTTCTCTAATTCTATTTGAGCTGTAAGCAATTAAGAGCGTGGACAATTGCAAACTGAAATTTGAAACTTCTGAGTGGAGTTGGTATATGCTTTTTCTGAACCGCTTGACCTCTTCTCTCTGAAAGTTTTATTTTTTTATTTTTTAATTTGCTCATGTGTCTGAAGTTCTGGTTGAGAAAACAAGATTGATTTGTTCTGCTGTTTTCGGATATTCTGCAGATCAGGATGATCCGATGAAGACTACTGATCAGACCAGGCGTCTTGGCTTGATAGTATGTTTTTTTCTTCCCCCTTCCCTTCCTTCCTCCACCCTTTTTACAGTTTATTGTTCAATTTTATGGTGCCGTTTCAATAAGTGATCCAAAAAACCGCATTGCATGCATTGCCTCTGCTGCAGTCATATGGATTTAATAAACTCAACCTATGACTCTGAATATTCTGGCACCTTATGTTTCTAGAAATTCAAGCATGTCAAAGTAATGAGTGAAAATTGAGTGCTGAAATCATTGGATCAGCAGAACTGTCACGGATAGGTATTTTGGGTGGAGCCACGTATCTTTGGGTCCGCAATTTCCATTTCCAGATCATGTTGGAATGTTTTTGTATGTGTTATATTATCTGAAACATATGGTAGGAGGAAGATGTAGTGATCAAAATCCAAAGGGTTTATAGCATGTGAACACAAACACTTACATCATTTGAACAATATGTCAATTATTTGATGCAGGTTTGTAGGGGTACTGCGGTGATGCTAGTATCACCAACTGATGGCACGGATGAGATTGCCAATCCTTTCATCCAGCCAGATGGAGCCTGATCTTCTCTCTTCAAAATGGGCCATGTCTTTCCATTCTGTACTTCTTCTAGCATTTCATGTCCTATCGAATTTTAGAATATTGTAGGGGCTAGGTTGTCTTCTTTCTTTCTTTGCATTTAGCTTTGAATTATGCTCTAAACAATCATTATCTATCAACAAAAGTGTTAAAGAATGAAGTTATTACCACTTTGTTAAGGTTGTTCCTAACGTGGGATTTTATTTCTATGTCTATATGGAGTAATCCTTAAGTGTTATATCCTTTCTAAATTTTGGACAATAACCATACTATGCAATGGAAAAGAGATAGAAGCCTTGATCTCAGAAATAAATAGTGGTGTATCGATATCAATCTAATCAGCATTGCTTTCAATCAGAGAGCATTGATGGCATGTAGGCGGTGGTGGATTTCATACGCCAATAACAAAAGCCTATTTAGGTAATGGGCGAGAAAGTGATGTGATTTGATTCTCACAAAAAGTCATTTCGGACTATCCTTATGGGGTCTCAACCCTAATTTTTTATTACCACAACAATAATGTCTGGCACAGGCTCAATCACTTGATGCCACCCTGAAAATCCATCTATAATTCCTAATCCTAAGCCTCCTAAAGAGCAGTGCACGCAAATAATAATAATTTTATAAGTTAAAAAAAATGGTATTGCATGTACAATTATAATTTAGTCTGAATTAATTCAAGTTGAATTGAGATACTGAAAAATTTTAATTTGAATTTGATTCAAAATTTATCGAAATTTAATTTGAATTTGATTAAGATTTAATTTTTAAATTTAAATTTCATTCGAAATAAAAATTAAACTAATGAAACTTGTTCGATTAAATTTGTTTAATACAAAAATAAATTTGATTCTTATGATAATTTTAAGTTAAATTCAAAAAAATATATATAAAGATAAAATAATAAATTTTTTAATTAAAATAATAAAAATATATTAAAATTTAAAAAATCAATTAAATTCATAAATTATTCGAATAAAATATTAAAATATTTGAGCATAACTCGTTTAATTCAATAATAACTTAATAAAATTTAAATTTTGTTCAAATTAAATTTAAATATTTTATAAATATTAATATATTATTTATACTTTTAATTACACCATATGCTTATTATGGTTCTAGTATTTGTTTGTTTTGTACTCCCAAGTTCGAAAATCGGGGAAAGAGGGGAGCCTTTAAAAAGATTCCCATTCTCTGCTTTATTTTCCAAAGGAAAAAAAAGAAAGAAAGAAGCAATTATTGGATGGTGTCAATCATACTCGAATTTTTATAAATAAAAGTAAACTTTTTGTACATTGAATTGCGATGTTGTATCAGTTTGTCGACTATCAAATTTTTTGCAATTTAAATTAATAAAGTGGAAATTTTCAGTGCTCATCTCATCGTCGCTGCTCACTCACCGTAATTGCCACTTTGAGATTCCTTCTTATGACTCACCCTCACCCACCGCAATACTAACAAAAATGGGGTTGCTTCTTATCTCTTAAAGATTCCATTCTTTCCTTTTGTAACCAACACAAAAATATCAGTTCATCCACTGAAATTTCTTATAATTACAACCCTTTGTTTTGGAATTTGATAAATAAAGAATGAAAACTTTTACATCGATGCATCTTATTGCTTGTTCTCGTCCCCCTCTGAGTTGTTGTAAAATAGAAGACATAATAACATTGCAAATAAAAATAATTATAATAAAAAAAGTTTAAATTTAATGATTCGTGTATCATATTTCGTATCAGATACGATATTAAATATAATACGAATATAAATTAATATTTAAATGATATAAATAATTTTAAAATAAATATGATATATTTATTATACATATTATACGTTATGTGATAAGATACGATATGATTAATATATTTTAAGTCATTTTAAGAATAAGTAACATGATACAATTAACATAATTAATATTAAAATATTTAATCAATAATTCATTATTAAACCAAAATTATAACATAATAAAAATATTAAAACCCTAAACATATTTAACACTTTAATCATATATTTTTTATAAAAAAATAAACATAAATATAATTAATTGTGAAAAAATATGTTATTTAAATGAATCATAAATGAATTATTTATACATGTTAACACAATAATATAATTAAAATATAATTAATTAATTAAATATATCTTAAACGTATAACACATTTAAGATATAAAATATGATATTCATAACATTATATTTTAAATATGTTGATATAATTAAAATACAAAATATAATTATATAATATATATAATTTATTATATATTATTTTTATATCATATTTAAAATAATTATGTGTATTAAAAAAAGGAAAAGAAAAAGAACGTCATTGTGCAACCAGCTCTCACTCAATCACGCCCCTCTCCCCGATCGCCATAATTTCTTCACATCTCTACATTAATACCGTATCTCTCTACGTATGAATGTATTATTATTACGTATTTTAAATAATTTTGTTTTTTCAACAACAACGCAAATGTTCCCGTCACTCTCGCTGACACCAACTTTACAGCTTTTTGCTGTACTTGCTTTATACCATTTAATATCTATACGTGGCTAGATTTGATTGGACTATGCAAAATGAGACATCATGTCAAATGCAAACATATCACTTACCCCATCAAATCTCAGGACAGACAACAGCACATATCATTTTCAAGAGGTCCCTTTACTTGTATTTTATTTTGTGGATTTATACTAGTACGGGTCAATTAAAACTTCCCACCGAAATTTCCAGCTGCAAATTGCGATACCTCAAAAATCAAAATCACCTTTTCACCCCCAAAGTTAGATCGAATTTACATTTACATGCCATTTGTGCCGAATCTCAAATCCACGCCATTATTACATTTATTTCTAATATAAACAAACTTTAAAATGGGCAATAACTTCATCAAACTTGTAATGTCAAACAAACAATCTAAAAGGCAGATCTGAATCCTGGAGGGAAGGGTAACACAAATGTAAATAAGCCACAATAATCTTTCATTTCTCAATTAAAAAACAAAACCCAAGAAAAATGAAACACTATAGATTGATCCAACAGGAACAATCACAAGAGAAAATATCTTCTTCATATCCGGTAATCTTAATGTGAAGGTTTTGATTTTGAAGCTTTTCTCTCTATGAAACGGTCTCTTGAGATGTCATCTTTCGCAAGGATTGATGATGAGATCGAGCATAGGTCTCCACAACTTGCTCATATTTTCAGGTCAAAAAATGACCCAATACTTAATTTAATTTGATAAATCAAACTCTGATAATCTTGGCTGCCTTAACCACGGGATTTTCTCTAGCGATGGCCTCGCGACCCACTGTCTTGTAGTCATAACTGCAATCGTGTCGATCCGAGTACCGGTGCTCGGCACAGAAAAGCTCCCCACATCTACACCGGAACCCTGTCAACCCCACGCGTTTTCTGCAACCGGAACAGGAACATCGATTCACCACCTTCTTTTCCGCCGCAGGATCATTTCCTGATCCGTTTGATGCGGTGGTCCGACCATTCGTTGTTGTAGCCGGAGCAGGATCGGATCGGTTATCCTGCGGACGAGACGAGGTAGATCTCGAGGATTTATCGGCGGTGGTGATGGTGGAGGATGAGGAGGTGGCTGTTGTGGCGTTAAAACATTTTTGGCACATGTTGTTGGTGGCTGGATTCCCCGTAACCCCACAGTTGTTGATGCATAGCGTCAAGGTTTCAGGTACCTTGAACTCGGTCTCTTCTTTCTCGGCTCTTTGCGCCATGTTCTCTCTCTGTTGTTTTGTTTCCGACCAGGAACCAAGAAACGATTTCAAAGGGATGAAATAAACAAAGAGAGGAAAGGGTCTGGTAGGCTAGGCGTTAGGGAGAGGAGAAAGTGGGATTTGAAGGGATTGAGAGGTCGGCAATGGCGATGGAATATGGGCCTCATAGAGACGCGCATCAAAATTTTTTTCCTATTTACAAAAATAGCCTCGTGACTTTTGTCAATTTGCGTCTTCTAGATTATTACTTCCTTCGGACGTGTTAATTGTCGTCATTATGGAGATATTATAAAACGCGGTACGCTTATTTATTTTTTGTAGCACCGCTTCTTCAGCCGCACGATAGAAATAAAATAAAATCCTTTTAAAATTTATCCTACGGCTATCTTTTTCTTTTTTTTTTTTACGAATAATAGTAATAATAAAAAAAATAAATCAGACTAAGCTAGCTTAAAGTTCAAGCGACCTTGCAGTTTTACCTCGACACATCTCTTTTAATCTGCTGGGGCAATCACTCACAATTTCACTGTTCTATCTACCAATCCTTAGCCTTTTTTGTTATTTTTTAGTACAATAATTGTCAAAAAACTTGATGATTTATGCATTAATATCATAAAAATATTAAAATTTATATATTTATATTATATTTTATATAAAAATTACATATTATAATTAATAAATTACACGAATTGATAATATATAATTATGATTATAAATTAATTGAATATAAATAAATAAACGTATGTACGTAATTTATTCATTTATTTTTAGAGATGTTCGAACTTGATTCATGTTCGATAAAAAAAATTATTATTCATTTTCATTTGTTTAAATAATAAATTATTTGTGTTTAATTTTTATTCGATTCAATTAAATTAAATAAATTTATTTATAAATATTAAATAAATATATTTACGAACATATATAAACAATTATATTGATGAACAATAAATAAATTATAACTAAATAAATTTAAACAAATGAACTATAAACAAATATAAACATATACAAACAAATATAAATAAATCTTAAAATAAAATAAATATAAAAAATAAAAATAAAAATATAATTTTATTAATATTATTACAAACGAATAATTTTTAAATAATTTTTAAATAAATTTATTTATAAATATAAACGAATTAAATAATTTTTATTTATATTCAATTCATTTAATTAATAAAAAAATATTAAATAAAAATCGAACATATTTACTAACAATTCATAAAAAATTATATTCATTTAGATCTTACGTACAATTAAAGTATGTCACAAAAAATATGCACACCTTCCCTCGTGAATCACATGGATTGAGAATGAAAGAAAGGATAAACTTGATCCTTTTGTTTAACAGTGACGTTCTAAACCAAATTACTCGGTATTTCATATGCGGGACTTTGCTAAATTCAGTTAAGATAATAACTTATGACCCCACACTAATTTAATTGTGGGCTTGAACACAATGAACACTAATTTCCCAATGTCGCCACATTATTGTCATGAGGCCTTTCCAAGAGGCTAAGGGATGGGAAGAAGAAAACAAAGAGAGGGTATAATGGAAAATTGGTACAATGTCGAATTTCTATCCCATAGGCCATAGGGCAGTTCTAATACAGGCTTTAAGCCGCCCAATCTGACCGTCCTCACAGCCCACCATATCTTTTTCAACGACGTCGGTCTTCACGTGTGCAAGCCATGCGTTTCTTATTCTAAAAAAAAGTTACTATAACAATTAGAGTCGTAACTAGGACTCACCGGTTACTCAATTTAATTTAGATAAAATTAAAAATTTTTTTTTATTATTCAATTAAATTCGATCAATATAATTTATTAAGTGAATAAAATTTAAATATTTTAATATTCAATTATAATATTTTGTAAGTCTAATTAAATTTTTGAATTTAAATATATTTATATTATGTTAATTATAAATTATTATTTTATAATATATTAATTGATAGGAAATTGAAAGAAATTATACTATTATTGTGTTTTTGGCATTGAATACCCACCACAACTCGTGTACATTAGGCTAGTTTTTATATAAAGGAACAAAACCCATGTAATATTATATTAAAATAATTATAAAAATATATGTAAAGTTGGCAATGGGTTTGAGTGAGGCGAGTTTTTGTTCTTCTTGAATATGACCTTAAAATTTTTTATTTTTTAATATCTGAATTTAATCTGAGTTAATGTTATATTAATTATATTAGATTTAATTCAAAATTAATAAAATATTGTTTTTTAAAAAATATAAAATATTTTTTAAATATAATTATATAAATATATAAATAAAAAATTTAAAAATTAATTTTTATATATTTTTTAATTAAATCAAATCAAATTTATCTAAAATTTAAATTTAACTCAATTTGAATTTTTTTAACATTATTTAACTTGATCCGAAATTTAATTAAAAAAAATTAATCTTATGTTATCAGATCAAATCAAATCAAAATTTATTTGAAATGAATTGAATTATCTACTCTAAATATACGCTGTAAAATAAAGTTTGAAAAGAAAAATATAGCACCCAAAGTTTATAGATATGTATATGAGTTTTTCTTTTTTTGCAAAACGTGAGTTACTTCAATTACATCAATTATATACGTAGATGATTAAAAAAAATGGTATTTTTTTCACCTATATAAAAGTAAAACATCCAATTAAAACCAAGTCGCATTGATAATCACAGCATTTGAAAATTTAGAAATGAAAAATTAAAAAATAAATAGTCTTATAATTGTTGTTGTATAAAACAAAAGTTAGTCGCTGGACGGCTACTAGTAGGGCCACAGCTTGACTTGGTCAGCGGATGTCGGCCAGTAATGCGTGAGTCAGCACTCTTACGAGGCAAAACGCAAGGCAGGATGGGGAACTAGCGCCCGCTTGTCTTCCGGGAGAAGCATCCTTGACCCATACGCCCGGGTCATTATCATGATTTAGTAAACATTTTTTAAAAAATCATAATCTAAATCTCACTTACCGTACAAAAAAAGACAACCACATTGGCAGGTAATCCCTGTCAAACCAACACGTTATTTGTAACTTTTTTTTCACTTCCTTGTATCAGTGTTAGAAGATGAAGTAGAGTTTGCCTCTGCTGAATTGCGGGTGGACTCAACTGACGTAGCGTGGGCATATGGCGACAGAAACAGGTTCATGGTAGGTTGCCACCTAGAATTCTCTCAATCGACTATGAAGTAGGATGTAAACAAATAGAGTTAAATTAATATAGTAAAAAATTTAAATTTTATTATTTAAATTTGATTAAATTTAATTTGAGTTCAATAGAATTTTAAATTTAAATTAAAATAAAATTTAAATTATTTAAATTTATTCAATTAAATTTATTTAAAAAAATTTGATTACCGAGTTTGAATTTATATATATAAATAAAATAATAATTTATAATTAAAATCATAAAAATATATTAAAATTTAAAATTTTAATTAAATTCGTGAATTGTTTAAATAAAATATTAAAATATTTGAATTTAATTTATTTTATAAATTAAATTATTTAAATTTAATTCGATAATAATTAAATTAAATTTAAATTTTATTTAAATCAATCCGAATAACTTATAAATATTAGTATATTATTTATACATAAGAGTAAGCATCTGGGAAGGATGAATGTAAATTTTTATTCGGTAAAAATTTACCGAATAAAAATATTATAAAAAAAAAAAAAAAACCCGAAGACTAGGATGGGAATGATCTACTCGCCCCTTTTGTCCTATATTTTTGACCCTGGTGATAAAATGAACAGAGCCGGGCCTCCAAAGGCGGTTCAATTATGCAAAAATGGAGATGAGCCCGCTAGGCTGGGCCACAGACCCACAAGTCCTTGGTCTATTTATGAACTTTATTATGGGCCTCAGGCCCACTATTCTTCATTCAATGAGCCCAAGTTTGTACTAATTTTTATTATCCGCGGCCTAGCAAAAAAAGCCCCCCACTCACAGACAGCACAGTCGGTACATATATATGAACAAATGCCCCCTCTTCTCCCCCATTTCGATTCTCTCACCTCAACTCACCATCTCTAACCCCGCAAACCTCGGGGGATTCCCATGCCATGACACCCAAAATTTTCCCTCTCTCTCCCGCCGCCGCATTTCTCCGACTTTTCACTATTTCCATCTTTTCTTAATGCTTGCAAACCACTGGAGTTAGGGTTTCTGGAATAGCGTATAATCCATTAGTTTTGTTTATACATCTAGAGGTTAGCTCAGGGTTTTGAACGGGAAATCGTCGAAGATGGGCAGCGTGGATCGGGTTGATGATTTTACATTTAAAGTTGATTTTAGCGGAGATGGAGCAGCCAAGTTGAGAGACAGAGTCAAGGATAAACTCAAGGAGTTCATGGGTGACTACACTGATGATATTCTTGTGGTACTTTTTTCCCCTTTACTAGTTAATTTTGGTTTATATTGTTTTTTTTTGCGTATATGCCTTTGATTATAACATGTGTGAGTACTGTAATTTTTTTTTCTTCTCTGAACTGTTGCATTGATCATAAAGTTGGTTACTTCTGCATTTTGTGTAGTTGTGAGATTTTGGTTATTGTTTTTTGGCCTTTGGAGTTGAGACTTTTGGCATTGGTCTTTGATTCAATTTGGTAATGATTGCATGTTTTTAAGTGCTATCCTTTAGAATTTCAAACTCGTCAAACAACTCTACTGTCTACCTTTTATTTGCTTATTCTATGTACTTATCAAGATCACTAGTTAAAAGAAAGGGCTGGGAAGAAGCACAAGCTGAAGTTTTCCTTTACCTGGGGCTAAAACATTAAATTCTGATTGGTAATTGCATTTGATGTGTTGGTGGCAATTTTTCTACTCAACAAGTGAGGAACTAAAGCGCTTCATCATCCCTAGTTTTTTGCTTAAGGTTTCATGAGCCCTTTATTTTTGCTCAGTTGTAAGATTATTTGGCATGATGTCTGGTTTTAATTTTTTTTTTCAATACAGATGTCTCTTGCATTACTTGTTTTTTGTTAAGCATTTTCTTTACATTTCAGTATTCAATGTGGTGCTCTGTTGCATCTTTACATCCAATCTCCAATAAAATTGGAATGCACAAATTAGCAAATCAGTTAGACAAATTGTGAAATATCCGATATTCCCCATTGGTGTCTAATCATATTCTCAATTTGTTGTTTTAATTGGCAGGAATACGTGATTGTCTTATTGAAAAATGGCAGACGTAAAGATGAAGCAAGGAATGAGTTGAATGTTTTTCTTGGGGATGACAGCGATTCATTTGTCTCCTGGTATTTGGATTCTTTTTCCAACTTTTGTCTTTGGGGAAAGTCAATGCTTATATAAACATAGTTGATATGGACTTAGCACTAATTAATCCTTACCTCTGATACCATTAGTTATCTTATATATATATATATATATATATAATATTCTTATTTTGCTTTTGAACAGGTTGTGGGATCATCTGGCTTCAAATTTGGATCAATATGTTCCTTCTCAGGAACCTCATGTGGAAGGAGCCAGAACAATTGAATTGGGGAACCAGCCTGTTGGTGCTGACTCTCACAAGTTGGACTCTGATTCTGGAAGAGGAAAGTCTACTAAGTTTGCCAGGAATCGGCACAATAGGGAGTGGAAGGGACTAGTTCGGGATGCTGCTGAACCACCTCCTCATCTGAGCTCGAAGGTTGAGAATATTCGTTTTGAGGAAAAATCCTGTCAAAAAGTAAGCCGTGGAAGATCTACCTCTCCCCGTCCTAGTCAGAAGAAAAGGAGCAGACTTGATGAGAGACAACCTATAAAGGTTTGAATTTCTAGGTTCCATATCCTTGATTAGTTGAGTAACATTTACTATAAGTAAGGGGAAGTTGTTCTCCATTCATTGGTTAAAATATAACAACGGAGGGACTATAAGCATCATCCCTTATGGAAATGATTAAGAGCGGATGTCTTAAGGATAAATTTCTTAATTTTGTTAGGGTCACATATTAATCATTTATTGCCTTTTTTTCTTTGCTCTAACAAGAACTTGAAAGGGTTTGTTTCCTAATGAAATATTTGTGTAAATTGCATAGGAGCAGTTTGATGTTGTGCCAATATATGCCTTTTCACATTTGCTTGGCTACAGTTTTCTGATCCATGGATAAACTCTTTTGACAGAGGGAGGCAGTTTCTCAGATGACCATTGATGCCCCTAGGCGGCTGCTTCAGTTTGCTGTGCGAGATGCAGTTGGAACTTCAAAGGCATGTATTTCATCAAAAGAGCCCTCATTCAAGCGCCTTCGATCTGTGGTGTCAACGTCTTTTGGAGATTCATCATTTTCAGATTTTCCTAGGAGAATTCAGTCTGTTGCAAGAGTGCCAAATCCTTTGGCAACAGTTATCAAAGCTGTGGCTGAAGCTGCTGAAGATGTGACAAAGGTTAAAAATGCTGGAAGTGTGTTTGACAGGCTTGGTCCTGCAATGGATGTTTTGGAGACCCGTGACCAATATGCGGAATCAAGAGAATCTCTTACTGAGGATGAAGAATATGGAGATCTTAACCAACCTTTGGAGAAAACCCAATCAGCTTATCATCAAAGAGACAAGTATGCTGGACAAGTTGGTTACATAACTGCATTAGAAAATGAAACTGGGTCTGACAATGAAGAGTGTGATGATGTTAATGTTGTTGGCCATGGAGTTATGGATGTGTCTCAGACTGGCACATCTAGTGGAATTAAGGATGATGACTCACTTATGGTGCAATGTGGTGTAGCTAAGGATGATGAAATGATGCAAATAACAACGAACCAAGATCTCAATCAATCCACTGCAGCAGCAAATACTTTTCGTAAGATAGTCAACATTTCTGTTAATGTAAATACCTGGAAACCACCTCATTATCAAAAGCCAAGGGAGGTTTCAGAAATTTTCAGTCAAAAATCTCTTCCAGAGAATGAAGCAGTAGCTAGCAAATCTAATATTAGATTGATTAAGGAGAATGACAACCCTTTTACTGTTGGTAATGGAAATGTAAGATGTTCTGACCCATATTTATATTCTCATCACCTTATTATGTTCTCTGGGCTGTTTAAATTTATTGTCATTGTTAATTTATAGGTAAAGAGGGCTGCTGATATTCAAGAAATGTGTCAGAATACAGTGCAGTTTTCTTCTGGTGAGTTGTCTTGTGTTGTTAAGATTAATTATTTGGGCGTTGCATGTGTTAGACAATGCATTCTCTTGTGTATTTCAGCCTATATTTTTGTGTCTGTTAATTATTTTCTTTTTTAATTGCTGAACTAAAGTATTTCATTCTGCTCTGTTGGTTTTTTTCTTACATTTTTAACGTTATCTTTTATTTTTTGCTATTTTCTTTTTGCAGTTTCATATGCTGCTGGTCATTCTTTAGAGGATGCTGATTCTCGAACCATCTTTGTCAGCAATGTAAGAAACCAAAATTATCTCTCTAGTCTGGAAATATCGTATGTCTCACTCCTCATTCTTGACAATATATGCTGCTGTCACCATTGATAAGCAGGTTCATTTTGCTGCTACCAAGGACAGTCTTTCTCGGCATTTTAATAAGTTTGGAGAAGTGCTAAAAGTTGTTATAGTTATAGATGTGGCAACAGGACGACCAAAAGGGTATGGTGTTTGAAATATTTGTTCTCTCTCTCCCTCTCTTTGCATTTCTCTGGGAAAACATTCTCTTTTTGCTAAGATTTGAGGCCTAAACAGGTCAGCTTATGTGGAGTTCATGCGTAAGGAAGCAGCAGACAATGCTTTGTCCCTGGATGGTACCTCGTTCATGTCACGGATTCTTAAGGTATTTAATCATTCTTCTCTGTTCTTTTATTCAACCTCCCTTTTATTGAGTTTTTCTGTGCAACTTGCTATGTGTATTGATATTGCTGTATTTTTAGGTTATGGGGGAGTTTTTGTCTGATCTCTTTCACTCTCTGGGAAACTCTATCTTGACTTAGATACCTAGTGATGTAAAATTTTTAGCGTTGCTTGATAGCTGGAACTTTTTCTGGAAAATAATTATTTTATTTATTTCGTATTTTGGCGGTCAGTGGTTGCCACAATGTTGTTCCTAATAACCTGTCACTGAATAGTTTATAAATATAATATAATCAGACCTGAAGCAAAGTTGATGGTCTCTATTCCTAAATTGCCACCTTGAAGTTCCTGCTTATGAGAAGACCTGATCCAATGTTGATGTTATGCTGGGCCAAAATGTGTGTTGTGTCTTGTATCCATTGGGCTGTGTTTGGAGAAGCTGACTAGATTTGTCAGTGGTGCGTGAAAATTCTTGGAAAATCTATTAGATTTCAGTGCAGGAAAGGTTACCGAGACAACAGATGCATCCAGTTTGAATATACCATCTTTTATATTCCCCAGAACACTTGTCTATTTTCTGGATGTCGAAGTAAAAATTCATTTTGTTGCTCTTCTTGAAACTTTGGACTGTGTGGTTGGAACTGCTGAAACATGAATTGTTTAAATTAAATAGATCTAGAAAACCTAGTGCGTTCTGTGTGATTCGGGCTTGGTGAACTCGTATCTCTGCCAATTTCTTTCTTTAAAATTAGCATGGATATTGGTATGTTGCTCCAAAAAATAAGGCAACTAAATCAAACTGTTTGATTTTCTTCTTGTTGAAGGTTGTGAAGAGAAGCACTGCTCATCAAGAAGCTGATCCTGTCATGACACGGCCCCGCATTGCCTGGGGCTCTCCATTTGCTGCTGCAAGGTTTGCTAGAGCTCCTTTTGCCAGAGGTATACCACATACATTTAGGCCTCGGCTTCCTTTAAAACATGGTGCCAGAAGTTTTCAGTGGAAGCGTGATGCTCAGGCCACTCCAGCTGATGCTGGTGCTTCAGTCACTAGGAACAATGTTTCTTTTCCCACTGCCCGCAGTCTGACCTATGTCCGAACGGAGCATAAGTCAGAGGGCAATGCCATTAGCTCCTAGTTCAGTATGTCATTTCTCACATTCCTGCTCCGGGCTTGCATCGCTTTTTGTTGAAATGTTTGAATATGACTGACTGCATCTAGTATCTTACGGATCAAAGGATGGAGATAAAACCAACCCATTCTTTTATTTTAGAATTGTGATGATTGTTCAATACCTGGAGACATGTCTAGAGTAGAGATGCATGTAGAAGTGGCAAACTGGTCTTCTGTGAGCAATTTTGTTATTCCAGGCATTTTCTTCTCTTTTTTATTTCTTTGAAGGGGATGGGGAGAGTCTGTTAGGGGAGTCTAGTTGTTTTGATTTGGGAAGAAGCAAGGGACAGTGGTAATAATGTTCGGGCCCTGAGTTATATATACATTAGATTGAAATTTGTTAATAGGGTGGATGGGTAGTTTGTCTTTTGTTCAAGGGCTTATGTTATATTTTTATTTGACTTTTCATTTTTATGCAATGAAAAAAAAAAAAAAAAGGAGAAATAAAAGAAAGTGGAAAAGTGAAAAAAAAAAGAAAAGAAAGTTAAGGAAAAAAAGGAGCTTGCCTCGAATGTGCATAGTAATTTGCAGTCTTTGCATTTACACGTAAGTATTAACAAGTTCTGCTCATTTGGTTTAACATGGAAACGGTTTTTTCTTTGGTACTTTTTCTGAACGAAAATTTTGTTTACTAGATTTGTATCATTTGGTGTTAGTTTCTTGATTTTTTTTACTGGGTGTTCTGAGTTGCTTCCATCATGATGATAGGCAGATTATTCATGCTTGATCATTAGGTGGGAAAAGAAGATGAAAGAAATTGGTGGCAACTCCTTTCTGGTTCATTTTCTCATTCTTTAATATGCCATTGTTGACAGTGTTCTTTTCTTGTATAAGAAATTAGGTGCTCCAGATTACACCATGACTAGGATTGCAGTGTTCTTTTTTGTTTTTTCATTGTAATCATGTGAATTGGATTCCCTCGGCAATTGTAGTTAGTTTGATACCAGCCTAGGTATGGCCAAAACCGAGTCCCGTGGTTCTAATGTACGCATTTGGACAATGTGTAACCTTTGGAAGGCCTTCGTTCAAATCTCAATTTCAAGAGAGTGGTTTCTTTTTCGATTTTATGGTTCAATCCAGATTAATTCGAGGGCCAAAGAGGCCGCATGTTTCTCCATGTAACGTATCAAGCTCTGTTTGTTAATCAAATCTCCATGTCATCTCACTAACAATCATCATCTGAGCAGCTAATGATCACACACACTCTGAATAACTCCACACAGGTGTTGTAACATAGCAATGAAAAAGAATACTTCTTTTCCCTTGAAAAAAATTATTCTCATTCAAGATGTTTTAATTTCAACTTAATGATAATCCAAAAACACATAGATTCCATGAAAATTCAAATATCAAAACTTAAAATTAAGCTTCACTTGGACAAAACATTGAACAGCAACCCAATCAACATCCCTGCAATACACAAGAAAGAAACCCCTCGCACCCGAACAAAGAAAATACTCAAATTCTTCACAACCTGAAGAGTAAGAGTCAGAATCTGGAGCCTACCTTGCTTCTCCATCTTATTGAAGAAGTCCATGGGCTTCAGTGATTGCCGCAACATAAACGCCAGTGTAAAAGGGAACCCAAATGCCAGGATACTTTGAACTGAAACCTCACTTATTGTGTGTGATGCAGAAATATACGATACCCAAGCTCCTAGACCCAGGTGGACCAAACCAAGAATAGCCACTGCTTTACTAAGTCCATACATATTCTTCATCATTCCTTCAAGAGCCTCTCTTGTCTCGTTAGCCAATGCAGATAAATCACGTTCTACAGTTGGCCCCTCGATTTCTTGGTGCTTGAAATCAGGGTTTTGACTCGGATATTCACTAGCTTTCGCTGGCTTCTCAGTGTCAGCTTTTGTGCTAGAAGTTGAAAGATATCTAGGGCTGTGCTCCGAGACCCACTTAGAGCAAGGACTGTTCCTATTGGTACTCAAACTCGCATATGATCTTATCAAATCAAGATCTGCAGTTATGGACTTTTGCCCAAGTATATCATGGATGGGGTTTCGGGTTCTGTCAATTGAAGAACAGTTGAAATTACGGACGTTGGATTTGGTACAAGAACTTGAGAATGATCTAACAAAATTGATCTCAGGAGTAATTCGTTTTTGGTTTGGGAGTGAGCGAAAGTGATCGGATTGGGTTGGAAGGAAAGTTGTGAAAGTGAAATTGGGGTTTAAGGGTTTAGGATGCAGAGGGTTTTGGGGTTCGCGAGATATGAAAAAAATAGAAGAAAACGAAGAGGAATCGCAGCGTATGGGGAGCTTCGAGATGAGCGTTCGACTGCGAGAGATCATCGTCGCAATTTTCGTGTCCCCAAATAAAAAAAATAAACACCACTGCTTCCCACAGCGTTTGCGGCCAGCAGTTTTACTCAGCAGCTTTCTCCGGTGTCCACTGGGAAAAAGGGCTAGTCAGCTATTTAAACCAAATTTGTGAGAAAGGCCTGACTTGATTGGGTCTGCAATTGGGTTAGCCCAAGAAAAGAGAATCCGAGCGTTGGGTTTGGGCTATTGGTTCACCTTTCTTTTTTTCGGTCAAGGATGTCTCAAATTGTAAGGTGAAATTGACCCTTACAAAAAAGAAGTCACGATATTTCTGCTATCTAAATTCTTATAATATATTTAGTTTTGATGTGATATGATATAAAAATAATATAAATAAAAAAAATGAATATAATATAATTTAAAAAATTTAATAAAAATTACGTTTAGGTTTAACAAAATAATAAAAAATATATTTTATATTTTTTTTATCAACATGTAATTTATGTATAAAATATAATATAAATACATAAATTATCAATATTTTATATGATATAAATACATGAATTGTCAAGTTTATATGTATTTTTCGCAGTTAAGTTGGTAAAGGTTTTTTTTTAGAGATTTTGTAACCTTAGCTTCAGTAGAAATTAGGTTATCTGTTGATCGGGCAGCAAATTTATCTGCTCACATTGAACCTGCGTCCACAAAGCCATAAGCATCTAATATGCACCTGAAGGAAGGTTCTTTTATTGCTTTGGTGTAAAAGATTATTCACATAATTAGCAAACAAAAGCAATTGAAAAAAGATGAGAAATTCTCAAAAAAACAAAATAATAATAATAAAAAAAAACTTCATCAACAGCTAGCTCATAGTTATGATGATGATGAATCTTATTCCCCTCCCTTCTTAGTTCAGACCATTTATGATCTTTCTTTTTTTGTTTTATTGCAAGAAATAGGCGATGAGTGACACAGCTGAGGCACCAACAATTGATCCAACAACTGACAAGCTAGCGGAGGCATCACCGGTAGCGGTTGGAGCAGGAGCAGGAGCAGGAGCAGCAACATCAGCCATCACCGTACTGATTGAGGCGGCAGCAAATAGGATAGCACAGGCAGCCTTCTTCATCTCCATTATATGGCGTGATTGGCGAGATTAAACTGTGAATAACAAAAGCAAATTATTCACCAAACACGCCTTTAAATTGGAGTTTGCACTTGACACTTTGCAGCCGACTTGAAGAACATGGGAGGGTGGTGAATGGTTTATATAGTGCAAAATTAATCCATATTTAGCAAATTACAATTTCATTTTTTTTACCCTATTTTACGTGGACCAAGTTATTTGTTTTTACTTTTTACCCTATTTTACGACTGAAGAAATCGTCTGTTTTGACCGAGTCTGGTGGAACAAAATTATTAGCCGAATCCAATTTATGCAAACCAATATCTCGTCTCATAGATTATCATGTTTCAATACTAAATGTATAAATAATACATTAATACTCGTAAATTATTCGGATTCGATTCAAAAAAAATTAAAATTTGATTTGATTATTGTCGAGTCGAGCTCAAGTAGTTCGATTTATCGATCGAGTCGAATTCGAGTATTTTTATATCTGACTCGAGTAGTTCGCGAGCGTAATCAAGCTTTTATATTTAAATATATTTTTATTATTTTAATTAATAAAATATTTCGAGTCCGAATTCGAGTTCGAATTCGAGTATGAATAATCAAACTCTTATCGAATATACGAATCGAGCTTATTTTTACATATTAATCGAACTTAATCAAACGAGCTCGAATAGCTCGAATTCGATCACAAATCAAACTCAAACTTGAAAAATAAAATTCGATCGAACTTGAATCAAATATTAAATTTTAAATTATGAATCAAACTTGAGTTCGAACTTCTCATTATTCGACTCGTTTACATCCCTATTCAATACAACCACAAACTATATCTCTTGCGGGCCAGCAACGTACTAAAAGCGGGGATTTGGCTTTTGTTTTGCTTTTACACCATTGTTATCACTATTATACTATTATTATTTATGCATGTCAATCTGATGATGGTGCTAGGAATGCGGCTGAAACTGTGTCATTTGAGGCAACAATAATTTATACGTACATTAATTCTACAGGGGGAAAAGAAAGCAATAATCAACAAATGACAGTGTCTTGGGCCTAGTGATTTGGATGACATATTCACATTCTTTATTTCAGAACTGAGCTTAGCCCATTTTACAGTGCCCAGATTGACCCAAGGGCTGACACTTAGAAGTTAGCAGCGCTATGGTGGATTGACAAATCGGACCACATAACAATACGTGAGGAAACACACTTTTCCATCTTTGTGAAGCATGCACATGGAGATTCATGACTGGGCCACGAATGAAGCACCCAGCCGACTTTGCTCTTTTTTTTTTTTTTCCCTTGTTGTTGAAACTCCTATTTTCAAAGCTCGTGACGTGACGTGACGTGACGTGACGTGAAGTAAGGACAGGTAGCTTACCAGTTTTAAACCACGTATTGTTCACTTCACGTTCACCCTCTACCAGACGCGGACATGATAATAAGCCTACTCACTACAGTAATGAAGCCTAGAAGAAACGTCTCAACAAAGAAAAAGAAAAAGTGATAATTTGACCGCCCAATCACAACCACCAGCCGTTTCCTTCCTGGACTTGAACTGTCCACGTGGCCCCTTAGCGCCACCAGCTGTCCACGTTTTTTGCGGGCTCCACACGCTTTTTTCACCCTATAAATACCTTCCTTGGAAATCAATATCAACCCAAGTGAGGACTTCGGAGTCTCAGAGCCTCTTCTTTTGCTGGTGTTTTTGGGTATTGGAGAGACAGATACATACATCTTTGACAATGGCTGCTTCCAAAGCTTTCGCTGCTGTTCTTGTGATTGCGATTTTAGCTGCCATTGTTTCAGCTCAAGATTTTGAGGCCGCACTGGCACCAGCCCCATCCATGGACAAGGGAGCTGCCAATTCTCTTGGGAATGGGATGTCTGGGGCCATCATTTGCTCCTCGCTCTTGTTGTCTGTGCTTGCTCTTTTGAGGCATTGATTAGCAATTAGATATGGAATATTTTTCCCCTGGCGGCTCCAGTTAGGGCATTGGGTTTATTTGTTTATACATACATACTACTATATTTCTATGTTTTGTTGATGGGATTTATACACATACATTTTTTATTGAGATGAGTTGAGTCGGAGATTTTATTCCTATTCGTTTAGATTATTATTTGTTTGTTGGTTCGTTCTATCTCTGTCTATACATCGATACACGGTGAATAAAGGGATGTATTCATATGTATATTTATATAATGTATGTATTCGTATGTAGTATAAGATAACGAATTGCTTGTATTCATATTCCATAACAATGTGTACACAACATCCAGCGTATTACAGGATCAAGCACAGAAATTGATATTCAACACAAAAACCTCACCAACGCTGCTTTATGCATCTGAAACACTGCCACAGATCATAGCGAATTCTAAGTTTCTCACCCATTAGGGAAGCATGAAGCATAAACAATGCCATGATAGCCATTGGCTACGTTGAATTCCAAACCTTCAACAAATATTATCCATCAATCAACATTTTCTCCAAATATATGATGCAGTTTATTGCATAACCCAGTATGCCCCATGATTCCAAGCTTGGTTTCTCCAATCACCAATCCTGCGTTTTGGTTAAATACATCTTTACAATTGTATAGCTACCATACACACAGGTGCGTAACAGTAACCTAGAGATTGATACACATTAGATATTACCTTTTCGAATGGAGTGCAACACTAGAAACTGAAGAAAACGGTTTCTCACCAAAGCTGCATATAGGTCCTTGCATTATGTAGATATATCCTGCATGCATGAAAATGAATTGAAACAAATAGGGCAATATTGGAGCAGAACTGAAGAATTTGCAAGGACTCGTATGCGTAATAAGAGCGTTAAAGCAATCAAGATCTTGAGGTCTACCACATGGAGGGAGCCAACTGGAGAACAAGCCCCAGGACTCTAAATGTACAACTAATGTATCAGATAACAGAAGTAGGTGAGAAGAAAAAGAAAAGCAGAGTCAAAGATGGAACTCACTGTAATAAATATTGTGAACATTCACTCAACGTGCAAGTCACTAAGAAAGTCTGACAACCTGAAAACACCGGCTAGATAGCAAGACAGAATGACAAACGAGAAGGTTTTGCTTTTGTTCTATTGGCCAAGTCTATATAAACAAAAATGGCACAGAGAGTACCTAATGTTCTTAGCTATGATGGTGTGCGCCAAGATGGCGCAGAACTACTTCAACCAACCGTCTGGATACGCATGCTACAAATACAGAACATATATGGACATACAATAAACAAAATTTTGCCCACATTGAAAGTACAGCATTAATAGAATGCTAAAGATGCAGGGTTAATAACAGACATTCTTCAAGCATATTTGGATGACATACATTGCAAACAAGGATGCTAGAAGGAGAAATATGCCAATTTGAAAATATAGGCTAACATAGAAAACCTTTTGATTTTTGAACATACACGCATGCACCACTAGGGGGGCTTGAGGAATAAAACCCTCTAAAGAATAGTTACACAAATTCCAGGATTGAAACCAATGCAATTCCTTTACACATTAATATCCACCACATTGAAGGCCTCAGACTAATGTAAACCATGAAGAAAAGTGCTTCAAACTCTAGATACTTATCTTCTCCCAGAGAAAAAAAGGTGGCAGCCTATCGAAGCACCAACATGATCACATTTCCAAAATTCCCTCAGAATGGAGTATGACAACTAAATTTAGGAACTTAATAGAGAAAATTCTCCCCAGTGCTTGAGGAGTCACTTGACTCAAAATCTTGCTGCAATAATAACAAGGCCTTGAGGAGTCACTTGATTCAAAATCTCCATAGATGTTAAATCATCATTTCCAAAATCTTCAGCATCAAAAATATTCATTTCATCTTCTGCAATTAAGTGCTCCAAGACGTCAAAAATTGCGTCCATATCTATAACAATGAATCTGCGAGGAGGTGGCCTGTGGTATTTCCTTCCATGCATATGAACCTGGCTTGACTGTATGCTCGAAGACAACACAAGTGTATCCATTAAAGGAGTCGTAAAAACTAACACTCTCTATGACTAAAGAAAATGGCATATAAATGTACAAGATAGCAAGGGAAGAATAAAGTAAAAGCGATTTTGAGTATCTACCATAACATCTTCAGATCATACAGACTAACAAGGAAATGGCACTGTGACATAGAAATCTAAATTCTAAGGGTCTATTTCGATGAATAGTAAGATTAATTCCAGTAAGATTGATAACAGTGGTAACAGTGAGTTAAGTCACTATAATGCTGGATTAAAATTTATAGTGAGATAAGTGTTTGGATTTAAACGCAGCAATGATGATGAAGTGATTTATAATGAGATAGAAAAAGATCATTAAAGACATTAAATTAAAATTTATATAAAATAAAAAATTTAAATTATTTGACATTTATAAAATTAATAAATGATTAAAAATTATTTTTAAGTCAAATAATATATATTTTTAAAATTGATAATAATATATTTATATCAATTAAAATTTAATAAAATAATATTAAACAAGTAAAATATAAAACATTAATTAATTTAAATATAAATACAAAATAAAAAAAATGATGGTATTTTAGTAAATGGTCCAGTTCAGTGGCTCACTGGACCATTTTTTTACCAGTGGAGAATTATTGATCCAGTGCAGTAGAGGAGCTCAATCACACTGCACTAATGAACATCCAAACGAAATGAAATGGTGCGATTGCACCAAAAATGTAAAAATTCTCCTCGCACTGATGCTGTGAGTGAATCCAAATGAAGCCTAAACCCCACCCCATCCTCCCCCCCCCCCCCCCCACCCAAAAAAAAAGAAAAAAAAAATTCTTCTAAACCAACCTCTTCAGATAAAAGTCCAAATTGTTTGATATCCTGGTTGAGATTCAGCTAAAAACTGCTTAAAGATCGAGCTACAATAGAACATGGTGACACAAGGAGATGGTGCGATTGCACCAAAAATGTAAAAATTCTCCTCGCACTGATGCTGTGAGTGAATCCAAATGAAGCCTAAACCCCACCCCATCCTCCCCCCCCCCCCCCCCCACCCAAAAAAAAAAGAAAAAAAAAAACTCCTAAACCAACCTCTTCAGATAAAAGTCCAAATTGTTTGATATCCTGGTTGAGATTCAGCTAAAAACTGCTTAAAGATCGAGCTACAATAGAACATGGTGACACAAGGAGAGAAAGGGCGAGGAAGCACCACAAAAGGACAGGAAAGCACAACTGGAGAAACAGAAAAAGGAACTTCTACATTTTACAGTGAGCTGAATAAATAGACAATGAATTTACCTTGTAAAAACAACTAGTCCCGAAAGGACAGTTCCTATTTCCAACGTTGAAGTACTTGCAATCAATTGACCTGCAAGGTGCAAAAAACAATATAAAAATGGATTTATTAGTTAGAAAATCAAAGCTGCCTCACAAATTTACAGATCTTAAGTTCAGCATTCACTAAAATGACACGCTCATCAAACCATAAAAATATTATACACCATGAGACAGATATTACAGATCATCCAAGCAATCCTTCAATTGTATATATACTTTTGAGAAACATAAAATCGTAATACATGTAATGTAAGCACGAAATATAAGAAACATTGAAACTGCAGTAAAATTACCTCAATTTTGCCTTGTAGCTATCTGCAATTCCTGCTTGTCTTCTGGAGTGCAATACCAAATGACACTGGGAATGACAAAGTATGATAACTTGCGACGGTTTGGGCAAAGACCTCTGTTTGTGCCGAGCTCCAACCTCCGGGTGTTTCTGAAAAGGAAGAAAAGAAGGGCGGCCAAAGGTAAAAGTAAGATGTATTCCCTACATTTGCATTTCGATGCGCAAATCAAAAAGATTCAGACCAAAAAGGAAGTAGAAGGGAGAGAAAAGGAGTTGAATGGACCTTTCTTAATGGTGCTGGACCTTTACATTTATAGGTAAGCTATAGGGAACATCAGACGACGATAAAAATAGTACCGAATTGATATAGCATTGAGCATGTCAAACCGATCTGACATGTTAGAATGATACAAATAACAAAAGTACTCCTGATTGTCTGTCATATAGAGAAAAAAATTACTATATCCTTTTGACTCTCAAATGCCCTTTAACGACCTCAATGCATTATTGACATCCATTCTAGAGGAGGGGGAACTGCTACTCCAATTTCTAATACAGGATATGTAGAACGGATGATCACATTCTGACAACAACCCAAACATCCGTTCAGTTGCTATGGGCTTCGAGAGAACATGATCCAGGCACACGCTGTGTTAGTAGATTTAAGAAAAACAGAAATAGTAAGAAAGAAAAAAATATGGTTTTGAGGCGTTAATAGCATTGTCTTAAAGGCAATTATACTTATAGGATACAACAAAGCCTTAAAACTTTTTAAATCAGTAGTAATGAAAATGGTTATACCGAAAGATTTATTTATAATGAATAAACAGATATAAATTTTTATTTATATAGTTATGATCTTCTATATAATCATGACCTTTATGAATAACAATCTATTTATATTTAAATAGTTATGATTATTTGTCATATGATAATTATTTTTGTTCAATCATAATTATTTGAAATATGAATAAAATTAATACAAAAATTAATTTTATTCATCAATAATTAAATCTTTCTATCCAATGTGGGATGCACCACATTCTAAACTACCAACAATCTCTCACTAGTTTGGAATGTTGATGCTTAATCTTTAACATTTCACACAAATAAATATTATGAATATAAGAATGTATTTTTCGATTTAAACCTTCAATTAGCGTATATAACTTAGAATTCTAACAAAGTTGATGATATTCACAATTTAAACCTCAACTCCTAATGTTAAAATTGAAGATATAACACACATAATATTTATTTAATATTCTGTCAGAGGTTTATAATCGTTTTAGCACTATTATGGCCATGTGCTTATCCTTATTCATAAACATTTATAAGAAAGTTTTCAATTTTCTTCTTGAAACGGCATCACTTCTATGTTTATATAAGTGGAGTTTCTTATTTATGTCTCCATTGCTATAGACATTTAATTATTAACTCCATTAAGAGTTCAATCTCATCCTCCATTTACGCAATGGCTTACACTAGTATTCCAAAAATATATAGAATGAGTTGACTAGTGTTTACAGATACATAACAATAATTTATTATTACCTATTAAACTTTGCAATTAAAGGTTACTACTTCAAAGTTAAGTTCCTATTATTGGTGTCTAAAAGGAATTTTAAACCCGTTTCACTTGTGGTGCTTCTTACTAAATTTTTAGGTAGCACTTTGGTAAGAGGATCTACTAAGTTTTTAGCAAATTTAACATATATGATGGTAATTACCCTATTTTTTTTATCAATTCTCTGATATAATCATGTCTTAGACTAATATGTCGAGATTTTTCATTATAAATTTTACTATAAGCTCTAGACATAGTAGCTTCACTATCACAGTACAAAAAAACGGCTGTCATTGGTTGTAGCCACAACTCTATATCCATTAATAAATTTCTTAGCCATTCAGCTTCCTTGCTTGCTGCAGCTAAAGCTATAAATTCAGATTCCATAGTTGAATGTGAAATGCAAGTTTGTTTCTTGGATGCCCAACTAATTGCACCACCTTCAAGGGTAAACATCCATCCTAAAGTAGATTTATTGTCACTTATACTAGTGATCCAACTTGCATCTGAATATCTTCTCAAAATAGTCGGATCTCTGAAATAAAATAAGCCAAAATCTTTAGTTCTTTTAAAATAGCCTAGAACTCTTCCTATAGCTTTCCAATGACTTATACTAGGTTTACTTGTATATCTCGATAACTTGCAAATAACAAAAGCTATATCTGGCCTTGTACAATGCATAGTATACATAATACTTCCAATAGCACTAGCATATTCAAGTTGTGCAATTACATTATCTTGATTTTCTGTTAATTTTATACTTGTATCATATGGAGTATTGATTTCTTTTATATTGAGATACTTAAACTTATTAAGCAGTTTCTCAATATAATAACTTTGATTAAGAATAAAACCCTTATTATATCCCTTAATTTTAATTCCCAAAATGGCATCAACTTCATTTAAATCTTTCATTTTGAAATTAGAAATCAGATACCTTTTGGTTTCATTTATGCCAATCATATTAGTACAAAAAATTAGCATATCATCCACATAGAGACATATTATAACTCTATATTCTTTAGTAAATTTTGAGTAAATGCACTTATATGCTCTATTATGTTTAAAACCATTGGCTATTATGATTGAATCAAACTTTTCATGTCATTGTTTAGGAGCTTGCTTTAGCACATAAAGTGACTTAATTAATTTATAAACTTTATTCTCATTACCTGAAAGAATAAAAACTTCTAGTTCTTCCATGTATATTTTTTTCTTTTAAGTCACCATTTAAAAATGCTGTTTTAACATCCATTTGATGCACATGCAGTTTATGAATGGAAGCCAAAGCTATAAAAACTCTAATGGATGTTATTTTAGCTATTGGAGCATATGTATCAAAATAATTTATGCCTTCCTTTTGTTTAAAACCTTTTACAACTAATCTTGCTTTAAAGGTTTGTATAGAACCTTCTGTATTATATTTCTTTCTAAACACCCATTTACATCCTATAGGTTTAGAACCTGGAGATAAATCTATCAAGACCCATGTATTATTGGACATGATTGAGTCCATTTCATTATTAATAGCTTCTTTCCAAAAAATAACATCTCTTGAAGTCATAGCTTCATTAAATGTTTTAGGGTCTTCATCTACATTTAGTAGAATTGGTATTTTCTTAAGCACTTTGGTTCTATTCCCTTCTACTAGGAATACTATAGAATCTAGAGAAACAAAATCAAAAAGTAAAAGATTATCTTTTCTAACTCTTTTGCTCCTCCTAATTTCAACAGAATCATTACTTTTTTTTTTTATTTTCATTTGTAGGAATCATTTCAATTTGTTTCTCCATATCAATTTTGGTATCAAATATAAACTTATTTTCAAAAAATTCTACATGAATAGATTCAACAATAACATTAGTATTTAAATCAAGAAGTCTATATGCTTTTGAATTCTGTGCATAACCAACAAAAATACTTTTAATACCTCTAGGTCCTAATTTTAATTTATGAGGATGAGATATTTTATAAAAGGAAATGCACCCCCACACTTTAAAATAATCCAAATTTGATTTTCTATCATGATTTCAGAGTTCATATGATGTCTTTAAGAATTTTTTTGAAAGAATTCTATTATGTATGTGGCATGCTGTTAAAAGTGTCTTTCCCCAAAGATTTAGAGGTAATTTAGCATTTAATAACATACTCTTTACCATATTAACCAAGGTTCTATTTTTTCTTTCGGCTAAACCTTTTTGTTGGGGTGCATAAGAGGCTGTCCTTTGATGAATAATTCCATTATCTTCACAAAAAAAAGAAAATGAATATGAAAAATATTCGCCATCCCTATCTGTTCAAAGAATTTTGATTTTCTTCTCTTTTTGATTTTCAACAACTGATTTATATTCTTTAAATTTATTAAAGGCTTCATCTTTTGTTTTCATTATATACACAAGAATATAACAAGAACTATCATCTATAAATGTTATAAAATACCTTTTTCCTCCCCTTGTTAATAAACCATTTAGCTCACAAATATCAAAATGTATAAATTCTAATAATTCTATACTTCTTTCAGCTTTAGGAAAAGGTTTCTTAGTCATTTTTGCTTTGACACATATTTTATATTTAATGTCATGATTTTTTTAGTATGTTATATAACCATGCTTAGTCATATGATTCATATAATGATAATTTAAATGTCCTAATCTAGCATGTCATAAAGAAGAAGAATGCTCAACAATATAAGCAGAAACATTATTTATTTCATCAATGCTTAGTTTAAACATACTATCATTGGGATATCCTTTTTTAATGATACACCATTTTTGGAGACTATAACTTTATCAGACTCTAGTACAATCTTAAAGCTTTTTTTACATAATAGATTTGCAGATACAAGGTTCTTTCTAATCTCAGGAACATGAAAAACATTAATTAGAGTTAGTTTATGCCCTAAGGTGAATTTCAATTCAACAATTCCTTTTCCAATTATTTTGGCAGAAACATGATTTCCCATAAGGATGTTTTCTGGTTTCTTGCATTCTTCATAAGTCTTGAACTGCTTTTTGTTGTTACAAACATGAATTGTTGCACCAGAATCTAACCACCAATCAGATAACTTATTTGTAATAGTCATATAAACTTCGATGATCATTCTAATTTGCATGTCAGTTAGCATTACAACAAGTTCATTAATTTCTTGATCAACAAGATTTGCCTTGCTTTCAGAACTAAAACCAATCTTAATTTCAGCGTTTTTAAATCTGTAATCTTTAATCAAATGTATTTTCTTTTCACAATGGAAATACATTTTGCTCTTGTTAAATTTGAACTTCTTAAATCCATTCTTCTTGACTTTAAAATTATTTTAAAATTTACCAAAAAACTTGTGAGTTTTTCTAGAATTTTGTTCACTCACGTAATTCACATTGAAACCTCCAAAGAAGAGTGCATCTCTTGCACGATTTTCTACTTCAATCTGTATGTGAGTTTGAAATTCTTCAATAGTGAAAGTATCTGTTAAATGCAGAACTTTCTTCCTATATCCATTCCATGAATGAGGAAGTTTTGACAAAATAGCTCCAACTTGAAGTGAATCAGGAATCTTAATTTTCAGCTCACTTAACTTAGAAACCAAAATTTGCAACTCGTGCACTTGGTCTATGATTGGTTTATCATCAGTTATTGAAAATTCAAAGTATTTCAAAGCCAAAAACTTATTTGTACTTTTCTTTTCATTCATGTATTTGTGCTCAAGAGCAGTCCATATCGCTTTTGGTGTTTTCATATTTCTGTATAGGTCATATAGACGGTTAAATAATGAATTTAGAATATAACCTCGACAGACTAGTTCATCTTCTTCATGTTTGCTTCTTGTTGCCTTAATAGTATCAAAATCTTCAGGAGTTGGTTTTGGAATTGGCTCAAAATTTGGATCAAGTACATAAAACATCTTCAATGCTATCAATAGAAAAACCATTTTGTCCTTCCACCTAGTGTAGTTTGATCCATTAAAACGATCAAGTTTGATTACATCTTGATTTTGAAAATGAACTTTCAGGCTTGATTCCAAATCCATAGCAATAGTAGGAACAATAGTAGATATAGTTTTCATAATTGCCTTTAAATTGTTAGTAGATTTAAGAAAAACATAAATAGTAAGAAAGAAGAAAATATAGCTTTGAGACGCGAATAACACTGTCTTAAAGGTAATTATGCCTATAGGATACAACAAAACCTTAAAACTCTCTAAATCAGAAGTAGTAAAAATGGTTATACTGAAAGATTTATTTATAATGAATGAACAGATATAAACTTTTATTTAGATAGTTATGACATTCTATATAATCATGACCTTTATGAATAACAATCCATTTATGTTTAAATAGTTATGATCATTTGTCATATGATAATTATTTTTGTTCAATCATAATTATTTAAAATATGAATAAAATTAATACAAAAATTAATTTTATTTATCAATAATTAAATATTTTTATCCAATGTGAGATGCACCACGTTCTAAACTACCAATACGCTGCACTCTATTTCTTGACAATGTTTCAATGCCTGAAGGTGTTTTTGCTTTTTCTCACGCATTTTTATAAGTTCCTTCCTTTCTTCAAGTCTGAAAGGTTGCAAACAATGTTTTGTTCCTCCCTTTCTTCAAGTGTGAAAGGATGCAAACAATGTTTTCCACAGGTGGGACACTAAGTCTCCATGAATATGAGGACATTTTTCTCCATGGGGGCAATTACCAGCTGCAGCAAACGAGTAGATGAACGTGCAACTAGATTAACACTCCTAGGCTCCACTACATCACCATTATCCGATAGATCTAGATGCCCAGATTCCAAATTCCATGCATGTTTGGTGGGAGGAAGGAAGGCTCTATTGGAACCAGGAAACTCAGTAGAAGCAGCTGGAAGTACAACCGACCCACCAAATGTCGTTGTTGAAGGACCTAGAGGAACAGAACCTGAGATCTGAGATTGACGAGGCATTCTTGACCAAGACGAAGCAGATAAATCAGAATGAGAAGCTTTAACATGTTCATATCTGCACCGACTACCATAAGAGCAGATTCCTTTCTGATGGTATGTGCAAATCTGCAATGATCAGGTAAGAAGCAATAATAAGGTGAACCAAAAAGTATCAGCAATAGGTAAATGGAGAACAGAGAAGCCAATGGAAACTTCCTACATTACTTGTTGGATCCTTCCAATCATGGGAAAACTCACAATGCTCCCCCTTGAGGCATGCTCGATGGGCAAAGAACTTACAAAGAATTCTGAAATGATAAGCAAATTAAAAAGTTACAAAAACCAGCAGTCTACAACCAGACATCATCTGGAAACATGGATATTGCTCAGACAGACAAGTTTTGAGACATCAAAACAAGTAATTAATCTACAATTCCCAAAATTCAGTAATTTCAAGACATATATTCCCAACATTTAAGCGCAAAAGAAACCAACCAACCAACCAAAAAGTTCATTGTTCTGCTTCATTCATACAGCGAGGCTTAAAGCAACAACCAACAAAACAAACATTTTCGACCATTTCATTCAAAATTTCAGAAATTTTAGTAATGTTAATGTGCACCCCATGCTCATAGATAATATTTTCTTTATAGTATCTATATTGTCTGGGATAAAAATTACTGAATTTGACTGCCTAGTATTCTAGTGCTGCCAAGAAAAAATCTAGCCAAAAGTTTCTCAGCAGACAAACAGAAGTTGAAACGAAAAAACAGTCAGTTCCCTCAAATTGAAGCCTTAATCAAAACATCATGACAATCATTGTCAAATACAAAGGCAAATGTAATCAAAAAAGATATTTGATGAAATTAATTGAAACAGAAAAAGAAAATGATGGAAACATCACCACTTAGGCAGGGCCAATGGCAATGGATTCACAGAATGAAAGAAGCTAACAAGATTAATTATTACAAAACAGGGACCAAGGGATTTGGGTTTAATTACGGAAATGACCCCTGATTTATGATCCCAAATTTCTATTTACTTAATTGAGAGATACATGTTTTAAGTATTTAAATAAAATAATCTTTTTTTAGTAATAAATAAATAAAAATCGTCAGACGGAGATAAGGAAAATCAGATAAACCATAACCACCAATCTCCATAAGTCACGTGGGCACCTATCTTCTGCTCCATTCATTGTCTATCCTCCTCCTCCGCCGCCGACAAAGCCCCACAGTTGAAGCAACCACAACCTTCACTACTCTTGTTCACCAAACCATTAGCCACTGCTCTTAGCACCGCATTGGCAACCACCACACTCCTAATCTCCCCTCCCTACGTAGCCGCTCAAGCTCAACCCTCAGCATACCAACTCTACTACGGCACCGCCGCCAGCGCGTCTAAATATGGCGGCTACTGTGGCAACTCCGACAAGAAAGCCTGAGCTGAGTACGTCTACGACGTCCGTGACGGCTGGAAAGAAAGTTTAGTTTCCAAAGTCGAAAAGGGCACCAATGGAACCGACAGCGAGTTCTACAATCCGAAGAAGAGACAAGAGAAAGAGTACTTAACGTTCTTGGCTGGGTTCAGACAGTTAGCTCCAAAAGATGTGGTCTTGAACAACTTAGCTTTATCTGAAGTGGAGTTGCAGGATTTGATAGCAGGGGCTGACAGCTTGGTCTCCGATGAGAAGAAAGGCGAAAATGGACAGGTTTATTATGTGTACGAGATCGATGGGATTGGCAAGCAATAGTTTGATAGCTGTTACTTGTGCAAAGAACAAGCTTTATGCCCATTTTGTTAATGCACCAGCGCCTGAATGGAAACGCGATGAGGACACCTTGAGGCACATTCATGAATCCTTCAAGACTGTTGGACCATTTTGATGATTTTTAATATTGTAACGTAAAGCAGATCAAGGCATTATCACGAGTTAATGTTATGTAAAAGAGCAGTTCCTTTACTTGTTACTCGACCTTCATTTTGAATCGCAAGTTGAACCCAGTGAGCGTTTCTTTTGTTAATTTCTGGGTTACTATAAATTCGATTCAGTTTCTGATTAAAGATGACAATTGAATGAATTCAGCAACCATGAGCTCGAATCTGATCTGCACTAGTAGTAGTAAGACAGCAGTGAGAGACATTAAAAAGGTTGCTTCTCACATGCAACAGTGAGCAGAGTGGATCAACTGATTTCTAGCAGGCAAACTTGAGAGGGCGGCTCCTACAAGTATTTGGTAGCTGTTCAGTGGCTACCTTAAAAATTTATTGATCAAACAGATCAAAATGCTGAGAAAGAACAAAACTTATCTCTCATAACTGTGCATCAAAGGCAGTCAGCGGTCTGTCGTTTTAAACTCAATGCAGCTAATAATTAAACACCATAAACAGGAAGAAAGTTAAAGTTATTCTATCAAACCAAAATCCGGAAGCTATTAACAATGAGATGCACGGCAGTAGCAGAACATAGATGAGTATTATACTAGTTGTCACAAGCTTGTGTAATATAAAATATTAATAAAATATATATTGATATTGTGTTTTATATAAAAATGATGTGTTACGTATCGATATAAATTATAAAATATATATTTTTTATTTTATTATATTTATATATAATTTTTATTAAAATTTTAAAAGTTTTTATTTTTTTGTCTTTTTTTTTTTATATCATGTGGTATTACTGTCGTGTTTTAAGATTAAAGACATAAAGCAAAAGCGAACCAAGTCACTGCATCCTCTATCCATTATTTGATTGGTTCATCTTTCTTTTCTCTAGTCTTCCACCTCCCTCCCTTTCCCCCATCCCCCCCCCCCCCCCCCAAAAAAAAGGAAAAAATAAAATTCCAATTACTTAACCAAAATTAATTAAAATAACCCATAAAATTGATGTTATAAACAATAATGAAAAAGCTCTTTAACCTTAATTAGATGGTGGGTTGTTTTGAGGATGCTTGACCTAGCTAGTTGTATTGAACAGTCAACAGTGGCATTTTGAATGAAAAATCTTGTAGCTCAATCCAGTAGGGTTAATCTAATTTATTACTCCATTATTTTTAACCGGATTAATTCAACAAAATAACAAGAATATGTAGTATTAGTGTTGTTTGATTGAAACACCCAAATAGCCAGCTAATCTAAGAGGAAACTGGATGATGGTGTCATTCATTTCTTTATCTACACTTGCATGCATGTGCAAAAACACACACACACACACACACACACACACACACACACATATAGCTAAACTTAATTTTCAGCTTATTACATGCCAAAAATAACCATTCATTTGCTTATAAATGATGAACAACATTTGGTTTAAGGTGGAAGGATTTACAGAACTGATCAGTGAAACCAAAGAAGAGAAAACAAACACGGGAAGACTTACATAGATAAACACTGTTTATATATATGAACAACTCGCCATGGCTCTTAATTTTTTTATTTTTAAGGGGGGAAAAGAAAAAAGGAAGCAACAACTTAATCTAACCAAAAATGTAGTTAGTAGGTGCGAGCTGGATTTTATTTAACATGGAAGACTCACATCAAGCTCAAATTCTGATCCGGGTTCATCATCTTCATCAATAGAATCGATGCCAACTGCCCCATGACCAGGACCAAAAGCCTTGATATGATCTTTTAAAGACCTCTTGTGCTTGAAGTCAGACCCGCAAAGGCAATACCAAATCTTTCCACAATTCTTCTCATGGGTTCTCCAGTCTCCTTTCACTGCAAAAGCCTTGTCACATTTTCTACACATGAAGGGTTTAATTCCATGTTTTCTTTTGTAGTGTGTTTGGAGAGTTCTGAAATCTTTGAGAGGTCTTGCTCTTGGGTGATCGATGTTGTGCTTACAACCCGGTGCACAGCAATAGCATGGGAGTCTTAGCATGGCGGTTGGCTGCGTTCCTCTTAGAGAGTCAGGTCCCTTTCTGTACTGCGATCCATGCCCCCACATATGCATCTGCACAATATGCATATATGAAGCCACAAATCCATGATGGGAGTTAGAGAGATCAGATAGAGTCGTAGGAAGCAATCAGGTCATTATAATTAGAAAGAAAGCTATATATATATATGCACAATATGCACTATATATAAGAGCCCATAGAAATTTGCAAAAACTGAGAGAAAATACTTCATTATAACGAAATAAGTACTGCAAGAACCCTTAAACCATATATAATCTTATACGACATCTCCTCGAGGAATAACATGATATCCTATTAACTAGTTATGAGTATGCTAACTCTTAGTTTCAGTAATAGGGTTTAGTTCTTAACATCTTCAAATATAAAAAATCAAGTCCTACAAAGAGAGGAAGAGAGAAAGAAGGGCCGGGATGGATGGGTGTTGGCAGTTGCACACATCAAATCAAATATCTAAGAGTTTGAACTGGTAAATAAACCCCAAACATAACAATTAGGATCGATGAGATATCTTTCAAGGTTTCAACAATTTTATTGGGAATTTAACATGAGATGCCTTCGTTAATTGTAATAGGTATTAATTAGAGGTCTCTAATTTACAGGCTGCAGTGTCAGACTAATATTATCTACTGCTTCGGATGCAAAGGCATCTGAATCCAGGGTGTTTCTTTTTGCAGACATGAGAAATGACTTTATAAATGTTACAGTAGCAAACAGTTTTCTAAAGACTGGACATTCAAAAGATCAACTGATCCGTCTGAAGTAACCCTGGAAACGCTGAAAATCTCATCAGTCTTGCATTAACCTACTGGCAATTCAGCAGGGGTTCAGCGCACTCTTCAAAATTCCAGGAAGCAAAAGGAACATATTCAAGAATAACAGTTAAATCAAGGAGATCCAAAGCTATGCTGACCTTAGTAAGTGACTTAATATATGTGCAAATATATATTAAATCACCTAAAAACAATTAGATAGTTTGCTAAAGGCAAAAAGATACTTAAGAGACACCATAAAAGCTGATAGCATAAGAAAGCTAATGTAAACCTTATCACAGATCAAATATCAACATTAACTTGCCCCTCGGCTCTTAGCCACTTAATCAAGAAAAAGGCAATGGAAGAATTAACGAAGAGAGAAGCTAAAGCTAAGGAGAAGAAGAAGGAAAATTTCACGGATCATGTCTCATGCAATGAGGCATACCTGCAAGTTGTTATATCTATTAAAGGTCTTGCAACAGACAGGACATGAAAATTGTGTAGGACCAACGAGAATCTGAGTAGGGGTAGGAATCCAATACTGCCCCTTGCTTAAGGGAAACCCAGAAACTGCACTACCATTCCCTCCTAAATTGTCTGTCACATCTGCAGACTGAGAGAGCCTAAACCTCAGATCGGAACTAGGGCTAGGTAGGCCTATGTGTAGGGCTACAGTTACAGCTTCATCATCAACAGTGCTGGAAAAGAGGCTTTCTTTATCCATGTTCTTATCCTCTTCCATAGAACTGCTCGAGGGTTCATTCTCTTCTTGCCTCGTGGCACTTAAATAATTGATGAGAGGAAGAGCTTCTTGGCAAGGAGGTGAGGGAGGATGTGTGCTTTGACACTGAATGGAAGATTTGTTGAAGATTATATTGTTTGTGTGAGCTTGAGAAGAAGGGTTTGGGTGATTTGGAGTTGGAGCACTGAAAGAAGTGTATTGGGGATTGAGAGGCATGAAGTTGAAGCATCCAGTGAAGAGATTGGAGCATGGGTCTGTCATGGTTGAAAAGATTGGAAAAAGAAACTATTATAAAGTGGATTGCTTGTACTTTGGCAACTAGAATGATGAGACACGCATACTTATATAAATAGAGATACATATACATATACATGCAGTGAGTGAAGAGCTTAATTAGGGTAATTTTTGTAAGGTAAAAAATAGCAAAAAAGTTAGGGGAAAATCAAGGTGAAAGATTTAATATGAGAGAAGGTTGTGAAAGCAGAAAAAAGTAAAAAGGCAGAGACCGAAGTCAGAGATTAGACAGTTGTCTCCTAAGAGAGAGAGTTGCAGTTGCACCTCATAGAGTTAAGAGAAACAAAGGGGTGGAGGGGACATTCTGTTATTTCAAACCATTATCTTGCTTGAGCCAACCAACAAAGTGGTTTGAGGCTGGCTAAGCCCATTTCCATTTGCTTTGGTGGGCGTGTATTTTGTTCCTTTTACATGCATTTTCCTCAATACACAGTATTCTCCCTGTTCCAGTGTATCTTCTTTTTGGCTTCTGGTTTATGTATATGTATATGTAATAAAACAATTCAAAAAGTAGTGAAAGGTTTAATTTATAAACTGGTTGGTATCTTATGTTAAGTCATTGAATATGTCTTGGGCTGTACGCAGTTCTTTGTGCCGTGATTGTGAATCAAATGCTTCTCCAATAACACCTAGAGAAGTTTCCAGTATTAACATGATAACTGAATATTGAACAGGAAAATTAATGTAGAAACGGAACAAAGCTAAGGGCATTTTTGAAATGAAAACCAAAGGCAAATGCAGATGCAGTGGCTAGGATAGGATAGGATATAGGATAGGATCCAAGTAATAGTTTTAACAATGGAGCCGGCAAGGAAAGTGATGGACAAAAGCTACAGCAAGTGAAGTCAATCCTCTTTGATTTCTTCATTAATACCCCTCTATCGAGTGCCATGTATTGAATTTTCAAATTAAAACCTCAAAATTCATGAAATCACGTTAAAATATATTGTGAAACTTTTTTTTTCATCATTAACTTAAAATTGATTGATTTGAGTTAATGCGAAATTTCATTTTAAGTTACATGCACTTAAACTTTTTGACGTGGGAAGCCAGCTCAATACGAGAAGTGAGCCTCACTTATTTAGGACACTCAGACACCACATTTGATGGATCATTACTAACAATTCGTGAAAACATGATTATATATATTCTTTTAGTTCAGAGAAAAAAATACGTTATTAACTTAAAATTAATTAATTTAAATTAATATAAAAACTCGTATAAATAACATGCATTCAAAATTTTCCCATGTGGGAATCTGTAAACTTAATTTGTCTATCATTTATTTAAAGAGAGAAGAAGAAGATAGACATTTTCTTTTTATTTCGGTTGGAAATGGAGATTTTATATTTTTATATGTAAATCTAGATATAAAAGGGTTGTGGGTTGGTAGAACTAGAATGCTCTATTATTCCACACATGACACAGTTTCTAACACAAGAAACAAGAAGCAAGTCCAATGCACAAAATTTTCCTTCCAACAATTTGACCATTCAAAACTCATAGGAGATTAATTGAAACCAGATAATTAACAGTCAACAAAGGGGAATTCTGGAAATAACAATTTCTTAGTTTTGCCAAATCATTCATGTTTTCTAGGCATAGGGGTAACTTGAGTTAACCATTAATTAAATGCATGTATCTCTAAGTTTACAAATATCAAGATCTTGGCTGCAGCCAGTCGGCCAGTCCATCAGGTAAATTTCTGCAATCCTTTTTGCATTGGGATTTGAGCGTTTTGGACTTATTTCAACAAACTATTGCCAAGGGCATTCATATCTTTTTATTGCAAATTAGAATATATCATATTATAAAAAAGAATCTATATGTATATCTATATACACCACCTATTAATACTTACATAGAAAAATATGTAGTATATATATATATGACCATAACATTCTCTATAGTTTGTGAATATTATAATGTCATTTGAACACAGTCCTATACATATATATATGACCGTAATGCTTTTAATTTAATTTAATATTCCCAAGATTGCACGAGTGTGTATGTGTGTATTTTGGAAATGCGAGCATAAGCCTATGCCTTTTTGAGTCTCCAAGTCCCCACAATTTGTTGACATTTCCAAACAATGCTGCCTCCCTTGAAAAACCGTATTATATCAACTCTTGTTTGTTTCATTCATTATCCATAATGCTTTAAACCACTAAAAGCTACATGTGATGTCCATAAATAAAGGTTTTCTCTTGTGGTTTCTACAATCATATACATTATTTTTTTATATGAAAAAAAAATGATAGTATTCATATTCAGTTTTTTTAAGTGATAGATACATATTGATCACTTTTTAAGTTCTTGTTATCATTAATTGAACACAGGGTTTGACAATAAGATGATGAATGATAACTAAAAAACAATTTAGAACTTATTTTACCTTCATCTATATAATATCTATGCTAGTAAAAATTGGTAATAAGTTCTTATAATGTTGCAAATTAAGGAAAGATTTGCACAACTACATATCATTTTTGATAACTAGCTTGAATTATATCTACTTTAATTTTAATCTAAACTATATTGATTTTAATGTGCAAAGGATTACATATGTCCACTTTTACTAAAGGCTTTGGGTTTGGCTGGTTTTGTTTCATGGTTCTTGCTTCTTTGCCCTTCATTCGTGCGTCACATCAATAACAAATAAGAGAATTTAAGTTCATTAGGCCTTAAATTCATTTGCATATATATAAATGTGCTTGCGAACGAGAAGGTTGGTCAGTGATTTTCATTTATAACAATGCCAACAAACCTTCTTTTATGTTGCAAGGTGGAATAGGTTTGCTAAAAAACTAACCTCAAAGTAGAGAACTATGTGATCGTGTGATTAGTTAAGAGTGCAGAAGATACTTGTTATAAAGCAGACAATATATATATATATATGATGATATGTATGGTTATAGTATATACATACAACATGTGATGGTGACAGTTGAGGATTCCCTTCATGCAGAATGGAGATGGAGTGCAACAGGAAGGACTAGCAGAGAGAGATAACCCCAAATGCCATGATTGGATCTCACTGTTCACATTCATATTTGACGTCATTAATTATTATATTATTATTCAGGGGAGAGAGGAAAAGAGAAGAGAAGAAATTTATTCAGCTGCTACTGGCTATCAGGATGAAAGCGATGTGCTGCTCATCTTTGGATGTCCCACTCAACATCATTAATTAGATTCAAGGAAAAGCCCGTGGCTAGCTTGAAATTAGTTGTTAGGGAACTTCACTGTATATCATATAACCCATGTACTACATATGCAAGCATAACATTCACACAAAAAAAAAAAAAACTCATCCATGCATATACCATCATGATTCATGAGAGCTTTGAGGCATAGGAAAGACCTCAGGTGGGTTTCCCTTTCCAACATGACTGATCATTTTAAAGAGGGGGGCTGGCCTCGGCTGCATATCACATCATTTACTTGCTTCTCTCATCCTAACCAATGCGTTCAATAGAGGCTTATTACAAGCAAACACAAACAGTTCTGGTTTCAGAAGCTGTGTAATCCAGCTAGCTTTAGCTAGTTTTATTCACCAAAAAGTACTGACACAATGGTCCTAACCACATCATACAACGATGGTCAAAAGAGCTCCATTTTACTTTGCTATCATAAAGAATAACCCAGCAATTCAGTTTTTGGGCCCTACAACTATTGCCTTCATACTTCAAATCTGTCTAGCAAACTATCAAACCCAGGGTAGATGGCACCCTTTCGAGAAAAGTTCAGTCCCCAAGTTTTTTCTAACCCAGGATATTGAAGTCTGTATGAAATATAAAACCTATCGATGTTTTAGAAATTTGGACAGACGTGATGCCTCTATCTTATGAATGCCCTATATGGCAAGAAACCTGAAGAACTAATAATTACGGGCAGGTGAAGGTGTGGCTTAGATGTCTTTGCCGCCGTTTAACTAGATAGCAAGTAGTAACTTTGTTTTCCCATCGCGAAGTGACTTGTATGAGGAAGACATGCAGCTAGCTAGTGACAGAAGCTTTTAATGAATAATAGATGAGATAAGATGAAAGTGAAAGCTTAGCCAGCCAACACAGTTTTTTACCCTTTGGCAAAAAGCTCCAAAATCTTGAAAACAATGGGTCGACAGTGACTGCCATCTTGAAGGGTTAGCACAATGCGGACGAAAGGCAAATGTGAAAGGGACAGCTACGAGCTTCAATTCAAAGCAATTATAGCACTTTTTAATCAATCTGAAGCGCTTGTACAAGAGCTTTCAATTAGTTTCAACGAAAGAAGGGAAAAAAAAAAATTAAAAAAGGCTAAAATGTAAAAGGAGGAAAAAGAAGAAACATAAATATAAAGCTGAAAGTAGATAAGCGACATTGAGAAAAGTAGCTAGTAAGCAAAAAAATCAAAAGAAAGTTGTCGATGCTCATCATTTTCTTAAATGAAGCAGTAATTCACCTGCCAAGTTATAAAACAGCCGTGTAAACAATGGGGATGCAAACAAACTTAATTTTGATATATTATTCGTAAATATATTCAAATTTTATTTATTTATATTTATTTTTTAAGTTTAATAAATGATTTTAAATAATATTTTTATATTCATTCATATTTTTAAAATTATTTATTAAATGAATTTAATATAAATAAAAATTTATTTGATTTATTTATATTTATAAATAAATTTATTTAAAATTTCTTCAATTATCTTAATACTATTTTTAGATTTATTTATATTTGGTTGAATTTATTATGTTTGTTTTGATTTTTCTTTTAGTTTGTTTGATTTTAATTTATTTATTATTCATAAATACATTTATTTATATATATACATTCATGAATATATTTATTTAATATTTATAAATAAAATTAATTAATTAAATTAAATACAAATTAAATGTAAATATTTTATTACTTAAATAAATTAATTTCAAATAAATAAAATAATTTTTTTAATCAAATTTGAATATCTTTAAAATTAAATGATTATATGCGAATGAATATACACACATTTATTCTTTCATATTCTATTCCTTTATAATTCTATAAGCGATGCATAACGCTGCAATCAAACAACGTTATTTTCTCGTATTTAACATCAAGCAGAAGGCCATCAAGAACACGAGAATCCCGCAAATCAAGGGGGCCAACACTTAGAAAACATCAAGCGGATGTGACGGATAATTAATCTCAATGGAGAGGAACCGGGTGTTTGTTTTTTTCCTTCTTTCTAAATATCATTAATCAAATCAAGTAATAGGTACCAAGAAATACTTTGTGGCCTGATTTTGTTTTGACGGTGGGGGGTGGGGGCCGTGAAACCGTCGGCTTTTGTATGATTGTGTTAGAGCTGGGGACGGTGATTTTAATTATATGATGTTAAAGTGCAGAGAATGCCAAACCGTACTTTCTCTTGCTTCAAATTTACAAAGTGGCTAATAAGGACAAGAAAAAAAATAGAAGAAATTGAAAATTAATTTAAATTTCTAATATTTATTTTACTTTAGATTTTTTTTTTATTTCATTCGGATTTAATTTAAATATTAAGTATATATATTAAATTTGAATTGAATTTCAGATAAAAATAAAAAATAAAAAAATAGAATCAAATTATATATTTTATATATTTTTATATATTTTTTAAATTTTTATAAAATAAAAAAATAATTTTATTTCAAAATCTATATAAATTTATAAAAATTTTATATTAAAATAATATATAAAAAATAAAAAATTAATTTTTAAAAATCAATAAATTGAATTGATAAAATTCAGTTTAATTTAAATCATATGAAAAATTGATTTGAATTCGGATTAACTTTTAAAAATTTATAATATTATACAATATCTAAAAAAAATCGAATCAAACCAAATTCAATCAAATTCGAACCATTTACACCTTTAGTGATTAAGATCTAAAATAGTGCCAAAAAATGGTATAGATTCAAATAAAATAGGAATAATATTCTTCATAAGAGTGCAAATGATATAATGTTTGACAAATAATTTGTGAATATATTTAATTTATATTTATTTTTTAAGTATAACAAACGTTCATAAATAATATTTTAAAATTTATTAATTAAAATAATAAATAATAAATATAATAAAATTTATTTATATTTAATTTATTTATTAAAATTAATAGAGTATTTGATAAATAATTCATAAATATGTTTAACTTTTATTTATTTGTTAAACTTAAAAGATTATTACAAATAATATTTTATGATTAATTAATTAAACAAATAAATTACTAACATAATCGCATTCTTTTATATTCGGTTGATTTATATCTTTAAAGGTAAGAGCATATATTGCTCAAAAAAGTCAAATATGCACAGTTACAATCATTGGAATTAACGAGGACTTCATGCAAAAAGCCAAACGGGGTAACCATGCGAGGGACACTCATGTTTGTACTTTGATTTTAGTGTTAGAATACTAAATTAGATGGGCATAAATGGTTCTCTATTTTTTATAAAAATTCGGAAAAAAAAATCGAATCCTCTCTCTAATTATATTACTAATGTTATGCAATGAATAAAGTTAGCAGCTCAATTCGAAATTGAAAGATTTTGATCTGATCTAATTTTATAAGATTAATTTTTTTTTTTAAATTAAATTTCAGATCGAGTCGAATTGAGTATTATTAAGAAAAAATCGAGGTTGATCAGGTTCAGATTTTAAGTAAATCTGACTCGATTTGATATTATATAAAAAATTATTTTTAATTATTTTTAGTTTTTATATATTTATATTTAAAAAAATAATATTTTATTAATTTTAAATTAAATCGGATCGAGTATAATTTATACAATATCGAATTCGAGTATAAAAAAATAAAAAAAATTCAAGTCAAATTCGAATTTTATAATTATAAAATTGAGTCTAGTCGGGGTGAGTAAAAACCGGCCCGCCCTGACCCGTTTGCCAACCCCAATGAATGATGGATGACGTTTTGTTTGACAATGAAGAAGTAATGTATGGGTTTGGCCTTATTTGTTTATTTATGATAATTAAGGTAAGAAAAAATTTTTAAAAATTAAAAATTAATTTGAAATTATAGTATTTGATTTGATTTAGATTCATTATTTTATTCGATTTAAATTAAATTTAGATATTAAATATATATATATATATATATATTAAGTAAATTGAATTTTGAATTGACAAGTGAAAAATAAAGAAAAAATTAAATTAAATCAAATTATATATTTTTATTAATTTATATATTTTTTACATTTTTATAAAATAAAAATAATTATTTTTCACCTAAATCTATTTAATTATACTAAAAATTATATTAAAATAATATATAAAAAACAAAATAAAAAATAAAAAATCCTGGAACTGAACTGAATAAAACAAATATAATTAAGTTCATGTTGGATTATAAAAAAAATTCGGTTTCTATTCAAATTAGATTTTAAAAAGTCAAAATTTTATGTATTATAAAAAAAAAAAATCAAATCAAATTAAATTTGATTCAAATAGTTATTTCAAAATGGATGGGCCATGTATTTATATTCATTCATTCAAGCCATCTGGGCCCGAAATTAATGGGTCATACATTCTGGCATCCACTATAACTGATATTAGGCCTTTCTCCACTTACAAACTCAGAAGCTCAATCCATAAGCCGCCTTCAAAAACTTTTAACTCCAAAATTTTCCCCATTGCTTTGGGTTATGCAGTTTGGTTTAGGAAAATTAAAAAAAAAATGTGAGTGATGTTAAGCTTCACTTAATTGTTGTTTTTACTACTTACTTGACTGTCATGCTTTGTTAGATTTCATGCCATGATCAATTACATTTAAAAGGAAAAAAAAATTATTACTATTTTTATCTGTTAATATAAAGAAAATACCTTAAATTGTAGGGATATCAATTTTATCTATACCTAATAAGAAATTTGATTTTTTATTCAAATGATGATGGATGAGTATTACATTGTATATATGAGGATAGAATAGATATGATTTTAAATTTTTATTAGGTATGAGTATGGAAATAAGTAATATAGCACCCGTCTTATATTCATGCCTGATATATATTTATATATATTTAATATATATAATTTTTATTAAATAATATAAATTATTATTTTAGATTAATTAAAATTAATATATTTTAATTGAAAAATAATATTTAATATATATTTATAAAAAATTACGTAAATATATAAGATAAAAATAAAAAAGCTACGAAAAATTTAGTTTTTAATTTTTTTTTTTTAGCTATGAGTATGAAGATTACTCATATTTATTAAATATCCGTAAAAATATATATTGAGATAAATTTAAAATATTCATTAAATATGAGTACGAAAATAAATATAATATAAAAATATAAAAATTAGAATAAAAAATATTTTACCTTATGCGTATCCTATCCATTGACATCTCTATTAAGTTGTCTATGTTTTTATAATTTTTTGCATTAGTAGAAATTGATATTTGACAATTATGTCTCTATGCATCTCCAAATAAAAAAGTTACCTTATAAAAATTTTGCATGAATCCAAGTAATTTTTTATACTTGAGTAAGGAAAAATAATAACCACCATTTTTCATATCAAGGCACAGTATATTTTGGGTCGCTTTGTAAAATCATAATGATTGTGACCAATTTCTTTTATGTAATATATATCTTTCACAAAGTTGGCATGCAAAGTTTGAATATATAGCTTTTTTTTTTTTTTTAAATCGAAAAGTAATTTCTCGATTTATTTTATTCATTGAGATCATCATGTAAAAACTTACGTATATCGTCTTCAAAATTTTAATTTAATGATTACAGGTATTCGAGGAAACATTAAAAGTTTGATTTCAAACTGAGTTTTTTTTTTTATATATATTAAAATTTTATCTTCTGATGAATCGATAAAAAAAAAAAACCCTTAAAGTAAATCTCGAGCCAAGTTAGCTAAGCAATTTGCACAAAAATTAACGTTTATATATGAATGTTTTAGGGAAGAAACCCAATTCCTCTTCGTTAAATTCTTACACTCATGAATTTCTTGACAAAGAGGCTTTTTATTATTTAGTGATTGCAAAATCTTTTGAATAGATAATAATGAATCCGATTCAACAATAATAATTTTACAATCAAAATCACAAACAACCAAAGTATTTATATAGATATCATAAATTTTCGTTTTAGTAATTGAATCTTGATCTGATCTCTTGATGTATCCAAAAAATTCAATCAGTCTTTCAAACGTAGAGAATTATGCACAATCAACCAAAAGAAATGTTGGATTTTCACAAGCACTTCCAATAGAAATCTGATGACAAATCATCCTTAATGAGATGATATGTTCATTTCACCATGAAAATTCCATTAGGAAAAGTTGTCCTCAACCTCATATGGAATTGGAAGAATTGAAGAAATTTGATGAGCAACCTCTTTCTGCAAAAAATTTAACCGTGACCAGTCCCAGTTGCCATTAACATCCAAATAATAGCTAACCATATCATCTTTCCAGTCCATTGATGATAGCTATTAACTCAAAAGTTTTTCCATCAACCCATTTACAAACTAAAATAAGTATTCTGTCCATTATAGATAGATTAAACAAAAACTGTCGACTATTTCTTGAATCGATTAGTATATTATTGAAGTCGACATTTGAAAATTACATATTCGAAAAAATTTTAACACGTAATGTATTTTTCAATAAAATATATAATTAGATAAAAAGATTAAATGGTAGATTAAAAATTTCAAAAACAAAAAAAAAAATTAACAACTATTTTTCACTACTTCTTTACTCAAACAAATACTAGGCCATGAAAAAGATGCTGTGCCCTTTAATGAACTTTGCAATAAATTAAGATTAATACTATAATTTGGCTATTCAATTACGGAACTTTTTGTCATTCTCTTGAATTTCATCTCAAATTGTAAATAACTTAATATGTAATTTGCTTATTCAATTATATTATTTTTTAAGATTTAATACTTATAAAAAATTTATTGTTAAATATTTAAAATTTGTTTTCATAAAATATTTTATATCGTTGAACATTAACATGATAATTATTGATAAATAAAAATTTATCATGAATCATCATATTATTTGTTATCACATCACTTTACTATTGGTATGTGGGACAAAATATTTAACGAAAATAAAAATCAAGTAGGATTAAATTTTTTTTTAATAAATATTCAAATAATAAAAAATGATATAATTCAAAGGGTAAATCTAAAGTTATTGATAAAGCATTCGCTGTAAAATGTCGACATAAGGAACGGTGATAAAGGCACGTGAATTTGGAAGCGCTCTCATCCAGCGCACCGCTAACCGTAACGAATCATTACTTTGGCAATAAAAAGTCGGCATAAGGAACGGTGATAAAGGCATGTAAATTTGGAAGAGTTCACATCCAGCGCACCACTAACCGTAACGAATCATTGCTGTCGCACATAAGACCTGCCTCCTGTAACTCGTAAAGCCAATAAGAAGGCAGGAGGGACCGTAGCTCTTCTTCAAAGTCTCGCCTTTGCAGAAAGAAAATCTCTCTTATTCTCGCCTTTCCTCTCAACACAAAGCGAAAGGCGGAGATCTCCAACAATCTGTTGCAGCCACAAATCACGCTCTTTTCGAAGGTAAACAAATATCAGATCTGATGTTCTCCGTTTTGGCTTCTACCTTTTCTAGTTCATCATATTCTTTTAGATCTATACTGTTACTATATTGTTAGTATTCTTTATTATTATTACTCTTAGATCTGTTTGTTTTCTGCTACTTTTTCTGTCTGATCTATGATAAACGTGTTATTTTTGTAAAATTTAGTCTTGATTCATTAGATCTATTGGTATTTACTGCTTTTGTTTGCATATCAGTGGCGTGAAAACCTTTCTGATTTGTATCCAATCCTCACTCACTGTTGGATTCTTCAGATCTGTTGATTTTTTTTAATTGGTACTACTTTGCGTCACTTTTAGGCGCTCTCCATTTGACTTTTTCAAACTTTAATAGGAGTTAACATATATGTATTTTTTTGTAATATTGAATTATGTCTGCTGAAATTTATCATGTTATATATTCGTATAGTTAATATATTCAAGATAATTATGTATTTACAAAATACCGTCTCAATTCATCCTATTTCATCAGATCCGGGATGTGATATGGTTCCGAAGGATGAACTGGGCAGTTCTAAGTGTCACAATTTGCATCAAATACAAAAATATGAAATACATTTTTTGGTTTTGTTAAATTCATATATAGTTATTGTTAAAATTTTAAATCATGTCACTTTGTGTGCTTTTTTGGTATTGTGTACGTGTCATGTTTTAGATTGTCAGGCATATGTTGTATTGAAATACTTACATACATTTTCGTTTACAGGTGATAGATTTGGAGATGTTTATATTTTGTGACTCCGATAATATCAGATAATATAGGAACTTAGCAATCTATGCATGCTATCTTACCTGACCTATTAGTTGTTTCTGGGACCATTTAGGATATTTTGATTGGCAATGCATCTCAGTTGATAGTTTGCTTTGTTATATAGTGTTTATTGGATGTTTTCGCTTAAAGTGATGTGATGATTTAAGTTCTTGTATCCATGAGTCTTGTTTGGATGTCATTTTGTTTTATGTTTTTTCTTCTAGTGATACTTTGTTCTTGCTGAGGTGTGTTACTCCTGTGGTATATACCCTTAGTTTACCTTGTTGCACCTTTTGCTTATGCTTGTTACAAAATCATTGTGATGTTGCCTCATTTGTTAACATGCATTTCTTTTTCACTGTATTCTCTTTGTATGTTCATGTGCTGATGTGCTTTCTTGCAGGGAAGTCAGAATGGATCAGGTGCAACTCCCAACTGTCATTCAGAAGGTAGCAGGCGAGCTCCTTTCTAGCCATTCCCAAGATTTTCAAGGGTATGATGGGTCTTTCAGGAGGCCTGCTGTATTCCAAAGATGTGTTGCATATGGGAATTACTCCAATGCTGCACTTCATTATCCTATTATCCGGGCTTGTGGAGCCACCAGTGATCTGTCTATGGTTCCTTCAATGGCGTCTGCTGTTTGTGTTCAAGCCCCTGCAGAGAAAGGCTTTGCCAGCTTTGCTATTGATTTCCTCATGGGTGGAGTTTCTGCAGCTGTATCTAAAACAGCTGCTGCTCCAATTGAGCGTGTTAAGCTCTTGATTCAGAACCAGGATGAAATGATCAAAACTGGTAGGCTCTCTGAACCCTACAAGGGTATTGGTGATTGTTTCAAGCGAACAATTGGAGATGAAGGATTTCTTTCTTTATGGAGAGGAAACACTGCCAATGTTATTCGTTATTTCCCCACTCAGGTTAGCAATTGTAACTTTTTTTCCTTTTAATTTTTGTTCAATTTTATTTTTTTGCTCGCGTTTTATGCTTATTGCTTTGATCATTTTGAACAGGCCTTGAACTTTGCTTTCAAGGATTACTTCAAGAGGCTTTTCAACTTCAAGAAAGACAGAGATGGTTACTGGAAATGGTTTGCTGGGAACTTGGCATCAGGTGGTGCAGCTGGTGCTTCTTCCCTTCTCTTTGTCTACTCCTTGGATTATGCTCGAACCCGCCTTGCCAATGATGCAAAGGCTGCAAAGAAGGGAGGAGAGAGGCAATTCAACGGGCTTGTTGATGTCTATAGGAAGACCTTAAAAACTGATGGTATTGCTGGGCTTTACCGTGGTTTCAATATTTCATGTGTTGGAATCATTGTTTACCGAGGTCTATACTTTGGAATGTATGACTCTCTGAAGCCAGTGGTTTTGACCGGTAATTTGCAGGTTAGTATGTTTTATTAAAGCTATGTGATATAAGAGGTATCAATAACTTTCATTAATTGAGCTTTGTAAATGTTACTTCCATAATGTAATTTTGTAATGACATCTTGCTTTATGTTTCCCTCTCATAATTGCAGGATAGTTTCTTTGCTAGCTTTGCCCTGGGTTGGCTTATCACTAATGGTGCTGGCCTTGCATCCTACCCAATTGACACTGTTCGTAGAAGAATGATGATGACCTCTGGTGAAGCAGTCAAATACAAGAGCTCATTTGATGCATTTTCTCAGATCTTGAAAAATGAGGGTGCCAAGTCTCTATTTAAGGGTGCTGGAGCGAACATCCTTCGTGCCATTGCTGGTGCTGGTGTGCTAGCTGGATATGACAAGTTGCAGCTCATTGTGCTTGGAAAGAAGTATGGATCTGGTGGTGCTTAATCTTGGGTATATCTCCCTTTTTGTTTAGGTTTAGATGGTGATGATAAAGCTTGACTCCCGAGAAATTTTTTTCGGTAAAATTTTATTCAATAATTCAGATTTAGGGGATAGTTACTCTCCAAACGATTTTTATTTTCCGATAGAAGTTTTGATTCAAAACCCTGATCGGAAGATTGGTGGCTAGTGCCACTGCCTCATCTCGGATTTTTGGTTCTACGACTTGAGGGATATTTATATTTGAAGTTCTAATTATTCTGTTTCAGATTGGTATCACCCCAGCTTATGCTGTTTGAAATTGGTATTATCTGTTAAGTTGATGTGATAAAATCACATGAAATAATTTTATCCTCGCGGAGACAATTTTCTTTGCCTTGCCTACTAAAATGAATTATTTGATCTCCGATGAGTGATGCCTTGATATTCCTGTTGAGTTGCATGCTCTTTAATTTCTAGATTGCCTCTGTTAAAAGTATTGAATAATATAATATAATCTAATATTATTACTGAACTACATTTCGTACATTTAATTTGTCTTCCCCTGCGGTTTCTCTTTTATGATTTCAACGATATTAAGTGGGGTTTAGATTTTTTCGTACTTTTGGTGTGATATATTTAAGTTTATCGTACTATAACAGTTCAGATTATCATATTATCAATTATTCAAATATCAATTTTAATGAGTTTTATTTAGTATAAAATTTTTTATGAAAATTTTTTAAAAATTATAAATATAAAATTTTTTTTTAATTGTAATTATAATAATAATAATATTAATTTTTAATTTCATTGTTCATTCAAACTAAAACAATGACGAATACTAGAGAACCAATCGAGAATGATAATCAAACAAATGAAGAATTTAAGACTCTGAGAAGCTGGCGGGTCTGGGTGAACAAACCAATTATATGTAGCAGTACCGGTACTTTGATATAAAATTGGTGTAAAATTCAATTTTCGTTGCAGCCAGTGAGCTAACCATGACTACTTAAATGTGGGCATTTTATTACAAGAGACTTGTTGTACTCTTAACAACTTTCATCAATGAGACAGGTGGCTTGGTCATCTGTCTTTTAGCTGGATGTAATTCTTCTTTTTTATAATAATAATAATAATTAATGTATATTTAGTTTTAGCAGAGGTTAGTGTTTGTCGTGAACCGCGGAGAAAGGAAAGTTGGATTTTGTTTATTTATTTATAATAATATGGTAGCAGTAGAAGAACTAGTAAACATTAAATGTAGGCTGCTGCTTTGCTTTAAAATTAAAGCTGTTGCTGTCCCGGTTTGGGGACCAAACTTTATTGAACTTTAATTTTTAAAAAAATAAATAACATTTATTAAAGGAAATTTCATATTATTAAAACCTATTTATTAAAGAAAATGTATAATTATATATAGTATATAAGCTTAGTAATTGATAATAATTATACATTTATATATGATATGAGTGAGCGAATAAACGCAACAGAAAAGCAAGTGTACAAAGAAGAGTGAAAGACCATTCCTGCTTTCACTTTCACCTTTCAATGCTATCTCTCTAGCCTTTCTTCACATTCACAGACAGAGCTTCACTGTTTCTTCTGTTTCTAGAGTGTAATTTTTCCCTCAAAATGGCTCTCTAACCTCTCTCTGCTTATGTTTTTCAATAACTTTTTTTTTTTGAAATTTTCAAAAAAAATTATTTCTTGGTATGATTCTGTAGCTTCATTTTTCCATTAGTTGGATTAATCGAAGGTTTTTTTTTTGGTTACAAAAAGGGAAAGCATTTGGATTTTGATGCTTTGGGTTTCTTTGTCTTCTTCATACTCCGGTAAATACAAGAGAATATTATAAACTTTTCTCTGATATGTTGTTTACTTATTTGTTTAAAAGTTTTTGCAGGGAGATGACAAGAGCTGTGACTAATGCTGCTTTAATCTCTGCGAATTACTGCAGAAGAGAGAGGGAATCACACTAACATCGGATTTTCGTTCATACGATTTGTTGCAGAACCACTGAATTTGGCTTGAAACTCTGCTCAAGTAAGAAGTTACAATTTTTATATCAACTTATTCTATAATTTCTGCCCTGAGAAAAGTTAACCTTTTGGAAAGTCAAAAAGAAAAGCCTTGTGTGATAATGATAGTAATGTTGTGCTTAATTGCAGCTTAGAGGTTAAACATGAATATGAATAGTCAAATGGAGGTGCATCACTTAGATACAGGCTTTCCTTACACTGCTACTGAAAGCTTTATGGACTTTTTTGATGGTCCAACACATGTTCCAGGGAATTACCCTCACGCTGGACTGATGCATGATCAGGTATTTTCAGATTTTTAATCTTTTATTTGATGGAAAAAGAAACAAAAAAAAAGAAAACTTTTCCGAACCATGTTTGATTATTTTATTCATGCTTATGGCCAATGCTTAGGTGTGAGGTTGTCAGACCCATGCTTCTCATGAATGCTATGTGTACATTGTCTCACTGGTGCATTTATGTGCCTTTATATGTATACATACACACACACAAAAATCAACCCATGAAAGATTTATCTTTTTTAAAGTAAGAGTTTTTTAGGAAAAGTCTGCACATTGATATGATCAAGGATTTTATGGGATTGATGTGTTTCTAATTTTGAAATGAACTTGGGTCTTCCCCTGTCATTTGCTATGGATTTATGTGCTAAAATAAAACATCATTAATTATGGTCCTTTCAGAAAAAATTGTTGAAGCTTTAATATACCAACACATGCTTTATTTATCTTCTAACTATGCATTCACTGTTCCTTTGTAGATGTACTTTCTATTCACTTGGTCATTAAATCAGTTGTATGCTAAGGCATCACTCAGTGGCTTGGTGGTGGATTCATGTTGTACACCTAGTTGTTTCATGCATGAATGTGATAAAATGGTATTTATTTCTTCTCTGTCCAGGAAAACTTATACTGGTCAATGAGTATGAATGCATACAAATTTGGGTTTTTTGGTCTGGAGAGTCCTCCTTACAGTCCATATGAGGTAAATGATTTTTTGCCAAGATCGGATGTCAGCAGGAGGACTTGGGACTACCCGTCAATGCTGAATTCTGAAGAGCCTATAACTTTAGATGTGCAGCCTGGAGGAGATGAAGTTGTGGGCGTGGATGCTATACCTGAAGAACGTTAGTTTTAAATATGTTTTGATCTTAAAAGTTTCTGAAAACTTGTTTGAATTAGATGCCTATTTTTGTCCGTTTGTTTAAAGTTCTTCTAATCTGATATTTACTAGGTTGTTGGAATTAATAAAGATAATTTCTCCTGGCATCTATTTACTATGTTGTTTATTGACTGTTTTGTTTTAAAGAAACAAAAGAGCCTCTTGTTGCAAATGATGGACAGAACTTTACATTGTTCATGATTCATTCGATTCTTGAGTGAATCTGTTTCTTTAAATGTCTCTGACAATATATCCCATCAATTTTCCTCTTTTACCTACATTTTTAGTCCTAAAGATTTATTTTTTTTTGTAGGCATTCCAAATAATCAAAGCAATAGTAATTCTCAGGTATGATATCTGTTCTTTTAGATGTTAATTTTTTTCTTGCATGTGCTTGTGCATTTTGTTCTCATGCATGATGTATCTCACCCAGACTCCTGGTTGAAAGGAACAGTAGATAAAAACTCAGAGTACCAAAACTTCTGGAGGATGAAATGAAGTTCAACAATTGCCCTGATCAAAATTTCGTCTTTGTTATTAACTTATTACCATAGAAAGTACTCAAAAACTTTGATCAGAGGATAGCCTTCTATCATGATAAAGAGTGAGCACTGGAAAAGCAAGCATTAGCATGGATACAAATATGGGGGAAATTAGCCTATATTCTTTACTAAATACACCTATATTTGTTGACCCCTTTTGAGCCGTAGCTCTCACATAATTATACTTTTACTGACTGACTCACTCCCTCAACCATGATCCATATTTGAAGAACTTTGATTAAATTTTTGTTCTTGATTTTGCATGTTACACAGTTTTAACCACAGTTACACTAAATCCTGGAATCTATATTATTTACTGATTGAAGGATGATCTGCATTATGTTGTCACAGGTGGTTTGGCAGGATAATATCAACCCAGATAACATGACCTATGAGGTTTGTGTTTACAGCTAATCTTGCTTTAACGTTTAAATTACATGCATTTTCATTCTCACATAATTAGGGATTAATTGAGTCAAAGCTTGCATGGATGTCATTGATTAGCTACATAATTTTTGTATGGCAGGAATTGCTTGACTTAGGCGAGGCAGTTGGAAGTCAAAGTCGGGGTCTTTCCAAGGAGCTTATTGATTTGCTTCCTACCTCAAAATGCAAGTTCGGAAGCTTCTTCTCAAGGAAAAAGTCTAGAGAGAGGTAAAACTTTTACTTGTATCTATTTTGTTTAACAATGTCCTCTTTTATGAAACTGTGTAAAAAAATCTGTTTGTAATCTGTGTAAACAAATTTCCATGGTAATCAATAAGCTCAAATACCAAAGCATCGTAATCTGATGGTGTGAAAGTACATGCTTGGTAATGCTGAATAACTGAATTGTATTGGTCACAACATCTGAGAGGGACCCTTTTAGCTTCGTAGGAGAAATCATTGGTTAGCTGGTAGCATTTGCAGTCTCGAAAGATTACTTTAACATGGCCTTAAGGCAAGCCACAAGTTAAAATGTTGCAGTTGAATTCTTCTCATGAAGGGTTTGTGATTAGCTCATAAAGTTTGGTTTTCTTGATGATTCGTTACTAACATTCTCCTTTAACACTGGTTTAGTTGGTTTTTGTTATATGCTTCTACTTTCTTTTCTAGGCTATTTGTTGCAGTTTTTGTTTTCTTTCCTCCTTTCTCTTTTTTTCTTTGGGATAATTGGGTGTTTTCCTCATTTTAAATGCTCATTTTCTTATCTGTTCTGACATCTTTATGTGATCATTTGCTTTACTTGTGAAACAGATGTGTGATATGCCAGATGAGGTACCAAAGAGGGGAACGGCAGATGAAATTGCCATGCAAGCACATCTACCACTCAGAATGCATCACCAAGTGGCTTAGCATAAACAAGGTCAGTTAATGGTTTCTGCAAAGCTGAAAGAATTGAACATCTACTGGCTTTGATTTTGGGTCTCCAACTTACCGCTAATCTAAATACTATTTTGTTAGATATGCCCGGTTTGCAACAATGAAGTGTTCGGCGAGGGATCAAGGCATTAAGACATCAGATTAGCTAGATTTAGAGTAAACATGGCTCGAAATCTTTTTTTTTTTTTCTTCAAACTTTTGTATACCTTTTATTTAGCTGCATTTGGTTCCTTTGTATTAGACAAAAGCTGGTGAAGCTGTGAGTGATCAAGGTTCCGTTAATTTTGAATCAAATTACTTAAAATCAAATTATATTATTTTATTTTCATTAATCGAATCAAATTTTTTAATTTAAAAATTAATTGATTAAAATTAATTCGATCGGTTCAATTAATTTTATTTAATCGAATAACAAAATATATTAAATTAATTATATTTTAAATTTTAAATTTTTTATATGTAAAATAAATTAAATAAAATAATGTAACAAAAAAATTCAAATATCAAATTAAAAAGTTTAATAACTTGAAATAAAATAAGCAATTTAATATATTTTTAGTTTTATATATAAGTTTTATTATATTTTGGTCAATTTAATTTTTGAATTAAATTAATCGAAAATAAAAAATTTTTAAAAGTTATTTTTAATAATCAATCAAAATTAATTAACTAAATTGATTCGATTAATACGATTAAAACTAAGTTTTGAACATCATACCCCAGTTTTGTCTTGAGTGAGATACTTTGGATTCATAGGATTCCACATTGTCACTCAGATCCAAGAAACCACCACCACGTGACTAAACAAAACTAAACTCAAAAAGAAAACAAGGCCAAGTAAACGCCACCAACGGTCAAAAGAAAAATACTACTAATACTGAAAAGAAAAGCCCCACTGAACTAACGTTCACTCTCCCTCTTTGTCTCTAACCACTGACCGTTACTTAGTTCTTCTTCATCTCTCTGTGCTCGACCTTTCTCAATTTCTGCCTGTCTCTTTCTTTCTCCATGGAACCAGCAAAAATCGACTGGAAGAGAATTAATTCCAGGTTTGTTGAGGACTGCGTTTATGAGCACATCAATGCTCCCAAATGGTTTGATTTTTTGGCCCTTGAGGACTCCAACTCCATTGACGACCAAGCCTGGTTCTGCAGACCTGGTACTCCCTTTATCCCTCTCAATAAAATTACATACTCTCTCTCTCTCATTTTGTTCATACCCTTAATTTCTTTTTGTCGTCTTGGCATTGCAGATTGTAACCATCCAATGACAGCTGAGGATTTCCTTCAAACCACCCCACCTTCAAAGGTTTTAATCTCAGCTTTTCTGTACCTTTTTTTTGCCCTATTGTTTCAGTTCCTTTTTCACTGTCTCATTTTTGCTCTTGTTCATCTTTTGAAGCTTGCCCGATCAGCTAATGGCAGTGGAAGTGGAAGCCTTTCACTTGGGGAAAGGAATCAAGGGTAAGAACCCAAACCTTAGCTTACAACAAGTTTGTTTTCAAGATTCAGTTTATCACCCAAACTTCACTTATTTCCATTTTGGGGTTCTTTTGTTTCAGAGATTACAAACTGAAGCAAAGAGGACAGGTTCAATCTTTAGTTTCTTCAAAGATTGATCCTACATTCGATGAAGATAGTGAAAACCTGAACCCAAATTTATCCACTCCTCTGAATCACCAAGCTAAGTCTTTGAAAGCAGCAATCAAGTCAAGCAGTGGAAAAAAGAAACCAATAGTTGATATCTCCCAAAGCACTAATTTCTCAGCTAGAAATTTGTTTTCTGGTAGGGACATACTAAATCATATAACTGAGTTTTGCAATGAGTTGAAGAAATTGGCAACCAGAGCGAAGGAGAGAGAAGATGAGGAAAAGTTAAGTGACAAGAAGAGCCAAGAGGCTGTAGTAGTGAAGAAGGTTTCTGGTCAGGCTTTGGGTGATTTGGACATGACAGAGAAAGAGAGGAAGCCATTACTTGAAATGGGTAAAGAGAAACTTGAAGGAATGGAAAAAGGAAGTGCTAAGGATAAAGAAAGGAGGAAAAAGTAAGTCTAATAGCCAACAGATGGTTAAATTTGATTTGGGTTTTTGTATAGGGTACTAAAGTTTGATTATATCATATTGTGCAGAAGCAGATCAAATGACGAAACTGAGAACATTCCGGTCTCTCTGAATTTGGAGTATGTAAAGCACAAAGGACAAGAACGGGTACTGCAAATACGGACCAATCCACCCTCTCCTCAGTGCTTTTCTGCCCCTCATGCCCCCATGAAAAACTCCCCTTCCAAGGCTTCCAGATCCAGACTTATGGTATGTAACTACTATCTTTTTAGTGCAAAGGAAGGTTGTTTCTTGTAAATGATTGTTTGTTATGGCACTAATGCATTCACTCATGCATCCATAGGAGAGAGGGATCCTTCAAGAACTGAAGCAAACCAAGGATATAAATAAAGATGAACCACCGGCAGAAAAACCTGGAAATATTTCTTCTAGTACTAATATTATTGATGGAAGACAAGCAAGAGCATTGGATGTTTTTTGGTTCCTGAAGCCTTGCACACTGTCTGAATGAACAGTTTGATATCGAACAAGAAATTCAAATGCATTCTTTCATTCTTTTCATTTACCTCAAAGACAAAAACTCCTATGTTCTTTTACTATGTTGATTCATTTGTTATAGTTCTTAGTTATAGTTCCTTGATTCATTTGTTGCTGCTAATAAAAGAAACTGTAATCAAATCCATTTTCAGTGAATACAGATCTACACTCCTCATCTCCCCCTTAGTGGATTCCGGCGATGATTTTTCTTTATGTCATGTCCTCAAAGAAATGTTTCGATCAGTTTATTCAATGTCCTCCAAGAAGCATTAAACACTAATCAAGCCTATATATTAAGCCTTTGGAATATGTGGTCAGGTTCAAAATTGCTGTCTCATTTAATGATCACGTAAAAGCTGAAGGAGTTATAGCCTTGCCTGAAAATTACAAACAGGCGAAGATAAGCCACATAACAGGCTTTTCATCTTTTTGTCTCTCTCCTTTTGCCTCCCACCCCCATATTTAGCAATAGAAAGACGATTTCTCAGGTGATGTTTATCTAATTCACAGATAGGATAGGAATGAATGAGCACCAACATCCAAGAAACAAACTGCCAAATTCTGCAAACATATATGAGATAAATATGTGAAAGCACATCTCTTTCTCTTGGCAATAAAATAGAAAATATATTCTTTTCTTTTTTATAGTAATTTTTTAAGGTCAAAATTTGTTAAAGACTTGAGAGTTTGGGAGTTATGACATAAATATAAAGTATGAAGTCAAGCGAGTGGTTTGTATACAGTTGGCATGGTGTATCTGGTTCCTAAATCTTAATCGTTGAAGTCAGATCTCAGATGATCAACAAATTTTCAATATTGGTAAAACAAAAAACTCTGAACACAAGCAATTTCTAAGCTGATAACCTATGGCTACAGCTACAAATAAACTATACTGAAAATTCCTCATTTCACATGGATCCCATCTCCATAAGATTCAAGAAACAACATTGAATTCAACAGGAACCCTATCCCGCAAAGATATACAATAAGAAACAACATGGCACCACCAAAAGAATGTTTTGGCTTATTATATATTCTCTATCTTGCCTTATTATCAGCACAGGAAACACAAAACTATGTATATTGAGATCTGATGATTAAAGTTTGTCAGGAGGACAGAAGACAATCTAATTAAATCTAATCCAACCTCAAGTTGCAAAGCATGCAATCCAAGATCCTAGACCACACGAGTCGAGCACGTGGGTAGAGTCTGTCGGTATAAACCCTGGACTCCCTCACCAGATCCTCCATGGTCTCAACGAAGAGATTCAGGCTTCTCATAGGAGGAACATATAGAGTCAAAGGCGCTGCAGAGAAAGCAATTGTAAACAACAACTGCAACATGGTTTACCTTAATTCAGATTATGCAATCCTCAAAAAGCCAAACAAGTCAGCCTGCCTGTGTAAACAACTGAGCACTCGACTATCAGTACTAGTGAAGATGCAGACTCTTATTCTTGTTGATGAGCTTTATTTGAATGTTTAGGATATGAGAGTGGTAGTTGGTTGGAGACTCTCTCTGGAGACGTGGGGTTTACCATTACCAATACCAGCCGAGAGCTTTTGACTTTGCAAATTGGAACCCTGTTGCCTGTTTCCTTGTTTATTTATAATAATAATAATTTTCAAAGAAGGAAAAAGATAAGGTTGTGAATTGCACATAGAGAGACATTAATTGTGTTCATTAAAATACTCAAATACCAACATCATGACAAATCGATATTCCTTCATGATTTTAGAGTTAGAGATGAATAATAATATATAAGAAAGTAGCATAACAAGTACAATAGTAGCAGCACTGCAATCAAGCTGTAGCCAATTGAATGAACGTATATGAAAGTTAATCTAAGATACTAAATGTAAGACAAGATTTTGTTATTGGGTATTCCATTTTTATAATAGTATTTAAGCCTATTGTATAAAATAATTTATTTTTTAATGCATTAAAACTTACAATATTAATTACAATTATATTTCATAATAAAAAATATTTGAAAGATATTCATTAGCAAAAATCTTGTAGTTACATCAATCGAATATCAAGACATCGAGTATGGTACTCATTTTCGTACATGGCGGCCAACTAGTGTAACAATGTAAGGTAGAGTGGGCCGATTTGTAACCTACTTGGTGAAAGGTCCAAGCCTCACCATCAGTCAGGAAATACTTAAAAATGTAAACCAACAAAAATTTTCACCGAATTCTTTGTGAACATGTATGATTTTTTTATTATTTATATTTATTTATTAAATTTAATAAATAATTTTAAATAGTGTTTTTATATTCATTTATTTCAAATTGAGTATAACCAAAGATTTATTTAATTTATTTATGTTCGTAAATAAATTTATTTAAAATTTATTCATTTGTTATTTATTTTTGTTATTTATTTGTTAATCGTTTGCCGTTCACTTTATAATAATATTAACAAAATTATATTTTTATTCTTACCATTAGAATGGGCCTGTTTTGAACCATAATTAGATGGGCTGCTGCTGAAAGGTCCGAGCCTCATTATATATTAAGGCCCTATTATAATGGGCCGATTTTGAACCATGTACTAGAAAGGGCCAATTTGGAACATGACCTGCTGACAGTCCAAGGTCATAATGGGCCAAGCAAGGCTCGGTTCTCTCAAGGACACCAAAAGTACAATGAGACGACAGCCCACTAATATCCAGCCAGAAGAAAATTTCAATCTTCGGTTTTCAGAAGCGATCTCCAAAACCAAATCGACGCAAGAATTAGGGTTGTATTGAGAAATGGCGATGGTAGGGCGCGTCAGATCGACTCTCCCTCTCTTTAACAGGCTTTTGAGAGCGGATCCTATGTCCCTTCACGGTCAGAGATCCACTCTTCACCAATCCCTTCTTTGTCCCGAGGTAACCCATGATCGCTTCACCAAGCTGTCTTTCTCATCTATTTCTTCCTCTATTCTGTAATATAATTTTATTGTACTTCAAAAGTTAGGTTTTTTTTTTTTGTTCAGATGTGAAATTGCCCTAATTTGTTTTCTCTATTACAAATATGATTCTCTTTATATTTTTGTTTCAGTTTGTTATTTGCTTTGCCTTTGTTTTTCTGCTACTGTTTTTGATAGACACGGTGATTCATGTATTTGTGTTGTGTAAAATACTTCAATTCGTGTGTTCTTATCGTGTTGTATACAAAAATTGGGCGCCACAATTTGTGTTGACAAAAAATATATATATATATATATTTTGTTTTGTTAAACCCATATATATTATTATTAAAATTTTAAGTCGTGTCACATGGTGGCCTATTTTCATATCATGATCGTCTTCTGTCACCTGGTATTTTAAATGATCAGGTCTAGTTTTTGAAATCAAAACTTATTTTCAATTCAATATATGTTTTCATAATGAGAGAAAATGGAGATATCCCATTGCCTCTTTTTACAAAAGATGAAAAATTGGGCTTTTATGATTAGTGTAAAGCTTATAATCTTAACTTCGATTCCTTTTCCTCTGCATTTCACAGGAGTGTATGAGTTAAGCTAGACTCTCTGTCTGATTTCTCACATTGTGTTTCTTTCAGCTGTTGAAGAATTATTCCACGGCTTCCCCAAAAAGGGAAGAGAAAGTTAAGGTACTTGGTCTTCTTCTAACTTGTAAAAGCTGTTGTTTTTCCGTGAAGAATTCAGGAGAGTTTGGACAAACATACTTTAGTTAGGCACATGCTCTAGAACTAATTTATCACCTCATTTGCCTCTCATTGGATGGAATGTGGAATATTGGTTGTGAGTATTAACAACTTGGGTTTTGTGATTTTTAATCATTAACAAAATCGTTTTTGTGAATAAATATCGGATGTTTGATCTGGAGGTCGGTTTGACCATATACGTTCATTGGGTTGTACAACATTGAGGGTTGAAGTGTGTGTTTTAAATTTGCAAGGATAGAACGGCAGTTGGGATGTGAAATTAATTTCGCGTTAATGTGTTTTTAATTCTGCTCCATTGGTTCTTAATGGCCTTTTAGGTGCCTCTAGCTTTGTTTGGGGGATCTGGAAACTATGCCTCTGCACTGTATCTTGCAGCAGTAAAAGGAAATAATCTGGACAAGGTTGAGTCTGAACTTCTTGACCTTGTTGAGGCTTCAAAGAAAAGTCGAATATTTTCTCAATTCACCAAGGACTTGTCAGTACCTGCCAAGACAAGAGTTGAAGCCATTAATGATATATGTGGTCAAGCTAAATTTTCAGATCTTACAAAGAACTTCTTGGGTATGAAAAACTGGATAATATATTGAGAATATTTTTACTTGAATTATTTAAATTATTTAGAGCTGTTGCTGGATTTCCTATGAAGTTCAACCTTTCTTGGTTGCTCCTAATTTGTTGTTTGTAAATATTAAATACTTCTCTAAATTCTTTATATTTATCTATGCTAGTTATATTGGCTGAAAATGGAAGGCTAAAGTATATAGAAAGCATTGCAAAGAGATTTGTGGAGTTGACGATGGCTCATAAGGGAGAAGTGAAAGCCGTTGTCACAACTGTTATTGTAAGTTCACTCTTCTTCCCTTTGAAGGAAAGATGACTGCAGGCTAACAGTAAAATGCAATTAGGTATATATATGAAATTTTGGTTCAATGGTCTTTTTTAGTACATTAGCACTGTTCATCTTTTGAAATCGTTGTGATTACAAAGCTCTTTTACTGAACTAATAGCTTAAATGCCTGATGCTTGTGATGTTAAACATTTTTCTAGCAACTATTTAGCTGCTTCCTGAGTGTTTAGGCTCTACGAATTTGGAAGTAATCTTCTTTACAATGATTCTCTATTCGATGTTCTTCTCTTTCGCAACTTGATGGCTGTCATTCTGTACCAGCCCCTTCCCCCACAGGAGGAGAAAGAACTGAAGGAGACCTTGCAGGAAATAATTGGAGAGGGGAAGCAGGTTAAGCTGGAACAGAAGGTATGCAGTTTTATCCGTAGCATATATTCTAATTTACTGCTTGTTTCACAGTGGAATTCTAAGTATTCTCCTGTTTGTTTCAGATTGATCCTAGTATTCTTGGTGGGCTTGTGGTAGAGTTTGGGCAAAAGGTGTTTGACATGTCCATTAAGACTAGGGCAAAACAGATGGAGAGGTTCTTGCGTGAACCTATCAACATTGGTGCCCTCTGAAAGATGTTGTTATCGCCAACTGACCTTTTTAGATTCCTTTCTGCACCACTTGGTTACTCCAAGAAGGGGAAAGAATCATATGTGGTCATGTGTGCCTCTGTTTTCTTGTACTTTTCATAGGATGGAATGCATCCATTCACAATAAATGCAACTTTCTGGGCATTTTTTTGGGAAAATGACTGATGTACCTTTTGTATGGCTTTTTGTGGCTACTTCACTTTTCAAGATCATAATTTGTTCTGGTACTTCTCAAATGTTACTTGCCTTGATGTTGGACGCTGTTTTTGAATACAGATGCATGTCTCCTTGTATTATGTATATTGACATATATAGGCATGAGATAGGGTCCAATGAACAAGGCAATTAAAAAGGCAAAGCAATACTTGATGAGTCATTAATAGTAAATAAATATTATCTCTCTTTGCTGCAGATTAATATTCATTTCAGCATCAATATAAATCTATTACAATGTTAGGTGTTTTTTTTCTTCCATGTCTTTTTAAGCAAGTAGTTTGTTGCTTGGGAAAGCCTTACAAGCATGAAACTGACTTTTCCTGGACAGCTGTTGATAAAGAGATCACTTTTGAAACTTTTGAGTAGCTTGAGAGATTTCCACTCACCTTTTTCCAGAAATTATGCCCTTCGCAATCAGTACATACAACATTATCCGAATGACTCTATACTGGTCTTTTATACTTGAAGAATTTGACTAATAAGATGGATTTGGGTGGAACGATGACCGATAATTTCTCTATCATTCATGAATTTTATTTTCTTTGGTAACTTGTTGGCAATGCAGGGACAGGAATTAGATAGGAAAGATGCCCCTGACAGCAAATAAGACAATGAAAGCTGTGGGGTTATATTACTAATATCTAAGATACCTCGGGATGGGCCATGTAGTTGGTTGTTGATTTTGGCTTCGAATAAGTGAAACCTAATTGATAAAGTAATAATTCCTTGGTCAATATCAGCTTGGTAACATTTACAAAAGAACTCTATTGGTTTCAACTGCGTACTGAATTTCCATATGAAGTGCTTTCTGTTTCCAACAAGATTAAGGAAGGAATTTGTATATAGATATGTTTAACTGAAATAAATGTTTGTAGCTTGTTTGATGGATTGAGGGCCTGACAATCATATCACTTGCTTCATTGATTTTACATATCCTATTGGATATACATTGTTACACAATGTATATTTTAATTAGTATAATGAATTACTCTTAACAGAATGATGCTTTAAGGAAAAGAATGCTTTTAGACCAAAAGAAGGGGCAGTGGCTTGGGGGATGGGGGCATTGAAGGTAGTTAATCAGTCCAGCTAGCCAGCTAGGTTCATGCATGTTTCCTAAATTTCAATATTCCTTGATAATTGAGAGGCCGGCATGTTAGGGACTGTCTTAATTCATGTCTGAACAAAGATAACCTGCATATGTGGGAGACCTGACCAGATCCTAAAAGTTGTTTTTGTTTTATGTAGTAAAAGTATTTTTGTTTTATGTCCCGTCTCTGATCTCTTCTTGGGGCATAGGCTTATTCTTCTAATACACGTGTGGGTTGAGAGAAAGATAGAAAGAGCATCGTGTGAAATGGAAGCAAACAAACTGGTTAATCTGTGTCTCGTACACATATGATGATTACCTTGTGAGTGAAGAAAAATGTATCGACAAGACAAGATAGAGTCAAAAGACAAGACCACCAATCATCCCTCTCTCTCATTCGATCCTGTATCTGTGCGCGTGTATGAGGCCTGAGGGTCGACTCGAGGGAGGGAGGTCCCCCTCCAATCCGTTTCACACTCCACCCATCAACCAACAAATTAACACTCTCGTCATATGCATTTCTTTCTCATAATATATTTATTTAAAGCAAACCCCACAACCATCACTATCATCATCACCATTGCCTCCCCGTGAAGCCTTCTCTCTCTGATGCAACAGTCATTTACCTATATAGCTTTCTCTTCTTTATCTCCATCAAACCTGTTCAAAAGAGAAAGGCTCCACTAGATAAGATCGCGACCCAGCCCAGCTAGCAGCAATGAGGAAGCCTGATCGAGATATGGGAAAAGACATGAGAGTTAACAACAAGAAGATGAAGCTGAGGAAGGGATTGTGGTCACCCGAAGAGGATGAGAAACTCATTAAGTACATGTTAAACAAAGGGCAAGGCTGTTGGAGTGACATTGCTAGGAATGCTGGTCTACAGAGGTGCGGCAAGAGTTGTCGTCTTCGATGGATTAATTACTTGAGACCTGATCTTAAGCGTGGAGCCTTTTCTCCTCAGGAGGAAGAGTTTATCATACATTTGCATTCCATCCTTGGCAACAGGTTCTCTTTCTCTTCTAAAGCTCAATGAAGTTAAAAAAAAAAAAATACTAATGAAACTATATATATATACAGTGGTTATTTGAAGTTAAATAGAGAGATCATATCACAACATAGTTGATGATAAAAAGTGTTTTTTTTTCTTTTTTCCTTTTTGTAACACTTAGAAGCAAAAGAAACTCGTATTAATGTTAATGTGGAAATGCCAATATCATATACTGTATTGTGAAACACTGAGATTGATCATTTCTCAGCTTAAAAACTCTTGACAAAGTGGAATGTGCATTCCTCAGAAGCTGTTATTGGTTTATAAGTTCATTATTTATATCCACTTGTCAATAAATATAGAGATATATACATCAACATTTATCCAATTGTATAAAAAAATGAGTGGCCTTAACAGTCCTCACTATTCCCCTCTTTTCTCCCAATTATATGCATACTTATTTCAGTTTTAGAGCTTAAGCATAAATGCATCAATGGAACACATTTAACATCTCTGCTGGAATGTTATATGTCTTATTTATCATTGGTTACAAATGTTTCAGATGGTCTCAAATCGCGGCTCGTCTTCCAGGAAGGACAGATAATGAAGTAAAGAATTTCTGGAACTCCACAGTAAAGAAAAGATTGAAAAATAAAACCTCCGTATCCTCATCACCAAACAACAATGATTCATCTGAGCCCAGAGATGTTGTAGGAGGGATTTTTCCAGTGCATGAACATGACGTCATGGCCTTATTCAAGGACTCATCATCAACATCCATGCCACCAATGGCTACAGGAAACCAATTCGATCCGTTTCCTCCGCTCAATAACCGTTATGACATGACGGGCGCATTCGATGTGCCCACATGCATAACACAAGGTGGTATGGGAGAGGGATTTTGGGGGGATTATGGGATTTTAGAGCCTGGAAAAATAGGGTTGGAAGGGGACTTTTCTCTTCCTCCACTTGAGAGTAGAAGCATTGAAGACAATAATGCTGCCAATAACAGCATTGATAATATGAAAAGAAATAACAACCACTACAATAATACTTGCTTCAGCAACACTGATCAGAGCTTTAAAGTAGGGGACATGTTTGGGTTAGAAAATCATCAATGGCAAGGAGAAAACTTAAGAATGGGAGAATGGGATTTGGAGGGTTTGATGGATAATATATCTTCCTTTCCTTTCCTTCAATTCCAAGTTGAATAACTGCATACACTTAGCCCTCAATCTTTCATATCTACCCAAAGCCATATATTGGAAATTATGGGTAGATATTCTTTTCAACATCACCAAAATTATACTTAAAGCCTCCCCTTTAGCTGAAATATTTCTCCTGTCCATCTCAGAATCATCGTTTTTTCCCCTCTTTTCTTAATTGGTGCTTCATATGATCCATAATTGTTGACGTCCAGGAATAAATATAAAAACTTGGAGATTACCACAGCCTTAGATATCTTGCTCGTATGTATTTCATTGTTGTTCCTTTCGAAGAGAAATGTGAACAGAGATACAAAAAAAAAAAAGAGTCAAAATAAAGATTATAGTTGTTGAATTAATTGTAGTTTTAATTTCTTTAACATACAAATTATATACGGAAAGTTGCTTCCTGGTTTTTATATATGCGGATGTTGTATTGGGATAACTACAAGTTTACACAACAAAGATTACAGGCTAAGGGCTTGACTTGACAAATTTAGCTAGTAATTAAAACTAGATAATTGACTCAAATTAAGCTTTTGATTCTTCAAAAGTTTTAAGTAAAACAACTTTGTTGGGCCAGTATATGAAACAAAGCCTCAAAATTGAAAGTAAGGTTGGGTAAAATGGCCCAGATAGGATTCATTTATTTGATGAAGCCCTTTGGGCTCGTTTTGTATAATGAAATTGGACAGAACAGTGGTTTTTTTCATTTGTTATCATAGGGTGGTGGCCCAGTCTCAAGTAGGAATCCTAAAATTTACAGGACAGCAACCCCCATATATGTCTCTGAGAAATTGAGATGTAGCATCTTTGAAGAAGAAAAGAAATGCATTTGGTGATGATGATGGTGAGAAGGGGGCAAAATGGCAATTCATCATGTCTGTCTTGGCATAAAAGCAAAAGCTGCCCCCATAGCCATTACGATTATATATTTATCAATGCTCTCACTATATATTATAATTCTTCCATCATGACTCTACACGGCAACCCTTGTATAACAATTCATCATCCCTTTATTCAAAAGTAAGCCAATATTCATTACATTAATCTCTCTGTCTTCCATTTATGTAGGGGAATTTTGTTGATCAATGCAAACAAACATGGATTGCATTTTATTAGGTTTGCAACTGAATTTTCGTTGTTTTTTCTTACTTTCTCGTGTGATTCTTCTTTCTTTCTTTTTTTTTCCCTTAACAATTTCATTTTCTATCCAAAATAATTTAGATAAATTACATCCAAAAATATCATTTAAAATAATTATATGCAAATATAATATATATTCAAATACTCAAATATAAAAATTTATTAGAAAAAATTTTATGTACGTGTTGGTGTCCAGTTATTTGCGAATGTAATATCCTGAAAACACAAGGGAGAGAGGTCAGTTAATAATAAATGTTGAAGGTTTCTTTGGCTTTTGTGCTCGTAAGAAAGTGGGAAGGAGAGGAAATCAAAGAACATATATGATAAGTTCAAGTTCTAGTTAGTCTATCTATGTAATGAAGTCTATGAGCCTAGGTGGCCCGAGGTCTAAGTAGCAGGGTTATAGTCGTTATTGATCCGGGTTGAGCTGGCAGTTAACAACTTAGTTCGAGGTGATAAATCAATATTTTTATGTGTTATTAGATAATCAATTAAAATGATCAAGTTGATGTCGAGTTCAAAATTTTAAATTGACTCGACATATTAATTTGATTAAATTAATTAAATTATTTTTATTTGATAGATGACTTATATTTTAAGGTGAAAAATTTATCTTATCTTTTGAATTATAAAATGCTCTTAATAGTATATATGAAAAGTTTATATTATATATATATATATAAAACTTATAGGAAAAGCGTAGGTGATTAATTACCTGGTCGGAGTGCAAATGAATGAGCACACATCATTATAGTTATAGACCAGTATTGTCATTATGAGTGTGCACTGAGTGTTGATTCACTCTATTAGATTTAAAAATATTGTTTCTTTCCTCTCTCAGCTGTGGCTAAGATCGATTCCACTATAGCCTATCTTTTTCTTTTGTCATTGAATTGAAAAGGAAATTACGATGTTCAAATTAAGGAAAAAATAATAATAATAAAGGCAGTGCCAAAGCATGCTTACTTTGCTATCATTCCTAGGATGCAAAAAGATTAGACAATTCGGTGTAAAGCAAATCCAAGGCTAGCCTACCTAGCTAGGACGAGACGAGACGAGACTACACTCTCCCGTGACTTTCGCACCAATTTTTCTTTTTCGGACCGAATCTCCCATTGACCATTTGTTGTTGTTGTTAATTGCTTGTATGAAAAGTTCATTAAATTTCAAATTCCTTTTTATAATAAGAGATGAAGATTTGAATTAAAAACCTTACTTTATGTTAGTTTTGAACTCGTGATTAAACATTGGTTATGTTGATGCCGAACTGTCATTGCAAAAATTTAAAAACACAAGGGAAGGAGGTTGATTAATAATAAAGGTCGGAGTTGTTTCTGTGTTCTGATGTTTAGATCAACATTTGATTAGAAAGTGAGAAAGAGGAAAAGTTAGAAAATAAGTGTGTAAATTAGAGTTTTTCAATTGATTTAAAAATACCTAAAAAGAGATATTTATATTTGATTTAATAGGAGCATTGGGCCTAGATGATTTAAATTTCAAGTAACGAAATTAGGGTTGAAGTTGTAGACCCAAGCTAAGTTGACAATTAACAATTCAATCGAAAAATAACAAATCAATTTTTTTATAAATAAATAAGTAGTTAATTGAAATGATCGAATTGATAATATAATTTCAGAATTCAAATTTACTTGACACATTAATTCATCTAAATTAAATAAATTACCTTAATTTGATAGATGACTTATACTTGAGATAAAAGGTCCCTTTTGAATCTTAAAATGTTCCTAGAAGATTATATTTTAATTTTTTAATAATGAAAAAAGGGAAAAAAAAACATAATTGCAATTACAAAAAATTAGGAGCTGAGGCCAATATGTGTATGTCTGCTTCACGAAGCAAAGTTTTTTTGTATTTAAAAACCCTCGAACGAAAACCAAAACCCAGGGCCAGGGGGTCAGAGCTGCTCAGAAATTATCTCTCTCACATTCACATTCTGAATCTCTCTGTTAGTGTTTCTATGTCCGCTTTATCTGTAATTCAGGGAATGGAAAACAGTACCAATCATGAAGACCAAGAAGCCTTGATGTTCCACTCCTACCCATGTGCTTACTACGTGCAAAGCCCTTCCACCATCTCCCATGCAAACAGCGCTGATATCCGCAACAACACCACCAACATAGAAGATCAATCTGCTTTCCATTTCCACTCCCCCACTCGATCTGAAGCAACCTTTCTCAACAAGAACCCTGACGTTTCTAGATTCACCCTTTCGCGTTACTCATCCTCTCGTGGATCAAACAACTCCTTTTTGCATGAGAAAAAGAACATTGGTGGACTTGGATCTGATGATCAGAAACGAGGCGTCAACCGTCTCATCATTATTGACCATGGGGTTGGTGATGATGATGATGATCAGGTGTCCGATGAAGAAGAATGGTCTTACGGGAAGAAAGGAGGGTGGTGGTGGAGGTATTGTTCTTTTAGAAGGTCTAGTTCTTGCGCCTGGATTTCTTTACAAATATGTTGGAGGCTTGTGTTGAGCTTGGGAGTAGCATTGCTTGTCTTCTACATTGCTACAAAACCACCACCTCCTAAGATTTCTATTAAGGTATGTGTCATCGGTCTCTCCTACTCCTCCATATCTTTAATTTCTGTTATGCTCCAATACTTAGTCTTACAGTGTATAATTACTTCATTGAGTTGATAGTATTGCTGGCACTGGAACATAATGAGAGTTACAGTCTTACCAACCTTTTGTTATAAATGAAGAGACCAGAAAGAAACTATGCCCCATTATTAGAAGAGTAGGAAACATTTTGAGTGCATAATTTTACAAGAAACTTGTATTACATGAAACTCTTAAAAAAAGAAATCTTGACTGGCAACTTTCGGTTCATAGTGCTGTTTTCTTTTTCTTCTTTTTCATTGTGCATATGCATAGGCTATAGTGAATTGTCAATTTTGCTTGGCCCAACTATTCCAAATAGGCTGTAACATGGTGGGCTGCTAGTATCTATATCCCCAAGACCAATGGGTTAGGTCTAACTATTGCAACAATGATGACTAGAATATAGGGACCCCGTTAGAAACCAAAAGTTTACATTTATCTTTGAATACATGGGTGCAATACTTGCCCCCTAGCCTGGAACCAAGCTTTAAGCCCAATCATTGAACACCTTTATTAAGATTTTGCTTTGAACTTTCTGGTTGCAAGATGTGTTGGTCTTTTGGAGCATAAGGCCTTTGAACATTTTAGGATTGAAATTCTCTAATCTATTTCAAGTAAACTCCAATACAATAGTATGTTTATGATATATTTAGTACATAAAATTATGATAAAATAAGATAAAATATATTATTAATAAAATTAGATTATGTCATTTTATCTTGTGTTTAAAATGTATAAAAATTAGGATAAAATAATTTATTTATTAACCAAAATGATCATTTTTTAACGTTTATATAATTTAAATTACTGATGTAATTTTTAATAGTATGTAGGACATATAAGCTCAATCTCATCAATTATTACTCTTCATTTTGAGAGGATTAATTTTTTTTATAATTTTTTTTAAGATACAAATCAAATATAATATAAGATCATTATTATCTTATTTTATCTATTATCTTATGTATCAAATATGATCTTATTTTGCATAATGGTGCTTGTATTTCAGGTGGCAGGAGTTCGCCAATTCGGACTAGGAGAAGGAGTGGATGCCTCCGGTGTTACGACCAAGATTCTGACCTTCAACTGTTCCATCCACTTGCTCATAGAAAACAAATCAAAGCTCTTCGGTCTCCACATCAACCCTCCAATGATGGACATATCCTTTGGCCTTCTCCCTTTTGCGATGTCACATGTAAGTCTGGTCGTTTTAATACTAACAAGTGGTAAAGCATCAAGGCAATTGATTTTTAAATGGTAGTCTCTACATTTCATGCTTTGCAGGGACCAAAACTATATGCCCGGAGCTATGGTTCATCAATGTTTGAGTTACACGCTGGAACAAGGAATAAACCAATGTATGGCGCTGGCAGAAGCATGCAGGACTTGCTAGATTCGGGAATGGGATTGCCTCTAGTGATTCGTTTGAAACTGAGCTCCAATTTTCGAGTTGTGTGGAACCTTATCAAGCCTAGGTTCCACCACCAAGCGGAATGCTTATTAGTCCTTGATAACAAATATGATAAGAAGCACCGAACCCAAAAATATAACAGCACCTGCACAATAACTGCTTCATAGATCGATGTCTGCCTGCAGCAGCTTGAATAAAAAAAAAAAAAAAAAAAAGGGGAAATGGAAGAGAATATTATAACCCTTTTCAGCGTTTTGAACGATCTTTTGATAACAATTAATAATTATACTATGTTAATGGTGCTAAAACTATCTATATGCTTGGATTGGCATATAAGTATCAGTAAAATTAAGAAAAGAATGTCTATAAAAAATTTTGATGACAAAATACTATATTCTCCCATATGATTTCTCATGTAAACCACAGATCTTTATGTACTTATTGAATTTAAGAGAAATGATGAAACTACAAATTCTTTGGTTCAATCTCTCGATCAAATTCGTCAATCTTTGGAAAGCCTTAAGCAATAATGTTAAAATCATGTCACTTAAGTAGTACCGTGAGCGAAGGGTGCAAAGAACTCCTGTCAGGAAGTGAAATAGAACATGAAACCATGAGCTCCCAAGCAGTGGGAGGAGTCCTGGACTCTGACCGCGTGCCCGTTGAAAAATGAGCCGGCGACTCATAAGCAGTGACTTGGTTAAGGGGGGAACCCAGAGCCGTACCGAAAGAAATTATTTCCTTCTTATAAATTGATTAATTAAACTATCCAAAATTTACGTGAATAAATTTTTTTTTCTAAATATGAAATTGTGATGAGTGTCGATTTCCGAATTTAAATTTAAAACCATTAAACTTTTAAATATTATTTAAGGCTATATATAGCTTGTAATTACTCTTGAAAAATCCTTCTTAAAGGATAGTTTTGCTACATCTTTCCAAATTCAGAAATTTCATATCTAAAAACTTTGGACCACGTAGGGTAAGATGAGCACTAACAAAGATAGGGGCTTATTTATTCATGCAAGTAGTAATTGTATATATATTTGGAAGACGCATGATCAAATACCGAACAGCTTTTTGCCACCAACAAAGGGGATAGTTAGAGTATTCTATATATTAATGAAAACGCATATGAATGAAGGAAAGATTTATATAGCTAGGCATGCACTCTGACGTTTATATTTGGTCCCCAAAGCAAATCTAATCTTATCAAAAGCATTGAAACATATGTACGGCTAGATCGTTGGAGATTGCTTAAAATTCTCAGAAATAGTGGGATTGGTTGAAGGGTTAATGCCTCTTTTATCTTCCCTACAATTATACATTATATAATAAGAATCCTTCTGTCAATACCATAGCAAAATCAATAAAAATATACAGACTAATTGTGTTCCTTTTCATAACAAAATGTCCATCATGATATCAACTCCTCCTTATAAAGTAGTAACCTTTTAAGTAATTTATTTGTGGGAAAGAAGATATATATATATATATATAATATAGTTATAGCTGGCAACATTTTCATTATATAGTATTAACTGAAAATGATGTTTGTGTTGTGTTTGAGTGTGATGTCTCCACTCTCGTATTGGAAGAATATAATAATATGATATAATATGATATATACATATATATATGGACATTTAAATTTGAACTTATGAGGTATCGTTAATAAGATAAAATCATAAGATTATCAGATTATAATAAACAATACCTTTCATATTAGGTATAGGTCTTCAAAAATAATATTAAAGCGGTCACAAATTAGACAAGAGTTAAGTGTTAAACGATGGGAATCACTTCTAAAATCTCAATATTTTGAATAATTCTCTAATTCTGTGTTTATTTTGTATTAGGCTTGACGAGAACATTAAATTTTAACGGAGAAGATTGTGATGCTCTTAAGATATGATATGGTATATATATGGAGATCTAAACATAAATTTGTAAGACGTTTTTTTATAAGAAAAAATGATAAGATCTTTAAATCAAAACAGACAATATTTTTTTAAATTGAAAATAAATCTTCATGTCAAATTTTGATATTGGAAAAGTAAACAAATCTGAACTAACAAGAGCATGGCGTATCTTTTGGAATTTAATTATTTTTCAATAGAAAATGGCTACATATTAAAATACTAAGCATACAATATTATTTTAAAGAAATTAAAAATACCCAGCGAAGTCTTAAGAGGCACCTCCAACCACTACGGTAGCACTTAGAGAATTAAAATTTACATTAACTTTTTGTTTTGTTTGTTTCTAAAAGAATCTAATGGTACTTTGCGAGGCAAGCACTTATATCAGTGAATATCATCACATAATCATATTACACATTTGGAGAAAAAGTGTGGATTTGCATATTAATTGGTCTGCTTCATTTGATAATCTCGATATGCCTTTGGTTGTTAATCAACACTGCTTATGTACGTACGTCTAAATGCATAATGAACATATAAAATACTTATTATTGGTTGATGATCAGATTCCCTTCCTATCTCTTTCAAACAAAACCTCCATTCAAAGTTGAAGATTATTTAATGGTATTAACAAACTATTAATTATTAATTAATTTGTTTTTATAATGCAAAGAAAACCAGAGGACAGATAAGTGTGAAGCTATTCATTCGATTGATTTACTTAATTTTGAATTGAATTAAATAAAATTGAATTAATCGAATTATGTCATTTTATTTTCATTAATCGAATTCAAATTTTTAATTTTTAAAATTAACTGATCAAAAATTAATTTTTTTTATTAACCAAATGCAAAAAAACATTAAATTAAATTATATTTTAAATTTTTATTTTTTTATATGTGAAATAAATTAAATAAAATTATTTAACAAAAATATTTAAACAACGAAATATTAAATTAAAAATTGTAATAACTTGAAATGAAATGAACAATTTCATATGATTTTAATTTAATATATGAGACAAGGCATGTAGGAAGTTTTACCATCGACGTTTACGATGCTATCATTCTCAAGGACTGGCTTTTGAGCAAATGACGACCGATGAGATCACAGGAGGTCATTTTTGCCCCCTCACCCAAAAGCCCAATGGACGGAGGGTTGGAGGGGACAATGATGCGCGACAAGTCGACAACCAGGCAAGCCTAATGGCTTGAGGTGTAACTTGCTTTTAAAGACTCAATAGTCTATAGGATTCCGAAATTCACATAAAGTATTGCATTTTATTAATATTTTGGTTAAAATTTTGATTAATTTGATTTTTAAATTAAATTAATTAAAAATTAAAAATTTTATAAAATCAATTTCGATAACTAATTAATTAACTAAATTAAATCGATTTGATTAATTATTTCGATTAAAACTTATTACAAACACCTTTGGACAAGTGGAGTATTACTCTAGCTTGCTTAATTTCTTTTCATCATCTTCAACAGGGGGAATAAGTAGTGGAAATCCAATCCTCTTGGTATTACTTTATCAACTTACGCGTGGAGATATTTTTGGTTTCCACACGAAAGTGTTTTCCCCATTACAATTATTATAGCTATCTTGTTGCATATTATCACAGACCATATTTTTTATTTCCGTCAATTCATTTCTCAGGCCAAACCCAAATGTGGCAGCAACTAATAACTTGATGATAAGGAGATAAATATGCTAGCAATATGCTTTGTGTTGCAAAACGAAATTCAACAAAAAACAAAATGAATGTCATTTGCATTATTATCATATATAATACAAGTAATCCGAGAAAAAAAAAAATAAAGGGAACTGCAAAATTAACTTATCGTCATCACATGCAAATATGACGATATTGGGACCCTCCATTTCAATTTGTTGTAGAGTTTAAAAAAAATCTAGTCTTTGCTCTCAAAGATCTGTTGAAATTAACAAATGTACTTGGGAGGGTACGTTTCCCATGCCTCCCCTCCTCTTCACAAGGACTAGACAGCTGAACGGACAAAGCACTATATATATATATATATATTAACCAAAAAGTATACATTTTCCTGTTTAGTGCTGTATTCTTCATTAATTTTTAAGAAAAATTACAAGTAAATGGTAAAAAAGCAACATATATATATGTTAGTGTAATTGAGTGGAAAGTTAGGGTATTAATTTTACTGTTATTATTGCAGTGAGAGAACAAATTTTGATATTTTTTATCCTTATATACTCTAATGGCTAAACCAGAAAAAATTAGGTCTGAAATGGTTAAAGTGATTTGCCAAGCTTTTGGTATTGGGTTTCATACGTAGCCCACATTTGCATAAGTTGAATCTACCAAATAAAAGCACTTAAACTTGTAGGCCAATGTATGATATAATATTTCTTAAAGTTTTTGATTAATCGTGGCTGGTGGCATCCCAACTTTCAGAAATTCAAATACCATAGCAACCACTTTCATACAATTTTTATGAAATCGTCAGTTGTATTGCTCTCATGTGGAGTTCATATTGGTGGTGCTACTTTATTATATATAGTAGTACTATTATTCTTTTTGCTTCCATTGAAGCTTCTAATTTGTCCTGATATGATCAAAAGTGGCTCGATGATCTTTCTTTCAGACATGCATAAGCTATTCGGTGGAGTCTCAAAAGGGTATATAAAGGCAAAGCGAGGCATAGGTTTGGCAAGCAAGCCAATGCAAATTAAGTTGGTGAAAAGAACTTAGGATTCTTGGCAAATCGAATAAATTAAGGCAACGTTATCGACTTCCTTCGATCAACTTAATTATCATTGTAAGTTCCATCCCTTGAATGCCTTTTAATTACTTCATTGTTTCCAATTGTGAACCATTCTCTTTTTTCATTTATTTTATGGATTCTTTTCTCTTTCCTTTGCGCTATGCTTGAAACACTTTTGTAAAAGCAACAACCATCGGTCTGTTCATTCTTCTCTCATACACACCTAGGCTTGCATATGCATGCTTTACTTGTTACATGTTGCATACATGCAAGTACGAACATTTATCTACAATATATATTTCAGGAGAAAATCTTTGTTTTGTAATGTGCTTCCAATTATGTGTAAATCAAATAGCATTTCAGCTTGGCTGTGCAATAAAATGCATGGACGGCTAATTATTCCCATCTATATCTTATATGTTTTGTTAGTTGTTACTCCTTTTGTTTGTTGTTAATTATTTGCTTTTGACAATGATTGAATATAAAGATATAATTGAGTCGAGCTAAGTTGATATAATAAAAATCTTGAGTTCAAGTTTGACTCAAAATTCGTTGTTTCAAAATCGGTTCAAGTTTAATCGAGTTTTAATTTTTAAGTTTAAGCTTAATTTGAGATAAAAATTAAATTATTTGAACTCACTTGATTATGTTTGTTTAATAAAAATAAACTCGATTTCAAGCTTGATTATATGTTTGAACTTGAGTTTGAGTTCGAATTGATATATATATACACACACATAAAGGTAAAATAATATTTTTAATTAAAATAATAAAAATATATTAAAATTAAAAGTTCGATTAAATTCATAAACTACTTAAATTGGATATTAAGATGATCGAACTCGATTCATTCAATAAATTAAATTACTCAAATATAAACTTAACTCAATAATAATCAAATCGAATTTAAATTTTATCTTAACCGGCTTCACTTACAAATGTTTACACTCCTTATTGCAAAAAGCAATTTATTTATAGTTCTTTTATTTGGGCTTTGCAATAGCATCAGGCCGTAACCTTAATCTTTTACCGTCCATTCACTTGGCCTTAACCCCTTCTCTCTTTTTCTTTCGTTTGTTGTTCTCATATTGTCCAAATATGTGGGCTTTGCACCCCCAAAAGGCACCCACTGACCCACAAACTTGGGGGAGAACAAACAACATAAGTATATATATTCGGAGGAAAACATTTTCATTAATTTAAATTCCATTAGGCAAATCACAGAGTTAATTATCATAATAATATGTACTTAAATTTGTTGGAACAAATATATGATATCATAATCAATCCCTGGAAGAGTCAAAGAAATTAAGTAGTACCATGATAAAAAAAAAAAAAGAAAACTTGATGAAGTAGTTAGTTACATAATTATTTGGGCATGAATCTTACAACAATGGAACATGTTTGAATTGATTACGAAACTCCCTTTGTCTGTTTATCAGTTTTTCCCTTGTTATTTATGTACACATTTTGCATTACCTGGCCTAGATATACACAGAACAGGTTTATTCACAACTGATGATACTTTTGTTTTTTTTCAACTTTATCAAACCGGTCTAGTGGTACGAATCTCAAGCTAATTATGTCCTTTTTAGGACAAACTGATCATGTTCGTTGGTGTCGTCTTCTTTAAGAAATCTACCTTCTTTTTGTCGGGAATGGACGGTAAACTTCTTGCAGTTTCTAGTAGGTTGAGATTCAAGATTGCATGGCTCCAAAATGCATATTTTAGTTGGTTTTTGAGTGCTATCTGAGGCAGAAAAGGAGAAGAATTTTCCTCTGTAGGAAGATTCATGGAGGCAAGGACAAAGAGTCTGATAAATTAATGGGAGAGAATGTGAGTTAGGTCGTGCGTCAATTGTAGACTCTGGTTATAAGATATTGTTGCATGGCATGGGGCCATGGATTGCGATACAAATTCTTGTAGTATTGTTTTTTTTTAGGTACTTTGAAATCGTCGATGCAACTTTATAATATGTGTCCAGGTGACTTTTTCGATCAGTTCCAATGCTGCCGAAAGCTATCAGAAAACCAAGAAAAAAAGAGTACAGTCCATTTAATACTACACAATTAGCCTTAAGGCATGGTTTTTTTGGATATTTGTGACCATCTCATTTTGCTAGTGGTAGGATATATATCTCTTGAACTGAGATGTCTGGTCACCGACATTTGATTTTACTACCTCTTACATTACCAAATGCCATGCACTCTGCAGAAAATTGACAGTGGCACCATAACAGCTTAAACTTGTGGTTGATTGGCACTGAGTATCATGGCTGAGAATGGTATTATGCAGCAGCCTGAGAGCAAGTGGAGCCTGTGGGGAATGCCGGTTTTTGTCCTCTTCAAAGATGCAAGGTACAGTATCAGCTTGCTGCTTTCGCATTTCTGTAATTGTAGTCTCGTTGTAGTGTTTCAACGAATGATTGCTGAAATCTCAAGAGAGAAACCTTTTCATGTTATTTGGCTAGACTTGTTTTCAAAATGGACTCACTTGGCCGGGAGATACTAAGCATCGCATTCCCTGCTGCTTTGGCCTTAGCTGCTGATCCCATCGCTTCTCTGATTGACACGGCATTCATTGGCCGTATAGGTCTGCTCTCATCTCTAGATGGACAGGTGCAACATGTGCCATGTTCAAAGTTCTAACCTTCTATCTGTGCTAGATCTACTTCATTGATCTTCCTATAATATTCTTTATATAGATCATTCTCTTTACGCAAATTTTATGGTCTTATATGTGTAGGACCGGTGGAGCTAGCTGCTGTAGGAGTTTCCATCGCCATATTCAATCAAGCATCAAGGATTACCATTTTCCCTCTGGTTAGCATAACGACTTCTTTTGTTGCTGAAGAAGATACTCTTCGAAAAACTAGCTACGAAGAGGACAAATGTGAGGATTTGGAAAAGAGTGAACATAAAAACAATGAAAATAAAGAGTTGACACCAGAAGATGTAGTGGCTGAGAACTTGGAAAAAGGTGCAGCCACAAATACTGATATGAAAGAGCCAGATGATGGTATATTCTCCCTCTCTCTGATATGTTAAAAGCTAGAGCTAGAGAATAGATGATGCATTTAATTAGACAATTTGATTGGTGATTTATTTGTCAGGTTCAAACACAAGTTCATGTAAGCCGCCAATTGCTAGCAAAACCGAAAATACCGAAGTGAAAAAGGGCAAAAGACATATCCCTTCAGCATCAACAGCATTGATTCTTGGCTCAATGCTTGGTCTGCTGCAAGCTATATTCCTTGTATTTGGGGCAAAAACTCTCCTGGGTGTTATGGGTGTCAAACCTGTAAGTGTCAGTCAGCATCACTAATACTCTTAGCTTTCAAATGTGTCTGTCTAGCTCATTTTTTGCCTGTTATCACCCTTATATACCCTGAATTGTTCTATTTGGAATGAGCTGTTACAAAGAAATATCTAAATGATGCTTGAAATGGGAACTAACTGAATCCAATTTTATTGAACAGAATTCCCCTATGCTAAACCCAGCAGTAAAGTACTTGACCTTGAGGTCACTAGGAGCTCCTGCTGTTCTTCTCTCTCTGGCCATGCAAGGGGTTTTCCGAGGGTTTAAGGATACAAAAACACCTTTATATGCTACTGGTAGGCAGAGGTTTCATCTTGAACCTTTATAACTGTCACAGCTACTTGTGATATACTACAACCGTTATACCTTACCCAGTTCTTTTTTCTTGCTACAACAGTTGCAGGAGATCTAACTAATATCATTTTGGATCCAATATTTATCTTTGCCTTACGACTAGGTGTCAGTGGTGCAGCCTTAGCACATGTTCTTTCTCAGTAAGTAACGTTTTCTTTGCTCTCATTCGACAATCCTGTTCTTTAAGTCCATTGCTGTGGCAAGCATTGCTCACCATTAAATTTCCGTTGGCTAATGATCATTGCAGGTATTTGATTACTCTGATCCTATTGTGGCGATTGATGAAACAAGTTAATCTTTTACCTCCACATATTAAAGACCTGCAATTTGGAAGATTTCTTAAAAACGGTAAGGAGATTAGTTATTAAAACTTTTATCATAGTTTAGTTTTTTCTAAACATGGTTATGCTGCCTAAACTTCAACTATTCTCATTTCTGTTAAAGTTACTTTTGGTCTAACATTACTGATCAAGCATGGCCACAGGTTTTCTGTTATTAGCAAGAGTAATTGCAGTCACATTCTGTGTGACATTGGCAGCATCAATGGCTGCTCGGCTTGGTTCAACACCTATGGCCGCATTTCAAATCTGCTTACAAGTCTGGATGACATCATCTCTTCTTGCTGATGGTTTAGCTGTTGCTGGACAGGTAAAATCTTTTCCATTTTTTTGTTAAAAAAAGAGTATGGAACAGTTTTCTTGTAATTCATAGAATGTGAAAGCCATGGTTAACTGGTAGATTAACCCATCTGTAATATTGTCCTGGCTCATATTTAGGCAATTCTTGCTTGTGCATTTGCTGAGAAGGACTATAAGAAGGTGAAAGCTGCGGCATCTAGGGTATTGCAGGTAATTAATCACCTCCATATCCCAAAGTGGGCAATTTACTAAAATTATCAGAGCTCTAATTCTTGAAAGGTTTGATGAGTTTGCAGATGAGTTTGGTGCTTGGTGTGGGGCTTGCTGTTGTTGTTGGAGTTGGTTTGTATTTTGGGTCAGGAATCTTCTCCAAAGATGCTAGTGTTCTGCACCTGATCTGTATAGGAGTACCGGTAATTGTTATTCATGAATCGGACAAGCTCAAAATATAACTGTGTTATGATTTCCCTGTATGATCTTAACTGAATTTCTCTCCCTCCACCCATCAGTTTGTAGCAGCCACACAGCCAATCAACTCATTAGCTTTCGTTTTGGATGGCGTCAACTTTGGAGCATCTGACTTTGCATTCACAGCTTACTCCATGGTACTGGTAGCTGGAGCAAGCATTGCATCATTATTCCTTTTCTCCAAAAGCAAAGGTTTTATAGGAATCTGGGTTGCACTAACCATTTACATGGCTCTTCGCGCCATTGCTGGCATTTGGAGGTAAAAACCTTCTCACTTCCTATTCCATACATATCATGTTACCATCATTTCAAGTTCTTGAAGAAATATATATATTTCTGTGCTGTCAAGTTGATTGAAAGTGCTGCTGCTATACATGCAGGATAGGGACTGGTACAGGACCTTGGAGCTTCCTAAGAGGTCCATCGATGCCATAGGATTTGTAACTTGAAGAAATTTATGATCCATGAGACATAGTCATTCTTGTTTTCTTAAAATTTCGGCTCTGTGCAAGTATTTTAATGATGTCGTGTTGCTTGCTAGGTGGGTGGTTCGTTTCTTGCCACTTTTTAGATTTTTAGTTTCTTCTTACTTACCCCTTTTGTTAGAAGAGAACAGAAGCTGGTTTTATGCCTGCCTTTCTCTTCATCTTAAATGTCTTGGTCTACATCATCATGTATCCGAAATTGCAAAATAAATCTAATATGTTATTATCACTCTTTCTACTCCACAACTTTCTATTTTTTTTTTTTATTTTTCTTGTTCAGAATTAAGGGCCATCGGATAACTTGATTTGGCCCATCTGGACTTTGATAAACTACTCTGGTTCCAGGGTTTTATAGTGGGATGAGCAACCTATTGAGCCTTTCAAGAAGATCGTTTAACAAGTTAAATTTTTATTTAAATCTTCTCAAAATTTGAATTAATTTTCGAATTTAAATGAATAACTTGACCCTTAAACAAATTTAACATCCCTAAATTTCTACATATTAAAAGCTATATATATTTACTAGTATCGTATTTTAAGCTTTTTATTTCTACCTAATTTTCCACTTTTGTCTGTTTTTAGCGACTACATATATCAAGTTTTTTTGAATGACAGCCAAAAAAAAGATGTCATATCGACCCGAATAAATAGTATTTTCCCAAATATTATGCATTAAAATCCTGGTAAAACAACATGATATGATACAACCTATATTCAGCACATGATGTGAATTGCCTGACAAACATAAAAAACAAGAGCAACGTAATTCCCCACCTTTGGCATTTGCAATTGCAGCAGCTTGGTGAGACGAAAACAAAACGTTCATTAATCCCTCTGAACCAGTTCATTCCACACTGTTCTACATCCGGCCCAGTAACTCTAGTGGTAAAGGGATCGATCCGCACCCACAACAAAGAGAAAATGGAGGCAAGCAGAATTGACCATACCACAACAATGGTGGGCGTACGGTTTTGGCGCCCGATCAACCCTTTCAGGAAGGGGTAGAGATGGATGATCACCCAGAAGGCAAAGAACAGCTTACCAAAGAGTGGACCCCATGATTGATAGCCACTGTTGATGGCGTAGTAGATTCCTGCAACAACCCCCACCAAGTTTATTATGAGGAGAGTAGTTGGTGGAATGAGAAGGGTTGTCCATTTGAACATGTAAAGCTTGGTAAAATCCCCATCTTCATCTGATGCTTTTGAAGTGACAGTGAAGTTAGTGTTAATGCCGGCAAGTACTTTGAGAAGCCCTTGGAAAACAGCAAAAAGATGTGATGAGACACCACCAATAACCCAAAACTGTTCATTTCTCCACCACTCATCAATTCCAACACCACTCCACCTCATTTCCAAAATACCAGTTGCAAAGATGGAAAGAAAGAGGGATATAAACCATATACTAGCAATATTACTAATCTGCAATCAAAGCAAACCAAAAAAAAAAAAAGAATAAAAAGTATGTAAACATGCACCTTTTTCTAGACATGATTAAAAATGGGAAACGCCAGATAGGCAACAAATTTTTTGGCCACTGAAGTGAGGATGGGCAACAAATTTAGGTTAGACAAGGTGAGGTATATGTGCATATATGGAAAAGAAAAAGGATTATATAGAGAAGGCTATACCTGTGGGATAATGAACTTGTTAGTGAGCAGACAGACAGCTGGTAGTGTGCAATACATGAGAAGAGGAATAGCTGTAACTGGGTAGATGGTAGTGTTAATATAAGCAAACCGTTCGAGCCATTTCAGCCTACCAGAAAAACCGTACCAGATAGGGTAATGCCTACTGAAAAGGATTTCCACAGAACCAAGAGCCCATCGAAGCACTTGGTGTAGACGTCTGAAAGATTAATAGGAGCAGAACCTTTAAAGGCTGGGCGCTTTGGCATGCAGTAAATTGACCGCCGACCGCGGGCATGCATTTTGAATCCTGTAAGAATAACTTCTGTAACAGAACCATAGATCCATCCAATCTGTGGGCAAAAGAAAACATGAAAATTTAACTCCAGTGTTGGCAGATGAAAGGGAAAACAAATTGAGAAGATGAAATGAAAATACATTCACAGAGGATAAGAGATAATCCTGCTCATGCAACAAAGATTGAAATTTAAAACAGAATAAAAGCAAGCAATTGTCCAACTATGCAGAACTGATTTGGATTCCTAAAATTCAAAATCAAGTTACAAGCATGCAGACAGTCCCTGATCTACGAGCACAAAAGGAAACAATTTTATTGGTTATTATTCTATACTCTAATTCCTTTTGTTTTTTTCGTTGAGAATATATCTCATGTTTGAAATTAGTTAGATTTACTTGATAGATAAAAAATTTACAAAATTTTTTTTTTTTAAAATTTTAATAGATAAATTAATATGTTTATAAATAAGTGAAGTCTTTATAAGATTACTTATGAAATAAAAATATAAGAGTTATAAGATTTTATAAGATAGACATCTTATAAGATTATTAAAAATTTATATTTTATAAATGTGTATGTTTAAATATTTGTAGGTGGATTAAAAGAAATTGATATGATCTATATAGATATGATGCATTGATTTATATTAATAAATATTTGTTTGTATTGAAAAGATGTACATAAATATATTTTTATTTGGATTAATAATATTTTATATGATTAGAAAAAAATGAGAAAATCTATAAATATTAATTATGAGTATTTAATTTTATATTTATTTGTAATTTTTTATAATTAGTGAATATTTTTTTTTATTCGTAAATATAAATCGATTGGATTTTGATTGAATAAAAAAATATATTAAATTATTATCTTTTACATGTTTAATCGATTCTTTTATGTTACAACAATTGATTTGATTGATAAGAGCTTTTTATCCTAACACTTCTAAAGCCTAGAAAGAAACAATTTTACATAATTTAGTACGTTGCTAACATAAACTCAATACGCTGGAAATCCAGCAATCAATTTTTCATGAATTGGGTGCGATGCAAAAAGGGGTAAGGGAGGAGGGGCAACTTACCTCACTTCCCCAGTCTGTTTTGTCCTCATATCCACAGCTGATAACATGAATTGCTTCCTTAAGAAGGGTTTCCGGTGTTGCAGACTGAGGGACACCACCATTCCCCAGAAGTGTAGAGGCAACAAAAACAGCAGACTGACCAAAACGTTTCTCCAGGCTCATTTGCGACATCAGTAGTGACTTTTCATCATCAAATCCAGAACCTGATTTCACAAGTGCACAAGGGAGGACATGGAAGAGACTCTTCCTCATTAGGCTAAAAAAGGCATTTAATTAATATATTCACCGCTAAACCAAGCATACATGATAGCATATAGTTTACCTTCAACACCCTTTTCTATATCCTCCAAACTGAATATTGGCACAGTAGGATCAACATGCTTGCCAGATTTCTTCTTGTCTGATCACTTTTTACTTGATTTTGAGCTCTTCTTACGAGAACTTCCACAAAGCCAAGAAAGCACCCCTGCTTTTCTATGTTTGGGCTTAAGTGGAGGTTCATATCCATACAATGCTGTTCTATTGAAGACACATCCTGCGCCGACATAAACAGGTCCTTGAATGCCATCCAGACCCCTCAAGTTTATCTGTAATTACACAAAGTAAAGAAATTGTGTCAAAAAGATTTCCATATCCTGTATATTCCATAAAAAACTGAGACACCAGGTATTCTACATGAGTAACATGACTTAAAAACCAATCAGAAATATCATTAACAGAAGTGCAAATATTTGCTTAGTAAAAGATATGGAGCTTACATCAAAGAAAACGGTATTTCTGTTGGCATATCGGTCGTACCTAACAATACCATCAAATCTTTGTGGAAATTGAACATAACAAACTTGCTTCCCAAGGTTCGGATCCATCAGTAAACACATGGCTTCCCTTAAGGCCTTGCTATTATTTATGTAGTGATCACGATCAAGATTCAACAAGAAAGGTCCATTAGTAAGAACAGCTGACACTCGAACCTGCAAGAAAGATTCATTTACAGATAGGTTGAGATAAGACAGACAACAAAGAGTACAAATAAAGTGAGATTTAAGAAGCCACTTACAAGTGCATTCATAGCACCAGCTTTCTTGTGATGTTGGAAGCCTGCACGCTTTTCACGAGAAACATAAACTAACCTAGGCAGCTCATTCCCCTCAGCATCAAGGCCCCCACTCTGGCCTAAGAAAACTTACAAAGTTTACAAAACCTTAGTGACATTAATAATGGATGCAAATTACTTATAGTTGTGGCAACCCAATAAATCTCATTTGAAATAATGAAAACCATGTGTAGATAGCTGGGTGAATATCCAACACACTGAAAATGGAAAGGAAAAACTTACAAGCAGGTTTGTTTTCCTCTCATGTCTCCATTAATATTAACTTTCTTATCTACCATTAAATGGACACATGGAAAACATATAAAACCACTTCAGGAGTTTCCACAGTCCACTTTTGAGCGTATAGAAGTTTATATAATCTAGAAAATAAGGAACATATACCATCCTGATCATCGCAGATGCATGAGTAGTGTCTCTACGATTGCAAAAATAGTCTTACCTGGATCATTCCGGGATGGTCTTTGGTATCATTACCAGGCCATGGTGTACCGTCCTGCATAATCCATCCTTCTTCAGGAACTTTCTGTGCCTTTGCAACGAGCCCATTAATTCGAACTTTAGATTCTTCATATTCTCTCTGCAACAAAAGCAAAGAAGTGACCATGATGAAAGTTCGAATACGGAGCAATACAACAACCAATTACCTTAAGCTAGACCCTTACCTTCATAGCTCTACGATGTTTAACGAATGATGGTTGAACTTTATCCCTCAGGTAGTCAATCTTCCGTGTGAAATACCATTCTGGAGCCCGAGGCTCAATGTTATATTTCTTGCAGAAAGGTACCCATTTCCTGGCAAATTCCGATGTCTCAGAGAGTGCTTCAAATGTTAACGTAGCAGCACCATCATCAGAAACATAGCAGGAGACCTCGTCAACTAGGTAGTCAACTGCAAGTATTGATAGCACAGTGTTGGCTGTCACAAGTGGGGGCTCCTTTAATGGGTCGACGGTACTCACAAAAATGTCAACAGCAGCTAATTGCGATGGTTCTCCTTCACGATCATATCTGTTATACAGACAAGGAATTGAAATCAAAAAAACAAGAATAAAACACAGGGACTGAAATGGCACAACTGCTTAAAATATATTAGCGAGGATTAATGAGATTGGCAGGAAGAAACATCCTACCTTAAAGCAAGCCTTTCAGGGTAGGTTTCACGGTTAACAGGAAGCCATTTAGGAAACTGGTCCAATATCCAGGATATTGCAAACCAAACCTCACATATCACAGAAATCAACCACAGAGAATAAGCATTTGGAACAGGGTTTGTTATTCGACAGTGCAAGAAAATGCAGAGAATAATGAGCCGCAGAACGATGACCATCCGATGAGGGTTTATTTTAGATGAAGGAATGGAAACCTTCCTTGATAGAGGCTGCCGGCTTCATCATTCCTGCAAATTAAGAATTAACAGTATGGATAATTAAACTTAGGCAAGAAAGATTAATAACAGGACTCAGCTCCCTTTTGCCGGGTTCACAATGGTAGCTAACAGGTTATATTTCAGAAAAATATTCTACATTGCAGGAGTTAGAAATACCCTAGACAAAGGACTGGAGAATTCTAATCATGATTCTAAAACTTTTTAACTTGCTGTGTACTACTAACAAGAACAAATAACCTCATAAAATTCTGGAAATCAATCAGATGGAACGCACAATAAAGAGTCATCCACAAGCACATCAGTGCTGGCATCAATATCTCCAGCACCCCTTTCAGAAGTAGCCTGGCCTGTACTCATAGGAACAACATTCTTCTCCTGCTTTATCTTCCAGCCGTCAACCCTCTCCTTCCAGGCTACATTCCCTAGTCCTGGTGAACCAAACTCCCTCACTGGATCCACAACCCTAATATTAGCTGCATGGAAGTTTCAATAATTATATCAATTAGGGATGGGAGCCTATCATGTGAATAATAAATTTCAATTTGTGCAATTGATTGATGTCAGCTGCATAAGGAAGACGATGCATACATTTTCCACCAGCAACTCCAGCAGATGCCATTGAAATGCGCTCAGGTGATGCAGCGATAACTCACCAGAAACCTACAATATGTCAATGGGAAAAGCAAAATTCCAATCCATCATTCCATGCATGAAGAATTACACAGCAAGACAATAGCTTATACACAGCTTATAAACTTACCTCCTGCCCATTAGTTAGCAGGGGAGGAATGTGGCCATGAGAAACCTCTTTATCATAATTTGGAGCACCAACATCCTCCCCTCTACCATATGTTGCATGCCAGCTCAACATTCTTTCCGCAATTTTCTGCTTCTGGTTTTGGTTTTCTGAAGAGTAATTGAAATCACTAGCACTATCATCTGCATCATCATCCTCTTCTCGATCTCCAAGAATAGCAGGACTACCTGGAGCCGGAGAAAAAATGAGTGAGAAATATAATTGGAAAATTATTTACAAAATTGAAAGGTATTTGAGTACAATAATATGAAAATATATTCAATAGTCAGTGTTAATAAAAAAAAAAAAATCCTGAAAACAACAAAATCTCTAAAAAAATGTAATATATCTGTGGAACTTTTGAAAACCATGTGAATATCTAGTGAGCCATTAATGTTCAAAGCATTTTTGTGCCTCTTGTATCTGGTTTTGCATTGAGGGCAAGACTGATTCCCATCCTTCCTTTCATGTTCATAGTAAGGCCTGCAGACAGGAAATGCACACACATCGCAAGCAATGAATGGATCACCATCCACATTTTTGCCAACATTATCACCACAGATTTGGCACACATGGCCACCCAGATTCTTCATAGGCTTGCCCTGATCGATCCGAGAGTAACAAGTCACGTATTTAGCGATAAAAAGGAGACATTTAAACATAAGAAACATGCCCAACTGTAGTAAGAACACATATCAAAGTGTAGAGAAATCATAGCAACAATGTTTACTCCAATGACCCCTTGCAAGTACTTAGATTAATTGGGGTGCGCTTTTAAAATCAAGACATACAAGTGGTTTAGTTTTCTTTTATCTTCAATCTTCTAAACAATGAAGCAAACTGCAAATTACTGGCAACAGTAATATTTCTTTCAATACATACCCCAATGTCTCCTTCTGATTCCATTGTCACCTACTTCTTTCGTCAGTTGAGAAAATGGATACCAATGGGTTTTATTCTTTCTGTATATAAATAATAGCTGGAAGCAAAGAAATGTCTCACAAGAGACGAAAGCGACGGAGGAACTACGAGCTCCTCCCGCTGCAGGAGGACTTCACCGACAGTGCGGGCTTTAAACTCAGCAATGAAACAGATCATTTACACCAAATCATTTTTTTTACCAGTGCCCTATTTACCAATGAAACCGTGCCACGTAGCAGTACAAAACTAACTTGTACTGACTGTTGATTCTGTTGATGTTTTTCTATGATTGTTTCTGTTTCATACCAAAAAAAGATTAACACGTTTCTCTATGGTTGGACACAGTTAAAAGTCCACACTATTACTAATTGGTTTTAATTATGAGTGTTATTAAATCGAACGGTGAGAAGTTTAATTTCATTTGCATTTAGTTGCTCAAAATTCAATTTGGATTGAATCGTATTTTAAATTTTAAACTCAAGATTGAATTTAATTTAAAATAAAAATTAAATTACTTAAATTCGTTTGATTAGATTTATTTATTAAAATAAAAAATTTTATTTTTATGCTCGATTTAAAATTTAATTATTTATGTTCAAATTTAAATTTAAATTCATATATATATATATATAAGTAAAATAATAATTTTTTTAATAAAATATTAAAATATAAAAATTTCATTAGATAGATTTGATAATTTTACATATGACATAATGATGCCACACGAAAAAAACTATATATAAATGTAATGTAATAGTGTCTTAATCATATTGACACGATTAAGATAAAATTATTTATGTCGTGTTCATATCAAATTATAATAAATATTTAAGATACAATATTGTTCATAATATAAAAAAATTTAAAAATTATTTTAATTTATTTAAAAAATTAATAATTATATTTATTATATCATTTTGATATTTAAATAAATTATAAATTTTTAATTTTTAAATAATTTTTTATTTAAATACTAATTAGAATGATATTTTTTTATTTAAATAAATAAATTAATCTTATTTAATCATATTATTCGATATATAATTATATCAATCATGTCATGTCGTATCATATTATTTGATAATTAATCATATTATTTATATACAATTATATTAATCGTATCATATTAGTTAAATATAAATTAATTTTAAATATATTAATCATATTGTATTACGTGTAATATTTATAAATGTATTATATTTATATTTAAATTATTTGTGTCATTTGTGTATTTATATCACGTTTATATTAAAATTATTCATATCGTATTTAAAATTATATTTTATACAAAATATGATACAATTACACAAATTATCAAATCTATCATTAAGTTCATAAACTATTCGAATTAAACATTAAAATGCTTAAATTCAACTTGCTTATAAGTGGAGCTGCTCAAACTTAAACTCCACTTTGATAATGATTGAGCAAATTTTAAGTTTTATTCGAATAAAATCCGAACAACTTACAGATATATCATTTGTATTCTAATTCCAATATATATTCTGCATTCACATTGTCGTAGTGACTATTGTTCTTGAATGTTCAACAACACAAAGCATATAACCTTTTTATCATCTTGTGCGATTCACAACGTGCCCATAGGCATCGAGATTTTGGGTTATTAATGTAACTGTATCTTGTAAAGCGAAAAGGAAGCTTCAACCTTGAGAGGTTTGTCTCTATTTTGCCTGTTCTTGAAGTTGTTCCTGCTCAAACAATAAAAGTAGAAGTAAGATCAGAAGCTTAGAATTATGTTAAGAGCAAAGCAAGGTATACATACTGACCTCTGTCACAAAGAAAGCATGGAACCCATAAGGAACCCTGTGGGGTAATTCAACAACTGCAACGGGATCTGCTGACATTGTCTTTGCATCAATCACATTCACTGATGATTTTCTACTCACTCAAATAAAAGTAAATCCAGTTGGCAAGTGATGCAAGAAGGATACATGAAGATGATATATAGCAAGAGAAAGGGAGAGACATGATACTCAGTATTCTCATCATGTACAAAGAATATCAAGTAGCCATCATCCTCTTCAGAATTGGTCCCTGGTGGCTTACGAGGCACAAATATAGCTTCTGAACCAAATATACCGGGTCCCAAGTCAAAGAGGCCTTCAACATTCCCCCCAACTTCAATCTTTGCTTTTCCTGCCTCTGGTTCAGCTTGCAGATCAAACTTCACAAACCCTGTCACTTTCGCAATGCTGTCCAGAATGGTTCCATACACATATCTTTGCTTTCTAAATTCACACAAGACAAGAAACAAGTAAAAGTTTTAGTAAGATAGAGAAATTTGATCATACAGGTACCTATTTGGCTATTTTCCTCTTCATGTTTTCAGATTGCTAACACCATAACAGATACATACCTGCCAGTGTAATACTCATTCACCCTAGGAAAATCAACAGCAGAAGCTGATAATTTCTTTTGTGTTGCAAGACCACTTTTCATGTTGAACCTCATTTCATACCTGATTTAAATAATAGGAATCAGAAACAACTTTCAGTATAAGGATCATTGTACAAATTCGCAAAAGAGGTCAGAGTTCTCACAGCTCATTTGAGAAATTTTCAAGCTTCTCTTTGACCTCCCCACTGACCATGTCCAGATCTGGATTCTCAAGGCGGCAAGTAATCAGAACAATTTCATCTTCCTCCTCCCAAGCATTGGCTAGTAACGAAACATCATTACAGCAGTTAAGTTCTAACTCATTCATATACAAAGAACAAATATTAAATTATAAAAAAAATAAACATCAAGTAAACTTTGGTATCATAAGTCCATTGACAAGTTGATGCTATTAATATTTGATGTCCTTGATAAGCCACATCACCATATTAAAACATATAAAGTTAGTAACTCATTGCCAGAGCTGATTGAATGAGAATGTTGGCAATGGGAATATGCAAACCGACATTTATCAGCTATTAGTGAACTGAAAGTATATAGTAAATCTTAATTTCCTAAAAGAAAGTTTTGGAATGTAAACAGTGATAAAATGCAAACAATACCATTATGGAAAATAAAGCAATTAGGAAGCTCAAACCATCTGATTAGGAGGTCGTCCTTTGCATATCGTGGAAGCACACCAAAACGAGCCTTCTTTGAAGCATCGAATGAGAAGATCAGCTTCTTCTCTTTAACCATTTCCTGAAAATTTCAATGTCAACAATCACAAGATGTAATCATTATGATTCTCAACATTGATGTCAGTAGACAAGATTTCATCATTGCCCATGAAAATTTTCAGTTACAAACCAAAGAGAAGTTTTGAAGGAGAAATCAAACAACACTGTATGAACCCAAGTCATATACCAACCTATACAAAGGTTTGAAAGTTGGCTTTCTGATAGTACAGCAATAAAAGCTCTACTGAAGTTGGCATACCTTTGGTCTGAAATACAAAGGAAGATCCAGGAAAATTGCATAATTCTCAGTAATCGCAAAGTCATGCATCATGATTGGTGCTGATATTGTTATTGGTACTGGCTCATGCATGAAACCATCTTTTGAAATAACTCTGTATGTGATATATGGTGGCATGTGTGAATAGCCAAAAGTAAACATCTCACCTGCATGCAGAAATCTTATAAATCAAAAGCATTTTTACCACTGTAACTTATAACTTAAAGATTTCCTACTTAAATAATGGGTCTCACCAGTGACTGGATCAACCTTGGGATGAGCAGTGAAGGAATGTGACAACCGTTTGTCATAATCAAGCATGCCAAGAGTTTGGAGATCTCCATCCTCCAAAACTTTGAGGACATCTGCATGTTGCAAAAGGGATACAATTTAATACCCAAGTTTCATTGAAGAAAATATAATCCCCAGTAAAACAAAACAAGAATTGCAAAAATATGTGAATTTTGGCATCCTCAACCCTCCTTATTCCTTCTTAAAAGAAAACTGAGAGAGAGAAGACAAACTTACAAGGTTTATCTCCCTCGTGAAGTGCCAGGAGTTTCCCATGATGATATATGAGAGCTGTATTAGCTGTACAATGATGATACGCCAGGTCAGAGTTTACATCAATAAGATAAGCATTTTAAACCAGGTTAACCACTAGTGATAAGCGTTATAAAAAATGGAAAAGACAGAGTAGGGTTGTTTTCAGACTGCATTTTGATGGATAAATGTGCCATGGATTCATGGAATAAATTGAGCAACAAATATGTTTCGGAAGCCCTCTTCCCAAAGGGTACCAGACCAACTAAATGTATAAGAACGAAGAATGTAATCCACAATCCATTCTAGCACACTTAGTGTTCACTAACATTTCCTTTCACTGATGGTCTCCAGAAATAACATCGGGATCTTAGAACCATCCAGCCATATCTTTGCTTTCTATATACAGAAGAAACAGACACCAGGGCAAACAAATACTAGCACCCAAAAGAGACAAAGTATAAATGCATCACAGACATCATTCATAAGCAACAAAAAATCCATTTTCTATTGTGCAACTGCGTGTAATGGAACTTGCTGAAAGGGGATGCGTAGAATTCATTGGCTTTATCTTGCATTCCGGCAGAAACAATCTCAACAAATTTACCTGTCCCATTTCCATATGATAGATCTAACACTTTAGCCTTTTCTCTTAGCTTCTGTATATTGACCATGAGAAGCCCAAATAGCCCTTTAAGGTCTCCAACCTGCAAAATGGCATATTCAAAAGAGGATAATGACATGTCTGAGATAAGCATTTGCAACATAGGTTTTCTACAGTTAGAATTAAAATCTTAATGCTTCTCTTGTAGTCATGTATGTGTGCAGGTCATGCCATTACTGCTTAGATTTCATAAAGGCGCACCACTTAGAAGCAGCCCAAGGAAATAAAAAACATAGCCATACAACTTTGCAATGCTTTATATTCCTTTAATTCATGAAGTATATTCTAGCATTATAATGAGTAAAAGAGGTTCACTTATTAGAAATAGTCAGCTAACATTTTTCAACCCTTATACCTTCATAAATTTTGCACCTCGAAAAAACTCTTCTTGTTTAAGACGTGATGTCCTCACGTAACGGGAGACATATGTTGCCTTCCCATCTTTGATGCGCATACCATGAATCATTCTGCAAATTCCAGAGTTAACAGTTTACTATATGTTATTTGTGTTATACCATATAACCACATTATGTAAAGGTACAAAGCAAAGAGCAAGAATTGAATTGGCATTTTGACAAGCATCCACACAGTTAGTGCAATAAATAGATCCATCCACTTGTGTTTACGACCTAAATTTGCAATGAAATGAACTAATGTTATATATAAATGGTTAAGTGGACTTAACATACCCATCTCCATCAAACCTGTAGGCAGAGATAATAAAAAAAGAATTAGATGTGATGGTACATGGTTTATAAATCAAAACTGAAACTTGATTCACAAGGAAAAAAAAAAAAGTTGGAGATGCACACACCAGTGATATGCAGCCACAGGGGCAAACTTGGGGTTGGGCCCAACCCTGACAAATTCACCATTCAAGCATTCCTGACAAAAATAGAAAATAAAACCATTTAATTAATCCAATTTCAACCACTTTATTAAGGTAATAGTAAAGGTAAACCCCTGAGTCAAAGAAAAGAAGAAATAAGAAGAATATACTCTTCTCCTCCCAAACTAACGAAGAGTGACATTGAATGAAAGATTTTACTGAGTAATAGTATTAGCTTACAGGGAGGTGGCCTTTCACAGGAAGATCTTTGATGGGAAGAGTTTCGTTACGAGCAGGAGCGAAGTTACCCGACAGATAATGCTGAGGCTGTGAAGAATCATACATAAGCTTAACTATTAACTTCTCCAACCAGTCAATCAGCTTGGAACTCAGCCCTTTTTGGGGCTTCGGAGACACTTCCAAGATTCCTGTCCCAGCTCCTCCGCCTTCTCTGTTCAACAGTTTCTCCTTATCCTCAGCCATTTCTGTGTCAGGCCAAGAACTGGGCACTGATTGAAGTGGAAAGTGGTGAAAATGGTTATATGTATGATTGTGGTTTGTTGGTGCGCGAAGTGCCACGTCTTAAACTTTTATTATAAAATAAGAGGTGTAAGTTTACTTTTGATGCTGCATTGATATTTCCCCTTAGGCTTATCAGATACCTTCCACTACGTGACAATTGACAGTTCATTCCCATTGCCATCCAGAAAAGTAAACCACAACTGTTTATCCTAATTTTCATTTGTCAACATTTCATGCTATATTATATAGTTGGGCCAAGATGACTATGAGAATGAGTGAGGGTAGTCCAAATAAGGCTTTGGGTCCACAACTCATACGTGGCTCATATTATCCAAACTTGTGGGCTGTGGCTCTTTGTATCCAACAAGAAACCTCATAAACAGACCAACAATCCAAGTAACCCAAAACACTTGACAGACTAAACAACCCCTCCATCCCTGATCTGAGATAGAATAATTCTTGTCATCTTTCATACGGAATGTTTTAATATCAGTATGGAGATAAGATATTACTCATTTTGATTTAAAGGTTTAAATATTTTATAAAAAAGTATCTCATTAATTTAAATTTAAATTTTTATATATTATATTATATATTCTTTCAATAAGAAATTAGAAACGTTACAATAAAAGCTTTGAAAAAAATCCCATCGCCAAATCAGGACCAGTTTGTGTTTGACTAAATACCATTTGGGTAGCCTCTTTGAGATTGGTACTCGATGACACTTGAAAAAGCCGCAGGGAGTGGGGAAACCATTATTCTTGTTTTCTCCCCACTCCACACTAAGCTCACTGTCACCCTCACCCTGTTTGATTTCTCACGCAGTGCATATTATATACTAGTAAATTAGATAATTTAACTTTCTCCTTTGTATTTTGTCCCATCTTTAGTTCACCATTTCCGCCTCTTCTTTTGCCTAAACCTTCAACAACCAATTACCAAATTCTCTAATCTAGTCTACTTTTCTCATCATTATTTTATTTTTATGAAATTTTCATGACAAGGCATTCTAGTTAAGAGAGGTTGGCAGTTTGGAACTTTGGATGCCAATTCCATTTCTATCTAGCTTCTTGGGGTCAATGTTTGGTATATGCTTTGACTTTAAACCCATATATGTACAGATTTTCTGTACAAGTTTCCTTACATTAAAGCAACCAAATACATATATGTATGCCATATATATATATATATACAGTTTTAACGGCTTTGATCATGCCATAAAAACCAGAAGCCTCCTTGAAGTGGCAAAAAAACCCAAAGTCACCAAAAGACTTGATGACTTGACAGTTTGACACACAAACTAAAACAATAGTCCATGCCTCAGCTTTCAAAATTCAAACACACCACGGCAAGCGTATAGGGTGACGTTATGGCTCTTATTTCTTTTCTTAATTCTCTTTCACCCCCCAAAGCACACGCCAAATCCCATTCTCTTGGCTTCTTTTTAATTTCCATTAATGGTGCTAACTTCTCTAACTCACCCAACCAAACCCACGCCCCCCCTCCCCTTTTCCCTTTGAAGTTTGATCATATGATAAATGACATATACATGGCCATAAGGTGATAAATACATGGCCATGTATATATATATAAACACAAATGCATGCATGCATGCACATACTCGATGATATATTACACAAGTAATTAATTGAGTAAATGAAAAAGGGCTCGTTTTTGGGTTGGGTTAACTTGACTGGCTTAATTTGGAGATCGAGTCTGTCTGACTAAGTGAAACCAATATTGTTTCTAATAGCCCGTAAAACAAGAGTAAAACCTGCGTCATTATAATTATAGTGGGCGTAGAAAGTGGCATTAAACCTTCAATTTAACAATGATTATGAGAAAATATTGCATGTTTCACATAGTTGTTTCAAAAATCTGTTATTTGTTAGTTGAAATTAAGCTCGTATAATAGTCAAAATTGTGGACTTTCCAAACAACTGCTCTTTGGCCTGATCAGATGGTCAAATTATAAATTATCGGGTGCTTTTCTAACAAAGAATAGGTGGACTGATACCAAAACTCCATAACCTAAGCTTGAAAAAAATGAATGACTCTACCTAACGCATCCTGATGAAATGTACATGAATGTACAAAGTCATCATCATGTGATCCCCATATTAGTCTGTAAAAACTATATATTAAGCATCTATATTTGTGTGTGTGTGTGTTTTTTTTCTTCTCTTCATTAACATGTTTCATTTCTGGTGTATTTAATTACTATATATGGAGAACAACAGCACAATTAATTTCACTTAAAGGCAAGAAATATGCCCAGGCATATGCATGCATGCATGTGTTTGAACCAAATGAATTCGATATACATTAACTAGCTGCATATGTATGACCACAATTCAGCAGATCAGGCATGTATTATGTTGGTAAACAAGCACAAATTAAGTAATACTAACTAACTAACTGAAGCTCCGAGCTCATTTCTTTTCTTCATTAGTTGAAGAAATGTGAATAAACAGGGTAGATGCAGCCAAGTAAACATTTTCGTCTCAGTTTCTTCAATCTCTTCCATTTCCATACCTTCTTTTCTTTGACTTCATGTACATTCTCTAAGACCTAATAACTGCCATTGCTTCTCCACAGACATATCATTGTCGAACGGCAACTCCCATGCTTTACTATAACTATATGTGCACTTCATGACAAAGCATATATATACAATCCATAGATCATTTAATTCCTTCAACTTCAATCCAAGATTAGTTGTCTTTTCTCTTCTAAAAGTTAAGATCAGGATGTTCCTAAAAACCCATTGTCTCCCACTTTTCATTACATTAATCTCTTTGTTCAGCTCCTGCTTTTGCATTTACAGAGAGGACCCATTTCACATCGGTTTTCGTCAAGGCCATGCTTATCACCGCCCAAGAACCTATCATCCATATTTTGGCACCTTTGGCTTTTCCAATCAACGAAACTACTATAATCCCAACTCTGCAAACCTGTTCAACTATAACAATGAAATTTGGTCGAGGCTTGATACAGCTCGTGCTCCGGTGACTCTAAAAGTAGATGATTTTGGAGCTTTAGCTAATGGAAGAGACGACTCTGAGGTACCCTGTGGTTTCACTTCAACTCTGTTTTTCCCCTTTGATCACCATTATTGATTGACATTTAACATTTTTTGTTTAGGCATTTAAGAAAGCTTGGAAATATGCTTGTTCTTCTTCTCAAGGAGCTATTCTGGTGGTCCCTCAGAACAAGATTTATCGTCTTAAGCCAATTGATTTCTCAGGACCTTGCAAATCTGCTCTTGTATTGAAGGTGAGTTTTGGCATGCATGGATGCATGCATGCTTGCCTCAAATTAATCTCCCATGCATACATACTAGTAAATTCATTTCAAATACATACATGAAGGTAGGCATAAAATGAACTGATAAATCACTTATAATTGAATGATAGAGATAGACTACTAGTTCATTTAACATTTTTCCTATTCTTTTGATCCTGACAGATCTATGGAACAATTGAAGCCACTGTCGATCACTCAGATTACAAAAAAAATAGAAGACAATGGCTTTACTTTGATAATGTTCAAAATTTAAGGGTAGAAGGTGAAGGCGTCATCAATGGCAATGGCAGAACATGGTGGCAAAAGTCTTGCAAAATTAACAAAGCCCTCGTATGTCATTTGCATTATATCAATATTTCGAATTATATCAATAAACAGCTAATATTTCTTCTTCTATTTCTCTGTTCCATCATTTTGCAGCCTTGCCAGGAAGCGCCAACAGTAAGTTCACATACTTTCTCATTAATTTTTTATACTTTTTCTAAAGTATGTAAGAATTGGAGATGATTTTTTATTCTTTTTATATATGTATTATATTAAACAGAACTGTGTTTTTGCAGGCTGTAACCTTCAATGAATGTATTAACCTGAGAGTAGCAGGACTGCAGATAAAAAATGCTCAACAAATGCATCTTACCTTTCAAAAATGTGTCAATGTACAAGCCTTTAACCTTTATGTAACTGCACCTGGAAACAGCCCCAATACGGATGGAATTCATGTCACTGAAACCCAGAATATTAACATTAACAACTGTGTCATCAGCACAGGTAAACCAAATAAAACAGTACTTAAATCAATCAGGGACACCTAAATATCACAAAGTCTATGCTGATCAATTCATCTTGTGCAATATTTGAAGGTGATGATTGTATCTCTATAGTAAGCGGCTCCAAAAATGTCCGCGCCACGGGTATAACTTGCGGACCAGGCCATGGAATCAGGTTTCGAGCTAATTCAATACTAGTCTCAACCAAACTTTTACCTAATTGATTTCAACTTACTACGAACATGGTATTTGATGGAGTAAAAATCCTAATGGGATTTTGTTGCAATTTGTTATTATTTTCAGCATTGGGAGCTTAGGAGCTAGAAATTCTGCAGCTTATGTGTCCAATGTAATAGTGAATAAAGCAACACTTTCAGGAACCGCCAATGGAGTGAGAATAAAGACATGGCAGGTAAGAGCTTTCTTTTAAGAATATAATTCCATCTTAATTTCAGATTACAATATGTTCATTTGGTCCGATTTATACTGTAGGGAGGATCAGGGTATGCCAAAAACATCAAATTCCAAAATATAGTGATGCACAATGTCAGCAATCCTATAATTATTGATCAAAACTATTGTGATCGACAAAAACCATGCTCCAAACAGGTAAAAAGCCTTAACCCTGGAATACAAATCGTGGCCTAAAACATCAGAGCAGCACCATAATGAACCTGCATGTACTGTTGATGATCAGGTGTCAGCAGTTCAAGTTAGCAATGTGCTTTATCAAAACATCAGAGGAACAAGTGCCTCTAACGTGGCCATGAAATTCGATTGCAGCCGGAGTTTTCCTTGTCAGGGGATTTTTTTGCAAGATGTAGCTTTAAGACCACAAGAAGAAGATATTGCAGAAGCTTCATGTTCAAATGTTAGATTATCTTATATAGGGAATGTTTCTCCACCTTGCTCATCCTAATCAAAGGAGAAGGGAAATTCCCTTATTCATTAATTAAATGCTTTCTTCTGACTTATGTAAATTAATTCTATATATCAATTATTTTATGTTATACATGCAGACTCACACAAGGCAGGTAAGAAATACAAGAATTTGGAAAAAGGGATTTTTAAGGAAATTCAAATATATTTGAGGGAAAAAGGATATCCCGTCATAATTGTTATTCACACGAAATATAAAATAATTTTTTTTATTTTATTAAATTCATATATAATTATTACTAAATTTTTAAATCGTATTATATTTATTTTTCACCTAATTGCATTTTTGCTAAAGTGGGTTAGGTTTTGGGCCCAAAAAATGGGCTAGGTTTATCCGTTAGAATGTATAAAATTCAGTATAAAATGGGCACAAGATGAAGGCCACCCTATCCAAAAATCCAGCCCATATCTGCGAATAGATATGTGCGGTTCTCCTGTAACTGAAAAACAGACATCATCTTTACTTCTTTGATCATTTTCACAGGTGCTTTTCATGGCAACTCTAAGCTTCAATTCCACAAGAATCAAATCCCCAGCTCTCAAATCTCACAAACCAATCTCCAAATCTCACTTTCTCACAAAATCCTGCAACATTTCATTCCTTTTCTCATCTAAAAACTACCAACAGCTGCACTTTAAACCAAACTCTATATCAGAAAGCTCGGTGTCAGTGCCAAAAGAAGCTGAATTTGATGACAGTGAAGAAGATGACCCAACTTCAGAATTGAGCTATCTTGACTCAGAAACCGACCCCTCGAGCATTACAGAGTGGGAACTGGATTTTTGCTCGAGACCCATGCTAGATATCAGGGGCAAGAAGATATGGGAACTTGTAGTGTGTGACAGTTCACTTTCACTGCAATATACAAAGTACTTTCCCAACAATGTTATCAATAGTATTACTTTAAAGGATGCTATTGTTTCAATTAGTGAGGATTTAGGTGTCCCTATACCAGAAAAAGTTCGCTTCTTCAGGTCAATTTTACAGTCTTTTTAACATACAAATTTCCCTATACGATTGCCTGCATGCATGTTGAACATAATCAATGCTCTTTGTCGATTTCTTTTTTGTTGGTTTTGTAGGTCACAAATGCAAACCATAATTACAAAGGCATGTAAGGAGCTTGGCATAAAGCCGGTTCCTAGTAAACGGGTGAGCTTGGCATAAAGTATGATGTATTACTGCTTAATTTATTTTTTTTGGAGATCGCACCGAATTTACGAGGTGTTTTCCGTTTTAATTTGAAAGTTTCATGGTTTTATATCACAAAAAAACTCATAATTTTGGATTTAAGTCTCAACATATATATTATAACTATTTTTCATATCATCACCGAATCGAGTGTCACATTTTTAGCATAAGATGTGCAAAAAGTTGTGAAGTCTATGCAGCTAAGCTTGAAGTGCTCTGCTACTTGTTTTGAAAATAACTTTAACTTGTACAGATTCATGGAGGGAGGACAGAAAGATCTGAACTATTATTGTATGGGTTGTCTTAACGCTGAACGCACGTAGCACCAGTAAACCAGATTACAAACGCACTACTGCTAGCATTTTCATTTACTTTGGTTGCAGTTGCAGACCCTATGAGTTATAAACTAAGATTATTTTTAGTTGAATTCCACTTTTTTCTTAACTTTTTAATCAATTTCAAGAGGCTGGCTTATATCCTGGTTCAAATAAAAGCAAGAGTCCTTACAATTGTTTCCTCCATGTCAGACACAATTGTGTAGAATATAGAAGCATGGAACTTTTATATAGAGGTTTCAGAATGAAATTATAGCATTCTTACCCTGGTTCTTCGACTTACATTAAGGCTTTTATAGTTGAATATCTTACTTGCCCCTCATGATACTCTATTTTAGCTTTATTCTTCTTTCTTCTTTTTCCTTCTTTGTTGTCTCTTGATCAAAATGATTGTATTTAACAATGAGAAACTGAAGATATGACAAACACAATGCCCAAATTTTGAGTCCTTACATGTACAACATGAATTGCACATCTTTTGGCTTCTTACAAGTTTCAAACTGTAGCCATATATTTCAGTTTGGGGCTAGTTACAAACATGGTAATTTATACTGTATGTTTGTTCAATGGTTCTTGTCCTTTCTCAGTGTCTATCACTACTTCTTTGGTTGGAAGAACGTTATGAGACAATATATATGCGTCATCCTGGTTTTCAGAAGGGATCCAAGACACTTTTGGCATTAGATAACCCTTTCCCAATGGAACTTCCAGAGAACTTATTTGGAGAAAAATGGGCATTTGTCCAGTTACCTTTTTCAGGTACATCTTTCACTTTTAATGGCCGTCACATAATTGACTTCATTTATACAAAATGCTAAATATTGCTAGACCCTAGATGTGTTCATCCTGTTAGAGTGGAGAACGGCTGTTCATTATTCATTTCTCAACTAAAATACCAGTAGTGTTTAATATGCTTTCTAATGACAACCTTCTGATCTGGTTGAAACTGGTTTTACTTTTTCTGTTCTAGCTGTCCGAGAGGAGATCTCGTCCTTGGACAAAAGGTTTGTGTTTGGGGCTGGTCTGGATTTGGATTTACTGGGAATTGAAGTCGATGACAAGACATTGATTCCAGGACTAGCAGTTGCATCTTCACGTGCCAAACCATTGGCAGGTTTATTTCTCTCATGTTGAATCCATTTGTTTCATATAGGCATTGCCCCATGAATTTACTGCATTCACAATTCCATTATGGGGATTTAAAGTCTCAATCAAGAGGTCTGACTGCAGCTTGGATGAATGGATTGGAAGTCTGTTCAGTAGAGGCCGATACCGCTCGTGCTTGCTTGATCCTATCTGTTGGAATTTCTACTCGCTATGTTTATGCAACCTATAAGAAATCTCCTATAACTACAAGTGAAGCTGAAGCTTGGGAAGCTGCAAAGAAGGCATGTGGAGGCTTACATTTCCTTGCCATCCAAGACGACTTGGATTCAGATGATTGTGTTGGATTCTGGCTGCTGTTGGACTTGCCGCCACCTCCTGTATAATTATTAAAACTGATGGAAATGGATTCCGGTTAGTTAAAAGTGTAAATGATATATTAATGCTTACAAATTATTTGAGTTTGATTTAAATAAAACTCAAATAGCTAAACTTATCTAGTGAGATAAGTTCAAATTTTTATATTTTAATATATATATTATTATTTTAATTAAAAAATTATTATTTTATATATATATATATATAAATGAATTTGAACGTAAATAATCAAATTTAAAATCAATTATGAAAATTAAATTTTTTTTATTTGATAAATAAATCTAATCAAACGAATTCACACGATTTAATTTTTTATCTCAAATCAAACTCAAATTTAAAATTTGATTGTGCTAAGTGCTAAAGCCAAATTTCAAACAATAAATTTCAAATCAATCTCGAGCTTCTCACTCAAAAATATTTAGTAGTACTTCAATCACAAAGAAAATCAAAATGACCATGCTTGTTTGAGGTGATTCTTTTGTATTAACAAAGAATGTCATGAGAAGTAATGGGTGTAATCTGTAAATGGTTTGCAATCTACATTGATAAAAACTAGCAAATTCAAGCACAAATTTCACCTACAAACTGTTGTGGAATGGGTTGCTTGAAGTTATTGGATGAATTAAGAAAAGGATATAAATTTGATGGCCTGCAATGAAATTTATTCTAGCTAAATGAGCAAACGAGAGAGAACCAAACTTGAACATCAAATGCATGCATTGAGAAGGAAGCTGCAAAAGAATAAAACCTCCATGGACAGGCTTGATTCTTCACTACAAAAAAGAACTGCCTGAAACAAAATGCCTAAGCTATAAAGTAGCATCAGTACAAATCAGGGAAAAATCAAAATTAAAAAAATAATAATAAAAGAAGCAGAACTCCAATCATTGGGGCTTGAGTGTCAGAGAGCTGCCTCGCCAGAAAAATGGAAAAATCTCTACAAATCAACTCGGCAAGAATAAATTAGGCTTTCGGTTTCAAATTTTTTATCTCTTTTGTTTTTGAAGATCAAAACGAATACCTTGCTTTCCAGGTTCCAAAGTTTTCACTCTACCATCATCTAGCATGACAGATAATGAGGATGTGCCTTCAACGATGTCAGTAACAGCTCCCTTACACCTGGTTGTTCAAAAAATAATGATTAAATTCAGGAAATGTACCTAAAGAACCTCTAGAATTATTAAATTCAAGAAATTGAAGAATGAAAACTCAACAAATTCTTTCTACTTTAGGAGCTAAAATTCATGTATGTACATGTTCTGCAGTTGCGTAGGGAAATAAATAAGGGGTGTGGGGTTAAGGGACTTAGATTAATCATGAGCAAAAGATCTAGAAAGCCAAGGCCTATGGTTTACTCCGATCCAGCCTTGTGGTTTTTCAGAGATAAAGAGAAGCCAAATCTTACCATGAATTGTCAGAGGCCTGATGAATTTCAACTTTCTTTCCAATTGCATCTTTACCCAACTTTTTTAAAATCCAACTAGCGTCCATCATGCCATCAATTAAGCTGTCTTGATGCGCTTGTGTAACATCAAGATCTTCATCTTCATTAAACAATGATTTTTCCGTGAAGGGTGGTGGTCTCTTTCTTTTTGACCTTTGGCCCTTTGTAGATCTCTTTTCTTCCTCAGAATGAAACTGAGAATTCTGATTCTCAAGATTAGGTTTCTTCAAGTTAAACTTAAGAGACGGTTTTGGATCTTTTGGCAAAGAATTCAAGACAGGTGTGCGACCATAATCTTCATAACTTTCACCATATGCATCAGCCCTTTCTTCCAACTGCTTTCCTAACTTCATCTTGCCCCTTCTTAGCATGGAGACCACACCTGAAGGTGCAGCAGCAAGCCTACTTCCATCAATGCTTCCTTTTCCTGATGCAACACGTGTGTGTTCTAGAGGAACAATTCCATATCCATCAGAACTGTTGACTGCACCAATTTTGGACCTCAATTCAGGAAATTCTGGCCTGATTTTTCTGAACTTTATCAAATTCCCTTCTTTTCCAGCAATTTTCACCCCTCTTGACTTGGTGGAGTGATCAGCTCTGTCCCCTGCAAAGATAAAAAATTCCAACTGTCTCAATTATAGAACCTTGAAAGAAAAACATTTTCCAAATGGTCACCAATGTCAGCACAACAACTAAACCTTTTTAACACCAACACAATGGATAATGATTGCTATATTACCATCACCAGAGTTAGCAGTACTGTCACGCCTATCCAGCATAAACTTGTAATCCATTCTCTGTTGATTTGCATCTTGAACAATTTATAATCAGCCAAACAAGAGGAGAAGGCAGAAAAGGTTTAGATTAATCTCTCCAAACCAGAGATAACAACAAACCAATATATTGCATGTCATCTAATATCTTGTTCATTTTATAAGTGCAATCTAATAACAAATAAAAGGGGTTGGACAAAAACCTGAACTTAACTAAGATTAAAGTAAATGAACAAAACAGTTTATCACACCAAATGCAGATCCTTGCGTATGGCTAGAAATATTAAGTAGCAATCTAGGAGGTTACTAGACTGACAACACATTAAAGGAAATGATGGATCTCTGATTTTAGGAAAATATGATAATCATAGCGTGTAATCATGCAGTGCAAGTTATCTCAGAGACGGAGAAAGTCAGAGCATACCATTGTGAGGAATCACATCTTGTTCTCTTTGAAAGCTTGAAGCATCAGATACTGGGGAGTTGGTAACATTTATTTTTCGTGCACCTAAATTTATGACTAACTTCTTTGCTTTCACAGTCTTTGACCAGCTACCGTGTTTTCCATTATCATCTCCACAGTCTAAATCGTGTGGTTCATTACTTTTGATTTTAAGAACACAAGATGTTCTATCTTCATCACCAACCATCACCTCATCTACCAGCTTGTGTTTCAAAACCCCTGGCTGATTGGTAGAACAAATTCTTGCAACAGGAGAAGAAATATCTTGTCCATCTCTCTCAGACTCGACTTCATTGTTCCTGCCCTCACCCACACTGTATGCTTGAGATTGGATATCCTGATTCCATTCAAGACTCAGTTGTGATTCTCCTTTACTACTCAAAGATGGCTGATATGCCTTTTTCTTGGGATATTTTTTGCTTGAAGATTTCTTTCCATATTCCTTGTTCTTCTTTGGTGACTTGTCAGCTATCCCTTTGAGAGAGAATTTCAGGGAACGCCCAAATTCATTCTTTAACATTACAGGACCATTTTCCTCATCATCTGAATATGGAGAGATAGAAAATATTTCTTCTTGACTTGGCAGCCCTCAAGCTAGCAACCAGGTCTCAATCAGCTCTGTCTCTCCTCTTCCAAAGCTCTTGAACAGCATCCTCAAGATCTGTAACCTGGTAACACATTTATGACAGCAGTCATAAGTTGAAAAGAATACTTTACTTCTCTCCCTCCTGAGAAAGAGATAAGAGGAGGAAAGGAACACTGCAATTCAGAGCTACCAGGTAGCACTCTCCACGACATTTTGCACATTTATACTGGAGATTTCCATCTACTCGAAACTGCAGATATTTTTCATCACTGCAAAACATTTATTTCATAAAAATAATGATCCAAAATCTGTGTGGCTACTGTAAAGCTGAAACCATAAAAGTCTTCTAGGACTTATTGAATCATGCAGAGGAAGCATTTTTTATTTGCGAGAGGTACAAATAAGCTAGATAATAAAAATTTCTGAACAAGGTGCACTTGTTTGTTTCACTAGAGTATTAGAGTGTAAGCAAGGAGACAGCTCATGCAGATAGCATTTTACAAAAATCTTGAGAAATTCAACCATCCATTTTGACCCTCTACAATTACAAGGAATAAACCCACTGGACTTGATGCACGTTGAAATGCAAATCATCCACATTGACCACATGAAAACTCAAAGTCATCTTGAGAAATTCAACCATCCATTTTGACTCCCTACAATTACAAGGAATAAACCCACTGGACTTGATGCACGTTGAAATACAAATCATCCACATTGACCACATGAAAACTCAAAGTCATAAACATCTATTACCATCAAACTCAACACCATAATATGACAGCAACTACCCCATTCAAAATAATCAACAACCAAAAAATGCAATAAACAAGATAACAGAGCAAAAATTAGATTGGTGGTTCTTAAAAGTACAAGGGTAGCAAGGAACCTGATGCCATCACACTGGCAGTGCACCCAGTGCTGGCAAACATCACAGCAGACCATAGGTGTGGATTCAGAGTCTCTGTAAACCCGCATGGTTGTGCCAAAATGTCTAGTAAGTTCATTTTTTAGAAAATCGTGAAGAATGTTAACAATCACATGGATGTTATAATCAATCAAATAAAAATAGTTCAGAATACCCATATTTCTGCCATTTTTATCAAGAAGCAACTTTTAGGGGAAGGGGATTCTTTCCAAACTATCTAAGCTAGGGGATATATGAACAAATTGGACCAGCCCACACACTAATATTCATACGAAGAATGAATTTACCTTCAAACATATAGGGCAATAATTTACCTTCACAAACAGCCTTCCACAAGCATCACAACAAGTGTATCCCAAGAACCACCTGTGAGACTTATAGAAAATGATAAAGCCTAGATATTAATACTAAAAGAAATGCATGTGCAGAAGGTCAGGAAAAATCATTAGCTATCAGTTGTCAAACACTAAAAAACCAAGCAATATATTAAAGAGTTTCAATAGGTGAAAAGAAACAAGAAGCATCAATATGGACAGAAAGGAGAAACCCTTAGGTGCAAGAGCTTCTAGTCTATGGGTTAAGTATCATACCGCACACTTAAACCATTTCCAGGGACATTGGATCCACAGCTGTGACACCTTGTATGCTTTGGGCACAAATATGGCCCAGAAGTAACATTCTGCATAATCCAGGGACTATGTGAGCCATTCTATTTTAATCAAGATATAAACTCAGCAATAACCAATGCAAACCCAACCTTGTGCGATGGATGTTGACAGTAGCAATGGTATGCACCATCACACCTTCTGCAGAACATAAGCCTAGTTGGATCTCCAGTACTTCGGCACACCTAAAGAAAGGAAATGAGTAACAATGAGTGCAACTAAAAGATTTGAACATTATTGGGTGCAAATGGGTACTTATGTGCATAATAAATACCTCACAGCTTTGACAACAAGGGCAGGTCCAGGAACTCCAATGAAACAAATCTGCAATCATGCCAAATGTATAAGACAACAGTAGTACAAGATAACAGGGCAATAAATTTAATGCCTCTCTACCGAGCCCCAAATTTCTAGCAGTTACTTGCAGACTTGAAAGATGATAAGGCAATAAAGTTTAATACCTCTATGTTCAGCCCAAGATTTCAAGCAGTTCCTGTGGTACTTCTTGCCACAATTTCGGCAAGAGAGCATCCTTCTTGCCCTCTCACTTCCTTCATTTTGGCCCAAAAAGCACATGCAACACATTGCATTTGTGTTGGACTGACCTTGCTCTTCTACAGTAGAATTTTTTGATGCCACCTGTAAAGGAAAAGAAAATCATCACTTCTAGAAATCCACAAAAGAGGAACACTACATAGAATAACTAGTCGAGACTAAAACAATCTTCCAATATAGGCCCCTACCCTTTTCCTTTCCTGTTTTCGTTTTACAAAGTTTTGTTTCCAGTCAAAGTGTAAGTAAACCAGCCAACCCAAAAACCAAAATCAACTAAAATATCCAACCACTGAATCCTTTTTTCCCTAGTAATTTGCATCCATAGTTTCACATAGACATGCCAAGATATATATTTCCGAATATACAGTTAAAAGCATACTTTACAAATGACTAATCGCAATCACAAATAAACCCAAAATCTAGCTCAAATTCAATAACAGTAATCTTGAGATCGCTACACGATGCACACTTTACAATATCAAAATCACCGATCAATAAGATTATACATATAGACAACAACACAAGACATAAATATGCTGATACAGTAAATTTGAATAATCTATAGAGTGGACCACACAAAACAGAATTCAACCCAAACAGATTGCAAAATAAACTTAAAATGGGCACAAGAAATTGCCCACTACATATGGCCAAAAGTCAACTTACCAATATAAACATACATGTAGCTGAAATTGAACATCATAACCGCTAAAAGGCAACAAAATTCACACTAAACCAAATCTAACTCAAATCCAAAATCAAAATTCAGCTACAAAACTTAATGTATACCGTACATATCCATATAGACATATTACTAAACCTGACAATCTAAAACACGGTGACACAACAAGAATATGATACAAAAAACGGACACACAATTTAAAATTTTAATAATAATTATATATGAATTTAACAAAATAAAAATATTATATTTCATATTTTCGTGTTGACTTGAATTTTAATGCATAATTTTGTAAAACACGATATGAATATAGGAATTTAAATATTTTACACAATGCAAATACATGAATCGTCCGGTCTACATATAACTAGCATAATGCAAGAATTTTACCGCAATATCACCAGACTCCACCTTCCTAGCATAATCCTCAGCCACCACCATGGCAGCAGCAGCCTTTCTCTGAAGCGCGAGTCGATTTGCCTGAGCGGAGACCGAGGCCTCCTCCTCCACGGCATCACCGCCGCCGCCTCCTCCATCCCCGGACGGAACCGGCGCTACTTTAGGTACGGGTACCCGCACGGTCCCCTCTCGAGAAACCCTAACGCCGCAAGGGTCTTTCAAAAACTCCTCGACTCTAATCACTTCCTGCAAGAAGCCATTCTTGGAGTTGGAAGAGTGGAGATTCCGAGGAAACCCTAGTGAGCAGAAGCAAATTCGCCGACTACAAAACAGAGAGAAACCATAACCATTAAAACAAAGGAGCTTGGGGAGCAAGATGAAAGGAGAGTGGCCCTTTTTTTTTTTTTTTTAAGTGTGTGAAAAATATTGTACCATGCAATTGGGCAAGCTACGTGAAAGGCCACGGTGAGGGATTTTGAATTTTTTAGAGTTGTTGAGAGATCTAGAAATTAAAAAAATAATTAAAATAAATAATAGTAAAAGGTTAAAAATAAAAATAAAAGCAAAACAGATTTTATTTTCTTTTGGGTTAATGCCCAAATAAACCCTCAAACTTTTACTTTAATTTGCAAAAAAGCCCTCAATCTTTTATTCAATGAAATTAAGATTATAAACATTTATTTTATTATAATTATACTCATTAAATCTTAAAATTCAATAAATAATGTCCAATTGATAGAATTTTTAAAATAATATTCTCTTAAATATTCATTATTTAAGATATTCAAATGAATTTAAATAAGCATTTTGTGCTAATTTTATCATCCCTTTAAAAGAATTAAGCAAAAAAATTAAATATTTTATACAATAAAGATTTTAATTACCATAAAATAAAATTTTATAATATTAATTTTATGTAATAAAAGATTAAGAGCTTTTTGCCTTTTAAAACAAAGTTTCAGGGCTTATTGGAGTATTAGACCTTTTCTTTTCCGTTTTGTTTTTCATTTAGGGAAGGATAAAAATAATAATCGTGGTTTGTTTGCTTGGTTTTGTGAATCTGGTTAGGATTTTTTTGTCCTTTTATATCGAATATACTTGTTCACTTAAGCTTAGTTTGATATATTTTTATTTTTTTTAATAAAAGTATTTATCTAACATTTTTACAAAACATATAAAGGCAACTCAAGTGTTTTTTTATTTTATCCTATTTTTAAGATTAAAAAATCAAATATTATATCCATTTATTTAATATCTAAATCGAGTAAAATTTTTTTTAATATATTTAAGTAGATTTATATATAAGATAATTATTTTATTTTATAAAAATTAATAAAATATATATAATTCGATTTAATTTGATTTTTTTTAATTTTTTAAGTCTGAATCTAAACTTAATGTATAATTTAATATTTAAATTGAATAAAAAAATTGATCCGAATCAAATAGAATATTATCTATTTTTAATTTTTTTTCCACCCTATGGTTCGGTACTTGCAGAATGATAGTTTTGGAATGTCCTTTGAAGGAAGCAGCATTTCTATAGAAAATAATGGTTAAGCCTTAAAGGGCTTTGAAATAGTCTGAAAGTAACAGCTCAATTGAAATTGACAATGCATAAATCTTGAGAAAGGGATGAATTGTTCCTAGTGTCCATTAGTGTCCGGAGTACAGTGGAGCATTTCTCTTAGGCTTTTTCGTTGGGTTGATTAACAATGTCCGAAATTCAAGTGTCGATGAAAGAATATATATGTATATTATCTTCCTACAAAGCTACATTAGTTTCTACAAATAATCTGACTTGATTTTTGGTATCCTAAAATTTTTTCATCTTCAAAGTTAAAGTAAGCCCTTAAAGAATTTACGGATCTATTGAATTTTCACTTATGAATTTTTCGGATTTACAAATCACCTACTCACGAGAAATTGTGGAGAGATTCGAATCCAGGTACTTATGTATCAAGGCCTCACCCCTTACAATTTGTGCCAACCCGGCTTGGCATTAGGGAGGGCAAAATCACCCGTACCCGTCGGGTTTCGACCCGACCCGACCCCTTAGGGTCGGTTTTTTTTTTTGAAAATCGGGTATCGGGTCGGGTAGGGTCGGGTAGAGTAAAAAAAATTTCGGGTTCGGGTCGGGGTCGGGTTTTGAGCAAACCCGACCCTACCCGACCCGATATATATAAAAAAATTATTTTTTTAATTTTAATTTTATATTTAATTATATATTTTTTTATATATATTTAATTTTATATTTATATTTAAAATAATATTTTATTAATTCGAGTCGGGTCGGGTCGGATTTGATTTTATACAATGTCGGGTCGGGGTCGGGTTCGGGTATTAAAAATGAAAAAATTATCGGGTCGGGTACGGGTTCGGGTATTGTGCATTTAAAATCGGGTCGGGTTCGGGGCGAGCAGAAACCCGCCCCGCCCCGACCCGTTGCCATCACTACTTGGCATCCTAAAGTTTAAACCTATCTTTCTAGGATTGGTGTTTACATAATAGAGAACTCATTACTTAGGCCATCTAGATGTCCTTTAATACTATGCTGTTGGATTATCAAAATGGAGGTATCACATGCAAAATCAGACCATGAAAGCACGTCCCCAGCTGGACCAAATTCTGGACATTGCTGCCAATCATTAAGTCCTAGCGTCAATATTGTATTTACTCTGCCACTTTGTCCTACAATGATGAGAGAATATTGCCCTTCCAATGACTTACGATTAGTGTATGTCTGAGATGAATTTGCAAGATGCTTCTCCATGTACGTGACTTTTCCCCCCTGCTACGTATCTCTCATAGAATTCAGCAAAGCACTCGTCGTCAAGCCTCGTCTCTTCTTCTTGCTCTGTCATATTTGCCCTGTGATTCACTCTTCTTGGTGCATTTTCTGAATTTTTGTCTACCAGGAATCTTATCACTGTGAGCTTTACTCCAGGATGCCATGCTACGGGACCGGCATACGCCAGTGCTTCTCGATCATCTTTGCCTCCGATAAAGATGATTGCCAGGTTAGATGCAGATGATCTTGAAATTTTCTTGGTAAATCCAAACCCTTTGTCCACCAAAATTCCAATAGAACATGGGGCATTTCTAAGCAGCTGTTACAAAACCAGAATATATATATATATATATATATAGTTAATTGAATTGTTCTGAATTACAAAGGATAATATGAAATGTTGTTGTTGTTACCTTATGATTTACGTATCTAAAACCAGGATGGCATTCATCAAGTTTACCATCTGCATTCAGTCTTTTATGAAATGGCGATAAAATAAGGGAACCATCAAGTCATCTGCTAAAACACTAAGATCTTGTGCCATGCCATTGAATGTTGAAAGTGCAAGCTTTCGGCTAAGCGTGATACCCTCGCCATTTTCATCAATGAAAACTTGAAAGGCATGACTGATTTGATCTCTCATTTCTGTCACCGACTTGTCAGTTGTTGTCATGTTGTCCGCTTCTTCACCTTGCACCAGTGTTGCAGCTATTTGCTCTGTAAGTTCAATCATTGCTGTGACATAAACAAGAAGTCCAGGATCAGGTTTGCCTCTAGAGATCTCCATTGAGTTGATGGTAGAAGGTAAATTATGAGGTCCATGGATGTATAGCAAGATTCTAAGTTCACTAGTAGGATCAAGACATTGAAGAGCCATCCGGTGAATTGGTACACGTTTTCTTGCACGTTCAATTATATGCTTCACAACAAAGGGTGTGTGAACAATGGTTAAGAAGATCACAATCACCATCGAGATACAGGTTGTCATGTCGATCTTCGCATTCTGCATTCAATCAAAAAAGAAACAATTATAAAAGGAAAATGAAATATACTTCCATATATAAGCTGAAGCAAATAAGAATTAATGCAACTAACCCTGGGTGCATGAATAGCCACGTATACATGAAAATGACCTGTTGCCCTCAAAAGCAATCCAAGTGCTACCAATTCTGGCCAATGGTAACCTAATAGTAATCCACAGATGACAGTTCCAACGACTTTCCCAACGGTTATGATCAATAAAAGAGAAAAAAAAAACCTTCCCCAAGTAGCTATATGGCCTGCTAGGAAACTTGAGAGATCAACCTTAAGTCCCATCCAAAAGAAGAAAAGTGGGTAAAAAAGCATGCTTCACAAGTAGTTGATTTTGCTAATCGCCCATTTTGATATTCGCCCCTCGGATGGTAAAAAAAGCCCTGCCGTAAACGCACTCAGAAAAGAGTTGTAACCGAACCAAGGTGCACAGGTGCATATAATGGCTATGAAGGCCATTGAGAGCACAAGGTGTGAGCCTTTCGGGGGCTTCCCTTCAGGGTTTTCGTTGTTAACCCGATTCATGAAAGTTGGTGAAATCTTTGCCGCAACTATTGTTTGGATCACAAGTGCAGAAACCATTTTGATGACATCTTTAATCCCTTCTTGAGCACTTGCATTGTTCTCCACTGCAAAAAAAAAAAAACCGATGGAGAGAAGCATGGTAATCATATCAGAGTGCACTCCTGCACCAATAACAAGCTTTCCTATATCTGACTTTCCTATTTTAAGATTACTTATAAGGTGGGTCAGAATGTGAGAGCCATTACTAGAGAGATCGCTGGAGAGGGAAATGATGAAGGTGACCATGTTTGTATCTTTCGAATAATGCAGCCATGGAGTTATAGCGCATGACATGATCAACGTTGAGAGCATTCCAGCATATGCCACCATTGCATGGTGAGTTGGTGACTTCAATATCACATGAGGGTCCATTTCTAGACCCAAAAACAAACGTGTAACAAATAATGCCGAAGTCTACAACATTATCCAATGTCAAGTTAACTGATTCACAAAGGAGTCACGTACAGGTGGTAGGCTAGCAAGAATTAGCCCTCTCTGCAAGCATTACAAAACCATAATACCTTTAACTATATTAACCAATCATTTCAACAAGTTACAAGCATGCACACGACATCATGAACAGACACGTACGAGAATATCATAGGTTATGTATGGTTGAGATAGAGGCTTTAAAAGGTGGTGCGCAACCCTGCTAAGTAACATAAGCTGAAATGAGAGCAATGAACCATCCGGATCCGCTCCTCATACTGGCGGCTACAAAATTTAAGCATCGCTGCTTCGTAATAGAGTTTTGGGATATGGAGTTCGTATTCGATGGTATCCTCGACATTTTGTCCTTGCTTTCCTTTATGTTCCTTGTCTTTTCCAAATCTAAACTGATGAAGGATCTCAGTTAGCTAGAAATTAATCTTCTCTTTTTTGTCAAAGTGGATGTGAATTGTTACAGGGATAAGCGAGTGGAAGTAAATTGTTGCCTTTTATGAGGAGCAAATGAAGGAGTAAGTTGAGAAAAATGAGACATGCGAGTGGCGAATCTAGTAATTAGATTAAAATCAAAGACAAAACAGAAAAAAACTGTTGGGACATCACTCTAATCCTATTCAATCCAATGGTACCTACATCAAGTAAGTCTCATCAAATTCAAGACTTGCGTCCAAATTTTCGACATGGTTTTGCTCAAAGCTAAGCACATCACAAACAACACTACTCTCACTCTCATTATGGTTTTAAATTACATATCTTCACTAAATTACATAAAGATAAAGAAAATTATATTAGCAATTTGTGTATTTGTATTATGTCTACTTCATATTAAACATATATACACTACAGGAAAATGACGTATTAACGATAATTTTGTAGCGACCGTTCACTTATAAATGCCGCTAGCTTATTATCAAAATGCCACTAAATTTTTAAATAACAGCGTTGGTATTTATAAACGTCACCCAATATTAGATATCAGGACGTTTCTAGATAAAAACGCCTTGAATAATTTTTATTAAAAATTTTAGTGAATAGTAAAGACGTATTTTTTATAGACAACGCCTTCAATAATCACGTCATAAAAAATTATATGAGATTATTGAAGTCGTTTTTCACAAAAAAAAAACGCCTTTAATAACTTGACAAACAAATTTCACAAGCTTATAAAATTGTTTGGATCGTACGGATGTTTACCATCAGGTTATAAGTTCGATCCCTCTCTTTAGCCTTTTTTTTTTTAATTTTTTGCACAAATTATTTGTAATTGATTATTTCAGAGTTTTCTTGGCAAAAACGCCTTCATCAATTGCTTAAAAAAATTTTTCAGACAATATTGAAGGCGTTTTTCACAGAGAGATGCCCTTAATAATCCATAGGCTTTTTGGCTTATAGATACTTGAAGATGTTTTTGCTCAAAATGCCTTTAATATTGTCAATGATAAATTTTAATGGGCGGATTATTGAAGGCGATTTTATCCAAAAAATGAGTTCAAAAATATTTTAGTTGGTATTATTGAAGGCGAATTTGGTATTAAAACGCCTTCAATGTTTTCTGTTAGGGATGATTGAAAGCGTTTTCTTGTTAAAAATACCTTCATTAATCCCATCAAAATAACATATTTGATTTGTATATGTGTAGTCATTTGTAGGTTTATGCCCAGAAAAACGTTTACTGTCAGTTGTATATTTATGCCCAAAAAACATTTGGTTTATATATTTGATACTATGAATTACATTTTGGAATTTACATAATGAACATTGTTGTATTTCAATATATTAACCACACATCCAAAATAAAAACTAATAACGTTGTCATATTAATATATTTTTCTGAAACAATTGTACTCAGTAATTTATTAAGTACACATAGTGTATTCTTATTAAGTATAACATTAATATTAAACAAATACCAATGTACAAACTTAAAGTTTCCATTCAACATGACATGTTAAAAACATTATAACAATTTGTTCCATATATATTTACATTCAATGAACAATGTCCAACATGGAAGTTTATCAACATTGATAAATGATAATACATAATCACATCATTCTTTATGGACTTCGTCTAGTTCCTCTTCCGAGAAGCTTTCTTTACCCTCCCACTAAAAAAAATATCAGAAGTAAATGTTAAGAAATGAGAACATAATGTACCTTTATATTTTTTTGAAGATATAAGAAGTTTATGAAATTTACACTAACTTTGAATGATGTGATCATAAAATCATATAACACTATCTCATGTATAAAACAAAAGATATAATATCCACATTCAGTATTACCGGGTTGACGAGGTACCTAAAATTAATTTGAGTAGGTTTAACAAATATTTATCTACACAAACTCATAAAAAAATTATATATTTCACATTTACCGGTAATGACACAATTTCAATTTTTTTATCTTCTTATCGAATACAGATATTACCCTAAATTGAAAAGAAAAAATTTACTTAATACATAAATAAAATTACTTATGAAGAAACAAAAGATATATAATATAATAAAGTGTAATACCTCTTTATAAAAGTTTAAATATCTGGGTTAAGCATCGCCATTAGATTAACTTAATTAAGTAAGTATGGCGTTAAGGATTTGGTGTTAATCACAATCAGCACCTAATGACGATTGTAAAATAATAACAATGATATATTCAGATTACGCATCTGATCAGATTTGGGTGAGGTTGAAGTAATTAAGATTGGAATATAGCTTAAATATCGGGGTTAAGCATCGCTATTAGATTAACTTAATTAAGTAAGTATGACGTTAAGGATTTGGTGTCAATCACAATCAGCACCCAATGACGATTGTAAAATAATAACAATGATATATTCAGATTACGCATCTGATCAGATTTGGGTGAGGTTGAAGTAATTAAGATTGGAATATAGCTTATTACGCATTATATGAGAACAAATAATAATCAGTCGATCTTTTCATGAATAGGATCACATGATTAGCACGATACGCGACTGTGCCACTCTACTCACTAATGAAGTTGGGATTAATGAATCTAAATCTGTTAGTCAACTGTCTCCCATTGACCTCTTTATATAGGAAGTTGCACGATAACAATCAACACTGCTAGTTAGTATTACACCCTAATATAGATTACTAATTATTGAATGTGCATATTTGTATTTATAAGCTAATCTCATATAAGTAACAATATCAACAGCTAATAATTCATCCAGTTCATAAAATTCTTTAACCTCCTCCACACCAATGTAAAAAAATGATGGTTTATCAAATAATCCTTCATCAGACTCAATATTTATGAAGTTTTCTCCAGATAAATGCTCTAGCAAATATTTGGATAACTTATCCATGAAAGCCTAAGCAAGGGTCATACTTTAAGTCTGAACATCCTGCTACAATATTTAATGAAATATAAGTATTAAAATCAAATCAATCAATATAATAAACAAATTAATATTCAAATTATAAACAATATCATACTTATTGGGTGGTAACGGAGGATGGGATCGCTTCCTTACTTCCAACGAAAGCTTTTCGTACGGGGACGATGCTATCAGGTTGATCTACTGGCATAACCTACTGCATTGCTGCCAACATAGCCTCCAAAGTAGCGAGTCTTTGCTGTTGGTCATTGAGGCATTGCTCCTGGTCATTAATTTATTGCTGTTGTTGCTCAATTATTACTTCATATTATGCATTTCTCATTCGTAAGGTTTTTGGTTGTTTACTAAAAAACGTTGATGGCAAGATAAATTTACCAATCTCACAAATCCGACCAGGCCTTTCTTTAGCGCCTAATGCTAAAGACAAAGGATCTTCGCCATACTGGGTTGCCACTTCATCAGATTTGACTTTGACAGCATAATCATCTTAAAAGATAATAATCAGTTGGGCTGTAACAATAAATCTATACAAGCTAGTATATAGTCATGGATATAACCACAATGTCAATCATACATTATATCAAAAATATAGTTATACATACAATCTTTTTTATCATTTCCTAGGTTGTTTCATTTCTGAAAGATCCATCATTTCGTAGATGTCATTGTTTTCAAACATCCCATTTGAAAACTTTTGTGTCAAAGCTCACTAATTCCTATTAAATTATCATAATAAAAGAATCAGAATGTATGAAATGAATGTTCATAAATATTCATTAATGAGTATAAAATAAATGTACATATACATACAAGCTGATACTTCACATTTGCATATCACTTTCTTGCTGTCCGATAGTGATGTTGTTGTTTAGCCCGAATGTCTCATTGTTGTTCTTTGATTTTCTACAAAATCAAGAAATTACGTCAATCACATATGAAGATCAAAGGCTATATTGCATAAATACTTATAAATAATTTTTAATAAAAATGGGTTTGCGTACTGAAAATTTTTTCGAAAGTTGATATTGAATAAAATTTGTCCAATCTTCAACAATTATGACATTTGAATATGCCGCAAGTGAAACAGCTAATACATCACTTTCATCAGCCAATGGTAAAATATATTGGGTTATCAATTTACTTTTAAAGTCTCTTAATGCTTTTTCAGTAGATTATAACACAATTTTTTTACAGTCATTTGGGACGTCAAACCGCTCTTAAATAAGTTAACAAAATTAGTATGAACACATTGAATTTCAATTAATTGATCATTTAATAAATTTTATGAAATAGTTGAATAAACATACCACAACCGAGTGTCATATATCATCCTTGAGATATCAAGAACACGTCATCAATCGATGTACGTAATTAAAATCATACAACGGACGATGGCTCCAATATGAATAGCCATCTTGGTAGCTCCTTTAGACATAGACTGCCTATTTTGATTGAAGTCAATATGAATTTTTCGTGTCAGTTACTTTGATTTTTTATTTAGGCCCATTTCCATTCTTTTTTGGCCTACATGTTTATCTTGTGCATGTTCATTAGAAGTAGAATGATGTTGTTTAGAGTTCATAATACCTGTAATCTTAATCATAATTTTACGAATTACACAATATGACCGTCTAAATTGAACAATGTATGTAATTTAATACAATCACTACCATACTTCGTACAGAAATACCATTCAGCAATGTGCTAAAACACATCCTTAAGCAAACTACTCAGAAACACTATTCAGCATACGATTCAAACCCTCAATTTCATACAAACCCATTCAACAAAATAATATTAGACAACAAGGTTATGCAAACCATTCAGCATATATATGATTCAGACCCCCAATATCATACAATACCATTCGACATTACAATATCATACAATACCATTCGACATTACAATATCAGACTACAATGTTCAGCAAACCATAATATATATTGGCGAACTACATAGAAACAGCATAGTTGCAATATGAATAGAATCTTGGATGACTATGCTTACGGGGATGTTAATGAAAATATATACATACATATGTCAATATTAAGGAATTGAAAAAACAAAAAATCTCTATCCAATATTGTAAATAATACAATAAACTAAAAAAAAAAACTTATTGATAAAAACAAAGGTGCGTAGCTTTGATTTGTTGAAGGTCAATGGTGACGATAGGGATAAAGATACCAATGGTGTGATAGAAATGTGTTTAAGGGTTTGGTTGAATAACTCAGCTTTTAATCATTTTGTATACCAGTAGTCTGCAGATTCTCATGTTCAAGGTAGAAAAATGAATATAAAATTAATTATTAAAGGTATGTTAAGTAGAAAAACACCTTCAATAATCCCTTAAAAATATATCCACGAGATTATTGAAGGCATTTTTCATAAAAAAGATGCCTTTAAAATTGAAAAAAAAAAATTAACTAACTTATAAAAGGCGTTTATTCTAAAAAAAAACCTTTTATAATTCATAAAAATTGTAAAAGGTATTTTGATTAGAAAATTGCATTCAATAATGATGGATTTCAATCGTTTATAACAAATTATTAAAGGTATTTTCTAATAAAAGATGCCTTTAATAATAAAAATTTTCTTTTTTAAAATATTGAAAGCGTTGTTATATACAAATGCCTTCACTAAATATCTATAAAATCTAATAAAAATTATTAAAGGCATCTTTCTTGAATATACACCTTCAATAACTGTATTAAAATTTATGTGACAGTATATTGAAGGCGTTTTATAGTAGAAGATGCCTTTAAAAATTCTTAAATTTTTTCGCAAAAAAATATTACAAACGTCTGTTATTAACAAATACCTTCAGTAATGGAATACTAAATGTAATAGTATATTGAAGGTGCTTTTCTAAATAAATGCCTTCTATAACCATCGTCGTATATTGAAGGCGTTTTATAATAAATGACCCCTTTAATAATCCCATCGTGGTATATTAAAGGTATTTTATATTAGAAGATGCCTTTAATAATGCCCAAAATTTTTAGAGGGAAGATATTGAAGGTGTTTGTTATTAACAAACGTCTTCCGTAATGGATTGCTAAATTTTTAGAGAGAGGATATTGAAGGTGCATTTTCGAATAAATGCCATTCATAACCATCGTGGTATATAGAAGGCGATTTACTGTAAAAGACGTTGTTAATAATTAATAACATGATGCTTAACGGCATTTTTCTTTAATATATGCCTTCAATTACCATTTTCTAGTAAAAGACCTAAAATACAAGCACTTGGAAATTATTCAATACGTTAGTACCTAAAATAAAATATAAGCATTTACTAATGGCATTTTTCTATAATAAACGCCTTCAATAAATTACAATTAGAATAATGAAGGTGTTTTACACTGGAACACGCCTTCAATAAATTATAGGCATTTTCAACACAAGATGCTTTTAATATACCCAAATGGTGAAGGCGTTTCTTGTAGAAAATCACCTTTACTGATATGAGGGTGTTATTGAAGGCGTATTATGTAAAAATCGCCTTCTATAAACACACAAAAAATTTGATATGACGTATTAACGATGTTTTTTATGTTGTAAATACCTTTTATAATCCCAAACAATTTCATTACGACGCTGGTGAAAGCACATATAATATATTCAAAAATTATTTTAGATGAAATTATTGTAGGCATTTTTCTTAGTAAACGTATTTCATAATCATGTCCAATAAAAATCTTCCCAAACTTAGCGCATTCAATCACCAACTTCAAGCTTCATACTCATTATTATACTATTTTTATTTTTAAACTAAGTACAATTTACTCTCCCTTTCTTTCAGCTTTTAGTATTTGAGCATTGTCTTTTAGAACCCTAGTTTGACTATTCATTACTTATCTACTTTAGCTTTTACTTAATTCGACTATTCTTTCAGCTTTTTCAATTCATAATTTTTTTTTGTGTAAACAATTTTCTCCAAAACCCACAATTTCACCTTATGTCAACCTCAACTACAAATACTCTTAGGTACTGTCAACGTTAGCAGCAGAGTTTTAACATTCAAAGGCTCTGGTAGCTGATAAATTACTTCACAATAAAGAGTTCTCATTTTGTGTAAGTACTGATCTTGTTATTATCTTTTGTTTAAAACATAGTAAACTTAAGTATTGTACATGTTTGTTTTCATATACATTATTTATATATATTTCGTCTGATAATGTAGCAATTACTAAATGGATAAAAATTGGATGCAAAAGTCAAGATTAAGGCAAAAGCACAGAGATAGAGTAAAAAATTTCTTCATTTTGCATTTGAGAATACAAGTGAATAAAATATGATATTATACCCATATGTGAAGTGTGCTAATATCGAGTGGTAAATGCGTCAAGTTATTTTTGAATATTTAATTTGTATTGAATTTTTTTCAGGATATGTTAATTGATATTTTCATGGAGAGTTTGTACTGTCAAGGTCTTCCACTAGAGTTTTTTCAACTTCAAAGGCTCACTAACAGCAACATGATCCTTTTATAAGAGATGATATTGAAGGTATATTATGGGATACTTTTAACATTCATAACAAATATTTTCGTAATCTTTCTCCCCAAAATAAAGGGTTTAATCAGTCCAATGTTGAAATGCATGAATTTGATGAACTTGGGATAGCTGTACGTGACCAACAACCTAGAGGAGAAACATCAAAGTTTTATAGGTTGCTTGAGGAGATGAATGAAAAACTTTTTGAAAGATCGAAGCATTCAAGGTTATCTTTCTGTGTTCATCTTTTTCACTTGAAATGCTTATGTGGATAAACAGAAAACTCAATGACTTTATTATTATATTTTATGAAAGAAATGTTTCATTTTACAAAAATTTTTAAATCTTGTAAGGAATCAAAGAAGATGATCAAGATTTAGGTCTCAAATATGAGAAAATTCATAGTTGTCCCAATGATTGCATGTTGTATTGGGAGGATAGAAAAAATTAAAAATCTTGTCATTTGTGTGGTATTTCTCATTGGGTGGACAAAAACCTTGATGAAAGGTTGAATGATGATGGTGATGAGGTATGTGTCAAAAAGAAGTCTGTTAAGATTTTACGTTATTTTTCATTAATACCAAGACTTCAACAACTCTTCATGTTTTTCAAAACTACAGATTCAATGAAGTGGCATCAAGAGAAACGGACTGATGATGGATCATTGCGACATCCTGTAGATTTTTTAGCATGAAAATTATTTTAATCTAAGTTTTTAGACTTTACATATGATCTTTAAAATGTTATGCTTGGACTAGCATCTGATGGATTCAACCCATTTAAAATGATGAGTACTTCTTATAGTACTTGGTTAGTTGTATTGATTCCTTACAATTTATCACCATAGTTGCTATGAAGTAACAGTCATTTATATTATCTATGATAATTCTCGAGAAAAAAAGTTTGGGTAATAATATAGACATCTACTTACAACCTCTTATTAAAGAGTTAAAGTAATTATGGGAAGTAGTTAAGACCTATGATGCATCAAAAGAAGATAACTTTAATATGCTGTTACTTTATTATGGATTATCAATAATTTTTTTACTTATGCGAATTTATCTGGTTGGAGTACAAAAGGTCGTTATGCTTGTCCATGTTGTGCTGCATAGACATGTTTGATATGGTTACCTAATGGTAGAAAATTCTGTTATATGAGACATCATTGATGGTTAGATGATAATCATTGATTTAGATTTCAAAAACATCTTTTTGATGGAATTAAAGAGTTGAGAAGATCACCTTTACCCATTAATGGGTCTAATATGTTGTCAAAGTTAAAAGATATTAATTTCACTTATGAAAAAAATGACTCCATCAAGGAAAAGAGTAAGGGACATCTTTGAAGTTGGTGATAATCATACAAAAGTTGGTGATCTTGATATTCAAAGTGATGAAGATGATAATAAAATAGATGACCCAAATGAGTCTGAGTTGTGGAAAAAATATTTTTTAAGTTACCTTATTAAAAATATAATTTATTACATCATAACCTTGATTTGATGCACATAAAAAAGAATGTTTGCAAAAATTTTATCGGGATAATTTTCAATGTGAATAGAAAATCCAAAGATGACTTAAAGAGTTGGCTTGACCTAGTTGATATAAAGATTTGCCTAAACCTTCATCCAAAGTTACTTCCTAATGGTAAATATCGATTGTCTGCTACTTGTTTTGAGATTTCTAAAGCTAAAAAAGGTGTTTTACAAGGTTTTGAAAAATATCAAAGTTTCATATGGCTATATGTCAAATATATCAAAATGTGTGAATCTGAAAGAGTAAAAATTTTCTTCATTGAAGTCATATGATTATCACATTTTGATGCAAAACTTACTTTCAATTGCTTTACGTTCATCAATGTCAAAGTAAGTCACTCTGTGGTAATTGAATTGAGTAACATATTTAAATCTCTATGTTAGAAATGTATGAATAAGGAAGAGCTTGACAAACTTCAAGATCGAGTCGTGATTTTTTTATACCATTTAGAGAAGATTTTTCCTCCAAACTTCTTCATTATTATGATATATTTGGTTATCCATCTTCCATATGAGGTAAAAGTCGGTAGATCAATTTATTATTAATAGATGTATCCTATTGAAAGGTATTATTTGTTAATAGATTGATTACGTTTTTATTGATGATCAAGCCACTCAACTTAGAATAACATATAACTAATGTTTTATGTTATAGGTTTTTAGGGAGGTTAAAGTCTTATTGTTGCAACAAACGCTATTCGAAAGATTATATTGCTGAAAGATATTTAGCAGAAAAAAATATGTCATTTTGTTCTCGTTATTTGGAAGATGTTGAAATGAGATTTAATAAACCATCGAGAAATATTGGTATGCAGCATACAGACTGTGCCTACAATTATCCTTTTTAAAGTTTTGGACAACCCATAGGTAAAGCTGAATTGATGGAGTTAGTTGATAAATCTTAGGCACAAGCACATCGATATGTTCTTTTTCATCATGACTTAATTGAATCGTTTCACACGTAAGTTTTGTAGCAAGGAAACAATTCATGAAATTAAGCATAATTTATTATCTTTTTTTGTATTATTAATATTTTTTATGATGTTTTATAGTGAGTATAGAAATAATTTGAGAGATCTTACACATTATCGACGATCAAACCCTTGAAAGCTTGATAAGTTATTCGTTGAAAACTTTCATGAATGGTTAAGAGCAATTGTAAGTAATGCCATACTTTCCATTATGAGAAATTTACATAGAATGCTTACGGTATAAATAACATTAATAACATATATATATTTATTCCACTTTTATAGGTTTGGAGTGGAAGACTTTTTAGTGAATAGATGAAATGTCTTACACACGGTCCGAACTGGATTGTGAAATGATACAAAAGTTTTATTATCAATAGATTTAGATTTCACACTAAATCACATAAGAGATTTAGAAGTACACAAAATTCAAGAGTTGTTGTGACTTTATCAACTAGTAGCTATGCTAGTGTTGGGGACACAAACCCTTTAGAAGGAAATGTTGACTATTATGGCATGATTAATGACATCATTGAGTTGGATTATTATGGCAAGTGAAAAGTTGTCTTATTTCAGTGTGATTGGACTATGTGAATAGTACGATGGGTATTAAGAAAAATCAGTATGAATTAACACTTGTGAATTTTTTTTGATTAATTCATATTGAACAACAACTCATCGATGAACCTTATGTATTTTCATTTCAAGTCAAACAAGTATTTTACTTCGAAGTTCCTAAAGAATTGAGTTGGTTTGTTATTATTCGAAACACACTTAGAGACTTATTTGATATGGAGTTAGATACTAAATATAATGTTGAACATAAAACTGAATGTTATCTTTTTGCTAAACAAAACTTGGATGAAAATATCTCTTGCAACCTACGTTCAGTGGCTCTACCAAGATGTTACTGAAGATATTTACGAACTAGTGCATCTACAATTTGTAATTCAAGTGTTTAAGACATAATGTAGTATTGGCTAGTATGTAAATAATGTGACATTCGCTATTGTATAATTATTGTATTCTAAATCATACATTATCTTTTGATTTAATTAAATTGATATGTTCTTTATCTATCATAGGTTTGATTTCTTAAATTGTCAATGTCTTTATATATGTTGTAAACTAATATTTTTCTATATTTGTTTTTATGATGTAGATAAGCTACAATATGGAATATAGGTTGAAAGGAAAACATATCAGAGTATTAGTTCATAACCGTTTACAGCACCTGTAGATATTAGCTATGGAATGAATCATTTTGAGGGAAATGAACGTATTGACGGATCTAACTCCGTCACTTCTCACCCTTCAATTGATATTGGATTTGACAATATAAGAGGTACAAATTTAGATAGTACCCCAATCAATTGATTATGCTTTAAATTTGAATGCAGGTATGATATACTCCAATTTTAGAATTCAAGTATAATGATAAAAGTATTGTTATTTTACAAATATATTTATTATTTGTTGCAGTTGATAACAATGGTTATCGAAAGACTAAAGGCTAGACAACTTTGAAAGAATTGTTTGCACTAACTCCTAACAAGCGTATTGTAGTGTCTGTAAAATCTGATAGGCAACCAATTGGTGAAGAGGCTCAACTATTGATTGGATTTTTAGGTATGGTAGCTCGTAATAGAATGAAATTGTTTATTTATTATGAAACATGGCATAAAAGTTCCAAAAGAAGTTAAGGTCGATGCATTAAACTTTATTGAGTTATTGGTATAATTAATTAGATATGAAAAATTTTTATTTTACATATTGTTTACTTATTCTAACTTTTCTTATTCTATTATTATAGTCAAGATTTATACTTGAAATGTCAACTTTATTTGTGCTTAAGTCATTAGGAAAGAAATGAAAAGATTATAAGTATAGTTTGAAGAATAAGTATTTCGATCGAAATACTACTGTAGAGGCGATGATGGAAAATCTACCTCGTAATGTGATTAGGTGGCAATATGAACAACTGGTTAGATTTTGATTCTCAAGAAAATGAGAGGTACTAGTTTATAACTTTGTATAATATAATGAAATGATGAAAGTGTTTTATGGTTTAAGTTGGTAATATTTGTATTTCTATTATATACGTAATTATTTTTTATGACAGAAAAAAGAACAGATTGAGATTGGTAGCAGAAAGCAACAGAAATATAGCCACACAAGTGGATCAAAAAGTTTTGCAAGAAAGCAAAAAGAAATCGTAAGTTTATGATAATAAACGTATTCCAATGAATGAACTTTTTCAGCCATTAAAGGGTAAATATGTAAATTAACAATTATGGTTCTGTTTTAATAGTTTTGATGGTTTTAATACATGATATTAAACTTATCAAAAATTTTGAACTTAGTTGACATAGATGATATGTATGAAAAATCATTGTTTACATATATTTATGCCTTTAATACAGATTTGTTGTGATTGTTGTATTTTAACAGTTTGGATAGCTTCAATACTTGATATTAAACTTTGTCCAATTGATTGAATTTGATTTCTATGGTTGATATGGGAGAAAAAGTTAACGTTTATGTTTATTTGGGAGGATTTTGGCATATAAAAGGTAAAAATACAAATTAAACTTTTTGATGGCTTTCAACATATTGAATGGCTTCAATCCTTAATATTAAACTAGCAGAAAATAATTGAATTTGGTTTTCATGATCAATATGTGTGAAAGCCCAAAATGATTTTATTGTTTGCGTATGTTTAAGACTATTGTGTTGTTACGGGGCCAAAATATAAATACATGAGATTAAAATTATTCGAAATTAAGTTATTATTTTATTGACAGGCTTGATATGCATGAATAAGTTGCGATTGATATGTATCATATCAAATAACATATGTTTTTGTATAGAAAAATGAGAGGGACGGTACAATTGGACATGTAGAACTTTTTCGCATAACACACATAAAAAAATACAGATCTTACATAAATATCGAAACATAAAAAATTATGGTAATTTGTATCATTTATTTTAACAAAAAGTAAATATTTACTTTTTTTAACATATAATCAATTAATCGTTAAACTTGATAGTTGTATATGATAAATTCATAAGAGAAAACGAAAGAGAAAATAGCTGCTGAGATTGAAATAGCATATGATGGTTCTCTCAACATGCAAGAAATAGAAAATTGGATATTTATAAAAGTTGCTAAAAAAAAAAGGCATGGACCGATCCGAGGCCTTGGATTGAGTCCAACACCATCTGCCTACTATGAAAATAGCTCTCTGTAATTTACATTCTCAGTAAGTCAGTCTTCGCGAAACATTTCAATTTTGAGAGGGGAGTTACAAACTATGCAACAATATTTTTAGCAAATGGAAGCAAAAAAAGAACAAAAATGTACCAAAATTGAGGAAGAACGTGCTAGAATAGAGCAAAAGCGTGCTAAATTTCAGCAGTTCCATGATTGATTTAATCATCTTATGAATTTTATGCAATAACAATTTTCAGAAAATGATCTTAGTGCTCCACCAACTTAGGTATTATATTTAGTAAATATCTAAATATTTAAATATATAAAAAGCTTACAATGAAGTGTTAAAAATTGTATGATATTATTCAATAGGTTTTTAAACACGCTAGTGATCAAAGTGAAAATTTTTCTTTATTAATTGGTAGTCAGCAAAATATACGTAGTCATCTATTTCATACATTTTAATTTTTAATTTTATTAATGTATATAAAATATTTAAATGTTATTATACTAATTATTAAACTTTGTATTAATTAGATGTATATTTAAACGTGAATGAAGTTAATATAAATTTTAGTTTCTGAATTTAAGCTCTTTAATGAAAATAAAATTTATTAAAAGAATTTTAAAAAATATATATTTTTACATAATGACAGCGCTTGCATTTATCGTGGGTCGCTAAATGAATAATTTAGTGGCATTTTGTAGCATAAAATGCATTATAAGTAGTGACGCTCTTAACAAAAACGTCGCTTGTTAAGTGGTATTTTTCTCATAAAAACACAACTAAAGCAACGACATTTTTCTCATAAAAATGCTATTGAATTAGCGGTGTCTTTAAGATACAAACGCCGCTATATAGAGGTGTTTTCAAATCCAAATACCTCTAAAATAACAACATTTTCAGTTACAAACGCTACCAAAGTAACGACATTTTTTCTCATAAAAACGCCACTAATTTAACAACATTTCTATCTTTGAAACGTCGCAAAAATGGTGACGTTTCAGATATAAACGCCGTTAATATTAAGGTTTTTTTTTCTGAAAACACCATTATTTACTGTGATGCGTGAATAGCCGACACTCTATGTGACATTTTTCGTAAGTGCCGTAAATTTTTTGTGGCGTTTATAAATGCCGCTAAACATTAAAAAAAATGCCACTAAAAATCAAAACCCCTGTAGTGATAGAATAAGAAAATTATTGTGTTATAATTTATATCAACATGTTAAATATAAAATGCATTTTTTATTTTTCTAAAACCATGTACAATTTATTAAAATTTTAAATCATATTAATTTTTTATAGTTAAAATTGCCAAATTTATTAGGAGTTTAAATGATACATCAATGCTTGTAAGCTATTCAGGTTCAACTCGTATAAAACTTAAATTCGGTTATGTTATTATCGAGTCAAACTTGAACTCGGGTAGCTCAATTTATCAAATGAGTTGAGTTTAAGCATTTTATTGAGCGAGTAGTTCATGAACTTAATTAAGCTTTTAAATTTTAAAATATTTTTATTATTTTAATTAAAAATTATTATTTTATCCTTATATGTATATAAATTTGAGTTCGAACACATAATTAAGTTTGAAATCGAATATGAGAATCTAGCTCATTTTTATTAAACAAGTCTAATCAAACGAATTCGAATAACTCAATTTTTGTGACATCTTAATTTTATATCGAGATAATCTAGAGTTCTATTATGATATATATATATATATATCTAAAACTAAACTTGTAAGATACTTTTTATGGGACAAAACCATAAAACTTTTGGGTCAAAGCAAATAATACCTCGCAGATTAGGTGCAAGTCACCACAAATGATATCAGGTGATCACCAGTCGAATAAAAGCTAAATGTTACACCATGAAAACTACCTTTAGAATCTTGTAGAGTTAAGTGCTATATAATGGGAGCCATTTTTAGAATCCCAATGTTTGGTGTGATTCTATGATAATGTTGGTGTGATTCAGTGGATCTATATGCTTTATACTGGATTTGACGAGATATCAAGCTTTAATAAGAGAAGTTTGTAACACCCTAATCCTATATCAAGATAATATGAAGTTCTGTTATAATATATATATCTAAATCTAAACCTGTAAGGTTATTTTTGTGAGACAAAATTATCAGGATAATATAAAGTTTTATTGTGATATATATATTTAAATCTAAACTTGTGTGACTCCTTTTGTAAGATAAAATTATAAGAATTTTGAATCAAAATAGATAATATCTTTTAAGTTAAACGTGAATCTTTATAATTTTTATCTCAAATTGAATTTAAATTTAAAAATTAAAACTTAATCAAACTTAAATTAAGTTTCAAATAAAAATTTAAAATCAAACTTAAATTCAAAATTCTCGTTACATCAATTTAATTATAATGGATTACGCTCCTAAAAGTCACCATCATCTTTGTCTCTATAAAAAATTAGTCTTAATTTAAAATCTGGAAGGTTCGCAGCCCACCTGCCCACGGTTCCAACATGGTTGCAATCAAGAGAAGAAAAGGTCCATAATTTTGCCACTAATGGGCCCATGCATATTTAATTGGGTTTTTTTGTAAATTACCAGCTGACAACTCGCAAAGCGAAGACTATAAATACACAGACGATGGAATGTACCACAGAGAGAGGAAAGATTTACATTTCCCGTACGGTTACATTATCCTCGGCCATCCTCTTCCTCCATCCCTCCGATCCCAGAGAAATCGTTCTCTCCAATTTATCGTCGATCTCTGGGTCTGGGATTATCACCTTAACTGCCTCGTAAATTATAAATAAAATCATAAATATTTGTAAAAATAAAGAAAAAGGGAGAGAGATAGAGATAGAGAGAGAGAGAGGCGTGTGGCTGTTTGAACGAAAATGGGGGCGATATCGAGGGGAGTCATGCCTGTGTGCGGGAGCTTATGCTTCTTTTGCCCTTCCTTGAGCACCAGATCCAGGCATCCCGTGAAGCGTTACAAGAAATTACTCGCCGATATATTTCCTCGATCGCCGGTTTCTGCCATTTTTTCTCATCTTATTTGCTTATTTTTAGAAAATTTGGTTAGAATTTGCGTTGATCTGATCGTTTGTTTTTGGCTTGAATGGTAACTGCTAGGATGAACAGCCGAATGAACGAATGATCAGTAAACTATGTGAATATGCTTCCAAGAATCCTCTTCGTATTCCAAAGGTAGACTCGGCAATTTGTGTATTTGTATCATGTAAAATACTTAAATTTCCGTATTGTGTTTTATATGAAAATTATGTTGCATAATTCGAAACGAAAGCATTAAATACATTTTTTCTTTTTGGATTTTGTCAAACCTATATATTGTTATTGCTAAAATTTTAAACCATTCGTGTCCTTTTCTTATATCGTGTTAATGTCAGTGATATTTTAGATTTTCAGGTCTATTCAAAGGCACCATACTTTATTTCATGTTTCAAAATCATCATTCTTATGAAAGGATGCATGCTAGTATGTAATTTTTCATTTACACATTCAATAACTGAGATGATCTTGATTTGCTTGTGTCCTTGTTAATATTTGGGGTTTTCGCTGTGTTTTGGTTTGTTTTTTGGTTCTAATTAATCTTATTTTTGGCTTGATTTACTTTATCAATACTATTGATGTTAAAATTCTAATTTTCAACCTTCTGATTTGTTTTTTAATCAGATAACGAGTTCGTTGGAGCAGAGAGTTTACAGGGATTTGCGGAGTGAGCAATTTCACTCTGTAAAAACGATTGTGCATGTCTACAAGAAGTTGATGATCTCTTGTAGGGAGCAAATGTGAGTTCCTTTTCATCATACTGATTGTGATTATGCAATAAGGTCATAAAGACTACTCTGTATAGTCCATTTGCATTGACTCCGTGCTGCATTTGCAAGAAAATTCAAGGTTAGTTGTTCATGTTATGACTGTCACCAGGTCATTAAATGTTCAAGCTATGATGTCTTGAAATCAGAAGCTTTAGTTGCTAATCTCTCACGTTGATTGATGTCAAGACAATTTCTAGTTGGCCTAGTTATGACTACTTTTTCAAATTAAAGTTACCAGCAATGTACAGCAATAAATCTATACAGATAGGATTTTAGTAAACTTTGGAAGTCTAGGTCAGAGTGTGGAATAAGGTAAAAAATGAAAAAATTCAAGCAAGTAACATGAACGATGGGCTAACATTTTCTGATAATAAAGATATGCCTTCCCCTTCTTCACCTTCACTTTCCAAGGTTCCGAAAAACCTCTCATGATCAGACAGTCATTAGTTCCCACTTGAGATTCTGGTTTCTGGATGACATCGGCCTGATATATTGAAACAGAGTTTGCTTCACTAGTTTATGGTTTTATGATTTTTTGCAATAGACCACAACAAACAAACCTTGTTATAATGTTTTCAAATTTCAATTAGATTTATTATTGGTCAAGGGGAACCTTAAAAGTATGTTCATGTCGTTAACACAAAATTCATTATGCCTACATGCACTAAGGAAATGCATTGAAGTTCATTTTCAAATTTTGGGTCATGACATCTGTAGTATATTCATTTTGAACACATACTCAGACACACTTAGATAGTGCTTTCTCCTTGCACGGGCTGTATCATCTAACTTCCATTGAGGTCAAAAAATGAGTTGCTAATATTTGTGATGTGGGCATCAATAAGTTGCCACAGCATTCAGTAGGAGGTAAGGATAGCACAATGCATACAAATATATGATGAAGTTAACAATGATATTTGTAGGCTAACTGAGTACTTTGACTAACCAAAATTTCTCCTAGGCTAGAAGCAAGAAATATTAACATAGTTGGCTAGGCATGCAACTGTACTTTTGCTTCTTCATGGTTGATTTGTTTCTGACAAAAAATACTTCTCTTGTTTCCTTTATTCTCCCATTCTCTTCCCCACTTATAAAAAGGGAAGTTGAAAAAAGAATTTGATGTGAAAGCATATTTCTTGTCTTGGTGGTTTTTCTATTCTGCACCATAGAAATTTACAATGCTTTTGCTTGAGATTTAAGGAAACTACTGAAGCAAATGGAGCCTTAGGAATAAAAAGTTATTGGCAAATTCTAAATATATGTCTAGAAGCATATCAATCAACAAATTGATATATGTTTGTTGGTATATACTATATTGCAGGCCATTGTTTGCAAGTAGCTTCCTTAGCATTATACAAATCCTGCTAGATCAAACAAGAATGGATGATACACGTGTATTGGGATGCCAAGCTCTTTTTGTTTTTGTGAATAATCAGGTAGAAGGTGTTGGTAAATTCTTGCCACTTTATAGCACAACTTGTTTTTTTCAAGAAGTACTTTATTAAAGAAAGTTCGAGCTTCTTCTAATTCCAGTGAAACCCCTCATGCTAATCTTTCACTATTTTTGACTAGCCAGAGGGATGGTACTTATATGTTCAACTTAGATGGATTGATTCCAAAACTTTGTCTTTTAGCTCAAGAAATGGGGGAGGACAGGAGGGTGCAATGTTTGCGTTCTGCTGGTCTTCAAACTCTTTCATCAGTGGTAATTTCTATGACTATTGAAAATTCTTTCCTAAATCCCCATTGTGTTCTTTGTGATTTCCTCTTGCAATCACTTTGAGTATGAATTTGAATCCACTTGTGTTGTGGAATTGCTTGGCCCTTCTTCCCCCATATGCATTAAGAATTCGGCGGTACCATTTATTGTTGATTATTTAACAAGAATTGATTTTCATTGTTCTTGTTATTTGGGCTATACACAAAAAATGAGTAAATTATGTACTGAAGTTCGAAGTAATGGCTGAAGGGCAGTTAGGATCTAGATTTTGTAGTTTTTATAGAAGTTCAGGTCGTAACTAATTGGTTCTATCAAAATGGCTAAGTGGAAAGAGCATGCAGGGACAATATAGATTCCATAGATAAGAAAACAACTTAATCCAACTAGGAAATCAATAGTTTATCCCTTGTATTTTACCATTATTTTCTCTAGTTCGTCTCTTCATATTTGCTCTCCCTCCGCCATATATAATTTATCTTCTTAATTTTAGTATAGTTCTTTTCTGGTTTCTTCTCCTATTTAGAAAATCTTATTTTTTTAGCTCGTTTTAAGGTCCATGGGTGTCTTTGATCTTAGGCATTTTAAAGAATTGGTGCGACTTCTTATATCATATTATTGAACTTTGGTTACTTGTGCCTTTATGATTTAATAAATTTTACTTTAAAGAAGGAAAAAGATTCAATGAGTATGGGTGTGAGAGATGGGATTTTAGAAGTCAAAATTGGTGGTAAAAATTGTCTTATCTAGTTTTCTTGATGTTTGTTTCATTGCAAATGGAGGCAGGATGGTAACGATGACTTAAAACACTTACTAAATTGCTAATATCATAAGCTTGATCATATGTGTACATGAAAATAATAAAATCTCTGATGGCAAAAATGGTATCTTCTTGAATTGTGTGGTAACCTTTTACTTCTTCTGTTTAGGCATTTGGATGTGAACTTGGATATCATCCTTTCTGCTTCTCTAGTCAAGTTTTCTTATGATTCATTATTACATTATTCAAAATGATCCCCACTTTACTAATTTATTTATCATGACTTGTCCTACTTAAGAACAATGAAAATTCAATCAACAGAAACAAAATAATAAAAAACCAGAGTTAACTCTTTCTCAAAATCTTCTAATTATTCTTCTTATAGGTTTGGTTCATGGGGGAGTTCTCTCATGTCTCAGTTGAATTTGATAATGTGAGTTTTCTTGGAACCCTTTGCTTAATTTTATTTACATTTTCTTTTTTAGTTATTTTGCCATACATTTCTATCTCTTGGCACCATGATGTGGAATGGAATGCTATGCTGGAGCAGTGTCTTAAAATTTCAGCACTAAATTGAGATATGAATTTGGATCGAGGTTATCGATATTTTATTTCTTAGCAATACAGGAACATCTCACTTTGAAGGTGTTTTATACAGGATTGATTACACTCTTCAGGTGAGCAACTAAGCTGGAGAAGAATAAATAAATGGATAAAAAAAAGCCTTGGTGATCAAATGTATGGTTCTAAGTAATCACAGTAAGGTGAAAGCAATCACATGTATGAGGCTTTGACTCCAAATTAGAAAATAGCAAAAATTTAGAAACTTTGACTAACTAAAATAAGCATAAAGGCATAATAATTTAATCTTAGTCCAACTTAAGACTCTTATGCCAATGCACCCTTTGACTAATAAATGTGGATATAAAAACTCCATTTAAACTAAGATTCTTACCCACTTTCATCTAGAATGTATAGTAACATTTGTAACTTACTATCAGGGAATAATAAAACGAAACATGAAAGCCACAAGCGAACTTAAAACTTTCCAGGTAATGAGAACATATCGTAATCAGGTTGAAATAAAACTTACTGAGTTGATTAGATCTGTGCGTGTTATCTATGATAGACATTTTTAGCAGTAAAGTGTTACTTATCAGTATTTATATAGTACTTTCACTGGCTTTTATTTGTTTATTGTGATGTGTTTCAATTTTCGTGTTCCAATATTCTTTGTTTAAGGTTGCTTAAAATTTCCCCTAAAACACCAGGTTGTTTCAGTGGTCTTGGAAAATTACAGAGACTCAGAAATATCAGATGCTGTTATTCATGACAAGCAAGATATACAGAATAGCTCTGTTAAAGACAATTTCTCTTCCAGAGATGCCATGACAATGGTTTCTTGGAGGAGTATTGTGAGTGAGAATGGAGAAATTCATGTGTCTGCGTAATTGCTCTTGTCACAAATTTTCAATTGCTGTTGTCTTTGTACATATGGAATGCTTAATGACTAATATGCAGTCCCTTTTTCCCCATTAATATTACAGGGAGGAAGCTGAGAATCCCAAATTTTGGTCAAGAGTTTGCCTGCATAACATGGCCAAGTTAGCCAAGGAAGTTACAACTGTCCGACGTGTCTTGGAATCTTTGTTTAGATTTTTTGATAACGAGGAAATGTGGTCTACCCAGCATGGCGTAGCTCTTTCTGTCTTGCAGGACATGCAGTTAACAATAGAGGAATGCGGTATTTAGCTTGTTTGATATTGATAGGAATTGCTTCCTTTGAAAGCTCAAGCAGCCTTTCTCTCCATTAAAACTAATTGTCATCTTTTGAGTGAATTTTGGTGTGATTTTTAAGTGATTGTTTTATTAAATCTGCAGGGGAAAACACACACTTTTTGTTGTCCATCTTAGTAAAGCATCTTGACCACAAGAATGTTCTGAAGAAACCCAGTATGCAGCTAGATATTGTGGATGTTGCCACTTCCCTTGCTCGACAAACAAAGGTTCAGCCATCTGTGGCTATAATTGGTGCATTAACAGATATGACAAGACACCTGCGGAAAAGCATACACTGCTCACTTGACGATTCTAGTCTGGGAGATGAGGTGATTCAATACAACCAAAAATTTCGAACAGCAGTAGATGAGTGCCTTGTTCAGTTATCAAATAAGGTGACTTGGTTGTCCAACATTTCAGTAACTGCTAATTAATTTATAAGTATCATTTATGTTTGAAACATGATTTAACATATCTATAGTTGATGCAAGTAGGATTTAACATATCAGCAAAACATTTAGAATCCTAACTCAGGACTACAATATCTTCATGATATTGTAGTTGCAACTTGATAATATTCTTTTAAAGTAATTACATAACTAATATACCTTGTAAAGGCAGGTTGGGGATGCAGGTCCTGTCCTTGATATGATGGCTGTGATGTTGGAGAATATGCCAAACATTACTCTTATGGCCAGAACTTTGATTTCTGCAGTTTATCGTACTGCTCAAATTATGGCATCAATTCCAAATTTGTCATACCAAAACAAGGCAAGGCAACATTTACTGTCTAATTATTTCAGTTATTCAGGAGATTCCATATCTTCTATTTAAGTTCCTTATCTTTTTCTCATTCCTTTTAAATAAAATATTGTAGGCTTTTCCGGAGGCATTGTTTCATCAATTACTTCTAGCAATGGTCTATGCAGACCACGAAACAAGGGTTGGTGCTCACCGCATATTTTCTGTTGTTCTGGTTCCATCATCTGTCTGCCCTTGTCCTCTTGCTGCTACTCCTGTTTCAAAGAAGGCCAATAATTTGCAAAAGACACTCTCAAGAACTGTATCTGTGTTTTCTTCTTCAGCAGCACTGTTTCAGAAGTTGGGTAGGGAAGATAAAGAAAAAGTTGTAGAGAATAAGGTTGGAAACATCAACGGTGTTTCCATGCAAGACAGGTTGAACTGTTCTAAAAGGCAACCGTCATTTGTAAACGTAAATGAAATTGTTGGCAGTGACAGTGCAAAGATGCAAAGTCCCTCCATTCTGAACAGGTTGAAGTCCAGTTACAGCCGAGCTTATAGTGTAAAAATGAGTCCATCAGCTATAATAGAAGATGAACAATCAATGAGTAATTCAGTTGAAGTTCCAGTTATGTTTTCATATTCCTGCATTTCAATCAGCCATTCACAAAATTATTTCTTTTCCTTTATCTGACATGAGCTTTCCTTTTCTAACCAACCCATCTCAGGCTTTACCTCTTCGATTAAGCAGTCATCAGATAACTCTTATGCTGTCATCTATTTGGGCACAATCCATCTCTCCTTTAAACATGCCTGAAAATTTTGAAGCCATTGCTCATACCTACAGCCTGGTGTTGCTATTTGCAAGGACCAAGGTATTACGTCATTCTTGGCAAATTAGTGACATTATGAATTAAAATTCATGATGGATTTTTTGTCTTTTTTTCTATATACCTTCTTAACGAATTCTTTTCATCTGTCAGTTTGCATGTATCCAGCATCCATCCATCCATCTGTATATGCATGTGCACATGTGTGTTTTTGTCTATTATAGTTTTGCCATATGATGTATGGATATGTAAAATATTTATGGCTGTTGGCTTCCTCTTATTTGTCTAGATCAAGTTTTAAATAGTTTTCAGCCTACAATTACTTGATATGTGTGAGGTGGAACCTAGGGAAGACACTGAACAGGTTAAATATCTTGTTAAGGTCATGCTGAAACAAATATATCGGCATCACTTTAGACACAATATTGAGTGTACTTAGCAAAGATACATGCATTGGTCCTGCAGAGGATTAACAGAGAAATAAACCTCCCAGTCAATTATTGATGATTTCGGAGTTTCCTTTCACAGCTGGGACAAAGGACAATATGAAGTTCTAGATGAAGTGAGAAAAGTCATACAATAGAACATTTTAAATAGTTGTTATGTGCATATTTGCATACTTGTCTGGTAATCTTTTAAGTCAAATCATTCCCTTTTCCCAAAGTTAAACTAGCCACTGCTGCTATATTAATGCTATTCTCCAATATGGGTGAAACACTAAACTTTTACATTACATTAAATCTTATCAATAAGGATTAATAAAGGTATTAGCTTATCTTGTTAAGTTGCTTTGCCCTTAGCAATAAGGACTTGAGAAGGCATACATGAGAGTAATGGTGTGATTAATTAGAAGCCACTGAAAGGGCCATAGTTGCAAGCCAGTGCACCTTGATATGAAGGGTAAACAGCATGACCCATCTAAATTTCACAAAGGCTAGCTCTGTTTGCCTGAGGCATCTTGTATTTTATAGATTTGTTAAATTGTGAATGCTTCATGTATATTGTTTCAGTTTCTACAGTTAAAGATATAATTGGGAAATAGAAGCTATTTAATGATTTAGCAAACTATTAGATGATGGAAACAGATGGATATATTTGAAGGGTATAAGAAGAAATTTATGTTCTTTTAGAGGAACATGGAATGCAAATATGGCATTTTTTTCATTGTCTTCATGTCTGCTCCCAAGAAGTGGAACACAACTACTTAAGACTTCACTCTACTGCTTGTTGAACTAATGAATACTAAATTAGATATTTTAAGCATGTCCTTATCTAAACACCAGTGCTTTAAATTTGTGGATATAAAACTGTGATAATTGATCAATCAGTGAGATGTATCTCCAATTTGCTTTTTCTTCTCTTTCTAAGTTTATTTACTAGTGAAGTCTCTTCCTCTAAAATAGTTTTTCTTTTTTTTTTACTGTTTTTTCTAAGATATATCATATGTTCATCTTCGGCTATAATTCAAAAGATAGTCCGCTGTTTTCATTTAGTTTGTTTTCTTACAATGCATTATGTTATGTAGAACTCCTCTAATGAGGCTATGATTCGAAGCTTTCAGCTGGCCTTTTCCTTAAGAAGCATATCTCTGGGAGGAGGAGGTAGGCCTTGGTTAAAAATTTGTACATATAATCATCTCTTTGATTTTCTATTCTACATTTCACAATAATTCAGTCTTGCTAAAGAAAATTGAAGAGCAAATTCAAATAGAGGAAGAAAATTCAAATTCTCAAACTAGTGTTTGGAAAATGAAAAAGAAAAGATTGAAAAAAGAAATCAGAACCAATTAGGATATTTGTGTAGACTTATATCCTTAAATTTTAATGAACCTGATGGCTAATCATCATTTGAGATGCAACTTATGGATCCATATCTTCAATTGATAAAGTCTTTTGTTTTTTTGTTAGGGCCACTGCAGCCATCACGTCGGAGGTCCCTCTTTATCCTGGCTACTTCTATGATCATCTTCTCATCAAAAGCCTACAACATCCCCCCACTTGTTCCTTGTGTTAAAGCCTCACTTACAGAAAAAACAGTAGGTGCAGCATTATTGATTGGGATTTTCTTGGTTTATTTTCGGAATCTTATTATGTAGGCACATCACATTATCGTATAAAAATATTTAAAATTCAAAGCTTAGCTAACTTTGTACTCTTATGACTTTGTTTTAGGTTGACCCATTTTTACAGTTGGTTGATGATTGCAAGTTACAGACTGCTAAAATTGAACTACAGCATCCAGGAAAAGTGTATGGATCAAAAGAAGACGATGAAGATGCTTTGAAGTCACTTTCAGAAATAGAAATAGCAGAGAACCAATCTAAAGAATCACTTGCAACCATGATAGTGAAGTTTCTTGGCAGTTTGTCTGATGTATGACCCTTATTTGCCTTGCTGTAAAAAGTTAGTTGCTTCACACTAATGATGAAATTCTAACATTTGAGATCATTCTGGCAGCAAGAATCATCCAAAATAAGAAACCAGTTGATTAGTGGTTTCATCCCTGATGATGGATGTCCATGTGGAACTCATCTGTTCATGGAGACACCTGAACAAATATATGAATCTGGATCGATAGATAATCAATCTCCTGAAAAGGCAATTTTTTTTTCCCTTCAATTCTTCGCTGCTTCATTTTCTCTTTCTTGAACTTCATACCAAGTGTATAAAGTTGTGTTTGTGCAGGTTGAGCCTCCTTTATTCATGGCAGATGATGATGTTTTGCCTAGTACATTCGAAGGTCAAACTGGTCCTGACACATGTTCGGCACTTGAACCTCAAAATCTCTTGAGTGTTCATGAACTTCTTGATGCAGTGAGTCATTGTGTTGACTATTGCTACATGTTAATTTACTGGTATATACATAGGAAAGAACAGCTATACTCAAATCTGTTTCTGATCTATTTGCAGCTTTCAGAGACAACACATCAAGTTGGAAGATCCTCATTCTCAACCCCCCCTGACATGCCTTATAGTGAAATGGCTGGCCACTGTGAGGCCCTTCTGGTGGGAAAGCAGCAGAAGATGTCTGCTGTAATGAGTGCTCAACAGAATCAAGAAAGTTTAGTGAGCATTTCTGCAAAGGAGGTGCAGCCTCATTCTCATGTTGAATCAGGGTCCTTGAAGGTACTAACTTTTATCCTGGCCACATTAAACATTTCCTATTCAAACAAAATGCTTATTATGGTTCTTTTCTTAAGTACTATTGAAATAGTGCAAAGATATTGTAGCAGTTGGAATTTAGGGGCTCTTCATATAAATTTCTGTACCTAGCATTATCAATAATGTTCCCTACCAACATTCACCCTGTCAGAGGGAGTTCAAAATTTATACAATCAAATGATGGCACCTCCCTTCTGATAATTTCCAATAAATCTCTTCATTCAATAATCGCAGCTACTGCAATGGTTCCACTGTGCTCACTCAGTAACAGCATGAGCACCAGTAATTTGGCCATGGTTACCCCCTTTGCTTGGATTTGGTGTCAATGTGTATAATATGCATAGTCAATTTTTGCTTAGTTTTCCCTTGTACGTGAAGGTTCATATTGCATGGCCATGGTCATGTTAGGATGTCGGCTTTATGTCTAACATAGCTATGTTAGGAAAAATCAAGAGTTGATGCAACATAGGTACAATTAATGCTTCAGAATAATAACCCCTCCCATTCATCATCCATAATTTTGGAATTGCAGAGTGGAAATCCATTCATTGATGAAGACTCTGCTGCTGTTTCTTTGAATCTATATGCTGGCGCTATTCCGATGCTTTGTGCAACCGAGTACCAACATCCTCCCTGCTTTCAGCTTCCTGCATCATGTCCATATGACATTTTTCTTAAGGCAGCTGGTTGCTGATACATAGAGAAGGAATTGAAACTTAAGGTCTTTATGCTTTCAGTCTTTGCCATTTGACCAGCTAATTTTGTGGTTTTGATGGAAAACCAGATTTATATTTGATGCCTTCATCTTGTCTATTCCTTAAGTGCCCCTTCATGTGTGTGGTACTTTTGGTTCTCTTCCATTTTGTCAAGTTTCATTGGTGCTTCATTGCCGTTGTAGAGTTGCTTCCCTCCTTCCTTTTGGCAGACCCAGGTTTATTTTGTAAAGTTTTTTAATTTTATGTAAATTTTCAATGCAGAAAAACTAAGAAAAATAAAATAAAGACGTCTTCTCGTCTGCGAATTTGAAAATAATTCCAAGGGTTATCTTAAATTTTCGTGTATAATACTTGGTTTTTACTAGCTGAAGGCAAAGGTTGATTTAATACCTTTGTTATTGTGTAGATTTTTTATATCTTAAAATATAATACGATGATATAATAATATAATAAAAAAATAAAAAATAATATAATTATATGAGTTTAATAAAATTTAAAAAATATATATTTCATATTTTTGTATCAAGATTTATCACATGCAATTTTTGTTTAAATATGGTATAAATATAAAAATTTTAATATTTTATATAACATTAATACATAAATTATCATATCTAATTTGAGATTCTCTATGCTTTTGATATTGAATTTTTTAAAAAAAATTAATTTTTTAATTATGTAATTTATTCAATTAATAATTTCATTGAATTTTAATTATTTTAACCTTATCCTTTTTTATTTTAAAAAATCATTTATCAAATTTAAATAATGTATTTAATTAAAATTTAAATAGACAATTAAAAAAAGAAGCAGGGACCAATCAAGATTGGGCCTGAGATAAGTCTAACAATGTGGATGGGAAAACCCATTACTTCCCAGGCTTATGGGCTCTGGCTGGGTTAGTCTGGACATTATCCAACTCCAACTAGAATCTTCTTTGATCGTCTCAAAAGCCAGCAGATTCGCTTTGCTTCTTCAGATCTCCTTACTGTAATTAACTGATCAAACAGTAGTAAAAAAAATGTCAAAGAAGTGAAAGAAGCCAAGTCTTTAGGGTTACCTCCAATCTTATATTAAAAGATTTATATACATGTATAAATCTAAATTTAAATTTATGAAGTATTTTTTTTGAGTGAAAATCATAAAATTTTTGAATTAAAACAAACAATATCTCGTAAGTTGAGTGTGAATCTCCATAAATGATATTAAAACAATCATCAATCAATGATAATTAAGTATTACATCGTAAGAATCAGTTAAGTACTACATGGTAAGGTTATAGAATCATTAAGTGCTACATGATGAAGAGTTATATTTAAAATTCTAACGTTTGATATAATTTTGATATTGTGATTAGACTCGACTTATAGGAATATCAAACTTTAAAGGTGAGAAGATTGTTTTAATCCCATATTAAAAGAATGTGTGGATATAATTTGACATATGTAAAAATTTAAACTCAAACTTATAAGGTATTTTTTATTGGACAAAATCATGAAATATTCAAATCAAAACGGATAATATTTCGTAAGCTATATGCAAATTTTTACAAGCTCAATTGAGCGTAGATCAAATTTATTTGATTTTTTAATAGTAGTTTGACTTTATGGAAGATAATTCTGGTTAAATGAATCTAATTGAAAATATGAGTTCTTCTATTTTCCTTTATTTTATTGTTGAAAGATTCTACTTGTTTGATCAATTTAGAAGCTAATTGATTTCCATTGTTATACGGGTATGAAGAATGCTGAAGGAGTCTTCTTTGGGTAGTGAATATTAGTAATGAACGTTAAGGATCAGCGAAGTCAATCCCATGGTGAGTTTTCAAGTGTAATGTTGTTGTTGTTCATAAATTCAACTTTTTTTTTTTAATCTTACTGATAGGAAATTAGAATCATTCAGTGCTATATTAATAATATACTTCAGTTTAGTTTTTGATCCTTACTTCATAAGTGTCTTGTGGTGTTCTTTGGCAGGTCAAGATGATGAGAATGAAATGGTTACTGAAAACACTGCATTTGTGCATGGGGAACCACCTCAAGATGCTAGTGGACCTCCAAAAGTCGATTCTGAGGTGGAAATTCTTCGCGAGAAAGTAACTAAGCAAATCATTAAGGAAGGCCATGGTCACAAGCCATCAAAGTATTCAAGATGCTTCTGTAAGTACCAGAAACTTGTGAACTGTTGCTTCTTTTCTCTCTTTGGCCCCGCTTTTAGTCGACTATATTGAAAAGCTGAAATTCTTATATCGCAAACAATCATCAGTAAATGGTATAAAACCAACATATGTTATGGTTTGATCTGGTCTAACTTTCAGTATAGTGTTTGGTGCGGTTACACCTGCATTGACATTAGTTGGATGAGTGAATCTTGTATCGGAGCTTTTACTTTAACATCTTGTGGAAGCTATAATGATGAGTAATCATTATCCTACTAAATTGAGGTATCATATACAATGATTGTAATACAATTAACAAATCACAATATAGAATTATGTGGGGATCATTAAAATTTTATATAGAACCCACACTTATAAGTGGTGGACCCTTATATAATTTTTTGATTGTGATTAGCCAATTGAAGTATTATAGTAAAAAGAATTGCAGGTGAAATGCTTCCAGTCATCTAATGCGTAATTCATTGTGACAGCTTAACATGGCACTTTATTCATGTACGAGTTGATGAGAAATTTTGTTGGTTCTTTTAATTTAGCACATTTATAGAGCAAAATGCTTGTTCCTTTAATTTTGGTAATTGTATACGTTTAGTCCATTGATTATTTTTGAACTTCTAAGCTGCTTCTTTGCAAAAGTTGTTACTTAGTAGTCTCATATAAGGTCAAGGAGTGGTGTTAATTCTGTAGTAAATCCCCTACATCTGAGTCACTGCAAATATGATATAGTGCACTACAGGGCTTGGGCTGAAAGCACCCAGTATAAATTTGAAGACACATGGCATGAACAACAACCACTTGAATTGGTTTTAGGCAAAGGTATCCTATTATCTTTTTTGTTTATATGGTAAAAATACATATTAAATGTAGTTTCAGATGTGTTTTACAAGAATGATTTATATAACTAATCATGATATGAAATTGCTTCATTGATGTCTCGTTTCTTCGGCATATTATGGAATGGTTTACAGTGGTGGCAGAAAAAAAAAAAAAGAAATGACTGGTTTGGCTATTGGTGTCTCGAGCATGAAGTTTGGTGAACGTGCGCTGTTACATGTGAGATGTGAATTAGGTTATGGGAAAAAAGGAAGCCTTTCTTTCCCAAATGTTCCACCCATGACATACTTATTACATGAGGTTGAGCTTATCGGGTTTGATGAAACCAAAGAAGTAAGTTGCACTGTTGTGGTTTTCGAAGTGTTTTTAGATGTGGACATTCAAAAGTGTTTTAAATTGGCTTTTCTCTCCAGTGATAATTGAATGAATCTCTTGATGAGGCCCTTCTTTAGGGAAAAGCTCGCGGTGACTTGACTGTAGAGGAAAGGATTGGTGCAGCAGATCGAAGAAAGATGGATGGGAATGCTTTATTTAAGGAGGATAAGCTAGAGGAGGCCATGCAAAAGGATGAAATGGTTATACACTTGTGTTGCTTGACTGTTAGAATTTGATAATTTTTCTTTTTTATTCTCTTTCTTAGTTATTTTGGCAATTTCTAATGGTTGTTCCTTCTCTCTTTTTTTTCCATGGTAGGCCATAGCATACATGGGTGATGACTTTATGTTCCAGTTATTTGGGCAGTATAGAGACATGGCTTTAGCTGCCAAAAATCCATGTCACCTCAACATAGCAGCTTGTGTGGTAAAGCTCAAGCGCTATGAAGAATCCATTGGACACTTCTCCATTGTGAGTGCGCATTCCAGCTGAAATTTTCACTTCTCTATTTAAATTTCTTCTGGTGGTTTAGAAAGTCAACCATGAAAAACACAAGCCTTAGTCACTACAATTGTAAGTTTGATCCTTAATTTACTGGTTTGTAAACAAGAAAGTGATTAACTTGTATGGGCTCATTTTAATTCTTGGAAAGAATTAGTGTAAAAGATTGCTGATACTTTGCATTTTTTTCTTGCATACTTCCAAGACTAAACAGTGACATTTTAGGTCTTTTGTGTCTCAATCCTGATCTTAGGAAATTAACAGCTGCCATGAAGCAGTTTGTGTCATGATTCCTACACACTCGGCTAGTTAGCTTGAGATTCCACCCCTTGAATGCGAAAGCTATGTTTGTGGTCATGATGATGATGTTTGGTGTTTTAACAAGATGAAAACAATGTGAAAGCTATGTTCAGACGAGGAAAGGCCAGAGCAGAACTTGGGCAAACAGATGCTCCTCGGGAAGACTTTCTAAAGGCTCGCAAATATGCACCTGAAGACAAAAAAATTGCAAGGGAGTTGCGCTTAATTGCAGAACATGACAAGGCTATATATGAGAAGCAAAAAGAGATTTATGAAGGAATATTTGGACCAAGACCAGACCCTAAAAGGAACACAACTAATTCGCTAATCCTCTTGTGGCAATGGCTTCTGTCACTGTTCTATTGCATATTCAGGCATGAAAGAGTCAAAGCTGGTTAGTTTAGACCTCTGCCAAACTTGGGGAAACAATTGCCTGTTGTCCTTCTGTTCTTGTTGATGTTGATTTCTATGTTGGTTCATTGTCTTGACAAGATAAAACAAGGGACGGTTCCTGCTCCTACTTTGAACAACTGTTTTTGTAGTAAAGAGAAAGCTGCTGCCATTGATGTGAAACTGAAAAGAAAGTTTCGAATGAGAAGTAAAGCCTCAACTCTCCAAGACGGTTTTGATCATATATATGGATGCCTTTGAGAAGCAGAAGAAGTTGTGTTTGACCCAACTTTTGAGAAAAGATAAAGCAGCAGTCTGTGTCAATGTAAACCAAATGTTTACCTTAGAAATTGGAGTTGGGCGGTAATGGATAACACTCTGCAACAGAGCGAATTCATCGATCTTTCGTTACCTGCATATAGATTTTATAATTTAAAATATAATATAGTGATGGGATAAGAATACATAAAAATGAATATTAGTAAATGATTATATAAATTTAATAAAATTAAAAAATTATTTTATATTTTTATGTTAATATAAATTATTATAAGATACGAATATAATATTAAAAAAATATAAAATTAATATAATTTCAAATTTTAATAATAATTATTTAAAAATTTAATAAAATCAAAAAAATTATTTTATATTTTTATATTAACACAAGTTATAATATAATTTTTATGTAAAATATAATAATATATAAATTTTAATATTTTATAAAATATAAATTTACTATTTTATAAATACATGTAAAATATAAAATTTATTATATTATATAATTCAAGTCCATATGTTCATATATATTTTTTAAATTCAGTATAATTTTTGTTAATTTTAAATATTAATAATTTAATATTTTATATTAATTATATCATTGTCTAAAATTAATAGATATAATGATGTATATTCTATAATTCAGGCTAGACAAGAGAGACAAGCTGACGTCAAAAGTCCAAGTAAGAGCTGTCAAACCAATCTGAGTTAAAAAAAAAAAGAAAGTGAATGAAAGAAGAAACTCGGACACGTTTCCAGGATCGTCAAAAAAAAAAAAAAAAAAAAAAAAAGGAGGTCAAAGGTGGAAGGAAAAAGAGAAATTTTTTACTCGATGGCATGGAAAATGTTGGGAAAAAGTAGTGAGATGGAGTGGTGGGTGATTGGTCAATCAAAAAAGGTTTTAACAACTCTTGCCTGCACACAATCTAAACCCACTAAAAGATTAGAGCAGCAAAGCAAACCAACCCCCCCCCCCCCCTCCCCACTTGCACTTTGCGTATCCAAACTCTCCATCTCCAGCAGTTAAATTGCGTTGACTGAAATCAAACTCCCTCTAAAAAACAATCTGAATTCCTTTCTTTTTCTCATCCGCTTTTCCCATTTTACCCCCAACTCAACCCTTCCTTTCCACTTTGGGTATAAAATAAAATGATACATCGTCACTAATAAATTATTTAAATTTAGTTACAATAAAATTCGATTAATTTAAATGTTTTAATACTCAATTATTATAATTCATAAATCTAATGAAAAATTTAAATTTTAATATATTTTATTATTTTATTTATATATATTAATTTGAATTTAAATTTAAATTTAAATTCAAATACAAAATTAAATTTAAAAAAATTATTTTTATTAAACAAATTTAATCAAATAAATTTAAATAATTTAACGTTTATCTTAAATCAAATTTAAACTTAAAAATTAATATTTTATTGAGTTTGAATTTTAAATTAAAAAATTTAAATCAAATTCAAACTTAAAATTTTTTACTATATTCAATCGGTTCCTTCAATTAGATTAATATCTTTATTTTTAATTTTTCTAAAAGAAGTATGTTAATAACAAAATTAACAGAATGATAATGGGTTTGATTATCAATTATACGTTGCTTAGATGGATTATCTACTGCAAAAATAAAAATTTGAGCATTATCAGTATTATCTGATTAGTGCAAATTATTTGTTCGTCTGAGGACTTTTGTACTGTTTGTATTATGAAAACTTGAAAAAAAACTTCGATAAAGAGTACAAAAAATTGATTACTTGTTATACTCTCTATATCATCATCTGGTTGATGATCAAAAATATTTATGGGTGGTAAAATCAGGTTTGGATTAAAATTGATTGATTCATTTGGATTTTTAAAATAAAGATTTTTTTCTGATGAGAAAAATTCTAAACTTGATACTTTCTGTTTTTCAAAAGTATTTGAAAGATCTTCAAGACACCATCATTTTAAGATTAATAAGTCTGCGAGATTTACTAATCTAGATTTAATTTTTGAATCAAAGTTGTTTGGTTCAAAAATTTCAATAATATTAGAATCTGTCGGTTTGATAGAAGTATTAGTAGAATTGATAAATTCATAAATCATTGACTAGTTAATTAAAAGATCATGCGAAGTATATTCGAAATCAGAACTGCATATTTTGATTCGAAGATATAAATATTTTTTAATGTTTTTGTCAAAAAAAAAAAAAAATTTAGTTTAACTTTAAATAAAACTACTCCTACTGCTAAATTAGATTGGATTTCATCAGTTACAGCATTAGTAAAATTTTAAAAACGATGATCTATTAAAATAGTTATTATTAAAATATTTTTTATGAATAAAAATAATAGTTTAACGGTGATCAAAATCATTCTTATATGAATTTATTTGAACTTCGGATATCTAGAAAGAAAACGGTTTATTTTTCACTTTCCTTTCCCTCAAATTCTACGGGCAACAGGAGGGGTACATATGTAAATTCATTCTCTTGTTTGGGCACAAAGTCGAAATTTCTCCGCTGCTGTCCTCTCTTTGCATTTCAGAAGCTTCTATCTCTCAACAAAAATTAGGGCTTTTTATTAAACCGTTGGTTGAATTTGAATTGATTTTGGGCAAAATTTGAGGCATTTTGTGGCTTCGTTTTCTTTTTCTTTCCTTTTTGTTGCATCAGAGTATCTTTCCGACACTGAAAATTGGGAGCTTCGCTGGTATAGATGTAAATTCGACTTGAAGTTTGGGCAAATCTCCAGGTATTCAGATTCAAAGGCTCAAAGCTTTCCTTTTTCATTGATTATTATTTCTCTTCAAAAGATGCTAGCTTTATTCTGGGCTTAAAATTAGGGTTTCAATTTCATTTCAGGAAAAATTATCGCTTTGATATATAGAAAATATGAAGCGGTTGAGATCGAGCGAAGATCTCGATTCCTATGAGAAAAATGCGAGCAAAGAGTCGAATCAGAATCAAAATCGATCATCGTCTCATCGAAGCGGCAATAGCAGCAGCTTTTACTACAAGCCATCTTCAGCCTCCGATAGCAACGCCCGCGCCAAAAGCAATTTGATCTCATCTTCTTCGTTGCGTTATGATCGAGACCGATCCGTGGCTGATGAGGATAGCGGCAGGGAGAGGGAAAGAGAGAGGCTGGTTCGGAAGCGGTCAGAGCATGATTTCGAGAGCTTTGATAGGCGAAAATTAGGTTTTGATCGGTACAGAGAGAGTGGTAGCAGTAGTAGCCTCCATAGGTCGGAGAACTTCTGTGGGCCTCGCAGAGAGTTTCCAAAGGGGTTCCGATCAGAAAGGGATCGAACTCGGCGCGAAACTGGGAGTGCGAGCTCGTGGCGAAGGTTTGGAATTGATGAAAGTAGAGGAAGTAGTAAGGTGCAACTGAGGGATATTAGGGATATGAAATCACCAACGTGGTCGAGGGAGGCAAGGGAGAGGGAGGATATGAGGAGGAGAAGCTCCAAATCGAAGTCTAAGTCGAGGTCACCAACATTGTCAAGGGATTCAGGCAGTGAGCAGTCTAAGAGTGTTGGTGCTGGCGGTGATGGTGCTGGAGAGGTAAAGAAGAGTGAGGAAACACTGGTGGAGAGTGATACTAGTAGTGAGATGGAGGAAGGTGAATTTGATCCTGAACCTCAGGGTGGGCCTGAACCTCAGGGTGGGCCTGAACCTGAGTTGGCTACTGAAGCTGGGATCGAAAATGATGGGAAAGAGTGTAGTCAAGGAAAACTGGAGAATGATGGTGGTGAAATGAATTCGAATGAGAAGGTTGTGGAGGAGGTTGAGAAGGAGATTGGGAATGAGGGAAAAGTTAGGGGGAAGGAAGACGATGAGTTGCAAGATTGTGGAAAGAGCTTGAATGGTGGAGCTAGTGGTAGTGGGGAAAAGATGGATGATGTGGATGGTGATGGAGTTGGAAAGGAGGAAGAAGGTGAGAAGGTTGGTGGTGAATGTGAGGACGATAGTAGTAAAGATGCAGTTGTGCAGAAGTTATCCTGTTTGGAAGAGAATTGTAAGGAGGATAAAGGGATTGATCTTGAGATGCAGCTCGAGGAATGTGAGGCAGCAGAGTTTAACAAGGAAGTCACGGAGGAAAATGGTGAGCATAAAATAAATCTGGATGCGGTAGAGATAGGTTTGAATCAGAATGCCAAGGATAAAGGGAAAGGTGTTGCTGTTGAATCAAAAAGTGCAGTAGATTCTGCAGAAAATGGGTTATGGATTGACAGGGAAGCAAAAAATGCTGATGTTGATTTAGAAGGGCCGAGCACTAGGGGTTTTGAATTGTTCTCTTGCTCTCCTGTTAGGAGAGTGGAAAAGGCAGAGCAGTCAAGTGTTGATAAGCAGAAAGATGATAAATTGGCATTGGAATCACTTGATCTTTCTCTTAGTTTACCAAATGTGTTGTTGCCTATTGGTGCTCGAGATACAGATGCTGTTCCTGGCTCCCCTAGCCACGGGAGGAGTTTACAGTCCTTAACAAACACATTTTGTACCAACTCTGATAGGTTTACTGCATCTATGTCCTTTTCCGGTTCCCAGTCATTTTACCATAATCCAAGTTGTTCTTTGACTCAGAATTCCGTGGACAACTGTGAACAATCTGTTCACAGCCGCCTCATGTTTCAGGGAGTAGATCAACTTTCTCAAGGAGCATGGCAGTCTCAGAATGAGTCTAGGCATAAAGATGTTCCCATGTTTCAGAGAATTTTGATGAATGACAATGGCTCTTTTAGTCAGTCCCAAGCATCGCAGGGCATTGCAAATAATCAGGTGCAAGCACAAAATATTCGCACTTTAGAAGGAAGCTCAAAGATGCCCAATGGACTTGAGAGGCAGTTAAGTTTTCATAAACAGAATGATGTCAGGTCCCCATCACAGAGTGTTGGATCTCATGAAATTGGTTCAAATTACAGCTTTGAGAAGAAGCGAGCCATGAGAGAGAAGCATGGTGGTCGCTTATATAGGAGTAGTAGCCAGAAAGAGCAAGAACAACTTCTGATAGGTGGAGCTGATTTTGTTGAGACGATAATAAGCAGGATGGTTTCTGAGCCAATCCATGTTATGGCTAGGAAGTTTCATGAAATGACAGGACAATCAATTGCATGTCTAAAAGAGAGTATTCGGGAGATTATGTTAAGTGTGGATAAGCATGGACAGCTTCGTGCATCTCAGGATGCCCTAAGGAACCGGTCTGATTTAACCCTTGAAATGCTGCTAAAATCGCATCGGGCTCAACTGGAGATCTTGGTTGCCCTGACAACTGGTCTACCTGATTATCTTCAGGTAGACAACAGTATTTCATCTTCTGATTTGGCTGAGATCTTTCTGAACTTAAGATGCAGAAATCTTATGTGTCGGAGTCCTGTGCCTGTGGATGAATGTGATTGCAAGGTTTGCTCAAAGAAGAATGGTTTTTGCAGCTCTTGTATGTGTCTTGTATGTTCAAAATTTGACATGGCATCTAAAACTTGTAGTTGGGTTGGTTGCGATGTGTGTCTTCATTGGTGCCATGCTGATTGTGGATTAAGGGAATCTTATATTAGGAATGGACATAGTGCAGCTGAGATGCAGTTTCATTGTGTTGCCTGTGATCATCCTTCTGAGATGTTTGGCTTTGTAAAGGAGGTGTTTCAGAATTTTGCAAAGGAGTGGACGCTTGAAACTTTTTCCAAGGAACTTGAATATGTCAAGAGGATCTTTGCTGGCAGCAAAGATGTGAGAGGGAAACGGCTACATGAAATTGCAAACCAAATGCTTGTTAGATTGGCAAAAAAGTCTGACTTTCCTGAGGTTTATAGTCAGATAATGAGCTTCCTGGCTGGTAAGGTTTTTATTTTTTTTATCTTTTTATGAGCAATTAAGTTATTTTTCTTAGGATAATTATGAACTTGGTTAAAATGTTTATGCATTAATTTTCAAATTAGTTAAGTGTTTACTCTTTCCCCCTAACAAACCTATGCTTAATAACTCTTGAGAATTTTTGTAAACTTTTTCTAGATTATACGGGGTTGATTTGAATCTTTAATTGCATATATGGCTTTGCTATATGCTTTTCCAGATGTTAGTGGTTGATGGAAAGCTAATTGTCATCCTTGTGAAAACTTGTTTCTACAAAGTTGTGCTTTATTTTGTGTATGATATGCACAGTTGAGAGAACCTCTTTACCTAATGACTCTATTCTCCACTTCCCGAGTGCTGGTGCTGGTGGGGACAAATGGAATCTTCTTTTGATGTGTTATTTGTTTGCTCTTTTGCAACAGCCCCACTATTATGGTGACTCTAATTAACTGATTAGATATTAATATTATTTTGCATTGTGTTCAAGTGTATATTTGATGTGGTATGATCTTTCTTTCTTTGTGATTTTTATTTTTAAATAGCTCATATATTGTCAATTACTGCATTTAGTGGAAGAAAATTACCATGAATAGCAGCTTAACAAGTGTCCTTAGAGCTCTCATTAGCAAACTCTTATCTGTAGAACAGATAAAAATTATTTCGTTAGTCTTAAAACTCATTCTGATTACTGCACTGGAATTCAACTATTATGATATTTAAAGGTCATTTAAATAAACTGCTCAAATCCTCTGTTCTGATTGCAGACAGTGATTCTTCCAAGCCTGGCAACACAGTTTTATCTGGAAAAGAACAAGGCAAAGGAATCAACGGGACAGCTGGGCCTAGTCAGGATGCTACATGGCTCAAATCTGTTTATTCAGATAAAGCCCCTCAATTAGAAAGTTCATCTAGCCTGCTTCCTAGTTTCCATGTTGACCGAACTGACCGGCCTGACAAATGCCCTCTTGAGTCAGAGTTGCAGAGTGCTCAAAAGCATTCATTTTTTCCTGAACTGGAGAGCTTCATAAGAATCAAACAGGAGGAGGCCAAAATGTACCAAACGCGTGCTGATGCTGCAAGAAGAGAAGCTGATGGCCTGAAACGAATTGCAATCGCAAAGAATGAAAAGATTGAAGAAGAGTATATGAGTAGAATCACAAAATTACGCCTGGTCGAGGCTGAAGAACTGCGTAAACAAAAGTTTGAAGAATTCCAAGCTCTAGATAGAGCATGCAGGGAATACTACGTTATGAAGGCAAGAATGGAAGCAGATATTAAAGATCTTTTGTTGAAAATGGAGGCCACAAAACGAAACCTTGCCATGTGATTTGCTACTTGACCGGTTCTTCACTTTCACTTAGAACTGTTATTGTCTCAGGTTAATTTCAACTTAGTGAAGAAATTTGTGTTCTATAATGTTTATTTTTAGGTGTTTTGCAATTTAGATTCTGTACTTCCTTCTCCGATGCTAACCAGAATATGTACAGGGATGCAACATCTCTAAATATCTTAAACATCCTATTTACCAATGCTTATCTGAGAGAGAGGTTGTTTATCAAGTCTTTTGCTGCCTGAAGATCACAATGGTTTAATATTCATTTAAGCCCCGCTTGCTTTGCTTACAGGACAAACAGAGCCAAGCCATAGGATTTCATGAAACACTATAACTAGTTTTCAAGTCAGTTTCATGGTGTTGTGACTTGTGATTATACCAGAAATTTATGCAACAGCTGGCTGGTAGTAATAGAACACTTGATCGCTTACTGTGTGCTATCCAACAATTGTAAAATGGATGGTAGATTATAAAGAACTTCTAATGCCAAAATGTCTGAAGCCTAAACGCCATTGATGGAATATCAATTTATTCCAAGTAGATTTACCATATTTGTTGTTTGTTATTACTTATCATGCCAAGACAATATATGACCAATTTACTATATCAAAAACAGATCAAGGTGCGAATAAAAAAAAATCAATCAGAGCAAAATCGAATATTACGATTTTAAATTGATTTTCAGTTTTTTTTATTTTTTTCCTCATCTCTAATTATCATACCAAGAATAATGTATGACCAATTTACTATATCAAAAACAGATCAAGGTGCTAAACGAAGGTGTATATTTTAAATTTTCCTTTTCCAATGCAAGGGGGAAATAGAAAAAAGCATGCATGGGCCGAATTCAACCGAAAGGGTTCTGTTTATGAAGCATGCATCGAAGGGTTCTGTTTTGTTATAAAGGATAACAGGCCTCCGACTTTATATGACCACCAAATCTCCGGGAACAAAGGTCCTCCATCAGAAAGCAAAGGGTACAGAGAGAGAAAGGGGAGAGGGGGAGACTGAGGTTTCCAAGGAGAGGAAGGGGAAGAAAGAATCAGAGAGTTATGACAGTTCATCTTCATCAATTACCTCTGACGTATCTCTGCTTTTCAAGTTGCTTGATCAGCTTGTCATTCTTAAAACGATGGAGGCAACACAACAGTTAGTGTGTCAACCAGTGGACGCATTTAACCCCTTGATCACAACAAGCTTTCAGGTCTTCTGCATTCTTGTGATTTCTCATATTTTTCACCTTCTCTTGAAACCCTTGGGAGGACCTTTTGCACAACTTCTTGTAAGCATTCAATTCATATCTTTTCTTGCGCAGTTTTGCATAATTTTCTATGTTTGTTGAATGTCTTCTTCCGTATCAGGCTGGTGTTGTAGTAGGCCCGACATTGTTGTCCCGTATAAACAAAGTTAAAGATTTCTTCATTCAGGCTTCTTCCGCAAAGTACTACCAGTTTTTTTCATTCATTTGTCGAATGCTTTTTATGTTCTCCATTGGCTTGGAAACTGATATTCCTTATTTAAAGCGCAACATTCGGGCTCTAAGTATCGTTGCGGGAGGGGGATCGATCCTGGCCTGCATATTTGGTGGACCTCTCTTCTGGTTGCTTAGCATGGTATTCAGAGTCACTCATGAGCGCTTTGCATTTTACCTTCTGATCTTGACAGTCTTAGCGAATTCAGCCTCTCCTATAGTCATTCGGATGATTTCAGAATCCAAGTTTGACACTGCTGATTTAGGGCGATTTGCACTGTATTGTGCCTTGATCAATGAAATGTCTTGCATAGCAGTTTTTGGTGCGCTTAGATCATTCACCTCCTTTTCTAGATTTGGATGTGCAATCCTTGTTACTCTTGTTACTGTCGCTCTCATCATTTTGAACAAGTATCTATCATACTTTTTCAACAAAAGGAACCGGAAAAATAGATTCGTTTCAAACAGCGAAGTTTTTGTTATTTTATTTCTTCTTACAAGTCTCTCTTTGTTTGCGGAATCGATTGGCTACACAGCTATAGCCAGTTGTTTCCTGCTTGGCCTGATGTTCCCTCGGCAGGGCAAAACAGCTCGGACATTGTTGCACAAACTCACTTACGCTGTCAATACCTTCGTTCTTCCGGTCTACTTTGGCTACACAGGATTCCAATTTGATCTAAGCACTGTTTTTGATAAATTGACTCTTGCTCTCACTGTCCTCATAATCTTGGTTAGTGCTGGAACTAAAATTGTAGGCACCTTTGCAGCTTGTCATTACCTAAAAATCCCATGGAATGAGGCTCTGATCCTTTCTTTCTTACTCAACTTGAAAGGCAACTTCGACCTTTTACTCATTAATTCAGCCCCAACACCCGAAGTAAGTTTCTTCTGATGTATTCATTTGCATATTTACAAACTTATTATGCATATAGATGGCAACAATCAAGTTGCAATTGAGCCTTTCTTGCTGTTGACAAAACGAACAGAAGCACAAGTACTGCTTTCATCATTGCTGATTTTCTGTTCTGCATGATTGTTGTTAATTGTTGCAGATGGTCTGGGCTACAGATGTTCACAATTTGCTTTTGTCAGTGGTAGTGCTTAACACATTGATCACAGGGCCGGTAGTTGCTATTTTATTGAACACAGAAGAGTCTTGTGCTCATTATCCTACCACACTTGAAATACTCAATCCGGAGAGTGAGCTCCGAATGTTGGCTTGTGTATATATCCCACGCCATGTTTCAGGGCATGTTAGCCTTATCTCAGCATTAGGTGGCTGTCTAAGTGCACCCATCAAGCCATACCTGGTGCATCTGGTGGAGCTTCCAAAGAAAAGAAAAAGCAAATTGATGTACCATCAACTGAAAGATGGTGATCAATTCAGTGATGAAGAGGAGTATGGTGGAAATGATGTGCTAGAGATCAATGATGCTGTTGACTCCTTCACTTCAGAGACCAAAATTTTGATCCAACAAAGTAAACTTGTGTCATCTTTTCTAACCATAAACGAAGATCTCTGCAATGGTGCCGAGGATTTGCGTGTGTCTATCATATTCCTGCCGTTTCACAAGCACCAAAGAATTGATGGGAAAATGGAAAACAGCATGGAGGAGATTAGGTCTATAAACCAGAAGGTTATTCGCCATGCCCCATGTTCAGTAGGTATCTTTGTGGACCGAGGACAAACTGGGTTCCAACAACCGCATGGCTCACCATCTGTGCAAAACATAGCAACATTGTTCTTCGGTGGCCCTGATGATCGTGAGGCTTTAGCATGTAGCAAAAGAATTTTGATGCACAGTCAAATTAGTTTGACAGTCATCCGCTTCATACCAACAACTTCAAGCAGACACAATTCATGGATTAACGATTCATCCCACAAGGATGAGGAGGTAATCATGGCAATATCAAATATTGGGACCGAAAACGAGATAGACAATGCCTTCGTGGAGACCTTTTATAACAGGTACATTGCATTTCAATTTTGTATACTATTTTCTTCTGCAATTGGTTATGACAGAGAATGGTATTTTGGCTAGGTACGTGGCACATGACAAAGCTGGTTTCGTTGAGAAACATGTGAGAGATGGGCTGGAGACAGTAGCTGCTCTAAGAGAAATTTCGGACATGTATTCATTGTTCATAGTAGGTAAGGGACGGCGAGGGATTAGCCCCTTGACAACTGGAATGAGCGACTGGGAGGAGTGTCCAGAACTTGGTTTGGTTGGGGATCTGTTGGCATCTTCAGAAATGAACATCAATGGTTCCATCTTAGTCATCCAACGACATCAGCACTCGGAGACAGATAGAGGCCTCCTTGATGTCTAGTTAAGTTTCTGGAAATATAGTAGGCATATGCATACATCATATATGTAAAATCATTTGTAGGTTAGCTCCCCTTCTAAAGGTTCTGGTTTAGCTTAAATGCAGATGGTAGAGCTGCTAGTTAGGTCTAAAAACAAGTTCAATTCCCTTCACAAATGATCATCAAAGGCACTAACGAAGATATCAGAATGATAATTTTTTTTTTCATTAATGGCCCTGGAAGTAGTAGGTGACTGGATTAATCATTCTGGGAAGCAATATTTAGTTGAAAGACTTGCCATGTTTTTGCCTAAAAATTTTTAATCATTCTGGATTAAAAGTTTCTTACTATATAAATTTGAAAAACACAAACAAGAAAGGAAAAGGTGATTGAAACGTTGAAAGGAGAAATTAGGAAGTTTCACATGTGGTATAAGTCAAAAGTTTTGGCCCACTAAATCCTATTTCTTCTTTTAATGTGATGATCACATTCACTTGGGTCCTACAGCACATGCAATGCACCTTCAGTATCCTCAAACTGTCTGTAATCAATTTGTTTGAATTGATTACACCAATTAAAAACTTAAAATTTATTCTTCCCATTAATTTGAAACATTTGACAATAAAAATAAACATAATGAGCAAAAAATTAATTTGCTTAATAACCAAAACGAATTATCATGAATTACTTTAGAAGGCAATTCAATCAACCATTTGAGTATGATAAATTCTTCATTATGATATAGCTTATCTGTGAAAGTGTTGCCAAAGAACATTCAGAGAAGGTGAGGTGAAACATGTGGACTCAGAGTCACATGAAAAAGGACCCTATGACAATATTTTTTATGTTGTTGGGAGAAATGGGGCCATCAACCTGTCGAAGACAGGCACTTGGGACTTGGCTATGAATTCTAATCTCAAATTTTTGTAAGATTTTCCGACATTTGCACATGGGGTTCATGGTATATATTGGACCACTTTGATTGTACATGTTAATCCCCTGCACCTCTCTATCTATTGAATAACATAGGCGTAAGATCCTCAGCACAATATTCCAAACAATAATTCTGAAGTTGTTATGTAGGGGGGAATCGTTGATAAGTTCAAATTCAAATTTGAATCCTCAAATCTCTAGAAAAGTTCTAACTTTATATTACTAGTTAAAGAATTTCTGTGTTTGTCTTAAACTGAAGCTCTAATAAAGCTGCAGGAAAGTCAGTTTTCCCTGTAATAACTAGTGACAAAACCAATAATTTTATCGCTCGAGAGAGAAACAGAATCTGACAGATCTCGCATAAGCTCTTGATCTCAGCTAAAGCTGATACTAGCCCCCTGTTAAATGTTAATACATTTTTTTTAGTTATAAAAGGAGGACAGAACCCTAATACAACTAAGAAAAAAAAATTGATTCGAAATCGGATTTTTAATGTTTTCAGAGCACCTTTAATCCTTAAGCTAGAGGCTAAGGGACAAATGTTAATACATTTCGAAATGTAGCTGTACCGACAGTTTCTTATTTACTAACTTACACTTTCAAAAACAAGTAATAGGATCTGAATCTGATCATTTAAAATGAACGGTCATTCCCATGAATTATGGAGAAAAAGTCGGTCTGAATTTAGTTGAGACAAGTAGACAAACCCCATTTGTAGATGCTTCTGTAAGCAGCAGTATGGTTCTTTAATTGACGTGATTTATGCTAAAGATCCCTATCTTCTTTTCTCTTTCTGTCCCATTTCTCACTATACATTTAAGCACTTGAAACTTCATTTCTCTTCCCAAAAAACCCGCTTCACCTTCACATCTCTTCTGTCCTTTACTTCTTCTCTGGTTTCTCTTCATTTTCTTTGTTAAAATGACAATGGCTACTTCATTCTATCTTCTTTTTACCCTGCTGATCTCTGGGTGTGCTTTGGGTCCTAAACCTTTTGTTTCAGCAAAAAGAGGTGTTAGACCTTTTGGTTCAGCAAAAATCGCTACTAAACCTTTTGAAGGTACAAATTATACCACCATATATGTTCTAATGCAGTTTATGAGTTAAGTGTTTTAGCTCCACCGCTTAGCATTTTTGTTTTTCTTTTGATTTTAACATGTTTTCTTTGGGAATTTTGGATCGTTTCCATGGCTGATCTGTAACTTATGCTGGTGCTTGCATTTCTGGCTTCAGGATACCTTGAAAATGGCAACTTTGAGGAAAAGCCAAAACCAACAGACATAAAGAAAACTGTACTTCTAGGAGAACATGCTCTTCCCAAATGGATTATCAAAGGGCTGGTCGAGTACATCACTGGTGGGCCGCAGCCCGGTGGCATGTTTTATGCTGTTGCTCACGGTGTCCATGCTGTAAAGCTTGGGAATGAGGCCTCAATTTCTCAAACAATACCAGTAAAACCAGGCACCCTTTATGCACTAACATTTGGTGCATCAAGAACTTGTGCACAAGACGAGGTGTTGAGAGTTTCAGTGCCTACTCAGTCAGGGGACCTCCCTCTGCAGACCTTGTACAGTAGCTATGGTGGTGATGTTTATGCCTGGGGTTTTATAGCCAAATCCAAGTATGTTACAGTAACATTCCACAACCCAGGCATTCAAGAGGATCCTACCTGCGGTCCCCTGTTGGATGCTGTTGCTATTAAGGAGCTTGTCCGTCCACTTCCTACCAGAGGTAATGACCAAAACCAAATTCTTATGCTGATTTTTCTAGATTTGCGTGGAAATTCTTGGTTAAATTTTGAAGGGTGAAAGGGAAATGTCAGGAGAAGATTATTTCTACTGCTAAAATACTTTACTTTGAACATTGCAGATAACCTGGTGAAGAACAAGGGCTTTGAAGAGGGTCCTCACCGCCTAGTCAACTCTACAAATGGTGTCTTGCTCCCTCCTCGACAGGAGGATTTCACATCTCCACTCCCAGGCTGGATAATCGAATCACTTAAAGCTGTGAAGTTCATTGATTCAAAGCACTTCAATGTCCCAGTTGGGAATGCTGCAGTTGAGCTTGTTGCAGGGAGAGAAAGTGCCATTGCCCAGATTCTCAGGACTGTCCCCAATCAATTATATAACCTCACATTCATCATTGGAGATGCTCGTAATGGTTGCCATGGAAAAATGATGGTGGAAGCATTTGCTGCCAAAGATACCGTCAAAGTTCCCTTCACATCTCGAGGAAAGGGTGAATTCAAGACTGCAACCTTGAAGTTCAAAGCAGTTACAGCCAGGACTAGGATTACATTCTTCAGCTCTTACTACCACACAAGGATTGATGACTTCGGATCTCTTTGCGGCCCTGTTCTGGATGAAGTTCATGTTTCCCCTCTTGCTTAGATGCCAAGTTTTGCCAGCACTACAGCATTTAATCTTAAGTAAACGATTTTGCAACGGTTATTGGGTTTCATATTTGTATATTTGAGGCACCCTTTAAGCTGTCTAAGCCTTGTGGAGATTGAAAACCATTTTATGTTTAAAAAGCCTTTCTAATGCACCTATGCATTATGAACATGGCTTTTCTAATAGCTAAGAGCAGCCATTAAGGTTGTCCTTCTCATAGCAGCTCATGACTTTGATGAGAAGATGCAATAATTAATAGATTCATAAGGATTTACTTTCACAAGCATGTCCAGCAGATGACTTAACCTCAGCTAGAAATCAAAAACATTTTGTAACTTAAGACTACATAGAGATCCACAGCAGGTGAGATCAAAACATCAAACAGAATTCTTCATTCAACATAAAAATTGAGTTTCAATGTCACCAAATCATCAGCTAAATATGATTCCATAAATATTAGTATATGTTATTATTGCACAATGTGCATGTTCAACTTTATTCCAATCACTATCTTGCACGATAGATATGATTGTCTCACGGGCCAAGACTCAACATTTAGGCCCGTGTGATTCTAGGATCCGGGTATGCATTCATCCGACATCCCATATCAATCTACCTGTTAGGATTCACAGGTTTGTGAGGTATTATTCACCTTTCTCCCTTTGGAATTACGGTTTTGTTCTATAAAAAACGTTTTATAAAAAGAAGACAGTGTAAACCCTTATATCTTAAGATCAACTCTAATGCTCAATCGATGTGAGATTCTTGACTTCACTTCAGGACAGTGACAATTGCATCCTCTTCCTGCACCATGTAAAAGAAGAATAGACAACAACGATATTCTTAGTGGCAGCTGCCATAAGCCTGAGTCCCAAGAAACAGTTTTTATCATCTGTTACTGCCATCACTATCATCCAAAGTACCCACATGACATTTTTCCAATAAGAATTCATCGTTTACCCAAGCATGACTCTTTAAAGACAAGGAAACAGCAGCATATGCTTTCACCAAGAAACTTGGAGTATTTGTTCCAGGCACCATAGAAAAGCATGATAACGCCCTAATATAGCTACTAGAACAAATGATGCCACCGTGACTAATAGTGTTCTTCAAACACAGCATTCTATGCTTAACTAGAGCCTGCAAGCTAACACGTTGAAATTTAAGGGGACAAGATGTTCAATCAGAAGAACCCTCAACAACAAGAAATTTCTTAAATCTCTTCTGCAACTCACCATCAACAAGCATCATCATTATATAAATTATCAAGGACATAATCCCAATGAATTAGAATGAAGGCTAGTTGAGTTGCACAATGATATAACCAAAATCAACAGTGACTTCAATTAATTGGTTTTTTATTCTCTTAGCACCATTTGGAGCTTATCTTCATGCGTTTGAGCAAGCTTAAGCCAACTATATCCCTTCTCAAAAGGTACCTTTTTCCGAGGTGCAAGCTTTCTCCGAGAAATTTTTTGTTTTTCTGCATTAACTCTTGCCTCAAGCACCAACATATAGACATGATAATTTTACATACGATACGATGATATAATAAAAAAACGATATAAAAAATTATATATAAATTTAATATAATCATATTTTATATTTTAATCATGTCGACATAATTAAGACACGATATTATTCATGTCATATTGGTGTCAAACAATAATGACAAGTTTAAGATATAATACTATTCATAACATAAAAAATTTAAAATTTATTTTAATTTATTTAAAAAATAAATTAATAATCGCATTTATCATTTTATTTTGGTATTTAAACAGATTATAAATATTTAATTTTCAAAAAATATTTTTAAATATTAATTTAAATAATTTTTTTATTTAAATAAATAGATTAATCGTATCTAATCATATTATTAGTAAATAATTATGTTAATCGTGTCATATTATACTATTTGAGTAATTAATCGTATATAATCATGTTAATCGTATTGTGTCATATTGTATTAATTATGTATAAATTAATTTTTAATGTATTAATTGTATCATGTTACATGTAATATGTATAATAAATATATCTTATTTATTTAATGTTACACCCCGAGATCAAGACGCAACACGATCATATTATATTGAAATAAACTCCAAAGTAATACGAAACCTTTTTTTCTTAGTCATTATAAAATTTTTCAATAAACTGATATAGTCTGTCAAGTAAAATCAATATCTTTAATCTAACTAATAATACATCTTTATATATCCAAATACAAACCATATAAAAATATAAAATCGTTTCATAAGATCTCACTAGCCAATATTGTCTTTGACAATTAAGTAATCTTTTTTATTTGATCTTTTAGTTTTTTACAAAACTAAGTAAACTTATTACTTACTCATTTGTAAAAAAAAAAAAAAAAAAGAATGAGCAAACCACAGCTCAGCAAGTATAGATTCATACACCTTATCGGATTAAGTATCATTTTTATACATATCATATAGATCATTCAAAATATTTATCAAATTATAATGTCAAAACATTTTAAAAATTATCATTATGTCAAACATTTCATAGATCATAAATCAATATCAAAATATATTACCAAATCATGGTTCAATTTGTAAAAATCATCGTAAATCACCATCATAAATCATAATTATTATTTGTTTATCGTTAGTTACGATTATTGCTATAACCCGTGACATTGGTCGTATCGACAATTTCATCTTTATAATTATTGCTAACTATTATAACCTGCTAGTCAGGACCTTACACTAATTACTATAACTTATTAGCAGGGCCATATGATCATGTCTATGCTAACTATTATAACCTATTAGCTAAGGTCGTAAAATTAGTTCTGGTGTTGATGATCTCACTTTCTAGGAATATAAAAACGTAGCTATCATAAAATCATTTTTTAAACATAAATCATTTTCTCATTTCATTAATAAGCATAATCCATTATTTATATAGAGAAACATAAAATAATCATATGCTTGATCTTATTTTCATACATCGAAAATAATGAAATAAAATATTCATTCATTTAGAAACATACATATATACATAAATTCAAAAACAAGCAAAGTGTGTGAAATCTTACTTTACTTTTTTTTATTCCACAACTTACATTTTTTTATTCCACCATTAGTTTTTCCCTCAAAATAATTAACAACCTATTCAAGATCATTTCAACATAACGGTAATTAATCAACCCATTTTTGAAATCAATTATACAAAAAATAATTAAGTTAAACAAAAATTAACTCAAGTAACTCATACTAACAGCTTACACTAAAATGATTATATCTCAATATATCCAACTCAAAATTAAAATATTTTTGATGCGTTAAAAACTCGACTTGATAAGCTTTCTAACCATATATGGCCCATTTCGTGAGTCCTTGTAGATTAATTATAATAATTTTTTAAATCCATGTCAGATACTGCTGCCAAACAACCTATATACTTTTTAATAAAAATTATGTAGTTATTCATAGGAAACTCCAAATTCAATTCTGCTTATTTCGTTGGAAAATAAACTCAATAAGATTTTCAAACATATATGGCATAATCTGTAATTCCTTGTATAAAAATTAAGACAATTTTCGTAATTCAACCCTGATACTGTTGCCTTACAACCTGCATATCTTTAAGTAAAAATTAGACAACTCTTCATAGAAAACTCAAATGCAACTTTTTTTTATTTTATTAAAAAGTAGATTCAACATGCTTTCCAACGATATATAATAATCATAGCAATAATCTATCCATTAATACAAAATTCTATTTTAATTCATTATTGTAGATCATAATATCTCATCCAAAAATATAATTTCTCATTCAATCTTTAAAAACTTAAATCATTACTTTCAGTTTTTAAACTTTATTCAATAATCATCAATAAATCTTAAAAACATAAAATAAACAAAATCTAATAATTTATCTAAATAAATCATGAAGATTAATAAAAGATTTCATAATTTTTCTTAATTTTTCTCTCAAAACTTCAACTCTAAATAATAACGATTAACATGATATTTTTTTCTTAAATAAAAAGAAGTCATATACTCACGTTTAATGGATTAACTTGATTATAGTCTTTGATTTTAAATCTCTAACTTGATTTTTTATGCTCTTTACTCTAAAAAAGATGAGAAAGAAGAACTCTAATTTTTTTTGTTTCATGATAACTAGATTTTTTTTCATTTAATACCTTAGTTTTTTTTTATTTAATTAATTTTTTAATAAATTGATAAACTTTAATATTAATCTAACGTAATTATCATTTAGATTGAAGTATTACATTTAAATTATTTATGTCATTCGAATATTAATATCTTATTTATATCAAAATTATTTATCTTATATTCAAAATCATGTGTGATACAAAACATAATATAGTGGCCCAAATTATCATATTTACCTATATTTCTAGATGGCACTCGTCTCGATGGTTCACCGTAACATTGAAAGTCGAATAACCAACAGGCAACAATAGCCTTATTTGCCAAGGTGGCATTATTTGGCTGTTCATCTTTCCACAGAAAACCACCATTTTTACTACTGTCAATGCTGCTTGAGAATTCGTTTTATCGGTTGCTAAGCTAATTTATGAACGTAAATTGTACATAAATATTTGTAAATTATTTAGATTTAATTTAAATAAAATTTGAAATCAGTTCATTCATTATTGTGTTCGATTTTAATAATTTAATTTATCAAATAAAATGAATTCAAATATTTTAATATTTAATTTTAATAATTTATGAGTTAAATTGAAATTTTAAATTTTAATAAATTTTAATTATTTTAATTAAAAATTATAATTTTATTTATATATATCAATTCGAATTCGAAAATATAATTAAATTTAAAATTAAATATAAAAATTAAGCTCATTTTGTATTAAATAAATTTAATCAAATAAATTTAAATAATTTAATTTTTATTTTAAGTTAAATTTAAATTTTAAAAAAATTTTAAACAATAAATTTCAAATCAATTTTAAATTCAAAATTTTTATTATATTTAATTCGATTTGATTGAATTACACCTATACCTCAATCTGAATCAAAAACCATAAATTTGAGATAATTATTACGATAATTATGAATGAAAATCAACCAGCATTCAAGTTTATTTCAATAATAATAATAATAATAATACAGCTTATTCTTGATATGTTACGTCAATGCACCAACAAAAAAAGCAGGAGTTTAAACTTATGAAAAGTGCAGAAATTTAGCTTGCCGGACAAAAGGTCAAAAAATCTTTGTCATTGTCTGACAGTCTCTCCCCTCCGTTTCCATAAGATGAGATCGGAGTTGGCAAAGGCGCAGATCTCCAAAAGCTGTCCATTGTACTCTTTTTCTTTCTAGTTTTAGATAGATTATAAACCAAATTAAATATGAACCGTATTATTGTTATTTATTTTATTTATTTTTAAAAGCGTATGAGTTTGGTTCATGTTTTGTAAATAATTTATTCTATGAGTTTATACTCAATTTATTTAAATGATAAAATATTTATATTCAATTCATATTTGTTTAATTGAATTAGATGAATTTATTCGTAAAAATTAAATGAATATATTTATCAACTTATATAATCAAATGTGTTTATGAATAATAAATAAATTATAATTAAATAAATTTGAAATAAATATAAATGAATCTAAATAAATATAAATAAATTTTAAAATAAAATTAAAATAAAATATAAAAATATAATTTTATTATATTATTATTATAAATAATTAATGAATAAATTTTAAATAAATTTTAAATAAATTTATTTACGAATATAAACGAATTTAACAAAATTTTATTTATTTTCAATTCATTTAATAAAAAAATATAAAAATATTATTTAAAATCATTCATTAAATTTAATAAATAAACATAAATCAATAAAAATAAAAGATATTCATAAAGAATTCATAAAAAACTATGCATATTTCCCTTTTAGTTTTAGACTTCCCTTCTGTCTTCTTCAACAAAACGCACATTCATCATTATGGGTATAAAAGATACATTAATATTCGTAAATTATTTGGGTTTAATTTGAATAAAACTTAAATTTGTTTGAGTTATTATCGAGTTGAGTTTGAATTCGAGTAATTTAACTTATCAATCGAGTCAAGTTTGAATATTTTTATATCAACTTCATTATTAAATGTTGGTTAGAATTGGCCTAATTAATTGCATTTATATAAATTAGTTTGGGGTTGGTTTAATTAATTGTATTTATATAGGTTAGCTCGAGGTTAGAGACATTAGTTTCAAACATATAGTGATGATAATTTGAATCAAATAAGATTTGATTTAATGTTTTTAAGTATTATATAGTATTATAAATTTTTAAAATTTAATCTAAATTCGAATCGATTTTTGATATAATCTGATTCAAATCGAATCAAATTTTATCGATTTCATATATAATTTTTGAAATTTAATTTTTTTTATTTTTTGTATATTATTTAAATATGAAACTTTAATATATTTAAATAAATTTTTATATAAATTTTTAATTTTATCTATAAAAATTTTAAAAATATATAAATTAATAAAAATATATAATTCGATTTGATTTTTTTTTAATTTTTGACTCAAATTTTAATTCAAACTTAACATAAATATTTAATATTCGAATTTAATCTAAATCAAATAAAAAAATTCAAATTGAATTGAACACTATAATTTTAAATTAATTTTTAATTTTTTAATTTTTTTCTCCCTTGTAGAAGCACATAACATAACATAAAAAGCTAAACTTCGATTTCATGCAACATAAATTTTTACAACTACCATCCAAATGATGGTGACACTGTCTGTTCCTAGGTATGTTTGTACTTCAACACTATGGGGATTTTTGTATAAACATAATTTTGCTATTTCCACTTAACGTTTCCACTTAGGCTATCTAAACCAACATGAACATCCCTCTCTTTTTTGTCTGGCTCGTCTTAAATCTGAAATCTTTTTGTAGAATAACAGTTGGTGTGTTTCAACTTTTCAACTAGTAGTCACTGGCTGGTAGTCACTGGCTCTTTCTTCTGTTTCACAATTTTTTTTTCTCACTTTTCATCTCTGCATCCGCTGTTACCTGAATTTTGTTTTTCTTCAACTGCTTTCATTTGTTAAGAATCCTTTGCTGCGGGTGGTGGCGACAATGTCGAAGACTGGTGCATTGGATCTGGCCTCGGGTCTCGGTGGCAAGATTGACAAAACTGATGTCCTTTCTGCTGTTGAAAAGTATTCATCTTCTTTTTTGTTTAATTTCATAAGATTCATCAGTTTCTTGGTAATGCTGAAACAATAAGAATGTGACTTTTGGGTGTTTCTTTCACTTACAAGTGGCTTTATCGCTTATTATTTTGGCTATATTATTAAGGAATTAAATATAACTGTTTGTAACATGGACTGGATGATGACTGCTACCTGTCCATGAATGTTTTATTATTTGTTTCTTTTATCATGGAGCATGCTGGTGGATCAGATCACAAATGGATTCTTTGGGAAGTTGACTCTTGGGCCGTCCTTTTTCCCTCAAATCAATTCAATAAAAATGTTACTGCATATCCTTGAATTTTATGCATTATCGCCTAAAGTTCTGTGTCTTGACACTCGAAAGTTTTGCAACTGTTATCGAACTGTCATACAAGATTATCTGAATGATTCAGGTATGAGCAATATCATGTCTTTTATGGAGGTGAGGAGCAAGAGAGAAAAGCCAACTACAGTGACATGGTAAGAAGACCTCTATTTTTACCAATCTTGCACTCGTTGATCTTTCCAACCTGCTGCTTGATTCCTTACTTTTGATCATTTGCAACTTTTGCTATTAGTTATGGCTTATGTACAAGCTTTTGCTATTATTTACAATCCAAAAAATTTAGTTGAAAGTTTTCACCGGGCTATAAGATGGCCTGGTACCAGCCATTTTGTCTTGTTCTCTTGAATACATTATTCTCGCCTACAGCTTTACTGAACTGATAAGGTTAAATTAGGACTTGATTGCACTTGCAAACGTTCATATGTTGTATTGAATTCAGGTTAATAAATACTATGATCTGGTTACCAGCTTTTATGAGTATGGATGGGGGGAATCTTTCCATTTTGCAGCCAGGTATCCATTTATTCTCTTCTGTCTTGTGTGTGCAAGCAAGATGCTACAGTTGCCATTTCAAGTTACTGCTGATCATATCATATAAAATTTGCTTTTGCAGATGGAACGGGGAGTCTTTTCGAGAGAGCATAAAGCGGCGTGAACATTTTCTTGCTTTACAACTTGGCTTAAAGCCTGGACAAAAGGTTCTTCCACTTCTGAAGAGTGTTGAAGAAATTGCAATTTTGGGTTTGTTGTTTTCTGTTTCGTTTGAATTTTTAATTTTTTTGACTTAAGCTTTTTATTTTTGTATCAGGTCTTGGATGTTGGATGTGGAATTGGTGGACCACTAAGAGAAATTGCTCGATTCAGGTAAATAGCAATTTGTTTTCCGTTGAGCCTGTACTTTTTGTTAATTCTTTTGGCTGAATGAAGAAATATATATTAATATAAATCCAAATGGTGGGATGAAGTGTTGCAATTTGTCTTGTCGGCTAACTTCTTATGGTGCTTAATGGCCATGGTTGAACCATGGCCATGTATCATTGGATGGTATGGTATTTGCAGCAATGAATTTTGTGTATAAAATCATGATAGTTAATCTTCTTATAAAATAAAATTCTTGAAGGAATACTCTAAATTATGTTTGTCTGGTGATTTGCAGCAGCTCCACATCAGTTACAGGGTTGAACAACAATGAATATCAAATATCAAGAGGGAAGGTGCATATTTCTTCATTCTTAGATTCATATATTTATGCATGTGCAGCATAGAGTATTGTTCTCTTGCTGTTCTTTTCTTTGTTTCTTTTAACAACCTCGGCTTTGTGAGTAAATTTATTGATCTTTGGAATTAATTATTCTTCACTTTGGTTCAATAAAAAATGTATCTTTCTGATTAATATCATCCCAATATTTTAAGAACAATTTTTCTCAAGTTCTCCTTTTAAATAGTGATGGATCCTAATTATATATAGTTGGACTGCCCTCTCTCTCTCTCTCTATATATATATATATATATATGTATATATACATATATGTATAGATACATATATATATAAATATTATACTTGAGGTTGTCAAGATCTGAACTTTGGTCACTAAAACTAAACAATCTAGCATTCTACCAATAGACCACACAGCTGTTGGCGCCCTATTGTTGTTTGTTTGCTTCATTTTCTGTCCAGTTTTTGGTTCAACCACTGTAAAAGTTCTTTTATTAAAACCTGACTATTTTCAGGAATTAAACCGCATTGCTGGAGTGGACAAGACCTGCGATTTGTGAGGGTTGGTAGCCTTCTATTGTTGTTGAATTCAAGTTTGTTTTGAATTTTTCAACACCATCATGGAAGAAAGTGTTATAAGATGCAGAAAAGTGGTCTACAATGACTGATGTTTTTATTGTCGTTTAATGTAGGCCGACTTTATGAAGATGCCATTTCCTGACAACAGTTTTGATGCAGTTTATGCAATCGAAGCTACTTGCCATGCACCTGATGCTGTATGTCAACTTAAAATTTCCCACTCTCAATCATGATCATTTCATCTCAAATAGAATGCATTAAGAAGTTTCTATCATGTATTGATTTGTTATAGTTTGATTGCTTTCATGTTACACCAATTTATATAAATTTGACTGTTATTTCTGATGTGTCTAGCATGAATGCTACGAGGAGATTTACAGAGTATTAAAGCCTGGTCAGTGTTTCTCTGCGTATGAGTGGTGCATGACTGATTCTTTTGATCCACATAACCAGGAACATCAGAAAATAAAGGTGGGCACCTAAAGAGCATAAAATAATGCTGCTTGATTTGTTTTTCTATCCATGAGTTCATCTTACATCAAAGTTTCATTTGTACAGGCGGAAATTGAGATTGGTGACGGTCTTTCAGACATTAGATTGACTAGACAGTGCCTGGAAGTTCTAAAACAGGCTGGTTTTGAGGTGAATTCTTACTTTTCCCTCCTCCCTTTCGTTTTAATTGGATGTGACATATGAGCAGTTTATAGTTAAGCATTTTCATTTTGCCTTCTAGGTCATATGGGAGAAAGATCTTGCTGCTGACTTCCATATCCCTTGGTAATTGCATTTATGTAACGGCTATCGGACGCTTCATCACTAGAAATAAGGTAAAAGCTTCCAAACACCCCTCCATTCCATTGATACTTTCTATGAAAAAAAAATGATGTTTTTGGCGATGTGGATCCTTAATTTTTTTTGGGAGTGTCTACTTTGTTAAAATGATATTATCTCACATTTAATAAATATTTAATTTTTTATAATATTATATTTAAGTTAGATTATTTACAATCAATTGATTTTAAATTAAATGTCTTACAAAAAATTATATATTTATTAGATATAAGATAACATCACTTTAATACATTTATAATATATATAAATTGTCACACTTATAATTATATATATATAAATTGTCTACAAATTATTAGAGGAAAATTTTGGAGATGTTTAAGGGAAGGTTTTCATTCAAATTTTCTTATTTTTTAATTTTTGAGGTGTCCATGAACACCCTAATCCAAAGCATAGATCTGCCCATGGTTCTTGGATGAGATGGTCATATTAAGTGCGTAAGGGGTTTTAACAGTAATTTCCCTCCTTTGTAGGTCAAGGTTCTTGAATTTGTGCGATTAGCCCCAAAGGAAAGTCAAAGGGTTCAAAATTTTCTGGAGAAGGCTGCAGAAGGGTTGTTTGAAGGTGGCAAGTGAATTAGAAGTCTCTTCTGCATCTTTACCCCTAAGTTTGTGAATCACATAGTTTGAATGGAAATGCTTATAGAAACCTTTCATAGAATAATAGAAATTCGACACAATCTCCACTTTCTATCGATCAACTATTAACATGCTGACATAATCTATATTGTTGGATTTCAGAGAAGAGATTTTTACGCTTATGTATTTCTTCTTGGCCCAAAAACCACATTGAGGGAGCCAGTAATGGAATGGTGAACGATCGAATTAGCCTGCTGCTTGCTTTAATTATGGAAAATTTCCTGGGAAGGTTGACATGTAGAATGTATATTTTTAAAGGGGTAGACCATGTTTGGTGACCTATGAGTCTGTGTTAGACTTTTATGAGTTTGATATATTGTAATCTTTCTGCTCAATTTGGAATGCTTCTCTTTTGAGTTCTCTAATGAGCATATTTTCCTTCACCATAGATTACATTTCATTGTAATGTTTTGTGGCAATTAGGAAGCTTGTCATTTGCTTAAAGGTTCATCAGTCGGTTAGATGAACCAGGCATAGCAAAGCTTGCTATAAAAACGATCATGAATATTATCAAAGCATTAAGTTGTCATACCAAATGTCAATCAGGCTAGCCAAATACTGTGTCAATCTTGCCTCCGTAGCCTGTGGGTTGCACGGCACTCCCCAAACATGGATAACAACTCCATTGATGTTTGATGAGAGTTGCATTGGGGAAAATTGGAGACTTTATCCCATTTAGTTCTTTGCTTTGTTTAAATCTCACAGGATCGAAATTTGAGTTTTATGATTTTTTTCTTTCTAAAGTTGAACTAGAATGAGGCTCAGACGACAATGTTGGACTTGGACCATCAAATGATAAAGAAGCAAAATGAAAGAGTGGAGGAATATAATGAGAGTATGGTTAGATTAGATTCATCATTTCATTGCAAAGGAATTATTTAAGACAGAAACCAATAGCAATTGAAATATCAAAACTGGTCATCATACAGAAAAAATAATGAACTCTTTCACGCCAACACCAACAGCCACCTTGGAACCGTAAAAGCCCACATGATCCGAGACTTCTCTGGTGATGCTGTCAACGCTGGTGGCGTCTCCATGGTGGTGGTGGTCGTCAGGGTTTGCCGGTGGGTGGTAATACAGGCGAGCAGTTTGAGGGCAGTGAGAATGAAATCTAGCAACAATTCTCACCCATGCATCCAACAACTCCACGTACTTTCCCATCTCCGTTTGATATATTCTTCTTCAACAATGAAAAAAGAAAGAAGGGAAAGGATGGAAAACGCCCCAACGAAAGGATCCAATGTAACAGGAAATGAATTTGGAGGAAAATGGCCAATGCTTGTCGCTTGATATTTATGCATAGCGATTTGTACCGTTTAACGCGTTTCCAGGGGTTGGTGGAATGTATTTTACTGTATTTGTCATGTTTTTTCTTCGTTTTTTTAGTATATTGTTCTAGTCCAAGTAACAATTGTTTTGAAACTACAATGTACTTTTCAATCAAAGTGCTTTCATTAATTTCAAAATCATTTTTAAAATGTGAAAAATAATTTTTGTTTTTTTGTTTATTTCACATCTTGAGGAAATAAAAAGGAGATATCTAAGGGCTTTGCTCTTGAGCTTAATTTCTGGGTCTTTTCTCTACTCTTTTCGAGTGATTGACTTCTTCAAATCTTGTTCCATAGGAAAGATAAGAACATTTTATTTGCCAGTTCTTAGAAATTTAGATTTGTTACGTCTATTATTCAGTCATTGAGATCAATTCTTTAAATCACTTAGACCAGTACACGTCCAACTATCACCTCATTTCGTTTCAAGAATTAGCTCACCTTTTGTCAAAGAAGAGTTCGCTTGACACTTTCACTGATGTCCCGTAAAAACATCATTTCAAATCTAACATTTAATTTTTTACTTGCCAATAACCATTAAATGTGATCTTAGCCTATATGAGATTATTAAATATGATTCACAGTTATTTATGTATGTTAAAAATAATAATTCAAATCTTATGAGATATTTATTTGAGATTAATCATATATTGTTTTATAGATAAAAAAAAACTTGTAAAAAAATTTTTTTAAGAGAAAAAAAATTTTTAATAGGCAAATTTGATTAGCAAAAAAAAATTCTAAGAGTAAAAAGATTCTTAATAGGTAAGTTTGTATGATTATAAATTGGTGAAGTCTCTATATGGTTAAGTATTAGAAAAAAATGTAATAAAATTGTAGAATTTTGTGGGATAAATATCCTATAGGAGTACTGGAGATTACGTCTTATAGGTCTGTATATTTAAATGTTTGAGAGTGGACTAGAAGAGATTAAGAGGGTCTACATAGGTATGATAAATGGATAAATATGAGTATGTATTTGTTTGTGTTGAAATAGTGCACATTGATATGTATTTGTTTGGGTTAGAATACTTCATAGGACTAGAGGAGATTGAGAGTATCTTATGAGTATTGATTGTTGAAAGGTTGATGATTTGATTTGTATGTTTGTAATTCTCTATAATTAATGAATTTTTTTCTCATCTGTGGACGTAAGTTGGTTGGATCGAACCATGTTAAATTGTTATCTCTTGTGTGATTGTTTGATCGTTTGATTTCGCTTCTGTTGGTGTAATGAGATTGGGGCTATTTGACCTAATAAGTGGTATCAGAGCTGAAGATTCAAGGTATGAAAAAAGTTGATGGTTCGAGCCATGAGAAGAGGCAAGCCTAGAGGAGCTCGATTCAAAAAAAGAGCTCGAGTTCAAGCTTTAAGGATTGATGATTAGTTTGCATGAAGCGTGAAAACACACAAGAGAAGATGATTGTGGGACTTTCATTGCAGGTGGAGCCAAGCATGTCTAATATGAAGATAGATGATTTGATTAAATTTGAATCAAGGTGGAGATTGTTGAGAATAATGATTCAAATCTCATAAGAGATTTGTTTGGGATTGGTCAGATATTGCTTGATGAATAAGAAGACTTGTAGAAGAAAAATTCTAAATGAAAAAAAATTCTTAATAGGCAAGTTTGACTTACAAAAAAAAAATTCTAAGAGTAAAAGGATTCTTAATAGGTAAGTTTGTGTGGTTATAAATAGGTGAAGCTTCTATAATGTTAAGTATAAGAAAAATATGTAAATGAGTTATAGGGTTTTGTGGGATAGACACCCCATAGTAGTACTAGAGATTTATGTCTTGTGGGTATGTATGTTTGAATGTTTGAAAGTAGACTAGAAGAGATTGAGAGGGTTTACATAGGTATGATGAATGGATGAATAGGTACATATGGGTATGTGTTTATTTATGTTGAAATGGTGCACATAGGTATGTGTTTGTTTGGGTTGATAATACTTTATAGGACTAGAAAAGATTGAGAGTGTCTTATGAGTATTAATTGTTGAGAGGTTGATGATTTGATTTGTATGTTTGTAATTTTCTATAACTAATGAATCTTATTTCTAATCCGTAAACGTAAATCGGTTGGATCGAACTACATTAAATTGTTGTCTCTTATGTGATTGTTTGATCGTTTGATCGTTTAATTTCACTTCTACTAGTATACTGAGATTAGGGCTATTTGGCCTAACAATGTATACTCTTGCTTCACATAAATTCATTATCAACTATCAGCTGTCTCAATTAGATCATCACCCTTTGTTTCTTATATAAGATAAAGAGAAGCCTCAAGCACATAAAACTTAAGCATTCTCTCCATTATAACTTCCTTAGCACATTTTATCTTTTTCCTCACTTACTCTCAAATATTTTAGTGATTTGAGCATTAGAACGTGTCTCAAAAATCACTTCAGATGTCTTTTGATTCTACTTTCTGATTATAGGTCTAAATTTCATCACTTTCAATCTCGAATCAGCTCTCATCTAGCTAAAACACTTAAAAATACCGTCAACAAAATTTCTATCTAACTAACATTGGTACGAGCCTAGGTGCTTGGTAAATGCAGGCAACCTGAATAACAAGCCAGTCTGCTATTCGAAACAATGCTTTCGGAAGGCCTTAAACCTACCATTGATGTCTATAATTCTCTTGTAAACGCTTTATGGCAAAAGTGGCCTTATCGACAAGGCTTTTACTACTGTCGAAGATATGAAATCAGTCTCTGACTACAAACCTGATGTATATACTTTTTAACTCTTGTATGAAACTTGTCCATTTTTGACCTGATTGGAAGAATTAATTCTTGCCGAGATGTCTTGTTTGGGAATTGGAGTATAACACTGTTACAATCATACTATTATTGATGGATGTGGCAAGGCTGAAATGTTTGAAGAAATGGAAGGCTTATTGACAGATACTATTGCAAGTGACGGATACTTTTCAAGTTCAATTCCATTGTTGGTTGTCGAATCAAAGCTGCAGATTTTCTTAAAGAAAAGCAAACAAATGAGGTCGACAGCCATATATGACTCTCTAAACCAATGAAGAAACTTCTAATGGAGCTGTCAAGACGACTATAACGCCAACCAAACCCAGACTTAGAGCTTGTTATATATATATATATATATGGCAATCATATGAAACTTTTTTCAAAGACAAGAATTGGTGAGCATCATTGGAGGTCAAGTCTCTGATTTGATCGAGGCTTTGTTTGGTAAAGTGCCACACATTACAAAGCATCTCTCTAAAGATCAGATCATCCTTTTGAATAAGTATTGATCACGACTGAGATTTTGAAAGCTATTTCATTGCTCTGTCACCCTTGCGGCTGAAAATTCGAACCCAATCGCTAGCCAAACTCCCCCCCCCCCCCCCCCCCCAAGAAACATGTCGGTGCTGAGCTGTGTTGACGGGACAGAAACCTAAAATTCTGAGTGAGAAAAAAAATTGTATAAAAGTCAAAAATTAAATCAAAATCATAATAATGTTCGGCTTACACTACATTAGTTTAGGTTTTTAGTGATATTTTTTTTAATGTTTAGTGCATTTATAAATGTAACTAAAAAATTTATGACGTTTGTAAAAAACATCACTCAAAATATCGACTATACATACGTTACGAAAAATAACGACATTTTAAAAAAAAATGTTGTCATTTTAAAGGTGTTTTTGTCTTTGAAACGTCGTTAAATTAGTTGTATTTTTATGAGAAAAACGCTATTGCTTTGGTGGCATTTGTAACTAAAAATGTTGTTATTTTAGAGACGTTTGTATCTGAAAACACCTTTATATTTTATGTATCTTTGAGACACTGCTAATTTAGTGACGTTTTTATGAGAAAAATGCTATTGCTTTGATGATGTTTGTAACTGAAAATGTTGTTACTTTGAGGCGTTTTTGTATCTAAAAATGCCTCTATATTAACGGTGTTAATATATTTGAGACATCGTTAATTTAATGACATTTTTATGAAAAAAATACCGTTGCTTTCATGACGTTTGTAACTAAAAACGTCGCTATTTTAGAAGCGTTTGTATATGAAAATGCCTTCATATTAGCGGCATTTATATCTTTAAGACGCCGCTAATTTAGTAACGTTTTTATGAGGAAAAACGTTTTTTGCTTTGATGCCTCCATACTAGTGGCATTTGTATATGAAAACGCATCTATATTGTTTGTATCTTTGAGACGCCACTAATTTAGTGACATTTTTATGAGAAAAATGCTATTGCTTTGATGACGTTTGTAACTAAAAACGTTGCTACTTTAGATGCGTTTGTATCTGAAAAAACCTTTATATTAGCGGCGTTTGTATATTTGAGACGTCGTTAATTTAGTGACGTTTTTATGAAAAAAAATATCATTGCTTTGGTGGCATTTGTAATTAAAAACATCGCTACTTTAGAGGCGTTTGTATATGAAAATGCCTCCATATTAGAGGCATTTGTATCTTTGAGACGCCACTAATTTAGTAGCATTTTTATGAGAAAAACGTCGTTTGCTTTGATGCTTCCATACTAGTGGCATATGCTGGTAAAAGCGTCATTATTTTTAGTGACGTTTTATAATACAAACGTCATTAAATTATTCATTTAGCAACATTGTTAAACGCAAATGCCGCTATTATATTTTTTTAATTTCTATTAATAAATTTTAATTTTATTAAAGAGCTTAAATTCAAAAATTGAAATTAATACAAAGTTAATTCACGTATAAGTGTACATCTAATTAATACAAAATTTAATAATTAGTATAATAACATTCAAATATTTTTAATACATTAAGAAAATAAAACTTAAAATGTATGAAATAGATGACTGCATACATTTTGCTGGCTGCCAATTGATGAAGAAAAATTTTCACCTTAGTCACGAGCGTGCTTAAGAACCTACTAAATAATACCATACAATTTTTAACACTTCATTGTAAGCTTTTTTTTATATTTAAAAATTTAAATATTTACTAAATATAATACCTGAGTTGGTGGAGTACCAAGATCATTTCTTAGAAATTGTTGTTGCACAAAATTCATAAGATGATCGAATTGATCATGCAACTGCTGAAATTTTGCACGCTCTTGCTCCATTCTAGCACGTTCTTCCTCAATTTTGGCATGCTCATGTTCTCTTTCTACATCCATTTGTTGAAAATGTTGTTACATAGTTTGCAACTCCCCTCTTAATATTGAAATGTCTCGCGAAGACTAACTTGCTGAGGATGTAAATTACTGAAAGCTATGTCCATAGTAGGCAGATGGTGTTGGACCCAATCCAAGGTCTCAGATCTATCCATGCCTTTCTTTTCTAGCAACTTCTATGAATATCCGATTTTTTATTTATTGCATGTTCAGAGAACCATCAGATGCTACTTCAATCTCAGTATACATTTTTTCTTTCATTTTTTCCTGTGAATTTATCATATATAACTATCAAGTTTAATGATTAATTGATAATATGTTAAAAAGAGTAAATATTTATTTTATATTAAAATAGATGATACAAATGACCACAATTTCTTATGTTTCGACATTCATATAAGATCCATCTTTTTTTATGTGTGTTATGCAAAAAAGTTTCACATATCCAATTGTACCGCTCATCTCATTCTCCTATACAAAAACATATGTTATTTAATAGGATACATATCAACCACAACCTATTCATGCATATCAAGCCTATCAATCAAATATTAACATTTCAAATAATTTTAATCTGATGTATTTATATTTTGGCCTTATAACAACACAATAGTCTTAAACATATGCAAACAATAAAAGTATTTTGGGCTTTCACACATATCGATCATGGAAACCAAATTCAATTATTTTCTCTCAGTTTAATATCAAGGATTAAAGCCATTCAATATGTTGAAAGCCATCCAAAAGTTTAATTTATATATTTACCTTTTATATGCAAAAATAGTCCCACATAGACATAAACGATAACTTTTTCTCCCATATTAACTGTAGAAATCAAGTTCAATCAATCGGACAAGTTTAATATCAAGTATTGAAGCTATCCAAACTGTTAAAATACAACAATACCAATAAATTTGTATTTTTACCTAAATATATGTAAACAATAACTTTTTCATACATATCATCCGTGTCAACTAAGTTCAAAACTTTCGATAAGTTTAATATCATGTATTAAAACTATCAAAACTATTAAAACAGAACAATAACTATTAATTTGCCTATATACCTTTTAACGACGGAAAAAGTTCATTCATTGGAATGAGTTTATTATCATAAACTTACTATTTCTTTTTACTTTTTTGTAAAACTTTTTGATCCACTTATGTGGTTATATTTTTGTTGCTTTCTGCTACCAATCCCAATCTATTCTCTTTCCTGTCACAAAAAATAATTACGTATATGATAGAAATACAAATATTATTGACTTAAACCATAAAACACTTTCATCATTTCATTTTACTATCCAAAGTTATAAACTAGTACCTCTCATTTTCTTGAGAACCAAAATTTAACTAATTGTTTATATCACCACCTAATCACATTACGGGGTAGATTTTTCATCATCGCCTCTACAGAAGCATTTCGATCGAAATACTTATTCTTCAAACTATGCTTATAATATTTCCATTTTTTCTCAATGACTTAAGCACAAATAAAGTTGGCATTTCAAGTACAAATCTTGACTATAATAATACAATAAGAAAAGTTTGAATAAGTAAACAAAATGCAAAATAAAAAATTTTTTATTTTTAATTAATTATACTAATACCTCAATAAAGTTTAAAGCATCGACCTTAACTTCTTTTGAAACTTTATGCCATGTTTCATAATGAATAGGCAATTTCATTCCATTACGGGCTAGCATGCCTAGAAATCTAGCTAATAGTTGAGCCTCTTCACCAATTGGTTACCTATCAAAGTTTACAGACACTACAATACGATCGTTAGAAGGTAGTGCAAACAATTCCTTCAAAGTTATCTGACCTCTGATCTTTCGTTGACCATTGTTATCAACTGTAACAAATAAAAAATAAATTTTTAAAACGTAATACTTTTATCATTATACTCGAATTCTAAAATTGGAGTATATCATACCTGCATTCAAATTTAAAGCATAATCAATTGATAAGGTACTATCTAAACATGGACCTCTCATATTGTCAGATCCAATATCAGATGAAAGGTTAGAAATGATAAAATTAGATCCGACAGTACGTTCATTTTCTTTCAAAAGATTCAATCCATAACCAATATCTACAAGTGCCACAGATAGTTCTGAACTAATATCTCTGATATGTTTTTCTTTCAACATACTCTTTTGCATTGTAGCTTACCTACATCATAAAAGTGAATATAAAAAAGATATTAGTTTAGAACATATATAAAGCCATTGAGAAGTTAAGAAATTAAAACCTACGATATATAAAGAACATATCAATTTAATTAAATCAAAAGATAATGTATGATTTAGAATACAATAATTGTACAATAACGAATGTGACATTAATTATATACAATCATTTACTACATTATGTCTTAAACACTCAAATTATAAATTATAGATACACCATTTCATGGTTCATAAATGTCTTCAGTAACATCCTCGCGGACCTACTGAGCGTAGGTATTAGAGATATTTTCATCCAAGTTTTGTTCAGCAAAATGATAACATTCAGTTCTATATTCAACATCACTCTGGTATCTAACCCCATATCAAATAAGTCTCTAGGTGTATTTTGAAGAATAACAAACCAACCCAATTCTTTGGAATCTTCAGAGTAAAATACTTGTTTGACTTGAGATGAAAAAATATAAGGTTCATCAATGAGTTGTTGTCCAGTGTGAATTAATCAAGAAAAATTCACAAGTGTAAATCCATACTGATCTTTTTTAATACCCTTTGTACTATTCATATTAGTCCAATCACACCGAAATAAGATAACTTTTCACTTGCCATAATAATCCAACTTAATGATGTCATTAATCATGCCATAATAGTCAATATTTTTCTCTAAAGGGTTTATGTTCCTAGCACTAGCATAGCTAGTAATTGATGAAGTCACAATAATTCTTGCATTTTATGTACTTTTAAATCTTTCACGGGATTTTGTGTGAAATCTAAATCCAGTGATGATGAAACCTTTGTATCGTTTCACAATTCGGTTCGGACCATGTGAAAGATACTTCACCTCTTTACTAACAAGCCTTCCACTCCAAACCTATAAAAGTGAAATAAATATATATACATTATTAATGTTATTTATACTGTAAGCATTCTATGTAGATTTATCATAATGAAAAGTATCGCATTATTTACAGTTGCTCTTAACCATTCATAAAAGTTTTCAGCGAACAACTTATCAAGCTCTCTAGGGTTGGATCATTGATAATGTACAGGATCTCTCAAATTATTTTTATACTCACTATAAAGAATCATGATAAAGTATTAACAAAAAAAAATAAAAGACAATAAATTATGCTTAATGTAATGAATAATTTTCGTGCTAAAAAACTTACATACGAAACGATTCAATTGAGTCATGATAAAAAAGAACATATCGATATGCTTGTGCCAAAGATTTATCATCTAACTCCACCAATTTAGCTTTGCTTATTGGTTGTCCAAAATTTGAAAAAGATAATTGTAGGCAGAGTCTGTATGTTACATACTAACATTTCTCGATGATCTATTTAATCTCGTTTCAATATTTTCTAAATAATGAGAATAAAATATCATACACTATTTTGCTAAATATCCTTAAGCAATAGAACCTTCCGAATAATGTTTGTTGCGACAATAAGACTTTAACCTCCCCAAAAACTTGTAGCATAAAACATTAGTCATATGTTATTTTAAATAGAGTGGCTTGATCATCAACAAAAACGTAATCAATTTATTAACAAATAATACCTTTCAATATGATACATCCATCGATAATAAATCGGCCCACCAACTTTACTTCATGTGAAAGGTGGATAACCAAATGTATCATAATAGTAAAGAAATTTAGAAGGAAATCTTCTCTAAATGGTATAAAGTAATCACAACTTGATCTTAAAGTTTGTCAAGGTCTTCCACATTCATATATTTCTAACATAGAGATTTAAAAATGTTACTCAATTCGATTACCAAAAAAGTGACTTGGTTTGACATTGATGAACTTAAAGCAATCGAAAGTAAGTCTTATATCAAAATGTGATAATTATGTGACTTCAATGAAAAAAATTTTTGCTCCTTCAGATTCACACATCTCGATATATTTAAGGCATAGCCATCTGAAACTTTGACATTCTTTAAAACCTTACAAAACACATCTTTTGTAGCTTTAAAAATCCTAAAATAAGCAACAGACAATCGATATTTGTCATTAAAAAGCAACTTTGGATGAAGGTCTGGGCAAATCCCCTTATCAACTAGGTCAAGTCGACTCTTTAAGTCATCTTTGGATCTTCTATTCATATTGAAAATTATCCCGATAAAATTTTCGTAAACATTCTTCTCTATGTGCATCAAATCAAGGTTATGGCGTAATAAATTATATTTCTAATAAGGTAACTTAAAAAAGATACTTTTTTTTCATAACTCAGACTCATTGGGATCATCTGCTTTATCATCTTCTTCATCACTTTGAACATCATGATCACCAACTTGAGTATGAGTATCACCAACTTGTGTAATATGAGGCCATAAATCTTCAAAGATGTCCCTCACTCTTTTCCTTGATGGAGTAATTTTTTCATAAGTAAAATTGATATCTTTTAACTTTGACAAGATATTAGACCCATTAATGAGTAAAGGCGATCTCTTTAACTCTTCAGTTTCATCAAAGAGATGTTTTTAAAATCTAAATCGATGATTATCATCTACCCATCAACAATGTCCCATTTAACATAACTTTCTATCATTAGGTAACCACGTCGAACATGTCTGTTGAGCACAACATGGACAAGCATAATAACCTTTTGTACTCTAACCAGATAAATTCGCATAAGCAAAAAAATCGTTGATAGTTTATAATAAAGTAGCATACATATTAAAGTTCTCTTCTTTTGATGCATCATAAGTCTCAACTTCTTCACATAATTACTTTAATTCTTTAATAAAAGGTTGTAAGTAGATGTCTATATCATTATCCGGACCTTTTTTCTCAAGAATTATCATAAACAATATAAATGTCTATTGTTTCATAGCTATCTATGGTGACAAATTATAAGGAATCAATACAACTAACCAAGTACTATAAGAAGTATTCATTATTTTGAATAGGTTGAATCCATCAGATGCTAGTCCAAGCATAACATTTCAAGGATTAGATGCAAAGTTTAGAAACCTAGAATGAAATGATTTTTATGCTAAAAAATTTATAGGTTACCTCAATGATCCATCATCTGTCCGCTTCTTATGATACCACCTCATTGAATCTGTAGTTTTGAAAGACATGAAGAGTCATTAAAGTCTTGGTATTAATAAAAAATAGTGTAAAACTTTAATAGGCTTCTTTTTTACACATATCTTATCACCATCCTCATTCAACCTTTCATCGGGGTTTTTGTTCATCCAACGAGAAATACCACACAAATGACAAGATTCTTGATTTTTTCTATCCTCCCAATACAACATGCAATCATTGGGACAACTATGAATTTTCTTATATCCGTGACCTAAATCTTTGGTTATCTTTTTTGATTCTTTACAAGATTCAGGAATTTTTACAAAAAAAATATTTCTTTCATAAACTCTAATAATAAAGTCAGAGAGTTTTCTGTCCATCCACATAAACATTTCAAGTGAAAAAGATGAACACAGAAAGATAACCTTGAATGCTTCGATCCCTCAAAAAGTTTTTCATTCACATCTTCAAGCAACCTATAAAACTTTGATGCTTCCCTTCTAGGTTATTGGTCACATACACCTATCTCAGGTTCATCAAATTCATGCATTTTAACATTGGATTGATTAAATCTTTCATTTTGGGGAGAAAGATTATAAAAATATTGGTTATGAATGTTAAAAGCATTTCGCAACATGCCTTCAATGTCATCCGCTATAAAAAGATCATGTTGGTGTTGGGGAGCCATTGAAGTTAAAAGAACTCTAGTGAAATACCTTGATGGTACAAACTCTCCATGAAATATCAATTAACATATCTTGAAAGAAATCTAATACAAATTAAATGTTCCAAAATAACTTGACACATTTGTAACTCGATATTAGCACACTTCACACATGGGCGTAATATCATATTATCTTCACTTGTATTCTCAAATACAAAATTAAAAAAAAAATTTTACTCCATCTCTGTACGCTTAACTTAATCTTCACTTTTACATTTAACTCTTATCTATTTAGTACTTGCTACATTATCAGACCAAATGTATATAAATAATTTATATAAAAACAAACATGTACAATACTTAAGTTTACTATGTTTTAAATAAAAGATAATAACAAGACCAGTACTTACACAAAATGAGAACTCTTTATTATGAAGTAATTTATCAACTACTAGATATTATAAATGTTAAAACTTTGCTGCTAACGTAGACAGTATCTAAGAGTATTTATAGTTGGGGTTGAAATAAAGTAAAATAAGATGGGTTTTAGAGAAAATTGTTTACACCAAAAAGAAAATCACGAATTACAAAAGCTGAAAAAATAGTCGAATAAAGTAAAAGTTAAAGTAAATAAGTAATGAATAGTCAAAATATGGTTCTAAAAGACAATGCTTGAATACTAAAAGCTAAAGGAAAGAGAAAGTAAATTGTACTTGGTTTAGAAAGAGAATAGTATAATAACGAAGATGAAGCTTGAAGTTGGGGATTGGATGTGCTAAATTTGGGAAGATTTTTATTGGATCAGATTATGAAAGGCATTTACTAAAAAAAACGCCTACAATAATTTTATTTTAAATATTTTTTGAATATATTATAAGCACCTTCAACAGAGTCATAGTAGAAAAGTTATGTAATATTAAAGGCATTTACGCCACAAAAAATGCCGTCACTAATTTCATCTAAATTTTTATGTAGTTATTGAAGGTATTTTTTACATAATACGCCTTCAATAACTCCTTTATTTTTATCTTACAATATCAGTGAAGATAATTTTCTACAAAAAAATGCATTCAAAAATTTTCTTTTAAAAATTGTTTGGGATTATTAAAGGCATCTTCTGTTGAAAACACCTTTAATATTACACAACTTAAATTTTAAAGGGTTATTGAAGGCTTTTATTCCAAAAAAATATCTTGACTAATTCGTTTTATTTTTTGAAGCAATTTATTGAAGGCGTCTTTTAGTGCAAAACGTCTTTAATATTTTACTATTCAAATTTTAAGATGGATAGTGAAGGCGTTTATTGTAGAAAAATACCATTACTAAATGCTTTTTATTTTAATTTAAATACAAATACATTGAATAATTTCCAAATAAAATTATTGGCATTATTAATAGCGTCTTCTAGTGAAAAACGCTTTCAATAATCAAGAACTTCAAATTTTTAACGATTAGTGAAGACGTTTATTCTAAAAAATCACCTTCACTGAGTACATTTCATTATGTACATATTTATTAAAGGTGTTATTTATAACAACAGCTTTCAATAATTTTCGTTTAAAAATTTTGGGATTATTAAAAGCGTCTTCTATTAGAAAACACCTTCAATATACCACTACAATTATAGAAGGTGTTTATTCTATAGACATGCCTTCAATAATTTCTCTTTAAAAAATTTTAAGATTATTAAAAGTGTCTTGTACTGACAAAGGCCTTTAATAATTTCATTTAAATTATCTACATAAATATTGACAGTGTTTCTTGATAATAAACGCCTTCTAAAATTTATTAAGATTATTAAAGGTGTCTTCTATTGCAAAACACCTTCAATATATAGCTATACAAATTTTAACACAATAATTGAAGGTGTATATTCAAGAAAAACATCTTTAATAATTTCTTTTAAATTTTGTAGATAATTAGTGAAGGCATTTTTAGATAAAAACTATCGTTAATAATTTTTTTAAAAAAATTTTTAAAATTATTAAAGGTATCTTCTACTGAAAAATACTTTCAATACACCACTATGGTTATAGAAGGTGTTTATTCCAGAAAAACGCCTTTAATAATTCTTTTAAACTTAGTACATAATTACTGAAGACATTTGTTAATAACACACGCCTTCAATAATTTTTCTCTAAAAAAATTTTAAAATTATTAAAGGTGTCTTCTAATGACAAACGCCTTTAATAAATAAATTTTAAATTATCTTCATAAAAATTGAAGGCGTTTCTTTATAATAAACGCATTCAATAATTTTCTTATAGAATTTGTTGGGATTATTAAAGACATCATTTACTACAAAACACCTTTAATATACAGCTACATAAATTTTAACACGGTAATTGAAGGTGTATATTAAAAAAAAGTCTTTAATAATTCCTTTTAAATTTTGTAGATAATTAGTCAAGGTGTTTTTAGATAAAAACCGCCATCAATAATTTTTTCTAAAAAACTTTTAGGATTATTAAAGGCGTCTTCTACTGAAAAATACCTTTAATATAACACTATAGTTATAGAGGGTGTTTATTCTAGAAAAATATTTTTAATAATTCCTTTAAACTTAGTACATAATTATTGAAGGCGTTTGTTAATAACACACACCTTCAATAATTTTTCTCTAAAAAAATTTTGAGATTATTAAAGGCGTCTTCTACTATAAAATACCTTCAATATAACTCCACACAAATATTAACACTATTAATAAAAGCGTATATTCAAGAAAACATCTTTTATTATAAATTATCTACATAAATATTGAAGACGTTTCTTGAAAATAAACGCCTTCTAAATTTTGTTGGGATTATTAAAGGCATCTTCTACTGTAAAATGCCTTCAATATACAACAACATAAATTTTAACACAATAATTGAAAGCGTATATTCAAAAAAAATGTCTTTAATAATTACTTTTAAATTTTTAGATAATTAGTGAAGGTATTTTCAGATAACCACTGCCATTAATAATTTTCTTTAACAAATTTTTGGGATTATTAAATACGTCTTCTAATGGAAAAGGCCTTTAATATACCACTATAGTTAGAAAAGGCATTTATTCCAAAAAAACACCTTTAATAATTCTTTTAAACTTAGTACATAATTATTGAAAGCGTTTGTTGATAAGACATGCCTTCAATAATTTTTCTTTAAAAAATATTTTTAGGGTTATTAAAGGCGTCTTTTATTATAAAACGCCGTCAATAATTTGTTATAAACTTTTGAAGTCCATAATTATTGAAAGCGTTTTCTACATAATATGCCATCAATAATTGCCTCTATCCTTATCACAGACATATCAGTGAAGGCGATTTTCTACTCAAAACACCTTCAATAATTTTTAAGAATTATGAAAGGCATTTTTTGAGGATAAATGCCTTGAATAATTTCATTGGAAAATTATTTTTTGGATTACTAAAGGCGTCTTAAAAAATACCTTTAACAATCTCCAATAAATTTTTAAGAGGATTATTAAAGGCATTGTTTCTAGAAAAATACCTTTAATAATAATTTATATATTCATTTCCCTGCCTTGAACATTGAAATCACAAATCGATAGTACATAAAACGATTAAAAGCTACGTTATTCAACCAAACCAAACCCTTAAACACATTTCTATCAGACCATTGGTTTCTTTATCCCTATCACCGTCACCGACCTTCAACAAATCAATGGTGCGCATCTCTCTTTCTACTGATAAATTTTTTTTTAGTTTACTATATTATTTATAATATTCAATAGGGATTTTATTTTTTTTAGTTCCTTAATATTTACATATGCGTTTATATATTTTCATTAACTTCACTGTAAGCATAGTCATCTAAGCACCTTTCATTGTATGTATGTTGTTTCTATGTAGTAAGCCTTAAATATTATGGTTTATTAAACCTTGTTGTCTGATTTTTTTTACTAAATGGTATTGTATGATATTGGGGGGTTGACCGTATGCTGAATAATTTGCTGAACCTTATTGTATGATATTGTATTATCGAATGGTATTGTATGATATTGGGGGGCCAAATCATATGCTGAATGATTTGCTAAATCTTGTTATCTGATATTGTTTTATTAAATGGTTTTGTATGATATTGGAGGGCTGAATCGTATGCCGAATGGTTTGCTGAATGATGTTTCTGAGTGATTTGTTAAAGAGTATGTCTGAGCACATTGCTGATTGGTGTGCTGAATGATATTTTTGTACGTAGTATGGTATTGGTTGTATTTAATAATGCACAGTATTAAATTTAGATGGTCATATTATGTAATTTATATAATTATAATCAATATTACAGGTATCATGGATTTCGAATAACATTATTCACCTTCTAATAAACATGCACAATACACAACTATAGGTAAAAAAGAAAATGAAGGGGCTTAAATAAATAAATTAAAGTGAGTAACATAAAAATTCATGTTGACTTCAATCAAAGTGGGTAGCCTATGTCTAAAAGAGCTACTAAGATAGCTACTCATATTGGAGTCGTCGTCTGTCGTAGGATTTTCATTACATACACCGATTGATAATAAGTTTTTGATGATCTAAAAGATGAGATATGACAATCAGTTGTGGTATGTTTATTCAACTATTTCATAAAATTTGTTAAATGATCATTTAATTGAAATTCAATGTGTTCATACTAATTATGTTAACTTATTTAGGAACGGTTCGATGTCTCAATTGACTGTAAAAATATTTATTGCAATCTACTGGAAAAGCGTTCAGAGACTTTAAAAACAGATTGACAACCCAATATATTTTTTTGCTGGCTGATAAAGGTGATGTATTGACTGTTCCACCTGTGACATATGCATATGTGATAAGTTTAAAGATTGGATAAATTTTGTTCAATATAGACTTTCAAAATATTTTTTAGTACGCAAACCCATTACCAAAAGAATTGTTTGTAAGTCTTTATGCAATATAGCTTTTGATCTTCATATGTGATTGATAGAATCTCTTAATTTTGTAGAAAATCAAAGAACAGCAACGGGACATTCAGGCCAAACAATAATATCACCATCGGACAGCGAGAAAGGGATATGCAAATGTGAAGTATGAGCTTATATGTATTCGTACACTTATTTTATACTCATTAATGAATATTTATAAACATTCATTTCATACATTTTGATTCTTTTATTATGGTAATTTAATAGGAATCAGCGAGCTCTGACACAAAAATTTTCATAAGGAATGTCTGAAAACAAGAACATCTACAGAAGGATAGATCTTTTGTAGATGAAACAATCAATAAAATCGTAAAAAAGATTGTATGTATAACTACTTTTTTAATATAATGTATGAGTGGCATTGTGGTTGTATGCATTAGTATATACTAGCTTGTATAGATTTGTTGTTATAGCCCATCTTATTATTATCCTTCAGGATGATTATGCTACCAAAGTCCAATCTGATGAACTGGTAACCCAGTATGGTGAAGATCCTTTATCTTTAGCATTAGGTGCTAAAGAAAGGCCTGGTCAGGTTCATAGGATTGGTAAATTTGTCTTGTCATCAAAGTTTTTTGGTAATCAACAAAAAATCTCATGACTAAGAAATGCACAATATAAAGTAATCATTGAGCAACAACAGTAATGAATTGATGACCAAGAGCACCGTCTCAATGAGCAATAGCAAAGACTCGCTGCTTTGAAATCTATGTTGGCAGCAATGCAGCATAACATGCTAGTACATCGATCTGACAGCATTGTCCCGTTGTAAGTAAGAAAATGAACCCATCTTTCGTTACCACCCAAGAAGTATGATATTGTTTATAATTTTAATATTAATTATTTATTATATTGATTGATTTGGTTTTAATACTTATACTTTATTAAATATTGTAGTAGAATGTTCAGACTCACAGTATGACCCTTGTTCAGGCTTTCATGGATGAGTTATCCAAATATTCGCTGAAACATTTTTTTAGAAGAAACTTCATAACCATTGAGTTTGAGGAAGGGTTATTTAATAAACCATCATTTTCTTTCATTGGTATGGAGGAGGTTAAAGAATTTTGTGAATTGGATGAATGATCAGCTGCTGAGATCGTTGCTTATACGAGGTTAGCTTATAAATACAAATATGCACATTCAATATGTAGTAATCTATATTAGAGTGTAACTAACTAGCAGTTGATTATTATCGTACAACTTTTTATATAGAGAGCTCAATGGGAGACAGTTGATCAACAGATTTAGATTCATTGACCTTAACTCATTAGTGAGCAGAGTGGGATAGTCGCTTATCATGCTAATCATGTGATCTTATGCATGAAAAGATAAGTTGATTATTATTTGCTCCCGTATAATGCACAGTCAGCTATATTTCAACCTTAATTACTTTAACCTTACCTAAATTTGATCTGATGCATAATCTGAGTATATCATTGTTATTATTTTGTAGTCGTCATTGGGTGCTTATTGTGATTGACACTAAATCTTTAACGTCATACTTACTTAATTCAGTTAATCCAACGACGATGCCTAACACCGATATTCAAACTTTTATAAAGAAGTATTACACTTTATTATATTATATATCTTCTATTTCTTCATAAATAATTTTATTTATGTATTAAGTAATTTTTTTTAATTTAGGATAATATTTTCATTCGAGAAGAAGATAAAGAAATCAAAATGGGTGTCATCACTGGTAAATTTGAAAAATATTTTTTTATGCTGAGTTTGTATAGATAAATATTTCTTAAATTCACTCAATTTAATTTTCAAGTACCTCGTCAACCCGGTAATACTGAATGTGGATATTATGTTCTTTGTTTTATGCGAAAGATAGTGTTACATGATTTTATGACCACACCATTCAAGGTTAGTATAAATTTCATAAACTCGTTATATCATTAAAAAAATAAAAATGTACATTATGTTCTTATTTCTTAGCATTTACTTCTGATTTTTTTTAATGAGAGAGTAAAGAAAGCTTCACGGAAGAGGAACTGGATGAAATCTGTAAAGAATTGTGTGATTATGTATTATCATTTATCAATGTTGATAAACATTCAGGTTAGACATTGTTGATTGAATGTAAATATATAAGGAACAAATTGTTATAATATTTTGAACATGCCATGTGGAATGAAAACTTTAAGTTTGTACATTGAGATATTGGTTTAATATTATTGTTATACTTAATATGAATACACTATGTGTACTTAATAAATTATTAAGTATGATTATTTTTAAAAAGTATATTAATATGGCAACGTTATCAGTTTTAATTTCGGATATGTGGTCAATTTATTGAAATACAACAATGTTCATTATGTAAATTTCAACATGTAATTCATAGTATCACATATAAAAACCAAATGTTTTATGGGCATTAATATACAACTGACTTGACATATACAATATCAAATATATTTTTTTGATGGGATTAATGAAAGCGTTTTTAGCAAGAAAATGTCTTAAATCATCCTTAACAGAAAATTTTAAAGGCATTTTTAACCAAAATCACCTTCAATAATCATCCCAAAAATTAATTGTGTGGAATATTAAAGGCATTTTGGAAAAAAAAAACGCCTTCAAGAATCCATTGCATCTTTTTTGTATGGATTATTAAAGGTATTTTTTAATACCAACTAAAAATTAATTGAATGAATTATAAATAGCGTTTTTCTGCGGGTAACGCCTTGAATAATCCCTAACAAAATGTTATTGAAGGCGTTTCTGGATATAACCGCTTTCAATAATTCGATCATTAAAATTTATTTTCTGAAATATTAATAGTATTTTTTACCAAAATCACCTTCAATAATCCCACCAAAAATTTATTGTGTGGAATATTAAAGGCGTTTTGGGTAAAAAATACCTTCAAAAATTCATCGCATCTTTTTTGTATAAATTATTGAAGGCATTTTAAAAAAATGCTTTCAATAATACCAACTAAAAATTAATCAATAGATTATGAAGGACGTTTTTCTATGGGTAACACCTTGAATAATCTCTATCAAAATATTATTGAAGGTGTTTTTGGATATAACCGCCTTCAATAATCTGATCATTAAAATTTATCATCTTGAATATTAAAGGCATTTTGAGCCAAAAACGCCTTCAAGCATCCGTTCAAACTTTTGTCTATAGATTATTAATGACGTTTTTTACAAAAATCGCTTTTAATAATCACTACAAAAATTTATTGATTGGAGTATAAAAGGCAAGTTCAACCAAAAATGCCTTCAAGAATCGGCTTCGTATTTTTTCTATGAATTATTAAGGGCGTTTCTCTGCGAAAAACGCCTTTAATATTCTTTGTAAAATTTTTTAAAGCAATTGATGAAGGTATTTTTGCCAAGAAAATACTTACAATAATCAATTACAAATAATTTTCGCAAAGACCCAAAAAAGGCTAAAGAGAGGGATCGAACCTATAACCTTATGGTTAATATCCGTACGATGTAAACATTTTGATATAATATTTATTGAAGGTGTTTTTTTAACAAAAACGACTTCAATAAGCCAGTGGAATTTTTTTTGTCCAATTATTAAAGGCGTTTCTTGTAGAAAACACCTTCAATAATGTCATACAATTTTTTATTAGGTGATTATTGAAAGCGTTGTCTGTCAAAAATATGCCTTTAGTATTCACTAAAATTTTTAAGGCAAGATTATTTAAGGCGTTTTAATCGAGAAATGCCGCTAATATCAAGTCTTGGGTGACATTTATAAGTAACAACGTCGCTATTTGAATATTTAGTGACGTTTTGATAATAGATGCCTTAAGTTTTATAAAAACACAGAAGCTAGTGATGTTTATAAGTGAATAGCCGTTACAAAACTACCACTAATACGTCATTTTCTTGCAATGTTAGTTTATATTGATTTTTTTTATTAAGTTCGGATCAAATTTAAATATTAAATATACATATTAAATTTGAATAAAAATAAAAAAAATGAATCGAATTATATATTTTTATTAATTTTTATATATTTTTAAAATTTTTATAAAATAAAAACAATTATTTTATACATATCTATTTAAATATATTAAAAATTTTATTAAAATAATATATAAAAATTTAAAATTTAAAAACCAATAAACTGAATCAATAAAATTTAGTTTGGATTGGATCAATTTTAAGAGAAGATCAATTTGGATTCATATTAAATTTCAAAAATTCACAATACTATGCATTATCCGAAATAATTGAACTGAATCCAATCTGATTTAAATAGTTATCACTTTTATCTAAAATCATAAGATGAAAGGTCGGTTAATAACAACAATCATAGGAATAGTTTGGGGAATATACATTTACCTAATACAGAAATAAAGAAACAAAAGGCAGTTCAATAAATATGAAGGTGCTGAAGAGCAGATTCTGAAACAAATTAAGGAAATAGTCAAAATCAAATTAATGGGATTAAGGAATGTTGCGCTTGATTAGGTCAACAAGGACTTATGTGAGAGATGGGATTTATTTAGAGGAAGTTTCCTTATGTAATTCTCGTGCAATTAGCATTGTATAGTTGTATAATTTGACTATAAAGAAAGTATATTGTAACAGTGTTTACTATTTCTTAGATAATAAAATTGCAATTTATCCATAAAAAATGCAAAAACAAAATTTTTTTTAGTATTTGTGTTCCTATACTCAAATTAATACTAAAAAAAAAAAGAAAAAATTTAAAAGTTAATGTATATGAAAATTTTTAAAGTACCAAAAAATGGATTATTTATATTTGTATGGTGAATGTGTCTAAGTTTAAGTGGCCAAAGCTTCAAACATAAGGTTAAGGTTGAAGTTGCTAATCAAATCTAAATTAACAGTTAATAATTCAATTGAGAAATGATAAATTAATATTTATATGTGTCATCTAATAATCAATTGAGATGATTGAATTAATGTAAGAGAGATTTTAAATTGACTCGACATGTTAATTCAGATCAAAATAATTAAATTATTTTTATCTAATTAATGATTTTTTTGGGATAAAATACTCATTTTCTTTTTTATCATAAAATGTCATTAACAAACAGATTCGAAAAATAGTGATTTTCACAAACATATATATATGTATGTATATAAATATATATATATATATATATATATATATATATAAACTCACTTTGATTAGACAAGGGTGAACTAACAAAAGAAAACAAGCACAAATCTTGCATTGCATGCATGTTTGTCTAATTTCTAATTTTCCATTTCCACTAAAATGGATAGAAATACTAGAAAATAATTATGCCGATACACATAAAATTGCAATGATTACCAACTGTAGCCAATTTGGAGTTTGCAAGCTACTGACAGCTCCACTTGATAACCAACAGCTACCTGATACCCCCCAACTCCTCTAATTTGGGTGTGGTGGGGTGGGGTGGGGTTGGGGCCACAAATTTTGACCGTTGACGACTGCAACCGTATCATTTTATTAGGGATGAAAAAAAAAATCTAAAAATATCAAATATATTTAAAATTATAATATTTAATCCGTTATGATTGAGTTATTTTATTCGTTTAAATTAAATTTAAATCTTAAATATATATATTAAATTATAAAAATAAGAAAAATTAAATTGAACTAAGTTATATATTTTTATTAATTTTTACGTATATTTTAAATTTTTATAAAATAAAATTAATTTTTTTATATTTAAATTTATTTAAAAGTATTAAAAATTATATTAAAATAATATATAAATTTAAAAATTTAAAAATCAATTAATCAAACTAAATTTATAAAATTTAGTTCGAATTAAAGTGAATTATATAAAATTTTAATTTAAATTTAAATTAATTTTTAAAAATTTATAATTTTATATATTATTAAAAAATTTAATTCAATTTCGATCCGAACATTATAATCTTCATTGATAAAAATATATAATTATATACGTAATCTTTGCTGTCACCCGCGAGTCTTCCCAAACGTCAATATATAAATATAATAACATATCTCAATGTTATTGGTACTTTTATTTTTGTATTAATTTCCGGATATACAAAAGCCAGTCAATTGTTGATAAGCATAATGTAACCATCCTTGTTACAATATAATAATGAAATTAATATAATTTGATTGATATCTTAATCAATTTTTTCAATGATGTATAAAAAAAATTTAAATAAGCATGTCAAATGCCCGCTAATATGTTTAAATTTAATCATCCATGCATCGGTAGAGGCTAATTAAGCTGAAAAACAAAGTTATTCTTCTCTCAAGTTAATTTCAAAAAAAAAATTAAAACATAACATTAATAGATGAACCAACGTCCAAAATCAGAAACGAGGAAAACAAGCAAATTGCCGACTAGGAAATTTCAAAGCAGTTGCATTGGGTTTTCATGACGAATCATTAATGGAATGGAATTCAACGGGATGAGAAAAAAAATCTTAAAAATTAAAAAAATTAATTTGAAATTATAATATTTGATTTGATTTGAATTAATTTTTTTTATTTTATTTAAATTAAATTTAAATATTAAATATATATTAAATTGAGATAAGATTTTGAATTGACAAATGAAACAAATAATTAAATGAATTAAATTATATATTTTATTATTTTGTATATATTTTAATTTTTTATAAAATATAAATAATTATTTTATATCTAAATTTATTTAAATATATTAAAAATTATATTAAAATAATATATACATATATAAATTAAAAAATTAAACCAATATAACTCATTTAAGATCGGATCATATGAAAATTTAAATCAAATCAATTTTTAAAAATTTATAATTTTATATACTATTTTAAAAAATAAAATTAAATTCAATTTGACATCACTCTTAAAAATCAAATGTTTAACTCACTTGAACTGTCCATGAAAAAGAAATTTTATCTGGTGAAATTTTTTTTAAAAATTTTTTTCATTAATTATCTAAATGAAACATTTATTTGTCGGAGGATGAAAAATTGCAATAAACCAAAAGGCACATTTTTTTTAATTAAAAAGTAGAATTAAAAAAACTGAAAATGAAAAATAAAGCCTATATAAGCCGACTCCCGCTATTTCTGCCTCTCTCAACTCAAACTCAAAACACAGATTGCCTTCTCCTTCCATCTTTATTTCTCTCCCTTTCTCAATGGATTCCTCTTCTCTCTCCTCGGTCATCGTCATCGGCGCTGGCGTCTCCGGTCGGTAACATAAAGCAATCTAACTAAACAGTAAATTAATTCTTTTAAACGAACAAAGATGTGGATATCAATTACATGTTATTATAAATTAATAATTTGAAAAAAAAAGGATTTTTCTCGACGACGGATTATATTTTTAATTGATGATTTTAGGTATATCGGCGGCGAAGGTTTTGGCTGAGAACGGAATTGAGGATTTGGTGATATTGGAAGCGTCCGATAGAATCGGCGGTCGGATTTGTAAAGAAATGTTCGGAGGCGTGTCGGTGGAGCTTGGAGCGGGTTGGATCGTCGGTGTAGGTGGCAAAGAGTCGAATCCGGTTTGGGAGCTAGCCGCACAACTGGGCCTCCGAACCTGCTTCTCTGACTACAGCAATGCCCGCTATAACATATATGATCGGAGGTCCGAAATCGAAACCCGGAATTTTTAACTATTTCATTTGGCGGTGAATGTTTGAGCTTTGAAAAATGGGAGAAACTTTTTCTCTGAACGGCACCGTTTGGACGCATTAATGAATTAAAGCTGAATCTTTTTATGAATGACCTGCAGCGGGAAGATATTTCCGAGTGGAATCGCCGCTGACTCGTACAAGAAAGCGGTGGACTCAGCGATTCAGAAACTAAGGGACCAAGAGGCAAACGGTTTCGACGATAATTCCAATAGAACCGAGTTACCTTTGTAAGAACAACACATGATAATAATTATTGATTATTAATTTACTACTTGTAGTATTTGATTTCTCAGGGTAAGTGGATTAACGTTTCCAATTCCTTTTTCGTTTTCATGGTGGATTTTTTAGAACACCCAAGACACCAATAGAGCTTGCAATCGACTTCATATTACACGATTTTGAGATGGCAGGCAAGTTCTACACTTCATTTTCTTTTTCCCTGTTTGGTTGCTAAGAAAAGTCAAGAAATGCAAATGAAAGATATTTTAGTTATGATTCATGCATTTGGAATTTTGGGTTGGTTTTACTTCGTGAAAAACATGCTAAAAAAATCTTGACCTGGCTCCTGACTATAATTTGTGGTCGTAACTTGTAACAAAAAAATCCAAATAACAATGATAACATCTAGTATTACACAAATTTCTTTTCTTACTTTCACATTGAACAGAGCATAAAATTTCCCTTTTTTTTTTTTTTTATTTTACTAATGCTTGTTGTTTTATTTTAGCAAACAGAGGTGGAGCCGATATCAACATTTGTTGATTTTGGGGAAAGAGAGTTCTTGGTGGCAGATGAAAGAGGTTATGAGTATTTACTGTATAAAATGGTTGAGGATTTTCTATTTACCTCGGAGGGTAAAATCCTGGACAATCGACTCAAACTCAATAAGGTATAAAATCCAGCTCTTTAATTTCTTTGGCTTCTTTTCAGTCAATTTTTTAGTCCAACTTAAAACACGATTGCAGTAGTGTTTTCAGTCGCATTATATTTATGGTTGACATAAATAGTGGTAACGTGCTAATTGTGGTTGTAAATTTTTTTTTAAATTTTCATAATTTATCGTAAATAAAAATAAAAAATAATTTGATATAATAATATTTATTTATGATATTTAAAGTAATTTAGTATATTTTAATTTTACATTTATATTTCAATTATAACTCGTTATTAATATACTATAAAATTTATAGATTTATTATAAAAAAAAACAAATAATAATTTTAGTGTTCCATTATGATTGTAATTTTTTATTATAGCGGAGGCACTCATCGTTATTTGAGTGAATAATGATTTACATCTCTATTGTGATGAGTATCAATGACGGAAGGCAGACGATCGTTATACCGCATCACAAATGCTGTTTAAATCAATGCATATGATATGGTTTATTTTGGTTTTTTGTCACTCAATCCTGGGATGAAAACAAAGGGAAAGGGAGAGAGGGTAATGGGATAATAAATACGAAAAAAAAAAAGAGCAGAAAGTGTGGAAAAAAAAAGAAAACTGAAGCTCTTTTTTGTATGTATGTACTGCTTTCCTTTTGTTCTTAAGATGGATTGATCCAATTTTGGGAGTTTGCAGATAATGCCATTTATTTGAAAGCTATTTTAACCTTTGTTTATAGGGGAAATATTAATCATTATCTAATGCCCTAGGTGAAATAATATTTTAATTATCAATGTGACTTTTATTTGTTTTATTATTTATTATATACACCATGGAAGATCAACTGTTTTCTGGTTTCTATTTTTCAATTTCTTTTCTTGAATAATTATATTGATTTTCTCTTTTTTCTTGCTATCATCATGATCATTATAAAGAAATAGACTACTGCTCATTGGTCTTTAATATTAATGCTAATATATTTTTCTTGGTGAAAAATTGGAAAATTTTTTGCTTGTTTCTTTTCTTGATTCATATGATGAATTCTTCTTTTCCTTCACTGAAATGATGTTAACACTGTCTAAAAACAAGAAAATAATTCGTCAACCTCAAATAGGTCTGTTCACAACTATGAACAATTTCAATAATGCAAAGCGGTGAAACTCTTCGAAGGGCCATAATTTGACCTTGCATTTTTCATTTGAATCATATTGCCATGAATTCAGCTGAATATTTAAAACATTTCAAGCACTTTTACCTCACTATTATCATTCATCAACCAGTAGGACCCCAATTCCCCAATTTTCACTGTTCATAATGACCAAAGAACAACACCCAGGAGTTGAGATGTCTTATCGAAGTCATAAAACAACTCGCAAATAGCCCTATCATTTTCTTCATTCAACATGTTGTCTTCTACTGTCTCCGTTGCTCTTCAAATCAGACATCAATGAACCTTTTCTTCTTTTTTTTTCCCTACTATTCTTAGTGCCTTCTGGAAACCTCTCGTAAATGGTTGATGGGGGCATGGGGCTCCACGTACTTCCTTCAATACCGTAACTGCTTCTGATGTGATATCTGAACTGCACGGATTTTCTTGCTTTGACTTCTTAGAATATATGAGAGTTGTTGGCTGTTAGCTTGGACTCCTCCTAATCACTTTTTTTATTTTTTTTATTTCAATTAACTAATCAGTTCCTGTTTGCTACATATAGTAGTAATTATATGCTAAAGATGTTTCTTTGCGCATGGATTTGTGGCAGGTTGTCAGGGAATTGCAGCACTCGAGAAATGGTGTCACGGTGAGAACAGAGGATGGTTGCGTTTACGAAGCCAACTACGTAATTTTGTCTGCTAGCATTGGTGTTCTCCAAAGCGACCTCATTTCCTTCAGGCCACCCTTGCCCGTATGTTTCCTCTTTCTTTATTAGATTTTCTCATCTGCCGTTTTTATATACTAACAAAACCCAATAAAATCTTGCATTTCTTTACCCACTTGTTCATCAACATTATCTGCATTAATAGGAAGATCTTGACCATTGAATGCGATTAGGATATGAACCTTAGGCTATGGGTTCCCACAGATGGGAGTTGTCAAATGGATCTTTTCCCTAGCCAAATTGTTTTCCTTATTTTTTAAAGATGGTGGCACATGCAATATTAAATATCATAAAGTTAGAAAGAGTCAGAATTCGTTGTTCTGGCCACTCAACTTGTATTCAATAGAGTTTGCCGGTGGATGATGAAAGGGATCTATATTTCGAGGTGTCTTTATTGTATGCAAATACCATGGATTCCAAGATGATCCACAGATTTTGTAAACCATAGGCTCATGTGATTAACTCTTTCTGGGGTTTAGGCTCGTGAGATTTTTTTAGAACAACACGTGTACGGTGTGAGTTGATAATTTGCAAATAAAATATTTTGTGACAGCTGCAGTTCATTATCTTGAAAATAATGCTAATACTAGGCACTAGCTACTAATTAAACAGGCTAGTCCTAGTAATGTTAGAATGAGCGGACATCGGAGCTTTAACGTGCTTCGCCTGGGTAACCTAGGCTTTTTAGTTGGATTTCTTAAAATCTAATAGTCGTATATGGGTACGAAGATAGGTTTGGCTATTTCACTCACAAGAGTGTTTAGGTCAACCCATGATTTAAGCAATTTTGCGAGCAGGTAAGACATGTTTAGACATAAGCCATTAGGAACAGAACAGTAATCATCAACTCATCCCCATGATTGCTGGTACTAGTGATACGTAGTAGAACTGGAACTATTTGAGAACCTGACCAACAATCCATGAGAAAATATTTGAGTTTGATCGTTTAGGTTAAGTATCAAATCCATGTGTTTATTATGTAGAATTCAGGTGTTGATAATGTGGGTTGGAAGAAATGCCTTTATGTATGCCACTCAATTGTGGAAGTTATCTGTTCCAGCACTATTAAATAGACCACTCATAAAAAATGAAAAGGAATAATCAACCATGTACGCTTTTACACGTAATGAGCTTAGAAAGAACTACTTACTTCTTAGAGATATGTTGGACTATGATTTTCCTTTTTATATGCCATGCAATTATTTCCTGTGGTGATCCCTCGACAAAAGATTGCTTAGTCATGTAAAACTTACTTGACATCATAAATTTACTTTTGCATGATTAAATATTAATATCAAGAAAAACTTTAACGATAACAGAGGTGGAAAACGAAAGCCATAGAAAAATGTGATGTGATGGTGTATACCAAGATCTTCCTCAAGTTTCCGTATAAGTTCTGGCCTTGTGGGCCTGAGAAAGAGTTCTTCATCTATGCTCACGAGCGGAGAGGCTATTACACGTTTTGGCAGGTTAGTTTAATCGTTATTTCCTTTATAATATTGTTGCCAGCTAACTTTGATGTTTGACCTGACCAATCCTCTTGCTGTTGCTGCCACTTTAGTATAATGAAATCTTAATCTTCATTTTTCGTACTGTTTTGAATGAATGCTTTGTGGTGTGCACTGCCTTGATCCTACGCTGCTTTATTTATCGTGTAATAGAAGCCCTGTTTTTTCTGCATAAAACGACAGTGCAGTCATATAGTATCAATTTGTTATTAGGTTGGTGGTTAACTTTGTTGGTTGTCTTATCTGTTAGGGACTATAATTAACATTTAACAACCTAGCAGCCTACATGATATATCAAAATGTGATGACTAATACTATGGATTTGTGATATTATGACAATGCTACTTGTTGTACATATGAATATAACCTTAAATCAAGTTTTAGGGGGCAACTTCTTCAGCTAAAAGACATTAATTAAACTATTACCTACTTTCCTTGTAGAGGTTGCCAACTGCGAGAGACTTCTTAGCAAGTAATGGTTTCCCCTTTTATGTTGTGTCTGAGATTTTGTCACTGTCATAGATCCGTGAATTAGTTGCATTGTAGGAGGCAGCCACTAACTGAGCTGTTTTCTGTGTTTTATTGAGAGAATGAGATGCCTATGATAATCAATTTTGTTGCTCACAAAATCATAAATTACTTTTCTTGCTTGATTTCGAAGGAAAATGAATCTTTTTAATTATCATAGGTGGCCTGTATAGTAGAGGCAATATGGGATCACACTATCTTATTGTGTTAGTTTCCAATGTAGATTCTTTACTTGTATAATGATCAATAAAAAAATTATACTATTTTGAATGAGAATCCTGCATCTTTCAGCAATATGAGAGATTGTGTCATCCATTCATTTTTTAACTACCCCTTCAATTCATCCAAATTAGCTGCTGATCTGTTGCTATGTCATCAGCACATGGAGAATACGTACCCTGGTTCGAATATTTTGGTTGTAACATTGACGAATGGTGAATCAAAACGTGTGGAAACTCAATCCAATGAAGAGACATTGAAGGAAGCTATGTGTGTGCTTAGAGACATGTTTGGACCCGACATACCTAATGCCACTGGTATACTTGTTCCTCGCTGGTGGAATAACAGATTCCAGCGTGGCAGCTACAGCAACTACCCCATAATCTCTAATAACCAAGTCCTTAATGATATTAAGGTAACTCATATGTGTTCGATATTCTGAATGTTAATCTCTCAGGTTATACTACCTATATTTCTATTTGTAATATTAAAATGAAATGAAAGAACTGTAACTATGTCCTGAATGGGGTGAACTGTTAAATTCTTTCTTATGTGTGATTAGAGGGTTAGTGGAATTATATATTGGGAGGCAATGCATTTATCTCATGCTCTGCTTTTCTACCAGCCGTAGTGCGGTTTTGTAAGATTATTTTATCCAGGGTAATGTCATGATTAACTTTTAAACTATTTGCAATATTTAATGTGATACTTAAACTATAAATCTGTTAACTAACGTGATACTCATCTCTAACGTGACTGTTTCAACTGATGACATGTGGCAATCAAAGAACTCATAATATATTCATAATTCATGTATTACATTAGAAATTTTTAAAGTTTAGTATCATATTAGACATTTTAGAGGTAATTTATAACATTAACCCTTTTACCGATGATCCAGAGAACACATAAAGCATATTCAATGATGATTTTACACTGTGCTTGTTTTTTATTTGGTTATCTTCAGGCCCCAGTTGGACGCATTTTCTTTACGGGTGAACACACAAGTGAAAGATTTAATGGCTATGTGCATGGTGGATACCTCGCTGGTGAGTAAACTGATTCAAGAAATCAGTGAAATGTATTGTCTGGCCAATTTTGCTAATGTTTTGAGATTAAATGCTACAGGTATTGACACAACTAAAGCTTTACTGGAAGAAATAAGAAAGGATGAAAGAAAAAATGATAGCCAAAACCAAAATTTCTTGCTAGAGCCCTTGCTGGCATTGACAGGGTCATTAAATTTGACGCAGACTGATGCAGTGTCAGGTCTCCACAAATGTGATGTTCCTACACAATTATATCTAAGCAGCAAGCTTGGCATTCCAGAAGCAATCTTATGACTATATTGACCTGACCTTGATGACATTGATGATCATGATGATGATGAAAATATGAAGAATGAGAGGGATGGAAAAATGGGTTTGGATCCAACTGTAGATCGACCCCTTAACATCATTCACAAGGTATAGAATGAATGAAAGAAAGAGGAAAGGGAGAAGATGTCTAAAGTGGGTGGTTATGTCTTCAGAGCGCAGCTGCTAGCCATTGCTTTGGGATTTTGGCAAAGGAACCAGGTTTACTCTGGGCAATCCTTCCATGTATCAGTTGTTCAATTGATTTGGATGATCAAATGGTAGAGAATATGAGTGTAAATAATTTATCAATACTCATAAATTATTTGAATTTGATTTGAATAAAATTCAAATTTGATTTGATCATTATCGAATTTAGTTCGAATTTAAACAATTTGACTTATAAAAAAAATTAAGTTTGAGTATCTTAATACGTAATTTATAAATTTAATTGAATTTTTAAATTTTAATAAATTTTATTATTTTAATCAAAAAAATATTATTTATCTTTATATATATCAATTCAAGTCCAAATTATTTAAATCTAAACTCGAAGTTTAACATAATATTAAATTTAAAATCAAACATAAAAATTAAACTCATATTTTATTAAACGATTATAATTAAATAAATTCAAATAACTCTATTTTAATCTATAATCAAACTCAAACTTAAAAATTAAAATTCTATTAAATTCAAGACAAATTCTGATCAAACTTTTAAGTTAAGTTCAAGTTGGAGAGTTTCAAATTGAATTCTTTTCAATTCGATTTAGTTACATCTTTATTAAGAAAAAAGAAAAAGAAAAAATCAAAACTGCAGATTCTACTTATCCAAAAAATATTTTTTAAAGAAAAACAAAATATGTAGTTTTTTAATGAAATAATTTTTTATTAACCTCTTTTTATAGTTAAGACATGGAAAATGAAACGGAACGAGCCTGATGTCAAAAGTGTGCGATTTATCTAATAATTTACAATGCAAAACCCGAACATCAGGTAATCTCTGCCATCAGCCTAATTCTTGTTGTGTTTCAAGGTTTAAAGAACAAGTTGACAAATCACTGTCATTGGGTTGTCACGCTCTTGGCCAGATTCCGAGGTTGGTCAACATTGTAACCACGCAGAACAGTTAGGTGATAGGCCAACAACTGCAGACAAAAGCAACACAAGTAGGTGAAACTGAGACAATCCAACAATAACAAGTCCATGAATAAGAAGCGGAGAAGTTGAATTTAAAAATATCAATCTTACTCGTACTCGATAAAAAACTCGATTTTTTATTAGAATAGAGATGAGAATTATATCATGGGTATGAGATGAAGATAGATATAATTTTAAATTTTTATTAAATACGAGAATAAAAATGAGTAATATAACATCCGTCCTGATCCCATACTCGTATCTTTTATATATTTATATATAATTAGTAAATAAATTTTTTGTTAAATTATATAAATTATTATTTTAAATTAATTAAAATTAATATATTTTTATTGAAAAAATATATATTAATATATATTTATAAAAACTATCTAAATATACAAGTTAAATAAATTTTTATTTTTATTTTTTTAAAAAAATTATAGGGATGGAAATTATTCATACCCATTAAATACTCAAAATAGGAATGGGAATAGAGTTGAAATACCCCTTGAATATAAGTACGGAAATAGGTATAATATAAAAATTGGGAGATGGGATGGAAAATCTCCTATCCGCCTTATACTCTATCCATTGGCATCCCTAATTAAATTTGTTAAAAGGGAAGAAGGGTTTCGAAAAGAAGGTGGATGTGTAACTGGGAGATTCACTATTGTCTAATTGAGAAACTTATTTGTAACCATACCTGTAAAGGAATGACATTAACCACAGGTTGAAGACAATCTTCAACCTGAGGAACTTCAATTACTCGACATGATCCGCCAGGACATACAGAAGTTGCATCTCCTTTCGAACACACCACTATTAGGCGACCTTTGCGGGCATGAAGTTGCTGAATAACTGACTGCTGCTTGCTGTTGACAATTTAAAGGTGTTAATCATCAAACCAAAACAACCATACCGCAGTTGACTTCTTCAAAGCAGAATTTAACTGACCTAAAGCATGCATCTCGGGTAGCAATAACAATAATTGGGAGATTTTCATCAACTAGTGCCAAAGGCCCATGTTTCATTTCTCCTGCAAGTATCCCCTCACTGTGCATAAGAGACACCTCTTTTACTTTTAAAGCGCCTTCTAAAGCCGTTGCAAAGTTATATCCTCTTCCAAATACAAGAAGTGACTGCTCGGCAATCAATAGTTTAGCCAGATCCTTCATTTCCTGGTCAAGCTTGAGTACCTCTCTAACTTTATCTGCAAAAATGAAAGTTATTTTAAACCTTCCTGAAAGTGCACCTCTGCAATAAAAACAAGCCTTTTTAATCCAGTAATCTGTTAAAAGAGGACTCAAGATTAAACATACTTGGCAAATCAAATAGACCATCTATAATAGCCTCTCGTCTGGCTCGACTAGATATTGCATCATCTCCAATTGCCAGAGCTAGCATTACCATCACAACAATTTGACTTGTGTATGCCTAAACATGATGGTGAGGATTTTGTTAACCCATAACACAAAAAATAATGGAACAAACATGTACAAAGGAGAAATTTACCTTGGTACTTGCCACCCCTATCTCACAGCCAGCATTTATGTGAATTCCACAATGTGTTTTCCTGGCTATTGCACTACCAACAGTATTAGTTATGCCTACACATAGTGCGCCGTTTTCAAGGGCGTACTCTAGTGCAAGCAAAGTATCTGCAGTTTCACCAGATTGACTAACAAAGACTGCAGTATCTTCTCTATAAATTGGACCCTGCCGATCCACCAGATCACTAGCAATCTCCATTGTAACAGGAACACCTGTAATTATCACATAAGATAAACAAGAAATTAATCATAAAAATAAACTTGAAAATTCTGAATGGAGCATCAGAAGTGAAAAGTAATTACCAGAAAGTTCTTCAATGATAGGTCTTGCAGCTAAAGCAGCATTATAGCTTGTACCACAGCCAATAAACACAATACGTCTGCTCCGTCTAATAGTTTTTATGTGATCTTTCAGTCCACCTAAAAGCACAGTCTTGGCTTTGCAAGAACCTCCATGTTTAAGTCTCCCACGCATTGTGGTTGTAAGAGATTCTGGTTGTTCATGAATTTCTTTCTGCATATAATGCTCATAATGTCCTTTATTCATTTGCTCAACCTCCATCTCAAGAAAAGATAATGCACGTTGCACTGATGATGGTCCAGAAAGGGCACTGCTGTGCTTTCCTTTGTCACTCTCAAATTTAAGAATTGAAACACCTCCATCCTGAAGAATTTAGCAGTGTTAGAAAGTAAACTTCAATGTAAAAAAGCTTCTAGGTCACTCTTTGAGCCATGCCAAACGGTTTACTTAAAAGTCATGTCAACAAAGGTACCTTAAGATGAACTACTTCACTATCTTCAATCACCAGAACTTTTTTTGTGTGTTCAACCACAGCACTAGCATCACTGGATAGAAAAAATTCTTTTGGATGCCCATTTTCTGAAATGAACTTAAGATCAAGAAATGAAGCTCCTCTGCTCATGTCTTCACTTAATTCCTGAACATGTTACAATAACCAAAATAAGGGTCAACCAAATCAAACATAAACGAAGAAGAAAGAAAAAAGATATTGTACAAATTACAATTACATAACAAAAAAAAAACTCAAATTCCCCTACTTTTAAAAAAAATTAAATATTTAAAGTGAGTCCATGATTTCAGAGGTTTCAAATCATGAAAAGGTTGAAGTAACAATACCAAATCTAGCTCATATCAGAAAAGATAAGATGTGCACTAAATCAATCTGAAAAATATTATTCAATTGGAAGTGATTTAACAAGTATCTTAAAGTCGGCAACTCCATAATTAATGTTTTTCAGATAACTTACTTTGACACCCAAGAGCAATGGGCTACCACGTTTACAAGCAATCAACTCATTTGGATAATGAGGACTTTTAAATATAAGGGCATAGGCTCCTTCAAGATGCCTCATAACTTCAAGTACAACTTGACTAAATGTGACAGTCTGTTCACCTGCAGGATAAACAGTAAAACACAATTTCAAACTAAAATCAGCCAATATTGACCTTCTTAAGGTTATGGGAAATAAGAAGCACAAAAATTGATTAACATAGATTAATAAAACATCTTTTTCACCAAAATAAGATATGAGGATTTTAACCCAGACTGTCGTCCATAAGTAACACCAGAGCTGAATTAGATATTTGTCTGATGAGAAAACTTAGATGATTGTCTCAAAAATTAACTTAATGCAGGATAGGCATTAAAAGACAGACCCATCTGTGCATTTATGTCTAGAACATTTCCAACTGTATGATTTTTGAACTAGTCAGATAGCTAAGTATATTACGAAAAAGCACCACAGCCATGTACTAAGATGCCTAAACCTTACCAGTCAATAAATTCTAACCTTTAACCCCTCCTTCCCTGCCCTTTTAAAGAAAGTACCCTCAGGCCCTTGCATCATTAACAGGCATATATGCAGTTATTTAGCAGAAATAAGTAATTTCAATTGTACAGTTTTATAGGTAGCAGGTTCCTTTTCACTGCTTCTTGGATTAAAAAAAGCACCATTTTATCCCAAAAAATTATATAGAAAAACTAGTTGCAATTCAAAAACCCCGTCTCTTTGTTGCACACAAGTTATGATTACCTTCTTCATTTGCCTTGTCAAAAACATATTTGGCAAGCTTTGGAATGACTTCTGTGTCAGTATCGGATTCAAAGTTGAATCCATGCCGGATCAGTGTTTCTTTCAACACCTAAAAATGTTAACAACCAGATGAGTGCTTAAACATGTGCTCAATTATCAATGTACATGTAAGAAAAGGGAAAGAAAAAGCAATTCGAATAACCAATAATACAAGAAATAAAGATTAAGCAGTAACAGTGCTTCTTAAGCAAACCTCATAGTTTGTAATAACTCCATTGTGAACAACCAAGAACTCATTTCCAGCACCTGATGTCTGAGGATGGCTATTTTTGGGAGATGGCTCTCCATGAGTTGCCCACCTGGTATGTGCTATTCCAGCATGAACAGCAAAAGGTTCCTCCAAATTCAGCTCTATTGACGCAACATCTGAAATACCAATATCAATATTTTAAATTCATTTTCCCAAATATATTTATTAAAGTCTTCCATCTTAGACTTCATAATTTAAAACAGGACACGCCGATACAACACGATTAGAACAAAAGACACAAACGTGACATGATTTAAAATTTTAACAAAAAATATATATTTGATATTTTTGTGTGGATTCGAATTGTGACATAAATACACGAATTATCAATATTTTACACTTTACGAAAACAGAATTGCCAATCTATTCCATCCTTTGGAAAATAGAACAGAACAAAAATCAAACATTGTTCTCTAATTTCATTTATTTCGTTTTCTTTTCCGCTATTTTCTCTAAACCCAAACACTAGAGCACAATTATTTCAACTAAAATTGGGACAATTGTTCCAAAAACAAAGAAAATGGCTTTTCAAAGCACAGCTTCTCAAAATTGAAACAATTTTCACGTCAAAGAAGAAAAATAAATTACCTTTGTAGACGGATTTAACCAGCGATTCGATGTTGCCTTCTTGGCGGAAGATGAGAGGAGAAGGGGCAGAATCGGAAAACTGTCGGTTTGGATCCGACGAATCGATGGAAATCCCAGCGGAATCATAGCCTCTGTACTCCAACCGCCTCAAGCCATTGAAAAGGATCTCAAGAATGAAGCGTCTGTCACGCGTGACGTTGTAATTCAGGTAAGCGAAGATCCCGCACATTGTTTTCGAATTCTGATTGGCTGAATCTAGAAGCCGTCAGTCAACGTCGGGTGACACAAAGGGAAGAGAAGAAGAACAAAAAAAAACGGAGGGTTTTTGGAGTTGCAGCGGAAATTGAGGCCTAAATTCGGAGGGAAGAAGGCGCGAGGGAATTGTTCCCTGTTTGACTTTGTCACTTTGACATCACGTCATGAACAAAGTCAAGATAAGTTTGGTTGACTTTGATCGTTTGGTCGGACCACGGTTGAGTTTAGAGGGTGTTTTTTGTCTTTTCGATTGTCGCAATGTCTGCTGACCCGGAAGCATCCTATTGGAAATACTATATGTAAGATAAGATAAATTTCGGTTCGATTTAATTTTTTTATAATACATAAAATTAAAAATTTTTATAATTTGATTTGAATATTAATTGAATTTTTATATAATACGATTGGATTTAAATTGAATTTTATCAGCTTAATTTATTAATTTTTAAATTTTAACATTTTTTTTATTTTATATTATTTTAATATAATTTTTAATATATTTAAATAATTTTATATATATAATAATTATTTGATTTTATAAAAATTTAAAATATATATAAATTAATAAAAATATATAATTAATTTTGATTCAGTTTTTTTTTTGTTTTTTACTTTTAGAATATGAATATAATATATACATCTAATATTTAAATTTAATTTAAATTAATTAATAAAAAAATTTTATTTGAACCAAATTAATCATTAAAATTTCGAATCAATTTTAAATTTTTGTTTTACCCATACGGGAGGATGCTATTGAAAATAGTGTATAAACACCTCTTTTTTATTAAGATAATAAATGATTTACTTTTACCAAAAGTATTCCTTTGTTTAAACCTTTTTTAAACAAATTTATATTTTTAAAAAATCATAATTTAAAAATAAAAAATAAAAAAATTAATTACAAATATTTAAATACTTTCTATGCCAAAATTAAGTGAAAAATATTTTATTCTTAATTGGATTAAAATTTAAAATCCTAAAAAATAAAAAACTCATTTTTTTAAAATTATCGTATGAAAATTAAATCATATTTTCTTGAAAATTTTGACCTATTTTATTTTGTAAAAAGAAATAATGAGCAGTAGATAAGACCAATAGTAATGGATAAGATTAGGATTGTAAAAAAATTTGAGAAAATAAAAAATCGGCTCAAAGTTATAATATTCGATTTAGTTTGAATTATTTTTTTTGTTTGATTCGAATAATAAATATATATATATATATATATATATATTAAGTTTGAATCAAATTTCGAATCAAAAAATTAAAAATTAAAAAAAAAATCAAATCAATTTGAATTATATAATTTTATTAGTTTTTTTTTAGGAGAGGTAATAAGGTTTATAAGAGGAAAAGCGGGAGGAGATTTTAATTTGAAGTCAAGATCTTTATATCCTTATAAAAATTCCTTAGTCATTAAACTAAATGGCAAAAAATAATTTTATTAGCTTATATATTAATTTTTATAAAATAAAAATAATTATTTTATATCTAAATTTATTTAAATATATTAAAAATTATATTAAAATAATATAAATTTTAAAAAATTAATTAACAAAATTGAATCGATAAATTTCAATTCGGATCAAATTATATGAAAATTCAATAATAATTTATATCAAAATTTTAAAAATTTATAATTTTATATATTATCTTAAAAAATTGAATTGAAACCGTTATCATCCCTAGATAAGATTAGGATTGTAAATAAATTGCACATAAACGAATGAATGTATTTTTATATTTGTTTATTTAATTTTAAAAATGTTCATATTTGATTTATATTTGTTAAAAAAATTATTCTATTCGTTCATATTTGTTTGTTTAAATAATAAGTTATTCGTATTTAATTCGTATTCATTCAATTAAGTTAAATGAGCTTATTTATGAATATTAATTAAACATATCTAATAACATATATAAACAAATATATTTATGAACAATAAATAAATTATAATCAAATAAATTTAAACAAATAAATTCTAAATGAATATAAATAAATCCAAACAAACATAAATAAACTTTACGATTAAGATAAAAAATAAAAATATAATTTTATTAATATTATTATAAACAAACAGTAAACGAACAATAAACAGTCGAATTTTAGACGAACTCTAAATGAGTTTTTCTACAATATAAATAAAATAAATGGACATTTATTTATATTTAATTTATTTAATAAATAAATATAAAAATATTATTTAATATTATTTATTAAATTTAATAAATAAATATATACAAATAAAAGTCAAACGTATTTACCAATAATTCGTATGTTTATGAATATATACAACTATTCATTCACACGTTTAGATTATATAAGACCATACTTAGGACCGGCCTTCCTGGGCCAGCAATTAGTCGGTTCACAAAACCCTAACGCACAGCTTACTGAAAAAGCGTGTCCAGCAAAACACCTAGCAATCGAGTCGCAGAGAAAGAGAGATATGACGCAGAAAGGGAATCTGTTTAAAGGGCAAAAGAAGCAGAAAACAATCCCTCCCAATCGCCATGGAAAGCTTCCTCACATTCGCAAAGGTTTCATTTTTCTTTTAACTATAGAATAATATAAGCTCTGTTTATAAATATATTGGTTATGACTAAATTTCGATTCTTTGCAGGTAAGAGAGTCGTCAAGCCTTCAAAGATTACGAAAGAGATGGACGCTGACCGGGTAAAGTTTCAATTCTTCATCTTTACTCTCTTTTTTTTTTTTTTTCAAATTTTTGCTGAATTCTGTTGTCTTGATTTTTCGTGGACCTGGCGATTCGTGTATTCCTTTCTTGTAAAATAGTGAAATTCATGTATTCGTGTGTGTTTTATACGAAAATTCTAAAATTCATGTATTTTTATGCGAAAATTTTGTATTACATGAAAACATGAAATGTTTTTCTCTTTTTTTGTTAAACTCATATAGCTATTGGTAAAATTTTAAATCGTATCACTTTTATGTCCTTTATAGAGTATAGTGTTTGTGTAGTGTCACTGTGTCGTGTTTAGATTGCCGGGTCTTATTTTCCTATACCTGGCTTCTGTGTTTCTTTGCTTATCTTATGATCTGTTCAATGAAATTCGATTAATAGTTGCATATCGAGTCTTTTGTTTTAATCATAGAGGGCAGAATTTGCTAGCTTGGATTTAGTTTGCTCATAAGGGATTGTTGACATTAGGTGAATTAGTTCACAACCATGAATGTTTGCAGTATTCTTTAGGTAAATAAGTCGTCCAAATGGCACTGTGAAACCAATTCAGCAAGCTGTGCTTGAAGATTTCCTTGACTGATGTATATTATGCATTCTCAGACTTTTTGTATTCAAAAGAATTGCATCTTTGAGCCTTCATTTTTTCGCTGCTTTTTGTTTCCTTAGTGTGAAAATAGAGAGTGTCTGGTGGTGTGTGTGTGAGAGAGAGGGGACAGAAGGTTAATGTAAGTTCCAAATGCACATTAAATGATTTTCTTGCATCAACTTTACTTTGGTTTCTTATAATTGTTTCATTTTGGTACCTCATGTACTCTTTGTATCTCTCTTGTTCTCAAAAAAAAAAAAAAAAAAAAAAGAATCTGCAATCTATCTGCATGCTTATTTTGTATAATTGGAACGATGTAGCATCTATCTGTTTGAATAAGGGTAAAAATGGGAGTGGAAGATATCTGTTTTTAATATGGGTGTCACTGCATCCGGTCTGGTCCTCTGTTTAACTTGCTTGAGTGAAACTGAATTCATTGATAATCATGTTATTAGTGGTTGATTTGGGGAAAACTGGTTTTGAGCATACCTGTTGGGATGTTGAGTTAATCTTGACATTAGCTGAACTCAGCCTAATAGAATATGAGCTGCAGTTAGTTATGAGGATTCCTGTGTTAGTTGAAGAGATTAAAATTAAATATTGCAAGGGAGTCATTTTAGCTATCTTTTACCATTGAAGGCAGGCATTGGCATCATAACTATTGCTTCATGAAACTACAAGCAGAAATATATTTGCTTTCCTTATTTTGACATTGTCTACATGAGAGTATTGCTGACGTATCTCTCTTCTTACCTGATGAGACCAGGAGCTGACCAAGTTCATAAATCACTGCAATGAGATAAAGGCAGCCACTATTGCCAACAAGGATGGAGGCCAACTAAGTATTGTCAAGCTACCCACAGACTCTTCTGGTGATGTGAAGGAGTAGTAATGATGCTTTGTCAAGAACGTTCTAACCGCAGAACCTTCTGCATGGATTGTAAGATGCTTTTTTTTTTTTTTGTTCAAGAAATACAACAATCCAAACCCACCTTTTTGTTGAAGATCATTTCTGTGAAATGCATTCTTGATAAATAGACGTTATTTGCCAACAATCGCTTGATCTGATGATATGAGTGTCGGATTATCATTTTCATGTTCAAATCATGACTGTTTTAAGTACCTGATAATTATATGTTATTTATTTTACCTCACTTATATATGTGTAATTCTTTAGTGTGATGGCATAAGAACCAGCCATACCATATCATCAACAGAATTATCAGATTGCCAAATTCTTCATATCATGATGCCCCCAAACAACAACTGCCCACCCTCATACTCTATGAATAACACAATGGAGACACACTTTATCCTATTCATTATGAGCAACATTTTGTATCTTGCATGAGTAAAAGTAAACATTGAAAACAAACTGGTTGAAAAAGGATCTGAACATTGATTACACTCGAAATGGAGGAAGCAGAAACAAGCCAGAGAGACATGCACATACCATAAACCATGAACGCAGAAAAGTGAAACATAAAGAGCTATTCTATGGTTTTACACACCAAGTTGAAAAAGACTGATACATCATAGATACCGTTACATTACATACAGTCTCAAGTCCCTACCTAAGTCTCACTTCTTTTCAGTTTCTAACAATCTGTGAGTGTCCTGATCTTGTGCCCTATTGGTACTTGAGATCTGGGATATAAGTAATAGCACTATGTAATTGGGCTCCCTTTGCTCCATAAGCAACAATTTGAATCTTATTGAAAAGCCTTCATTATGATGCTTTAAACATGGGGGCCTGGGCTGCAAATTCTGCCCGATATTGATATTTATGTGGATTACTTTTTTTATATCAAATATCATTTGAGTTTTGACATTGTGATTTCTTGTTTCCTTTTCTTCTCTCCTAGAGGACGCAATCTCACTTTCAAGATCATATGATTATTTGCTCGACACTCATAAATTTTTAACATGCTTTCTTTCGTTGTTAGTACCTTGTATTAAAGTAACATGCAGTCTTTTTAAAACAAAGTTATTAAAAAGATCGATTGTTTCTACGTGTTGTTTCGACCCTTTAATTTATAGCCATTCGCATGTTTCAGCCATCATGATGAACATAAAAAATTCATGCGTGTGAAAGCTTGTTAAATGTGAAGCACAACGCCTCTAAGAAGCAACTTGAACACTGCGTGAAAAATGGGTAAAAACTAGTGAGTCCACCCTCAAGGGAGCCTCCAGGGCCCAGGATTGGTGGGATGGCTTGGAAATCATGGCTGCAAGTGGCCCAATTGTACAAACCGTGTTGGATAAAAAAATAAACACCAACAAGCATGATAAGCACATTTGATTTGACTACAGCAAATCTTTCACCTGGTTTTGAATTGGGGAGTCTTTGAACACCACACGCTGCTGATCTGTTTGCAACACCACCAACTTCTGACCTCTCTTATCTTGTATAAAACCTAAATTTGAACAACGCATCTGACCAAAACCAAACCAAAAACCTTAACAAATTTTGTTGTAGGTTGTCAACGGTACTCTTGGTAGAAAGGCTTAGCAAATTATACTCCAAGATGCAGACTCACCACCACAAGATGCAGACTCACCACCACCAGCAATCGGAGTCTGATGTTTTATCAGTTTCTCTACAGGCTTTTCGATCTGATGTTTCGAATTGCCTGAACCAGTTGTTGAATTCAAAACCCGGGTCAGAGATCTTGTCGTTGTCATGGATTCAACAATGTTTTGAGCTCCTGTCTCTTATCAACAGGGCATTTGCAAAGCTAGTTGTGGATATGGACTACCCCATGAGCAGCTGGGAAGTTGCTTCTGTGGACGAGTATCTCAGCTACAGCTTGCATTTGCTGGAGCTTCTCAATTCTGTTAGTTCCTCTCTTTCTCATCTGGCCCACGCTCGGCTTTCGTTTGCTCATGCTCTAAGCCTTCTGGGGAATTCACCTTCTTTGGCAATTAAACATCTCAAAGCAATTCAGCCGCAAAGTTCAAGCAACGACTATAAAGGACACGAAAACAAGAAAGATGGTGACGATAAGTTCTCCTCCCGCAAGGAAAGGGTTGTCAATGAAGCTTTAATGGAAATAAAGAATATCGGCTTTTGGGTTTGTGGCGTTGTTTTGGCTAGCTTGTCTGGAGAGGCTAAACCATACTTGGAGATCAAACAACTGATTGCCAGGTTCAATAGTGCTTTGTTAATTGATGTAGATTCATGCATTTCTGACGGTATAGTGGATAAAGGTGACGTACTTTTGAGAGAGGTTAAGGAGCTGAATACTGCAGCAGCTTCCCTGGCATCAGCCCTAGTCTCTGGGAAAAGCAGTGATGCAGCCATGGATTTGGAGACAAGGTTGGGTGTTTTCGAGAAGCAGTTGGAAGCTTTGGAAAAGCAGGTTGATAATCTGTTCTCTGAAGTATTGGCAGACAGAAATGAACTGCTTCTCCTTGTTCGACAAGGCAAGCAATAGCCTTAATTCCACAATTCCTTATGTAAATAGAAAACAAACACACACGTTTAAATTTTCTTGCTTGGATTATTTCTTAGATAGAAGTATTGTATCTCCAAAATTAATAATGGAAATAGAATTGCATCTCATCATATCAGTTTCAACTTCCCATATTCAAATCTGAACAAACAAAAACACTGCTGTATTCATCAGTGGTAACTTGCTGAACGCTGAGTGACATCCACATGTCTTCTTCAAGCAGTTGGCTTGTTTCCTGCCAGAACACATAGAATCTTGGTTTGTCGGTTTTGGACCAGCTAATGAATCGATGTCTTGCAATGAATAGTTTTGAGGAGTTTCTGAAATCCCATGAAGTTGCGGGGTACCTTGGAAATTTTCTCAGTCACCAAATGAAACATGTAATGCAACCTCACTAATTCAATTGGCAAAGAATGTTGCAATGGAAAGCAAACTAGGACCATTGTGGTACAAGATAAAAAGATTTGCTATATCCCTCACTTTTTTTCCAATAACTGTTAAGACTAAACTATATCCATCATCTGAAAACTTAGTCTATACCTTATCCCTATTAAAGGCAAAGCAAAAACCTTGAAGGAAAGGATCACATCAGCCCCAAATGGCTCCCTGAATCATTGGAATTGGTTTCTGTCTCAGGTTTCTTTCTCTTGTGATAATCACTTAGCAACCTGATGGTAGAAGATTGACTACAATAACATGATAAGGACAGCAACTTCATTTTTGCCAGGGAGGGCAACAGGTATCAAACCATCTAGAACATTAGCCAACAAAAAAGAGCTGAGTTATAACTATTGTTCAGAGATGTAGAATTGGTGTAGCATTGACTTCATTGTTAGAATTCTACTATTTCTGATGATGGTTGCAGGCCTAGAAAATTAAGGGTAGAATTACAGTGATCACAGCCAGAATAAATCATTGGTCAATTCTTTCATGGAAATAAATCATTATTCATGGATCCCAGCAGTGATGATAATAAGTGTAGAACTAAACATGATTGCTTTTGCGTCCATTTTCTCAGCCCAAAACACTCATAATAATAGGGTTAATATTATAAATAACTCTTAAATTATAGTAAAATATTTAACTTGTTACCTAAATTTTAAGACTGTAAATAAATCAAATATAAACGAACAAATGTATATTTGTAATTTGTTCGTTTACTTTTAAAAGAATTCGAGCTTGATTTGTGTTTAGTAAAAAATTTGTTTTGTACTTTTGAGATCGGTTTGTTTAAATGATAGAATGTTTACGTCCTGTTCATTTTTGCTTTATTTATGTTAAACGAATTTATTTGTAAATATTAAACAAATATGTTCATGAATAATAAATAAATCATAATCAAATAAATTTATACAAACAAACCCTAAACGAATGTAAATGAATTTAAACAAATATAAATGAACCTTAAAATAAGATTAAAATAAATTATAAAAATATAATTTTGTTAATATATTTTAAATAAATAACAAATGAACGACTTTTAAATAAACTTTAAACGAGCTTATTCATGAATATAAATAAACTAAACAAACTTCTGTGTGTGTTTGGTTTATTTAATAAATGAACGTAAAAGTTTTATTCAAAATTATTTATTAAATTTAATAAACAAATAGAAACTAAACACGTTCATAAATAATTAATCGAAAACTCTGTTCATTTACACTTTTATTGAATTTTAAATATCTCTAATTTAATACTTAAACTATAAATCATTTAATGAATGTAGTACTTAAAAGATTATTTGTTTGACACATATCATCATTTAAAACAAACTATTAGAAATGAGTATTAAATTAGTTAATAAATTTATAATTCAAATAATTTTTTATAATTTAAAAGTAATTTACAATATTAACCCATAATAATATAAAGTTAATAGCCCAAACTTCTTATTGGGTTTGTTTCTTGGACTCTAAAATGATGCTTTTGGCCCACTTCCTCAGCCCAAAGCTCAGTTAATAATAATAACAATAATAATAAGACTGAATTAGGGAAGTTATTAACATGTTAACTTGCTCAATGAATAAACCGTGGATCCAGTTGTCATGTCCTGATTCAACGTGCTGACAAAAACCCGAAAGTCTTTCTTCACTGAAACTATCACCTGCCTCGCATGCTTCGACACTCTCCCAATTCCTTCGTTCAACTTTTACTTTTGTTGCTGATTTACACTTCTGATGTACTGTAATGACGTCTCTATCCCCAAATAAAGATTTGAAGAGAACCAAACTCAAAACAGAATACAAGACCGACCACAGGAGATAGAAGCCACAGCCACCAGCACAAATAAAAGGACAACAAATATAAGAATATTACCAGTTTAACACTCTCCTTCACCCTTGCCAAAAGAGAAAAAAAACACACTCCACGGTGTTTCGCACGTAAAATCTTCCCGTCTTTGCCTCGTCGATTCCCTCTCTCTCTCTCTCTCTCTCTCTCTCTCTCTCTCTCTCTCTCTGAATAAACCCTAATTCCCCAAATTCTCTCCGTTTTAATCCAAATCAGATCTCTATTTGGAGTTCGTACGTGTTAATTCACATATGCACTGATAATTGATTAACAATTATCGATCTTTGTTTGTTTTTCGCTGTATCGGCAGATTAAATTTGGCTTTAATCAAATGGCTTGTATTAAAGGGGTGAATAGATCGGCATCAGTGGCTATGGCGCCGGACGCGCCGTACATGGCAGCGGGGACGATGGCTGGGGCTGTGGATCTGTCCTTCAGCTCATCCGCGAATCTCGAGATCTTCAAGTTTGATTTCCAGAATGACAATCGTGAGCTTCCGGTGATAGGTGAGTGCCCAAGCTCAGACCGATTTAACCGCCTTGCTTGGGGCAAGAATGGATCCGGTTCCGATGAGTTCTCACTCGGGTTAATTGCTGGTGGCCTCGTTGATGGCAACATCGATCTGTGGAATCCCTTAACTCTGATCCGGTAAATTGGACTTTCTTATAATATGCATATCGTTTGATGTATCTATTTCTCTTTATTTTTCGATTGAATTGGAAATGTGGGGAATTCGTAGTCCATTTTTTAATCTGTAACTGGATATATTGCCGGTTTTAAGTGTATAACGTTTGTGTGGATGAGAAAATGGTGACTTCTTCTAGCTACTTGGGATTATACTATGCTGTTATCTAGTGCGCAGTGACACATTTCTGATGCGGGCTTTCTATTTTTTAGGCCTTACGTGAATTGAATTGCCTGGTTGTTTGGAATGGATCGATGGGGACCTGGGGAATTAGTTATTTTACATGTTTTATTAGAAGTGGTTATTTAAGCTGTTGGGCTTGTTTATTTTGAGGCTAGAGTTTTTATAATTTGATTTAGTAATACTGTGCCCATGAGTTGCGAGTTCTAGATTACTTATTGTAACTATATTTGATGAACGGTTAGTTGAAATTGAACTCTGGCTGAATTATTTTGAAATTCAATTCCCCTGTAAATTGTCACTGTCTTGTTTGTTTGTGTGGGGCTGGAATAAGTTGGATAAAATGGATGGCAATTTGTTGTCCCTGATCTTTGCATTGCTTTCAGTAGGCTGCAGGCATGATGGTTAGAGCAAAATATGAAGTTTGCATGTTGTGGTGTTTTGTTTACTTTGTTTAGCATTTGAATCATAAGGCTGATTATTTAGGTTGGGTTATGACTGGATGATTGGCAGAGGAATGTCGTTAAAGAGAGGGAAACTTTTTATTTCCTGGTTTCTTGCATTTGAATCATGTTGTATTTTATTAGAGGCTAAGAATCAGAAAGCAAAATATTATCTTCATCTATTGGGAGAATTTTTTATTAAAATGTTTCTTGATTGGGAACCTTTGTTAGGGAAGTGGTACCTCTTTTTATCTGCTCATTTATTGTCTTTGTTTTCTGGATGATTGGATTTGGTTACTTTCGCATTTCTCTTTTGAGAAGCTTTTTGCTAATTATTACTGGTATTTTTGTGCTAATTATTCATAGTTTGGAACAACAACAATGAAAAAGAAAAATAAAAGGGTGAAGAATTTTTAAGTGATCTCTTCCACAGATATCTTAGTATGCATGATTAAAGTGATAGTAATTTGTTCTTGCTTCATGAAACACTAATTTGGTTTAAACATAATAATTTCCCCAGCTCTGAGGCAAGTGAACAAGCTCTTGTTGGACATCTTTCAAGGCACAGAGGGCCTGTGAGTTTCTATTTTCTGTAATAAAAGCTCTGTCATTTTGACATATAAGATATTTGCCATCAAGCATTTGGAGATTGCATAGTATATTTACTTCTTTTCCTTTCCCCATATTTCAGGTTCGTGGTCTCGAGTTCAATGCCATTGCTCCAAACTTACTAGCATCTGGGGCAGATGATGGTGAAATCTGCATCTGGGATTTGGCTGCACCTACACAACCCTCACATTTTCCACCTCTTAGGGTGTGTGCCACTCACCATAACTTGTTGAATTATAAACATCAAGTATCTATTATACTGTCAATAACAATCTCATAAATTCTACTACACCATTGGTGTTCCACTAAATGTCTTTTCCTTCTGTGTATTTGCCGTGTATTTACTGTTGCAAGCATGCTTTTTAAATATATATTATTGGTTTAGTTAGAAATCAGTTTTTGAGGTCATCATGCAGGGTAGTGGTTCTGCCACTCAAGGTGAAATCTCATTTTTGTCTTGGAATAGCAAGGTTCAACATATATTGGCATCAACTTCTTATAATGGAACAACTGGTGAGGAAGTGAATGGAATTTAGACTTACTGTCTTGTCATTTAAGTTTACGAGGGAAGATAATATGTATGTTTATATTTTTCCAGTTGTTTGGGACTTGAAGAAGCAAAAACCAGTGATAAGGTAAATATCATGTTATCTACCGAGTGAAATTTTCTGGGTGTTTCTGACATATTATTTCCAATCTGACCTCGCATGTCATATGACCCAACCTTTTTTTTTTTTTGAATTGACAGTTTTGTAGATTCAGTAAGAAGACGATGTTCTGTTTTGCAGTGGCATCCTGATGTTGCCACTCAACTTGTTGTTGCTTCTGATGAAGATGATTCACCCGCTCTTAGGGTAATGATCTAGTTGATGATATTGCTTCTGTTGAGGATTACTATTTGTTATCAATTTGTTAATTTCTCGTATGTTTGCAATCAGCTATGGGATATGCGGAATATAATGTCACCAGTGAAGGAGTTTGTAGGGCACACAAAAGGTAACCATGCGCAACAAGCTGATGCATTGTTTTAAAACTTGCTGATAGTTTTACCTTCTTTGCTTTTGGGTGTTTCTTTCAATACATGATACAACAATCATATGCTATTGAGTATTTTCTATTTCACTTTTTCACTTTCTCTCTCTCTCTCTCTATCTCAAAAAGAATGGCAATGATGATGGGAGGGCTAAATCATTACTTAGGTCTTTCAGTTTAACCTGATACTAGACTATTTAATAGGAGATTTATTTAATTAGCTTTCTAAATTCAGAGTGAATAAAATTTTTGAGGTTGAATAGGTGCCCTTCAGTCAGAAGGGTGTGCTTTAAGGATCCAAGATAAATTTAGTATTTTGTATATTTCCTGGTATAGGTAATTTGTTGTTTAATTTTTCTGACAGTTATCCATCTCTCTTTTCATGTAGAAGTTTCGAGCATTATTTTTCTATGTCTTTTGTCATCTTAAATAGGAATTGTGTTATTTTAAGCTCTTATATTTGGTTGCAAGTATTGCTGCAGGTGTAATTGCAATGGCATGGTGTCCCTCTGACAGCTCTTATTTGCTTACATGTGCCAAAGATAATCGGACTATTTGTTGGGATATGGTTACCGGAGAGGTGGGGGAATGAGTTAATTTTTAATATGCTTCAGCATTCCTTCCGTTGATCTGTCTGTTCCTAATATCAAACAAGTATTTTCTGAATTGTGGTTTCCTTTTTTCATTCTTTTGGGGCATAGATTGTCTGTGAATTGCCTGCCGGTACCAACTGGAACTTTGATGTGCACTGGTATCCGAAGATACCTGGAGTAATATCAGCATCTTCCTTTGATGGAAAAATTGGCATTTACAATATTGAGGTGCGACCTTGTCCAAGTTATTTTTCCTATCATAAAAATTACATTTTTGTTAAATAAAATTTCATAGCAGTTGGCATATGCATGAATGAACAATTGCAATCTGGTTATCATTATCATACATTTGTTCATTCATGGGATTTTGTGTATCCTGTTGGGACAAGTTCTTCTTTTGTTGTTTGATCTGGCAACTGGTTGAAGCTTATTGTTCTTTCTGGTTTGTCTAAGAAGAAGATACTTGTCCGATTTGGTGACAACTTTTGCTTCTTAGAACTTTTTTCCTCATTGAACCCTAGATTTAGCACTTCTTTCTGGTAATTTTATATCTTATTGTGCAGGGTTGCAGCCGATATGGTGTTGGGGAGGGTGATTTTGGTGCAGGTAATTCATAAAACATAATTATATGTTCTACTGCAGCAGTTGGTTTGTATCCTCCAATTAGCTTCTTATAGAACTACCCATGTTCTCCATGTATTATTGTAGTCTGAGTTGGGTGGGCTTGGATAGATCCTAGCATATCTTTTTTTCTTTTATTGAAATTTAACCTTAGTACTATTTATCCTTGGCAGTCAAGGAGAAACATTATTGATGACTGCCAAAATAAGTTGGGAAGATAGTCAAGCATGGTTTTGCTCTGCTTATATAATCTTCACTCTTATCTCTGTTAAAGTCAACCTTATTGTTTCTGAGGCTATATATTTTTGTTGGTACTTCCTTTTTTTGTCAACCTTATTGTTTCTGAGACTATATATTTTTGTTGGTACTTAATTTTTTTCTAACTATTTTTAATGTCATTTATGCAGTGTCTTTGAGAGCTCCAAAATGGTATAAACGTCCTGTTGGGGCATCTTTTGGCTTTGGAGGAAAAGTTGTCTCTTTTCGCTCTCGGATATCTGCTTTAGGTACTTCTGCATCATCAGAGGTAATTATGTCAGCAAGGTTTGTTTCATTCTGTTTTATTTAAAATACCACTGATATTCTTCTTTTTGGGATCTTATGGTCCTGCATATTATTTTCAGGTTTTCGTGCATAACTTAGTTACTGAAGAAAGTCTGGTCAGCCGTTCATCTGAATTTGAATTTGCCATACAAAATGGGGAGAGGTCTTCACTGAGGGTTTTGTGTGAAAAGAAATCTCAAGAGTCTGAGTATGTCCACTGAATTAAGAAATTGTGGTTATTGTCTTTCTTGTCTTTTGTCAAATAAGTTGTTCTACTTGTACCAATTAATATTTTGATTATTCATTTGGAATTCTGTACAGATCTCAGGATGATCGAGAAACATGGGGCTTCTTAAAGGTGATGTTTGAAGATGATGGGACAGCTAGGACAAAGTTGCTCATGCATCTTGGTTTTAACCTACCTGCAGAAGAAAAAGACACTGTACAAGATAACATCTCTAAGAGTGTGAATGATATTACACTTGAGGATAAAGTGGCTGAAAAAAAGGGTTATGAGGGTGAGAAAGAAGCTACCCTCTTTGCAGCTGATAATGGGGAGGACTTCTTCAACAATCTTCCAAGTCCCAAAGCTGATACACCCGTTTCAACTTCTGAAAATAATTTTGCTGTTGAGAGCATAGTTCCTAGCACAGATGTAATTCCTCAAGAATCAGATGGGCTGGAGGAAAGTGCAGATCCTTCATTTGATGATGCTGTTCAACGTGCTTTGGTGGTCGGTGACTATAAGGGAGCAGTTACACAGTGCATTGCAGCAAATAAAATGGCTGATGCTCTAGTTATTGCTCATGTTGGTGGTGCTTCCTTATGGGAGAGCACACGTGATCAGTATCTTAAGATGAGCCGTTCATCATACCTGAAGGTGAATTAAATTTTTATATTTGCTTAGCACTGAAGGATTCATTCATATATCTTTATAAAATACGAATTGATAGTAATTATCTATGTGGGTTGTGTTCCTTATTGCCTACAAGATTACTAATTTTTTTTCAAGGAATTGTGTTAACTACCTGTTTGTCTTTAGGTTGTCTCTGCAATGGTGAACAATGATCTCATGAGCCTTGTCAACATCCGGCCTTTGAAATTCTGGAAAGAAACACTAGCACTCCTCTGTACAGTAAGTTTCTATTTTGGAAGTAATATTTTAGATGTGTAATGTAGCATCAAATTATATATCTGTACTTAGTGCTATTATAGTGCTATTATTATGGACTTATTTATCATATTTGATGAACAGTTTGCCCAGAGAGAGGAATGGACTGTCCTCTGTGATATGCTTGCTTCAAAACTAATGGCCGCTGGTAATACTCTGGCAGCAACTCTCTGTTATATATGTGCGGGAAATATTGATAAAACAGTCGAGATTTGGTCAAGGTGCCTTACAACTGAACACGATGGGAAATCATATGTTGATCTTCTCCAGGTAAGTTAGCAATTTGTAGAAACAACATATTTCAATCTTAAGTTGTCTGGCCAGAAATCTGACAATAGATTTTTGTTTTCTAGGATTTGATGGAAAAGACCATTGTCCTTGCTTTGGCAACTGGCCAGAAGCAATTTAGTGCACCTCTATGCAAACTTGTTGAGAAATATGCTGAAATTTTGGCTAGTCAAGGCCTTCTATCGACAGCAATGGAGTACTTGAAGCACTTGGGATCTGATGAACTGTCACCTGAACTCGTGATCTTAAAAGACCGTATTGCACTTTCTACAGAACCTGGTATGTGCTTTAGGAGATGGCTGATGATTACTGATATAGTGCTGTTACATGTGAGTTTTTGATCTACCAGTGCTAATAAATATTTATTCAAATAATTCACATGACAAAGGTCATGCTGGTGGCTAAAATGTCAACCCCAATTAAACTTGGTTCAAAACTTTATTTAGCTTGTGTAATTTGGAATGCTTCAGCTATGATGCTCTAGATAAAAATAAGAACTTTTAGCTACTTTTTCTCATGTCTCAGTTCCTTTTGTATTATCTTACAGGTGTTTTTGTGGCATACCTTTAATAGCAATATTTATGGGGACTAATATGAAATTAGCTTACTGAAGCCTGAGCTAAGTTTTGTGGCCTGCAATATGTGCTTGTTGAGGATGTCTATTTTTTATTCTTGCAGAGAAAGAAACTAAATCTTCTGTTTTTGAGAAATCTCATCCAACAAGTGGACCAGTTTTTGAGCCTTCGCAACATATATATCAGGTGCTTTGCCTTGCACTTTTATTTTATATGATGTGTTATTGATTGAATGCTCCTTGATAATCTGTTGTGAATGACTGTGTTTTTGCCTTTTGTTATTTTCCCTCATTGCTTAGGAGTCAGCTGCATCCCAAATTCAGCCAAGTGTTCCTAGTAGTGCTTATGATGAAAATTATCAGCGATCATTTTCTTCGTACGGAGGATATGCAGCTTCTGCTTCATATCAACCTCAACCTCAACCTCAGCCTGCCAATATTTTTGTTCCAACCCAAGGTCCTCTTGTTTCCCAGGTATGCTGTATTTGGTTTCGTTTTGTGCATAGCACTCTATTTGATGGTAGACTCTAAGTAATGGCTAAGTTGTAATAATATTTTTCTTCCGATTTTACTTTTAATCTGTCATGCTATCTCAACAACTAGAGGCAATTAGGTTCGACAGAAATTTTCATTCGCTCTCTATGAATCATACCATCCATGGATGTATCCTCAGGGGGAAAAAAAAGAATGCTTGTTTAGAGTTGTCTGGAGTGAAGGATTGGATAATTAGGACAGTATGGCCAGGTTAAACTGGTATGGATAGGTATGTGTTTGGAAGTCTTGGGAGTCTTTTACTTTGTGATTGATCTTCATTGACTTGACAGTTTTTCAACCTACAAATAGCCTTCTATTGCTGCTATCTGTAAAATTGGCTGTGACTAGTTTTCTTTGCGACCCACTTGGGGAGGAGAAAACTGGACAAACTGAAAAACTGAACTAAACCAGCTTCATCTGTTTGCTTGGATTTAATTTTTCATACCTTGGTTTGAATAAACGACCTGGGCAGCTGTATATACAAAATTTAAAAAGAAGATTAGATATCGGGTAGACAAGGCTCTTTGCTGTCCAAAGTCTGCACTCTTATCTCTAGCTTTTTAGTTTCTTATGTGCATGATGATCTTTTCATTTATTCTTTATATATCAGCTTGATGTTTGACTAAATATTTTCTTTCGTCCTTCCAGGCAAATTTCACTCCTTCACCTGCCACCACACAGCCAGCTGTTAGAACCTTTGTTCCTTCAAATCCTCCTGTTCTAAGAAATGCAGATCAATACCAGCAGCCAAATACCATGGGTTCTCAGTTATATCCTGTCTGTATAGCTACATTTAAGTTCATGTTTGATGCCATAGTAATTCTTCCTAGACTGGTATACTGAATTATTTTTGCATGCCTTTTAGGGTGGTGCGAACCCAACTTATCTTGTACCCGCCACTGCTGGTTTGCTTGCACCTGTGCCATCACAAGTGGGACCACTTCCTGGCCCCAAAATGCCTCAAGTTGTAGCTCCCACCCCAACACCTAGGGGATTTATGCCAGTGACTAACACATCTGTTGTTCAAAGACCTGGGATGGGCCCGATGCAACCACCCAGCCCTACACAGTCAGCATCAATACAACCAGCTGCAGCACCTGCTGCTCCCCCACCAACCGTGCAGACTGTTGATACTTCAAATGTACCTGGTAATCGCTAGTTTCTTGGTTGCTAATGCTAATGTCATTCATGTTTATTGGATTTTGGAGATACTCTAGTCTTATGGTACATCCACCTCACTGTCTCAGATTATTCCAGAACAAGAGTTTACTATCCAAAAAATTAACATTTATCTTGACATCATTACCCTTTATGAGAAAAACATTTAAAATATATAACAAATTGTCACAAAAGTGATAATCATCACTAGTTATTCATCCTTCAAATTTGCATAATCCACATTAGTAAGATTGAAGATAAACTATGTGGCTTTTGAACTCCCCAAGTAAAGATCAATCCAATGTGTGCTTGTTTCCACAGTAATCTCTGTTCATGCATATAAGCAAACTAATAGATGAAGAACTATATGTGCTGATATATAATGCTTCTGGTAATGTCTTTACCTTGTATGGTTTTCAGCCCACCAGAAACCTGTAATCACAACCTTAATTAGACTTTTCAATGAGACATCTCAAGCACTGGGAGGCTCACGTGCAAACCCAGCTAAAAAGCGTGAAATAGAAGACAATTCAAGGAAAATAGGTGCCTTATTTGCCAAGCTCAACAGTGGAGACATTTCAAAAAATGCTTCTGATAAGCTTATTCAACTCTGCCAGGCTTTGGACAATAATGATTTTGGTACAGCTCTACAAATCCAGGTATGTTGAGGAAAGAATGTTGTTTATGCTGATTTTGGCAAGATTGTTGGCAACTGAAAATGCTTCAATCTTTCTACACCTTCTCTGGAACAGGTTCTTCTTACTACTAGCGAGTGGGATGAGTGTAACTTTTGGCTTGCAACTCTCAAGCGGATGATTAAAACGAGGCAGAATGTAAGATAAGTCAAAAGAAGGCACAGAATCTCGGAGGGAATCCCCAGCCTGCTCATTTTTACTTGTGCGGTAACACACTTGGGGCAGTCATAAATCCTTTGATGTACACAAGACTGGCTTCTCTTGATTGCTGCTGCAGGATTTTGGTTCTTTTGGTCCATTTCATGCATCCTGCTAAATAGTGATTTGCCTTTAACATTAGTGGAAATAGTTTTCAGCACATTATGTTGATTGTTCCTCAGTAGACATTTTGTAGTATTGAGAAGTAGAGTTGGCTCATTTAGTTCAGTTTTTCACCCCTTTTTTTTCTTTTCTTTTTCGGGGTCAAAATTCCATTAGTGAGCAAATTGGATTGATACGCTGTTGTTACGTTGTTTGGTTTCTGCATGGTCATTAGTTGTACAACCCATATGCTTTTTTATCATTAACATGGAAAACAAATTTTAATAAGATGCTTATAATTTCATTGACACTTACTTCCACCTCTTTCTTTAAGCTGTATCACAAAATTCTCCATTGCAGTATCCTTCGAGACCTCCCATAAAGGTTGTCCATTTGATCTTTGAATGCTTGAGTGTACAGAATGATAGAAATTCTAGCCATCTTCAAATGGTTGGTCTATCAGAAAGGCAGAAATGTAAGTCTTAAAATCAAAGCATCCAATTGGTCAAAAGGGTCCAATCACCTAAAGACAGTAGAAGAAGATGCTCTTAATTAGGGGTACCTTTTTTTTTTTAACGTTTTCCACAAATTGGTAAAAATATAAACCATTTACCTTTCCATGATGATGCTTTCTCTATCTCACAAAGTGAATCTTTTTCTTACCAATTTGTTTGATGGAAGTAAAAAAGCATTATTAAGGTCCAACTTCAAATTTTTACCTTGCCTATAATTTGATTAATTAAAAAAAAAACAATATTAGAGACTTTGTACTTGATCAAGAATCAAAACAATCCATTTCTTTGGGTTGCTTTTACTTTTACTTTTTCTTTTTATTTCTTTCTTTCTAGTGCCCCAAAAAAACCAAGGAAAATTCCATATTTGAGCTAAGGAAGGATACATATACACAAATTTAATACATGAAAATTGAGATCTAAAAAAAAAAAAAGAATATGAAAAGGAAAAGCGTATGAAACTGAAGTAACTGAGCTGTAAAGCCTTGATATTTGCAAAGGAATACAATTTTTCTTGCTTCCTACTAACAATTACAGACACATTCATTTACTCTCAAATCTCAACATTTCAAACTTTGAAACAATTGTTGGGTTTGGGTCATCTTCTTCTTCTGGTCTTAATAATGGAGTTTTAATTTTTCGGCACTATATAATGGGTTTGGCATAACCCTAACAAAATAGAGTCAACTCGGTGTTTATGCAGTCCTTTTCTTGTACAGCAAAACTTCACCTAATGCCCCAATGCAGCAGCAACTGAAACCTGTCGTATTATTCATTGTAGGGTCACTTTGAACTACAAGGCACTAGAACAATGGGAAAAAAAAGTGTGGAATTTGGATGCTTTGGAAGTGAATTTTTTCTCGAAGTTTACATAGTACCTGTCTTGTTGATATGAACTTATGCCCATGTTCTCGTTTTCATTGCATCTCAAATGACTCTTCCTCGTGTAACTTTTAACCAAACAACCACTCCTTATCATTTCATTTGAACTATACAATGACTTAAGATTCATGGGTTGGTCTTTAAGGCTATACTTAACTTTGTTTTGTTGGAAGGATCATCCAGTTATTTTCACTTGACTAATTAAAAACTATATGAAACCGTGGTTAAAAAGAGATGAATTTTGAAGAATCATGAAACTGGGAAATGGGATGGTTACTTTTCATTATATAATATCTTTAAAGAAAAAAACAGGATATAACGCTGGCACTTTCCAAAGGGAAGAGATGAGATTTTCTGGAAAAAGTTCAATTTTCCCAGGAAAATTCATAATCCAATCACCAGGGAGAGTGGAAATTATCTGGCTACGTCCATTTTGAGAAATTCCCACACAAACTTCCAACTTTGAACAGTTCCATATTGGCCCGCCATTGAAAGAATATCTTTAGATTTCCAGGAATGAGATAAGACAATATCAAGGAGGGAAAACTTGGAAAGTAACCTCTAGATAAATGACAAAGCAATACAGGCCCATAGGAATCAATTATTTTAATTCGATCTTAACGTCGTTTTCTTTGCCATCAATTTGGCTCGGTATGCTTTGGATAACATTATCTATTTTGCCAATAGTCCTTTGTGATTTATTGATAAAGTGTTCAATACCTAATTTCAATGATTAGAATTCAAACTCATGAAATAAAAAAATATATAGCTATTGACAAAGTGAATAGATTTATCATTTTTTCAAATCTTTTTACGGATTCAAAATCATAGTTTAACGTGTATACTTCTGTTCTAGTTATGAAATAGATGAAATAAATCAAAAAATAAAATTTTAAATGTTGAAATTTTATTGGAACTGCCAAATTTATTCTTTGAAATCATATCACATTTCGGATATGATGAAATAAGATGAACTGAGATGATATTTTGTAAATACATAATTATTTTTTTTATTTTTTTTCCAATCGCTGGAAAAGGACAAAAGAAACATCTTATTTTTTATTCAACAATTTTTAATCTCTAGTGGATCTCTCAGTAAGATTCGAACCCGATAAAATTCTGACTATTCAGGAATGCACACAGATCCATCAAAGAAAACTACATTTTGGCTTCAAATTAAAAACCATCAATGCTTCCAAGCGTATGCACGATGTAACCCTTGAAGATGAGAAATACTAGGTATCAATTTGGCTGTTGGACGTAAAACCAAGTTCATTCGAAGTGTTTGGAGAAAAGGTAAAATCTCAACTACAGTAATAACATTGAATGCTTGGCTCTTCATATTTTTGCAGTTTTGTCTACACTAAAATATATTCATTGTTGCTGTCGTTGATTGAATTTTGCTAAGAAGAATTTTTACACAAAAAATGCAATCACCTACCAGTGGCATCATAAATTTCATTTCATCTCACTCTTTAGCACAACAGAATCAAATTGTCTGATTATATTATTCAATTATTGTAACAAAATCCAGTATTCAACTGATAAGTTTTGAATCACCTTATGCATGGATTCAGCTGCATTTTCATTTGCAGCAAAAACAAGAGGGAAAGAAGGAAAAAGGATTAACAACCTATGAGATGGACATTAGCAATTCAAGGCCTGAAAATGTGGACGGTTTGATTAAAATCACCAAAAACAAGTCAAGTGAAACTTGGAAGCCTGAACTTTGCTCTACTGCCAATCATTTCAATGTATAAATTTTTGTGATGAACTAAATGTCAGCTACAGCCTGAGAACTGGAACTTGATCGAGAAAATGCATCAGCTTTTCCTGAAAAGAGTTCAGAAGTTTCTCCAGCTGATTGATTCCGCCTCAAACTGAAAACACCATTCTCGTTAAGAATGTTCTTCTGCTGACCTCTCCCTCGGTTACCAAACTTTTGCTACCAAATCTCCCTGATTTTGATTCAGGCTTTTCAAGCACACCAGCCTCTCCCCAACCTTCAGACTCTCCATCAATGCCAGTCATGCCTAAAAGTTCCATCAAGTTGCTTCTGAAGCCCAAATCTGAATAAACTCTGCGTGAGTCCCTCATGGTTTACCTGCCAAATTTACCATCCATGGCATCCAAATTCTCCTGGCTATTTCTAAATTCAACAGGACGCCCCACTGTTTCCACCACCAAACATGGATTGTTAAAACCATTCCATGAATGTAAAGGAACCAATTTGTTCAACCCGGTTAACCAACCAACCACCTCTTTCATTGCAGAGCGGCGCTCCCTGCAGGACCTCACACATTTTTCTGCTATGACAGACAACGGCTTCCTAACAATGGGGTCCTTAGCAGGTTCAATCCTTGGATCATAAACAGCAACAATCTTCCCTTTCTTTACAAAAGGAATTGCCCAATCCACAATAGAAGGTGGTGAATGTGCAACATCAAAGCTTTTCTACCACCTATAATCTCTAACAACAAGATCCCAAAACTAAAAACATCAGTTTTTGTACTCAAGTGATCAGAGGTCACACAACATGGATCAAGATACCCAATTGTACCAGCTGGTGGAGTTGATCTAAGCCTATAATCATCAACACCACAACTAAGAGCCAAGCCAAAATCACCCAATCTTGCATTGAAATTCCTATCAATCAACACATATGCAGATTTCACATCTCCATGAATAATTGGAGGTTTTTGTGAGTGAAGTGTCTGCAAGGCTTTTGCAACTTGCAAGGCTAATCGAATTCTTCGACCCCAATTCGAAGGCTTTGAAGAATTAGAGTGAAGAATATCATTTAATGTGCCATTACTCATAAATTCAACAATCAATAAACGATCTTTAGTGCCATTAGTCAATCCAAGAAGATTCACCAATCTGGGACTTTGAATCTTTGACAAGATTTCAATCTATTGTTATCAGCTTCCTGGTTGGTTTCTTGGTTTCTTGAAGACGGTTTCTTGATGGCAACATGGCGTCCCCTGAGAACAGCCTTGTAGACAGAGCCATGGCTACCTTTGCCTAGAAGCCTTTGGTCAGAGAATCCATTGGTGGCTGCTTCGAGGTCACAGTAATCAAACTGTTGAATCTTGATGGGTTTTTCCTGCTTGTAGTTGGCAGTTTTGGAAGATGAATCCTGTATGCTTGTGGTGGTGGAGATTATGGAGACTGCTGATTCTGCTTTGCAATAAAGGTAACCCATAAAAAAAAAAAGAAGTTCTTTGCTTTTTCTTTGGGTCTTGAAGGGAGTTTACAAGACATATGGAGCAAAGAGTCGAGCTTTTTATCATTTCATTGCATTGCTTTGCTGCCCATACACGAAGAAAGCCAAACTAAAGAGCATCAAACTGTGAAAGAGCATCAACACCGTCCTTTTATGTCATTCTATAATTAAAGAAAGCCAGGATTTGAAAGCCTTTGCTGTATTCGTATTGTAACATAGAATTCTGTCTTGTCTTATTAATGTCTGACTTCCAGACAACGAGAAAGTAAAAAACAAAAGAAAACGCCTTGAGCCGGAACTAAAGATCCAATAGTAGTAACTTAGACCTTAACTGGAGTCCATAAGCCCTACTTTAAATGGACCGCCATCTTAAATGAAAGCTTTTACATTTCTTGAATTTTGCCTATGCCAGAAATGCATAGCACCCGAGGGAGTTTGCTTCATTCCTTATTAGAATTAGAATGGTGTGAATCTCATCTGCAAGCAGACCCTTTACAGCATAGTTTAAAGGACCTGCGGTTGGATTTTCCAGAAGATGAAATTTCTTTTTATGACCACTTTGATGATGGGTTTTCTTTACTGTGACCATTTTGATGTGATTTTGGAGGTTGGTGTTGCTGGATCTTGATGGGACAGGCAAGCAACAGCCACAAAAATGTGGGAGAGAAATATGTGCAGTCAAAGGTACCTTTGGTAGTAGGAAAATAAGTCTTTTGGGTACCTTTGAGAACCATTCTGCCAATGGCTGCCAGGTTAACCATACCTTGATGAAACTGTTGATTTCACCCTCCATTTTGCTTGCATATATTTGCATTTATAACTCCCTGGAAGCCATTAGAAATCTAAAAAAACAAAAAATGAATGTTTTCTTAAGGATTAGCTTTGCACAAAAGCACGAAATGAATAATGTTTTGATGACATAATTATGTGCTTTGAACAAGTAAGAAACTTCAGACTAAAATAAAAGTGACAGAATTCATTTTTATATGTTCTTGTTTATGCTTTTGCTTCTGCTGGTTTATGTTCAAACCATGTTACGTACATACAAATGCCGTAAAAGAGAACGGGTCTTGATTGCTGGCTTTAGATTCTTAGTCTGTAATATTAGTTTATATAACTCTGTTACTCAAGCGTCCTTGACCCAGAGTTTTGGCCGTTTGAAAGGCGTACGTACTCCTTCCATACTGTGGGACCGGGATCGATCCTACGTATTTGTATTGTTTATTTTATATCTAATACGTATTGCATTTGAACTCTCATATTAAAGATTGATAATTTATGAATAACTCTATAAATAAATGAAAAATGAAGAAGTGATCAATCTAACATGATTCTGAACATATCCAACGATTTAATATATCCTATCAGCTTAAAATTCAAAATTACCCTAAAAAATATCCCCGTGTAAAATACGAAAATAACCTATAGTAAATGCCCTGTGCTGGCCTTGTTTCAATTTAAACATTAGGTCGTGTTAACTCTTGACCCCTCTGTTTCTCTCTCCCACTAAATTTAATGGCATGAGCTGAAGCACCCAACAAATTCTACTCACTTTTTCTCTGTCGTTTCTTACATGAAAAATCAAACACAACATTAACTACTCTGTCTTCTTGTCTCTTCCAAAGCTTCCCCTCTGATGATTTCTTCATCAGGTCTCTTCGTTTTAAGCAACAGCCATTGATGCTTCATCAGAACTCTGCAACCCATAGACATTCTCTTTGTTCAACATTCAAACTCTAAGTACATACAAATGAGGTGTAAGAAACATGTTACTGACATCAGTAGCAGCGTCGGCGTCTGCGCCAGTTGTCTCCGGGAGAGACTTCTGGCGCTCGTCGCCGCTCAGGGTCAGGCACAGGTTCAAGCCCGACAGGCTCAATTAACTTTCCCTGGTGCTGAGGATCGTAGGAAAACTGACCCGCCTCCGCTTATTTTCCCTCGGTCCGTTTCTCCTTACGTCAGCCGACGGAAATCTGACGATAACAGTGCCACGTGGATCCACCACCAGGGATTCTACAGTACTCCTCAGGTGGCCCCCACGTACAGCACGACAACCACCACCGATTTTGAAGCCGCCAGATCTTTCAAAAAGAAAAACAGGTTCTCGGTTTTTTCGAACCTGTTCGGGTCGAGACCCGAGAAATTCAATTTGGATCTCGGGGTTCATGATCATCGGGACTCGTGCGAGGACCCATCATCGTCATCGTCATCCCCCTCTTGGTTCTCGACAATCTTTGCTGTTCGTCGGAAAAAGCAGCAATCTACGAGGACATCTCATGTAGAATTTCGCCAATTCGGCCCTGGCGATCGGAGATCATGTAGGATCATTGACCGGGGAATGTCACCGGCGATTGAAGCGAATTCGGGAGACGAGTGTGATCGATCGCCATCGGGAAGCTCACCGGAAGTTTCGCCGCAGTGGAAGATGACACCAACGGCGCCGAGGAGAGCGAGGACCGGGCCTAAAAACGTGTCGGCATTAGCGTTTTGCTTGAGCCCACTCGTCAGGGCTAGTCCGAACCGGCACTGGGACCAAAAGGGTGGACTGCCGTCTGACGTGTCGTTTACAGGCGAAAGTAGGTCGCCGATGAAGCCCCACCTAGCCACCGCTTCGGGATTTTGCGCGAATAGGTCCAGAAAGCTTGCTGATTTCGGCAGAGTCAATCATAACCGTTGAATACGGTTAACAGTTGACAATGGACGACAGTGATTGTGAAAATACTAAAGATATTTATCATCAAACTACGGTTTGGCCATTGCTTTTCTTCAGTTTTTTACTCTCTGTGATTCGTAAATTATTATTTTTTGTAAAATGACAAAAAAAATGATTAATTTTTGTTATTGTACAATTTATCACCTGACATCTAATCGAGTGAGTTGTCTATAGTATCTTTGTCTTATCCATTTTTGGACATTAATATTCTGTTTAATTCTTTTTATCTATTATTATTTTTTATAGTATTTATGTGCCTGTTTTAAGCTTTTATATTTCACAAAAACCTGAACGTGCTTTTAATGCACTTTGTTGGCATTGGTTGGGTTGAATTTTTATTTGTCTCATTTTATTTTACAATAATAAAATTAAATTTTTTTTATTTTTTATATTTAAATTCAATTCAAATTTGATATTGAATAAATTATATTCAACAATTCGAAATTAATAAAATATTTTTTAATATAAAATATTATTTTTTAAATATAAATATAATTAATTAATTAAAAATAATTTTTTTATATAATATTGAGTTAGGTCAAGTTTTAATTTTAGGTAAATCTGATTTTTTTTAATAATACTTGACTCAACTCGACTTAAAACTTGATTTAAAAAAAAAATCGACTTTATAAAATTGGATCGAGTCGAAATTCGGCGGTTTGGAGTTGAGCTGCTAACCTTATTTTCATCCTTTTTAGGTTGAGTGTAAATGAATAAAGCATTTTACAAATTATTTGTAAATATGTTTAATTTTTATTTATTTTTATTCATTTATTAAGTTTAAAAGAAAGATCTTAAATAATTTTTTTATATTTATTTATTAAATAAATTGAATATAAATAAAATTTTGTTTAATTTATTTATATTTGTCAATTAATTTATTTGAAATTTATTTAAATTTCGTTTAGTTATTCTTTATTTTTTATTTGTTTATTATTCATTTATAATAATATTAATAAAATTATATTTTTATCATTTATTTTAATCTTATTTTAAGGTTTACTTATATTTGTTAAGGTTCATTTATATATATTGAAAGTTTGATTGTTTAAATTTATTTGGTTATAATTTATTTATTATTTATTAATATGTTTATTTATATATATTCATGAATATATTTATTTAATGTTTACGAATAAATTTATTTAATTTAATTAAATGAACCTGAATTGAACACGAATAATTTAATATTTAAACGAATAAACATAAATAAATAGAATAATTTTTTTAATGAACATGAATCAAATACCAACACATTTAAAAATAAATAAATAAATCATATATATATACATTCATTCGTTCATATTCGATTTATTCGTAGCCTTAACTTTTGGTATCGTTTTATATCATGATGCCAATGAAATGTTATTGTTGGAAATGTGATTACATAATTGAAAATTAATATTATAACTCTCTCTGTCTCTCTCTGTCTCTCTCTCTCTCTCTCTCTCTCTCTCTATATATATATATATATATATATATGAAAAAATTATTGATTAAATATAGATAAAGTGATGCCAACCATTAAATCTTCACAACAGACATAGATACCATCCAAAATAATATTCCATAATAATATTATAACAGATAAATGTAAGATTATAATAAAAAAAATTATAAATAAAATGCTTTTAAAAAATAAGTTTCTTATTTTTTTAATATTATCTTTCCTATTTTATGAGAATATAATATACATAAAAAAAAGTTTTATTTTCAAGAATGCAATATATCAAATATGAAAACATGCTTTTCATCTATTAAAATCTGCGAGCAAATTTTACTTCAAAATGATAAATTATCAAACATAAATTAATTAATTTAATTTAATCTATTATTAAACTCAACTTGTTCAATTTTCCATTATTAGAGAGTAAAAAAGGAGGTGATTTTTGGTGAAGAAAATTGACTTCGGGACTGTTGGTCTTTGAGTCACGATTCTGTCGTATAAAATATTAATAATTCATATATTTATATTATATTTTATACAAAAATTACGTATAATAATTCATATTAATAAAAAATAAAATATATATTTAAAATTTTATTAAATTTATGTATAATTTTTGTTAAAATTTTAAATTTTATTATTTTTATATTTTTTTATATTATTTTTATATTATATTTTAAATTATCAAATTTAATTTATCTAAATTTCTTGGATGAACATGCTTTTGCTTCCATTTCAAAACCCTCCAATGGGGAAACTTGGTAGGTTGGGGTCAAATTAAATAAAGATAAACAGCAATTTTTTTTTTATTACCTTATGGTTGAAATTTCTAAGGAGTTGTTGAATTTTATGGTTGAAATTTCCAACCAAAACAGACAAATATCAATATGTTATTAAATATTGCCTGACTTTTTCCATGTGCTATTGAATATTTGTACTACAAAAATTTTCTTCCAAATTAATGGCAAAAAGATATAATTAATTGAACATCTGATTTTCTCTACCTTATTTATTTTCTTCACTTTCACAATATGCAGATTTTGCGTTCACATGCATAAAATTACTTGAGATTCCTTTAATTGCATCACCAAACGAAGTTTTACCAATAAAATAGAGTTTAAATCCTAAATCTCATCTTCTAGAAGTTTAAGGCATGGGCATTGACGGATCCTTTTTATAATTTAAGGAATTTATGGACATCTTTGAAATTAAAAAATAAAAAAATTTGCACCCGCAAAATTTTTCAACGGACACTCTAAGTATTAAAAAATAAATAAAATTAAAAGGGAAATTTCCACAAATACCCTAAAGTTTTTCATAAATACCTTTTATGTTTACAAAATTAATAAATATGTCATCAGATTTATATATATATATATATATATATATATATATTATAAGTAAACATTAAAAAAAAAATAATCTCGAATCCACTATTGGTCATAAGATATTGATGCTTGAGACACATTAAATCCAAGCCAATTATAAATGCATGTTTGTAACTTTAGCTTAGCTTCAATGCCTATAATCATCAAACACCATTAATAGTTGCTTCTTGTTAATCTCTTTTTTTTTTTTTTGAAAGAAAACTTCCAAACCCCAATGACAAATATCACTGTTTTAGCAATAATAATGACGAAAATATAAGTATCTCAATCCCATTATTGATGGTTGAGCTTATCCTAGATACAGTAAGTGAAGAATCTAGGCAAAGTATATTTTATTCAAGCAATATCCTTCTTTTGTTTTTGCTTTGGGATCCAATTAAATTTAATAATTTTAAATATGAGACATAATATAAAAATAATATAATTTAAAATTTTAATAAAAATTATAAATAAATTTAATAAAATAAAAATATATATTTTATATTTTTATATTAATACGAATTATAATAAATAATTTTTATATAAATATATAAATTATTAATATTTTATATAAAATAAATATACAAATTATCAAATTTAGTACAAATCAAACCCAGGCAACGTGCAAAAAGTTAACTAGAATACAAAGTCTTCCCCTTTAGAATGCTTCCGAGGTGTCTTCCTCAATTTTATAGCTAAAGCTTGAATTTGATAACCTGAGGGCTTTACTCATGGTCCAGCCAGGTGGCCAGGTTCAGCCTGTTTGCTGAAGGCTGATCTGATCAAGCCTAAACCTGGCGGGTTCATATCATATGTAAATAATACATTAATATTTATAAATTATTTAAATTTAATTTAAATAAAATTTAAATTTGATTTGATTATTATTAAATAGAGTTAAAATTTGAGTAATTTAATTTATCAATTGATTTCGAATATTTTTATATTTAATTCGAATAACTCATAAACTTAATCAATTTTTTTTGTAATATATTTTTATTATTTTAATTAATAAAATATTTCAAATTTGAGTTTAATCACAAAAAAGTAAATTTTTATTGAATATAAAAATCAAATTTATTTTTATATATCAATCGAACCTAATCGAATAAATTCGAGTAATTCAATTTTTATTTCAAATCGAACTCGAACTAAAAAAAAAAATTGAATTGAACTTGAATCAAGTTTAATGCATCGAATTTGGAGTCACATTTAAACTTAATGTTGTAGTGATTTGAACTCAATCAATTACATCTTTAATTAGTAGGCAATGGTACTCCTATTTCCTTGATATAATTAAAACTGTTTTTACATATTTTATTTTGGAGAAGTAAAACATGGGTTGAACCCATTGTATGATAGTACTCCTAAAGAATCATTGGCTGAAGGTGATGGCAGTTTACTCCAATTGATTTGTATAATCATTTTAAAAAAGTGATACCTAACAGATCATAAGAAAAATAAAATACTCATGTAATTAAGTAAGAAGTTTCAAGGAAATAGACAGGCAAATTTTCAATAATGTCTTTCTAGAGAATGAGATTTTATTACATATCCATCAACATCAATCTTTGGTTTGAATACAAGAGTGGGTAGGGACATGAAAATCTTAACAACATGCTACAGAAAAAATTTGTTTAGTTTTGAAGCAAACATTTAGGACAAATAAATTACTTCAATATCAAAATTTTACTTAACTTAAGACATTTCCTGATTGTGTCTGCCATTGTTGGAGGTTAGGTCTGTCTTGTTGGCACTATGCTCAACATGATGCAATGTTTTGCACATTGTTTCCTGCATTTTGTTGGAGGGCAAAACCATTTGTCTAATAATTAGGTGAATCCAGGGGAACCCAGATCTTTTGGTCAATTCAAGCAGCATATATTATTATAGTATAATTATAAGAATAGTTGTTGAATGGATTCAAGCACCAAATATATTATATTCCTGAAGAGAGAAATATAAACAGCATGATGCAATGAGTGAAAAGTAAATTTTTAGTTGATTAAAATGTAGGCCTTGAGGTCAATTAGATTAGTAAACAATCTAGAAGGAAAAGGCTTTGCCCTGGAAATTTCTATTAAATTAAGTATTATCTAATATTTTGTTCCGACCCAACAAACTTTTAAAAGTTTCATGTATAGTTTCGAATAAACCTAGTAATTTTAAATATAACACGAAAATATAATAAGGAACTAATAATAAAATAAAAGAAATAAAAGCAAAACGAAAATATACATTTTGTGCATGTAAATAAATACATATATACGAATTGTCATGTTTACATTTGTAACAATAGACATCATCAAAGCAGCCTCTGTTGTCCGCAAGGATAATAACTGTGATTAGGATGAAAGAGAAGGGAGAGATTGAATGGTGCAATTACAGTAGCAAACATGACAGTCAGTTCTATGCATTGTTACCAAATATATAATGGCATAGAGATCATTAGCTTGAAGAGTTATCATGGGCATGGCTTTCCTGAATATCAGTATCAGTATGTGAACTCCTTGCCTTTCTATCATCTTAACTACCAGAATAGCTAGAGGAATAACAGTCAAAACACAGAGAAAAGAGAGAAGACACCACAAAAATCAAGCCCACAACACCAATAGCACATACTTGCCAATGTCGGCACATAAGTAACTCTTCCATTCCCCACTTGCAAAGAGACCCACAGTTGAAACACAACTGGAAACAAACAACTGATGTGTAAATTTGTTTATAATTACCTTCCCCTTAGAACTTCTGCTGGTCTTTCTAAACCATCATTGACTGCAATTAGAGCAGCAGACGATGAGAAGATGACCACAGAGTTCAGAAATAAGGCAGTGAACTTCTGTGAATTAAAAGCTAATTGGGTGGCAGAAAATGGGGGAATAAGTAGAGGCTAAGAGGTAGAAGAGCACAACAAAATGCTACATATTTTGTCACCAGCTGCGAAGCAAGAGTTGAAGGAAGGTAAGGTGGAAGAAGTTGAAGCTTCCTGAGAGGGGAGAAAAACAAAGAATGGGATGCAAAGGATTGGGAAGCCAGCAGTTTGCCCAATAGTGGCCAACCATTTACTATTTCCACCCTGATCACAATAAAATCTCCCCGGAAGACCTGCCGCAGCTCGGCCAGCAATGAGGAAGAAGATGTTGATTGCCACCAAAAGCCTCCATTTACAGATCTTGAGTTCAAGAACCATGACTGATCCATTAAATTTCCATCCATGTTCAGAATCGGTTCTTGATTATCTGTAATTGAAAGTGTAAACAGCATGCATGGGAAATTGCAGTAAAAAGAATGCCGATTTGATGTCATTGTGACAAATAAGAAATCAACCACAGGATGAATAAGCCATTTTATTAGCCAAAAGTAAAAGGTTGGTGTGACTTTCTCGACCATACATAAATTTAGTTTTCTTTTTCAATAACCAAACATAAAGACTACAGTAATAATACTTCAGAAGCAGGGAGCAAAATACAGTATGAATTGAAAGCGGACATACTACTTGAAATCTTGCCAATCTATCTTTAGTTCTATGCTTAACAAATCTCCTCTCAAGTTCTATGATTAAAAACTCGACCAAACCTGAAGCCCAATGCTACAAAAAGGGGGAATAACAGAATTTTTACAATCACTTTGTAGGATCGCGGAAGCACAAAAGAAATGTGGAAACGCAGAGCTCAGATCAATGATGTGCGTATCAGCAAGCACATCCTCCAGACTGTTGCTGCGACTGAGATGCATTTGCATTTGTAGACTTAAGATTGACATCAACCATGTCTTCTTGCTTTGTTGAAGAAAGTGTTTCCATTCCAGGTAAAGCAGCTGCAATCTTCCGAAATAGAGCCTGTAAAGAGATCAAACAGAGAGAGAGAACTCGATAGATTGGTTAGTAATGCTGGTTAAGGAAGACAATATTCATATAAAGGAAATAACCTCAGCTAATGCTTGCAATAATTGTCATGCAGGATTGAAGATGCATATTAAACAAATATTTAACAAATGTTGCATCCATTAAATATAATGGAGTTGATGCAGAAGTGAGAAACAAAAAATTGATCAAATTTTCAGTGATTAGATGATTGGTCTCAATCCTTCATATTATGCCAAAATGAAAAGGCAGCCGGTACCATTTGACATTGATCAAGATCTAAGCACATTCATCAGCATCTAGCATGCAGTCAATATAATATTGACTAAGCACATTCATGATAGGTTACCAATGGTTTACCTTGATATTGAAGCCAGCCTTGGCACTAGTTTCAATAAACATGACATTGAGCTCGCGAGCCTTGGCTTCTCCTTCCTCTATGGAGACTTGCCTGTCAAATCAGCCACAAAATGCACAAGGAATGAACAGAAATCAAACAGTTATATCAAGGAAAAGAATCTGGGGAAAACTTTACGTCAATAAGTTCCTTTTTTCAATTTTACACTAAAATAATAGCCACAAACAAATGCAAAGGCAATTGTAAACTAGAAAGTAAGGCAATCTACATTATTTTCACAAGAAAGTCCAATCATGATAATAAATTAATATTACCTTTTTTCCACAAGATCCGTTTTGTTCCCAACAAGCACAATGATAACATCACTACCCCGTTCAGTACGCACCTCTTCAATCCACTTCGAAGTATTTAGGAAGGACTGCCTGCCTACACCATCAAAATTAAAGTTGGTAAACTTCACAGACTTTTATTAAGCAAATGAACAATAAACGAAGTAGAGCAATCAATTTGCTAGATTGCATTTCACAAATGGGGGATATTTGCCCGTGCAAACATGCATAAAACATAATAACTGAACAAGCAAATATATAAGATAGGAAGATTATAATGCAGGAGGACAAAGTGAACAATAACATACTTGCAACATCATAGACAATGACTGCCACGGAGGAATCCCTAATGTAACTTGGAATAAGACTCCTAAATCTTTCCTGTCCCGCAGTATCCCTGTAATAAAGATTTAAGCCGATAAAGATCAAAGACACAAATCTTGTCAAACATTTTGAAAAAAATTACCTCATGCTAACTAATGAATAAAAACAACAACCACATGAGCGATAGCGTTTCATCATTATAACCTGTATCGAATCCTTGGTAACCGTGTTACTAATTATAACATATTCCGACAGCTACAGGGATTATTGACATCCATAAAACCCAAAGGGAAGCTATCCAACTAATAAATGAAACCAAACTTGCCAATCAACATCTAAACACTAATGCACCATTAATTAGACAAACCAAAATTCAAGAATACTAGCAATATAATTCCATGCTGAATATGACTAAAATTCATTTTCACCAGAATCTTAATTGGGTACAACATACCAAGCTAAGCTAGACAAGCCCATAAAAGTCCAATAATACAATAGATTAAACTAAACAGTGACAATTCATGTCTTACCAGAGCTGCAATCGAACTGTTCGATCTTCAAGGTACATTGTTTTCGATAGAAAGTCAATGCCAATGGTAGCCTGGTTAACAAATTTGAGACAGATAACCTTAGAAATCAGATCCAAGCTGCTAATAAAGTTTCAATCAGGACCCAAATCGTAAAATTGACATAAGAGAATTGAACAGTATAATAATGAAAAAATACCTGGTAGGTGTTATCGAATTTATCGTACATGAAGCGTGTGATGATACTGGTCTTCCCGACGGATTGATCCCCCAAGAAAACCAGCTTGTATTTGGCCAGAGCCGAAACTGGAGCCATCGGATCTACGTCAGTAAGATGCTATGGATCGGGTCGAGATCGGATCCAACGTCGATGTCTCACCGGAAACAATTCGAAGGTGTCGCCGGAGAGAACGAGATCGAGATCCCTACCGTCTTTTGTTTTTCTTTTGTTTTTTTGGTGATTATTTTTCACGAGTCCATTTATATAGGAGATGCTGGAGCGCAGGGGTGAAAATCATTTGGATTAAATCAGATAATAAAGATAAGAAAAAAAATCAAAAATTTTGAAAATTAATTCCAAGTGTTTGGTTCGATTTTTTTATTTATTTAGTTTAGATATTAAATATATATATTAATTTCAAATCAGATTTTGAGTTAAAATATAAAAAATTTTGAAAAAATAAATTCGAATAGAAGTATATATTTTTATTAATTTTTATATATTTTAAATTTCTATAAAATAAAAATAATTATTTTATATATAAATCTATTTAAATATATTAAAATTTTTATTACAATAATATATAAAAATTTAAAACTAATAAATCGAATCAAATAAAATTTAGTTCGAAATGAATTGATTTCAAAAGAAAGTTAATTTGGATTTGAATCAGATTTAAAAATTCATAATATTATACATTATCTAAAAAAATCAAAATGAATATGATCCAAATGATTATCACTCCGATTTAATACGGTTCAAGTTTTTTAGATATTATATAATATTATAAATTTTTAAATTTTGATTTAAATCCAAGTCGACTCTTCGTATTATTTAATTCGAATTGAATCAAATTTTATTGATTTGGTTTAATTTATCAATTTTTGAAATTTAATTTTTTTATATATTATTTAAGATAAAATTTTAACATATTTAAATAGATTTTATATAAAATTATTATTTTATTTTATAAAAATTTAAATACATATATATAAATTAATAAAAAAAATATAATTCAATTTGATTTTTGTGAATTTTTACCTCTTAATTCAAAATCCGATATAAACTTAATAAATTATTTAATATCCAAATTTAATTTGAATTGAATAAAAATAATTAATTCAAAACAAATCGAACAATATAATTTTAAATCGATTTTTATTCTTTTCAAATTTTTACCTTACGAGTTAACTTATAATGTAGGGTTCAAAAGACACGTGCAAAGCACATGATCATTCCGTTGCCTTATTTTTACAAAGAACTCATATCTTATTTAATGCTATATACACCCCATTTTTATATACATTTCAAATTTAAAACTAAATTTTCTATTTCAACTAAATACACTTCACTATTCACTTTCTATTTTCTATTCCTACCATTTTTCTCTTCTTCTCTCTTCACTTCTTGAAATTAAAATTTTCAGAAATGAATATAAGAGAAACTTTGACATTTCTTGAAAATAAATATCCGAAAAACTTTAAAAATTCCCAAATATATATTTTTTATAACCTTCAAAATTTCTCAAATATTTATTTATTAGAAAACTCAAATTTTCTCGAATATCCATTTTTTAGAAGCTTTAAGTCTTTTCAAAAATAGATATTTGAGAAAATATAAAACTTCTTAAATCTCTATATCTAAAAAATTCGATTTCACTTTTAATCAAAATTTTTAATCGTACGATTTAAGAACACATTTGCTTGATTATATGTGCAAATGGAATTAAAATCGATGTTCTCGACATGTATAGTATTAACTTGTTATTTCTCTTAAGCTTATTAAAAACCAAGAATATTATTTCTGATTTTTTGGTTCTACATGAGCAAAATGGACTTTTTTGGGCTAAGGACAAAAACATTTTTATCTCATGCATGCTTAAGAATTTGATATCTTCCATTTACACATATGATAAAAGCAATAATAAGCACATCGATAATTCATGTATGTGCATATGTTATGGGTCGAGATTCAACTTTCAAGCTCGTAGATTCCAAAACCCTAGTATACATTCATCCAACATTTCAATTTAGCCTAATAGTCAAGGTTCACACATTTGTAAAGTATTATTCGTTTTAACCCTTCTGATTTTATGATTTTATCTTACAAAATGCACCTCACAAAGAAAAAGTGATGTAAACCCTTTTATACCTCAATAACCCTCTTTTGTGTTTGACGTGGGATTGGAGTACCTTGCCTACTCTCTCTTTGAGCACTTGGCGTGACATTTTCTCTCATTTAACCTTGTGATGCCTTTGTCATTGCTTTAAGATTTGAGCATTCACTCATCCGACATCCTAAATCAACTTAACGATTATGGTTCACATCATTATGAGGTATTATCCGCTCTGACTCTTCTGACTTAATAATTTTATCTTGCAAAAGGTATCTCACAACAAAAAGGTGATGTAAACCATTTTATATCTAGGTGACCTCCCTTTCATGTCCGATGTAGGATTAAAATACCTTACTTACTCCTCATTGGAACGTTTGGCGTGACACATACATGCTAATCAGAGCTTAAACACCCTTTAAAACATTGTCACTGACAATGTCATCAAACTAACAAATCTAACAGTATCAAATCTTTTAACCATTAATCCTTACTATTGAATTGACCAATCTATTGATGATATTTTTCAATGCTCAAAAATTAGAGATTACAAATTTTTCATTATCAAAAGTTTATAATTAAATATATATTTTTAAAAAATTTATGTATTCTTGAAATTCGATTTTTGAGAATACAGTTTACTCTCGAAAATTTATTTTTGAAAAATTAATATAATTTTTGAAAATATATTTTTAAGATTTTTGGGTATATAAGTTATTAGAGGTTTTTTTTTTTATCATTTCTTAAAAGTTAAAATTGCTTTTGACATGTAGGTTTTTTTGAAAAAAAAAAATCTAAGCCTATATAAAGAAAATTTGGTGGTGTTTTAAGAGCACCCTATTTTTACCTGGGCTGGCTGGCCAAGAAGGTTCCAGTAGAGAAGAAAGAGAAATGGCACTAAGATCAGCCGTACTTCGCTACATTCGAGTACCCGTTCAAACCCTAGCGGCGACCGAATCAAAACCTCAGCCCCAATGGAGTCTCCGCGCTTCCCTTCGGTTATTTTCATCGCATGACGTTCACCTTACTAAAGAAGAAGTAATCGACAGAGTCCTCGACGTTGTCAAAAGCTTCCCCAAAGTCGATCCTTCTCAGGTTTTTCCCTCTTTGCTTCTCAGCCAATCATCGACTTTTACATTTCGTTGCTTGGGAGATGAGAAAGAATTGATTTTGCGATTGTTCTTTTGGGGAATTGATTGATTTTTTACCCAACTTCTGGGTGAAGAATCAGATTATCGAAATTCTATGAAATTTTTTTGATTGATTATCTGTAAAATTGCATGCTATGAAATAGACTCACAATTCTAAGATTGGTTTATGTAATCCATTTGATTGCATTTGTTTTATGGGAATTTTTGTTTATTGATTATCAATTTGTGTGATGAAAACTTCAGGTTAATTGTCTCAATTGGAAGTAATTTCAGTTGGAGTATTAGATTGATGAAGCTTACTATATTGCATTCTAGATTCCATTGAAATTACTCCCTTAGGGTTGTGCCAGAGTTTTGGTGCTTGAGGGTTTTGTTATGCATGTCAAAAAGAACAATGGAATGACTTGGAAAACTGATTTTGATGGTCATTTGCCTTTGGTGTTGGTATAGCCTTAAGATAAACTATTCAATGGATGCTACACTTGTTTTCTGGCTTTTAAAGTTGAATGTAAGTGTAGAAATAACAAAAAAAAATCTGCTCATTTTAGTGTAAGAAGTAAGGTCAATGTTTGGTGTATAGGATGATGGATAAGAGGGGATGATAATCGTCCTATATTGTGTTTGGTTTGTATCTAAAGAAAGGGATAGGATTACAAAGAGGATTAATCATTCTCTTGGTATAGAATGATTCAATCCTCCCAAAGTGTGGAGAAGATTATTTTTAATCAATGAGATTAAACTTATATGTCCTATTATACCCTTAAAAACTACATCAATAATTTAATCTAATCCTATTCATAATATTATCTTATCATATCCTATCATAATCTTGTGTACCAAACACATCCTAAGAATTTCTATGCAAGGTGTTGGCTTCTGTCAGTTTAAGTTCTTCACCTTGAATCTTGGAAGCTTATGAATTTTTGAGGGAATAATTCTTAACATTAAACAAGCTTATTAGTTACCTCTCATTTAAGGTAGGTTCAATCTTTTAAATATTCTTTCTCTTTTCTTGATTATATGATATCTTGGCATTGTAATGCTGTGACAATATTTGAAGAGCTGACTTTGTTCCCTAGTGACACACAAATGATTGACTATTTTATCACTTATGTTTTGTTTTTCTTTTGAATATCAAGAGTAACTTATAAGGGATTCATATTCAGGTTATCTGATGCCAAGATATTATATAATCTTTTAATTTTGCTTTTTATTAACTTTGAGAGTTCAAAGGCATCTTTCATGCATTTTAGCTTAAGCATCAATTTTTCGTTCCTTGTAATAGTAGTTATACCTGACAAATGACTCATTGGGGATTGAATCATATTTCGCAATCACTTGCAGGTGACACCCAATGTTCATTTCCAGAAAGATTTGGGGTTGGATAGCTTGGATAATGTGGAGATTGTAATGGCCTTAGAAGAGGAATTCAAGCTGGAAATTCCTGACAAGGAAGCTGACAAGATTGACTCATGTAATCTTGCTATTGAGTACATATATAGCCATCCAATGGCTGGTTAATCTGTGCAAACTGCAAAGCAAGGGTATATCTTGTTGAATTTCATTCGAAAGGAAGAATGGCATCTTGTACTCTGTTTTTGTTCAACATTTTAGGTGTTTGTATGGATTTTCTCCTCATAATGGGATTAAGACTGAGAATCTGAATCTGTTTGGTGCGATACTAACTGCAGCAGATTTCAACTTGCAATAAAGTTTTTGTATTGCATGGTGGCATTCTTTACCTTTTAATTACTTGTTTCGAATTTTGCTATTGTCCTGACATATTCTCTATTTTGTATGATGAACAATTGAGAGAGTGAGGGATGAGATGATGCATATATTAAGAGATGGCCAGGTTTCACTGGGCAGCATGATGGGAGTCCTTCCCATTCGCATGGTGATGTCGTTTTAGATTTCTAAGAATTTCAGTCTATTACAGTGCAGGGAAAGTTTTTCTCATCTCGCCGTCAAATGAATACTTGATCGTTACAGCAAATCTTAATTTTTTCGGATTAATGTTATGAATTGTTTTTGAATAGACATAACAATTTGTATTATATAAAATATTAAAATTTATATATTTATATTGTGTTTTATACGAAAATTACGGGTAATAATTTATGTTAATATTAAAATATAATTTTTTTATGTAATTTTATTAAATTTATATATAGTTATTGTTAAAATTTTAAATGATCATATTTATATTTTATTTTTATATCATATCTATGTTATGTTATCGTATTATATTTTAAATTGTTAAATTTAAATTATAATAAAATATTTAATATAATATCTAAATATTATAAATTTTTAATATGATATTTAAATTACATACTCATCAGTAAAATAATTAGCTTTAAACTTTTACACAAAATAAATAATTTTTAAATATCATATTAATAAATAAATTTATAATTTAAATATTAAATTAAAAAATTTAAAATATAAGTATTTTATTAAATATTTTAAAATTTAAGTATCTTATTAAATATTTTTTATATTATATTTCATTATATATACGATCATTGGTAACATCATCCTTTTTTCAAATGATTTGATCCTGTTGTATTTGACATGTTCACATAACAAGGTTGTCTCTTCACATTGGTTGATTATCCTATGGTAATTTACTATATATAATACAGTAAGATTTCCCAGGTCAATTATGAACCGTCGGATCATTAAAAGCAATTTTAGAATGCTTCTTTTCTTATTCCTACTTTGTTTACAGTGGATAAAATGGTAAAGCTACATCTGCACTCCAAAATTGTGCTATGTCCACTTCAGCATTTGCTCAACTGTTGTCCGTTGACTCGGTTCCACCAGGAAAGGAGTGGAAAAACTAGAGTGAACTAATTGAACCAAAAAAGGAAAATACATAAATGCCCATGCGTCAAAATCGTATTTGCCTTTCATACCCCTGAGAACCAACGAAACATTTCGCTGATCTCCACGCCAATACGATTGGCTTCCACGTCATAATCTCCATCGGCGCCGGAGATATCGCTTCGGCGACTGCTCCCGGTGAAGAAACTTCCTGAGCTACGAAACGACGACGCACTAGACGATAACGAAAAAGAGAGCCTGTCTACGTATTCCTTAAGTAAAGTCCTTCCAGTAGCAACCTCCGCGGCGAGGCTCTCTTCCGACGTTGCCTCTGCTCCTCCAATCTCTTCCTTAATGGACACGTTTCTCTGGTGCGTTTGATTCCTAGTCACCTCTGATTCTTCGTCTACGATATAATCCAAAGAGCCAATCGAATAAGTCCTTCTCTGCTCAGCGGAGTCGGAGCCATGTTGACTGTGACTGATAGAGCCAATCTCGAGCCGGTAACTATCTCTGCCGCCACTTCCAATCGCATCGCCTGCGTTAGAAGACTGAACCAAAACCTTCATGAGATCGGAGTCGGAAGCGAAGAGAGGAGAGCGACATAGAGGACAAGTTTGGTTTGAAGTGAGCCAAGTATCAATACAACGAGCATGGAACGCGTGGCAACAGAGAGGGAGAAGCCTGAGTTGGTCCTGCGGTTCAAATTTTGACAAACAAACCGCGCAATCTCCGGAAACCGTGGAATCGTCGTTGGAGCGGCGAGTAATAGAATAGAAGGTAAAAAGAGGAAGAGAATCGAGCAACAAAGCCGTCGTTGATTGTTCGGGAGTGACTCGGTGGCTGGAGGCGGCGATGATTGCAGAGGTAGTTGAACGAGAGAGATGGCGCCGGCATCGTCGGTTGATGTGGCGGCGGAGGAGACAAAGAGAGACGGAAACAAGCACGATTATGCAAAGGATCGAAATTACTATTCTCTCATTCGAAGAAGAAGAAGAATGCGAGCGTTCAGTGCTGTTATTTTCTGCTGCCGTAACAGCTCCTCCCCTAACGCCATCAAACAACGGTGGCGACGGCAGCGGCGGTGGCGAAGCCATGGACGCCATTAACGACTTTTTTTTTATCATGACTATAAATTCACTGCACCAGTTTACAGAAGGAACGAAGAAGGATATTTTTCAAGTGTAAACGGAGCACGTCATGTCACGCGTAAGAAACAGAATTGTACGGAGATAGACAGAAACAGAGAGATAAGTTGGATTTGGGGGTTGAGAGTAATAGAGAGAGAGAGAGGTGCTATTGTTGGGGTTTTATAACAAGGAGAGGGAGAGGGCATTAAATTAATAAAGTCAATAATGTATATGCCGTGGCGCAGATTTTAAATAGTAGCTGTCGTTGTGTCCTCGACGACACGAAAGGGGTGTAATGGAATTGAGTTAGATATAAGGTGCAATGGAATTGAGTTAGATATAATAAAAATTTTAAGTTTTGAATTAGATTTAAATTTTATTATTTGAAATTTAATTTAAAATAAAAATTAAGTTATTTGAATTTATTTAATTAAATTTATTTATTAAATAAAAAATAAATTTAATTTTATATTTTATTTTAAATTAAATTACTTATATTTAAACTCAATTTTAAATTTATATACATAAACAAAATAATACATTTTTAATAAAAATATAAAATATATATATATGAAAATATAAAATCTTAATTAAATTCATAAATTATTCAAATTTAACATTAAAATATTCAAACTCAACTCATTTAATAAATCAAATTATTTAAATTTAAATTTTATTTGATAATAATAAAATTAAATTTTATTTAAATCAAATCTTAATAATTTATAAATATTAATATATTATTTATATACCTATTCTGTATATAACACAAAAGGCGTAAAGCCGCAAGAACATTACTCAAAATTAAAGGTGCCTGAACAAAAGGTCGATTATATCATTGTTGTATATCATTTTTGTTGGCGTTAAAAAATTTTATATAATACAAAATACGTTTAAAAAGTAAGATAAAAAAAATTATGGTTAAATTTTATTATTATTATTATTATTATTATTATAAAAAAGTAGTATGATTAATTAAAATATTTAAAAATATATGTAAAAATTATTTTTTATAACAATACTAATCAAGATCTTATTAGTACTAATACAACTTCGGCAACTTTATGTTCGTTGTATTGGAAAGTGGTTAATTTATAACCTCGGCTTATCATCTTTGCCTTTGATTCTCAAGAAATCCACATGAAACTTTCCACGCGGTTTGGAAAAAGGAGCTAGGTCAGATTTACTACATGAAGCATGTATATATAATTAAAAGTGGTTAATATATAACTTCGGCTTTGATTCTCAAGAAATCCACATGTAACTTTCATCTTTGTCTTTGATTCTCAAGAAATCCACATGTAACTTTCCACGCGGTTTGGAAATAGAAGCTAGGTCAGCTTCACTACATGAAGCATGTATACATATATATTTACTGATCAAGATTTAAATCTTTATCATTAAAATTAAAAATTTTACTTTTTACATCATACAATAATTGGATATATATTTCTTTTCACATGGTAGTTGATTATATATTTTTAAATATTTATTTTCAACTAGATAAATATAAAGGTTTAATGAAAATTCAAGAATAAATTAAGAATTAAAAAAAAAATGGCAAGATGAAGTACCTAGGCAGACAAGTCGATTGGGCAGGCAACAGACTAAAAAGAAAGGATTAATGAGTGAATAAAGTAATAATAGTTTGAATCAAATTAAATTAATTTTTTTTAAATATTACATAATATTATAAAATTAAAAAATTTTATCTGAATTCGAATTTATCTTTTATATCATTTAAATTAAATTAAATCGAATTTTATTGATTTATATTCGATTCGGTTTGATTTATTATTTTTTAAAATTTAAATTTTTATATATTATTTTAATATATTAAATAAATTTTGATATAAAATTATTATTTTTATTTTATAAAAATTTAAAAAATATATAAATTAATAAAAATATATAATTTAATTTGATTTTTTTCATTTTTTAATTTCAAATTTAATCAAAATTTAATATATATTTAATATTTGATCTAAATAAAAAAATTAATTTAAACTGAATCAAATATTATAATTTTAAATTAATTTTAAATTTTTTTAACCTCCTATTTGTACCATTTATCCCAAAAACATTATACTAAAATATAAGAACGAACCTCTTTCCATCATTTTAAAATAATGCAGCATTTCCACAATAACTCTATCATTACTTCCATAATAATAATATGTAATACTCTAACTCTCATGATCCCTTTTCGCCTGTGCCTGCCGCGGTTTCAGATGCTGTTCAGATAAAAATTCTCAATCAAAATTTTTTTTTTAATTTTATAATTTTTGGGGGGTCCATTTCCATATGTGAACCCATCAGTGCATTAGATAAACCAATTTATTGTTCTCTATTGCTAACGTGGTTTAGGAGTTTCTTCTTATCTGCAGCAAAGTCAAAGTTTCCATGCTTTTCTTTTGTTTTTGTTGAGCTGAAAGGAAAAGGCGAAGCAAGTGTAGGCAAAAAATGGCGTCAGAAAGGTTGGGTCAAAATCGCAATTTAAGTCAAGATAATGAAAGACGAAAGAAATTATCCTCTGTGTATAGGTATAATGGGTGTTACGGAGATCATCAGGTTAGAATCTAAACTGACGGAAAAAAAAATATAAATATTGAAATTTAAAATTAAATTTAATTGATTATATAAATTAATTGAGTTAAAATTTGAGTTTTGATTAACCAATATTACAATAATAAAATTTTAAACTCTCATGAACCTGATAATTCGCATTACATTATATTCGTATCGTGTAGTGTCGACAAATTAACCTGAAATTATCGGGTTTCAGGTCGACTTAATCATCTAGGATCATATTTTTTTTTTGAAAAAATAGGTTTCGAGTCTGGTTGAGTCGGTTTTATTCTTTTGAAAGGCGATTTCGGGTCGGGGTCTGATTTATATGAAATCCGACCCGACTCAATCCAAAATATTTACAAAAATACCCTTACTATATATATGTAATTTTTTTTAAGGTTTCTCATTTTCTTCTGTTGTTTTGCCTCCTGGCCCCGATCTCTTCACACGGCCAGACCCTGCACCTTATTTCTTTCTCCACTTCATTTTTTCCTCAATTCACTTCCTTTATTTCAACAAAGAAAGCATTTAGATTTTAGGGTTTCTATTTTCTTCTGCAGTTCTGCCTCATGCCCGCCCGATCTCCTCACATAGACCTTACACCTCATTTCTTTCTCCACTTCATTTCTTCTTTAATTCGCTTTCTCTATTTAAGCAAAAAAAGCATCTGGATTTGGATTATTTTTTTACTTATATTATTTTTTTTATCATCGTTCTTTGTAACTTGTGTATGCAGCAAAGAAACCTAAAGATAATTGCTAAAATTTTGGGTAAGTGAAAAACGACTCTCTTTGTTGATATCCTGAATTGTAGCTTGAAAAAGATTGAATTCGGATCAGATTAAGTAAAATTCAGGTAATAATATGTTTAGCAGATCAGGTCGGGTATTTCAACTACAACCTCCAAGAGGGTGTAAGGTGGGTATCGGGTAAAACTATGGAAGCTTTAGGTCAGAGGCGGGGGGCAGCAAAAAATTGACTCGCCACACCCTTTTACCAACTATAGTGTCATGTCATAATTTGTATTAATATAAAAATATAAAATATAATATTTTAATTTTATTAAATTTATTTATAATTTTTTAAAATTTTAAATCGTGTTATTTTGATATTTTTTATTCATATCGTTTATATATCATATCACAATCTCATGTTTCAAATTATCGGATCTACCTTTTCACAATCTCATCACTTTGCTTCCTTTGCACTAGGCATTTTCCCTTGGGATCCTGAATGTTTGGTACATTTGTGTTGATTTACAGCTTTTCACTTTCTTAGATTTCTCAGTAAATTCTCATATGGCCCCCATTAGTGACATGCCAAGCATAACCTGAGATACCAAAGAGGTAAAAGATGGTATGAAAATTAAGCAATTGGCCAGTCGGATCATCAAGGATGTCGGTTCTATAGTCATAGGCCTAAACAGATTTCTATGCATTTCTCTTCTCCAATCATATGTTCCAAGGAAATGGTGCAAACTAGGATCATTCTTTGGAATGCTGAACCTAAGAGCCTTTTATATTTAATCGAGATTGTTAATATTTGAATTTTAAATTAAGAGTTTAATGTTCTATTAATCCGAATATGCAATTGTCAATCAATAATAATATATATGAATTGTATGACATCTTTAATGCGATATAATTAAAATCACAAAGAATATCAATTGTCATTTTTATTTTCAAATGAAATAGTGATTAAGTTAAAAAATTACCACTGATCAATTTTTGGTCTAGTTGATGATCAACCAGTTTTTTTTTTTTTTTTCATTTTTATCCTTTAAGTTTTATTGTTATGTCTAAAGTGTCATTACAAATTTTATTTTTTATTTTTTATTTAAAAATTGTAAAATAAATTTAATAATTTACTATAATAAATAATTTTATTATTTATTAATAAATTTTTATAAATATTAAATAATTTAAAATTTTTATTATATTTAATATTTAATTTAATATCTTAAATGATTATTTTTCTTTTCATTACAATTCACCTTATCGTTACCATTATTTTATATTTAAATACATATATTATCATCGATTTTAATTTCATTACAACAATGATCAATCTTATCTCCGATTTTCAATATCACCACTTATCCAAATATACCTTAAATCACAAATAAAAGGGGTAACTTTCCATTTGTTTAATGACATGGACGGTGAGGAAAGAAAATTCAGTAGGATGTAATTTCAAACACACATGCTTTGATGTAAAAGACAATCCCACGAAGAAATATCTGGTTGTGGATTCATTCCCTAGTCCTATAATAGAGAGTCCACTTCTGACATTATTAATCCTTGTCATTTTATAATAATACACATCGCTTTTGTCTTGCATGGATAGTTATAAAAATGCCAATGGCATAAGCAGATGTTAAAAATATTTAACTCCCTCGGTCCCAATTTTTGGAATTTTTTGATTTTCGTGTATATCAAGAAAATGACTTTGACTTGTACATATTTAATATTATAAATTTAATTTTTTATAATATTAATATATCATATTTTTGTTAGCCAAAAAGTAAAATGAAATTTAAAAAAAATCCCTTCATTTCTAACCCAAAAAATAAATTAAAAAAAATGAAGCAGACTTATTACCTAACTTGCCCAAAGAGTGGAGTTAGATGCTTCGAAAAGCAGTGGTTTGATGGGTTTTGTTTGATTTGGATGACTTAAAATAGTAGAGTCAATATCAATATTATGTATCACGGCTTTAAATTTTCTAAGCTAATCCGCTTAGAGTCCAGTCAACGCATCTAGATGACAATTATTGAGTTGGATTATCGAATGTTATAGAAATTATCAATAAAAAAGTACACATAAACGAACACTACTATAGCTTTCTTTTTGGTTTCTCAGCTGTGGATTAGTTTAAGGGTGGGCCAGCAAAGCTGGCTTGAATTTCAATCCAATATCCCAATTTCCCTTTTTGGGTTTTTTTTTTTTTTTTTCGTTTCGATCACTGCTAGAACTTAGGGTATTATTGATTAAAAATTTCATTCTATAAGATTAATTTCTGTCTTCAAATATTTATCAATAAAATTTATCAGCAAAAATTTTTTTTGATAGTAAATGAGTTAATAATAACATTCAATCGGTAGTTTTAAAATTTTATCGATGATTATTTGATTTTTTTATAATTATAACCTATTATCGATAAAATACTTCAATCGATAATGAGAAAATATTTTCATTGATAAAATTTCGTCAGTGTTATCCTAATTTTTTATAATGAATTTATATTTACGACATGTTCATGCTGTCGACAATGTTATTATCTGAGATTACTAATGATCTTCTGACTATCCCCCTCACTCCAAATTTTGAACATTTGCCAAGTAAAACTCTTACCATGATGATTCCATGTAATATATCTTTACATTGTGTTATAGATTCTGAACATAAATCAAATTCCTGAAAAGATAGCACAAATGTAGCATTGGTCAAGTTGCTTCACATTGCCTTCCATGATGCATACTAGAATTTCCATGAAGTGATTGTAGGATTCCTTTTTAGCTGCATTTGCTTTATCCCACAGGAACATCTTTTACAAGATCTTTTAGTATTTGTTGTTTCTCTTGCTTGTAAAAGCCATTTCTATTCCTCCTTTTAGAGCAAAGAGTTAAGGTGATATCAATGCTTATTTGATTGTGACTTCATTAGGAATGGTATTGTTATGATAAAGCCTATGTTCATGTTTTAGTTCCTTCATTATATATGTTGCTACATGGGAACTATAAGAGAGAGAGAGGTGTGTGTTATGATGGGGGCAAGGTAGGTTGGTCCATGAATGTTAAGCCTATTTAAATTGAAATAGAAATGCAACTTTCAATGGTATCTTAAGTGCCCATAAGTATGGTCTAATACTTGACCAAAAAAAGAAAAGTGAAATGGATGAAGGAAAAATGATAATGGCTAAAATATGTTGTAAATTTGCTGGATTCTGCATCTCATAACTTTTCTGTTTCCAGGTTGGCATGGTTATAGTCATGCCATGAAAGAATACATAAGGTGCTTCAATTCCACATTGGATAGAAAAATGAAGGTCGCTAAGACATATAAGTGTTAGCGTTGCAAACCCCAATAAGTTGATTTTGTAGAAAGAGGATAATGGCCACGTGGCATTTGATATCAAATTCAACCCTTGACTTGTTAGATTCTACGCCAAGCACTCCAATGGAGGTAGATCAGATGGGTCAGTCTAACCATGTCAAACATTCCAAAGAAGAGCCAGATAGAGTGGCCGCCTTGACAAGAGCGTCACGAGACTGAGAATGTCACGTTAAATGCTCTAAAAGAGTAAGCAGTAGTTGAGGGTGACTGTCACGATAAACATTTCAAAATCGAAAGAAGGGTGCTTCGATCCAATGTCGCAGGGTGTTTCAAACCCACGTTGGATAGGAAAGAAAAAGTCACTACGGCATGTAAACGTTGGCGTTGCGCGCCTCAATAAATTAGTTTTGCAGAGAGAGGGTAATGGCCTCGTGAAAATAACTAGCCACAATCGGACAGATGGGTGTTTTTCCGGGGCATGAAGCAACAATCGCAAAATTGAAACCTGGAGTCTTATCAGTGCATGAAGGAAGTGAAGTGAAAGTATTTAATCATCACTCGGGTTTTGTTTTTATCCATGCAAACTCATTTGCAGATATGCTTGCAGTCATTTTTCCTTTTTCTCTTCCTTAAACCTGCCTCATTGCCGCTTAGATTTATCCCATGGATCCAGAATATTGTTCTGAACATGTTTTTCCATTGCTATGTTGGACGGTGAACCAGTATAAATAATCCTCAATGGATTTTATCTGATTTGCAAAAGAAGGAAACGTTAAGAAACAACTTGTTCAATCACCTTCTTTTTCAATTCTCCCCTTAAGTTTGTGTCGACCTCTCCCTACCCTTCATGTTAATACATGGCTGCAAAGCTTCCTAATTGCAGAACCTGGATCCTACTTTCAGTAGAGCATCGGATTGTTGCAGATTTCATTAATGGAAAATGTTCAAAGATTTATCATTTCTTGTATTCCTGAAATTTTGAGGCAATGAACGTTATAATTAATCTTGGGCTGCAGCCATTTTGTTCTGTTTTCAGGGACTAGAGGGTTTGAACTTGAAAGCACTTGACTTGTCCGATTGAATGAACACTCAGATTCCACTTGTTGTATCATCAATTTTCACTTTTGTCATTTTTTTTCAGAGGATACTCCACAGTAGAGATCAGATGTAAATGGCAGATCCATATTTTCCATGGCAATCAATGATTTATAGTTTTCTTATACTATTATTTTACAGACTAGACCACCATTAGAAGGGGAGGAAAAGAAAAGGAGAGAAGTCAAGGCACTTTGGCCCTCTGCAACATCATCAATCTCCTGTTTGCACCTTCAACATGCTCACCCAATTTTGCAAGGTGTGCCATCCGCCTTTTCCATGATTCGGAGACACTGAAATGGTTTGAATTTTTTTCTGTTTCAGCTGGTTCAATTTCAGTTACCTCAGGACCCTCAATCTCCTGAGAGTTTCCTTCATTTGAAACTTGGATTATCTGCTTCAATCTCTCCACCACCTGGCTCATCTTGGGTCGGTCCTTGGGACTTTTTAATAAACAAGTGTTTGCTAACTTAGCAATTTCTCGAGCTGCTCCAATGGAAAACTGGTTTTCAAGTCGAGGATCCATTATTAAGCTGAACTTTTTACTATCAGCAGGGAACAGTTTCACCCAATCCAAGAGCTTCTGCTCTGCTTTTGGACGTCCTCTTTCCAATGATCGCCTGCCAGTAAGAATCTCATATAATACCACTCCAAAGCTCCATACATCACTCTTGTCCGTGAGATGTCCTGTCTCAATGTAATCAGGAGCAGCATAACCATAAGTCCCGACAACCTGATGAGAACAAAAGCAAAGCTTGTTAACATCATCAACACTGCTGAATTAAGGGGGAAGTACAGAGAATACTAACGGCTGTTGAAACATGTGTGTGCCCAGCCATTGGCCCCTCCCTAGCAAGCCCAAAGTCTGAAAGCTTTGGATTGAAGTTCTCATCCAGTAACACGTTGGAGGCTTTGAAATCTCGATATATTACCTTGCATTATTATGAAACCAAAGATTGAGCACAAAAGAACCAATTAAGAACCAATTCAAAACCAGAAACTGATGATTCATCAGCAAGACAAAGAGTGTGTTTTATGTTCAAAATGTTGTGGTTTTGGTACACGTTAGAGCAGAAGAAATGCATGGTTAGTGTTTCCGAAAGGAACCTGAACTTCTAAACCTTCATGCAGATATGCTAATCCTTCAGCAGCTCCAAGTATTATCTGCAATCTTGTTTTCCAAGGAAGAGGCGGGAGTGCCCGACGGAAAAGATGATCTTCTAAGCTCTTGTGTTGCATAAACTCATATACCAGAAGACGCTGGATCCCTCTTTCTCCATCCACAGCACAGTATCCTATGAGTTTGACGAGATTGGGGTGCTCAACAACACCAAGAAACTGAACTTCTGCCACCCATTGCTTATGTCCCTGGATTAAATAGAACTATGTAACATCAGTTATGGCAATAAAACCCTTCTATTGCTATATGTACTAGCAGCTTCCACCAAATTAAGATGAAAATCTCAATTATAGGCAGCATCTGATAACAGGAAAGCCCCTTGTGCATACCTAAAATTGGTGTTAACAGTCATGCAATTTAAGATCTGATTTGAATTAGTCCTTGAAGATCAAGCACAAAATACAAGAAAGGTTGAAGGAAATCTTTTTCTAGCTTCCCAAACAGAGGAAGAAGGCATACCTGCAAGCCATTTTTGTTAAGCTTTTTAATAGCAACCACCACTGGCTCACCCTTTCCATCAGCAGGCTTGATTGTACCTTTATAGACGCTTCCAAAGCCGCCTTCGCCAATCTTAAGCAGCAAATTGAAATCACGAGTGGCTTGTCTAAGCTCTGAGAAAGAGAAGACCCGCAAATTGTGAGCTTTCTCTTCGTACAACTCTGGTATGCTACGTGGAGAAGCTGCTGAGCATGAGGACTTTGTGATCCGATCAGGCCCTGAATATTCCTCTGATTTCCGTTCTCCTTTCAACTCTGGGGCTGATCTTTGTCCCCTGCTTCTAGACCTGTCCTTGAAATAGTGAAAACACTTCATTGTTTGAACTTTAAAAGGCTAAAAACCAGTTCTTTTTTGGATTCCCACTAGAAAAATCTACAAAAAAACGGTAAGTGAATCAATAAACTTGAATGGGAAAAACAATGAGAAATTGAAGAGCAGCAGAAGAGTGACTTGACCATAGGAATTCGATTAAGAGCTTAAAAAACGGCAGCAATGAAAATAAGGCAAATAAAAGACGGTCAACTACATAGAGAAAAGGATGAGGAAAATGAAGCAAAACCCAATTGAGGAAACCAGTCGTCAACGGTGAAAAACCAAAGGAAAAATATAGAAACGGAAGTTCGAGAGCCCATTTTGAAGTTGGTTAAGACGAGAGAGATAACAATACAAGAAAATCAAGCAATGCTAATGTCTTACCTCGTTGGGTGCTTTGACTATTCTACCAGGGTTTGGTTTGGGAGACTTCCATGAACATTTTCATTTCGTTTCTTGCAAAGCTTTCCTTTCTATTGCCCTTTGAAAATCTGATATTTTTGGTATCTAATTTTGCACTGTTTCCTGATTGAAGAATTCAACGGTTTGAATTTCAGATGTGTCAGTTGTCCAAACTGACAAGCAAATTTAAACTATGTCGCTAGAGTCTTGAGTTGACCTTCTAGTCCTGTTTGACATACGGATTTTATAACCACAAAACAAAACGAGGGACCCTCACTAAAAATCTGATTTTTTTTATAATCTTTTTCATGAAATTATCTGTTCTTCTCTTCTTGCTGGTGCGCATGGCATTTAAGTCATAATCCCAAAGTCTGTTTTGGAGGATCCAAAGAAGTTAATGTTAACGGATAAATTTGGATGGAAATTGATTGCGGACAGATTACAAATAATTATGATTGTGAGATTAATTATTATAATAATAAAATTAAAATTAATAATAAAAAATATATTTGGATTTAAATATAGTAATGCTAATAAAATGTACTGTGATAAGAAAAATATGATTACTAAAGTTATTATATTAAAATTTATATATAATATAAAATTCATAAAACTAATAAATAATTAAAATTTTATTAAATTATTCTTATGACAAAAATAATTCTGCTAATAAAATAATTAAAATTAGTAATAATAATAATAATAGCATATTAAATACTAATTTCATTATATTAAATTCATAAAAATATTTTATAATTTTTAAATAAAAGTTTTAAAAAATAAGTTAAATTATAAGAATATTATTATCTCTTCAATATAATTACAAATGCAAAAAAGTAAAATACAAAAAGTAAATGGGCTATTGTATCATTTAAGAGTGAGAAAAAAATCGAAAATCGATTCAAAATTATAATATTTGATTTAATTTAAATTGATTTTTTTTATTTAATTTAAATTAAATTCATATATTAAATATATATATTTTTTGGATCAAATTTTAAATCAAGATATTAAAAATTAAAAAAAATTAAATTGAATCGAATTATATATTTTTTAAATTTTTATAAAATAAAAATAATTATTATATATAAATCGATTTAACTATATTAAAATTTTATTAAAATAATATATAAAAATAAAAATTTTATAATATTATATATTATCTGAATTGTTAGAATTTGATTTTGATCAAATCAGTGTAAGAAAATATCGATTTAGATTATGATTGAGTTTTAAAAATTCATATAATTATATATTATTTCAAAAATTAAATTAAATTCGATTTAATCCATTATCATCTTTAACGTCATTAGACTTCAAATTTTCTATCACTAAAAGCTAATTTTTGCATTGCAAATTAATTATCCAAATGAATTATCAGTGCAATAGACGTAACTTTTCATAAAAAAGGGAATCTCATCGAGGTCAAGTTTCAATTCAAACGAAGGCTCAGTCACTTTCGTAAACTTGAAGGAGTTGTTCAACTAATACAAAAGTCCTAGATTATGATTCATTCCCATTATGTCGCTTAAGTGATGATTCTTCAAAAGGAAAGAGAAACCAGAAAAGGCCACATCTTTTATTTTCTAAGATGCCAATCAAGTATTGTTCTACTTGAGTATGATATAAGATAAAACTTATATGAAGTTTTACAGGTGGAGAATATAAAATTTTTTATTAAAAATAAATAAATAAAAATTTTAATAAAAAAATTGAATCAATAAATTGATATAGTTTAATATAAATATCAATAATATATAAAAAATTTATTAAAAAATTATTTATAATTCAAATTTGATCGATACTTATTTAACGATAAAAATTATGTCATTATTTTTACTAAAAATATTTATTTAATAAATTTATAAAAAATTATTAAAATTTTTTCAAATTTTACATTATTGATTTACATGATAAGATTTTTTAATTTCTCAAATTTGATTTTGATTTTAATTTACTTATTTCTAATAAAAACTTTCATGAACTCCACTTGTAAAATTTTATATAAATTTTTCTTTTATGATATCTCAATTTTCAATTTGGTTAAGAAAACAGATAAAATTTAAATTTAATTCGATCATTATTGAGTCAAGTTCAAACAAATTGTAAACTTAATCGAGTTTTTTTATTTTAATATATATTTTATTATTTTAATTAAAAATTTACTATTTTATCCTTATATATATAAATTTAAATTCAAACTCGAATTTAAACATAAATAATCAAGCTTGATTGAAGTTCAAACATAAATAATCAAGTTTGATTGAAATTGAATATAAAAATTGAACTATTTTTTTATTTGATAAATTAACTTAATCGAGTGAATTCGAATAATTTAACTTTTATTTTTAGTCAAACTCAAATTTAAAATTTAAAACTTAATCCAGTTTAAGTAAAATTTCGAACAAAAAATTTTGAATTGAGCTCAATTTTTTTTGTATCAATTTGATTCGATTTAATTATTCTCTTAATTCTTGGCACGATACCAAATTCTCATATTATTATTTAAATTAATTGAGTTAAAATATATAATATAGGCTATTTTATCATGGGTTCTTATTTTTATTGCACTCTTTTATTGCATTCAATATAAAGTCTTTTACTAATTAGGTACAACAAGTACTTTAATTATGCATTAAAGCAAAAGCAAATTGGTTAAAAGTTGAATGATACACTTAATTGGATCCAGCCAGCCTATAACAAAAGGTCCATATGTTCTGATACGCTTATGGTTGTCCAGTTCTTTGGATTCACCTTCTACTTTAAAAGGTTAATCATCATCAGCCCAAAATCTAGCCCAAAACTCTCTCTTTCAAAAGCAACCTCTCTTATCTTTAACTTAAGAGTAGATGATATATCAATATTAATAAATTATTAGAGTGAATTTTAGATAAAATTTGAATTTGATTTATTTATAATTTAATTGAATTTGAATAATTTAATTTATCAAGTGAGTTAAATTTAAATATTTAAATATTTAATTTAAATAATTTATAAATTTAATTAAAATTTTAAATTTTAATTAAAAAAATAATTATCTTAATCTTATATAAACATCAATTTGAGCTCATCATAAAATTGAGTTTATTTTTATTAAACAAGTTTAATTGAGTAATTTAATTTTGATTTTAAGTTAAATTCAAACTTAAAAATTAAAATTTAATAATGTTCAAGTCAAATTTTGAATAAAACTCAAAATTTTCGTTATATCAATTTAGTTCGATTTAATTATACTCTTATTTCAATCTCTTTTTCTGCAATTAGCCCCATCGGCAAGTGAAAAAATATTTAAAAATATAAATAAAATTTAAATAAAAGAAGTGCGGTTGGTAAAAACTCAAGTCAAGTGTAATGATCCTAAAGAAGTTATGAATCTTATATTTGTAATGCAGTCCGATTGGATTTGAAATATAAATATTTGTCATTTTTAAAATAAATTTTGTAAGATAAAATTATAAATTTTTGTAAATTAGTATGAACCTGAACATTTGATCCCAAAATCGATTTTGAGAATATCGAGGATGTAATGTTGACGAGTAAAATCTCATTGAAATGATAGAAAATATCATTATTTTAGATAAAAATTATAAATTTTATATTGATTGTATATCAAAATATGATATATAAATATCCACATAATTTTATTTTTATTTGTGAGATTTTTATTTGATAAAATTAAATTAATAATTTAAAATATGATTAGATGATATAAACAAAAATATATAATTTAAAATTTAAAAAAAATTATAAATAAATTTAATAAAATTAAAGAAAATTATATATTTATTTTTATATTGATAACAAATAATTTTTATATAAAATATAATAAAAATATAATATTTTAAATGATACGAATGATATAAATTATAAGATTTAGATAAAATCGTGAAATTTAACTAGTAAAAAAGAATAATAACCGTGACATGAACTTTCTGCAAGGAAGTGAAAAAATAAAATAAAAAAACTATAAAACGGAGAAAAATGGGGCACTAAAAAAGATCGGAGCGAAAGCGAAGACATGACTCTCACTTAAGCTCAAAGGAACCACGACTCATTCGATGCTTTGATCTCCTAAAAAGCCTACTTTTTGACCCCCTCGCTCGATAGTTTGTTACCCAATTTACTTTCTCTCCCCCACTTATTTTATTTTGCTTTCCCTTATTTTTTGGATTTTCTCTCTCTCTTCTTTTTCAGAAAAACAAGTTCTAATTTTTATTTTTGCTGTTTCTCCTGCTGCTACGTATATCAACATTACTTCCCAATTAAAAACCCTAATTTTTTTCTCTCTCTGAACACTCCTTTGAGTTCACAGGTACACTTCAATCCTCATTGTTGTCTCGTTAGAATGTATGAATTTTTTTTTTAAAATTTGTTTGGGTTTTGTGATCTGTTTGGATGCAGAGATTAAGGAAGGGAAAAGAAAGAGGGAAATAGGGTGAGATATATGTCCTTCAATCAATCAAGGTACGATAAAAGCGAGCAACAATACCGAAAATTGGGGCGATCCGCCGGTTCTAATCAGCAGCGGACCTCCTCAGGCGCTTACGGTAAGGGCGCTGGCGGCGGGCCCGCCCCTTCACCGTCTCTCTCTTCTTCTTCTTCTTTATCTTCCAATCGAAGGTAACGATAACGACAACTCATCATCAAGCTTTAGGCTTTGCTTTGTTGTTTTTCTTTTCGTTTGATTGTCAGTTTATTTAGGGTTCCAATACTCGAAGGTAACGATAAGGACAACACATCATCATGCTTTAGGCTTTGCTTCGTTGTTTTTCTTTTCGTTTGATTGCCAGTTTAAGGTTCCTATAGGATTAAGGTTTTCTTTGTGATTTTGTGGACTGATGATTCGATTTTTGTTGGGTGGTCTTAATATGATAGTTTTAAGAAGTCTAACAATGCGCAAGGGTGTTATTTTTCTTTTTCGTTTGATTGCTAGTTAATTTAAGGTTTCTATGTGATTTGTGGACTGATGATTTGATTTTTGTTGGGTGGTTTTGATATGACAGTTTTAAGAAGTTTAACAATGCACAAGGCGGGCAATCTAGGGTAAATTCACCGGCTGTGAATTCTTCAGAGTCTAGTAATGCTTTGGCCTCGTGTAACATACCAAATGGTGCACATGTACAGCCCCAGTTACAAGGTATGATTCAAAATTCTTGAGCTTGTTTCCCTTTTTAGGTTTATGATTGAAGAAAATAGTCTTGATGTTATTTGCATTCATGGTCATTTTTTCTGATAGGAGCATCTGATGCACCGGTTGCAAGTGGTGCTGCCAAGCCAGTTGAATCGCCCCCCACTCAGAGAAGCACCCGAGCTGTTCCGAAGGCTCCAACTTCTCAATCTGCCACCATGAGTTCTGACAGTAGTTCCCCCACAACTGCCGCAAAGGGTATGTATCTATTGTGCTTGGTGTACTAAGCTTATAGGATCAAAGTTACTTCAATTATGGGTAAACTGGGGGTTCTCCAATTTACAGTAGTGGCAGTTATAATGATATGTAGTATTTTTGGCTGTTTGTTTACCATGATAGCATTTCTATCTTTAAGCTGATGTAACTAATCATATGCTTTTAATTGTTTCTGATGGATTAACTCCAGGAGATACATCAAAAGCATTCTCTTTACAATTTGGGACCATAAGTCCCGGTTTCATGAATGGAATGCAGGTATCTTACTATTCATATCGGTGTTCCTTCTTTTTGCATTCAAAACCTTGTTTCTAATAGCAGATGTTATATCCTCATTTGTATCAGATTCCAGCTCGAACTAGCTCAGCACCCCCAAATTTGGATGAGCAGAAACGTGATCAGGTTTGTATCTTGTCATAAACTGTAAATTGTTGATGATTTTTTTGCACCTTATCTAAAAGATTAAAGGTAAAGAGATTAGTGGATAATTAAGTCTAATGATTCTCCTTCTTCATGTAGTTTAATTTTCAAGAACCATGAAATGTTACATTGCGGAAAACTAAAAATGCCTCGTTTTGTTCACTCTGGTTACTTTACCAAATATTAACAGACAGAATACCCGTAGAAACCGAGTATAATGTGAATATGACATGTTTGGGTGGCCCATCTTAGTTGCTGTTCTATCATGTTCATGATCTTGATGCTTTTTAACTGATATAGTTTTGGAGTCTTAGGAATTCACTTATATTTAAATGACATTTTAACCTGCAGGCACGCCGTGAATCTTCTTTTATATCTGTGCCAAATTTACCCACTCCTGTTACTAAGCAGCAGCTACCAAGAAAGGATTCGGTTGCAACTGACCAATCTAATTCTGGGGAGGCTCATCCAGTGCCCAATGTCAAAAAAGATGCACAAGCCTCTGTGGCACCCCCTGCGAACCAAACACAGAAGCCATCTCTTCTTAATATACCCATGACTTCTATGCAGATGCCATTTCATCACCAGCCCCAGGTTTCCATGCAATTTGGTGGGCCTAATCCACAGATTCAGTCTCAGAGTGTAACTGCTACTTCAATTCAATTGCCAATGGGTATTCCATTACCAATAGGAAATGCACCTCAGGTGCAGCAACAAGTCTTTGTCCCAGGTCTTCGGCCCCATCCTCTGCCACCTCAGGGAATGATGCATCAGGGTCAGGGTTTGAGTTTCACGCCATCTTTGGGTGCCCAGATTGCACCCCAATTGGGCACCTTGGGAATGGGCATTGCCCCTCAGTATTCTCAACAGCAGGGAGGGAGGTTTGGTGTTCCTCGTAAAACCACTCCTGTCAAGATTACTCACCCTGACACTCATGAAGAATTAAGGCTTGATAAACGAACAGATGCATATTCAGATGGTGGGTCATCAGGTCCGAGGTCTCATCCTAATGTGCCTTCTCAATCCCAGCCGATTCCAACATTTTCAACTTCTCATTCAATCAACTATTATTCCAATTCTTACAACACCAATTCCATGTTTTATCCACCACCAAGTTCTATGCCATTGTCTAGTAGCCAGATAGCACCCAATGCCCCAGGGCCTAGATTTAACTATCCTGTTGGCCAGGGTCATCAAAACATTTCTTTTATGAATTCAGTGGCAGCCCATGGTTCACTTCCAGTTAATAAATCCATAAATCTTACACATGGTACTTCAGAATCACCAAATGTGGAACCTTCTCGTGATGTTCACAGTGTGACATCCTTTGCTTCCTCAGGTATAACACAGGTTACAGTCAAGCCAGCTGCTGTTTCTGTTGGAGAGAAGGTGGCAGATTCCACTTTTTCAAGTGGCTTGCCTCCTGTTGGAAAGGTTGGTTCACTAAAACCTTCTGTGCCATCTAGTGAGGTTAGCTCATCTCAGGCTCAAAAAGAGTTGGATACTTGTCAAGAGAGCTTTGTAGAGCAGCCAAAACCTGGAAGTGAATCATTAACATCCAAGTCATTACCTGCTGCAGCTAAACGTTATGGGGAAATTCCAGCAACTAACTTGGATGAGAGCCTGCCATCTAATTCTGTGTCTTCTGCTCCAGCTGCTACATCTGAGGAGTCTATGCCAGTTGTTGCCAGTAATGAAGGCAGAAGGAAGGAGAGTTTGAGTAGGTCAAACTCTATAAAAGATTATCAAAAGAAACTGGGTAAGAAAGGACATATTCAGCCACCAAATCAGGTATTTTCCTTGTGTGTGTTTGTTTTTTTTTTTTTCACATGTAATGTTTTGTTTGCATGTATTTATCTGTTTGTTCACACACTGTTGGGCAGTCTACGACATCAGCATCCAACTTGGCTTCCCACGCTGAAGAACATGGTATTTCCTTGGACAGTGCAGTTTCTGAAACTATAGGGGTTGAAACAGCTTTAAAAACATCAGCAGCTGCTGATGTTTTGTCACAATCTACCAGGGAATTACTATCAATTAATGATGCTTCAATTTCTTCCTTAGAACTGAAGACAGATAGCAAGAGAGAAGGCTTAACCTCTATTTCATCTGAAGTTTCTGGTACTGGCAATAATGTTGATAGCTTGGACATGGTTCAGCATGCTAAGATGGATGGTTCTTCCAAGCTGGATGAGCAACCAAAACCTGAAATCAGTGGAATTAAGGAAGAAGAGGAAAAAAAATTACCTGAAGAGCACTTAAAAGACAATGCTACTCTTGAGATTCCTTCTGAACTGGTTCCCTTGAAGTCTATGGAGCTTAAATCTGATCAGGAATCTGCAACAAAGGCACCAGCTACCAGCAATGGTGTTCCAACCTTAGGAACTGCACTGAGGGTGCTTGATGAAGATGTGGGGGTTAGCATACAAAATGAGAGAGTCACTGATAGTATGGATGTCTCTACCTCTATAATTGTCGACTCTACAAATGTTGAAGGTTCTCATGTTGATATCACCTTTGTTTCCAATGCATCTTCAAGTGCCACTGATAGCGATGAGATCACTGTTACTAAATATAGTGCATCAGACCAGCAGTCTGCTCCCATCACAACTCCAGATCTCTCAAACTCAACTTCAGAATACGAAGGAGAAGGTGTTTCTGTACCTAGTTCAAATGACAAACCTGCGCCAGAACTCAGTAGTGCGCCAGAACTCAGTAGGACAAAGAGTACTATAATTAGAGGGAAGAAAAAAAGAAAAGAAATTCTTCAGAAGGCTGATGCTGCTGGGACAACTTCTGATCTCTATATGGCATATAAAGGTCCTGAGGAAAAGAAAGAGACAGTCATACCTTCTGCAAGTGTAGAAAGCAATTCTATTGGTGTTAATTTGAAGCTGGTATCTCATGAGGCCCTTCAGGTGGATACTACAGAAAGTGAGAAAATTGCACAGAATAAAGCTGAACCGGATGATTGGGAAGATGCTGCTGACATCTCTACACCAAAATTAGAAACTTCAGATAATGACGAAAGGGCTCATGGAGGGTTAGTCAGTCATGAGAAAGATGGAAGTGGGAATATAGCAAAGAAGTATTCCAGAGATTTCCTCCTTAAGTTTGCAGAGCAGTGTGCTGATCTTCCACAGGGATTTGAGATTGCTTCTGATATTGCAGGGGCCTTGATGGCTGCCAATGTTAATGCTTCTTACCTTGTTGATCGTGATTCATATCCTAGTCCTGGAAGAATAATAGATAGGCAATCTAGTGGTTCTCGATTAGATCGCCGAGCTAGTGGAATGGGTGATGATGACAGATGGATTAAACTACCTGGTTCTTTTGGCCCAGGAAAGGACTTGCATCTTGATCTTGCTTATGGTGCTGCAGCAGGTTTTCGGCCTGGCCTAGGGGGTAACTTTGGTGTTCTAAGGTACCCACATGCGCAAACACCTCTGCCATATGTTGGAGGGATCCTTTCAGGACCAATGCAACCTATGGGTCCACAAGGAGGGATGCCACGAAATAGTCCTGACACTGAGAGGTGGCAACGTGTTGCTAACTATCAACAAAGGGGGTTGATTCCTTCTCCGCAAACTCCATTACAGATGATGCACAAAGCTGAAAGGAAGTATGAAGTGGGTAAAGTGGCTGACGATGAAGAATCCAAGCAAAGGCGATTGAAAGCCATTTTGAACAAACTAACTCCCCAGAACTTTGAGAAACTCTTTGAACAAGTAAAAGAAGTAAACATTGACAATGCAGGTACACTCACTGGTGTCATCTCACAGATCTTTGACAAAGCTTTGATGGAGCCAACTTTCTGTGAAATGTATGCAAACTTCTGTTATCATCTGGCAGGAGAGTTGCCTGATTTTAGTGAAGACAATGAAAAGATAACTTTCAAGAGATTGCTGCTGAACAAGTGCCAGGAGGAATTTGAAAGAGGGGAGAGAGAGCAAGAAGAAGCAAATAAAGTTGAGGAAGTGGGTGAGGCTAAACAGTCTGAGGAGGAAAGAGAGGAAAAGAGAATCAAGGTACGGAGGCGAATGTTGGGTAACATTAGACTTATTGGGGAGTTGTACAAGAAGAAAATGTTAACTGAGAGAATAATGCATGAATGCATCAAGAAATTACTCGGTGAGTATGAGAATCCTGATGAGGAAGATGTTGAGGCTTTGTGCAAATTAATGAGTACGATTGGAGACATGATTGACCATCCCAAAGCAAAGGATTATATGGATGCTTATTTTGAGAGGATGGGAAAGTTGTCGAACAATATGAAATTATCTTCTAGGCTTAGGTTCATGTTGAAGGATGCTATTGATTTGAGAAAGAATAAATGGCAGCAGAGGAGGAAAGTTGAAGGGCCTAAAAAGATTGAGGAAGTGCACAGAGATGCTGCTCAAGAGCGACAAGCACAAGCCAGTAGGCTTGCTCGTGGTCCTGGAATCAATCCTGCTGCAAGAAGAGCGACTATGGATTTTGGTCCAAGACCATCTATGTTATCTTCCCCTGGTGCTCAGATGGGTAGTTTTCGTGGGTTGCCCACCCAGGTCCGTGGTTTTGGGGCTCAGGATACTCGCACAGACGACAGACAGTCTTTGGAGGCTAGGACTTTGTCAGTTACCTTGCCTCAAAGACCGATTGCTGATGATTCTATTACTTTGGGCCCCCAGGGTGGTCTCGCTAGAGGGATGTCTTTTAGAGGACAGCCAGCAATGTCAAGTGCACCCCTAGCTGATATTTCTCCTAGTTCAGGAGATTCAAGAAGAATGGCTGCTGGTTTGAATGGTTTTAGCTCTCTATCAGAGCGGACTACTTATGGTTCTAGGGAGGATCTCAAGCCAAGATATGTGACAGATAGATTTGCAATGCCAGCTTCTTATGACCAGTTGAGTTCCCTGGAACGTGGCATGAATTTCAGTAATAGGGACTTTAGGAACCCCGATCGCAGTTTTGATAGACCTCTTGCAGCTTCTCCACCTGCACGAGGTCAAACATCAGGTTTCTCTCAAAATAGTCCTCCAGAAAAGGGCTGGCCTGAGGAGCGCCTGCAGGAAATGTCCATAGCAGCAATTAAAGAATTTTACAGGTATCCTCTTGGCTCAAGTCTGATTTTAGTGTCCCTGGTACTAGTCATTCTGTTTCCTGTAACATATAAGTATATAAATGCACAATCACATTCATTTGCATATGGACGCATATTTGCACTCTACTTTTAGTCATCAGCAGAAAGTTGAATGTAAAACTGCTATTGAAAAGTGTTTGGCTTTAGGATCTCAAATATTAAATTTACAGGTTGGCAGTCTAATAATCGAACTGCAATTAACTTGCCCCAATACTGTCTTGTTATTTAATCAGATTTAGAAGCAAAAACTTTTCAGAGTTTTAGTTATTCTAAATCTTAAAGGACAATGAGATTTGAAGGTTCTTTTACTCAAAGTATGGTTAAATATATATCTTACACGATTTTGATATTTATTCTGGATACTGATGCCTTCATTTAAAGTAAATAGCACAGCTGATGATAGTAAACTTAAAGAGTTATAGTATGCATTTACATTTTTAAAACTTAAAAGGACATTGAGATTTGAAAATTTTTTTGCTCAAACTATGTGGTTAAAATATATCTTGATCAATTTTGATGTTGATACTGATAACTTGATTTAAGGTAAGTAGTGCAGCTGTTGATGGTAAACTTAAAAATTACAGCTCTTGATTTAATTCCATGATTACTTTTATTAGGTACTTAGCATTTTTCTCTTTTAATTCTTACAGTGCTAGAGATGAGAAAGAAGTTGCTTTGTGCGTCAAAGATTTGAATTCCCAAAACTTTCATCCGACAATGATTGCTCTTTGGGTAACAGACTCTTTTGAAAGAAAAGACATGGAACGGGATCTTTTGGCCAAGCTACTTGTCAATCTGGCAAGTTCTCGTGATGGTGTGTTAAGCAAAGTTCAACTTGTTAAAGGGTATGAGAATCATTCAACAGTATTCACCGATTGATTATAACCTTCTGAAGCCATTACATTTATGGTTTTTGTTTTTTTCACTCAGGTTTGAATCTGTTCTCAGCACATTGGAGGATGCAGTGAATGATGCTCCAAAAGCTGCAGAATTTCTTGGCCGTATTTTTGCCAAAGTCATTGTAGAAAACGTCATCTCCCTGGCGGAGATTGGGCTTTTAATATACGATGGTGGAGAGGAGCTTCGACAAACTGGTCTCGCCGGAGATGTTCTTGGAAGCACCTTGGGGGTAATTAAAACAGAGAAAGGAGAAACTGTTTTGAATCAAATCCGAGCAAGCTCCAACTTACGGTTGGAGGATTTTCGGCCTCCAGTTCCCATCAAATCAAGGATATTAGAAAATTTTATGTAGAGGATAGTGATGATCCTTGTATTTTGTTAGAAGAAATTCATGATGTCTGGTGCGGGGTGTTACATGAGTTTCTTCGTCTGCGCCATGTTTTAAATATTATTTCTTGCAAATATTATCAAATTGAGCATCCAAAGTCGATGTTCTCTTTCTCTGCAGCAGCTTGGTCTTGTCTCTTCCCAGATCTGCGCCAACATCCGCATGAACTTCAGAAATTAGTTATTTTTTCATGTATAATAACTGGTAAAAATGCTTGAACCTCAATTCCAGTTTCTATTACCAATTTACTATCCAAGAAAAAGGTAGAAATTTTCATTTATATTAGATAGATCGATACGATATCATCAGAAAGAAAAAAGAACATTAAAAAAGAAAAAAAATACATAGAAGTAACATGTCTTAAAATTTTAATAATAATTTTAATAAAATTAAAACAAAAATATTTTATTTTCATGTCAATTTCAATAAGAATAAAAACATATAATTTTTACGTAAAACATTATATAAATGTATAAATTTTAGTATTTTAATGAGATACGGGACGGGTTTGGGGGCAAATTATTCCCTATATAATTGGCCGCGCGGCTGAATGAATGGGCTATCTAGGGTTTTTCCTAGCTCTTCTGTCGGATCTCCAAAGCCTTCCAAAATGGTACGCTCTCTTTCACTGAAACTTCTTCTCATCTCTTCCAAAATTTACCACAAAGCTCCTTTTTTTAGTATCTATGTTTTCTTTCGTGCTTCTAACTCTTAACAATAGATCATATTTTTCACAATTGATATCGCTATATTCATATGAATTGTTCTTGAATTGTGGAAAGGGGGTAAAGTCTACATTTTTAAGATTCAATTTCTGTGTAAGGAATGAAAGATGTTAGCTGGTTTCTTTGTGATCTTATTATTATTTGTTTTGCTGTGATCAAAGTTTGTAGTTTTTCTTCCATATGTTAAAGTTTGTGGTTTTTTGTCCAGTTGTTAGCTTATGTTAACTTTGCACTTCTTTAATTTTATGCAAGACAAAGAGAACCAAGAAGGCTGGTGTCGTTGGGAAGTATGGTAAGCGCTCTGTTTAGATTTTATGAAGTTTTCTGGTTTTCAGTTTGGTATATTTCATGAGAAGTGAACCATAATGACTATTCTGTTGTCTTGTATCATTGAAATGCTATCAAGTTTCTCGAATGAGGGATCTTATTTGCTTGATTTCCATTTTTACTTGCATTGTGGGTGTACTTTGTTGTTGTATGGCCTGTTTCTGTGAGGGGCCTTTGGTGTGGCTGAAAACTGGATAATTAGACGTTGTGTTTATAACTTAATGCAGATTTTAGGCTCCACAGCCTGTCTCGACTCTTTTAAGTACTTTGGAATGTTTTTACTTGTGTGTTATTGCATTTAGAATGTTGCTAATAGCCGGTAAATTTCGGACTTAATGCAGATTTTAGTCTCTACAGCTTGTCTTGACTCTTTTAAGTACTTTGGAATGTTTTTGCTTGTGTGTTATTGCATTTAGAATGTTGCTAACACCTGGTAAATTTCAAGTACCGGATACGGTGCTAGTTTGCGTAAGCAAATTAAAAAGATGGAGGTCAGTCAGCACAAGTACTTCTGTGAGTTCTGTGGAAAGGTAATTTTTCAGCTTGTTAACATTCTTTTCATACTTGTTCGAGAATTGAGATGATTTGATTTGCTTGATAGTTGCATATTTAATCTAACATGTTATTAATTGTTGCAGTACGCAGTGAAGAGTAAAGCCATGGCAATGTGGGGATGTCAAGACTGTGGCAATGTGAAAGCTGGGGGTGTTACTCTTTGAAGTAAGATTCTTCAGCCATTGCTTGCATGTTGCAATTTTATGTTCACTTTAGCTTTTTCTGTTTTTCTAATTATTGCCTTGTTCATCTATGGCAGCACTGCAATTAGACCTGATGATTGTTGTGTAAAATATTGAAATTCATCTATTCAAGTCGTGTTTTATACAAAAATTGCATATCACAATTCGTATCGACACAAAAATATGAAATACATTTTTTTGCTTTTGTTAAACCTATATATAGCTATTATTAAAATTTTAAACTGTATCATTTTGTATTTTTTTATTGTATTCATGTTGTGTCATTGTGGGATATTTTTAAATTGCTAGGTCTAATTGCAAGTGTTCGGATTGTCAGGAGCATCATTCGGAGGTTGAGATAGCAAATTGAGAGTTAAACTCATATATAGTTTATTAACCTCTTTGATAGCCTTTGGCCTAATTAGTAACTTATAACCTATAGCTTTTGACACAATATTTTCTTTTTATTAACCTATTTATTATGTTTTTCGACTCAAATAGTAACATATAACTTACAACATTTGGTCCATTTTTTCATTTTACTAACCTATACTTTATAGCTTTTAGCCAAGATACTAACTTGTATCATAAAGCTTTTGACCTAACTTTTTTTTTATTTACTTATTGGCTATAGCTTTTAGTCTAAATAGTAACCTATAACTTATAGCGTTTGTCTTAATTTTTATTTTTATTTTTATTAATGTATTAGATAGACTTTTTGCATAAATAGTAATCTATGACCTGTAACTTTTGGTTTAACATTTTATTAGCATATTAGTCTTAATACTAACCTATAATCTATAATTTTTGGTTGAACTTTTTTTTATTATTTTATTGTCAATAGTTTTTGGCACAAATGGTAACTATAACTTTTAGCTTTTTGCTTAATTTTTTCTTTTCATTAACTTATTGGTTATATCTTTTTGTCAAAATAGTTATCTTTAGCTTATAGCCTTTTGCTAGGTTTTTTACTAACTTATTGTCTATAGTCTTAGACCTAAATAGTAAGTTATAAATATGAACCTATAGTTTATAGCTTTTGGTCAAATATTTGTTTTTATTAACCTATTGGCTATAGCGTTTAGTTCAAATAGTAATTAACCTGTAACTTTTTGTTATAGTATTTGGCTCAATTTTTTCTTTTTATTAACTTATTATTCAGGGTCTTAGGCTTAAATAATAATTTATAGCTTATAACCTTTAGTTCAACTTTTTTTTTATTATTCTATTTGCTATAATCTTTGGTCCAAATAGTAACTTATAATCTATAACTTTTGACTTAAATTTTAATAACCTATAGTTTATAATCTTTGGCTTAACTTTTTTTTTTTTAAACTAAATTAATGGCTATAACTTTTGGCCCATATAACTTATATCCATTGGCCTTTTTTTTTTTGTTACTTTAAAAAAATTCCCTTATAGCTTATAGTTTTTGATTAAATTTTTTTTGTAATAAACTATTGGATGAAGCCTTGTATGCCTAAATAATAACTTATTGGCTATAATCTTTGTCTAAATACTAACTTATAAGCTATTGCCTTTTACTCAACTTTTAATTTTATTAATTTATTGGCTTTACCCTTTAGTAAAAAATTAACCTATAGTTTATAGCTTTTGGTTTAACTTTTTTTATTGCTAACTTATTTTTTATAGTAGCTGGCTCAAGTAGTAACCAATATTATATAGCATTTCACCAAACTTTTACTTGTTATTAACCTATTATCTATAGCTTTTAGCTCAAATATTAGCTTAACTTATATCTTTTGGCTTAACTTTTTAATTTTATTAACTTATTGGCTATAACTTTTTGCTCAAATATAAACCTATAACCTATAGCTTTTGGTTCAATTTATAACCTATTAACGCAAAAAAAAAAAAAAAAAGATCAAAGGTTATATGTTATAGGTTTTTATTTGGGTAGATTATAGCAAATAGGTTAAAAATAAAAAATTATTGGTCCAAAGTTTATAAGCTATAAGTTACTATTCAAATCAATGATTATAGCCAATGACTATAGGTTATTATATGATAAAAGTTGCTATTTTGGCCTTTTACTATAGTTAATAGGTTAATAAAAATAAAAAGTTGAGCCAAAGACTATAGGCTATGGATTGTTATTTGGGCGTAAGGTTATAGCTATTAGATTAATAAAAAGAAAAAGTTGGATCAAAGAGTATAAGTTAGTATTTGGACCAAAAGTTATACAGTATAGGTACATCTTAGGGCTTAGGCTATAGCTAATTGGTCAGTAAAATGAAAAGTTGGGCCAAAGGTAATAGCTAATCGTTTAATAAAAAGAAAACCCTAGGCTAAAGGTTGTGGGCTATTGTTTATTATTTGGGCTTAAGGCTATTGCCAATATATTAATAAAAGGAAAAGCTGGACCATAGATTATAAGCTACAAGTCACTACTTGGGCCTAAAGCTATAGCTAATAGATTAGTAAAAAGAACAAGTTTGTTCAAAAGTTATAGGTTAGTATTTAGGCAAAAGATTGTCATCAAGATGGTAAAATGAAAAAATTGAGTAAAGGCTATAGCTTATCAGTTACTATTTGATCCTAAGGCAATACGTTATAGATTACTATTTAGGACCAAGGCTATAGTCACTAGATTAAGAATAAAAAGTAGAGCCAAAGGCTAGAGGTTGTAACTTATTATTTTGGCATTAAGCTATAGCTAATAAGTTAGTAAAAAAAAAAGTTCGCTAAATGCTATAGGTTATAAATTAGCATTTGAGCCAAAAGCAACAGTTAATAGATTAATAAAAAAGTTAATAGATTAATAAAAAAATAATTGGACAAAAAGCTATAAGTTATAGGTTAGTATTTGGGTTAAAGGTTATAACAATTAGGTTAATAAAAAAAAACTGAAAAGGTTTGGCAAAAAACTATAACCTATTGTTACTATTTAGGCCAAAAGATATAGCTAGTTGGTTAATAAAAAAAGTTGGGTCCAAGACCATAAGGCATATGTTAGAATTTGGGCGAAAGACAATAGCCACAAGGTCAATAAAAAAAAGTTTAGTAAAAGGTTACAAGCTGTTAGTTACTATATGGCTTAAGTATATAACCGATAAGTTAATAAAAAGAAAAAGTTGGGTAAAATGTTTTAGGCTATAGGTTAATATTGGGAACAAAAGCTATTGCCAAAAAATAAGTAAAAATAAAAAATTAGGTAAAAGATTATAAACAATAGGTAATAAAATAAAAGTTGGGCTAAAAGTTATAGGAAATAAGTTAATAATAAGAAAAAGTTGGACCAAAAGCTATAAGTTTTTGGTTACTATTTAGGCTAAATGTTATAACCAATAAGTTAAAAAAAAAAAATTGACCAAAGGTTATAGACTATGTTAGTATTTGAGCTAAAAGTTACAATAAATAGATTAATAAAAGAAAAAATTGGGTTAATAGCTCTTAGCTTTAACTTACTATTTACATCAAAGCCTATAAATAGTAGATTAATAAAAAAAAAAAGGTTGACGAAAAGCTATAAGTTATAGGTTCCTATTTTGACAAAAGGTTATAATCAATAAGTTAATAAAAAGAAAAAGGTTAGGCAAATAATTATAAGTTATATGTTACAATTTTGGCTAAAGGTTTTTGCCAATAGGATACCAAAACAAAAATATTGGGCCTAAGGATATAGGTTATAGGTTAGAATTTGGAACAAATGTTATAAACAATAGGTTAATAAAAGAAAAGGTTGAGCCAAATGTTATAAGTTATATATTACTATTTGTGCACAAGGCTTAAAAAAATAAATTAAGACATACGTTATAGGTTATAAGTTACTATTTAGGTCAAAAGTTATAGTGAATAAATTAATAAAAAGAAAAAATTAGGTAAAAGACTTTATGATGCAAGTTAATATTTGAGTTAAAAACTATATGGTATAGGTTAGTAACAAGAAAAAGTTAAGTTAAAGATTATAGGCAATATGTTACTATTTGCGTTGAAGGATATAGCAAATATGTTAATAAAAAGAAAAAGTTGTGTCGAAGGCTATAAGTAATAAGTTACTAATTGGACAAATGGTAATAACCATGAGGCTAATAAAAAGAAAAAAATTTCACCAAATGTTGTAGGCTATAAAGTAGTGATTAGACCAAATGTTGTAGCCAATATGTTAGTAAAGGGAAAAAAGTTGGTTCAAATGCTATAGGCTATAGTTTAGTTTATAGGCAAAAAGCTATAGCCAATAGGTTAATAAAAAGAAAAAAATTGAGTGGAAAACTATAAGCTACTATTTATTATTTGACCAAATGCTATAGTAAATAGGTTCATAAAATGACAAAGCTAGGCAAAAGTTATAGGGTATAATTTAGATGAAAGGCTATAGGCAATAAGTTGCTAAAAAGAAAAAGTTAAAGCAAAAGTTATTTTTTATAGGTTAATAGTTAGGCTAAAGGATATAGGCAATAAGATAGTAAGAAGAAAAAGTTATGGTAAAGCTATAAGCTAAATGTTAGTATTTATGCCAAGGGTTATAGTTAATAGGTTAAGAAAAAAATTTAAGCCAAATACTATATGCTATTATTTACTATTTGGTAAAAAAGATATAACCAATAGGTTAATAAAAAAGAAAAACTTGGTCTAAAAGCTATTGGCTATAGGTTAGAATTTACGCTAATGGCTGTATTAAATAGGTTAACAAAAAGAAAATGTTAGGTCAAAGGTTATAAACTATAAGTTATTATTTAGGTCTAAAACTATAATCAATAGGTTAGTAAAAAAAAAATGTTAGGCCAAATTTAATAGGCTTTAGGTTAATAGTAAGGTTAAAGGCTCTATATGTTATGTATGTAAATTGATAAAGTTGAGACGAAGGCTATAGGTTATTGATTAGCATTTAAGCTAAATATTATAGATAATAAATTAGTAGAAAGAAAAAGTTGTATTATGGCCAAAGGTTATAGCCTTAGATTAGTATTTGATTCAAAGGCTATAATCAAGAGGTTAAGAAAAGAAAATTTTTGGGCCAAATGTTATATTTTATATGCTATTTTTTTAGCCTAAGGTTATAGTAAATAGTTTAGTAAAAAGAGAAGTCAAGCAAAATGCTATAAGTTATATATTAGCATACATTTGAGTTGAAGATTGTAACCAATAGATTAATAAAAAAATATTTGGCCAAAGGTTATAGATTCTAAGTTAGTATTAGGCCAAAGTTTATAGTTAATAGGTTAATAAAAGAAAATGTTAGGCTAAAGGCTATAGGTTAAAAGCTATTTACTATTTGGATTGAAGATTATAACCAATAGATTAATAAAAAAATATGTTGGGCTAAATGCTATATGCTATAGGTTATTATTTTGGTCAATAGTTATACTAAAAAAACAATAGAGCCAAGAGTTATAGGCCATAAGTTACTATTTAAGCATAAAGCTATAATTAATAGGTTAATAAAAAAAAGTTAAACTAAAAGCTATAGATTGACATTTAAGTCAAAAGTTATATCTTGTAGGTACAATTTGGGTCGTAGGCTATAGTCAATATGATAGTAAAATAAAAAAGTTAGGCTAAAGGCTATCATCTACAGGTTACTATTTGAGCTAAAGGTTATAGCCAATAACTTAGTAAAAAAGAAAAGTTTGGCAAAGACTATAAGCTATAGGTTATACGTTATTATTAGGGGCTAAAGCTATGGCTAATATGTTAATAAAAAAAAAAGTTGGACAAAAAATTATAGGATATAAATTACTATTTAGGACAAAGGCTATAACTAATAAGTTAATAAAAAGAAAAAAGTTAGTTTAAAGGGTATTGGTTATAGTTTACTATTTGGGTGAAATGTTATCAATGATATGTTAATAAAATGAAAAGTTAAACCAAAGGCTATGGGATATATGTTATAATTTGGACAAAAGGTTATAGCAATTTGTTGATAAAAAAAATTTTTTTTGGACCAAAGGCTATATGATATATATTAGTATTTAGATAAAAAAACTATAGCTAATATGTTAATGAAAAGAAAATGTTGGACCAAAGCCTATGGGATATAGATTACTATTTGGGCTAAAGATCATAACTAATATGTTAATAAAAAGAAAAAATTAGGCTAAACGTTATAAATTATAAGTTATTATTTGGCACAAAAGCAATAGTAAATAGCTTAATAAAGAGATAAATTTAGGTAAAAAACTATTGGTTATAATTTACTACTTAGTATTAAGGCTATAACAATTAGGTTAGTAAAAGTAAAAAGTTGGCCTAATGCTATATGCTATAGTTTAGTATTTGACACAAAAGTTATAGCTAATAAGTTAATGAAAATAAAAAGTTGGGCTAAAAGCTATAAAGGCAAAAGATTAGTATTTAGGCCAATAGTTATAGCTAATATGTTGATAAAAATAAAAATTTAGGTTAAAGATTATAAGTTATTATTTGGACTTAAAGCTATAACCACTAGGTTTATAAAAAATTTTTTTTTTCTTGGCTAACAGGATATATGTTAGTTTTTCAGCCAAAGCAATAGTTTAGTAAAATGAAAAAATTGGGCTAAAGAGGTTATTATTTGTGCCTAAGGCTATATAGGTTATAAGTTATTATTCGTGTTCAGTGTTATAATCAATAGTTAATAAAAAGAAAAAAAAAAATAAAGCAAAAGGCTAAAAGCTATAGCTTGCTATTTGGGTTTAAGGATATAGCTAATAAGTTAATAATAAAAAAATTGAGCGAAATTTTATCGATTATAAATTATCATTTGTGCTAAAGGTTATAGTCAATAGATTAATAAAAAGAAAAAATCAAGTTAAAAGTTGTATGTTATAAGTTACTAGTTGGATTACAAGTTGCAACCAAATATGTTAGTAAAATGAAAAAATTGGATCAAAAGTTATAGGGTATAAATTATTATTTGAGCAAATATTTATATCTAATATGTTAATAAAATGAAAAAAATTAGACTAAAACATATAAGCTATAGGTAGATTTGGTAATTTTAAATATGACATGTTAATATGATAAAAAAAATCATATATATGTTTTAAAAAAACGTGTTTTGTATTTATTCGTGTCGATATGAATTTTGACATGACAAAATACGTGTTATACATGTGTTGGCTCATTTAAACAGTTAACAGGATATGAATAACTCGTTTAATTTAATCTTATCATAAAAGTACATGTTTAATATATTTAACACGTTTAACACATTTTTTATATTTATTTAATTTAATATAAACATATAAAAATTATTTTAATTTTTAATCTTTTAATTATGATACTTAATTAGCTATTTAATTTTATATAAAAATTATTTTAAATATTTAATTATGATACTTATTTAATAATTATTATAAAAATATTTTTATATTAATAATATAAATACAATATAAATATTAATTTCAGTCTTATACATTATTATTTTATTCTTAATCTTTAATAGTTTATCATTTTAAATTTGATACTAAAAATTAATATAGTTATATAATATAAATATAAATATAAATATATATATTAAATACATATTAAATGAGTATTAATTTTTTTTTATTTTTATAATATGTAATATTTTTTTATATTATTAATATGTCAAATTTATTAAGCTGTAAATGATGGATTGTTTATAGTTATTTATTATTTTAGTCGTGTTCTTGTATATATTCGTGTTAATCATGCTTATTTGTGTATATCTGTGTTAGTGATGTCTATTCTTGTATATTTATATTATTCATGTTTATTCGTGTTGTGTTTAAATAAATAAATTATATATATATTAATTATGTCATGTTGCATGTAACATATATATTAAATGTGTTGTGTTCATGTTTATGATTTAAACACATTTTATACTTCGTGTCGTGTTTGTGTTTTAATAATTCATGTCATTACACGTGTAAAATATGACATGAAACACGATATGAAAACATGAATTGCTAGGTCTAGTTATAGGTTAATATTTGGACTAAAGGCTATAATCAAATATTAATAAAAATAAAAAGTTAAGCCAAGTGCTATAGTCTATAAATTAGTATTTAGGTGTAAGACCATAGTTAATATATTAATAAAATGAGAAAGTTAAAGGAAAAGTTATAGAATATAGGTTAGTATTAGAGTCAAAGGGTATAGCCACAATGTTAAAAAAAATTTAAAAAGTTAAGCCAACGCTATTGGCACTATATTACTTTAGCCTATGGCTATAAAGCAATAGATTTGTAAAAAGAAAAAGTTTAGGCTAGAAGCTATATATTATGGGTTAATATTTAGGCCACACGCTAGAGCCAACTAGTAAAAAGAAAAAGCTAGGTGAAAGGTTATAAGTAATATGTTAGTATTATAATCAATAGGTATAGATTGTAGGTTAGTATTTGGGTTAAAATTTTTAACTAAAATGTTAAAAAATGAAAGACTTGGCCTAATGGTTATAAACATTAGGTTGTTATTTTGGTCTATAGCTACAACCAATAGGTAACTAAGAAAAAAAAAAGTTCCAAAGGTTATAGGTTGTAAGTTAGTATTTGGGTAAAAAGTTATAGCTAAAATGTTAAAAAATTGAAAAACTTGGCCCAACGATTATAGGCACTAGGTTGCTATTTTAGTTTACGAATACAATCAATAGGTGAGTAATAAGAAAAAGTTAAATCAAAAGTATAGGCTATAAGTTACTATTTAGGCAAAATGTTATAACCATTAATAAAAAGAAAAAGTTGGACTAAAGGTTATAAGCTATAAGTTACTATTGGGACCAATGGATATAGCTAATTGTGGGGCTAAAGTTTATTATCGATAGGTTAGTATTTGGCCAAAAGCTATAGCCAATAGGTTAACAAAACAAAATAATTGGGTCAAAGGCAACATATTATATGTTACTATTTAAATCAAAGCTATTGTTAAAAGATTAATAAAAAGAAAAGGTTGGGCCAAAGCTTATAGCTATTAGGTTACCATTTGGGCCAAATGCTATTGTCAATAAGTTAATAAATAAAAAGTTAAGTCAAAGACTATAAGCTTTATGTTACTATTTGGAACAAATGCTATGCCTAATAAGAAAATAAAAAGAAAAAATTTGGTCCAAATGTTATAGGTTAGTATTTAGTTCAAAAGCTATAGGCATTAGGTAAAAAAAGAAAAGAAAAAGTTATAGCTGCATAATAAGTAAATAAAAAGAAAAACTTGGACTAAAAGCTATAGGATATATCTTAGTATTTGGGTCAATGGCTCTAGCAAATAGATTAATAAAAAGAAAAAGTTGAGCCAAAGTTTTATCGGCTATAAGTCACTGCTTGGACCAAAGATTATATCCAATAGGTTACTAAAAAAAAATGTTGGAACAAAGTCTATAAAGTATATGTTAGTATTTGGACCAAATGTTATAGGTAATCGGTTAGAGTTTAAGTCAAAGGGTATAGTTAATAGTTTAATTAAAAAATTTTAGGCTAAAGGCTTTAAGTTATATGTTATTGTTTAGATCGAAAGCTATATGTGATAGGTTAATAAAATGAAAAAAAAAATGTACCAAAAGCCATAGCCAATATGTTAGTATTTGGAAGAAAGGATATAAGTAATAGATTAATAAATTGAAAAAGCTAAGCGAAAGGTTTTATGTTATAAAAAGATATTTGGGATCAAGAACATAGCCAAGAGGTTAGTAAAAAGCAAAAGTTAGGCCAAAGATGATGTAGGTTATTATTTTGGCCAAAGGTTATAGCCAATAGCTTTGTAAAATGAAAAGGTTGGGCAAAATGCTATATGATTTAGGGTGCTATTTATATAAAATGATATAGTCAATAGGTCAGTAAATTAAAAAAAATGGGCCAAAAGTTTTATGCTATAAGTTAGTATTTTGGCTAAAGGTTATTGCCAATTGTTTAATAGAAAGAAAAACTTGGAACAAAGGCTATAAGTTACTATTTTGGGCAAAGATTATAGTCAATTAATTAATAAAAAGAAAAAGTTAGATAAAAAATTATAGGACATAAGTTACTATTTAGGCTAAAGTCTATAGCCAATATGTTAAAAAAAAAGGGAAAGAGTTGGACCAAAAGCTATAAAGGTTATTATTTTGGGCAAAAGATATAAATACTATGTAAATAAAATGAAAAAGTTAGGACAAAGGCTATAGTTTTTAAATTTCTATTTAGGCTTAAAGGTTAGTCAATTTGTTAGTAAAAAGAAAAGATTAAGCCAAATATTATATATTATTGGTTACTATTTTAGCCAAATGTTACAACAAATAGGTTAATAAAAAGAAAAAATTGGGTTAAAAGCTATAGGTCGTAGGTTAGTATTTGGGCCAAAGGTTATAGTTATTAAGTTAATAAAAATAAATCCAAAGGGTATAAGTCATAGTTTATTATTTGAGCAAAAAAATATAACAGATAAGTTAATAAAGAGAAAATATGGTTCACATACTATAGGCTATAGGTTATTTTTTTGGTTTAAAGGTTATAGCTAATAGACTTATAAAATAAAAAGGTTTGCCAAAAATTATAGGTTATAAGTTAGTATTTAGATTAAATGTTATTACTAATTATTTTTTTAAAAATAAAAAGTAGGACAAATGTTATAAGTTATAGGTTAATATTTGCATCAAATCCTATAGCCAAGAGGTTAATAAAAAAAAGTTGTGTCAAAGGCTAAAGGATATCAATACTTATTTAAGCCAAAAGATATAGTAATAGGTTAATAAAAAAAAAAGTTAGGCTATAGGTAATAATTTGGCCAAATGTTATAGCCAATTTTTAATAAAAAGAGAAAAATTAGATTAAAGCTATTGGATAGAGGCACTAGGTAAATAAGCAGAAAAAGTTTAGTTGAAGGCTATAAGCTATAAATTGGCATTTTAGCCAAAGGCTATACTTTATAGGTTAATAAAAAATAAGTTAGAACAATTCCTATAAGTTATTGATTATTATTTGAGCCAAATGACGTAGACAATATGTTAATAAAAATAACATGTGAAGCCAAAGCTTTAGGTTGTAGGCTAGAATTTAAGCAAAAAGTTATAGCCAATAGGTTAATAAAAAGAATAACTTAGGCCAAAGGTTATAGATTATAGGTTATAACCAATAAGTTAGTAGAAAAGAAAGGTTGGGCCACATTCTATGGGATATAAGTTACTATTTGGGTTAAAAGTTAAAACAAATTGGCATGAAAATTGAAAAAGTTAAGACAAAGGTTATAAGCTATAAAATAGTGTTTAGGTCAAATATTATAGCCAATAGTTTAGTAGAAAAAAAAAGTTGGGTCAAAGGTTAAGTCATAAGTTACTTTTTGGGCCAAAGTTTATAGCCAATAGGGTAATAAAAAAGAAAAGATTAGGTTAAAAATTATAAGCTATAAGTTAGTATTTGAGCCAAAGGTTATAGTTAGTAGGTTAATAAAAATAAAAAGTTAGGTCAAAGATTATACGTTATATTTTACTATTTTTACTTATGGTTATGGTCGATAGTTTTGTAGTAAACAGAAAAAGTCAAGCCAACTATTGTAGGTTATAGATTACAATTTGAATTGGAGATTATAATAAATATGTTAATGCAAAGAAAAAGTTGGGCCAAAAGCTATTAGCTGTAGAATAGTTTTTAGGGTAAAGGCTATAGCTAATAAGTTAAAAATAAAAGTTGGACTAAAAGCTATAGACCATAAGGTATTATTTGAGTCAAAGGCTATAGTCAATATATGAAAAAAAAAAAGTTGGACTAAAGCTTTTAGCCATCATGTTAAAATAAAAAAAAAGTATGGATAAATGGTATAAGTTATAAGTTAGTATTTAGCCCAAAGGCAAATATCCAATGGGTTAATAAAATGAAAAAGCTTGACTAAATGCTATAGGGTAGCATTTAGGCAAAAACTATATAACCAAAAGTTTGAAAAAATGGAAAAATGAGTCCAGAAGTTTTAGGCTATAGATTATTATTTAACTCTAATGTTATTGCCAAAGGTAAATAAAAAGAAAAATTGGGTCAAAAGCTATCAACTATAAGTTAGTATTTGCAACAAAGACTATAGCCAATAGGTTAGTAAAAAAATACTAGAAGTTATATGTTAGTATTTGGGTTAAAGGCTTTACAATATACATTACTATTTTTGTCAAAGGCTATTGTTAATAGGTTAATAAAAAGAAAAAGATGGTCTAAGGACTATAGGCTATAATTCATTATTTGGGTTAAGGTTGTTGCTAATAAGTTAGTAAAAAGAAAGAGTTTAGCCAAAATTTATAGGTTATATCTTAGCATTTGTGTCAAAGGCTATAGTTAATAGATTAATAAAAATAAAAAGTTTGACTAAAAGCTATAGGTTATAGGTTACTATTTGAACCAAAAGTTATAGCTCATAGGTTAATAAAAAAAAATGAGGCAAAATACTATAAGTTATTGGTTAATATTTAGGTCAAAAGCCATTGATTATATTTAGGTCAAAAACTATATGCTATAGGATAGTATTTGGACTAAATGTTATGGCTAATAAGTTAAAAAAATGAAAATATTGGGCTAAAGATTATGGGCTATAGGTTACTATTTTGGCCTATGTCTATAGCCAATAGATTATTGAAAAGAAAAAAATTGGTCAAAGGTTATAGGTAACTATTTGAGCAATGCTATAGCCAATAAATTAATAAAAAAAATAGGCCAAAAGCTATAAATTAAATGCTATATAGCTAATATGTTAATAACAAGTAAAAGTTGGGCAAATACTATAAGAGATTAGTTACTTTTTGTGCTTAGGTCTATCGCTAATAGGTTAGTAAAAAAAAAAAAAAAGTTATATGCTATTGTTTATTATTTAGGCAGGTTATAACCAATAGTTTAATAATGAAAAAGAGTTGGGCCAAAGTTTATAAGCTATAAGTTACTATTTGAATTAATAACTATAGCCAATTGATTCATCAAAAGAATAAGTTAGGTCAAATATTATATGATACATGTAATTTTTAGGCCAATTATTCTAACTAATATGTTACTAAAAATAAAAAGTTAGGGTAAAGGGTATATGTTATAAATTAATATTTGGGTCTAACATTTAGCTAATAGGTTAACAAAAAGAAAAAAATTAGGCTAAAAATGGATATAAGCTATAGCCAATATATTAATAAGAAGAAAAAGTTAAACTAAGGGTTATAAGTTATAGGTTAATATTTGTGCCTAAGGCTATAAGCAATAGGTTAGTAAAAAGAAAAAATTCGACTAAAGGCTTAAATTAATATTTAAGCCAAAATGTTTTGTCCAACAGGTTAGTAGAATGAAAAAATTGGATAAAAGGCTAAAGTTATGTTACTATTTCGTCTCAAGGTTATAGTTAATAAGTTAATAAAAAAAATGTTATAGTCTTTCAGATATAAATTATTGTTTCAATCGAAAGCAATAAACATTTGGTAAATAAAAAGAATAAGTTGGGTTATAGGAAATAGGTTAATAAAAAGATAAAATTGAACAAAAATTTTATGTTATAAGTTATTATTTTAGTGCAAAACTATAATTGATAGATTGGACAAAGGCTACAACCTATAAGTTACTAATTTGCCCAAAGGTTATAGTCAATTCACTAATAAAATGAAAAAAATTGACTAAAGATTTTCAGTCATAGAATACTATTAAGGTCAAAATCTATAACAAAAAAAAAGTTAAGATTATAAGTTATAGATTATAAATTACTATTTAAATCTAAAGTTATAACAAATAAATTAGTAAAAAAAAATTGACTAATTGCTATAAATTAATGATCAAGCCAAAATGTTTCATCAACAAATTAATAAAATAAAAAAAATTAAATAAAAAGCTATAAGTAATAGATTACGATTTCCTCTTAAACCTATCTTTCCCGTTATAAAATTGCCCTTCATAAACGTCTCCGTTGCTATAAATTTGAACCCAGCACCCCGAATTCGCTCTATTTTCGGATTTTGGGCGAGACCCAATTGACCAAAACACTGGTAAATGCGACTTTGACGATGAAGATGATGACTTGAGCTTAATTGGAAACGAGGGGGCTAAGAACAAGCCAATAGAAGGGGAGACGTGGTGATTTGGTGAGGGAACGCGTTTGGGTCAAAAGGGTTCCACTTATAAGAGGTGGGAGAAGTGGAAGATGAAGACGAAGAAAAAGGAGGAGCAATCGTGTCATTTTCAAGAGGGTTATGGGTAAATCTGTGGGAAAACAGCAACTGGCGTCGTCGTCGTCGTCGTCGCCGTTGCAGTCGTCGCCTCCCCGCTGTTGTATCGGATTGCAATTGTAAACAATGATGGTAATAATTCAATGGTATCAGATGATGATGATGAGCAGTGGAAGGTCGGGTATTAAAATCGGAAGAGATGCCGCTTCTTTCTTTTCCGATCTGAACTTCCGATTTCTTCTGATGCATTACATACGTGAAAACCAATTTTCCCAAATGCACCCTTTTTTTCCTTTGCTTAGTAGAAGTTTTCGTATGATGAAAATGTTAGATTTTTGTCAACAAATGATCTGATGAGTGCTTTACAGGAAATGCAGTCTTAATCACTGCTTGCTCATGTCTACCATACAATGCTGCTGCTGCTGTTGCATCATCATGTTTAAACAAAAGGTTATTTTGATTTTATGGCCGATTGCCATATTTTGCTGAAGATGTCGACCTACGCTGCAGGGATAAAGATGACGTGACATGACATGACATGACATGATATGACATGTTTATATGCTTTGCCCGCACATTCTCTTTCTTATTTTGGATGGGATTCGAAGTATGGTTTGGGGAGAACTTTCCAGGAAGCAGCAACTGCTGGAGTTCAGCAAACAACCATTGTTGAGAAACGACATATGAGAGTTGAACGATTACAATCATAGTTAAAGAAGTTGATTAGAGTAGGAAAAAAGGACAGGACAGTTTTCTGTCTTTTAACATCATTAACTGTTGTTTGGACAAGAATATATGTTACTTAATCATGGATTTGAGTGTAGAATTGATGTAAAGATGGGATTGGAATGGGTAGAGCTATCGTTGGGGAATGGAAAATTGATGTCTATCAGGTTAAGAAACGAGGAAGGGATATCAAATACAACAGAAGGAACTTTCAAAGAAACATGCTTATAAATGCTCTGTTAAATTCATGAATAAATTCTAGAGATACATTGTGCTCAACTAACAGGCCATATTTCATTTTTATACATTTTCATTCGCATCAATTGTAACAATTCTTTTTTTTCGGAAACCAACTGCACCTTGCATGGTAGGGCATCCACTGCACAGAGAGAAGCACCGGGCTCGGAGTGAAAATCGCCGCCAGCTGTTCGACTACAGGAGATCTTAAGCTTGCAACTTCTGTATCACATCAGGGCTTGTGGATCTTGAAGCCAAAAACTCTTGGGATGTAGTTTTGTGATGGCTTTTGTGGCTTCAGGTGCCCATATGTCATCAGAAACAGATGTGGAAATGTCGTACCAAAATAAGCTCCATCAATATCTTGTTACTGTCAAGAAAATTAAGCTGTAAAACAAAGTAACACAACCATGATCTGGTAACAGGATATAGGAGAACTACAAAGTCATGCCAATGTTTGATTCCACCTACCAAATAGACAAAAAAAATCGAGACCGCTACATGCCCAAAGACATCATAAAATTGTAACATTGTAATTATCCAAACAAAAAAAAAAAAACGAATAAAGTCATAGATGAAATAAAAAGGATACTGCCTTGATACTTGGATCGAGGATAATATATATCTTCACATTTCGGACAGTAGATTTTCACCGTACTTGAACGAGGAATATCTGATTGACCAACTGGAAGACAAGGTTGTCCACAGCAGTAGACTCTTGGGCATCTTCCAAAGTCATAGTTTTTGTATTTCTCCAACTGAAATAGAAGTTTTAACATGATGAAGTCAACAGAAAGCAAAAAAAAAAAAAAAAAAACAGGGATAAATGACCTCAATTTTACCATTGCAGACATTCCCTTGCTAGTTAATATGTATCGGACATGTATAAGACCATACAACATCTCAGCTGCCGATTCAACCAACTCATTCTGTTCTTCAGTGAACATATCACCTATAAAACCCAAAAGACATCTAATTAATAGCAAGAACCAATGTGCATTGATGGCTGTTGAGTATCAAGAAACAAAAGTAGGAGCCATATTTTCAAAAAGGAATAAAAAACCATTGAAATTTACAGCAAACAGACACAAGTGACAGGGATGATGCAAAGCAACATTAACAATGTGAGAATAGTAGTTAAATGCATAAACCAACATTATGACTGCAAACCAAATGGTTGGAATTGCTATAAAACACAAGGTTTAAAACAATTGAAACTATATATTTCCTCAATTCACTTAGCGTAACATTTCTGATGTCAACTTTCTGCAGCAACATAAAAGATTCAAAAGTTAAAAAGAAATAGCTTTTCAAAGTAACAAGCATTTTCTCAAGCAGTCATAGGATTCTGTGTAAATGGGCAGAAATATAAGACTGCAGTAATGTATTCTAAATCCCACAGAATACTAAGCAAGTCCAAATCACTGGAAAAGGTAGGTACATAACCAGTTTATTAATGGCTTATAATCAGATTAGCATCCAATAAGTTAGAGTCGGTTAAGTGTTATCTTATGCCTGAGGTCATAACTAACCAAACTACCAAAATTAACTTGGCTGTCTAACACCCTATTTCCTTGAAAACTTTCATCTAACCTTCTAATTGCTTAACTGCCTTCCTCATGAAGAACCAAAAAAAGAATATCAAACTCAGGACATTCCAGAGAACAGATTTACGGACCGAGGAGATAAAAACATCTGCTAAACATTGGTCTAAAATTTGAAAAGTATAGCACCTCCTCAAGTAAATATCAAATCATCTAAAATTTATGTGCGCAATCCAAGTCTTGAAATGCTTACCATGAGAAGATTCAACATCTAATATTAAATCCAGTGCATAGTCATAATATGGAACCTGACTGCTTAACCCACAAAGATTAAAGTCATCTTGGATGTATTCATCATCAACTTCACAGAAAAACTCATTGCCTCGCAAATTGCAAAACCATGAGACCCAAGATGTGTCATCTCCATCAGAACCACTAACATCTGATTCTTCACTGTCCGTTTCAGATTCCTCTGCAATCAATGACATTTATTAGTAGGCAATCGTGACGAACCTCACATTTAATTACTTGCTTATCAATCAAGATTGATGATCAGAATAGTCTGTCATGTCTTACGGAGAAACATGACAAGGAAAATGATAACTATGAATTATAACTAGCTAAAAAATTGCTGATACTAAGATTTATAATTTAAGTTACAAATCCAATGCTAGTGTATGAGGATATGGTATGAAACTTGATATTTATGATATCAAATAAAGAAAGGAAAAAAATTTCAATGGATGGCCTTATGCACAAAATTTGCTTCAAGACAAATCGGACAATGCATCAAACTTCCAAACTTTCAAATATGGAATCACAAATATACTTATAGCCCACTTGGGAATAAAAAGCCTACCAAAAACCTATTTAAGACCTGACAATCTAAAACACCACACGGTAATACGATACAAAAAAATGACAAGAAGGTGTCAAGGTTTAAAATTTTAGCAATAACTATATCTAAGTTTTAACAAAACCAAAAGATTGTATTTCATATTTTCGCGTAGACACGAATTATAACATGAAATTTTCATGTAAAACACCGTACGAATACATGAATTTCAATATTTTACACACCACGGATACAAGAATCACCAGGTCTACCTATTTTGACCAATCCAAGATCCCAAGCATTTGGCTTTGACAATACATTTTGTAAATGGAAAAAATTAGGTACAAAATTCAGCAAATAAACATTTTTCACATGCAAGTACGCAAACGCATCAGCTCAGAGCTTCCAAAAAAACTCTTGAAAACCCAGATCCTGCCGCATCAAATTAACTCGAAAACAAGCCAATGCCTCCGAAGCAATCACACGATTCGCCAAACTTCAATCAATAAAAGAAGAGATAAAAACAGAAACCAAGGAAGAAAGTAACTTGCAAGTAACTAACCATCAGAACATTTGGCTTTAGAGAGAGCTGCAGAGCGGGAATCGCGATGATCAAGCTGGGATTTACCAGTGGAAGTTGAAGGAACAGAGGATCTTTCTTTGTCTTTGCGGTTCAAGCCCCTCGAAGTGGATGGTGACGACTTCTCTAAATGCTTGTCCAGCGCATCGTTTATGCGCTTCCGATCCAACGGTCCTCCCACTAGCTCCGATTTCGACGACCCTCCTCCTCGATCTCTATGACTATACATAACTCTTCTCCTTTCACCTCCCAAATTTCAAAAGCTCCGAACTTTTTCAATATCAATGGACAAAAATACAAGCTCCTTGGATAAAGATTGTGAGAACAAAAAGACACTAAATTTGAGAAATTAGGGTTGAAGGAAGTGGATTTGGGAAGGAAGAGAAAGGGATGCGGTGAAAACTAGGGTTTCTCAATGAGAAAGAAGCACGAGCTCCACGAACTGCTCTTCGGTCGCCATTTTTTTCTTGTCCTTGGTGCTTCTCTTGATTTCCTTTCCATTGCAGGTTTTTTTTTTATTGCTTTTTTTTTTTCTTGGATTCCCATTGACAGGGCCCTAAGCCCATACTCAGGCCCATAAAAAATCCAGCATTTCCTCTAAATTAAATAAAATAGTAATGAACAAGTTATTATGCATAACGATGATATGGATACATTAGGGTTAGAAAAAAATTAAGAAAATCAAATATTAATTTAAAATTATAATTTTTGGTTTAATTTGGATTTTTTTACTTAAATTAAGTTTAAATATTTAATATATATTATATTTGAATTGAATTTTAAATCGAGAGATAAAAAATTAAAAAAAATCAAATCATATTTAATTTTTTTTATTAAATTATATATTTTTTAATTTTTTATAAAATAAAAATGATTATTTTATATCAAAATTTATTTAAATATATTAAAATTTTATATTAAAATAATATATAAAAAACAAAAAAAATTAAAGACTAATAAACCAAATTTATAATATTCAATTTGGTTCAAATTAAACCATATAAAAAATCAATTCGAATTTGAATAAAAATGTATAAATTTATAATATTATATAATATCTGAAAAATCAAAATCAAATTAATTCAAACCATTATCACTCGTCCTAGTGTTACTTCAAAACCAAGGGATATCCATGAAACGAGGAGGATCCAACTTCAAGCACTGTTAGCTGCAAACTCCAGTCAGAAAGATATCAAAGCTGTTATTGCTCATGATTGGTTTCCCACCCTCTTTCCTCAGACAAGTGGAGAAATGAATATGGTAGGTGCTCTCTAATTGATCATTATGCTATTAGATTCAACAGCCAATAATCCCCATTTCTTCCCTCTGGGATGCAAGAACATGGGGTTTTGCAGTCATCTAGAGCTTTCCTATCAAAAAATTTTTGAGTTTCCAGGTGTAAGAGCTGACTTTTCTGGCAATTTTGATCTTTGTTTTTGCTTTATGTTTGAGTTTGAAAATATAGATTACAGCTCAGCTACCTTCACCAAGCTTTCTGGTAGCACTGGCAGGATCTGTATTCTTGCATGCAATAGGAAACCTACAGCTACTCTGCACAGCAGATATGGAAATGTAAAACATTAGTAAAATCTGATGTGTATATATAAAGGAGAGACGAAGAAGATAAAAGGGCAATACTTATGACTATGGGTTGGTTTTATAGTAATACTTTTGATTAAGAATTGAAGAAGTCGTAGCAATTTTTTTCCTTGAAAAAAACTATTGAACTTCTGATTCTCTGAATGACATAAACCTGATGTGTATATATAAAGGAGAGAGGAAGTCGATAAGGGGCAAACAAATGCAAGCAAGCAGAGCCAAGTGCAATGTCACAGATCATTTGGTCAGTAGTGTTTACAGGCCTAGGTGTGTTGGCTGTGACTTATCTCTTTAATGCTTTGATTTTAAAACCGAAAAGGTTAAGGTCAAAGCTGCAAAAGCAAGGGATCAAAGGACCTTCTCCTTTGTCTCTATTGGGAAACATCTTTGATATCAAGAGGATTGAATCCCGAGAAAGATCTTCTCATGATCAACCCAATGTGCATCTTGATCATGGTTGGCCTTTAAAGGCCTATCATCACATCGAGCAGTGGCGAAAACATTATGGTATGCACTTCAAACTTTAATCATCTCTAACTTCCTTGGCGATCTAATTCCTCTCCTGGATTTTGTTTCTGTTTTAGTCTCTGGTAGTCTGGTTCAGTTAAAAGGCAGTTTCACTTAAATTCATTGGTTACAAAATTATTGACAGGACCTACCTTCATGTATTCAACTGGAAACTTCTATGCGTGACAGAGGTGGAGATGGTGAAGGAAATTAACCTATGCACTTCCCTGAGCCTAGGCAAGCCTTCTTTCTTTCCAACTATTTCGGTCCTCTTCTTGGCGATGGTATTATAACATCAAGTGGCCGACTGTGGGCTCAGCACAGAAATATTATTGCTCCTGAACCATACTTTGACAAGGTTAAGGGCTTGGTGAACCTAATGGTGGAGTCGACTAACTCAATAATAAAATCTTGGGAGAAGCAAGTCCAAGAAATTGGAGGCCTGGCAGAAATTGAAGTTGACCTGGATTTAAGAAACCTGTCTGCAGATATAATCTCAAGAGCTTGTTTTGGAAGCAGCTACTCCGAAGAGGAAGAAAAAAATTTTCTTTAAGATCAGAACTCTTCAAAAGGTCATGAGCAAAAGCAAATCTATCATCGGGGTACCCGGCTAAAGGTTTGACTTACCTAAGTATCTTTATAAATTGTTATTATTCATATCAAGTGATAAATTGATGATGGCTTGAACTTTTTTGTACAAAAGAGGCCGTAGCTCAAGGGCAGGTGAAGGGGTTGCAAGGTGTGAGATTTGATCTCCAGACATAATAGACGTTACTTTTTAAAGGTAGTTGTATGATCCAACTGAGGTAAACTTCCGCTTTGATGACTTGAATTTCAATTATGCAAATTTGTGGACGTCTCATTCTTCTTATAGTTAAAAAGTGTAGATATTTGTTTTGTGAGTAATCCATCCTAACAATTGTAGGCACTTTCTGAAATGGAAAGTAGAGAAAGAGGTAACCTCAAAGATATTGGAAGTTGTAAAACAGCGCACTGAGGCTGGACGTGGGAAGGGTCTGCTACAAATGATTCTTGAGGGTGCCAAAAGCAATATTGTTGACATTAACCGTCATCCGATTCCTCCCCCGACTAGTTTATAATGTATAACTACAAGAACATATACTATGCAGGTCATGAGACCACAGCCATTACAGCCACATGGAGCTTGATGTTGTTAGCTGCACATCCACATTGGCAAGCTCGAGTTCGTGCTGAGGTCCTTCAAATTTGTAGAGGTGGCCTTCTAGACCCTGATATTCTTCGAAGCATGACTTTGGTTTCAATTGTTTTTGCTGGTTCGTGTGCTTTCCAAAACATTGGATTCAATAGATTTTGATGGTTACTTGTCTGATTATAAGGCAGCTTACAATGGTAATCCAAGAGACCTTGCGTCTTTACCCACCTGCAGTGTTTTTGATGAGGGAACTCTTGCAAGATATTGAATTCAAAGGCGTTATGGTCCCGAAAGGCACAAACATTCACTGATCTGTTGAGGCCCGTGCAAACCTGTTCAATCCTGAGAGATTTGCAAATGGAGTTCTCGGAGCTTGCAAGCCATCCACAGGTTTACTTGTCATTCGGGCCGGGTTGGCGCTCGCACCTGCATTGGCCAACACTTTGCAGGGACTCGAATGGTTTTGGAGCTTGAACATGGAATTTCTCTCTATGCAAGGAGATTGTAACCTTTTAATGAATGAATTTGTAGTCTATTATAGTTTTTTATTTATTCGATTGTGTGCTTTACTTACCAAACTCAGAATTGGTCAGTTCCTCTTGCGTTTCATGCATAAGTTTGTATAAAACATTAACAATTAATATATTTGTATTATATTTTATATAAAAATTACATGTTATTGTATTGACATGAAAAATATAAAATATATATTTTTATTTTAAATATATACATTATTTTTATTAAAATTATAAATCGTGTTACCTAAGTTTTTTTTTTTTTTTTTTATCATTTTCTTTGTATCATTGTATTGTATTTTGAATTAAAAGATAATCGAGGGGCATCATGATGTTCCAAATAACAACATTAATTGAAACATAGTAATAATAATTTATTGTATTGTATTTATAATAAGTCCAACATACATATATAATAATAAATACAACTAATAAATGGTTGGTTCAATCGGTTAAGGTGGTTCTCCGAAGAGGTCTTAGGTTCGAGTCCTGTCAGTGGTCATTTGTTAGGATCATCTCGAATACACGACTTGCAGTCACTGTCTTAGGCTGTCAAGTACAGCACATCTTGTCATGACTTGGAGGACTGAGCAGCTTATCTATCACCGAATTTTTTCTTACCAAAATAAATAAATAAATACAATTAATGAGGCCAATTAACAAGAGCTTAAAAAATTAAATAAACATAAAAGTTAAATTAATATAAAGTTGATATTTGTATATTATTAATATATAAATTATCAGTGCATAGTAGTGAATTAAATTACGTTTTCTCATTAATAAATAACTATTAACCTTTAAAATGGATATGCAAAATATTAATATTATTTAAAAAACTTAAAAATGATATCATCCGATCCATCTTATTAATGAGACGACATAATTCGATATATTAATAGTGTATCAAATATAAATTTTTAATATAATATACAAATTAAAATTTGAATTTCAAATAAGATAAAAATATATTATTCATGTTGAAGAGTTATTTTTTTTTAGAGATTCTGTATCTTATATATTTATATTGGATTATCATAATTTTTGATCATTTTGATTATGTCTACATATTTAATATTTTTCTAAAAAAAAGTCATAAAAGCTAAAATTAATAAAAATTTGGAAAACAACAAAATATAATTAATTCAATTGCTTTATATGGAAGTAAAAGTAATCTTTCATTTGTTCACAATGTAAAAGGTAAGTTAATCAATTAAAAATATAAAAAGAAATAAATATAATTTATTATTCAAGACACAATATTTATTTAAGTAGTACACGTGTTAAAATAACAGATCACTTACATTGAATTTTATTTTGACTAATTTTATGGTTTTTATATATTTATATAAGGTAAAATTTTAAAAAAAATTAAACTAAAAAATTTATCCTATTATGTGCAAAAAAATTTATTTTAACAAAAAAATCGTAATCTAGAGGTTGACGAGGAATGAACCGAATTCGAGCTTACTTAGGGTAAACTTCTATATGCTAAGCCCATGCCAATTTAAACCAGTCTCAGCTCCTTTCATGACTCCTTGCAATCCTAAAGAAACCACTCACCCTCTAAGACAATGATCTCATACATGAAACATCCAAAGAGCTTTTCTCTTATAATAATTTTTCTCCTTTTAACTGGTGCTCTTTACATTTACATATGTGTCTGGTCTCCTTCAATCTCAAACCCTTTACTCTCCTGCCAAGAATCCATCATTCGACCCTCAATTTTCAATGTAAGTATTTATATATAAAATTTAGTGACAAGCGAGTTTTTAAAATTTATTCAATACTAGAGATTTAAAATGTGATCATTGTAGCTTTTTCGATTAATCACATTTATTTGTAGACATAACGAATGAGATAGTGATAGTCGTATACATTATAGTCATGAATTTTTTTAACATTTTCATAATTTATCATAAAATTGTTTGATATAATAATATTTATTTATGATATTTAAAGTAATTTATAATATATTGGTTATAATATTTTAAGCTTACATTTATAAGTAAAATATTTTTTTTACATATATTAGTTGTAATTCAAAATCAATACGTTATTAAATTCATAGATATATTTTTAAAAAATAAAAATAACGGTTATAACGTTTTGTTAGGATGACAACTTTTTATTATACCGTTATTTACGAATGTGATATATCATTCTTTGTATGAATGACGATTCACAACTTTATTGCAGTAAATAATAGTGACTTAGTACTGTATTATCGTTAAATAGTGGCTGCTATACCACATCCTGACGTTGTTTAAATCCATACCGAATCCCTTTTTGGAACAGATATATGTAGGCTTATTTACATTTGACTTAGTGAATTCATAGATATTAGCATCTCACGACCTTCTAACGGATTCGAATCCAAACAATAAAAAGGGGAACACATTCTCAATGCCACTCAAACCAACCGAGCGTTGGTTCACTATATATATTTCATGTATTATCTCTAGATATACAAATATACAAACTTTTATGAGAATTCTTCGTCAGGAAAAGTACTCGTTGTTTTTCTGTAACAGACTGCAGGAAAGTTTCAGGTAAACGACGAGTTTGGTTTGGTGCTGGAAGAAGCTTCCATGGCGAACAAGACATTGATCATTACGATTGTCAACAAAGCTTATGTTGAGCAGAGTGTAAATGCAGAGACGACAATGCTGGACCTGTTCTTGGAGAGTTTTTGGCTTGGAGAAGATACCAGGCCACTTCTTGACCATCTGCTATTTGTTACCGTCGATCAAACGGCTTATGAACGGTGCAAATTTAAAAGGTTGCATTGTTATAGATTGATGACGGACGGTGTTGATTTTAGTCGGGAAAATGTTTACATGTCGCCGAAGTATGTTAAGATGGTGTGGAGAAAGACTCTTCTTCTTTTGGACGTGCTTAAGCGTGGCTACAGCTTCATATTTACGGTACACTTTTTCAACCTTGCATATCAATGTTATTATTACGGGATATTACCTCATTTGACCTATAAACTATTGTACTTTTTTTAATACGGTACTTAAATAAAAAATATTTTTAATTAGATACTTAAATTATATTTTTGTGTATCAAATTGTCCACATTTTAACATCATTAAAATAAAGTTAATGTAATAGTTAAATGCCAACATAAATTACATGTGATTATCACGTGATTTAAATATAATTATTATGTCATTCCTAAAAATAAAATAAAAAATTTTAAAATATAATTTCTAATAAAATTTATTATTATTTTTTATTTTTTAAAAATAACATGTGACAATTACATTATTGACACATGATAATATATATTATCTATGTCAACATTTAAATGTCACATTAATATTTTTCTAACGCGTCCATAGATTAGTACAATTTCACGCACAAAATTAAAATTTAGATGCTTAATTAAAATTACTTTAATTTAGGTGACACATTAAAAAAATTACAATAGTTCAAAAATCAAATGAGTTATTAACCCTATTATTATCTTGAAAACAAGTTTAATTCACTTGCTTCATGTAGGCTTTTTTTTAGAATACGGCATAAGTAAATTTATACTTTAAATTTTAGTAATTACAATTTTTTATTAAATTACGATTTTATTTGTCAATAGATTTTTTTACACCAATCATTATTTTACTAATAATGTTTGTTGATTTTATTAGGACACAGATATACTGTGGCTAAGAAATCCATTTGCAAAGTTAAGTCGAGACCAAACCGTGGACCTACAAATCAGCCTTGATTCTTCCAGTGACGACCCAGCTCGACCCGAAGACAATCTGGTCAACACAGGTTTTTTTTTCATCAGATCAAACAACAAGACCATTTCGTTGGTCGATACATGGTATTCCCAGAAGGATATTAATCCCACAGGGAAACACGACCAACATGTCATGCGAGATCTAATGCATAGTGGGCTCTTCAACCAGCTGGGTCTCCAAGTAAGGTTCTTGGATACCAGGCATTTCAGTGGCTTTTGTGAAGATAGTCATGATGTCGGCGCAGTAACCACCATGCATGCGAATTGCTGCCGCTTTATGAAGGCAAAGTTTAGCGAATTAACAAAGGTCCTCCGTGAATGGAAGCAGTTCAAAGCCACCGTGACTGAACATCCTGAGGTTGCCGGTGATATAACCAGAGGTTTTAAATGGTCGACACACACCGAATGTGAAAACTCCTGGAAACAAAGATACTAAGAAGTTCAGCAGACTATATATATAATCAATAAGGTTTAATTGGTTATAAACCTTACTTAAGCTATCTTTTAAGACTTCAATATGGGTCTTTAATCTTTATTATTTGGTTTTTTTTAGTAGATTTTTTAAGGTAAAAAGGTAAAAAAAGCAACTAAAATTTAATAATCATCCAAAGTTTTTTCTGGCAATTAATTAAACCCTTAAATATCAATGAACTCTTATTGTTTTCGTATAATCTGAGAGTTTAATTGAATAAAAAATGTATAAAGATTCAATTGAATAAAAATAAATATTTAAGGATTGATTTGAAATAAAATATTCAAGATTTAATTGATCGTAATAAAATGTCAAAGCTTAAATGAGTATTGATTTTTATTTAACGTTCTGTTTTTTTTTTTTTTTTTACAAAAGATAGTAGTTTGGGATAAAATAAAGAATTATAGATATAGAAATTTTAATTCTAAATTTGTTGAATATCATTTGTTAAAAATGATGATATATACCAATTGTATTAAAAATTTGTATTCTAGTGGATATGTTTTATGATATATAAGAGATCACAATCTAAAAATAAAAGAAAAAATTACAAATATTAAAATTTAAATATCAAATCTATTTATATCTTCTAATTATATGAATGAATTGAACTAAAGTAGTGGATATGTTTTAATGTTGCTTAAAAATCATTTTCTTGACTCCTTGTTGATTATCTTCATCAATAGTTTTTTTTTTAATTGGACCAAGTTAAGTATGGCTTAAGCATTTCTAACTTAAAAATCAAAATTTGAACTTCCATATCCAATTGCCTTCGTTTTAGTAGAGCTAAGAGGCAAAGCTTAAGGCCCTAAATGAAAAGTAAACCTGGTAATTTGCGTCACTAAGTCATGTAAAATATTAAATTTGTATTTTGTTTTATACAAAAATCACGTATTACAATTTATGTCGATACGAAAATATAAAATATAATTTTTTGATTTTATTAAACCTATTTGTCTTGGAAAGACCTGTTCCTTCAAGGTTCTTAAGAATGTAGAAAAGTCCTTGAAATCTGATGCTGAACACTTCCAGTTTCTGATATATAATGATTTACACAGTCAGTTACCTGGTTCATTTGCACCTCCAGTTTGCCTTAATAGTTGGATATGTGGATGCATAGTGATTCATGCCCACCAGGATTTTGTATACAAAGAGTCTATTACAAAATATAATCAATTTGAACCTAACTTGGGCGTAAATGATGCAGCTTTTACCAGGGAAGAATGGTTGCCTTTTCTTTTGTATCACTCTGTGGAATAAATAGGTCAATCTAAACATTAATCATCCTCTTCAAGTTACTCTAACTCTATAATCTCGTGATGTTCTGAATCATACAAGCACCAGACAACTCATCTACTAAATTCTAATCAATAAACATATTCATATGTAGTTTCCATTTTACTTAATAATCTATCATAGCTTCCTCATCTAGTATAATCACATACCCTTTGCTGCATCATCTCAATTGATAAAAGTAATTTTCATAGCCAGCAGAGAAACAAATGAAGGCCAACCAGTATGAAAACATTGTAATCTACACATTCTTCAACATCAGTACAGACACAGAGAGAGAATTTTATATCAAACCAACAATGTTCTAAAACTACTAAAGCTACATTAGTTCCAGCAAGAGGCAAAATTACAACAGAATCAACAAAAAAAGAAACATGAAAACTGAAGTAAACCCCACTTACAGCCTATTGCAAATGATCCATCTCAAGGCTCCGGCGAGGGCATTCTTTTAGGTTTCTTGTTCCTCTCAGAAACTGCCTTCGCGAAAGCCTCTATAATCCTCTGTTGTGACCCTAATATCATCTCAGTTCTCTTCATCTCCATGTCCATCCTTGTCGACTCTATCTCCCTTGCCATCTCCATCTTCATCTGCTCCATCCTCACAAACCCATCTCCCAATGCTTTAATGGCTGACACCATCTCTTTAACCGCATCTCTCTCCCTCCTCCCTGATGGTTCTGTTTTCCCTGGTGTATCCTCAAACCCCATCAAAACCCTAGTCCCATAACCCGACCCACCAAAATTACCCTTATTAGGGTGAGGATTCACGTTAGAGTTAGCGTTTGCAGCGTATTTTTCATCCATTTTTCCATAAAATCTTGGCCCTGGCTGTGCTATACTAACTCCAGTGGGAATCCTAATCCTAAACCCACCGCTACTCCCGCCGCCGCCGCCACTGACAGTTCCACCACTGTTTCCAATCCCATTTCGGTACAACTTTTGTATGCTTCTCGTATTAACGCTTCCGTTCTTATACCCATCTTCATAAAAGTCTTGATCTTGGTCATCTTCGTCGTCTTCGTCGTTTCCTTCATCTGGGCTATTCGAATTGTAATCGGGTTTCACATTAGGCCCTTTTTCCATAGCATCCATGCGCTTAAAGTGGACCCAAGAAGAAGAAAATCTCGAAACGGGCATGGATCTAGCCCGCTGGATCTCCGTTCGGTACCGCTTCCGGAGCTTCTCCATCTTGTGGCGGCACTGGACTGCAGTTTTGGGAGGCGACGCCAAGGGACAGCGTCGAGCCACAGTGTCCGCCACGTCTTGCCAGTGGGTGGCCTTGAGGTTCCCACGACGAAGCGTGTACCAAATGTCGCGATACGCGTCTATTAGGGCAATGGTTTCATCGTGTGACCAACAGGGTGGTGGGAGCCGCCTCGGGTTGGGTGTGACGGTGGTGGTTGCCGATGGTGTAGATGTGGATGCTGGCGGTGCGGGGAGAGCCAGCGGCGGTTCTGATGGTGGTGGAGGCGATGTGTTCGATCGTGGTTCCAAGGGAGAAGATGGGTTCGACATGATCTAATATTTCTGGTCTCCTAAGGATGTCGGGCGTCTGAGTTAAGGATGGGGTGGAGGTGCACTTTGGCAGAGTGGGGTGATGGATAAGGAAAGCGGTGCAATTTTGCAAAGCGGATTTGGGGCTGGGATGAAAGAAAACTGACAGAAGAGGAGGAGGGGAAGGGGGAAGTGGGGTTTGGTGACATATTGATTGATTGTTGTTGGGGGGTGGGGGAGGGGCTAAAAGGGGAGTGGGTGGGGGATGCGGCTGATTTTGAGATCAAGATGGATGAGGCCACCGCTGAGGTGTACGGGGAGGCTAACGTGCGCCCCATGGTGGTGGATGATAAGTTGCGCACCAACCTACATGAGGAAGCGATCCACTTAAATGGCCACCCATTTCGATCTAATCTACCGTTGGATCAAAATTTAAAATTTATTACTTATAATTTCATTCTTTATTTTTATATTATTTTGTTATAATTGATCCTAGTATAGAAAATAGATCTATTATTTTGATGAAAATAATTTTATCTGGTCGGATAGTCATTTTAATATCTAAAACACGGAATATATGAAATAAATCATGAAATATTCCAAGTATGATTCATGCTTAATATTCAATCCTCACGAATGGATTGAAAAGAAATTTTCAACGAAAAAGATATTTATAAATGGAGAGATTTTTGTAAAAGTCAAATTACTAATAGAGATCTTCTTTTAGTAAGTTTTCCCATGTTTTTTTAAATCACAATTGTCAAGCATGAACATCAAGAATTCAGAAAAACGGGTTTAAGTACAGAAAAATCAATAATGTTCTGCAAAATTGACATGACTCGTGAAAGCACTTCGATAGTTCTTGGCTATGAAAAGTAGATAACTTTGACAAGTTGACACAATTTATCCTGGTAATCAAACCCCAACTTGTTTACTTTGGCTGCAAACAAAGGCGGACATATTGACTGAAAGACTTGTTCAATTCCAACTCTAATCTTGGGTTTCTATTTATACTTACGGCAAATTCAAATGTTGCACTGTTCAATTGCATAACGGCAATGGTGATTAAAAGCACAGGCAAGAGCTGGTTCAAATTTTTTCAATATGAGGAAGACAGGGACTCGCCTAGCGACGTCCGAAATCTTCTTCTAATAGTTGCCACCCTCATAGCCGCCGTGACATTCCAAGCAGGAGTCAATCCTCCCGGTGGAGTATGGCAAGAAACTAGCCAAGGACATATTGCTGGCAGAGCTATTTACGCATCTCAACCACCAGCCTTCTATGTTTTCTTGATTTCTAACACTCTTGCTCTTTCAGCTTCAATACTTGTGATCATCTCTCTAACCTACGGATTCCCTTTCCAACTTGAAGTAATTGTTGCCACAATTTCGATGATCGTGACTTACGGTTCTGCAATTTTTGCTGTTACTCCAGGAGAATCAGTAAGGTTTCGTTATGTCGTGGCTGCAGCTGCAGTGCCTTTCGTGATTCGGTGCCTGATTTATATGTTCAATAAGTTTAGGAAAGAATAGGTGAATTTTTGTAAAAAAACAATAATCTAACCCCATTAAATTATACATTAAATTATAAAAAAAAACCATTTAATTTCTTTACATAGTTCATGTTCTTACCTTTTCAGTGTATACCGATCTTGTTTCACAATCATGAATGTCTGTACTTCTCATATATTTATTATGTAACATGTTTCATATATACTTTTTTTATACTTGAAAACGTCAGGATTTGAACCCCAGATTGCGACTTTAAATGGACTTAATTAAGTTAAATATTGCAAGAGGAAAAGGAAAGTTTCCCCAAGTTCAAATGAAGGAGCAATGAAATTCCTTTTGATGGTTTGGAAATTATGCCACCCTTTTTTAAAAGGAGAATTACCATGTATAAAGTATACATGAAAGTACCTTGAAATTTCATGGCAATTAATTATCCAGGGGGGAATCCATATGCGAAGCTTCCTCTCCGTGTTGGTTGACTCGTTCAACTCGTTTTTGGTACCTATATTATATATAGGAATTGAAGAGGAAAAATTCAGTATTGGTTTCAATTGCAGAAGAAAATGGTTAGTCGTTTAAGCACAGGGAAGAGCTGGTACAAACATTTCCAGTATGAAGAAGGCAGAGACAAGCCTAGCGATGTCCGAAACGTGATGTTAATAGTTGCAACACTCATAGCTGCGGTGACCTTTCAAGCTGTGGTCAATCCTCCTGGTGGGGTGTGGCAAGATAATGGGCATGGACATGTTGCAGGCAGAGCAATCTATGCATCTCATTCAGCACCGTACTATGTTTTCTTGATTGCCAACACTCTGGCTCTTTCCGCCTCAATACTTGTCATCATGTCTCTCACCCACGGATTTCCTTTCCATCTCGAAGTAATTGTTGCCACAATTTCGATGATCGTGACTTATGGTTCTGCAATTTTTGCTGTTACTCCCAAAGAATCTAGGAGGTTTCGGTATGTCATTGCAGCAGCTTCTGTGCCTTTTATAATACGGTGTTTGATTCAGCTCTTTCACAAGTGTATAGAAAAGAGAAAGGAGATATCACAGGTGTTTTGCCAGGCAGGGACGCGAATCTCAAATCTGCTGGATGCCACGTTTAAGAAAGACCATGTTAGTTCATAGTCGGTTTTGTGTAAGCACATAGAAAATAAACTTAGCATTAGCTTGCTAGTTTGTTTAGTCAGTTACAATGGTTTTAATTAACTTACTATTTCCCACTTGATAAAAAAATTCATTGCAGAAAAGCAATCTGTGTTTCTAATTGCAGAAAAGCATGAACAAAAAAATTAGGCAATGAACAAACTCAAAGAACATTGTTACTGCAACATCAGAAAAATCTTGGATTTTGATTAGAACATGTATACTCGGGCACTGCAACGCCAAGCAAATCGAAAGAAAACCCCAAAACCAATATATAAAATCCAAGAATTCTGTTAAGTTTTTATTCAAGGAAGTAAGAACTTACATATCATCCATGAACTTTACAGCAACCATGACACTTTGAAGGATTTAGAATAGAGGAAGAACAAAAAACAAAAGAAACTAATCTGTCACTTGAAGTAAATTGGCTCATTAGATTATGAGCTTCATTTCATTAATTTATAGGCTTCAAAAATACAAAAATTTGTTTAACTATTACAAAAGTTATTTGCCTAACAGTATGGATCACTATGCACAGATTCATCATGTTACCTAAACTGATCAGATGGCAGAACCTGTTACAAAAGTGCCAATAGAAATGTCATACCTAATTACTTGGCAGTTCTGTTGGAAAACCAAGACTTTTCCTTAATGTTTCAAACCTTGCCTTTGGTAAGGCCTTGATCAGAATATCTGCAATTTGATCTTCTGACTTGCAATGCACCAGTTTCACTTCATTCTCAGCTTCAACTTTTCTAATAAAGTGATACTTGATCTTAATATGCTTAGTTCTTCCATGAAACACAAGGTTCTTGACCATTGCAACTGCTGACTGATTATCACAAAAATTTCTGTTGGATCATCTTGCTTTTGACTCAAATCCATCAAAATTTTTTTTAGCCAAATTGCTTGATTAACAACAGCTGAAGCAGCTATATACTCTACTTCTGCTGTTGATTGAGCCACAGTTTCTTGTTTCTTTGAATTCCAGCTGAACACATTTAATCCAATGAGAAACACATAGCCTGAAGTGCTTTTCATATCTTCATGAGAGCCAGCACAGTCACTGTCTGTGAATCCAACCAATCTTGAACTTTCATTCTTCTTGAACCAAATTTCAAGTTCATTGGTTCCTTTGACATATCTCAACACTTTTTTTGCAACCTTAAAATGCAACTCACTAGGATTTTGCATGAACTTAGAGAGTAAATTTGCAGCATACATGATGTCTTGTCTTGTTGCTGTCAAATACAATAAGCAACCAACCAAGCTTCTATAAATAGAACCATCAACTTTGTTAGCTCCATCTTCCTTAATAAGTTTTTCATTTTGAGCCAAATGAGTGTTGACTGGTTTGTAATTTTCCATCCCAAACTTATTCAGGATTTCATTTGTATATTTTTTTTGACAAATGAAGATTCCTTGTTGGTCTTGATGAATCTCTATTCTAAGAAAATAAGATATTTCTCCCATATCTGTCATCTCAAAAACTTCTTGCATTTGGAGCTTAAAATCCTCCACAAAAGCTGATTTGCTACCTATCACCAAAAGATCATCAACATACAAAGAAATAATCAACAGATCATTACTGTTAAAAACTTTAATGTACAATGTTGCTTCACTGAGGCTTTTCTTGAATCCTAACTTCAGTAAATGATCATCAATTCTAGAATTCCACACTTTTGGAGCTTGTTTTAATCCATACAAAGCCTTCTTGAGTAGATAGACTTTGCCTTCATGTCCATTGGCAACAAAACCATCAGGTTGTTCAATGTAAATCTCCTCCTCAAGATAACCATTCAAGAAGGCAGATTTGACATCAAGTTGGTATATTTTTTCCAACTTTACTAAGTTGCTAAGGCTAATAGTAGCCTTATGGTGTCCAACCTTGCAACTGGAGCAAATGTCTCTGAAAAATCAACACCAAGCTGTTGGGAGTAGCCTTTAGCTACCAATCTAGCTTTAAGTTTGTTGATAAAACCATCAGCATTTAACTTTGTTTTGAAAATCCATTTAACACCAATGATGTTTTTGTTGCTTAGTCTGTCAACCGACACCCATATTTGATTTTTCTCAATCATATGAATCTCTTCCTTCATGGCATTCCTCCACTCTAAAAATTTAACAGCTTCTTCAAAGCTTGTAGGTTCAAGAATGACAATATTTGATCTTTGATAAATATCTGTGAGTGGTCTGATTCCTCTCACTGGTTTATGATCAATGATTTCATTTTCAAACATATAATCTTTTTTATCTTGAAAGCTTATCATATCTGCAGCAGTTTGCTTGACTGATTCTCTCTTTGACTTTTCTCAATTTCAGGCAGCTTGCTCATTAAATCTCATATTCCTACTCATAATCATCTTGCCTATAAGTGGATTGTAAGTCCTATAGCCTTTGGTGATGTTGCTATAGGCCAGAAAAATACATATTTTTACTTTTTGATCAAGCTTATCTCTTTTGATATCAGGAACGAACACATAACAGATGCTGCCAAAAACTTTAAGGTGGTGCACTGATGGTTTGCTTCCATACCAGGCTTGTAAATGAGTTTTTCCCTTTAAAGCTTTTGTGGGCAGCCTGTTAAGCAGGTAGACAAAGGTATTGACTGCCTCTGTCCAAAATTTCTTAGGAAGATTCTTCTCAAACAGCATGCATCTTGCCATCTTCATGATTGTTCTATTCTTCCTTTCACTGACTTTATTTTGTTGTGGAGAGTAAGTTGCTGTCAGTTGGTGTTCAATTCCTGCAACTTCACAAAACTCATTAAATCTGTCAGATGTGTATTCAGTACCATTGTCTGACCTTATGATCTTAATTTTGCAGCCACTTTGATTCTCAATCCAAGCCTTGAATTTGTAACTTCAGACTTTTGTTTCATGAAGTAAATCTAATACATTCTGGTAAAATCATCTATAAAAGTAATGAAATATCTACTGCCATTCAAGGATAATGTTCTCATAGGACTACAAACATCAGTATGAACAAGTTATAGTTTTTCAGTTGCCCTCCATGCTTTGTTAATTGCAAATGGTAACTTACTTTGTTTTCCTAGCTGATAGACTTCACACACTCCAGCACTGACTTCAACAGTAGGCATGTTTAATATAAGATCATTTTTATGCATGAAATTTAAAGCATTATAGTTGAAATGTCCCATCCTTTTATGCCATAAAGAAGATTCATCATGTAAACTAGCATATGTAGAGGAGTTTGCTTCATGCCAATTCAAGAAAAAATATTTTCCTTTCATATTAACAGTAAAGAGTTCATGGCCAGTGGGATCATGAATTATGCATGTCTTGTCTTTAAAACTAAAGAGTAGTTATTTTCTAACGATTGTCATACACTTAATAGGTTTTGATCTATTTTAGGCACAAATAACAAATTTGAAATGAGTTTGGCACCTGTTGGTGTCTCAACTGCCACTAATCATTTTCCTTTGACTTTTATGAAATCACCATTACCTATTTTGACTTTAGAGGTACAGGTTTTGTCTAGTTCTTTGAATATGTTGATATCAGATGCCATATGGTATGTGCAGCCACTGTCAATAAGCCATGCACTTGAGGAGGTTCTGGTTCCATAGCAAGTTGCAATAAAAACTTGCTCTTTTAGCTGTTGTTGATTGTCAGCGACTTTGGCTTGTTGATCTGGCTGCTATTTTTTTTATTTTTACATGCTTTCTTCATGTGACCAAGCTGTTTACAGTACTTACATTGTATGTCAAGTCTGTACCAGTAATATTTTTTCAAGTGAGTGATCTTTTTACAATGAGAACAAGGTATGAATTTTCTTTTCTTTTCATTATTTTTAGAACCTTTGTTTCTTTGATCTCTTTGTTTTCTCCCTTTGCTTTCTGTTTGCATCTTGCCTTTCTCTTTGGCTGTAAAAGCACCTTCTGTTAAATCCTCTTGTCTGATAGCCCTTCTTTGCTCTTGAGCTTTGTAAAGCATTGAACAATTTTGTTGGAGTTATCTTGGTCAGGTCCTTGAAGTTTTCAAAGGATGAGATTTTTTACTCAAACCTCTCTGGTAAGCTGACAAGAACTTTCTCTACAATTTTTTTGTCTGACAGCTCCTCACCAAGTAATCTAATCTTGTTTACTATCTTCATAAGTCTGTCATTGTACTCTTTTAAATTTTTAGACTCTTTCATCTTTAAGATTTCAAATTCTTTTATAAGATTCAACACTTGCATTTGTCTTGTCTTGTCACTGCCTTAAAACTCTTCATTGAGCACATCCCAAGCTTGTTTTGTAGTTTCACAAGTCATGATTCTGATGAATACGTCATGAGAAATTGAAGACTCAATACAGCTTTTAGCCTTGTACCTCTTTGCTTTTTCTTCACTATAATTTTTCATTTGAGTTACTGTTGGATTTGCAAGAAGTTGTGGTGGTTTCTTATCATTTTTCACCACTTCTCACAAATCAAAAGCACTCAAATAGGTCTTCATTTTGACAACCCATATTTGATAGTTCTCACTAGAAAAAATAGGAGGTGCAGGTAAGGAGCAATTGCTTGAGACCATTTAAGGTTGACAAAAGCTGGTTGATAAGTGTTTGATGGCTTTTCATTCAATTTTTGGAACTCACAGGTCCTCTAAGACCTTAAAGAATGCTCTGATACCAATTGAAGGATTTAGAGCAGAGGAAGAACAAAAAACAGAAGAAACTAATGTCACTTGAAGTAAATTGGCTCATTAGATCATGAGCTTCATTTCATTAATTTATAGGCTTTAAAAATACAAAAGTTTATTTAACTACTACAAAAATTGTTTGCCTAATAGTATGGATCACTATGCACAGATCCATCATGTTACTTAAACTGATCAGATGACAGAACCTGTTACAAAAGTGCTAGTAGAAATGCCATACCTAGTTGCTTCAACCACTAACACACTAACACACTTGTAACAAGCATCCTACCAACGTTGAAAGAATTGATGGGCAATGAGGGTTGCCTTTGAGCAAACCGATCAAGATAAACATATGCAATAATAAAGCTAGACGGGCTACAATTTGCATACTCGGAAGATTCTTTCCAGGTAGTTTTGAATTGAGATAGTTGGCCGAGTCAGGCCATGGAACAATGAAATTTTATGAGGCAGAAATCAACAGTTTACATCGTTGGATTCAGCCACTTTTTGGAGAAGAGAAGACAGAAATGTTATGAGATTTGGCATCACATTTGTGCTCTAACTCTGCCATAGCTGAGAAGATTTTTGGACCCTAAGTGTTGAATGTTTTTTCCCTGCTCAATGAGGTTTATATGGTTTTACTACTGCGTTATAAAAACAAGGAAGGTGATCTTTAAATGATAGGTACTTTCAATGAAAAAAATAGCCTCAGGAATTTGAAATATGACTTGGATGCCCCCATTTGGTGGGGTTTACAAGGTCTTTTCTGACATAAAAGTTTGAGATTTTTTATAAAAAAAATTGAGAATAGAACGATGTTTAAGATTTAAATTTCAAATTATTGGATGTTAATTTTTTAGTGATCGTGCGAACTAATAAAACTAATTTTCAAATATTAAAAGTGTGGTATTTTAAATTGGGGGTATGAACATAAAATTTTCAAAACTTAACTTGTGCAAGTGGGAACAAATAAAAAGGTGGTTCATATGTGGATTAAAGCCATTTTCCTGACAGGAAGTTGAGGTTTTCGGGTGATTAACTTGTGGCTAATGTTGTTGTGCTGATGGCATGCTACAGCCATTCCCATCCTGTGATTACATGTATCTGAACAACATGTTATTTGTTCTGTTGGTCCATCAGTTTATAGCCTTGGCAACTGCTAGATGAGAGAGCTTGCATGAGTTTGTGCTGGTTGAGAGAGCTTGGATGAGTTTGTCTGAACAACAAACAAGAACTTTGAACAAGAACAAGACCGATGGTTCTGCTTTGTCTGCTTGTGTTTGGATTCACAGGCTTGTCAAATTATTTGACTTTTGAAAGATCACATCGTGTGATGAGTCAAATTCATGCGTATTATTCTTCCATGAATCTCCATTGAGCATAGCCTAATTTTTCAGCTGGAAAGAGAGGGAAATGATAAGCTACTTTTGTTTCACATATAAAAAATACTGTAGTTGGTGATAATAGTCAAAGCACACGATACCCTGCAGTTATCATTCTTTGTCAAAATGTCTTACAATCATTAATCCAAAATCCTGAACACTCCTCGTCTTTTTAGAACAAATTACAAATGATAAATGATGTAAAAATACTGCATGGAATGGGAAGAAAACAACCGTAAATATGAAACTTTATATATAGGATCAATCCGTTTCTCGTGTATGCTCAATGAAAACCTTAAACAACCGTAAATATGAAACTTTATATATAGGATCAATCCGTTTCTCGTGTATGCTCAATGAAAACCTTACACGGTAGACGATATGGTGTGTTCTCGAGTAAATGAGGGATCGATATAATTATCGAAAACGGTAAATTATCCATATCCCTTCCCCAAAAACGAAGAACACTCTGCCTCTTGAGCAGCTACACAGGCTTAAATTGGAAATTCATACATCCGGAACAGAAGTAACAGAAAAGGGCTGCAGAAATGCATGTGAATGCATGGAGAAATAACTATAAGTCCACCTTCCTTGCCAACACCAGTGGATATCGTAGCTCATGCCTTCCAAGAAAAGATAGATAATAATGGTCATCACACACTGCTCCGCAGTAGGTTGAGAAGAACCTCAAAATCGTTGTCCTGATCCTGATCACTGGAACTATAACTGCTGTTTCTGTCTTTGTCCATTGAAAATTCACTTTCACCGACACCTTCTTCGGAATAGCCAATGAGTGATGCATAAGCTTCATCATGGAGAAATCCTGATTGCCGTAACAATCCCACCAAAACCTTCCTACCTGCCATGTCTGCTTTTTCCTCACACAGTTTTAAGAAGGCATAAACATTTGTGGGCTTTGGCCTCCAACTTCTTGAGCCTTCGCTTGCAAAAGCTTTCCTCAGGCAAGATAGAGCCTCATCAACTCTCTTCTCTTGAATATGCCCATCAGCAAGAATCTCCCATGAACTTGCATTCGGCTTTCCTCCCTCTTCAGCCATGTCATTGAAAAAGCTCTCAGCTTTATCCAAATTTCCTTCTTTAACATACCACCCCATGAGAAGATTTGCTAATCTAGGGTCATAAGACGTTTTAACTGACAGCCATTCTTCATAAATCTTTTCTGCCCCTTGAATATCACCAGCCCTAACCAAAGATGATATCATGGCATGAAAGCCCAAATTTGGAATACGTGGGAAAATAGATTTGTATACCTTCCATACCCGATACACCTCCTCTTTGTTACCAACAGTACCATAAAGACTAATAAGATAATGATATGGAATACGATCTCGACCAGCGATCGTACTCTCCACATTTCTCAAGCATTCTTCAGCTTTTCCAGACAGCCCCACGTTGATGTACATTGTTGCCATTGTGCTAAACGTAGTCCAGTTTGGATTGATGCTTGGATCTTGTTTCATCTGCTCATATACTTGTTCCATCTTTTCCACAGATCCTTGGGATCCACAAGATGACAACCAGATGTTATAGGAATATAAATCCAGACGTATGTTTTTTTCCATCATTTCTGAAACCATGGACTCAACTTGATCATACTCCTTGAGCTTGATATATAGAGTCATCATAACATTAAATGGAAGGGCATTCAAGGCATAACCTTTATTCCTCATATTGTCAATTAAAGATTCTGCCTTATCTCGCATTTTAGCTCGCACATAGGCATTCAGAAGAGCCCCATAGATTCTTTTGTCCTTCAAAGCATCAGGGAGTTGAAGGAAGAAATCTTCAGCACTTGAAACTCCCTGCACCTTAGCAATAAGGTCTAACTGAATTGCAGCATCACTAGCAGAGTATGTAAACCTCTCTCCTCTGTTGTTCATCCACTCATACACCTGCACAACGGTGGAAAAGTTAAAAAATGCCTGATACAAGAACAGCAATAGCTCTACTGAACAAAGGCACTAAACAGTGTAAACTTCCCTAAAGTTTGACAATTTTATGGGGCCATCCACTGCACTGATCAACAACAACAAACTAGGCCTTTTCCCACTACGTGACCTCTGATAAATGTATAACATCTTGCCATTTTGCCTAAATTTTAGGACAAAATAACAATCATTTCTAACTCTCAGCCTCCAGAAAATGTCACCCAAATTGTGCTAATACATTACAACACAATAAATTCTATGCCATTGAGATAGATTCCTCAACTTCTTTTGGAGGACTCTATGTGTATGCTGAAAAGAACATAGTCCATCAACAGTAAAATTTTCTTTTGTCCTATTTGAACTAACTTATTTTTCCAAACTGTGTCTCAAACTCATTGGACATTCATCAATATTAACTCACCATAATAGCTATTGCTTGCTGCAAATTCATAATCTGAGGCAAGACTTTCAATCCAGTTGAGTGAAAATGCTCATTAAAAATGATTGTCTATAGGTTTTGACAGGTTATTAGGATCCTTGAGGCACGCAAATACTTCCAAAAAACTTTACCTTCAATCTCGAATGTACATATGTTCATGAAGCAACCAATAAAGTAATAAACTTTTACTGAGAATAACTTAAACTCGTCAATTAAATCACATTTAAAACACCAAAGCATCAACATTTATCAAAAAACTTGAATGCCCAGTAATTATTCAGAAATTTATAGAGTCAACCAATCAATATCTACAACAGATAACAAAAACCCAGAAATCAAACACACCAAAAACACCAAAGAGAACACAAAAATCACTTTTATTTGTTGATTTACCTCAAGAGCTTGCTTGTAACGCTTGTACTTACGCAACTCCTTGACAACCTTAGAAAGCTCCCATTTGTTGAGCTTCCTGCCTCCTTTTTCCCAGTCATTCAGCACAGTGGCAGAACCCAAATCAGGATTCTCCACGAGCGATATTTTCCTGTATATAACGTTCCAATTCATCATGCGTCTTCTTTTATAGTCCATGGTTCCATAGCTATGGACTTGAGATATGGAACATGTGATTGGAAGCTTTTGGGATTGGGGGATTCGGCATGGAAGCTGTCGACAGCAAGAAGAGGCTGACAAGAGAGAAACACGGTGAGTCAGCAGCGAAGAAGGCTGCAGAAGCATGTCTGTTTGGCTATGGTTTAAGAGATTGCAACCCAAAGCAAAGAGTGAAGAGGCGTTTTTGGTTACTTCGGTTTTTGTGTTGTCGAGGATAAGCTCTGTAGTGATTCCTTCAGAGAGCAGAGACAGAACAGTAGTTAAAGGGCCTGTTGCATGAGCCCAATGCTCCAGAGTCAAGCCCATTTTCCATTTTCAGCTATTACCTTATTAAATTCCCCTTCCTTTTCATGATCTCTATTATTAAATAGTATAAAAATATATCAATCCTTAAAAAGTTATTTGAGATTAACCGAAATAAAATTCAAATTCGATTAGATTATTATTTAATTAAATTTAAATTTAAATAATTTAATTTTTTAAATTAATTAAATTTAAATATTTAAAATATTTATTTAAATAACTCATAAATTTAATTAAATTTTTAAATTTTAATAAAAAATATAGCCAAGCAGAATTAATCATTACAATGAGATAAATAAATAAACTTGTTTGATCAGATCCGGGAAAAAAATTATTAGATAAAACCCAATAACCATTGACGCATAATTAAAAAAAAAACAAGGTTGAGTCATCCTCCTATCTCTTTATGGCTGCTTTTTGTTTGAATTCCAACACAAATAATCAAGTCTAAGGTTAAATATAAAAATCAAACTCTTCTTTTTTATTTGATAAATGAATCTCATCAAACAAAATAACTCAATATTTATCTCAAGTCGAATTTAACTTAAAATTTAAAATTCGAGTTCGAGTTTGAATTTCTTATCATATCAATTTGGTTAGATTGAATTACACCCCTATTGGGATTTAGCATGAACTGCTTGAATTGTTTCAGATTGACTTCTGATAGAGAAAATTTTTAAGTGAAGTTCTATAGTGAAATTTGTAAAATTCATCTCAGCATTAGGCAAGTATTGATTTCTCCACACCAAAGGAAACCTCAAAGATTAACCCAGAGCATTCAAACACCAATGTCACCAAATGAAATTCGACTCGTACAACGATGCTACAAAGTTTCTGCACTTGATTCACAATAACATACTACCACAAGTGCACATAAATACAGGCATCAGACAAACATCTTAAACAGCACCATAGGCAAGAAGCAAACATGATAAAGGAAACAGGAATAAGACGATGCCACAAAGGGCTACAGCTTTAGACCCAAACAACCTACTCATAGATCCAGGGGTGAAGGCTGCTCTGCCAGTTAACCTGGTTTTCAGGGAACCACAAGGCAATTTCCTTCCTTGCACTTTCAACTGAATCACTTCCATGAATCACATTCCTGCAAAAGCAACCCCAATCAACACATATTGCTATGATACACTGTCAGCTCGAGGGTAGGCCTGACGATTCATATACTCGTGTCATGTAAAATATTAAAATTCATGTATTGATAGTGTTTTACATAAAAATTGTGTATCACAATCCGTGACAACACGAAAATATGAAATATAGTTTTTTTGTTTTGTTAAATCCATATATAGCTATTCCTACAATTTTAAACCATATCACCTTCGTGTCTTATTTTCGTATCATGTCACCGTGTCGTATTTTAAATTATCAGGTTTACTCAAGGGTAAATAACAAAATAGTTTATACCTGCCAATGTCAATTGCAAAGTCACCACGGATTGTTCCAGGAGCAGACTCTGCAGGGTTAGTGGCTCCAATAATCTTGCGACCAGTTGTAACAACATTCTTACCCTCCCAAATCATAGCAACAACAGGACCGGAAATAATGTACTCCACAAGTCCATTAAAGAAGGGCTTTGCAGAGAGGTCTGCGTAGTGCTTCTCGGCAAAGGATTGATCCACAGTGATGAACTTCAAACCTAAATTAGACACATATTTTCCACTCAATCATATATAGTAGTAATAAATTCAATAGACTTAGAAAACCAACATGCATTTTGTCTATTAAATTCAAGGTAGGAGTCATAATGGATTGGATCGAATTCGTTTCAACTTTTTTTGCATATTGTACAACATTATAAAATTTTAAAATCTGATCCAAATCCGAACCGACCCCTCATATAATCCAATCCAAACCAAATCAAATTTTATCAATTTTCATATATTTAAATAAATTTTAATATAAAATTATTATTTTTATCTTATAAAAATTTAATATATATAAACTAATAAAAATATATAATTCCATTCAGTTCGATTTTGTTTGGTTTTTCATTTTCCGATAAATTTGATCCAAACCTAACATATACATTTAATATCTGAACCAAATAAAAAGAAAACTATCCGTCTTGAACACTACAATTTTGAATTGATTTTCAGTTTTTACAACTTTTTTCCTCATCCCTAACTCAAGGCTCATGATGAATTGAGAACTTGGGAATATAATGAAATGGGCAAAAACAGAGAAAATTATCAGGAAAAATGACAAATTTACCTTTCAAATAGAAACCTTTCTTCTCAAATCTGCTGATGATTTCACCAACCTGAAAAACAAAAGAATCTCCATAAACACCAAAGTTTCTCAATTTCAACCCACAATCAAAGAACTTAACTACAAACTTCACTTGAGCCTAAGCAACTGAAACCGAACATGAGTTATTGTCTGAAAAAGTGAAAGGCACCCAAGGTTGTTTTTTTTTACTAGTATTTTGGGCCAGTTAAGGAAATCAAACAAAGTGAAAAAAATGAAACATTAACAGTAAAATAGAAGCAATACCAGGCCTCTCTGGACCCCATCAGGCTTGATCATGATGAACGTTTGCTCCATCTTCTCTTTCTTTTTCTTTCTGTCCAAGCGTTGGTCGCCTCCTTGTTCTTCTGTCTCAGTGAGTTAAGGTCCTTTTATATATACAGTACAGGTACAAGCCCTAACCCTAGTTGCAAGAGAACATCCTGTGTCCCGATTCGTCAAAGCTTGGATATTTTTCTCAAGGAGCTATTACCTTATCACTCTCTTTTTTTCTTTTGTTTTTTTAACTGTATAATAATGTGATGTTTAAAAAATTATTTATTAGTTACTAATTATTTAAAACTCGTCAAATTAAAAATAATTATTACATTAATTAATAAATTCATAATTTATATATTACATTAAAATTTTTAAAATTTAAATATCATATTAAATATTTTATTATATTTAAAATTATTTATAATATTAAAAGATATTTTTATTATATTCTTATAATTATTTAATTATAATAAAAAATTATATAAAAATTCCTTTTATAAATATGAACTCTTTATAAATTCTTAATTTTAAATTATAATAAATAATATGTTCATGTAAAATATAACAACAAATTACCTGAAAAAAGACTTTAATCAAATATGATATATTTTGTTAAAAATCAAAATTATTTATATAATTATTTCAATAAATTTATAATTCGAAATTGTTTTTATCTCCAATTAAGATCTCTTTTTTAAAAAAATTGACATGTTTATTTATTCTACTTTTTTTTCGCCTGATAAATTCTCTTTCAAAGCTAATATTGAAAATTTAAGGAAATACAAAAAAAAATATAAAATTAATACGATTTAAAATTTTAATAATAATTTTATATAAATTTAATAAAATAAATAAAATATATTTTATATTTTTGTATTAATATAAATTATGATATATAATTTTTATATAAAATATAATACTTAAAACTTAAATATTTTATACGAGAATTCCTTAAGTGTACACCCAATAAAAGGGGAGGGGGATTTCAAATGCAAAGGTACAAGTACGAAGTACGGCCATACATTTTAGCTTAACAATCTAAAAAAGAAAAGGCAAATGGCGGCTATAACAAAAGCAGACACCTCTACGTGGAAGAGGATTATCATTCTTCAAATGGGCTTGATCTTGAAGTGAAGTGAGATGGGAGAGAATACAAAGCACTTCAAGTCCTGCAGTAACATAAAATGCCAATAAGACCAAAGATACATGAGCAGAAGGCAGTAGAACCAATAAAACTTATAGCCTGTTAAGCGCAGGGGCGGATCCACCCTTTTCCCCTGGCGCCCTTCCAATCAACAAAATTGATAAATCCATCTGCAGTTCTTTATATATTTTATAAGTAGAGACCATCGGGAAAAAATCCTGAATCCGCCACTGGTTAAACTTAGCACAACAGGAGTTACTACATGCATCAATGCATGCACGAGCACGAGGAATCAGATAAACAGCTGAAGATGACATTTACAAAGCTCTTCCACCTTTTGGAAAAAGCCTGGTCAGATTCCGAGTATGACCAGGCATCAGATGTTTCTCTAATCTCTATTGTTAGATACTGGGTGTGGTGAGCATATCAAATTCATCACCCTTGAGGCTGATCCACTACGGATCATAACTATTTTTATAATTCTTTTCAAATATACATTTGAAAGAGGAGCAAAAACAAACTTTAGTCTTGTCTTTCAGCATCGCAATTTAAAAGCAAACACGAAATTAAGTATCAATGGAGAAACAAATTAACAAGTATCAATCATCGGGCGTCCGTACTTCATTTCACATTACCATGTTAGAGAAATAAAGCCATCTTCCAATACTCAAGGATACAATACAAAAACCAAAAGGGGAATGGGACATGGATGAAGAGAATAAATGGCAGATTGACAATGTTTGGTAGCTGACCTGCAGCAGATAGTAAAATATGCGAAGCCCTTCAGGATCCTTACTGCTCTGAACATCACCAAGTGAGCCAATCTTTGAAGTAGTGAAAGAGATATGCTCATTCCCCATCACAATCTCAAGCTCCTGTCGTCCAACACGGTCAGGCTCTGGCCAGTTGCTATCATCATATTTCATCATCTATGCAAATGAACAAATCTTACCAATATCAGAAACCATTAAAAAAAAGATAAAAATTGCAAATTTAAACCATAATGAGCATTAAAAGAAACAGAAATTAAATAAGTCACAGAAATAATAAATTATCAACTAAAAACTAAATCTCTTTAACCTATCAAAGAAGAACATAATGAGGGGTAAATCCAAGAACCCACCTGGAAAATGAAGATATATGAAAAGCTAAAAGTAGTAAAAGCATAAAATTACACAAATTGGCATCAATCAAAACTGGAAATCAAAAGGTAACAAACCCTAAATTACAAATAGCCTTCTTCTCTATTTCTTTCCCTGTTTTTTCATTTTTCTATTTTAGTTACAAAATTTGTAGTCCGTAAGAAAGAGAATGCATCAGTGGTATCAAAGCTGCGATTTGGCCATGGACGTGACAACCAGGTTTCAAATTGATGATATTTTGTTGCAAAAACTTATGGAACGATTGGAATCCAGATTGGACAATCTGTTTCAGTGATTGTGTGAAGATATTCAATCCGACCTGAAAAACGTTAGTTCCCAACTTAACCAGTTGTCTGCTGGTCTGGACAAAATTAGTGAAGCCATTAGTGAATGTAAGATGCATATGGAGGAGAACCAGGAAGCTGAGCAAAAATCATCTATGGCAGCAACCGTCCTTTTGCCTTTGTCCTTAACTACTGATCTCATAATGACTAGTAAGTCCTTACCTTCATTCATCGGGGTTTGTTTAGTATCTCAAGTGTTGAATGACTCTAAGGTTAATGAATTAAATTGCAAAATGGTTATTAAACATGCTGAACACTCGACTGTTTGGTCTTTTGCATTAAAGAATATGCAACTTTTTGTTGAATAGAATGGGTTTATGTCTGTTGGGTACAATGAAAATTTTGCTAAATCTTCCTTGTTGAGGGCTGTTGAAGAGAGTGGGAAGTTTGTAATGGCTCGCTCAATACTGTTGGGGACTGGGAAAAAGTTTGTTGTTGTCCTTGATCCTTACAGGTTTAGGCTTTTGATAATGGGACTAAGGAGTAATGATGCTCAGAGGCAAACCACCAAGGATGCTAACATTATTGCTTGGCTCAATATGGTAAGGATTATCAAGGAACCAATTGTAGCTGTCATTGCCTATGGGTTGGACAAGAAGGGTGGCGAGAAAAACATTCTTGTCTCTGACCTTGATGGCATAACATTTGATGCCAATATCTTGTCAATTGATAATGGTGTATTCGGGGTTATTTCCATAATTGGAGACACTTATTTGGGAGGTGAAGATTTTTATCAAGGGTTCTAGAGTATTTGGTAGAGAGAAGGATGAAGGAAGTGTCTTATGAGTGGCAACTCATTAATAAGCAGAAACCAATCTAGTTGCATAAGCCTAAAGAGATAACTAAGGAGTATGTCTGTTTCTACAAAAGCTTGACTAATGATTGGGAAGAGCACCTTGTTGTCAAGTATTTTTTTATTGAAGGTCAGCTTGAGTTCAAGGCTATTCTAATTGTACCAAATTAAGAAGGTTTCATTTGATCTCTTTGACTCTAAGAAGAACAATAAGCTCTATGTTAGGAGGGTGTTCGTTATGGACAATTGTAAGGCTTTGTATGATATTTATTTCAAGATTCTGAAGTTGAGTATTAGCTCTGGTGATCTGAATCATTGGATATATGCAACTATGATTGCTATCACATGCTGCCTTAAGTTCACTGGACAACTCCACTCTGACCTCCGAAAACTTAGCTTCATTCTTTTCCCTCGTCTGCAGTTCTTTATGGTCGTATTTGCTCCTCTCACCTCACGTGGAGCTCACCACTATGAGCAAATGATTAATGTTCAAAACAATAGCTCTTCACACTTTGTCGAGCGGATTCCAAACAATATTAAGTCAAACAAATGGCTCATATCACCAGTACTAGTTTATGTGGGTTCTGGGAACTTATCTAAAAACAGGTTTTTAGTTATTGTGGTTATAAAAGAACTAAATCTGCAGAGGAATCAGATTATTGAAGCTGTTGTTATAGCTAAAATTCTTGAAGCTGTGTTTGTAGTGCCAATCTTGCAAGACAACCTAATTTGGGAAGATGAAAGTGAATTTACAGACTTATATATTATGGAACACTTCAAAAGCTGATGTACGAGGCGTAATTTCATTACCTTCCACACATTTGTTGGCGAAACAGACCATTGTTACTCAAAGTCCTTGCAAGGTGTATCCACTTTTGGATCCATGCTAAATTCTTCAAACAACTTAATGAAGGTGTTCTTGGGCTAAAAGGATTACACTCTAAGCTTTCCAAAAATCTTTCACTTGATCTGCAAAAGCTTGGGTGTAAGATTGCCTTTTATGCAACAAAAATCATGTTGATTGTTGATGTTGCTAAAGGAGTGATGATAAACGCACAGAAGGTTACACGTCATGCGATACTAGAGTGCCTATCTGTTGTAGTTGTTATAAACAAAGTTGACTGGCTGATAACAGAACTTAGGCCCTTGCTAAGGCTGACTTGCAATACTGTTTTGAGTTTAGCCTCAAGCTTCACTGATATGCTAGTCCAGCACATAACATCTTCCAAGCATGAGAAACAGGATGTAGCAGAAGCTAGGAAAAATTTTTCTAGAAAACAAGCTGACAGCTATACTTCAATCCATACTCTAATGGATGAAATCCTTGGTGGTAATGCCCTTTGTGGCCTTACAAGTTTCTGCGATTCATCCTTGGGGACAAGGATGTGTTTGGACGGGAAGTTTTTGTTACATGCCAATTAATTGTATTTTATTTTATGATGGGTTTATTGTTTTTAATTCTTGAATTGGGCCTGTTTCATTTTACCAATTGTATGGCCGAGGCCTTTTCCTTATTGCTCAACTGATATTCTGTTGGAGGAGGCAGTGAGTGCCATGTAGTGGGGAGATTGGGAGTTTGCAGCTGTGGGACTAGATAAAAGGGAGAACTAAGCATTCTGTTATGTGAAATGAAATGAATCTCCTCTCCCCTTGAAGTTTCTTCTTCTCCTTCTCTAGCCATCTTCTCTATTTCTTTCCCTGTTCTTTTATTTTTCTATTTCAGTTACAAAATTTGTAGTCCGTAAGAAAGAGAACACATCATTGTGTTTCTATCAAACCCTAGGCATAAGTTGATTTAAGGAAAAAATTGCAAAACATTAATCAAAACGCAACAAACCTTAAATCCTTATTTGAAAAATACACCGATCAAACAAGGAAATTTTTCAAATTTTGCACTAAAATTAAGATAACTAATTTCACTTGTGTTTCTGTCAAACCCTAGGCAAGGTTGAATCAAAGAAAAAATTACAAAACAGAGAGAACCTCGCTCTCGGAGATGATGCGGTAGCATTCGTTGAGAAAGGCAGGGGTGAGGAAGACCACTTTGCGGATCATGGTGTCGTGTTAGTAGCTGGAGTTGTTAGCATATCGGAGCTACCCCTCAGCTTGAACTCGAACTCCAAAAATTGGTGCCGGAATTTCCCTTTATGTCCGACTTAGCAACGGAGGTAGAACTCTCCGCTGTCGTCCTCGGTCGCCGCCATTGTTTTACCTCTGTTTTTCTCTCAAATTCTCGATTAAACAGGAAAGTAAAACAAAGAACACAGTGGGTTTCTCTGGATCTGTTGATGGGTCAATGTGAAATCTAATTGGGTAACTCATATCACCCACCAAAAATCCAGTTCTTGGGCCTTCAGTGTTTTGTTTGGTTTGGGCTTTTAATAATTGGCTTGACATTTTTCAGCACGAAAATAATATAAAAAATATACGAATATGATTTAAAATTTTAATAAAAATTATATATAAAATTAAAAAAATTAAAAATATATATTTTATATTTAATTATATTATATAATTTTTATATAAAATATAATATAAATATATAAATTATTAATATTTTATATGATATAAATATACCTAATAATAATTACTGAGTTTAGGTGATATATGACTCACCAGTAAAACATTAATACTTTTTTTTTGTAATATTTTTAAAAAATAACTTGAATTAACACACAGCCTTAAGTAAACTACAGTCGCACATCCAAACATTCAGGTAAAGGAAACTTACCTGATGCGAAGCAAGTACCCTATTTACCTGAAACACCAAAATACCATTTTTGAGGAAGCCATTGCTGAGGAATCGCGAGACAGAGGAACACTCATATTTTGCCTTTCAGAGACAAAACGCACAAGATGGCTTACATGGAGCTCCATATAAACTATACTTGCACCCGCAAACATTTCGATGTGGGAAATCTTTTTGTTTTTAATTAAGATTGTTATCTAATGAAATTAAAACGGTTTCACTTAAATTAAGAATCCAATATTTTATTTACGCACCATTCAGTAGCTGCTGACAATAAAACATTAAAATTAACTGAAAACTAATTGATAGTGATGTCTTACTGAACTTAAAACTAAATTTGGTTCATGAAATACATTAATTATGGTTATGCTGTTATTGTCAAATGTTACGAATTCTTTCTGCTCAAATATTCTCTTTGATAGGAGTTTGATTGGGTTTGGCTGTGACTCTTGTAGGCTCCATTTATTTTTAAAATTAATTTCATATGTTGAGTTTTATATTAATAATTTTCTATTGAATTTTGAAATTTGCTGCTAGCAAAATCATTCAATTGAACTATATTTTAATGCATTTGTATTCATATTTTGGGAGAAATTATTAAGTGGTGAAAGTTAATTACTGGACCGACATTGATGGTTTTTACGTAAAATAAATATATGAATCAATTTTTAATTTAATTATTATATATATATGAGAAATGAAATAAGAGGGTTCATGATATGATCATCATGTAACTCAAGACATTAATAAAATTATGTATTGTTCAGTTAGGAGTATAATCGAGTTAAATCAAATTTATACAGTAAAATTTTTGAATTCAAACTTGATTTGAAAATTGTTAACTTAAATTCGATTTAATTTTAATTAAATTTTAATTTTTAAACTTAACTCAAGATAAAAATTAAATTATTTAAATTTATTCTATTAAGCTTATTTAATAAAAGCATAGTTAATCTTTATACTTAATTTTAAGTTTGATTATGCATTTTAACTCGAGTTTGAGTTCGAATTAATTTATATAATAATAAAATAATAATTTTTTAATTAAAATAATAAAAATATATTAAAATTTAAAAATTTGATTACGCTCGTAAATTACTTGATTAAACATTGGAATGCTCGAGTTCGATTCATTCGATAAATCAAATTGTTCAAATGTTTGTTCGACTCAATAATAATTGAATCAAATTCGAATTTTATCTAAATAAAATCCGAATAACTTGAGAACATTGATGCATTGTTTACACCCTAGTCTCGGTGTCGTTTCTTATTGGTATTTCTCATTGTTCTTCAAATTACAAGTAAAAACCATGTCGTATCATGAATTAAGGTAAATTATTAAGCAGATCAAATAAACAGAAATCTACTACATCTCTGGTTCATAAAGGGAAAAAAAATCACAGAGATTGAAGAAAACAAAAGCAATAATCAAAGCCAATTAAAATAGCACTGCCACTCTCCTAGCTCGTGATGGCAAGGACGGCCCCCAACACGAGCCAAAAGCCTAGCATCAAACCACCATTCATGCTGCCAGGTGCGCCGCTCCCTGAAGGAGTGGTTGAACCAGATGGTGATGATGGGTTGGAGGGTGAGTTGCCGCTGGCTGCTACAACATTGATGGCTAGTTTCATGCCTCCAGCGCAATGTCCAATGGTGGGGCATATGAAATACATTGGCCCTGTATTGGACAGAGCGATGACTGTGTTTCCATCGCTGTAGGATTTGAGAGAATTTCCAGTGTTGCAATTATCATAGTCACTTTTGGTTACTTCTTCCACCCCATGGCTCCCATCATAGCTGAACACTAACAAAAATCGAAGGATCATATTTTTTTGTTAGTGACGGATTCAAAGATTTTTTTTTTTTATTTATTTATCCACTTATAATATGTATAAAAATAATCGCGTTGGTTTTGGTAGGTAACTTACAAAGTGTGTCGCCTACGGTGAATGTTTTCCCTTGAACCCAACTGGTGTAATCTCCGGTGGTGGTCCAGCCAGCGCTGTCGCCTACGGTGTATTGCACGGCATAAGCTGCTGGAGTCACCAGCAGAAGAACGAGTAGAGAAGCTGCTAAAGCCATGTTTAAAGCGAGCCTCTTAGCACGTTGTATTGTTGAATAGAAAGGTGAACCTAACTTGAGATTGGACAATAATTTATAGAAGCAGAAGTCAAGCAGCTTCAGTTTTATTCTACCTTGTCCTTCACCAAATCGATTTGAAAATACATATGGCTGCTTTTTTCTCTTCTGACTTCAATAAAAAATCATATGGTAGGTTTGGCTAGCAGCCTTATAAACTTTGATCTCTCGCTTTTATAAATTTATGGGGTGAAAGTTGTTGAAAATTTACTCAAATTAATGCATCAATGGCTGTTCTTTGATGTTTCTTTCAATTCCATCATTGTCTGATACAATATTAAACTCAATTGTAGTTAAAAAACATATGAATGATAATCACATACTTTGAAAATGAATGGTTAAGCAGTTGGTGGGGTTGGTGGAACATGCCTTTGTTTGTTCACAAGAAATCTGCCATTGATTCTACTGTTTACTCTTAACTATTTTGGTTATATTCCATAATTTTAAATACGATGATAAATGATATGATATAAAAATAATACAAAAAAATATTATTTAATTTGACATGTCAGCCTGTTATTCCTAAAGAACTTTTATCAATTAAGCGACGGCTCTTCTAGTCTCATTGTCGGATTACTAAAGCCGACTTTCGTCACCGTCAAATTCGTCCCTGCTTGACGGATGAGTCTTGCAGTCAAGCTCGCTTCTGCCTTTGCACTCGAGGGCCAATCTCCATTCAACCCAAGGAAGCTGTTGCACGCCTTCATTACCTTTCGAGAGGCTTACACTCCATAGAAACTGTCTACTCGGGACTCTCGATAATTTTTCATGTTTTATATGGATTTGATATGATATTAACGGGATACACATATACGAATTATGCTTGACGGCGATTACCAATTCTCATCAGGCGACTTAAGAGAAGTTTCCCCAGTTCAACGATGTCATGGAAGATAAATGCAGATCAACTTTATGGCCTACCTTCATAGAAACCCAATCTGGATGAAGCTAAGTCAATGGCGTCTATCTCCTTTATAAACCCAAATAATTCAACCCTTTTGCATAACAAATCAGAATTTGAGCTTTACACATAATTGATTTGGTAATTTAGAATCATTTTATAAAAAAAAAAAATTAGGATATGTCCAGATTTTTTGGATGGATGGTATTTGTTTTTATAACAAAAACTTTATTTTAATTCAAATGCAAGACTTTGGCATCAAATAATTTAAAAATAAAACTTAACAATTCTATCAGTTTCTTGAATTGATAACACTTTTTTTTTAACAAAATAATATAATATGTAGTTTCTTGGTAGGTAGAGTTACCCTAATTAATTATTAATTATCGATAAAATTTTCTATCGTTGCAGATGAAATTTTTCATCATAATTCTCGAGCCAATTTTTTCAGTTCCGGGCATATTAACAACCACACTTGAAGAATACTTGGCATGAGAAAGCAAAGAACATTATTATTGAATCAACAATCATACATCATACAAGCCTTTCACATGAACAAGTGTGTAGAAATGAACCAGAACAAATAAATTTGCCATTGACGAGAAACATGTAATCTTACAGGCAGGCCACGAGAGGCAGCATACTGCAGAAGAAAGAGAGCTTCCTAATACATCGTTGAATTTTTAGGAAGAGCAGCAGCCATTCTTTTGAGCAACAGGCTCTCCTCGGATCTGTACTGTCAGAGGCCTTGCATTGTTCATGGCCGGTTGGCTTGCCATTCTGCAATCGGAGGCAATATTAAGGAGTGAGCAAAACACACAGTAAGTAATTGTTGATTAATAGGAACCAAGGCTTTTGAGGGAAATATCATAACAAACGGTTCGTCGATCCACAAGGTTTTTCTTATAGATTGAATAATAAACCCCAACAGCAAGGAAACGCTAATCAACTGTATATAATTCTAGAACTACAATGACTTTTTTATTATCAACCTGAGTTTTTAGCATAATTTTAGGGAAAAAAAAAATAGAGGTACCTATCCTTGATGGAAGCAGCCATGGCCATGAAAGCCTGCTCGACGTTCATGGAATCTTTTGCACTGGTTTCCATAAAAGGTATGCCAACTTCATCCGCGAATGCCTGAAAGAAGAAAAGCAGCAAATATGGAGAAAGGACCGGGCAACGGATGCAGCATAACACCAACAATTACATTTTGATAATCACAACCTCTACCAAGAAATAAACCTGTTATAAAAGGTTTTCCTCAAAAGATACTAATATATGCTTTGCATGTGAAACTAGCAAGTACCTTGGCAGCCTCATACGACACAACTTTATTTGCGGTAAGATCACACTTGTTTCCAACCAGCAGCTTGTTAACATTATCGCTAGCATAGCGATCGATTTCATTCAGCCACTGCTTGACATTATTGAAGCTTTCTTGGTCTGTGACATCATAAACAATCTAATAGAGGAGCCACCAGTAAAAGGGAAAAGAAAAAGATAAAAGAAGTCTATAAGAAGCATAAATAAGGAGTGGAAACAACGACAAAAAGGAACCAAAAGGAGAAAACTAGAAAGGAAAAGATCACCCACGATTATGCCATGAGCCCCACGGTAGTAGCTGCTAGTGATTGTCCTAAATCGTTCTTGTCCAGCAGTATCCCACTGTACATTGAACCAACAGCGAACTAACTAGTTAGTCATCGAAAAGTTTATGATCTACTTAGTAGGAGTAAATTGATAAAATCAAAAAAATACAAAAGGAAACAGTAGCAGCAAAAGAAGAGGGTAAACAGACAGCCCATTGTCCGGCCAGGCATATTACCCCAAAATAACCTAGGACAGAAAATATTCAAAGAAATAAATTAAATAAAAAGAAAAAGCAGTACAGCATGCGAAAACATACAATTTGAAGTTTAATGGTCTTCCCGTCCTGCTCCACAGTGCGTATTTTCTACCAAAAAAGAAATTGAGAAGACACAAAATTAGAATAATTGCTATAAGTTTAGGCATTTAAAAGTCCAGTTAGCACTAAGTACTGTTTACTCACAAAATCAACCCCAATGGTGCTTATGTAACTTTCTATGTACGAATCATCCTGCATAAAGAAATTACAAAGTGATCAAGTTCAGGATTTAGTCCTGCATAACCATCTGAAAATATCCGGATTTTTTATATATCCAATACACAACTAAAAACAGCGAGAAGATTGTGATGCCAATATAAATTTTACTCATTGATACATTGTATATGCAATAAAACTTTTTAATGAATCATTACTACAATCTATAACATCAAACATGAAATGAAACATTCGAGGCAATCACGTAAACATCAAGGAATGTGTGAAAAGGTAAATAGATCTCTAAAAAGTAAAGGCATTTACTTTCGAATTCCAATTTAAGTCAAGAAACTTACAGCAAATCTTAAAAGAAGACAAGATTTTCCAACACCAGAATCTCCAATAAGCAGAAGCTTGAACAGATAGTCACTGCAAAAGAGTGCAATCAGATAATTGAAATCCTTTCCAAAGGTGCAAGCACATAACATTTCCAATTATACCATGCCTAACATAAAGTTGGTTTCTACAAAACAGGCCTGCCTGACCCTCAATTCCCAAACAGAGACATTTTTTGGAAACCGCAACAATGGTTTAACTGGAACACCAAATTAACTGCCCCAAGATTAACTCTTACAATTCCAAGGCATCGTCAGTTGATTCTTAATTTTGCTGGTGCATCATGAATGTGCAATTTAAAATGAATACTGATTTCAATCAAATTATAGCACATGTTTCTTACATCAATCCAGGAAAACGAAAAAAATGGGCAGTTTTTTAAGTCAGATTTTTTTCTTCATTAAAAAAAAAATCGATGTAACAACACATATTGGATTTTTCTGCAAAAAAATTAGATACCACAAGTTATTTATTAAGAGTTTATTTTCCACCTAAATCCAGTTAATTGACATCAATTCCACCCAGATAAAAAGATTGTTTTTTATAGAAATGACTGACGCAAGAAGATTCAAAACTACGATCTAACATGATTTTTTTTTTTTTGGCTTTTCATATAGCTGGCCTCAGAGTCATGGGATACAAGACTTAGTTTGTTGTTAATGTTGTTACATAGATAACAATAAGGGCAACACACGAACAACAAGGAACACATCAAAGCTCCCACACATTTTTTTGTACATAAGACAATAATAGAAACAAAAACAGAAGACAATAGAACATCTCAATTCCACCGACAAATTTGAAACAACGTATCATGATGCTGGGGTTAATTTCAACAACCCACAATTGTTGGTAGACATCAAACTCATGTAATTTAAAGTCATCAAACCAACAAGAACAAAAAACCAATGTCGAAAAATTAGGAAATAAAGGAAAAATAAATAAACAATTGAAAGAAACTTACTATTCAGGGTTCATGGTAACCTGAAGGAAAGAAAGAGGATCGAAGGATGGGGTCGCCGGAAACCAGATGAAACTTCCGGCGATGGGTCAACGAGATCTTCACCTGAAAAGTCAGCTGAGAAAAGATGGAGACAAGGAAGAGGAATAAAGGGAAAACCAGAGACCATAAAAGACGCACACCATTAGAAATGAAACGACTTTGATCTTTCTTTGATCTTTCTTTGTCTCTCTCAGGTCAACTGAAATGGATTGGTATTCTACGAACAGCCCAAGATATCGTTTTTGGATAACTAAGGTCCAATATTTCACTTTGGGCTTGATGATCTCTTTATCAAGTCTGACTGTGTGAGTGTGAGGTCGGCGGCAGTTTGTCCTGACGCTGCCGACAGTCTTATTCAATTACAAAACCTGTACTTTTGGAATCCAAAGTTTGCTTGTGCTTTGAACTTAACGACCATGAAGAAGTGTAGTCCTTCAACAGTTATTACGTTAATGGACAGACAAGACAACTGAAATATAATTACATATACTGAGTCGTTATAAAAAAATTTTAAATTTGGTTCGAAATTTATTTTTAAAATTTTAATTTAAATTTCATCAAATTTTAATTTTAAAATAAAAATTATGCTATTTGACATTACTCGATTAAATTTGTTTAAAAAAAATTAATTTAATTTTTATATTTATTTCGTAATTGATTATAAGTTCGAGCTCAAATTGATATATATATATATATTAAAATAATAAAAATATATTAAATTTTAAAATTTTAATTAAATTCATAAATTATTTAATTTAATAATTAAATTTATAAATTATTTTAATCGAATATATAATAATAATAAAACAAAATTTTAATTAAAATAATAAAAATATATTAATACTTAAAAATTTAATTAAACTTATAAATTATTCAAATCGAATAATTAAATTCATAAATTATCCAAATCAGATATTAAAAGATATTTGATTTGAATAAATTGAATTGTTTAAAATTAATTTAACAATGATCAAATCAAATATCGAATTCAATAATTATAGATATTAATATATCATTACCAACTATAATTATTCCTCAAATTCAACCGTACTTAAGCAAAATGGACAGACAAGACATTTCAAATTTTTGGTGTTCGCCATTGGAGCATCCACCGTTTTCACTCATTAACAAGGAAGAAATGGCTGATACAACTGTCGATTGCTTTCATAAGATGAGATTTATTTCTAAGCCCATATGTTAATTAATCAATCTCTTTTAGTAGCTGATGATAGCAATCTTAAGACTCACTGAAAGCAATTCTCTTGATATCAAAATCCATAAAGCCATAACGAATCCACTTCAAATCCATCAGCTTTACTCCCTCCATTATCATCAACACGTGTTGTGGCATCTGGTCTTGCAAATCTTCAACAATGGAGGACCCCAGAGAACATTTCCATTAAAGCTGGAAATATTGAAGCTTTCTTTCTAGTTGAGCACTTGATGGAATTTTTCCAGTCAGATTGTGATTAGACAAAGTTCAAGTAACTCAAGAATGTTAAAGTTGACATGCTTGGATAAGTCAATAGATTACAGCAACCTCATTGCCTATATTCTTGGGAATAATTGCATCAAATGTTTTAACGTATTCCAAAACAAAACTGAGCAACAATAGTTTTAGTCATAAATAAAATTGTTTCACGTGGCTCCAATTTTTTTGGGGACAGTAAGATCACAGCATGACAAGAGGGGGCACTACAGGAAACTGAAATATACAATTTAAAACATAAAATTCAGAGATCCTTTGAAAACAGGAAACCAGATTATTTGAGTTCATTTCCTGACCAAAATTTAAATAACCCAAAAATCCAAAAAAACATGGAGATTGTAACTGGGGGTTCTAGAGAAATCTCACTTGCCCCCCAAAGTTGGGAACTGGCCAGGGTCTTCAATGGAGGGTGCTGCCACATTACTTGCTGCATTGCCTCCACCAAACCCTCTTGAGCCACGCCCACGACCGCGCCCACGTCCACTTGGGTTGTAGTACCTCTCCCCTTCAGCAGGCTTCAGAAATTCATTAATGTTCACAGACTACCACAACCACCAAGTTAAAACAAGATCAGCACATGCTAGAAAGACATAATAAAGCTCTAGGCAGAATAGTAAAAAATTATAAACAGAAACTGACACATTTGCAAGCTTTGCAGGGAAGAGAAAGGATTATGGATAAAATCTTAAATCATGGAAGTTTGATGACAGTATAGAATATGGTCCCTTAAATACAGAAAAAAATGCATAGTTGATGTTCAAAATGTGTTCCGGGGCCAATGAACTTCAATAAAGGCTCAGGGAAAACTGGAAAGGCAGGCAAATTATAACAGGTCAAATAAAGGGAAACAAAAATACCTTTTTAGCTCTCTCTTCCTTCTCATAAGCCTCTTTTCTCTTATCCTTATCAGAGCCCTGTAGGAGTCGATTAATCAGAACAGAAGCTAAATACATACTTGCCAACTAATAAGATATGTCATCAATAGAACTCACTATGCGAATCAGTGGGTCTTACCAATTTGATGAAGATCTCATCATTACTCTTCTTGTTTGAGAGCTGCTGCATGGACTCAAACTCCTTGGCATCTACTTTTCTTTCCTCAGTCTTCAGTGCCTGCAGAGCCTTCCTCTTCTCTTCCAGCACCTTCTCATACTCCCCAAGAGTCATCTCCTATTAATATAACAATATCAAAGGTTGCACACGGTAATAGCCGTAGTTAGCAGCTTACATTTACAATTAGCAAAGATTGCGGCATCAATAATGATCTAAAATGATAATTTATCAGGTGAACCTACCTTATCCTCAGGTTCTTTTTCTTCAGGTTCATTTGTAGGCCTCTCCTTATTTGCATCTCCTGCATCTTCTTCTCCAGCTGGCTTCTCATCACCTAAGTTCTTCTCACCTTCATCGACAACTTCTTCAGTCACCCTAAACAAGGCAAAAACAATATTTCACTTCATTCAATGATTACAAAGAGGAAAGAAGAACAAAGTAATTGTTATTTGATTTTACAATTCTGTTGAAGGATGGAATTGCAAACACTAAAGATTACTCACTGAGCAAGTTCATCAGTCTGAGTTCCCCAATTCCCACGACCAGAGCCTTCACGTTTGAGCTCATTTCTGCAGACAGAAACAACAAAAAAAAAAGCGTATCAGTTTCAAAACTTTGATAAAATACTGAAATAAAAAGTATATCAAGCTAAAGTTAAACAAGACTTTTTTACCCGCGTCCGGTCCCACTATGCCGTTCATATAACCTGCGAGGTCGTTCACCATCTCCAGCCTCCTCATTACCGAAACCACCACGGCGACCACCACGGTGAGGTCGAGGACCACCATAGCCACGCCTTTCAGAGGGCTTTCCACTCTCTCCATCTTCAGGTGCACCTTTACCAGCAGGTACAGCACTGTTGCTGAATGAGTTCTCATCATTGGCAGAATCACGTCTGTATCCACCAGCACCACCGCGCCCACGTCCATATCCACGCCCACCACGGCCTCCGCCACGAGAACCTTCATTCTTTGCCTCCCTCACTAAAAAGAATCAAATGCACAGACATCAGCATTAAGCTCAAAAAAGCTAATAGCATCAATTTGAACACAGCTCAAGAAACAAAACACATAAAATCCGAAAAATCAGAACCTTTCAACTTGACATGATTCATACTCTAGAGAAAAAACCCACAACTCAGACCCTTAAAAAAGGTAACTTTAACTTAACACAATCCATTAAACCCAAGACCCAACAGAAAATGATTCATTTTATATATATATAAAAAAAAAAAAAACCAACATTGAAGCACTAAACAATACAAAAAAGCTCAAAATGATAACTTTGTTTTAGGATAAGCTTACCAGCCTGAGCAGGAGGCAGAGGCTTGGAGGGCAGCTTAGCCTGTTTAGCCTGAGTAGCAATCTGCGGCTTAGCCTGAGATTGAGCAGGTCCCTTCTGAGGAGCGGCGGCCGCTGTAGCCGCAACAGCCTTTTGCTGAGCAGCGATCAGCAATGATATTTCCCCAGTATCATCATCTCCCAACAAATCAAAAGGGTTCAAGCTCGCCATTTGTTCAATCAAAAATACCCAAATTACCCCTCCAAGCCCCTTAAAGATTCGATCTTTCGACCCCTAAACCTTACTCTAATGAAACCTCCATCTGAGATTTTCTTTTGTTATGCAATCAAAAGAATCTTCAAACAAATAGATCTGAGAAAAAGTGAAGTAAGAAAGAAAACGAAGGAAAGTTGAAAGAGATAGAAAAACCCTAGCCGCAAAAGAGAAGAGAGAGTGAAACCTAACTGAAATGTGATTGTATGATGCTCATATTCATAGAGAGAATGGTAATGGGTTTCCATTTTTGGGCTAAGTTTTTGTGAGATTTACGGATATGCCATCATGGGATGGGATGGAATGGGATGGAATAATGGAATACGGAAGCAAGTTGGAACTCATGGAAAGTGTTTCGGCTTACCTTAGCAGGATGTCTGCCCCAATGTGAATGTGTTTGGACGGTCGATTTGTACGCCACGTGTTCGATATTGGCCGTTGATGGTAATATTGGAGAATTTTTTTTCTTGTCCTCTTTACATTCTATTACTATGAGGATCGAAGAAGCACAAATTCCCCCCTTTTTTTTTCCTTTTTTCTTTATTTTTTTGAGATGTTTCAAATTTATATATTTTTTAATATCTAAATTTTTTATTTTATTTTTTGACATTAAAATCATAAAATTTTAATTTTAGAACAAAATTAAAATTTAATATTAATATATTAAAATTAATTTTTTTAAAATTACGTAAAAATCAATAAGACCGAAATAATTTGAAATAAAAGTCTACAATATGAAAATGGCAGAGATTTGAGCATCAACAGAATTACAAACAATAAAAATCGAACCTAAATCTTAAAAAAGAAAAAAAAAAGAATTTATTCACTGGTTATAAATTAAACTGATGGAGTAAAGTTGACATCAATTGGGCAAACCTCAAATCCATTACCTACCAAATGCAGCTTAGAAGAACATTTTGGTTTTTTTTTTTTTTTTTTCACAGTATGAAGAAAGGATTTACAAATTTTCTTTTTATTATTTGTAAATAACATAAATAAAACAAGATAAAATTACAGCTCAGCAATAAGTTAATAAAAATTAATACAAAATTTTACAAGCTTTGTGATGTAAAATTATTTTTCTATAGAAAGCACCATTGAAAACACCCACTTGGTGTTTATTCAAAGAATGTTGGCAGTCAAAATTTAAAATCCTGGCAAAACTGAGAGATCTGCCACTCCTTTTGGAAGGTCTGCAATTTGCTTGAGCAAAGAAAGCCTGTTCTTTCTTATTCTTTCGTCATCCTACACATCGGAGGAACTATATCAAGTTTGTTCGTGTTCAAGACTGTAAATGAACCAATCTTAATCACGGATCATAGGGTCACACACCTGTTTATTTAAGCTCATATCGAGCAACTCGATTTGAGTTTAGAACTTGAGTTCAAAAACAAAGTTATTTTCAAGAAAATGTATGATCTTGAGTTCAAAAGGTTTACCCAGAACTTGTATATAGAACATACAGTTTCCAATGAAGTTTGTTATTATATATGTTATTATAAAGCCAAATAAACCTCCAAAAATCCTTTTGGACATAATTTAAAGCGGCATTTTCGACTTTAGCCCCGTGAAACAAGTTCATGGAACTGTATTATAAACAATCAGATCGATAAATTATAAGTGATTAAAGTGAGATGCCAAAACAACATACCACCATCACAAACACTTGGTTGAAAAAATCCTCAAGAGGTTGTACCAGCTGTGAAGATATTTCAACGAAATCATCGACCTCAATACCTGCATAATCAGAAAAAGTTTGATTTCAGGGTTAGTTGTGAAAAGTGTTATTCGATCGACTTAAATTAGAGTGCCATTTTTCCGGCAAAAGATGATAAGTCAACAGCACTTGCAGGCTGGTAATAAACTGAGAATATACCAGGGTGAATTTTGTTTTTAACAGACAAGAAACTGTCCCATAAAGCTCTCTCTTCATTTGTTTCAAATGCAGCATCATCCACCTAATAAGATTAAATCCAAACGCCATGAGAACAGATTTCAGAATTTGCAAGTGATGCATCTATATGAATCAATAAGGAATGTGACAAAAATTTTCATATCTCGATGTCCATCGAAGAAGAGGACATTCTAAACCAACTCAAAATCTAACCAAGACGGAAAGAACAGTGTTTTCAATTTTCAGTCAAGATCTCAATACAGAGATAATGCTCATATCAATGATCAAGCTCAAATGTAAAGATTCGGGTAATGCCTTAGTACCCGTGGGAGTAATAATACCTCAATATCAGCATCCACTTCCTTTCCACGGACAATTCTAGTTGGACGAGAATATGCTTCTACAACCTTGGGGAAAAGATTGCCCTTCGATAAGGCTTCCATCTGCATTCATTTATATTTATATGCTATCATATAATATTTGAGGATACCGGAAATTGATGAGAAATTAAAAGAAAAAAAAAAGAAAAAGGGGGGGGGGGGGGAGGACTTTTCATCTTTTGTCTAAACATGCCACGAAAAAACCCTCAAAACAAAATATAAACACACACGCACATAGAGAAAATGGCAGCTCAGTGCATGGGACTCCAACATAAAATAACAACATAATACATTCCAATTAGACAGCATCCATCACCGCAGACATGGATGCCCCAACATGTCTAAAATTCAGTAACAGATTAGCCCATCTTCTACGCAGAAAGAAAACCTTTTTTGGTCAAAAACATATAAATTCAAGTCATACACAAGGACATAAGGTGAGCATACCCTGCCTTGCAGCAAGGATGCCAATGATATATCGCCTAAACAATCACAAGCCTTGTCCATCCATTAAAAACATCTTCATAATCAAGGCAATCCCTTTCAGCATTAAAATGAACATTTCTTGGTTTCTCTTCAGTCAGTTAATTCACCCAGATATAATTTCTATTATGGCACAATGTATAGTGTCAGGTATGAATTGAGCAATATCAATAAAGAAGTTTCATGTCAGATAAAACAATCATGAATAGATATAGCTGGCCATTGTTGAGAGACATGAGAAATGAATACCTAAGACAAATAGCAACCAAGTTCACTTACTTTATGTGCTGTTCTAGCAGCCAGACAAGGCAAGTTTGCGCGGTCTGCAAGGGCAGAACGGACCACTTCTGGACTTATTCCCTTATCAACCTGCAGCCAAAAATACAGCCTATCTGCATAAAATTCTCCAATGGCACTGATAATACACATAACCTCCACTAGCTTTGTTATTTTGTTCTATTCTTAAATCAAGGGTTTTTCATTCCAGATGTAATTAACAATCAGATTATTTGATTGGAAGTCGTAAATACCAAAATCATTTTAAGATAAAAAAAAAAAAATTGCAAACATCTTTTAGCATGGAATAGAACACAATCCAAAGGTGAACAAATTGGCTAACCAAATATCATCCCTACTTTTCCATTCACTGCATTTTTAAAAGCATTTAATAAAAAAAAATCTTAATGCAAAAAGATTAGACACACCAGATATTGCTCCAATCTTCGTGTAACAAATTGATATACCTGGAACAGGAAACAAAAAAAAAAAAAAAAAGATATAATTCCACATCACAAAATTGATGTCTGTGAGAAAACATTTTACAGCTGGTTGTAATCTTGTAATCTATGTATTTATATTGGTATCTCTAGAATTAAGTATTTGTATCCCTAAAATTAAGGACAAAAAATTAGGATAGACAATCCCTCAATTATAGGATCAGTTTTTAGGAAGATTTAGTTTTCTAGTTTAACCCCCATTTAGTTGTATATAAACCTAATGTTCTTGTATAATTCTTAATGAGCAGTTTTTCATATACATTCAGTTTTTCCTCTTACTTTTTCACAAAGATTTATTTCTTAGTTTTTTCACATGGTATCAAAGCTTTAGGCTCTTCTTGGGAAGCAAAATTTTCAACGTTCATTGTTGACTTCTATTTTAGGCCTTCATTGTCGAACCCTGTTTAGACTTTCATTGTCAAACCCTGTTAAGGCCTTCATAACCATTCTATTTTTTCTTTCTTTAGCCTTTATTGCTAAGAGTCATTTCTGGTTATATCTTAAAACTTGTTTTAGTTCAAAGAAAGATATCACTACCACCCAATTTGAGAAAGCGTCAACTGAAAAAATCACCGAAGCACTACGAATGTCTTGGAAACAAGGAGAGTTCGACAGAGAAAAGATTGAAAAGCTGAGAAACCTATTGAAAACCCTTGAAAAACCTACTGTGGTATGTTTCTTGGGTAAGGTCTCTAGTTCAGGTAATGCTTCTGGTTCAAATGGATTAAATGTCTCGGTTAAACTTATTACAAGTTCTTGGGTCATTGACTCAAGAACCATAGACCATATGACACATTTCTCACAGAAATTTAGTACATATACCCTGTGTCCTAGTAATAAGAAAATTGTTGTTGCAAATGGTTCACTTACTACAATGGCAGGATTAAGAGATGTTCAAGTTAATCCCTTGTTTGTTCTCAAAAATGTTCTTCATATTCCTGGATTGTCTACTAATCTGATATCTATACAAAAATTTACCAAAGATATGAATTGCAAAGTGACTTTTTATCCCTCTTATTGTGAATTTCAGGACCAAAGTTCGAGGAAGAAGATTGGACTTACTAAGGAGAAAGATGGACTATACTATCTTGAGATATCAAATAACACAAGTAATATCAAGAATAGTATACTTTTGTCATTTCTTTCTGAAAAATCATCCAATAAAGAAAAAATTTGGCTTTATCATTTTCATCTTGGACATCCTTCTTTTGGAACTTTGAGAAACATGTTTCCTTCTTTGTTCAAAGGATTAAATGTCGAAGATTTTCATTGTGATGTTTGTGAACTTGCAAAGCACAAACATGTGTCTTTTTCAATTAGCAACAAAAGAAGTTCTACTCCCTTTTACTTGATTCATAGTGACATTTAGGGTCCCTCTACAATTCCTAATATTTCTGGTGCAAGATGGTTTGTTTCATTCATAGATAATTGTATCAAGGTCTCTTGGGTTTTTTACTTAAATCCAAATCAGATGTGAATAGTATGTTTTTAAGCTTCCAAAACATGATCCAGAATCAATTTGGAGTGAGAATCAAGAGATTTAGGTCTGATAATACCAGAGTCTATCCACCTATTTCCAAAAGGAAGGAATTATCGATGAGTCCTCTTATGTTAATACTCCACAATAAAATGGAATGGCAAAGAAGAAAAATAGCCATTTACTAGCCATAACCCGAGCCTTTCTTTTTCAAGAAAATGTACCCAAATCTTATTGGGGGAAAGCTGTTCTCACTACCACACACATTATAAATAGGTTACCTTCAAGGGTTTTGGGATTTAAAACTCCTATGAAACTACTGTCATAATTTTATCCCAACCTTAATACCACAAACAACCTCACACCTAAGATATTTGGTTGTACATCATTTGTTCATGTTCACAATCATAACAGGGGAAAGTTGAATCCAAGGGCGATTAAGTGTATCTTTGTGGGGTATTCATCAACTCAGAAAGGGTATAGGTGCGATCATCCTCCTACCAAAAAATTCTGTGTCTGCAGAGGTTACTTTTGAAGAAAATAAACTATTTTTTACTCAACCTTATCTTCAGGGGGAGACTTCATTCATGGAAGATAAGGATAAAGACTTCTTTTTGCTTGATTTGTCTTTGTCCCCTTCTTCAACATTTTCACCCATTAGTTCTTCTGAGTCGAAACCTGTTTCTGCTGAGCCCAAATCAAACACTGAATTTGAGTCTGAACCCATTCCAAATACAGAAAATGTGACAAAGGATAATATTGTTCTTGATTCTATGAAGGAATTATAGGTGTACTCAAGAAGGAAAGTTCCAGAACCCGAACCAGTGCCAGTCCAAGAACCTGATCCTAACTCTGGAAATGAGGTAACTACAATTTTTGACTCGGTTTCTCAAAATGAGCATGAATCTCCTAAAACTATAACTAGTAATTATGATCTGTCTATTGCCATTAGGAAAGGAACCAGAGAATGTACTAAGCATCCACTATACCCAATCTCTAATTTTGTGTCATTTGAAAAATTCTCACCATCCCACAAAAATTTTCTTGTGAGCCTAAACACTTTTTCTATTCCAACTACATTATCTGAGGCATTATCCAATGAGAAATGGAGGCAAGCCATGAAAATAGAAATGGAGGCAAGCCATGAAAATAGAAATGGAGGCCTTAGAGAAAAATAAGACATGGGAATTGATAGAGTTGCCTAAAGGAAAAAATCCAGTGGGGTGTAAATGAGTTTTCACTATAAAATACAAGGTGGATGGTAATGTTGAAAGGTATAAAACCAGGTTAGTGGCTAAGGGCTACACTCAAACCTATAGAGTGGATTATCAGGAAACCGTTGCTCCGATTGCCAAGATGAATAAAGTTAGAATTTTGTTATCATTGGCTGCAAATTACAATTGGCAGCTTCAACAATTTGATGTAAAAAATGCCTTTCTACATGGTGATTTGGAAGAATAAATATATATGAAGGTTCCATTGGGATTTGGAGGTCATTTAGAAGCAAACAAAGTATGCAAGCTGAAAAAGGCTTTATATGGCCTTAAACAATCTCCTAGGGCTTGGTTCGGGAGATTTACCAAAATGATGCTAGCAATGGGATATAAACAAAGTCAAGGAGATCACACATTGTTTATCAAGCACTCTGATTCAAGGAGAGTTACAGTTTTATTAGTGTATATTAATGATATAATTGTAACTAGAGATGATTAAAAAGAGAGAGAATCTCTAAAACGGTGTTTGGCAAGAGAATTTGAGATAAAAGAGCTAGGGAGATTGAAGTAGCTCACTCACGGCATGGTTTTTTCATCTCACAACATAAATATGCGATGGATCTTCTGAAGGAAACTAGAAAGCTCGCATGTAAACCTGCAAATACCCCTATAGATCCTAATCATAAAATTGAAGAAGCTAACAAAGATGCTGCTGTAGATAAAGAGATGTACCAAAGATTAGTTGGAAGACTCATTTGTCTCTCACATACTAGACCTGATATAGCATATGATGTGAATGTGATAAGTCAATTTATGCATAATCCTAAAGAAGTGCACCTACAAGCTGTCTACCGTATATTGCACTAATTGAAGGCCAATTTTGGAAGAGGTATCTTATTCAAAAGAAATTCAGGGCTAGTTTTAAAAGCATATACAGATGCTGATTATACAGGTTCAATAACTGATAGAAGATCCACCTCAGGCTACTGCACTTTCTTAGATGAAATCTTGTGACTTGGAGGAGTAAAAAACAAAATGTGGTGGCAAGATCAAGTGCTGAAGCAAAGTACAGAGCAATGGCTCAAGGAATTTGTGAACTCCTATGGTTAAAGATTATCCTAGAAGACTTGAAGATCAAGTGAGATTGACCAATGAGACTCTACTGTGATAATAAGTCTGCAATAAACATTGTGCACAATCCTGTGCAACATGACAGAACAAAACACATTGAAGTAGACCGGCGTTTCATAAGGGAGAAACTAGACAGTGGGTTGATTTGCACACCTTATGTATCAACCAAGGGTCAGCTTGCAGATGTGTTGACTAAAGGTCTCAGCAGTGCAACATTTCAAGAAATTATTTCCAAGCTAGGAATGGAAAACACCTATTCACCAGCTTGAGAGGGAGTGTGGGAAAACATTTATTTAGAACTGGTTGTAATCTTGTAATCTATGTATTTATATTTGTATCTCTAGAATTAAGTATTTGTATCCCTAGAATTAAGGACAAAAAATTAGGATAGACAATCCCTCAATTATATGATTAGTTTTTAGGAAGATTTAGTTTCTTAGTTTAACCCCTATTTAGTTGTATATAAACCTAAGGTTCTTGTATAATTCTTAATGAGCAGTTTTTCAATATACATTCAGTTTTTCCTCTTACTTTTTCACACAGATTTATTTTTTAGTTTTTCCACAATGTCTATGAGACCAACAATCACATGCTATGTTTAGAATTATACAATCACATCAGTGGACTTGGAATCACTACAAAGGAAGTAAGCATGACGTTGTATCGTGACACAAAAAAGAACTTGCTTCTTACATCCTCTATTGTGGTTGCATCAACTTTAATGGGCTGAACATTGGCAGCAAGTTCCAAAGCATGTTTCAAATCCATATTTTTATCCTTTTCCACCAATATCTGGACCTGTAGTTAACAAGTTTAACATTATAATAGTCAAATAAATAAAGCCTTAAAAGAGTTTAACTGATCATATACTTACTAAGCCATAAGAGATTCTTCGTAGGCCAAATGGATCATTAGTAGAGCTAGGCTGACAACCGGCAGAAAATAAGCCAACAAGGCTATCTAGTCTGAAAAAATATATGTATACTAACCTTAAAAGCAGAATTCGACTCCACAAAAATAAGTAGAAAGAACACCAATAGTTTCATATGAACTCATATCTATGATAAATAACTTAGACTTTGTCAGTTGTCACTATCAGTGGAAGATGAGGGAGACAAGGATCAAATACTTGCTCAGTATTTTTGCTTTATATATTTTCTCATTCCATCAGTCAATTCCTTTCCTTCATAAAGCAGGTTTGTTTGATCTGCACCTATCTCTAGCAATATGGCAGAAGTTTTAAGCTTAAAGTCATTAATCAATCACACCTCTGACTATTAATATTTATAATAGTGAAACTGTACCTTCATGGCATGCATTCACTAAGTCAATTAGCTATGTCTAATATGCATGCGCAGCAAGCAATGAGCCTTAAAAAAGGGGTAATAAAAACATGAATAAAACTTTACCGGTCGGCTATCGCCAGAATTATACCCACGTCACTTTTTGGAAGCTGATCTCCAGAAAACCTAGGAAGTGTGATCTCTAACAAGGCCTCAGCAGTCTGTTACAAGAAAAGTATAAAAAAAAAAAAAAAAGAGCAGATGCTTGGTAAATTCACAGCAGGAATAGAGCACGTAGAAGTTGAGCAGTATGAGATATTTTATGCAAGCATAAAAAGAGATGAGAAGAAAAGCAAACAATTAACAGTAGCTAGAAACAACCTGCTCTGAATAGCCATCTCTAAGAGCATAATGACGGGCCATTATGCCAGAGAGGGAAGTAAATTCTGTGACAACGGCAGTAGCAAGATCTGACATGGCAAGTGATGCGGCCTCCTTAATAATCAGAAGCATATCTTCTTTAACTCTCAAGTCCACACTTAGTTTGCAAACTATGCTTTCAACTCGCATCATCTTGTCCAGCATTGTTCCTAACTTCTCCTGTCATTTCATGTTGTCAAAGAATAAAGGCTATTATGCTATTAACCCTTATATACAGCCCAGTCGCACTCTTATCCTTAGAGAGAGAGAGAGAGAGAGAGAGAGAGAGACAAACATAGATCTAAGATGCAGGGTAGTATCAATTCATCAAGGATAACATGGTTTGTTACTTCCGATCATTTTATTCTTTGATATCAATGTCCGGATGTTTGTTCACCATCAACATTACAATTATATACCAACTACAAACTTAATCCAATATTTACTCATTAATGTTAACAAAAAAGGTAAAATTGAGATTCTAAGTTCAAATTTGATGAAGAAACTGTAGACATCACAGAAAATCCCAGCAACAATACCATCTTTGTTTCACAAGATACAAATAAATAAATAACTTACATGAAAAAGAATCCCCTTTAGTTGACTACGAAAATCCTTAAATCTTTTACGCATATCCAGCTCATAGAAAAATTTGGCATCTTCATATCGAGCTCTGCAAAAACAAATAAAAATTTTGCTCATTATTTATATTTTATCAAAGACCAACAAAGATGTAAAAGGGGTTTTTGCCAACAAACAGCCTAGCTCCATCTAATAGGAGAGTAGGCAAGAAGATGGTGCTTGATCAGGCATCTTGTTTTAAACATCATTTCTCAGCCAAATTTTATTATGAACTTTTAATGGAGGAACTTAACTAAGGATCAATGTTAATTTTATTCCCTTCTCTATGAACAAGAAGTAACAAAGAAGCTAACCTTAGAACAGCTTCATTTCCTTTTCTCACCACCATCTCATTGATTGCTCCATTTGCCACCTAAAAGAAACCACAATGTTATCTGATGAGACAATCAAGAGCAAACAACTGACAAATTTTTCTCAAAAAATAACTCTTACAGCAACAAAGTAGGGCAACAGCTTTCCATTATCATCAGTAATGGCAAAATACTTTTGGTGCTTCTGCATTACCTGCATTTATTGGTGCATAGTATTAATACGTATAAAAATATCTTACTAATGCCAAGATAATACATGGGACGGGAAATCTAAGCATGCACTAGGATCAGTCAGTTATCGAGCCTTGGAAGACGTACAACTTCATTAACCATAGGGTATGTGAAATTAATCTAAAATAACCAAAAAAATCACATCCAAATTTAGCCACACAACAGTCACATAAGGGATTTCCCAAAATCTTACCATAGTTAAAAGTTCGTCTGGAAGTTCTAAGAAGGACTCATTAAACTTTCCAAGCACTGGAACAGGTGCCTCAACAAGATTTACAACCTAGAATATTAAAATACTGTAAGAACAAGTCTCTTTGCAAGAGAATTCACCAGAGAGAGCAGCAACTGATACCTCCAACAATTACCTCACTGAGCAAGCTTTCCTGAATAACTATGTTTCCATTGACACTTTTTGCTAATAAATTAGAGCGCTCCAAAATCTTTTTCTTTCTATCCTGTCAATAGACATTTAGTTCCCCTTTAGAGTCTAGGAAGAAAGAAAAGATAAGTTTATATACTCAAAGATAATCCTGATAAGAGAAAAAAATGGAACTCCTGAAGGGAAACAAAGTGCAACAAATTACTTCATGATACCTCAATTTCAATATTAATTCCAGCATTCTTCATTATACTAGGATAAGATTCTGCACTTTCTACCTGTTGAAAGCATTTCAGAGCTAAAATCAATAGACATTTAAAACAAGTGATGCAAATGCAAGCACCACGAGGGTGCTTTCTAATGCCCAATAAAGTTGAGCAGCTCTCTAATGAGTTTTCCATAAGCACTTCAAAATGAATTGTTAGGTTCCAGTTGCTTAACTCTGGCCACTTAATAATCATATGGGAAGGTGATGGAGTGATTTCATAATTGCATCATAACACTTAAAAGATACCACAACAGAAAAAATAATCTTTCAATACTTCATATAAAAACCAGAAAAAGCTGGTGTAAACAATAAACAAGTTACCATACATACCATGACAGTAGCTGCTGGAGTATTACGAAGGCCATAAGATAAGTTTCCACTACATACCAAAATTGAAAATGGTAAGTAGAAAGTAAGAATTTGCTGAGAGTAAAGAGGAGAGGCTACAGTGGCAATACATATTACAATTACCTCAAAATTCCAGCAAACGTAAATGGAACTACTGCATCTCCATGGAGGGACATAATCCAACGAATAGGTCTGCTGAACATGACCTATATTAAGAAAGCAGGGGAAAAAGAATATCTTTTATAAAATAAAACTATAGAAACCATTAGATGTTATTTTGGATAATTCTAAACTGGTAACAATAACCATAGTATCCACAAAATATGGATGACTAAAACAGAGAAGAAAAGGCCAAGCCTTGGATAGAATATCCACTGCTCACATAGACATGAGAATAAAAGGATAAAAAAGAAAGAAAAGCAAATACCTGGGAGTTCCAGCGCATTGACTTCAGGAAAGATATTTTAGCAAGGATTCCAGGTAACTCTTCAGATAAAACCTAACATATAAAATAGATGATTACAATGATAAATAACTCAAAATGCCAGAGATGACCTGGCAAGAATGAGCTAGTTTAAATGATATAAATCAAAAGAACACAGAAAACAAAGGACCATCAATTGACAAAAACTCTCTGATACAAGAAGCAAAAGAGAGAAATCAGCATTCGAACCTCCAAAGCAACTCGAGCAGATTCTTTGACACGAGCATACACATACTCTGTTTTCCCTGCAAAGCATTTATTACAAGAATAAAGCAACAAATTCTTAAGTAATCATGATCAATTCTTTTTGCAACAATGGGAACAAACTGATGCCAAAACAAATATTAGGTTTATATGCAACCAAATCCTTTTCCATTAAAATGGAAGATGATCACGTTTTTGACAGACAACAAATAAAATTTTCTTCATCATTTTCTAGATAAAGCAAAATTCAAAGATGCCATCTAAACATGAAACAATATTGCATGGTACAGTACTAGAGATATTCTGTGATAATTTGGTCCACTAATGTACGGCATGGACTGTTCTAAAGTGCATAATGTACCTGAAGAGATAATAAATTTCTCTCATCAATAAAGTAACTGTAAGACAAGAATTTGGACTAAGTAGGTACAAATCAATTGTTCTGAATTTGTGGAATTTAGACCAGTGAGAATGTAAGATGCATTTTTTAGTTGACCAAACAATAAAAACAATATTCTTTTTTCAACATGACACAGAACTTTGGAGATCACAATGAGTGTTGGAGAAGAAATATGCAATGCCTATTGTTTCCTCCCTATATGATGTTTTTATCATGATTGTAATTGGTTACATTAAATAAGTTTTCCTAGAAAACAGATGAAGCATAGAATACTGAAAATCAAGTGTTATGCATGACTCAAAATTGACTCACCATCAACCTTTCTGAACAAAGAGTCCAGTGGAACAGCATATCTGCGGCAAAAACCCTCAGCAGCCTGCAGTAAATAACAAATTTCATATGGGTAGAAACCAAAATACAAAGGACAAATGCAAAACTCCTACAGAAATGCTAGAATCTTTGCTACTGAAGTTATACTTCCAACAACCAAAATCACTGTACAAAACATCAAACTTCCTTCAGCTCAAAAACAATTGGCAAAACAAAATAAGAAGACAACTAAAACCTTTGTAGGATTTCCCTGTTGGTCAAAGGTTTTCGAAACGGGAGGTCCCCGAACCTCAACCTCACTCTCTGCTTGCTTTGGACAAAGACTCTCAACAGATATCTGAAATGACAACAAAGCTTAGGTTATGTCACATATAAAAGCATTGAAGAATCTTGCTGGTGTACACGCTGATAATGACAGGAACTTACACTAAAAAATAATGACATATACAAAGTCTAGTGTCACAGTAATGCATCACAATAAACATTTAACAATTCTGAGAAATGCACCTCTATGATACACTCAAGGCTTTTTCACACAAAGAATGCCCTGTTATATCATGATGTGTTCACTTGAATCAATTATCATATGGGATTCTAACACATCAATTAATATATTGACAATGAGGTTAAAGATTATGATAAAAGTACTCCTGTAATCAGCTTTTTAGACACTCTTTCGAGACTATAAAGCATAAACCCAACTTATACAACACAATTCAGGATTTAAACCACTCAACTTAAAGCAGAGTATTCTCAAAACAAACAGATTATTTAAATACACTTGCAAAATAAGAAACTGTCAATAGACTGCAAAACTGTGTAACACATAGCTTTACCACTAGTCTGCGAGGAGTGCCAAAAGACTGTATGCCACCATGGTTCAGTCTCTGTTTTTCCAGCAGCTGTGATACTAAATCTTTAAGCTGCAATGACCAGAAGCACACTATCAGTCAACAACAAATATTAAATTAAACAAGCATCTATCCAAAATTCTACAAGTAAAAAAACAAAGAAAGAAATGAGAAAAACAATATGCCAAATGCATTTCCTGTAAAGCTCCAGAAGGAATCATATAAAATGGTCAGTAAAATTTAAATTGGATACACAACATATCAGAAAGAGAAAGATGCATGCTCCAAAAAAATAATAATCATACTTGTTGGCATGCGTTAACTACATCATGAGGTGGCATCTCTTCAGTCCCAATTTCAAGAACAAACAATCTTGGATCATGATGCACCTGTAAAACATAATTAAGATAAACAAACGATATTGATAAATGTGAAAATACGTTTAGAAACATCGTGGTTTAATTTTAGAGATATGATTATCAAACACTCAAGAAAGTAGAATCTTAAAAGAAACTAGTGAAGTAGCAGTTAATAAAATTTTCAATATGGAAAAGCTATAGTTGGATAAATAAGCGTACTGGAACAATTTCAAGTTTCAACTAGAGAGGACCATAGAGCTGAGTGAGAACAAGAAAAGAAAAAAAGATCAAAGGTCTGTACTAAAAATGCAGAACATTGGAAAGCCCCAAAGACAATGGAATAAGACATTAATTACAAGTAAGCTCTCAACAGCCTAATAAGTGCTACAATAAGAAAAGTGATGAAAGAAAGAAGAAAAAGATGACATATTCAGACTAACCTTTATGACTGCTGCCTCCCGAACATCTTTAGGACATACATGATCAACAGATTCAAAGACAACACCCAAAGGATGTCCAAGAGATTCTCGTGTCTTTAACCAGAGTTGGGCACATTGGCGGGCTAAACTGATAAATAAAAAATGACAAACACCATAAGAGATGTGGGACCAGACAAGTAAGGAAAAACAATAAAATGGACAGAGCAATTTCATTAGTTCAAGGGGGGATCAATTATCTATCAATCATGCAGTCCATGTCTGTTGCAAATTTTTCTGTCATAGACAAACATAAATGTAGAATGTCCTTTCAAAGGTTTCACATACTGGACCTTCTTCTACAGGATTGAAAGTGTACTGAACATATGTAGCCTCCTTCTGCTATCTCATTAGTTTCCAATGTGAAAAAATTGATATAAGCCAGAAAAGAACCATACCTGCGCATGCGACCGAAATAACGAGCACGCTCTGTTACTCCAACAAAGCCTCTAGAGTCCAAGATATTAAAAGCATGAGATGTCTTCAGAAGCTGGTCATACCTAGCATGTTGTTGAGAAAAACGTTAACTTAAAAAGAAAGTAAGCAAGGAAAAGATAGGAATACAAGGAAACATCAAAACATTATTAAACATACGCAGGGATTGCCAATCCTGAAGCAAGTAAGGAACGAGCTTCTTCCTCAAAAAAATCAAAATGTTTTTGAATATGATGAACACTGGCATGTTCTAAATAATAAGCACTCATCTCCTTCCTGAAAGAACAATATAACATTTATTTGCATTTTACATAAACAGAAAGACAATAGCATTTCCAACCATTAGGTTGCAGACTCTGATGAATGAAATGGGAATAATAAATTAAAGAAGACAATCTAAGTCAGGGTTTCTTAGGAGAATCAATGTGCATCAAGCTATGAAACTTGCAACACAACTCTTCAAGCTAAAAGAGCATACATATTCTGAAAAGAAAAAGATGATAAAATTTACTCATTTTCCATGAAAAGTTCCCCATATGTGATCCCATCAGCATACTGAATTTTCTTGAAATGGTCAACACCCTGCAAATCATAACTTAAGTAACTTTAGGCAGATTAAAAAAATAATATAAAGCAAAAGAGCAGAAAGATGAATAATGTTATGAAATTCACCTGAAGTAACATAAGTATACGCTCAAGGCCATATGTAATTTCAACAGATATTGGTGACAACTGAAGACTTCCAGCCTGAAAGACAGAGAGAATAACTCATGAAATTCAGATAACTTTGAAAAATTGGAGAAAACTATATAATGCAGTCTGAGAGTGAGAGTCACAACTTTCAAAAAGAAAAACATTTCAACGGGTAGAAGTCAAAGAACAAACCTGCTGGAAGTAGGTGAATTGTGTGATCTCCATCCCATCCATCCAGATTTCCCAGCCCAAACCCCACGCACCAAGTACCTGTAAGCATGTGTGAAGTCAATAACAGAAGTGATGCTGAAAATATCATAGTTTTAAAGTGCTTAAAATTAGGAGGGAAGCTGGCTTTAACCAATTACTAAAACCATATAGAGAGGAAAACATGCATACACATAAAAAACCACCATGAAAATAGATTATATTACCGGGCTCTCCCAATTGTCCTCGACAAACCGTATATCATGTTCACTAACATCAATACCTGTTACACAAGGAAGAATATCATAGAATACATGTTGGAACATATATGGCCATTCATGATCAAAATATATGTAGTACCCACAAAACAAAAAATAACTTATTTTACTTTATACCATTTGCATTCCATTTTGGGAACTTAAGGAGAATTATCAAAGACCAATTAAAAGGTACATAACATAAAGTTTTAAGTCCTAGACCACCTAATTTGAAAGGAAAGAAGATGGTGTCTGACTTTGAGCATCCTTAAACCAATTAATTTATCAAAATTTAGAGAATGCTCTAAACAATTTAGCAAGTATTTAGTAAAAAATATATAGGAACAGTTGATTTTTAACTAATTGGCTGGTATCTTAGAGACACAAAGTTATTAGAAACAGCATACACCCCCCAAGTGCATGACCCCAAAGATATGAGCAATGCTTCCAAGGCAATTCACTTTTACATTATAAAAACTGTCAGTTTTACATGTGCAGTACAAATATATTTAAGCAAAAATCTAGTTATTATGCCAAAGCTCAAAGCTGGAGAAATTGTCAGCTTACCAACAAAAAATATAACTATTTCTTTATTTTTGGTCCAATCATTAGGCTATACAAGGAGGAAGCTATCTTACAAACTAGACCAAGTTCCACAAAGATAAATAGTATGGATAAGATTAGCACAAACTACAAAAAAGGCAGCATTAGCGAATTATGGCAACTTACAAGTAGGAACAAAAATTTACATAGCAAAGCTTTTACCATGAATGGAAGAAAAGGAGGTCAACCAAATACCTAATGCAGAAAGGCTACGAATAAAGAGGTCTTGCGAATTTCCCGGATCAGGCTTCAGTATAACCTGAAATCATTCAAGGAAAAGGTGGGAAAAAACAAAAGGAAACTGCAAAAAGAAATTTCATAAATCATTAAAATATCAAAAACACAATCTATTCAATAAATCACACAAACCTGAAATTGAGTGTGGCGTTGGAGCCTGTTAGGATTTTCCCCATAACGACTATCATCTGGCCGGATGCTAGGCTCCACATACCTTCAATAGAAAACTCCAAATTATCAATTAGTTATTAGATATTACATGTACAATGATGCATTAATAGAAGACACGCAATATCTAAACAAGAAATTAACCATAGATGTGTTCTTTCAAAAAAAATGATAGAATATTAACACTACAACAACAAAATAAATAACCCAAAGAAAACATAATTGAAAATGGATAAATGAAAGTCCAGGCAACACCAGCCAAACAAAGTGCAACTCTAACATCCATGACACATTGAACTTCCTGGTTCTATTTAAGCTTACACGTAAAACTCACCCAAAAAAAGTGTTGTGAATGCTAATCATGGAGAAAAACAGACTTAAAAATACAAAGGGTTAAAATGCATAAGAAATTGTTTAAGTTCAAGAAACTTGCAACCATAAGTATACTTACGCGACATTCCATGGTTCCGGACCAAGAACTCTTAAGTATGTCAAAGGATTCATAGTCCCAGCTCCAACCTATTCATTACAAACAAAATTTTAATGAAACTGACTGTCAATTAATAAGAATTAAAAAATGCATCGCAAAAAAAAAAAAAAAAGAACATAATGACAAAAAAACAATTAGGGTAATGACACTTAGACCTAACAGTTCATGTATTTGTGTAATGTAAAATATTAAAATTCGTATATCCATATTGTGTTTCACATAAAAATTACATGTCTTGTTGACATGAAAACATGTTATTATTAAAATTTTAAACTATCACCTTTGTGTTCCTATCATGTCACAATGTCATATTTTAAATTGTCAGGTCTTAACAATTGACAAAAAATTAAAAATCCAGCAAAAAAGTTTCTGCCAACAAAGAAAAAAAAAGGAATACAACGAAAAAATAAATAAATAATTACGTCAATGAAACAACGCTGTTACCGTTAACATTACCTCCGTGTTGCTGCATTGCATTACAGCGCATCCAACCGACGCCCAATATTCCTACCAAATTAGCAACAATTATACCAATTTTCGTCACTAAATAATTTAATTAACAGAGTGATAATCAGTGCTATTCCAAACCTGGAGTCTTTGAACGGCCTGTTGAAATGTGAGAACACAAGCTTTCTTTGGCTCGGCGTTTGTCGATGAATGTTGTTGAAGTGAAGAAGTGTTGACTGTAGAGGCGGTTGTTCGACTGAAGTAGCGGCGGCTCAACGGTGGTGGCGTCTTGAAAAGACGAACGTTTGGCTTGGCGACGCGCAGCAGACAGAGGTGGGAAGCGTGGGGCTTCAAAAAGGAGATGACAAAGGGAAACGCGAGGATAGCCATGGGTGGCTCTGTTTGAGGCTTGGTTTGGCCTATCAACAAGCCAAGAACCAAATCTTAGCTGGGAATTAAATAGGGTTTTACCACTTGGTTTTAGTTTCACCAAGGTTTTACTACTCTGACTTTTAGGGTGATTTTGAAAAAAATAATAATAATAATAATAATTTTGCTTTTTTCGGTGTAAAATATGTAAAATTAGTTATAATTAGAAATGGCAATAGATCCAAAAGAGTGAATTTTTATTTGTTCCGAATTTAACTCAATTTTATAAATTTAATATTTAAATTTGATTTGATTTGATATTAAATTATTATTTTTTATATTCAAATTTGATATTACTCGAATATATTTAAATTTATAATAAATCATATGAAAATTTAATAAAATATTAATTTTGTAATATAATATATTATTTTTTAAATATAAATAATATATATAAAGATATATAAATGTAAAATTAAATAAATAATAGAAATAATATATATACGTAAGGTTAAATCATGGTGAGTTTACATAAAACTTAATGTTAATCGATTTTTTTTTTCAAAAATACCCTATTCAAACTTGAATTTAAAAAAAAAAATCGACTCTATAAAATCGAAACACGATGGATACAGATTAGATTATAAATCCTAGTTAAACTTAGTCTAGTTTAATCGACATCAATGTTAACCAATTCTAACTCCATAGTTTGGTCATGGTCCAACCTATGTGAACTAGATGTCTTCATTATTTCATTGTTCTAACTACGAGCATAGCAAATCATAACAAGTTATTTGTGTACATTTCGAATTGAATTAAATTCAATTTTTATTGTGTTAAGCTCCAACTTGAACAATTCAACATATTAAACAATTTGAATTCAAGCATTTTAATGTTTAACTTAAATAGCTCATAAACCTAATTAAATATTTATATTTTAATATATTTTATTATTTTAATTAAAAAATTACTATGTTACTCTTATATATCAATTCAATGATAAATAATTGAGTTTAAAATCGAATATGATAATCAAAATTTTTATTTGATAAATGAATCCAATCGAGCAAATTCAAGTAACTTAATTTTTAGCTTGATTCAAGCTTGAGCTTAAAAATTAAAATTTAATCAAGCTCAAGCCAAAATTCAAATAACAAAATTTGAGTCGAGCTCAAATTTATTATCATATTGACTCAATTTGATTGAATAATTGACATGAATTTGTGTTGATTGGGACCTGCTATCATTTAAACTAAAAATGGGTCAGAGAAAGGCAAACTCTCAATCAATTTATGGGCCTATGCTAATTATTATTAGAGATTTTGTTTTTATCTCAAATCGAGTTTGAACATAAAAATTAAAACTTAATTACAAGTGATGGCATGCTTACATGAAAGGGCACTGTAAGAGTACAAAGATAAAAGTAAAAGCATATTCACTTAAAAGTGTGAAGACTAGTGTTAGCCAAGCTAGTGTTAGCCAAGCTAGTGATAGCAATGTCCTTAGTGATGAGAGTTGCAATACCCTAGCCCAAATGATAATAGCGATAAACTAATACCAAAGCCAAAACCTACCTATCATGAAATAGAAAGAAAATAAGAGTTCTTTTTTTTCATCTTTCTTAGCATCAAAAAGCATGAAAAATCAAGTTGAAAATTCAAAATCATAGGCTACAATTGAGTTAATCTCCTAAAGGTGAGTATATGCCATATTTTTATTTAAGAAATATATCATGTTAATTACTATTTTTTTGAGTTAAAGTTTTAAAAGAAAAATAAAAAAAATTATAAAATCTTTCATTAATATTCATGACCAATTTGGGTAAATTATTGGGTTATTTACTTTATATTGTTAAAATTTAATGATGATTATTAAGTGGATTTTAAATGATGAAAGTGAAAATTTGAATTTTTAAAGGTTAAATGAGAAATTTTATTTTTGAATAAGATATTGTTATCTACAATAATGGATTAGAATAATACTTTATATCAAGGGATTAGATATTGCTATGATTATATCGTTGGAAAGCATGTTGAATCTACTTTCTAATGAAATAAATGCAAGTCAAATATGAGTTTTTTATAAAGAGTTATCTAATTTTTCCTTAAAGATATGCAAGTTATATGGTAGCAGTATCAGAGTTGAATTATGAAAACTGTCTTAATTTTATACAAGGAATTAAAATTTGAGCCATACATGTTTGAAAACATTATTGAGTCTACTTTCCAATGAAATAAGCGGAATTGAATTTTGAGTGTCCTATATGTAATTTTTATTATAAGGTATATATGCTATCTAGCAGTAGCATATGACGTGAATTGTAAAAATTACTAATATTAATCTACAAGGAATTAAAAGATGGGCCATATATGGGTAGAAAGCTTATCAAGTCTAGTTTCTAACACATTAAATATATTTTAATTCTGAGTTGGATATTGTGAGATGTGGTTGTTTTAGTAAAAAGAGCTCAAGTTGCCAATATTAATTAGTTGAGTTAACCCTTATATAGCTTAGTTGTTTTTAGTACTAATGATCTCAAAAAAGGTTGATTAATTTTTGATATGTTGAAATGATTTTGAATAGGCTATTAATTATTTTGGGGGAAAAACTAAGTGGTGAAATCAAAATGAGGTAAGTAGAATCTTGCATATTTTACTTGTTTTCAAACCTATGTATATATGTATATTTTAAATGAGTGAAAGTCTATTTCTTTTATTTTCAATATATAAAAATAGGATCAAGCATATAATTATTTTACGTTTTGCTATGTAAATGATGGATCATGCTTATGAATGAAATGAGAAAATAATTTATGTTTAAGGAATGATTTTATGATAGCTACATTTTTACATTCTTAGGAAATGGGATCATCAATACTATAACTAGTTTTACGGCCCTAACTAACAGGTTAGAGTAATTAATATAGCCATGATTATATGACCTTGCTAATGGGTTATAGTAATTAGTGTAAAACCCCAACTAGCAACTTATAATAGTTAGTAATTATTATGAGGATAAAATTATTGACATATCCAATGTTACGGGTTATAGTAGTAATTGTAACTAATGATAAACAAATGATAATGATGATTTATAATGATGATTTATGATATTTTTAAAGATTGATGCATGATTTAGTTTGTTTATGATATTTAAATTGTAGTATATTTTGAAATAATTTATGAGGTGACTCATCAAATAAAGTTTCAAATAGGGATTTGGCATCAAGTATAGGTGTAGGATATCTATTTATAAGATATATAGTAGTTGGAAAGGCATAAGAACAAAAGTTATACGGAAATGAAGCTTGATGAAGTAAAGTGACATCAATTTTTAAAATTTGTTTACGACGTCTTTCAGCAGTTTCATTATGTTGAGGTAGAAATGGTAATTTTACACACGACACGATGACATGATACAAAAATGACACAGAAAAAATCATGTATAAGACACGATATTATTTATAACATAAAAAAATATAAAAATTATTTTAATTTATTTTAAAAATAAATTAATAATCATATTTATCACATCATTTTGGTGTTTAAATATATTATAAATGTTTAATTTTTAAATAATTTTTTGTTTAAATGCTAATTTAAATTATATTTTTTGTTTAAATAAATAGATTAATTGTATCCAATCATGTTATTTGTATATAATCATGTTAATCATGTTATGTTGTGTCATGTTAATTGGGTATAAATTAATTTTAACTATATGAATCATGTCGCACCTTGTGTAATATGTATGATAAACGTGTCGTGTTAGTATTTAAGTTATTCGTGTCATTCGTATATTCGTGTCAAGGTTATTCATATCGTGTCTAAAATCGTGTCTGACACGAAACATGACACGATGACATGAATTGCCATGTCTATGTTGAAGGGTATGGAAAGTGTTTGAAGATGAAAAATTCCATGGGTTGCAAATTGCTTGGTAAGAATTTGATACTCGCCATCATTATCAGAATATATTGTTATAATAGATGTTGGAAAAAAAATTCTCAACAAGTGTTTTAAAGTTTGAAAAAATGAAATAGATATCATTTTTTTTTTCATTGGATAAACCACGTATGTTTGGATAAGTGATCAACAAAAACAATGTAATCACAAAAACTATCTATGGTAGTCATTGGAGTTGACCCTCAAACATCAGTGTAAACTAATTCTAGAGGTTTTGGACTTGTGAGGTTACTCTTAAAAAAAGGCAACTTATGACTTTTATTACATTCACAAGAGTTATAAAAGAGAATCAATCCTAGAAAATGAAAAACATGGCAAGGAAAATAATTTAAAATGCCTAAAAGAAATACGATTAGAAGGATGTCCAAGCATTTGATGCCATTTTACTACAGTAGTTTTGGAAATTGTTAACATTTTTGGAGAGGAATGTGAAATCTGAACAAACTCAGACAATTCATAGATATTATTCTTATTCTACCCTTCTAGGAAAGTTGTCCCCATACATAATGTTACGTATCTAACTTAAAACTAATTAGTAGTAAGTGGAGGGGCTCAACTTAAATATAAGACTATAAAAAATTAAATATTTATTAGATGTGAGATAACACCACTTTAACAGGTTCTATCACATATAGGCAGAGATGAAAGAAATCTATCATGTAACAGATTTGGAAAGGGCAACGAAAAAAAATTATGCCTTTGATACTATGTTAAGCATCCAACTTAAAATCAATTGACAGTAAATAAAGAGGCCCAACCTGAATATAAGATTACAAGAAATTGAATATTTATTAGATATGGGATAACACTACTTTAACATAGTTTTTTTATCAAAAAATAAGATTGAAAAATTCAACAGAGACATTGTTAGTTTACAACTATTGAAACTAATATCAAATTATTTTTAATAAATGGCACATGAAGAATATCAAATAATTCAAATAAAGTGAAATTATAAGAGAATTAAGTCGAGCCAATATGTGATACAATCAAAGGAGAATCAAGGGGCTGGGCATGGGCCATGGCCCCTAAAAAAATTTTTGATAGGCTTAAAATAACTATTTTGGCATTGTTTTGGCACTATTATTTTCATTATTGACCTTTTTTCTAATTTAATTTACTATTGACTTAATACTTAAACCCCCAATATCATAGTGCTGGCTTTGCCTCTGGATATAGTCAAACATGATCCATTACCAACCATTATCTCATCTGGACCATTATAATCAATGTAAAAAAACAAATTCTACAAATCAAAGGTAACATAATATGAAGCTTCAAAATCTAAAATCTAACTTCAATTATTTGGCTTTGTTGAAGTGAAATTTGCAATTGCTTATTGTTTAGAAAACTGATTATCATGAAACATTTCTTTGCTATTTGTCCAGGATGATCACATAATTTACAAATGACTATTTGCAAATACGATGTCTCATAATTTTGATGTTTCTAATTTGAAAATGAGCCTTAACTTAATTACGAGTAATATTTCCTAGGGCCAAATGATCTTTAATTATTGTAAAGCTAAAGATTACCATTAAATCAAAAAAAGTGAGGATGACAATTACCTCTATTAGGAATCATTTGACTTTGAGGTTTGTTTTAATATAATGAGTTGTGGCAATTGAAACTTTATTTAAGATGATTGATCTTTACAGTATCGTTTCAAAATCTATTAATTTATCATGAAGTTCTTTATAAGAAATAAAGTTTTCTCTAGCATGAATTATGACTATAAGTTCTTTAAATTTTGAACTAAGTCCTTTGAAAGTGTAGATAACAATATCATATTAAGATATAAGAAAACCAATATGTGCCAATTTATCGGCTATGGTTTTAACTTGCTTCAAATACTCTATTATAGGTTTATCATCTTGGGAGGCCAAAATAAGACTTTTTTTTAGAGACACGATAAGAGAACGAGTATGACTGGTAAACAACATTTCAATTTCTGCTAAGCATATTTGGAAGTGGTTGCCAAAGTAATGAGAGGTAAAACTAAGTCTGACATTGAAGTTATAATGGTATTTAAGAGTAGTTTGTATTTGTTGATGATGCCACAGAATATAGGTTGGATTTGGAATTTGCTAGTTGTTTTGGTTGATAGTTTAGGTGGCAAAAACTTATATAAGTGTTATAAGTAAAGTTTGGGAAGTCATTTTATTAAAAATGAATAAATATAAATTAAAATCGAAAATAAAAACTAATAGATTGAAAGATCTCATCACATAGCTCAAACATGTAAAATTTTAAAAAGTTTTAATAAATTTTGATATATTTATTAAATAAATTTTTTTAATAAAAATATTGATAGAATTTTTATTGTTGAATAAATATCGATCAAATTTGAATTATAAAATAATATTTTAATAATTTTTTTACATATTATTGATTTTTACATTAAACTCTATTAATTTGTCGATTCAAATTTTTTATCAAAATTTTTATTTACTTACTTCTTATAAGGAATTTTACTATGTAACTTTATGTAAGTTTTATCTAGTTTGGGCAAGTATATCTTTTAAATCATCAACAATGCCAATCTAATCATATTCAAGAAGAATGGTATTAAATTGAACATTTCATTAATGATAATTTAGTGAAGTGAATTTTATAGGCAGTTGAGCTGTTATATTAATGCAAATAAGGCCAATATTAGAATTTGGATTCATAATATTGATAGTAAATTTATGAATGAGATTGTTGGATACTGGTTGACCACGAGAAAGAAAAAAAATTAGAATGCTGTTAAGCAATAAAAGCTCTGATACCATATAACAGTAAAAAGAAAATGAGAAAAACTCAAAAGATGATTCAAGTGAAAAGATAAGGCATTCATGGACATTTCTTTGTATATATGTTATATATAAATATCAAAATGTTGCTAAGTAGTAAAAGCTTTGGTACCATATTTGAACTTTTAGTTCTTTTAGTTTTGAATTAGATGATGTAGTATAGTTAGTGGCAGATTCAAGTGAAAAGGTAAGGTGTTTATAGATATCTTTAAATATTAAAAAAATAAGAAAATTTGAAAGAAAATTTTGCTCTAGATATCTCTAAAATTTTTTTTACATGCTTTTTCAGTTGACAAGATTAATAAATTCATTAGTATTTTTTTTATATTATAAGTGAACAGTTCGATAAAAATTATGGATCAATCATTATGTGTTATATTAGTATCATTAGTCAATCTTTCTAAAAGTTTATTGATAGTATTTTGTTTTGATGATATACTTCGGCCAAAAAATTTCATGTTAATTGAAAAAAAAAATATTGCTTCAATTAAATTGTATTAATATATTTAGCTTAAAATCAATATTAATATAAATGAATAGTATATTTTTATAATTTTTATTAAAATTTTAAATTATATTATTTTAAATTTTTTATAATTTTTGTATTATATTTTAAATTACGAGATATTTTTATCTTACTATTATATCAAGTCTTATGACAATTATGATTATGTTATACAAAGTTACCAATAAAGAAAACATCAACGTTACTTTTTCATAAAATTATTATTTTTAAAACAAAATAATATACTAATTCTTTTTTATTTAAAAAAATTTAAATAATTTTTCACCATTCTCATCATCAACTTTATTATGACCTAAATACATAATTCAATAACTAAAATATATATAGTTTTAATTAGGAGTATAATCAAATCGAGTTAAGTAGATATAGTGAAAATTTTAAGTTTGAACTAAACTTAAAAATTTATTATTCAAAATTTAATTTGAACTTGATCAAATTTTAATTTTAAGCTGAAAAGTCAAACTATTTAAACTCGTTCAATTAAACTTATTTAATAAAAAATAAATTTGATTCTTATACTTAATTTTAAAATCAATTATATATTTAAATTTGAGTTCAAATATATATATAAATAAAATAATTATAAAAATATATTAAAATTTAAAATTTTGATTAAGTTTACAAGTTATTTGAATAGCATATTAAAATATTTAAATTTGATTCATTTAATAAATCAAATTATTCAAACTTGAGTTTAATTTAATCAAATTTAAATTTTATCTTAATCCAATTAGATTAGCTAGTAAACAATGGTACGTGATTTACGCCCTTAGTTTTAATGTGTGATTTTTAATATAATTTTACATCTTAACAATAACCTTGCCAATCAGAGAGCAAAAACAAGAAGGAAATTGTAGTGGGGGCAGTCCCGATATCCCAATTTCCGTCGTGTAATCCACCCTAAACCCTAGCTTTTGTTTGCGTTTTTCATTCTCTGTACGGCCTTCTCTCTGTAAATTTTTTCAAGAATATTCTTCAATTATTTCATTTAAGGTTTTTTTTTTGGGGGGAAGGGATTGGTTTTGGAAGATGGATATCGAGCAAAAACAAGCAGAGTTAATCGATCACTTCGTGAAGCAAGCGTCGGCTCAGAAGGGCTCGGCTCTTGCCTCCGTAATCGTCGAAGCGACGTCGCATCCTTCTCTCTTCGCCTTCTCCGAGATTCTTGCCGTGCCCACTGTCGCTGAGGTCAACCTAAGAAATCAAAGCCGTGACCAATTATTAATTTTTTTTTGCTGTACATAGTTTGTTAACTGTTCAGGAGATTCTGGGGTAGCAGCACCCTGTTTGGTTAATGAGAAAATTGAGTGAAAATTAAGGAAATATAAAGTTTGATTATTGTGTTTGGATTTAGAAATTAATATGTTTACACTATTGGTAGACTAAGTTGCTTATTTTAGCTGTTTGAACTTTTATACATCCCATAGGATTGCCATCAATGAAATTAGGTTTGACTCTTGTAGGATTTTTTTTTGTTTAATTTAAAATTTTCTCTGGAAAATTGTTTCATTAGTTTCCTATGCATTTCATTAATGATTGTTGGTTTAATCATATGCTTTTCGAGCAATTAAATGGTTACTGCGCTGGGGTAGCAGCACCCTGTTTGGTTAATGAGAAAATTGAATGAAAATTAAGGAAATATAAAATTTAATTATTGTGTTTGGATTTTTATGCGCTTAACTAAGTTGCTTATTTTAGCTGTTTGAACTTTTATACATCTCATTGGATTGCCATAAATGAAATAAGGTTTGACTCTTGGAGGATTTATTTTGTTTAATTTAAAATTTTCTCTGGAAAATTGTTTCACTAGTTTCCTATGCATTTCATGTGATTGTTGGTTTAATCGTATGCTGTTCAAGCAATTAAATGGTTCCCGCACTATTAGATTGTTGTTTTATTTTTCTTAATAAGCTTTTTTTTTATTGGGTTGAGGCATTAGTTTACTTGTAATTTATGTGAAAGCAATGTACCTTTTGCAGCTTGAAGGAACTGACAACTCATTGTACCTTGAGGTGCTTCGGTTGTTTGCACATGGCACATGGAGTGATTACAAGAGTAAGTTGGAAAACCTTTGTTTTATTGTTTGGCTACAAGTTTGTAATGACTTCAATGCACTTGTTTCCTTCTTGCATCCTAAGTTTTCTATTTGAGAAAATTTGAAGATTATTAGTAGTAAATATGTGTTGGTACTGTGTACGTTAGACTTCAATACTGAATAACAAAGAGTCTGAAATGTCTTCTTTTCCTTGGTGGTTGAATTTAACCTGAAAATTGTTCATTAAGAGATATCAGTTTGCCTCTTGTGAATGCTAAGTCCTTTTATTTTTGTGGTTGCTTGTCACTAAAGTGGCAACTTTCTATTAAATTGTATGATAACATAGAGCAATGGAAAATGGAAATGATCCAAATATGTCAACTATTATTCGGCTAATCTTCTGAAAGAAATTATTACACTGATTTAATTATCTAAATGGAAATTTCAATGACTAGTAATTGAAATGGCATTAAATTTTAATATTAATTTTCCAGCTTAATAATTTGGCTTTTTTTTTACCCATATTCTCTCTCTTTCTCTCTTCCATTATATTCTCTCTCTTCCTCACTCCCATTATCTTCCTTTTAACAGTGTTTGTCAGTGATGTTTATTGTTCCAGGCACAGTAGTTAGCAGAATGCCCTTTACTTAATTAAACTACTTGATATATTTCTCAGTCTTGATTGTTCTTATTTTTCTTCTGCACATCATAATGCAATCTACTTTGCCTGTTTAAACTGTTTTATTAGGTAATAGCGGTAGTTTTCCTCAACTGGTCCCTGATCAAGTCCTCAAGCTAAAGCAACTTACTGTCCTTACTCTTGCCGAGACAAACAAGGTATTCTCTTTGAGTTATGAGTTGTTTGCATTTGCACATCTAAATATGCTATTGCTATTTTCCGGTCCAGTTCCGTTGTGGTTATAACACATTTTGGTGTTCATCAAGCATGCCACTTTTAGATCTCTGTCATCTAGATAATTGATTTCATAATATGATTGAACAAATTCTATAGAGTCTCTTGAAAAAATTTTAACTTTTTTTTAATTCTTTATTTCACTTTTTAATGAAAAGGATTAGATGTACAATTTGTGGGGAATCTTTGTATGATGCTTATTCTACAAGGTTTTCATGTTGGCTGCATCAAGTTCATTTATCTTTATTAAATATTACTTTTTAAATATCCTCCCTAGGTACTACCATATGATCAACTAATGCTGGAGTTAGACGTCTCAAATGTCCGCGAACTTGAAGATTTTCTTATCAATGAGTGCATGTATGTGGTAGGTAGTCTCCTAGCGTGATTCTCTTTTCCTTATAATCCAAAGATTTGCTCCATCATGACTTGCTTTAGCTACTGGAACAACCTTGAAAGGCCCTTGGGATGTAATGTTTTGAATTTTTTATTTAAAGGATGATTTTCGTTCATCACATTGACTGTGAAAGAACCACCATGTTATTTGTGCGCCTGAATTTTTTGGAGGGATAAGTTTTAAAGGTGGATTTGCATTAAACACATGGCACGTCAAATTAACATATTTGATATTATATCACACTTCATATGTTTTGCTCTTCAAACATGTACTTACAACTATCTGAACCATTCTTTGGTGGTTGCACCAAAGACCTGAGATCAAACCATGCTTCCACTGGGGGTTGGGAAAAAGAGGGGGGGGGGGAATTCAGGGGAATACTCTCCTGTATCTGTAGCCAGCACTTGTCTGAAAATAATAAAAAAAAAAAGAATAAAAGAACTAATTTTGTTGCTTATGTTTGTGAAAAGTGCTTGTTGCAAATTCAAATTTTGCTCCCCTTCTTTTTAATCTGTTTCTTGTGTCCTAAAACCTGCCTTCCCGTGGAGTGTTTTCTTTCCAAGAGGGAGGGTTTGGTTGACTTTTAAGGAAGCAATGTACCAGTTGAACTGAAAGTGTGCTGATTGTTCATTCTTTTTCAACCTTTTTGTTAGGGTATAGTTAGAGGAAAGCTGGATCAGCTGCGAAGATGTTTTGAGGTATGAATTTGCAGTCCTTGTGTTTCAAGGTCTTTTGTAATTTTCATTTCTTTTTCTTGGCTTATTAAAGTTTCTAAGAATTGTTATGGAAGGTCCAATTTGCTGCTGGGAGGGATTTGAGGCCTGGACAACTTGGGAGTATGATACAAACGCTATCAAACTGGTAACATCTCTGGTTCTAATGGAGCATGTGATTAAGTCCTCTGTCCTTGCTGCAGTCATAGTTGCTACTGTCTGATGTCATATTAGCTTTTGGCTTTGTTCATTAAGGCTAGCTAGTTCTAGTAGACTTGATAGAAATGCAAAGTTAAATTTGATCAAAATTAGCTTATATATATATATCTAACATCTGTCCATGGATGAGAACCTAGGTTGGCTACGTCAGACAACTTACTTATCTCAATTCAAGAGAAGATAAAATGGGCTGATACTATGAGTGAGTTGGACAAGAAACATCGAAAGGAGGTTGAAGATAGGGTGGAAGACGTAAAGAAGTCCCTCTCCCTCAAGGTCGGTTGAATCCAGATTTCCCATTAAAATTGATTGTCCTTTTGCTATAATTCAGTATGGGACCATTAAAAAGCACGAGAAGCAAAATGCAGCTGAAAGTGTTTTCATTAGTTTTTTTTAGTTTTTAAACTATTCCTATATAAGCATTGAAGAGAGTAAAACTAATGTGATTTTCCACATGTATGCTAGTTGTAAACACAAATGCGTTGCTTTTAAATATTGAAAATTGTTTTGGAAGGAGGGGGTGATTCTGGGAAAGAGAATCCTTTAATTCTTGCAAAAATGCATATACGGAAAAAGTTTGGAGCTTAAAGCTGCAACTTCCTAGTTAAGATGCAAAGGAGTGAGTTTAACTGGATCTAGAATTAGCATGCCATGACTTAACTCATTTAATATCGAGATATGTTGGTCGATATGGCTTACTTACATTGTGGCAGAAGTTACACACTGTAATCAGGCCGATGTTGACTTCCGAGGGCTTGAGGAGATCTACTATGAACCTGGTGGAGTGATGGACTATGAGGAAGATCGAAGCCGACCCAAGAGGTTAATTCTTTTTCTACTTTATTCACTTTTGTTCTATATCCTTGAATATGATTTTTACTGAATAGGTGTCACGATTTTCTTGGTGTCTGATTTACCATTCTTTAAGTCATCCACAGGTTGATTTTGGTCCCTATTTTATACCATCTTTAATGCATTAGAATTTGGTTATTACGACTACTAAAGTTATAATTATTAATTGGATTCAGTGACATTTAGATCAGAGTGTATTGTTCGAGCTGACTGCATTTTACTGATGACTAATGGTGTGGAGAAAATGCAGGAGACGGCATCCGATAACCTGAAGAGTGAAGATAGAGCATGCAACTTATTGGATGGGTGTTTAGGTGACCAGCCATATTTTTGTTCACGACATTCTGGCAACAGGTGATTCTGCTTTTTGGACAGTGATACTGCTGCTTTGGTAGTGAATTTGTCATTGTTGCTTCAGAATTTGAGAATCTTTAGCATGTATTGAACCCATTGTTATTCCTATTGAGTTGGAAAGAACGGGAACAGATCTGGTGTCGCGGCTAAAAATTTTTAAGCCATTAGATACCCAAGATTTACAAATTCAAGTTATTGTGCTTTTTGATGGTGCACTTCATGCTGCATCTTGAAGAATATATCATGGTTATCATTTATGAATGTTACTACATGCTTTCTGTGGCTAATAGTTATCCATTATGTTGGAAAAGTTGTAGTTATATATATGAATTGAGCCATCGGGTGTGGAGAAATTGCCAAGAAAACAACCAAGAGAATAGGTATGGATTCACTTTTCCTTTTCCTTCTAATTATAGCAATTTTAAGGTTAAAGTTAAAGTTAATCCTTTAATTTGAAGAGGGTGATATATCCCTTAACTAGAATTGGCGATTCATGTATTCGTGTGGTATGAAATATTGAAATTTGCATATTTCTATATTGTTTTATACAAAAATTACGTGTTATAATTTGTATCAATAAGAAAACATAAAATATATTTTTTTAATTTTATTAAACTTATATATAGTTATTGTTAAAATTTTAAATTATATTATGTTTATATCTTATTTTTGTATCATATTTTAAATTATCAGTCCATTTTTCACTTGACCAAAGATAGCATGAAAACCATAATTCTCAAAGGCTTGTCAATTTAGAGACAAGACGAGGATTGTATAACAAATAGGTGTAAAAGGTCCACTTGAATATAAATAAATTTTATTATATTCTTCATTTGTTCGATTAATTAATAAATTTTTAATATAAACGAGTAGAAACAACTAGTTTTCATTGATGTGTTAGTCAAAGACTAAGAGTTGTTTCAGCACTTAGGATATTAGTAAAGGTGATAAAGATTTGGATAAGATTTTGTTCAATTATTTTTTGGATAATATATAAAATTATAAAATTATAAAATTTAATTTAAATTTGAAACAAAGTTTTATATGATTCAATTTAAATCGAATTTTATCGGTTTAGTTTATTGGTTTTTAAAGTTTATTTTTTTCATTTTGTATATTATTTAATATGATTTTTAATATATTTAAATAGATTTAGGTATAAAATAATATTTTTATTTTATTAAAAATTTAAAAAATTATATAAATGTTAATAAAAATATATAATTCTATTCAATTAATTATTTTTATTTTTTAATTTTTGATTTTGATCAAAATTTAATATGTACATTTAATATTGAAATTTAATTCAAATCAAATAAAAAATTATCTAAATTAAATTGAATATTATAATTTTGAATTGATTTTTAATTTTTTCGATTTTTTTTTTATCCCTGAGTGTTAGGGCTTAATCAAATTCTAGAGATATTGGAGCAAAGGTTATTCACAATTCTAAACGTGGCCATAATTGTTTTTTTTTTTTCTCAAAAAAAGACTTCACAGTATCCTATGTATATTTTGATGGATAGATGCATAGGAATTATATTGACAATAGTTTTTGATATTAAACAATGCAATGCGACGAAACGCTTAGCTCCCTGAATTGAATGAACAAAAATGAGTAGAACATGACATGCAGCAAAAGCAGTAACTGAAACAGCCAGAGATGATGCAAAAAGCATACCTTCTTCACTTTTCAGGTAGCCAAATGACATTTGAAAGCAAAGAAGCAGCCAAAGTTTTGTAACTGCTACTGTCATGCCATGACACACGTATCATGTTTTTGCTACTCTCAAGCTTTGCTGTATATGGGAGATCGATAAGATTCGCACCTAGAATAAAACACAAGGCTCAAAAGTCAAAACAACTGTTGGTTTTCCTGCTACAGCGAAAATGAAGGGTGATGTTGTTGTGATTTCAGTTCTGGTCGTGCTAGCCATGGTTCAGTTCATGGTGAAGCCAGGACAGGCCGCTGTGACTTGTCAAGCAGTTAGTGATTCTTTGGCTGCCTGCCTTCCTTACCTGACCTCAGGGGCTAGGTGTCCCACGGCTGCCTGCTGTAATGGTGTGGGGAGACTCCAGCAAATGGCTCAAAGCACCGCAGACAAGCAGGCAGCTTGCAAATGCGCTAAGGAAGATGCTGCTCGTATCCCCGACATAAAGGAAGATGCCGCCGCATCTCTTCCTGCTAAGTGCAACATTCAAGTCAACTTCCCAATCTCCAAGGACATCGACTGCGAGTCGTGAGTCTTACTGCGATCTAACATTATTCCTTTTAGCCTCTAATACAGCCAATCCGGATATAAGACATAATTTGTCGTTATTATACATATATCAATCTAATAATTTTACCTATGATCCTAATGCCTTGGTTTTTCCTTTTTTGCCAGCATTCACTAAGATGGAATCATGGCGAAAATAAATAAGGCTGAGGGAGCCAGTAGCTGTTGCCGTCGACAGTCTCTTCAAGTACCATATATGTGTTGTAATTGTGTTATGTTCGAGCTTCCAAATTGTGATTATATGTTCGTTGTAAGAGATCATGCAAAGTGTATCTGAGCCAATTGTATTAGTAATAAAAAGGAAGTTTATGAAAATTTCCTATGCTTCTCTCTCTGTAACTGTTTCAAGGATATACCATTGTTATATTCAAAGTTGTTTGTTGATACCTTTCCTACTACGATAATCTAAACCCCACCTGATAAAGAGCTTAAAGATAAACTTTGAACTGAGCAAATCTGATCCAGAACCTTATCTTATTTACTGTTCCAAGAAACCAAGCCACGGGTTTAGAGCAAAAGAACCAGCCAACAATCTTTCACTGCCATGGTTATTGTATCCATCTCTTTACTTTTTGAAGAAACCTGGTGATAATTCATTATTAACAGGAACACCAACTTCCAAGAGTAACCTGTACTTATTACGATCAAAACTTTGCTTAACACGAAAGACAATTTTCACGTTTGACACGAACAAACATAGTATAGATATACAAATTATCATATTTATTTTTCACCACAAAGCCATAAGTAAGCTTGTTTTGTTTATTATTTTGAGGAACCTAGGTGACAAATCGAAGTAAGATGAAGCCAAAATTCTTGAACTAACATTTGTTATGCAGTGAACCACATATTCTTGTCTTTGTTACCAATAAAATGGTATATAAAACCCAATGGAGATTCCCATTCAGCCGGCCATACTCAAGCTTAAACAACTATACAAGAGAGCTTGACATCTCAGTTTCATGTATTGTACCTCCATTTTCAAACAAGAAAAGATGAAGGGTGTTGTCATATCAGTTTTTGTTGTGCTTGCCATGGCGCAATTCATGGTGAATCCAGGACAGGCAGCTGTGAGTTGTGATCAAGTCAATGAATGTTTAGCTTCCTGCATTCTTTACCTTACCTCAATGATGCCGCCGGAAATTGATGTTTGAGATGTGGAGATTAATTGCAAACAAAAAAGTTCAAAAAAAAAAAATCACAAAAATTTGAATAATGAAAGAATATGATTATTACATTAAATGGGATAAAAGTTCACCACCAAGACTAGAAACTAAGGGATACAAAAACACCACCTTAAGAATTCTAATCAAGGATACAGAACAATAAAAGTTCACCATTCTAGGAAACCTACTCAAGGGATATAGAACTTGAAGAATAATCTAGAAGATTGCTTAAGGATAAAGAAAACTCTATTCTCCTTCTACCAAAGAATAATAGAAAATATATAGGCTAGGAACATCTCTTCAAGCAAGGAAACTTTCAGATTGCATTGTTAGAATCGTGCCTAAAATCAAGGGATTTGTATGTGAACTCATTTACTCCTGCAGATTACATAATAATGAATATGACCATAATCCTATCCATATTCATGCTCTTCTTTTCTAGCTAGTGCGAACACAATCTCTTTACTCCAGCCCATCTTATTTCTGCATTTATTTAGTGGATTTGGATCAAGGATAGGCCTATCTTATTTTTGGATAAGTCTGCCTTAGTCTTAGCCCAAGTTGTATTATGTGTAGACACTCCAGTATTAATTTCCTATGGTTGAAAAAGACTTGTACTCAAGTCTGAACTAGTATTCTCGCCATGGTAGGGTGACAAATCAACAACATTGAAAGTGAAAGATAATCCATAAGTGTCAGGAAGCTCTATCTTGTAGGCATTCTTTTCAATGCGTTAGAAAATTCTAAATGAACAATCTGTCTTAGGCTGTAATTTGTCAAACTTTTCTTGTGAAAACCTTTCTTTGTGTAAGTATTTTCACACCAAATCATGTTCTTTGAACTTCATATATGTTCGATGCATGATTATTGCCTTTTTATATTTCTCATTTTTTTATAAAATTCTATTTTGAACTTATTCATGAAATATTTTGATACTCTTAGCTCTTTTTTCTACATTTCCATCAAAATGCTGGTTAGTAGGAAGAGGGACTGATTAGATTTTTACCATATACCATCTTAAAAGGACTACAACCAGTGGTTTGGTTTGAGAAGCGCTTGTAGGCAAACTCTATTTGAGGTAAAACAAGATCCCATTGTTTAATTTTTTTTTATGGAAAAAGAAACCAAACACCTCTTGCTAACCTTGATTTCATTCTTTTTTTACAATTGCTAACCTTGATTTCATTCTTTTTTTGCAGTCAAAATAGCTTATATGGTGGCAGTGATCTACTATTTTAAGGTTTAATTTTGGCACCATAAAAGTGAAAACAACATTTTCAAAACTTTCACTATCAATTATAATATCACATACCTTATCATGAGCAGTGCTTTTAGTGCAAAATTTATTCTTGTGCAACCAGTCTTTTTTTTTACATGTGCATCACTCAAGCTGTATTGTATAACAAGTGAGGATTCAAGATCATCATAAGTCTTTTTAACATCTTCTTCAAGATCCTGGGGTACTTCAATAGGTTTTTCATCATCATCTTCAAGATCTTCATATTCAACCAACATAACTATCTTGAGATTTAGACACTCAAAATTTATATGCCCAACTTTTTAGCACTTAAAGTCTCTTTGGATTTGAGTGTTAATAGCATTAGATTGTGGTTTGTTAGGAATGTCTCTTTTATTCTTTAAATGTAGATTTGAAAAGGGTTTGGTAAAAACACTGCTCTTGTACATACTCCCTTTGTTAATATATTCTTTCATGAAAAGATCCATTTGCTTCAAGTTATGGAGCCTAAGGAAGACGTCTTACCGAAAGTTGTTTGAGAGATACTTTCTTTTTAACTCTCTTTTCATCTTCTCCCAAGTTGTAATTTTTCTCTTAGCTTCTCTTTTCCTTTACTTCTTCAGATTTTCCCATCAAAAGGATGCATGCTTTTTGAGTTTGATGACAATTAGCTTCACCTTACGATGTTCAAGGGTATCATGGTATTTAAATATGCACTCCACCGTGTGTAGCCAATCTAAGGATTCTTCAGGTTGCATCTTCCCCTCGAACTCAAAAATCTCTATCTTCAAATTGAATATGCTAGGTTGAAATTGGCTTCTACGTAAATAGTCTCTGACTTGTTGTAGGTGAGATATGATATTATCATCAAAATCATTGTTGTTTCCATAGTATGAATTGGTTTCTCCTTCATATTCTTCGTTCCTTATTTGTTGCCTCTTTATCTTTTTTCTCTTTTCTTGTATATGTAACTGATGTTATAGTTGAAAGATCTGTTATTGTATCTCCTCTATAAGAGCATCCATTGGGTCAACATTAGTAGTTGCTGCAACGTTAGTGTTGGTTTCAATCTCTTTTGCTGGTGTTTGACAATGATGACCTGTCATAGTTCTGATACCAATTTGATACCGAAAATTAATGTTTGAGATATGGAGATTAACTGCAAATAAAAAAGCTCACAAAGAAAATAACTCACAAAAATTTAAATAATGGCAGAATATGATTAATGGATTAAAAGGGATAAAAATTCACTATCAAAACTAGAAACTAAGAAATACATAAACACCACCCTAAGAATTTTAATCAAGGATACAGAATAATAAAAGTTCACCACTTTAGAAAATCCACTTAAGAGATATAGAACTTAAAAAATAATCTAGAAGATTACTTAAGGATAAGGAAAACTTTATTCTCCTTATACCAAAGAATAATAAAAAATATACAGGCTAGGAACATCCCTCCAAGCAAGGAAATTTTCAGATTGCATTACTAGAATCATGGCTAAAATCAAAGAATTTGTATGTGAACTCATTTACACCTGTAGATTACATAATAATGAATCTGACTATAATCCTATTCATATTCATGCTCTGATTCTCTAGCTAGTGTGAACATAATCTCTCTACTCTAATCCACCTTATTTTTGTATTTATTTAGTGAATTTGGACTAAGGATATGCCCATCTTATTTTTAGATAAGTCTGTCTTAGTCTTTGCCCAAGTTATATGATGTATAAATACTCCGATGTCATTCAAGGGCTGGTAATCCTACTGTTCAGTGCTGTGGTGGTGTTGGAAAACTCCAAAAAATAGCTGAAACTACCGCTAACAAGCAAGCAACCTGCAATTGTGTTAAGCAAGCTGTTGCTCGCATCCCCACTATTAAAAAAGATGCAACCTCGTCTCTCCTTACTAAGTGCAATGTCCAAATTAATTTCCCAATAGCCAAGAACACCAATTGCCAAGAGTAAGTCCTTTTTCTTCAAATCTAAATCCATCATAGGTAGAACTTGAAATCTGTTTATTTGTCGTTAAATACTAATAAAATACGAAAATTGTTGTGTTATAATTTAAATCAACACGTTAAATATAAAATATATATTTTTTTATTTTTATCAAATCTATATATGATTTTTTATATAATATTACTGTTTCATATAATGATGGCAATGGATCGAGTTGGGATGAGTTTTTTCTCGTCCTAACTTCATAAAACATATACTCAATTTCAACCTGATTGATATTAAAATATTATTTTTTATATTATACTCGCATATGTATAAAATCGTAAGCAACTCAACTCGATCGAAATTAATTTAACATAATATTCATAAAATATTTTTTTAATATAAATTACATCTTAATTATCTATAAATATAATATTTTTATTAAATTAATATCTTAAATTAAAATATTAAATAATAAATTTTAATATAATATATATAAATATAAAATTAAATAAATAATAAAATATATTATATATATTGGATTACGGCAAATTTACCTAAAATCCAACCTCACTTTTTTTTTAATAAAAATTCAATCTAAAATCAAATTTAAAAAAAAAATCGGATAGAATCATATCAGATCAAAATCCAATGAATTTAGACCATTTACCATCCCTTGTTTCGTATTAAATTTAATCATATGTACTTATAAATAATATTATTATTCTATGATCAAAACTATGCTTAACATTGTTTCCTTATTTGGCAATATCCACTGAGATGGAAGCCATCAAGAAATGAAAAGAATAAGACTGAGGGAGCCCATGGTTGTTTTTGTCTCCTCCATTATCAAAATTTTTTTATGTTGAAATAATAATTACTATGCACATTGTTGAGATATGGTGCAATTGCAATGTGTGTATCGGCTTATTGCAGTAATAAAGTTGAGGTTGATGATGGAAATTTCCGTTGTTAAGCTCATAGCAATATGAAATATCATAAATTTCATAATTATTCAAATAATTAATATTGATGATCATGTAACCATTTCATAAAAGGAAGCAAGTAATATCTTTTGTTTAAATTTCAACAATTGTAATTAATTATTTTTTATTTTTAAATTATGATATTTTTTATTTTATATAAAAAATATATTTCGTGTTTGTTATATCAAAACAAATTATTTACGATATTTTTTATTTTATATAAAAGAATATAGTTTGTGTTTGTTATATCAAAACAAATTATAATAATACAAAAGAAATATTACACAAATAAATATCAGTATTAGTCGATTTTAATTGAATAAATTGACAAAAAATAAAAATTTAATTAAATCAAGGTCGAGCTTTTTTGGGTTTAACAATTTTCTCGGTTGAGTAATCAGTTTGGATGATATAATCAATTAGTTTCCAATTTTAAAAATTATGAAGCGAACCAACCAAAAAAACTAAAAATTACGTTACTGGATTTTTTTTTTTGCAAATAGATTTATTTTTTTTACAAATGGATCGATCCATTTTGTAAAAGTCTAATCATTTTGTGAATGAATTGATCCATTTAAAAAAAATGATATGTGTATTTTGTAAATAGATCGATCCTTTCTGAAAAATAAATCACTTTATTTTGTAAATTATCTCTCTACTTATTTAAAATTAAAAAATTAAAAATTAAAAAAAAATCGATCAATTTATTTTAATTTGATTTGTTTTTTATTTTCACTTTTTTAATCAATGACTCAATTTTTTTCTAAATTAACTTATAATCAAATTAACCAATTGACTAAAATCGAATTAACCAAAATTACTTATCCCTTTACACAAATATATAAATTATCAAACCTAACATTTAAGTAAGTGAATATAAATTTTTGATATTTTGTAATTGGACAATGCCAAACCCTAACCATCTAGGTCAGTCCATGGGGTTTGGTTAAAAATGGATTTGACAAACAAGACTCACATTAAGTTTGAAATTAGCTATTTATTAAATAATTCATCTTAAATTATTTTTTGATCATGTAAATTTAAAATATGATGCAATGGAAAAAATTAATTTAAAATTTTAATAAAAATTATATATAAATTTAATATAATTAAAAAATATTTTTTATATTTTCATATTAATAAAAATTATAATACTTAATTTTAAAATAATTCATTCCAAAATATTTTTGAATATATAAATTTGAAATACGATATGATAATATAAAAAAATTAAATTTTAATAAAAATTATATATAAATTTAATAAAATTAAAAAATATATTTTATATTTTTTTATTAATAAAAATTATAATAGTAATTTGATGTAGATAAAATATGAATAGATAAATTATTAATATTTTTTATTATGTAAACAGATGAATTAAATCTAATTTAGAGTCCCAAATGAAAAATACCCAAAAAAAAATCTAGGCCAAGCTGGTACGGCTTTTGACAGCGCGTATGTCCAGGGCTCAACGGGAGCGTTAAGAGACGGCGATTGAGGTATGGTCTGGTAGTCTCATGAGCTAATCTTTTAGCTGTACCTTATACATGTAAGAAGGGTATTGGCGGGTTGTGTCTTGTCTGTGTCTGTCAAATGCTTTTACCCTCTTTTAGTTTACTTGTTGATCTTCCACTTAAATCTCAAAACCTTAAAAACCCAGAATTTCTAGTTCATTACCGAATCCCAGGAGTCAGATCCTTGTTGGATTCTTGTGAAATTCTGATGCTGCTTCCCTATAGCTCTGAAACCTGAAGCAAGCAACTTTATTTCATGTTTTTCCCAACAATGGCATCTCTTTCACAGTCGACTAGCTTCCTCATCATCATCATCTTCGTCTTTTCATTCATTCTCATCCCAACCACACATGCCATTCCCTTCATCGTATTGCACGGTAATGTTCTCATCCACATCTTATTCTTTGTAATCCATTGAGTTTGCAGTTCCAGATTCTATGTAATTTTAGCTCAACCAATTTCCTTGAGAAATGAAACTGAAATATGGTTTTTGAATTGTGTAAATTCGTTGGGTTTGAATAGATAGAATTTTCACTGGACTTATTATATTGAATAGTTTAGACATGGGATACGTAGGTCTGTCTGTCTACTAGGAGGGTCAAAACTTCTAGAGGTAGATCATGAAAGACGTAGATGCAAGTAATAAAATATGATATGATGGTTAAGGAGATAGATGAAAAGATTGTTGTTGATAGAAATGAATGGCGATTCAAAACTACAAAAACTACAACCTAACATAATTCCCTTTTTTGGTCTTTCATATAGCCGACCCTAGAGTATGGGATTTAAGGCTTAGTTTGTTGTTGTTGTTGTTGTTGTTGTTGGTGTTGTTATTCTATTGGATGGATACCTTAAACCTGTCGTTTTTCACATGCTAAAACTGCAAGAGTGGAATGGAGGGCCAATTGTTGGTTTCCATGAAATTGGGAACTTTATTTTCGATGTAACTGCAATGGCTGTTTTGTCATAATGACATGTTTTGTGGCAGGCATTGGTGATAAATGCAGTAACCGAGGAATCACTCAATTCACTGAGCTTCTAAGCGACTGGTCTAATTCTCAAGGCTATTGTTTGTATGATCTTCTTTCCATGTTTCTTTTATGATTCTCTTTTCATTTTCAATGACTGCAAATATAAAAATTTTGCTTTGGTAATCTTCCCAAATCAGAAGTTTGATTTATGTATCTATGCAACTTGGTCTCAAAGGCTTGCTGCAGCTATTTGTGCTGCAAATTTTTATATTTACTTTGACTTTCTTTATCATATAATTTATAATAAGCTTATGAGAAGGCATCAAGAACAAGAAGTGAACTTTGTTTGAGCTTATTCTCAAACTCTGCTCACCATTTTCACTTATTTAGAAAACTCATGCAGCTATTCTAGGTATCTTTGCATGCATTTTGCAGCATGTGTGTAACATTCTGCTGCATAATTGCTGTGTTTGGGTGAGTACATGTCTTTGTTGGTGTGAGTGTATAAATTTGTTCTTCTGAATTCTGATCAGGCTATTCTGTGAAGCAAAATTATGTTATAACTATCTGAACCAAATAATCTGACATCCTTTATTTGGCTTTAGGGAAATTGGACATGGATCATGGGATTCATGGACTATGCCCCTTTCTGAACAGGTGATGAATTGAACTGAGTTTGAGGTTTCTTATCACATGTGGTCCTTATAATAATCATATAACTCTAACCTATCTTAGTTTTTCTTGCAGACGTCAATTGCTTGTGAGAAGGTTGTAAAACCATTTGGTGACATTCATGGCTTGGCTGTATTATAGTTGAAGTTCTAACATGATTCTAAATGAATCTTCATTCCAACTTACAGGTGAAGAACATGAGTGAACTTGGTGAGGGTTACAACATAATTGGACTCTCTCAGGTGATTAATATAAGTTGAAGTTTGGCTTATTTCTATCATTTCTACTTGTTCATGCATTTTGATTTACATAATACGTGTTTGATGTGTGTACATGCACACATGTTCATTCATTTATTTGCAAACTTTTTTAATCGTTTTATGCATCAAAATTTCATATAATCCTTTTCTTTTACACAGGGTAACCTGATTGGTCGAGGGATTATTGAATTTTGTGATGGAGGACCCCCTGTAAGATCTTATTCTTGAAAACTCTGATATCGCATTTCATTTATGTTTTGTTTAGCCACTTGCATACCTGGGCTATATGACTTCCACTGATCCATTACTCATCATATAAGATGCTATAGGTGTGGTGACTTACTAGCTATAAATTCATTCTGTTAATTGTCGAATTCATATAATATTAGCTAATTATGTGGAGATTTGGTTTCTTAGCTTCCCTATTTGGAATTTATAGCATCATTTATTAGTAATATCCCTTTAGTTTTTTACTTTTATCTTCACCAAAATTTAGTACTCTAATTGCCCCAAATAGTGAATGTTACTGGTTCGGCTGGCCACTGGATGCCCCTTTTCTGGCATATACGCCGACAAAGCCTAATCAGCTCCCCTATCTTTTTTGCAGCATTGATTTCTTTTTCTGCTCTTTTGCATGCTTTTCCTTCTCCTGTACTTTTCTATCTGTTGCAATGTTGCTAGTTACTTATGTCTTCAAACTGAAATCAAACATTGTGTCTTATTCTTACCTCTGTGTGAGTCAGGTCAGGAATTTCATATCATTGGGAGGGCCCCATGCTGGTACTGCTTCAATTCCATTTTGTGGAGTGAGTGCCTGTTCCATGGTTTTAATCGTTCTTTGCGTTCTTTTGGTAATTGTTTCCAGACTATTATTGCAGTCTTGTCTGATGCGCCCTTTTTTTTGGCAGTCTGCTCTGATATGCATACTTCTGGATAGTTTACTCAAGTTGGAAATCTATAGCAACTATGTTCAGGTATAGGACCCTTTTTTACCTCTCCAGCCTTTACATAGACAGAGGCGGATTCAAAAGATGTAGTAGGATTGGAAAACAAGAAAATTTGAAGGAAAATTTTCGTCTGGATACCATTTCCATTGATAAAATTGGTAAATCCATCGACAGCTTCTTATATATATTGTAAGTGAACACTCTCAGAAAAAATCCTAGATCCGTCACTGCAAGTAGTTAGCAAGTCTGTCAATAGGGGAAGAAACAGATAAATACAAGTGGTGGTTCCATCTCATTATGGATCTCAAACTTCATCGACCATCTCCCCCCAGCCACATCATTTTGTTATATTGTTTAATGCTTATGTATCTAAATGGGAATTTAATACCATCTTGAACGCATGCCATCGATAATTGCAGGAACATTTGGCTCCCAGTGGTTACCTTAAAATTCCAACAGTGAGCGTAGTTCCTAACTTTGGCTTAATATCTTTGGTTATCTTAAAATTCTATAACTTTTCCCATGTCAATGGTCTACTTGATATCTTTTTCTCTTTCACCAGGCCATGACTGACTATCTTGAAGGATGTAGATTCCTCCCAAAACTCAACAATGAAATCAATGGTACGAGAAATTCCACTTACGTGGAACTGTTTGCCAGTTTACAGAATCTGGTGCTTATAATGGTAAGTTGAAGTGTCCCATTTTAGTCTATGACTCTTTTCAGCCAACTTCGGATGAGTAATCTGCAATTTTTCTAACCAGTTTTGTCGTGCTAATCTCCATCTTTCCATGTTTGGATCAGTTTGAGGATGATACAGTTTTGATACCCAAGGAAACATCCTGGTTTGGTTATTATCCGTATGGAGTCTTTGATCCTATATTGCCTGCACAAGAGGTAAATCTACTTTCAAATTTGATCCTGTATTTCCATGGAAAATTATATAAATATAAATATATATATATATATTATAAGTAGACACTCTCAAAAAAAATCCGGGATCCGTTATTGTTTCCATTACTAGGTTTATAACTACAAATACAATTCATGATATATCAGTTCATCCTGAAAGGCACAAGTCTTTCAAATCATCAATGTTTAAGATGAAAATAACAACGATTTATTTCTCTGCAGACCAAGCTGTACAAGGAAGATTGGATTGGTTTGAAAAGCTTAGATGAAGCAGGAAAAGTTAAGTTCATAAACGTGTCGGGCAATCATCTTCAAATCTCGAAAAGTGACATGAAGAAGTACATGGTACCATACTTGGAGGACCAAACATCAACAGAGCAGACAGTGACAGAACCTTCATCTTATGAATGGTTTTCAAGACTTTGGTACTTATTTGAGGATCTAATTGGCCTCAATGAGGATCAATCTTTGTTGCATACCATGTTCTAAACCAATTGCCATTGTCTTGTCTGAATAAGATGAAGAAAAATACAGTAGGGGTTGCCCTGTCTGAAGTTTGTTGCATACCAGGTTCTAAACCAAGTGCCATTGTTTTGTCTGAACAAAAAGAAGTAAAATACATTAGGGGTTGGCCTGTCTGAAGCTGATATCCTATTGTGTGAGAATTTCCTACTCAAGATGCAATCCTTTCGCAAATATTGTGGGATCGTTAGATAAATATCACATATTTAGTAGTAATTTTTTTTAAAATTTTTTTCATGCTTTATCTGACATCCAACTTTTTTCCTCTATAGTTATTGTAATATAATTGGTGTATTCGAATTTTTTCTATTTCAAGTCAAATATGTATAAAATTATAAAAATTATTGTATCATAATTTATATTAATATATTAAAAAAATATGTTATTTGATTTTTATTAAATTCATATATGATTTTTATTAAAATTTAAAATCATATGATTTTCATGGTTTTTTAGTATAATTTTTATATCTATATAACCATTAAATAGATTTGGCAATTGGTATATTCATATGTATAAAATATTAATAATTTGTATATTTATATCATATTTTATATGAAAATTATGTGTTATAATTTATTTCAAAATGAAAGCATAAAATACATTTTTTGATTATGTTAAATCAATTTATGATATTTTTATGTTTTTTTGTATAGTTTTTGCATCTGTATCACCGTTAAATATTGATAATTTGTGTAGTGTAAAATACTAATAATTTTTATATTTATATCATATTTTACGTAAAAATTATGTGTCATAATTTATATTAACATAAAAATGTAAAAAATATTTTTTTGGTTATATTAAATCCATTTATGATTTTTATTAAAATTTTAAATTATATCATTTTCATATTTTTTATATTAATAATTCGTATAGTTATATTATATTTTACATAAAAATTATATGTTATAATTTATGTCAACATTAAAACATAAAAAATATTTTTTTATTATGTTAAATCCATTTATAATTTTTATTAAAATTTTAAATTATATTATTTTTATTTTTTATTAATAATTTATATATTTATAATATATTTTACATAAAAATTATGTGTCATATAAATATCAAAACATAAAATTTATTTTTTATTATATTAAATTCATTTATAATTTATATTAAAATTTTAATCTATATCCTGGTGCCTTATATAATGATATGGTTTTCGTTTCAGAAGGGGTTTTCGTTCAAAATCTAAACCGACGGGCAAAAACGAACCGGCAGCCATTGATGAGAGATCAAGAAGAACAAAGCTTACGCTCTATTTGGGGTCTGAGAGAAAGAAAATGTATGTTTCTTCTCCAACAAAAGAACACAATAAACACTCTCCTCCAAATCCACGCTTTCATGCTCCGTCACTCCATCGAAACCAACCTTAACATCTTCACTAAATTCATCACAGCCTGCGCTTCTCTTTCCTCTTTTTCCGCTATGAACCACGCCCGCCACTGGTTCGACGTCAGGCCTCACAGAAACGACCCGGTTCTTTGCAATTCCATGATGAAAGCCCATCTGGGTCTTAACCAATTTACCCAATCTTTCACTCTTTACAGAGATCTTAGGAGAGATGAGGAGGGTTTTGTTCCCAACAAGATTACATTTTTAACCCTGGTGAAGTCTTGTGCTTTGAATATTGCAGTCTGGGAGGGTTTACAGATACATAATCACGTGATAAAAGGTGGGTTTTGCTTGGATTTGTATGTTTCAACAGCTTTGCTCGATATGTATGCAAAGCTTGGAATCATGGATTCTGCAAGAAAGGCTTTTGAAGAGATGCCTGAGAGAAGTTTAGTTTCATGGACCGCTCTAATCTGTGGCTATGCAAGAGCTGGGGATATGGAGAGAGCAAAGAAGCTTTTGGATGAGATGCCTGAGAAGGAGGATTCTGTCTTATACAATGCTATGATTGATGGATATGTTAAGTTGGGAGATTTGGATACTGCTCGAAGTTTGTTTAATCAAATGCCGGATAGGAATGTAATTTCTTGGACTAGCATGATTAATGGATATTGTAATAGAGGTGATGTTGCGTCTGCTAGGTTCTTATTTGATTCCATGCCTGAAAAAAATCTAGTATCTTGGAATGCAATGATTGGTGGTTACTGTCAGAATAAGCAACCTCATGAAGCATTGAAGTTGTTTCATGAAATGCAATCGAGCACGTTGTTTGAGCCTGATAAAGTAAGCATTGTGAGCATTCTTCCAGCTATTGCTGATTTAGGTGCTCTCGATTTGGGTGAGTGGGTTCACCATTTTGTTCAAAGGAAGAAACTTGATCGAGCAACCAATGTGTGTACTGCTCTTGTTGATATGTATGCAAAATGTGGGGAGATAAATAAAGCGAAAAAGGTTTTCAATGAGATGCCAGAAAAGGAAATAGCTTCATGGAATGCTTTAATAAACGGATATGCAGTGAATGGGTGTGCCAAAGCAGCGTTGGAGGTATTTTTGGAAATGCAAAATGAAAGAGTTATGCCAAATGATGTGACCATGATAGGTGTTTTATCTGCTTGTAACCATGGTGGTCTGGTGGAGGAAGGTAAGAGGTGGTTTAAAGCAATGGCAGAATTTGGGCTCACGCCGAAAATTGAGCATTATGGTTGTATGACTGATCTGTTAGGGAGGGCAGGATTTGTGGATGAAGCTGAGAAATTGATAGAAGATATGCCCTATGAGGCCAATGAAATAATTCTCACTTCTCTTCTATTTGCATACTGGTCCTTGAATAATGTTAAAAGAGCTGAGAGTCTGCTAAATAAGTTGGTCCATATGGAGCCAAGTAATCATGGGAGTTATGTGATGTTAAGAAATTTGTATGCTGCAGAGAAAAGATGGGAAGATGTGGAGGAAATTAGGAGATTGATGAGAAGGAATGGGGCAAGAAAAGAGGCTGGCTGTAGTGTTATTGAGGTTGATAGTAGGGTTTTGGAGTTTGTATCTGGAGATAGAGTGCACCCCGAGTGGGAAATGATGCAGTCAGTGTTGCGGCAGTTGTGGATGCACACGAGGGGTCAACAACCAGACAAGGCAGCTGTTTAAGTTGAAGAAGGTTTGGATTTGCCAGTGATGATTGGCAAAGCTCAAAGCTAAAGCACGTACTGGAACAATTTCATTGGCCTAGTGATCTTGTAGTGTTGTTGTATGCATCAGACCATTGGCAACACATTAAGGTGTGGAGACAAAATTTCATTGGCCTACTGATCTTGTAGATTCAGATTCCTCCGAAAACTCAATAATGAAATCAATGATATGGGGCATTCCACTTACAGCAAACTGTAAGTTGGCGAGCCCCATTTTAGTCCCGCGGACCCTGCCCCTTGTTAGCCAACTTTGGACTAGTAATCTGCAATTTGCTCACCAATTTGGTGGCTCTACTTGTTTTGTTATCATCCAGGCAGAGCCTTTGGTCCTATATTGCCTGCATCAGAGGTAAATCTACTTGAAATATTTTAATAGGTAAACTTTTCGTAGTGGTGAACTAAAATTCTTGTTGGAGGTATTCAATACATACAAGTAAATCTTGAAGGTCTCAAGCCTTTTGAATCAATATCAAGATGAAAATAACATCAATATCCATAGATATATACTGCTTCATTTAATCAATAACCATGTCTATTTCATTGCAGGCAAGCACTATAGGGAAGACTGGATTGATGATGCTGGAAAAGTCAAATTCAAAGCTCTCAAAAGTGACAAGAAGTAATAGTACCTCATTCAAGGACCAAAGCATCTACAGAGCAGACAGGAAAAAAAAAATTCATCTTGTGAATGGGTTTCAGGAGCATGAATTTATTTATGTCTTGTAATAATTGGTCTCAATGAGGATCAGATTACTTTGCTGCATGTCATGCAGTAAACCAAGTGTGATTGTCATATGTGAAAAAGATTTAAGTTAAAAGGGAATAGCACTTTATTCTTGCTTCCTTTTTTTTTTACCAAAGTAAGCTAATAGAAATGAGTTCGATATAAACGAGTGATTCTTGATAGAAAAGAGTGATGTAAAAAAATTCAAACTATATTTTAATTTAATTTTTTTATTTGATTTTTTATATAATCATTTTTAGAATATGAGATTTAAGATTTAGTGTGTTGATGTTACTAAAATAAGCTAATCCAGCAGTCAGCCAAACAACACACTGCTCAAATGGCCCAAAATATATAATTTAAAAATATATATATATATTACAGTACTGGTACTTTACAAGGGAAAAGAAAAAAAAAAGTTAATCTTGGTGAACTGTAATGAAATAATTAATATGTTATTTAAATTTTTAAAAATTTTAATATAATATTTATTTCAAATATAATTATTTTTAAATAATGTAAGTAATAAATAAATAATATTTTAAATATCATATTAATTAATAAATTTATAATTTAAGTATAATATTAAAAATTTTAAAAATTATATACCTTAAATATTTTATTATAATTTAAAAATTATTCAAGAGAAAAAAAAAGTATCATTAATTCTTAAAAATATTAGTATAGACATGACAGGGACCTTAAAAATTAAATTTATATTTGGATGCAATTGCACTTTTAATGAAGTGATATTAAGGTTCAATCATCATTAATTAAATTTAAATATTAATTTTATTAAAATTTATTTAGTATAAATTTTTTATTAAAATTTTTTAATCATAATTATAATAATATTTATTATTATTTTTAATATCATTGAAATTTATCTAACTACTTATTCAAATGAATTCTAAAATTAAACAAAAAATTTAAAATCTAAATTACTTTTTTAGTTTGAAAAAAGTATTATTTATAATAACATTTTTATATTTAAGAAAATAATTAGTAGTTAGTGGTGTAAATTTTAATATATTAAAAATAAATTACTTATATATTGCTTAAAAATAAATTACTTATAATGCATAAATAAATAAAATACACATAAAATGCATCCATAATGCAACGTCCGTACCCAAACGGACCGCATCGAATTCCGAAACTATAAATACGATGATTTAATGCGAACGTGACATAAAAATTTATTGTAATAACCATTCTGTACCGTTCCCTTACCCATGGGGAGCCAACAGAAAAAGGTCACTTCGTTCTTCTCCTCCGCTCTTAGAGTCAAAAGCCTAAACTCGTCCTCCAACAGCACAACTTCTGGCGATGGCCTTATCCGCCGGCTCGGCGTTTTCGATCTTATCCTTCTCGGCGTCGGCGCCTCCATCGGTGCCGGCATCTTCGTTGTTACCGGAACCGTCGCTCACGATGCCGGCCCCGGTCCGTACCAATTCTTGCCTCCTTTTTGGTTCCCGGATTTCATTTCTGAATTTAATTTTTGATCGATTTCAATTCTGTTACAGGAGTGACAATTAGTTTCGTACTCGCGGGAGCGTCGTGTGTGTTGAACGCGCTGTGTTACGCGGAGCTAGCATCACGGTTTCCTGCAGTAGTCGGAGGCGCGTATTTGTACGCGTATACGGCGTTCAATGAAATCACAGCTTTTCTTGTCTTCATGCAATTAATGTTGGATTACCATATCGGAGCGGCCAGTATTGCTCGTAGCTTAGCGAGCTACGTGGTTTCGATTTTCGAGCTTATCCCTGCTTTAAAAGGAAACATACCGGCTTGGATTGGCCACGGTGGTCAAGAATTCTTTGGAGGAACTTTGTCTATTAATGTTTTGGCTCCGATTCTTCTTGCCCTTTTGACAGTTATTCTCTGTCGGGGTGTTAAAGAATCTTCTGCTGTTAATTCTTTCATGACTGCAACAAAGGTAATCCCTTTTCAAGGCTTTGTTTGGTTTTTTATGCACTGATACCTGTTTTTTTCCTTTATGAAAGTAAAAGCAAATATGGTTGTTTGTGCCGAGTTGTTTGCGAGGGTAAAATCCTGAAAACATAGGAAAGAGAGATCGGTCAACAAAAAGGTCCAGAGTTTTTGGGCGTTTGTGCTCCCATACTTAAATCAATGCTAGGTCAAAGAGTGAGAAGGAGAATAAGATGAAATATATGCTTAAAAGCTAAGAGTTTCATTTGGTTTAGAAGTACCTGGATGGGGCTAGAGGGTTTCGGTCCTAGGTGGCCCGAGGTCGACGTAGGGAGATTAGGGTTGACCTTGTATGCTCGAGTTAACAGTTGACAGTTCACTCGGGGAATGACAAGTTAGCACCCTCATGTGCTAGCAAGTAGGCTGTGTCGACTGTCGAGTTAATGTGGATCTCCGGATTTCAAGTTGGCCTGACATGATAGATCGGCCAAAATGACCAGAATGTCTTCGTTTGTCAATTGATTTATACTTAGGAGAACAAATTTTATTTTGTCCTTTGGAAACTAAAGTGCCCCTAAAAATGGTACTTGGATACAAAAGGAAACAAGATTTGTGAATGTGTAAAAGTTAAGAATTTGACCTGTGTGAGTAACAACTAACAGCATAGTATGAACTTTTGTGAGAAAGTAAGTAGTAAAAGCAAGAAGCAAAGAAGGAAAAAAGGTGAAATAGGGTAACCTTTTTTCGATGTTAACTGTGTTGCAGGTTGTCATTGTTATTTTTGTCATCATTGTTGGTGCTTTCAAAGTTGATTTAGACAATTGGTCTCCTTTTGCTCCCAATGGTTTTAAAGAAATATTGACAGGAGCTACTGTAGTATTCTTTGCGTATGTTGGATTTGATGCGGTTGCTAATTCTGCTGAAGAATCAAAGAGGCCTCAGGTATTCTTATTTTGAGATCAACTCAATGTCTTATGCTGCAAAGTATTGTATTTTATTTTACTAACGTTATGTAGTGTCTCCATGTTATTTTATGGTTTCATTGTTTCCCTTGTTTTATTTTGATGTTTCAGCGGGATTTGCCAATAGGAATCGTGGGAAGTCTGCTTATATGTATTGCATTATACATTGGTGTTTGCTTGGTGATCACTGGGATGGTACCTTACAATCTCCTGGGAGAAGATGCTCCTTTAGTTGAAGCTTTTACTTCCAAGGGTTTGAAATATGTTTCCATTTTAATCAGCATTGGAGCTGTTGCTGGGCTTACAACAACCCTTCTAGTTGGTCTTTATGTCCAGGTGAACTAACTTAGATTTCTATGTTTTTGTTATGTCCTTATTGAGTAACATGTTCCTACTGTAAATGATGGAATGTTTCTCTTGGCAGTCTCGGTTATATCTTGGGCTTGGAAGGGATGGCTTACTGCCTTCAATATTTGCTAAAGTGCATCCAAACCGCCACACACCTATTCATTCTCAAATCTGGGTTGGTATCGTTGCTGCTGTTTTGGGAGGACTATTTAACGTGCATGTCCTATCACACATTCTTTCAGTTGGCTCACTGGTATGCCATTGCCTTTTTTATCTTTTTAAAGAAAGTCATTGCCCAATATTTATTTACATCATATATGGTTATTAATTTCTCCCAAACTATTGTGTCTTGTGCTTCAAAGTTAGTGGATACCAAACATACATGACTCACAAATTTTGAAGGTGTACTATCATTCAGCGTGTGGTGCATTTCCTAGTATCATGTTTAGGTTATCAAAGCAGTCTATTTTCAGCTGTGGATGGAAGCAGATATGTATCTTCAGAATTTATTTCTTGCTAATAATTTATCACAATAGAGTGCATACCCTTGTGTCTGTCACAACATGCAATAACTTATAGAAGTGCATGTATTGGGTGCAATGTGGGAAGGTCATGAAGTTGGAGGAAATTATCTGCGTGAAATAAGTTTCTTTTTTGAAGGACAGATTGCTTTAACATGTTCATGATTATGACGGACATGCACCTCATGTTATACTCTTATTTGTTTCAGACAGGCTATTCTGTAGTTGCAGCATGTGTTGTAACTCTTCGCTGGAAAAATAAGACAGGAAATCAAGTTTCTTCAAAATGCATGTCAAACTGGTGTGAAGGTGTCATATACATTGTCATAGTGGCATGCTGTGGTTTTGCTACTGGACTTCTTTATCGTTTCGGTGCTTCCTTTATTTTTATGATTGTTGCAGTGGTGATAGCCATAATTGCTTGTGCTGCTCTTTATTGCCGTCAGGTAAGCGAAACGATAAAGAATGGTAATTATTGTGAAGAATGGTTTTTTGAATTAGGCTTTAAACTACCCTCTGAATATGGAAAACTAGTCCTTTTGAGCGGATCTAGATTGATTGCCATTTACAGTGCAGACTTCTGCTTTCTGCTTGATCTAACATGGTCAACTGAATTTGTAAACATCTCTTAAATAAAATTTCTGAACTCCTTAATGTCCTTCTCAGGCTTATTCAGATCCTCCAGGGTTCTCTTGTCCCGGTGTTCCCATTGTGCCATCTGTTTGTATCTTTTTCAACATCTTCCTGTTTGCTCAGGTTTGCTTGAAAATGCCCTTACTACACTCCTTTGACATCACTGCATCGAATTTGTGAAACCAATTGAGAAATGACTTAAAATTAGCTTTTCTTTTTTTTTTTTTCACAGTTGCACTATGAAGCATGGATCAGATTCGTCATCCTCAGCGTAGTATCTGTCGTTATTTATGCATTTTATGGACAGTATCATGCTAATCCAAGTTCAGATGAGACAATTATTTACCATATGGTGCCTGATGAAGATGCGCGCTAATTACATGTTTACCTGCCTGTGCTTCTTGGTACGTCTTGCAGTTTATCATCCTATTGTTTTGCATTGATCTTGTTATAAAATCATTTGTGATCATATGTAACATAAGACGCATAATAGTCGAAATACTCTGGATAAAGCCAAACACTTAGAGAAGCTGAACAATAGGTTTGTAGATATCGAATTCTCTTAGACAATTATTAGCTTCATGCTTCCATCTAATAAATAGAGAATGTTGTTCCTGTGGTCTTTTCTGCAGTAAATTCTTAATTTATTATCAAGTACTGTCATTTTCACAACAGTGCAGGATCTCAGTAGCTTTTTAAGTATAGTCTACCGTATGGATCATTGACATTTTAGCATTAAAGATCCATCCCTACCAATGTTCAAGCATACTTGGCAATTTTAGATACTGACAATAAAATGAATTTTGTATTTTCGTATTGAGACGGATTGTGATGTGACAATTTTCATGTTTTATACATTTTCATGCTTTACACGTGTTTGCCAAATGCATCACTGATAAATGGTAAACACTCGGGAATGTATGTATACTTCATTCTCTGTATAACTCAACAAAAAATGAAATAACACAAAAACAAAACTCACTATGGGAAAAATTTTGAAAAGCTGGTAAAAAAAAAAATTCTCAATAAACCTGGATGTGAGTACCAAGACTGCTCAATGGACCAGGGTTCCTAGATGTCTTCTTATCCGCATGGCAGCAAAGCTATAGGCATGAAAGTCTGGGAAATGGCTACCTGTCTAGCAAACTGAAACCTGCCGGCCAGGCTTCCCTCTCCTGGCATCTCTTTAGCTGACACACCTGCATCGACCTATCCATCAAGGTCTGACTCTGTTACAACAACTACAGAGCCATCATCGAAGGCTGCTGTATCTTGTTTTTCTGGGAAAATTAGGGTTTTCTTTACTATCACGCAGCAAGATTTTCCAAAGATTCCATTATTTTTCACTTTGTGAAGATAGTAGTAGTCTTGAACAGTCTACATTAACAGATTTAGATAATATGAGCCTAGGAACATAAATTATTCATACCAGAAGAAGCACCAAATAATAGTTTAATAAACTCAACAGGGCATCCTTGCTGCTGCACAGGCGCCAGAAGTACCCCGGATCTGATAGATCTGACATATTCATAAGCTGCATCAGGTGTCATATGCTTATGTTCCACCAGTTATAATTGATAAAATAGATAAGATCAATTCCTAAAGTCAGTCAGCTTTTTAATCAGTGAATACCAGGTAGCATAGAACAATGGTTGTGCCGCGCCCTCGACCAGCCTTGCAGTGAACATATGTGGTTTTCCCAACAGATGTGTTCTCATCATAAAGCACCAAAAATAAGTAAATGTCTAACCAGAAAAGTTGCACTCGGCTAACAATGAATACAAATCCTAGAAGACACATAGCATGTATGAAATCTAAAGCTTGGCATATATCAGCAAATGATGCAGCAAAAAGATAGTCCCTTGTAGGAATCAACAAATGATTGATGTTGTAAACCCGCCAAGGTAAAAGAACAAAAAAAAAAAAAGAAAAAACCCAATGAATATTTGGGCTTTGAGGCAAATCTAAGACAGAAAAAAAACCATGTTGCTGATAGAAGGCAACCTGCAACATTTCTTAAATTCTTCTGTTCATATCATAGCTAAAATATGCACCTGAGTACCTTGAAAGTGAAGATGAATAGATTCAACTCAAGGAACTCTTGCTTTCATGTCTGAAATTCTCACTCACTAAAAGATAGCTCACAGTATATAATTTATCAAGGCCAAGTAGGCACATTTTTAACGAAAGGATTAATATTATGAATTACCTCTAAAGTTATAGTGAAATAGTTAATGTGGTACTAAATTATGAATCAATTAATTAATGTGGTACTCACCGTAACGTGCATAGCTTCAAATAATGACATGTGACGAATAAATAATCTTTCGAATATCGCATTAGTTAATATATTTATAATTCAAGTATTACATTGAACATTTCATTATAATTTAAAGATCATTCATGAAATTAACTCTTAATGAAACCATTATTATCTAAAATTTTATGATTACTTATTACATTAAGTATCTACAGAATCAGTGTAGATTCTAACAACATAGCATTTAAACTGCAAGGAGCTTACTCACATGATATGGTGATGTTGGCCAAAGTCTCTTATGGTTCATTTAAGGTCACCATTCCAGAGACACCAAGATCCTTCAAGCGAGGAACATCAGCAGGGAAAGGCATGGCACCAAACAAAATAAACTGAATCCAAGGCAAAGTGAGCTAAAGAAAAAGATTTAATAGATAATCATAAAGCAATATGGACAACAATCTGCATCATCCACATGATCAATAATGAAAGTGAAATTTCATTTTATCTGTGAGAGCTGGAAAACCAAACAACTAGGATTCCAGGAAAAACTAACCTGACCTTCAAGTTTAGACAGTTATAAGGAGATTAAAGCATGAGTAGTCAATAGACAATAGAATATCAAAATGGTGATGGGATCTAAATTTGAAGAAGATATCATCAGCAAAATTACAACAAAAACAGACATTAAGATAGTTTTGAGGAATAATTCATCATATTAATACGACAAATTCTAACATCCCAAGTGATTAAGGTTTAGGGCTTAAATGTAAAGCATCCAGGTTCAAATCCCAGAATCTCTTATTGGTAGGAGATTTATAAATCCAAAAAATCATAAATAAATCCGAAAAGTCACAAAAGATCTGTAAATCTCACTTGTTTGGCGGCTTGCCCGACCTTGAAGGTGGAGTAATCAGGGCAAACGAGTTAATACTACTGCTCCCACCAAAACCCCTTTTGCATGCCAAACAACCAGGCTCTCTCCACACAGTTCACTCTGATCTGGATCCTGCTGCTACCCTCCATTCAATTCCTCAATGTACATCTCTTTTTTCTCTCTATTAATTCACCAAAATACACACACACACACACACAAAACAACAAAAATTGCCCTTACAACCTTAAAATATACATAACTCAAATTAACAGGAAAAAAAAAGTGCCCTTTAATTTTGATTACCCAGAACTGGAGACTACAACAAAGAAAAACAAGAAATCCCATCAACTAAAACAGATGAAGACTGTAATCACAGACCATAAGTTAAGACCTTGACGACAAATCTACTACGAAAAGCTGAAGACATGTTTGACTAGGAAATATGCATGATCTAGATGAAAATTAAGATAATAAAAAAAATCCGAAATTAAAGGGAACTAAAAGAAAAAGCTTTAGTTTTGGCCCTTTTCTTGCGGAGTCAGTTTCTCTTATTTCCCGCTTTCCCTTCAACGAACTCTGCAAAATGAAAGCAACCTACAAACCAAGCGGTGCAGGGTCGCTCCAGCAAAACGACGTTGTTAATTGGATAAATTTTGTATTTTTTTTATTTTTTAAACTTATTATTTTATAAAAAAAAATCGTAATTTGGATATAAAAAATTTTCATTTTATTTTTTGAAGATGTAATTTTTTAGTTTTTAACATTTGGATTGGTGATAAAACAAGTGATGTATACAAATATAATGTAGTGCACAAACAAATCATTGTCACTTTCAAATCAGTTGGGAAACGGAAAAAGTAATTTTAGATGAATTCACTAAATTTGACATCGATAAATCTGTTTAAACCGATCCGCAAAACCCAAAATTCTCTTTCTGCTCCAAAAAAAAAGAAAAAGAAAAAGAAAGTAATATCCAACCAACTTGGGGCAAAAAGAGGAAATTTTTTAGGCTACATTCTTTTAAATTCACAGGTGGACCTTGATCTCTAAGATTTGACAAGATTCATATGCACCAAGGCAGTAACAATGAACAATTCAATTTCACAGCTTAATCATTTCTGTCAATTTAGTTGTTCTAATCTTCAATCATTAGTAGAATACAAGCCTACTCTATATGTGAAAAACAACAAACTAAAATCAGGCACATCACTTGTCATCATTCCAAGCAGAGAAAAGCCACCAACATAAGGGCTTGCAGTCTTTAGTTACATGGCCATGAGGTGCAACACTGAGATCACAGTGGCCTTGAACTTTTAATGATCAAAAGAGATCATTTTCCTTGTAGTTTACATCTGCAAACTGAGACAAATACATCTATGTTAGCTTTGTAAAGAACCAGTTGAGCTGACGATATGAATTTAGTCAAGCTGAGCAAGTTAAACATTTAAGCAAAAAGATTCAGTTCTCAATGTAGACATAGTAACTAGTAATAAGATATTAACAACTATGATGGTTAGATAAGTGGTGTTTCTTTTGGCCAGACGGCTACCGACAGTGATTATACCTAGGTGATCGGATATTTATTCGATTAAGCAACTTGTATCAGTTATATACTCTACACAAAACCATGTTGAATACATGAAATACTTGGTGCTGAATGTTATCCCAATTAGGTGCTAAAACCCAGTTTTGAGCATTAATGTTCGCCCCAATTTTCATCAGTGTGTATGGTTGCAGTAACCAAAACCAAACTAAATGTGTAGTTGAACCTGTACAGATTTAAAATAAGGAAAACTTCACATATACTCCTGTGGTTTGCGACTTTTGTACATAAACCCCTAAGAAAATTTTTTTTCCCACTTATGGCCGTTCACTTTCATTACCAGTAAGGGTAATGACATTAAAAAATAAAGGGGAAGGTAATTTTTTAATTTCATTAAATTCTGTTTGATTTTTAATGCCATTACCCCTTCTGTAACGGAAGTGAACCACAAGATTATTAATGAGAAAAAAATTTTCACAGGAGGGTATGGAGGAAACTCGCAAACCACAAGGTTTGGCATGTGAAGTTTTCCTTTTAAAATAAAACATCAGGGAAGCACAGAAGCAGAGTTTTACAAGATCATCGCGTCAAAGATCTTTCTTTGTGTTAAATATGTTTCAAACCAAATGACAAGATGGAAAAATACAAATATAAGTAAGAAATTACCCTGGTTGTTGAGTCCCAGCTTGTTGTATCATCTGAGAATAAATGCATTCATCAACCCTCTGCTTTGCTAAGGCAACCTAAGAAGCACCCGCAATTGATACAAGAGAAAAGATAAGAACCTCGAAAAGACTACAATAAAGAATCAGTTGAAGGCAAGCTTTTTTTCTTGCATAACTATTACCATATGTTTTTAATCATCATCAAACATTAGAACTATTGGAAAGAGAAGGAAATAATCACCTAAAGTAAAACATTTGTCAAATACATATTTGGGAAAAAAAAAAAAAAACACTGAATCATCTTCCTGCTTTTAACCGAAAAAATTACCTGCTGCGAACTCCCACTGAACTGAATATGCCTCATGTTTTGTTCTCCTTTCCCACCATAAACCTGCAACAGTAAAACTAATATAATCAGATGTTGAGAGAGTGGCATCTAAATTACAAAGATGATAAATTGGCCTAAAATACCTAGAAGTAAAATCCAGGAATAGCTAAAGATTGAATCCACAGTGTAAGAACCAATGGTCTGCCCACCTTTATAGTTGCTCCAGACTCAATTCTGATCCTTGAAATATTGGAGCCACATCGGCCGATTAATCCACCAATAAATGTCTCTGAAACCACCATCTCGAAAGTTACGTAATCAGCTGCAAGAGTGGTTGTCCTAAAGATGATGTGGTTATAAGAAAAAATATTAAAATATTAAAACTTGATAGCCACAGAATGTAGCAATTGAAAGCTAAAAATAACTTTAACAAGAAAAATATCAAATAACCTGAAGTTGGGTCCACATACGGCTGAGGCTGAGCTGGGCGAAGTAAGCTAAAATTATACGCTGGACTAATAGAAATCACTTGCCGTGGTGGGTTTTCCCTAAATATGGATCCAACATAGAAGTTATACAATTTCATGTTCAAGTAAGAATGAGACATAGCTCATTGTACTACGAACTAAACTAAAGCAACAGCCAACAAATACCTGAGTTGATAACCAATCTCAGCCAAAGCCTTCAATACTGCTGGAACGTCGCCTGATATCTGTGTCCAATGTGAATTCAATCATCATTCAGCAATCGAAAGAAACAAATGGTATAAAACAAGATAAGATGGGGATCTAAAACTTATAAAGTCTTGACCATGTAAAATCTAACCTGAACAACTCGATCGGATTCATGAGCAGATGCACACAAAGGCAGCTGGTTTGGAGCAAGAATTGTAATTGAAGCTCCGGACGAACTCCTTAATTTCTCGATGTTTTGACCAGACATCCCAATTAGGCAGCCTGCTTGCGATCCAGCAATCAAAAGTCTCATAGTATTCGCAGCCACATGTCCCACACTGACAGCACCTACCTTTGCTGTCTCTGTACTACTATCATCTTCCTGCTAAGAAATACAATACAAAACCATCCACCTCATATTAATTTGTAAGACCTGACAATTTAACACACAACACGGTAACACTACAAAAAAAGACACTAATGTGACACATGTTAAAATTTTAGCAAAAACCATATATGAGTTTAATAAAAACAAAAAAATATTTGGTATTTTCCGTGTTGATACGAATTATGACATGCAATTCTCATGAACAACTCATCAGAGATACACTAATTGTCAGTGTTTTACTCGACACGAATACATAAATTGTTGTAACCACAGTTCAAAAATTACTAGACCTGGTGATTTGTGTACTTGTGTAGTGTAAAATACTTAAATTCGTGCATTCATATAATTTTTTACACGAATATTGCGCGTAACAATTGGTGTCGCACTTACTTTTTTTCCCATTTTCTGATTCTATTTTGCATTGTTGCATCTCTTTCTATATTGAGTATTCTTATCTTTCATTCTACTCTTTTGCTGTCTGGTGTAAGAGTATGCCCTATGTTCAGCATTACCCTTCACTCCCGAGTAAGGTTGCTCACTCAGTAGGCAAGCTCCTTTTGCACTTTGGAAAAGGATGCAAACAGCGGAGTGGACGCAATTCTTTTAAGCCCTATGCTTGGTGGAACATAAATACATTTTTTTGGTTTTGTTAAACCCATATATAGTTTTTGTTAAAATTTTAAACTATGTCACCTTTGTTTCCTTTTTTTCATATTGTGTTCGTGTCATGTCACCATATTATGTTTTAGATAGCCAGGTCTAAAAACTACAATAAATCCTTAACATGTTCGAAACTTATCATCTTTGCTTATCACTATAGTTAAACTACCAATAAGATCGATAATTGAAAGAAAGAGGCTACCTTTAGGATTACGCTAGCTATTTGCTGAAGCGCATTTTCCGCATCAGAAATCGTATTATCGTTGTCTTTAGAGCTTATTATGATGACGCGTTCTTCATGTCGCTGCGAAACATTAACAAATATAGTAAATTTGGTGAAACAAAATAAAATGAAAAAGGTAAAGATACAAAATTCATGGCAAAATTTCAAACTTACAACAATTGCATCGGCAATCTTGATGGTGGCTTTGGTGTCTTCACGAATCTTTTGTATTCTATGGCCTCCTTTGCCGATGACTTTACCGATCTGTCTTGAAGGGACCACGATACGGAAAATGACGTCCTGGGCTTTGGCCTGTCGTTTCGGTGCCGATTCTCCGGTCTCCCCGGCCGCAGACGGGTCTTGTTCCTCGCGGCGGCGCTTGGAGGTGGAGAAAAGGTCCGGTAGAGGTTGAATCTGGGGTTGGACTGGCGGTGGAGATCGACTCTGAATTTGGACGGCGGGTGGCATTGAGGGGTTTAATGGAATTTCACTTGGGTCGGCCATCGCTGGTGGTTCGGCAAACACGGAGAAGAAAAAGAAGCGAATCGCCACCAAACTTCGAAGCAAAGGGCTTTTATTGTTTCAAAGTGTGGTTTTACCTATATACCCTGGTTCGAGGGTTTTTCAGCTTTGATAAAAAAAAATATTAAAATTTTAATTTTATTTTATTATTATCAAATTTAATTTAAAAAATTTAAATTTAAATATTTTAATATCTAATTTTAATAATTTATAGATATAATCAAAATTTAAAATTTTAATATATTTTATTTTTTTAGTTTAAAATTATTTTTTATTTTTATATAAATTTAAATCTAAATTCAAATTTAAACATATAATTAAATTTAAAATTAAATACAAAAATTAAATTATTTTTTATTAAATAAATTTAATTAAATAAATTTAAATAACTCAATTTTTACCTCAAATCATTCTCAATTTTTAAAATTAAAATTCCATGAAACTCAGAACTTTTCCCTCTTATCTCCTTAATTCGGCTGGACTGCATCCCTTAGCGAAACTATAAGCTATATCGATTTGGGTCAAGTCAACTCAGTCGCTCAGTCAGACTCCACCTACAACTGCAATGTGAAACTCAAAGAAGAAACAACCCACAAAATCCCTCTCCCATAAACCCTAAACCCTTCAGCCGACGATGAATCTTTTCGGCAAATATCTCTACTCGCATCTTTCCCGCCACTTTTCTACACAACCCAAGCTCCCAAACTTGACCAAAATCCCTTCCAAGTATCGAACCCCAGCTATCGGAGATGCTCAGCAAGTTCTCACGGATTACCTTCACTCCACCAGATACATCCCCTTCGTCTACGCTGAACACATTGCCAAAAACTCTCTCTTTTCTATCTCTGCTCTCGTCTCCGGCATCGATTTCTCCACCACAAGTTTCAACAGAAACGTCCTCAGCTTCCTCAGGTACCATCCCATTAACGAATTTGAGTTCTTCTTTGAAAGTATAGGCATTGATTATAAGGAAGTTAGTGGGATTTTACCACCCTCCAACAAGTTCCTTGTTTTCTGAAGATGAGACGGTTCTAGAGGCTGCTTGTGCGCTTTGCGGATTTCGGTTTCCTTGGAACAAGCTGGGTAAGCTTTATAAAGAGGAAGTTTTGATTTTTGGTGTAAGTTCTATGGAGTTGAAAGTTAAGCCTTTAAGGATTAAAGAATGCGGCTTTAGCAATGTTACTGTGATTGGTATTTGCTTGGCTTTTCCTTATGTGTTGCGTAGGGTTGGTGAATTGGATGGGGAAGTTGGTGCTTTGTTGGATGATTTGAAAATGGTTTTTGTAGATTTTGATTTGGGGATTTGTGTTGAGGCAAATGTGGATTCTTGGTATGAAATTTGTAGGACAATGAGGGTGTTTTATGATCTGGGTTGTGAGAAAGGGAAGATGGGAGAGCTCATGGGTAGAAGTAAGAATCTTTTTCTTCAGCATCCAGAGGAGGTTCTGGTCCAGAAGGTTTAGTATTTTTGTAGATTTTCTGTTAGAAAGGAAGATGTTGGTTTGTTGATTCTTTGAAGCCCGAAGATTTTGGATTTTGATTTGGAAACACAAGTGATTTCAGTTATGCGAATATTGAAATATTTTGGATTGAGCAAAGATGAAACGGATTCCATTGCTCAAGAGTGCCCTTATGTGTTTTGGGGGGGGGGGGGGGGGGGGGAGGGGAGGAATAAAATGGCTAATTTACCTCATGTGATGAGAGCATTAAATCTACATGAGTGGTTGTTTAATAAGATTAAGGATGGAAATCATCAATTGCTTGATAATTATGCCCTCAGTGATCTTGATGAAGATTTGGATAAGGATTTCAGAGATAGTTTGGAGAGAATTTAGTTTTCAAGAACCCGTCCATACAATGGAGAAGTTGAAATTTTTGCATGGAATTGGGTTTGGAGAGAATTCTTTGACCATGGAGGTTCTAGATCATGTACATGGCACTAGTTGTGAGTTGCAAGAAAGATTTGATTGTCTTCTTGGTACAGGGATTGAGTTCTCAAAACTTTGTAGGATGATAAAGATGAAACCAAAAATTCTAAGCCAGAGTCCAGAAACTGTTGAGCCGAAAGTGAATTTCCTTTGCCATGAAATGGGTGTTTCTTTGGACTACCTTGATTTTTTCCCAGCCTTTCTGTGTTTCAACTTAGAGAACCGGATTAAGCCCTGGTACAGATTCCATAAATGGCTTGCAGAGAAAGGTTTGTGCACTAAAAACTACTCCATTGCAAGCATAGTTGCAACTGGTGAAACGAGTTTTGTAGCACGTCTTTATCTAATTCACCCAGATGCTCCAAAACGATGGTTTGAGTATTTCTCCTACCAGAAACCCAGAATAGTATCAGAAACCATCAAGCAGAAGGTGAATTTCCTTGCCATGAAATGGTTGTTTCTTTGGACTACCTTGATATATTCCCAGCCTTTGTGTGTTTCAACTTAGAGAACCGGATTAAGCCCTGGTACCGATTCCACAAATGGCTTGCGGAGAAAGGTTTGGGCACTAAAAACTACTCTATTGCAAGCATAGTCGCAGCTGGTTAAAAGAGATTAGTAACTTGTCTTTATCGAATTCATCCAGATGCTCCTAAAGAATGGTTTGAGAATTTCTCCTACCAGAAACCCTGTAATAATAGCTAAGACTAGTAAATTACGTAGGTTTGGTTTTTCTTTTTGGATTGATATCTAATCTTCAAGTGAGATAGATGTCTTTCTTCTCATTTCATTTCTTGCAATTATTAAGACGGTATATAGATTTACTTATCACTCACCAGAGATCAACCAGCCTTGCTACGACCTGTGCATATCACATAACAATTGTAATGGAAAGAGCGATGAGGATATGTGTCCACGAATTATGGGCCCTTTGACCATTTCTAGGCATTTGCTCTTTGTGTCATTCATATTTATAATAGTACTTTGCTGCAGAAAGGTTACATGTGCTGTAGAGCTTTTTTATGAATTTATATGTATCTTGAAATGAGTGAAACTGTCAATTCATTGGGATGACGGTGGAAGAACATCGTACGTCTAAATCCTTTTTTCTTTAAAAGGGTCGCGAGTCGAAAATAAAAAAAATATATTAGTATTGAAATTTAAATTTTATTTAATATTACTTTTTTTAAAAAGAAATATTTAATAAATTTAAAATTCGAATTTTATTGTTTGTAATTTTTTTTTCTATTTTCATAATGCAACCTTTTATTTATAAAATAAAAAAAGAAAAAGAAAAAACATTCAAATATACATGGTTTTGTCCCAAACTTCATAAGGTGTCGATTTTAGTTATATTCAATGAAAATTTTAATTTTTTATCTGAATATGGATGAGATGAATATTACGTTGTGGGGTTGGAGATGGGTAGAGGTATTCATGGGCTGGGTTCGATTTGAACTCATGTTTGGTGTTAATAGTTTATATGATTATACAGGTCTGATTTGATTTAAAATTTTGAGTCTTAAAATTTTTTCAAGTTAGGTCAAAAATTTTTTTTTTAAATTTATTAATTAAACTTAATTTATATAATAAAAACTTAAAAATATATAATTAAATTAAATTTAATGAGATTATATTTAATTCATGTGTGTGTATGTATGTATATATATATATATACACTCAATGAGAATCGTTATTATATTGTGGGATTGGAGATTGATAGAGATATTTATGGGTCAGATCGGGTTAGGGTCAGACTCATACTTGGTGTTAATAATTTATATGTTTTTTCATGCTTGACTCGATCTGAAATTTTAAACCTTAAAATTTTTTCAAGTCTAACTAAAAATAAATTCAAATCTACCAATTAAACTTAATTTATATAATAAAAAATTAAAAATATAATTAAATTAAGTTTAATGAGATTATATTTAATTCACATATATATAAATTAAAAATAAAAATTAAGTTTAATAAAATATATAATTCTTATTTTAAATTTTTATATATATGTGAATTAATTTATATATAATTCACATATATATAAAAAATTAAATATATGTGAATTTGAATTGAGACGAGTCGAGCTTAGGTTTTAAATATTTTGTTCAAAGTTCAATCCGAAATTTAAATGAACCTAAAAATTATCCTAAAATTCATTTAACGAGTTTTAATTTTTTGTCTAAATTCTCTCAAAACTTTGACAGACTTTCAAGCTTGGGTGAGTAACCCGAACTTTAAACAGGTCCAGGGGTAAATATAATTTTAAATTTTTTATTGAATATGTGAATTGAAAAGGGTAATATAGCACTTGTTGCGTACCCTACCCATATACTAAATATATATTTATATATATTTAGTAAATAATTTTTTTATTAAATAATATAAATTATTTTTTAAATTAATTAGAACTAATATATTTTTTATTTAAAATATATTAATATATTTATATAAAAAATTACATAAATATGTAAGATAAGCATTAAAAATTTTAAAAAATACATTTTGATTTTTATTGCTTTAAAAAATTATGGATATGAAAGTTACACTTGCCTACTAAATATCTGTAAAAATGAAAATAAAAATATTTTTAAAATATCTGTTAAATATAAAATATAAAAATAAATATAATATAAAAAATATAAAAATGAGATCGAAAAATATTTTATCACTCCATTCATTACTCATTCGTGTTCCTAGGGTTTCATGCGGTTAGTACATATGTTTGCCTATAAAAGGGAATAATACCCTTAATAGGTAACAAGTTATTTTCTTTTTTTAGTATTTGTGGGGAAAATATGGCTATTTCCTTTTGTTTCTTTTTTCAGGATTCTTTCCAATTTTAATTTGCATGACATGCTTGATTTTGTATGGCAGATAGCTATGATTTTGGGTATCTTTGATCCTCCTATCCAATAACTGAATGCTAAAATTGGTAATCCTCTTTGTTATTTCCTTTTTTTTTTTTCAAATGAACATTTTTTTCTTATTTTCCATCATTTTCCTTTTTTTTTTTTTCTTATGGATCTTTGATATGCATTTTTTAATAGCAATTTATTTTATTGTTAGTACTATTTATAGTTTTATTAGAACATTTTTGGCTGTAATAATATTAAAATTTTTATTTTTCAAATCTTGAATTAGAATTAAACTAATCATTTTTATAGGATGTACTATTATTTAATCTTTTAATTAAAATGCTTATAGTTAGAGTCAAAAAAATTATTTTGTAATTGAGATTTTCATATATTAAAATCTAATTCTTGAAATTAAGAATTCGAGCAACAAATAACACTATTAAATTTTACACGAACATGAAAAAGAATTGTTAGGAGTGTTTATTTGATCAGTTTAATTAATTTTAAACTGAATTATCTAAAATCAAATAAACTAAATTATGTTATTTTATTTTAATTAACCAAATTGAATTTTTAATTTTAAAAATTAACTGACTAAAATTAATTTAATTTATTTTGTTAATTTTTTAATTAACTAAATAATAAAATACATTAAGTTAAATTATATTTTACATTCTTATTTTCTCATATATGAAATAAGTTAAATAAAATTATCCAATAAAAATATTCAAATATCAAAATATTAAATTAAAAACTCTAATAACTTGAAATGAAATTAACAAATTCATATATTTTTAGTTATATATATTTTTTACAATATTTCGATTCATTCGATTTTTGAACCGAATTAATTTAAAATCAAATTTTTTTAAAAATTATTTTCGATAACCGATTGAAATTAATTCGATGACCGATCGATTAAATGAATTAAATAAATTTGATCAATTAATTCAATTAAAACTGAATTATAAACACCCTTATGAAGTATATAAAATAATTACTTTATGTCGATATATATTCTTTCTATTTAAATTATGTTATATAATCATATTATTGAAAAGAGTTAATTATTTATTATGTATCTATATGATAATTAAATAATAACTATTAATTTTAATAAAGAAATAAATAAATAAAATTTTTTAATAATATAATTATATAATATGATTTAAATAAAAAAATTTTATATTAATACGACATAAGTATTTCATTAAATCTTTTTTGGGCAAACATAAGCACACAATTTTGACTAACAGCCACAGTGAATGATTAACGGACATAATGAGGATAAAAAGACTACATTCTCAAGAAATAATTTTATTTTTTAAAAATTTATTTTAAATTAAAAATAATTATTATTTTGATATAAAAATAATAATATTAATTTTCAATTATTTGTTAACTTTATAAATACAAATATATTATAAAATTTATTATATATCAATTTTAATCTAATGTCTATAATAATAATTTTATTGTATTATATTTTATCTCATCGTCACTGTTATGTTTATATCCAAATATATATCTCATTATTAATTTTAATCTTATTATTATAATATCTAATCTCATAATTATAATAATTAATTTTATCGTTATTATTATTTTTAATTTAATCAAAATTAATTTTACCGTTTATTCAAATAGAAGCAATTAATACTTTTATCTTTTTTATTTTATATCTATCAAAACACAAGAAAATGATTTTATGCTAAACTTAAAACTCCTAATTTAAAGATTTAAATTCAAAGATTAGGGTAAAAAATATAGATTAGGAGTGAAACTCTTTTTGTATAGATAATAATAGAAAAAAACCTAAGTTATTTTATAAAAATTTTTTGTATAATTTATTGATAAAGTATTGAATTATTCATTTGGATCATACAACTAATTTTAAAAAATATCATTAAAAATTTTCGACGTTCAAATCTTAACTCTTGCTTTTTTTTTTTTCTCAAAATATGATTTTTTTTTTTTTTGAAAAAAAACTCTATCAAAACTGAGTTTTCTCTCCTATAAACTACATTCAGCAAATGTAACATGACATTTTCAATCAAATATTCAAAATGAGGAAGTCAATATATATACAAACGATTAACTTATATAATATAAAATTAAAAATTCTATATAATTTATAAATTTGAAAAATTAAAAGTGAAAATATGTTAAAAAATAAAGAAAAAGAATAATGAAATAATTTGATTTAAAAATAATTTTGACAAAAAAAAAATTGAATAACAAAAAATGAGTTGGAAATAGAATCTCTAGAAAACCTTTGTTCCCTTCCATTTGAGTTCAGTGAGTATCATAATATAACAGCTCCTCTTCGCTGCTTTTCTCTCTTCACTTTTGTCTTTCATCACTTTCATGGCTTAAGATTCCTCTCTGTCAGCTGTCCTTTAGTCAAATCCTCCTTTGACCCACAAAACAACCACCCTTGTTTGGGTTTGGGTTTTGTTTTTTCTCTGTTTTTATCCATCAATAGTGTAATCATTCAATCCCAGAAACAAGAAACAACTGAAACGAGAGCAGAACTGCAAGCCCCATGTCTTCTTCTCCGACTTTGAAATCTCAACCTCTGCATAACTTTCCATTGCGTGGCCTTAAATGGGGGATGAACCACACCCACAACCACCACCACCGCCTTCGGAGACACTCCAATTCCTCCCACAAATCTCCTCAGCGCGGCGGTTCTGATTCTGAGTCCGATAATCATCCAAAGAACGGAGCTTCTTCAAGTTCTTCACCTGATCATAGGGCTGAACAACCGGAGAAGAAGGTCATCAATGGTTCTGATGTTTCGGTTGATCCATCGAACGGTAAGTCGAAGATCTGTATACGTCTTCGATGGAACAATCACAGGTTTGTTGATGAGGTTGCGGATACAGGAGATGAGAACTTGGATGATGAATTCGTTGACGGATTGGTTCCCAAGACGTGGAATCTGAGGCCTAGGAAGCCAATTTCTAAGCCGCCGAATCAAAACGGCGGCGCACTGAAGATCGGGACCTCGGCGGACGAGAACAAAACGCATAGGCCGGAATCGTCCCGGTCCAGGAATGTGACCGAGTCGAAGGCGGCTGAGAAGAAGGAGAAGAACCAGAAGCTCTCGATTTCGCTTACTACAGAAGAAATTTATGATGATATCTATGCCATGACTGGGTCAAGGGCCTCTAGAAAGCCAAAGAAGCGAGCCAAGCATGTTCAGACAGAACTCGATGTAAGGTTTTGAATTCCTTCATTATCCCATCTCTAGATATTTGGGTTTTTTCTAATCCTTTGTGAATCTTTTACAGCGTCTGTATCCAGGGTTGTGGTTAGCTTCGATAACGCCTGATTACTACACAGTCCCGGCGGCTCCTATAAAGGTCTGATGCTTTGCCTTTCCAAAAGCGTAATCTTTTTAAGTACTTGTTCAAGTGGTTTTGAGTAAAGGTTTGATTTTGGTGATTGCAGGATTAGATGGGAGAGCTGCTAAACATGAATGACTGCTAAACTTTTTTTGCAGCTGTAGAATAAGCTCTTAGAGAAGAAAGGGTAATAAATTTATGTTGTTTTCGTGCCTTTTTTGTCGAATCCGTGACAAGGTTAGACGGATGGCGGGATACAGTTACATTAAAAATTTTTTTATGAGTAGTCACAGATTGTAACTTTGACTTATCAGTTTAATAAATAGGGTTTTAACCGTTTCGGTTTATGTAAGAGGACATTGTTTTTCAGGTGATCTTTGGTCCTTAGGTTATCGGTACTTGTTAGTTGTTCATGGAACTGGTTTTGATATAAGAGCATAACAACTGTTTATTGATCCAGAAAGTTTGGGATGTATACTTCTGTTTGATGTGCTTGTTTTTCTTTCTTCTTTTGTTCTTTCTAATATGCATGAGTCGGATAAAAAGTAGTCAGTTTACTTCCAGTTGATTGATTTAAGAAACGTGTCTGTAATTAACGGATTAAGTAGTTATGCACATGGTAGTATAGATGGATTAAGTAGACATGAGCACGTGTTAGTAATTAACAGGTTGAGTAGTTCTGATCACGTGTTAGTAATTAACGGCTTTAGTAGTTGCTACTGTCCGTTATGGTAAGATGTCCGTATTTTAACAGGCAATGCAAAGTGCTGGATGAGAATATAATTTAAGGAATCCATATATGGTTGGGACGTAATTATATGATTGATTTGCAACTATGGAATCTATATGTTCTTTGTCGCTTCTTAAATTTACACTTGTTCAAGCAAAGATGGTAGTTTACCGGCTTCAATTTATATAGGAATGTCTCATTATTTAATGAAAGTAAGTAGTTTTATACGTTCTTTTTATTCTATCTCTAGATAGCGTGCGTGACAAACACGCATCACTGACCATTCAAGCCAAATGGGTTGGAAGACACCCTTATAAGTGGCTTGCATGCATTGTATCTTTACATTCTTACATCCTATTGGAAAGCAAACTCTGAGATGAAAATAGGTTAGTTCACCAGCTCTTGATTGGTTTGAGATGAAGTTCAACTGTTAAATGAATCAAAAAGTTTTGTTTTGTGCATCTTTCTTGTTTGAGGAGATTGTGAGCTAGATGTATCATCATTATTTCTAGAAGACATTTGATTGATCAGCAGGACTTACGTGTCAGAAGCTGTGCATTGTGTGATTGAGTTACATCTTTATCACTTAGTTAATTCTTGCTTTGGAAATTGCATTTGTCAAAAGTAACAGCGGTCAGTTTATCACTATTGAATATATTTAAGAAAACTGCCAATCTCTATTGGATTAATTAGTTTGCTTGTTTATCTCCCCAAGTTGGAAGTGTTTGAGTGAATAGATGCAGCAGCAACTGTTTATGCACAGATGTATGGAAGCCAGCAAGTGAAATAATCAGGCTCATAGTCTTATGAAAATATCGGATTTAATTTACCTAAGTAGTTTTTCCCAGTTTTCCTTTCCTGTTTGAAGTGTATTAGGGATTTGTCTGTGTTATTTTCAATGGCAAGATGTGAATGACTGAATAGGATGTAATTTCATGGAAAATATCAGCGTTAGAGCCTATAGAGTTGGGTTAAACTACTGTGATTGACCTCCATGCTTTATATGTGTGAGTGTTTGTGTGTTTTCCCTCTGAAGAAAAAAACTGCTCTCGGTCACCTCACGACAAGCTTCAGTTTTACTGAAGTATTTGTATTGCTTATTATTAGAAATATTGCAATTAGAGAGACTATGAAGGAATTAATTTTAGGTTTGGCTGTTGAATTTTCTTTTCATTGCCATTATGACTGCATCAATATGCGTATGCTAGTCAAACTAGAAAAACTAAGTTCTCCTACTAGAGTCTTATCTCTGTCATACAAATGACTCTAGCAATGTGATGTGCGACTAGTATTACATGTTTATCATGCCAATTAGATCATCGGAAGAACTAATCATCTTTATATTTGACATTTTGACACTTCTTTTGGTTATGTGATGTGCGACTAGTATTACATGTTTATCATGCCAATTAGATCGTCGGAAGAACTAATCATCTTTATATTTGACACTTTTTTTGGTTAACCACATTACTTTATGTACATAAATTGTTTCGATTAAAGACGCATGCATGTCAACATTCTTTGATTTTGAGAAGGCATATATAGTATATAAATAATTGCTGAATTATAGCATATGCAGTGAATGGTAAAAGCATATATGGTAGCCTTAGCATTCACAATTGGAGGTTTTTTATATATTTGGAAACTCTATAAATCTCAAATCTTGATATAATCATGAAGGGTTGCTAAGGCTACTATATATGAGAGGAAAAAAAAAAAAAAAAGAGGCTTTCTCTTGCAAAATATGAAATTTCATGGTGCACAATGGCTATTCCTTAAACGCTCCTTTCTTTTGTTGTCTGATTAACAGAGAAAAACAGAGGAGAAACAAAGAAGCTTTCTTTTGCTGCCATTTACCAGGTAATCCCTTACCTTAACCCATACGTACACGTTTATTTACATACGAATTTACATATCTAAGCTTGTTTATGTATGAAGATATCATGTACTTGTACTTTTAGTTTAGCTAACTGACCTGCAAAAGCTGGAGCTTTTAAAGTTTCTTTGGGTTCCTGAGAGTAAAAATAGAGGTGGAATGAAGAAATGAAAAGCTTTTGAGACTCGGGACATCAAAACTTAAAACCTTAGTATTGCAACATGGCGGTGATCAACCACCTATTATCCGAACGGTCCAGACAGATGAAAAATGTGGTACTAAGGAGATTTGCGAACAGGTGACCAATTATTAGAATGGTGCTGTTACTGTGGCAATTGTTTCAGAAGAGGCTGCAAATGATTCTGCATTCAATGGACTGATGCTAGCTATTTTTCATCATTCGGCAATTCCTTGTTTCTTTCAGTGTACATGCTGCTCAATGAATGTACTTGTAATATTGTGATTCAGTCAGTTGTTCTAAAAGCCAACAAATTTATCTTGCATTGTACATGTAGATTTTCTTATTGTTGCCAAAAGAGGATTCGCAACTGTTGAGAAGCTATTTATGATACATGTTCATAATCTTACAGTCCAACGTAGTAATACCTGTTTTTTTCTTTATATTGGGGATGAAGGTTGGAGTTGTTTGGACTCGAATCCAAATCTTACAACATATCATTACTCCTAGTTCCGCCCCGGAAGAAATCTCTTATCAAAACCCAAAATTACTAGTCTTGATAATGTTTATTTCTTACCTTGCACCTAAGTTCTGGATTTTCATTTCCTAGAACTTTTGCAAAGATGGATGTGCCCGAACATGGCAGTGGGCCTGTCGGGCAGCCATTTCTTGAACCAGTGAGAAATGGCAGATCTGGTGCAAGGAAAGAAATTGATCTTTGGGGCTGTAGGATCCATTGAAAAGATCTGTTTGGATCACATCATTATCTAATGAAAACATAGGCTTCGTTCATCACTTTCATTTTCTCAACCCCCATTGTTATAGCAAACAAAACAGATACATCCATCCATGACAATGACCTTTTAGGATGGAGCAATATATATATATATATATATATATATATATATGTATGTTTGTATGTACGTCTATATGTATATATACAGGCCATGGCAGAGGCAGCCCATCATCCTCATTTTGAGGCTGAGAAACTTGGTAGAAAGCAAACCCTAGGACAAATTTACAAGAAACAAAATTACAAGAACACAAATTTAAATCAAAATGCAAATTGCTTAATCCAGAGACAAAAAAATCCAATCATACAATAATAAAATAAAAAGATCTCGCCAAGAGTTGTGTGATCTGTCGTTAGAATGCCAAATTTTTAGTTTTAACAATTAGATAAAAAAAAATCTATTTCCTAATTTTTTTATTTATGGAAATTATCTAGTTCCTCCTAGAGGCATTTGTTTTGTTGGATTCAAACTTCTTGCACCAGAGCGGCCTGCCACCAATCATGAACTTGGTATGCTTTTTTCCGCAATGGGTTACCGCCATTGGAATATAAGATGCCTTGAAAACAACCTTCCCAAACTGTGGTGTCACAATCTCTCCATAACTCTTCGGCTGTGGCCAATGCACGTATATTCTCTCCAAGCAATCCCCATATTTGCTGCCACATTCCACACCCAACATATCATTCATTTTTCATAGTTTGGGACATGGGAATTTTAGAAAATAGATCATGATGATGATTATTAGTTTCATAAATGCTCACATATGCTTACCTGATAAAGAATCTGGCAATTTGGTGCTCTGATATAGGGTGTCCATTGGAGAATGTTATGAACAAGCATCGATCTTCCTCAGGAGCGCCATTGACCTTCGGAGACCACTCCTTAGCATAAGGATTCAGTTGTTTGGTTCGAACCATTATTGCATTTGGTTGATCAGTCACGTAATAATTTCCATTGGATGGTGGCTTGACAACTTTTTTACCAGTCCAACCTCCAGGCGTGGTTTCTGCAAAAGACCTAGACCAGTATGGTGCATCCATGAATGGATAGAAACTTAATATGGAGGCAGCGTACGTGAGAACAATGAGAGGAGTGAGTGAGGGTATTTATAACAGCAACAAGTGAAGAGCATTGCGATGGTTCGGTAACGTTGGCTTCAAATGGAAAGATATTATTGAAGAGGGTGTTTTCGAGTGGGCACGACGCTTCCACTAAGGCAAAGATTCATGTTGCATGGACCCTCTCCCAAGTTCCATTTCATATGATTAGAAGTCAAATGCACATTTCATATGATTGAATTTGATTGTATACAATCATATGGTTAGTATCTTTCCTTTTTAAGTAATTGGCCGAAGGCGATTTGACGCTGATAATAAATTACTTAATTTAGAATATATTTTATGGTGATAATTTGATTGTTGATGAATCATGCATTGGTGTCGAACTTGAAGTTTAATTCATCAATTAATTCATATAATTATTTTTAAAAAATGAGATTTAAATCTTACCATTTATAATCTTTTTTCTTATATCTACGTTGTATCATGTTCTTTTGTATAAAAAAATCATGCATTAGTGTAAGATAGTCCCACTATCAAAGAGTAATTACTAAAGTATAAAACTTGCAAAGATAAATCAATTGAATAAAAACACAATAATTTCATGCTAATTCAAGTTTGAGCAGTCTCTCTTCGCATGTATAGTTGATGGAGCATATTTAGGGGCAGGTATGGTCATTGGCCCCCCAAAAAATTTTAACGCCCTTATATATATTTTACTTTTTCCCATGAAACTTATTTGATCTTCGTGTCCCGTTAAACTTATTATCTATTCACCCTTCTTCCGATACCTGGCTTCGCCTCTGATAATTGCATTCAAGAACAGCTTGGTAAATTAAAGCTAGGTAAGCAAGAGCTGTCTTGTTATTCATTATGTTAAGATGTAATAAGCTGGCAAATTGACAGATAAATCTAAGTTCACAATGGCATACATATGTGGCAAGACAATAATGGAGAAACTTAGTCATATAAATTACAATAATTTGAGCTTCGACGACCAATGTATCATTCATGATAACGACTCCCTTCGGTTTTTTCATGATAATGAGCCGTCAATGCCAAAAGTGCAGTGTGCCCAACAATAAGAAGTAACAGCATTCAATGTTTTTTCTCAGTGAATATAGCAGATTGGAGAAAGGATTGCATGAAACAGTTACTCCGTGTAACATATGTTTTTTTCATTTAAAGGACGTTAGGTAATCATATTTTTTTAAAAAATCAATCATTTATTACACATTATATGCATGAATCTATTAATATTCACCATTCAATTATTAGAAGGATGTATAATAAATTGTTGATTTTTTTTAATAATGTGATTATATGATATAATTTAAATGAAAGTGATATGTGCTTACATGAAATAACAATTTCATATAATTCTTTCTCTAGCAGCTTGATACCATGTTTCTGGGAAGTTATTATCTTTGTGGTTATGTTAGCATTTTTTTTTAACTAATCTACCTTATATTACATGGCTAAAAAAAATATTATGCGCATAAATTTCTTCAAACATACTACTTCAAGTGCTAACTCCAATAACATACCGACTGAAGATCAATTGACATATTAAATTAGCATTTTTTGTCTTTAACTTCATCCCCATCATTTTATGTTATTTTATCACAGTTTGTTCAACTTTTTTTTTTTTTTGGTTGCAAAGGAGGGCTAGTGTCCTTACAAGGGGGAGGGGGGATGACGGGGTCGAACCCACGTCTACATGACTTTCAACCCGTCTCTTAACCACTAGGCTAAGAGGGGAAAGTCATTTGTTCAACTATTAATCTATATGTTCAGATGCTATATTTGATATTAAACTAGTACAAAGTTTTAGTCTTTTAGATGCAATTTGGTTGCTTGGAATGCATGCTTCTTTGAATTGTTAAGCCTTGGTTGGTTTGATAATGAAAGAGGTTGCTCTATAGTTGCATTAACAGCACGATGGGCCAACCAATCTTCAGCTCAGTGTCACCTATGTTGACACTATGCATGACGAGAATTAGGTTTCCAATGTTTCCTTAGGAATTTGGCCAATTAACCCAAAAGGAAAAGACAGAAATCAAAATGAAAACTACACTAGAAGACCTTATGGTTAACAGCCATACGCTCTAACCAACTAAGCTATTCCAGCTTGTTATCGAATGTTACAACATACCATTAATTGTCTAATCTATTCATGTTTTATGATACTTTAGTTGATGAGAATTAATTCTCAGATGCTAGCCTCTACACTTGCTTGTACAATTATGTAAAGTAGAAGTTGAAAATAAGGGGAGCAAACCAACGGACGGTTGGCTTAAGTGTTCATTGCATAGATTTGAATCCGTTGAAAGGTTGTGGGAAGGTAATTTCTCATAAATTCATTAGACTCGACATAAATAAAACTGTTTGAACCCATTCAAAGAGGGGATGTATTAAATGAAATCCAAAAACCTTTTATCCGCGAAAAAAAAGGGAGGAAAAAAGAGAAACTGTTGAGAATGAGGAGAAATTAAATACATGATTAGTCTTATAAAAAATGTTAAAATGATGATATATTGTTGTATGAATTAAAGAAGTTGAAGTTTTACTTTGATCAATTCTTGCGAATGATTAAAAGTTAGTTTATAAGAGAAAGAGAATAGCAAGGGAAAATGACAAGTAAAGAGATCATGCTGATGGTGAAAAATGATGAGCCAACTGCCTTTAAAAACAAACTTCCCGCAGGGTTATTACCAATGAACCGTTAGTTCAGTGATACAGGAATTAGCTCTCGAGTTAAGGGTCTCGAATTCGAACTATGGTCGTAATAAAAAAATCTTATTACCCAGAATAAATCTCTCTTATCATTAACCAAATTACTGCAATATATTGCAAACAAGAATCTATTTCCATAAAAAAGTTTGGTCACTCTTATTTGAAGACTCTTTTTTTAGTCCATCTCTTAGACTATATGCACCATTGGATATCGTTTTAGGTTCAGCTTTGCTTGTTCATGTCGATATTTCCCATGCTTTTCAATTGGAAAGAAAGATTTATCAAATAATTTATGTTGCACAGGATAATCAATTTCGTTTCCATCAAGCTCCCAAGAAGAAGAAAAAAAACTTCTGAAGATCATAGCAAAAGAAGAGCAGAGACGGATTCAAATGGGAAGTCGGGTACCAATAGACACCCTTAAAAATTGGAAAAAAAAATTTTCTTGGACACTCAAAATTTTTTTAGACTTTCTTTTCGTTGATAAAATTAAACAATTTTATGGGTGGCCTTTTTTTTATATTTTTATTAATTATAAGTGGACATTCGTGAAAAAAATCTTGAATCCGTCACCGAAAAAGAGAGAAACTTATTGTTGAAATATTCCCATTAGCAATCACAGCTATAGCATTAATGCTCTTTGGCCCTTAACTTGATCAGACTTGACTAGCTGATGTAGTTAATATCAATTATGCAAACCAATTTAGGGTGGTTTGGATTAGACAATTAATGTTGGGCATGAACTTATCTGATCTCTGATAATTATTGTGGCATAAATTGTCCTTTTATTTGAATGTAATGGAACATTATTTAAGCCAATCTTGTATCAAAAATACCAATTTGTTCATATAGTTTTTGAATTTGCAGAATTAGAATAAGCAACCAGATTTTTTCACCACTAAAATTTAACAACAAAAACACTTTTTTTTTTGTTGTTTTACTCTTTCTCTAGCAATCATTTAGGCTGCCTTTAGACTTCAATTCCAGCCAACTTTTTCCTTTTTGATTCAAGAGGAAAGCACTAATTATATTAATTTATAGTTCAAGTCAAGTACATTATATACGAATATTTATATATTTATATTACATCTGTTTCGTATTAAATATATGTAATATGTAAAAATTATTATGTTACAGTTCATATCGATATATAAATACAAAATATTTTTTTAAAATTTTTGTTAAACTCATATATGATTTTTATTAAAATTTTAAATTATATTACTTTCATATATATTTTATTATTGTCGTATCATGTCTAAAATTACTTTATTTAAGTGAAATTCATGAAGTCCTCACCATATAACTCAGGTTGAAGGAAACATGAAATTGAGGAGAGTATGGGTAATTGAAGGAAATGGAGAATAAAACATTGAGTTAGGTTAAAATTTTGTGGATGGCTAGATATGGAATGACCCAAATGTTAGGTGTTTGATATAGTATATTAAAAAATGTGAATTTTATTGACGGATAATTGGCTCAAATAATAAAAAAAGTTTGTTTTTCTCTTTGTTATTTGAGTTCGAATCTATTGAAAGGTAATGAGAAGATAATTTCTTATAAATTCGATAAATTTTGTGTAAATAAATTTATTTAAAATGATAAAAATAAGAGATATAATGAGCGATATTGAATTATTGTTTGTACTCTTCATTCTATAGTATCCCAAGATACTTCCAAGTTAAAATACTATTTATAATAATTCATTTATAATACTATTGAATACACCAGATTTATAATAATTCATTTTTAATTTTAGAATTACATTAATTTTACAGTTTTTATAACTTTTTATTATAAAAAAAAATAACATTTTAAAATGATAAAATTTTATTATAACAAAATAAAAAATAATAAAATTTTATAAATGGATGAAGCAATGAGATAAGAAAAACAGTCACTCAGATTAGAATGTTGGGAATTAGGAAAACTCTGAAAGCATGCAGGCATTGCACGAGTGACTGATGAAGTTAGTTTGATGGGGCAAAGCTCTGGGACTGATCCTCAAAACAATTATAGAAGGATCTCAAAAGGTCTGTAAAGTCCTTTCAATGATGGTCATGTGCCCTTAATTAGGGCAACATATCAGAATTTTCATCATTCTTCTAGGCCCCTCTCATATGATAAGGTGGGAGAAATTGCTTCTTTCACAAAAACTCTTTACCTTCTCTTTATTCTCTGTGTTCCATTCTCTTTTTTTTTTTTTTCTTCGTAAACTTGATTGATTTAAATGCTGAAGTATGTTTCGAAATATAACTTTTAATGGCCGATGTAGATCTTTTTCAGAGGTATCCAACTTGTAACATATATAAGAACCCCATCGATGTATTTATCAATTTTATTGATAAAATAATTTTTTTTTTTTAATTTTTAATTTTTTGAATGTCATAGATATCCTACTTCAAAGTGTAAATCCGATCTTAATTATTTTTTATAGATCTGATCATTCATGTATTCGTATGATATAAAATATTTAAATTTATATATTTATATCATATTTTATATAACAATTATGTGTTACAATTCGTATCGACATAAAAATATGAAACATATTTATTTGATTTTATTAAATTCATATATCATTATTATTAAAATTTTAAACCTTATTATTTTAGTGTTTTTTTTTTAATATCGTATTCATATCATATTTTAAATTATCATATATTTCGACATCTTTTAACCTTCATTTTTTATAATGGATCTGACATGCTTGAACTCCATTCCTATCAGACTAAGAATTACATCAACATGATGAATAGCTTTTAGAAAAGTATATCTCCATTCTTGCTTTTGTCATATCCTCCCTTGAAACCTTCTTCAAATGATGATTAGTAGATTTTAGTAATAATAATAATAATCAAAACCAATATGTCACTGATATGTTTACTTTGAGTGTTGGTTTTGAAGATTATAGAAAAACAAAAACTTGTGCACGGTTTGCATCAGATATTGTCTTCCTTTATAAATAGAACCCACAGGTTCACTTTCCATGGCTGCTTTGAAAGCAATCTGACAATCTGTTTTTAAAATGCTTGTAAGCATATATTTTTGTGTAGGTCCATTCAACTTGGTAAGATTTCGATCCATTGGTCCTTCAGATTTTTAACGTGTGGTGTTCAATGAAACAAACTCGATGTCATCTCACATCAATAATTCACGTTATTTTTAATTTGTGAAATTTTTTTTAAAGATAAAATTATGAAATTCAATGAATCTAAATGAAACTTTATAAGTTGATGTAAATCGTAATATTAAGAATTCAAATCGATTTTAAAATATTAACAATATATCATCAAAAATAATAAATTCTCATTTAAATAGAAGAGGATGTCGTGATTTTAAAAACGAACCATAAATCTTATATTTTTGGTGTATACTAAATTCGATCTTAAGATATAAATATTTATATTACTTTTAATTTATGATATCTTTTGCGAGATAAAATTATAAAATTTTATGACAAGTCAGGTATAAGATACAGTCGGGTCAAATTGAAGTTGACATATCAATGAGCTAATCTAGACTAAGATACTTTGTTCATGTGTGGGTATATTAATTTTCTTAAATTAGTATTTATAGTTATTTATTTTATGTATAATATGTATAAAATATAAAATTATTGTATTATAATTTGTATTAATATATTAAATATAATTTTTTTTATTTTTATTAAAATTATATATAATTTTGTATTATTTTTATTGTATTATTATATATTTTTTAAATTATTTGATCTAATAAAAGAAAAAAAAAGAGAAAAAGAAAAAAAATGCATATATCTGTGAAAATCGAAGGCTTTTATGTCTTTGAAGGCCCTGAGACAACTTTCATGTGAAGTATAGTACTGTAAATGTTTTCAATGAGAGTATCATTTGACTTAAGGGTGTAATCGAATCGAGTTGAGTCGATACAGTTCGAGCTTGGCATCCAACTCGATACAGCTCGAGCTCGGCTCCCAATTCGAGGCTCAAACTTGATCGAATTTTATTTTTTTAACTCGAATTCGATTTGTGATTGAAATCGAGTTACTCGAATTCGCTCGATTAAACTCGATTAATATGTTAAAATAAACTCGATTCTTATATTCAACAAGAGTTTGATTATTTGTGCTGAAGCTTGAACTTGTATTCGAGATATTTTATTAATTAAAATAATAAAAAAATTTAAATATAAAAGCTCGATTAGGCTCGCGAGCTACTTGAGCCGATTATAAGAATACTCAAGCTCGATTCGATCGATAAGTCGAATTATTCGAACTCGAGTTCGACTCGATAATAATCGAATCAAATTCAGGTTTTATTCGAATCGAACCCGAATAGTTTACGAGTATTAATGTATCATTTACACCCCTAATTTGGCCTACCAAAGATAATTAAAAGACCAAAACGATTCAAGTTTTGCCTATGGAAAATGGGAAATTGATTACTATTAAACACATTAGGTATAAAAATACCCAAGCCTTGAAATTAACTATAGTAACAAATTTGCATTAGAATAGACCAAAACTAGAGGTGAAAAAAAAAAGAGAAATTCAAAAATTGATTCGAAATCGTAGTATTCAGTTCAAAACGGATTAATTTTTTTTATTCGATTCAGATCAAGTTTAGATATTAAATATATATATTAAGTACGAATCAAATTTTGGATCAAACAGTGAAAAATAAAAAAAAATTAAACTAAATCGAACAAAATTATATATTTTTCTTAGTTTTTATACATATTTTAAATTTTTATTAAAAAAATAATATTTAAAAATTAAAAATTGATAAATCGAACCGAACAGAATCGATAAAATTCAGTTCAGTTCGATTTAGATTCATATCGAATTTTAAATTTTTATAATGTTATATAATATCCGAAAAAACTAAACCAAATCAATTAAAAGACCAAAATGATTCAAGTTTTGCTTATGGAAAATGGGAAATTGATTATTATTAAATACATTAGGTATAAAAATACCCAAGCCTTGAAATTCACTATAGTAGAAAATTCGCATTAGAACAGACCAAAACTAGGGGTGAAAAAAAAAACAAGAAATCCGAAAATTGATTCAAAATCATAGTATTCAGTTCGGATCAGATTAATTTTTTTTATTCGATTCAAATCAAGTTTGGATATTGAATGTATATATTAGATACGAATCCGATTTCGGATCAAAAAGTGAAAAAAAAAATTGAACCAAATCGAACGAAATTATATATTTTTCTTTGTTTTTATATATATTTTAAATTTTTATAAAATAAAAATAGTAATTTTGTATGAAAATCTACTTAAATATGTTAAAATTTTATATTAAAATAATATATAAAAATTAAAAATCGATAAATCGAACCGAACGAAATTGGTAAAATTCAGTTCGGTTCGATTTGATTCAAATCAAAGAAGGTTCGATTTGGATTCGGATCGGCTTTTAAATTTTTATAATGTTATGCAATATCCGAAAAAACTAAACCAAATTAGTTAAAAGACCAAAATGATTCAAGTTTTGCCTATGAAAAATGGAAAATGAGAAATTTATTATTATTAAAATACATTAGGTATAGAAATACCTAAGCCTTGAAATTCACTATAGTAGAAAATTTGCATTAGAACAGAGCAAAACTAGGGGTGAAAAAAAAAAGAGAAATTCGAAAATTGATTTAAAATCGTAGTATTCAGTTCGGATTAGATTATTTTTTTTTGTTCAGATTAAGTTTAGATATTAAATGTATATATTAGGTACGAATCAGATTTCGAATTAAAAAGTAAAAAATAAAAAAATTGAACCAAATCGAATGGAATTATATATTTTTCTTAGTTTTTATATATTTTTTAAATTTTTATAAAATAAAATTAATAATTGTGTGAAAATCTACTTAAATATATTAAAATTTTATATTAAAATAATATCTAAAAATTAAAAAAATTAAAAATTAAAAATCGATAAATCAAATCGAACGGAATTGATAAAATTTAATTCGATTTGATTCGATTCAAATCAAAGAATGTTCAGTTTGGATTCAAATCATATTTTAAATTTTTATAATGTTATGTAATATCTGAAAAAACTAAATCAAATCCGATCTAAACCGTTATTACCCTTAGCCAAAACCTTAAGATTATCATTCAATTTGCCTATGTGTAACAAATTAGCTTAACATATAAGCCCTTGCATCGTTAGAAAAGATTTAGATAAAGTTTATTAGGTGAAGTTTGTGAAATTTTTTACTGAAAATGATTAAATCAAAATTAAAATCAAAATCAAAATTGATAGATTGAAAGATCTCATTATAAAGATTAAGTGTGCAACATTTGAAAAAAAATTGAAAAAATTTATATATATTTTTATATAGACATTTTTAGTAAATATTTTGACAGAATTTTTATCATTATATAAGTATTGATCATATTGAAATTATAAATAATATTTTATATTAATTTTTTTTTCTTACATATTATTGATTTTTATATTGAATTTTATTAATTTATCAGTTTATAATTTTTATTAAAGTTTTTATTAAATCATTTTTAAGAAAAAATTTTATAAATTTCATTTAAAAAATTTTATGTAAGTTTTGTTCTACATCATTATGTTTTTTTTTTATCGAAAAAATTTTAATAAAATAAATCGGAAACTTAAAAAAAATTTATGTTATATTTACAGATCGTTTATAAGACGACAACGAGATTCGAACTTGCTTCTTATAAATAAAGTATTCTAACCTTAGGAACTCAACCAAGAATTGCTCTAGACCACCATGTTATATCATATGCCAATCACTCAAAATTCTTTCTTCACTTACAACTAGGCTTCTATCAGTCATGGAAAGAGATATCAACATTGAGAATGATGCTCACCATAACAACTTGCTTACCTCTTCTTCCGTGGTCTCCACCGCCGCCACTTCCTCCGCCACATTCTCGTTTTTGGGTTCCCATCAAAGCAAGAAAACTTCAAACAATGGTGTGGCTCCTAAAGGGTCAAAGAAAGCTGGAGATCACTTGGAAAATGAGAGGCACAGGACTAGTGATGATGATGATGGCAAGCATCAGACATACCGTGGAGTACGTAAGCGAAGCTGGGGCAAATGGGTGTCTGAAATCAGAGAACCAAGGAAGAAATCAAGGATATGGCTTGGAACATACCCTACAGCTGAAATGGCTGCTCGAGCCCATGATGTAGCTGCATTGGCCATTAAAGGCCACTCCGCTTACCTTAACTTCCCTGAACTTGCAAAGCAACTCCCACGCCCTGCCAGTACCACTCCCAAGGATATCCAAGCCGCTGCTTCTCAAGCAGCTGCCTCAACTTTTCTCAAGACAGGGGGATGCAACATTGAAGAACTTCCTGTTTCACAAGAATCATCAAGTTCATCACCTTCTATCGATAACGATGACACCTTCTTTGATCTCCCTGATCTCATGATTGATGCCAGGGATCGAAGAGATGGGTTTTACTCATATTCTTCAACATGGCAAATATGTGCTGAGGAGCCATTCTCATGGGAGGACTACTAGCAAAGCTCTAACTTTCAAATTTCTTCATCTGTTACACAATAATCACTGCATTCCCTAAAGGAAACCAATCAGGAAAACTCGCTTTTGAATCGTGAATTGTTGGTGGTTTGTGTTCAACCTTGGTTCAGAGAGATACAAAAGGCAGTGGCAATGTTACAATCTTGTCTACAGTTTCTCCAAGAAACATATGAGAGAGATGAAATTGTTAATCTCCATTGTAAAATACGAGCACTAGACATATATAAACAATTAATAAATGGCAAATTTCTTCTTTGCGAGTGTAATTCATGTTCAAAATTTGATTCAGTCGATTTATGTAAACACGAGACAACATCCCACAATTTTAATATTCAAATCTAATCATCTATAATTTTTTTATATTCAGATGCCCCCATTTTAATGAACTTTTCACATAATTAACTCTAAAGATAATAAAATAACTAGAGTAATTACCATGAAAAAAAGAAAAGAAATATAGATATCCTTCTATGTCTATTGGTTGGAAAAAGACCTAAAGAAGGAAATCCATCATATGGTGAATAATTTCTCGAAGAAATTGATGATATAGAGTGAGCAAAATTGAAGGTGATGGAGAAATAGTTATGCTTTTTGTCCAGCACCAAATTTTCCTACCATCATTTAGCAAAAGGAAATTAACCAAGGCAGATTCCTATGCTATGTGTGCATGTAGGAGAACCCAAACAAGGTGACAGCATAATCTAATTAACCAAAGTAATTTCCATGTCCAAAATATCCTTCATTTTTTTTGCCAAAGAGTGTTATGTGACAAAGTATAGGACTTAAATTAAACTAATAATCTAAAGCATGATACAATGATATAACACGAAAATAATATGAAAAAAAAAATAATGTGGCATAAGTTAAAAATTTTAGCAAAAATCATTTATAGATTTAATAAAATAAAAAATATATTTTGTATTTTCGTGTTAACATAAGTTATGATACATAATTTTTATATAAAATAAGATATAAATACATAAATTATTAATATTTTATAAAAGATAAATATAGAATTGTCGGATCTATTCATTCAAATCAAGAAACTATTATACCTAATGGCCAATGACACCACCCTCATTGTCTCACGTTCTATTTTCCATCATATTAGCCAAATTTCAAGTAGCCATTGGCCTTTTAGAACAGACAAAGAATATCATATGGTAAACCAAGCATACATCAAGAGACCCACGAGTACCTTATCATTTGGGGTTAAATTTTTGTCTTTTGGGACAATTATTGGGACAATGGTTTTCCCTTTATATCCGTAGATTATACTACAAACCCTCAAAGAATGTAATTAGATTTGATAATCTTAAATACGATATAAATATAATATAAATATAAAATACAAAAGTGTTATAATTTAAAATTTTAATAATAATTATATTTAAGTTTAATAAAATTAAAAATATATATTTTATATTTTCGTTTCGATACGAATTATGATATATAATTTTTATGTAAAATATAATATAAATATATAAATTTTAATATTTTATATAATATAAATTATTAAATTATTAAATTAAAATGTCACGAAGGAAAAGACAAATAAAAAAAGTTAATTATCTTGGAATCCAAATTCATGAGAAAATAGTCCTAACAACTTTGAATACTCACACCACCGTGTATAGAAAATGGTCCAAATTATTTCATCAAAGGGCCTTTATTTTCCATTATTAGAAAAGATCTAATTTTTATGGTGAAAAAAAAAAAAGGGAAATTTGAGGATTTCTCGTTTTAAGATCAAAGTAAATCGTAAACTTTATAATATAATATTATTCATAATTGATCCAAATTGAAAGTATAATAATATTATATATAAAAAAATAAAAATAATCTCATTTAAAATTTTAATAAAAAATATATATTTAATAAAAATTAAAAAATATATTTTTCATAATTTTTATATTATATAAATTATGATATGAAATCTTTATATAAAATAAAAATAATTATGAAAATTTTAAAATTTTAAAAAATACATAAATTTTCATGCCAAATATGTACAACGTACGGAAAACAAAGTAAACGAAGCCATCTGTTCTATAATTCAATCGACAATGGACAGAAAGCTCGTGTCGTTGTCATGTCGATTAATGTTCCATGGATACTTTTGTTTCTTATTACAAGAAATGGAAGTAGGCATGTTATATTACACTTCTGACCAATCAATGAAAGCCGACCGTTCGTGCATTTCAATGGTGCACAATTGCCATGGCCACCTAGCCACGTGGGCGACCGGCTCAGCCGGGGAAGTAAGGTTGGTGTAAACAAACAAACTTTTGGAAGCATCTTGGGGGGATATATTTGATTTTTATTTGTTTATTAAGTTTAATAGATAATTTTAAATAATATTTTTATATTATTCATTAAAAAAATTAAATACGAATAGAATTTTTTTAATTTAATTATATTTGTAAACAAATTTTTTAAAATTCATTTGTTTATTATTTATTTATAATAATAATAACATTATTATTATTATATTTTTATCTTAATTTTATTTTAAAATTTATTTTATTATAATTTATTTATTATTCATAAATATATTCATTTATATTTATTTACGTTCATTTAATGTATACGAACGAATTCATTTAATTTAATCGAATATGAACCTAATACAAATATCATATCATTTGAATAAATCAAACTCAATCGAACAAAACAATCTTCTTATTATACACAAACCGAACCCTATGAAAACTATACAAACATGTATACAAACACCAAACAGCCCTTTCCATTATCAAAACTATTAGCAAATGCTCTTTAATGGCATAAACCATAACCCCATAGCATCCTCCAACTGGAACAATTACACAAACTCTAATCCTTAATGCAAGAGACGAAATCAAATAGAAAAATTTGTAACGAAATTGCGATCCAAGCATAGAGAAAGATTGCAAAAGTTAAAAATTTGAATTTCAGATCTAATGAATGCAGGCTCTTATGAATTTTGAGTCATTGCTACCATCAAGCCACATACAAAATTCGGTCATTCTCATTAATCCCTTGAGAAGCACAAGCAAAATCCAAATCATTGATTTCAAAGAAAAAGGCTTATGATGCAATTATAAAGGTTCTCTTTCCCCACAACAAATAAAAGAACAAAAACTGAAGATTTTAAATCATAAATTTGAGGTATAAATTTTATTTCATTATAGGATCAGGCAATGTCCATGGCTATGGATATAGAATTTGATCAATTCTGACTAATCTGCAAATAATAATTTGAAGGATTCCAGTGGCTCCAAGCAGTTAAATGAAGAGGCAAACATCATATATATGACAAATTAAGTCAATCAACTTGGAACCATACATGCAAATCTGAGAGGATTTGCACTGACCAAATGGAAAGGAACCCTATAGTTCCTGTCTAGATTCTTTTTCTAACAATTCTCTAAAATAAAAATGCTTGGGAACCTGTGAGTATCCATATGTCTTGTGTCGTGGGATGCATGCAAGATGCTGAATCTCACGGACAAGTGGTTGCAAATGCGAGCTCCAATATCAGATATAAACAGGTTTAACATCATTAGCACCAAAGCTTGCAGCACAGACTGGACACTTGCGGTAACGACTTTCGGTGATTTTTTGTACACAAGGGTTACAGAAGAGGTGGTAGCATTTTGTAATAACAACCTGAAGAAGGGACAAACAATCTATAAGCAAATTCAGAAAACATATAGAGAAGAAAGGTCAAAACAAAAGCATTGTTTGAAACAGAATTGAACAAGCCATGGCTATAAAAACAATGTTAAAGAGTATTTCTTCTTAAGAAGTAACAGGTACAAAAACCATTCTTGATATAGTCAAATGGCACAGAAGCTTCCTATCCAATTGTCAGCACATAAGAGAATAAAAGCTCTAACTGCAACACTAAAGGGCCTAGTTGAATAACTGCCAGCTTGAAGTACTAAATTGGAATTGCGCATTTACCTCTTTCGGTCTGTCAAGACAGATACTGCACTTCAGTATTTCCCTGTACTCTCTAAGTTCTTGTTGAAGCCTTTCTATTATTGATGATCCTTCTGTCTCGGCTCGAAGACGTACCATCTTTCTTCTCACCACTTCCAATTCCTCCTCAATTCTTTTCTTGTTAAACCTAATAGATGAATAAAGTGAAGAAAGACCGACATGAATTCACCCTATGCACTTAAGAACAAACGGAAACATAAAAAATACTAATAAGTTCTTTTACCTTTCTCTCTCTAACTCAATCTGCAACTCCACTAATGCCATTCGACTTTTCTCAATCTTAGATTGTGAGTCCTCCAGTGACTCCCTTGCATGATGAGATGATCTCCTCACATCTGACAATCGCTTTTGCGTATTTTCCAATGAAACTGACTTTTGAAATCTTTCTTGTGCAAGTTGCTGAACCTTGTCTGAGCAGAACCTTAGCTACAAAAAAGAATTGCTCAAGACTCAAAAATCTCATTACTTTTAGAATATTATTTCATACAAAATAAGTCCGCATACCTGATCCTCAATTCTTGCAGCTTTCATATCATAAAAATCAAGGGATGCACTCGCTTGCTGAATCTCCTTCTCCATGGTATGTTTCTCCAAAAGTAGAGCGTCTTGCAGCTGTTTTGCCCTCACACCTTCCAAAACAAGCTGAAAGAGATCCATTAAAGCAAAATCAAGTTCTGGGAGCAAAATACAAGTCTCTACAGAAAACCATGGATGTTCTACAAGAAGGAGTTCTCTACATGAAATAGCATAATGAACCTAGAAGCCTCTACGAATCTTCATACTGAGAATTAACAACCAAATTGAGACCAAGCACCAAACTCAACTTCCAATGCTCTATTTCCCCATGTAATTTAAGGGAAATAATGCCCTCCCTTTTAATTGTTAGTTTTCCATGGTTGGTTTGCAAGTAAAACTTTCTATTCAATGGTCAAACATCTTTTTGATTATACGAAAAAGCTAGTGATAACTGGACACTTTGAGGTTTAAAAGAAAGCATAAAGAGTTAAACAAATTCAATCATATTTAGTCAGCAGAAAGACAGTTATAAAAAATTATCAAGAGAACCCATCAGTTATGGCAGTGAGCAGCAAAAAAAAAAAAAGGTATAATGATACTATCGTATAAACTTTTCATTGAGATCTCTGAATATCATATACCAAATAAATTGATTACCTTGATGTTATAGTCATCTCTCTCTGTAATTTGCAGCAATAGCTGCTGGTCTTGTGTTTGCATGTCATCATATGCCTGCCCAATAGACTGAGGCAAAACCAAACTAACAGCCTCTAGAAAACATCATGATAGTACCAAAGACAGAGCCAAGACTAAATGACAAGAAACTAACCTCTATTTCGGATAAGTAAGCCTCATTTTCTTCGTTTTTGGATTTTAAAGCATCAGAAAGACTAGCCTTATCCCTGAAATAACAATATATTTAAAGTTTTTCACATACTTCTCATAATAAAGGTAGCAACTACACAAAAACCAGGTATACTATTTCCATTGCATTTATATCTTGGCTAATGAGAATTTCAAGAGAATACTGTATGGTGGAGTTGTCTAGGCACATTAAATAAACATTTGCCGATTGCAGGTTTGCTGGAAAGATTTAGATAACATCCACTTCACAAACATTAAAGAAAAGGCATATTGAAATAAGATATTTGAATTGGTGACATCAAATAGTTGCATTAATAGGGTCTAGTTGTATCATATAACTAGAAAGAAAAAAATAACAAGTAAACTTTAACCTCTTAGAAGCCTCCACTTTCTGTCTCAAGTTAGCAATTTCCGCTTCTGCAGCAGCCAACCTTTGCTGAGATATCGCTTCAGCTTCATTGGCTGTCTTAACACGCAATTCCAAATTTTGCTCATCAAGACAGGATTTCAAACTTTGAACATGAGCCCATGCCTTGTATTCTGAATCTCTCGCTTCCATAACATCTCTGCAATCACAGAAAAAAATATTTTAAGAATCTGGAACTACACATCAAGAATAGAACCATATCAAGCGTTGCAAGATCAGCACTTCAACTCATAACACAACATAACCAGAGGTAGCATATTGTAACCAGTATAACATAAGATATGCCAACATTCTGTTGCACCTTAGCTGATAATAATTTCCAATAAAACACAAAGTTACAGCACAGAAGAAATAGATGGTTGGTCTAAGTCCAAGCAGCACTAAACACCAGAAATTTTGTGAGAGAGAATCTCAAAAGATTATTCTGGTATCCAGACTGTTCTATGGAAAATAAAGTTAGTGTGATGCGAATACACTGCAGAAGATAATGAACGAAAGCATCTTGCATGGATAAACTGACCTTGAATCAGCAAATTCACGTCTATACATATCCAGTATCAGCTTCAACTCCACATCACTGTCCTTCAAATCCTGGACCTGTAATAAAAATCAGAACAAAACAAAATATAAACAAATAGCTTTTCCTTTTTCTAAGAAAAGTAAGCATAAAGGCTGACAAAGGAAGATTTTACTGGTAAAAGAAGGCATTTTTCCCTTTAATTTGAACAAGCATCAATTTCCTATCACAGATTCAACTCAAAATAATAGAGTAACATTAACCAATCATACCATGGCTTGCAACTTATGCATCTCAGCAACTTGGTCAGTAGATCTCACAGATAAATTCTCACATTCTTTAGCCTGTTCAAAAATAATTATTTAAAAAATCTTCCTGTCCATATTGCAGAAAGAAAAGAGGATCTTTAAGCCCTTAAAGCAACACCAGGAATAACCACACAACTCATAAAAGTACAAACCTTCCTATCAAGAATGCTGGAAAGAGATTGCACGTCAGCCTGGAGAGAGTGAACATCCACGGCAACCTCTTTGTACTTACCTAATTGACTCTGCATTGAACTCATTTCCTCCGGAAATGAAGAAAGCAAGCTCTTAAATTCAGCAATTATTTGCTTTCTTCCTGAAATGTATATGTATTTTAAGCCGATTTTCAGCAAAAGGAATAGCTATAAGATGAAAACAACAGATAATTCAGAATCAGGGCAAACAGCAGATATGTTCCTACCTGGTTCTCTAGATGCCTCTTCCAGCTTAGCTTCAATTCTCTTTTTTTCATCAACTTGTCGCTGTATCTCTGTCCCAAGATGAGAAGCTCTAGAATCAGCAACTGTCAATGATCTCCGAAAAACATCAGCTATATCATTTCTTATACTCAACTCCTTTTCTCTCCAAGCCAAGTTAACTTTCTCAACCTAAAAGTTTTAGGAGGAAAGTTATAGTTAGCATTGGAATTGGACACCCTCAATAAAATAACAGACAAAAGGCATAAATGAAACTACCGACCGGTAACAACCTGTAGTTTCTCAAATAAATCTTGGTAGTGGATAACTTCTGATTTTGACTTTTCTAGTTGATCTCTCACCAAATGGTAAGCTTGGGAAGATGAAATACACTTTACACTCTTCAATGTGTTCTATTAATCAGAAATCCCCATTCAATTTATATGACTGAATAAACAGAACCTTATCTCAGAAATAAAGGAAAAAAACAATATAATAGCTTAAAAAAGCAAACCTGCAAATTTGATAACTGCTGTAATATTTTTATTCTTTCTTCATGAAGACCTTTTAGTTCTGTTAGTCGAGACGATGCTTGTTCCTGTTCAGCTCAAATTAATCATCCGCATTGACTTTCAGTTTCAGCAATTTCACAAGATAACTTAAAGGAAAGTATGAATTACCAAAAGCTCTTTGAGAGCAGACTCCATTTCTTGCAGATCTCTATGTTTATCTTTGACTTTATCACCAGCAATGTGCTTGGTGCCTAGGTTTAAGACAGGAAAAAATCCCCCTTTCGTTGCCTCTCTTTCAGCTTTAAGAGTTGCCAATTTGCAATTACTTTCCTGCAGTTCTGCTACTGCACTCTCCAATTCACCTTCGAAAGAAAAAGCAAACTATGACAGTCAAACTTACAGATACTTCAATGATATTTCATACCCTTATAATTAACTGGCCTTTGAACCACAATGGAAGGGTTAGCTCCCATTGATTAGCCCATCCACAGCATTAGAGGGAGTAGCAGTTTGTCTAAGGTGAAAGAATTGTGTGGATTGCATAAATTTACATAATTACATTGAAGGTGTGCATACTGATTTTTGTCCATGCCTCCACATACATGAAAGACCAATGTATCATAAATGTGTTAAGAACATATCTGTGCATGATGAATCTGCTTAGGTGGTAAATGATAATGTTACATCCAGGCAACTGAAAATGTTGTTACCAATGCTTACTAACACACCAATTCTGACCACATATAGAAAGTTACCTTTTAGACATTTAAGCTCAGCTTTATTTTTTGCATCAATATCTCTATGGCTCTGCAATTCTCTCACCAAAGATCTGTGTTTCAAATGAATATCACCTATTCTGAATCTCAAATTCTTAACGTCTGATTCTAGTTCACTAGACACCTGCTGCCTGCATGAACCTAGCATAAAGTGACATGCATACGGTTAATTGAGTAACAACTTTAGAAAAGAAATTATTAAAAAAATTATATAGTACACAATGCACACTTTCTACCAAATACATACCATCATTCTGAAGCTCTTTCCGAACTGCAGCATATAATCCATCCTTCAGGCACCATAGGTCATCAATGGCAACTAGTATATTGTGTAAAATGTTTCCAGTCCGGTCAGAGGCAGTATGTTCTCTATCTTCTTTAATCTGCTCAGGGCAATTATAGGAAGAGGAACTTTCAGTTGCACCTGTCTCCATAAGTCGGCTAAGAAAAGCATCCTCAGTAAGAGATGGAGCCCCACCTATATAGCAATGCAAATGCCTTCTCAGCAAGTACACTTGCAAAACAATTAAAAACCAAAGATAGACAACAGAAGAATTATATTATACTCCTATAAATCAGGATTGCCAAACTTAGCTCAACCTTACAAGTTAGAACAAGAAATAAAGCATAGTCCTTTGAATTATGTTAACAGTTCATTACAAGGGGCAACAACAATAATAAAAGAAACCAAATCATTGCAGAAGATTCTCACCCTCGATATTTGGTGCATGTCCAACATCTCGTCTGCCAGACTCTCTTGTGCAGACGGAACGTGATTCCAAGTCAGTAATCAGCTATTGTAAAAGGATAATGTCAATTTCCCATCAAGCAGTTTACTAAGTAAAGCAGAACCTAAAAGATATAAATATGATTCTCATCCTCCTTTAATAAGCAGCAAATACATAAAATTGTCTAACGGTTTGGACAGGGTCTTACTGCTTCCCATGTTTTATTCACCACTTTCAATATAGAATCATATGGCTTTTGTTTCGCCTTCAGTTGAACGAACTTGTTCTCAAGAGCAGAACACTCAACCTTCTGAGCCTCTAACTTTTGTTGAAGCTTTTGATTCCTAAACTGCAAAACTGTAGTATTAAGCTGCATCATTCCAGCAAAAAAGGAGGGGGCATTAGGAGAAGGTTCAAAAAATATGAGTTATAAACAAAGAAAACATTTCAGTTTGGCAATCTACTTGTAGGCAGATGAATTATTTCCCAAAAATTTTATAATCTAGCATTCAACAATCCAAAAAAGCAATACAAAAAGTACAACAACATCTTATTCGAAAGCAGGAAAATATAAAAGCACAGGTAAAAAAAAAAAAAAACCTTTATGTAACATATAATTCTTGTCGACAAGCATTATCTAGAGTTAACAAAGCTAGTGCAGAAACTAGGGCTTGAGGTTTCTGATTCTAGAGGAAGATATTTCACCGAAAAGAATCAATAAAGTCCAACTTCAAAATCTACACAGACCAATCAATCTACCCAAACCCCAATCAAAATCCTCTCCCTGAAAACATGATAATCTCCCATATTCAAGTCTGAGCACATCAGACCTAGTAACTAGCAATGTTCAACCAAAGCATACAACTATAGTGAGAAGACTGGTACAAATAATATAGTTACTACTGTGAGGTAAATGAGACCTGCAAAGGGGGGAGGGGTTAAGTAGCATTGGCAGCAAATAAACCTGCATCAAATCCATGATCAACTCAAATAATATAAACATCCTTAGAAATCAAAAGAAAAAAAAATCATATTTCCGGTATCAATGTTTAAAGTTCCAATCTTTAGGTCAGAACCCTAATTGGACATGCTTCAATTTGATCACATAAAAGAGATTAAAGTACATACAATATAATAAAATAGCAATTACAGTTTTGATACACAATCAAAACCGAAGTTAGAAACCAAGTAATTTTGATTTTTTTCCAAATTGAAATTTAAGAAAATAAATACTTCAAATCAGAAAACTTTAACAAAATGAGAAACAAAGACCATACTTTTTTCTCCTCAGAAATTGGCAGGAATGGTTGCGTTTTTGCGGCAACAGCAGTGGCTGATATGGAGCTAAAGTGACACCGTTTACGGTCAGCCTCTCCATTGCTCCCCATTGAACCCACCCCCAATGTCACAAACCCTAGAAACCCACCAACCCAACCTTTCTTCACATCAAACCCAAGCAAAATACCCACCCCCAAGTCAAAAACCAATGGTATTGTAACAAAACCCTAGCCAATTCAATCCGCTCGAAAACCCTAATTCCTCAATTTGAAAGCCCTGACCAATCAATTTCTCGAATCTATAATCGAAAACAAAAAGAAAATTCACTTTCTAACAACAAAAAGAGCTGTTGCAATTCTTTTCGTCCTTTACTATTCTCAATCTGAGAACGCAGCAAAAGAGAGTTAAAGGATAGGAAAGGGAAAAAATTATCGAAAAGATAACACCGGGTAAGTTGGGGTATTTAACGAAAGAGTCTGAAATTTCGTGAATGTGGGAAGGGTAGTTTTGGGAATTGAGAAAAACCGAGTTTTTTTTTTTTTTTTTTCCTTTAATAATTTTTTCGAGTTTCGATGCTTAACTGACACACCTATTAGAAAAGAATCTAAGAATGGAACGAAGGAGAGTGAGGGGTGGAATCGGATTGAGTGAAGGGGTGAAAGGACAATGAGGTGCTTCGTTTGACTTGAGGGCTTTCATTGGAGGTTCGAAACCTTATTGGCGGTCGTCGAATGTGGCTCGGTTTTGTCTGTCAGAATGACTGGTCGTTGGAACAACCGGTAACTGCGCCTATCTATGCATCTAGGTGATTCATATATTTATCTGTTACAAAATATTATAATTTGTATATTTATATTATATTTTATATAAAAATTATGAATATATATGAAAATATAAAATATATTTTTTATTTATTAAATTTATGTATAATTATTTTAAAATTTTAAATCATATTATTTGTATATTTATTTTTATATTATATTAATATCGTATTATCATATTATATTTTATATTGTTTTCATGAAATAATTTTTAAGTATGAAATTAAAATATAACGGAACTAATTATAAATATAATATGAAAATAATATAAAAATATATAATTTAAATTTTAAAAAATAAAAAAATTATATGAATTATAATATGATAATTTTTGTATTTTACATTTACTTAATGTGAAACAAACATGATACAAAAACAAATACGATGCAAATATATGTATTATCATATCTAATTGAGATGTAAGCTTGAGTTTTCTATTCCTAAAATCGGTTGATAATTTGGGTATTTTTATAATTGAAGTTACTAAAATTTAAATCTTAATTAGAAATGATAATAGTAGAAAACAACATAGCAATTAAGCATAATTAATAATCTGTCTTTAAAGAACTTAGCTCTTAATAATTGAGAAAGTTCAACTATATAAAACAATTTCTTGTACATTTTGATTATTGTCATACCTTTTCTGTGTTTACAAATTGGGCACACAGTCTGCCTAACTTTCAGCTATATACACATCAAATATCAGATTTGAATCAAGTCACTGAAGTCGTATGGCCAAAGAATTACAACCAAGCGTGACAACGAGCTGAGCCCATTGATGTCATTCATCTTTCATTGAGAGTTCATGTCGTTTTTGATGCCCAACTTCCACGAGTAATGTCAGAAGAGCCTCACACACTTGCGTTGCATCTGCTTCGGAAGGGTCATCGTTCAATAATGAATAAACCATCCAGGCATGCTCTAACTTTCGTTTTGGTCGCACCACGACAGATCCTGGGGCTTCTGCGTCGCAGCGTGCCACAAGCCCATCGCTCTTTTCACCATACCTGACTTGCAGCAACTGGGCACATGCAGCCATCGCAGCACTGAGGGGTATGACCACAGGCAATCTTGCAGGCTGGCCAGCAGAGAGGGGAGCCATCAATGGTAGCTCCGCATGAGCAACATGAGATAATGTTGCCAGAACAGCAGGATTAATGCCAGCTTCAGTATGGAAAGAGACAACGGGAAGCTCACTCGGTAAACGATGTTTCTTCAAAAATTCCTTCCTCCTCTCATAAGTCAAGTCTTCCAAAGCTTGCATGTCCCCCTTTACAGTCGGAATGTTTCATGTAAAGATTGTCAGAAAAATAAAATGTGAAGAGCTACAAATTATTAAAAGACAATGCAACTGCAATTCACTAGAAAGTAGACTCCCATTGAAACTCAAGAAGTCGCAGCAAACATATTTGCATACGATCATGCTGTCAATTTTTGTATACACTTAAGAGGAAAGAAAATGTATAGAAGACCACTTGCATACCTTAAGCACTTTACAAATTATAATCTCCATAAGTTTCCGTAGATTAACGTAATCACCAAGCTGTCCTTCTCTCAAGATATCTGAAGCTACAGGGCTTCCACCATACGGACTCTGTGCTAATACCAACCCAGCAACCTTATCTTTCAAGTCAGACCAATGCATAGATAAAGCAGCCGCTGCATCTACTCCACCTTTGCTATGTCCAAGAATCATGACGCGTTTCTTGGAACCCCAATAAATTTCCTCAATGTAATCTTTTATCTCCTTCGCATTTTTCTCAACTGAAGCCTGATAAGTGATTGTTCAATGTTCAGTATAGACATAAAAGAATAGAACTGTGCAAGTGAAGACTAATTATATATACCTCACTGTGAATTTTGGCAATATGACAAGTCAGACCCATCTTTGAGAAACTTGTTTTTGTACTGACAAAGTAAAGAGGCCCATGGTTGCTGAAAAGACCTGCAAAACATGAAAATGGCCAGAACTGAGAAATTAACTAACATAGAAATATTGAATCCGAAGTTACAAAAAGGAGAAATTAACACAACATAGTTCAAAGATCCCTCACGACGTCTACTTTTTGTGTCATGCCAGCCAATGGCATCAAACTTCACCATTCAAAAAGATTAAGTTCAGGGTTAGATTTTGAATTTGAACTCAAGAGTCAACTTCAGCCTTGGTCCATTTTAGTATTCCACGTATGAGTTTTCATAACTGATTTTAGTCAGTTGAAATCCCAGGTAGAATCTTAATCACTTTCTATATGAAGTAAAGGCAAAGATGAACCTAAATTCTTGATTCCACCTATGAAAGGTATACAATATGTTTCATAGCTGACATGAAATAGATCATTTGGAAGGTACTCGTATACTTGGTGAGGAAGTCAAACTCGAATCAGGATGGGTTTGGTTTCCCCCTAATTTTTTTTAAGAAAAAATCTTTGATGTTTTAACCAGTTTACAGTAAACCTTTAGTCATCAAATCTATTTTCCTAAAAGGAGTACTGTAAGAAATAGTATCTATGTTCTAATCTCTACTTGAGCACATCATATTCAAAATTATCCCTCCCCCCCTTCATCCAATTTCTACATTTTTTCCTTCTCTTGCAATGCCCAGAGTACAATGATTATTATTTTCAGGAGAAAAAATTACAAAGGTACCTGGAACCAATAAATAAACCACCGAGCTTGGCAGTTTGTGCAGACCATGCCTGACAAAATTAGAGCCAACTAATAAAGAAGTGCATAACCATGCTAAGAAATAATAGCCACATAAAAGATGCAAAGCCCATTTTACCTAATATTGTCTAGAATTTCTATAAACCTCTCAGTTCCATCTTCAACTGAAGGCATCTCGGGATCACCCTTCAACCATCCTATATCATCTGCAGATCCACGAACAGTTCTCCGTGCTCTTTCAATAAGCCTGAGGTTTTTTGTTATTGAAAGATTGAAACAATTCATTACTCCATGTAACTAAAATTGCTTCTGCACTACCTAAGAAGCTACACAAATAGAGATCACAAAAAAATAAAGGGGAAGATTATTATCCAAAAAACTCCATGAATTTCAAGTTAAAAATAAGTATGCTCCATTATCACCATCCTCTATCAATTGATAGTGTGTGAGGAACTTCCCTTATAAATTGCAAACATTTTGACCTTTTATCATCATGTGTAACTACAACTATTTAGTAATATTAAGTATGGGAAGATATTTTAAAATCACAATCCATTTTCACAAATTTCCTCATAAGACATCCAAAATTAAGCATATAGGAATCTGTACCCTTGAAAAATGGAAATCCCATTTTGCCCAGTGTGATTTGATTGTACTATCGCATCAGTATTTTCAGATGGATCTCTGGCAGAGGCCCTTGCTACACCAACATGGTTAGCGGGGGCAGTAGTTGCATGACTAGAGGATTCAGACAATGTTGAGCTGCTTCCTCTTGAAAATGGATGATCACTAATCACAGACTCCTCGGTCTGTCCAGAAGAAAATGTTACTAATTCTTGTGCATGTACAATGGAATCCCTCGAATCTCTAGCAGCAGGTTCCACTGAAACATTTCCAAAAGTATTGCAATGAAATCATCCACAATTCATGGGTTAACGCAATGAGAAGACGAAATATAGACCAAAAAGAAATGAAGAACCCTATTAGTTTGATTTATCAACAAGTTCCACATGAAAATGAGATAAGTAACTCTTCAAAGGCTAACAATTAAGTTCCAGAAAGGAAATAGGAACAGAAAAGAACAAAAATGGAACTTCTGTACATAAATATTGAAGAAGGAAAAGGGAGAAATACAAGATGAAAGGAGACAACATACCAGAATAATCAGAAAAACAACCAGTTAAGTAAGTAGTTGTTTGTGCAAGATAAGAAGCAGCTTCATTTAGAGCTGGTAAAGAGGTAAATAATTGAGGAATAAGCCCATCATATCCCAGACCATCATTTTGTGCCTGACAACAGGGTTGCTGTTACTTGAGGTTTAAGATAAAGAAAGGGCAGATGCAGTCTTAATGTCATTAACCAAAGAGCTATAAAACTAATTTACCCAAAAAAACAAAAAAACAAAATAAGAGCTATAACCCATGTTATAAAGTTATAGAAACTGAATGTTATTGCAAAAGAAGATCTAATCTCAAAGTTAAAAGGCAGAAGAAAAAGCTTCCATCAAACTAAATGTTAGCAACAACATCAGTTCCAATTGAGACAAGTGCACAGAAAACCACACATGAAACAATACCGAAAGGAAAAAGAACCATAGCAGAGAAAGCAGAATACTAGTATGTTATAAATTTAAACTGGTATCCACTTGTCCAAATAACCTCTTTAAAACCCAGTAAAATCTTGGAACCTAAACAGCATGCAGACGGATATAAAACATTTTCAAACAAAAATAAAACCTGGACTTTCGAAGCAGAAACACTTACCACCAACGGTGTCCTTGATTCTCCATTTCTGCACCTTTCAGCTTCCCTCATTGGGATCAACCTCTAACAACCAATAGGGGAAAAAACAACAAGTTATATTCTGAATAAAATGTAGACTTGGCAATTTTTATACTCATATCGTGTAAAATACTAACAATTCGTGTATTCGTATTGTGTTTTACATGAAAATTACGAATCACAATTTGTGTCGACATGAAAATATGAAATACATTTTTTTAGATTTATCAAACTCATTTATAGTTTTTGCTAAATTTTTAAACCATGTCACTTTCTTTCTTTTTTTTTCATCATTTTCGTGTCATGTTAATGTCTGTTTTACGTTATCAAGTCTAATAAAAAAACACTCAAAGAGGAAAAACAGGGAAGTTAAGAACAAAAAAGAACAAAAAATTGCCTTGAAGAAGAGCAATCCAAGCGTTATTAATCTAAGTTTTCGGCAGAGCCTTTCCATGATAAATAATTTGCTTCCAAAAGCCTAAGACTAGGGATTTATACGGTCATTAAACCTTCCACAAAAATCATTACTTGATTCTTTCATCTTTTTCACTGATCCTTAAACCCTAGATCGTTCTCATAGAAAGATTCGATGGATAACGTGTTCAACTTAAACAAAAAATCAAATCAAAATCGAAGAAAGATAAAAGAGGAAGCAAAAACCAACCTCAGACAATCAACAATTAACAAAAATTTCAATTTTTAGAAGTGAATTCACGAAGCAGTTACCTGAAGTCTTCTCGAATTATCGATTATCGGTGAAATTTTTGCAGCTTTCGGATTATAGTAGTAATTCTAGATTCGAAAATTTTCATGTATGAAATAACGGATTCTTAACGGCGAAGAACAGCCAGCCGAATGAGATCCTACACGGTGTCGTTTGGACTCACTTTCGTCGTATTGGGAGTGAAGGGTACGGATCTAAGGGGAAACCTTTTGCTCGGTTGGGGCCACATCTGACTTTTTTGCCGCTTAACAAATTTGGGCCATAAGTGTTCTAATATTATTGCTTCAGTTAGGGCTTAAATCACGACACTTTAATTTTTTTTTTTAAGATTATTTTAACAATAAATTAAATTTTATATCTCATTATTTTTTAAATTGATTACATAAAAAAATTTAAAAAATTTATATTAAATCATAATTTTAAATTTTTTCTAATGTAGCATATTGTTTGGAGATCTAACAAAAATTTTTACTTTGATTTATCCTGATTTGATTTATGTTTTACGTTGTCTGTTATTTTATCGTAACCCTTCTCATTTCATTCGAGTTTGGATATGATAGTGTGATGATACATAAATGAAGTTTCTTTTATTTTAGGTTGAGATTTAAAAAAATCAAAATTCATGTAATTTTTCTTTCTTTGAATAATTCTTATTTTAGTTTTTGATTGAGAGGGACTCGAATTCATTGTTTGAAACAAAACAAAAATATTCGTATTTTGAGTGAAAAATATATACATTTATTATTGAACCAAATAAAGGAAAATTTACAAAAACTTTTCATGCAAGTTCTTGATAAAAAGATGATTCGATTGAGATTAACAAGATTAACATAAGTTACCACAGATTGTGTAAATAATAATGTTTGTTTAAAATAGGGCTTAAACAACACTATTTTTTTATATATGATTCTTTGTTTCCAAACAATATTGGCTAGAACAATTTTGATGTAATAGTATTTTAATGTCCTTTGAATAAAAAAAAAGTCACTCACTTATTCAAAAAATAAATAAAAATAGAAAAATGGAGAATACCAATGTTAATAACAATTGAAGAACGTATAAACACCAACGTAAATGCAATTATTCAGTATAATCAAGTCGAATCGAGTTAATATAATGAGAAGTTTAAATTTGAGTTCGATTTAAAATTCATTACTCGAAATTTTATTTGAATTCGATCAAATTTTTATTTTCAAATTTGAATTCGACTCAAAATAAAAATTAAATTTTTTGAATTCATTTAATTATATTCTTTTAATAAAAATAAATTCAATTTTCGTATTCAATTTCAAATTCGATTACGTGTTTAAACTCGAAGTCGAGCTATTGATATATATATATAAGTAAAATAATAATTTTTAATTTAAATAATCAAAATATATTAAAATTTAAAAATTCAAATAGACTCGCGTACTATTCAAATCAAATATTATGATATTTAAATTTGATTTAGTTGATAAATTAAATTATTCGAGCTCATTAAATTTGAAATTTATCAACCTAAATAGCTTGTTAGTATTGATATACATTTACACTCCTATTCCAACATGATTGTGGTTACAGGCCGCGAAGAAGAATGCCTTCAAGTGTAACTCCAGGACCAGATACTAAGGTAGGTCTCTACTCTCTACTCAACTCCTCCCTCATATATCCCATTACATAGAAAATGGTGTTGCCTGCTAACATTTTCCATAGTTCATCAATGCTCTCCTGCTACATTCTATTTTCCCATTGTTCAGTTTGAGAGTGTTCTCCAAGCGATTCAAGTATAGCAGGTCCTCCAGGATGCATAGCCCAAAACAAGTGGTTGAATTCTGTCAAACTAGCCTTGGACATGGGTTTCCTGAAGGATTCCTCGATGTTGTCTTCAATCTTTTGAGGAATGTATCTGCCAAGTTTGAGGTTTATGCCTTCTTCAGACAGGCGCCCATCGATGATATTCTGTGTTCCTGGCAGAAATTATTGCACTGCATAGTTAAGTTCCATGAAAGGCGATTCTGTGATCGTTATTGGATTGTTTCCAATGATCTCCTCCATCAACAAAAAGTGCTGCACCAACAAGGTCGTAAGGGCGTGCTTTGTTTAGAGGTCCAAAATCAAGGATGGTAGTTTCAAATGTAGTTAAAAGAATAAGAGTTCCTGGGTTGTTTTTGGCTGTCTTTGGCCACTCGAAGGACGGTGACACCACCATAACAACTAAGAAAATAGAGCATTACCCGGTTAACATCATTTTTCAGGCCAAGTTGCTTAGCTAGCAAGGTCAAGATCAGCACCCGGTAAACGTATCTCACTGGAAGAAACATATAGATGATATGGGTGATATTAGTAGCAGGCCTCCCCCATTGCTTTGTGCAAGCTTGGCTTGCTTCCAATGCCATCTCAACAACTGCCTGGTTTGCTATTTCTGGCCTTTTGATTGTTGATGAGCCTTCATTTGCCAATTCTAGGTATTTATCTAAAATCTCCCTGGAGATGACTGTGTACCCTGTCTTCACTGTAGTTGTTTTACCTGCCAAAGAATAAAAAAGAAATGCATGATGAGCCTAGTATATAATAAATGGCAATACTACTTCCGAGTAGAAAAAATGATACAGATCAAAATTTCAATAAAATCATACACGGGTTTAACTTAAAAAAAAAAACAAACATATTTCGTATTTTATTTTCAGTATAAATTGTGACATACAATGAAAACGAACTAATTTGTTAGTGTTTTACACGACTTAAATATACGAAATACCAAATCTATAAATTAGTCCTTTATTTAGGTTTGATGTCAGCTTCAAGCAATGAAAATCAATGCTTGTAATTCTCTGAGAGGCCACCTATGGCAGTTTGAAACAAATAGAATTTTGCTTACATAAACGTATCAGTTTCTCTTTGATGGAGACGTCTTCGCATTTTGTATCACAAAAGTAGCCATTCACCAGGCAATCTTGAGCATTGAGTTGCCTTGGAAACACCTTGCCAATGGCAGGCACTGTTGCCTTCCCTGGTGTGGAAGCACGCTTAAGACGGTGCCTAGGAGCACCATTATTGCCGGCTTTTGACATCTTCAAGAGGTTTAGGCTTTTGAAAAACTCAATGCAAGTGTTTTCATCGGCAGAGAATATAAAGAAGAGTTCAGCTTGTTCTTGGAAAGTGGTTGGTTTCAAGAATGCCTATTATGAAAAGAGAAAATTGGTTACTTTATATTGGGGTTTGGTGATGTTTTTGGCAACTGTTGTTGGAAATCTGAAGGCTTCAATTCCTTCTTCCTTTAGTGTGACCTAATTCTAGTTTAAAACATCCCTTTGCTTTTGGCATGAGTAAAAAATATACGAGATAACCGATTCTAATCGTAAGATTATAGTGAAAAAAATTATAAATGAAATGCAATCGTGTGTTTAAAAGTGGTTCAATATTGAAACTTGAATACTAGAGTCAATATTTTAGATGAACCAAATCATATAGTTAAGATGCCTAATCCACACTACCTGATTTAGGATCATTAGATTTTTTTGTCATTTTAATTTTTTTGGATTTTTACCTTTTTTTTTTTGGTACCATATAAAAGTATATTAAAACTTGAATTAAGATTAGGGTCTTGGTTTCGAGTATATTAAAATTTTGGATCATTAGATTTTTTTGCCATTTTAATTTTTTTGGATTGTTTGCTTTTTTTTTTTTTTGTATCATATAAAAGTATATTAAAACTTGAATTAAGATTAGGGTATTAGTTTCGAGTATTGTTGGTGATTATATATTGGTGTCATTTCGAATATACGACTTATAGTCACTTGTTTTATATTATCAGGTATGATATATTTTATCTTGATCTGAGAAATTGAGTAATCTATTTATCATAAATTTTTCTTATAAAAAAAAAAGATTAAAGTCTAAATTTAAAAAAAAAAAATCAAGACAGTCAAGGTTGACAACATCTTGCGCCGAACATAGGAGTTGCTAAGAGTAAAATTCGGGAACAGGAAAAAGGGTCGATTGTATGGGAAATACTGCAAGAAATTATGCAAGGACATCTTGTATTGCTGAATAGAGCGCCTACTCTGCATAGATTAGGTATACAGGCATTCCAACCTATTTTAGTGGAAGGACGCGTTATTTGTTAACATCCATTAGTTTGTAAGGGATTCAATGCAGACTTTGATGGGGATCAAATGGCTGTTCATGTACCTTTATCTTTAGAGGCGCAAGCGGAGGCTCGTTTACTTATGTTTTCTCATATGAATCTCTTGTCTCCAGCTATTGGGGATCCCATTTTCGTACCGACTCAAGATATGCTTATTGGGCTCTATGTATTAACGAGCGGAAATCGTCGAGGTATTTGTGCGAATAGGTATAATCCATGGAATCGAAAAAACTATCAAAATGAAAGAATTTACGATAATAACTATAAGTATACAAAGGAGCCCTTTTTTTGTAATTCCTATTATGCAATTGGAGCTTATCGGCAGAAAAGAATCAATTTAAATAGTCCTTTGTGGCTTCGGTGCGATCATTTTTTCATGTGCAGCGCTAATAGGAGGATATCCCTAGAAAGATGAAAAGGAAAAGAGCGGATAAGTGCAAAAATAAAAAAGTATTTTTTGTATTTACGTAAGTCAGAGATTAAAAATTAAAAATTAAAAAAAAGTAAAAAAGTTGGGATAAAATAAAAAACGTGATGATAATATCTTGATATCTATACTTATTGATAAGAGACAAAATTTTTTTGAAAAATAATAATAACATGATTAAATTGATATAATATTTAACGTGTTCGATCAAATTTATGTGTTAAATAAAATCAAATATTTGAAATATCACTTATTATTTATAAAAGGTTTTTAATAAAAAAATATCATCATGCCTTTGGATCATTAAACCCTCTCAACAATCACCGTCGTATCAATTTGTCAATGGAATGAATTAGAAAAAGAAGGGGTGCAATGTCCAGGCATGTACTTTCCTTCTTTTTCTCCATTGTCATCGAGACACACAGGACATGAACGAACATGAACATAAACAAATAAATGCATATTCGTGATTTAAGGAATTATGCAAATTTAGCACTTGCAAGGCTAGGAATCAAAAACCTGAGCCCTTTCCAAGCAACAGCTCTTCACCGTTCTAGAATACTTAAACTAGTCATTAAATTGGTTATTACAAAGCAGCACCTGTACATATTTAGAAATGGCTAATTTTACTAATAAGTTGTTAGTTCAATCAATTAAAATCATTTTTTTTGATAAAAAATTTTTTGATTTGAATCTTATCGAACATTTATTGAGATCATCTCAAATGCATAATCTATAATCATCTGTCTTATACTGTCAAATACCATACATCTTATCATAATTTGAGAAACGACCTATAATAATTTATCTTAAACAATCAAATACGATACATCTTATTATAATATGAGAAATTAAACAATTTATCTATCTCAAATTAAAAAAAAAACTATTTTCAATGAATAGCAAATTATGCCCGTACAATTCCGAGCACATGGTTACAGCATTTCCCAAAAAAATTCGAATTTTAGTTCGGATGGATATAGATTTGACCATTTATATTATCATTTTGTATAAATTATTATATTTATATAAAATTTTACATAAAAATAGCGTGTTTATTAGAAAATATAAAATAAGTTTAGAAACTGAGAAACTGCCTACAATTATTACAGAACCATACTTTTCAGAACCAGAAATCCCAAGCCAGAAATCCCAAGCCAACAGCAGCACCACTTGAGATCAATGGATGTGAAGCTGCAATGTTAATCCCCTCTGCAACAAAAATGTCAAACATCAAAAGTCAAAACCTTTAAAACTGAAAAATAATGGTCTCTCAGATACAAACAGAATGTACAAGCATTCATAGGTCATGGAACAGACCTTTAACAGCAAGCTGTGAACTGACATCTTTAAGTGAATTATAGAAATTAAAACAAACAAATAAATAAATAAATTTCCAGTTCTTCTAATTTTGGGCTTAAGAATAAACAAAATAATGGATTTGAGAATCGTACAATGGTTTGATCAAAATGAGTAGAGGAAAATGCGCCAGCGGAGGCGGTGGCGGTGGCGGTGATGTTAATCAGGGTTTGGGTTATCTTCGCGTGATTCAGGTACCGTTGCCATGGGGGAAGGTGATCGTTTTGCTATCTCAGGAACCTTCGCAAATGGGCAAGTTTTCTTTGAGGTTGCCATGACTGGAATGCTCCACTTTGGACTCGAAGGATCCGATTATTGTTCGGGTCAAAATGACCCGCTTCAATTGGATCATCGGTCTCCCTTCTTCTTTTTATTTATTTCTAATATAAAGCTTGCTCCACTGCGTAATCGATCCATGGAGTGGCTTGTTCAAGAGCTTTCGATTCGCTTTTGGAAGGGAAATCGCTGGCGGCGGCGATGGTGAATTAGGGTTTGGGTTATCTTCGGGTGATTCAGATACCTTTGCCATGGGGGAAGGTGATCGTTTTGGTGTCTCAGGAAGTCTTGTTTGAGGCTGCCATGACTGGAATGCTCCACTTAGGACTTGAAGGATCCAAGTGTTGTTCGGGTCAAAATAACCCGCTTCAATAGGATCCACCGTCTCCCCTTCTTTCTATTTATTTCTAATAAATGCCCTATTTTCTACTTTTCTCGAGAGTTCTCTTCAGTTCCCAAGCTTCAAGTTCCCATCCCCAACGCATCACCGCAATCTCTCTCACTCTCTCTCGCTTTCTTCTTTCAGTGTCTTACACTGGCGCTTTCCACCGAAAACCCTCGCGATCCACCGCCCCTGACCATGCTCGACCTTTCCTCGACAGTCGCTTCTCACGTTCGATTCCTGCTCCAGTCCTTGACGGAATTCAACGCCGACGCCGTTTTCCGAGAGCTCTGCCAGGTTTCGTCTTTCTCTATCAACATTTCCATTCTCACATATGTTAATTTGGTGTTTTTTATGTTGTATTTCAAAAGATTTGTCTGTTCACTTAAAAAAACCTAAAATTAATCAAACGTTAACGTTAGATTTGGTGTATGTTTATACAATTAGATTGAGTTTGTTCTCGTTGTAACTCATTGCTTGATCACGCTGTAAGTCGTCTTTATTCAATTTGTTCGCTTGGTACCACTAAGATACTGGAAGGTTGAAATTGAGCTGCCTTGGACCTCACAATGATACAGTGACACACACACGAACAGAATAAAAGACACAAAAGTGATACGGTTTAAAATTTTTGTAATAATTATATGTGTTTAACAAAACAAAAAAAAAATGTTGACACAAATCGTGACATGCAATTTCGGTGTAAAATACTGTATAAATACATGAATTTCAGTATTTTATGCGATATAAATATACGAATCGCCAAGTCTGGCTAACTCAAAGGCGAGGTTTTCTGTCGATTTTTCTTAAAAAAAACCCTTGAATGCTGTTAATAAAATTCGTTGCTAATAATTTTATAAACAATTGGGGAATCACATTGCTGGTGCTACTTTTTTTTCCTAAATAAATTTAGATTTAAAAGTTCATGAGCTACAAAATATTTTTATTACTCTTATCAAGTCAAGCAAGCCTGTTTCCACTGTGTTAGTATTGCAGCATATGTAACAATGAAATGAATTTATCAAGATTTATGAACTTCTCTTAGGGTGTAAAAAGAGATATTCAGCAGGTTGGGATGGGGGCTTTTGTTTGATTCTTTTCAATTTAACGCAATTTTCCAGATAACATATTGATATTGCCTGTTTATTCTTGGTAGTTCATTGAATATGGAATTGAGGGAAGCATTCTGGTGCTGCAAACTTGCTTGGGTTGCTTGAATTTTCACACAACAGACACGAAGAACTTGCAGTCTGAACAAGTTGTAGCATCAATTTTTAGACATGCCATGGACAAGCCAAATTTTTATACTGTCTTCTGTCAGTCACTAAGAAATGTGGATATCAGTGAGGATTTCCTGGAGAATTTCTCAAAAGTGATGCAGTTATCGGTGTCTGAAAAAATTGGCATTGGTCTTTCTTTGTCTGATTCAGAAAATGCTGACACAAGAATGTGTGGTAAGTTGCATAGTTTGAATGGGCATTGGTTGCTAAATGGATGTACTCTTGAATGATTAGTTTCAGTTAGGTTCTTTGACACTGTTGATCAGAATGATTAAAGTGAAGCTTTTGCATCTTTCTAGGGAAAAATTTTTGTATGGCTCAGATTGAGGAATTGCACTCCAATCCAGCCCCTTTTGATTCTTCTGAGCAAATTCAGAATATTGTTATGTTCCTCCAGTGCTGCGACACCCTTTCCAAGCATGTAGATTCCTTTATGCAGATGTTATCTCTAGTTCAAGCAAAAGATGTTGCACATTTTGTTTTGACTCCAATACTTTCTGATGAATTCCATGAGGCTAATTTCTTAAGGTGCTGATTTTTGCATATCAGACTCTTTGCTCTTCTCCTTTAAACCTGCAGTTAATCATGCAAGCTTTCATTGTCATGTAGGTCTGTTCATTTTTTTAAAATCATGTTGTGATAACTCTTTTTTTTGTTCCCTTTCTTTTCTCTCCAGGAATATGAAATTCTTCAATGAATCTGGAGAAGATGATTTTGATGCTCTTTTAGCAGAAATGGAGAAGGAAATGAGCATGGGAGATATCATTAAGGAACTAGGTTATGGATGCACCGTTGATGCGGCACACTGCCAAGATATTTTATCTCTTTGCTTACCACTGACAGAGATGACTATATCTAGAATACTTGGCATGATTTCCTACACCTATGTTGGGCTTGAAGACAACCAAACCACATTTTCAACATTTAGCCAGGCCCTAGGTTGTAGCACTTCATCTGATTTACCTCCATTGAACTCCTGGAACATTGATGTTCTTATAAAAACTATAAAGCAACTTGTGAGTTATACTTTTTTTTTTTGCTTTCTGTAATTTTTATTGTCTTTCAATTTACTAATTGCTCTTTGTAGAAGAAACATATTTTCTTTATTTTTATAATGCATGCTGAATACAGGCTCCTGGTACGAACTGGATTCAAGTTATTGAAAACCTGGATCACGAGGGGTTCTACATTCCTAACGAGGCAGCATTCTCCTTTTTCATGTCTGTATATCGACATGCATGTCAGGTATTATTGATTTCATTTTAGCATGTGTCTAGTTGCATAATTGTTGTATTGCTTTAGTTTTTTCCTTTTTAATAATTATTTTTCATTTGTTTAATGAATCTGTGGAAGTTGTGCAGGAACAATTCCCTCTCCATGCCATTTGTGGATCTGTGTGGAAGAATATTGAAGGTCAGCTATCGTTTCTAAAGTATGCTGTATCAGCAGCTCCAGAAGTATTTACCTTTGCCCATTCTTTGAGGCAGCTGGTAAGAGCTATGCAAATGTGGGCTTGTCTTTTCTTCTTCTTGTCACCATATTTGTGGTAAGAATAATGAATTAATCTTGCAGGCCTATATGGATGCAGTGCATGGTCACCTTGGAAATGAAAATCATGCCTGGTTGTGTCTTGACCTCTTAGATGTGCTGTGTCAACTGGCTGAAAGGGGTCACACTAGTTTCATTCGATCAATGCTCGAGTATCCCTTAAAACACTGCCCTGAAGTTCTGCTTCTTGGGATGGCACATGTTAATGTACATGTCCACCATGTCTCATATGTGATAATGCTGTGTGATGTTTCTTTTTCGCATCTTTAACTTTTGTTTAATAAATTTTGCATTTATGCTTGCAGACAACTTATAATCTCCTCCAGCATGATGTGACTTCCTCTGTTTTTCCAATGATAATTAAAAATGCTCTGGGTGCTGGTATAGTGCTTCAACTTTGGCATGTGAACACTAACCTTCTCTTGAGGGGATTTGTAGAAGTACACAACACTGAGCCAGACAGCATGATTAGAATTTTGGAAATTTGTCAAGAGTTAAAGGTAAATTTAAATTTTCATTGATGTTTCTTTCCTTCTGCATCACATTGTGAGACAAGCATTGATGCTGCATCAGACTGCTGATTACGTCACAATCTTCCTCCTCCTCCTCCTCTCTCTCTCTCTCTATCTATCTATCTATCTATCTATCTATCTACTTTTAAGTTCTCTTCAATAGCGATTTCATTTGGTTAGAGAAACTGCTTCAAGACTTTGTTTGTATGTTATATTATATTTTCTACTTTTGGTAATTTCTCTTATTTCTTATTTGTTTTTGCAGATTCTAGAATCAGTTTTGGAGATGATACCTTTTCCTTCCGGCATTAGATTAGCTGTCCTTGCTTCCAGGAAGGAGGCTATAGATTTTGAGAAGTGGTTGAGTAGTAGCCTGAATACGTATAAAGATTTTTTCTTTGAGGTAACATTGAGTCGTCCACGAGTCTAAATGATTACTAATGCTAATTTGGTCATAAGAATGTTTGGGCTGACATGCACGGTGCATTTCAGGAGTGCCTAAAGTTCCTGAAGGAGATACAATTCGGTGGATCGCAAGAGTTTTCTGCCAAAACTTTTCATCATACTACTGCTGTTTTAAATCTTTATTTGGAAGCTAGTTCTACCTTTTTCAAGGTTCTATTTTTACTAATTGGTTCTTCTTGTGATCCACATTTGATATGTTTTTATTTGGAATCCAACTGCTGTCCCTTTGTGTTTTTCCTATGCAGGTCCTTAAAGCTAATACTGGGGTGATAACCTCTACTCAGCTTATTGAGGAAATGGAAAGGTTGCATTCTACAATTATGGATTCTAATCCAAAGCTGCAAAATGGTGGGGCTACGGATTCCTCAACCTCTGATGGATATGAAGATGATATTGAGGCTGAAGCAAACTCTTACTTTCATCAAATGTTTTCTGGTCAGTTGACCATTGATGCGATGGTTAAAATGCTTGCACGATACAAGGAATCTTCTGGAAGAAGGTATGTTATTGCTTCAGTTTCATTCTTAGAATTCCTTCATTGTTCAACATATTTTCTTAGCTTTGATTGCATATTCTCTTGTCTATGGATATTCTTGATAGCATATGTAATTGTTTCAATTTCCATGCATCCAGCTGATTTGTTTTTTATGTTTTTTGTGTAGTAAGGAAGGTATTTGTGTCTTTTTATTCCACATTCTATGTCTGGTTTTACATTTTTTATCATTTGAAAACTTGGCTTTAACAAGAAATTTCATGTTTAAGACATGATGGTTTGATGGGCTCTTTAATACTGACAGGGAGCAATTGATATTTGAGTGCATGATTGCGAATCTGTTTGAAGGATACCGATTTTTCCCGAAGTATCCCGAAAGACAGCTCAAAATTGCTGCAGTTCTATTTGGTGAGCCAAGGCTGATACATTAGCTATTTATAAAATTTTGTCACTGCTTGAGTTGCATAGCAGTTGTAGTGTTCAAATTCTGCAATCACTTTTGTCTCTCTTTGGGGTGTGCTTAGTGAATTCCTTATGTATGTACTCCATTTTGATGAATCTGGATAAATGTGTTTAAAAGATGGGTTCACTTTTCTAATTGACATTTTTTTATGTCATGGTTGTGGATAATTTTCTGGCTCTTTTATCAAGCTCCAGTTCAAGACCCACTTTCTTTTTAAACTTATTGTGGAAAAACTAAGAAATAAATCAGTGTGGAAACTGAATGTATATTGAAAAACTGCTCATCAAGAATTATACAAGAACCTTTGGTTTATACACAACTAACTAGGGGTTAAACTAGGAAACTAAATCTTCTTAAAAAACTAATCCTATAATTGAGAGATTGTCTATCCTAATTTTTTGTCCTTAATTCTAGGGATACGAATACTTAATTCTAGTGATACAAATATAAATATACAGATTACAAGATTACAACTAGCTGTAAATAAGTGTTTTCCCACACTCCCTTTCAAGCAGGTGAATAGGTGTTCCATTCCCAGCTTGGAAATAATTTCTTGAAATGTTGCACTGCCGAGACCTTTAGTCAACACATCTGCAAGTTGACCCTTGGTTGATACATAAGGTGTACAAATCAACCCACTATCTAGTTTCTCCTTTATGAAATGTTTTGTTCTGTCATGTTGCACAGGATTGTGTGCAATGCTTATTGCAGACTTCTTATCACAGTAGAGTCTCATTGGTCAATCCCACTTGATCTTCAAGTCTTCTAGGATAATCTTTAACCATGGTAGTTCACAAATTCCTTGAGCTATTGCTTTGAACTCTGTTTCAACACTTGATCATGCCACCACATTCTGTTTTTTACTCCTCCAAGTCACAAGATTACCACCTAAGAAAGTGCAGTAGCCTGAGGTGGATCTTCTATCAGTTACTGAACCTGCATAATCAACATCTGTATATGCTTCTAGAACTAACCCCGAATTTCATTTGAATAAGATACCTCTCCCAAGATTGGCCTTCAAATAGTGCAATATACGGTAGACAGCCTGTAGGTGCACTTTTTTAGGACTATGCATAAATTGACTTACTACACTCACAGCATATGCTACATCAGGTCTAGTATGTGAAAGATAAATGAGTCTTCCAACTAATCTTTGGTACATCTCTCTATTTACAGTAGCATCTTCATTAGCTTCTCCAATTTTTTAATTAGGATCTATAGGGGTATTTGTAGGTTTACATACGAGTTTTCCAGTTTCCTTCAGAAGATCCATCATATATTTCTGTTGTGAGATGAAGATACCATGCCGTGAGTGAGCTACTTCAATTCCTAGGAAGTACTTCAATCTCCCTAGCTCTTTTATCTCAAATTCTCTAGCCAAACACTGTTTTAGAGATTCTTTCTCTTTTTCATCATCTCCAGTTACAATTATATCATCAACATACACTAATAGAACTGTAACTCTCCCTGAATCAGAGTGCTTGATAAATAATGTGTGATCTCCTTGACTCTGTTTATATTCCATTGCTAGCATCATTTTGGCAAATCTCTCGAACCAAGCCCTAGGAGACTGTTTAAGGCCATATAAAGCCTTTTTTAGCCCGCATACTTTGTTTGCTTCTAGATGACCTCCAAATCTCGGTGGAACCTTCATATATATTTCTTTTTCCAAATCACCATGTAGAAAAGCATTCTTTACTTCAAATTGTTGAAGCTGCCAATTGTAATTTGCAGCCAATGATAACAAAATTCTAACTGTATTTATCTTGGCAACTGGAGCGAAGGTTTCCTGATAATCCACTCCATAGGTTTGAGTATAGCCCTTAGCCATTAACCTGGCTTTATACCTTTCAACAGTACCATCTGCTTTGTATTTTACAGTGAAAACCCATTTACACCCACTGGATTTTTTCCTTCAGGCAACTCTACCAGTTCCTATGTCTTATTTTTCTCTAAGGCCTCTATTTTTATTTCCATGGCTTGCCTTCATTTCTCACTGGATAATGCCTCGGATAATGTAGTTGGAACAGAAATAGTGTTTAGGCTCACAAGAAAATTTTTGTGGGATGGGGAGAATTTTTCAAATGACACAAAATTATAGATTGGGTATAGTGGACGTTTAGTACATTCTCTGGGTCCTTTCCTAATGGCAATAGGCAAATCATAATCACTAGTTATAGTTTTAAGAGATTCATGCTTATTTTGAGAAACAGAGTCAAAAACTGTAGTTACCTCATTTCCAGAGTTAGGATCGGGTTCTTGGACTGGCATTGGTTTAAGATCTGGAACTTTCTTTCTTGAGTGCACCTGTAATTCCTTCATAGAATCAAAAATAACATTATCCTTTTTCACATCTTTTGTATTTGGAATGGGTTCAGACTCAAATTCAGTGTTTGACTTAGATTCAGCAGAAACAGGTTTCGATTCAGAAGAATTAATGGGTGTAAATGTTGAAGAAAGGGACAAATCAAGCAAAAAGAAATCTTTATCCTTATCTTCCATGAATGAAGTCTTCCTCTGAAGATAAGGTTGAGTAAAAAATGGTTTACTTTATTCAAAAGTGACATCTGCAGACACATAGAATTTTTTGGTAAGAGGATGATAGCATTTATATCCTTTTTGAGTTGAAGAATACCCCACAAAAATACACTTAATCGCTCTTGGATCCAATTTTTCTCTATTATGAATGTGAACATGAACAAATGATGTACAACCAAATATCCTAGGTGTGAGATTGTTTGTGGTATTAAGGTTGGGATAAAATTGTGAGAGTAGTTCCATAGGAGTTTTAAATCTCAAAACCCTTAAAGGTAACCTATTTAATATGTGTGGCAATGAGAACAGCTTCTCCTCAGTAAAATTTAGGTACATTTGCTTGAAAAAGAAAGGCTCGGGTTGTGGCTAGTAAATTGCTGTTTTTCCTCTCTGGCACTCCATTCTGTTGTGGAGTATTAACACAAGATGACTCATGGATAATCCCTTTTTTTTGGAAATAGGTAGATAGACTCTGGTTGAAGTAGTCTCTTGTATTATCAGACCTAAATCTCTTGATTCTCACTCCAAATTGATTTTGGATCATGTTTTGAAAGATTAAAAACACACCATTCACATTTGATTTGGATTTAAGTAAAAAAACCCAAGAGACTTTGGTACAATCATCAATGAATGAAACAAATCATCTCGCACCAGAAATATTAAGAATTGTAGAGGGACCCTAAATGTCACTATGAATCAAGTAAAAGGGAGTAGAACTTCTTTTGTTACTGATTGGAAAAGACACACGTCTATGCTATGCAAGTTCGCAAACATCGCAATGAAAATCTTCGATATTTAATCCTTTGAACAAAGAAGGAAACATGTTTCTCAAGGTTCCAAAAGAAGGATGTCCAAGACGAAAATGATAAAGCCAGATTTTGTCTTTGTTGGAAGATTTTTAAGAAAGAAATGACAAAGGTAAACTATTCTTGATATTACTTGTGTTATTTAATGTCTCAAGATAGTATAGTCCATCATTCTCCTTAGCAAGTCCAATTATCTTTCCCGAACTCTGGTCCTGAAATTCACAATAAGCGGGATAAAAAGTTGTTTTGCAATTCATATCTCTGGTAAGTTTTTGTATAGATATCAGATTAGTAGACAATCTAGGAACATGAAGAACATTTTTGAGAACAAACGAGGGATTAACTTGAACATCTCTTAATCTTGCCACTGTGGTAAGTGAGCCATCTGCAACAACAATTTTCTTATTACTAGGACACAGGTTATATGTACTAAACTTTTGTGAGGAATGTGTCATGTGGTCTGTGGCTCCTGAGTCAATGACCCAAGAACTCGTAATAGGCTTAGCCGAGACATTTAATCCATGAGAACCGGAAGCTTTACCTGAATTAGAAACCTTACCCAACGAACATACCACAATAGGCTTTTCAAGGATTTTCAATAAGTTTCTCAGCTTTTCAATCTCTTCCCTGTCGAACTCTCCTTGTTTCTGAGACATCTGTAGTATTCCAGTGATTTTCCCAGTTAACATTTCCTCAAATTGGGTGGTATTGATATCTTTCTTAGAAAGGGTTCAGCAATGAAGGGCTAAAAAAGTCAGCAATGAAGGCTGAAAATTTTGCTTCCCAAGAAGAGCCTAAAGCACTGATACCATGTGGAAAAACTAAGAAATAAATCAGTGTGAAAACTGAATGTATATTGAAAAACTGCTCATCAAGAATTATACAAGAACCTTAGGTCTATACACAACTAACTAGGGGTTAAACTAGGAAACTAAATTTTCCTAAAAAACTAATCCTATAATTGAGAGATTCTCTATCCTAATTTTTTGTCCTTAATTCTGGGGATGCAAATACTTAATTCTAGGGATACAAATATAAATATACAGATTACAAGATTACAGCTAGCTGTAAATAAGTGTTTTCCCACACTTATGTCATGCTTTTGAACATTTTTCAGGCTCTGTTATCAAGCAGCAACTTGTAACTCACCTCACCCTTGGAATTGCCTTGCGTGGTGTTCTAGATGCATTGCGTAAACCTGCAGATTCAAAAGTTGGTGTTATTTCTAAGCAATAGTCTTTTTCTTCTATTTCTTCATTGGTGTGTTGCTCATGATGGTGTAAAAGAATTCTTTAATTAGTGTTATTAATGAATTGTTGATGGCCTGTCTGCATGTATAGATGTTTTTGTTTGGAACCAAGGCCTTGGAGCAGTTTGTGGATCAACTGATTGAGTGGCCACAGTATTGCAACCATATTTTACAGATATCACACCTACGTGCCACTCATTCGGAGCTTGTTGCTTTCATTGAACAAGCTCTTGCCAGGATTTCATCGGGGCACTTGGAGTCAGATGGGATCAACAATCCTTCTGTTCATCACCAACTTTCCTCTCAAGTGATCCTAGGAAATGGGGAGGTAAGATCATGGTTTTTTTTTTTTTTTTCATGTGATAAAGTTTAGATTTGCGAATAACAGTGTCACAATAAATATTACCTTTGCCAAAATATATAAATAAATATTACCATGTTTTGCTGCCTTTGAATGATAACCCAATTTGGTTTCCATCTAAGAGTTTTCAGTAGAATATGATGGCAATGGCATGATATTAAGATGGCATCATACAGGAATCGAGCTGTTAAACAAGTTGATTCTTTCCCTTTGTAGTTTGCACTGAAGATCATTCTCTTGAGATCCATGCCTAAAAATGTCCACACTAAAAAAGACATGCTTTTGATTTGATGCTGCCAAACTAAAAAATAAAAGAAGTACAATCCATCTGGCTGGAGAAGTAAAAAATGATAAATAATCTGTACCTTGGTGATGATCTGATACCATAGTGTTTGGATTTTCCAGTTATAGAATTATCCTTGATTTCTGATAAATGGTTTTTTATTTAATCTATGCAATCTTAGTTATTTTTGTCTTGTTTTCTGAAATTGACTCACCATTGCAGTTAAATAGCTCTAGCCTTGCTCAGTCTGGGCCACAACTTTCTTCTCCATTTCAGCTTCAAAGACATGATAGTTCTCTTGATGACCGTAATAAAGCCCCTGCTATATCATCCAATGATGTGAAACCTCTTCTGTCTTCTGTAGGGCAGCCTTCAGCTGCTCCCTTGAGTGATTCTTCTGGCTTTCAGAAAGTATGCCTGCTGACTTCTTGTTTGTGATTCATGTGGATTTTTGTTCTCTAGAACTAATATTATTGTTAAATTGCAGCTGCAGAGTGCAGTCAGTAGTTCGTCTATGCTGTCTTCTTCCCCTGGTTTTGTTCGTCCTTCTCGAGGAGTTACTTCTACTAGTAATAATTTTCCATAGCTTCTATGGGATGTTTCATTTACAGTTTTCCATAAAACATTGATATCTTTACTTGCTTACACAACAATCCTTTTTTTTTTTTTGTTTTGTTTTTTAATACAGGATTTGGCTCTGCTTTGAACATTGAAACACTAGTTGCCGCTGCTGAGAGAAGAGAGACGCCTATAGAGGTATTTAATGAACCTTTATCTGTCTTCCATTCAAATTGTTATTGGAAATTTGTTTTAATATTTTCTTGATCATAGTTTTTCATTTTATGTGTCTGCAATGAACAGCTTGGAAACAATTAAAAATGTCGTATTTATAGATGATGTAGCTATCTAACTATTGGTAATTTGGCCTTGAGCTTGTGCTGATTTGAGAGAAAGGGATTAGGATAGGCTACGATGAAGATGCCAAAAACATTTAACTCATGGTTGCAATCTGAGTTGGTTGATAGAATTGTTGGGTTTTGGACCATTGATGTGATGCTACCCATCTCAAGGTTACATAGTTTGAAGGTGAAAGAGAATGTGAGCAAATGGGTGGAAAGGGAGGAGGTTAGGCATCTCTCCTCTAACTTGTTTGGGAGTGGAGTTTTTGCAAGTAATGAGTTCATGTGACATTATCATTTTACCCTGGTTTAAAGTCATTGCTAAAATAGTTTTTGAGTGATAAATAAGGGATGACAATCTAGAACTTTTAACGTGGAATATTTGTCTCTCCAATACTCCCAAGCGGCGCATTTAGAAAGTGACCATTTAAGGGGATTTGGTTCACCAAACCCCCTCCCTTGCTTTCAAAAACTCCCAAATAAGATAGAGTAAACCCTTTACACTGTTCTTGTTCCCTTCTGTCAAACACACTATTAATCCGCCCAATGATGATGATGGGGATGTTGAGTTTTGCTTTATTGAAAATGTCACCTTGCTTTGGAACCTAATCCTTCTGTTACTTTGTATTCTATTTGCAGGCTCCCACCTCTGAGATTCAGGACAAGATATCATTTATAATTAATAATATTTCAGCTGCAAATATTGAAGCTAAAGGAAAAGAGTTCACTGAAATATTGAAAGATCTGTACTGTCCCTGGTTTGCACAGTATATGGTTATGAAAAGGTCAAACTTGGATACTCTTCTTTCGCATATGTTCATGCCTCTTTCTGCATGGCATGCAATTGATTATTCAACTGACTGCTGTATTTCATTATATTTCCTGCTGATTTTTGTACCACTAAATTAACTTAATCATGTATTTTATTGCAGAGCAAGCATTGAACCAAATTTTCATGATTTATATTTGAAGTTCCTTGATAAAGTTAACTCAAAGGCTTTGAATAAGGAGATTATCCAAGCTACATATGAGAACTGCACGGTTTCTCTCATTTAAGTAATTTAGCTATGCATTAAGATTTGTTTGACCAAATAGCAGAAAAAAATAATTATTATCCCATATATTATTCTTAGGTTTTATTGGGATCAGAGCTTATAAAATCAAGCTCAGAAGAGCGGTCATTGCTAAAAAATTTGGGTAGTTGGCTTGGGAAGTTAACAATTGGCCAGAATCAAGTTTTGAGGGCTCGTGAAATAGATCCCAAATCTCTGATTATAGAGGTACTTGTTTCTTATGTTTAAACTTTTAGTTGATTATATGCCATAAAGTTTCAGTCATTCATATGTCCATCAAGGACTATCTGGTCTATTCCAAATCTCTGATTATAGTGGTACTTGTTTCTTAAGTTTAAAATTTTAGTTGATTATATGCCATTAGGTTTCAGTCATTCATATGTCCATCAAGGACCAACCAGTGTATTCATTGTCCATATGTTATTTTGAATTTATCCTTATTTATTTTGATCTATTTATGCCCTTTACAGGCGTATGAGAAGGGGTTAATGATTGCAGTTATCCCATTTACTTCAAAGGTATGATTATTTTTATGATTAGCTTGTTTTCTTGTTCGAACTTAAGTTGAGAATTTTAAAAAATCTGTTATTTTTGCAGATTCTTGAGCCATGTCAAAGCAGTCTGGCGTATCAACCACCTAATCCCTGGACGATGGGCATTCTGGCATTACTAGCAGAGATTTATTCAATGCCAAACCTGAAAATGAATCTCAAATTTGACATAGAGGTTTTTACGTTTTTTAAGTATACATATGAAGACAAGGTCCTTTTTGTCCTCATTATTGTAGCTTTCCTTACCGAAGCTTGGTATTCTATTAATTTATCTGCCTACTGTGTTTTTCTTTTTCGGTGATTTAGGTTCTATTCAAGAACCTTAGTGTGGATATGAAGGACATTACACCAACTTCTCTTCTCAAAGATCGTAAAAGAGAACTGGAGGGGAATCCGGATTTTTCTAATAAAGATGTTGGAGCACCCCAACCCCAAATGGTTGCAGAAGTTAAATCAGGAATAATTTCGTCACTTAATCATGTCGAACTACCTCTTGAGGTTGCCACTCCACCAAATTCTGGAGGCCACACACATTTACTATCTCAGGTTTGCTTTTTTTCAATTGTTTATGTGGAAAAACTAAGAAATAAATCTGTGTGAAAAGGTAAGAGGAAAAACTGAATGTATATTGAAAAATTGCTCTTTAAGAATTATACAAGAACCTTAGGTTTATACAACTAAATAGGGGTTAAACTAGGAAACTAAATCTTCCTAAAAACTGATCCTATAATTGAGGGATTGTCTATCCTAATTTTTTGTCCTTAATTCTAGGGATACAAATACTTAATTCTAGAGATACAAATATAAATACATAGATTACAAGATTACAACCAGCTGTAAATAAATGTTTTCCCACACTCCCCCTTAAATTGGTGAATAGGTGTTTTTCATTCGTAGCTTGGAAATAATTTCTTGAAATGTTGCACCGCTGAGACCTTTAGTCAACACATCTGCAAGTTGACCTTTGATTGATACATAAGGTGTACAAATCAACTCACTGTCTAGTTTTTCCTTTATAAAATGCCAGTCTACTTTAATGTGTTTTGTTCTGTCATGTTGCACAGGATTGTGCGCAATACTTATTGCAGACTTGTTATCACAGTAGAGTCTCATTGGTCAATCCCACTTGATCTTCAAGTCTTCTAGGATAATCTTTAACCATGGTAGTTCACAAATTCCTTGAGCTATTGCTTTGAACTCTGTTTCAACACTTAATCTTGCCACCACATTCTGTTTTTTACTCCTCCAAGTCACAAGATTACCACCTAAGAAAGTGCAGTAGCCTGAGGTGGATCTTCTATCAGTTACTGAACCTGCATAATCAACATCTGTATATGCTTCTAGAACTAACCCCGAATTTCATTTGAATAAAATACCTCTCCCAGGATTGGCCTTCAAATAGTGCAATATACGGTAGACAGCCTGTAGGTGCACTTTTTTAGGACTATGCATAAATTGACTTACTACACTCACAGCATATGCTACATCAGGTCTAGTATGTGAGAGATAAATGAGTCTTCCAACTAATCTTTGGTACATCTCTCTATTTACAGTAGCATCTTCATTAGCTTATCCAATTTTTTAATTAGGATCTATAGGGGTATTTGTAGGTTTACATACGAGTTTTCCAGTTTCCTTCAGAAGATCCATCACATATTTCTGTTGTGAGATGAAGATACCATGCCGTGAGTGAGCTACTTCAATTCCTAGGAAGTACTTCAATCTCCCTAGCTCTTTTATCTTAAATTCTTTAGCCAAGCGCTGTTTTAGGGATTCTCTCTCTTTATCATCATCTTTAGTTACGATTATATCAACATACACTAATAGAATTGTGACTCTCCCTGAATCAGAGTGCTTGATAAACAATGTGTGATCTCTTTGACTCTGTTTATATCCCGTTGCTAGTATCACTTTGGCAAATCTCCCAAACCAAGCCCTAGGAGACTGTTTAAGGCCATATAAATCCTTTTTCAGCTTGCATACTTTGTTTGCTTCTAGATGACCTTAAAATCCCGATGGAACCTTCATATATATTTCTTCTTCCAAATCACCATGTAGAAAAGCATTCTTTACATCAAATTGTTGAAGTTGCCAATTGTAATTTGCAGCCAATGATAACAAAATTCTAACTGTATTCATCTTGGCAACCGGAGCAAAGGTTTCTTGATAATCCACTCCATAGGTTTAAGTGTAGCTCTTAGCCACTAACTTGGCTTTATACCTTTCAACAGTATCATTCACCTTGTATTTTACAATGAAAACCCATTTACACCCCACTGAATTTTTTCCTTTAGGCAACTCTACCAGTTCCCATGTCTTATTTTTCTCTAAGGCCTCCATTTCTGTTTTCATGGCTTGTCTTCATTTCTCACTGGATAATGCCTCGGATAATGTAGTTTGAATAGAAATGATGTTTAGGCTCACAAGAAAATTTTTGTGGGATGGTGAGAATTTTTCAAATGACACAAAATTAGAGATTGGGTATAGTGGATACTTAGTACATTCTCTGGTTCCTTTTCTAATGGTAATAGGCAGATCATAATCATTAGTTATAGTTTTAGGAGATTCATGCTCATTTTGAGAAACAGAGTGAAAAACTGTAGTTATCTCATTTCCAGAGTTAGGATCAAGTTCTTGGACTGACACTGGTTCAGGCTCTGAAACTTTCGTTCTTGAGTACACCTGTAATTCCTTCATAGAATTAAGAACAATTTTATCCTTTTTCACATTTTCTATATTTGGAATGGGTTCAGACTCAAATTTAGTGTTTGATTTGGGCTCAGCAGACATAGGTTTCGACTCAAAAGAATTAGTGGGTGAAAATGTTGAAGAAGGGGACAAAGACAAATCAAGCAAAAAGAAGTCTTTATCCTTATCTTCCATGAATGAAGTCTCCTCTTGAAGATAAGGTTGTGTAAAAAATGGTTTATTTTCTTCAAAAGTGACATCTGCAGACACATAGAATTTTTTGGTAGGAGGATGATAGCACTTATACCCTTTCTGAGTTGATGAATACCCCACAAAGATATACTTAATTGCTCTTGGATCCAACTTTCCCCTATTATGACTGTGAACATGAACAAATGATGTACAACCTAATATCTTAGGTGTGAGGTTGTTTATGGTATTAAAGTTGGGATAGAATTGTGACAATAGTTTCATAGGAGTTTTAAATCCTAAAACCCTTGAAGGTAACCTATTTATAATGTGTGTGGCAGTGAGAACAGCTTCCCCCAGTTAAATTTAGGTACATTTGCTTGAAAAAGAAAGGCTCGGGTTGTGGCTAGTAAATGATTGTTTTTCCTCGCTGTCACTCTATTCTGTTGTGGAGTATTAACACAAGATGACTCATGGATAATCTCCTCCTTTTGGAAATAAGTGGATAGACTCTAGTTGAAATAGTCTCTAGCATTATCAGACCTAAATCTCTTGATTCTCACTCCAAATTGATTCTGGATCATGTTTTGGAAGCTAAAAAACACACTATTCCCATCTGATTTGGATTTAAGTAAACAAACCCAACAGACCTTGGTACAATCATCTATGAATGAAATAAACCATCTTGCATCAGAAATATTAGGAATTGTAGAGGGACCCCAAATGTCATTATGAATCAAGTAAAAGGGAGTAGAACTTCTTTTGTTACTAATTGGAAAAGACACACGTTTGTGCTTTGCAAGTGCACAAAATCACAATGAAAATCTTCGACATTTAATCATTTGAACAAAGAAGGAAGCATGTTTCTGAAAGTTCCAAATGAAGGATGTGCAAAAGGAAAATAATAAAGTCAGATTTTGTCTTTAATGAAAGATTTTTCAGAAAGAAATGACAAAGGTAAACTATTCTTGATATTACTTGTGTTATTTAATGTCTCAAGATAGTATAGTCCATCATTCTCTTTAGCAAGTCCAATCCTCTTCCCCGAACTCTGGTCCTGAAATTCACAATAAGAGGGATAAAAAGTCACTTTGCAATTCATATCTTTGGTAAGTTTTTGTATAGATATCAGATTAGTAGACAATCCAGGAACATGAAGAACATTTTTTAGAACAAACGAGGGATTAACTTGAACATCTCCTAATCCTGTCACTGTAGTAAGTGAACCATCTGCAACAACAATTTTCTTATTACTAGGACACAGGGTATATGTACTAAATTTCTGTGAGGAATGTGTCATATGGTCTGTGGCTCCTGAGTCAATGACCCAAGAACTCGTAATAGGCTTAACCGAGAAATTTAATTCATGAGAACCGGAAGCTTTACCTGAACTAGAGACCTTACCCAAGGAACATACCACAGTAGGCTTTTCAAGGGTTTTCAATAGGTTTCTCAACTTTTCAATCTCTTCTTTGTCGAACTCTTCTTGTTTCCGAGACATCTGTAGTACTCTGATGATTTTTTCAGTTGACGCTTCCTCAAATTGGGTAGTAGTGATATCTTTCTTTGAACTAAAACAAGTCTTAAGATATAACCAGAAATGACTCTTAGCAATGAAGGCTAAAGAAGGGAAAAATAGAATGGCTATGAAGGCCCTAACGGGGTTTGACAATGAAGGTCTAAACCGGGTTCGGCAATGAAGGCCTAAAATAGAAGTCAGCATTGAAGGCTGAAAATTTTGCTTCCCAAGAAGAGCTTAAAGCTCTGATACCATGTGGAAAAACTAAGAAATAAATCTGTGTGAAAAAGTAAGAGGAAAAACTGAATGTATATTGAAAAACTGCTCATTAAGAATTATATAAGAATCTTAGGTTTATATACAACTAAATAGAGGTTAAACTAGAAAACTAAATCTTCCTAAAAATTGATCCTATAATTGAGGGATTGTCTATCTTAATGTTTAATCCTTAATTCTAGGGATACAAATATTTAATTCTCGAGATACAAATATAAATACATTTATTACAAGATTACAACTAGCTGTAAATAAATGTTTTCCCACAGTTTATAATTTCTGTTAGCAGTTAATTACATGTGTTTTAATATGTTATTTCTTGGAGTTGTTTTAGTATACCGGTCCCTTGCATCTTTCTTTTGGTGCATTGATGGAGGATGAAAAACTAGCAGCTCTAGGCATGTCTGATCAGTTTCCTTCTGCCCAAGGGCTAATTCAAGCCACTCCATCACAGTCACCTTTTTCTGTTAGTCAGGTCCAATCATTTTTGTTTTCATTCTTCAACGTTCTAAGAATTTTTAACTTTTTTAATTATTTAGATTCTTGGTCCTTGTCTTCTTCGCAGCTTTCCACGCCAATACCTAACATTGGAACTCATGTTATTATCAATCAGAAGCTCAGCGCTCTAGGCTTGCACTTGCATTTTCGGAGGTTTGATGTCATTGCCATATTAAATGTTTCCTGCTTGTTGTATAAATTGCTTGGTGCCTTGGTGATGAACTCTGCATATAACGTGTTGCAGGGTGGTTCCAATTGCAATGGATAGAGCTATCAAAGAGATTGTAGCTGGTATTGTTCAGCGTAGTGTTTCTATAGCAACTCAAACAACAAAGGAGCTTGTTTTAAAGGTCTGAAAAGTCAACTCAATAAAGCTTTAAATCCAACTACTTGATTGATGGCAATACTTTTGAAAATTTTGCTTTACTGGTTTGCTCCTCGATAATGTTTTGTTTCTTGAATTATTGCCCGTGTTAATGCTTTTCTTGTGGCACTTTTAACTTGATTCAATTCATTTTCTTAGGGCAACAAGATGACTGTCCGGTTATCTTTTCTTGTGGCATTTATTTTGGCTCATTTTCAAAAATTGTATTTGTTACTACTGTTCTGTATTTTCTGTTGTTGTTCTTGTTAGAGTTCAATATTGATTCTCCTGTTCTTCTATTTATAGCTTCTATTTCTTCTCACAATCATTGGATAGGTTTTCTTTCAAGTTTCTGTTTGTATGGTTTAGAAATGTAGCCTGCTAGTTTTTACTGGGTAACATAGGCAGCTTCCTGAAAATGCCTGGGAATCATCTTGAATGATTACCAGTTTACAACCATCTTTTGAACCAGCCATTCAATCACTATTCTTAGTTTGATGTCACTTTAATTAAATGCAATGTAGGATTATGCTATGGAATCAGATGAGACACGGATCTATAATGCAGCACACTTGATGGTTGCAAGTTTGGCTGGAAGTCTAGCGCACATAACATGCAAGGTTTTATCTCACATCAAGCTTCTCTTGATATCTTTTTTCCTTTTTTCTAAGTATTCCATACCTTATCATCTTTATCTTATAGTTTTAGTCTCACTTTGTGGTGTTCTAGGAACCTTTACGTGGCTCTATATCAAGTCAGCTGAGGAATTCACTTCAGGGTCTGAATGCTGGGAGTGATCTTCTAGAACAAGCTGTTCAGCTTGTTAATAATGATAACCTTGATCTTGGCTGCGCAGTCATTGAACAGGCGGCTACTGATAAGGTCAGATTGTTGCCTTTTATCTATAGAGTATTCTGTGCATGCATGTTCATTGAGCAAGGCATCACTGATAGGCTTGATCTGGTTTTCACGGATTGATTCTTAAGTTTTTTTTATTTTTTTTAATCTTAATGAATCTCATGGATTAGGTTCATAAGTAGGGTGCTTTCTTGACTTTTAATTCCCCAACGAAAAGAATGTTTCTCATGCAAAACTTAAAGTTGCTATGGACTTTGTCTAATGTACTATTATATTCAGATTTGGGTGTCTAGGCTTTCATCTTCATGGTAATGCATGGTTCATATGGGAGTTTTGCCTGCATGGATGAAGGTTTTATTCTGCATAGTGGCGGGCTTTTATTAGGGAAAAAGTATTTAGTGAATTGATTGGACTGATCTTCTATTCTTCCTGGTTCTAACTTTATTTTTTTTCCCCTTGACTTTAATATATAGGCAATACAAACCATTGATGGAGAAATAGCTAATCAACTTGCTTTAAGAAGGAAGCATAGGGATCCTGCATTTTTTGATCCAAGCATGTATGGACAAGGTTCTATGGGTGTTGTGCCTGGGGCTCTTCGACCTAAAGCAGGTCACTTGTCTCTGTCTCAGCAGCGAGTTTATGAGGTATTCATGTGATCAACCATTTGAACGGGGATTGCTTTGGTTTTGAGAAGAAAGGCACTGAGAGTTGCTCCTTCCTCTCTTGTTTTTCCTCCTCCTTATCTTGTAGGATTTTGTTCGCCTTCCTTGGCAAAATCAGTCTGGCCAGAGCTCTCATTCTATGTCTGTCAGTCCTTCAAGCTTATCTGGTGATACTGGTCTAACTAGCACAGTTTGTTCAACATCAGGGCAAGTTGCCCCTGGTTACACATGTGGCCCAGGAAACTTGGGACAATTGGATGTTGCTTCTGAGGCAATTGAATCTACGTCAGCTGCTCTTTTGAGGTGTTTCATTTTAAATGCTACTTTGGTCTCTTTGATTTTTTCTGGTTTTCATGCTGATTTGTTTGAAAATCGTTTTGTTCCAGTGCTTCCTCAGTTCATATTGGCTCAGCAGCTGATCTTACCCAGCAGACTACTGAAAATGATCCCCTCAATGCTTCATTCCTGTCAACAACTTCAGTCCCTGAGTTACATTCAGTGGATGCCACTGATTCTGTAAAAGTGAGAAACTTATATATGCATGAATTTTTGTAGTGGTAGAGACTCATGCTGTTTTATTGACACATGCTCCCGACTTGTTGCTAGGAATTGGGATCTACGTCACAGCCTTTATCTTCACCTGCCGCCACAGAGCATCTTGGGAGTAGCACCTCAGAGACTTCACTGAGCACTAGGGATGCATTGGATAAATATCAGATTGTTGCTCAGAAGGTTGAATATAACTCCTTTTTTATGCATTCTTTCTTGCCCTACTTATTCCTTTATCTTTTTGGTCTGGGAGAATTTGGTCAGATCAATGGATGACTCTGGTGTCTGACCAGCACAAGCAAGATGTATATGTCACGGTGGATAAGATGCCACCTCACAATCTTCTTCTGCCTTTGTTTATATTCATTTGATTGCTTAATTTTTGTCGGAGATATAATATTATCTACAATGATCTTAATGGTTGTAACTTTGCAACTATTGGTTCTCCTCTCAAGACTGGCATACAACAGGAAACATAGTTTTCACATAGGGGAGTAGGAAGGAGATTCCTCAGCTACAGAGTTCCCATTCCTCTTATTCTTGTGTTCTGACTACTTGAGTTGGACTTTTAGCTGTTAAACACTAAAATCTTTTCAAAATATGTTTCTGACTCTCTTTGTCAAATGTTCAGTTGGAAACTTTGGTGACCAGTGATGGCAGAGAAGCGGACATTCAGGTATTTTAACCTTCTTCGCCTTTTATGTGCTGCAGTTCTATATTATTATTTTTTATATCAATGTCATAAATAGCCTTTTGTGTACCTTGTTACCTCCATGAATCTGTCTCTTCTGCTTTCTTTTTCCTCCTCTGCACATCCTTTTGTTGGTAGAAATAAGTTATTATTTCCAGAAATGAAATTTCATTTTTGTTTGGTTATATTGTTTGAACAAAGTTTTATTATTTAAATTTTGACACTTTTGTTTTAGGGAGTGATCTCTGAGGTACCTGAAATCATACTCAGATGCATAAGTCGGGATGAGGCTGCACTGGCTGTGGCTCAAAAGGTGTAATACCAATTGTGGGGCAAAACTTTTATTTGTTGGTTACTTTTTTCTGTTGAGAAATGGTTCTCATCCTTGATTCTGTTTCTCGATGCATATACAGGTTTTCAAGGGCTTATATGAGAATACATCGAACAGTCTTCATGTTAGTGCCCATCTTGCTATTCTGGCTGCTGTCCGTGATGTTTGCAAGCTTGCTGTTAAGGAGCTTACTAGTTGGGTATGCTCTGGTCCACATTCTTGTCTTTCAAAGAGGTTTTGACCTTGGACGCTTGTTTTCCTTGGTGTATAGTAACAGCCATTTTACATTTTTACCTGCTAATTTTAGCTGTGAAATCCATTAGCTCCATTGCTTTGGATTCTAAACTTGTTACCGGTTTTATTTGTGAAGTGTAAAAGAGAATTGCTATAAAAGTTATTACACTCTTGATGCTTCTATTTGAAAGAACTCATTATCTAAAAGTGGTTGTTAGGACTTTATCTAGATGGGTGATATGATGTTTCCTAACTAAGTTTTGCTAGATATGTTATTCTGCATTTGTGGCTTTTTGCTTAACCTCTCTTTGGTTTGTTCTGTTTCAGTAGCTACATATATCTGGAATTGACTTCTCCATCTGTGTTGATTTTTCAACTCTTCTCTTGCAGGTGATGTATTCAGACGAGGAGCGAAAGTTCAACAAAGATATCACCGTTGGCCTTATTCGAAGTGAATTGCTGAACCTTGCTGAGTACAATGTTCTTATGGCAAAACTTATTGATGGGGGAAGGAATAGTAAGTATAAGGAATTTGCCTTTTGCTTAAGTTAATTCACATGACTTAGCTAATCAAGTTAAATGTACAGAAGCTGCAATGGAATTTGCAATGTCGCTTCTTCAAACTTTGGTCACTGATGAATCTAGAGTCATCTCAGAACTCCACAATCTTGTTGATGCACTGGCAAAGGTTGGTCTTATCCTTTTCTTTGCTCTCTCTCTCTCTTTCTTTTCTTTCACTTCTTCCCTTGAATTTTTTTGGTATTGACTCTTAACTGTTATGAACGTGCAGGTTGCTTCTAAACCTGGATCTCCTGAATCATTGCAACAGTTGATTGAGATGGTCAGAAATCCATCTGCTAGTATGGCTGCTTTATCCAGTGCAACTGTTGGAAAGGAGGATAAGGCTAGGCAATCTAGAGACAAAAAGGTCACTGGCTCATCCATGGTATTGCTTTATTCTTAAACATGCTAATATTTCTTCTGACCTGAAATCCTTCTTCTGAAACAGACACCTGGTCAAGCACCAGCTAACAGAGAAGATAATAATAATATAGAGGCTCTAGAACCAGATCCTGCTGGCTTCAAGGAACAGGTGATTATTTGTTTCAAAATCAAAGAAGTCATTGCTTGAATGCTTTGTGCATATTGTAGATTTCACTTCTAATCTACAATGGAGTTAAAAATATCATATTGGTTGGAGTGAAAATTTTAGGATGAGTTAAGGTTATTTAAAAAAATGGTGTCATGGGTATAACCTAAACCTAGTGGTGTCATTTCTTGAATAAAAGAAAATTGCCAAAGTATACGCCAATGAGACTGCAACCATGTCAAAACAAAACTAAGCAATCTTTGGCCCATCTTCTGCCACTGTGATTGGTGTACGCATATTATTGTTGCCCAAAAGTATGGTCTGACAATGTGTCACAATTACAGAGGTTGAATGTTTTTCTAATAGGATAGGCTCATTTAAGTTTTCAATTACCCCTCGCTTCCTGTTGCATATATGCCTTATATTTATATTTGACTTTTTCGTTCTCCTCATCTATCATCCACAAGCAAATTTGCTTATGCACCAATGTGTGAAAGTGCTGATGCAAGTATTCCTTCCTGCACTAGTCATATTGTTTTTAGTTTAATCATTTATCTTCTCTCTGGCTCTCTCTCTTTCCTTTTTGATGTGCCCTCTGTCTCCCCCATCCTGCCCTTCCTCATTTCTCCTGCATGACTAGGAAACGTGGGAATATTATGTAATTCTTATTTGTTAATTTTCTTTCGAAAAATTGTGCAGGTTTCCATGCTGTTTTCAGAATGGTACCAGATATGTGAGCATCCAGCTGCAAATGATGAACCTTGTAATCATTACATTGTACAATTGCGTCAAAAAGGACTGCTTAAAGGGGATAACATGACAGAACGCTTTTTCTGCATTATCACGGTGAATCTCTCCCTCCCTCCCCTTTTGTTATATATAAATTCACAAGAGAGCTCAGGAGATTGAACTCATTTTTTGTTTTTACTTCATATAGGAGCTTTCTGTTGCGCATTGCCTATCTTCTGAGGTCATGATTCCCAGCACATTGCAATCACCTCAGCAAGTGCAGACTATTTCTTTCCTTGCTATTGATATTTATGCAAAACTTGTGCTGTCAATTCTTAAGGTCTCATTTCATCCTTTGTTCATTTTATCAATATGATCTACTTCTCATTTTAAACCTAATCTTGCAAAATGCTTGGATTTTTTTTTTTTTTTTGGGAAATTTCTTTAGTATTGCCCAGTGGAACAGGGATCAAGTAAACTCTTTCTTATGTCCAAGGTGAATATCATTTACCCTTCATTTTGCATGTCTTTTTATTTTGTTTTCCAAGAATATTTAATGATATTTATGGTGCTTAGCAGCTTTTGATCGTGACTGTGAGATTTATTCAAAAAGATGCAGAGGATAAGAAAACATCTTTTAATCCAAGACCATATTTCAGATTATTCATCAACTGGCTGTTAGATCTTGGTTCCTTGGACCCTATTGCTGATGGTGCAAGTTTTCAGGTATGATTCATTTGCATATGCCCATTGACATTGCTGCCAGTGAATAACTAATCTTCATTGTGTTTGTTGCAGATTTTGACAGCCTTTGCCAATGCATTTCATGCTCTGCAGCCCCTTAAAGTTCCTGCCTTCAGGTAAGAACTGTGAGTTTGTTGGGTTTTGAACCTATGTAGGAATTGCTTTTAGATTGTGCTGTCTCCTCTTGAAAAGCATAATTTATGATGCAATTTTGAGTCTTGAGTAAAAAATTTTCCTTGCAAAGGATTGGTTTATTTTGGATCATATTCTTATTATCTTGATTTAAGTCCTGAGTGGGCACTTGTAATAAGTTGCCTTACCTTATACTAGAGTTTATGATAAATGGCATTTTGGGTTAAATTACCTGGTATCTATGTTTTGCAACCATAAAAGGGCTGCTGTAACACACTTAAATGAGTGCTTATGTGGTACTGTTTTATTTCTCATGCATCATCCAGTGTAACAAAACTATCTAATGTCCAAGAACCGAATCACCTGGATACTTTTATTCTCTTTCCTAGCTTTTTATTAATGTTTTAAGGAGTAGACATTGCATCCAGTAGAAAGAAGTTGGAAGAGCGATAACTGGTTGTTGAGCATCATATCTTGGCATGCACATTTACTACCTGGAAGGTGCAATTCATAAGTCCTATTTATTCTACTTATGTTCATTGTTCGCTGTGCTGTTATAGCTTTGCATGGCTAGAGCTGGTCAGTCACAGGAGTTTCATGCTGAAATTGCTCACTGGGAATACTCAGAAGGGTTGGCCCTATATCCAACGCTTGCTGGTGGACTTGCTTCAGTTCTTGGAGCCGTTTTTGAGGAATGCTGAGCTTGGAGTGCCGGTTTGCCTCTTTCTAATGACTGATTTTATTATTTGTTTCCATTGTAAATGGTCCCACTTATTCTTTCTTGTGTTATCCATATAGGTTCATTTTCTATATAAAGGCACACTAAGGGTACTGCTGGTTCTGCTTCATGACTTTCCTGAGTTCCTATGTGATTATCATTTCACCTTCTGTGATATGATTCCTCCGAGCTGCATACAGATGAGGAATATTATCCTTAGTGCATTTCCACGCAATATGAGGCTACCAGATCCATCTACTCCGAACTTGAAGGTGTCAATCGATCATGCTTGATCTTTTTTTTCAGATTGTTTAATCATGAAATTAATTCTTTAATCACTTGGCATGCAGATTGATTTGCTTCCAGAAATCAGAGAACCCCCTCGAATCCTCTCCGAAGTTGCTGCTGCTCTTAAAGCAAAACAGATGAAGGCTGATGTAGATGAGTATCTCAAGGTAGTCAAATTCACTCTTAATTGTGTTGTTTCTTTCTCATATGTAAAATTTTCGGTCCTCTTCATTGTTTACTTCAACCGACTTTTCTCATCTAACATTTTCAGAAGTGAAAATTGGTGTTTCTTGCATTACTTTTCACCGAAATTTTTTTGTTCTTGTCAATGATCCTTGTATGTAACCTTCTTAAATTATTTGCTCAAAATTGTCTGAAAATTTATCTGCAGACGAGGCCACAAGGATCTTCATTTCTAACTGAACTAAAACGAAGACTGCTTCTTTCACCAAGTGAGGCAGCATCTGCTGGTACGCGTTATAGTGTACCATTAATCAACTCGCTAGTGCTTTATGTCGGAATGCAGGTATTCTACACTTTCTTCTTCTACTTTTCTAGATGTTATCTTTCACAATTTTTAGTCTGATGGACACTTTTTCTCTTCTTCTGTTAACTAGAATAAGGTTTTCTTTATGTTTAATGAATTCCTGTGGCAAATTGCTTTCAGGCCATTCAGCAACTGCAGTCAAGAGTACCTCATGCACAGTCAACAGCAAACACTGTTCCAATGACCGTGTTCTTGGTTAGTGCTGCCTTGGATATATTCCTGAATCTAATAGGGGACCTAGATACCGAGGGTCGTTATCTTTTTCTTAATGCAATTGCTAACCAATTGCGGTATCCCAACAACCATACACATTACTTCTCCTTCATCTTACTATACTTATTTGCCGAAGCAAATCAGGTGAGAATTTTCATTTTGATGGTACTCACATTATTATCCATTGCATTTCCGCTGCTCATTTCAAGATCGACGAGAATGCACTGTTGCTTTTTACAGGAAATCATCCAAGAGCAAATTACAAGAGTTATGTTGGAACGGCTAATTGTTAACAAACCTCATCCATGGGGTCTCCTCATTACCTTCATTGAGCTCATAAAGGTAAAATTAGTTTTCAATGTTACCTTAATTTTTTTAGTTCTCGGGTCGCGGATATGCCTTTGAGGTTGTTCATATTTATATTTCAGAACCCAAGATACAACTTCTGGAATAGATCATTCATAAGGTGTGCACCTGAGATTGAAAAGCTCTTCAAAACTGTTGCGAGATCATGCGGCGACCTGAAACCTGTGAACGACAGCATGGTTTCTGGTTGGGTATCGGACAACGCACACTGAGTGAATTTTTTTGGTTTTTTTGGGTTACCATCGGGGTTCGATCTTAGAAATCTTCAGCTCTGGAGCTAGTTCGAACTCGAAACCTTTAGCCTTGGAGCCGAGTCCCAGGCCACTCAGTATGTTTTAATGTATCATGTAATGGAGCTCTAATTTTAAAATCTCCATTTGTAGTCTGTAATTTATTGTTTTTTGTCCTTGTATTCTGTATCAGACCAGTTAAAACTTACTCGAGATTACTGCTGTTCTATTTTGTTATTTGTAAATGCCCGTGACTGGAAGTGCATCGTAGAAAGCGGTTGATTATTCTATGTACAAAATGTTAATTAACACCCCCCGTTGGCTCTTCCAAGGATGTGATGTAATTAGAAGTGTTTATAATTTGATTTCAATCGAATTAATTTATTAAATTAATTTAATTTAATTAATCAATAGATTATCGAATAAAATTTTATTGAATTTGAAAAGAATGATTAATTCAGTTTAAAAATTAAATTAATTAAAATATAATAAAATTTTAAAAAATATAAATATATAAAAGGAATCATATTGTTTTAAAAAATAATATGATATTTTGATATTTGAATATTTTATTAAATAATTTTATTTCATTTAAAACATAAAAAATTTAAAATTTAATTTAATTGAAATATTTGCCATGAAATTATGAGAAAAAATTAATCAAATTAAATTTTAATTTTAAAAATTAATAAATTGAATTTGATTAATAAAAATAATTTAATTTAATTTATTTAATTTAAAATAATTTAAAATTAATCAAACCATTTGAATAAACACCCTAAATATAATGACATAAATAAAAAATTTATAACCTGATTTTTAAAAGTAAAAGATAATACTCAACTTCGATTTAATCCATTGAATACAAATTATTTTGCGTCGTATCCATTATCAAGCAAAATTGAAAATCACGACATTGAACATATTTTGCTACAGTTATTACAGATTATGAAGCCTTCCCCTAGTCCCTACGAACAAAGTACAGCTTGCCCATGACATGGAGAACGGCAACAAAAGCAATGAAACCAATGCTCATGACAAGCACAACATTTGGAGAGATCTTGAGTCCTGGAGCATCATCTGTGTAAAACTGAAGCATATTCCCTGCAACCCCTCCTGAGCCACCACCCGCAACGCTTGTCATTCTCCTCCTCCGCATGCTTGCAGCTGCCGCTGCGCTTCCTCTTGGTGGTGCGGTTCCAGCTGCCATTTCTGTAACACCCCACCAAGGCTCACAACTTCAATTCTCAATTCTACATAAACACATATCACTTCATTGAAATAAAAGAAATATATACATTTATCACAGTTTCTTCCACCGAAAAATGGCTGCCATGCAACAATATGAGCTATACAGTAAACAACCGAGAAAGAATTATATGAAACAGTTAAACCACATCAGTATATATTCTTTCCATTCAAATCATACCACATAATCATATTATTAGAAAAAACAACTATTTATTATAAAATAAGTAATTAATCTATAAAAAAAAAATTCATCATTGAATTATCTCAGGTAATGAGTAATAAATGGTTGGCTTTTTCTAACGACGACAACAACAACAACTAATCCTTATATACCATAACTTTGGAGTCGTTGTATAAAACATTAAAAAAAAAATTTTGTTAGGTCGTAGTTCTGAATATTCTTACGTCACTCATTGCTATCAATGTCAACCTTTTTCATTTACTTCTTTAATTTTTTTATTATTTCTTATTATTTGTATCTATATTTTTTGTGATTTATCTTTAAAAATTTTGGTTTTTCTTAAATTTAGAAGCTCATTTCTCCTAATTGGTGCATAAATAAGCCTAAGTTTCACATATTCAAACCACTTCAAACAGCCCTCTTTTCATATTTTCCTCAATTTAAACTACCTCTAATTTTTCTTTCACTTTTTATTTTGTCTCTTCTAGACTATTTTCAAAATGTGATTAAATGATATAATTTGAATGAAATAGATACATGATGACGTAACATAACTGTTTCATACAATTATTTTTTGTACACAACTTACAAGGTAAAACTTATACAATTTCCCAAAGGGAATTTTTTTTTTTTTTTGGAGAAATCAAATTTCTGAATAGAATTACAGATAATTGTATGGAAGAAAAGAAAATTAAGCCAGAAGGGATACATACAGACAAGTTCAGAGAGGTGGCTGAGATAACCAAAGTTCAAAAAGCTCCATTATTATCAATACAATCAGCATAATCTGTGTTCATATAATCCTACAGAAGGTATACATAATATAATAACCAATTCAAAAGCATCAAAACTTTGTACGAAATCTTTATGCTATCAGCCAATTGAATTATTCTAATTGAATCATCCAAAAGAATCCCACCCACAAGAATTTGAAATTCGATTAAATTACAATCAAATTCAATTAGACGTGCAATCGAGCTAAATTGATACAATGAAAAATTTAAACTCAACTCAAATTTATTGTTAGAACTCAATCAAATTTTAAATTTTAAGTTGAATTCAATTCGAGATAAAAATCAATCAACTCGATTTCACTCAATTAGACTTATTTATCAAATAAAAAAACGAGTTCAATTTTTATGTTCGACTTCAAATTTAATTATTTGTATTCAAGTTTAAACTTGAATTTAAATTCATATATATAAATATATATATATAAATATAAAATAATAATTTTTTAATTAAAATAATAAAATATAAAAATTTGATTAAATTCAAAACTACTTAAGCCAAATATTAAAAAGCCCAAACTTGGCTAATTCAATAAGTCAGTTTGACTCGACAACAATTAAGCCTAATTTATTCAAGCCAATTCCGAATAACTTGTGGATAATGATGCATCATTTACCCTCCTATTTAAAATGATCACGCATGCACTAAATCCTATTTAATTATCATATACAAAGACTTTTGAAAACCCTAAACTTGAATATTTTAAGAAGCAACAGATCAAACGATGTAAAAAACCAGATTTAAATTCAAGAAATCAAATGGGTCGTTGATAGGATCGCAACATTTAAAATCCAAAGGAAGGTAAAAAGAGAGACATGGAGAAGAAGAAGAAAATCGCCTGAGTCGACTCGGAATTCAGATCGTGAGTTCGCAAGCTTTTGAAGACGCCTGTTTAATAATATCTTCGACTAGTTCCGCTTTCAGTTTCAAGATATATATATATATATAAAGCAGTCTCTGCTTTAGATACATATAAAGCAGAACTGCTGGGCAGTTTCTCGCAGCACTGACCAATAGAGTTTGGCCACGTCATAATTTAGAATCCCAAACCAAGCTTGCCTGTAGGCCTTTTGTCCAATGCCTAAGACTCTTTGGCCCAGACTTTGTGGGCTAACTTGGCCCAATTTGCGTTTTATTTTTTACTTTTTTTTTAATTTGAAAATAATAAATGCAAAAATCAATGTAAAAAATGCATGAATATTAATCATAATGATTTATATATCTTCTGAAAAAGTCCTTTTAGTGGAATTTTTTAACTTGAGACTGAAATACTAACATATGATTATTTTTTTAATTTTTATTTTTATTTTTTATATACATTAAAAAATATATGTCATTCTTTTAATCATGTTTGTAAAATATAAAAAATTTTATTGATAATGAATGAAATAAATTTTTTAAAAAATGGATATTTGCCGGTAATCAAATACCTCTTTTCCACACCACTAACTGACGACGAATGCTGAAAAAGTAATAAATTATTGCAATCAACTACAATGCAATATACAACGTGAGATACCAACAACTCTCGAAAGGTAAAATAAAATTAAGATGTGATTGAGGATGTAATCGAACCGAATTGAGTCGATATAGTGAGAAGTTTGAGTTTGAATTTAATTTTTAATTCGTAATTCGATATTCGATTCGAACTTGATCGAATTTTATTTTTTTAACTCAAGCTCGATTCGTAATCAAAATCGAACTACTCGAACTTATTCGATTAAGCTCAATTAATAAATAAAAATAAATTTAATTTATATACTCAACAAAAATTTGATTATTTATGCTCGAGTTTAAATTCGAATTTGATATATTTTAATTCGAATTCGATATATTTTATTAATTAAAATAATAAAAATATATGTAAATATAAAAATTCAATTAGGTTCGTGAGCTATTCGAGTCGAATATAAGAATACGCGAATTCGGTTTAATCGATGAATTTAACTACTTGAGCTCGAGCTTGACTCGATAAGAATAAAATCGAATTCAAATTTTATTCGAATAAAATCCGAATAGCTTACGGATACTAATGTATCATTTACACACTTAGATGTGATCAAAGAACTTCAAAATTATAAATAATTAACAGTTGTTTAATATTCTAAAACAATCATTTTGTCATAGAAAATTTAAAAAAAAAAAGGTTTTTGAGTATGGTTTTTGGATTAAAGTTTTAAAAAATTTTGTAAAATTGATCCATTTAAAGAGAATTAATGGGCTGGGAATTTAAAACCAAAGTTTTAAAAAAATAGATTGCTTTATTTATGAGTAATGCCCTGAATTTTTTACATTCATTTTTTGTATTTAAAAATTTAGATTAAATCCAAAAGTTAATTAAATAATTACAAGCCTTTTTTTGGTTATTTAATTTTGTTTACATGAATTAAATTTATCAATTAATTTTTTAAAAAAAGGGTAAGAATAAAAACTAAATATAATAATTTATTAAATAAATTAAATGATAAAAAACTATTTAGAAAAACTCTTTCTTGTTAAAAGAATTCGATAACATACAAATTAATATATTTTTATACCATAAATAAAAACATATGTTAAGATATAAAATAAAATAGAAATATTGTTTTAAAATGCATATAAAATAATTTTTTAATGCATTTTTATTATGCAATTTATAAATAAATAATTTATATATATATATAAGATTCATAATTGACAAAATATGATTATACCAACATCAATACATATATTTAAATATATAAAATAAAAAATTATTAAATAAATTTTATTTAATATAATTTAATTAAAAATTATATTTTAAAATTTATTAAATAAAAATATTTACAATTATTTTTAAGAAACCCCTCGACGAAGTGAGAGCATCAATCTAGCACAAGTAAAAAATGTCACAAAAAATTGAAAGTAAAATATAAATGAGAATATTCTCATAATGCAAGCATAAAAAAATGTTAAAGGATCAAAGCCAACATTAGTAGTTGAACCAATCCCAATTTGCGCCCATAGAGATGAATCTCCATTCACATTTATGTCTTTTAGTTCACTTTAGTTTTGCGAAGTTTACCCTTTTTTTTGTAAAAAAAAAATTTTAAAAATAAATAGATTGTTCAGTCCTTCATGTCAAAATAAAATATATCATACTTGACAACTTAAAACAGGTTGTGTATTCGATATGATCCAAACAAATAGTCATCGATAAAACTCGAATTCAAGATCTTTTTATCGAAAATAATAAATTTTAACTGATTGAATCAATCACCTATCGATGAAGTTTACCTTATTGTTAGCTTCATTAACCACATTTTGCATACCTTAAATAGCATCTGCGATGCGGTATAGCAACAACGCCGCCCTCCACCATTGTTTCTCATGACAATAAAAGATGTGAATTGTCATTCGTACAAATAATAATGTATCGCATTTGCAAATAATGGTATAAGAAAAGATTGGAATCATAATGAGACACTAAAATTATTATTTGTTCTTTTTTTAAATATATCTATGAATTTTATAGCATATTGATTATGTGTTATAGCTAAAATATGTGAAAAAATTATTTTTACCTATAAATATAAAACAAAAATATCATAAATTACTTTAAATATCATCAATAAATATTATTCTATCAAATTATTATTTTGCTTGATTTTATAGTAAAGTGTGAACATTTTTAAAAAATTCATGACTAAGATAACTATAATTATTACTATTTTTTTCGTTATGTCCACAACCGTGATAAAATGAAACATAACTAAAAACGTAACCATGACTGCATTTTAAATCCCTAGTTGAGATTGATTTTGTAAGGAAAAGTTCTACTTTGTCAGCTTGACTATCATCTATATGATCAAGCCCTACAGCAAAACATCCTTTAACCTTCTTGTGATTGGTTCTATGTCACCACAAGAAAATAAAATATTAGTGACAGTTTTATAATTGTGTTTCACTTACGAACACCATTAACTTTTGTGTTTTTATAAAATTTAAAGTTTTTTTTTATCAAAACGTCATTAAATATTTAAATAACAGTATTTTTACTTATAAACGTCACCCGAGACAAAAATTAGTGGTACTTATCGACTAAAACGCTTTGAATAATTTTCTTTAAAAATTTGGAGTGATTATTGAAGGCATTTTTGACAAAAAAACACATTGAATAATTTCGTTATAAAAATAGATAGGGGATTACTGAAGACATGTTTTTGTAAACAACACCTTGAATAATTCATTCACAAAGAAATATAGGTGGTTATTGAAGATATTTTATACAATAAACACCTTTAATAATTTCGCTAAAAAATTGGAGAAAAATATTGAAAGCGTTTATGATTAAAATTGCATTCAATAAAATATCTTATCAAATTTTAAGGATCATATGATTATTAACCATAAGGTTATAGGTTCGATCATGTTTTTAATGTTTTTTTGGTTTTTGAAATGATTATTTATAAGGGATTATTCAAGGTTTTTTTTTACCAAAAACGCCTTCAATAATCCATTTAAAAAATTTTGAAGAGAGATTATTAAATGTATTTTTAACAAAAAAATACCTTCAATAATTCATAAAAAAAATTTGAAACGAATTGTTGAATGTGATGTTAGATTCTTGAAAGCGTTTTTGATCGAAAATGCCTTCAATAATGTACTTAATAAAATTTTATGAGGGATTATTAAATGTGATTTTGATAAAAAATACTTTCAATTAATCCATACAAAAATTTTGAAATAGATTCTTGAAGGTGTTTTTAGTCCAAAATATCTTCAATAATTCACTCAATAAATTTTATAAAAAATTATTAAAAACGGTTTTGATTAAAAGCGTATTTAATAAAATGTCGATCCAATTCAATATGCATCAACATCTTTGATAAGTATTATTTTGATGAAAATTTTTTTGTAAAAACCTTAGTTTTCGTATATTTTCAACTAAATTGATGAACAAAAATCTCAAAATCTTATTTGTAATGAATGAAATATAAAAAAAAAATTTGTGATTTAAAAGTTAATTTGATGATTTTAGAATCAAATTTGGATTAAATTTGAATTGAAAGAAAGAGAATGATGAAGAGAGTGAAAAGACTATAAAGGAAGATGTGATGTTGCTAGAATGCAGTGTATTTAGAAAAAAATGAGAATTATATTTTAAATATGAGATATATTTAGTAATAGAATGTAAAGAGTAATTTTTTTTTAGTGTAATAGAATTTCTTTAATTTTTAGAAGGTCCAAAAATAATTTCGGAGACAAAAAGACAATTATAGCCTTAAACTGAACCGCATGATAGTGTAAAATAGCGAACCGGAAACAGCTGCAATCCAGTCCAAAGCAAGACCAACATCACTGTCCCAAGTTCTTGTGTTCACCATTCTCTCTCTCGCCGGAGACCAGAAACTCCACCACTTCTCCGAAACCTCTCCTGAAGCTGCCAATCACTTATATCTCCGGCGGCCCTGTCACGGATCCAATTATGATGAGCACCGGCGAGCTTCTCAGCATCGAGCCAGAAGAGCTCCAGTTTCCCTGTAAGCATCTTCCAAACCCTTTCCTTTTAAAAACATTTATAGCTTCGCGTTGCTTTCCAGATCCATATCTTCAGCTTTATAAGTTACATGTTCAAGTTTCAACTGTTTTCTAACAATTCTTAACATTTCTTGTTCCTGAATTAGTTGAATTGAGAAAGCAGATCTCTTGTTCTCTAAACTTGTCCAACAAGACCGACAATTATGTCGCTTTTAAGGTAATTATGTTAAGTCTTAAACCTTGTATGTCTGTTACTTCTTTTTACTGCAAAGATTTCTGGTAAAAACAAAGAAAGGAAACTTCTTGCGGGTAGGGATGTAATCCAGCCAAGCAGTGAGAAGCTCGAGCTCAAGCTCGAACCGAAGTTCGCTGCTCGAAACTTGGCTTGAGCTCGAACGAGTTTTAATTTTCAAGTTTGAGCTCGACTTAAGATAAAAATAGAGTCACTTGAGCTCACTCATTAGGTTCATTTAATAAAATGAGATCGATTCCCATACTTGATTTCAAGCTCGATTATGTCTTCGAATTTGAGTTCGAATTGATATATATATATATATATATATATATATATATATAAGGGTAAAATAATTTTTTTAATTAAAATAATAAAAATATATTAAAATTTAAAATTTTGATTATGCTCACAAGTTATTCAAGCTGGACATTAGAATGCTTGAACTCGACTCACTCGATAAATCGAGCTGCTTGAGCTTGAGCTTGAGCTTGAACCGACTTGACAATGACTGAGCTGAATTCGAGTTTTATCCGAGTCCAAGTAGCTTGCAAGCATTGATGTATTGTTTACACCCATACTTGTGGGGTGAGAAAGGATTGTATGAAACAGTTATACCATATCAGCATATATCTCTTCCATTTAAATCATATCACATAATTACATTGTTAAAAAATCAATTATTTATTATTAAATAATTAAATAATTTGTTAAAATTAATATTTACCATTTAATTATCACATGTGATGTGTAATAAATAATTGACTTTTTATTAATGACATTTATGTGGCATGATTTGAATAGAAGAGATATATGCTAACATTGCGTAACTGTTTCATACAATCCTTTTTCCTTGTGGGGTAAATTTATTTTGGATTTTGTTGTAACCTTAGAAGAATTTGTGTGTATGTGTGTGTTTTTGCAGGTCAAAACGACAAATCCAAAGAAGTACTGTGTGAGGCCTAACACTGGAGTTGTGCTGCCTAGGTCTACATGCAACGTTATTGGTCTCTCTCCTTGTTCCTCTCTTGCACAAAATTTGGACATAGCTGTCATTATTATAGTTCATCATGGTTAATGTTTAGTTGTAGTATTCGTGTTGTGTTAATTTCATCGCAACCATTAGCTCTATTTTCGACATTATGATTACTTTTACCGGACTTATTGGTTTGTTTATGGAATCAGTTACAATGCAAGCTCAAAAGGAAGCACTGCCTGATATGCAATGCAAAGATAAGTTTTTACTTCAGAGTGTGGTTGCTAGTCCTGGAGCTACACCAAAGGATATAACTCCAGAGATGGTATTTATGGATATTCTATTGGATCTGATTTGAAAATTGGGTTTTTGTTTTCTAACTGTTTGATTTCGAATATGTTAGTTTAATAAGGAATCTGGGCATCATGTTGAAGAGTGCAAGTTGAGGGTTGTTTATGTCGCACCTCCTCAGCCTCCTTCCCCTGTCCGAGAAGGATCTCAGGAAGGCTCTTCACCTGGGGCTTCATTCTCAGACAATGGTAGCTTGAATGCTGCAGAATTTGCATCTGTGAGTATTTCTTGGCTTTGTTTTTGACATTGAATTGGGTTTTAGTGTTGATCATTATGGTCCATCCAAATATTAATGACTTGTGTTGTGGTTGTATGATTGTGCCTGCAGGAATCAAGACCACATGTTGAGCGGCATGAACGTCAAGATAACTCATCCGACGTAAGTCTCTCTCTCCCTCACTCTTATTGGTACTTTTTTAGCTCTGGCATTGGAATTTTATGGGCTCTTGTAAGGAATGTTGGCAGGTTCTATCTAAACTGATTAAGTGAATGCCATTCTTGATAGCAGTTCTTTTTACTTGCACATGTTGGCCTTTTTTTTTTTTTTCCATAATTGGCATAATTTAGGAAAATGGTGTTTTCGTTTCCATAATTTTTCAAATTATACAAGTTGAAGAATGCATTGATGATACTGTTAATCATTCTTGTGTGATGTGTCTTTGGGTGGAAATTTTCTTGACTTGTGTCTATTTCCCAAATAGCCCATCATCAAGCATCGTTCAGCTGACTGTACTGATCATTATCATGTAGTTTCATCATTATTATGTAATATTTATGGGTTCCATTTCTTCACTTGGAAGAATATCTTCTGTTTAAGTTGGAGTCCACTCAGTTGTCAATATCTTCTTTGGAGATAGACTAGGTGTCATATAGTCGATTTTAATGAAAATTACTTAGCATCAGCCCGTGTTTGTGGGCCATACATACTGATATAAAGAGAGCAATTTTAATATACCCTTTGATGCTATAACAACACTTCTTTTCTTATTCACTCTCTGTACTGAGAGCGAGTTCCTAGTAATAAGTGAGTTATTTTCATGTTAAACTTCCTATAGTACGGCTGAACATGCATGTCTCTTGGATGGTGATATTACTGTGATTTTGCCGTATTCCATTTTATTGATGCTGTTTAGATCTGTTCATTCGGATTTTAGGAGTGTAAAATTATGAACACCATCAACAAGGATATCAAAGGACTCGTCTTCTTTCTTTTGATACGGCGAAAAGTCTCCCCATATGCTGGATAATCCTGTTTGTCACTGAAATTCCTCATCTAGATGGTGGTTCTCACCACTATTACAACCCCAATAGGTGACATTGGATGATTTGAGCACTTGGATTGGATATAATCTCGTACTTGTTATTTCTATCCTGATGGCAATTAACGATCCCTTCTCATAGATTTATAAAAAAAATGTTTCTTACAATACTCCAGTGTTGGGGTACTGGATTCTGATGCTGGGTTACACTAATACCGTTAGAAGAAGTTTGTTCATTTAAGATGAATACTAATGCTGGGTACGCGTTCTGAAATTCAACTGTTGGCGTTGTCTTTTCAAATGCACTTGATGAGAGAAAAATGTATGGATCTAACATGACTGCTCTAAATATGGCATTATCGCCTTGTGAGATAATAAATGCTATATCTTTTATCATCACATTCGTGTTAGTGACTCTTTTACATGATTTAATATGATAATAATCTAATTGAAATATGTTAAAAAAATTATCATCTGTGTCGAATGAAAAGCGTTGAAAGATTGGCAAGCTATTCTAAAAATTTGCTAATATCCAAAAAGAAAAGCCTTAAACATTAATGCTTTGCTGTAGCATTGTTATTCTGAAAATTACTTTTAAATGCAGGCAAGGTCTCTCATTTCCAAGCTAACTGAGGAGAAAAACTCTGCCATTCAGCAAAATAACAAGCTTCAGCAAGAACTTGTAAGTGACTCCCTATTTTTTAAGAGTTTCTTGCAGTTTACTTTGGAATGAAATCTTAAAGTTAACGGAATTAACGACCAATTTCTAATATTTTAGCTATATAAGTACATCATTCATCCGCCTGCAGTCACTGTCCGATCGTCAATAACAGAGAATGAAAATGAGCTTCTCCGGAGGGTTAGAGAGACTTTAAAATGAAATCGGATTTAAAAAAGAACAATAATAGAGAGAAAATGCTGTTTACTGTTTGTTATCGCGTATTCTTCAAAATCAATACAAGCTTTATTGCAGCCTTACATTGAAATTTAATTTGCAGGAACTCATGAGACGTGAAGCCAAAAGAAACCCAAGCGGTTTTGCATTCATATACGTATTTCTTGTTGGCTTGATCGGCATCATTTTGGGATACCTCTTGAAAAGAACATGACTGCCGCCAAGTACCCTTCTTCGTTCTTTTATGCAACTTCATGGCTGTAAAAATGAAATGTAGAAAACTGGAAAAACAAATGTTTGATTGACGAATGTATTGCTTACTGGTCTGAATGGTCACTAGAAAAAAACATGTCCAATATGTGACATGTAAGAAGCAATGTTTTTTCACTGTATTACCCTGCATCGACAGTTGATCTTTCAAGTGGGAATTACTGGATTTCATATTTGTGGCCAACTTTACCAACATTTGCAATGGCGTTTATCCTTTAAGTTTCACATGGACTTGTCTGTCTTATGTATGTCATCGAATAATGATAGATGACAATCCAAGAAAATGTGTTGAGCAAAATTGTCTGTCCATTTCTTCTTGTTCTTCATCTTTATGTCAATTTTTGTTTCTTTTGGTCCATATCACCCATGATAAGCCTCAAAATGGATTGTTCTTGACTAGGAGACCCGGACAATACACTCCCAATTCCCAATCCTCCATACCCAAACCACATTTTTCCGTTCCAATATCTACGGACTGGCTGCTGTTGTTGTTGCTGTTGCCAGAGACAGCTGTTGTTTCCGCCATGCCAGTGGTGCCCATGGAGGCACCGCCACCTCTGCCCGAGAGAGGAAGACAGTGTTGAGGAAGATGTTGGAGTACTTGGGCTTCTTCTAGTATCAAGAACAGATGTAGGCTCCCTGCCTACATAGTAGCAAACTTTGTCGTTTTGCCACTTTTCTTGTTGCTGTTGATGGTGATGCTGTTGGTTTTGGAGTAACAGTGAAGAACCAGAGCAACAAGAAGCAGAAGTTTCCATTAACTTGAGGCCATCTAATCATCAGGGAATCAATTCAGCTGTTCAACTTGAACAATCAATCATTTTACTATGTTTAACACAACATCAGGGCTACAATTTTTACACACTAAAAGCAAAGACCTAAAAGTCAAGAAAAAAAAAAAAAAGAAAACAGCGGCCGATTTCTGCTTGATCCCAATTTTTTTAACAAGAGATGGTTCCAACTGCAGTTTTTCCTATGCTCTCTTAACAAGATAGCCGATTAGGACACCAACAAGACCAAATAGCAGCACAAGCCATAGAGAGAAGCCACCAGCATGACTTCTGCTAATTTCTTTTCTCATCAGTTCCTGCATAATGTGTGTTATGGCAAAGACATAATGAGCATGAAAGGTAACAACAATTGATACTCTCTGATGCATAAGATAATCAACACAAAGATATCTGCTACTATATGCTCATACCAGTTCTCGATGAAGCCTTTGATTTTGTTGCAAGGCAGAAGATTTCTCGTCTGTCGACTTCGAAATTGCAGACCATGCCTGGAGATAAAATTACTCTTAAAAACCAATGGTAGAAGAGAATGGCAAGTAGAAGTAGAGGAGTTTATGCGTCGAGCTGAGTCAAGTTGGGTTCGAGTTGGATTTATACTCGATATTAATAGTTTATATGTTTGTTAAGATTTAGTTGAGTCTGAAATTTAGATTTCAAAATTTTTTCAAGCTCATTTCAAATCAAATTAAAAGAAAAAAATTACGAACTCACTCATTAAATTTAATTTATATAATAAAAAATAAAAAAAATTGATTAAATTAAGTTTAATAAGATATATATAATTTTTATTTTTAATTCATATATATATATATACACACACATTAATTAATTTATATATATAATTAACATATATATAAAAATAAAAAATTTATATATGAATTTGGATTAAGTTCGGGTTTTAAATCTTTTGACTAAGAGTAGGTCCAAAATTTAAATAAATTTAAAAATTATCTCCAAACTCATTTAACCATTTTTAATTTTTTGTCCAAATCTTCTCAAACTAGGACTGGCCTTCAAGCTTGAGCAAATAGCTCAACCCTTAAACAGGTTTAAGTAAAAGTGTAGAACAACTATTAAAATCGTATCTAAAATGATGGATACGAAATAGGGAAATGTTAGCTAATAAGGCAATGAATCTAGTTTTTGTTATATGGGAAAGAGTTTGATGGCATCTCAACCATAAGGAGAAATAAAAACATTTAGAAACATAGCAACTGATAAGGTATGAACCAACAAAATGTCACAACTATTAATATGAAATGCCCATTCATAGTAAAAGTTTGATATATTGACAAAGCAACAGAGGGATGAAATACCTCTGAGGACTTCTCTCTAGTCTCCTCTGGAGATCTTGATACCTAAATTTTATATTAAGTTGAGCAACAGAAGAACATGAAGTATATCAGTAATGGCTAATGGCATTCTCCATTACTAGTTGGTATTCTTCCACCCAGAAACAACAGAAGACACTTACATCTTCGAATGATGAATTTTGATTCCCATTTTCATGTGCAGATGCTCTGGGAGGAGTCACCTCTTCAGATCCTTCAGGAACAGGTGAGGGGCGATTTGCAGGAATGTAAATGACCCGCAATTTGATTTCCTCCAGGACTCGACCATCCTCTTTGTTAAACAGCATTCCAATCATACCACCTAACATCTATGCAACCCAAAATAAACAACAGTGGCACAGCCATCATACCATTTCTTGGGTTATGTCTTTGTTGGTTGCACCATCTGGAGCAACAACACTTTGGATGAGGAACTTGTCCCTGCACTGCTCAGGAGGTGCTTCCTTTTGAGCTTGCATGATAACTGCCATTGTTAATTTCATGTCAACAAACCATAAATGCCAACGAGTTTGCCACCACAGGGGTCAAAAGCATGAACAAGGATGATGAAAAACTCTCTTTAAAACCAATAAACATCAAAACATTTACCTGTGACATTGCATGTACTTCCAGGCAAGACAATGCCAGAGTTGGGACGGACACAATATTTCTTGGGATTGGTTGTTTTAACCTGTTAAGATTGTTGAAACGAAATTTCATATATCAGTTAAGCTCTCATTCTCAAGCCTAGACACAGAAAAAAACAGACAAACTTTAAATTACCTTAAAGGCAACATAATTTTCTGTCTTGTTGGCCAATTGCACAGAACATGAACTTTGCTTCCTCAATTCAACTTCCAAATTCCATCCCAAACATTCCATAAAAGATTATCAAAACATTTATATTGGCTTTCATTAATGTTTGAGTTGGTGACAGAATGGGTTGTGACCGTTCTTAAATAAGTAGACAGTAAAGCCATTGAAATTGATGAAATTGCCTTATAGCTGCTGAAACTGAATGCATTTGTGAAATGTGACAGGCTTTTTGGAGACTCGGGTAAATGTTCATAATTGCTCTTTATCCAGGTCAATGCTGGAGGAGCTGGAAGCAATGCTGGAAACTGGGTTTGTTGAAGAGTCAAGCAGGTTGATCTGCCTGAAGTAGCAGGAGTTGCAGAGGTTGTTTAGATGCCCGTGAAGTGTGTTTATGATCTTTGAATTTTGCTTTTCTATCTGGTGAAAGTTTCATGATCTAAATAGCCCTGGAACTTCCAAATTATCTTCTAGTAGTAGCATGGTAGCATCTGTAGTTCTGTATGTATATGAAGAAGTCTGAAACTTTCTTCTTTAAGCTGTGCTTTCTGATCTATGTATATGGTGATGGTTGTCATTGATTCTTCGCATGCGCAGCCTGGTCACGTCTAGTTTCCAGTCTTGAACGATTGGGGCCAAGCCCAAGGTTCCAAGATTTTAGTTTTCAGCCATGAACAACTGATATACTCTTATATATTCATTGATGGTATTCCTGCTAGGAACAGATATCTGACTGATGTCTAACATTTATCAGCCATGACCCATGCTTATAGCAGTTAAGCAAATTAATTATTATTCTTCTAATGGCCTTGTCTACTCTTGAATAATTTCCTTTCAGTTTTTTGTATGGTCAAACCTGAATATGTACTCACACAAATGATTAGTGGCAGCCAGGCACCGTTATTAGGTCTACGGTTCAAATTTTAGCACCTGGAACTCTTTTTTCTATTTTCATGCTACCGCTTTTTTTGTAAAAAAATAATATAGGAAAAAAAGAGGGTGACAAAATGGCAGGTATGCAGGCAAGAGCCTTCAGTTAACTTGTAGAATTGGGCTCTACAATTCACAGGGAGTCAAAAGTGTGAGATGGTGAATGCATATATCAGACTTTGGCAGCCTTACTGTAATTTCTGGACCCATTTAAGATTGTGTGAATGAAAAGAAAATCCGACTTCTCTCTTCATTCCTTTTCCTGTCAGAGATTTTGGACAATCAACGGCACCGAGCAAAGGCATTACAAGCTAGCAACAAAGAGCAAGGGCAGCATCATGGTCCCCCCAATTTTCTTACGCTAAAAAACCAATAGCCATGACACAGCAATTTTTGCTGCTTTAACTGCAAATCTCGGCTTGCTTCAAAGCTATTTTAAAGGCTCTACAACTTGTATTCATGTGCAGACATGATAAAAAGCCAACAAATCCAGATACGTGGCAGGAGGATCAATAAATGCCAAACCCTTCAGTTTCCAGTATCGTATTTCTAATTTCCCCAACAAATCCTGATAGAAATTTCATTTTCTTTTTCTTACCAACAGGTTTTTTTTTTTATATATGTAAAGTTGGCAGAATTTGAATCCTAATTAATTATCATTAAAATTAAAAATTTAATATTTTATTAACAGATTACAAATTGTTGATCTTACCAACAGGTTGTTTATAAATCCCAGTTCATCACGTTCTCTTTTTTTTTTTAAGCAAAATATACAAATAGTAGTATTATTGAGATTCAAGAACATGAGTTTAAAATTATTTATATAGGTAATAGGATGATTTTCCTTTTTTTTTTTTTAATTCAAAATTTAATCCAAAAACATTTAGATATCTATCAAATTTAAAGTTTAAATCACAATTAAGCTAAGAGAAAATAATAACTTTGCTACTGCCAATTTAGTTTAAAACATTTTAACATAAACTCGAAATTCTGAGCTCCACAGCAGCTCGACCATCTGCTAACACATACAAATATTAACTTATCGTTTCTTGATTGAATCGTTAACTGTCAGCTTAGTTTGAATTTATGATGTCAGTCATAGCCATCCAACACCAGGCTTAGGCCACCTTGCCCATTTTATTTACTTTTACAATAACTGAAATACCTACTTTCTTGTATTTTGCCTTTTTTTTTTTTTTTTTTTTACTTTTTGATTGAATATTAATTTGAATATCAAAACACAAACACCAAAACAACTGATTTCCAGCCTTTGTCGATAACCGATCGCCATTCTTGGGCCTTCAAATTCTTACCCCGTTCAAATAGTTTGGCACAAACAATTACCAGCAATCCAATGGTGAAAATCAGTTTCATGGTCCCCCTGTTTCATGGTTTTGACCAAGCTTTAGCATTTGTCTATAACTGTAAAGCACCTGAGTGGCTACAGTTGAACCATACAGCACTCAAGTCTGAATCCCCATGTTTAATGGGGAACAAAGCTGATCTTTCTTTTGGACTAGAGAGTTTCAAGTTTCAACCTATCAGGCTGATTTAGCTCCACCTTTGACTTCAGAACAAACCCTAACCTACTTCCCAATCATGGTGCAAAATTTCCACCAAACAAATATGCCTTTCTTTCTTGTCAACTAGTTACTTTGAGAAATCCCAACCTTGTAAAAGCCTTTTCTGGATGTTTCTTTGCTAGAGTTACACCAAGTACCAACTATTGGAAGATTCTCTTTCTCTATGTTTACACTAAAAGAGTTGTTGAAACTTCATTTTTTTTTTCCTTCTCCTTCAAACCCATGCTTTCTCATTATAAAATTTTTTTTATACAGTAGATTGTAACAAAGGAATAAATACGAGTGACAACAATTCAGATTTGTTTTGATTTTTTGAATATTATAAATTTTAAAAATATAATTCAATCTAAATAAATTTTTCATACGATTTGATTTAAACTTTCGTTCGATTTAGTTAGTTTTATAGGCTTTTAAATTTTAAATTTTTATATATTATTTTAATATAAAATTTTGATATATTTAAATAAATTGATATAAAATTATTATTATTTTTATTTTATAAAAATTTAAAAAATATATAAAAACTAACAAAAATATATAATTCAATTTTTTTCGATTTTTCACCTCTCAATCCAAAATTCAATCAAAATCTAATATATATATATATATATATTTAATATTCGAATTTAATCCAAATTGAGTAAGAAAAAAATCGATTCAGATTGAATACTATGGTTTGGATCCCATTTTTGGTTTTTTATTTTTATTTTTTTCTCACCTGTAAGAATAAAAAAAGAGATTATAAGTATTTGAATTTAAATTTCAAAACTGTTTAATAATATTTCTTAAAAATTGATTGCATAAATTAACTAAATTAAGTTTTGGGTTAAATTATCTTTTTCGTATTAAACGGTAGTATATTCCCTCTCCAAATCAATCTAAATAAGTTTATCAAAATCAAGTCTAACAAATTCATAGAAATTTTCTTTCTCATAATTTTTCTAACAGATTCGGATCTAAATAATGAAAAAAAGAATAAGATTATATTAGCTTACAATGTTGTTAACTTTATTAATTATGCTTAGGGTTTTTATGCTTTGAGATTATTGATATTAATAAAGGGTTGCTTTGACATTATGATGAGGTGAGAGCCACTACAAAGTGTCGGTTAAAAGCTATCACAAAGGACTTTAAAGGATGCATAAAAGCTAGCTGATGATGCTCCCAAAATAAAATATCCTCAGGTTTTAGAAAGCTTGAAAGACATGTAAAGTTACTTTGAAGCACTGATTAATTATAGCATTCATCAACAATGAAATTAGATTATCATTTGATCATTTTTGCAATGACAAAGCAAATTCATTAGTATTGATGCATTTTGATTCTACAATTTGAAAATAGAAAAAGAGATTATAAATATCGAAATTTTTTTTTTTATTCGGTGCAATGTTGGTGTAATGACACCGGCTCTCCTAAATTGGGGCCATCGATAGTCTTTTTCTACTTTGTTGGTGATTGCAAAATTGAATTAGGGACAAAAAGTTGAATTATACATTTCCTTACATGAATAGCATTTTTTTTTTGTCTAGTCTAGTAAGGTTGAAGAGTCGATCAGTTCAATTAATTTGATTGTAAAAATTTAAAAATCGATTAAATCGATTTCATTTATTAAAAAAATTGAACTTACCGATTTATAAGTTAAAAACAAAATTAATCAAATGGACATAAATTGTTTGGTTTGAGTCGATTTTCTCAAATTTTCGATTTTGAATGTATGTCAAAAAAATATATTATAATTATTTAACATTGAATGTTCACAATCACATATTTTAAAAACAAAAAAAGCTTCAGTGTCTTTAAAGCTAATTAATAATATAATAAAATTAATTAAAATTTTAAATTAATACTACACAAGAGAGATCTTCAAAACTAATTAAAGATGTAAAATAACTAACAACAAATCTTAATAACCAATTTATTCTTCAAACATATACAAAAATTATTTACAAATATCATCATCACCAATTAAAAGAGGAAAAAAAACCTATTTATTGTTTTGTTCACAGGGAAATAGACAAGCCTAATAGATCTTGAGCCATGGTGGACTTCTGGTGAAGCCATGGAGGTATATTGAGGTGTCGACCATGTGGTGGCCTAGTGGTCATCCACGATGATCATGTTGAACTTGGTTAAATAGCTATTCAGTTTTAAAACTCGAAAGTGAAAGGGCGAAAAAGGGTGAAAAGTTGGATAGTGAAGATAGTTAGGGGGAAAGAAGGGTGTGAGAAGAGCTAGAGAGGTCAAGAGGCAGAGTTGTGAAGAGTGTTGTAACGATTCAAATTTCATATTAAAAGAATACGTGGATAAAAAATAATTTATATATAGAGATTTAAATTTAAATTTATGAGTTATTTATTTTTTATGAGATAAAATTGTGATATCTTAAAATTAAAGTCAAAATATCTCATAAATTATATATGAATCTTCATAAATGAATCAGAACGATCATCAGTCGACGACTGTGAAAATTACTAAGTATTATACGGTACTACACGATGGGATCACAAGAGTCATTGAGTGCTATACTATAGTTTAGTGTGATATTGGTTCTTAAATTAGATTCAGTTTGACAAGAAGGTCAAACTTTAAATGTAAAAAGATTATAACGCTTTTAATCTCACATTAAAATAATATGTAGATAAAAAATAATATATATGTAAATATCTAAATCTAAACTTGTGAGGTATTTTTTATGAGATAAAATCGTAAGATTTTTGAGTAAATAAAAAATAATATATATGTAGATATCTAAATCTAAACTTTGTGAGATATTTTTTATGAGATAAAACTATAAGATCTTCAAATTCAAATAAATAATATCTCGTAAGTTGAGAACGAATTTTTATAATATTAAAAAGAGACAAATTGGCAATGGTGAAGAAGGAGTGTGAGGAAAGTATGGAAATGTTAAAAGAGTTTTGAAGGGTTAGGTTTACTAAAAAAAAGTGTAAGATCAAACTATAAAAAGTAAAACAAAAATGTTCAAAATAAATAAAACAATTTTTTTCGATCGGTTCAGTTCTTTAAATTTAACATAAAAATCAACCGACTTAATGATCTAACCAATTAACTAATCGAAATATTGATAAAAACCTAATTGTCCGACTTGATTTATTCAAAACAATCAATTTTGATTGAATTTTTTTGTGTAAACCGATTTATGCTCTGCCTTATAATCTAGTATAAATCTAGAAGTGATTTCTTGATTTCCTAAAAAATCAACTCATTTATTCAACTTCAACCCAAAAAGAGATCTATTATAAATATGTAGATTTGAAAAAAGTTTGAATTTAAATTATTTATTATTAAATCAAATTCGAGTTTAAATTATTTGAATAATAAATTGATTTGAGTTTGAGTAATTTAATATTTAATTTGATATAAATCCAAATTTTTTAATATATTTAAATAAATATTTATAATTTTATTAAATTTAATCAATTTATCAAGTGAGGCTCATTCAATTAAATTACGAGTCAAATTCATATAAAAAATAAAATTCAATTGCACTTAGAATGGAAAGTCCAGGAAGCCAAGCACAAATACATACCTTCCTTCCAAGGGAGGCATCCAAAGCACAATCGCAAAAGCAAAGCACCACTTATCTCTCCTAAACAAAACACAGACAATTCTTTCCCTACCAGAAAGAGGGAGAGCAAAAACAAGCAGAGAGAAAAGGAAAACAGAGTAAAACCCTTTCCTTTTTTGCCATTTTTGTTGCAGAAATGGATGGCTGTCCAGCTACAATAACACCTAAACCCCCACAAATCTCTGAAATGTTTCAAAAATTTGCCTTGGCTTTCAAGACCAAAACTTTCGAGTTCTTCACTGAGGATGACAACAACAACAACAACCATGTTTCAGACTCTGACGGATGTTCCCTCCTTGACTCCACCGAAGACTTCATCACTGACCAAAGAGTCGTCGTCATCAAGCCCGACCCACCTCCAAATTATTCTTCCTCGGTCAATAACAATTTCCAGAATAGAACCATCGATACCCAGATTGCCAAATCTCTGGTTTCTTCTGTTTTTGCTGCTGTTTCTTGCTTTGAAGCTTCATATCTTCAGTTACAAGCTTCGCACGTGCCGTTCGTGGAGGAAAGTGTGAAAGCAGTTGATAGAGCTTTGGTTTCTCATCTCCAAAGATTGTCTGATTTGAAGCGTTTTTACAGGGCATTTCGAAAGAATCCTGGTTTTGAAGCTGCGTTGTCTCTTGGGTCTTGCTTGGAAGCTCAAGTTCTAGAAAATCAAAGCAAGTTGAGAGATTTGGAAACGGTTTCAAACCGTTTGCAAGAAGAGATTGATGAAAAAGACAATGAAGTTTCAACTTTGAGGAAGAAATTAGCTGAGACTCAATGGGCTAACACTAAATTATCCAAAAAATTGTCTGGTAATTTGATTTCAGCTTGTGATATTCTGTTAACCGTTAAGGTTTTTGATTCTGTTTTGCATGATGCTTTCAGAGCAACCCATAAGTTTAGTAAGATTTTGATTAATTTGATGACAAAAGCTGGCTGGGATCTTGATTTGGTGGCGAATTTGGTTTATCCTGATATTGATTATTCTAAGAAAGGACACAATAGATTTGCCTTTTTGTCATATGTTTGCTTGGGGATGTTTCACGGTTTTGATTTTGAAGGGTTTGGTTTGAGTGAGAATGAACATCTGTGTAATGGGAATAATGCTACTTGTTCATTGAAGCAATTACTTGAGCATGTATCTAGCAATCCCATGGAGTTGCTGAGAAGGAACCAAAATTCTGAATACTCAAGATTTTGTGAGAAGAAGTATCAGGACCTTATTCATCCCACCATGGAGTCATCGATTTTTAGCAGTTTGGATCAAAATGAAGTTGTGCTGAATTCGTGGCGGTCATTGAGCATATTCTATGAGTCATTTGTTAGCATGGCTAGTTCAATATGGACACTTCATAAGTTGGCCTTTTCATTTGATCCTGTGGTTGAGATGTTTCAAGTTGAAAGAGGAGTCGATTTTTCAGTGGTATTTATGGAAGATGTCACAAAGAGATATAAGTTGCCTGGCAAAACTAGGCTGAAAGTGGGTTTCACAGTGGTTCCAGGATTTAAAATTGGAAGGACTGTGATTCAGTCTCAGGTCTATTTAAGTGGGTTGAATTGTACAGGGTAGTTGCTCAAATATTGCCCCATGTAGAGAACTAAGTTATAACAAATCTTCTCTTTATAAAAAAAGATTTTGAAGCAAAGGTTATTTTGGTTTGAATCTTTGGCTGCAATCCTTGAAGGTTACATTATGACACTAGATTCCTAAAGATCAAAGTTTCAGTTTTAGTGGCTGCCTTGATCCTCAAGAAGATACCTACTATGTATACACTTAAAAAAATACTAACCCCGCAGCTGGACTTTGCACTGGGCTCTAGGGAGTGACTGCAGTAAGGCAGCTTCTTGGCTATCTTCTGATACTTAACCACATCTCCAGTTTGTGAATTTCTTTTCTTAGGATTCTCATGTGAGTCCAATGTCGAAATGACTGTAAGGCATTTTTCCCCTTTGCTTTTTGTTCCTTTGACACAAGATAAATACTACTCCAAATGTGTATCCACATAGTTGTTACTTGTACAGTTTGACTTCGTATTATTCCACTTTTAGGTTGTGTCTTTGATTAAAGCAAATATGTTAAGCAAACTTGCATTGCTATTTTAATACTGTTGAGTTCTTTAATGGCTTTAGGTTGGCATGGATGACCCACTTAGATCATGTCTTCTGGTCGGTTATAGAGATTCTTTCATAGATTTTCTTCAATCAATTGCATTTTATCCTATAAACTCCCTTGCATTTTAAAAAGAAATGTGGTGAAAAACCAGCTAAGGGAACTAGCTTTTGTTTTGTTATTGCTATGCAATCAATGTGGCATCTTACCTTTCTTTGATCTGATGAGATGCAAATAAACTCCATATGTTCTTTTGATGGTATATTATCTAATTCGAATTACTAATTATGTAAAAGAAATGTGCTTGAACATCAATTTCGCAATAACTGAAGTTATTCTGTATCTCTAATTTACTAACTTATCTATGGGGCTCAGATTTTGGATTTGCAGAAGTATCAATACAAGTATGGTCTGCTACTCTTCCCCAATATGTACGTCTCACTCCGCATTTACTGAAACTTTGTCACCTTTTCTTGTGATGATCGGTCTGAGACAGTTGGTTTTACTTTCTGCACATAATTTGTGTTCTTAATTCAGCTAGACGTTGCAACTAGCAACCATACGAGTGCGAGTGCTTAAATGTTTTCACCCTGGTCTGGATCAGGTCTTTTTATACAATGTCTAGGAGCAATTCTATTACACCAACTAATTATCTGCAGTTTGAAAGCAATGAACTGTAAAAGTCTTACTTGTTGCATACTTTTTGATTTGTACTTCTGTCTGGTATTGTTGTACCTGCCTGGCTGTGTTTTTGACTTGTTTATTATTGCTTTCTTTGAACATGGTGTCAAGTGCAACTTCCTTCTCACCAGAAACCACATTTAAGTAAAAGAACCTGTTTTTGTGAGGATGGGGATGAGATTGTTCATTTGTGATTGTCATGACTCATATTCTGTTACTTTAATTCATTGATTTTTACATTTTTTTTATTCGAAGGAAGGCATAGCTTAAAGCTAGGGGAAAGGATTTCAAATGTTGAGATTTGAATCTCAAATCTGCTAGATATTATCTCTTAAGGGTGATTGTACAAACTAACTGAGCTAAACTCCGGCTTGATTTTTTGCATTTGACATACATTATTACCAATGCTCTCACTAAAGATACAACTTCAGTGGACCATCACTCAAATTTTTTAGTAATCGGTGTTTTGACTAATCATGGTAGAAATCCTAATTTTGGGATTGTTAATGTATTTGCCTTGCCTTTATGCTTTTGTCTGGTTGTGTCTTCTTTGCTCCAGGTTTTAAGCTCTCTGTGCTACTTGGTTATAAATTTATATATTTGTGCTTATTTATTTTGTGTTTAATATGTATATAAAATATGTTAATTATTAAGTCACAATTATATATCAAATACAACACATTTTTTTGTTTTTATTAAATTAATATATGATTTTATTAAAAATTTAAATTGTATTGTTTTTATATATATTTTCAGATCATATTATTATATCGTATTTAAAATTATCAAATCTATTTTGTACTCGATTATCAGAAAAAATTAAATAGTAAATTACCCTTTTTTTCATTGTCCAAATCTTTATCATGATGATTACCAACTAGCCTGGTGATAAGACCTCTAACCTCGAGCTTAATTAAAGAGGTATTGTTACAAATAATTCTTAAATTGTAATAGAATGTTAATGCGGTATATGAATTATGAATTTTTTAATTAATATGATACTTTGAAAGTTATTTGTGCATTATATGCGATCATTTGAAATTAAATACGTTAAAGAATAATATTATATTAATTAATAAATTTATAATTTATCACATTAAAAGTAGGAGTAGCAGCTTAACTTGTCTTTAATGGATTCCAACACCACTCCACCTCTTAGGATTGTTTTTTTTTTTTTTTTTTTGTGAAAATCAAATTTTGGGTAAGGTAATTTTATCATAAAGTCGAGGTCGATTTTAAGTAAACTTGTCTTATCCCAACTTGGTATATATATATAATTATTTTTTAATTAATTATTTAATTTTATATTTATATTAAAAAATAATATTTTATATTTTAAAAATAATTTTTATTAATTTCAGATCGAATCAAATACGATTTTATACATTATCGGATTTGATCGAGTTCAAATATAAAAAATTTAAAAAAAATCATCGGATCAGATTAAATTGAATTTAAGGTGAACAAAAATTTATCCCGAACCGATTCATTGTCATCTCTAATTAGAAATAAATATTATATTAATTAATAAATTTATAATTTAAATATCATGTGAGAGATTTTTAAAATTTAAATACTGCATTGAACATTTTGATATAGATTAAAAATCATTCATATCATTAACCCTTAATTAAAAGAGTTTTGATGCAATGAACAAAATCCAACGACTCAGACAACAACAGATCAAGCCCGCAAGCAAAGCTAGCATCAGAGGAAATTAAAGGCACCCACAAACAGGCCACAAGGCCATTTGCAGCAAGGCAGCTAAAAACTAAAAATTAGACCAGACCCTGTGTGACCACAAACTGAAATTCCCCGACATCAGACCTGCGTTGGAGCAATGTAAGAGAAATATTTGCACATGAAACAAAATGAGATTTTCTATGTAATGGCACCAAAACAAGGTACCTCAGGTTTAGCTACAGATAAATCTGATCTGTTCTAACAAATCATTAGCAAAATTCTCTCGCCAAAACACAACTGCTTTCACCATTTGTGTATTCATAAATCACATCTCTAATAGTTACTTTGAGAGCCAATAGATAATAAGAAACAACGTACAAGCAGCAATTACTGCTGACAGAATAAGAGTGTCTCTTGATCGCCTCCTTCTGATGGAACCTGGAAAGTAGAAGAATTTTAACGAGGAAAGAATAATAGTATGAAGAATAAAAACTCAGCAATAAAGATACACCATGAAGTACCAAGTAAGCCGCGGATGATGGGAAACTTGTCACTTAGAAGTTTTACTTTCCCTTGAACGTCTCCAAACAGAGCTCTTTGAGAGCCCAAGACTGCCCTTGTCGTTTGAGCTTGACTAATCACATCATCTATCTATAAGAAGATAACATCAGGAAAATGGAATGGAAGGCTATCATATTTTTAAGCAACCAAATCCAAACTGATGGAAGGCTATCATGTAAACTGGATGAATGCTTGTTATAGGCAAAACTTTAGGAAATACGGATTTGTTATTTGGTCAAAGCTTTGGGTTTTGAGACTTGAGAAATGTGATTTTGAGTTGACTATGGAGATTTAAATCAGCATTCTCTCCAAACCATTAAGCAAATGGAAAATATAACATCTATTGGCAAAACACATAACGGAAAACTTCTTTTGAAAAAAGCATGCTCCAAGATACATAACAATAAGAGAACATTTAAATCTTACATGAGCAATGCTTCCATGGATGGCAGCTCGCTCTCTGAGTAACTGCATTCTTGGTGACAAACTCCCAGATGCCTGCATGAAGGCAGATATGGTTATCGTTGGGAAACAACATAGTACTGGCAATGAAGTAACAAAATTAAGAGTTAAAATCGTATAAATACCTTGTACTCACTGATATCATCCTTGACAGAACTCAGAAGCTCTACGTGTTCCCTCATTGAATTTATGTTTCCCTTGATTCTTCTAAATTCCTAACAAATTTATACCATTACTTCAAAAGGATAGAAAAATTGTTGAAATGATAAACATCCAAAAGCAGCAGTAACTGGGAGTAATTCCTTGGAACATGGGTACACTAGTTTATAGTGCAATGAATCAGAGTAGCAAGCACTTAAAGAAATCCTAGATTTTGGTTATGCAGAAGAGCAAAATGGACGAGGGAGGAACATATTCTACTTCAGATATGGAAGGCAAGAGAACCATTTGGGGCTTAATTGGATCTGTAACTGGTAACAGCCACACTTATCTTCCAATCTCTCATGGTTCAACAAAAGAGGAGATAAGGACATTTCTAACTGTAAAACAAAAGAACACTGAAAATCACATGCTATCAAGATACAGTTACCCTTGCAAGCAATGACAAAACCCGCCAGTCCAACTTGTTACAAGCTTGCCAGAGCCTGTCTCCTAGGAAGCAGCTTCATGGTGACATTATTTAGTACGATGATCAGTTTGAACCCATGGCCCATAAACATCTTAGTGACAGAAGCAGAGAAGTTGAAAGAAAGTTTGTTCAATTGCAGTATCATTCATTATTAACAGCATCAATAAGAAAAAATTAAAGAGAAACATATACGATGACTAGAATTTAGCAGACTATACTAGGCCCTAGAAGAAAGGGAATGCTACACTAAACTCATAATTTCCTTATTAGCAGTAATGTTGGAAAGATACCATGATATAGTCCTATTTCTTCGAGGCTCATAATAGTTGGTAATTAAATGTGGAAATCTACTTCTGAAAACAAGTTTAGATAACAATTACAGCATAGTCAACTGAATATACCTGATTAAACTCATGTAGTATGTCTCTATGCCTTGCAAGCTTCTGGGTTACAGAAGTAGTTGGTGCAGCAGATGTAGCACATCTACTCATGGCATCATTTGTGTCCAGCAGTTTCTCAAGCAATGATTGAATTTCCATTTCCATAGACTTCCATGACCTGCTTGACCCAACCGCCGGCGAACCAGTATCTACATAACCTAAATGTAAGTACATATCATCACAAAGGCTATGAATTTCCAAATAGAAGAAATCTAATTAACAATATATATATATATATATATCTGTTTTGACAAATCCAATCTATTCAGCCATTAGAGTTTGTTCTGTGTTTCAACAGATTTGTTCATAACCAAAAGAAAATCAAAATGAGAATATTAAGAAAAAAAAGTTCTCTGTTTTGACAAATCCCATCTTTTCGGCCATTAGAAGGCAATTTGATCAATTTGATCCGAGCTGACATGTCGAGCTGACCTTAAATTCCTTGATCCATGTCAGCTAGGCCACCTCAGCTAACCACCAGATGGCACATGAGAATGCTGACTTGTCACCCCGATTGGGTTGTAGACTGCCAACTCAGGTCGGGCTGACAATGTCAGCCCTAACCCTCCCACTTGGAGCTTGGGCTACCTAGGCCTAGAACCTTCACCATACAGGTATAAATAACCCCTCTCATGCCCTATTAAACCAATTCAAGTTCTCATATCTACTTTCAAGTTCTCTCTCCTTACTCTCTTTCCAAACACTAACTAGAGCATCAGAACACAAACACCAGAGAACCTTCAGCCTTTGCTATTAACCAACCTCCCGTTTTGTGATTTCAGGTCTTTGCCCGCATCAAGACAGCTCGGCACCAACAGCTATGAATTCCCAAAAGGAAGATATCTACTTAACAAAAAAAAAAAATTCTCTTTTTTGACAAATCCAATCTATTCAGCCATTAGAGTTTGTTCAGTTTTCCAACAGATTTGTTCATAATTTGAGGAATCAACCAAAAGAAAATCAAAATGCAATCCATATAACAGAAAATAACAATCAAAGGAACAAAATTCCAAAGAAAAAATGGAAAATTGAAAAAGGAAGCAGGAAAGGACCAAACCTCCTTGAGTGAACCTAGCACCGATCTTAGCATAAGAAGAGAGTTTGACATCGAGATCACCTTCGATCTTTCGAGCTTCTTTCCTCAGTTCCTCCCAGCCCGATTCTTGTAGATCCAGATTCGGATCCGTCATTCGGATCCCTCCCTCTTCAGTTCTTCTGTTTACTGGCGCTTGATTCTAATGTCGATCCAAAAGTGCAGATTGGTTCAGTTATTACAGTTAGTTAGTAACCCTATTTCAATTGAACAAATGAAAATGCTGCCGATAAATTAGAAGTTTTTTATTCGGTTTAGATTTTTTTTTTTAATTTTGATTTTAATTCAAATTAAATTTAAATATTAAATATTTGAATCAAATTAGATAATTTTTTTTATTAAATTGGGATCAAATTTAAAATTAAAAAAAAAACGAATTAGTCCAAATTATATATTTTTAAATATTTTATATTTTTATAAAAATAATTTTTATATTAAAATTTATTTAAATATATTAAATAAAAAATAAAAACTTTAATTTTAAAAATTAAAAAAACAAATCAAATTGATATAATTTGATTTAATTCAAATGTATCCAAAATTTGAATTAATTTAAATAATATAAAAAATTGATTTAAATTTAAATTAAATTTTAAAATTTTATAATATTAAATAATATAAAATATGAATTAAATCCAATTTAATTTAAATCATTATCATCCTTACCATCAAGTGTTTCATTTTGGATTTCGATCCCAACCATATATGGATACTAAGCAAATTCAAGTTTGAATCTGGACTGTTATACTTGAAAATGGACGTATGGATTAGGCCCGAGGGATTTATTTAATCTTATTTCTTTTTTATTTTAATCTTGAAAATGAATTAAAAAAGCAAAGAAGACAAAAGAAATCCCCTCTCTTGGTCTTTGGATATTTTCCTTCGTAAAAAAAAAAAAAAATGGTTATATCTTTTAGTAGTTTTTTTAAGGAGTACAATGTAAGAAAATTTTTTATCGTCGATGTCATAATTAATAGGATTAAATTAAATTTGATTATTTTAATTTTAAAAAGTAATCTAAATTTAAATCAAATCAATTTAAATTTTTTAAAATTAATTTATTATTTTTTTAATATATTTAAATTTATTTTATAATATATATAACATTTATGGAATTATTATTTACAATCAATTTGTCCTTTAATTACAGTTGCTTTTAGTTTTATTCGAAAAGAATCAAAAATTAAAATCAAAACTTAATTCAATTGATTCAAATAATTAATTTTAAAAATAATATTTAATTAATTTTAAATTTTAAATTTTAACATTTAATGTAACTTTTCTCTTATTCCAAGTTACAATTTCTTTGATAATAAATTTGAACTCGAATTGATAAATATAAACATAAAATAATAATTTTTAATTAAAAAAATAAAAAATATATTTAAATATAAATTTTCAATTAAATTTGAAAATTGTTCAAATAAAATATTAAAATATTCATATTTGATTTACTTAATAAATCAAATTATTTGAATTTGATTCAATAATAATAATAAATTTAAATTTAAATTTTATCTGAATGAAATATAAAAAATTTACAAATATTAATGTATCATATACATTCTATATTGTAACAAATCAACGCAAACCGAGTGATGGAATATCTTTTATCATTGTTTTATTGTTTTTTCAACACTTTTTAAATACCTTTTTACCATTAAAGAAAGAAATATTAATTTCTTTTAAGATACAAGTTATCTCCCACTCCATTCTTTTCAAATAGGTTTTTGAAAATAACATTGTTACAATGATATTGTACTTTTGTAATTTTTTTGAATTATTTTTATTTTCTTTAAAATTTATAAATGTATATATGTTCAAAAAATGGTAAATAAGGTTTAGTTTTTTTACTTAATATCTATTTGTTGAGGAATTTGTTGAAAGTCAAGTTGGATAATGACCCTGATTTATCACAAAAAAAAAAAAAAAATCAAAACAATATTTCAACATATATTTCAATATTTAAAATAGTAAAATATGAAAAAAAAAAAGAGTAAAGAGATAATATATGAGGTTGAAAATTTTTATATCCATATATAATTATTATTAAAATTTTACATTATATTTTTTTAATATTTTATATAATATTTATATCATATCACCGTATCATATTTATACGAGCGAAATCATTTGGGTGCTATTAATGTCAATATGAAAAAAAATGCTAGATTTTGCCATGACTCTAGCTATATTTGCCCTTGATGCCTATAGTCTCATTGCCATTAAAAATGGTATGATCATGTTCATGCTTTTGATTTAAAGTAAAATCAAATTATTTTATTTTTATTAACGACTCATTAATAAAAATTGTCTTAGATTAATAATAATGATAAAAAAATCAAAAATTAAAAGTGTAGCTCATGATTTGTTTATAAATTAGATAATTATCAATAAATTTACTAATAATAATTTTATATCTATTAAAAATATAGATTTTAATATTATAGAAATATTTGAATCTAAACCTTTTGATTCAAAAATCAAACCAAAAGTAATAAATCTTAGAGATCTCTATTAATTCCAACATGATGATTATTAAAAGATACTACAGAATCTGTTTCTTTTAATAAAAAAATAAAATTTATGAAATTTTTTGCATAAAAAAAAACCTATATTTTAAAAATTGCGAAGAAAGTAGTTGCATGAATGCCATCAAAGAAGAAAAATGGTCACAAAAAGAATATTTATTAATGAGAAACTTCACCACCAAAATGCCTTCGGATTGTAAGTGTTCTTGTTTCTGGTGCTTCTTTCCTGTTCTTCAATCTCAACTAAAGACCATTGAATTTAAACATCCTAATGTTCAACTTGAGTAATTCAATCACGGCGATAGTAACTGGAGTTTAGATTGCATCAATAATGAACGGAAGACTCCAAACACAGGAAATTCCATGATCAAAAGGGGAACTAAGCAGTAATATTATTGTTTGATCGGGATAACTGTAAATTTATAAGTGTGAATGAACATAATGTTTTACGAATAATTTATAAATAAATTTAAGTTTAATTTGCTAATAAATAATCACGAATAATATTTTAGATTTTGTTTAACTAACGAATTCAGCCGGATTACATTTTTATCGAATTTTAATCTTGTTGAGTATCCAAGGGTTCAACAATTAAGACTCCATACCTGTAAAATCAAGATCTTACAATGAAATGTGAATTATAAAGAAGCCTGTTAAAAGCAATTTTCTTGGCACTCTGCAGGCAATGCAATTACATTTTCGGTCAGCTAAGACTTCATTTGAATATGGGTCCAATTATGTTTAACGAGAATCCCTTCAATCGTACAACCAAATGAAGTTTATAGGCCATTAAATTGCCATATATTTCTTAATTAGCAAGAAAATCCTTGAATGAAGATGAAGATGATGGGTGGGTGGCATTGTATATTAAGTTTGTGGGTCAAGACTCAAGTTAGGTGTAGTTTGTGAAGTTCACTCTTCTTTATTTTGAATCACAAAAGAACTTTCAAATTAAGTAAAACTTATTAAAGAATGATTGGTTCTAATAATAATAAAAAAAGTGTACTTCATCCATGGATGGTTACTTGGATTCAAATTTCTTGATAGATTGTGAAAATATAAATTTTTTATAAATTCATTAAATTTGATATAAATAAATTTATTTAAAGCAATTCAAAACAAAGATATACAAACAGAACTTCGATAATTTCATACCGTCTAAAATAATTAAATAGAAGTTGGTTTGAGCTTTGTGAAATTCTTTCTACAAACTTCACTATCTACAATCCACATGATGCTAGCTTAGGTTAACATAAATTGAAATCTAAGATATGTAAAGAAAATTCCATGGGAAAGTGGTATTGCCTTCTTTGCAAGTCTGTTTTCTCTGCTTGCCCATGCTCTCACTATTTCTTACTCACATCTTGCTAGATTTTTTCCTTTTTGTTTTGGTTTTTTATTTTCACAATAATTTTTGATTATTCATATTAGAGCTAATAATTTAAAATACAACATGTTAATATATCACAAATATTATACGAAAATAGAATATAAAGATGATACGACATAAAATTATAATAATAATTATATATGAGTTTAATAAAATAAAAAAATTTATATTTTATATTTTCGTGTCAATATAAATTATGATATGTAATTTTTATGTAAAATATGATATAAATATATAAATTTTAATATTTTATATGATATGAATACATGAATTATCAAATCTAATTCATGTCAATGGATTAATAAGGTGCACTTCTAAGTTTTAATCACACATTGCATATAAAAATTTACTATCCAACACTTTCATCAAAATCTATCTTATAGTACAAAACTTTATATTAGGATTTCTTATAAATAAATTATAAGATTCGAATTCAAAATTTAATTAAGTGAACTCATGAACTATTCATCATATCAATAATATGAAAAAATAATTGTAAGTATTAAAATTTAAAATTATTAAATATTATATCATAAAAATAATTATATGAATTAATTGAATTAAATTTTAAATTTTTTATTAATATTTTTATACTAATTTTAACTAATTTCTATAAACATCTATCAAAAGAATTTTCTTTTAGAATTAGCATCAAAATCATCATCCACACCACCAACAACAACACCCCCAAATTAAGGGTTTCCCATGGAAATTGTCCATAAATAAAGGAAAATGATATGAATCTTGAGCCCCAATTTCCGAGCCTCCCACAATCAATCAAATTCTTTTTTAATTTTTATTTTTTTTTCAAGAAAATCTTAGCCCCCCTGTTTAACCAAGTCAACAAGATCGACCCATGCCATTAAGAACATTCTTTTTGATTCTTCTTGATCCCACATCACCCAAAATCCAATTCTTTTCTCTCTCTGTCTCATTGCAAAATGTAAAGGACGTATCAAAAGAGAAACTCCACCACCGCCACCAAAACCTCCTCCGTCTCAACCACCATCAGCACCGCCAGCAAAGCAGAGTAATACCCTTTTCTCCAAACCTCGTAAATGTAAAAACAAATGTCTCATCTTGACAACATTCCATCAACACCAGGGAAATTCAAGATGGAAAAGTCACCGTAGGTTCACAGTAGGCTTAGGTGACACTCCTCCATTGTTAAGCTCACATTTTGGCCCTTTGTCTTCTTGGGTCTGATCTTGATCTTCTTCTTTCGATCTCCTTCCTCCAATCCCCTTCCTGAAGACCATTCTCGTCAGTCTCTCCGTACGTACAACTGGGGTGGACCCGCTTGGGGAAAACGGTCCGTTCTTCTGCCCGTGTCCGTTCCCCTGCCCGTGTCCGTTCCCGTAATGGTATCTCCGTTTTGGTTACTGGACCTGTCGGTTTCGTCGGTACCCATGTGTCAGCTGCTTTGAAAAGGAGTGGAGATGGTGTTCTTGGACCTGATAATTTCAATGACTATTATGACCCTTCATTAAAAAGAGCTCGACAAGCGCTTCTGGAACGAAGTGGGGTTTTCATTGTGGAAGGAGACATCAATGATTCGGCTCTTTTAAGGAAACTTTTCGAGGTTGTTGCATTTACCCATGTCATGCATTTGGCTGCTCAAGCTGGTGTCAGGTACGCCATGGAAAATCCTAGCTGTTATGTGCATAGCAATATTGCTGGTCTTGTTAGTTTACTTTAAGTGTGTAAATCTGCCAATCCACAGCCTTCAATTGTGTGGGCTTCTTCGAGTTCTGTCTATGAGCTCAATACCAATGTTCCATTTTCTGAGATTGATAGATCTGATTAGCCTGCTAGTTTATATGCCGCTACTAAGAAAGCTGGTGAAGAGATTGCACGTACTTATAGTCATATATATGGACTTTCTTTAACTGGTTTGAGGTTTTCACCGTTTATGGACCATGGGGAAAGCCGGATATGGTATATTTCTTTTTCACTAGGGAATTTTGAAGGGGAAATCCATACCAATATTTGAGGCTGCTAATCATGGTACTGTGGCGAGGGACTTTACCTACATTGATGATATTGTGAAAGGGTGTTTGGCAGCATTGGATACTGCTGAAAAGAGTACTGGTAGTGGGGGGAAGAAGAGTCCGGCTCAATTGAGGGTATATAATTTGGGGAATACTTCACCTATGCCCGTTTCAGATCTTGTGAGTATCTTGGAGAGGCTTTTGAAGGTTAATGCAAAGAGGAATATTGTGAAGTTGCCGCGAAATGGGGATGTTCAGTTTACGCATGTTAATATTAGCTTGGCTGAGAGGGAGCTTGGATATAAACCCTCAACTGATTTGCAGACTGGATTGAAGAAATTTGTCAGGTGGCATCTCAGTTACTATTCTGGTGGGAGGAAAGCTGCTGGATAATTCATTCTTTGTATTGTGGTAGGATCCTCTGAATTCTAGTTCATTATTATTCTTATCATTGTTTTTAACATTTTTTTCTGTTCATTGCCCTATTTTCGTTATTTCATGTCTTTATTGATGCCATATGAAGAGGGATATCATGTTCTACTTTGAAGAAGTTTTGTGATCAGTGAACATTGTTTGCTAGGCAGCCACATGCTGTATCAAAAGAACACCAGAACGATCTTTTTTGAAGTTTTCCTTTTTCTTTCCCATGGAATGTAATTGTTGTAGTTTGGGCATTGTAGAATTCATAACTGATAGATCATATGCTGATTGGAGGACATGTATCATTGCTATGCAATTCCAATAAAATAGCACACGATAATATGTTCTTTCTTTCCTGTGTGTTCCATGATCCAAGAATCATTCAGGTTAACAATTAGAGCAATCCAGGTCAATTTTTATTCCTTAATAGAAGCAGCTGCTTCAAAGTCATCTTTTGATGTTTTTTTCTTTAGCTGTCCATTGTCATTTATATGATTATATCCTTTCATTAGAAGTGTCTTTATAAGTCTTTAAGGATTGAAAACCTCATGTTATATGATGTGAGCATAATTTATGTAGCCAAATAAAGTTATGTGGATTGCTCATTAAAGGAAAATATGAAACACAGGGTCAGGCACAGCTAAAATTGGGTTTTTCTTTTTTTTATCTAGGAGTTTTTATTGCATCTTTTGGGTTTGAGTTTGATTTGCCATAGTCGATTTGGTCTACTTTCCGTATGATAAATGTTTTTAGACTTCCACTGGCACTGAACAATGAACTTGAAGGAGAGAAACTAGAGGTTCATGAAAGTCTTATGGAGAACTGTTTGAACTTTCAAGATCTTATGGTAGCTTACAATGGGAGTTTTTCGGATTATCCTTCATACTAGCTATTACAGTAGGCAACTGTTTTTCTTTTTGGCTATCAATTATTTTGGATTTGTCCTGTCTTCATATCCACAGTTCACTACTTCACTAGATGAGAGAGTCTATCCTGTGAAAGGTTTTATAGTAGTTCAACTCTCTAATAACAACAAGCCTAAAGTACTAGTTCAAGGATTTTCATAACTCATAAGGTGTTAGTTACCTCAGTTGGCTCATGTGTCTTGCCAAGTGCTCCGAAATAGTAGGCAGGATACTTCATCCCGCATTGAATAGGAAAAGAAAGATCGTTGGACATATAGGTGTTGGTGCTATATACCTCAACAAGCTGGTTTTGCAGGAAAAGGGTGATGTCATGTGACATATGCAGCTATCCTTAAAATGTGGCATTCAACAGGTTTAAAATTCAAATCTCAATATATGCAGTCTTTTAACTTATTTTTATGCCCAAAAAAACTTCCCATGCTGTTGAATTTGCATCCGTAGAGTTGGCTTTGCTTGTCTTTGAGCAAAATGATGATGCTTTAATAAAATGTCTTTGTACATATCTTAGCAACTTAATTTGTCTGGAATATTTAGCTATTTTGGGTAATGGCCAGTATTTCTGGATAAGAAAGGTTTATGAGTGAAGACAGTCACATTCCTGCCATTGTTGGTCTTGAAAATTTTGCTCTTATTGTATCCTTTTGAGGCTTTTGCAGTTGTGCTATTTTGTTATTCTCAGAAGTCTACTCCACTTTCACTACTTTTCACTATTCACATAGCACAAATCTAGCCCTGACAATATACGGTGATAAAACACGAAAATGATATAAACAAACACGAAGATAGCATGGTTTAAAACAATGAAATTGTGTTTTAAGTGGCCAAGATGACATGTTTCAACAAAATGAACTAATTTATCAGATCAAAGACAGTAGAAAAATTATCATTCATAATCCAATTTTACATTAAAAAAGGTACAGGTTATCTATCTGGCCATGATTCTATCTTCTTAAAGTACTTAACAGGTACAACACCATGAAAACCTAAGTCAAGATCACATTCTTGTCTGAAATGTAAAGCTTCATTCCCTCTGCAGTCATCAATAATAGAACAAGAGAAGAGTGGTAAATGTTCATCTATGACTTGAAACGGCATGAGTTCCAGTTATTTTTTTGGTACATAGTAGGCCGCAACTTGAACTCTAAACATATGCTACCTCTTAAAGGTGATCGTATGAAACAATCGAGTTAAGTTTCAGATTTAGTTCCAATTATTGCTTAAGTATTATACTCATCATTCATTGACTGCCTGAAACATATAAGAAGCAACCATGCTTACCTTCCAGATCTTTTCTAACATTAAGGAAGATCAAAATGTCGACATATATTCTCATACCTGAAGAGAAACAAAAGTGCAGATCATCAGAAGCTATCTACATCATCTAACTTCACTAGAAATGGATCCATTTCTATCACTACAATTTCCAAATCAGGCTCAACACTAGCTATTATCAGATTAAAAATCTGATTTCAAGATTGGAATCTTATCAATCCTTTAATCATATTTTGCGTCAATCCTCAGGTCTGTTGGTGCCGAGCTCTCTTGAAAAAGCAGAAACTTGAAATCGCAAGGTGAGAGATCGGTTAATAGTAAAGGTCAAAGGTTTTTTCAATGTTTTTGTTTTGATGTTCAAGTCGAGTGTTCAGAAAGGGAGTAAAAAGATGAGAAAACTTGAAAGTAGATATGAAAATTTGAATTAATAATATTTAAAGAGATTATTTATATCTGTACGATGAAAACGTCATACCTATGTGATCTAAGCTTCAAGTGGTAGGATTGGAACTGACATTACTGATCCAACCTAAACTAATAATTAATAACTAAATTAAGAGGTGATAAATCAATATTTTTATGTATCATTTGATAATTAACTGAAATGATTGAATTAACGTGAATTTCGAAATTTCAAACCAATTCGACATGTCAGCTCAAATAAAAAAAATTGAGTTACACCTGTCCAATTAATGACTCAAACTCTGCAATAAAATGTATATCTTGTCTTTTAGACCATGAAATGCTCCCCACAAGGTCAAATGTAGATAACGGTCATGGTAGGAGCCAAACAGCTCGGTATGTCAAATCTACTTGCTAAGACCATATGTCAAATCCTCTCCCTCCACTGCCAAAGCCCCAATAAAACAAACAAAATTGATAGGTTTGAATTCTCAATGAAAGGTGGGGCACGAAAAAATTACCAAAGTTCGTGTTTGTCTTAAATTATCAAAACTGGTTTGCAAAAATTCTGAACCAAAAGTTATCAAAAATGGCCTTGGGCTTGTATAGGTTTAACATCAATCACAAAATTCCAAATTGTACATGTCTGCTTTGTTAATATCATAGTTTGTCAATAGAAGTATTTATATTTTACATTTAAAAAAATTACTCGACACAATTCATTTCTATACGTATAACATGAAATATATTTTTTTATTTTTATCAAATACCTATATGATTTTTCCCTTTTGATAAACACATCAAATTAGAATATATGAATCAACATACTTGTTGATTTGAAAAAAAAAAAAAAAAATTTCTATAGTAAGAACTAAGAACATCCTAAATATTTATTTAAGTGCACAATTTCCTAATTCTCTGTTGGGCTTTAGGCAAATGACCATCCTGTTCATTTGCCTTTTTCTTTTCCTTTCTTTTCGCAGCACTCATTCTGAGCACAATTTGACAAAAATTCTAAATCAACAAGATCCAAGTAAAAACCCACTAAAAAACAAGATTCAAAACACCAACATTTCAAATGAAAGAAAAAAAAAAATGAAGAAAAATGATTCTCATACACTAAACATAATATTTTTTTCCCTCCTAAATATCTCAATTTTCAAACCGTAAGTGAACTTGTTCTTCAAAAGCATTAATAGCATGTGATAGCAAAAGTTTAGTCCTGCATATCCAGGAGAATGTCAATTGAAGCGCCGGACAATGCAAGATGGTTCAAGATGTGCCAGCTCTAAGCCACAAGTGTGCTGGCTGTGGTAGACTCGCTGCATAAACAAGCATGTTAAGATTTGCAAGTTATAACCATTTGACAATTTTCATGTGTAGATGAAATTTTCTGAAAGAGCATGCCTCTGACCATTCATTAAACATGTAAAGAACATCAAAGGGAAGCAGGGATATAATTACAAATACTCACTATTTCCACACAGGTGGCAGCTTCTTTGTCTTCTTGTAATAGCGGACAAGTCAGTGGATTCTACTCTCGACCAAGATCAACCTAAACTTGGAATCCTTGTCTTTCCTGTTCCTCTCAAGGTGCTTTCTGATGGCAACAGCTTTCTTAATCAGGTGGTACAGATCCTCAGGAATTTCGGGAGCAAGACCTGACATAAACAAATGGAGAAGTTGAATGTTTTATCTTCAAATCAGAAGGAAAATGAAACAGCAGAGAATGTCAATGAGATGTACCATGGGCTTTCAGTATCCGCAAAATCTTGCTGCCGGTAACACTTTCACCTGAGCAATCCCATGAGAATCACGGAGAATGACACCAATTTGGGACGGGGTCAAACCCTTCTTTGCAAACTTGCAAATGTTCTCCTCAACCTAAAAGATGAAATCAAGATTAATGAATATTGCCATAAAAAAGATGAGTCTTTGACAAAGATCAATGAACTACTAATAATATTCCATCCCTTCAGCACTAAAATTTCTGGTTAAACTTGTGGGATTCATAAACCAGAATAATATCTTACAGAAGAACATAATAAACAAAGCTTGAAACAACTTGAGGTTTATGTCACAAAAAGAAAGAGGGGTAATGTGCAAAACTACTGACAAACACGAATTGATGACCACTAGGATTCCAAATTTCAGCAATGTGAAAAAACAAAATATTGAAACATAGCTAAATGCACTATAACTTGAGGTTTATGTCAGAAAAAGAAAGCAGGGTAATGAGTGAAACTACCAAAAACAAGAAATCAATGACCCTTAAGATTCCAAATTTCAGCAATGTGAAAAACAAATTATTGAAACATAGCTAAATGCATTATCAAACTTAAATAGTAATCATTAAGAAATTGCTCCCACAGCCTTCAATTTTCTCTCAAGCTATCTTTAGATGTTTTACTACTTAAATCATGACAAACTTAATTTTACAAAGCCACCAGTTTAAAATCCATACAACACTACAGATTGACTTTAGATATCACGCAGACCATAGCCATGGAATTGCGCTCGAGGATAACAACTATTCCCTGTACAAATCATATCAAACATCTGGTTCTTATCTGCCACTATTCTAATCAAACAGCTCTTGAAGATTCAATTATTTCATAACATGGATTAAAAGAGCATGATTAAAACTAGTCCTGGTAATTGGTGTACTTGTATAGTGTAAAATACTCGTATTTTATATAAAAATTTCGAGTTACAATTCCGTGTGACACAAAAACATCAAACATACATATTTTTCTCAAACTCATATATGATTTTTACTAAAATTTTAAACCGTATCATTTCCGTATCTTTTTCGTGTGGTATCACAGTTCGAGTTTTAAATTACTAGGTCTAATTAAAACAAGTGACTCACATCTTGAGAAGAGATCTTCAACCAACTACGAGGAGTTCTCTTGTAAGGCAGAGCAGATGCTGAAATACCCTTACTGCACAGAAAGTCAAATCAGTCATTTGAAGCAGCTAGAAGTGATTTCACTGACATAATCATAGGGTTGTTTTCAGAGGATAATGAATCAAGTGTGAGAGCAACTACAGACCCTCGGCTGTGCATTCGACCCATGGTGACAGAGTTTCGAGCTTGGCTGCTTAGCTGCTTCTCTTGGTCACTTTGCCTCTACTTCTGAGCAAAGAAATCCTAGAATCAAAATGGAGAATCTGGCTAGGGTTTTATTCTTCTGGTCATTTTGTGGTATTTATTGGGCCTTTTCCCCATTGAAGTGGTCTTGTTTTCAAGTACTTGATTTCGTACAAATTGGTCCAAACCCCATTGAGTTATTGTCTTATAAGTGCTATTTTCGGAGAATTAGCGGCTAAGACCCAAACTAACGGTGGAAGATGACCCAAGATAAAAAAAGGGCAACTAAGAGTGATAAATGGTTTGTATTGATCGAATTGGATTTGTTTTAAAATTTTTTATAATATATAAAATTATAAAATTTTAAATTTATATTTAAATTTGAACTGAATTTTCATACGATTCAATTCAAATTAAATTTTATTGGTTTAGTTTATTCATCAGTTTTTTAAATTTAAAATTTTTTTATATACTATTTTAATATGATTTGCATATATTTAAATATATTTAGGTATAAAATAATTATTTTTATTTTATAAAAACTTAAAAAATATATAAAAATTAATAAAAATATATAATTCGAAACCCCAATATTTAGTTTAATTTTTTTTTAAATTTTTTTACTTTCTGATTTAAAATTTAATCTGAATTTAATATATACATTTAATATCCGATACTTAATCCAAATCAAATAGAAAAAAGATATAAATCAATCTAAACGTTACGATTTCGAAATGATTTTCAATTTTTTTTATTTTTTTCACCCAAAAAACATGTCGACACAATACGAAAGTGAATTTAAATTTTGAGAAAAAATCGTACATGACTTTGACAAAAATATAAAAATATATTTCATATTTAACTTATCACACAAATTATAATAAGATAATCTTCGTAACTTATTTGTCCTAAGTACAAATCCACAAATTGACAGGTAGTAAAATTTGGTGGGAAACGTTGCCGCCAGAAAGACCAACTAGCTTATGGATAAACAATGAGCCGAAAGAACGAGACAAAGCAACCTTACTCAAACAAATATTAATATGTTACTGAAAAAGATTAATTGAAATTACAGTTACAATAATTGAACAGCATACAGTTAAGTTCCAAGCAACTAATCATACATGAAATAAGATCCTTGTTATCTACAACTGAGTTCCAGGCTTTCAGGTTGTAGATTCCAACCTAAACATGACGTCCACAAGGTGTGACCACAGAGTTGGATGTTGTCGAGCCATCCAACAAAGAATAGATCTCCATAACTTGGGAATGGGATTTGTCATGCACAAAGAATTCATGAACAGTTCCCTCTAGTTCAATCCAACTGCAACCCGGAATTTTTTTCAGATTTCTCGCTTTCATCATCACCCTAACCCTACTAACAGCATTCCACATACCGCGATCGGCATACATGTTAGATAGAAGAACATAAGAACTTGAATTACAAGAGTCCAGTGTAAATAAATGATTAGCCACCGGTTCTCCAACATCGATGTTTTCATTATTTTTGCAAGCACTGAGCAGAGCCCTCCAAATCACATCATTGGCTTCAATAGGCATTTCCTCTATAAATTTTCTTGCTTCTGCTACCTGCCCTGCCCGGCCAAGGATGTCAACCATGCATCCATAATGTTGCAGCTTTGGTTCCATTTTGTGAACTCTTCTCATGATATCAAAGCAAATCAGACCTTCCTTCAACAAGCCAGCATGGCCACAAGCATTCAGCACCCCAATATATGTGATATCATCAGGTTCTACAGAAAGCCTTTCCATCTTCATGAGCAAATTGAAAGCCAATTCACCCAAGCCATGAATGGCTAACCCACCAATCATAGCATTCCAGTGATCAACACTCTTATCCTCTATACCCTCAAAAACCAGCATAGCATTCTTTACACTGCCACATTTCGAATACATGTCAATAAGAGCAACACCAAGTTTTCCATCCAAAGAAAACTTGTTTTCCTCTAGATACCGATGTATTACCAACCCTTTTTCAATGTGCCCTGATTGTGCAATTGCTGAAAGAACAATCAACAATGTGGCATTATCAGGCTGCAAATTACCAACCCGTTGCAAATGATAAAATATTTCTAAAGCTTCTGCACAATATCCATTTTGGACATAACCAGCCATCATAGCATTACACATGACAATATCTCTTTCCACCATTTCATCAAACAACCGCCTAGCTAGATCAACCTTACCTAATTTAGCATATCCATTGATCATATTAGCCCAACTGATGACATCCCTTTTCGGCATGATATCAAACAAAGCCTGAGCATCTTCCATATTCCCATGCTTTACAAACCCGTTAATCATCGAGTTCCACGAAATCAAGTCCCTATACGGCATTTCCTCAAACAATTCCAAAGCCAAATCCATCCCATTTTCCAATTGGGCGTAACCACTAATCATACAATTCCAAGTTATCAAATTCTTATACTCCATTGGCATAAAATCAAACAACTCGCATGCCAAATCAATCATCCCCCGTTTAATATACCCATCAATCATCGAATTATATGAAACGGAGTCCCTCATAGACATATTATCAAACAATTGGCGGGCGTATCCAATAAAACCACAGCGTAAATACAGAGAAATCAAACAATTTTGCAGAAACAAATCAGACCCAAAATTCAGCTTTCTCAACAACCCATGAACCTGCATTCCTTCCTTCATTAAACCCAACCGCGAACACGCTTTAAGTACCAAAGACAAAGAGAATTTATCAAAAGAAACCCCACACTCAAGCATCAAAGAGAGCAGGAGCAAAGCTTGTTCCGGGTCACGCCCATGGGAATATGACTTCATTACAGCGTTCCAAAGGAAAGGGTCCCTGTCTTGTGTCGGGAAAGCGTGGTGCATGAAGAAGACATGGCGAGCAAAGTCGACCAAGGGAGGCAATGGCGAAGGAGAGAAAGCGAGGATGAGTTTGGTGGTGAGAGTGGGGCATTGGATGAAACCAGTTGTTATTAAACGGGCGTGGATTTGGTTTACGTCGTTCGAGGTTTTGCATTTTGGGAGAAGGAGAGTTGGCTGCGTTGAGTTCCATGGCTGGTTTAGATTCGCACAGAGAAGCATCAACTCCGGTCTGTGAGGTTGGATTCTGCAATCTGTTCATATGATATTTCTGTGTTCAGATTTTATCGTTTTAACGGTTTTCAACTGTTGAAAGTTAAAATCCAGGTGTCATCCACCAGAGATGAACCGGTCGTGTATTAAAACGACATCGTTGGCCAAATTTTTTTGCCCTCGGGGTTAAAAAGGTAAGAGTGAGAAAAAATCCAAGAAAACAGAAAATTAATTCATAATTGCCTACTTCGATTTAATTCGGAGCGTTTTTTCTTATTCAATTTGAATTAAATTTAAATATTAAATATATATATATTAAATTTGAATTAAGAAGTAAAAAAATCAAAAACAAAAAAAAAAAAACACAGAATTATAAATTTTTATTACTTTTTATATATTTTTTAAAATTTTTATAAAATAAAAATAATTATTTTACATTTAAATTTATTTAAATATATTAAAAATTATATTAAAATAATATATAAAAATAAAAAATTAAATTTAAAAACCATTAAAACGAACCTCATAAAATCAATAAAATTAAATTCAATTCAAATAAGATCATATGAATGTTTTGATTTGGATTTCGATTGAATTTTTAAAATTTATAATTTTATACATTATCCAAAAAAATTTGAATCAAATCCAATTTGAACTCGTATTACCCATAGCATCAAAAGCACGTAAGCCTTTCACAAAAAAAGAAACAAAACCACTATGATTTAAAATTTTAATAAAAATAAAAAATATAAAAAAAAAACATAAAAACAACAAGATTTAAAGTTTGAAGAAAAACCATTTATTTGTTTGTTAAAAACTAAAAAAATATATTTCACGTTTCACATATCGAAACGAATTATGACACAATAATTTTTGTATTTTACAATAAACAAACACGGATTACCAAATTTATCCTCTTAACCTCGTTTGCGGAGTCATCTCGACTATGGGATTTTACTTTCACCTAGCTGTTATTCAATGAAACAATATTACTACAATAAGAAAAAATAAAACCCTGCCAACGACTTGTTTATCTAATCTGTAAGCTGATGTGAAAGACCAATTAAAAATAATAAGATGAACACTTTATTTTGCAGTAACAAACAAAATTGATAATCCAAATGCATTCTCTATATTTCTAAATCAGTACAACAAATCTACAAGAACTGAATTAATATCACAACATGCAATATTACATTCCATACCTTAAGCCTACTGTTTCTGGATATTTAATTGTCAGCCCATCTGCCACCCACCATTTTCACAACCATATGCTGCTTTCCCTGGTATTCTCTCACTCACTCTTTCCCTACTGTTATTTCTAAACAAAGATGCCTGTGGGAATGAACAGTTAGAAGGCAAAATCAGCTGTGGAGTAATGTACCTGTTAGAATACAAGGGGACAATGCGCAAGGCGTCCGTATCTATGATTACAAGAAAATGATCTACGCGTGGAGGAGGCTTTTAGTTTTTTAGAACTCCTGGGAATCAAAATCAGGCCTTGCTGGATATTCAAGACCCTGAAGTGCTGGCATCCGCCGTAAATCTTCCTCTGAATAAGCTGGAATGAACCAGTATCGCTTGTCTGTTCCGAAAACCTGTATATAGAGAAACACCATAACTTGAGTAAACTGATGACAGTTAACATGCCGGAAAAGCTGTTTTAAGAACAAATTATGGACAATCCAAATGACAAATGCGAGTAAAAGGGATTTAATTGAATTTTAACCAGAAAAATCATCAAATGACCATTATATCAGTGCTTCTTTTATGCAAGAAATGCAAGTAAAGAAACAAGAGAAAATAGCAATGTATTGCAAACACTAGTAAACTAAACCTGTTCAAAATTTTTCTTCCGACCAATGTCATAACGCCATTTTGGAGTAGTTTTCTTCTCATATGCCTGTTCAAAATATGATCACAGATTTTGTCAGTAAATTTCAGTCCATTTATACTGCATTCTAATCTTCAAGAGGGGGAATACACCAAATAATCTGGACGAAAACTGTCGCTGAAAACAAACTAGTAAACATGGTACTAAAATTCAAGATGAAGAAAATACCTCAATAGTTGTGGTATTAGCAGCCACCAATGATATGTGCATGATCAAAAACCCCAAGACACTCAATGCAAATGCCAGATTCAAAACTGTCACAAGAGAACATGGTCATACATTAGTACATGGTCAAAAAAGTTAAATAGGTCAGAAGAAAAGTCCAAGCAGCCCATACCAAAGGCAAGGAAAGTGGTCGCAAGGGTGCCAGGAGTTCCAGGAATTTCTCCATCACTAAAGAATGCTATGAAATGTGGCAATAAGGCCAAAGCCACGAGACTTGTCTCAAGAAATGTGTAAAACTGCATTGAGGTTTAAAATCATAGTCAAATAAATGCCAAGAAAAAAGAAGCAATACTCCATCAACATCTCATGAATTGCAATCATAACCTGTATTACTATAATCAATACAGAGAGGATAATTTATGCTTCCATAAGAGATTTGAAAATAGGAACTTGAAGCTAATAGGAATAAAGCAATTAGGGCCTAGAATGTATAAAATGCAGAAGAAACTAATTTGAAAATATAGCAGACATACCAAGAAAAGAAGGAAATACTTGTAATTTCGTGCACCAACACAACTGACAACCCACACACAATGATGGTCCATCTTCAGCACACACCGCCCACCTGAAACAACGAAATTGAGATGGAACTGATCATTGATAATAAAAATATTATAAGAAAATCAAGAGAAAGAAATGGAGAATTTTGGTGTCTGAAGAACGTACAAACAGAACAATGATGGCAGCGGGGTGGTTTCAGCTGGTTGCATTTCCGACAATATCGAATTCTTTGATTTGATGGGTCTGGCTGCAAACCATTGAACTCTGAACCATTCAATAGATCAGCCTCCCCTCTCTCCTCATCCATAGCTGGCCTCCAGTTAGGTGGCACACTACCCGGATCAGTCAAAACAACAGAAAAGTAACTCCATAACAGCATCACCAACTACAGAATCACATCAAAATTTCCACATTTAAACTCACTTTCCATGATACATTTAATCATCCATTATTTTTGCACTCTTTTAGTAATGTGATTATTTATAACAAAAATAGAAAAGGTCCAAGATGGAGCCTTGCTTTGTATTAATACTTCAGATTTGTTCTTTCTTTTATCTCACATTCAACAAATCGCTAAGAAATATAAAAATTTAGGAATTCATAACACCAAAAGGAAGAAAATTTAAGATCAAAACAAACACAAAATTAAAGCTTGAATATTTGTAGAACCATTTTAATCATTTAAAGAAAAACCCATCTCTTTTCTTGAATTTAATTTCAATTCAGCTTATTTTTTTAGTGAAATTACAAATACAAAGAAGGTTAAATTTGGAGACTTACCAAACAATGAAACAAGACCAAGATAAGAACAGCAGTAAGGGAATCAAGGCCGCCATGGTACAAAGCTGGGCCATAATTGTTCAAAACGACAGAGTAGTATGTGACACCCACGACAGCTAAAACCAACAGGATCATGATCGAGCCCAGACCCTTCAGAGCTGTACAAAACTTGAAAACGTTCCACGCCATCGTTGCTCCAGATCTATGCATAACACCCAGGTAAGAAGTAACACACTGAAAACAGATGTGACAGTAAGACAAGAAAAGGAGGAGATTTTTTAAGAAAAGAAAAAGAACAGATTTTTGTTTTTTGTTTTTTGAGATTTTTCTGAAAGAGGGATTGTGAATTTAGGGTTTATGGGATTTGATTAGGCCGGGAATTGGGATTCCAGGTGAGGTGTGGAATCCATGTTGCTTGACAGAAGAGCAGAGTAAGAGGAAAAGAAAATTTTTTTTGTTATTTTTTTTTCCATTTTTCCCTCTCTTATGCCCAAATGAAAGGGTAAATGCGGCACAGTTGACTTAACAGGAAGTAATTAAAGTTAAACAAGGGTTAAGAACCATTTTACGATCGCTGAAGTTCTAAGTAAGAGGGGTAAAAAGGGGTCGAATTGAATCGATATTGGTTTGATTTTTTGATAAAATATAATATTATAAAATTTTAAGATTTGATTGAAATTTAAATTGATTTTTTATATGAGATTCAATCAAGTTTTATGGATTCAATTCAGTTTTATCAGTTTTAAATTTTTTAATTTTTTATATATTGTTTTTATTTTATATATTATTTTAATATAAAATTTTAATATATTTATTTTGTTTTAGTTATAAAATAATTATTTTTATTTTATAAAAATTTAAAATATATATAAAAATTAATAAAAATATATAATTTAATTCGATTTTTTTAATTTTTTAGTTTTTATTCAAAATTTAATCTAAATTTAATATATATATTAATAATCAAATATAATTCGAATTGAAAAAAAAAAAAGATTTAAATCGAATGTTACGATTTCAACTCCATTTTTTATTTTCTTAAATTTTTTCTTGCTCCTAGCAAGTAGATCAACTCATTTGATATTTACGTTTGTTTTATATTTAATAAATATAAAACAAAAATTATCGTATTATAATTTATATCAACGTATAAAATATATTTTATTTATTTTTATCAAATACATATATAATTTAAATTATATTATTTTTTATCTTGTCTTGTATAAAATTATTAAATTTAATTGTAAGATAATTTGATCCTAAGTTATTTTAAGTTTGAATTTGTTGAAAAGTTGTGACATATTAAAAATTTATATTTTATGAATTTTTTAAGTTTAATAAAAATAATCGTACTTAGATCGATTTAATAAAAGATGTATCAAGTGAAACCAAAACCCCATAAGCTAAAAAAATTAATTTGGTTTAAATAAGAGAAAAATATTTAATGTTGATAAGTACATTTAACAACTATTCCAAAATAAAATAAATACTTTGTATTTGTTACTTAATAAGACAACAACGGCTTTATATTTGAAGGCAAGGCTGTGTGTGGTATAATTCTGGTATAATTCTTACTTCTAGAAGGTGGCACATCACATTACTATCTTTGTAATTATCTTTAGCTTCTGAAGGCTAAACATAGTATTAGTAGTTTGATTATTGGGGTTGAAATTGGTTCATTTTATTGCCACATTTGTTCCCATTTCTTTTTACCTTTTTATTTCAGTGCTTCCTTTAATTTGAACTTCTGTTTTTTTTTTTTTTTTATATTAATAAAAACCCTATTCAAGGATGCATGAGTGTCGTTCATTTTTCTCAATAATTTGAACTTTTTTTTAATTGTTAATCTATTTTTGAATTTTTGAACTTTACGATTTTATCTCATAAAATGATCAATTGTTTCACAGATTTTTTAATGTATCACAGTCCATATTAATTTATAAGATATTATCTATTTAATTTATTAAAATTTATAATTTTATCTAACAAAAGAGATTTTCACAAGTTAATGATTATGTAAATACTTATATTTTAAAACTAGCTCTAATATACAGTCATGCTATATAATTTATGACTCTTCTCAAGATCGTAACATCTTTTCTCATTTCATATAAAATATGAACAGTCGGGCATGCATGCAGATAGCAAGAGCAGGGCCATCGGCTGCCTCACAAAACTACCAGCTCCAGTGGCAGCACATAGATTTGAAATGGGTAAGGCAGTTCTGAATGAACTTGACAGCTTTGAAGAAACTACTCAAAGATGCGATGCGAGGGAGTCTTGCATATTGCTCTTTCACCAAAGTTAAAGGCAGTGACTAAGGGAGCAGAATGGAGAAGGATTACTAGGTATTAATATATGAAATTTTACCATAATTTTTGTGATGATTACATTATTTGGTGACCATTTTTTTTGTTACCAACTACCACAAAAGATAAATAATAAGGAGACGTTTTATGTCATCGTCACCCTAGATTAGGTGACGAAAGTGAAGTATTGACGATGAAATTTTCATCACATGGACCTATTAATGATAAAATATAATATTTTACGATATTATTATGTGCATCACTACAAGAGTTTTGGTTGTTAGTGACTTTTTTTTTTAATGTTTAACGGTGTTTATAAACGCCACAAAAAGATTTGTAATGTTTGTGAAAAATGTCACGCAGAGTGCTGGCTATTCACTCGTCGTGATAAATAGCGACGTTTTCAAAAAAAATCTTAATATTAGCGCCGTTTATATTTGAAACGCCGTCATTTTAGTGGCATTTTTATCTTTGAGTCACTGCTAAATTAGGGATGTTTTTATAAAGAAAAATTTCGTTGCTTTGGTGAGTTTGTAACTAAAAATGTCACTACTTTAGAGACATTTGAATCTGAAAATGTCTCTATATTAGTGGCGTTTGTATCTTTTAGTCACCGCTAATTCAGTAACATTTTTATTAGAAAAATGCCGTTGCTTTAATGGCATTTTTTTGAGAAAAATGTCACTTAACAAGCAGCATTTGTTGGTAAGAGTGCCGCTACTTATAGTGATATTTTATGCTACAAACACTACTAAATTATTCATTTAGCGACCCACGATGGACACAAATGCTGTCATTATGTAAAAATGTATTTTTTTCTAAATTCTTTTAATAAATTTTATTTTCATTAAAGAGCTTAAATTCAAAAACTGAATTTTATATTAACTTCATTCACGTTTAAATATACATCTAATTAATACAAAGTTTAATAATTAGTATAATAACATTCAAATATTTTATATACATTAACAAAATAAAAAATTAAAATATATGAAATGGATGACTGTAAACATTTTGCTGGCTGCCAATTGATAAAGAAAATTTTTCACTTTGATCACTAGCGTACTCAAGAACCTACTGAATAATACTATACAATTTTTAACACTTCATTGTAAACTTTTTATATGTTAAATTTAAATATTTACTAAACAAAATACCTAAGTTGGTGGAGCACCAAGATCATTTTTTAAAAATTGTTGTTGCACAAAATTCATAAAATGATCAAATTGATCATGCAATTGTTGAAATTTAGCACGCTCTTGCTCTATTCTAGCACGTTCTTCCTTAATTTTGGTACGCTCATGTTCTCTTTCTGCTTTCATTTGCTGAAAACGTTGTAGCATAGTTTGTAACTCCCCTCTCAATATTGAAATGTCTCGCGAAGATTGACTTGCAAAGAATGTAAATTACGGAGAGCTACGTCCATAGTAGGCAGATGGTGTTGGGCCCATTCCAAGGCCTCGGACCCGTCCATGCATTTCTTTTCCAACAACTTCTATAAATATCCGATTTTTCATTTCTTGCATGTTAAGAGAACCATCAGATGCTACTTCAATCTCATCAACTATTTTTTCTTTCGCTTTCTCCTATGAATTTGTCATATACAACTATCAAGTTTAATGATTAATTGATTATATGTTAAAAATAGTAAATATTTACTTTTTATTAAAATAGATTATACAAATTACCATAATTTCTTATGTTTCGACATTCATGTAAGATCCCTTTTTTTGTGTTATGCGAAAAAGTTTCACAAGTGTAATTGTACCACCCATCTCATTCTCCTATACAAAAACATATGTTATTTGATATGATATATATCAATCATAACTTATTCATGCATATTAAGCTTGTCAATCAAGTATTAAAATTTTGAATAATTTTAATATCATGTATTTATATTTTGGCCCCGTAACAACACAATAGTCTTAAACATACACAAACAATAAAATCATTTTGGGCTTTCACACATATCGATCATGAAAATCAAATTTAATTATTTTCTCCCAATTTAATATCAAGGATTGAAGCCATTCAATAAGTTGAAAGCCATCAAAAAATTTAATTTGTATATTGCCTTTTATATGCAAAAATACTCCCAAACAGACCTAAACAATAACTTTTTCTCCTATATCAACTGTAAAAATCAAGTTCAATCAATCGAACAAGTTTAATATCAAGTATTAAAGCTATCAAAACTGTTAAAATATAACAATCACAACAAATCTATATTAAAGGTGTAAATATACGTAAATAATAACATTTCATACATATCATTTGTGTCAACTAAGTTCAAAACTTTCGATAAGTTTAATATCATGTATTGAAACTATCAAAACTATTAAAACAGAACAATAATTGTTAATTTGCATATTTACCTTTTAATGGCTGAAAAAGTTCATTCATTGGAATACATTTATTATCATAAACTTACGATTTTTTTTTGCTTTTTTGCAAAACTTTTTGATCCACTTGTGTGGCTATATTTCTGTGCTTTCTACTAATAATCCCGATATGTTCTCTTTTCTGTCATAAAAAATAATTACGTATATGATAGAAATACAAATATTATCAACTTAAACCATAAAATACTTTCATCATTTCATTTTACTATATAAAGTTATAAACTAGTACCTCTTTTTTTCTTGAGAACCAAAATCTAATCAGTTGTTCATATTATCACCTAATCACATTACGAGATAGATTTTTTATCATCGCCTTTATAGTAGTATTTCGATCGAAATACTTATTCTTCAAACTATGCTTATAATCTTTCAATTTCTTTCCCAATGACTCAAGCACAAACGAAGTTGATATTTCAACAATAAATCTTGACTGTAATAATACAATAAGAAAAGTTAGAATAAGTAAACAATATGTAAAATAAAAATTTTTTTATATCTGATTAATTATATTAATACATCAATAAAGTTTAACGTATCGACCTTAACTTCTTCTGGAATTTTATGCCATGTTTCATAATGAATAGGCAATTTCATTCCATTACGGGCTACCATGCTTAGAAATTTAGTCAATAGTTGAGCCTCTTCACCAATTGGTTGCTTATTAGAGTTTGCAGACACTGTAATACGTTCGTTAGGAGTTAGTGCAAACAATTCCTTCAAAGTTGTCTGGCTTTTGGTCATCCGATGACCACTGTTATCAACTGCAACAAATAAGAAATATATTTGTAAAATAACAATACTTTTATCATTATATTCGAATTTTAAAATTGGAGTATATCATACCTGCATTCAAATTTAAAGCATAATCAATTGATGGGATACTATCTAAACTTATACCTCATATATTGCCAAATCCAATATCAGTTAAAGGGTAAGAAGTGACGAGTTAGATCCGACAGTACGTTCATTTTCCTCCAAAAGATTCAGTCCATAGCCAATATCTACAAGTACCACAGATAATTCTGAACTAATATCTCTGATATATTTTTTTTCAACCTACTCTTTCGTATTGTAGCTTACCTACATCATAAAAACGAATATAGAAAAAATATTAGTTTACAACATATATAAAGACATTGACAATTTAAGAAATCAAAACCTACGATAGATAAAGAACATATCGATTTAATTAAATCAAAAGATAATGATGATTTAGAATACAAGAATTATACAATAGCGAATGTGACATTATTTATATACTATCATTTACTACATTATGTCTTAAATACTCAAATTACAAATTATAGATGCACCATTTCATGGTTTTAAATATCTTCAGTAACATCTTGGCGGACCCATTGAGTGTAAGTACTGGAGATATTTTCATCCAAATTTTATTCGAAAAAAAGATAACATTTAGTTTCATATTCAACATCATCTTTGGTATCTAACCCTATATCAAATAAGTCTCTAGGTGTATTTCGAATAACAACAAACCAACCCAATTCTTTAGGATCTTCGGAGTAAAATACTTGTTTGACTTGAGATGAAAATACATAAGGTTCACCGATGAGTTGTTGTCCAGTGTGAATTAATGGAGAAAAATTCACAAGTATTAATCCATACTGATATTTCTTAATACCCCTCGTACTATTCACATTAGCTCAATCACACCAAAATAAGATAACTTTTCACTTGTCATAATAATCTAACTTAATGATGTCATTAATCATGTCATAATAGTTAACATTTCCCTCTAAAGGGTTTGTGTCCCTAACACTAGCATAGCTAGTAGTTGATGAAGTCACAATAACTCTTGAATTTTATGTACTTCTAAATCTGTCACGGGATTTAGTGTGAAATCTAAATCCATTGATGATGAAACCTTTGTATCATTTCACAATCCGATTCGGACTATGTAAAAGACATTTCACCTCTTTACTAACAAGCCTTTCACTCCAAACCTATAAAAGTGAAATAAATATATATGTTATTAATGTTATTTATACCATAAGCATTCTATGTAGATTTTAATTATGTACATCGATTGGTGACGAGTTCTTAATGATCTTAAGGATGATATATGGCAGTCGGTTGTGGTATGCTTATTAAACCATTTCGTAAAATTTGTTAAATGATCAATTAATTGAAATTCAATGTGTTCATACTAATTGTGTTAACTTATTTAGGAGCGGTTCGACATCCCAATTGACTATAAAAAGATTGTGTTACAATCTGCTGGGAAAGCATTCAGAGACTTTAAAAGCAGATTGACAATCCAATATATTTTACCGTTGGCTGGTGAAGGTGATGTATTGGTTGTTCTACCTACGGCATATGCAGATGTCATAAGTGTTAAAGATTAGACAAATTTTGTTCAATATCGACTTTTAGAAGATTTTTTAGTACGCAAACCCATTTTCATTAAAAATTATTTATAAGTCTTTATGCGATATAACATTTGATCTTCATATGTGATTGACATAATTTTTTAATTTTGTAAAAAATCAAAGAACAACAACGAGACATTCGGACCAAACAACAATATCAACATCGGACAATAATAAAAAAATATGTAAATGTGAAGTATCAGCTTGTATGTATTCGCACACTTATTTTATACTCATTAATGAATATTTATGAACATTCATTTTATACATTATGATTCTTTTATTGTGATAATTTAATAGAAATTAGCGAGCTCTGACACAAAAATTTTCAGATGGGATGTTTGAAAACAAGAACATCTACAGAATGATGGATTTTTTGCAAATGAAACAACCGAGAAAATGGTAAAAAAATTATATGTACAACTGTTTTTTTGATATAATGTATGATTGGTATTGTGATTGTATTCATGAGTGTATACTAGCTTGTATAGATTTATTATTATAGCCCAACTGATTATTGTCTTTCAAGATGATTATATTGCCAAAGTCAAATCTGGTGAACTGGCAACCCAGTATGACGAAGATTTTTTTATCTTTAGCATTAGGCACTAAAGAAAAGCCTGGTCGGGTTTGTGGGGTTGGTATATTTATCTTGCAATTAACGTTTTTTGGTAAACAACCAAAAGCCCCACGAATGAGAAATGCACAATATGAAGCAATAATTGAGCAACAACAGTAATAAATTAATGACCAGGAGCAACGCCTCAATGACCAATAGCAAAGACTCGCTGCTTTAGAGTCCATATTGACAGCAATGCAGCAGGTTATGCCAATAGCATAGCCTGATAGCATCGTTCCTGTACGAGAAGCTTCCGTTGAAAGTAAGAAGCGATCTCATCCTCCGTTACTACCCAAGAAGTATGACATTGTTTATAATTTGAATATTAATTTGTTTATTATATTGATTGATTTGGTTTTAATACTTATATTTCATTAAATATTATAGAAGGATGTTTAGACTTACAGTATGACCCTTGCTTAGGCTTTTATGGATGAGTTATCCAAATATTCGTTGGAGCATTTATCCGGATAAAACTTCATAACCATTGAGTCTGAAGAATGGTTATTTGATAAACCATCATTTTCTTTCATTGGTGTAGATGAGGTTAAAGAATTTTGTGAACTTGATGAATTATCAGCTGTTGATATCATTGCTTATATGAGGTTAGCTTATAAATACAAATATGCACATTCAATATATAGTAATCTATATTAGGGTGTAATACTAACTAGCAGTGTTGATTGTTATCGTATAGCTTCAAATATAGAGAGTTCAAGGGGAGACAATTGACTAACAAATTTAGATTTATTGACCCCAACTTCATTAGTGAGCAGAGTGAGACAGTCACTTATCATGCTAATCATGTGATCCTATGCATGAAAAGATCGGTTGATTATTATTTGCTCTCGTATAATGCACAGTAAACTATATTCCAACCTTAATTACTCCAACCTTACCTAAATCTGATTAGATGTGTAATCTGAGTATATCATTGTTATTATTTTGCAGTCATTATTGGGTGCTGATTGTGATTGACACCAAATCGCTAACGCCATACTTATTTAATTCAGTTAATCCAACGACGATGCCTAACCCTGATATTCAAACTTTTATAAAGAGTTATTATACTTTATTATATTATATATATTATGTTTCTTCAAAAGTAATTTTATTTATCTAATAAGTAATTTTTTTCTTTTTAATTTAGGACAATATTTGCATTCAATAAGAAGATAAAGAAACAGAAATGGGTGTCATTACCGGTAAATGTGAAATATATTATTTTTATGCTGAGTTTGTATAGATAAATATTTTCTAAACCCACTAAATTTAATTTTCAGGTACCTCGTCAACCCAATAATACTGAATATGGATATTATGTCCTTTATTTTATGCAGGAGATAGTGTTACATGATTTTATTACTACACCATTCAAGATTAGTATAAATTTCATAAACTCCTTATATCTTGAAAAAACTAAAAAAGGTACATTATGTTCTAATTTCTTAACGTTTACTTTTGATATTTATTTTAGTGGAAAGGTAAAGAAAGCTTCTAGGAAGAGGAACTGGATGAAGTCCGTAAAAATGGTGTGATTATGCATTATCATTTATCAATGTTGATAAACCTTTAGGTTAGACATTGTTGGTTGAATGTAAATATATATGAAACAAATTGTTATAATATTTTTAACATGTCATGTTGAATGGAAACTTTAAGTTTGTACATTGGGGTATTGGTTTAATATTATTGTTATATTTAATATGAATACACTATGTGTACTTAATAAATTACTGAGTATGATTATTTCAGAAAAGTATATTAATATGTTAATGTTATCAGTTTTAATTTCGGATGTGTGGTCAATATATTGAAATACAACAATGTTCATTATATAAATTCCAAAATGTAATTCATAGTATTAGATATATAAACCAAATATTTTTTGGACATAAATATACAATTGACAGTAAACATTTTTCTGGGCATAAACCTACAAATGACTATACATATACAATATCAAATATGTTATTTTGATGGGATTAATGAAGGCATTTTTAAGCAAGAAAACGCTTTCAATTATCCTTAACAAAAAACATTAAAGGCATTTTTTACCAAAATTGTCTTTAATAATACCAACTAAAATGTTTTTGAAGGCATTTTCTGGATATAACCACCTTCAATAATCCATCCATTAAAATTTATCATTGGGAATATTAAAGATGTTTTGAGCAAAAAATGCTTTCAAGCATCCCTTTCAACTTTTGCCTCTGATTTATTGAAGACGTTTTTGATAAAAAACCTCATTTAATAATCACAACAAAAACTTATTTATTAGATTATAGAAGGCGAGTTCGACTAAAAACGCCTTCAAGAATTAATAGGCCAAAAATGTCTATGGATTATTAAGGGCGTCTCTTTGAGAAAAACACGCCTTCAATAGTCTTTGAAAATTTTTTTAAAGCAATTAGTGAAGGCATTTTTACTAAGAAAACACCTAGAATAATCAATTACAAATAATATGTGCAAAAAACCAAAAAAAAGCTAAAGAGAGAGAGATTGAACTTACAACCTGATGGTAAACATCCATACGATCCAAACATTTTTATAAGCCTACAAAAGTTTTTGGTCAAATTATTGAATGCATTTTTAAAGGCGTTTCTTATGAAAAACGCCTTCAATAAGCTCATACAATTTTTTATAATGTGATTATTGAATGTGTTGTCTGTCAAAATAAACTTTTACTATTCACTAAAATTTTTAATAAAAATTATTCAAAACGTTTTTATCCATAAACGCTGTTGATATCTAGTGTTGAGTAGCGTTTATAAGTACTAACGCCGTTATTTGAAAATTTAATGACGTTTTGATAATAAATACCTGAAGTTTTATAAAAACACGAAAGCTAACGGCGTTTGTAAATGAACGGTCGCTACAAAATTGTCACTAATACGCCATTTTCTTATAATGCATCATTAATTATCAAATTTGTTGTAGTGATTTTAAAGCATTATCCATGGCAAATAATTCAATACTGTAAAATCAGTTGTTGACATTACTTATACTACGAGAGCTATATTCAAAGAATAAATAAAATTTAAAGATTGAATCATAAATCGATACCATATATAATGAAAAGAGACTTTCATCACGTTATCAAAAAGAACCTAAATTGATGATAAATCAACAAAGACAACAAATTATATTCAACCTAATTATCACCGATTGGACAATTATAAAAGTGGCTTTAATTTTCTAGAAATCGAGTCAAATTTTACAACTCCACAAATTATAAGGACCCTTCTAAATTTCTTCTATATTTTAGAAACCCTACTTTCAAGGATGACTCGTAAGCCTTTAGTAATAGTACAAATTACAATAGAATTGATTATTATGAAGCAGTTTGTCTTGAGAAAAGTAAACACTGGTCAAGGATGCAAGTGATTGCAGTTCCACATTTCTACCATATAGCGAAGAAAGTTCTAACAAAAATGGTTCTTAATTTTGAACAAGTGCCATGGGAATTGCAATACAAAAATGATAAACAAAAAAAAAAACACAAAAAATTTTAACAAAATGTATATATAAATTTGATAAAAATAAAAAAAAACATATTTGGTTTTTAAAATATTAATACAAATTCCGAAATGATAATTTTTTATATTTTAAACATATTTGACATGAAATAAAAATATAAATATACGAATTGTCATATATAATATTTGTTATACTCTAAAAAGAATTAAGCTTAACTATAAATGATGCTGAAATATGGGCAGGAAACAAAAGAGACCTTAGCTTCCTCATTAAACTTATATTCCTGCTTGAGCACCGAGGCAAAAAGGAAGGTATAATTATTCCACTGACCCAATTACTCTTCAAAAGATTGTTGAAATTCTTTGGGCTAACTATCCAGCATTCACACTTGTGAGTAAAAGCTTTTTTCATTTTTTTTCTTGGAATTTTCTCAATTATAAACACATGTTATCTTAGGCTCCTTTTGGGAGTCCGATTGCATTGCTCTCGTCATACCGGTGAACGCGTTTTGTCTGGACCAAATGGTGTTGCGCCTGAAGCAATAATCACAACAATACAGAAGCAATAGACAATAATCAATAATCAAATGCGCAGGAAAAATAAAGCACACCAAGATTTACGTGGAAAACCCTCCAGTGTAGAGGAAAAAACCACGGGCCACCAGAAAAATCTTCACTATCAAATAATAGTTATACAAAGTTCTTCTCTAGCTAAAACTAGAGCTAATCAACAACTAGAGAAACAATTGAAAAAATCTCACCAAATAAGTGACTCAACAAATACACCTTGGATTTGTTCCTAGAGAGCTTCAAACCCGATCTTCACCGTTCAGAATGTATAACTCTGAATCATAAACCTCCTGACAAGATTCCAACTCAATCGGACCACGGATCGACTTTCGTTTAACCAACTCTCCCTTCTCCTTTTTCTCTCTCTGCTTTTTCTGGCTTTTCTTCTTTCTCTGCTTGGTTATCGACACACACCTTAAACAACCCCACCTCTTTTTTATTAAGTAGCTAGGGCTCTGTGTAAAATAAAAGATCAAGGCCCATGGCCTTTACTTGGTCCAAAACCACTTACATGGGACTGAACCCCATTTTCCTAACAATCTCCCCCTCCAGTCCCATTAGAAGGAGATTCATCACCATAGCAATTTCATTTGGAACTTACCTTGGCCAGGGAACTTATTCCGGCCAAGTTACTGCAAAGCTCAAGCTTTTCTCTGGGAAGTATCTTAGTCAACATATCTGCCACATTTTTATCAGTATGGACTTTTTTCAATAGCATCTGCTGTTCTTCAATCACTGAACGTAACCAATGATATCTAACATCAATGTGCTTTGTTTTAGCATGGTACATGATATTCTTACTCAAATCTAAAGCACTCTGGCTATCACAAAATACCACATACTCTTTCTGATTCAACCCCAATTCAAAAAGAAAACGTTTCATCCAAAGCATTTCTTTACATGCTTCAGTTGCTGCAATATACTCAGCTTCTGTAGTTGACAAAGCAACACACTTCTGTAACTTAGACTGCCAAGATACAGCTCCTCCTGCAAAAGTGAACAAATATCCTGAAGTAGATTTCCTACCATCAAGATTGCCTGCCATGTCAGCATCAGTAAACCCTTCTAGAATTGGTTGTGAAACTTCATAAGTCAAACATAATTTTGAGGTACCCCTCAAATATCTAAAAATCCATTTTACTGCTTCCCAGTGGATCTTCGCTGGATTAGAAAGAAATCCGCTCACTACACCAACTGCATGAGCAATGTCAGGCCTTGTACAAACCATAAGATACATTAAAGAACCGACTGCAGAAGAATAAGGAATACTAGACATAGCTAGTTGCTCTTCCTTAGACACTGGACAAGATTTTTTACTTAGATGAAAATGGTTGGCAAGTGAACTGCTAACTGATTTAGCATGTTGCATGTTGAATCTACCAAGCACTCGTTCAACATACTTTTCCTGTGACACCCACAGCTTTTCAACTCTCATATCTCGGATAATGTCCATACCAAGAATCTGCTTTGCTGGACCTAAATCCTTCATATCAAAGGATTTAGACAATTGTTCTTTCAACCTGCAAACCATACTAGCATCTTGTCCTACAATCAACATATCATCAACATAAAATAATAGGATAATGAAGTTACCATTAGGGAATTGTTTAATATACACACAAGAATCCGTTGCTGTTCTTTTATAGCTATGACTCACCATAAAAGAATCAAACTTCTTGTACCACTGTCGCGGAGCTTATTTCAAGCCATACAAGCTTTTCTTCAATTTGCAAACTAAGTGCTCTTTCCCTTTCACTTCAAAACCCTCAGGCTGATTCATATAAATGTCCTCCTGCAAATCACCATGCAAAAATGTAGTTTTAACATCAAGTTGCTCAAGTTCAAGATTCAAACTAGCTGCCAATCCCAGTACCACTCGAATAGAACTCATTTTTACAACTGGAGCAAAAATCTCATCAAAATCGATGCCTGGTTTTTGAGAAAAACCTTTTACTACCAATCGAGCTTTGTACCTCACTAGTTTGTCACCATCTTTTTTCAACTTGAACACCCATTTATTCTTTAATGGCCTCTTCCCTGTTGAAAGTTTAACAAGATCATAAGTACCATTCTTTCGCAATGACTCCATCTCTTCTTTCATTGCTTTTAACCAGTGCTCTCTATCCGGAGTAGCCTTCACATCTTGAAAGCTTTCTGGCTCCCCTTCACTGGTAACTAAAATAAAATCTGAACTTGGATACCTGGTAGATGGCCTGCGCTCTCTAGTAGATCTCCTAGGCTGAGACTCTACATCACTTGATGCCGAAGGTAGCTCCCCCTGCTCAACACTCTCAGGTAGAGAGGATTGCTCCCCCTGCTCAAAACTAATAGCATCTGGCTCATCACCAACTGTAGCTGGCTCATCCATATCCCCAAGTTCTGTTTCTGGCTCATTTTCACCATCTGTGGCTCTTTCCTGTGAAATCACTGTCGGTGTTGAAACATCACACTCAACAGTAACTCATGTAGTCTTCTCATTTTTTTCAAGGTCTGCTATGGTTTTTTTTTCATGAAAGACCACATCTCTGCTTCTGACTGTCTTTCTCTTTACTGGATCCCATACCCTGTAGCCAAATTCCTCATCACCATATCCTACAAACACGCACTGTGTAGCTTTACTGTCAAGCTTTGATCTCTGCTCTTTCGGCACATGCATGAATGCTTTACACCTAAAAAATTTTAAGTGAGAGTATGAAGCATCTTTTCCTGTCCACACTCTTTCTGGAATGTCAAAGCCCAAAGGAACTGATGGTGACCTGTTAAGTAAATAACAAGCTGTGTTGACTGCTTCACCCCAGAATGGCTTTAGTAATTTTGTCATCCTCAACATACATCTGACTTTTTCCACAATGGTGCGATTCATTCTTTTAGCTATACCATTATGCTGCGGTGTTCCAGGTTCTATCCTCTCATGCCTGATCCCATGCTTTGAGCAATACTCTTCAAAGCTTTTAGATGTGTATTCCCCACCATTATCAGTTCGAATACACTTCAAGGGTAACCCTGTCATCCTTTCAGCCATGGCATGAAATTTTTAAAAATACTGCAGTACCTGACTTTTGTATTTCAACATATACACCCAAGTCTTACGTGAAGCATCATCAATAAAAGTAACAAAATATCTGCTACCACCTAATGACTCAACCTCAATGGGACCACATACGTCAGAATAAATTAATTCCAATCTATTTTCTTTTCTCTGAGAACTTTTACGAAAAGAAACTCTATGATGCTTACCAAACAAACAATAATCACATGAATCGAGAGACATACCTTTGGTCAAGGGAATGAGAGAGTGCCTTGCCAAAACCTGTAACCCTTTTTCACTTATGTGTGCCAGCCTCCTGTGCCACAAGTTTGCTGAATCATCATTTTCAACGGTATTTACCTGGTTACCGTCCAATTGCATCCATGTATTATACATTGTGCAGCATTGTTTTCCCCTTGCAACTATCATAGATCCTTTGAGAAGCTTTCACTGTCCATTTTTTTGTCGGCTTTCATATCCCTCCTTATCAAGGACATTAATAGCAAGCAAGTTCATTCTCATATCTGGAATGTGTCTGACATCTCTCAAAGTCAACATGCAGCCTGTACTAGTTTGTACACCAATATCACCAATCCCAACAATCTGCGACACACTCTTGTTTCCCATCTTGGTACAACCAAAGTCTCCTGCTTTGTAAGTTGTAAACAACTCTCTCTTAGGAACACAATGATATGCCGCTCCTGTGTCAACTATCCACTCAATACCGGGATCACTAACATGATTACAATCACCATGTGTATAAATCAAAGTAACTGAATCACTATCTGAATTCACTGCTGCAACATTACCATCATCTGAACTCTTGCCTTTCTCATCTTTTCGCTCTTGCTTCAAGATTCTACAGTTTCGTTTTATATGACCCACCTTACCACAATGAAAACACTTCACCCATGGCCTTTACTTGGTCCAAAACTACTTACATGGGACTGAACCCCATTTTCCTAACAAATGGAACCTTGGTTTGGGACAAAAAGAAAATTTTTACAGCCTTTTTAATTCTTTGCAGTTCCCTAGCAGAAATTGAGGGTACTAAATTGCCTGGTTTGTCATCAAAGAAACCATTGGATTTGGGTTTCAAATTTAACTATGGGGTTGAGGATATGTTGCAAGCAAAAAAGGTTTCTCTAGTAAGCATAATCATCTCTCTCTAGCTTGGTTTCACACCACGGTACAAAATCTATAGGAACATATTAACTGATTGTTTCGATTTGGTACACTGTGGATTCCAAGGGTTTGGGCGATGATGATGTTAGAAATATTTTCAAAATATGATAGTAATATAATTAAGTATTATGTCTTTAATTATGATTAAGTATTATGGCTTGAAGCCTGTTCTTATGTCCTTTAAAAGTTTCATCTTAAGTTCAATCAAGACTTGAAATGGAAGATTACAGCCGAAGACATAAGTGGAAGATCATCATCAACAACATGTTCGTGATATTGCAAGTCTTGGAACCAACGGATGATGCAGTACTTCATGTGAAGATTTTAGGATTTTAGCGAGGTTCATGAAGCTCATTATTGTTTTGGTATGATAACAGGAAAGTTCATGTATTTTCTGCTGTATTTCATGTTTGGATGCTTGTGTTTTCATGGAGCATGGACTTCATTGTTTGTTTTGCAGCTAATTGCATGCAGCCAAGTTTCTTTGCTTAACCTTCAATTAAAAAGTTTCTTACCCAACGAGAAATAAAAGAATGCCATGACCATGATCAATTACTTTTTTTTAATTTAGTAACAAGGAGTTTTTATGCTCGGCTCAACACATCCTTTTTCGGGTTGATCCAAATATGTTTGTTTATATCAGATCTAATGAATTCATAGAAATTATCTTTCCACAGCTTTTTAATGGATTCAGATCTAAACAACAAAATATGAAACACTCTCTTTATCACTTAAGCCAATCATTTATTAGTAATCAACAGGTATGAGAAAAAAATTAAAAAAATCAAAAGTTCATTCGAAAACGTAGTATTCAATTCAATTCGATCAATTTTTTTATTCGATTTAAATCAATGTAAGATATTATATATATATATATATATATATATATATATATTAAATTTGAATCAGATGTAAAAAACTGAAAAGAAAATAAATCGAATTATATATTTTTATTAATTTTTATATATTTTTTAAATTTTTATAAAATAAAAATAATTATTTTATATATAAATATATTTAAATATATTAAAAATTTTATTAAAATAATATATAAAAATAAAAAAAATAAATTTTAACAACTGATGAACCAAATTGATAGACTTCAGTTAAGATTAAATCGGTTTAAAAAAAAATCAATTTAGATTTAGATTGAATTTAAAAATTTTATAATATTATACATTATTCTAAAAAATCAAATTAAATCCGGAATCTAGTGATCAATTGCTTTCTTTCAACTAACACTACCAACCAAAGAAGTCATGAATATGCCCCATAATTATTTTGACGTGCTTTTAGTTTATCATATACTCATTCCAATAATGTGAAGAATTCTGCTCGTGTGCTTGAGGATTATTAGTGATTTATATGCTCATTCCAACTAACACTACCAACTAATACTTTTTCTTTTTAAGTATTTACTTATAACAAATAAAAACTGTTGATCAATTTTATCAATAAAAAATGTTCAGAAAAAATTGAGTTAAATATAAAAATGACTTTTGTATTATATAATTTTATAAGTTTGATACTTAAGAAAATAAAATTTTTATTTTAGTATCTAAACTTTTATTCCGCTAAATACTTTGATATTCTAATCTAATACTATTAGACAACTTCTTTCCGTGACATTAAAACCTAATAAAATCATGATACTTTGTATAAATGTCCAAATATCATAGTATCATTTATTTTTTATGTCAATATTTAAATAAAAAAATTCAAAAATCTTTAAAATATCTGTTTTTAATTCAAAATTTAAAAAAATAAAAAATAAAAATAAAAGTTATTGACATGATGATTATTAAATATTTATAATATAAGACATGATTTTATTATATATTCATACCATATCAATCACTTAATTGCTAATGATAATATAAAATATCAACATACTTAATGAAATAAAAAATTTCAAAGCAAAAATTTTATTTATTTAGTTATGATAAAAAAAACGTATAATACAGAATTATTTTACATAATAACTCAAAAAAATTCTCCAAACGTCAGCGGTACTAGTAAAACACATTCATTAGACAATTGAAAAGGGAAAACGAAGTTTTAACCAATACCAACCAAAGAATTCCACATGGAAAATGAAGGGCGCCACCAAACACAAAGAAAAATCATGATATATGGGGTTGCAAATCTTGTGAGAGAGCAGTGTGAAATTACAAGAGAGAGATAACGGGGATGGAAGGAGACAAAGGAACTGTGTGTGTGACAGGAGGCACAGGGTTTATAGGTTCATGGCTGATCAAGAGGCTTCTAGAAGAGGGTTACTCTGTCAATACCACTGTCAGACCGGATCCAGGTAAGAGGGTAGATCAATTTAGATATTGATTTCAGGTTGCGGAACAACTAAACATGATTTATCCGGGATTAATTCAGCTTTCCTACTGAATCCCATGCTCATTTTCATTCCTTTCGCTGGTTTTTGAAAACTAAAGGGTGGTGTTGGTCGTATAAAGGCCTAACGGAATCGAATTGAATTGATACACTGTCAGGTTTTAATTTTGCTCGAGTCTTAGTTTGGCTCAAGTCGAAAATTCAAATCTTAATTTAAAATTTGATTTGAGTTCAATTGATTTTTATTTTTCATACTCAAACTCGGCTCATAATTTAATAGATTTATTGACTCGTAATTTAAGAGATTTGCTTGAACTTGGTTTGATAAATTTGGTTAGATTTTATAAAATTATAAATATTAACATTAAATATTGTATTACTTAATTATTTATATATATTAAAAAAATAAAAGTTTGATTAAGCTTGTTTATACACTTGTGAACATCTCAAGTTGGGTGTTAAATTACTTCAACTCGGCTTAGATTTGTTATTTGAGTAGCATAAATTCGAATTTTTTTTTATTTCAACCCAAATAATTTATGAATGGTTTGAGTCTATATTAGTAAAACATACTACATTATTGTTGATTTTTTTAATCTGTGACATATGACCAGAAAACAAAAGAGACATTAGTTTCCTCACCAATCTGCCAGGGGCAGCCGAAAAGCTGAAAATTTACAGTGCAGATCTCAATGACCCTGACAGCTTCGATGCAGCCATTGAAGGATGCAAAGGAGTCCTCCATGTTGCCACCCCTGTCGATTTCGAGTACAAAGAACCTGAAGAAACAGTAATCAGAAGGGCAATCAGTGGAACACTAGGCATCTTGAAGGCATGCTTAAAATCAAAGACTGTGAAGAGAGTTGTCTATACTTCTAGTGCATCAGCCGTTCAGTTCAACAACGAGGATGAGGAGATGAGGGATGAGAGTTATTGGACAGACGTGGGATTTGTTAGGGAAACATCAAATCCACACATGCATACTTACATGATTTCCAAGACTTTGACAGAAAGGGCTGCTCTTGAATTTGCAGCAGAACATGGATTGGATTTGGTGACAGTGATTCCTACATTTGTTGTTGGTCCTTTCATCTGCCCCAAGTTCCCTAGCTCAGTGCGCTCAACATTGGCTCTGGTCTTGGGTAAAAAGCTAGTTATCTTTCTTCCCATCTTAATTTGATGCATGCAAAATTGTTTTCTTCTGTTGGTTAGGCTTTTAATTATGCAATGTGACAAGTTTTATTACTATGTTTCATTCTAAATCCAAAAAGTTTTTTTATAAAAGATATTGTAATTTGAGATAAAAAAATTTATATTACAAGTATCGAGATTTAATCTCATGATAAATCTGTCTTTAAAAATTAGCTATTTATTAACACATCCAAAAATTAGAAAAACAAAAAAATTTGAAGGAAAATTTATGTTGACACCCTCTCCAATAGAATTCGTAAATTCTTCAACAGTTATATATATATATATATATATATATATATAGTAATGGGACGAGTTTTATTATTCTGTTTCATTCAAAATCCAACGAATTTTTCACAAAAGAGATTGTAATCTGAAATTAAAAAAAAAAAAAAATTGTAGTGTTGGAATTTGAACTTGGGGCATATCAATATTCAAGAACAGGGTGTCTATAGACACATCCAAAGATTAGAAAAAACAAGAAAATTTGTCCTGACACCCTATCTGATAGAATTGGTAAATCCGTTAACAGTTATATATATTATAACTAGACACTTTTGCAAAAAAAAAATCCTAAATCCGTTATTGTTCAAACTCCTAACCTACTAAATACCATGATTGTATGAACTAATTAAATTAAATATTAGATTCAGCAAGTGTTTCTGTTTGATTGTGCACAGGGAACGAGCATGAATATAGCCTTCTTCTAAATATATCAATGGTGCATGTTGATGATGTTGCAAGGGCACATATTTTCCTGCTTGAGTATCCTGAAGCAAAAGGGAGATACAATTGTTCTTACGACACTATAAGCATTCTAAAGATGGCTGAAATTCTTTCTTCCAAGTATCCAGAGTTCCCAATTCCAACAGCAGAGTGAGTGAAGTGATTTTCCTCTGCATTTTTCTCAATAATTCAAGCTTACAATAGAACAATCTTGGACTAAAAGCAGATTTTTCTCCAACTTATTTTCGTGGCAGTTTCTTGGCTGAAATCAAAGGTACAAAAGTCCCTGGTTTGTCATCAAAGAAACTATTGGATGCAGGTTTCAAATTTAAATATGGGGTTGAGGAAATGCTTGATGAAGCTATCAAGTGCTGCAAGGAAAGAAACTATCTTTAGTAAGTCTTGTCTAGCACCTCCATATTATATTATTTTGACATAATAATAAAAATCTCTATTTTTTTAATAGAGTGTTAGTGATAAAAGTTTAAATCCTAATAATCTAAAATATAAAAAAAAAATTCGAAACTTAACTCGATTGGATCATACAATTACCCTTAAAAAGTGATATCCAACAGTTTTGAAATTTGAATTTTTAAGTTGCAGTCTCTTATATTAAAAAGAAGTATAAAAAAATGAAAAAGAAAATCTCTAGAACACTGTTAACTAATTGATTTAAATCATGCTGGAAAATGCAGGAAGGGTCGGAAAATATTGTTGAATCAGTTCCTATAAATCTTTCAGGGTTCAGATGAGGCTGACGAAGTTTGTGATAATGTACATCAAATTATAAGCTTGAAGTTTGTGATAATGTACATCGATAATGTACATCAAATTATAAGCATGAAGTTTGTGATAATGTATATCTAATTATAAGCTTGAAAACCATAAAATCTATGTATGTTCTGCTGTTCTTTGTTGTGTTTCCAAACTTGTTATGCTGAAGTTTCATTTATATTAATCTGCCAAACGTTGTAAAACAAATGCTTCTTAAGATAAATTTTAATGGGGCTGCTGGATGCTCAGAATCCATGCCAGTTTGTATTGAGTAAAAATAAGAAGGGCTGGCAAGCTTTTATATCTGGTCAAATCGAGTCGAGTCGGATTAGAAAAGTTCTCAATTCTCAACCAACGGCAACAGCGCCATTAGTGGACCTAGAAATTGATTCCGGATAATCATTGAATTAATAGTAGAATTTAAAATAAAACAAAGCAAAAAACAGAGATTTGAGATTTGAGATGAGTAAAATCTTAAGATGTCTAGGATAGCATTTTTAAGTATTTTTTATTTTCATTTTCAGATTTATATATATATATATTTATTTTCGTACTTGTATTTAATAAATATTTTAAATTTATCTTCATCTTCTTCTCCACTAATATTTAATGAGTACGATTACCATAACATTTTAAAAAAAAATAAAATAAAAATTTGTTTTCAGTTTTTATTTTTTATTTTTAATTTTTTATATATATTTATTTTTATATTCATATTCAATAAATATTTTAAATTCATCTCCACATCTCAATCGATATTTAATAAGTATAATTAATTTCGTATTATAACATTTTTTTAAAATAAAAAATAAATTTTTATTTTTATTTTTTAATTTTTATCTTACATATTTATGTAATATTTTATAAATATTTTTTAAATAAAAACATATTAATTCTAATTAATCTAAAATAAATTTATATTATTAAATAAAAATTTTATTTATTAAATATATATAATTATATATAAAATACGGATAAAAATATGGATAAAAAAAAATTAGCAACTATTGTTATATTATCCGTTTTCATACTTATACTCTACAAAATTTAAACTTATATCGAGCTAAGTCCTCATGCTCAAAATTTAATATTCATCCACATCTTTGTTCATATAAAAAATCGAATTTCTATCAAATTTGGATAAGATTAACATCTATAAAAAAAAAAAAAGTCATGGCCAATCTATTTGGATGGCGGCTCAAATACTAACTCTTAAATTTTTTCAGTAATAAACTAGATTTCGTTGGATTTTAACCAAGTCAGTCGTTGAAGGATATCAACAAAACCAGATTAATAAAGCTCACCACTCCATAATTGGGAGATTTTCAAATCTGGGAAAAGTTGTCTTTGCCTGAGACATCAAAACCTAGCTGGATATCAGGAATGCTAATCCCACATTAATATTCAAGAACACATAAACTCCACTCTTTGTAGAAAAAACACATCAGGGATTGATCTAGTCAGCCTCTGAGATGAATGGTTGTGATTTATCAAACTAACCTGCAAGCAAAGAAATGTTGATATCAGTTGCTGAATTTCTTGGCTCCTACATGGTGGTCCAATTTTCTCTTCAGAATGTAGTGGTAGCAAAGTTCGGTTTCGGGCCATTCGAGTTTTGGTTCAAAAGTCCATCGATTCCATCTTCTTTTTCTGCATCTGAAACAGGTGCAGCAACAATATTCGGGTTTGGTGCAACGGTAGCTAGTACAGACTCATTTTTCGGCTTCTTGGATTTTTGGTCATGCTGGTTGCCCGGTAAAAAACTAGCTACAACAACCTCATAATTGAGCAAAAAAATTAACCAATGCGCTCCAGACCAAGATTGATTAATGAAAAGACTCTAATCTTTTTAAATTGTTCGAGAAACCACATAGTGCCAGGAAATGTTAGAATGGCTAAAGATCGATTATAGTTTTCTATGATTTTGACACGAGTCTCATGCATGTTTGTTGGCTGATGCAAATTCTTGTTCTTTTAGACAAGGATTACTATGTTTGAACAGATGCTCAACGTATTGCTCAGACTACTGGTAGAATCACTCGCAACAAGAGAGGCCCCCACAGGAAAATTTAACACTAAAACGCTTACCTGTACAGAACTGGCAGCTACCAGAAGCCCAGCAACTCCTCCCCCTATAACACGGCCATCAGGACTTGCCAAAGAGACACTCATCCCACCAGATTGACTTCTTGTTCCTTGCGTTTCTGTAGGCATGAAGGATCCGGACAAGGAAAGTATCTCAAAACAACCCTACAAGAAAATAGAAAAGACGAGGGTATCATGGATTAGAAATCAAAAAAGCATAGATGTTAATGTATGAACAAACAAATCATCTTTTTCTATGTTTCTTCCTCTCTTGTATATGAGCCATTGGTTACTAAGACTAATCCTATGAAATTTAGTCGATGCATGGTAACATATCCGTCATCATAATTCGAAGTTAGGCCCCCTCCTGTCCCTTAAAACATCATGCAACAAACCTTGATTCACATCCCAGAATCAAACACATCATAGATACACTACAGTTTTTGAAAGAATAACAATCTTTGCATACAGCAGGGAGAAACTAACTTACATACAAAACTATAAATATTATTGGAAACTCCAAATATTTTGGAATGTGGTGGTAAGTTCTAATTTGTCTAACCTTGTACGTCAGAGTACCCCCTGAAGAATCGGGCTGACGAAGTGTAACATTTGAAATTACTCCATTAGCAGATAAGATGCAAATAGCTCTTGGTCCTTGTTGAGAAAATGATATCACCTTCATCGTTACATCCTTAAACACAAAAGAAAATCAAAGATTACAGTAGGAAAAATGTAGATTTAGCAATAAAGAAACCCTCCTGAATATGGAGTAAAGAAAAGAATAGCTAAAAGTGCAACCACTAAACTTATCTTTAACACGAATCTCATAGTTCAAGAAGCAATAATATGATAACAAACGCCGTAGAGACCCACAAATTCTCCCCCGAAACAATACAAAGTTAAGTTTCATGATTTGACAGTGCCCAGGTGTCAAGGACTAAGGTTTAGAAATATGAACAAGGAAAAGATCCAACACAATTTGAAAGACGCTAACAGCCACAAAAAGAATGGACCCAGAATGTCTGCATAAGTCTTCAAGTTTTGACAATGATAGAAATGAATCACAAGAATGTTTCCGTCAAAAGAAACAAAGCCATTCTTCTATCTCTTTCCCATATCAAAGCGTACCTCACCGGCATTGACAGTGATGACATGTGGCATAAAATTTGTTCCTACAGACGTAGCAGCCCACTCACCTACAAAACAGTTAAGGAACATCGGTAAATATGGAATTTTGCTGTTAAAGAAAAAAAATTATGTGCTAATATACACTTTAGCCATGTTTGTGAAACTAGAAACATAGATCTACATATGGTTGAGATTTGGCATGAATTCAGCAAAGGATTTCAACTTGGAACGGGCAACGTACGCAGTGGTTTAATACTTCAGCAAACCAGATTCCATAAGGTCAAGAATAGAAACATATTTTCTGTCTGCTTAATCCTTGGTAACAAAAAGGAATTACCGATCAAGCAATCTTGCTCCTTTAACAAGTTTAATTCTGTTTCTGTATATCATTGTGAGCATCTTGAAAAATCCTTGATGAAAAGGCCACAAGAAGAATATTCCTCAACCTCTCAAGTCACTAGTCACACCAACCACACAAAAACGCCACTTTTTTATTCACAAAACCGGCATTATACTTTCAAATCTGAAGAACAGCATCTCCAACAAGGGTCCCGCAAAAAGGTTCAACAAGTACTATTAAGGAGTGACTTCACATATGGACTCTTTCAAAGAGGCACTCAGCGATTTCTGAATCAATCAGAGTGACCGGTTTCGAAACCCTGGTGCAGGACTAATTGGCAAATTCACTTAGCTTGAACCATACTCAAACAGAAACCAGCAACATTACTATCCACTACCAAATCTATAACATGAAATTCACACCATCCTCATCGATTCTACGTAGCGAACTCCAACTAAAACAACAAGATGCTAAAATTTGAAGTAAAAAACAAACATACAACTTTCAGGGCTTATTAGTTATTACCTAAATTCTCCATTTCCATTCCCTTCTGATAACCACCGCCTTGCCCTCTCCCCCGCTTTCCTCCACCAGAGATCTCGCCTCCTCCAGGCGGGACAGATGAGGCAATAGGCATTGGCGACAATGCCATTGCCATTGTCCCATCTGGTCCACATTTCCTTGGCCTACCTCTCTTCTTCTTTTCTATACTACCAGTTAATCCTACACTAACTAGTGAAGCCTCCACCGCCGTTGAGCCGCCACCAATCTGTCTAGCATTATCTGTCCTTGGCGCCATGTGATAAGCTGATGGAGCTTCTGCTCCAATCACTGTAACACCTGGATTTGCTTCCATGCACATAATGCAAACAAAGCCACCTACAAAACAGAAATCCATCAATCAAAAATCAGAAAACAAACAATAAAAACAATATCCTCAGAGTAAACCCAAAAGAAAAAACTAATAAAACCAGTGTTCTCTTTCGCTTGCGGCTGAAACAAAGATTAGTCCAACTTTGAAATTCATTAAAAATGCAAAAATAAAAAAATTCCAAGTGACAATTTTAATAGATTTTAAAAAATACTCAAAATTAGAAAAAAAAAAAAAAAAAAAAAAAAAGAAAAGCTAAAAACTTCTAAAAAAAAATTCCTCAAAAAAAATTTTAAAGATGCATGAAGAGATACAAGTGAAACTACTTGTACCCAAACTTCAGCTTTTTGTTTAGATCCTCAAATCAAACTGTAACTCAACCAAAAATGAAAACTTTAATTTTCATTTCAAAAGAAAAAAAAAAACAGAAAATCATTAAAAGCATGGATTTTTATACAACAAAATGTAGAGATCATGACCTGTAACTTATAAGTACAGCCACTGACACTGTTCTTCTTAGACTTGTTCACATTTTTTCAAGCAAAGTACTTTCAAAAGCTTTTTCTTGCCAACCAAACAGATTTTTAAAAAATCTGAAGTATAAAAAACACAAACACTGGGTTTCAGTTTCAGAAAACCATTGGCCTTCGTTTCATTTTCCTAGTCTGAACAGCGATTTTTTACTTTAGAAAGGTGAAAAATTACAAAATATGAAAAATAAAAAAGAAATTAAAAGTAAAATATTTTTTAATAAGGGTTAAAAAAATTATTAATTATTAGGTAAATTGATAACCTCAATATATAAATTTTGGTTAAGAAGGAATTTCACGTCCGTGAGAGGGGAAATTGAATTAAAATGGAGTTAAAATAGTAATTTAGTTAAAAATAAGGGAGAAAAGCTAAGGTGAAAAAGTAAAAAGCTTTTCTAAAATATATATATTCGGGTCTTCCTTTTAAAGCAGCAAAGTTGGCAGTGAAATAATCCGATGATTCATGTATTTATTTTATATAAAATATTAAAATTTATATATTTATATTATATTATATTTTAAAATTATGTTATAATTTATATTAATTTTTTATTTTATTAAATTTATATATAATTATTATAAAAATTTTAAATTATATTATTTTTATATTTTTTATATAATATTATTATATTATATTTAAAATTATTAAATCAGATAAACAATCGAAAATTTTGTTACCCCTGACATGCTTTTTGTCTTTTTTAACAAATAAAATATGAACTTCTTACGCTTATTTTCTTCATTTCAATTACATTATTTTATATTCAATTGGATAATTTAAATATGATATAATAATATTATACAAAAATAAAATTAAAAAATAATATCATGTATAATTTTAATAAAAATTATATATAAATTATTTTTAAAAATATGATCGGAACTTTGTTTTTTTTTTCTTTGCTTGTTTGTTATTTCACTTCTTTTTTTTTCTTTTTCTTTTTTTTTTTGGTTAATAGCATTTCTGATTTTTTTTCTTGATACTGCAGAAACCATAAAAGGTTCTTTTGCCATTTATGGTTTGACCATGGCAAACCATAAATTTCAGATATAAGCTGTCCCCAACTTGTCTTGATCATGGTTTGGAAATTTTAGATTTTGCTCTGAGCACTTATTCCAAGGAGGACTTTGTTGGGGTTCAGAAAAAAATCGGGAAAATAAAAATTTATTTGAAATTTTAATGTTTAGTTTAATTTGTTTTTTATTCAATTTGAATTAATTAGATATTAAATATATGTATTAAGTTTAAATTAAATTTTATATCAAAATATAAAAATTCGAATTAAATAGAATTATATCTTTTTTTAATATATTTTTATATATTTTTTAATTTTTTTATTAAATAAAAATATGCATTTTATATATCAATTTATTTAAATATATTAAAAAATTTTATTAAAATAATATATAAAAAATTAAAAATTAAATTAAAAAAATCAAATTTAATCTAATTTAAATCATTATTATTTATAGTCTTCCTTCCAGACAAGTGCCTGATAGCACTAATGAAATTTTTAATACATTAAAAATGATTAGAAGTAAAAAAAAAAAAAAATTAGGGGGGAATAAGTTCACTTAATTATTTTAAATAATATACCATGACACAATTTAAAAATAATTTAAAATTTTAATAAAAATTTTCAAATCATATTTTTAATCTTATCATTATTGTTGTACTCAATTTTATCATTATTGAATACAACAACCAACTGATAAACTCAATTTTACCATTATTGTTATATTTACATTCACATAATTTTATCATTAATTTTAATTTTATCATTATAATACTTAATCGAACCATTATTGTAATTAATTTTATCATCGTAGTCTATTTTAATTTCATCAAAAGCCAAATTTCATTGTGATCCAAATGTATAATATATTATTTATTGGAACATTCTTGATAAGAATAATTCTCATTACTACCGGGGAAATCAAATTTTTAACAGTAAAATACTCATATATTTATGTCATATAAATATCACAATTTATTCTGATAAAAAATTTAAAATATATTTTTTATTGTTGTTAAATTCATATATAATTTTTGTTAAAATTTTAAATCATATTATTTTTTTTATATATATTTTTACATCATGTTATAATTTTATATTTTAAATTATCGAATCTAATAAATTTACCTAAAACAAAAACATCGGTGTACTAGTACTACCAAGACAAATATATTGATATACAGAGGCTACAGGAACATGACAAATTACCAAGCCAATCTAACCAGTTTTTACAACTTGGCCACAAGATGATGTCTGAAAAAGAAACTAAAGATCAATGTTTTAACAACAACTGCCATTGGTTTCTTTGGCCGCAAATTCTCTCAACACAAGTTCCACCTGTTCAACTACCCCAAGCTTTTTAAACCATTGAGCAAGGACACCTGAAGCTTCTTTCCCTATCACAATTCCATCTCTCTCCAAAGCCACCAGAAAATCCAAGGCCTCATTGAGCTTGTTCTGCTTTTCATAAGCAGCCAACAGCAGAGCTACACATTTATCAGTAGGCTCAACACCAGCTCTCCTCATGTTTTCGAATGCCATACGTGCTTTTCCGCTTTGACCTGCCACTTGATAGGCATTTATCAGGAGCCCACAAAGCCAGGCATCAGGAGATATACCGGCAAGCTGAATGGCATCGAACACTCTTTGTGCACCTTTGGTATCACCAAGCATGGAGTATGCTCTCAGTAGTGCCTTGTAAACCTCACTTCCAGCATAAATCTCCAGGCAATCCATTTCTATAAGCAAAACCTCCCCTTGTTCAGGCATTCCAGCTCTGATGTAGGCCATAATCATCGAGCCATATGATCTTTTATCCAGTTGTTGGCCGAACAGCTTAATCTCTTCAAAGGTTTCCTCAGCCAACTTAAGATTTCCAGCCTTGCTGTACATGTGAACCATGGTTGTTAGAGTTACCTGATCACTGATGAAACCTCTTCTCTTCATGGCAACAAGAATGTTTTCAGCTTCTTGCAGCCGGTTTTGCTTTCCGTAACCATGGATTATCTTAGTGTAATCGCGAATATTGACTTCAAAAGATTCTTCAAATAGGGCAAGCTCTGCCACCTAGACAAAGAACAATGAGACATGAATCAAGCATAAGCCGTACAAACATCATTTCCTTATTTCTAATTGTCATTTGCATGTCAGGATCTTTGAATTCCGAACCAAACAAAGTAACAAGCTAGTAATGGAAAACAAGTAACTTTTACTTCACCTCATAAATATGCCATTGAGATTTGAATTGGGATATATAATCCCTCAGTAAGTTCACCTGCAGAAGCTCTATTACTATTATTATAGAGAGGTTAATGAACCTGTAAAAACCAATATTCGCAGAACAGTACCGTATGCAATAGCTTATTCTAGTCCACAAATCATACAGGCATCTTAACATTACACTAGCATATGCTCTCCTAATGCCCCCTTCTTCATACTCCCCAATTCCGAATTGAGCAGACCAACCAACTAGCTAGAAAGACCAAAGGAACAATGAATGAGAGTTCAACTCAATTGGTTCATGCAATTATTTTTACATGTTTGGAATTCAAATCATAGCATTTGTAACCCTTTCCATGCTGTGGCTTCCTTTTAACAAATAAAGAACAATCCTTCTTGTTAGAGACATTTTATGATCCAGAGAGCAAAATAGTCATTTTGTCTTAGAGTGAGAGTCATCAACCAGATGGGGACAATATGGTTATTTTGACTCGAGTTGGCATGTCAAGCCGACTTGAAGTTTCGAGACCCACGTCAGCTTGGCCACCTTAACTCGCCATGTCAAAACACATGGTAATGCTGACTTATCACCTCCCAAGTTGGTTAGGGTTATTGATTGCTAAATTAGGTTGGACCAGCAACATCAGCCTAGATCTAGCCCTAGCCCTAACCCTATCATTTGGAGCTCCGGCCACCCAAGCTCGACATTCTCACCATACAAGTATAAATAGCCACTCTCTCTCAGGTACTATTGATTTAATTTACTAGTTTTCAATTACCAAGTTTTCTCTCCTCTTTCATTCTGAGTACTGACTTAAACGTGGAACGAGAACGCGGGAAAAACCTCTGACCTTTGCTATTAACTGACCTTGATTTCAGATTCTTACCTTGTCAAGACAGCTCGCCACAAACAATTCCATTTCAATACCATTTCATAATTATGTTATGAACAGAGTTGGGACTGACAATTTCCACCGAAAGTACAGTTTCCTAACATTCTATTCCTATTACTGCAACTAATTCACATCCTCAAAATACATATAGAAATCATTTGAAAAGTGAAATGTAAACTGCACCTGAAAATAAAATGGATGTTCCATCATCTTCATTTCTTTAAGAACCACAAGCCAGTCAGCTCTCCTGGGCTTCGTGACCTTAATCCAAACAGCCAACAAATCCGACAAACACCCTTTTTCAGGACAAAAACAAATAATCTGCTTCATCAAAGCCTTACATCGCTTGGTCATCTTGAATGGAAGTTTGGTTATCGCTTGTTTCTGTTCTTCTGTGATGTTGGGACCAATCTCAACCCACTTAAAACTTCTTCTTTCTTCGTTTGTTTCTGTGATGAAGGCCATTTCAGGCTGATTATTGGCTTTGCAACAACTGAATTTTGCTGCTTGTAATCTGAATAACAATGGGTTTCTGTTTCCCATGATTGTGGGTTAGTTTGCTTGTCGGTAAATGGGCATATTGAATAAGAACAAGAAGGTAAATTGCAAGCAGAAGTGACCATCATCACAACCAAAAAATGAAAAAAGTCAAAGAGTAAATAACTTAGAAGGCTTAAGCAATCGAGATGAAAGGATGTGATTATGGTTTTGAGAAATTCTTTGGTTTTCTTGAGTTCTGAGTTTTCAGGGGAGGAAGAGCTCTTTGAATGAGATCAATGAGAAGGATGGGCTTCGGGCTAAAGCCCATAGTAAAGCACAAAGGCTCCATGAACATTAGTAGACGATAGAAATGTAAATTGCCAAGTTTAACTCTGTCAATAGAATCGAGTTGATATGCTCCTAGTTCGACTTAAAAATTTATATCTCAAAATTTAACACAAAAACAAACCAGTTTTATTTTTAATATTCGAGTTTAATTTGTAATTTAATTAAATCATTCGAGTTTAATTTGATAAAATTATAAATATTGATATTAAATATTTATTCTTTATTTATATATTAAATATATTAAAAAATAAAAATATAATTAAATTCGATTTTACTCATAAATCTTTTGAATCGAATATTAAACTATTTAAACTCTACTTAATTTGTTATTCAAATAGTTCAAATTTAAATTTGACTCAATAATAATAAAATCGAATTGTAAATTTTTTTTTTAGTTGAATCTAAATAATTCAAAAATAACTTATTTATTTACGAGGGACTAAGATGAGCATTTATTAATAGAAAGTATAGTCAAAGTTACGGCCCATAACCAATTAGGCTTAGCCTTAAAATCTAAACAAAAATTTGAGCTAAATTGAGCAAATTTCATATGAGAGTATTTCAATTATAATTTTTTTATTATAAAATTATAATTATTCAATCATAATTTTAAATATGAATTTCATATAAAATTTTTATGATTTTCATGTAATTTTAAATTATAATTAATTAATTGTACTATAATTATCATAAGTAATATTCTCTGGTTTCATATACACTTTGTTCTTTTTCAAAGCCAAGGTACAATTAATTTTATTAATGGAAGAATTAACCTATACAAAAATTCCTAAACCATTGAGACATTTGGTTATTTGAGATATATAATTTAGGAAAAGCCCTTTTTTGGATAGATTTTTTATAAATGAAAATTTTAATTTATCCAAAAAAAAGCAAAAATATTGTTACATACCAAGACTATGCTAGCCAATGTCATAAATGTACAAAAAATCATATATAAAAAAGTTTATATTTAATACACTGTTAATATATAAATTTTATATAATACCGATAAATTCGATGAGACAATTTTATTAATGAGTAAATATCAATCTTTAAAATAAATATATAAAAAATTAATTTTTTTTAAAACTTATTTATAAATAAGGTAGCATCATTTGATTTACATAATTAATAAGAATGCATCATTTGATTCACTAACAATATATAAAATCTATATTCTAACAGTATATCATATGTAATCTTAATAAAAAATAAAAGTCATATATGCCACAAGTTATACAAAATTTTCTGTTAACATGGTATGACACCCTAATCTCATATCAGGATAATTCGAGATTTTGCTATGATATATATATGTGTGTGTGTGTAGAGGGCTAAACCAAACTTATGAGATACCTTTTATGAGATAAAAACTGTGAGACCTTCGAGTCAAAGCAGACATAACCTCGCAGATTGAGTGCGGATCTCCATAAATAGTATCAAAATAGTTACCAATCGAACAAGAGCTAAGTGCTACATCGTGGATGTCATTTCTAAAATCCTGCGAAAGCTAAGTGATATATGATAGAAGCTACCTCTAAAATCTCAATATCTTATGTGATTTTGTAATCTGTGTGTTTTGTGTTGGATTTGACTAACGTTTCATGTGATTCAATAAATCTTTTAACTTTAAGCTGACAACTTATTTAAAATGATTTAAGATTTGAATGAAAGATTATTGCAAGTTTCTATATATCCTGTTGTTCCTCTTCCTTTGTAATTGATAAATATAAACACTCCAAACAATCTTTAAAATAGTAATAAAAATTTTTTTTATATAGTAGTTTTTCGATGAATTTGCTTTTATGTTTTTGCGATCATTTTTTTCGTTCAAGCACCGTTAAAACCTTATTTTGAGTTCCCAAAACAAATGCAATAACTTGTACCATTTCCATTGTTTTAGTAATGGGCATGTTGGATGCAATCATCTTATTAAAATATTGGGTTAGTTTTTAAACTTCTCTTGTTTATCATCCTTGTCAAGCAACAACATAAAGAATGATAAGATAATTTATAAACCTTTTTATAGGACATTTGGTTCGAAGGAAAATAATTTTTATTTTTAAATTTTATTTTTTGTAATTTGATTTCTTTTTGGTTCATAGGAATATAATTATTGAAAATTTTTAGATTCTCGACAATATCAAAAAGTAAGAAATTAGAGGAGAATCAAAAACTTTCTTCGAGGTTTTTTTAAGATGTTCGAAGGAAAAGTGAATTTTTTTTTCTAATTTGCTCTCACTTAATTATATTTTTAGATTATATAAATAACATTATTTAGTTTAAAAAGGTAATAATTTTTTATAAAATATTATGAAAATAAGTTTTTCTTAATATATTTTAAACAAAGATGATATTTGTAATACAATAATATTGAAATCCTCACAAAAGTTATGATTAAAAACATGATTTTTATTGAACAAATGAAAAATATTATTCTTCATAATTCATTAAAGATGGCATTTTTAAAATAAAAAATGTGGTTTTTATTAAAAAATGAGAAAATTTTTTTTTTTTAGAATTTAACAAAAATGACATTTTTAAGATAAAAATGCAACATTTGTTGAAAAGGTTTTAAAGGTAGTTTTTGTTGTAAACATGAAAAAAATAATTTCTAGAATTCAACAAAGATGATGTTTCTAAGATAGAAAACATAGTCTTTGTTGAATAGTCGATATTTCAAAAATAATAATGCAATCTTTATTGAAAACATGAAAAAATACACTTTCCAAAATTCAACTAAAACAACATTTATAATATAAAAAACATAATTGTTGAAAATATGAAAAAATATAGTTTTCATAATTCAATAAAAATGACGTTTCTAAAATAAGATTATAGTTTTTGTTGAAAAGATGATGTTTCTAAGATAAAAATATAATTTTTGTTAAAAACATGAAATATATATTTTTTAAAATTTAATAAAATTGATGTTTCTAAAATAAAAATGTAATTTTGTTGAAAATACAACTTTTTTAAGATAAAAAATGAAATCTTTGTTGAAAATATAAAAAATAAAACATAAAATATCTTTATTTAATATTATTACATATAAAATCTAAAATACATTTATTTAATATTATTACACATAAAAATTGTAATTAGAATTATAAAATTATATATATGTTTAAAATATAAAATCTGTGAATCAAATGTTCTCTTATAATGCAAAAAACAGCAAAAAAGCATCTTCTCAAAGGTATCATTATATTGTCTATTGGAGACAATTTCTTAGCATGAGTATCACACATCAATGCATGTTAACCTTCTTTCATACACCTTATAGCATAAATAATTAAAATCATAAAGTTTCTAGATTATGCTAAATTATAATTAATATATTACATAATTAATAATCATATAATTTGTTGGTAAAATGTTAGGTTCTTAATTTCAATAATTAGGATTCAATTTTTAATAATCACAAGTAAAAAAATTGATTATGTAAATTTTTTTTATGGGTTTGAAAAGTAATAATTAGTCATTCTCATTATTAGCAATAATATTGTATATGGATATGGTTTAATGATATGATCAACTGGTTCCTAGTAAAATTTAAAAAAAAAATTTAAAAACAGATTCAAAATTGAGAATAAATCGATATTTGAATCTACTGGTATGCGATTTTTTTTATGCTTGAACGTTATAAGTTTAAATGAACTCATGCACGTAATTTTTTTTATAAGGTAAATATAAAGGATAAAAAGATTAAAAATAGATTAGGAAATTAAAAAAATAAGATGGAGAAATAAATCAATGATACATGACAAAGGAGATGAATCATGAAAAAGGATCACTTCCTGCCTTAAACATAAATTTCGTATACTGACAATGATTGTTCCAAGAGGAATCAATAGGTTGAAAATGGAAAATAGAATACAACTTCGAAAAAAAAGAACCTGGATTTAGCGATCAAAGTGGAAAGAAATCGTTGACATTATGCTACCATTTGCACAAGTGATTGAATCGAATTGAGGGATGATAATGCTTCCAAAACATTTGCTATCAATCACATCGCAACCTCATGTTGGTTGCTTAATTAGACTTGATAATTCGTGTTTTCATATAATGTTTGGTGTCGTGTTTGATACGTATAATAATATGAATTATTAAAATACGAACATAACATAAATTAAAAAATATGTTTAAATTTTAAATACGAATAAGACATATTTAATATACATATTACATGTGATATCACACGATTAACATGTGTATAATTAATTCGTATAAACACGACACGAATAAATACGAATAATATGGATATACATGAATAGATATAATTAACACAAATATATACAAGAACACATTAACATGATAAATAACTATAAACTATCCATCATTTACAATTTAATAAATTTAACATATTAATAATATAAAAATTACTTATATATTTAAAAAATTAAATTTCATTTAATTTGTATTTAATAAATATATATTTAAATTTTAATTTATATTACATAACTATATAATATGTAAGGGTGATTCGATTCCGGATCGATTGGTTTGATTTGTTGAATAATATACAAAATTATAAATTTTGATTTGAATTTAAACAAATTTTTTTAGGATTTAATTTGAATTAAATTTTATTGCTTTTTTATTAAATTTTAAATTTATATTTTTGTTGTTTTTATATATTATTTTAATATAATTCTTAATATATTTAAATAAATTTAAATATGAAATAATTAATTTATTTTATAAAATATTTATTTTAATTCGATTTAAATTTTTTAACTTTTAATTTTTTGATTCAAAATTTAATCTGATCGTAGTTTGAAGAAAACAAAAAAAATTAATCTGAATTTAATTAAATATTATAATTTTAAATTAATTTTTCAATTTATCATTTTTTTTTCACTCTTACTATTCGCGTGGTGCTTTACTCCTTTTGTTGATTCCTTTTGTGGATTGATATTTTTCTTAATAATCGTTGATTGATAATTTCTAAACAGCAATAAAGCATACGCCTTTGATTAAATGTTAATTTTGATAAAAAAATTTTAATACATTTTGGTTTTAGAAAGACAAAGGAATAATCGATTCCTAGGGCCGTCAACTGCTAAGCTAGAAATCAAGCCAGTCGATTGTTTAACATAGAGGTAATCACTGTTTGAAATATAAAGGTCTTTTGTTTTAGAAAAACACAAGAGCAGTCTGATGCTATAAGTTGGAATCAACTATTCTCAAGATTGAATTCTATATATTAAGTTCGAAACAACTTTTGGGTCGAATGTGAAAAACTGAAAAAAAAAAAAAATCGAACCAAATTTATATATTTTTAGTTTTATATATATTCTAATTTTTTATAAAATAAAAATAATTATTTTATATATAAATTTATTTAAATATATTACAAATTTTATTAAAATAATATATAAAAAAACAAAACTTTAAATTTAAAAACCAATTAATCAAACCAAAACTAATAAAATTCGATTTGAATAGAATTAATTTTTTTTTAAATGATTTTTAGATCAAATTTTAAAAATTTATAATATTATATATTATCTAAAAAATCAAATCAAATTTAATTCGAATCATTATCATTTTAATGATCAATTTCTTTCTTTCAACTAACACTACCTATCAAAGAAGTCATGAATATGCCCCATAATTATTTTGACATGCTTTTAGTTTGTCATATACTCACTCCAATAATGTGAAGAATTCTGCTCGTAGGCTTGACGATTGTTAGTGATTTATATACTCATTCCAACTAACACTACCAACTAATACTTTTTCTTCCTTTTTTTCTTTTTAAGTATTTACTTATAACATATAAAAATATTTGATCAATTTTATCAATAAAAAATGTTCAGAAAAAATTGAGTTAAATATAAAAATAATTTTTGTTTTACATAATTTTTTCAATTTGATACCTAAAAACATAAAATTTTTATTTTGATATCCAAACTTTTATTTTGTTAAGTACTTTAATATTCTAGTCTAACACCGTTAATCAACTTCTTTACATAGACATTAAAATTTAATAAAATCATGATACTTTGCATAAATGTCCGGTAATCATCACTCATTTATTTTTTATGTCAACATTTAAATAAAAGATTAAAAAATATTTAAAATATATATATTTAATTCAAAATTTAAAAAATGAAAAAAAAAATTATTAACGTGATGATTATTAAACATTTACAACACATGACATAATTTTATTAGATATTCATATTACATTAAACATTTAACTGATGATAATAACGTAAAATATTAACATACTAAATGAAATTAAAAAGTATCAAAATAAAAATTTTATTTATTTAAGTATCAAACAGAAAAAAAAAAGGTAATACAAAATTATTTTACATATTAACTCAAAAAAATTTTGAGATATTCCCATAAAATTTCTCCAAACTTCAGCAGTACTAATAAAACACATTCATGAGGCACGCTAAATTGGAAAACGAAGTTCAAACCAATACCAACCAAAGAATTCCATATGGAAAATGAATGGCCACCAAACACTGAGAAAAATCATGATTTATGTGGTTGAAAATCTTGTGAAAGAGCAGCGCGAAATTACAAGAGAAAGTCAAGGGAGATGGAAGGAGACAAAGGAACTGTGTGTGTGACAGGAGGCACAGGGTTTATAGGTTCATGGCTGATCAAGAGGCTTCTTGAAGAGGGTTACTCCGTCAATACCACTGTCAGACCTGATCCAGGTAAGAGGGTAGATCAATTTAGATATTGAGTTCAGGTTGCGGAACAAATAAACATGATTTATCCGGGATTAATTCAGCTTTCCTGCTGAATCCCGTACTCATTTTCATTCCTTTTGCTGGTTTTTGAGAAGTAAAGGGTGGTGCTGGTCGTATCAAGGTCTAACGGAGTCGAATTGAATTGATATACTGTCAGGTTTCTTCGACTCAAGTCGAAAATCCAAGGCTTAATTCGAAACTTGATTTGAGTTCAATTGACCTTTATTTTTCTTGTTCAAATTCGGTTAATAGTTTCATAAATTTGCTTGAACTTGGTTCGATGAACTCGATTAGATTTTATAAAATTGTAAATATTAGCATTAAATTTATATTTTTATATTTTATATATATTAAAAAAATAAAAGTTTGTTTAAGCTTGCTTATACACTAGTGAACATCTCAAGTTAGGTATTAAATTACTTTAACTCAGCTTAAATTCATTATTTGAGTAGCTTAAGTTTGAATTTTTTTGAATCAAACATAAATAATTTGCGAATGGTTTGAGTCTATATTAGTAAAGCATACTACATTATTGTTGATTTTTCTAATCTGTGACATATGACCAGAAAACAAAAGAGTCGTTAGTTTCCTCACCAATCTGCCAGGGGCAGCCGAAAAGCTGAAAATTTACACTGCAGATCTCAATGACCCTGACAGCTTCGATGCAGCCATTGAAGGATGCAAAGGAGTCCTCCATGTTGCCACGCCTGTCGATTTCGAGAGCAAAGAACCTGAAGAAGCTGTAATCAGAAGGGCAATCAGTGGAACACTAGGCATCTTGAAGGCATGCTTAAAATCAAAGACTGTGAAGAGAGTTGTCTACACTTCTAGTGCATCAGCTGTTGTGTTCAACAAGAATGATGAGGAGATGATGGATGAGACTCATTGGACAGATGTGGGCTTTGTTAGAGAAACATTATATCCAAACGTACATTCTTACATGGTTTCCAAGACTTTGACAGAAAGGGCAGCTCTTGAATTTGCAGCAGAACATGGATTGGATTTGGTGACAGTGATTCCTACATTTGTTGTTGGTTCTTTCATCTGCCCCAAGTTCCCTGGTTCAGTGCGCTCAACATTGGCTCTGGTCTTGGGTAAAAAGCCAGTTATCTTTCTTCCCATCTTAATTTGATGCATGCAAAATTGTTTTCTTCTGTTGGTTAGGTTTTTAATTATGCAATGTGATAAGTTTTATTACTATGTTTCATTCTAAATCCAAAAAGTTTTTTTTATAAAAGATATCATAATATGAGATAAAAAAATTCATATTATAAGTATCAAGATTTAATCTCAGGATAAATTTATCTTCAAAAATTAGCTATCTATCAACATATCCAAAGATTAGAAAAACAAAAAAATTTAAAGGAAAATTTGTCTTGACACCTTTCCAATAGAATTAGTAAATCCGTCGACAATTATATATATAAATATATATTATTAAAGTAATGGGACGAGTTTTATTACTCTGTTTCATCTTAAATCCAATGAATTTTTTACAAAAGAGATTGTAATCTGAAATAAAAAAAAAATTGCAGTATTGGAATTTGAACTTAGGGCAGACCTATATTCAAGAACAGGGTGTCTATAGACACATCCAAAGATTAGAAAAACAAGAAAATTTGTCCTGACAGCTTATCTGATAGAATTGGTAAATCCGTCAACAGTTATATATATATTATAACTGGACACTTTTGGAAAAAAAATCCTAAATCCGTCATTGTTCAAACTCCTAACCTATTAAATATCATGACTTTATAAACCAATTAAATTAAATCTCGGATTCAGCAAGTGTTTCTGTTTGAATGTGCGCAGGGAACAAGCATGAATATAGCCTTCTTCTAAATACATCAATGGTACATGTTGATGATGTTGCAAGGGCACATATTTTCCTGCTTGAGTATCCTGAAGCAAAAGGGAGATACAATTGTTCTTCAGACACTATAAGCCTTCTAAAGATGGCCGAAATTCTTTCTGCCAAGTATCCAGAGTTCCCAATTCAAGCAGCAGAGTGAGTGAAGTGATTTTCCTCTGCATTTTTCTCAATAATTCAAACTTCCATTAGAACAATCTTGGACTAACAGCAGATTTTTCTCCAACTTCTTTTCTTGGCAGTTTTTTGGCTGAAATCAAAGGTACAAAAGTCCCTGGTTTGTCATCAAAGAAACTATTGGATGCAGGTTTCAAATTTAAATATGGGGTTGAGGAAATGCTTGATGAAGCCATCAAGTGCTGTAAGGAAAGAAACTATCTTTAGTAAGTCTTATCTACCACCTCCATAATATATTATTTTGGCATAATAATGAAAATCTTTGTCTGCAATAGATTTGGTGATTCGTATATTCGTATCGTATAAAATATTAAAATTTATATATTAATATCCCTCAATCCGTTGGGCCCTTCGTGGCCCCGTTAGCTGGCTTGCCAATCAACTCATCCGACTGCCAACTGTCAACAAGAACAGGAAAGGCCCGCGATGTTTTATACAAAATTTATTTGTCATAATTCGTGTTAATATGAAAAATTAAAAAATATATTTTTTATTTTGTTAAACCTAGATATAATTATTACTAAAATTTTAAACGTGTCACCTTCGTGTTTTATATTCATATCGTATTTATGTCGTATCACCGTATTATATTTTAAATTGTTAGGTCTAATTTGTAGTTCATAGACTATTGGTAGATTGTCGGTGATCAAGGTTTAAATCTTGATAATCTAAAATATTAAAAAAATTTTAAAATTTAACTCAGTTGTTTTATATAATTATTTTTAAGAGATAACATTTAACAAATTTAAAATTTAAATCTCAGTATTTATAATAATTTAATTTGTTAGGATACGGCCTCTTACGTACCAAAAAGAAGTATAAAAAGGAAAAAAAAAATCTCTAGAACAGTGTCAACTAATTGGTTCAATTCATGCTGGAAAATGCAGGGAGGGCCGGAAAATATTGTTGAATCAGTTCCTATGAATCTTTCAGGGTTCAGATGAGGCTCACGAAGTTTTTGATAATGTACATCTAATTATAACCTTGAAAACCATAAAATCTATGTATTTTCTGCTGTTCTTTTTTGTGTTTCCAAACTTGTTATGGTGAAGTTTCATTTATATTAATCTGCCAAACGTTGTAAAACAAATGCTTCTTAAGATAAATTTTAATGAGGCTGCTGGATGCTCAGAATCCATGGCAGTTTGTATTGTGTAAAAATAAAAAGGGTTGGCAAGCTTTTATATCGGATCAAATCGAGTCGAGTCAAATTTTAAGCTCATTTTGATCTAAACATAATATAATTAAGCAATTAAAATTAGAAAAGTTCTCAATTCTCAACCAACGGCAACAACCTAACATAGAAATTGATTCCGATTAACCATTGAATTAATGGTAGAATTTAAAATAAAACAAACCCGAAAATAGAGATTTAGATTTGAGAGAAGAAGAATTGTAAGATATCAATGAATAAGGAACCATTTTAAAGCATTTTTTATTTTCATTTGTTATTTTTTATATATATTTATTTCCATACTCATATTCAATAAATATTTTAAATTCATCTCTATTTTCATCTCTACCAATTAATCCCCGTACCGTAACATCTTTTAAAAATTAATAAACAAATTTTATTTTTAATTTTTTTTAGTTTTTAGTTTTTAATTTTTAATTTATATATATATTTATTCATGTACTTATATTCAATGAGTATTTTAAATCCATCTCCATCTTTATCTTAACGATATTTAATAAGTACGATTAATCCCTTTACTATAACATTTTTTAAAAATATAAAAAATATTTTTTTAGTTTTTTTATTTTTATCTTACTTATTTATGTAATATTTTATACTTATTTTTAAATAAAATATATCAATTCTAATTAATCTAAAATAAAATTTATATTATTAAAAAAAAAACTTATTTACTAAATATATATAATTATATATAAAATACGCATACAGATACAGATAAGGGAATATTAAGGATAATTATTATATTACCCCTCTTCATACCCGTACCCAACAAAATTTAAAATCATATCGATCCAAGTCATCATGCTCAAAATTTAATATCCATTCGCATCTTCATTTGTATAAAAAATCAAATTTTCATCAAATTTGGATAAGATTAACATCTACAAAAAAAGAGGCATAGCGAATCTATTCCGATGGCGGATCAAATACTAACTCTTAAATCTTTACAGTAATAAACTAGATTTCATTAGATTTTAACCAAGTTAATCGTTGAAGGATATAGACAAAACCAGATTAATAAAGCTCACTACTCCATAATTGGGAGATTTTCAAATCTAGGAAAAGTTGTCTTTGCCTAAGACATCAAAACCAAGCTGGGTATCAGGAATGCTAATCCTACAGTAATATTCAAGAACAAATAAACTCCACTCTTTGTAGAAAAAAAAAATGGTATTGATCTAGTTAGCCTCTAAAATGAATGGTTGTGATTTATCAAACTAACCTGCAAGCAAAGAAATGTTAATATCAGTTGTTGAATTTCTTAGCTCTTGTATGGTGGTTCAAATTTCTCTTCGGAATGTAGCGGTAGCAAAGTTTGATTTCAAGCCATTCGAGTTTTGGTTCGAAAGTCCATCGATTCCGTCTTCTTTTTCAGCATCTAAAGCGGGTGCAACAATGATATTCGAGTTTGGTGCAACGGTAGCTAATACAAACTCTTTTTTCGGCTTTTTGGATTTTTGGTCATGCTGGTTGCTTGATAAAAAACTTGCTACAGCAACCTAATAATTGAACAAAAAAATTAACCGATGTGCTCTTGATGTCGAAAATTGATCTTTGAGATATAAAGATTAATTACAAATAGAAAAACTCACAAAGAAGATAACTCACAAGAATTTGAATAATGGCTGAATATGATTATTGGATTAAAATGGATAAAAGTTCACCACCAAGACTTAAAACTAAGAGATACAAAAATACTACCCCAAGAATTCTAATTAAGGATACAATATAATAGAAGTTCACCACTCTAAGAAATCCACCTAAGAGATATAAAACTTGAAGGATAATTTAAAAGATTGCTTAAGGATAAAAAAAATTTTATTCTACCTTCTACTAAAGAATAATAGAAAATATATAGGCTAGGAACATCTTTCTAAGCATGAAAACTTTGAGATTGCATTATTAGAATCGTGCCTAAAATCATGAAATTTGCATGTGAACATTATCTGCACATTTACTCCTACAGATTATATGATAATAAATCAGACCACAATTTCATCCATATTTATACTACTCTTTTTTAGCTAGTGTGAACATAATCTTTTTATTTCAACTTACCTTATTTATGCATTAATTTAGTAAATTTAGACCAAGGATAGGTCCATTTTATTTTTGGATAAATCCTCTTTACTCTCAGCCGAAGTTGTAAAATATGTTGACACTCCATGTCAATTTCCTACGATTGAAAAAGACTTATCCTCAAGTCTGAATTAGTCTTTTCGTCATGGTAGGATAACAAATCAGCAACATTGAATGTGAAAGTTACTCCATAAGTGTCAAAAAACATTATTTTATAGGCATTCTCCTTAATGCATTAGAAAATTCTAAATTGACCATTTATTTTAGGTTGTAATCCGTCAAACTTCTTTTTTGGAAACTTTTCTTTATGCAAGTATTCCCATACGAAATCATGTTTTTTGAACTTCACATATCTTCGATGCATGATTATTGTCCTTTTGTATTTCTCATTTTTTTGTAAAATTCTATTCTAAACCTGTGCATGAAATATTTTGATACTCTTGGCTCTTTCTTTTACATCTTCATCAAAATGCTAGTTAGCATAAAATTGAATTAAATCCAAAGGACATATTGCATTCTTACCAAGAACAATTTCTAAAGGGTTGCAACAATGGTTTGACTTGGTAAATGATTGTAGGTAAACTTAACAAGTTCCCATTGTTTTAGTTTTTTTTCAACATAACTGCTCAAGAAAATTTATGTCTTGTTGGGTAAAACAGCTCATGGGATAAGGTCTATGCACTGTTGAATGTCTTTCATTAGTGGTAGACCAATTGGTAACTTTTCTTGAACAATATCTTAAAATTCTACCAATAATAGTTGTATCACTACAAGGGGCTCTTCATTATCTTTATTATTCTCAATCAACACCAGTGCAGACAAAGTATTGCTCATCTTAATTTTCTTTATGTAATTGATCTTGGTAAACAAGCTGCCTTTTTCCCTTTTGGATGATTTTGACATCACTATGGGTTTGGTAGAGCCTAAGATGATTTTGCATCCATCTTTCACAAATGTGTAAGTGTTGCAATAACCATCATAAATAACCCTCTTATCATAATGCCAAGGCCTTCCGAGCAGTAAATGACAAGCATTCATTAGAGTTGCATCATACCATACTTCATCTTTGTATTGCTTTCTTATGGAAAAAAGAACCAAACACCTCTAACTAACCTTGATTTCATTCTCTATCTATAGCCAAGATAGCTTAAATGGTTGGGGGTGATCTACTGCCTCGAGGTCTAATTTCTGCACCATAAAGGTAGAAATAATGTTTTTAAATTTTTCACTATCAATTATAACACTACATACTTTTTCATGGGCATTACACTGAATGTGAAACACATTTTTATGCAACCAATCTTCTTTCTTAGTAGATGTAGTACTCACACTGCATTGTACGACTAAGGATGCTGTACAATCATCATAGGTTACCTCTTCCTCATCTTAAAGGTTTTGATCATTTTCAGCTAGCTTCTTTTCATTTTCCTCTAAATCTTCCCCTACTAGAGTTACAATCTTCTTGTTTGGGTATTTTGAGGCAATGTATCCAAGCCCTTGACATTTAAAACACCTTCTAGTTTATGCACTAGACTGAGGCATGCTTGTTGAGGTTTCATATTTCTTTTGAGGCTACTTTGGAATGAGCTTAAAAAGAACAATAGTTTTGGATGAGGTACCTTTATTGATATAGCTTTTTTATGAACCAAATCTCAAGTTGCTGTCATGGGCCTCCTTTTGTTGTTTATCTACCTTAAAGGCAAGCTTACATATATCATTAAAAGTTCAATAGGGTTGTAGCTGTACCACATTAGTTATCTCAATCTTCAATCCTCCAAGATACCAGACAATAGTCTACTCTTCATGTTCTACCAATTTGCATTTTAACATGAAGTGATCAAACTCAGTCGTATACTTCTCCACTGAAAGATCTTTTTGCTTTAAGTTATGGAACCTAAGAAAGACATATTGCCAAAAGTTGTTTGAGAGATACTTTCTCTTTAACTCTTTTTCATCTTTTCCCAAATTGTAATTTTTCTCCTATCTTCTCTTTCCTTTTACTTCTTCAGATTTTTCCACAAAAAAAATACATGCTTTCTAAGTTTGATGGTCACTAGCTTGACCTTCTGATGTTTAAGGGTTTCACAGTATTCAAATATGCGTTTTACCATGTGTAACCAATTTAAGAATTCTTCAGGTTGCATCTTTCCCTCAAACTTAAGAATCTCTATCTTCGGATTGAATTTACTAAGTTAAAGTTGGTTTCTATGTAGATAGTTTTTTAACTTATTGTGGGTGCGATAGGGTGCTATCGTTAGAATCACTATTGTTTCTATGGTATAGATTGATTTCTTTTTCATCTTCTTCGTTACCTCCTTATCTCTTTTCTCTCTTCTTGTATATGCAGCTGATGTTATAGTTAAAATATTTGTTGCCGTATCTCCTCTATGAGGGTATTCTTTGGGTCAACATTGATAGTTGCTACAAGGTCAGTATTGGCTTCAACCTTTTTTGTTGGTGCTTGACGATGTCAACCTACCATAGCTCTGATACCAATTTGATGTCAGAAATTGATGTTTGAAATGTGGAGATTAACTGCAAACAGAAAAACTCACAAAAAAAATAACTCATAAGAATTTGCATAATGACAAAATATAATTATTGTATTAAAAGGGATAAAAGTTCACCATCAAGACTAGAACTTAAGGGACACAGAAATATCACCCTAAGAATTCTAACAAAAATACAGAACAATAGAAGTTCATTACTTTAGAAAATCCACCTAAAAATACAAAACTTGAATAACAATCTAAAATATTGCTTAAGAATAAAGAAAACTTTATTCTATTTTCTACCAAAAATAATAAAAAATATATAGGCTAGAAACATCTTTCAAAGTATGAGAACTTTCAGATTGTATTGATAGAATTATACCTAAAATCATGAGATTTGCATGTGAACATTATCCGTCCATTTATTCCTGCAGATTATATGATAATGAATCTGACCACAATCACATCCATATTCATGTTCTTCTTTTTCAACTAGTGTGAATACAATCTTTTTATTTCAATCCACCTTATTTATGCATTTATTTAGTGAATTTGAACCAAGAATAGGCCCATCTTATTTTTAAATAAATCTTCCTTAGTCTCGGCCTAAGTTGTAGAATATGTTAATACTCCAGTATCAGCTCTAGACCAAGATTGATTCATGACAAGGCTCTAATCTTTTTAAATTGTTCAGGAAACCACATACTGTCAGGAAATGTTAGAATGGCTAAAGATCGATTATAGTTTTCTACAAATTTGACACAAGTTTCATGCATGTTTGTTGGCTGATGCAAATTCTTGTTCTTTTAGACAAGGATCACTATGTTTGAACAGATGCTCAACATATTGCTCAAACTACTGGTAGAATCACTGGCGGCGAGAGAGGCCACCACAAGAAAATTTAACACTAAAATGCTTACCTGTACATGACTAGCAGCTACCAAAGCCCAGCAACTCCTCCCCCTAAAACACAACCATCAAGGCTTGCCAAAGAGACACTCATCCCACCAGATCGACTTCTTGTTCCTTGCCTTTCTGTAGGCATGAAGGATCTGGACAAGGAAAGTATCTCTAAGCGACCCTACATGAAAATAGGAAAGACGAGGGTATCATGGATTAGAAAATCAAAAAAGCATAGATGTTAATGTATGAACAAACAAGTCATCTTTTTCTATGTTTCTTCCTCTCGTGTATACGAGCCATTGGTTACTAAGACTAATCCTACAAACTTTAGTCGATGCATGGTAACATATCTCTCATCATAATTGCAAGTTATGCCCCTTCCTATCCCTTCAAACATCATGCAACGAACCTTGATTCACATCCTAGAATCAAACACATTATAGATATACTACAGTTTTTGTAAGAATAACAATCTTTGCATACAGCAGCGAGAAACGAACTTACAATACAAAACTATAAATATTATTGGAAGCTCCAAATATTTTGAAATGTGATGGTAAGTTCTAATTTGTTTAACCTCGTACGTCAAAGTACCCCCTGAAGAATCGGGTTGACGAAGTGTAACATTTGAAATTACTCCATTAGCAAATAAGATGCAAATAGCTCTTGGTCCTTGTTGAGAAAAGGATATCACCTTCATCGTTGCATCCTTAAACACCAAAGAAAATCGACAATTACGTAATGAAAAATGTAGATTTACTGATAAAGAAACCCTCCTGAATATGGAGTAAAGAAAAGAATAGGTAAAAGTGCCACCCTAAACTTGTCTTTAACATGAATCTCATAGTTTAAGAAGCGAAACTATGATAACAAACACCGTAGAGACCGGCAAATTCTCCCCAAAAACAATACAAAGTTTCATGGTTTGACAGTGGCCATGTGTCAAGGACTAAGGTTTAAAAATATGAACAAGGAAAAGATCCAACACAATTTGAAAGACACTAACAGCCACAAAAAGAATGGACCCAGGATGTCTGCATAAGTCTTCGAGTTTTGACAATGATAGAAATGGATCACAAGAATGTTTCCGTCAAAAGTAACAAAGCCACTCTTCTATCTCTTTCCCATATCAAAGCGTACCTCACCGGCATTGACAGTGATGACATGTGGCGTAAAATTTGTTCCTACAGACGTAGCCCACTCACCTACAAAACAGTTAAGGAACATCGGTAAATATGGAATTTTGCTCTTTAAGTAAAAAAATTATGTACTAATATGCACTTTAGCCATGTTTGTGAAACCAGAAACATAGGTCTACACATGGCTGAGATTTGGCATGAATTCAACGAAGGATTTCAACTCGGAACCAGCAACGTAGCCGTTTAATACTTCAGGAAACCAGATTCCATAAGGTCAAGAACAGAAACATATTTTCTGTCTGCTTAATCCTTGGTAACAAAAAGGAATTACCGATCAAGCAATCTTGCTCCTCTAACAAGTTTAATTCTGTTTCTATGTATCATTGCGAGCATCTTGAATAATCCTCGATGAAAAGGCCACAAGAAGAATATTCCTCAACCTCTCAAGTCACTAGTCACACCAACCACACAAAAACGCCACTTTTTCATTCACAAAACCGGCATTATACTTCCAAATCTGAAGAACAGCATCTCCGACAAGGGTCCCGCAAAAAGGTTCAACAAGTACTATTAAGGAGTGACTTCATATATGGAATCTTTCAAAGAGGCACTCACGATTTCTGAATCAATCAGAGTGACCGGTTTCGAAACCCTGGTGCAGGACTAATTGCACTTAGTTTGAACCATACTCCAAGAAATAGAAGCAAGAAACAAAACAGAAACCAGAAACGTTACTATCCACTACCGAATCTGAACAACAGCATCTCCAATAAGGTCACACGAAAAAGTTCAACAAGTATTATTAAGGAATGACTTCACATATGGAATCTTTCAAAGGGGCAATCAGCAATTTCCGAATCAATCAGGCGACCGGTTTCAAAACCCTGGTGCATGTCTAATTGGCAATTGCACTTAGCTTGAACCATACTCCAACAGAAACCAGAAACATTACTATCCCCTACCAAATCTATAACATGAAATTCACACCATCCTCATCGATTCTTCGTAGCGAACTTAAACTAAGACAACAACATGCTAAAATTTGAAGTAAAAAACAAACAAACATACAACTTCTTTCAAAAGGGCTTATTAGATATTACCTAAATTCTCCATTTCCATTCCCTTCTGATAACCACTGCCTTGCCCTCTTCCCCGCTTTCCTCCACCAGAGAACTCGCCTCCTCCAGGCTCGACAGATGAGGCAATAGGCATTGGCGACAATGCCATTGCCATTGTCTCATCTGGTCCATATTTCCTAGGCCTACCTCTCTTCTTCTTTTTCATACTACCAGTTAATCCTACACTAACTGGAGAAGCCTCCACCGCCATTGAGCCGCCACCAATCTGTCTAGCGTTATCTGTCCTTGGCGCCATCTGATAAGCTGATGGAGCTTCTGCTCCTATCACTGTAACACCTGGATTGGCTTCCATGCATATAAGGCAAACAAAGCCACCTAGAAAACAGAAATCCATCAATCAAAAATCATAAAACAAACAATAAAAACAATATCCTCAGAGTAAACCCAATAAGAAAAAACTACTAAAACCAGTGCTCTCTTTCACTTGCAGCTCAAGCAGAGATTAGTCCAAATTTGAAATTCATTAAAAATTCAGAAAAATAATCCCCAGTGACAATTGTAATAGATTTAAAAATATTCAAAAAAAAAAAAAAAAAAGCTAAAACTTCTAAACAAAAAATCCTCAAAAAAAAATTTAAAGATGAAAAGAAGAGATACAAGTGAAACTACTTGTACTCAAACTTCAGCTTTTTGTTTAGATCCTCAAATCAAACTGTAACTCAACCAAAAATGAAAACTTTAATTTTCATTTCAAAGAAAAAAAAATAGAAAATCATTAAAGCATGGATTTTTATACAAAAAAATGTAGAGATCATGACCTGTACCGTATCAGTACGGCCACTGACACTGTTCCTCTCAGACTTGTTCACATTTTTCAAGCAAGGTACTTTCAAAAGCTTATTCTTGTCAATCAATCAGATTTTAAAAAAAAAAAAATCTAAAGATTAAAAACACAAACACTGGGTTTCAGTTTCAGAAAACCATTGGCCGTCGTTTCATTTTCCTTGTCTGGACAGAGATTTTTTACTTTAGAAAGGTGAAAAATTACAAAATATGAAAAATAAAAAAGAAATTAAAAATAAAATATTTTTAATAAGGGTTAAAAAAATTATTAATTATTAGGTAAATTGATAACCTCAATATATAAATTTTGGTTAAGAAGGAATTTCATGTCCGTGAGAGGGGAAATTGAATTAAAATGGAGTTAAAATAGTAATTTAGTAAAAATTGAGAAATAAGGCAGAAAAGCTAAAGCGAAAAAGTAAAAAGCTTTTCTAAAATATATGTATTCGTGTCTTCCAATTAAAGCAGCAAAGTTGGCAGTGAAATAATCCGATGATTAGTGTATTTATATTATATAAAATATTAAAATTTATATACTTATATTATATTTTACTTAAAAATTATGTTATAATTTATATTGTTTTTTTTATTTTATTAAATTTATATATAATTATTATAAAAATTTTAAATTATATTATTTTTATATTTTTTGTATCATATAATTATATTATATTTTAAATAATTATTAAATGACATGCTTTTTGTCCTTTTTTACAAATAAAATATGAACTTCTTATGCTTATTTTCTTCATTTCAATTACATTATTTTATATTCAATCGGATAATTTAAATATGATATAATAATATTATACAAAAATAAAATTAAAAAATAATATCATGTAAAATTTTAATAAAAATTAAACATAATTTTTAAAAAAATATATGATCGGAACTTTGTTTTTTTTTTTTTTTTTCGCTTGTTTGTTATTTCATTTCTTTCTTTTTCCATTGTGTTTTTATTTTTATTTTTTTGTTTTTGGTTAATAGCATTTCTGATTTTTTTTTCTTGATAATTCAGAAACCATCAAGGGTTCTTTTGCCATTTATGGTATATCCTTCAACCGCTAGAGACTATACCAATGACAGCAGTCTATGAATTGCTAAGAAAAACTTTTTGAAGTGTCTGCAAGAATATGAGTGGTTGGTGTTACGATTAGTAACCTTTATCTTAATTTATATATTCATAAAATATTAAAATTTATGAATTTATATTATATTTTATATAAAAATTATGTATAATAATTTTTGTTACTATAAATATATAAAATAATTTTTTTATTTTATTAAATGTATATATAATTATTATTATAATTTTAAATCGTATTACTTTTGGGCAGACCCTTTATCAAAGATTATTTTATATATAAGGTGTCTCCAACTTGGCTTGACCATGGTTTGGAAATTTTAGATTTGGCTGAGCACTTATTTCAAGGAGGCCTTTGTTAGGGGTTAGAAAAAAAATCGTGAAAATAAAAGATTATTCGAAATTTCAATGTTTAATTTAACTTATTTTTTATTCGATTTGAATTAATTAAATATTAAATATAAATATTAAATTTATACAAAATTTTATATCGAAATGTGAAAATTTAAATTAAAATAAATTATATATTATTATTAATTTTTATATATTTTTTAATTTTTTATAAATAAAAATATGTATTTTATATAAATCTATTTAAATATATTAAAAATTTTATTAAAATAATATATAAAAAATAAATAAATTAAATTAAAAAAATCGAATCAAATTTCATCTAATTTAAACCTTTATCATTTATAATCTTCCTCTTTTACGAGTGCTCGATAGAATTGATGAAATTTTTAATACATTAAAAATGATTAAAAGTAAAAACAAAATCAGGGAGGAATAAGTTCACTTAATTATTTTAAATAATATATCATGACATGATATAAAAATAATATAAAATATAAAAATAATTTAAAATTTTAATAAAATTTTCAAATCATAATTTTAATTTTACCACTATTGTTGTACTCAATATTATCATTATTGAATATATCAGTAAATTGTTATACTTAATTTTACCGTTGTTGTTATGTTTGCATTCACATAATTTTTTCATTAATTTGAATCTTATCACTATAATACTTAATTTAACCGTTCTAGTAATTAATCTTACTAACATAGCCTATTTTAATTTCACCAAAAACCAATTTCATTGTGATCCAAATGTATCATATATTACTTACTAGAACATTCTTGATAAGAATTATTTACATTGCTGCCAGGGAAATCAAATTTTTAACACAGAAATATTTGTATATCCTTGTCATATATATGTCATAATTCATATCAATATGAAAAATATAAAACATATTTTTTATTGTTAATTAAATCATTTTTCCTAAAATTTTAAATTATACCATTTTTATTTTTTTATCATTTTCACGTCATGTTAAATTTTCGTATTTTAAATTATCGAATCTAATAAAATTACCTAAAACAAAAACGTAGGTGTACTAGTACTACCAAAACAAATATATTTATATACAGAGGCTGCAGGAACAAGACAAATTACCAAGTCAATTTAACTAGTTCTTACAACTTGGCCACAAGATGATATCTGAAAAAGAAACTAAAGATGAATGTTTTAACACCAACCGCTATTGGTTTCTTTGGCTGCAAATTCTCTCAACACAAGTTCCACCTGTTCAACTACCCCAAGCATTTTAAACCATTGAGCAAGGACACCTGAAGCTTCTTTCCCTATCACAATTCCATCTCTCTCCAAAGCCACCAGAAAATCCAAGGCCTCATTGAGCTTGTTCTGCTTTTCATAAGCAGTCAACAGCAGAGCTACACATTTATCAGTAGGCTCAACACCAGCTCTCCTCATGTTTTCGAATGCAATACGTGCTTTTTCGCTTTGACCTGCCACTTGATAGGCATTTATCAGGAGCCCACAAAGCCTGGCATCAGGAGAAATACCGGCAAGCTGAATGGCATCAAACACTCTTTGTGCACCTTTGGCATCACCAAGCATGGAGTATGCTCTCAGTAGTGCCTTGTAAACCTCACTTCCAGCATAAATCTCCAGGGAATCCATTTCTCTAAGCAAAACCTCCCCTTGTTCAGGCATTCCAGCTCTGATGTAGGCCATAATCATCGAGCCATATGATCTTTTATCCAGTTGTTGGCCGAGCAGCTTAATCTCTTCAAAGGTTTCCTCAGCCAACTTAAGATTTCCAGCCTTGCTGTACATGTGAACCATGGTTGTTAGAGTTACCTGATCACAGATGAAACCTCTTCTCTTCATGGCAACAAGAATGTTTTCAGCTTCTTGCAGCCGGTTTTGCTTCCCGTAACCATGGATTATCTTAGTGTAATCGCGAATATTGGCTTCAAAAGATTCTTCAAGTAGGGCAAGCTCTGCCACCTAGACAAAGAACAATGAGACATGAATCAAGCATAAGCTGTACAAACATCATTTCCTTATTTCTGATTGTCATTTGCATGTCAGGATCTTTGAATTCAGAACCGAACAAAGTAACAAGCTAGTAATGGAAAACAAGTAACTTTTACTTCACCTCATAAATATGCCACTGAGATTTGAATTGGGATATATAATCCCTAAGTAAGTTCACCGGCAGAAGCTCTATTACTATTATTATAGAGAGGTTAATGAACCTGTAAAAACCAATATTCGCAGACCAGTTCTGTATGCAATAGCTTATTCTAGTCCACAAATCATACAGGCATCTTAACATTACACTAGCATATGCTCTCCTAATGCCCTCTTCTTCATTCTTACCAATTCCGAATTGAGCAGAGCAACTAGCTAGAAAGACCAAAGGAACAATGAATGAGAGTTCAACTCAATTGGTTCATGCAATTATTTTTACATGTTTGGAAATCAAATCATAGCATTTGTAACCCTTTCATTGCTTTAGCTTCCTTTTGACAAATAAAGAACAATCATTCTTGTTAGAGACATTTATGGTCTAGAGGGCAAAATAGCCATTTTCTCTCAGACTAAGAGTCATCAACTAGATGGGGACAATATCGTTATTTTGACTCAAGCTGACATGTCAAACCAACCTGAAGCCTCAGGTCCCATGTCAGCTTGGCCACCCCAACTTACCATGTCAAAACACAAGGTAATGCTGACTTATCACCTCTCAATTGGTTATTGATTGCCAAATTAGGTCGGACCAGCAACGTCAGCCTAGCTCTAGCCCTAGCCCTAGCCCTAGCCCTAGCCCTAACCCTATCATTTGGAGCTCCGGCCACCCAAGCTCGACATTCTCACCATACAGGTATAAATAGCCACTCTCTCTTAGGTACTATTGATTTAATTTACTAGTTTTCAATTACCAAGTTTTCTCTCCCCTTTCTTTCCGAGTACTGACTTAAACGTGGAACAAGAACGCGGGAAAAACCTCTGACTTTTGCTATTAGCTGACCTTGATTTTAGATTTTTACCTTGTCAAGACAGCTCGCTACAAACAATTCCATTTCAATTACATTTCATAATTATGTTATGAATAGAGTTGGGACTGACAATTTCCATGGAAAGTACAGTTTCCTAACATTCTATTCCTATTACTACAACTAATTCACATCCTCAAAATACATATAGAAATCATTTGAAAAGTGAAATGTAAACTGTACCTGAAAATAAAACGGATGTTCCATCATCTTCATTTCTTTAAGAACCACAAGCCAGTCAGCTCTTCTGGGCTTCATGACCTTAACCCAAACACCCAACAAATCCGACAAACACCCTTTTTCAGGACAAAAACAAATAATCTGCTTCATCAAGCCTTACATCGCTTGGTCATCTTGAATGGAAGTTTGGTTATTGCTTGTTTCTGTTCTTCTGTGATGTTGGGACCAATATCAACCCACTTAAAACTTCTTCTTTCTTCGTTTGTTTCTGTGATGAAGGCCATTTCAGGCTGATTATTGGCTTTGCAACAACTGAATTTTGCTGCTTGTAACCTGAATAACAATGGGTTTCTGTTTCCCAATGATCGTGGGTGAGTTTGCTTGTCGGTAAATGGGCATATTGAGTAAGAACAAGAAGGTAAATTGCAAGCAGAAGTGACCATCATCACAACCAAAAAATGAAGAAAATCAAAGATCCAATATCTTAGAAGGCTTAAGCAATTGAGATGAAAGGATGCGATTACGGTTTTGAGAAATTCTTTAGTTTTCTTGAGTGCTGAGATTTCAGGGGCGGAACAGCACTTTGAATGAGATCAATGTAGGCTTTGGGCTAAAGCCCATAGTAAAGCACAAAGGCTCCATGAACATAAGTAGATGATAAGAAATGTAAATTGCCAGGCTTATCTCTGGCATTGCTTTTAAGAATCGAGTTGATATACTCTTATACTTTCAGTTTGGTTCGACTTAAAATTTTATATCTCGAAATTTAAAACAAAATCAATTCAGTTTTGTTTTTAATATTCAAGTTTGATTTGTAATTTAATTAAATCATTCGAGTTTGGTTCGATAAAATCATAAATAATGATATTAAATATTAAATATTTATTATTTATTAATATATTAAATATATAAAAAATATAAAAATATAATTAAATTCGATTACACTAACAAATTTTTTGAATCAAATATTAAATTATTTAAATTTTACTTAATTTATTATTTAAATAATTCAAATTCAAATTCGATAATAATATAATCAAATTTAAATTATTTTTTAGATGAATCAAAATAATTCCAAAATAATTTGTTTATACAAGTAATTACGAGAGACTAGATGAGCATTTATTAATAGAAACTTTAATCAAAGTTAGGGCCCATAACCAATTAGGCTTGGCCTTAAAATCTAAACGAAAATTTGAGCTAAATCAGACAAGTTTCATGTGGGAGTATTTCATCTATAATTTTTTATTATAATATTATAATTATTCAATCATAATTCTAAATATAAATTTCATATAAAAAATTTTAATAGTCTCCACATAATTTTAAATTATAATTAATTAATTATACTACAATTACCATAAATGATATTCTCTCGTTTCATGTACCCTTTGTTCTTTTTCAAAGCAAGGTACAAATTAATTTTATTAATGGAAGAGTTAACCTATACAAAAAATCCTAAACCTTGAGACATTTGGTTATTTGAGGTATATAATTTAGGAAAAGCCCTTTTTGGATAGATTTTTTACAAATGAAAATTTTAATTTATCAAAAAAAAGCAAAAATAATGCTACATATCAAGACTATGCTAGCCAATGTGGTTAATGTACAAAAAATCATATGTAAAAAAAATTTATATTTGATACATTATCAATATATAAATTTTATATAATATCAATAAATCTGATGAGATAACTTTATTAATGAGTAAATATCAATATTTAAAATAAATGTACAAAAAATAATTTTTTAAAAAATTTACTCATTAATAAGGTAGCATCATCTAATTCACATAATGAATAAAAATGCATCATTTGATTCATTAATAGTGTATAAAATTTATATTCTAACAGTATATCAAATATAATCTAAATAAAAAATAGTCATGTTTGCCACAAGTTATACAAAGATTTCTGTTAACATGGTGTGACACCCTAATCCCATATTGGGATAATTCGAGATTTTGCTATGATATATGTATGTAGAAATTTAAACCAAATTTGTGATGTATCTTTTGTGGGATAAAACTGTAAAGCTTTCAAGTCAAAGCGAACAATACCTTACATGTTGGGTACGAATCTTCACAAATAATATCAGAACAGTTACCAGTCAAACGAAAACTAGTGCTACATCATGAGAACCACTTTTAGAATCCTATGAAAACTAAGTGCTACACGGTGAGAACCACATCTAAAATCTCATTATTTAATGTGATCCTATGATCTGTGTGTTTTGTGTTGGGATTGCTTAATGCTTAGTGTAATTCAATAAATATATTAATTTCAAGCTAACAACTTCTTTAAAATGATTTAAGACTTGCATGAAAGATTATTTCAAGTTTCTATATAACTAGTTGTTCCTTTTCCTTCGTAATTGATAAATAAAAGCACTCCAAACAATCTTTAAAATAGTAATAAAATTTTTTTTATATAGGAGGTTTTAGATAGATTTGCTTTTATGTTATTGCCATCATTTTTTAGTTCAAGCACCGTTCAAACTTTATTTTGAGTTCTCAAAACACATGAAGTAACTTGTACCATTTCATTGTTTTCGTAATAGGCATGTTGGATGCTATCATCTTGTTAAAATATTGGGTTAGTTTTTAAACTTCCCTTGTTTATCATCCTTGTCAAGCAACAACATATAGAATGATAAGATAATTTATAAACCTTTTATGGGACATTTGATTTGGACGAACATAATTTAAAAAAAAAAAAACTTTATTTTTTGTAATTTTATTTTTTTTGTTTAGTTCATGAGAATGTAATTATTGAAAATTTTTAAAATTCTCAATAGTGTCAAAAAGTGAGAAATTAGAGAAAAATAAAAATTTTTTCTAATTTGCCCTCACTTAATTGTATTTTTAGATTATATAGATAACATTATATACTTTAAAAATATAATATTTTTTATAAAATATTATGAAAATAAGTTTTTCTTAAAATATTTTAAACAAAGATCACAATTGTAATACAGTGTTATTGAAATCCTCACAAAGTTACGATTAAAAACACAATTTTTGTTGAAAAAATAAAAAATATTATATTTCATAATTCATTAAAGATTATGTTTTTAAAATAAAAAATACGATCTTTATTAAAAGTATGAAAAAAATATTTTCTAGAATTTAACAAAAGCAACGTTTTTCAGATAAAAATGTGGCCTTTGTTAAAAAAGCGACATTTCTTAAATAAAAATGTAGTTTTTGTTGTAAACATGAAAAAAAATATTTTCTATAATTTAACAAAGGCGATGTTTCTAAGATAGAAAACGCTATCTTTATTGAATTAATGATGTTTCTAAAATAAAAATGCAATCTTTTTATTGAAAACATGAAAAAAAATACTTCTAGAACTCAACTAAAACAACATTTATAATATCGAAAATATAGTTTTTGTTGAAAATATGAAAAAAATATAGTTTTTGTTGAAAATATGAAAAAAAAAATATAATTTTCATAATTTAATAAAAACGGTGTTTCTAAAATACGAACATAGTTTTTATTGAAAAGAAAACATTTTTAAGATAAAAATACAATTTTTATTAAAAACATGAAATATATATTTTTTAAAATTTAATAAAGTTAATGTTTCTAAAATAAAAACGTAATTTTTGTTAAAAACACGACTTTTCTAAGATAAAAAATAAAAAATTTGTTGAAAATATAAAAAATAAAATGTAAAATATCTTTATTTAATATTATTATATATAAAATTTAAAATATATTTATTTAATATTATTATACATAAAAATTGTAGCTCCTGAAAACCTCTGAGTGAGGGGTTTACCCCTTATTCCAACCATTATGTCAACCTTACCATGAAGGTCGATTCCCATATTTTTTCTACATAGGGACAATAATTTTAGGATAATAATTAGAATTGTAAAATTATATTTATTGAAAATATAAAATCTATAAATCAAATGTTCTCTTAGAATACATGAAACAACAAAAAAACATCTTTTCAAAGGTATCATTATATTGTCCATTGGAGACAATTTCTTACCATGAATGCATGTTATTTTTCTTTATACCTTGCCCTAGCATAAATAATTAAAACCATAAAGTTTCTAGATTATGCTAAATTATAATTAATATATTACATAATTAATAATCTTATGATTTGTTGGTAAAATATTATATTCTTAATTTTAGTAATTAGGATTCAATTTTTAATTATCTCAAGCAAAACAAATTGATTATGTAAAATTTTTTTATGGGTTTGAAAAGTAATAATTAGTCATTCTCATTATTAGTAATAATATTGTATGTGGATATGGTTTAATGATATGATCAACTTGTTCCTTGTAAAATAAAAAAAAAAAAAAAAAACAAATTTAAGATTGAGAATAAATCGATATTTGAATCTATTGGTATGAGTTTTTTTTTTTTTTTTTTATGCTTGAACGTTATATGTTTAAATGAACTCATGCATGTAATTTTTTTTTTAATAAGGTAAATAAAAGGATAAAAAGATTAAGAATATATTAGGAAATTGAAAAAATAAGAATATATTACTTAATTCAGTTAATCAAACGGTGATGCTTAACCCCGATATTCAAACTTTTATAAAGAGTTATTACACTTTATTATATTATATATATTATATTTCTTCAAAAGTAATTTTATTTATCTAATAAGTAATTTTTTTTCATTTCAATTTAGGATAATATCTGCATTCAATAAGAAGATAAAGAAACAAAAATAGATGTCATTATCGGTAAATGTGAAATATATTATTTTTATGCTGAGTTTGTATAGATAAATATTTTTTAAACCCACTCAATTTAATTTTCAGGTACCTTGTCAATCTGATAATACTGAATGTGGATATTATGTCCTTCGTTTTATGCAAGAGATACTGTTACATGATTTTATGACTACACCATTCAAGGTTAATATAAATTTCATAAACTCCTTATATCTTGAATAAAATAAAAAAGGTACATTATGTTCTCATTTCTTAACATTTACTTCTGATATTTATTTTAGTGGGAAGGTAAAGAAAGCTTTTCGGAAGAGGAACTGGATGAAGTCCGTAAAGAATGGTGTGATTATGTATTATCATTTATCAATGTTGATAAACCTTCAAGTTAGACATTGTTGGTTGAATGTAAATACATATGGAACAAATTGTTATAATATTTTTAACATGCCATGTTAAATGGAAACTTTAAGTTTGTACATTGGGGTATTGGTTTAATATTATTGTTATATTTAATATGAATACATTATATGTACTTAATAAATTACTGAGTATGATTATTTTAAAAAAGTATATTAATATGGCAATATTATCAGTTTTAATTTCGAATGTGTGGTCAATATATTGAAATACAACAATGTTCATTATGTAAATTCCAAAATGTAATTCATAGTATTAGATATATAAACCAAATATTTTCTGGACATAAATATACAATTGACAGTAAACATTTTTCTGAGCATAAACCTACAAATGACAATACATATACAATATCAAATATGTTATTTTGATGGGATTAATGAATGTATTTTTAAGCAAGAAAACGCTTTCAATTATCCCTAACAAAAAACATTAAAGGCATTTTTTACCAAAATTGTCTTTAATAATACCAACTAAACTGTTTTTGAAGGCATTTTCTGGATATAACCACCTTCAATAATCCATCCATTAAAATTTATCGTTGAAAATATTAAAGATGTTTTGAGTAAAAAATGCCTTCAAGCATCCCTTTCAACTTTTGTCTCTGATTTATTGAAGGCGTTTTTGATAAAAACCTCATTTAATAATCACAACAAAAACTTACTTATTAGATTATAGAAGGCGAGTTCAGCTAAAAACGCCTTCAAGAATTAATAGGCCAAAAATGTCTATGGATTATTAAGGGCGTCTCTTTGAGAAAAATGCCTTCAATAGTCTTTGAAAATTTTTTTAAAGCAATTGGTGAAGGCATTTTTACTAAGAAAACACCTAGAATAATCAATTACAAATAAAAAACCAAAAAAAAGCTAAAGAGAGAGAGATTGAACTTACAACTTGATGGTAAACATCCATACGATCCAAACATTTTTATAAGCCTACGAAAGTTTTTGGTCAAATTATTGAAGGCATTTTTAAAGGCGTTTCTTGTGAAAAACGCCTTCAATAAGCTCATACAATTTTTTATGACGTGATTATTGAAGGTGTTGTCTGTCAAAATAAATCTTTACTATTCACTAAAATTTTTAATAAAAATTATTCAAAATGTTTTTATCCATAAACGCCGTTGATATCTAGTGTTGAGTAGCGTTTCTAAGTACTAATGCCGCTATTTGAAAATTTAGTGGCATTTTGATAATAAATACCTGAAGTTTTATAAAAATACGAAAGCTAGCGGCGTTTGTAAATGAACGGTCGCTACAAAATTGTCGCTAATACGTCATTTTCTTGTAATGCATCATTAATTATCAAATTTGTTGTAGTGATTTTAAAGCATTATTCATGGCAAATAATTCAATACTGTAAAATCAGTTGTTGACATTACTTATACTACAAGAGCTATATTCAAAGAATAAATAAAATTTAAAGATTGAATCATAAATCGATATCATATATAATGAAAAGAGACTTTCATCCCGTTATCAAAAAGAACCTAAATTGATGATAAATCAACGAAGACAACAAATTAGATTCAACCTAATTATCACCGATTGGACAATTATAAAAGTGGCTTTAATTTTCTAGAAATCGAGTCAAATTTTACAACTCCACAAATTATAAGGACCCTTCTAAATTTCTTCTATATTTTAGAAACCCTACTTTCAAGGATGACTCGTAAGCTTTTAGTAATAGTACAAATTACAATAGAATTGATTATTATGAAGCAGTTTGTCTTGAGAAAAGTAAACACTGGTCAAGGATGCAAGTGATTGCAGTTCCACATTTCTACCATATAGCGAAGAAAGTTCTAACAAAAATGGTTCTTAATTTTGAACAAGTGCCATGGGAATTGCAATACAAAATGATAAACAAAAAAAAAAAAACACAAAAAATTTTAACAAAATGTATATATAAATTTGATAAAAATAAAAAAAACATATTTGATTTTTAAAATATTAATACAAATTCCGAAATTATAATTTTTTATATTTTAAACATATTTGACATGAAATAAAAATATAAATATACGAATTGTCATATATAATATTTGTTATACTCTAAAAAGAATTAAGCTTAACTATAAATGATGCTGAAATATGGGCAGGAAACAAAAGAGACTTTAGCTTCCTCATTAAACTTATATTCCTGCTTGAGCATCCGAGGCAAAAAGGAAGGTATAATCATTCCACTGACCCAATTACTCTTCAAAAGATTGTTGAAATTCTTTGGGCTAACTATCCAGCATTCACACTTGTGAGTAAAAGCTTTTTTCATTTTTTTTCTTGGAATTTTCTCAATTATAAACACATGTTATCTTAGGCTCCATTTGGGAGTCCGATTGCATTGCTCCCGTCATACCGGTGAACGCGTTTTGTCTGGACCAAATGGAACCTTGGTTTGGGACAAAAAGAAAATTTTTACAGCCTTTTTAATTCTTTGCAGTTCCCTAGCAGAAATTGAGGGTACTAAATTGCCTGGTTTGTCATCAAAGAAACCATTGGATTTGGGTTTCAAATTTAACTATGGGGTTGAGGATATGTTGCAAGCAAAAAGGGTTTCTCTAGTAAGCATAATCATCTCTCTCTAGCTTGGTTTCACACCACGGTACAAAATCTATAGGAACATATTAACTGATTGTTTCGATTTGGTACACTGTGGATTCCAAGGGTTTGGGCGATGATGATGTTAGAAATATTTTCAAAATATGATAGTAATATAATTAAGTATTATGTCTTTAATTATGATTAAGTATTATGACTTGAAGCCTGTTCTTATGTCCTTTAAAAGTTTCATCTTAAGTTCAATCAAGACTTGAAATGGAAGATTACAGCCGAAGACATAAGTGGAAGATCATCATCAACAACATGTTCGTGATATTGCAAGTCTTGGAACCAACGGATGATGCAGTACTTCATGTGAAGATTTTAGGATTTTAGCGAGGTTCATGAAGCTCATTATTGTTTTGGTATGATAACAGGAAAGTTCATGTATTTTCTGCTGTATTTCATGTTTGGATGCTTGTGTTTTCATCGAGCATGGACTTCATTGTTTGTTTTGCAGCTAATTGCATGCAGCCAAGTTTCTTTGCTTAACCTTCAATTAAAAAGTTTCTTACCCAACGAGAAATAAAAGAAGGCCATGACCATGATCAATTACTTTTTTTTTATTTAGTAACAAGGAGTTTTTATGCTCGGCTCAACACATCTTTTTTTGGGTTGATGCAAATATGTTTATTTATGTAAGATCTAACGAATTCATAGAAATTATCTTTCCACAGCTTTTTAATGGATTCAGATCTAAGCAACAAAAAATGAAACACTCTCTTTATCACTTAAGCCAACCATCTATTAGTAGTCAACAAAGATGAGAAAAAAATTAAAAAAATCAAAAATTGATTCGAAATCGTAATATTCAATTCAATTCGATCAATTTTTTATTCGATTTGAATCAATGTAAGATATTTTATATATATATATAATTCGAATCAGATGTAAAAAATTGAAAAAAAAAAACAAATCGAATTATATATTTTTATTAATTTTTATATATTTTTTACATTTTTATAAAATAAAAATAATTATTTTATATATAAATCTATTTAAATATATTAAAATTTTTATTAAAATAATATATAAAAATAAAAAAATAAAATTTAAAAATTGATGAACCGAACCGAAAGACTTCAGTTCGAATCAAATCGATTTAAAAAAAATCAATTTAGATTTGAATTAAATTTAAAAATTTTATAATATTATACATTATTCTAAAAAATCAAATTAAAACCGGAATCTAGTGATCAATTGCTTTCTTTCAACTAACACTACCAACCAAAGAAGTCATGAATATGCCCCATAATTATTTTAACGTGCTTTTAGTTTATCATATACTCATTCCAATAATGTGAAGAATTCTGCTCGTGTGCTTGAGGATTATTAGTGATTTATATGCTCATTCCAACTAACACTACCAACTAATACTTTTTTTTTTTTTAGTATTTACTTATAACAAATTAAAACTGTTGATCAATTTTATCAATAAAAAATGCTCAGAAAAAATTGAGTTAAATATAAAAATGATTTTTGTATTATATAATTTTATAAGTTTGATATTTAAGAAAATAAAATTTTCATTTTAGTATCTAAACTTTTATTCCATTAAATACTTTGATATTCTAATTTAATATTATTAGACAACTTCCTTACGTGACATTAAAACACAATAAAATCATGATACTTTGTATAAATGTCCCAATATCATAGTATCATTTATTTTTTATGTCAACATTTAAATGAAAAAAATAAAAAATCTTTAAAATATCTGTTTTTAATTCAAAATTTAAAAAATAAAAAAAAATTTATTGACATGATGATTATTAAATATTTATAATATAAGACATGATTTTATTATATATTCATACCATATCAATCACTTAATTGATAATGATAATATAAAATATCAACATACTTAATGAAATAAAAAATATCAAAGCAAAAATTTTATTTATTTAGTTATGATAAAAAAAAACGTATAATACAGAATTATTTTACATAATAACTCAAAAAAATTCTCCAAACGTCAGCGGTACTAGTAAAACACATTCATTAGACAATTGAAAAGGGAAAACGAAGTTTTAACCAATACCAACCAAAGAATTGCACATGGAAAATGAAGGGCGCCACCAAACACAAAGAAAAATCATGATGGGGTTGCAAATCTTGTGAGAGAGCAGTGTGAAATTACAAGAGAGAGACAACGGGGATGGAAGGAGACAAAGGAACTGTGTGTGTGACAGGAGGCACAGGGTTTATAGGTTCATGGCTGATCAAGAGGCTTCTAGAAGAGGGTTACTCTGTCAATACCACTGTCAGACCTGATCCAGGTAAGAGGGTAGACGGAACAAATAAACATGATTTATCCGGGATTAATTCAGCTTTCCTGCTGAATCCCATGCTCGTTTTCATTCCTTTTGCTGGTTTTTGAAAACTAAAGGGTGGTGTTGGTCGTATAAAGGTCTAATGGAGTCAGAATTGAATTAATACACTGTTAGGTTCTAGTTCGGCTCGAGTTGAAAATCCAAGTCTTAATTCAAAACTTGATTTGAGTTCAATTGATTTTTATTTTTCACACACAAACTCGGCTCATAATTTAATAGATTTATTGGCTTGTAATTTAAGAGATTTGTTTGACTTGATTTGATAAATTTAATTAGATTTTATAAAATTATAAATATTAACATTAAATATTATATTATTTATTTATATATATTAAAAAATAAAAGTTTGATTAAACTAGGTATACACTTGTGAACATCTCAAGTTGGGTGTTAAATTACTTCAACTCGGCTTAGATTTGTTATTTGAGTAGCATAAATTCGAATTTTTTTTTAATTGAATCCAAATAATTTACGAATGGCTCAAATCTATATTAGTAAAACATTTATTGTTGATTTTTTTAATCTGTGACGTATGACCAGAAAACAAAAGAGACATTAGTTTCCTCACCAATCTGCCAGGGGCAGCCGAAAAGCTGAAAATTTACACTGCAGATCTCAATGACCCTGACAGCTTCGATGCAGCCATTGAAGGATGCAAAGGAGTCCTCCATGTTGCCACCCCTGTCGATTTCGAGTACAAAGAACCTGAAGAAGCAGTAATCAGAAGGGCAATCAGTGGAACACTAGGCATCTTGAAGGCATGCTTAAAATCAAAGACTGTGAAGAGAGTTGTCTATACTTCTAGTGCATCAGCCGTTCAGTTCAACAACGAGGATGAGGAGATGAGGGATGAGAGTTATTGGACAGACGTGGGATTTGTTAGAGAAACATCAAGTCCACACATGCATACTTACATGATTTCCAAGACTTTGACAGAAAGGGCTGCTCTTGAATTTGCAGCAGAACATGGATTGGATTTGGTGACAGTGATTCCTACACTTGTTGTTGGTCCTTTCATCTGCCCCAAGTTCCCTGGCTCAGTGCGCTCAACATTGGCTCTGGTCTTGGGTAAAAAGCTAGTTATCTTTCTTCCCATCTTAATTTGATGCATGCAAAATTGTTTTCTTCTGTTGGTTAGGTTTTTAATTATGAAATGTGACAAGTTTTATTACTATGTTTCATTCTAAATCCAAAAAGTTTTTTTATAAAAGATATTGTAATTTGAGATAAAAAAATTTATATTACAAATATCGAGATTTAATTTCAAGATAAATCTATCTTTAAAAATTAGCTATTTATTAACACATCCAAAGATTAGAAAAACAAAAAAATTTGAAGAAAAATTTATGTTGACACCCTCTCCAATAGAATTAGTAAATCCTTCAACAGTTATATATATATATATATATATATATATATAGTAATGGGACGGGTTTTATTACTCTGTTTCATTCAAAATCCAACGAATTTTTCACAAAAGAGATTGTAATCTGAAATTTAAAAAAAAAAAAATTGCAGTGTTGGAATTTGAACTTGGGGCACATCAATATTCAAGAACAGGGTGTCTATAGACATATCCAAAGATTAGAAAAACAAGAAAATTTGTCCTGACACCCTATCTGATAAAATTGGTAAATCCGTCAACAGTTATATATATTATAACTAGACACTTTTGCAAAAAAAAATCCTAAATCCGTTATTGTTCAAACTTCTAACCTACTAAATACCATGACTGTATGAACTAATTAAATTAAATCTTGGATTCAGCAAGTGTTTCTGTTTGATTGTGCACAGGGAACGAGCATGAATATAGCCTTCTTCTAAATATATCAATGGTGCATGTTGATGATGTTGCAAGGGCACATATTTTCCTGCTTGAGTATCCTGAAGCAAAAGGGAGATACAATTGTTCTTACGACACTATAAGCATTCTAAAGATGGCTGAAATTCTTTCTTCCAAGTATCCAGAGTTCCCAATTCCAACAGCAGAGTGAGTGAAGTGATTTTCCTCTGCATTTTTCTCAATAATTCAAACTTACAATAGAACAATCTTGGACTAAAAGCAGATTTTTCTCCAACTTATTTTCTTCGCAGTTTCTTGGCTGAAATCAAAGGTACAAAAGTCCCTGGTTTGTCATCAAAGAAACTATTGGATGCAGGTTTCAAATTTAAATATGGGGTTGAGGAAATGCTTGATGAAGCTATCGAGTGCTGCAAAGAAAGAAACTATCTTTAGTAAGTCTTATCTACCACCTCCATATTATATTATTTTGACATAATAATGAAAATCTCTATTTTTTTAATAGAGTGTTAGTGATCAAAGTTTAAATCCTGATAATCTAAAATATAAAAAAAAAATTCTAAACTTAGCTCGATTGGATCATGCAATTACCTTTAAAAGGTGATATCCAACAGATTTGAAGTTTGAATTTTTAGGCTGCAATCTCTTATATATTAAAAAAAAAGTATAAAAAAATGAAAAAAAAAATCTCTAGAATACTGTTAACTAATTGGTTCAAATCATGCTGGAAAATGCAGGAAGGGCCGGAAAATATTGTGGAATCAGTTCCTATGAATCTTTCAGGGTTCAGATGAGGCTGACGAAGTTTGTGATAATGTACATCAAATTATAAGCTTGAAGTTTGTGATAATGTCCATCAAATTATAAGCTTGAAAACCAAAAAATCCATGTATGTTCTGCTGTTCTTTTTTGTGTTTCCAAACTTGTTATGGTGAAGTTTCATTTATATTAATCTGCCAAACGTTGTAGAACAAATGCTTCTTAAGATAAATTTTAATGGGGCTGCTGGATGCTCAGAATCCATGCCAGTTTGTATTGAGTAAAAATAAGAAGGGCTGGCAAGCTTTTATATCTGGTCAAATCCAGTCGAGTCGGATTAGAAAAGTTCTCAATTCTCAACCAACGGCAACAGCGCCATTTGTGGACCTAGAAATTGATTCCCGATAATCTTTGAATTAATAGTAGAATTTAGAATAAAACAAAGCAAAAAACAGAGATTTGAGATGAGAAAAGTCTTAAGATGTCAATGGATAGGATACCATTTTTAAATATTTTTTATTTTCATTTTCGATTTTTATACATATTATTTTCATATTTATATTCAATAAATATTTTAAATTCATCTTTATCTTTTTCTCCGATGATATTTAATGAATACAATTAATTCTTGTACCATAACATTTTTATTTTTTTTTTATTTTAGTTTTTTTTTTAATTTTTTATATATATTTATTTTTGTACTTATATTCAATGAGTATTTTAAATTCATCTTCATCTTCATCTCAACTGATATTTAATAAGCATAATTAATATCCGTACTGTAACATTTTTTTTAAAAAATAAAAAATAAAATTTTATTTTTTTATCTTACATATTTATGTAATATTTTATAAATATTTTATAAATATTTTATAAATAAAAATATATTAATTCTAATTAATCTAAAATAAATTTATATTATTAAATAAAAAAATTATTTACTAAATATATATATAATTATATATAAGATACGGAAACATATATGGATAAGAAAAAATTAGGGACGATTGCTATATTATCCGTTCTCATATCCATACTCAACAAAATTTAAACTTATATTGATCTAAGTCTTCATGCTCAAAATTTAATATCTATCTACATCTTCATATTTGTATAAAAAATCGAATTTCTATTAAATTTAGATAAGATTAACATCTATAAAAAAAAGAGACATGGCCAATCTATTTGGATGGTGGATCAAATACTAACTCTTAAATCTTTTCAGTAATAAACTAGATTTCATTGGATTTTAACCAAGTCAGTCATTGAAGGATATCAACAAAACCAGATTAATAAAGCTCACTACTCCATAATTGGGAGATTTTCAAATCTGGGAAAAGTTGTCTTTGCCTGAGACATCAAAACCTAGCTGGATCTCAGGAATGCTAATCCCACATTAATATTCAAGAACACATAAACTCCACTCTTTGTAGAAAAAAACATCAGGGATTGATCTAGTCAGCCTCTGAGATGAATGGTTGTGATTTATCAAACTAACCTGCAAGTAAAGAAATGTTGATATCAGTTGCTAAATTTCTTGGCTCCTGCATGGTGGTCCAATTTTCTCTTCGGAATGTAGCGGTAGCAAAGTTCGGTTTCCGGCCATTCGAGTTTTGGTTCAAAAGTCCATCGATTCCATCTTCTTTTTCTGCATCTGAAACATGTGCAGCAACGATATTCAGGTTTGGTGCAACGGTAGCTAGTACAGACTCATTTTTCGGCTTCTTGGATTTTTGTTCATGCTGGTTGCCCCGTAAAAAACTCGCTACAACAACTTGATAATTGAACAAAAAAATTAACCAATGTGCTCCAGACCAAGATTGATTAATGAAAAGACTCTTATCTTTTTAAATTGTTCGAGAAACCACATAGTGCCAGGAAATGTTAGAATGGCTAAAGATCGATTATAGTTTTCTATGATTTTGACACGAGTCTCATGCATGTTTGTTGGCTGATGCCAATTCTTGTTCTTTTAGACAAGGATTACTATGTTTGAACAGATGCTCAACGTATTGCTCAGACTACTGGTAGAATCACTCGCGACAAGAGAGGCCCCCACAGGAAAATTTAACACTAAAACGCTTACCTGTACAGGACTGGCAGCTACCAGAAGCCCAGCAACTCCTCCCCCTACAACACTGCCATCAGGACTTGCCAAAGAGACACTCATCCCATCAGATTGACTTCTTGTTCCTTGCATTTCTGTAGGCATGAAGGATCCGGACAAGGAAAGTATCTCAAAACAACCCTACAAGAAAATAGAAAAGTTGAGGGTATCATGGATTAGAAAATCAAAAAAGCATAGATGTTGATATATGAAAAAACAAATAATATTTTTCTATGTTTCTTCCTCTCTTGTATATGAGCCATTGGTTACTAAGACTAATCCTACGAACTTTAGTCGATGCATGGTAACATATCCGTCATCATAATTGGAAGTTATGACCCCTCCTGTCCCTTAAAACATCATGCAACAAACCTTGATTCACATCCCAGAATCAAATACATCATAGATACACTACAGTTTTTGAAAGAATAACAATCTTTGCATACAGCAGGGAGAAACTTACATACAAAACTATAAATATTATTGGAAACTCCAAATATTTTGGAATGTCGTGGTAAGTTCTAATTTGTCTAACCTTGTACATCAGAGTACCCCCTGAAGAATCGGGCTGACAAAGTGTAACATTTGAAATTACTCCATCAGCAGATAAGATGCAAATAGCTCTTGGTCCTTGTTGAGAAAAGGATATCACCGTCATCGTTACATCCTTAAACACCAAAGAAAATCCACGATTACGTAAGGAAAAATGTAGATTTACCTATAAAGAAACCCTCTTGAATATGGAATAAAGAAAAGAATAGGTAAAAGTGCCACCCTAAATTTATCTTTAACATGAATCTCATAGTTTAAGAAGCGAAACTACGATAACAAACACCGTAGAGAACTGCAAATTCTCCCCAAAAACAATACAAAGTTTCATGGTTTGACAGTGGTCATGTGTCAAGGACTAAGGTTTAAAAATATGAACAAGGAAAAGATCCAACACAATTTGAAAGAAACTAACAGCCACAAAAAGAATGGACCCAGAATGTCTACATAAGTCTTCGAGTTTTGACAATGATAGAAATGAATCACAAGAATGTTTCCATCAAAAGTAACAAAGCCATTCTTCTATCTCTTTCCCGTATCAAAGCGTACCTCACCGGCATTGACAGTGATGACATGTGGCGTAAAATTTGTTCCTACAGACGTAGCAGCCCACTCACCTACAAAACAGTTAAGGAACATCGGTAAATATGGAATTTTGCTCTTTAAGTAAAAAAATTATGTACTAATATGCACTTTAGCCATGTTTGTGAAACCAGAAACATAGGTCTACACATCGCTGAGATTTGGCATGAATTCAACGAAGGATTTCAACTTGGAACCAGCAACATAGCCGTTTAATACTTCAGGAAACCAGATTCCATAAGGTCAAGAACAGAAACATATTTTCTGTCTGCTTAATCCTTGGTAACAAAAAGGAATTACCGCTCAAGCAATCTTGCTCCTCTAACAAGTTTAATTCTGTTTCTATGTATCATTGCGAGCATCTTGAATAATCCTCGATGAAAAGGCCACAAGAAGAATATTCCTCAACCTCTCAAGTCACTAGTCACACCAACCACACAAAAACGCCACTTTTTCATTCACAAAACCGGCATTATACTTCCAAATCTGAAGAACAGCATCTCCGACAAGGGTCCCGCAAAAAGGTTCAACAAGTACTATTAAGGAGTGACTTCATTTATGGAATCTTTCAAAGAGGCACTCAGCGATTTCTGAATCAATCAGAGTGACCGGTTTCGAAACCCTGGTGCAGGACTAATTGCACTTAGTTTGAACCATACTCCAAGAAATAGAAGCAAGAAACAAAACAGAAACCAGAAACGTTACTATCCACTACCGAATCTGAACAACAGCATCTCCAATAAGGTCACACAAAAAAGTTCAACAAGTATTATTAAGGAATGACTTCACATATGGAATCTTTCAAAGGGGCAATCAGCAATTTCCGAATCAATCAGGCGACCGGTTTCAAAACGCTGGTGCATGTCTAATTGGCAATTGCACTTAGCTTGAACCATACTCCAACAGAAACCAGAAACATTACTATCCCCTACCAAATCTATAACATGAAATTCACACCATCCTCATCGATTCTTCGTAGCGAACTTGAACTAAGACAACAACATGCTAAAATTTGAAGTAAAAAACAAACAAACATACAACTTTCTTCAAAAGGGCTTATTAGATATTACCTAAATTCTCCATTTCCATTCCCTTCTGATAACCACTGCCTTGCCCTCTTCCCCGCTTTCCTCCACCAGAGAACTCGCCTCCTCCAGGCGCGACAGATGAGGCAATAGGCATTGGCGACAATGCCATTGCCATTGTCTCATCTGGTCCATATTTCCTAGGCTTACCTCTCTTCTTCTTTTTCATACTACCAGTTAATCCTACACTTAACTGGAGAAGCCTCCACCGCCATTGAGCCGCCACCAATCTGTCTAGCGTTATCTGTCCTTGGCGCCATCTGATAAGCTGATGGAGCTTCTGCTCCTATCACTGTAACACCTGGATTTGCTTCCATGCATATAAGGCAAACAAAGCCACCTAGAAAACAGAAATCCATCAATCAAAAATCATAAAACAAACAATAAAAACAATATCCTCAGAGTAAACCCAACAAGAAAAAACTACTAAAACCAGTGCTCTCTTTCACTTGCAGCTCAAGCAGAGATTAGTCCAAATTTGAAATTCATTAAAAATTCAGAAAAATAATCCCCAGTGACAATTGTAATAGATTTAAAAATATTCAAAAATTAAAAAAAAAAAAGCTAAAACTTCTAAACAAAAAATCCTCAAAAAAAAATTTTAAGATGAAAGAAGAGATACAAGTGAAACTACTTGTACTCAAACTTCAGCTTTTTGTTTAGATCCTCAAATCAAACTGTAACTCAACCAAAAATGAAAACTTTAATTTTCATTTCAAAGAAAAAAAAATAGAAAATCATTAAAGCATGGATTTTTATACAAAAAAAATGTAGAGATCATACCTGTACCGTATAAGTACGGCACTGTTCCTCTCAGACTTGTTCACATTTTTCAAGCAAGGCACTTTCAAAAACTTATTCTTGTCAACCAATCAGATTTAAAAAAAAAAAAAAATCTAAAGTATAAAAAACACAAACACTGGGTTTCAGTTTCAGAAAACCATTGGCCTTCGTTTCATTTTCCTTGTCTGAACAGAGATTTTTTGCTTTAGAAAGGTGAAAAATTACAAAATATGAAAAATAAAAAAGAAATTAAAAATAAAATATTTTTTAATAAGGGTTAAAAATATTATTAATTATTAGGTAAATTGATAACCTCAATATATAAATTTTGGTTAAGAAGGAATTTCACGTCCGTGAGAGGGGAAATTGAACATGGAAATTGAATTAAAATGGAGTTAAAATAGTAATTTAGTAAAAATTGAGAAATAAGGGAGAAAAGCTAAAGTGAAAAAGTAAAAAGCTTTTCTAAAATATATGTATTCGTGTCTTCCATTTAAAGCAGCAAAGTTGGCAGTGAAATAATCCGATGATTAGTGTATTTATATTATATAAAATATTAAAATTTATATATTTATATTTTATTTTATTTTAAAATTATGTTATAATTTATATTAATTTTTTTATTTTATTAAATTTATATTTAATTATTATAAAAAATTTAAATTATATTATTTTTATATTTTTTATATCATATCATTATATTATATTTTAAATAATTATTAAATGACATGCTTTTTGTCTTTTTTTACAAATAAAATATGAACTTTTTACGCTTATTTTCTTCATTTCAATTACATTATTTTATATTCAATCGGATAATTTAAATATGATACAATAATATTATAAAAAATAAAATTAAAAAATGATATCATTTAAAATTTTAATAAAAATTAAACATAATTTTTTAAAAAAACTATGATCGGAACTTTTTTTTTTTCGCTTGTTTGTTATTTCATTTCTTTCTTTTTTCCATTGTGTTTTTATTTTATATTTTTTTTGTTTTTGGTTAATAGCATTTCCGATTTTTTTTTTCTTGATAATTCATAAACCATAAAGGGTTCTTTTGCCATTTATGGTATATCCTTCAACCGCTAGAGACCATACCAATGACAGCAGCTATGAATTGCTAAGAAAAAATTTTTGAAGTGTCTGCAAGAATATGAGTGGTTGGTGTTACGATTAGTAACCTTTATCTTAATTTATATATTCATAAAATATTAAAATTAATGAATTTATATTATATTTTATATAAAAATTATGTATAATAATTTTTGTTAATATAAATATATAAAATATATATTTTTTATTTTATTAAATTTATATATAATTATTATTATAATTTTAAATCCTATTATTTTTAGGCAGGCCCTTTATCAAAGATTATTTCAGATATAAGCTGTCCCCAACTTGGCTTGACAATAGTTTGGAAATTTTAGATTTGGTCTTGAGCACTTATTCCAAGGAGGCCTTTGTTAGGAGTTAGAAAAAAAATCGTGAAAATAAAAAGTTATTCGAAATTTTAATGTTTAATTTAATTTATTTTTTATTCTATTTGAATTAATTGAATATTAAATATATATATATATATTAAATTCATATCAAATTTTATATCAAAATATGAAAATTTGAATTAAATCAAATTATATATTATTATTAATTTTTACATATATTTTAATTTTTTATAAAATAAAAATATGTATTTTATATAAATTTATTTAAATATATTAAAATAACATATAAAAATAAATAAATAAAATTAAAAAATTCGAATCAAAGTTCATCTAATTTGAACCTTTATCATTTATAGTCTTCTATTTTGACGAGTGCTTGATAGAATTGATGAAATTTTTAATACATTAAAAAATGATTAAAAGTAAAAACAAAATCAGGGAGAAATAAGTTCACTTAATTATTTTAAATAATATATCATGACATGATATAAAAATAATATAAAATATAAAAATAATTTAAAATTTTAATAAAAATTTCAAATCATAATTTTAATTTTACCATTATTGTTGTACTCAATTTTATTATTATTGAATATATCAGTAAACTGTTATACTCAATCTTACCATTATTGTTACGTTTGCATTCACATAATTTTATCATTAATTTGAATCTTATCACTATAATACTTAATCTAACCGTTCTAATAATTAATCTTACTAACATAGCCTATTTTAATTTCACCAAAAACCAATTTCATTGTGATCCAAATGTATCATATATTACTTACTAGAACATTCTTGATAAGAATTATTTACATTGCTGCAAGGGAAATCAAATTTTTAACATAAAAATATTTGTATATCCCTGTCATATACATGTCATAATTCATACCGATATGAAAAATATAAAACATATTTTTTATTATTAATTAAACTCATATAATTTTTATTAAAATTTTAAGTCATATCATTTTCGTTTTTTTATCATTTTCACATCACGTTAAAATTTCGTATTTTAAATTATCGAATCTAAAACAAAAACATAGGTGTACTAGTACTACCAAAACAAATATATTGATATACAGAGGCTGCAGGAACATGACAAATTACCAAGTCAATCTAACCAGTTTTTACAACTTGGCCACAAGATGATGTCTGAAAAAGAAACTAAAGATCAATGTTTTAACACCAACTGCTATTGGTTTCTTTGGCTGCAAATTCTCTTAACACAAGTTCCACCTGTTCAACTACCCCAAGCTTTTTAAACCATTGAGCAAGGACACCTGAAGCTTCTTTCCCTATCACAATTCCATCTCTCTCCAAAGCCATTAGAAAATCCAAGGCCTCATTGAGCTTGTTCTGCTTTTCATAAGCAGTCAACAGCAGAGCTACACATTTATCAGTAGGCTCAACACCAGCTCTCCTCATGTTTTTGAATGCAATACGTGCCTTTTCACTTTGACCTGCCACTTGATAGGCATTTATCAGGAGCCCACAAAGCCTGGCATCAGGAGAAATACCGGCAAGCTGAATGGCATCAAACACTCTTTGTGCACCTTTGGCATCACCAAGCATGGAGTATGCTCTCAGTAGTGCCTTGTAAACCTCACTTCCAGCATAAATCTCCAGGGAATCCATTTCTCTAAGCAAAACCTCCCCTTGTTCAGGCATTCCAGCTCTGATGTAGGCCATAATCATCGAGCCATATGATCTTTTATCCAGTTGTTGGCCGAGCAGCTTAATCTCTTCAAAGGTTTCCTCAGCCAACTTAAGATTTCCAGCTTTGCTGTACATGTGAACCATGGTTGTTAGAGTCACCTGATCACAGATGAAACCTCTTCTCTTCATGGCAACAAGAATGTTTTCAGCTTTCTGCAGCCGGTTTTGCTTCCCGTAACCATGGATTATCTTAGTGTAATCGCGAATATTGGCTTCAAAAGATTCTTCAAGTAGGGCAAGCTCTGCCACCTAGACAAAGAACAATGAGACATGAATCAAGCATAGGCTGTACAAACATCATTTCCTTATTTCTGATTGTCATTTGCATGTCAGGATCTTTGAATTCAGAACCGAACAAAGTAACAAACTAGTAATGGAAAACAAGTAACTTTTACTTCACCTCATAAATATGCCACTGAGATTTGAATTGGGATATATAATCCCTAAGTAAGTTCACCTGCAGAAGCTCTATTACTATTATTATAGAGAGGTTAATGAACCTGTAAAAACCAATATTCGCAGACCAGTTCTGTATGCAATAGCTTATTCTAGTCCACAAATCATACAGGCATCTTAACATTACACTAGCATATGCTCTCGTAATGCCCCCCTCTTCATTCTTACCAATTCCGAATTGGGCAGAGCAACTAGCTAGACCAAAGGAACAATGAATGAGAGTTCAACTCAATTGGTTCATGCAATTATTTTTACGTGTTTGGAATTCAAATCATAGCATTTGTAACCCTTTCATTGCTTTAGCTTCCTTTTGACAAATAAAGAACAATCATTCTTGTTAGAGACATTTTATGGTCAAGAGGGCAAAATAGCCATTTTTTCTCAGAGTAAGAGTCATCAACTAGATGGGGACAATATCGTTATTTTGACTCGAGCTGGCATGTCAAACCAACCTGAAACCTCAGGTCCCATGTCAGCTTGGCCACCTCAACTTACCATGTCAAAACACAAGGTAATGCTGACTTATCACCTCTCAATTGGGCTATTGATTGCTAAATTAGGTCGGACCAGCAACGTCAGCCTAGCTCTAGCCCTAGCCCTAACCCTATCATTTGGAGCTCCGGCCACCCAAGCTCGACATTCTCATCATACAGGTATAAATAGCCACTCTCTCTCAGGTACTATTGATTTAATTTACTAGTTTTCAATTACCAAGTTTTCTCTCCTCTTTCTTTCCGAGCACTGACTTAAACGTGGAACGAGAACGCGGGAAAAACCTCTGACCTTTGCTATTAGCTGACTTTGATTTTAGATTCTTACCTTGTCAAGACAGCTCACTACAAACAATTCCATTTCAATTCCATTTCATAATTATGTTATGAATAGAGTTGGGACTGACAATTTCCATGGAAAGTACAGTTTCCTAACATTCTATTCCTATTACTACAACTAATTCACATCCTCAAAATACATATAGAAATCATTTGAAAAGTGAAATGTAAACTGTACCTGAAAATAAAACGGATGTTCCATCATCTTCAATTCTTTAAGAACCACAAGCCAGTCAGCTCTTCTGGGCTTCATGACCTTAACCCAAACAGCCAACAAATCCGACAAACACCCTTTTTCAGGACAAAAACAAATAATCTGCTTCATCAAAGCCTTACATCGCTTGGTCATCTTGAATGGAAGTTTGGTTATTGCTTGTTTCTGTTCTTCCGTGATGTTGGGACCAATATCAACCCACTTAAAACTTCTTCTTTCTTCGTTTGTTTCTGTGATGAAGGCCATTTCAGGCTGATTATTGGCTTTGCAACAACTGAATTTTGCTGCTTGTAACCTGAATAACAATGGGTTTCTGTTTCCCAATGATCGTGGGTGAGTTTGCTTGTCGGTAAATGGGCATATTGAGTAAGAACAAGAAGGTAAATTGCAGGCAGAAGTGACCATCATCACAACCAAAAAATGAAGAAAATCAAAGATCAAATATCTTAGAGGGCTTAAGCAATTGAGATGAAAGGATGCGATTACGGTTTTGAGAAATTCTTTGGTTTTCTTGAGTTCTTAGATTTCAGGGGCGGAACAGCACTTTGAATGAGATCAATGAGTAGGATAGGCTTTGGGCTAAAGCCCATAGTAAAGCACAAAGGCTCCATGAACATAAGTAGATGATAAGAAATGTAAATTGCCAGGCTTATATCTGGCATTGCTTTTAAGAATCGAGTTGATATACTTTTATACTTTCAGTTTGGTTCGACTTAAAATTTTATATCTCGAAATTTAAAACAAAATCAATTCAGTTTTGTTTTTAATATTCAAGTTTGATTTGTAATTTTAATTAAATCATTAGAGTTTGGTTCGATAAAATCATAAATAGTGATATTAAATATTAAATACTTATTATTTATTTATATATTAAATATATTAAAAAAATAAAAATATAATTAAATTTGATTACACTAACAAATTTTTTGAATCGAATATTAAATTATTTAAATTTTACTTAATTTGTTATTTAAATAATTCAAATTCAAATTCGATAATAATATAATTGAATTTAAATTGTTTTTTAGATGAATCAAAATAATTCAAAAATAACTTATTTATACACGTAATTACGAGAGACTAGATGAGCATTTATTAATAGAAACTGTAATCAAAGTTAGGGCCCATAACCAATTAGGCTTGGCCTTAAAATCTAAACGAAAATTTGAGCTAAATCAGACAAGTTTCATGTGGGAGTATTTCATCTATAATTTTTTTATTATAATATTATAATTATTCAATCATAATTTTAAATATAAATTTCATATAAAATTTTAATAGTTTTCACATAATTTTAAATTATAATTAATTAATTATACTACAATTATCATAAGTGATATTCTCTCGTTTCATGTACCATTTGTTCTTTTTCAAAGCCAAGGTACAATTAATTTTATTAATGGAAGAGTTAACCTACACAAAAATTCCTAAACCCTCGAGACATTTGGTTATTTGAGATATATAATTTAGGAAAAGCCCTTTTTTGGATAGATTTTTTACAAATGAAAATTTTAATTTATCAAAAAAAAGCAAAAATAATGCTACATATCAAGACTATGTTAGCCAATGTGGTTAGCGTACAAAAAATCATATATAAAAAAAATTTATATTTGATACATTATTAATATATAAATTTTATATAATATCAATAAATTCGATGAGACAACTTTATTAATGAATAAATATCAATATTTAAAATAAATGTACAAAAAAATAATTTTTTTAAAAATTTACTCATTAATAAGGTAGCATCATCTAATTTACATAATGAATAAGAATGCATCATTTTATTCATTAACAGTGTATAAAATCTATATTCTAACAGTATATCAAATATAATCTCAATATAAAATAGAGTCATGTATGCCACAAGTTATACAAAGATTTCTGTTAACGTGGTGTGACACCCTAATCCCACATTGGGATAGTTCGAGTTTTTGCTATGATATGTATATCTAGAAATTTAAACCAAATTTGTGATGTACCTTTTGTGAGATAAAATCTTGATGCCTTCAAGTCAAAGTGAACAATACATTATAGGTTGGATGCGAATCTCTACAAATAATATTAGAATAGTTATCAATCAAACGAAAACTAGTGCTACATTATGGGAGCCACTTTTAGAATCCTATGAAAGTTAAGTGTTACACGGTGAGAGTCACATCTAAAATCTCATCATTTAATATGATCCTCTGATCTGTGTGTTTTGTGTTGGAATTGCTTAATGCTTGGTGTAATTCAATAAATCTATTAATTTTAAGTTGACAACTTCTTTAAAATGATTTAAGACTTGCATGAGAGATTGTTGCAAGTTTCTATATAACCTGTTGTTCCTTTTCCTTCGTAATTGATAAATATAAACTCCAAACAATCTTTAAAATAGTAATAAAATTTTTTTTATATAGTAGGTTTTAGATAATTTTGCTTTTATGTTATTGACATCATTTTCGACTTCAAGCATCGTTCAAACCTTATTTTGAGTTTTCAAAACACATGTACCTTTTCATTGTTTTTGTAATAGGCATGTTGGATACTATCATCTTATTAAAATATTAGGTTAGTTTGTAAACTTCCCTCGTTTATCGTCCTTGTCAAGCAACAACATATAGAATGATAAGATAATTTATAAACCTTTTATGGGACATTTGATTCGGAGGAACATAATTTTTTTAAAAAATTTTATTTTTTTGTTTAGTTCATGAGAATGTAATTATTGAAAATTTTTAAAAATTTCAACAGTATCAAAAAGTGAGAAATTATAGGAGAATAAAAAAATTTTCTAATTTGCCCTCACTTAATTGTATTTTTAGATTATATGGATAACATTATTTACTTTAAAAATGTAATATTTTTTATTATGAAAATAAGTTTTTCTTAAAATATTTTAAACAAAGATCACAATTGTAATACAATGCTATTGAAATCCTCACAAAGTTATGATTAAAAACACAATTTTTGTTGAAAAAATGAAAAATATTATATTTCATAATTCATTAAAGATTACGTTTTTAAAATAAAAAAATATGATATTTATTAAAAGTATGAAAAAATATTTTCTAGAATTTAACAAAAGCAACATTTTTAAGATAAAAATGCAGCCTTTGTTAAAACAGCGACATTTCTAAAATAAAATTGTAGTTTTTGTTGTAAACATGAAAAAAATATCTTCTATAATTTAACAAAGGCGATGTTTCTAAGATAGAAAATACTGTCTTTATTCAATAGATGATGTTTTTAAAATAAAAATGTAATCTTTTATTGAAAACATGAAAAAAAAATACTTTCAAAATTCAACTAAAACAATATTTATAATATCGAAAATATAGTTTTTGTTGAAAATATGAAAAAAAAATATAGTTTTCATAATTTAATAAAAATGGTGTTTCTAAAATACGCACATAGTTTTTTTATTGAAAAGATAACATTTTAAAGATAAAAATACAATTTTTATTAAAAACATGAAATATATATTTTTTAAAATTTAATAAAGTTGATGTTTCTAAAATAAAAATGTAATTTTTGTTAAAAATATGATTTTTCTAAGATAAAAAATGAAAAATTTGTTGAAAATATAAAAAATAAAACGTAAAATATCTTTATTTAATATTATTACATATAAAATTTAAAATATATTTATTTAATATTATTGCACATAAAAATTATAGCTCTTGAAAACCTCTGAGTGAAGGGTTTACCACTCATTCCAACCCTCAATGTAACCCTCAATGTCAACCTTACCATGAAGGTCAATTCCCGTATTTTTTCTACATAGGGACAATAATTTTAGGATAGTAATTAAATTGTAAAATTATGTTTATTGAAAATATAAAATCTATAAATCAAATGTTCTCTTCGAATACAAGAAACAACAAAAAAGCATCTTTTCAAAGGTATCATTATATTGTCCATTGGAGACAATTTCTTACCATGAATGCATGTTATTTTTCTGTATACCTTGCCCTAACATAAATAATTTAAACCATAAAGTTTCTAGATTATGCTAAATTATAATTAATATATTACATAATTAATAATCTTATGATTTGTTGGTAAAATATTATATTCTTAATTTTAGTAATTAGGATTCAATTTTTAATTATCTCAAGCAAAACAAATTGATTATGTAAAATTTTTTATGGGTTTGAAAAGTAATAATTAGTCATTCTCATTATTAGTAATAATATTGTATGTGGATATGGTTTAATGATATGATCAACTTGTTCCTTGTAAAATTTTTTAAAAAATAAAAACAAATTTAAGATTGAGAATAAGTAGATATTTGAATCTATTGGTATAAGTTTTTTTTTTTTTTTATGCTTGAACGTTATATGTTTAAATGAACTCATGCATGTAATTTTTTTTTTAATAAGGTAAATAAAAGGATAAAAAGATTAAGAATATATTAGGAAATTGAAAAAATAAGATGAAGAAATAAATCAATGATACATGAGTAAGGAGATGAATTATGAAAAAGGATCAATTCCTACCTCAAATATAAATTTTATATACCGAAAATGATTGTTCAAAGAGGAATCAATAGATTGAAAGTGGAAAATAGAATACAACTTAGAAAAAAAGAACCTTGGATTTAGCAATCAAAGTGGAAAGAAACCGTTGACATTATGCTAACATTTGCACTAGTGATTGAATTGAATTGAGAGATGACAATAACGATTCCAAAACATTTGCTATCAATCACATGGCAACCTCATCAGTTTGGATGGTTGTTTAAATAGACCTGATAATTTATATTTTTGTGTTATATTTTATGTTGTATTTGATATCTATAATAACATGAATTATTAAAATATGAACACAACACCAATTAAAAAAGTGTTTAAATCCTAAACATGAATACAATATGTTTAATATACATGTTACATGTGATACAACATGATTAACACGTATACAACTAATTCGTTTAAACACAATAAGAATAAATACGAATAATACGAATATACATGAATAAATACGATTAACACAAATATATACAAAAACACGATTAAAATAATAAATAATTATAAACTATCCATTATTTATAACTTAATAAATTGGGTATATTAATAATATAAAAAAGTACTTACATATTAAAAAAAAATTAAATCTCATTTAATATGTATTTAATATATATATTTAAAATTTAATTTATATTATATAACTATATTAATTTTTAGTATCAAATTCAAAATGATAAACTATTAAAGATTAAAAAATAAAATAATAATATATATGACTAATATTAATATTTATATTGTATTTATATTATTAATATAAAAATATAATTTTATAATAGTTATTAAATGAATATCATAATTAAATGTTTAAAATAATTTTTATATGAAATTAAATAGCTAAATAAGTATCATAATTAAAAAATTAAAAATTAAAATAATCTTTATATATTTATATTAAGTTAAAATAAATATAAAAAATGTGTTAAACATATTAAACGTTTACTCATATGACAAAATTAAATTAAACGTATTATTCATATCGTGACACATGTTTAAATGAATTAACACATATACAACACGAATTGTGTTGTGTCAAAATTTGTATCTACACAAGTAAATACAAAACACATTTTTTAAAAATATATATGATTTTTTCTATATTTTATCATCGTATCGTGTCTAAAATTATTAAACCTATGTTTAGTCCCTAAAAATTCCCAATGATCGATGTGGTTTGAATAATTAACTAAAAAATTAAAGGTTTCAATTGGCCTTCCATGGAGTACAAGGAAAATGGGTCCAACAATACCAAGCTTGTTTAGCTATAGAGTGAGAACATGCAACACAAACACAGTGCTAGATTTGAAGCAATTGGTGCCCCTCACATGGAAATGAAACCACATTTTTCTTGATGGATTACATGAACCTTTAAAGTTTTCTTTACATGAATCCATCTTCATGTAACACCAGCACCAGCCATGAGACCACTACTATTGGTAGCAACAATCTATGCACCAATTGAAGCTTGGTAATGCCACCGCTAGCAGTACCATCATCCCCGTAACAAACAACAAGAAAAATGATTGCAAAAGGAACAAAAGCACCATAATTATTAATAAGTTTTAAAGACACTGAAGCTTTTCTTATTTTTAATATATGTGATTGTGAACATTCAATTTTAATATGTATTATCATAGCATATAGATCCGTAAATCTATAGTTAGACTTAACAAATGGAGTCACCACCAATCTTGTTTAACTAGATATGATTGGTTATCTAAGGAATCTATCATCTTAAGGAAATCCTAAGCTTGACTAAAGGTCCATAAAAGAATAAGTTCGGGTCAACAACCAGAATAGGGTTCGAGAGTTCGATTACATGTGAAAAATGTTATAGCATCCCCACATGCCCATCCGAATGATGGTACCATATTATTTTAAATTTATCCTAAGGTCTTGAGTTTAATGGTTTCACATTTTTATGTTAAATATTGAAAATAATTTATAAGATTCTTCCATCAATATGATAGAATTCTTAAAAATATTTTATCACCTCAATAGTATTCAAGAATCCTATTTAATATCTTGAAGAGGCTCTGTCATCGAAAAAATATTTATTTATTATTATTTTTGTCAAAAATATATCTAATTATTCCACAATTTGGGCCAAATTAGAAATACTTTCTCTTTTTAAATTTCTAAATTTTCACCATTTGGGCCTATCTAGAAATTTTTTTTTATTATTATTGGATTTCTAAATTTTTCACCATTTGGGTTAATTTAAAAATATTTTCTTTTTTTTTGAAATTTCTAAATTTTTCACCATTTGGACATAATTAGAAATTCTCTCTTTTTTTTGTTAGATTTTTAAATTTTTCACCATTTGGGTCAATTTAGAAATATTTTGTCTTTATTTATTTTTTTGTCTTTGGAAGAAAAATAATATGACAATTATTTTTTTATTGAAATTTTATTTAAATTCTTCTACCATTTGGGATAAATTTAAAGAAATTTTTTACTTAGAGATTTCTTAAAAATTTACTATTTGAAATTTCTAAGAATCTTGTCATTGGATAATTATTAAATATTTTCAACCAAATTTGGAAAAGAATACAATTATTTTTATTAAAATTTCATCTAAATTATTCCACAATTTAGGATAAATTTAGAGAAAATTTTTCACCTAAAGATTTCTTAGAAATTTACCATTTGAAATTTTTAAGAATCTCATCATTGTGTAATTTGTACTTCATTCCAAAATTTTTATCAATATTTTTTTATTTTTTATTTTTTTTGTTTTGAAAATAAATATTAATTATTGTTATTAAAACTTTATCTAAATTATTTCAACATTTGGAACAAATTTAGACAAAAATTTTCACCTAAGAATTTTATAAAAATTTACCATTTGAAATTTCTATAAATTTTATCATTGGATAATTAATATTTATTCCCAAAATTTATTTTATTTTTTACCTTTATTATTTTTATTTTTTTAAAATTTAATCATGCAAAAATAATAAAATAAATAAATAAATTAAAAAAATACCTAAAACAGGAGGCGACTTGGCTCTAATGGCTACAGCACGATTCGGTTGCAGGAAGAAAAACTAGAATGGCTTAAAAAGTGGCTTCGCTTGGCTTGGCTTGAGACAGATTGGAAAAAGTCATCGAAATCTGAGAATTTTTCAGATTTTTTTCAAAAAAAAAATTTTAAAACCCCAAAAGATTTTTAAAAAATTTTCTTGACAGTTTTTTCTGATTTCTGCCTCTCTCCCTAATTTTTTTTTTTTTTTTGTGTCTTTGTATGATCTATGTGAGTAAGTATTTATAGGGTTTTGAATTTAAAAACTCCAATCCAAAAAGGAATCCCAATTTCCTTTGAATTTCAACCTTAAACCCAACTTCAACTTTACAAACTAGTTCCAACAATTTCACACAAACTCAATTACCTATTTTTTTCTTTTTTATTTTTTTATTAGCAAAAATCAGAAGTAGACCCTTAGACAAATTGGGGTGTCTACAGCTATCCCTCTTTGCACATTTTCTGTGAAATAAGAATTGTGCAAAGACATAAACACCCTTTTTATTCAAATGATCATATCAACACATTCACCCATTTTTCGTTTTCTTTTTTTTTCTTTTTTTATTTTTTTTAAAAGTAAACAAAGCTCCTCTAAACAGAGGCTCAACGACTTTGAAAAAAATAAATGCTATTTTAAACAAAGGCACCACAACTTTGAAAAGTAAAATGCTCCTCTAAACAGAGGCACCACAACTTTAAAAAATAAATTGCTCTTTTAAACAGAGGCACTACAACTTTGAAAAGTAAAATGATCCTCTAAACAGAGGTACCACAACTTTGAAAAATAAATTACTCCTCTAAACAAAAGCATCATAAATTTGAAAAGTAAAATGCTCCTCTAAATAGAAGTACCATAACTTTAAAAAATAAAAGCTCTTCGACAATCATGTTTGGAGGAGTCGGATTAGGTTTGATGAAATTTGTAATGGAAACTCAAAGATTCACAATTTGAGTTTAAAGTTCAAAGGTTTAGATTCACAAAAACCTTTCAACTTCATAAGAATTCATTGAAATTTAATTTTCAAAATTTCAGTTTCACAAGAATTCAAATTTACAAGATCTCAAGATTCATATTTGCAAATTGTAAAACTCGCATCTAACATTTAAAAATTCTCATTTGAATTTTTAAGATTCACGTCCAAAAGTTTAAAGCTTCTCATTCGAGTCCAAAGGCTTACATTTGACAAATTTTAAGGTTTCACAGCTCAAAGATTCTCATTTGAAATTCAAAGATTCTCATTTAAGTTTGAAGATTCACATTTGAAAAATTTTGGGTTTCACACCTCAAAGATTCTCATTTGAAATTTAAAGATTTTTATTTGAGTTCAAAGATTCACATTCAAAATTCAAATACTCTCATTTGAGAACTCAAAAATTCTCATTAAAAGATTCACAATTTCTTTTTCAGGTGACTCAAAATTGTGTGTGTAATAAATATCATGATCAATAATGCAAATGTTTTCTCAATGATGCAAATGCAACAATTTAGATTCTCACAATGCCATATTCTTAACCATGATTCAAATGTTTACTGCATAATACAAATGCATATCCAAATCAAAGTTTTAAACATTCTCCAAAAAATAATGCCAATGTAATGCATGTAATACAGATATCAATGTCATAAAATTCTAATCAAAATGTGGTAATATGGTCCTCAAGACTCCACCATCTCACATTTTTCTTGTTTCTTCTCAACACTTTGGAACATGTTTTGTCAACTAATTATCATTATTTTCATCACTTGATCACCATTCATAGGCTTCTTAGCACTAATAATTCTAAAACAAGTTTCATCCATTTTCTCATATCATTTAATCACAACTCACAAGCTCCCTAATACTAGTAATTTCAGCATAAATTTCATCCATTGACCTATACTATTTTCACCATAATTCACAGGCTTTTCAGTACTAGCCATAAATTTTATCCTCTAATCCATATTATGTTCATCACTTGATCACTATTGACAGGTTATGTTGATCAATTCATCCCTATATTCATCACTTGATCATATCATCTTTTTAAATGTTACCATATCTTTATTTTGTTGGTCAACCCATTACCATATTCATCATTTGGTCACACCATGTGCCTTTTCAAATCATCTTTTTTAAGTTTCTACCATCTTTTTTTTTCCCTTATCATTTTAGATTTTTTTTCAAAAAAATGCAAGGGTCTCTTATGCATATTGTCATTCATTCATCATCATTTCAAATCATGATAAATATAATGTAACCATACATTTTCTCGATTTATTTTGAAGATACAACAGTAGGAGAGCACAAGGAGAATGGGAGAAAGGTAATCAATAAAGAGTGAGTCTCATACAAAAATAATTAGGCAAATGAGCAAATTCAAAGCATGTCTTTTAAAATGATATTGAATAAATAGAGTAACAATAATAAATACTCAAACAATTCTTAACATTAATCCATAATTTTTTTTTAAAAACTCATTCCATTGACTTTTCAAAATCACATTGAGTTCATTGAACTTTGCCCTAGTTTTGAGGAATTTTCAAATGTTTTTGACCTTTCATACATGTGAACTGTCTATCCAACTCTCAACTCAAAATTTTTTTATCCAAATCGCCCTTTCAAGTTTTTAATTTGAGTATTTTTTTTCTCTCATTTTTATTTTTTTTCATTCTTTCATTTTTTTTTCTTTTCTTACAATCCATTGTAATATCTTTCACATATCAATCTTTAGAGTAATGTAGCATGATTCCGTTATTCTGTCATGAGTATGCCTTAGCCTAACATATAATCATTCAATTTGAACACTCACATTTGATCCAAATAGACTTTTAAAGGTTGTAATGTAGGTCATGGTGAAGGATCATAAAAGAAATAGGTAAAGTAGGCTCCACACATGTGTTTAAAGGGTTCAAAACCAAATGATCATTTCTCATCATTTGAAACAACTTGGCATTTTACCCTATTCCACATCATTTCACTATTTTTTTTCTTTTTCATTCATCTCATTCCTCATAAAAGGATTCTCATCACTTTATCCCAACTAGTTTATAGCATTTTTCTTTTCTCTCTTTCTTTCATTTTGTTTTTCTTTCTCTCTTTGAGACCTTTTACGATCTTTTATCTCTTTTTTTTTTAAAATGCCCTCCAATGTAGAAGGTGATTCTTGATCAAAATTTTTTAGAAAAAAAATCATAATAAGCTCAAAAGGGTAGTAATGAATGATTTTTTAAATTGTAAAACAAATATGGCAATTTTTCATCTCAAATGTAAATGTTTTTCTTAAACTTCATCTATTGAACAAAAAAAACTCATGGATCTTTGCACATTTTCAAGACATATTTATTTCACATCTATTAGTAGCTAACTTTTTTTGCTTAAATAGTCTTCTTAAATCAATGTGAATGAGTTCTCAAAATTAAAATTTAAAATTATTGTTATCATTGTCTAAATATTCATCATCTGAAATTTAAGAATATGAATGAAAAATATAAAAGGTAACAAAGTATGAAACAATGGTTGAATGAAAGAGAAAATATAATGAAATGCATTAACTTGCCTTTTATTAAAATGATAACAAATGAAATCATATTGCATAAAAGAAATCCTAACATTACTCTAAAAGAAAACCTAAAATGACAAGAAACTTTCAAACAGCCTTATCTTCATTCTCCAAAATTATACCCTTGTACAATTAGGTGAAAGATCTTTATTGACATTTTACCCCCTGATTTACTCTAACTCTCTAGGCTTTTTCAGATCAACGTGTTTTTGATTCTCACTTAGAGCATTAATATTATGATTAAGTAATGGATTGCCATTAACATTAGGTATTGTTGCTCCTCATTGATCAAAACTTATCATTCTATCATTGATCAACCATTGCACCTTATGCTTTAGGGCAGTACAATTCACTGTAAAATGATCGATAATTCTATAGTAGTAGTCATAGTGAGCTATAGGATCATACCACTTGAGATAAGGTAGCTTGAGTGGCTCCACACAGTTGGAGATAATCAAGTGGCTATTGTAGAGCTCTCGGTATAACTCTATATAAATCATGATGATTGGATTAAATATGAATTTTTCTTGAGTAATTCGTTACTCTTCATAACCACTTGCTGGGTTACCATGATGAATTTAGGATCTTGCAAGAGGTTAAATGTTAAGGCTATATATGAGAGCTTGGAGGGTAAAAATATACTGATATGTGGATAAGTAATATGGTTGTAGTATGAGCTGGTATGTGTAAAATGAGGTATTGTTCACAGTAAGGTAATATAGAGAATAATCTTGTGATGGATAAAATTAATATCTCCTGAACTATCTGTCAAAATTCACGGCTTTAGCTTCAGTCTATTTTTTCTCTGATGTTTTTTTGTTTCCCCTATTTTCAACTTGCCATTTTTATGGAATTCTCGTTGATTTCGCTTGAGATCATCATATCGATAAAATTTTTTATTACATTTCTTATAATCTTTTCATAGTAGAGAGATTTTAAAGTGCTAACAAATAATACGGTGGTCACTTTTTTCAGTCAAAAGAGATTACACTTGAGAAGCTACATCTCTTCACCTCTAGAAATATTCCTTTAAGGATTCAATTACCTTCTTTTCCATGTTCTGTAAAGACAGACGATCAAGGACTAAGTCTATGATATATCGATACTGACTGATGAAATCATGAGTCATATCACTCCAAGAACGAATGTAGATCCTATCCAACTAGATGTACCACCTAGTAGTAGAGCCTATAAGGCTATCTTAAAATACATGTATTAATAGTTTTTCATTATTACCATGGGCTGTCATTTTTTTACAATACATGGTGATGTGAGTCTTCGAACATTTTGTACCATCATACTTCTTGAACTCTAGCACCTTGAACTTCAAAGGAATAATCATATTTGAGACTAAACAGAGCCCAACAACATTTACAGAACCATAAAAACCAATGTCCTCTACGACCCGTAATAAAATCTCATTTTCCTTGGGCCTTAGCTTCTCTTTCTCTTTTGAATCATCCAAATTAGGAATTGGTATCGATTTTATTATCTTTTTGATAAATACAAGATTTAGATAACTCTAATACTGTCTTAGATTTGAAGCTAATGATATTTCAAGGTATGTGTTCTTTACAAGATAGGTGAACCGCTGTGGTAGTGGACCTTGTACTTATTGGGCTTGATGTGGCTCAAAACTAAAAGGGTACAATAGGTCATCCATCTCTTATGATGGATGGTCTTGTTGGCTAGTACTTTTTTTATACATTTTTTTATTGTTTAACTTATTCAAAGCCTCTAAAATCTTACTCATCTCTCTTTCTAGCTTCTCTTGAGTTTTCTCTATCCTCTCAAGACAATTAAAATTTTCTTGCTCCATCTGTCTGGTTCGAGCTATTGTATTATATTACTGAGTTGATTATGTAAGATTCTTAGTTGGTGGAGCTATCCTTGAACCTTGAGTACTACAATTATGATAAAAAAATGTTATGTTTTATGTGTGATATGTTGATGCAAGAAATGTACATTTTCATGGCTAAAAAAAATGATGCAGATATAGAATGTTACATATGATAATGAAAATGATGCATTATATGGTACTACAAATGCATAAAGTCAAACAAACAAAATAGTTAAATCATAAACTGTTCCCTCTTATGTCCTAACTTTGGGTTACATCTATCACTAGATAAGAAGGGCTCTATCTTAGGGCTGACCTCTTAAATGTACATTATATGCAGGGTTGATGACTTTGACCACTAAAAGTTTTCAAATTGTTTCTTACATCATAGTTCATCACAAACTAGTAAAGCAGTCTAATCTTTACCCATCACAGGCTACCAACGAAAAAGATTCAATTTGAGTGAGAGTATTTCACTAACCATTGCGAAGATTATCATCTCACGAGAGTGTAGGTACTTTACTCTCTTCTAAGAGGGACAGAGCCTGGGTATAGAGCTTATGTAATGTAAATAAATACGATAGTGTGTATGAAGGAAAATATAGGTTTTCATGCCCTAAAAATAAAAGGACAAAAAAATGTTAGAAATAGATAACACAAATAATTACAATTTAAAACCATTAGACCAAAGAATATGATAAATTTAAAAGTTTATGGCTTGACTCTCTAGGATCCCAACTGGAGTCACCAAACTGTCATAACATATATAGATCCGTAAATCTATAGCTAGACTTAACAAATGAGTCGTCACAAATTTTTTTTAACTAGGTGTGATTGACCACCTAAGGAATCTATCCTCTTAAAGAACTCCTAAGCTTGACTAAGGGTCTATAAAAGAATAGGTTCGAATCTACAAATCAAAATAAAATTTGAGAGTTTGGTTACATGTGAGGAATGTTATAGCACCTCCACATACCTATCTGAAGAATGGTACCATATTATTTTAAATTTATCATAGGAGTTTAAGTTTAATAGTTTCACATTTTTATGTTAAATATTGAAAATAATTTATAATATCCTTCTATCAATCTAATAGAATTCTTAAAAATATTTTCTCACCTCAAGAGTATTCAAGAATCCCATTTGATATCTTGAAGAGACTCTGTCATCGAAAAAATATTTATTTATTTTTTTTTGTCAAAAATATATCTAATTATTTCACCATTTGGGCCAAATTAAAAATAATTTCTCTTTTTGAATTTTTAAATGTTTCACAATTTAGGCTTATTTAGAAATTCTTTTTTTATTATTAGATTTCTAAATTTTTTACCATTTGGGTTAATTTAAAAATATTTTTTTTTCAAAATTTTTAAATTTTCCTCTATTTGGGCATAATTAGAAATTCTCTCTCTTTTTGTTAGATTTCTAAATTTTTCACCATTTGAGTTAATTTAGAAATATTTTCTCTTTATTTATTTTTTTTTCTTCGAAAGGAAAATAATATGACAATTGTTTTTTATTGAAATTTCATTCAAATTCTTTCACAAATTGGGATAAATTTAAAGAAATTTCTTACATAGAGATTTCTTAGGAATTTACCATTTGAAAATTCTAACAATCTCATTATTGGATAATTATCAAATATTTTCAACCAAATTTGGAAAATAATACAATTACTTTTATTGAAATTTCATCTAAATTATTCCACCATTTGGAATAAATTTAGAGAAAATTTTTCACCTAAAGTTTTTTAAAAATTTGCCATTTGAAATTTTTAAGAATCTCATTTTTGAGTAATTTGTACTTCATTCCAAAATTTTTATAAATTTTTTTTTAATTTTAAAAATAAATATTAATTATTGTTATTAAAATTTTATCTAAACTATTCCACAATTTGAGACAAATTTAGACAAAAATTTTTACCTAAAAATTTTATAAAAATTTACTATTAAAAATTTTATAAAAATTTATCATTGGATAATTAATATTTATTTTCAAAATTTATTTTATTTTTTTACCTTTTTTATTTTTATTTTTCTAAAATTTAATCATGTAAAAATACTTAAAAAAATAAATAAAGTGAAAAAAAATCCAAAACAGGAGGCGGTTCGACTCTAAAGGCTATAGCGGTTCAATTGCAGGAAGAAAAGTTGGAATGGCTTAAAAAATGGCTTGGATTGAGACAAAGATTAAAAAAAGTCATCAAAATCTGAGAATTTTTCATATTTTTTTCAATTTTTTTTAAAACCCTAACAAATTTTCTTGACTGCTTTCTTTGATTTTTGTCTCTCTTCCTAATTTTTTTTATGCGTCTTTGTATGATTTATGTGATCTTGTATTTATACAACGCAAAATTTAAGAACTTCAATCCAAAAAAAAATTCTAATTTCTTTTGAATTTTAACCTCTAATCAAACTTCAATTTTATAAATCAATCTCAACAATTTCACACAAACTCAACTATTTATTTTTTTATTTTGTTTATTTTTTTATTAACAAAAATCATAGATAGACCCTAAACAAATTGAGGCATCTACATGTATTTTTGATATATATTCATAATGGAAAATTTGAAAAAACCAACCAACTTATTTCAGTTCCATTAATTTTTGATTCGATTTTTTAATAAATAAAATCAATTTAATTGATTTTTGTACTTTTATAATCGAATTATTCGTACTGATCGGTTGATCTGCCGTAGATTTGACAAAAACGGGGATTAATCAGATCAGCTAATGCGGGTCCCACCTCATGCGGCCCACAAGCAAGGAAGCGCACCACCCTCCTTCACATGTTTTCATTTTTAAAACCCCCGACCTCAAGCTGTTATTAAGCAGATTAGACGTTCAAATTCAAATTCAACGGGGATCATCATGGCTTCAAACACCAAAATAAATCTAACGGTGATCGCCTTCCTCATTACCAACGTTGCCGCCGCAACCGGGTACACCAACCACACCGTCGGCGGCGATGTCGGCTGGTTCTTCGATTCTAACACTAACACATCCGCCACAAATTACTTGTCTTGGGCTGCTAATCAAACTTTCAATCTTGGAGACTATCTCAGTAAGCCACAAAATTTTAATTTTTTTTCTATTTATGGTTCAAAATTTTTTTTGATTTATTTTCTTGAGATTTTACACAGTTTTTAGAACCAGTACGAATCAGACGGTGATCCAGACTTACAATGCGACGACGTATCAGAGCTGCACAATGGACGACGCTTCAGATACTGATACCTTTCAGTTCAACGGAGGCAGCACGGGCTTCGATCAATCGTTGACCATTGCAGTGCCGTTGACCGTTGAGGGAACAAACTATTACTTCTCCGACGCTGAAGACGGTATCCAATGCCAGCGTGGAATGGCATTCGAGATCGCCGTCAGTCACGGCAACGGGTTAACCCCTAGCCTCAACCAGCCACCTCCTCCTCCCCACGTCGAGCCTCCTGGTGGGGACTCAGCTCAGTCTCCGCCTATCACGATTGCTGGTGGATCACCGTCTTTGAATAATGGAGCCGTGGCCGGCAGCGGCGCTGAGTCACGAGCTATGCTGGGTCTTTTCTTTGGTGTTACATGGTCGTTGATGTTCTAAAGTGAAGGGTGATGACAAGAGTGACATAGTTTGGTTAGCTGGCATGATTGTCGGCCGACCCGGATTTGTTCCGGTGCGTTTACTTGTAATTTGGGGAAATATTTTTCACGAATGAATTTTTATCCAACGGATGACATTTTTTCTCTTATGAAGGCATCAATTCTTTAACTATCCTATCTTATCTCTTAGGATTCGATTCCGCATCGATCGAATAATATATAGAATTATAAATTATAAATTTTGATTTGAATTTAAACAGATTTTTTTATTTGAATTTAAACAGAATTTTTGTACGGTTTAATTTGAATTAAATTTTATTGATTTTTTTATGAATTTTTAAATTTAAATTTTTATTATTTTTATATATTATTTTAATATAATTTTTAAGATATTTAAATAAATTTAATATAAAATAATTCATTTATTTTATCGAAATATATAAATATATAAATTAATAAAAATATTTATTTTAATTCTATTTAATTTTTTTAATTTTTAATTTTTGGATTCAAAATTTAATCTGAATTTAGTTTGAATAAAACAAAAAAATTAATCTAAACTTAATTAAATATTATAATTTTAAATTAATTTTTTAATTTATCAATTTTTTTTTCACTCTTACTATTGGCGTAGTGCTTTACTCCTTTTGTTGATTCCTTTCGTGGATTGATATTTTTCTTAATAATCGTTGATTGATAATTTCTAAACAGCAATAAAAGCATACACCTTTGATTAAATGTTAATTTTTGATAAAAAAAATCATAATTTTTAAGATAAAAATTATAAATATTGAAGTTTAAAAATTATATAAATTAATTTAATTAAAATTTGAATTTTATTATATTTTTTGATATTTTAACTTCATAATTTAAAATATATATATAAGGCACGAAGTACAAAGACAAAATTCGTTGGGTTTGAAAGGAAAAACCTACTAATCATTCAACTGGTGGAATTATTTATAGTTAGTCTTATCTTTTCCCTAACTTAACGGTTTAGCCACATTTAAATTTGTATGGATTTGTGGGCACTTTTTGTTCATGCCTTTTTTTTTTGTCTTATCTTGGACAATTACTTTCGAAAATTTTCTTACAAGCCCACGTTTTTTCATTTATATTTATTAGGTGAAACAAAATCATGGTTTATATGATTAGGATCATTTTCTTTTTTCAAAAGAAAAGTTTAGGAGTAAGGGAAATTATTCAATTTCTAAAATTAGAGCAAGTTGTCAAAATATAAAAAAAAAAATTATGATTTTTTTTAAGATTTTTTAAATTTATAAATAATTTATCAATAAAAAATCATAAGATTCGAATTTAAATATTTTACGTCCGAATCCTAAACTATAATTATTTGTACCAATCCCCATTGACATTTCCATCTCTTTTTAAATACAAGATTTATGACATATTTTTCATCCAGTTACCTAACATTTTCATTACATTGGCTTTTTTACCAATAGAATAGATTGATCCATCTTGATTTGAGTTTATCTCAATTTTAATATTTCTTACAGAGACTCACATCAATAAAAAAAAAATAGAATTATTTTTAAAATAAGTTAAAGATCAGGTAAAAAAATAATTTAAACAAAATTAAAAAACAAATCAATATTTTGATTTTAACTCTTTTGTCCTAATAAAATTTTTTTAAATTAACATTTTTCTTTTTACGTTCAATTAAATCTGATTATGAATCGTATTCAAATTAAATTGAGTTTAAAACATTAAAATTTGAAATTTGATTTTAACTTGAGATATTATTTTATTAATAAAAATTTTAATTTTAATTTAAAATATATTTAAAAATATCAAAATATTAAAATTTTAATATATACTTTTAAAAGTTTTTGAAACCTTTAAACTCAATGAAATGGGTTAGGCCCTTTGAAAAATCAATCAAACTCCGTTTGATCCCATTGATAAACGAGTTTAACGACTCTAACAAAAGAAAAAAATAAAAAAGTATAGGGGCATAAGTACAAAATCCCCTTTTTGTCAGTTTGTGGAACTCACGCCATGTAAAAAAAAAAAAAATTATTTAATATATCTCTTTATTTAATGATTTAGTCTCCAATGGGAACAAAACCGACAGACATGCAATTAAAAAAAATAAAATAAATAACGAGAGAAAATTAAATGCGGAAGATTTAAAGGCAAAGAGGAGTCTTTCTCGCTTCTCTTGCTCCGATCCGCCACGTGGCGTGGCCAACGTTACTCGAAAGCTTCTTTTCATATTTTCTTGGCAGTCTCAACGGCCAAATCCAACTCGTTTGATCGAGACGTTTTGTTTGGAGCAAAAGAAAACCGATTCTTTGGTGTGAGAAGTTTTCATAAAGAGAACAAAGATATCAAAGTGTTTTAAACGTAATTTTCAATTTTTCTCTCTCTCTCTCTCTCTTATCCGATCCCCAATTTTCAATTTGGCTCTTTTTTTAAAAATTTTTTTCAAGATGTTTCTGTTTGGATTCCAGGAAAATGGGGTTGATTTCGGGGATTTTGATGGGGATGATCTTCGGGATTTCATTGATGGCTGGTTGGCGTCATATGATGAGGTATCGAAGTACTAAGCGAATCGCAAAGGTATCCTTTTTTCACTATATCTTTAAAGTTCTTAATCTGCTTAGATTTCCTTGATTATTTCAGTTTCTCATTCCTTCGTTGAATTTCTCGTTGATTTTGCTATTTCCATTGATTGATGAAATGATTTAAAGGGAATTCGAAACCTGTGGTTGAGTATTAGGCTCCATTAGTGGCCATGGTTTCAACTGTTTATCTTGATTTTTGGTTTTAACTGTCCAATATTTGGAGTTTTAGATAGTGGACTTAAAGTTTGTAGTGTGTGAATTTGAAACATAAGAATCAGGAAGAGATATTAAAAATTTGTGCAATATTTTATTAATTGAGGCCTGTGAACATTATATTTGATTCACTCCTGGGCCAACATGGCCAAAAAGTGTTGTGTTTTGAATTGAGTATAAACAATAGCTTTATAGCTTGGTGAAGGAATCAACTCATTAAACAATCTTCGTTATTGAAGTTTAGTTTTGGATATCCTTTTCCACTATTTTTTTAAAGTTTGTAATCTTCTTAGATTTCCTTGATTAGTTCAGTTTCTTATTCCTTCGTTGAATCGATTGTAATTTGTTAAACTTCTCATTGATTTTGCTATTCCCATTGATTGATGAAATGATTTAAAGGGAATTCGAAACTCGTGGTTCAGTATTAGGCTCCATCAGTGGCCATGCTTTCAACTGTTTATCTTGATTTTGGTTTTAACTGTCCAATATTTCAAGTTTTAGACAGTGGACTTGAAGTTTGTAGTATAGGAATTTGAAACATAAGAATCGCAAGAAGAGATATTGAAATTTGTGCAGCATTTTATTAATTGAGGCCTGTGAACATTATATTTGATTCACTTCTAGACAAACATGGCCAAAAAGTGTTGTGTTTTGACTTGAGTATGAGCAATAGATCTATAGCTTGGTGAAGGAATCAACTCATTAAACAATCTTAGTTGTAGAAGTTTAGTTTTGGATGTCCTTGGAGGAACTGTGTGTCAGCTGAAGCATCCTCTTGCAGAAGGGCTTTTATATTACTACCTACCATCTGCATTTAAAATCTGATTTTATATGGTAGGGCGGTAATCAGAAATTAAATGAGCATTTTGAGGTGGTTTTACAGTGTCTTCTCCTATGCTTATTGTACAATGTTCTAATGTATTGTGTTTAAATTCATTATATTTTTAGTGTTTGATGCAAAAATGTGGGAGAATCTTACATCCCTTGTTTTGTCAGTTAGGTAATGGATCTACATTTTAGTTCCTGTTTATGGACACTGAACTGTTCACTAGGGGAATTTGATCTTGTGCTTAGTCAACTTTTAAACTCTTAGATGCATTCAACTTTTTGGATGCTTATTGATTATTATATTTGTCTTCTTTGACAGGCAGCTGATATAAAAGTTCTTGGGGCTCTCAACAGAGATGATCTAAAGAAAATTTGTGGTGATAATTATCCTGAATGGATATCTTTCCCTGTCTATGAACAGGTTAGTTTAATGGTGTCAGATTAATTAGGACCCCTCTGTTAACCTTCTCTTAGGCTACTGTGATTTTTATTATAGATAATTTTTGTACACTTGATTCAACCTGAAGAAAACCAAATTACTTTTGATTCACTTGTAAAAGTGCAAATTCTTTCTTCACAGGAAGTTTAGAATATGATCTGTTATGTTTTATACCTTATACTTGAAAAAAATAATAAAATCCATTCCTTTTTTGAGTCATTATCTACAATTAGCTTATGATTTTGTTTTTCTTGAAGCGCAATATCCTATAACAAATTGTTCGAAAGAGTTGGGTTTAATTTCGAATCATATTTAACAATTGCTTTTAGTGCCTAAAATATGCATCTTCAAAGACTAGATACATCTGCATGTGTTGGTTATAAAAAAAATGTACTTTCATTTTTGCTATTAAGATTTTATGCAATGTAGTTGCTTACCATGTTATACCATGGCTGGCCTTTTTAGGTGAAATGGTTGAACAAGCAATTGAGCAAATTATGGCCTTCTGTTGCAGAGGTAAGCTACTTGTGTTATCTATTTATTTCAAGAAGGCTGAGAGAGATTATGCTAGTAAAAGCTAAAGAAACATAGCAATGTGGTTAACGGTTTGCAATATTATGCATGCTGAGCATCACATATATTCTAATTGAATCAAATTGAGTTTTCCTGTTTACTTTCTATCTTTTTTGGAGGAGACATATGAGGGAGTAAAGAATCTGTAATAAGTTTAAATAGCTTCGCATAACAAGTATTCTATTGCGCCAGCGGTTGTTTAATGTGTTATTTTCAGGCAGCATCAGCAGTGATCAAAGAATCTGTTGAACCACTCTTGGAAGAATACCGACCTCCAGGAATTACTTCACTAAAGTTTAGTAAATTGTCTCTTGGCACCGTGGCTCCCAAGATTGAAGGTAGGACTTGATGGAGAATGTGACCTCATTTTGCTTGTTGTTACCTGGTATAACCACTGAGTAATGACATCTAATTACAATTTTTTTGGGCTTATTTAAGCTAGTGGTTTTTTCATGTTCTCCTTATACATGCTACATAAATGTATACATCAGATTTATATACATGTCTTCCTAGTTCTATGGATCATTTACTTAAAGAAACAAAATTGTGTGCGGAGATAGTCTGTGCCTAGTTTTATGTTGCAATTATTTTTCAAGAATTGGCACTTTGGTTATTTTGCAAGATGTTTAGGTCATGAAACTCAATGTATGTAATGCAAAGTTGTTTGTTTGTTACCAGGGACCTTTTACTGCTCAATTTTATTTTTAAAATTCTCTGTAAACTATTATGAGCTCCTCGTTTTAAGCATTTCGACCTGCATGATTACTTATGCAATGCAGGTATTCGTGTTCAGAGCCTTAAGAAAGGTCAAATCACGATGGATATCGATCTTCGGTGGGGAGGTGATCCGAGTATAATTTTAGGTGTTGAAGCTGCACTTGTTGCTTCAATACCAATTCAGGTTAATGCATCAACAACCTTTTAAAATTTTCATCAATATCAAATGTAAATGACTAAATGTAATTATGTTTGAACACTATACCCTACCATATTACTTTTGTGATCTTAAGAGTTTTATTCTTATGACATGAGATTATTGGTTTACTATTAGTGAGTTGCTCTATGGTGCAGTTGAAGGATCTTCAAGTTTTCACAGTTATTCGTGTCATCTTTCAACTTGCTGAAGAGATTCCTTGTATTTCTGCTGTAGTTGTTGCTCTGCTTTCTGAGGTATCATTAGATTAATTTCTATATTTCCAACTTGCTGAACAGATTCCTTGTATTTCTGCTGTAGTTGTTGCTTTCCTTTAAGAGGTATTATTAGAGTAATTTCTATTTTGCTGCAAATTTTCAAGGGTTTATATAGGTTGTTTAATGTCCTTTTTTCTCTCTCAAACTTTTTTTTTTATTTTTTTATTTTCATTTGACTTTCGCCATGAAATGCTATTTATAAGTGGCTTTAATAAAAATTCTGAAGAATCTGAAGCTTGATGTCCTTTTTATAGTTGTGTTAAAATCACTGATTCGTTTTCTAAATTCAATCAGCCAAAGCCTAGAATTGATTACACTCTGAAGGCTGTTGGTGGAAGCTTAACAGCAATTCCTGGAATTTCAGATATGATTGATGTAAGTTTTCTTGGTTTTGGTTTTGACTTCTTTAACATATTCACATGCTTTGATTGATTTGTTGTTCTTAGATACACTAATTAATATTGTAGATTGTTCAAATTTATCATATTCTGTAGGATACCGTGAATTCAATTGTCACAGACATGCTTCAGTGGCCGCACAGAATTGTTGTTCCAATTGGTGGTATGCCAGTTGATACAAGGTAATTCTGAAACTTTGGTTCTGTGCTATTTGGGTGATAAACAGCAAAATTAAAAAAAAAAAAAAAAAACTCAAGTTTTATCTTGGTTTCATTTTGAATGTCTGGAATTTCTCTGTATGTTGCATAAATATCACTTGTCCTTTTATTATGCAGTGAATTAGAGCTTAAACCAGAGGGAAAGCTGACAGTTACGGTAGTCAAAGCTAATGATTTAAAGAACATGGAAATGATCGGAAAATCTGATCCTTATGTGGTTGTGCACATTCGGCCTCTCTTCAAGGTTAAAACAAAAGTCATTGACAACAACCTTAATCCTGTTTGGAATCAAACATTTGAGTTGATTGCAGAAGACAGAGAGACGCAGGCACTAACTGTAGAGGTTCTGAATGAGTTCCCCTATCCTTCCTTTTGCTTATGCTTTCATACCTGCCTTTCAACTGAATGTCGTGCTACAGTGTTTGAAATTTCAAAATTCTTTAGTTTTCTTGACAGAATGACATTTTACCTTGGATTCCACAATATTTTCATTAGTGTGTTCATGTTCAGAGTTTCCTCTCCCTCCCTCCTTATGTGATCGCAAATGAGAATTTCTTTTTTCTTTTTTGTTTCTTCTTATTATTTGTTAATTTACGATGTACATACTCATTGCTATTAGTTTATGCAATTTTCATTATGGCTTCAAACAGGTTTTCGACCAAGACATTGGGCAAGACAAGAGATTAGGAATTGCAATATTCCGGTTGATAGAACTGGAACCAGAGACACTAAAGGAGGTTAATCTGAGCCTTCTATCCTCACTTGATACACTTAAAGTAAAAGATAAGAAGGACAGGGGAAGTTGTACCCTTAAGGTAAACTTTTTGTTTCAAAATTATGTTTTTTATATTTTTGTGTTCAGATGCTGGATTTAATAGTATGATAGTTGCTTTTAATGTAATAATGTAATTAAATCTATTCATATCCTCCTTTGGCTTTTAGCTTTATCTATTTGATGTGATACCATTGGAATATCAGAGATGGGTATTTTTTTTCGTATAATCACATCTAGGGGTTTTGTTTTCTTTTTTTTTTTGGATTCTCTGGTGAATGGGGTTTATCTTCGGTCTAGTATTGGGTTGTTGTGATTAATATAGCATCTATTTTATACTTTCAGCTTTTGTACCATCAGTTTAACAAGGAGGAACAGTTGATTGCTTTGGAAGAAGAGAAGAGGATCCTGGAAGAAAGAAAGAGATTGAAAGAAGCAGGAGTCATTGGAAGCACAATGGATGCATTTGATGGAGCAGTGTCACTGGTTGGATCTGGTGTTGGTATGGTGGGTACCGGTATTGGTGCTGGAGTTGGATTTGTGGGAAGTGGTGTTGGTGCAGGAGTCGGGATTGTTGGGAGTGGCCTCGGAGCTGTTGGCAGTGGACTTAGCAAAGCAGGAAGGTTCATGGGCAGGACCATAACAGGGCATTCCAGCAAAAGAAGTGGAGCCTTAACTCCAGTGAATAGCATCCAAGAAAATGGTGGTGCTAAGCCCCTTTAAATTCCAATTCTGAAGCATGTAGTGTTTAAACACAAAACAGGCAATGCTTGTTCATTATTTCCTGCTTCTGTTCTTTCTGGTAGTCTGGAATTTGATTGCATGTATGTTTTTCATTCTCCAATATAGTGATAGTTGTATTATCCTGTATTCTAACCTGTATGCTTGTAACTAAATGTGTAATAATCGTTTGAATATGATTCAAAGTTCCTACGCTGTCAACTAATCTCAGTTTTATGGTATAGTGGTTTCTATTTTCCAGAATTAATCAAGAAATTGGCATTCTTTTGGCCGATGAGTTCTAGCAGTGTTTTTAGGATACTGATTTCGTCTGGGATGTGCTCACTCTACGTCTCGTGATCTTTTTTTAGTCAAATTCGAATAGTTCAAGATTAGCTTAATTCTAGCTTAATTCGATTATACTTATAGTTTCAGGCACTTGGTTGTAGGGGTGTTCATAATTCGATTTAATTCGATTAATTGATCGAATTGATTTAATTCGATTAATTGATCAGTCGATAAATTAATTTTGGTTGGTTATCGAAAATGATTTTAAAAAAAAATTTGATTTTCAATTAATTTGATTTGAAAATTGAATTAATCAAAATTATAATTGAAATATTAGAAAATTTTTATATAAAAATAAAAATATATGAAATTATCAATTTCATTTGAAGTTATTAAAGTTTTTAATTTAACACTTTAGTGTTTGAATATTTTTGTTGGATAATTTTATGAAATTTATTTCATATATGAAAAAAAAATTTTAAAACATAATTTAACTTATTATTCGGTTAACAAAAAAAAAATAATCGAATTGATTGAATTAATTTTGGTTGGTTAAATTTTAAAATTAAAAAATTTAATTTAATTAACGAAAATAAAATAAAATAATTTAATTAATTTGGTTTTGAATAATTCAGTTCGAAATTAACTGAATTGATCAAAGGAATATCCCTACTTGGTTGTTCCATCTCATACAAGTCAATTGGTAAAATAAAACCATTTGTATCACAAAATTTTTTGTTCCTAATTAGAGGTGGATTTATACATTGAAGTAAAATATTCATGAACATTTTCATTATTAGAATATATGTAATTTGAAGAAAAAATTTTCTTTAGGCATTCTAAAATTTTTTTCTAAATACTTTTTTTTTTTTCACAAAATTGATATATCTGTTGATAATTATATATATATATATATATATATTATAAATAGACACCCTAGAAAAAAATTTTGGATCTGCAGCTGATATTAACATTGATAATTTATATAAGTACGATAAATCTGAAACATATTGTTTTTAATTTATAATAAAATTCAATACAATTTTTATTTAAATTTTAAATCATTTTAATTTTACATTTTTTATATTATCTTCATATTATGTTATTTAAAATTATCTAAATCTAATGAGAATCAAGCATATAAACCAAAACTTTTGATCTTTCCACGTGAAAAGGAAAGATTACGTGTGTTTGGATTTAAAAAATATTTTAAAATTTCATTTTGTTAAATACTTTTTATTTTGTATTTTTATTTTCTAAAAAATGCCTTTGGTGGATTAAAACAAATGTTGTTTTCTAAAAGCAAACTACTGAAATGTGTTTATATCAATATATTAAAATAAAATTAAAGTAATAAATATTTTATTAATTAATAATGTAGTAATATTTAAATTTTATCGATTGGATTCAAATTTTAATCATATGATTCATTCACAATATAAAAAATCAACACATTAATAATGCATTAAATATAAAATTTTTATTTAATTATTAAATAATATATCTATTATCTCTTATATATGATTTTAAAATTTATCTTTTTATTTACTAATATCGTCAAAGTGTTGTAAGGTAAAAAGAGACAAAAATAGGTTATCAATAAAAAATTTAAAAAAAATCAAATGTTTAATATTAATGGCTTTGAAGGAGTCCAAACATGGGCTATGATCCTGATTAGCAAAGAGCAAGTAAATAAGACACCCCATGTTTTCATTATTCTACCCCATTCATTGAGAAAATGAGTATGATTCTATAGGATCAAACCTACGGAATTTAAGGAACGATAAAAAGAAATAAAATATGAAAATATAAAAAAGAAAAAAATTGTTTTCTTATTTCAACTCTTGATGATCGTTGATGCATGTTGACTCTTGATGCGAGGATATGCTTCTATCATCATTGGTACATATTGATCATTCGTGCGGACATTTACTTATATTATTAGAATTAGGGTTAACGTTACGAATGATCTTTTAATTATAGTAAAATATTTAATGTGATATTTAAAATTTAAAATTTTTAATATGATAATTGAATTATAATTCGATTAGGTAATATGTAAACAAAAAATTGTTTGTCTATAATGTTTCATCATTTGGAACTAATAATATTAAAAGTGAGTATTACATTAATTATTAAATTTATAATTTAAATATTATATTAGAGATTTTTTAAATTTAAATATTATATTAAATATTTTATTATATTATAAAAGACATTCGTAACATTAATCTTATTTTTTATTTTTAATAAAAATAAAAACAAAAAATAATCATAAACAATAATATGATCTATCGATAAAGTATTAAACTCTTACTTTTAATTATTACCATTCATTCCTAACAATTTCAAATATCAAAGAAAACAAAAAATAACCGATTTTTTCTGAACCAAACAAAGCCTTAGATTGTCATTATACCTTTCTTGATCAGCATCAAATTGGTGTCTAATCGACCACCCAAGCAACATGAATATAGACAAGTTCTATTATTTTGCAATTTGCACCAAAGTTCCTTTCTATATATAGATATATTTCTATTATTGATCTTAAAATATTCAAGACAGCCATAATTTTCATGTAATAATCAACATGATTGATGTGATATTATCACTTTTGGTGCCATTGGTTGTCAATAAAACAAACATCATTTTCTTCATCATTTGCAATGTTTCCCTGTGCCATACTGTAAAGCATACATGCAAGTTGATTCAAGTTACAAAAATCCTACCAATCAAGGAAGCAAGTCAGGTCAAAAGTTGGTTCTTCACGAGAGGATTCTTACAATTTTCTTGATTATCTCACGTGTTTATAGTAACAAATTGTGATATTTAATTTTTATAAGATTGCAAAATCATTCGACAGATTAATGCAAGTAGCTCAATATGTGTTATAAGTTGTTTTTCAATCGTTAACGTCTTCGAAAATGTTAAATTTTAGTACAAAAGAAAAGGTTTCATGCACTATATTTGATTTATTATGCTTCAATGTAAGATACTTTCGAAGTAATCTCGCAATGAATAAAGAAAAGAGGCGAGGAAAAACAATCTAGTGATGATAGTTAAGGGTACACTAGCAACAAAAGTTCATGACGTGTTCACTTAATGATAAAGATCCCGATAGCTAAGGGCAATCACTTAACGTTGAGAGTCGATTATAAAAATTTAAAATTCAATTTGAATGCGAATCAAATTTTCATTCAAATCGAATTAAATCGAATTAAATTTTATCTATTCGATTTGATTTAGTTTAGGGTTTTTATTTTTGTATATTATTTTAATATAAAATTTTAATATATTTAAATAAAATATGATGTAACCTAACTATTATTTGAATTGAATCGAATCGAATCGAACTGAATTTTATCGATTTAATTTGATTCAGTTTATGGTTTTTAATTTTTATATATTATTTTAATATAAAATTTTAATATATTTAAGTAAATTTTGATATGAAATTATTATTTTTATTTTATAAAAATTTAAAAAATATATAAAAACTAAAATATATATAATTTGGTTTAATTTAATTTTTTTTTTGTTTTACATATCTCGATCCAAAATTTAATTTGAACTTAATATTTATATTTAATATCTGAATTTGATACAAACCAAATAAAAAAAATTGATTCGAACCGAACCGAATATTACAATTTCGAATCAATTTTCATATATTTTTTTTTATTTTTGGCTCACCCATCCCCAAATGCAATTGGCAATGGCAAAAGCCCTAGGGCGATTAAGTGTTTTGAATAGTGCAAATGTCACGGACTTAAAGAGGAGTCTTGAATCCTACATTGAATATAAAAGAAGGGTCATTGGGGTATAAAAAGGTTCACACCACCTCTCCCTTGTGAGGTATTTTTTGTAGGATAAAATTGTGAGGCAAGAGGGGCTAGAGCGACCAATATCTCACAATGGTGTGAACTATGACAATTAGACTGATCCGAGACGTCAAATGAGTGGATATCCGGGTTTTAAAGCCGCGCAGATCAGAGCTTAAGTCTCGACTCATGACAAGTGGTATTAGAGTCAATCATAAACCATTTAATCCACATCAAGTGCCTCGAGAAAGATAGATAGGATAGTCAACCTCCGTGATGAAGGTATCACGAGATTGGATGAAGAATTGGGTGAGAGATAATATCACGAATCTAAATAAGTAACAAGACTTGCATGCAATGGTGAAACTAAGAGTTGTGTCTGGACAAATCATATTTATACAAACAGACTTATTTTCATAATCCATGTCTACATATACATATATATATATATATATCTTGTATGATTACCAATTAGGGATTTTTATTTTTTTGGCAGATGACGCTACATCCCATTTTCTTGAGACATAAAAGTCAATTATTGAGACATAGTAGTTATAAGTATATGTATCTAATTAAATACTCCCTCCATTCCATTTTTTTTATTCATCTTTTATTTTAAGATATCTCAAAATTATATTCTCTTTCCTTTCTGAACGTTTAAAACTTTTACCTTTTGTATTTTAAAATTATTTTTTATGGTTTTTTACTTTTTGACATTAAAAATAATAAAACTTTAATTTTATAAATAAAAAAATTAAAATTTTAATATTGAATACATTAAAATCAATTTTTTTTAAACTCTATGAAAAATAATAATACTCAAAACAATTTACGATGGAAGGAATAAGTTTTAAAAAATATTTACATTACCATAAAATCCTTTTTTGATCCTATCACTTAATTTCTTTCATTGATAGTCACAAATACATATACAATTAAGATAACAAATCCAATTTAAAAAATTAATTATATTCCAAATAATGACCTTGCCTTTTATGTAAATTCTTCGTTTTTTTATATTTAATAATTTAAAATATGATATTATGATATAATATCAAAATAATACGAATAAAAAACACAAAAGTGATACAAATTAAAATTTTAACAAAAACCACATATGCGTTTAACAAAATAAAAAAAAATATTTAATTTTTTTGTTTTAATATGAATTATAATACATAATTTTTATATAAAATATGATACAAATACATAAATATTTAATACTTTACACGATATAAATATACGAATCGCCTAAGTCTACTCTCTACTTTGGCTTTTTATTATTTAAACTCTCTTTTGACTCCTCTTTACCACTCACAGGCTTCTTTTTCTCTGAAAACCAAAACAGAAACATTCAGTCACAACTAAAATGGTACATTATCAGCAAAAGGGTTTTACCACCGCAATCAAGCCAATGCCTTCTTCTGGTGAAAGGCTCAATTCCTTGCCATCATCCATCGCAAAGAATGAACATCAACCTTTAGTTTTCGATCCATCGATCCTTGGATCAGAATCCAACATACCCTCTCAGTTCATATGGCCTGACCATGAGAAACCATGCCTGGATGCCCCGGAACTCGCCATTCCAACGATTGACATGAGAGTTCTCTTGCCTGGTGACACTCTTGCTGTCTCAAAGGTTGCAGAGCTTGTCAATGAAGCATGCAAGAAGCATGGATTTTTTCTGGTCGTAAACCATGGGGTTGATGCCAGGCTTATAGATAAAGCTCACCAGTACATGGACTTGTTCTTTGGCCTGCAACTCTGTGAGAAGCAACAGGCACAGAGAAAACCAGGAGAAAGCTATGGGTATGCGAGTAGCTTCGTTGGCAGGTTCTCCTCCAAGTTGCCATGGAAAGAAACACTGTCTTTTCGATATTGCCCTGACACTCAGAATATCGTGGAACAGTATTTGGTGAGTGTGATGGGCGAAGATTTTAGACATTTCGGGTATGCAAAAATCTAACCATTCTATTCCTCGTAAAGAAATTTTTGCATTTGATGTAATAATATTAATAAGAAAAATTATGATATTCACAATAGAGCAATTAGTGTTTATGTTCATATGCTAAAGACAAATTAATTATGAACCTGTAATTTAACTCAATTATTTTTTCAGTCATAAGAGATAATATTTAATAAGTTCGAAATTTATATCTCAATATGTATCTAAAATAATTTTTCTTATTTTTAAATTGTAATCTCATTTATAAAAAAAAATTAAGGCCGAAGAGTTAAAAAAATCTCTAGATTAAAATTCAATAATCATCCAAATTTTTTTGGTTTTTGCAATCAATTAAACTTTTAAATATTTATTTTCACTAATTGAACTTTTTATTAGAAGAAAAATAGTTAATTGTTTTCGTTCAATCAAAAGATTTAATTGAGTGAAAATATAAAAGTTCAATCGAGAGAAAATAGATATTTAAAATTTTAATTGATTCAATATAAAAGATTCAAGACTTAATTGATTATAATAAAATGTTAATAACTTAAATGATTATATAATTTTTATTTAAGAATATTTTACCCTTATGCCAAAAATTAATTATAAGCAGAATTGGACATGAATTTTAATGATAATTTTAATTGTCTAAAGAACCCTTCACCTAAAAGTACAAGACACATGATAATCTATCGTCCTTTTTTGTCTTTGCATTTCTTTTTTACCATCCAAGTTAATTTGTTAAGTTCCTAGTTTTGGTTTTTGTACTTGATAGGAGGCTTTACCAGGAATATTGTGAAGCCATGAGCAAGCTTTCCCTAGGGATTATGGAGCTGCTAGGGTTAAGTCTAGGACTTGACCAAGCTTACTTGAGAGATTTCTTCCAAGAAGATGATTCAATCTTGAGATTGAATCACTATCCGCCATGCCAAAAACCAGAGCTGACTCTAGGAACTGGTCCTCACTCCGACCCTACTTCCTTGACAATCCTTCATCAGGATCAGGTGGGTGGCCTTCAGGTGTTGGCTGATGAAAAGTGGCACTCAGTTTCTCCAATCCCAGGAGCTTTGGTTGTCAACATCGGTGACACTTTCATGGTAAGATCTTGAACATATATGTATCCTGTGGCCGATCCAATTGGAAAAGAAGGGTGATTATGGACACGAATGAAAAAGGGTTAAATATAAAAATAGCTCAGTATTATATTTTTTTAACACTCTCATACCTAAACAAATAAAATTATTAGTTTGGTACTTGAATTTTTATTCTACGATCCATTTTGATATTTTAAACTAATGTTGTTAGTCAACTTGCTGATATAGCATGAATATCCAATAAAATACTGACATGTATTAAAAAGTTCAATCAGTATCACATCATCAAAAACATTTTAAAAAATTAAAAAAAAAAATTAAAATCATAACTATTTTGAAAGATTATAAACAAATTAAAAAAAATCTAAAATACATTTTTGACATGTGTTAGTATTTTACTAAATATTTATATTACATCAGCAAATTGATTAATAGTACTAATCTCAAGTACCAAAATAAATGACGGAATAAAAATTAGAATACTAAATTAAAAATTTTATTTATTTAAGTATTAAACTGACAAAAATATAGTACATGGGCTATTTTTACATTTAACCATTGAAAAACAATAAAAATTTGAAAGAAAAAATTTCTTTCATATCCTCAAAATTTTCACTTGAACACTTTTTTTGTTGATAAAATTAATAAATCTTTTAACAGTTTTTTAATTATATTATAAGTGGCACAGGAAAAAATTCTTGGATCCGTCTAGATTTCTTATTCTTGAACGAAACTATGTAGTTTATCAATTTGAAACCAACTTAGATCAAAATTAATGCATATATCTTCAGTTTGATTTTAAGAAAGAATGAACTTGTGATGTTTCAGGCTCTATCAAATGGCATTTACAAGAGCTGCTTGCATAGAGCAGTGGTGAATAGCCATACAGTGAGAAGATCTGTTGCTTTCTTCCTGTGTCCCAGGATGGACAAAGCAGTAACACCACCTGCTGCTTTAGTGAATCCTGAAAATCCAAGGATATATCCGAGCTTTACATGGGCAACTTTGCTCGAATTTACCCAGAAAATTTACCGTGCTGACATGAAAACCCTTGATTCATTCTCCATTTGGCTTCAAGAACAGGAATCAAACAAAGAAATACCTTGAACTTTTCATGGTGGGGAAGAAAGAAGCAATGAGTTTGGTCGATAAAAGTGAAATAAAGAGCAAGGATTTAAAATGCAATCACAGCCGAATTTTAGGTCACATCTTGTTTATCGTTGTTACAAACATAATGGATAAAGTAGTAGTAATAGTATTCATAGCGGTTGTAAATTTTTTTAAAAATTTTTTCAATGAAGTAAAAATAGTTTGATAAATAATATTTATTTATGATATTTAAAGTAATTTATGATTTTTAATCTAACATTTATAGACTAAAATAATTTTTTCACATATTTTAATTATATCTCAGAATCAATATGCTATAAAATTCATAGATATATTAAAACAAAGCATAAATAATAATTTTAGCATCTTGTTATGGCTGTAATTTTTTATTATACCACTATCTATAGACATGATAAACCGTAATTTATGTGAATAACAATTTACATAATAAAAAATGGTGATGAAAGATGTTAAATAGCGGCCGCATTGCGGGTGCTATTTAGATCCATGGTTTGGCCAATAAAAGTGATATAAAGAGGGTGACAATGAGACAAATGGGGAAGCATTTATTTGCACATGGTGGGTCTAATGAAATAGGGCAACAGAAACACCCAAAGGCTAGAGGCCAGTTCCTGAATTAGTTGCTATTTTATAGCTTAAAGCGATTCACAAATCATGCAAAGGAATCAAATTTTTTAGGAATTAATAAAGAACTCAGTGCTTCTTATTTTGATTAGATTTGATAATTCGTATATTTATAACATGTAAAATATTAAAATTTATATATTCATATTATATTTTATATAAAAATTATGTGTTATAATTCGTATCGATACGAAAACATAAAATATATTATTTTGATTAAATCCATATATTATTATTATTATAATTTTAAATTATGTCACATTCATATTTTATTTTCATACAGTATCTCTATCGTATCATTATTTTGATTTGGATATCAAATTCGGTGAAAAATAATTACATGGACTAACTAAATTGGATAATAAAAATAAAAAAGGAAAATGATTTTTGATTAATTGGATAATAAAAATTTGATAGCTTTGCTGTTTTGTTACAATTTTTATAATTTTGAGATATCAAGTTGACTACTTAAAATTATTTATCAAAATACTAATAGGCAAAGTGGAAAAAAAAATGACATGTAGTAGTGCTTAGAATTACTAGGGAAATAAACCCTATCAAAAGTAAAATATGAAACTGCTGTAAAAGAGAGAATCAAAGACAGCAAGTGGCAGAAGATTCTGTGATGGGTATAGAGTTTAGTGGCATTGGCATTATTGATGATTGACCCACCAAAAATGTCTTTGCCTTGGATGTCCCACTATATATGGTAACTCTGAAAGAGTTGTTTTTATTAGCGACAAATAGTAACAGCATATGTTCTATCAAAAGCAAGCAATTGGAATTCATGTCCCACTACATATGGCAACTATGAAAGAGTTTTTTATTTGAGAGAGCAGATGCTCTGTGAAAAGCAGGGAAAATTTTATATAAAGTTTTTTTTTTTTTTAAGTTTATGAAATTTTTTATTAGATACGATTAAATAAAATTTAAAATTTAAAATTAATAAATTAATAAATTTTATTATATAAATTAAGTTTGTAAATTTTAAAAATATTTTAATATAAATATTTTTAATAAAAATACTAAAATTTTTTTATTATTGAATAAATATAAATTAAATTTAAATTATAAATAATATTTTTAATAATTTTATAAATCTATCTATTTAAATATTTTATTAAAATTTTTATTAAATTATTTTTAAAAAAATTAATAAATTTCATTTAAAAATTTTCATTATTCTCCAAAGCAAGCAACGACAAGTTTTGATGTGACCCCACCGGCCACAAACACCACCAACTTTTGATTGTCACTTCTCTAAATATTAAATTCTTAATTTTAATAATTTAAAATAAAAATAAATTATGTTATTTGTTATTCAATTATAGTCATATTTTTAAAATATCACTAAATTATTAAAATTTTTCATTTAATCATTAAAATTTAAATAAATATTTTTTATCCAATCGGTAATCTCTAATAACGTGTTGATGTGGCCACGGCAACATTGCCATTTAGTATTTTTTTTTTTCAAAATTTATAATAATAAGTCAACAGTACCTCATAATATATTGGATGATTTGATACTATATTAATAGCTAATATGATAATATTACGACAATACATCATTAAATACTAACTGTTCCTTGATAAAAAAAACACTTACTCAAACTTTAATAATTAAAAAATTCATTTTAAAAATATAATCATTATTGAGCAACCGATAATTATTTTACCAAAAAAATTCATTTCTCAAGTCAAGGTAGGGCACGTCAATTAATAAAATTCTCTGATATTGATTTTCGGTTTGTAGAATCACATCTTTCGAGTCCAGATTGCTGCTTGCCTTTCTGAGAGTATATTGGTAAAAGGTCATTTTCCTCCCTTTCAAATCGGATCAAATTTAATTTAATTTTTTTTAATAATACATAAAATTATAAATTTTTAAAATTTAATCCAAATTCAAATAAAATTTTCATACATTTTTATCTAAATCAAACTGAATTTTACTAATTCGATTCGATAATTTTTTAAATTTTATTTTTTTATATATATTATTTTAATATGATTTTTAATATATTTAAATAAATTTAAATATAAAATAATTATTTTTCTTTTATAAAATTTAAAATATATATATAATTAATAAAAATATGTAATTTGATTTGTTTTTATTTTTTAATTTAAAATTTGATTCAAATTTAATATACAAATTTAATATCTAAACTTAATCAAACTAAATATAAAAAACTTAATCCGAACCATAACGAACATTACGATTTTAAATTAATTTTTATTTTCTCGATTTTTTTCACCCATAATATCAGTGTCCAGAACTCATGTACATATTATAAAAAATTTATTTTTTGTATACTAACAATAAAATTTTTTAAATTTACAAATGAAAATAAAAGACAGACATACTTTTTTTTAATTATTCTTAATTTTTTACTATAATCTGTAAAATATATAACACCCTGCGAAAAAAATTTGCTTATAAAAACAAAGAAATTTGAGTCTTTATAAGATATAAATACTCATACAATTGAATCCTGCAAAACAAGTCGTTGTTCAAAAGAAATACAGTTGACTCAGGCTCACAACTTGTCTCCAAAATGGAGGTGGAAAACAAAAAAATCATAGGGTGTCTTAACAGGTTAAGGTTGCACAAATTTTGTTAAGTCGAACCAATGGGTGAGTGCTAAAGGGGATGAAGTTAATGAATTACGAAAGAAGAATAAAGAATGAGGGATGATCATACTTAAAACAGGATTATTCACTTAGGTTGCAGCTGCGAAGGTAGGGATGATCATACCTGATGTACTTGGTCCAGTATGATCGGTATTTTGTCATGGCCAATTCCAGCCATGGTTTCATGTTGCCATTGTAGTGGACAACTGCTGCATGGTCAATTTCTCTCTTGTCTATGCTTGGATTGTAGCCAAGACCGAGTACATGCCATGACTTCTCGAGCGGATGTGTCAGGCCGTAAAATGTAATCAGCCCAGGCGGAAGCGTCCCGAGTTTCCACAACACTCTATCTTCATTCTGAAAAATATTTAAATAATGCCATGAAGGTGTGTGTATATGTAAGAGAATATAGATAATATGAAGTCAGACCATAGACTCACCATATTTTGCCATTTGTGGTATATGCCAGTGATATCCTTCTTTTTCCACTCTTTGAGATCAAACATATTCATTCCATATGCCCAACCACAAGCATTAGGATCAAAGTTTCGTGAAATATGAGGATTTGAGAAGTTTAGGTACTTGTCATAACGATGAAAGCTTTCACCACAGGTTTCTACTGCACCGTTCACTTTTCCATGGAGATCCACAGACCACAATCCAGTCAAGTCTTTCTGGACAACAATGTCATCATCAAGAAACAGGATCTTATCTAACTTGGGGTAGACCTGTGGCAGATAGAACCGCAAGTGGTTAAGCATTGAGAGATACTTCGGGTTTCGATACTTCAAGTTTGAAGATCCAGATGTGGTTGCATGATCTGCCTTGAAATAATACTCTTTCATTGCAGCTGTCTCAAGCTGCCGCATGACAGGGCAATAGGATGAATTAAGCCACTTGAATTCATCCACATTTTCAACATGAATGCTGGCTTTTCCAGGGGGATTCAACAGAAACCACATGTTCATTGCTCCAAAATTAAGTTTATCAGTAACAAGATGGAAAACATGTTTCGAAGGATCCTGCAATACCACCGAAAAGAAAATTTTAGTAAAGACTGCACCTGAGCCCCAGTTCTTAAAAATCTGACAATCAGTTTCTATTCTAGAAGGGCAAAAAGGAAGAGCAAGTTAGACAGTTACACAAGATAAGGCAGCTCAGATCACCTTGGCATTCATGATAGTTGAGTTGACAACAACTGATGCAGCCAAGACATTATCAGAGAAGAGGGCATAATGGTATAGATTTGGACTTTCCAAATTCTCACTTCTAGGGAACTTTCTCTTCTCTAGGGGAAGGAGATAGTATTCTATGGTCAAACGCATCGACAAGCAATGGATCGCATTGGGAATTGTTTTGGCAGCTAATTGGCTCAGGAACATGCTCTGTTTTTTCAATCTCCTAACTTGTTCTTCTGATGTCTGAAGCATTGCTCTGAGCTTTCCAGTGACCAACTTGCAATCATACAATTGCTCTCTTGCTTTGGATAGAACTTTGCCCATTGCTTTAATTTTCTCGGGTGCACTAAACAGAGTTGCATGAGAACACAAAATCAGAAACTGCCAGAATCACCAAGAGCAAAAACAGGAAGAAACATAGACAACCGCACAAAGCCAATGAGATTAAAGATTCAACATCCTTTTACCTGTGAGGTAGATCGGCATCAGCTGTTGACTCTCCTAAGGCACGCTGACTCTCTTTGAGCCTAATCTGCAGTTCTTGTTGCAAGTCAAGCTTATTTTTCAACTTTGCTATACTTAAATAAACCTTTGCCATTATAATTTGATCCCTCATCAAGCGCACTGTGGAATCAGAGTTATCATTCTCATTTTCCTTCCTCCATATATTGTATTTGCCCAGAACTGCAGAGTCCACAGCTTTGGATCGTGCAATGGCTTCATTTTCAAGTTTCACAGTAGCTTCATCATATTGTTGCACCAATTCGGCTGCCCGCTTCTCACGTCTATTATCTCTAAGTTGCTGCAAGGTAAGGAAAATGCATATTTATTATATAATTATTTATAATACCAAAGCACACAGTTCATCAAAAGATGATAATTACCCTTCGAAGTGTTTTAGCAGGTGTATCACGTGAATGATCATCTGCAAGGATCAAGCAGGTCAGCATGAAAAATGAAAACTATCAAGAGCATTATGCATGTATTTAAGTGAGAAATACACTACCATTGAAAACCTTTCCAACTATAACTTGAGCTATTTCTTGTTTCAAATCTGCAGCCTTTTGGTTTGACTTTTAACATGTAAGAATCCAATAAACACCAATCCATCAGCAACTAAAATTGGAAAAAAATTTCCAGTAAAAGGCTGTACAAGATAGAAAATTTTCCAATATATGTGAGTCATGAGGTAGAGAATAACTATGATCCTAACCTGAGAAGTAGCATTATCCTCATCTGAAGTCTCTACCCCAATAACTTTCCATGATGCAGACAAATTGCCTTTTCTGAAAGAATCAAGACTTAGTGGCCCCAAATCAGCCGTGCTTGTCGTGACAACATCAATAACCTAGAATTGATTAATTCATATTATATATCAATTGTCAGAGCAAGAAATATGATTAATTCATATTATATATACCCCAACTTGCATTTACCTCTTTAGTGAAAAGGTTTTTGATAGATTGCAATGCCAGCCTTTCCCTCCAATCAACATTCTGCAAAACTCAACCATTTTAAAACAAAACAGTGTGAGTATAAAGAAATCATTGGCAATCTAAACCATGACACTGTGACACAAACACAATACGAAAAAAAGACACGAAGATGACATGGTTTAAAATTTTCGCAATAACTATATATGGGTTTAATGAAACCAAAAAAATGTATTTAATGTTTTCATGTCGACACAAATTGTGACGCAATTTTCATGTAAAATACAATACAAAAACATGAATGCACGAATACACGAATGCACGAATTGCCAAATCTACATCAGAGTCAGTCATCTAAGATGTAAACAATTTAAATGGAAAAGCTTTTAAAGAAGCAACCTGTTTGCTATAATCACTTAGAACACTATTTTGATCTGCACAAGAAACAACAAGAGGCACAAAGGTCAGATGCAATCAAGTAGAAAACACCAAAATGTTTGAAACATTGAAACTGCATTAGAGTCACAAGCAATTCAACAAAAGCAAGGCAGTTTTCAATTTTTATCAGAGCGAAATGACACATTTATAATTCAACCAAACAACGAATTAATTAACCTTCATTTTCGAAATTAATTTTCCAAAACGCAAAAACAAAAATGAATATCAAAATCAAAGGCAATCGAACCAGAAATATACAGCCCTCGGCCGATGAAGAAAACAAGAGGCGAGAGAACTGAAAGGAAAACGAGAATCATAAGAGGCAATCGAGATCCAGCACTTCGGTTCCGGTGGACGCCGACATTTGATAGTCCCCGCTTAAACGCCATTGGCAATCAAAACCTAAGAACAACAAAAAGAAAACCAGTTAAACAAGAAATTGAAGAATCAAGAAGCGGGAAAAAAGGAGAATTACAAGTTAACAGTGAATAGATCTGGTGAAACTGAGAGCAGCGGATTCGAATCCAAGCTAGTAGTAATGGACATACATAGGAAAACAAGCATCAGATAAAAAGCGTGGTTGTAAGGTAATTCTTCTTTTATATTTTTTCGCTTTCATATCATCTCTATTTTTGAGAGAGATTTTTTATAACGTCGTTTAGCCAACACGCACGATGTCGTTTTCATTGTCAATATATGCAGGAGACCTGAGTGGGAATAGTTTTGATCATATTAGATTTAATTTTTTTTTGTTAATGCTTATAATTATAAATTTTTAAAATTTTATTCAAATTTAAAGTAAAATTTATATGATCTGATCAAAATTAAATTTTATTAGTTCAATTTGATTTTTTAATTTTTAAAATTTAATTTTTATATATTATTTTAAAATAATTTTTAACATATTTAAATAAATTTATGTATAAAATAATTATTTTATTTTATAAAAATTTAAAAAATTAATAAAAATATATAATTTGATTCGATTCATATTTTTTTTTATATTTTACTTTTCAATCTGATTCTAATATATATTTAATATTTAAATTTATTTCGAACTAAATAAAAAAAATCAATTCAAACCGAACATTATAATTTCAAACAATTATTATTTTTTTTTTGAATTTTTTCTCACCCTCACGCTATACTACATAAGCTTTTCGCTTTCTTTACATTTATATGTAGATGATTAGATTTAAAATTAAAAAAGCAATAAAATATAAATGTAAAGAAAATTTGAATGCATGAAATTTATAATGATTCATTTTCAATGTAACAATTATGTTCATTTTACAACTTTCAAAAATTTTCATTATAAGAAAATTACAAATATAACCCCAATAACCTAGGATGGATTTTGGATTAGCTTTTGATAATCTGTTAATTTTAAAAATCAATTATAATCAAGCTCTTATCCTCTAATCAGAGACTAACATCCTAAGCAATAAGTATGACCAAATTGGGCTAAATTGACAGATTGAAAGCCCAACCAAAACAAAGCTAAAAAACAACCATCTTTGACAAATTCATCAATGAAAAGATCGTCTTGCAACAAAATTTGACATTTCAATATGACCATTTAAGATTCAAAATGCTACCCAAAAATCTCAAGCTACATTAACTTTACAAGGATTTACAAATTCAAGATTTGAGCAGCAACCCTGTTCCACAAAAGGTTCCGTATCAGAGGTCAATACCAATAGATCCGATATAATTTTATATACGATATAATAATATAACAAGAACATATAAACAAACGATTTAAAATTGTAACAAATGTCACACAAAAAGGTTAATAGAATAATGGAGCATTTCAATGACATGTAAAAAAAGATACTTTATATGACGAATCTTTGGTTATTGCTAATGTTGGATTTTTCAACAAGCATTTTTACATGCTGATATGAATTCTATTTGAAACTAATGCAACAAACCGGACGCTCAATGCATTAAATTGTGCACTATAATTCATATGTGCAAGGCATCGGATTAGCTCGTTGCAGGTTGCTTTTTGTTCTCCCTTCTGGTGGTCCAATGAACAAGTCAGTCTCCACGTCCGAGCTCGGACTGCTTTCATTATAGGGTATATTCTCTTTCTGCTCCTTTGATCCTTTCCATGGCTGCATAACACACTTGAGAGAAGAAGATTTAAGCCGGATTTTTCAGTTGAATCAAAGATTTCAATGAGACAATGTCGAAGGAAGCTTGTAATCAATCCAAATTCCTTGTCATTTTCCTGTCTGAATTGTTATTGATAGCAAAGGCAAAGGCTTACCTTCTCATAAAGCTTTGCATTTTCAGCAGCTAGGATTTTCTCCTGAGTTTTGGCCAAAAAAATTAAGACAGTTGTTAGCAATCAACTAATCACTCATTCAATGAAACTAATATATATAGAGTTTAGGGTTTAAGATATATATTGGTTAGACATGAATTTGAAGCAAAATGTAAAGTTCCGTATTCCGCTTATGAAGTATTATTTGTTTTCACATATATACCATATCATATCCTCATAATTTATCAACATGACAGGGAAAGTTACATGGCTTTTCCTTTCTTGTGTTACATTGCATCCTCATGTATAATTTTGAAGCATATCTTTTCATTAGAAGCTCTTGGCATAACCATAATCAACATGAAAAATTTTCTCACTCATGTTGAGGTCTATTATTTCAAAATGATCAACCTCAAGGCTTACCTTTTCTTGCAATCGATCCATCTGTTCCTTGAAAACTTGTGTCTGAAAAGTAGACAAGAATAATTTGTTAAATTTGAATTTATATTTGATGTACTATTAATAAATCAGATGATATCACATCATTAATGAATAAAAATAAATTTTTATCACTCTTAAAAATAATTACACAAAAACTAAATTTAAAAAAAAAAAATTATTAATGAGATACCATCATCTGATTTATTGATAGTATATAATATAAAATTTATATACTGATAATATATCAAATATAAACTCATTAAATTTTCAATGTATAAGATGTTCAGAAAACTCAATATCAATCGTTTCCATGCATATTCAACCTTTCGTGCTCTGACGTTGCTTACGCTCCTTTCCAACTGTTGTTCTATCTGTTGTAGTTCTTCTAGTGTGCATGAACCCAAACCCTCTCCGAGCAGTTTCCTGAGGCATTTCGGACTCGAATTTCAAAATCTTTCTTCAGTACTTCAACGTTAAAAATGACAAACCAGTAAAATTTGAGGAAAATGAATCTTAAATTAGGCCAAGTACCGTCTTAAATCTTGAAGAATCTCTATCTTCTTCACCATGTTTGCTGCTTCGGTCTTCAGATGCTGCCATTTCAGCCAATGTGCAATAGAAATTTCAGAAACAAGACTCCAAATATGATGCATATGCTGTGTTATAGCAGATAAATACAGCTCATATATATCCAATCCAAACTTGCAAGAGAGGGTACCAACCCCGCGGCCGATCCAAATGGTAGATAAAGAAAATTTTAGGAAATATTTTTCGTAAACATTCCTAAAATTTTTTTTTGGACATAATATTTTTTTTTATAAAATTAATAAATTATTGTAATTATATATATATATATTATAAATCGACGACTTCAAAAAAAGTCCTGAATCCGCATCATCCAACTAATATACATACATATAGAGAAAGAGAGATGCATACAATTGCATGCTACTTGGTGAAAAGGTTAGGGTTTTCACACTTATTTTAAGTATGTTTCAAGCTGTCAATATCGGCCAGTCTTGATTGAGGTATAAAAATGTAGGGAAGGAGAATCTGTAACCTAAGGGGTTGAGGAATAGAATTACATCTAACGATTTAATATACAACATAAAAATGATACGAAAAAAGACATAAACGTGACACGGGTTAAATTTTAATAAAAATTATATATGAATTTAATAAAAATAAAAAAAATATATTTCGTATTTTTCATATTGAAAAAAATTATAACAAATGATTTTTGTGCAAAACACGATATTAACACAGAAATTGTCAGTGATTTACACAATACAAATACTCGAAATTTTTAAATCTAAATGGAATACACATTTTTTCAGGATCATAAATAGAGAAAAATCACCTTAGGACATCATATACATCCACGAATATTTGATTGAAAAGAAAGGATTCAGAGAAATCCTAACCTGCATGTTTTGTTCAGTTGGCTTGGTTTTCGTATGCCTCTTGTAACGTTCTATTGTCTCCTGCATGCTAAAGAATGAAATCCAATAGCAATACAATTAATCTATCTCTTCTTTCAGATTAAAAATTACTCAAAACACATGTATTTAGGTATAAATGCATAAAAAAAAAAAGTCTGGCAGGTATATATTAGTTAAAAGAGTCATAATTTGTTTAAACTGTATATCGTCGGGAGCATTTCATCAATAATTTTTTTATTATAATTTTGTAATTACTCAATTATAATAAAGAATTATATAGGGGATCATTATTTATAAGTGAAAATATGCTCCTAATGAAAAATTTTATTTACTATTTTTCAACTTACAGAGAGTTACATGGCATAACATGAAATTTTCTTTTTGCTACTTCCTGTAACATCAAATTGCTGGTTTTTTATTTTAAAATTTTTTTTTGACAAAAGGGTTACACAAACCTTCAAATAAAAATTTAATAATCATTTAAATTTTAAACATTTTATTGCAATCAATCAAATTTTAAATTTTCTATTTAATGACAAGCCTGCATTTTAGTTATTCTTATCAATTCATGTATTTGTATCGTATCCGTTTTATATTAAACATATATAAAATACAAAAATTATCATGTTATAATTAGTACTAACACGTCAAACACAGAACAAATTTTTAATTTTTGTTAAATTCTATATAATTTTTTTATCAATTTTAACTTTGATTTTTTTCATACTTATTTCATATCGTATTTAAAATTACCAAATTAAATTTTAGTCACTAAGCTATTATTTGTTGTATACAATACCCAAAGTTCAATTTTTTTTAACATTTTAGCATTAGGAAAGGGCCAACTCTCATTTTAAGACAGCATTAACCACTAAATTAAGCAAAATGAAATAGTCACCAAATTTAGTTTAATTTGATTCACTAAAAAAATTTTAATGAACAACCCTAATGTGTGCTAGATCAAACAACCTTAGATTGCAAATCCCATATATACCAACAAAAAAAAAAATGAAATCGATACTAATATTAAAGCCAAAAAGTGGTGACACTCAAAAAATATGAACCAGAAGAGCTAGGGTTAGGTCTGGAATTTAAATCCGAGACCTATAATTTCTTATCTTCTCTATTTTTTATTTTATTCTCAAATTATGGTCTCACTTAATTCATGCCTCCCCTTTAAAAGGTAAGGTTCAGTATATATGATCAGGGGCACCGCTAAAGGTAGATAAATCTGATAATTTAAAACACTATATAATGATATGACAGAAATATGATACAAATAAATTACACGAAAGTTACATAATTTAAATTTTAACAATAACTATATATATATGTTTAACAAAACTAAAAAAAATATATTATATATTTTCGTATCGACACGAATTACGATATATAATTTTCGTGTAAAATATAACATAAGTATACAAATTTCAATTTTTATATGACATAAATACACAAATTGACAAATTTAGAAGTAGAGTTAGGCACGAGCCATGTCCCCCAAAATTTTAACAACCTTATATGTATGATACTCTTTCCCATAATATTTACTATTTAACCCTCTTCTCCTGTTGGATTTGGTATCTGACTCCCTTCTTCCTATACCTAGCTTAACCTCTGTGTATAATGTATCGAATGCGCATCTCAAAACATACAATCTCTTCCTTTATTATCTTATCCCGAATTAAGGCCTCTTATATAGAAAAAAATGACATGATCACAAACAAGAAAATTGTTAAGTTCATTAGAGAAAGTGGGGAGCTAATGGTACCTAGAACTGGCAAATTCACAGAGCTTGCCTCTGGGAGAGAAAATTATGAGAGCAACTTCAGCATCACAAAGAACTGATAGCTCAAAGGCCTTTTTGAGCAACCCACTTCGTCTCTTGGAGAAGGTGACTTGCCTGCTTGTGGCATTCTCTATCCTCCTCATTTGAGTCTTTCCTCTCACCATTTCAGCACCTTCAAGCAACAAAAACGCTGAAGCTATCATCATTACAGTACAGCAGCAAAAAAACTCAGATAATTACCATGACAGACATAACAAAAATCCAACCAAGTATAACCCAGAAATCCATTTTTTAATGATGTTAGAGAACAAAATAAAATGTTGTTCAGTTGTGTAAACAAAGGAGATCAGACGCCTGTGAGCAAAAGAGATCATCAAACTTAAGTTTCTCACCAAAAAATTAAAAGAAAAAAAAAAAAAAACCCAGAAAGCTAGAAAAATCTGATGGATGTGAAGAAAATCTAGAAGACCCAAGATTAGAAAATTTTATTGTGATTTGATTCATACAGTTGTAAAGGGGAAGAGCATATATTTGTATATTAAAAAAAAAAAAAAACATTTTGAAACCTCTTTTTTGCTTAGTCTTGGTAAACTCATAACACAAACCCCAGAAGAAAGAACTTACAATGAAAATGGAAAATTTTAGTAAAAATATTTTAAAAATTTTGATTTTATTGTGCTGTGAAGTTATAAAAAAGGAAAAGCAAACAGCTCCAAGATAAAAATGGAACGTTGGAAAGGTACAATGATAGAAATATGCAAACATCGTCCGTACAATACCGTACACATCCGACCAATCAGGTTTCGAAAGATCAGAAACAGCTGATAATTTTTTATTTTTAAACTGACAATTGGTATATTAAAATATGTATATTTTTATCGTATTTTATATAAAATATCATAATTTATATTAATATAAAAATATTTTTTTATTTTTTATTTTATTAAATACATATATAATAATTATTAAAATTTTAAATTATATTATTTTTATATTATTTATATTATATTTATATATATCATTACACCTTATTTTAAATTATCAAAAAAAATAATTAAAAAAAAAAAAAAAAAAAACCGAGGCAACAAAGGACAAAATAACAGCCACTCAAGCATTCACATTACTTTACAAACACGAATATTTGAGATAAGACCACATTGAAATTTTTGGCCTCTTCTTTTGTGAGGGCAAGCTAGGAAAATTGGCCTTTGGATTTAGTTTTTTTTTTTTTTTTTTTTTAACTTCTTTTGTTTTTTACATTTTTTTGGTAAGAAAATTTTCTTCTTTTCTCTAGTAAAATCCCATTTTTCATGCTTAGTTTTTTTTTTTTTTTTTTTTTTCTAATGTGAGGAAGCCATAATTAAGATAACAGGGAAGGAAAATTATACGTCATTTTGCTCGGCCTGAATATGTTACCTGTCATAATTAGTCCCACATACGTTATAAATTAATAGACAGAATTAAATATGAATGAATAAAATTATATTTGTAAATTATTTAGTAAAATAATAAATTATAAAATATTATATAATTATTTATTAAATTTACTAAATAAATAAAAAGTAATTACATTAATAAATTATTTATTAAATGTTTTGTTAATTTTTATAAATAAATCAAATATGAATAAATTTTATTATATTTATAATTTATTTATTTTAATTAATAAATTTTAAAATATTATTTATAATTATTTATTAAAATTTTTAAATGAACAAAAATTCAAAAACATCTCAACAAAAAAAGAAAACTTTTTATAATGAAAACTTTTTATAATTACAAATAAATCCAAAGCCACCCATTTATGTATACATACGAATACTTGTAAAGAACTTAAAAATGGAATAATGACAACGGCAATCACAGCATGAGGATCTAATAGCACAGATAATTTTTCTACCTATTTAAAATTTTTTGCTAATATTTTAATATTCAAATAAAAAAAATTATAAAATATATTATTAATGTACTATTTTAATTTTATAAATAAAATTTATAAAACAATCTATATCCTTTAAAATATATTTAAAAAATAAAACATGTCATTTTTTGCGAAATTAAAAAATTAATAATTTTTTATAATATAATTAGTTATGTGCCGACACTTGTCATTTGTCTGTAACTTTCATGGGTTTTCTTTTATGCCTTTTGTAGGGATTGGCTTTAGGTTAGTTAGCCTTGGGTCTGCTACATGGGGGACCACAAAGCTTGCCATGTTTCTCTTTTTTTAACCCATCAGCTTTCAATCAAAGGGTCAAATTTGATTTTGGGATTTGTGAGATTACATCATGGCCCTTGAATAACAAAGAAAGAGTTAATGGGAACCTTAAAGTGTAATTTCTATGGAAGTTCTGAGGATCACAACAATTCGGATCGGATGTCTCTTTTTTAGGACAGGTGGTCCTCCAATTTGGGTCAGTGTGGGTGATACTGTTCATTTCTGCCCCTGCTGGGGGAGGGGTGCCTTTATTGTTGTACTAACGTGATAAATACAAGGGAATATGGTCCATGTGCATGCATTCCCTGGATGGTCCCCCATACTCGGAATTCATTGTGGATCAGAAAAAAAACTATGAAAGCCAAAACTTTATTTAAAATCATAATTTTCGATTTGATCTGAATAAATTTTTTTATTTGATTTGAATATTAAATATATATATATAATTCAGATAAAATTTTAAATTAAAAAATAAAAAAAAATTCGTTGGCTCCCTTTATGTCTTCAATATCTTGAAGATTATGTCTTCATATATGGCAGAGTTAAAATTAATGTCTAGAATAATCAGCTTGAGTTGAGATTCCAAAACTTACCTCGATGCTCAAGTTAATGTTCTAAATAAAATTTAAAAAACTTGGAATGTTTATAATAGTCTTCTTATCTTTTAATTTTTTATTTATACATGATAATTTATGTATTTATATTATATTTTATACAAAAATTATATATCATAACTTATAATTATACGAAATCTAATTTATATCAATACAAAATCTAAGGAAAGCTTGCCCAACCTACTAATCTTGTTCTATAGATTTGGTATAGATTCGGCGTTAGTGAACTTGTACATCATTTTGCACCTTTATCATGTCACAAAAAAATGTTAACTATATTATATAAACAGTCGTTAATCTTATTTAATTACATTAAATTTTTATGTATTTTTAAAATTTTATAATTTTATTTACAACAAAATATCACATAAACAGTCGTTAGTCTTTTTGAACTAATTAAACTTTTTTTTGTATATACTTTTAAAATTTTATGATTTTATATACAACAAAATAAAATATTACAAACTTATTTTCATACAATAAAGGTATTAAATACCCAAAAAAATTAAATGCAGTTTATTTTGATTATTCACCAATGATTAGAGGTAATATCATTATGGAATTTGATTTAACTTTTTCAGATAATACATATATAATTATAAATTTTTAAAATATGATCCAAATCTAATCCAAACTTTCATCTAATTCAATTCAAATCGAATTTTATCAATTTTATTGGTTTATCAAATTTTAAGATTTAATTTTTTTTATTTTTATATATTATTTTAAATATAAAATAATTATTTTTATTTTATAAAAATTAAAAATATATATAAACTAAACAAATATATAATTTAATTTGATTCAATTTTTTTGATTTTTCACTTCTTGATCCAAAATCCGATTTAAATCTAATTTATATATTTTATATATGAATTTAATCCAAACCGAATAAAAAAAAATTAATCCAAACAAAATACTATGATTTCAAATCAATTTTCAGTTTTTTTTCACCCCTACCTATGATAATAATAGACATTTAAATTGAATGCACCCAAAAAAAAATTCTTAAGTTATTAAAACTTACTTTTAGAATCAAAATATTCTATGAGCACAAAACAATACAGTTCAAAGATATTGGTTCATGCGAGCAACATGACGGGCAAGATCAAAAAATTCAGCACAAGAATCAGTTACCTGGCATTCATGTCAAGAAAACCCAAGAAGCAGTGAAAAAATAGTTACACAAAATGGAGGAAAATGGCCCCTCCATTCATCAAACAATCTCCTCCAGCATCCTATCACCAGCTTTTGACAAGTGATATCAGCAAAGGGTTCTTTCTCAGGCAGGAAAAGAAATCATCCCTGCTGATTCTCCCATCATTGTCCATATCAAATAGATTGAACAGCCCATGGGACTGCATGTAGACAGTGGCAGATGAGCTTGGGTCAGGTCAGAAATGGCACCCCAAAAAAAATTAACAAACAGTCTTATATAGTATTTCTTTTACCTCATCTTCATTCAGATCTGGAATTGCTTGCCTAAAAATATCTTTCAACTGATCCAAAAGCAATCAGAAACAGAAGAGTTAATGTTATGAGCATAAATGAGCAAAGGTTAACCGGATGACAAACCCAAAGTTTAGCTCAGTTGGTGCATGCAGCTATCCTTAAAAAATGGCATCTAGTAAGTTTGGGGTTCAAATCTCAACACTCGCAATCTTTTCTCTTATACCTAGCTGCGGTCTTTTTTTTATCCAAAAAAAAGGTTAAACAGGAGAAAAAAAGGCTGTTGTCTCCTTTGTACCCAAAGAAAAGGTTAATCGGATGACAAATCCAGAGCTGAACTCAATTAGTTTATGCAGTCATCTTTAAAACATAGCATCCAGTCCCCATCACCAGACCACGGTCTCTTTTGTACCCCAAAAAAATGGTTAAACGGATGAAAAATGAACAAGTACAAACTTAGGGAAACCAAAGAAAGAACAACATACTTCTTTCTTTGTACAATAGTTATCTCCCTCTGCATCACATTCAGCAAAGGCTAGTTCACAGGCTGGCCTGAATAGTGGCTGCTTCATAACACGAGCTGATCCAAATAAGAACTGCCAGGAAGAACAGAATACTGTATTGTGAGCCAGCTAAGGAGGCAAATTTTGCTTACACTTCGTTTTGTATGAAGGAAAGAAAGAATTTTGATATAAACATTGAGCAACATAACATGCGCTATTTTGTAACTCAACCATTAGATTAAAACAATTTACTTCCTTTCCTCTCTCTTTTCTTCCTACCAAACAGAGCCTTAAGGCATCTTTAGACCAAAATTCTGGTGCAACTTTGGCATGTAAATCAGGCACAAACATCAGAGAGAATTCAGAAGCTTAGGAAACCTAGCAGCAAATATACAAAACATAGAACAAGATTAAAACGGATGGGGTAAGGAATAGTTTTTTTTGTTTTAGAAGGAAACCAATAATAATAAAGTTTTCTGTTTTATGCAGCAACCAATAACAACACTAAAAGATTTAGTGAGATGCAAGGGTTATCACCAAGAAAAGTATGCCTCTAAAGAGTTATTATCTAAATATCTGCTTTTAAATTCTGCTTTAGTACCAGGATGTCAGCAGAATACTAAAAATTTGATACCTAAGGGCAACGTAGTGGCGGCAATAATGAAGAGGAAGAGGTGACGAGTCCAAAATTCATGACTTAATGGGAGAAAATTGGAGGGTCGAATATGGATTCTTTGTGCAGGAGAAGAGAAGTCGAGGACTTCAGGTAAACAAGATTTAATCAATGCGGCATGTATTTGGTCGTGTGTATAAAGTACAAAGATTTTCTATAGATGACCAAAGCACTATCATTTTCATATATATGCTGCCATGTTCTTGGTCAGGTAGCAACACACTAAAGCATGATGCTAACATGAAGACACAAAAACCAAAGTAAAAAATCCGTCTGGAGGCAAATAATGGGCAGTTGGACTACCTGCTTAAATGTAATTGATCCATTCTTCTCCACATCAAGGAACCCAAAGATCTGTATTCAAGAATATAATCATGATACAAAAGAGAGGAAATAAATGTCATAACAATAAGCAAATATTAAGAAAAAACTGACCTCTTCAGAAAGTTTACAGGCCTTTAGTTGTAGAACCCTCAAAAAATCCTTAAGTTTGACACAACCGCTGCAGGAAGAGATCATTCGGAACTTAAAAAATTATGAGAAAAAAGAAAGGAACAAATATCCTTCAGTGTTTCTGCATTAGAGGTCGTGTGGTTCTACAAGTCTAGCATCTGCTACTCTTGGTTGGCTCAATAACAAGAAAAGAATACTTTTTCTCGTCATAAATGCTTTAGCAATACCTGGTGTCTGGATTCATGGAAAGAAACTTATCCAGAAAGTCCATGGCCTCCAAGCTGCTTATGTGGTATAGCTGCAAAAAGAGATAAACTGGTTTACTAAGTGAGGAAGTGATTGGAGAAAACGTAGGAGTAAGCATCTTCATAGAAACCAACGTAGACAAATCAACTTCAAAATATGAATGAATTTCCATGGAAGACAAAAGAATAGGTGTATGTTTCAAATATGAAGAGGTTCAATGCCTGACTCACCGATTCAATCCTGGCCATCTCAAACATATAACGCCAGGCTTTTCCTGCAAAGTTTATGTTAAAACAACTATTAGTGAAAACTATAGCAGGACAACTAGATTCAATTCTAAGCTTAAAACTAACACAAACAAATATTCAGATGCCAGGCAGTTCATTACCGACAATCATTCCAGAAAGGAGCTGCAGCCAATATTGTCAGAAAATATACTAGGAATTAATTGATTAGTCAGCATACTTGCTCCTATATAGATACAGCCACTGACAAGGAATAACATGGATTTAACTTAAATAATGATGCTCAACTAAACACAGTATCTTCTCCATCTTGATTTTATTCTATACCACCAATCTAAATGAGATAAATTTTATGAAAATATGGACATAAACCTACCCATTGTCATTCTTTTTCGGCACAGTTGCTTCAATAGTCATGTATGCTTCAGCACAATACTCTCAGTAACTATAGCAAGTCTAAAAACTATTACTCTTTATAAGTAAGGACTATATTAGTAAAAAACATAGCAAATTTCTTTTCTTAAGAAACATAAAATAAAGCTTAATAATGACTCTTCTAGCATACATAACTTATTAAATAACACCACCAACTTATAGAAATCACATTTGTGAATCTTCTTGATGTTTTATCTTAACTAAAAATCTTTATTTTCCAGAACAAGTACCTGTTTTCTGCAAGTCATTTCCAATTACTTTACTACAGAAGAAGAAAAATAGTGATGCCTCACAGATGCACTTCAAGATGAACCACATGTCATGGGACCCCAAATTTCTAAACACTAACTCAATTTTCATTAATTTAAAAGTTCATAAACAATCACTGAGAGAAGCTCACACCTGTTGTAGCTGAGCAGCTTTCATGAGGAGCATTACATCCCCATAGGAATGAGATGTTTGTACAACATTGAGAACACTTGCCATAGCTTGACCAGTCAGCACACACACATATGAACTAATCAACAATCTACAGAACCCAACATCACAAGGAGAAATAAAAATACATACAGACTGCTTCTACATATCTGTAAAGATCCATAAGCAAATATAGGAAGTAAAAGTCAAGCACCAGGACACATAGAGACTAAAGTTTCTTAGCATTCATTATCAAAAGTACAAAATTTCCAGCAAAGTTCCATAGAATGTACACTGGGTATTGCTCTTTAAAAACTAAAAACAAACACATTAAAGGTCAGATGAAGTAACAAAATTAGATCAATAACAAGCAGACACTCACCCTCTCTGCAAAGCGGAGAGCATTTTGGTTTTGGTGATCAGGAAACATAATGATAGGGAGATATTAAGAAAACTCGGAATTAGATTCAAACAGAATGCAGATTTGCTGAACTGTGGAAAACAACACTGAAATTTGAATTAAATAAGCTAGATGTCATACCTCCATAAAATTATGAAACTGAGTAAACATTCTAAACATGAGCTTAGCCAAAGAAATAAGCCCCCTAAGCAAGACAATACCAAAAACATTTAGTAAGTGAATGCAGAGAATAAAAAGAACAGAGAACAAAAAAGTTAAAGAAAGGAGGTTTTCACCAAAGAAATCGAGTCCTACCAAGATTGATCGAAGTGTACATGGGGATATCAAACAATAACAGGTTGAATAGGGTGACCAGGGATGAATGCACCAAGTTGGAACGAAATAAGGACCTTCCCAGTAGTTGTGGTTCCCTCAGGAAATGGTAGCACCCTAGGAAATGAATGACATGAAGCCCTTCTCTGTATTCAGATCCTTGAAACCACATTTCTGTATCAATAGCTTATAAATTGATAAAAATCATATAAATTTACTTCATTATAATGAACTTAGACACATGAATGATTCAACATTTCTACAGTTACCATTTCCCCTACTTTAGGGAGTTTCAAAACAACTACACCAAACAAGCCAAAATACAGATGTCATAGAAACTTTGTACCTTTATTTCATTTACAGCATTCTTTCTTGATGCTGGTGAGAATCTATCAACATATATCACCTATGAACATAAAAGAAAATGAGTTCAGTAACACAAAGCATATAGCAACTATAAAAACAGAAGATCAAAATTAAGCTTGTAGATTACCTGCATAGCTCTAATAATAGTTCCAACAAAGGATATGGAGTCATGGGACTCTGATGCAACTATTGTAAGAAATAATTCATAGAAATAAAAAATGGGTTCAATGTATGATACATGATTTGATACAACTTTTGAAGCAATCTCCCTTGGAGCTGCTTTTCCTTTTCTTCTAATCCACTGGTAGCTACATGAAAAAGGAATTCAACCATTGTTATCAAAATATTAGAAAATTTTCAACTCAAGGGAAAATCATTTTGATTTTTGACTAGATTTGAAATTCATGTATTCTTATCGTGTAAGATACTGAAATTCATGTATTTGTTCCGTGTTTTACATGAAAATTATGTGTCACAATTCTTGACACAAAAACATGAATTACATTTTTTTAGTTTTGTTACACGGCAGTCCATGGATTTAAATAACGTCCGTAACATGGTATAAGCGCTATTTAGCAGCAGCACCGCTCTCCGCTACCATTATTCACCGCAATAGATATGTGAATCATCATTCCTACAAATAATAGTATATCGTGTCCGCAAACAATGATATAACGAAAAATTGCAGCCGGGACACTAAAACCATTATTTGTACTTTTCTTTAATATATCTATAAATTTTATAGCATATTGATTATGAGTTATAGCTAAAATATGTCAAAATTTTATTTTAACCTCTAAATATAAGATTAAAATATTATAAATAAATATTATTATATCAAACTATTCTTTAGTAAATTATGAAAATTTTTTAAAAAAATAGAACTGAGAAGAGCATGGTTACCGCTGTATTATTTATAATGTCCACAATCATGGTAAATACGACGCGACAAAAACTGCGGTCGCAGCGGTTGCAACCGTATTTTAAATCCCTGGTTACACCTGTATATAATAATTGCAAAAATTTTAAACGTATTACATTTTTATTTTTTTTCATATTATGTTCGTATGCATCATCATATTAGTATTTTAGATTGGCATGGTTCGTTATTGACTTACCCGCAAGAGAATAGGATAAAGCGAGCGCAAATCCTAGTGACCCACATGATTCTAGTCCGCCATTTGGGCATTGGATTTTGCTTATCCTTCCACCCTTCTAACGCTATCCTGGTCGCGATATAACCAACTGCCAAACACACACCAAACAAGACCAATCTCGCTAAAGCAATCGGCAAACACAGCACGATCTTTGTTACTTCGTAAACCCCGCAAATAGATGGCGACCCGTTTCGAAACGGATCAACCGTGGTCGGCGCCGGAACCGAGAACTCGCCTGACCAGAGAAACTCGTACGGGTTCGGAGAGTTGACGTGGCCGTTCTTGTTGTTGATTCGGCTGTGGTTGTGGTTGTGGTTATGATTCTGATGAGGAATGCGGATTTGGAGGGCAGATTGTTGATCGGAGAGTTCGGAATCTTCGTCGTCAAGGACGGTGAGGACAGTTTGGGGTTGATCGGTCGATCGAGGAGGGAGAAGCGGTGACGTCAGATCATGGTCCACCATTCAACTGAATCAAAGAGGAGAATCAAGGGAAATTTCTTTCGTTTTTTAAAGTTAATTTTGGGGGGTTTTGATGGCGGATATTTGAGTTTGAATGAAGAAAAAGGAGTGATGGAAAGTGGGGAGCTGAGGTCCACGTGTTGGAGTTGTGGTTCCGAGCAAACTAACGGCAAAAAATCCAACAAATCTAAAAGAGGTTTGAGATTGTTACTGACGTAAATGATATCTCAAGAAAGTTATTTGACTTCACTTCAACAAAATTTAAAATTCCGTTAAGATATTATCGACTTGAATCTGGATAATTTAATTTATTAATGTACTGAATTTTAATATTTGAATATTTAATTTTAAATAATTTATGAATATAATTAAAATTTTAAATTTTAGCATATTTTATTATTTTATTTAAAAATTATTATTTTATTTATATATATTAATTAAAGTTTAAATTTAAGTTTAAACACATATTAAAATTTAAAATCAATTATAAAAATTAAATTATTTTATATTAAATAAATGTAATCAAATAAATTTGAGTAATTTAATTTTTATTTTGAGTCGAATCTAAATTTAAAAATTAAAATTTAATTAAAATCAAATTAAATTTTAAATAATTTAAAAATTAAATTTAAATTTAAATTTTTTATTATATCAATTTAATTCAACTCAATTACATATTTTAAATTAATGTTTTCATTTAAGATATCATTAAAAAAATATAAAAATATATATTTTATATATTTTTTGTTAACATAAATTATAATATATTTTTTATATAAAATATGATATAAATATTTGAGTTATCGATTTTTTATAAGGCATGAATATAAAAATTATCTGTCCACTTTAAAGAAACCGTGCTGTTTTATTGTCGTGGCGACGAGATCTGCAAGAGTTACTTAATTTTTTTCCTATCTTAAGTAGTTTCTTAATTAGGGATTCATAGGTGGGCATCAATAGATTGTACTTGATTTAACTTATTGAAAATTAGATCTGCTGAAAAATTGAGTTATCCGTATAAATATAAAAATTTGTTTAAAATTTAAAAAAAAATTATTTAAAAAAATTAAAATTTATTAAATAGATTTGAATATAATTTTTAAATTAATTTAAATTTCAAGACAAATTTCAGATAAAAAAATTAAAGTCCAAATTTGGTCTAGTCCTATCCAAATAAATTATATATAATTAAAATATTATAATTATATAAGTATATGTATGTAATTTTTTATTTTTTTATTTTTTAAATAATTTTTTTTTAATTTTTTATTATACAAATTAAATTTAATAGATGATTTAAGATTTATTTTTTTTAATTTATATTGATTTAGAAAAATTTTGAGACTTTGAAATATTGAGTTGAGTCATGTTTAAACAAACATATAAATTATTAACATCAAGTATGAGTTCGATGGACTATACCTAACCTATGAACATCTCTGTTTAAAATTATTGATATATATTAATTCTATTCAATTTATTCCAATTCATTATTAATTGGTAAAAAATTAGTTTATTCAATTAGTTTGATTGATTATCGATTTTAAAATTAAAAATTGAATAGATCAAATTAATTTGATCTTACTAATTTATTTTTTGCATTTTTATGTAATAAAATAAATATAATACAGATTACAATAGTTTAAAATCATATATATCATAAATTATATCATTTAGTTTGTAAAATTAATAACATAAATATAAAATAATTTTTATGTAATAATATAAAAAAAAATTTTAACAATTAAAATCGAATAAATCAATTGAACCGAAATACTTAAATTGATTTTAATCATTCAATTAATAACTTTAAATCAATTTGATTTGATCAATTAACTTAACTTTAAATAAGACTAGTTAATTCAATTTTTAAAATTTTTAAAATCAGATCAATCGAATTCTCTCCCCTACTTTATTTTTATGGCTTTGTTTGAATGATGCTTTGGCAAATTGAAATAAATTAAGGCTATTGCTAACTGAAGAAAAATAAATAAGATAGGAGATTTGTAGCTGTTGTGAACATTTTAGTTCATTTAGGCTTTCTTTTTTTTTTTTCTTATAATTTTATTTTACCAACAAATATTCTAAGAGTGTTTATTAAGATTATTATTTAAAAAATATCTTCATTTAGGCCCTTTGAAAATCAAAACATTCATATAGTTTTCTAATTCAATGAATAAAGAAATTTCCTTGAATAGTAGTTGAGTTTTGCTTTAAATTTTTTACAATATAATAAAATCAAATTGCTTCATTCTTTTCAATATTAGAATCAATATCAAAAGATTAACAACCCTAATCATCTATTACAATCAATTAAATTTTTAAACATATATTTTCATTAATTAAGTTATCGTTTAATGAAAATTGATTAACCATCAACATTGATTTTCGTTTAGTTAAGGATTTAATTAAAGCGAAAATTGATGTTTAATAATTCATTTGAATAAAAATAAATATTTAAATATTTAATTGATTCAAAATAATATTTGATTAATTAAAATAAAATATCTTATTAAATTTTTATCCGGAAGATTTTGTGAACCTTTTATCATTTTTTTTAATCTCCAAATGTGTGGGTGGGTCCAAATTGCAATATCCATCCAGGACAATTAGTCCATCACCCAAAAAGAGTGGAGGGAATTGTTGGTTGTTGATGCTGCCTTTTTTCAAGGTTACCATCTCCAATGAGTAAACTCAAAAACAACATCAATAATAGGTTAGGATAACATTTATTCTCCTGCCTGTTGGGTTCCAACTTCCAACCAATGGAAAACTGACTCCTGGTCTGAAATTGACCAGCAATACATTTGGAAGAAGGAGAAACATATCCCAGTTTGAGAATAAAAAAAAATAAAATTTGGATATTAAAATTTAAATATCAAATATGACTATGATTGTATAAATTAATTGAGTTCAATTCTGAAATAATTATATCATTTTTTTTTTCCTTTGATACTCCAAATGCTAATATGACAAACAAAACGATTGCCGACATGCCAATACGAATGGATTAAGGATTTATTTTGACATTACCACTTCAATAGTGTTCAAACAGGGTTACTAGAAGCTGTACTATTGTGTTGCACTTGAAGCAATAATCATAACAATACAGAAGCAATAGACAATAATCAATAATCAAATACGCAAGAAAAATAAAGTATACCAAGATTTACGTAGAAAACCCTCCAGTGTAGAGGAAAAAAAACCACGAGCCACCAGAAAAATCTTTACTATCAAATAATAGTTATACAAAGTTCTTCTCTAACTAAAACTAGAGCTAATCAACAACTAGAGAAACAATTGAAGAAATCTCATCAAATAAGTGACTCAACAAATACACCATGGATTTGTTCCTAGAGAGCTTCAAACCCGATCTTCACCGTTCAAAATGTAGAACTCTGAATCATAAACCTCCTGATAAGGTTCAAACTCAATCGGACCACGGATTGACTTCCGTTCAACCAACTCTCTCTTCTTTTTTTTCTCTCTCTGCTTTTCCTGACTTTTTTTCTTTCTCTGCTTGGTTTTTGACATACACCTAAAACAACCCTACATCTTTTTTATTAAGTAGTTAGGGCTCTGTGTAAAATAAAAGATCAATGCACATGACCTTTACTTGGTCAAAAACCACTTACATGAGACTGGACCCCATTTTCTAACATATTGCCCATGCAAATCTCAACCACGTGAACTTCACAGGCAAGATTATTTTTTTGTATAGCATTGAAGTTTAATCAAAAGCATGTTTTGAACGGAAAAGCTACCTTCGACAACAATGCTAAATTAGATCTAAAGCCCTATCCATACAAAGATATCTGCCCTTTCCATGCAAAAAATATGACTAATTTTTGTGGCAGGTTTTATACAGTAATGAACACTTGAATTCTGCCTTAATACATGATTGATACAGATGTAAACTACTAGAAAATTGATTCAGTTGTCACTTAATACTTGTATCTATAACTTGGTTAAAGAATACAACAACAACAAAAACACGAACCTGACAAAAAAAAATCACTGTCTTATAGGGATAATAACGGTTCATATCAGATCAAATTTGATTTAATTTTTTCAGATATTATATAATATTATGAATTTGAAATTTTGATTCAGATCCGAACCAAATATTTATATGATCTTAATCAAATCAAACAAAATTTTATAAGTTCAGTTTAGTTTGATTTATCAATTTTAAATTTTAAATTTTTTATTTTTATATATTATTTTAATATAAAATTTTAATATATTTAAGCAATGTTTATATAATTTTTTTTATTTTATAAAATTTTAAAATATATAAAAACTAAAATAAATATATAATTCGGTTCGGCCGATTTTTTTTTTTTTTTGTTTTTCACCTTCCTATCCGAACTTAATATATACATTTAATGTCCGAAATTAGTTCAAACCAAATAAAAATAAAAACCGATCCAATTCAAACAAAATACTATAATTTCAAATCGATTTTTGGTTTTCTCGAATTTTTTTCTCACCCCTAAATTTGCCTTGAAGCATGATATCTTGCAGCTTCACTCCTTGTCTGAGCTCCAATTACAAGCTCAACATTTTGCTGCCAAAAGTTAGAAGTATAAGATATTGATTTCTAGGTAAATTAGTTTGATAAATATACAAGGCATGGTTTCAGTGGATTCAAAATATTGTAGGGGGAAGAATCTGTCCAATGCATCTGCTAGAGTCCTAATTACTGGAATCGGCTCCAATAGTGTTTCAGTGCTTTCGAGTTGTTGCCTGAAGACCAAATATATGATAATTTGTTACATTCCTTACCAGAGGGAAGATATTGGCAAAAAAACAGTATGAATTAGGAAGTGATTTCGTGATGAATTTGTCGATTACCTGGTGTAGCACTCTCTCCAAATCTGCTTAAAGCAGACAGTGCCCTTCCCTCAAGATTCCATGGCTTTTGTCCATCGCTTTCAGGCTTCAGGAAACCCCCAATTCAGAAGCATTTGGTGTCTCTCCTCCATGGAAGCATTTTATATGAACTGTCCCGGAATAAAGCTAATCTAACTATCACCCTGACGTCCCTCAAGTACCAAGTTATTAGGCTAAGGCATAACGCCAATACATTAGAAAGAAAAGCCTAGCTGAAGCTTTAAGGTGTCATGCATCAGATAATGAATGTTTCTTACTTGATAGCTTCTGTAACAGCAATAAAATTCCATTTCTTATCACCGTAGTACTGCTCTGCAGCAACTTCAACCAAAGTTTCCAAGTCCTTTAGTGCAGATATGCACAAACCATAAGGGAATGATGACGGGTCAGCAGAGCCTGTTTGGCTCTTGTTCCGGGGCGGTGTCAGTTATATGCTCATTGATAGCGGTGACTATGCCCAAAATTGCAGTTACTGCATAAATTTACCATATTGTTCAATAGAGAAAAACTGTCTACAGTGTAGAGAATACAACTTAACAGAGGAAACTTTGAATCCTCTTTACTCCAACATGTAGAAACCTGGAGGGGGGAGCTAAATTTAACTGAAGCCTAATAAAAAGTAATGAAAATGCCACATTTAATGTGTTAATTGATGGGGCGTTATCAAGAAGTAGCCAATGTAACCAAAGTTTCACAAAAACCTGATTCTTGGTAGATCCTGCAATTCATGTATTCGTATTATGTTAAATACTAAAAATTCATATATTCGTACTGTGTTTTATACAAAAATTATGTGTCACAGTTCATATCGACACGAAAATATGAAATATACTTTTTTGATTTTGTTAAATCTATTTATGATTTTTGCTAAAATTTTAAATTATGCTATCTTCTTATTTTTTTATTCATATAATTTTCGTGTCGCATTACCGTATCGTATTTAAAATTGTCAGATCTGCTTCTGGCCCTATCTTCGAAGTGAAGAACTGATTAGGAAAAAGCCATGTCAATCCCTGCACAAAAATGCAAAAATAAGCAAATTGAATTGAATTATATATTTTTATTAGATTTATATTAATTTAAATTTTTATAAAATAAAATAATTATGTTATATATAAATTTATTTAAATATATTAAAAATCTTATTAAAATAATATATAAAAAATTTAAAATTTAAAAACTAATGAATCGAATCAAATCAAAATGAACTAATAAAATTCAATTCAGATTGGATTGATTTTAAGAGAAAATTGATTCAGATTGGAATCAGATGTTAAAAATTCGTAATACTATACATTATTCAAAAAAATCAAACCCAATCCAATCTAATATGAAGTATTATTACCTTACCTGCAATGATGAGCTTAAAACTTAATAAGCCACTGTTAGACAAAAATAAATAAGGAAAGAGAAATAATAAAAAAAAATTTTAACTTTGAAGCATGAAGAATATTTTATTAAAAGTAATTATACATTTAGGATACAATAAAGCCTCAAACTCTTCAATCAAAAATAATGAAAATGGTTATACTAAAAGATTAATTTATAATGAATGAACAGACATAAACTTCTATTTAGATAATTATGATCTTCTGTATTATGACTTTTATGAATAATAATCTATTTATATTTAAATAGTTATGATAATTTATCATATGATAATTGTTTCTGTTTAAACATAATTATTTAAAATATGAATGAAATTAATACAAAAATTAATTTTATTTATCAATAACTAAATCTTTCTATCCAATATGGGATGTATTATATTCTAAACTATCAACAATCCCCCACTAGTTTGGATTGTAGTGCTTAATTTTTACCTTTCATACAAATAAATATTATGAATGCAAAAAGATATCTCTCGATTTAAACCTTCAATTAGCATATATATCTTAAAATTTTAACGAAGTTAATGATGTCCGCAGTTTAAACATCAACTCCTAATGTTAGAATTGAAGATATAACACACATAATACTTATTTATTCTTCTATTAGAGGTTTATAACCACTTTTAGCATTATTATGGTTATGTGCTTATCTTATTCATAAACATTTACAAGAGAGATCCTAATTTTTCCTGTTGAAGCTGCACCACTTCTATGTTTATATAAGTAGAGTTTATATTATGTCTCCATTGCTTTAGACATTTAAAGCTCCATTACTGGTGTAAAAACTCATCATTCCCACGCAATGGATCACACTAGTTTCTAAAATTTGAATGAATTTTACTAGTGTTTAATAGACACATAACAATAATTTGTTTTTACCCACTAAACTTTGTAATTAGAGGTTACTAATTCAAAGCTGGGTTTCCATTATTGGTGTCTAATAATAAGGGTTTAAATTCATTCTACTTGCAAAACTACTAACCAAATATCTTGAAATTTAATTTTCTTTTATGGTAATTACCTCCACTTAAGATTAAATCTTTAATATAATCACTTCAAGCTAAAATGTCCAAACTTTTCATTTTGCATATCATTTATACGCTCTAGACATTGTTGCCTCATTCTTATCATTTTAAAAAATAGTTGGTTTTGGTGTTTACAACAACTTTATATTCATAACTTTCGACCATTCTATCTCCATGCTTTTATACATCCTTAATACAATTATACTTTTAGTACAATTAAAAAAATTCAATGAATAAACCAAACTATTTTAGTCCTTTTAATATATTTTTTAAGGACTGTTTATGACTATACTTTAATAAGTGTTTAAACTTATTAGCTTGTGTAATTTGCTTATAAAATTATAATAAAATCTTACAACACTATTGTGATAATTTTTTATTTTTTTTTATTCTTATCACCCCTACCATGTGCAAGTATGCATTCTGTTATTAAAGAATATCTCATTCAACTATCAAGATATCATATATACTTAATTAAGTTGTCATTTCAGTTATCTTTTCACTATTTGATGATTTTTTTTTTAAGTAAGAAGCCTCCAAATCCACCCTTAGTGAAAGATAACTAGCCAATATCTTAATATTTCAATAAAAGTCTTAAAATTTTTATATTTTAACTCAATATAAGAGTTTATATCAATAAGTTGATTTCAAATATAATCATGCTTCTATAGTTTCCTTTTAAGTCTTTTATGTCAAATTCATTTTATATGAATCTATTTCATAATGGACACTATTAATAATTTTTTTTTATTATCATAAACAAAACCATTTTTATCAACCAAATGGATTAAATAGCATTCTTTTTGCTATTATAAAAGTTTTTCAAAATTAAAATATCTTTGAATCACTCATGGCTTCCAAAGTAAATATATTTTGAAATTTTCACTATATAAAACCATAGATGATAAATCATTTTGTATAATCCATGAATTAAATAATATACATAACAAAAAATTATCACAATGTGATTAAGATTGTGGCATGAATTTTGGCTTATGACTATTCTAAGCTAACCATAATAATCCACCTCATATCTACAAATAATGTAGATTTGGCTATTAAAATTATCTCATTTATAATGATGACTTTTAGTGAAAACCAACTATCTCAAATGTTATCATGAGTTTTCAATGCATATAGTAATTGTCCAATGGCTAATTCCAAGTTCATGATTATTGAAACCTCTAAACTTGATTTCAAACTTTTATGAGAACTTTATTTCTTCACCTTTATGCAACTTATATATCTCTGTTATTTACCACTTTTAATTGATCATAAGATTTTTTTTTATATATATAATAAATTTAAATTTTACTCATAGAACCAATATGCCTATGTAAAATAAGAGTTCATAATATATTTAACTCCAATTTTAATTACTTTCACAATTATTTTGCGATTAATATGTTCATATCTAGATCATCAGTCTCAACGCTAGTAGGAATTTCGGCAAAACTTGGAGGTGAGCCAATATTTAAAGATGCTGAATTCTTGGACTCCTCCACAGAACTTCCTTTAGGATTAGAGTTACCACTGCGATGTCTTTGGAGGGAAGGAACCAAGACATATGGATTTTTCCATCCTAAAACACCAGCCAAGAAACTTGATATGTTTGTCGCACTCAACAGGTTCTGAAGCATCTCTGCACTGCTGAAGTACATCAGTTTTCCAATAACTGAAAGATATTTGGGGCTCACAGTGCTATTGACACTGGAAACATAGATATGTATGAGAACAGGAAAGAGATCCATTCCAAACTGCTGAAGAAGTTTGGCTTGATCATTCAACAATTTCTCTCGGGCTGAAACCTCAGTAGCGTTTCCATTACTGTCTTCTTGCTTGCCAGAGCTACAAGCAGAAGACTTCACAATAGATCCTTTCACAAATATATTTAAGCTGGCAGGGAGGGAGATGGTTCCTTGTGGCAATGGAGGAAGAAGCTCATTTGCTAGATTGTCAATCTCAAAAATCTGCTCCGCTGGTCTACTTAAAGCTGGCGGAACAGATGAGTTAAGAGGAAACGCCAGAGCCTAATAGTATATCTTTAAGTATACCACTGATCCCAAGCAAAAGTAAAGTTTTTTTTTTTTTTTCAGAGGGGACCCCCTTGCACATGTTGAAAGAAGTCAAATTAAGCCCGTATATCTATGTGCTCAACGATGCCTGTCCACCTCCAGAATTACTTGTGGAAATGAGAGATGCAGCTTGAGTAACAAGTCCATGATTGCACAACTCATCTAATTTATCAGGGGAAGATGCAAAGGCTTCAGCAATGCGGGTCAAAAATATGGGTGTTTCTTTGCAGAGAATCAAACGGTGAAGCCACATTAGACTTAGAAATCTCTCCAGTAGCCACACTAGCAAGCAAATTCATTCCAGCATCATTCCCAACTGGTATGCATGCATTTGCTTCAGAGTACTTGACACAACTTTCAATTAAAGCATTAATGGAGCTGAAAGAAGCCTCCTGCGGTTTCCCTGATTTAAGTTCATTTCCAGAAGATGGGTAAGCCGTTTTGTAACTTCAGTTGTTTTCCTGGCATCTTTTCCAGTTTTACAGTTTTTTTTTTTTATTTTATCTAGAACAGCTGTGGGTGAACCATCTCCCTCATCAGACCCAGTCAGCACATCTTTGAAGTCATTGTTCTGTCAAGATTCAGTATTCACATCAGCGATAATATATGTCCAGCAAGCATCACTTTTCTCCTTCATGTTACAATCTAATTGTTCATGCTTCTCTGAAAGCACAGGAGAAAAAACTCTGCTATGACAGAATGATCTTTAAGAGATCCTCCACTGGCACTTTGTGCCGGACTTCTACCTCGATTTGGGATCTTAACAATGAACTTATGACTATTACCCTCAGCCATAGGAGCATCCATGGCCTTTTCACATGTTAAACCAGACTGATATTTTATGCAAAAGCAGACTTGCTTGCAGTCTCTCCTTGAGCAAGCTTAACCGAACCAGTTTTAGAGGCAAAAAGTTGAGTTACTGAACTCTTCATGGCAACCTCAGATGACCCAAAGTACTTGCTTCCACCGTGAGAAACTTTAGTAAGACGATGTCTTGCAGACCAGGTAACAGCCTGATTTGAACCAGACTTAGCATCCATCTCAGCCTCAACTCATTTTTTTTTTTCATGTATCAACTAAACTCCTCGCTTTCTTCTGTATTTCTATATTCTTGTGACTACGCAAATGATTCACAGACTTACCAATGTTACACATCTGTAGAGCTGTAAGATTTGCAGGTAGCTTATCAAGTGCTCTTAGTAAGATTAATCGTCAACTGATCTATCATCCTTGGCCTCATAGGTTATTCTGTTTCCATTACCGTGGCTGATGCCTTACAAGGAGACGCTCCACCAAATGGTTTATGACCTTCACTACCTTCTAAACTCTCCACGTGCTCACCTTTCTTCTGGGCAGTGATAGTTTCCCACTCAGGTTTTTGCTTCTCATTATGACTGGCATGACTACGTGCATCAGTCTCAACATCCTTTTCAGCTTTCACTTCATCAACTTTTTCCAAAACCATATCTTTAGCAGAAGCATGCTCCAGCACCTTTGACACATTTAATTTTCTCTAATATTAATATCCAAATCATGCCAATTTCTTTTCCTTATATCTTCCTTATGCAAAATTAAACTTTTTCATAATTGACTTTAAATTGTTAAACAAAAATAAATAAGGAAAGAAAAATAATATAAAAGAATTTTGACTTTGAGGCGTGAAGTACACTATTTTAAAGGTAATTATATCTTTAGATACAAGAAAGCCTTAATTCTTTAATCAGAAGTAGTGAAAATAATTATACTAAAATATTTATTTATAATAAATGAATAAACATAAACTTCTATTTAGATAATTATGATCTTTTATATAATCATGACTTTTATGAATAATAATCTATTTATATTTAAATAATTATGATAATTTGTCATATGATAATTATTTCTGTTCAAAAATAATTATTTAAAACATAAATAAAATTAATGCAAAAATTAATTTTATTCATCAATAATTAAATATTTTATTCATCAATAATTTTATTCTTTTGTATAATCATGACTTTTATGAATAATAATCTGTTTATATTTAAATAATTATGATAATTTGTCATATGATAATTATTTCTGTTCAAACATAATTATTTAAAACATAAATAAAATTAATGCAAAAATTAATTTTATTTATCAATAATTAAATATTTTTATCTAATATGAGATGTACTACATTTTAAACTAACAACAGCTACAACATAAAGAAAACAAACTAGGAAGTAATAGCAATTGATAAATCCTGTGTGTGCTGAAATGTGAGCTATGAACAAAATGAATGCATTATAGAGCCATGCCATATAACCTTTAGAATGATGTTGAAGACAAGCTTCGGAGACAGGATTGAAGGAATTGATCACTTGAAATAAGATAATCAAGAAATAATAGTATTTTTGCTAAAATTTTTATCGGCATAGTTTTCATATCTTTTTATTATTATATTTTAAATTATCAAATTTAATCATTAATAAGCACATAATTGCATATCAAATCTTGAAAAATTTACTAGTTCTTGGCTAGAAAAAAAATGATCAAACATATATGTTCACTTATAAATCCAGCACTTCACCACCAAACCCAATCTCTAAAAGAAATTGCTATGGAGTTTATTTGGATGAAAATGAAATTGATTTCAATAAGATTAAATATAGCGATGGAGATGAGATTGATAATTGTAATGGTAACATTAAAATTAGTAGTGAAAATATATATTTAAATGCAAACGTAGTAGTGATAGTAAGATGAATTGTAATGAAAAACTGATAGGGATATTATATTAAAATTTATATGTAATGAAAAATTTAAATTATTTAATATTTATAAAATTAATAAATTATTAAAAATTACTAAATTATTTTTATGTTAAATAATAGTTTTGTTAATAAATAATTATTAATTTTATCTTATAAAAAATAATTCATTTTGAAAACTTTTAAATAAAAAAATTAAAAGTAAAATAAAATAAAATTGGATAAATGTTTTAAAAAATAAACAAATGAGGGTTAGAAATGAAATAAACTTATGATTGAAGTTAGGAATGTTAATGGATCGGATTAGGATAGGTTTTTATTTGCTCCGAACTCAACTTAACTTTATAAATTTAATAGTTGAACCCGACACGATTTTCATATGTTTAAACTCGTAACCGACCCAACCCAAAATAATAAAATATTATTTTTATATAAAATATTTTTTAATATTATTTTTATATAAAATATTATTTTAAAGTATTAATATAAAATTAAATAAATAAAAAATAATATATATATATATATATATTGGGTCAAGTTGAAACAGATTTGCATAAAACTTGACCCTAACTTTTCTTCAAAAATATTTGACCCGACTCAATGCAATCCAAAACTTTATTTAAAAAAAAAATCCTATAAAATCGAGTTGAAATCCAACGAATACAAATTAAATTATCAACCCTAATTGAAGTTAAAAAATTTTCTCCGAAGCAATGAGATTTTAATAAGTAATTGAAACTGTATCACGATGAGATGGTATACTTTTATGAACCAAACACGAAAATTACGCGATTTGCTCATTTAACCGCGTCTTTCCATATCTTCCTTTAAATCCAAATCAAGCTCTAAGTCAATTAGTGATAATAATTTCATTCAACTACTTTTTTATAATCGAAATTAAATGATGAAGTGTTTGAACATGATCCTCAAATCAGACTCAAAAGATTGTTAGGTTAATGAGGAATATAGAAATTCGAGACACATTATGTCAAGAAAGAACTTCATTTGATGATAATGATGTTGAGAAACACAAAGTCCGTTGCTAAATCTAATTATTCATGTATTTATATAATATAAAATATTAAAATTTATATATTTGTATTTGTATTATATTTTATATAAAAATTACATATCATAATTTTTATTGATACAAAAATATAAAATATATTTTTTTATTTTTATTAAACTCATGTATTTATTGTTAAAATTTCAAATTGTATCATATTTATATATTTTTTTCGTATAATATTCGTATTATGTTTTAAAATAATGAACCTTAAAATAACCAATTATAGAAGCAGAATTCAAATCAATCAAAGAAAATATAGAAAATTGTGGTACTAGGGAAAGTCAATCATTAATCATAATAGGCAAAGACTTAATTTAAGGAAGAAGTTTGGAGGAAAAAACAATGTCTGGTAGGTATGAGCGCATTACGCATGTATGTTGATATAGAAAATTCAAAGTCATGATTTAAACAAATAGAAAAAAATTGCAATCTCTGACGTATAGTGTGATTGATGAACTAAGAAAATTGTAACAGATACAAAACAATTAAACATATAAATTATAAATTTATATTTGATAAAACATTAATAATTCATATATTTATTTTATATTTTATACAAAAATTTATATAAAATTTTTACTAAAATTTTAATTCAAATAATTTTATTTTATTTTTTTATCTTATTTTCGTAACCCGTCGATTTTGAGCTTTAGAAGTCTAAAAGCAACAGATCATGGGGATCCTCTACCTTGGCTTTTGGAATCTAACATTGGTGTATATCCACTTCTTTTACCATTGATTCTCTTGGAATTTTGTTGCCAAAACTGACTACCAGCTACAATGTCAACCATCTGATAAAAGTGGGCCCAGTAAATGCAATTCCAAAGATGAAAGAAAACGGAAACGAACTGTCTTCCTTCCACAACTCTCTTCTCTCAAGTCTCATCCCCACCATTCATTCATGGCCACGCAATATTAACTCTTGAGTCTTGACCCCATCCAAAGCCTTATAATTCCATGTGGTAGATTTATTTTGTGATCAGAAACTGGCCTTTTCCCAGTTTTTCTTGGAAAATTCTGATCTGGGTCTTTGTTATTTTTTCTTGGAAAATTCTAGTTTGTGTACAATCTCTTTTGTCTGTTTGGGGGTGTTGTTCTTGTTCTTGTTCTGGTTTCTTGTGTTTTTACATGTTATTTTGGTCTTGGAATTGCAGCTGTTGGTTGGTTTTGGATTTGGTTTCAAGAAACAGGCAGTTAAATATGTTTGGTTCAGGCATGAATTTGATCACAACTCTCATTGGTTTTGGAATGAGTGCAGCTTTTATTGTGTTTGTTTGTACAAGAATCATTTGTGGGAGGATTCGAGTGGCCCGGGAGAGACAAATGTTTCAGACTGATTCTAGGATTGATCTGGAACAGGTTTTCATTTGATTATCTCAATTGAATTTTCTTGCCTGATAAAAACAACTTTCCTGTTCAGATTTGAGCTTTGGATTTTTACCATTTCTTGTTTGTTGTGGCAGCCAGAGCAACAGATTGGAGCCCTTGAACCAGTTGTAGTTGCTGCCATACCCACCTTGAGGTTCAATCAGGAGGCCTTCAGTTCTGTAGAAGATGCACAGTAAGTTGACGCTCAGCCTTCCGTTTTCTTGTATCACGAGCCCTTGAACCGAACATGAACGAATTTTATTATGTTCGTATAGTTTGATAAACTTAATAAACAAACGAAAATCGAATCTATTCGCGAAATGTTTATGGATAGATGACAATAAGATTTACTAATTTTCCCTGTGCACAGATGCTCAATATGCTTAGGTGAATACCAAGAGAAAGAAGTATTAGGAATCATGCCCACGTGTGGCCACAACTTTCACCTTTCTTGCATCGACGTATGGCTAAGAAAACAGTCCACATGTCCTGTCTGTCGCTTGCCATTGCAGGACACTTCTGAAGCAAAACGAATGAGAGCAGCAACATTCAGGATGGCTCAATCTATGGATGACCCTGAGGCTTCAGCTGACCATTCCATTGGAAACCAAATCAACCAACTGCATCCTGATTCTGCTACTTGAATTTCAGACATGAACACAGGACAAGCAGGAATGCGAAATTGATTGAGCAAAGAGAAATGGTCTGCCTGGTCAAAAGATCAAAGGATCTAGTACATAATGACTATTGCTGGGATTCTGTACACCTTATTTGTACATAAATTGCCATTCCTTCATTTGATCGTGGGGTAGCACTGATTGAGGTAATTCTCATTTCTTATTACATTTAAAAAGAATTGTCGTCCGTCGACTTAATTCGAATAACAATCATAACACTAACAAATTTAAAATTTAAATATTAATATTTATAATTTTTTTTGTATCTTCAAATCGTAATTTCTATGTAAAAAAAAGTCATTACCGCTTAAAAAACATGATATTTTCTCAAATTCTGAATGGATCATGTTTTTTTTATTCTTCACCTTAACTCTTGGTGCTCTACAACAACATTATCTTTAAAATTTACTTGCAGATGACAAAGCTAAATTGATGTTACTGGGAGCATTTTACATATACTTTTCTTTATTATAATCATACAATCAGTCAATTACAATGAATAATTATATAAAGATTCATTATTTAAAAATGTGAATTTTACATAATATTTTATAAATCTTACGTAATATTAAATTAGAATTGATTGATTGCATCATAAATTATAGGTGTGATGTTTCCGACGTCGTCATAGTTACACACAATGGGCAAGTAGCTTTGACCATTACAAACCTGCTACCATTACCTTGCCTAAGTGGCTTGTCTGGTTGAGTTCTTGTCTAGTGATTGCAATCTTTGATTAATAAATAATTTTAGTGAGTTATGGAAGACATTAGATTGGCCAATCAGCTAATTGCCAATTTTTTATTTTTTTCAAATTCAATCATGTTTTATAATCAGAATGGCAATTTTAGAAACATTTAGGGACTTATGACTAAATATTTCAGATTAGTTCACACTTAGGAAAGATTTAACGAAATTTCTTAAGTGATAAAGAAATATGAAAATTTTTTTAATCCGATTGATTAAAATTACAATTTGATACCAATCTAATTCAAATATTAAACAACTCTTATTTAAATAACCTAAAAACTTAATATGATTTAAATTTAATTTAAGTTCAAAAGTTAATAATTTAAATATAAATTTATTCAAACACTAATAATTTTAGTTTTAGACTTGAATATTTTGGGTTTTAAATTCAAATGCATCAAACTAAAAATTATTCAAATTAAGAGCAATTTAATTTTATTTAGCATAAAATAATTACTCATTAAAATTATCATATTCCATCATATAATTATCATCTCTAATTATAATTATCCACACCAATTTAATTCAATCTAAAAAATTATTACTCACTCCATCTTATTTTCTTTTTTATTTTTTTAAAATTTTTTTGCATTTTGATATTAAAAATTACAAGATTTTAATTTCATAAAATAATTTAATATTAAATATTAAATATATTAAAATTTTAAAAAAATTTAGGCTTCGTTTATTTTGCAAAAAATAATTTTCAAAAAATGATTTCTGAAAAATATTTACATTTTTTAAGTTAAAAGAGATTTTTTTATTTGGATAAGTTAATAAAAAATATTTTTTGTTATTTAGTTATTTTTAGAAAATTTTTTTTAAAATAATATTAATATAACTATTAAAATGTATTTATTATTAAAATATATTGAAATTATATATTATTAAAATCAGAATCACAACCGCACATTTCCCAAAGTTGCTCGACTTTAAACAATCGTGTCTGAAGAAACACGCGTCTGAAGACCCCCCTGACACAGTGTCTTCGAAGGAGGTTTGATTTTTGAATCTGATCGTGATCGTTGCTTTACTGTAAAGCTCAAATACTTTAAAAAAATGGGAACCTTTTCTTTTGGTTTTCAAGCTTAAGCTTGTGGTTGTCTTCATGGTTTATGATCCTTCATCAGGAAACAAAAAATGCGTTCTGGGTATTTTGATTCTCAGAAACAAATCTGACTGCTGTTTTTGGAACTATCAGCTGTGGTGTAGCTGATTCTCAGAAGCATCTTCTGGGTTGGAATTGAAAGAGAAAGAGATGTTAGAGAATTAAGCTACAGTAGGTTGCTTGATAGTGCAAAAGGGACAAGTTTTGGAGTTCCTGGGTCTTAAAGGTTGGTTTTATTGATTTTGGCTTTGCTTTCTTTGATCCCTACCCTGATAAAAGCAAACCAAAGTGGGTTTCATTTTTATTCTTTTCTCTTTTTCTGATGCAATTGTTCACCCTTCTCTCCTTTTTTTTTTTTTGCTTTCTTTCATCTTGGTTTCTCTGAATTTGATAATTTTGATTGGAGTTGAATGTTTTCTTACTGTTCTTTTGTTTTGCTTATAGATTAGCTTCACACAGCATATAGTGGGGATGCAAATGGTAGAGTGCTGGGAATTTCAGGGAAAGTCAAAGCAATTGTGAGGCACCATTTCTTTTGGAATTCATTGCTTTGAATTTTCTTAAAAATGTGTTATTGAATTTAAATATACTCGAAACACACAGCTTTGGATAGGGACTCCTATCTTCTCTTCAACTTCCATGGCTGATGCCAACAATCCAATTTTTGCTTTCATTGCTAGGAAAATTCTTCACCTTTGGCTTTAGATCAAGTCCATATATCAAAGATCTCTACCACAATCTCATACCATACCACCATATTCATGGTTAAAAGGAAAGTTGGTTTTGATCCTTTTTTTTTCAGCCACTTACGAATATACCCTTGAATTGCAGTCCTGCAGTGTGCTATGTCACTTGGTTTGCAAAAGGGTATTCTGTTACTTTCGAGAAATATTCATTGACGGTTTCTTGATTAGACTGCAATCCTTTAGTAGTTAAAATGTAAATTCTTTCATTTTCATCGACTAAAGGTTTGTAAAATATGCTGATGATTACATGTTTCTTTTAAGATCATAATTTTTACTTGCCATTTAATGATCACTTGATAAAGCAAAGGAAAGGGCTCGTGTGGGCATCTTTATGTACTTCAATTTTGTGGGTCGGGTCCAAAAGAGGTCCAAGGGATGACTAATGAACTAACTAATGATTTCATCGGTCTTGTTTTCAGCAAACAAGCTTTGTGTGATCACACAAGATTCTTGATACTCTTAGGTTCTGGACTATTTTTTTATTTTTCTTTTGTTATTATTAATTTATAATTTAAATATTTGATGATTGCAACTGCTCCACTGCTTTTCCATTTTCTATCAAAATATCCTTTCTGCCTTGTTAGTTATCCTTTTCTCTCATATGGCTCATTACTGAAGGTTTGAGTTTCTATGAATTTCACTTGATACAGCTCCAGTGATCATTTTGATCAAAATTCATATCTGAATCATGGGAGAAGGTACTGAAGATGGGGTTTTGGATGATACTTGGTCGGCTGAGGAATGGTTGTCACATGCTCAAGAGCTTGTTCCCAATGGCACTTGATAAGGCAAGGGAGGTGAAGGGGTTCCCTGGTAGGTGGAAGTTGTTAATTTCCAAATTGGAACAGATCCCTTCATGCTTATCAGACTTGTCGAGCCATCCTTTCTTTTCCAAAAATGCTTTTTGTAAAGAGCAGTTGCAGGTGGTGTCAAAGACATTGAAAGAAACAATTGAATTGGCAGATTTATGTCTGAAGGAGAAGTACAAGGGGAAGCTTAAGATGCAGAGTGATCTTGATGCATTGTCAGGGAAGTTGGATCTGAATTTATGGGATTGTGGACTTCTGATCAAGATTGGTGCAATCTACTTTACCTTTATCAGAGACTGCAACACATGGCCATCTAAAGAAATTGCTTGCACGGCTTCAGAGTGGGCACTTAGAAGCAAAGTACAAAGCTTTTGACAGCCTTGTTGAGGCCAACAAGGGGGACGAAAAGAGTCTATTGTCTGTTACTGGATGGAGTAACATTGCTGCTTGAGTCCAGTTTTAACAACGACATCTCCTCCTATCAAGGAAAAGACTGCAACTATAATCTGCTCACTTGCAGAATCTGGTAGTTGCGAGAGCTGGCTTGTTTCATAAGGTGTTTTGCCGCCTCTGATAAGGCTGGTTGAATCTGGCAGCACAGTTGGTGAAGAGAAGGCCACAATTTCGCTGCAGAGATTATCAATGACTGCAGAAACAGTCCAAGGAGTTGTAGGGCATGGTGGGGTTCGAACGCTAAGCAAAATTTACTGAACAGGATATTCTGTTCACAGGCTGCAGCTGCTAGTACCTTAAAAAATATATCAGCTGTCCCTGAGGTTCGACAAATACTAGCAGAGGAAGGAATTATAACGGTCATGATCAATCTCCTTGATTGCAGAATCTCACAGCCAGGCCCAGCAATCAGAATCTGAGAAGGTCTGTTACTCAGAAGGTGGATTTCGAAGTCTATTGGTATACCTCTATGGTCCTTTGCCCCAGGAATCTGCAGTTAGAGCCTTGAGGAATTTGGTTGGATCAGTTTCCATGGAAGTTCTGATATCACTTGGTTTCCTCCCTCCATTAGTTCATGTGCTTAAATCTGGATCACTTGGTGCACAACAAGCTGCTGCAACAGCCATCTGTCGAGTTTGCAGTTCAAGTGAAATGAAAAAACTGGTGGGTGAAGCTGGATGAATCACTCTTCTTATTAAAATGCTTGAAGCTAAATCAAACAGTACAAGAGAGGTAGCCGCTCAAGCCCTTTCAAGCTTTGTAACCGTCTCTCAGAATTGCAGAGAAGTCAAAAAGGATGATAGAAGTGTGCCAAATCTGGTCCAGTTGCTTGATCCAAGTCCCCAAAGCACTGCAAAAAAAGTATGCAGTTTCCTGCCTGGAATCTCTCTCAACAAGTAAGAAATGCAAGAAGCTTATGATCTCATATGGAGCAATTGGATATCTCAAGAAGCTTTCAGAGATGGAAATCCCTGGTGCCAAGAAGCTACATGAGAGGTTGGAAAAAGGAAAGCTTAGAAGTTTGTTCAGCCGGAAATAGGGGAAGAAATGTAACTCTCCTTTTGTATAACAAAACTTTCCTTGCTTGTGATCTCCGTTTCATTATCTGTGCGAAACAAGGTAGTCATAGAATTAAATCTAGCAATTCATGTATTTATGTTGTGCAAAACATTGACAATTTATATATTTGAATCGTGTTTTACATAAAAATTGCATGTTTTTGTTATCAATAATCAGACATTGGCCTACGGTTCACATATACTGTCAGACTCCCATATCCTTGCTTCTAATCAAGGTAAGCTTTTATGATTCAATTCCATCCAAGTTTCTCTACTTTGGTATCTGTACAGGGATTGAAACTGAAAAAATGTTACAAATTTGCAGATTTTGCCCAGTTTATGGGGGATTTCACCATGAAATCTGTGTTCCTATAACTCTGTTTAACATTTAATACTAAAAATTTCCTGTTTATACACCAATTAGGAGTTGTTATAAGCATCATGAATAATTTATTTTCCTTCTGCTATTTTCTCAGCACCCAAACATAAATTAAGAATCCCTATGACAGAACTGCCATCAAATGAATATGCTTCAACATGGAATGCCACGCTGCCAATGCAAACCCACCTTCATTTATGGGAGATGACAGCAACCCGCAACTACAACTACAACCTTCTTTCATTTTAACCCTCCATTTTAACTTCTTTTCCAAACCATTGCAACCCCACCCACTTCATGATTTCCAGAAATCACCCATAAATGTTACGTGAAACCGACTGAAAGCTGAAAAAGAACCAGTTTTTCAATGTCTGTTAACATGTTTGAATGTGGATAAGGCCATAAGCAGAGACAAAGACAATGCAGCAGCTGTCTGATTTTAACGTTCTTGAGATGCGTGTTAAGCAACTGCTTTGCCCAAATCTTGTTCAAGTGCAAGGTTTTGTCTAAGGCACTCTTTGCTCGCACCATCACAGCTGTTAAAATCTAAGCCGACGGTCAAGAATCCTGGATTATGCTACTGGGTCCCCAAGGATAATAATCCAACGGTTAAAAACTCTACATTGATGTGGGTTTTTTTTTTTGTGTTGGAAAAGATTGGACCAAACAAGCCTTTATCACACGTAGAGATAGAGAAACCGAAAAGCAACATACTGAGCTGGTGCTGCAGAGAGACTGAGACCCGGAAGCTCAAGTCTGCTCCCATTTCAAAGAAAAAAGAAGGAATTTTTATTAAAGAAAGGGGGACAATATTGTGGATTTGGAGGCCAAATCGTCAGGCACTTTCTTTGGTACTATTCTCTTTCTGTTTCTTTCTTTTTCCTTGTATGTGGGTGCTTGTTGAATTGGCCAAAACCCTAGTTGTTTGATTGGTTAGTATGTGTTTTGAGCTGTGAGTAGAAAAATCTTTGCTTTTATCTTGACTGGTATGTTGTTGCTGTTGCTATATGGTATCTTGACTAGTTTGATTGAATTTAGTGTATGTTCTTCTGTATGATTGTTATTGTCTTGTTTAATTTGTTAGTTTTTTAGTGTTTTTCAATCTGGTGATTTGGGTAGACATGGTGGTTTGGTCCGCTTGGTTGATAGGAAAGAGGCAGAAATTGAAATTCTGAGTATTTGTTAGTTGTTATTGTATGGATTCTATGGAAAGTATTGTAAAATTAAGCTAAACAATAGGTACTAGAATCAGCTAATTATGATTTGGCATTTTTTTTTTTTTGTATTGGAGCTCATCGGGATTTGAATTCCGATAACCGAAACTAAGAGTTCAACACTCTACCAACAGATCACACGGCTGTTGGTGATTTGGCATGTTATTTGTTTAAGCTAAAAGCGTCCATATATTTTCCTTTGCAGGCAAATAGACATCAGACAATAGTAAATTTGTTAGAAGAGTTAGATGCTTTAGAGTACTTTATATTTTATAGAGTTCAGTGAATGAGTTGGCACAAAATTTTAATTTGTTTTTGGAAATTTTAGTTTGAGTTTAAGCTGTTAGTTAGAGCTTTCATGCCATTTAGGGATTGCAAATTTGTTTAGTTAGAGCTTGGTCGTTTAAGCAACAACATACTTTCTCCTTGCTTCTTATAATCGGATAGAGATGATGATGCATACAGGCACCCACACACATGTCCATAGTTTTATGCTATAGTACGACATGTAGCATGGCACCAAAAAAAATGAACAGATAAAAAATGTGCGAGTGAATGTAGCTGGATCCTCCGGAACCCCAAGAATCCTTACTTAGAATGGAATTCCAACTCAATTTTGCTCTTTGGAGAGCACAATTAGATGAAAGTTGTAAGCTGTTTTGCTGGGTGGGGGGGGGGGGGGGGGGGGCGGTGTTATTGTCTATCGTTGGTCTCTATGGTAGAATCAGTTGGGGGCTTGAGATGTGGTGGTTACCTTGTGGCAGATGTCAGCGTTCAAGTCCGCTTATCTCCAACTCATGAACTTAGCCGAAACAAAGCTATATGTACCCAATTTTTCTGATTCAGCAGTTCGATCTATGATTTATCATTCAACTCACACATAGTTGATGACTTCAAAATTTTGATTGGTACTTAATCTCTGTTTGAAAGTAGAAGCTCTTCTTCCTTTTTAGTAGCTTGCTTAAACTGGTTGATAATGTTGGCTTTGGTACATGCTTCGCATAGGACTCGTAAGCTTATTTGAAAAACTAATTATCATGAGTTTTCAGGTGTCTTGTGGATAAAAGATGAGTATGCTCGATGCAACTAGAGCAAAAACTCACACTTATAGTTTTGTATTTGAATAAGGCTGAAGCAAGGGATAAGATATGCAGGGCTATACAATATGGTTCGAAATTCTTAAGTAATGGACAACCAGGCACAGCTCAAAATGTTGACAAATCAACCAGCTTGGCTCGGAAAGTTTTCCGTCTTTTTAAGGTTATCTCACTATGTCAAATACTAAAACTGACAAGTTGGTTTATGTTGTACAAGAATGAACAATCCCAGAAACTTTAATGGTTGGAAAAAAACGATTTTCTTTTCTGTTTGAGTGCTGGTATGATTCTAATCAGATGCGTGCTCATTTTAAATGAATTTGCAGTTTGTCAATGATTTGCATGGTCTTATTAGCCCAGTTCCTCAAGGAACTCCCCTTCCACTTGTTCTACTGGGAAAGGTGTGATGAACTTCCAATTTTCTGCAATATTTCTCTACTGTTTCAACTTAGTTAATTTAATTCCCCTTTGTGGGTTAATTTTATGGTTGTTTCAGTCAAAAAATGCACTGTTGTCAACGTTCTTATTTCTTGATCAAATTGTCTGGCTTGGCAGAACAGGCATCCATAAGGTATCAAATACACTTCATTTTGTTATTCTACTTAATTTGTTTGTCTTGGTTTGCACATTTTAACCGAAATAAGCTGTTTACAGAACAAAGAACGAGCTGACCTGATCGGACGAATATCCCTTTTCTGTTGGATGGGTTCCTCGATTTGTTCAACCTTGGTCGAGGTTTGTTGCTTTTCATTAAATTGAGAACTAGTCTCCACCTACAATTTTTTATCCTTAAGATGTTTCATTAGCCAGTGGCGGATCCACTCTTTGATTAGGGTATCCATTGACAGTCCGAAAAATTGATAAATCAGTCGGCAGTTTTTTATATGTATTATAAATGAACATCCTTGAAAAAAATCCTGAATCTGCCACTCTCAGTAGCTATATCCACTTTTTCATGCATATATACCTTCTTTTTTATCAGCTTGGGGAGCTTGGGAGGCTATCTGCATCAATGAAAAAGTTGGAAAAGAATCTCAAGAACAGTGATAAGTACAAGGTATGTTCACTATATGTTTCTTTTAGGATTCTTATTCCTGTATTTCCCAACTTTATTGTGCTTCTATAAATGCAGAATGAGCAATATCGTGCCAAGCTCGAAAAATCAAGTGACAGGACTCTAGCTCTTGTTAAAGCAGGAATGGATATAGTGGTAGCGGCCGGGCTTCTTCAATTGGCACCAAAGAAAGTCACTCCTCGTGTAACCGGTGCCTTTGGATTTGTTTCGTCTCTCATCTCCTGTTATCAGGTACTCGATTCTGTGCACTGGACGGTGGGATGTTTAGCTGTGAATGTATTTTTGGGGAATCACTAGTTTTGTTGAAGAAGAGTTAAAGGTTCATGTAAAAGTAGAGAAATTACACGGACTAGCATGTAAATTTATGAAAGATAACCTACAAATATAATGAACTTTAACCTTTAGGATAACTCCAATGCCCATGTTTGTCTATTTTGTGTCTAACACGTGCAAAATACCAAAATTACCGTCATAATTGGTGCCAATGCATCAAATCACAAAACACCTTTTTTTGTTTTTAGCAAATTCACATACAAATTTTGGTAAAATGAACCGTGTTGCACTTGTTTTTTTTTTTTTTTTTTCGTATCGCATCACCGTGTCACAATCAGTCTAATAAGCTCAAGTCATTAAGTAGGACATTCTGGATCAAAACTCAAATATGAATTTACAGACGTTGGAGGCTGACAAGATTCTGCCGTGTGTTGCAGTTACTTCCAGCACCAGCCAAATCCAAGACAGAGAGGGAAGCCTGATTTCCTCAACAAGCTTGAGTATCATTTCAATAATTCAATTGAACTTGTGTGTTAAGTTCATATGGGTGCAAGTTTTTGAAGAATTTGTCAAACCTGGGGTGCCCTGGAAAATCCTCTTCCCATTTAGCACCACTGTTGCTGCATTTCCTTCAGGCGCTCAACAAAATGATACTAAATGTATATTGCTGTTATTTGTTCACATTGATGAATTTAGGTAGTTTATATCATAGCCTACTCTCTTTGTATGACAAATCTGATCAGTTTGGTTTAATACATGCCCAACCCTATTTATTCTATGTGATCTAAAACATAACACGAAAATGATACTTCAGCAAAACAATATATAAGTTTGATGAAACCAAAAATGCATTTAGTGTTTATGTATCGATACAAATTGTGATAACTAATTTCATGTAAAATATATTACAAATATACGAATTATCAGGTTTACATATAACCTGTTAAAATGAGGGATGAAAAAACAGCAGATGTTTATTCTATGCCATCTTCTCCCTCCTCATCCGCATCCGATTCTTCGTTATCAGTATCCCATCCGAATCCATTTTCCTCAACCTCATCCACATATGCCAGCAGTGAATTCACAATCTGCTCCAAGTCTTTCACACGCATCTGCAAACTGGATTCAGAGCTTGTCTGTTCAGGTAAAGTTGGTTGTGCATGACTCAGTGCCTCAAGCACAAATTTTTCAGGGGGTTCAAGTATCTGAATACCAAAAGCAGGAGATAATGGGCGTCCCATGGCTTGAACATTAGACACACTGCAATGATGCCAACAAATTGCATAAAAACAAGGACATAGCAAAATGGCCAGAAAACCCTAAAGATACCTAGATATGTTATTTATAATTGAAAATCATGGTTCCCCAAGATGAAATCAAATCAATTTCGGTATAATAGCTAGAGCACTCGGATAATCTATTCTGTAGATCTTGCAATTTAAAATATGATATAGTAACACGATACGAGATGTGAAGGTAACACAAGTTAAAATTTTATCAAAAACTATATATGAGTTTAACATAAACTAAAAAATGTACTTCATATTTTTCATGTCCATATGAATTGTGACATGTAATTTTCGTGTAAAACACGATATGAAGGCATGAATTGCTAGTGTTTTACATGATATAGATACATGAATTGTTAGTGTTTTGCATGATACAAATATACTAATTGTTAGATATGCTATTTTCGTAACACTGCTGCAATATACCAGTATCAAACTAGGTAGAGAAAGGGTGCATTTAACAGTACCATATATAGAATAAGCCATTCCAACAACCCTGGACCCTCTCCAGCAGCTCAATCTGTAATATTCCACCAATGCAAAGAATAGGGTCGGGAAGCTTGAAACACTGCAAATGGTTTTCCTGTTTATCATTAAAAACCCTTAATGTTGTCAGTGCTGCAGCATGTGTTCTTACAAAACTATAACAATGAAAATGGAATTAACTTCACAGATAATGCATTCTGGAATATGGAAACAAATGAAAGCGGAAATGATACAATAAAGAGCCAATTTATTTTTTTAATACAAAGGAGATTGCAGTCTGGGAATACAAAAACAGGTAACAAGTGCTCAGATTTGAACTCTAGATCTGCTGAATGTCAACCTCTTAAGAGGGTTCATATGAATCATTTAAGCTAAACTTCGGGTTTTAAATGACCAAATCTGATATTCTTGTAGTAACAAATAGAGAAAGATCAATCAAAAAGATATAAGCAAAATGAACCCACCTGAGCCATGGGAAACTCTTGTGAGGTGTAAGTCCATACAAACTTGTCATTACCAGAATCCTGGTATGAGTCATCCACATGATTTTCCATGGAGGACTTGATATGACCCATGCGAAATCTCACAGATTTTGCAGAATATATAGGGTAACCAATGTGGAAGTAAGCTGGATCAAAAACAAATCTTATTAGAAAATTTTCAAGCTAAAAAAAATCAGATAGATGTAGTGGCAGATCCATGCTTGAAGATGAGGTGTCCATGACAGCCCCAAACATTGAAAAACAAAAGAATTTGAAGACACCCTTTCCGTCGATTTTATCCATAAATCTGTCAGCAGTTTTTTATATATATTATAGTTGGACACTCTCGAAAACCGAAACAATTACCTTGGAAAGGTTTTATCTTGATTTCAGTAACAACACACAAATCACCAACCAATTTATATGTCAACCTTTCAGGCGCTGCAGGGTTCCTTTGTCCTTTACTTGACCAGTATGAAGCTCTCCATGCAACTCTATCTCTTGGTTCCAAAGTATTATCTATGCTTTCCTGTGGATAATTATCGGTGCTGGAAGCCATGATTGCTTCTGAGATGCAGTTCCCAACAGCAGATGACAAACAATATCGAGCTAAAAGGGCATAAACTCTGTGCTCCCTCTCCAAAGCTTCCCATTCCATGAAATTGCTGGATCCAGCTTCAGCATGCCTTTTTGCAGTGCCACCAAGCTCATTGACATGATCAACTCTAGATAACTGAGGAAACATTCTCAGGCACAGACGCTTACATAGACCATTTGTAATCACTGCAAACCCATCGAAAAGTAATAAGTCAGCAATGGCTGCAAAATGTCATGCATACCAACCAAAAACAAGTTACACGAGATTGATATCATCTTGAACATATAAATTGCCAGATCTATTTTCGAGTTGTTCGTATCATTTTTGTATTGTGTTTAAAATATGGGTAATCGGCTCGCATCAAAGGAAATATCTGAAAAGAAGAATTGGTGCATTTCAATTGAATTGGTAAAACATATCTACATGGAATTGAATATACATGATTAGGTGATAAGCACCATCTCAGAATGGCACTGAAGCAAACACACTGTGCATAATGTAACACATAAACCTCATAACAAGCCGAGCCAATTGGGCTCCATGACAAGGAACTAAATAAGATCAAATAATGTGTTTCGATGGTGTCAACTAGTCCACAAGTCAACCATTTTCCTAGGCTTTTGAGGTGAACCTAGTCACTTCCCTTTATTCCTTTTTCTACTAATCATGATGGACCTGAATACGTTTTAATTTGAACCATGACTATCCGGCCAGTTAGTGGTATTAAAGCCAGCTCCAGGGTTGAGGGTTTTGAGTTCAAACCGTGTTTTGAGTTCAAACCCCAACTGTAACCAAAAAAAAAAAAACAAAATGGAAAAGCAAAGAGAGTATTGTTGAAAACCACTTCCCTTCAACACACAAATTTCTTTGATCGACACAACAACCAAACTGCATACTGAGAATATTATCCACTTACGAATTCCAGATGATGCTCTGCTCCATTTGAACTTCCCCAACATGACAAAGAAATTCTAATTCAATCTTCATGTCATGAACTTATATCGCAATTGAACAACTACAAAGAAATTTTAATTTATTTTTTACGAAGGATGCTGTAGCCTAAAATTAAGGAATGAATTGTGAGTTCCCAACTGCGAATTTCAAATCTACTGATAGTTACACCAGTCATCTTAAGCTCGGGATTCGAGAAATTTTAATATTAAAAAAGATGAAGAGTATATAGAAACATTATAGCTCACCAAAATGTCGGCAGGATAGTGAGACAGCACTGAAGCGAACAAGATCAGATGGATCATCTAAAGATGTAAGAATCTTTATCAACAAGTCATGATGGAGAAAATTCAAGAAACCCACACCATTTTTCATTTTCTTTTTCCTTTTAAGTTCCTACTGAGATGGCAAGCTCCAAGTCCTGCTTTAGCACCAAAAAAAAAAAAAGCAATTTTATAATCAGAATTATAATTAGTACGAAATAATCCAATCAATTGAGTTTAATTGCAATTTCGAGCCATAACATAAAAAAAATTTTTAAATGAAAATTGAAACAAGAATGCAACAGAATTCAACTAATTTTCGATGAATTCAGAAAATAAAATTAAATAAGAAAATTTTGAAAAAAAATAAGAAAGTAAGGAATTGAACCTTTCCTTTGAGACGAAAAGGAAAAGAAAAGAAAAGACAGGTAAGAAATCGAATTCTCCCAAACAGAGGAAAATCCAAGAGATGGAAAGTGAGGGAAAAAGGAGAGAGAAAGGGTTGTTCTTGTTGTGCATAGATGGAAGAAAGAGAAACTTTTTCCGTAACATATTTGATTATATGAATTAAAAATATCGTACCAATCAATTTAATTAAGTTTCGAGTTAAACAAATTGAATTAAGTTTCGAGTTAAACGCCATTTATGTCTTGAATACGGGAATTAGAGTGAGAAAAGGATCATAATTACAAGTTTTGAATACGTTTTGAGGGTCAATTTCAACAGACAGAGGTGAGAAGGTTATGGGAAATTGCCTTGAAAGAGACATTAACCAATTGCTTGGCAGGCTTCAAACCATTTTTTATAAAGAAAGTTTAGGGGTAAGCTATCCTAGTAAGCTTTCATTTGGATTTACAAATAGGAAAACCGGTGACGGAGAAGAAATTTAAATTTTACAAAGTGAAATATGTTATTTTTGTAAAAAATTAAAAAAAAAAAAAAAAACAGAAACAAAAACGGATTCAAATAGAGTTCGGTTTAATTTGAATTTTTTTATTTGATTTGAATTAATTTCAAAATATTAAATATATATATATATTAGATTTAAATTAAATTTTAGATTAAAAAATAAAAAATAGAAAAGCAAAATGAATCATATTATATATTTTTATTAATTTATATATATTTAAAATTTTATAAATAAAAATAATTATTTTATATCTAAATTTATTTAAATATATTAAAAATTAATATTAAAATAATATATAAAAACAAAAAATTTTAAATTTTAAAAATCAATTAACTGAATCAAACCAATAGAATTTGATTCAAATCAAATTGCACGAAAGATATATTTAAATTTGAATTAAATTGAATTTTAAAAATTTATAATATTATATATCATTCAAAAAATTAAACCGTATTTAACCTAAAGCATTTTTATCCTTAATTAACTCGTTTTCGACTTCAACGAAGAATTTAATAAAGAATGACGAAGAAGAAAATAAATTACTTTGTACAAATTAAAAGAGATACATATACAAGTAAGTTTCTTTAAAAAAAATTTTATTACACTTTTTAGCATTTGCATTTTAAAAAATGTACAAATTGGTGCCTACAAAAATAAAATATACAATATGCATCCTGAATTTTCATAAAATATATAATTTGCATCTTTAACTTTTTAATTATATATCATATTAATTTAAACTTTAAACTTTATGCTATATTTGGATAAACATTAGTAAAAAAAAGGGAAGAAAAGTAAAGAAAAGGAAGGAAATATTTTTTAAAGGAAAGAAAATTATATATGTATCCTTTGTTTGATAGCTAAAATTAATTAAAAAAAAAGAAAATTAAAAAAATTCTAACAACTATTGTTTAGTTAAATAATGGAAAGAGAAAGAAATGATTTATTATATTATTTTTTTATTATAACCTTTGATCATTTTTGTTTTTACTATAATATTTATATATTTATATTAACTTATTCCCTGTTTTCAATTTTCCTTTATTTCTTCATAAAAATAATCATTTATGAAATTTATAAAATTCATAAAAATAAGAGAAAAAATTAGAGATAATAAATTTATTGGTAAATAATATTTTGTATTCTCAATCTAATCTTGAAGTTCAAAATTATACATTTTTAATTTGAGAAATTAATAAAAATATAATAATTATTTTATATTTTAAATTTTTTATTATTTTCCTTTCCTTTCCTTTTCCTTCAATTTGAGGTAATTAAAAAATGAAGAAAGTTAAGAGAAACCAAGGAGAGCTAAGTATATATTTCTTTTCTTTATTTTTATTTATGCCATATACAAACAAAGAAAAAGATTCCCCTTTTTCTTTTGTTTGCTTTCTTTTCTCTCCCCTTTCCTCAATTCAAATATGTTGTTAATTTTGCTAATCTATCAATTTATATGTGTAACATCTGATAAATATTATCAAATTATATATTCATTATACATAATATCAACATTTTTTTCAATAAAATTTACTTTAAATTGTTTTATTTGAATTGTAAAATTTGTTTAGGATCAATTAATTATTAATTTTTTACGTAGTATCTGTATGATATTTTTAACAAATATTTAACACATAACATGCATATATTAAAATTATACTGATTATATATCATATAGGTGAATTAAATTAATAATATTAGACTTAAAATTAAAATTAAAATATTATTTAAAATTTCATTGTGCAAATTGTAAAAATAACTTGTAGGCAAGATTTGCTAAAAATAATTTTATTGTTTCAGGAAAATATAATAACTGGAAGACAAGATTTATACTTTCTCAACAACATTTGCTATTACAGATCTCGAAATTTTTTTTATTTTTCTCATGATCATAGGCTCATGGATAGATCGTATGTTATTGTGGGATTTCCTATAACATCAATTAATTCTTGAATAATAGAGATGCACATGCATGTTTTTCATTTTTAATTTGAATATAGATTTTCGAAGTAGTTTTTTTTTTTTTTACCCTTTTGACAAATTATTAAACGTGAAGGCAAACACCTGTAGAGTCTGATATAAGAATGTAATCAACTTAAATCTAATCAATATATTATCAAGCTTAGGTTTGGTTCATTTTGAAAATTTAAGGTTCAAAACTTAACTCGAGTTTAATCAAGTTTCGTTTTTCATATTTGAGCTCTGCTTGTAATTTAATTGAGTTGTTCGAGTTTCGCTTGATTAGATTCGATAAAATTATAAATATTGACATTAAACATTATATTTTTATTATTTATTTATAAATATATATTTTAAAAAAACTATCAATTAGACTCTCTAGTCTCTTGGACTAGATATTAAACAATTCAACCTCAGTGTGGCTTGTTACTTGAGCAGCTCAAATTTGAATTTTGCTCAATAATGAATGAATCGAGCTCGAATAGCTCACAAATAACTTGACTTGACTTGTTTATATTCCTAGCACTAGGCCAATACATCCTATTATGTTAAATTAATTAATTAATTATATTTTACTTTTTTTTTTTTTTTGGTTTATAGGCCTATTTAGAAATCATTTTAGCAATTTTTTTAACAAAGGTAGTAATCAAGATAAGAAAAAAGTTATCGATGCTGAGATTTAATTTTAAACCTATTGAATATTATTTTTTAAAATTAGTTGTATGAATCAACTAAAATACATTTAAGTTCCAAAATTTTCTTTTGTTTTTAATAATTTAATTATTTGATTAATCCTATTGACACATTTTATATTACTTAAAGCTTTAAAATATTATTATTATTATTGACAAAAAAAAAAGAAAATTAAAAAGTAAAAATCTCCACCTATTTAGGGAAAGTTAATGGTGTAAACGAACTGAATATAAATAAACGAACATATATCAATGATTTGTTCATTAGAACTGTTTGTGTTTAATAAAAAAATTATTCGTTACATTCGAGCTTGGTTCATTACATGGTAAGATGTTCATGTTTAGTTTATATTCAATTTATTTAAATTAAACTAATTTGTTTGTGAACATTGAATGAAAATATTCGCAAACAAATAAGTTCATAGATAATACTTAAATTATAACTAAATAAATTTAAACAAATAACCATACAATTATAAAATTAAAAATAAACAAATAATAAATAAACATAAACAAATGAGTTTTAAATAAAAACTTAAATGATATTGTTTATGAATATAAACGAACCAAATAAATATCTATTCATATTTGATTTGTTTAATAAATGAATGTAAAAATATTATTTTAAATTATTTATTAAACTTAATAAACAAACATAAATAAAAAAAAACAAAAAATATTCACGAAAAATTCATAAAAAGTTCTATTGACCCTTAAGGAAAGGAAGGAGCAACCAATTTCATGGCCCATCCTATCTCAATGCCAGTGGTACCTTTTCCGAACCACTTCAAAACTAATCCTCAAACGGCCAAATCCAATATGCCTATCAAATTTTTTTGGATAAGTGAAATTTTATTCAAAATCCAAAAAAAAAAATGCCATCCTCTTACATAAAAAATAAGAGAAGTAAAACCACAATAAATCTAAATTTGTTGGTTTATATTTTAATTTTCCCAAAAAATTTATACAATTTTGGTATTCACAAAATAATAAAAAAGCAAACCCTCGTATCATTAATAATTAGATTTGATAATTTATGTATTTATATCATATAAAACACTGATAATTCATATATTTATATTGTATTTTATATGAAAATTATATATAATAATTCATTTCGATATAAAAAATATAAAATATATATTTTTTATTTTTATTAAATCCATATGCAATTTCTATTAAAATTTTAAATTATTTTATTTTTATATTATATTACCATATCATATTTTAAATTATCAGAATTAATAATAATTAATTAAAAATATTGTTTGGAGTTTTTTTTTCGATCCATATATATATATATATAATACTATAATTTAGAGAAGCAAAGCTATATGTGACAACATCCATGATTTAGCTGTCAATTTAGCCAGCAAAGATTATTAGTAACTTAATAGTAAAAAGCATTTTGGATAAATTTTGCCTTGCGCAGTCGCCATTTGTAAGAAGTTAGAACATGGCCGGGCAGCTTGACCTTCTAATTAGCTTCCAAGTGTCAATTCTAAAAATATATGTTTAATAAGAGTTTTTTAGAATAATTTTAAGTTATTTTTGGCAAACTATGCAATTAAAAACATGAATTAAAGGTAATTAACTATTTAAAATCAATCTTTTTTTTTTATCATGGAATTAACTTTATACAATTGAATTACCATTTAGTTATTTTTTAACAATAAATTAATTTAATTGAATTTTAGATATAATTAATTCATATATTTCATGCAGTTACGTAACATTCAACAATTTTAAAATTTAAATTTTAACATTTATAAATTTTTTTTATTTTCAGATAAAATAATTAATAAATGGATTATGAAAAAATCTACAATATAAATGATTAAATTAATTTCATATTCTAAATACCAATATTATAACCATGCATACCTTTAAAAAAAAATCACATTCAATGATTCAATTAGTGGGGAAAAGTCAATACTCTTTTATAAATTCACTTGGACAGGTGACATTTATTTATTTATTTTATTTATTTGTTATAAATAGAGTGTTGAATGTGTCTTTTGAACCCTTTTGTGGAGGGATATAAGCATTGTACTCATTAAAGCAAAGATTGTTTATTTGCAAAAAAAAAAAAAAAAAATCATTTTTTTTCTTTAATAAAAAAAACGAGGAAAACCAAAGATAGTATCCAATCCTACTCAACATAAACTTACCATTACAAATACATAATATTTATTGTAGTGAAATTATCTCAATTATTGTCAATGAAAGCTTTTAGATTCTATAAATAAAGTTATAAAGATAACACATATTTTTCAAAGTAATTTTGATAATTTATGCATTAATTTCGTGTTTGTTCCATAAATTTTCGTCAATCAATTTCTTTAATTATTCTACAAATAAAATTATTAAAATGACATATATTTTGTTGAAGCAAATCTTACAATTTATGACGTTAAATAAAAATAATTTTTTTTGTTTTATCAAATATATATAATTTATCAAAAAAAATTTATATATGTTTCGTATCATTTTAATATCATATTACAATTATCATATTTGTCTCGAACTATATTATATTAAAAAATAAAACATAAGTCAACATGTTAGCCTCATTTATAAGCTCACTCTTTATTCACCCTTCTGTCACTGTAGATATATATAACTATTTTTTATAGTTCTCTCTTTCAGTGGAATCTTTTGTCTCTGTCGTCGTTTCTTCTTCTTGGAGGTCAACTGGTTTCAATTTGTCAATGGCGGTAATGACTTGCAACCCAACAAGACTGTCTCGCATCAGAGTATTCAATACCAAAAACTACAATCTTTACTATGCCATTCTCGTAGCAATTCTTTGCGCTACTTTTTACCTTGTCGGGATATGGCAACACTCGTTAGGCCCTATTCCAAACTCCGCCACCGCCGGATTCCTAACCTCAGCCTCTTGCTCCTCCCTTCGAACCAACCAACTCGACTTCCGTCCCCACCACTTCCCTCCTGACCCACCTCCAGAGGCGGCGCGTGTACTTCACCTCCCTCCATGTGACCCTTCCTTGTCTGAATACACCCCATGCGAGGACGTTCGGAGATCGTTGAAGTTTGACAGGGACATGCTTGTGTACAGAGAGAGGCACTGCCCTGGGTGGGACGAGTTGTTGAAATGTCGAATCCCGGCTCCGTACGGTTACCAGGTTCCCTTCCGGTGGCCTGAGAGTCGAGACTTTGCTTGGTTCGCTAACGTGCCACATAAGGAGTTGACTGTGGAGAAAAAGAACCAGAATTGGGTTAAGGTCCAAGGAGAGCGGTTCAAGTTCCCTGGCGGAGGCACCATGTTCCCACGCGGCGCTGATGCTTATATTGATGATATCGACCGGTTGATCAACCTTAAAGACGGCTCAATAAGGACCGCCATTGATACCGGCTGCGGGGTACGTTAATTCTCTTTTTTTTTTTTTACGTTCATGTTTAATGTTTTTGATCAAACCGGGTTAGCCGGTTCAGTGTAAACCGGCTAGTAAAGGTGTCCAAGATCGAAATTCCGGAGAAATTGCCTTAAGTTTTTTTAAGTAAACCCGGTTTTGATTTTTTTTTTTAACAAAAACATAGCAGATTGAGAATAAAAAAATTACAAATATTAAATATTAAAATTTAAATTTATTAGATGTCGATGATCAAATAAATCGATTGAATTAAATTCGTATTCGAATTTTGAACTTCTTATTTTATTTGGAGATGAAAAATTAGAGAGTTTGATGTAAAGTGGGTTGGAAATGGTTGAACAAGAAGGTGTTTGGTTGGAGGGATGGTGCAAATTATTTGTTTAATTATTTTCTTTTGCTATACTAAAAGAATATAAAAATAATGAATTTTATATTTATATATAATTTATACAATATAAAATTAAAAAGTTTACTTATTTTTTAATTATTAATTTTAATAGCTCTAAGAAATATGATTAAACTATTTTTTTGTTTTTATTTGTTTATCTCATTTTTTTATATATTGAAATCAATATTAGAAAAATAAATTAAACTTTTTTTGTTTTATATTAGATAAATTAATTTATTATCATATATATATATATAACATAAAGAAAAAGAAAAGAATAAAACAAGCCATATATAATAATAAACATAACAATTCATATATTCATATTTATTTATTTTAATATATATTAAATATAAAAATTATTATGTCACGATTCATATAAATATGTTAATTATATCTTTTATTTTTATTAAATTTATATATAATTTTTATTAAAATTTTAAATTATATTATTTTTTATATGATATCACCGTATCCTGTTGTATCAATCGATCTACATGATTAATAATGTTTTTTATTTTTTTCCCTTACGATCCTCTCACGTTGGTTGCTTTTGTTTTGATCTAAACTCTTAAATATATATTTGGCCAAAAAAAAAAACTCTTAAATATATACAGTTTCTGGCTCTATATGGTGTAGCCCTTATTTTATAGGGTTGAATTCTCTGATAAATTGTTGTGAGGTACTATATTATATTAATTTCTTGACTGCTGCGCATTTATTTTATTAATTTTTTGAGGTTTCATCTTAGGCTGTGACCACATGATCTCTAGTGGACTAAGAAAAGGTAAATGACCCAGAAAAGAGAAAGTCATAATTAATTCAAATTCATTGAGCTTCCTTTGTGGGATTTGATCTTACTGGGGGAGAAAATCTGGCCGGATCATGACTTAGCCAGCAAGTAATTTCATATTTTTAGTAAAAAAAATGTTCAAAGAAATAATTTTTTTTCAGATAGATCCGTCTTTGATGTGAAACTCGTTTTAAATTGTTTTTTTTTTTTAAGGATTTTTTTGGGTTGGTTTGGAAGCAAGTTTTATTTTGGCCAATGATTTTCAAGTTTGAAGTCTTCATGTTCACGTAAAGTGGTTTACCAAGAATACAATAATTTCTTTAGACCCCTAAAATTAGCCATCATAAATTAATAAGGTCCAATGGAGTGCTAGCTCAACGCACTTTGTCATTAAGTGTTTGATCTTTATCTTTTGTTGCCCTTTGAATTTGTATTATATGTCATGCTGATGTTGACTAAGATAACGTCGGATAAGATTGAAAATAGGGATAAAAATGAGATTAATTATTATAAAAATAAAATTATATATTATAATGATGAAATTACAATTAGTAATGTAATAATGACGTAAAATTAAATACGATAATAAATTATTCTAAAAAAAAATTAACTCCCATAATTGAAAATATTTTATCTTTAAATTTTATGATTAATTACCCTACTGATTTCCATTCTAATCTTTAACTGGATGGGCAGTGTTATAGTGCAGCTGAAAAATCCTCAATTGTACCGTCGAAGTGCTATCCAAATGCATCTAACGATACAATTAAAAAAAAAAAATTTGGATTCCATTGCTCATGGAATCCAAATGCATCCTTAATCTCCAAGTCATCCCTGCAAAAAAGATTCACTTCATTACAATATTTATTTAATTGCATGTTACAAATTATTTCTTCATAAGTTTTGAATGCATCACTCGTATCATATTATGTAACATATTTCCTATATATCATCAATTTTGTAACTTTTTCAAGGTTTAGTTATCCATTTAATGATTTTGATCCTGTGTTGGTGGCTCATTGCTTTGAACCAATTGATCAGGTTGCAAGTTGGGGAGCTTACCTTCTATCAAGGAACATCATAGCAATGTCATTTGCACCAAGAGACACCCATGAAGCTCAGGTGCAATTTGCTCTTGAACGAGGAGTGCCTGCAATGATCGGAGTCCTTGCCTCCATTAGGCTTCCTTACCCGTCAAGAGCTTTCGACATGGCTCATTGCTCTCGTTGCCTCATCCCTTGGGGCCAGCATGGTAAACTCTGGTCTTCAATTTAATTCTCTAGTTATTACTTCTTCTTTTTTTACAGCTTGGGCAGTGGGTGGTGACGAATTCAAGATTTTTTTCGAGAGGTGTTCACTTAAAATATATATATATATATATATATATATAAAATTATCAACAGATTTATTAATTTTGTCAACTAAAAGAGAGTATAGGAGAAATTTTAGAGTGTCCAAGAGAAAATTCCATCAAATTTTTTAATTTTCCAACCCTTCTTGTACATGTGCATCCGTCCCTAAGTTTGAGATAAAGGAAAAGATAATAAATGTTTATATTTAAATTTTAAATCTATTAAATATTATCTTTTAAGATGGTCATGGATTTAAACAACGTTGGTGACGTGATGTAGTTACTGCAATTTAACGGTAGTGCCATCTTTCACTATCATTATTGTGAATTGTCATTCACACAAATTACGGTATATTGCATCCACAAATGATGATAAAACGGAAAATTACAACCAATAAGAAGTTAAGATTAAAATACTATAAATTACTTTAAATATCATAAATATATATTATTATGATTCTTTTGCTTCATTTTATAATAAATTTTGAAAATTTTTAAAAAAAGTTATTATCATAATGCACGTGATTAGCATTATTCTATTTATTATATTCATAATCACGATAAATGTAATGCGATAAAAAAAACAGCTGCAATTGCATTTTAAATCTCTGAAGGTGGCTGCATAAGGCAACTAGTTTTGCTTCATTTTTCTTAGCTAGTATTAACAGCTTGTTAATTTTTATTTACATTATTGTGCAGATGGGCTTTACTTAATTGAAATTGATAGAATTCTACGTCCAGAAGGTTATTGGATTCTGTCTGGACCACCAATAAACTGGAAGAGACATTGGAAAGGTTGGAATAGGACGGCTGATGATCTGAAAGCTGAACAATCCCGGATTGAGACTGTAGCCAAAAGCCTATGCTGGAAAAAAATTGCGCAGAATGGTGACCTTGCCATTTGGCAAAAACCAGCTAATCATATCCGTTGTAAAGCTAACAGGAAGGGTTTCAAGCAGCCACGCTTTTGCACGACTCAAAATCCTGACATGGCATGGTGAGATCATTTTCAATTTGCATGAAACGATTCTAAAATTTTAGTTTAAGAATCAAGTCCATGTCAAGTAGGGGTTTAAACAAATCAAACATAAATGAATTTTATGATATTAATGATTTGTTCGTTTAATTAACGAATACTGAAATATCTGATACCAAAAAAATCTCAATATCAATCTTTTATTTTATTTTTTTTAAGCGACAAAGGATTCATAAATTTTATCCAGTACATGCCTTTTTCGAACCGATCGGCTAGATTTTTTCTTTCAATTTCTGGAGCAGGTACACAAAAATGGAGACATGTTTAACCCCTCTACCTGAAGTATCCGATACAAAGGAAATCGCAGGCGGAGAATTAGCAAAATGGCCTGAGAGGCTGAATGCAATCCCTCCAAGGATCAGAAGTGGAAGTTTGATAGGAATTACAGAAAAAATATTTGTAGAAAACATAGAGCTATGGAAGAAGAGAGTATCATATTACAAGAAAATAGACTATCAGCTGGCAGAGACAGGGAGGTACCGCAACTTGTTGGACATGAATGCTTATCTTGGAGGCTTTGCAGCAGCTCTTGTCGATGATCCTGTCTGGACTATGAACATTGTCCCAGTTGAGGCTACAATCAACACTCTTGGAGTTGTCTATGAACGTGGGTTAATTGGAACGTATCAAAATTGGTATGTTCTTTCTCTTTTCATTCCATTTATTGGCTTTTTTATTTATGGTATATAAGAAATTGCAATTCGAGAATCACAAAAGAGATAATACGAGCCAATTGAAATAAATTTCGAGTTTTATTAACTTTTTTGGCTTAATCATTTCCTTCCATAACTTTAAAAAACCAGCTTGGATTGCTTTGCATTTCTTAGAATCTTCCAAATCTATTTTTTCAGTGGAAGTTCTCTCACTGCAGATGATGTGTTTGTCTTTTCATAGGTGTGAGGCAATGTCTACTTATCCTAGGACTTACGATTTTATTCATGCTGATTCTATTTTCAGCCTCTACAAAGACAGGTAACAAAAAAAATTCACAAGTAGATTAAGAGACTGACATATATATATAATTTTTAAATTATAATGAAATATTAAATATGATATTTAAATTTTAAAATTCTCTAATATAATTCATAATCTATGAATTTGTTAATTAATATAAATATTATCTATAAAATAATTAACTTTAATGATGATGCGTAACGGATAAATAATTATTTAAATACTATATTAATTAATAAATTTTTAATTTTAAGTATTACATTAGATATTTTTAAAATTCAAATATTATGTCAAATATTTCATTAAGTTCATATTATTTTTTTTAATTCCATTTATAGAATTTACGAAATTCACTAACTGTAGGTGATATAATTTCGTTAATTAAATGACTACCCTCATATTTAATTATAATACAGATGTGAAATGGAGGATATTCTTCTAGAAATGGATAGGATTTTAAGACCAAAAGGCAGTGTCATTGTTAGAGATGATGTTGATGTCTTGTTGAAGATGAAGGACATCATAGATGTCATGCAATGGGATGGAAGAATTGTAGATCATGAAAAAGGACCTCATGAGAGAGAGAAGATTCTTTTTGCAGTTAAACAATATTGGACTGCACCAGCTCCTACACAAAACCAACAAGGAATTAAAACTGCTTCATAGACATAACGTTGCTCTGTTTTCTTGTTTCTTTCTTCTTTTTTTTTGAGATTTTTTTTTCTTTTCTTTTTTGTTTAAACCTTAAATTTTTTCAATGATATGACGTTGAAAATCTTGTATCATAAACCTTTCTATGTACGACTGAGAGGTATATTCTGATAGATAATTTATTCAAGGAATGTCAATTTTTATAGAAGGTTATGTCTGGAGAAAAATTATGCCATTGATTTCATAATTTTTTTTTGTAATATGAGTGTAAATGATATATTAATACTCGTAAATTATTCAGATTTAATTTGAATGAAATTTAGATTCGATTCGATTATTATTAAATCAAGTTCAAGCTCAAACAGCTTGATTTATCGAATGAACTAAATTCGAGTATTTTAATATCCAATTCAAGTAATTCATAAATCTAATCAAAATTTTAAATTTTAATATATTTTTATTATTTTAATTAAAAATTATTATTTTACCCTTATATATTATTAATTTGACATCGAGCTCGATTCCAAATATATAATCGAGTTTGAAATCAAGTATGAAAATTAAACTTATTTTTATTAAACGAACATAATCGAATGAAAATCAAGTTTAAATTTGAAAATTAAAACTCAATCGAATTCAAACTTAAACTTCTCATTATATTGACTTGATTATACCCTTGCCCTGTAGCTCTCAATAATCATTCGAATGTTCATACGTTGAATGCGAGAGTGAGTATCCCTGATAAACTATAAATTCTTACGTGGCCTATGTCTTTGTGCTTTGGTTCATGTGAATTCTTTTTGTCAACTGAGATCAGACTAATACCAAAAAGAAAGTCAGATCAAACCCAAATTTTGGAAAAATAAGTGTTCCAAATAGACATTTAATTTTAAATATATATGATGATAATACAAAAGTGATATATATCTATACTCTATATATTTAAAATATTCATAAAAGTTTAAGGAGTTGACAGTTCTCTTCGCTTATGGCTTATGGATCTCAATTATTAAATAAAGTTAGCATTTTTCTATTTTTCGGTTTTCTTTTTTTTTTTTTATTGTAAAATATTTTTTCTATATCATGTTTCTTTGTTTTAATTATAAAAATAATAGTATGATAAAATAGCTTATGAAAAATAAAAAGATATTATTAAATTAAAAAACAAATCATGCATTGATTGGCAAAACAATATACAAAATGACAAGTTCCAGGGTTGAATTATTTTAGATTTTATAATTGGTTTAAATTCAATCTCACTTTATCAACTATTATTCTGTTATTACTAATTCATTAAATTTTATAAATATTGTCATTTCAAAAACTATAATCTTAACTATTTATAGTTATTTAATTGTTAATAACATTATAAACCAATTAATTTTTACTATACTTTTCATTTGTTCTCCACAAATTAAATACCATTATAGAAACTCTTAAAAAGTTCTACTCAAAACTACATGTTAGCTATTCCAACTCCAATATTTGTGTATATTAGCAGTTTTCTCTCAAATTCATTCAAAATGGAGTTAACAAAAATTAATGATCAATTATGCTTCCAAAATGAATGCAAAGAATTTGTTCAAGTACATCATTTTAGATACCAAGATTTATTAACTTTCATATACAACAATGATATGAATTTCAAAGCCTTTTGACATATTGAATCACCCACTATGGTAAGATCACATCACTTACAAGAACTATAAACACCTAATTTTGTCCGATCAATTCAAGCTTGTTCAATCAAAAACACGTGATTGGAGTATTTCGATTTAAATCGGTTTAAGTATTCTAATTAGACTCATTCAGATTTTGATCTAGATTATTCATTTTTGGATTATTTTTGTATGGGTCAAAACGAGTCTGATTTAGTTATGATTAATTTGAAATTGGGTTATATGGGCTGGAAAACCCAAAGTCCAAGATTAAATTTAAAGCTAAAAACTTGAAAATTCAAGATGTGATTTTAAGGCCCAAATTTATATATATATATATATATTTATATATATATTTTTACATTCAATTACTTTTATTAATTGATAAATTACAAAAAAAAAAAAAGGCAAACTATCAAAACCATAAAAAAAAAAAAAATACTAGGTCAAAAGGGATGGTTGAATTTCAATTGCTAAAGCTTTTCCCTTTTGTTTTCCTTCTACCCCAAAATCAACATTGCTAAGTCTTATTTCCAACTATCCCTTATCCTTCCCCTTGTTTTAACCTTGTTCACTTTCAACATAAATTTGACAAAGACACTTAGTCTCAAATGTAGCATGCTACATCTCTCAAAATACAATAATAGCTGCTGCAACAACACTAAAAAAGCACTAATGCTTATCAAATACTTAAGGTATCTCATACAAAAAGGAAAAAAAAATTTCCCCAAAAATTATTCAACTATAAAAAAAACTCCTAGCCAAATAAACCCAATAGCAACCAACCTAGCCTACTATCACCACCTACGAAACACCAAAGCTCTGATAGTCACCAAGCCAAAACCCTTATTGTCACCTATTGTTTAACCACCCTACGATCAATCCTTGCTAGTCAAATACCAACCCATCCCTAATTGCCCTTGTTCCCAACCTAAACACACTACCATAACAACTCAACCCTTTGTGCTAAACAGCCCCTCATCTGAGCCATCATCTCTCACTCTTCTATAGCCCAGTAGAAACCCCTGTCATACCTGAAACTTACCCTCATCAAAAACCACCATTATAAAAAAAAAATCAACACATCTCCTGGGTACGAGGAGAAGTAGCATCGAAAGCAAAAAAAAAAAATCTTAAAAAATAAAAGAATCACATAAACAAACGAAAAATTATAAGTTCCAATTTGAAAAAAAAATTGTGACTAGCTTTGTGCTTTAACCACAGAAAGAATGAGAACTAGAAAGAGGGAGAAAGGGTCAGAAATTGTAATGGCTGGAGCGGCAACATAATAGTAAGGTGACCAATGACATGATGGTCAATAGCGGTGAAAAGTTTTGGGCAATCGAAATGGTGGAAAGGTAGAGCATAGAAGGGCGATTAACATATTGGAATTTTAGGCCGATCGGAATGTGGGTATAGGCTAAACGACGATTGAAAATTTTGGGCTTCAAGTTCATATATAGAATTTTAGAGGTTGATTCATGAAAAACAGAACCCGGATCCGTGAAGAGGGGGTGAAAAAGAAGCATTGGGTGAAATTTGGGCTTGAAAAAATATCGATCGATGATAGTGATCAGTGACTGGCACTGACCCGAGTGACCAAATTTTAGGTTTATGAAGGTTACTGGTTTCTTTTGTTAAGAGAATAAGAGAAAAATTTTTTTAATGGGTGATGAAATAATGTTATATATAAAAAAAGGAAGCTTTTAAAAGCTAAAAAAAAAAGTCAAATAAGTCAACCTAACCCAACCCACTTGTGACCAAACCAACTTGGCTTGATTGGCCCATCGCTGTAAGGACTAAACCGGTTGCTCCAACCCAAATCCCTTTTTTTTGGGTCATGAAGATTTGATTTTTTGCCTTAATGAATGATTGACTCTAGGCCTTGGCATTTAGATCAATTAGATATAGTCTTTTTCCTTTGGGTTTTTTATTACATGTTTTGCTTGTTTATCCTTCTCTTATGCATACATACATGCATACATATATATATTTTTTTATGTGTATATATATACATAAGTGTGGTGAAGAAATGTATACTTCAATAATTAAAGATTATGGGTGCTTGTGTTAATGTTATAATTTTTATATATATAATTTTTGTCAATGGAATAGTTATTATTTGAAAATAAAAATATAAGGTATTATTTTTAAAAAGAAAAGATCTTGGAAACCTTACCTAGATGTTAAAGGGAATCTAAATCGTATTCTTAAAAATTTAGTTCTGCCTAGATGATGGGGAATTAAAGAATCAAAAATAAAAAATTTTAATTAACTTAGAGTAAATTAAAATTTAAAATATAAAGTAAGAATTTTCATAAGAAAATTAAATAACAAATAACTTTTATTTCACTTTTAATTTTTAGAAAAAAATGGTAATAAGTAAATGATAATAAAATGTGTATAAAGTTGATTAGATCAATTGTTTTAATTTTTGTACTCATCTATATAATTTATCTGCTTCATATCGCATCAATATAAAATTGTTAAAGAAAAAAAAAAGAATTACGAAAATTGAACTTGTTTCGAAAATCTACCTATATGTTGAAGATAATTGAAAAAGTTCAGGTTATCGATCCTTCCAATTTCTCTCATAAGAAAAACTTCAAAAACCCTAAAACCTTGAAACCCTAAAACCTAAAACTTTAAAACCTTAAAACTTCAAAATTTGAAACCTTAAAACCCCAAAACCGTAAAACCTTAAAACCTCAAAACCTTAAAACCATAAACCATAAAACCCTAAACCTTAAAACCCCAAAACCTTAAAATTCTAAAACCTTAAACCTTAAAACCTCAAAATCTTTAAAATCTCAAAACCTTAAAACTCGATACCCTAAAACCTTAAACCTTGAAACCTCGAAACCCTAAAACCCAAAACACTAAAATCTAGAACCCTAAAATCTAAAACTTTAAAACCTCAAAACCTTAAAACGAGACCCTAAATCCTAAAAATTTCAAGGCCTTAAATTTAACCCAAGGCCCTAAATTCGTCTTGCAATCCCTAATTATCACCCAAAAATCATTCAAACCCTACAAATTTCGACTTGAACCCATACCCAAAACCATCCTAAAATTCTAAGAATACATATGAAAATCTCATATGAAGTAGTCTATTCCTAAACATCGCCTAAAGGATTAGGTATTTAAGAAATTTTATTTCATTTAATTTTTTATATGCTTTCTTAGCCCTAAATAATAATGAGTTTAAATAAAAGAAAAAATATAAAAATGAGATTTTAAATATAAATAGTCACACTTAAACTTTGCTTAAAAGTTGGTAAGTCTAAGTGGTTTTATTATATTTAAAATCCCAATTTCAAAATGGCATTTCATCCTTATACATTGCATCCATTGACATATACACATTTATTTATTATTACTAGCATTCATTCTACATATTTATGCTTTTACTATCATTTCTTAATTAATTGTAGCATCATCAGTTTTTTTTTTTTTTGCATAAAATATTTTTTTTTATGAAAAGTATTATTCCAAAAACTAAATTTTTGAATAAAATTAAATTAATATTTAAAAAAAAAATAATTCTTAGTGCTCTATCTAGATGTTGGAGAGTCACTAATAATTATTATCTATAAAGAATGTTATTTTCATTTTGAGAAGCTTTATAGCAAATCTTAGGTGAAAAGAGTTATCCGTAAATTCTGCCTAAATATTGAAAAATTTTAAGATAATTATTTAACTTAAAATTTTTTTTAATATTCTTAAATAAAAAATCTTAATAAAATTATTTTCTTTTCAAAAAATAAAAGAAATTATTATTAAATTTCAAATGAAGCCATTTTGTCCAACCCTAAAGATAAGGCATAATTAATTGGTGCCAATTTTTGTGAGTGCTGTGGCGATGCTAATCTTTCTCACGCGTAACCGATTCTCGAACTCAATTTTGTTTTTGTAGGCCAAAATTATTTTTTTGATAAACTTTAACTCGTTTTATTATTTTATTAAAAAGATAGACTTTTGTGTGGCTAATCATACCTTATAAAAGACTTTTGTGTGACTAATCACACCTTACAAAAGATTAGTTGCAACTCTCTTTATTTTTTTTCGATTTTAAAATCTTTTTGTCTAATGGTTAAAAAACCGTTATGACAAAAACCATAAGGTAAGATTTTCATTTTACATACATTACATTTGATTTTAATCAACTTAAATTATTCTTATTGCATTTTCTACCATTTAAATTAAACAAGATTATAGAAATTTCACAACCTCTAACTCAGCTTGTAATCCTCAATCTCACTATGTAGGAGATGAAAATAATGACTATTGTGATATTCCTATTTTCATTACTTGATGACCAGCACAAATGTCAATACTTATTCCATCTTAATAAATAATTATGCATAAATTATTACCATATATTTTCATATAGTTTCAATCATAAATAAAATCAAGCAAAACATATATTCAAAATTTCTAGTAACAATTTTTTATCATATTGTTTCTGTAGCATATTCTGAGTTATTTCTATAAGTATCTCCCAAACCATCATTCTTTTATCATTCTATTTGCTCATGAATAAAACAAATCATAGATCATATGTTATAATGCTAGAAATAAGTTTTTTTCAGAAGGAAGAAAAAAATTTTCACCGATAATCACTTAAAAATTGATGATTATTATCTATTTGTTATGATAGCACACAATAGTTTTAAAATAATTATCTATCTTAACTATGAATAAACTTTTTGATAATCACTAATTCTTCTATATTTCATACAATAGTATGTAGTTAAAATACTTTTTTAGCTACCACGCAATAAGCATCTAATTATACTTTCTTTTTAGTAGCTGTTCTTTTTGGCAAATTTGTAACTTGAAAATGTGCGCTTAACATTTTCTACTTAGTTTTGCAACTACATTAAGAAAGCTTTGTCTTTATTTCTTTAACTTGACAATGTTAACTTTCTCTTAAATTATTATTTTATGTTAATTACACATATTACTTTAACTTTTAACTCAATCAAATACTAATTCAATAAAATACTAAAAATATTTTAATTGCACGTATTACTTTAACTTTTAACTCCGTCAAATACTAATTTAATAAAATACTAAAAATTAATATAATAAACCGGACGAAATCAAACCTTGATCACTAGCGTGTGTGCATATATATATATTATTTCATATAATGAAGTGAATTTTTTTTATATTTATTATAACAAATTTATAAGAATTAATATCTTTCAAATTTCTTCACTGAAACTTTTTTTTGTTTCATTTGAAAGGAATTTGATCATTATAACATGATTTTCATTGTTGAATTCGTAATTTCAATGATAAGTTCAATTCTTAAATTTAAAAAAAAAAATTTTGATTGCTATATTATTCAAAGAAATCACATTTCTTTCTAATAAATGGATAATATTATAAATAATAATTTCTTTTACATTATTATAATTGCTCCCAAAGACAAAGTGGGAGAGAATAAAAAAAGGTGGAGCTCAGATGCGCGTTGTCTCATCGTAAGATCAGTAAGTGCGATGGACCCAACCATCTCAAGGGCGTAGTATTCGTCACACCTCCAAGTGATGCACCATCAATCGAAACCTGTTCTGTACGTGGCAGGTTAATATTACAGGGTTTATGATCAATCAAATTAAATTAAAATTTTTAATAATATATAATATTATAAAATTATAAAATTTAATTCAAATTCAAATCGATTTTTTTTTAAAAATTAATCCGATTTAAATAAAACTTTATTGATTTAATTGGATTCTGTTTATTAATTTTTAAATTTAATTTTTTTTATATAAAAGAAGGTTAATCCAAAGCGAACTGAATACTACAATTTCAATTTGATTTTCAGATTTTTCAACCCTTTTTCTCATCCGTATTACTCTACCACTAGACCACTGGTGCCTTAGGTTTTCATTGATCCGATTACATTTTTTCGCAACACTTTGTTCCTTTTAGCGACCGTGCCATGTAATATCATATCATGAATATATTTGCATTCATGGGACCAAAAGGGAAGGGATGGAGCAGAACTTAGAAGCACACGTAGTTTGCATTTTGTCCATTTTTATTATTTTGATGCATTACAACTGTTAACCTATGATTTTAAAGTGCTTTCGCAGCCTGTGAAAAGAGGTAAGGAGCAAGGTTTTGATGTTGTCTTTTGGTCTATGCTGATTTTCTCTGCATCTAAACTGGTACTTATTGTTGTGCTTTATAAATTTTGCACGTCTTCACACTAATTACGGCTTGATGGAAGAGCTGATAGCATGAAAAAGATCCAGAGATTCATGTACTCATGTCGTGTAAAATATTAAAATTTATGTATTCGTATTATATTTTTTACGAAAATTACATTTCATAATTCGCATCAATACGAAAACATAAATTTTTTTTTGTTATACATATATAGTTTTAAATAAAATTTTAAGCTGCGTCATCTTTATATTCTATTTTCATATCTTATTCGAATCATTTTACATATCATATTTTAAATTACCAACTCTACTTGCAGATCATCGTGGTTGATGAGCTTGGAATTCCTGTAAAGTTTGTAGGTGTTGGTGAAGGTCTCCAAGACCTTCAACCATTTGATGCAGAGGTAGTCGTTAATGCTATATTTTCATGACAAACCCGGATGGTATGCATTAAAAAAGTAATCCAATTACCTGTTTGATCCATTTGGTAACATCTTCTCGATCACCATTTAGTTTGCTGAATTAAACCACTGCATTTTCTTTACATTTCTTAGGGTTCTTATACATCAAGACCGTTCTGCCCATATGCCAGGCTTCTACATGTATATTTTGTAGCAACAAGTGGGAATTACAAATGTGGTTCAGCGGCATTATGATCATGCAAGTTTTGGTCTGCAAATTGTTTTTCTCTTATGGTTTCTGACTTACACAAATGATAATTGGTGTAAAGGGCCACTGATCTTGTCTTGACCAGTGAGCAAATCTCACTAATTGAAAGGTATAAATAAAAGCTCATGCTCCTGAGAATGCTAGATCAGTAAATAAAATGTGCAACTCAAATATTTTGCTTCTGTTGCTGAAGTAGCTTTCTTTTCTACTTAACATACGCATAGGTAATTTTAAACACGATACGGTGATATGAGAATAATACAAAAAGGTACGGAAGTGGTTTAAAATTTTAGCAAAAAACATTTATGGGTTGGGTAAAAGACAAAAATATATATTTTGTATTTAACGTGTTTACATGAGAATCTTCGTGTTTTACGCATGTTAAACACGAAACAAATTAACATAGACATGAATTGTCGTATCCATATAAATATGTCAAACATGAAGCATGAATGGGAAGCGCATTACTAGAAACAAAGTGGGGTAACCTATTTTATCCACCTTAACTAGATTGAATTTTAGATTCCCTCTTTGATGATCTCCTAAGCATGTAGTATTGATACAAGTTGTGACATAGTAATTTTCGTACTTTACATGTGTTTGACACCAGACAGACATTATGTAGATACACGAATTGCCAAGTCTATGGATGATCACTAACTTAAGCATGTTAAACCACCAATGTTTAATTGATGATTCCAAGCACATTATCCAGCCAGACCTGCCCCTCCAAATCTTTCTCAACAGTAACAACTCCAATCAACTGTGAGATAACGTCTCAAAATAGAATTGCTCCTTACTGTTCAACGTATGGCTTAAACATCAAATTGGCAGGCATAATCACACTCAAGTCTTATCTTTTTTCAATCAAAAACTAGAATTGGGATTAACCAAATTGAAATTTTAGAAATTAAAAACCCTAAAGAGCTCGCATTTCAGGGTGCAGCAGAGAGATGAGACATGCCCAATTAACCAAGAAAAATGTCCTTGTCCTCACCCACCTCTAAAGCATGGCTAGCATTACCCTAAAGTTTCTAACATGCTTGAAAATGCTTATTTCAATACAAAACTTTGTGAAATAATTGCCAAAAAGTCCCACTATTTTGATGATAATTGTCATGTTCCGAATTGTCACTAGCATGAATGACATTTCTCAAAAATATAGAGAGTAATAACCAAATTTTCTGCTTGTTTGGCAAACCTATGCCAGAAAACAACAATGCATCTTCTATTTCAACCAGAGATAGAGCTATCCCATGTCTTAAAAGTTTAAAATAAAAATACCAAAGGAAAGGCCTAGCAAACAAAGATGTTCAAAAGTTCAGCATTGCAGAAAACACAAACAACCTGTTTAATAGAAAACAGGTCCATGACAAGTGCGGCGGTTGTGACCACGTCGACCACAGCGACTGCATCGATATTTTCCTTCCACAGGTGTCCAGACCACTGGCTTCAACTGATCTGGACCCCCGCCTAAATCTGGTACCTGATAATTCAAACTAATAAAGCTTAAGCAAAATAAAAGCAGATAATAAGCAAATATTGAGGAAATTGAAAGGAACTACAGAATATGAAACTTGCCGTCACGTAAATGATGGGATAAGGACAATGTTTATGAGAATGCCCCATCTCTTTGCAACGTGCACAGCGCTGTTTCAGCTCTGCTTTGCATAAAGTACTCTTCCACCGTTGCTGACTCCAGAGATCAGGATGTTTGGGACTCATTGGAGGAGCCGGAAAGGAGTCCTAAAGATTCAAAATAAAATAATGCTAAGTCAATACACAGAGAAGGAGAGAAAATGGTAAGTACGTGCTATGCAAGTATGTCAAAACGTTGTATGAAAACCTATGTGGAATGAAAATTTGACATATAATTTGGTAGAAACAACAAAATATGATGCATTCAAACCATATCATATGTGCTATACAAGTATGTCAATGAGGAATTATTACAAATCAGATTTGAAACCAACGTTGGCAAACATTAGTGCAGACCGAGACAAAAAAGTAGCACCAGATTCTTGTATGGTATCATAAACCAACTCTGAAGCTATTTCTTCCCTGTGTTGCCAATTTAAGTAAATGTTTTGAATATCCTGCGCTGGCCAATCAGCATGTTACGTTACGTAAATGATGCAATTGTCAATAGATTCTCTTTGACCATATCGAACAAATCAAGGTAACCTATATTCATGGGTCATTTACTACCATACGCATCCAAAAATTACCTTCTGGAAACACTATCACGAGAGCAAATTCAGCACGTGCCAATTGCTGACAAAAATAACAAGATTACTAGGCAGAGCATCCGTGACATGATTTAATCATAGCATAGAAGGTTAAATCCATAACTGTTTCTTACGTGTCCAAATTTATTTGTCTAAAACCAACAGATCTTAGTCCATATTTATATTTGAGCAACAGGGCACGTGCTAGTGTTTGAATAAAACTCTTGATAATCAATATACAATCTAAGATGTTCCGAATTTAATTGTCTAAAACCAACAGATCTTAGTAGATATTAATCATTCAAGCAACACAAGACATGCTAGTATTTGAACAATCCTCTTGATATGAGATCATATTTTGCTAATCAGCATGCAATCCTATATAGAAAAGAAGATCCTCAAGTCATGCCCTACCAACTTCTGCCAACTGTTTGACCGGTTTAAGTGCAAAATGCAAAACAAATTCATGCATGCCAAATCATCTAGTTCAAAACATATCCTATTATGTGAAGAACAGCCTTTAAATTTTCCTTGGTTTTAAAGAAGTATATAATCTCCAAAATCAGTTGTCAACAGTAGCATGCAATAATAAATTTCAGATGATTTGATAAATATAAATACCGGATTGTTTAATTTCCTTATTCATTTACCTGATTATTCCATTATGATCTAAAACATTAATAAACAAAAGTCAGAAAAACCCTCATGAATGCTGATAAAGGGCAACACTCGAACCTTTCACAATTAGTACCTGATTTTTCCTTGAAGCCCATATACAAGAATTAACATAATTGAAACCATTAGTTAATGAACCAATTAACCAAATGCGTCAAAACCCATTTTAAATTATCAGCTAATATATGATTATATACCTCCATTTCAGCACCAATTTCAGTTTTGGGAGTGTCAAGGACACTGCTTTCCTGCAATGGTTGTTGGAGCTTCATAGCATAAGCCATTGTCACCCAAGTTAAATTGACTATAGATATTAAGTTCTCTAATGCAAAATTGGACAGTGGTTTCAATAACATAATTGAAACCATTAATCAATGAACCAATTAAGCAAATTCGTCAAAACCCATTTCAGATTATCAACTAATATATGATTATATACCTCCATTGCAGCACCAATTTCAGTTTTTGTGGTGTCAAGAACACTGCTTTCCTGCAATGATTGTTGGAGCTTCTGCTTCATAGCATCAGCCATTGTCACCAAAGTTGAATTGACTATAGAAATCAAGGTCTCTAGTGGAAGGAGGGATTAATATGTAAGGGTTGGAGGAAGAACAGATTCCCAACACACGTGTTGGCATTGTTCCTGGAGAAGCAAAAACGTGGAGGGTCATCATTCAAGAGGCAAGATATTGATTCCTTCTGAGTACAGCTTTGGTTTTAGTGGGTTTAGTTTGGGTCTTGAATTTTCATGATATATGAGACAAAAATGGGAGTAAAAGTTGATGAGTTGTATTTGGAATGAGAGAGAGTGAAGGAAAGCTGAGAAGTTTTGACGCTATGAAAGGCTCTGGCAATGGAAAACTCAGACACCAGCCGTTACTGGATTTTATAAAGGGTCATCGGTCTGTCATCGGTGTATAACAAGAAACGACGCCGTTTGCTTAGGTTAAAAATAAGGGTTTAAATAATATATCAAATTTTAGCAAGCTATTCAATTCATTTGAATAAAATTTAAATTAAAATTAAATTAAATTATTATGTTTAAATAATTTAATTTATCAAGTCAATTTTAAATATTTTAATATTATATTTGAATAATTTATAAGTTTAATTAAAATTTTAAATTTTAATATATTTTTATTATTTTAATTAAAAATTATTATTATTTAAATTTTTATATGTATTAATTCGAATTAAAACTTGAATTAACATATAATCAAATTTAAAATTAAAATTAAAAATTAAACTTATTTTTATTAAATAAAATTAATTAAATGAATTCGAATAATTTAATTTTTATTTTAAATTAAATTTAAATTTAAATTTAAAAATTACAATCCAATTAAATTCAGATAAAATTTTAAATAACAAATTTTAAATGTCATTCTACCTCATACCTTTTAAGATCAGATTCAACTAGATTATATCTTTAATTAAAAAAAATAAAAAAACAAAAAAAAGAATAAAAAAAAATTTTCAGTTGCTTTAAACTATGCTTATATATAATTATTTAATAAATATAAAATACGAACAATAATTGAAACAAATTTTCAACAATTAAAATTAATATAATTTTTAATAAAAAGGGTGGATTCTAATTTATTTTAATGGATTGATTTATTTATTTTTTGGATGAATAATGGACAAAGATTTCATTTCAGCAGCGACAGGAACATAAGTACGAGATTTAGTTCGGGGGTCAACTGCCAATGAGAGTGTACGCAAAACAGCGTACGACTACTCACACCGAATCCCTTCTCAGTTCTCTCATGCTGATTTGAATATTTGGTGCCATATTGAGGGTTGCCCGTTGCCCGATGTGATGATCATCATCAAATCACAGATTTGTAATATCTTTCCCCAAAACCAAAGTTTCATTGTGAAACCCTAACAACAAATCCGTTCGATTCCAACTTGTTTCTTCACAATCGAGTTTGCAAAGCATTTTCCTGGTTTATCAGGTAATAACATGCCTCTCTCTTTGCCATTTCTCGTTTCACCTGCTTGCCGTTTGTTTGATAGTTTCTCGAATGTCTACCCGCTGTTTGGTTCCCAAGCAAATCTTTGGAAAAACAAGTTCTAGCTAGTTTCAGCCAAAAATGTAAAGAATTAGAGATTATTAGTTGCACATTTAAAATTGGTGACATGATGAAGTGCACATTTCTTGCTGTATTAAGTGGGGAACTTTTCTATTGCTTGAAATTGGTTTGTTTTGGAAGGAGCGTAGCTCAGTTAGTTTGTGCAGCCATTGGTGGCATTCGTCAAATCTCAACACCTGCAACTTTTTCTTGTATGGTCGAGTTACAGTCTCATTTCCTCAAACTGTTCTGAAATTGTCATGTTTTACTTGTTGTTTATAAACCAATTGTGAGTGGCTCAACAATTGCAATTTGTGGTGCTTTTGGAACATAGGCTTAGTTTTGATGTTTTGTGTTTCCTCTGTTATTAGTTTTGAGCACAGAAGAAAATGCTGATGGGTCATACAGATGGTCTATCAGAACATCGGTCCTCAAAGGACCGGCTACTTGTTGATCCTGAAGAACTGGAAAATGGTTTCCAATTAGATAGTTCTGACCAGATATTGTACACTGCTTCCTTTGAAGAACTGGCAAGAAACAATCTTCAGTATGACACCATTATATGGGTTTCTATATCATTGTTGCTGGTTTTGGCCTGGGGTGTTGGCATCATCATGTTGCTCTACCTGCCCTTTAAAAGATATGTGCTTCAGAAGGATATTTTGTCGCGCAAGCTGTATGTCACACCTAGTGAAATGGTTTACAAGGTAGGGATAGAGTGCTTGCATACAGACATGTATGGCCCGAAATTATGCTATTTTTTATGGTGGTTATCTATGAGAAAGAAGTTTATTTTGAGTTTTATCCTTTTTCCCCCTCTTGTTTTGAAGGTTTCGAGGCCTTCTTTCATACCCTTTTGCGGCATAATAACAATTGAGAAGCATGTACCACTTTCCATGGTGATTGATATTATAATAGAACAAGGTACTAGTTCTGGCCTTTCTAGATGTTTCTTGTTTTAACTGCTTTCCTTTCTTTGTGTGGCAGATAATTTTGTACATGAGATTAAGTGCATCTTATTGTTTGCTCGGCAAGGATGAAAAGAACAATAATGTATATTTACGATCCACTTTCCCACTTACTATTGCTTAATTGCTGATATGGAGCAACTGGTTTGATTAAAAAAACTTGGCCGCCTGTTTGTCTATGATTCATTGAATATTAAATCCTTTGGTCATTCTTTATGTCATGGGTCTCTGTAGTGTTGTGATTACTGAATTGATCTAATTTTGATTAATATTGCTTTTTGTCTGCAATTGGGCATATGCGCTTTCTGGTACAGACAGTTCCTTCAGAAGAATAATATGTGTTGTGATTTTTACAGGCTGGTTGCAATCCGTGTATGGTATCCATACCTTTAGAGTTGAAAGCATAGCCCATGGAAAAGCTGCACCTGTTGATGAACTACAGGTTCAAGGGGTTGCAAACCCGGCATTTCTGAGAAAGGTAATGGAATTGGTTTCTTATGTTAACTCTTTTTTCTTAATTTTTTTTCTTGTAGTCTTTGGAAAATAATAAAGTTCATTCTCACAAACAATTACAATGAACTATGGTTAAATGATTCATGTAATTGCTGTTGTGTATACGAGGCATCCTCATGGAGAATGAAGATCATAAGTGAATTTCACATTTATTGCAGGTTATTGTAAGAGAAGCTGCAAAGGCTATACAGGATGTTGGTAAAAGTTGGAAACTTTCTACTGTCACTGGTGAAGTGGAAGCTGTATCTCGAATGGCATCATTGAAAGAAGGGCAACCTATCCTAAGATCACCAGCCAAAAGTTGGAAGGTAATTTAACCCCTTGCCTGCTTGCCCCCTTAAAATTTTGGCACCTAATCATTGACATTTCTTTGGTAAGCATGAGAAATATCGGATACCATGCTTGGACCGGCCTACTATATGTCTTCCTGTTTAAATCAGTTGGATTTAGGATGCAGCACATTCTGATTTTGTTAGTTTACACTTGGTGTAAAGTTGAACCTGTAAATCTACAACTCTGCCATCAAGAATGTAAGGTCATATGGGAATAGATTGATTTTAGATTTTCGTCCGATAGAAGAAAGGAGAGCATTAGTGGTTCATTATGGGAATATCATGAAATTTTGTCATATTTAAGTACAAGTATAAATGTTCACATGTTGAACACTTTGGTAGCAAAAATATTGAAATTTTGAATGTCTGAACATACGGCTTAAACAAAGCCTCCAAAGAACAATCACAAAGATGCTTCTAGAACATTGTTTATTGCCTGAGAAATGCTACTGGTGCTATTTTATTAGTATTTCACCCTTTTTTTCCCCAGCTAGATTTATGCTTTACCAATTATTGTTGCACTTGCATATGTTCTTCAGATGACAGCTTCACCGCATCATTCTTCTGTCGAGCGCAGAGCAGTGGTGCCTGGAGAGTTGTTTATGCAAAAACTTGATGAAGTCAATAAATCAGTAAAGGTTTGCACCATATCATTTCTCTTTCTCGCACTGATAAAGGAGTTGAAAGCATTCTTAGTTCTGGAATAATTAGTTAACTCAGAAATTAAGCATTGTCGCCCTTGGCGTAATTGTTTTCAGCATTTCATCTATTTGTAGTTACCTAAGAACTTTTGGTAAATAGGAGGCCATAGCCTTGGGTAGAGAAAAGGGTTGCAGGTGCTAGAATTCGAACCGCAGACCTTTTGGATGCTCCCTTTTAAGGATAGTTGTATGAACCAACTAAGCTAAGCTCTGTGTGCGAGTTATTGTAGAACTTAATGCTCCATATTTGCAGTGTTCTGGTTACTTCTTATTGATGGTTGTTTTTTTTTTCTTTGATGAACCCTCATATTAATGCTTTATTGTCTGCTTGTCCAGAAAATGGAGTTACTCATCCAGAAGTCCCAGGCTTCATCAGAAAGTAGTTGAGATGCCGTGGGGCTTACTGACAATGGAATCATAAGTAGCTTCAGTTGCATGAATGCAGAGTTAGCTTCATATTATCAAACTTCAGAGAGTTCTTTTCTCAGTAAATAGCAATCTTTTCCCTTTTCTTCTTGATGTTTTCCAGACACATACTTTGCTTTTTATACAAAGTTCATTACTTCAATTGTTATTTAAAAAACTCCCAATTGTTCTTTGCAAAAACTTTTGGCATATCCTCAAACTTCGAAATTCTCATGTAATTGTATTGTAATCTTAGATATTATTTTAATTATGTTATCATAATCTTTAATATTATGTTTAACTACATAATTACTTTAATATTGAATTTTAAAATTTTAAATTAGGTGACATGACATGAAAATAATAAAAAAAAAATCTGAAAATGATACTGTTTAAAATCCACCAAGCTCGAGGTTCCAAAGTCCCCTCTTTTCTCACGTTTTTTTACTGTTTTTAATTGCTCTTTATAACGCCCATTAGCCTAATCATATGAATTCTTTAGTCTAGGTTTAGCCCTTCTGAAAATCCAAATGATTCGATGCTAAGATTTCTGTTTTCGATTTTGTCGATCCTAATGCAAATTTTATTACAATTTACTAGTTCGATTGGGTTCTGACCTTTCTAAGAAATGTAGATCATTGGGAATTATATAGAAGGGATTGGTAATGTGAGACCTGAAATGGTATGGTTTTAGTTTGTGCTTGTAGAAATGCTTTTTCGGTAAGAAAAGATCATAACCTGAGAATAAAAGAAAGGATCGTAGTTGCTAAGATTTAAATTCAAACTTATAAGATATCATTCGAGTGATTTCATGAATCAATTAGTGCTTTTAAAAATGTTGCTTGAAACTTTTAGAGATTAAGATAGACTATTAATTGTAAAAAATAGAAGTGGATATGAAGGTCAAACGCGATAATAGTTTTCAAATAAACATTATCGACTTGATCATTCAGACATTTAATTTTGTATCGTAACATAAAGATAAATAAAGAGATTACAAGGGTTGAGATTTAAATCTAAATATTGGATGTTCCCATGAACCAATTAATGCTTGTAGAAGTTTTGGTTGAAGCTTTTAGAAATTAAGATAGGCTAACTTTAAAAGAAGTGGATATAAAGATCAAACACGATAATCCTTAAATGCTATCGACTTAATCATTCGGACATTAGTTGTATGTAAGCAAGTGTATATCGTCATCCTTTGATTAGTCTTGTTTAAAATTTTATTCAAAAAACGAAGTTTTGATGTTCATTAAAATTGCTCTCAGTTTCATTATAACCGTTAAATGCTGTGCCCTTATTCCTGATTGAATACCGGTAGGCCTAATGTTTCCCAGTTTGCACAATAAAAGTTAACTTTGTCGATGGCGTTTCTTATCGACTCAAGCAGCTCCCGTCGCAGCTGATCAAACTGACATATCAGAGGCAAATTGCTGCATTTCTGATTCCAAGTTACTCAACAGTAGAAACTAGATGAACATAGCCATGAGCTGTTCCAAAGCTTTGTGATTTAATATGACTTTCTCAAAACTTAAACATCTTCATTAATCGGCTAGCTTATATTACCATGATATTTTTAGCTAAAAGATTATTTTCTTGCAGCAACGGCATCGTAATCCTGTTCGTCCGATTCCTTCACAGCTCTGGTCTGTCCATGGCTGTTGATGAAGTACCGATGGCGGTTCAAACCAGCCTATGGGTGGCAGTTCAGCAAACATGTAATTGTTCATTGCAGTTGATTTGGTAACATTCCCCTTTACTTGTATTTGAGACTCTTTGACCGGTTTAGCTTTTAATATGATCAATGAGTTGTAACCACGGATTTAAATGTGATATGGTTACTATTTACTATTTAAGTCTTCGTTGTTCCGTAATCAGTAGCATATAAACGTTACTCCGAGTGATAAAGAATTCGATTCTTTTTAAGTAAGATTTTGATTTTAAATTTTGTGAATAAAAAAAATAAGTTCGAGCGAATTTATTCTTTTATGAAATTCGATATGATTCGATTTCAGATTAATTAAAATTTAAAGTGACGATTATCGAACATTGAGTCTTAGATAAAAAAAAATAGCATATAATTGATATTGACGAGACAATTTTACTAATACAAAGGACTAGGATATTCTCAAAGCTAAAAATAAAATTTTTTAATTTTAACAATAAACCATTTTACATTCAAATATTTATTTTTACAATTCATTTTAATTTTATTAATTTTAATAGGGTCGTACCCGATCAATCTCAGTTAATATAACTTTGAGTTATACTTAATAATTTTAAATAAAATATAATAATATGATATAAAAATAATATACACAATATTAAAATGTTATGTTTAAAATTTTAATAAAAATTTATATGAATTTGATAAAATATAAAAATTTATTTTATATTTAACTTATGAACACAAATTTAATACCATAATTTTTAATGTTTTATAACTATTTAATACAACATGAATATGATATTAGTACACAAATTATTATATCTATAATTAACTAACTCAATTGATATATGTAGTGGTGAGAAAAGAAAAAAAAAACCAAAGATCAATTTGAAATTATGGTATTCGATTTGATTGGAATGAATTTTTTTTATTCGGTTTAGATATTAAATGTATATATTAAATTTAGACAAAATTTTTAATCAAAAAATTAAAAATTAAAAAAAATAAATCAAATTATATATTTTTATTAATTTTTTTAAAATAAAATAATTATTTTATACTTAAATTTATTTAAATATATTTTAAAAATCATATATAAAAATAAAAAATAAATTTAAAAAAATCATTGAACAGAATCGAATCAATAAAATAAAATTTTATTCATTTCAGATTTTTAAAAAAATTTCTATTCAAGTTATGATCGAATTTAAAAATGTATAATTTTATATATTATCAAAATATTCAAACCAAATTTGATTATCTACCCTAATTATAAGTTCTTAATGCTCGTAATAAATAGTTGGTTTTGGTGAGTAGTAAATGAAAATGGTGGGAGCCCAAAACAGATTTCCACGTGGCAAAGTTTGAAAGGCCGAAACTTCCCAACTCCAGTCGCTCGCTCCCGGTCCCAGAACCCGAATGACTTTGTCATCCCTTTGGTTAGAACCAGCCAAATATTTGCCCGCTGCCCGCCGTCTTCCCCGGCCATTCAACCACTTCGTCAATCACCATCCTTAACCCAATCACATTCTCTACTTGCCCCCACATCCCGGGCAGCTGCAAACACTATCTCTTTCCCAACAACCTTAACTTTTCGCCACTTTCAGACACACTCACACGACAGTACACCAAAGAACAAAGATAATAAACAAAGATTATATCTTAGAAAACTTTTACTATACAACGAACCAAACACACCCTTAATAGCAAAACCACCATTTCTTCGTCTTTTTGAAGTTAGGTTATTGTCTCTGACTTTTTTAGTGGAGGCTTTGGATCTTGAAATCTGGGGCAGGGAATGTGGAATCTGGCGCCATTTGCAGCGTCGAGACTGAGCCGATCGAGGCGGTTGTTCTCTTCGGCGATTCCTGGTCCTTGTATTATTCACAAGCGTGGTGCTGATATTCTTCATGACCCTTGGTTCAATAAGGTTAGTTCAGTACTTTGATGATTAACTTTTGTTGGTTTAGCAATGGCTTTTACTATGATCTCTGATGAACTTGTTATGTTTGTACGTGAAAGTGGATTTTGTTGTGACCCAGAAGTACTTTTAAGGAGAATATGAAAGTTGGTTAATGGTTTTTGAGATCTTTTGTTGGTTTAGCAATGGCTTTTACTATGATGTCTGATGAACATGTTATGTTTGTACCTGAAAAGTGAATTTTTTTGTGACCCAGAAGTACTTCATGGAGAATGCGAAAGTGGGTTAATGCTTTTTGAGATCGTGTTATTGAAATATTGTTGAACAGCATGAGCTTGAAATTTGTTTCTTTTTTTCTGATGACAATGGCCGCTTATGCAATGTTTGTTTCATTTTTTTTCTTTAAGTGCAGGATACTGGCTTTCCTTTGACGGAAAGAGACCGACTTGGGCTCCGAGGTCTGCTTCCACCTCGTGTGATATCATTTGAGGAGCAATATGGTCGTTTCAGTAAGTTTTATACACACCCTTTTGACATGTTTAATATTTGTTGAACATACTTAGTTATAACTTTGGAAGTTTTTTATATGAGTGAATAGTTGGAGGCAGTTACTCAATAGATAAGTCTATGATTTGAATAAAAAAGGCTCAATGCTATTTGTGTGTGAATATTTCGAGTAAGTTTACTAGATGATAGGATAATATCTGTTTTGATATAGTTAGTTAATATTTGTGTAGCTTACTAAATTCATTTTGTTATGTATTGGCCTTTTTTGGAAGTTTTTTCGGCATTGTTGATCTTGTCCTCATTTTTAACAATAGCCTTAATTTGACTCTCTTTCTAATTGTTAGTGGAATCATATCGCTCATTGGAGAAAAATACTAAGTGCCAACCAGATGGTATTGTTGCATTAGCAAAATGGAGGATCTTAAATAGATTACATGACAGGAATGAAACACTATACTACAGAGTAAGTTTGTCGCTTGTTTCAATTTGTAGTACTCATAGAAAATTATAAGCTCTCATATCATTTAAAGTTTTTCTGCTTTTCTTTTTGCACCAGGTCCTTATTGACAACATCAAAGATTTTGCTCCAATAATTTACACCCCAACTGTGGGACTAGTATGTCAAAACTACTGTGGGCTGTTTAGACGGCCACGTGGAATGTATTTCAGTGCGAAGGATAAAGGCGAGATGATGTCTATGATATATAATTGGCCAGCTCAACAGGTAAGTTTGTGGATCTTTAAGAGTGTCAGAGATTATTTGTCATATGCCTTTTGTTCATTTCTCCCTCTAGGAAAGCATGTTATGAGTTGTGGCTTTCTGCAGTTCTAATGTTATGTCCAATTCCCCTCTGCCTCACAGGTTGATATGATAGTCCTGACTGATGGCAGTCGTATTCTTGGCCTTGGTGATCTTGGAGTTCAGGGTATCGGAATACCTATTGGAAAACTTGATATGTATGTTGCTGCTGCTGGTATCAACCCACGAAGGGTATGAACTACTAATTCTTCTTCTCTTTCTTCCTCCTTCCTGTTTGTATATTTTCATGCATTTGCATGTCTGCTGTTTATAACTTGGCTTGTACATTTTTATTGGTACTTAACACCATTGAGGTGGACAATGTGTGTATATCAACCATTTGACAACCATTTTCATACCCTTGTCTGGTTGTTGGCTGTATTTGACTTATCTGGTTATTGCCAATTGGTTTTATTTCTCTTATATTCGTCCACACTAACATTCTTGACTAAGCGGACAACATTTATGAACTTGTAACTATTTGGTTTATGTCTTGCTTTTATAGTTTATTCCTATCTTTTACTGTATTTTCACATTCTCAATTTTTTCTTGCTATGATGACTCTGGTCGTGTGTTATAACTTTAATTATTCAATAAATATCTGTCTCTGACAGATACTCCCAGTTATGCTAGATGTTGGTACTAACAATCAAAAGCTACTTGAAGACCGTCTTTGTGAGTAAAATGTGTACTTAACTACTTTGTTCTTAAGAAGTTGTTACCTTTGCTGAGTGGACCATATGATACACGTGTGTGATTCGGTTTTTCGACAGGTTTTTAGGATTTCTTTTGACATGTTCTCTTGGCTTGACAGATTTAGGACTAAGGCAACCTAGGTTGGAAGGGGAAGAATATCTATCAATTGTTGATGAGTTCATGCAAGCAGTTTTCAGACGTTGGCCTAAGGCTATTGTACAGGTTTATTTCTTTCAGAAGTGAGACTTTTGTCTTATGCTTGGTTTATATCATGTTGTTTATTTGATGGTTACACCATTCAGTTTGAGGATTTTCAAATGAAGTGGGCCTTTGAAACTCTGGAACGCTATCGAAAAAGGTTTTGCATGTTTAATGATGACATACAGGTCAGCTCTTGGAGCAGCAACTTGCTATTTTGATGGACTAGTGTCTAGTGTAATGCAGATTGCCATGGAATCACTTTGAATGCCACATTTGTGCTTACTTAATGTCTGTTAGGGAACTGCTGGAGTTGCACTTGCTGGATTGTTAGGAACTGTAAGAGCACAAGGTCGATCATTGGCCGACTTTCCAAACCAGAAGATAGTTGTGGTGGGAGCTGGGAGGTACTTGACTTAACTTATAGACAAGAGTTTGGCTTTCAGTTTTTCACCATAATGTTTCTGTTGTTTGTTTCTGCCAATTCCTTCATGGCTTTATTTCTCATATCCACCTTTCTGTCCGTCTTCCAGTGCAGGGCTTGGCGTTCTTAGCATGGCCATGCATGCTGTCACGAGAATGACAGGAAAAGGCGAAACTGCTGCACAGAACCTTTTCCTACTTGATAAAGATGTACGGTTTTATGTTTCTACTCTAGTACTCTTCATTCTATTTGTTCAAAGCCCTTTCTGTTTTTAGTTACATAATATGTCCTTTCTCTTGTGTAACAAAGATTAGGCTTACATGAACAGAACATGTGAAAAAAGGTTTACTAGAAAATGATCTAAGTGTTTTTTTTTTTATATTGTCTACTTCATTTTTATAAATTTTGTTATTTCTTATTAGAAAATGGTTATGGCTTGGCTTTGGGAATCTAGATTTTATGATTTTAGCTATATGTCAATTGACCATCTGGTAATTTTTATTTCATCCTCCACATGGTGGGTAAATACTTACTTTTCTATTGTTTGTTGTTGGTTAAGGGTCTTATCACTAAAGAGAGGAAGAATCTTGATCCAGCAGCAGCACCTTTTGCTAAAGATCCAGGACAGATAGTGGGACTTAGAGAGGGGGCTTCTCTACTTGAAGTGGTAAGCTCCATGTCAGTGCTTGAAGAGCAGCATGTATAAATTACGGGCTCGTGTTATATGAAATTGTCTGTGAATGATGAAAGCTGTCAGTGCAGAATTTTGCAGTGTAGTGTGAAAAAAAAGTTGATGTTTTGCTACATTTTATAAGCATAGTCTTTTACAAGTTCTAGATGCTCTTTACATATATAAGAACCTAATTGTTGTGAACCAAATTTTATTCAGGTTAAAAAGGTCAAACCTCATGTGCTTCTTGGTTTGTCTGGAGTTGGCGGTGTATTCAATGAAGAGGTGGAAATTCTTACTTTTCTATATATCTCTATTATATGTATTGTTGATAACCTTTATTTTGTTGTTCAGGGGAGCTTATGCTTTTTTCCTAATTCTAATTACTGCTTGCATTCTGCATTGTGTTGTGTTCCTCACTACTGTGCTGGCACAAAAACAGGTGCTCAAGGCCTTGCGTGAATCCGATTCAAGTAAACCTGCTATTTTTGCGATGTCAAATCCCACCATGAATGGTTGGTTTTTTATGTCCTGTCATGCTTTTGGATTTTCCTTATCAAACTAGATATTCTGTCTTGACATTCTGTTTGCATTCCCATTGGACAGCTGAATGCACTGCTGCTGATGCATTTAAGCATGCTGGAGAAAACATAGTCTTTGCCAGTGGAAGCCCTTTTGAAAACGTCCATCTTGGTATCTTCCATGCTAATCGAAGTTCATCTCGTTTGACAGATTTTTTATCTTACATTTACAGGCATTTGGTGCTTCTTTCCTTAAAAAGGGAGCCGTCGCTGGCTATGTTCTGGCACATGATTCGGGTTTTTTCATTTGTGGTTATTACATCTTAACTAATCATTTGCTTGCTGACAGGTAATGGAAAACTGGGCTATGTAAATCAAGCAAATAATATGTACCTATTCCCAGGGTAGGTGTTTTTTTCTGTTTCATTCTTGTTGTTTTCTTAAGCATACTTAGATCTTAACTATGATTTAAATATTGTTGCTTTTAATCCAGGATCGGTTTGGGAGCTTTGCTCTCAGGTGCTCGTTTTATAACCGATGGAATGTTGCAAGCTGCTGCTGAATGGTATGAACATGATTAATATTATATAGTTGCTTCTGTTCTTGTTCTCTCTTTCTCTCTTTTGATAATGCTATCAAGCTGGCTGTTATAGAACTTTTACAGGATTCTGATTCTAGTTGATAAACATAAAAATGATTGCACAAGGATTTCGTTTCTTAGTGATGCAAAATTAGGGCCCGAAAGAGAATAACATGTCGGTATAGGCTGTGTCCCCCCATGTTATTGTGCAGTCTTCAGGTTCCTATTTCATAAACTCTATCAGACATTGCTTAAAATAACCTTTTTGCACTCCATGTGAGCGTGCACACATGACACAACACATCCTATATGTATTACACTGCGTGACCTAATTGTTAGATTTAATCAGTTCTGCTTTTGCACGTGTTCATGGAAATGAGTTTTTTTTACTATGATTAAATCATTGTGTCGGATTCCGGCAATTGTGAATGTGATGCTATCGTTGCAGCCTTGCATCTTATATGACTGACCAGGAAATCCAAAAGGGCATCTTGTATCCATCTATCAAGAGGTAATATTCCATGCTTTCACTGGTGACTTTTCCTTTTCATTGACAGTGATGAAAACTGTTTGTTCTGTTCCATTTTCATATTCTCAAGATTTCAATGGACACCCAGTTTTCAAATTCTATCAATAGATCATTTGCCTGACACAATGATCTAGATTTCAATGGTCCCAGTTTTAAAAATATTGCATTACTCTCTTTTTTGGTACCAAGGAGGCCGTAAAGGAGAAAGGGTTTCAGGTAATGAGATTCGAACTTAATCTGTCGGATGACATGAACGAACTGAGCTAAGTTACGGGTTTTCATTATGCTTGCTTTCTAATGCTTTGCTCCTCCATCAAGCTCATTCTGCTTGTGCACCATGCAGTATTCGACATATCACAGCAGAGGTTGGAGCATCTGTCCTGCGAGCTGCTGTTGCAGAGGAATCGGCAGAAGGGCATGGAGACGTGGGTCCCAGAGAACTGGCTCACATATCAAAAGTATGAATCTTCTTTCACCTTACTTCTTTTGTCCCCCTACTAAACTTATAATAGCTTTTCATGGTAAAACCGCAAATTTACTTAAAACTTGCACACTGATTTTAAAACAAAGGATTGCCTAGGTTTCTTTTGGTGCCTTCCCATGTCATGATTCCAATGAAATGTGATTGTTGGGAAAATAACATTACAACGTTTGGTATACATTCGAAAATGTTGTTTTACTTTCTCGTAATGTAGGAAATTAAGGTAGTGTTGGTTTCAGAAAATAAAGTTTTTTTATTTTCTTGAAAAATAAAAAACATAAGTAAAAACATGTTTGGTAATTGAAAATAAAAATAAATTATTAAAAATAAAAATGGGTTGAAATATAAAAACAAAAAAAATATGTTTTCAATTTTGAAGACAAGAGATGTACGTTATTTTTTTCCCTTGAATTTTGTAAGTTATCATATTTTAACACTTTTTGATGTCATTAATTAATAAATATTATTATATTTATAATTAGATCCCATTAATAGTAATATCATTAAATATTTTATTTATTTTCTTATCTTTGTATTTTTAGTAAATAATTTTTATTTTCATTTATCAAATACATTTTTTGGAAAATAAAAAATAAAAAAAAACTATTTTCTAAAAATTAAAAATAAAAAAAAATTATTTTCTCAAACGAAACATAACCTAACTTTCTCACCCCTCTTTAAGGAAATCACATTACCATATTTTGTAAGAATGTGACATTCCAAACACGAGAATTTGCTTTTTTACCAATTAAAATCCCAGAAATGCGAGCAGATTCTACTGTGCCAAACATTCCAAATAGTAAATTAAGTAATATAAAATATGATATAATAATATAATAAAAATATAATACAAAAAAAAGACACAAAAATGATACGATTTAAAAATAATAATTATATATAAATTTAATAAAATAAAAAAATATATATTTCGTGATTTTATATAATCATAAATTATGACACGTAATTTTTAAATATATAAATTTTAATAATTTATATAATACAAATACATGAATCATCATGTTTACGTAATAATAAAATCATCTCCCTTTGAAATAGGTTTTTATTATTTTTACTTTATTTTCATTTTGCTGCTATTTTAGTCAAATCTCAACGGGTTGATGCAGGAGGAGACGGTGGAATACGTATGTAGAAATATGTGGTACCCTATTTACAGCCCACTTGTTCATGAGAAGTAGCCTCACATTTTATTCTTTCACATTTCATTATTTATCAACACTTCAAAACCATTCAATTCTTCATTTTCAGCTAATTATTTTCTTTAATATTTCTTTTTACTACGTTATCCAATCTCCGCCGATAAACGTATCGTCTGTTACGTCTGTTAATAGAGTATTAAATTTTTAATTTTAATTGATTCATTTCAAGATTTTGACTTCAATTTTCATTGGTACAAACAATATATTCTACAATCATCTTCTTTACAGCAGCTTCTCTGATATAAAATCTATACATTAGCGTTTGAATTATGGTATTAGGTCTGTTGATCGTCTCGAAAATTAACATCAAGAAAATAAAAATTAGAAATTTCTGAAAATTTTAGCTTGAAGGGTTGCTGATAAGTAGTGGTATTTGGTAAATTTAGAATATTTATATTGATTTTTTTAATGTTTAATCTATGTTTAAATATTTTATTTTATTATTTATTTAGTTAAAAAAATATTACGCATATAAGTTTTTTCAAACCTGTAAACCTCAAGTGTATTGGTTCAAGAATCAATTGATAATATTTATAATGAATTTGAAATTTAAATATGATATAAAAATAAGATATGAAAGTAATATAATTTTAAATTTTATCAATAATTATATATGAGTTTAATAATATTAAAAATATATATTATATTTTAATATCAATACGAATTTTAAAAATATATATAATATAAATATATAAATTTTAATATTTTATATCATATAAATACATAAATTATCGAATTTAATTTTTTATAATAAAAAAATATACAATCTAAGATTTCATTTGAGAGCTAAATTTCAGTCATAAAACCAATATTTAATGAGACAAGAACTTTCCAATTGAGCATCGAAACAAGCCCAAGATTGTGCATGAAATTAAGAAAGCATTTTATGGGCCCGTTTCTATGAGCTGCTTGAAGATTTCCTTCTATGGTTACTGTCCACACAAACTAGTTACGTGAGGTTTTTGGACTACCATAGATTTTGTGGACATTTTTCTATGAATTTGGATTCTTTTGTACCTCCAAAAGAAAAGCAACAAACCGTTGGGTTCTTATTTCTCACTTCAAGATTCTCCACATCAATGGCAGAAGTAACCAAAAGGTACTACTCTTTTCTTCACACACCAATTACCTCTCTTCAGTTTTCAGTTCTCTGAACCATTTTGTTCAATTTACTTCTCAGAGTTGCAGTAGTTACTGGCGCAAACAAGGGAATTGGATTGGAAATATGTAAACAGCTGGCTTCAAAAGGAATCATGGTGGCGTTGACTGCTAGAGATGAGAAGAGGGGTCTTGAAGCTGTTGAAAAGCTGAAAGAGTTTGGACTGTCTGATAATGTAGTTTTTCATCTACTTGATGTTGCAGACCCTGATAGTGTTGCTTCCTTGGTGGAATTCATCAAAACCCAATTTGGGAAGCTTGATATCTTGGTATTATTTCAGTTCTAGTTACTGGAAAATTAGATTTTTATTATAAAAAGGGCCGCAGCCTGGGATTTGAATCTCAGACCACCGTGCATGAAAGCTAAACTCCGAGTTTCAAATTAGAATCTCTTTAGTTTGACTCTAGTTCCCTTTTTTTTTTTTTTCTATTTTTGTTCTTTACCATGTTCACAATTTGATTGAATGATGAGAGATGCTGGAGTGTTGTGCAGGTGAATAATGCAGGAATTGCCGGTATTGAAGCCGACGTTGATGCCCTTAAAGCTCTAGGTTTTCCCGAGGTATTTCTTCTCCATAAACTGGAGTAAAGAATTATCTGTTCGCTACTATCTTCTGAGGATTAATGTTTTTCAATGCTAGTCTATGGCTGGTTAGCCCATTTTTTAACAAAGGATGTTGCATGTATTGGGATTTGAACCCTATACGTATGAATCAACTGAACTAAAATTTGGGTTAGCTGGTTAGCCTTTTGGAGTAGCCGAATCTTTGCCATATATAGACATAAATTTATTGGGAATTTGAAAGCAATGCCCACATAATATCTAAGTTTGGCTTATTGATGCAGCCTGAGACGCAAATGAACTGGACTAGGCTATTGATTCAAACACTCGAGTTATCTGAGGAATGCCTTAAAACAAACTACTATGGTGCCAAAAGAATGACTGAGTCGCTTATTCCCTTTCTCCAGCTATCTGATTCACCGAGAATTGTCAATGTTTCCTCCTCCATGGGGCAGTTAAAGGTAAGAATACAATGCAAAATTCTTTTATTTTCTTGCATAGGAAGCTGAGTTTGGGAATAGAGGAAAGGATTGTAGATGCTGGGGTTCAAACTTCAGATCTGCTGATGCCACCTCTCTTAAGTGTGGCTGCATGAACCAACAAAGTTTAACTTGAGATTCATATGCAAAATTCTTTGATGTTACATACATAATGATCAAATTTAATTTGTTTATTTCTTATCCTGCTTCAGCGTGTATCAAATGAATGGGCAAAAGCAGTCCTGAGTGATGCTGAAAAACTCACAGAACAGAAAGTGGATGAGGTATTGAGTGAGTATAAGAAAGATTTCAAGGAGGGTTCATTGGAATCCAAGGGCTGGCCTGCTTTTATGTCAACCTATACACTCTCTAAAGCAGCCATGAATGCCTACACAAGGATCCTGGCCAAGAAGTATCCCAATTTCTGCATCAACTGTGTCTGCCCTGGCTTTGTCAAAACAGACATAAACTTCAATAGTGGGATCTTAACCATTGAAGAAGGCGCCGAGGGTCCTGTGAGATTAGCTTTGTTGCCTAATGATGGTCCTTCTGGTCTCTTCTTTTTTCGGATGGAAGAGTCCGAATTTTGATCGAAGCTGCTTCATTTTCAACAGGTTTTATCGACTGGTGTGTGGTTTATGCATAGGTTTCAGCGTCTGAATCTAGCAAAAGCATTTTGTGAGAACAATGCATGGTGTTCTTGCAGTCTGCTAGTAGAAACTTTTCTGCTCTGTGTGATTGTAATGATGCTCTAATATTAGGCCTCCTTTGTATAAAGAAAAAGCTCAATGTATGGTGTTGTTAGGACTCCATTGACATTTATTAGCAGTTTCCTCTTACATTTTAGTGCTTGTGATCTCTAATCAAACGATGATTATGAGAATTTCTTTGATCTTTGTACTATTCTATATCAAAATCAAATGAACTGGGATGGCTTGAGTGTCTAACTTGCACATATTCAAAGTGGTGGTTGAATGATATGCAGAAATACAGCATCTGCGGAGAACTTGTTGCATGCTACAAAATATTTATTCATGTGCTTCGTAGCGGATCCAGGATTCTTTTTCAAGAATATCCACATATAATGTATAAAATTGCCAACGGATTTATTAATTTTGTCGACGGAAAAGGTATTAGGAAGAAAATTTTGGGATGTCCAGAAGAAAGGGATGAATTTGAAAAGCATGACAAGGTAGAAAAAAAACTACGATATCCGCTATCCAAAAGATATGGACTATGCAATTTTATGGTGTAGATTTTATTTCAACAGCCGTCTGATTTGTTGATATTGAGCTGGATTCTTAATTTCATTAATCAGATTTAAATTCTAACGGTTTCAAATATTAAAAAAATTATGGTATAGATTTTATAGGTGTATGCCTTCATGCTCACAATATACGCCCAAAATTGGTTTCTGTGCTTGGAGAAAAGTTTGCTCACCTGAACTTGACATTTTCGATTGGAGGATAAATAAGCTTTGGTGTGACTAATGCACATGTTTTATGATTGAACCGTACAAGGAAAATTAGACAGATTCCTTGAATTAATTGTTGCTTCCTTTCCCTTGTAACAGGTTCTTTCCATTCGATGATTCGTGTATTAATATCATATAAAATAATAAAATTATATATTTATATTATATTTTATATAAAAATTATATTTAAAAATTTATATCAATAAAAAAATAAAAAAATATATTTATTTGATCTTATTAAACTTATATATAATTATTATTAAAATTTTAAATCGTATCATGTTTATATTTTTTTATATTATATTTATATTATATTATCGTGTCATATTTTAAATTGATAAATTTAATTTTTTCCTTGATTAAGACAAATCATACTACTTGAGAAACCTCGAAAAATTTCAAGAACTCTACTTCTTTGGTGATAAAACTTACCAGGCTGGTTCTTATTTAATTCTTCTCTTTTAGTCATCCTATTTCTTTGTTTTCGGAGGAGAATAAATTTTGAAAAATAAGAATGTTTTTAAAAAGTTTTCTTAAACACTCTCAATATCTCAAAAATTTTTCCTAAGCATCCCAAAAATTTTATCTTAGACGTCTTTTTTATTAACAAAATTAATAAATTCGTTGACGGTTATATATTATATAAATGGATACTTCCAAAAAAAAAAAAATTCTTGAACCACCCACCATTTGTCTTTCTCCATTATTCACCCACAAGTTGTTTCTTTAAGACAAATTCACACAAGTTGGTTCTCTACCCTGCATGATACATAAATTCATTGTCATTAACCCTTGCTCATTGGCTTTCTTTCGGTCTATTCTTTCTTTTTCTTATATACACGGGAGGTCGTAAATTGAAAATAATAATAAAAAAAAAAAGGTTGTAAGTTTTGAAATTCGAAACTTAAATTTTATAGATATTGCCTTTTAAAGTTGATTGTATAAATCAACTGAACTATACTTTATTATATAAATCAACCCATTAGTAATCAGACTGCAATGATGGTTGGTAATTTGCAATACGATATTGTAACATGACATAAAAAAGTTAAAAAAAAAAAAAAAAAACGTGAAAGTAACATAAATTAAATTTTTAACAGAACTCATATTAATTTAACAAAATCCAAAAATATATTTCTGAGTTTCTCGTGTCAACAGAAATTATGACACAATTTTCACTTAAACATGATGCAAATACACGAATTACCAATGTTTTACACAACAGAATATACAAATTACCAGGTCTTAATCTCCATTGACAATGCAAAATTTTCTCAAACATTTGTGCCAATAATGCTTCAGACTTATCAGCAATGTCATTATTCTTCTTGCAGTTACAAGTCCTGAAGATACAGTGGAGCAGTGCAAAGCTCTCTTCCTGAGCAACCCTTGAACAATAATGCCTAAGCCAACCGATGCTGGCTCAAGTTTGTAGTTTTGTATGAGTAATTCTCAAAGCAGTTGAAATTCGCCTATTGTATCATGATTCTTTTAATATAATCCGAGGGAAGCAAATTTACTTTTGGCATTCAGGTTTCAATTCTTAGGAGTACTAATAGCAGAATCCAACTGGAATTGATCATTTTGAAGCTCGAATCATCTTTCTACAGGAATGAATTCTCAGATCAAAATTTTCCAATGTACTTTTCTTTGAGATTCTGTTGTACCCTTTTCTAATTGCCATTAATAAAATCCAATTTTGCTTTTGAAAACAAGAAAAAGAACTACAAATGGATGCTAATGAACAATACGGTAATTCTACTAATGCCATAAATTGTATTCTTGCCAGGAAAACAGAATGTATATCTCTCATTCATAATGAACAATATGGTAAATTTTGTATTTTATATACTTCAAAATAAATATAATTTTTACCCATTTTCATCATCATGGACAGCATTCAAAAGCAGCAAAAAGGAGGCTCTAACCAGAAACATAGAAAAGTAAGTACCTTTGGACATCTTTAAAATTCTCACTTAAAGTTGTATGCTCTCTTTGCAGAATTGAGTGTGTTAGAAAGAAGCACTGCTATAGTCATAGGACCTACTCCTCCTGGAACTGGAATAACAGCTGCAGAAATCTTGCAGGCCTCCTCAAAACAAACATCTCCAACTAACCGGTATCCTCGAGGACTGCTTGAATCCTTTCACATGAATCATGTAAAACTTGTCAGCCAACTTGGGGGGAAAATGGAACTTGGAAAAAGTTCCCAACTCTAAAGTCAGTTACCTCAACTGGATTTATTCCAACGTCAATAATAACAGCACCAGGCTTTATCCATCTATCTACCTCTCACCATATTTGTTTGCCCAACAGCAGCTATTATGACATCGGCTTGTCTTGTGATTTCCTCAGGATTCTTGGTTCTAGAATGGACAATACTTACAGTGGCATCTTCCCTCTGCCAACATCAGACACTGTTAGATGGGAAAAAGAAATATAAAACTATATTTGTTGAGGTAATATGAATTATTTGGAGAAAAGCCATTACTTGGAGTAACAGAGCAGCTGGCATTCCTACAATATTGCTCCGGCCAATGACAACAGCCCTCTTTCCTTTAATATCAACACCATATCTATGCCTCTATGCATCCTTTAGGAGTACATGGAACAAACAAGAGTTCTCTACCTTGCATGGCAAGACGACCAATGTTCAATGGGTGGAAGCCATCCACATCTTTCTCAATCATAACAGCATTTAAAATGTTCTGTTCATTCATATGCTGGTTGAAATCCAATGAAACACTATTAAGGGCCATGTCATGTATCACATGCAAGACAAAACCCGAGAGGGACAACCAAATATGTAAACTCCAAAATCTAGCAGATGTTTGATTGCAAGGATTTCTAACAAATATTGAGAAAAAAGATTGACCCATAAGCAAAAAGGCAGATTTTATGAGTGGTAAAGAGCAGGGCAGATACATCATCGTAGTCTTCTCACTCAAACCCCAAAACCCTATCTTATCAACAGACTGCATTTGGCTTTACATTTTCAGTTCATTTCAAAATCCCAAAAGGTCAAATTCTTTCAATGGGTTTTAACCATGTAAAATATTTTGGCAAAACTCAGATTGGCAGCAACATAATACATTAGCTAAAAATATTGCTCTAGCTATTTGAAAGCAAGATATAATAAATAATGTAGATTGAAATAAAGCTGCTTAAAACTCAAGGCTTAATCCAGTTGGTTCATACAACAACCCTTAAGAAATGGCATCCAATATGTCTAGCGTTCAAATGTAAACACCTGCAATCCCGTCTCTAATTTCCAAGCAACGGCCTCCTTTGTACCAAAAAATTAAAGCTGCTTAATTTATCTAGACTATCATAAGTTCAAACCATTCAAGCCCCATATACTACATGTTGTGTGAATCACCAAAAGAAGAGAAAAAAGTAAGGTTTTATATGATCAGATTAGAATCACACAGAAGGTAGAGGCAACTGAACAAGGATACCATGAACCGAAGGATCATCATTGAACTCGAAAATAAACTTGAGAACTTCTTGCTCCGAAGCATCATCAAGTAAATGTACTTCAAAAGAATTAATCCCTACAGATTCACAAGCCTTTTTCTTGTTTTGCACGTAAGTAGCAGAATCCTTTCTATCCCCAACTAGAACAACTGCTAACCCAGGAACAACTCCAATTACATCCTTCGTTTTTTATACTTGACCACTTATTTCTTCTCTTATTTGCTTTGCCACTGATTTCCCATCAATCACCTTAGCACATGGCTCAGTAGCCATTCTAGCTGTACAAGAACATCCATATATTATATAAGAAACAAAGGTCGTGTTTGGTGCATAGGATGATAATCATCCTATAGGCTTACAAAGAAGATTAATCATCCTCTTGGTATAAGATGATTCAATCCTTCTCAAGTGGAAAGTATTATTTTTAATCCATGAGTGGATTAAATTTACATGTACAATTATACCCTTAAAAATTACATTAATAGTTTAAATTGCATAAACTTTGAGAAAGGATAATTTTGACTAATAAATAAATTATCTTATTTTGTACACATCAAACATAAGATAAGATTACATTATTTAATCTAATCTTATTCATAATGTTATTTTATCTTATCCTATCATAATCTTGTATACCAAACACATTCTAATGTCATTAAATATTAAAATCCCTTATAATGCACTCCAATTGTTCGACGAAATGCACCAGCGACAGAAACAAAGAGAACAAGAACAAGCAACAAAAAACGCCCTTTTTAAATTTATAATATAAGAAATTGAAAACTTTCATACAATTTCCGTACCAGTGATGAACCGGAAAGAACAAGTAGGATAGTGGAGGAGAGGGTTCGAGAAAAGGCAGGGGAGGTGAGTGAGCCAATACGAAATGGACCCACAAACCGGCGAAGGGAAACGACGGCGTTGCTGAAACGGGTAAAGAGAAGGAGGCCAGCAGTGGCGGAGGACGACGGGTCAGTGAATATCATGGATGCCATGTTACGGATATGAGTCCTGAAACGAGGCTGCAGTAAGCTAAACGTTGTGTCGGGATTTAGGGCTTCACTAAAATGTAAAAATAAAGAGGGAAAATGAATGGTACTTTAGGCTACAACGGCGGCAGTGGCGGTGGCGCTACTCTGTTCACTTTCACTGTGTATTTGGCTTTGGAAAGTTGCAAATTTTTTTTCGAAAAAGTAAAAGTCTTGGAATTTGCTTGTCTGCCGCTGTGAGTCAACCGATGAACCGGTGCGTTTCAAGCCAATATTTTTTAATACGGAAATCTTTTCTGTTCTTTTTTCCTTGTAAGAAGTAGCAAAATACGAAAAAAAAAAAAAACAAAACAAAACAAAAGTGATATAATTTAAAATTTTATTAATAAATATGTATATTTAATAAAATTTAAAAATATATATTTCATGTCAATATAAATCGTAATATATAATTTTTATATAAAATAAATTATAAATATATAAATTTTAATATATTATACTATATGAATATACAAATCAACAAATTTAATTAAAAGTTCACTAAAACACTTTTATCATAGATCAAATCTCAGTCAATTTAAGACGAGATAAGATATATTCAATAAATCAACCTAAAACATATCTATTCCTTAAATCTATCTTTATTGGTGTAATTGATTCGAATCGAGTTAATATTTTATTAAATTTAAGTTCAACTTAATTCAAAAACTTCAAAATTAAAAATTTATTAAAATTTGATCAAATTTTATTTTTAAATTTGAGTTTGGATCGATAGGTAAGTTAGACTCGATAAATTTGTAAATATTAGTATTAAATAATTTTGTTTATCATTTACTTATATATATTAAATATAATAAAAATAAAAACTCAATCAAAATTATAAAATTTTCGAATCAAACATTAAATTATTTGAATTTGACTCGACTCATTATTCAAGTAATTTGAGTTTAAACTTGATCAAACAATCAATGAGTAGAGCTTGAATAACTTAGTAGGTTGATTCATTTATATTATTAATATAAATATAATTTGTATTTTTTATTATATTATTTTTAAAAAGGTGACAATCCAATTTTATTGGTAAATTTTAAATTTTTCTCTAATTATATATGAGACAAATTTTTTTCTCAATTTTAAGTCTATTTTATTGATGTAATTGATTCAAATCGAGTTAATATTTTACTAAATTTGATCAAATTTAGCTCAATTCAAAATTTTAGAGTTCGAAATTTAATTCGAGTTTGAACAAATTTTATTTTTTGTATTTGAAATCAATTCAATAGATAAGTTGATTCGATAAATTTATAAATATTAATATTAAATAATATATTTTTATCATTATTTATACATTAAATATAATAAAAATAAAAATTTAATTAAACTCATAAATTTTTTTAATCGGACATTAAACTATTCGATTTGGCTCAATTTATTATTCGAGTAATTTGAACTTGAACTCAATCTACAATAACGAATTGAACTAAAATAACTTAAGTAGCTTGATTTATTTATATTATTAATAAAATATAATGTGTATTTTTTTATTATATTATTTAAAAAAGATGACAATCCAATTTTGTTGATAAAATTTAAAAACTTCACTGATTATATATGAGACAAAAAAAAATTTTTTTCCTTTTCTCAGTTGTCATTCATTAAAAATAGTAGGCTCTCATTTTTGTTCATCCCAATTTCACCTTGAAGAGGTCAAAAAGCACAAACCTTGTTTCTCTCCAATTCAATGGGATTCCATCCCCAAATTTCCCACACAATAATGGGATCTCCAATCACGTGTCCACCAATCACCAGCCCCCATTGCAAGAAAAGGTCCGATATAATCTGATATAAAACAGGTTTTATAAACAGAGCAAAGGAGTTTTATTTGCTCTCATTTACCAAGGTATCCGATAAAGGGCAAGCTGGTTTCTTGTCCAACATTTTCTTGTTCTTCAGCGGAACTGTTGCATTTGCATTCAAACATTTTCGAACGAGTTTCAGAGATCGAAGATATTAAGCAAAAAGAAATGTCATTCACTGGAACATTGGACAAGTGCAAGGCTTGTGATAAGACCGTCCATGTGGTGGATATGTTGACTCTTGAAGGAGTGCCTTACCATAAAACCTGCTTCAAATGCAGCCATTGCAAGGGCAATCTTGTAGTATGTCAAATTTTCTTTAAACTTTTCTTTCATTTTCTAAATTTCAGGTTGGTTTCTAGTTTGCTTGAGAATAATTGATTGGCAAATCCGAAATCTAGTTTAATTATCTCGATAGGTCTGCATTCAAATCTTAATACTTGTAATCTTTTTTTAATCTTTTTTTATATGTTAAATTTATCAATTCTTATATTTATGTTATGTAAAATCTTAACAATTCGTGTATTTTTATTATATTTTTATAAAAATTATATGTCATAATTTATGTTAATACAAAAAATATAAAATATATTTTTTTATTTTTATTAAAAATTTAAATCATGTTATTTTTTTATTTTTTTGTATCATTTTTATATCATATCATCATTTTTTAAATTATTTGATCTATTGTACGTTTTGGCTGTGACGCCGTTTGTAAATAATGGATTACTTGGCCAAATCATTTGTTGACAAATGTGCCAACTAATTCTAATTGAACATGTTAATTGTGTTCCTTCACAGATGAGCACCTACTCCTCCATGGATGGAGTTCTGTACTGCAAGCCTCATTTTGAGCAACTATTCAAGGAATCTGGCAATTTCAGCAAGAATTTCCAAACAGGTAATAAAACCCATCTTGTTCCTTAATTTTTTGTGCTTTTGCTTTCATCCCTCACCCCCTTTAAAAAAAAAAAAATTAGAAAATTGGAGATTATTTTCCCTGGCTCTATGGCTTAGGCTATGGCTAACAACTTCAATTTTCTTTGATGATCACTTTTGCAGCAAAGTCTGAGAAGCAAAATGACCTGGTATGTTTTCCTTGCTTTTATATGTTTTATACTTGGATCGGATTAGTATTTTTTAATATTATGTTTATTTTATATTAAATACATATAAAATATAAAAATTATTATATTAATATTTATTACGCACTAAATTTATATATAATTTTTAACTTTATATTAAAAATTTATATTATATCGTATCGTATTTAAAATTATCATATAATTAATAGCATAATTTGTGAAACACAAATTTATTTTTTTTTATCATTCAAGGGGATAAAATCTTATATTAAGGGGAGAGAAAAATATTAAAGTTCGAACCTCAACCTTAATATCTTCTTTAAAATTATCTTAACCGTTATAAAAATGAACCAAGTAAGATACATTTTATCTTTCTGATTGATTTTGACACAGTTTTCTGTAATCTGTTACAGTCTAAGACTCCCAACAAACTTTCATCTGTGTTCTGTGGAACCCAAGACAAATGTGCTGCTTGCGAGAAGACAGTCTATCCATTGGAGAAGGTACATAAATTGTATTTTTTTTATTTGAATTTATCGAAATTTAAATTTTAATTATTAAAATTAAGATTTTAATATTTTATTATAATAAAATATGAATCGTATTCAAATTCGATGAAAAATCTTATTTTTCACATAAATAAAGATAAATATTAAATTTTGAGATAAAGATGAAAATAGTATAATTTTAAATTTTTTATCGAGTGAAGATAAAAAGATGGATAATGTAACACATGCTCTATTCTTATACCTTATATATATTTAATAAATAAATTTTTATTTAATAATATATTTTTAAAAATTACATAAATATATAAAATAAAAATAAAATATAAAAAATTTATTTTATTTTATTTTTTAAAAAAAGTACATATATAAATATTATTGAAACGAAGATGTAAATAAATTTAAAACACCCATTAAATATTGGGTGCGAAATTAGTGTATATAATACAAAAAATCGAAGAGGATAATAAAAAATACTCTATGCGTCGTATATCCATCGAAGTTTCTAATCATCAGACAACAACTGTTGCAAATTGTACAGCTTTTTACTTGGTCAACAATCTCTAGTTTTCTACTAACATCGGTTCACATTATTATTGGGAAAGGTGACAATGGAAGGTGAATGTTTCCACAAGTCATGCTTCAGGTGCGCTCATGGAGGTTGTCCTCTGACGCACTCTTCATATGCAGCTCTGAATGGGGTGCTTTACTGCAAGCACCATTTCGCTCAGCTTTTCATGGAGAAAGGAAACTACAGCCACGTTCTCGAGGCTGCTTCACACAAGAGAAACAGCTCTTCTGCATCGGCCGAGCTTGCTGAAAACGAAGATGGTGATCAGGAAGTTGCTGCGGCTGATGATTGAAACCGCTCCGAAGAGTAATCTTAAACAGCAACACACCAATACAAACCCTAGTTCTTGCCATTCCCACCATGATGTTTTTTAGAGTTTTTGTTACCATCTCATCGAAGTTGAATTTCTTGTCCGATTTTGCATTTTGTTTTGGATTGACTTGTTTATGTAATTGATACAAACTCCATGCATAATCATAATATATACATCCAATTGTTTTCCTGATTCTTGTGCATTAGCACGAATTTAGTGTAAACTTGATAATCTAAACATGTAGGTGATATGACACGAAAATGATACTAAAAAAGATATTAAAGTGATACGATTTAAAATTTTAATAATAATTATATATGAATTTAACAAAAATAAAAATATATTTTTTATATTTTTATGTCGACATAAATTATAATATATAATTTTCATGTAAATACAATATAATTATATAAATTTTAGTATTTTATATAATATGAATATATGAATCCAGATTTACTTTAATGATCAATTATAATTTTTTTAATAATGCAACTAGCTCCATCTTACTTGTGTGGGGTAATGTGGGAGGTCTTTTAATCGAAAATATTATAGTATTTTACACAATCCGAATTATCAAATCTACTTGTGATAAAATGGGGTGGGAGGGGACTACAACTAGGAGTAACATGAGAATTTCCTAAATAAATCTCATTGTGGAAAGAGAAAACATGTTTCAATGAAGTATAGAAATATACCCAAAAAAAAAAAGTATTAATATTATCTTAGTTACTCTAGCAGCACATTTAATTTGGCAACTCTTTACCTTAAGCAAAGTTGTTAGGCATGATAGTTTAGATTAGAAGTGTAACCGAGTGAAGGTACTCAATGATATATTTAGTTTAAATTCATTTTTTTTTAGTCAAATTCGAGTTATTTGAAGAAAAAATTAAATTGAATTTGATTAGTTTAATATTCAAAAGATGATCACAAGCCTCATTTAACTTTTAATAGTTTAATATAATTAATATATAAAAAAAATTGTAAATATATATTATTAATATTAATATTATAACTTTAACTAACCTGATTAAATTTATCAAACAAAATTTGAGTATGAAAAATAAAATTCGAATCAAATTTTAAATTTTAAATTTTTACATCAAACCAAATTTAAATATAATAATTTATCAATTTAATTCAATTCGATTATATTTGTTTAAATAAAAAAAATCTTATCTCACCTCGAATACGTTACAACTTTCAATATAAAATGGAGGAAGAGATTATTACATAAAAATATTATTGCCTTCCAAACAAAACCTTACTTCTCTTGACTTGTAGCCTTTGGCATTGCAAAACAAAAAAGGATGCAACAACTTGATTTTTCGTAGTTCTACAGCTACAATCAGTCTAGCAAAAAGCATTCAATCAAGATTTTTTTTTCTTTTGTTGACCATCGTTCACTCTAGTCTTTTCTTCTTTCCCTTTAATTTATGTAAATTACACGAAACTTCCTTAAGTTCTGATAATAATGCAATAAATAATTTCCAAAAGATAATGCTGGCTGGCTTATGCTCGAGCTAACCATCATTGTCCTAACTCCTTGCTCACCAAGCACCTTCCCTGCTGAGCTTTCTTATTTGTTTTACCCACTTGGCATAAAATAATGTTCTTCTTTTTCGTTTTTCTTTTCTAGTAAGTGGTTTGAAGATAAAAATAAAAAAATAAAAAAAATATTAGAATTTAAATTTTAAATATGTTATAAATTATTATTTTTTAAATGGTTGCATAAATTAATTTAAAAATTTTCAAATTTAAATTGCCATGATTACTTTTGCATTAATTTACCTATGTTTATTCCATGTTTGTGGCATGTAATTTAAGTATTAGGAAATCAAGACATTTTGAAACTATTTATAAAATATATATATTTGTAGATTTTTTTTATGTTAATAATATGTATATATTATTCATTCATGAGCTAAATGTTAAATATTCGAGAAATTATTATTTAAAAAATTATGTCAAAAGGATATTATTTTGTTTTTTTTTAAATACAAGTCAATAATTTTAATTTTAAGTAATAAGAGACGAAATTTTATTTGCATTTAAAAAATTTTAAGTTTATTTGGGTAAATATATAAAAAAAAGGTAAAACACATTATTATTGACCAAAATATTCAACTATTTTTAAAATGAATATTTATCTATTAATTTTTTAAATTTAATCATTTAAATTTAAATAAATATATTTTAAATTTAATCATTAGTCTATATTAATGTTTTTAATGTATCACATGAGATTATCATAGTAGCTAACCAGTGTATAGTGTTATTAACGGTTAATATGATAAATAATATGATAATATTATGTTATATTTATTTTTGATAATTTTAAGTATGATATGATGATACAATATAAAAATAATAAAAATATAAAATATAAAAATAATATAAATTAAAATTTTAATAAAAATTATAAATAAATTTAATAAAATCATAAAAATATATTTTATATTTTTAAATTAATACGAATTATAACACATAATTTTTATATAAAATATAATATAAATATATAAATTATTAATATTTTATATGATATAAATATATAAATCATCAAATTTAATGATTCTTCAATGTGATATGCTGTTGAATGATATAAAAAAAAAAAAAAAACCACAGTAGTCGAATAAGTGATTAAATAAAAAAAATTAGAAGTTAAATCACAATTTAAAAAACACGACACGACCTCAGAACAATGACGTTTAAAAAAAAAAAGAAAAGAAATCATCCATCCGACGCTTCGTAGCAAAATCCCAGAAACGAGCTATGAACCATCAAGCCGAGTCTCTTCTTTAGTAGCTTCTCATCCTTCGCCACCGCAAAGCAAAAGCTCTTTGCACCAACAAACCAAATCAAAAACAAAAACAAAATCATTTCTTTTTTCCAAAAATCTTTTCATTTTTTATCTCTTTCCTTCAACAGATCCATGCAACAGCATCTCTGTTTCACCCAAATTGACGACAAGCCTTAGCCTTTTTGTTTTGTTTTAAGACCCTTGGTTTTGCCACTATTTACGGCGTTACCCCTTTGCCAGAAACCCTAGTTTTTTATTTTTTGTTTTTGTATTGCGTTTAGATTTCGGGTTTTCTAGGGTTTCGCATTGTGATATGAATAGTAGAGGGAGGTATCCACCGGGGATTGGTGTTGGCCGCGGCGGCGGACTGAAAACGAACCCTAGCTTTCAGTCGCGGTCGCCGCAACAGCAATACGTGCAGAGGAATTTTGTTCAGAATCACCACCAGTTTCAGCAACAACAACAACAGCAACAACTTTGGCTCAGGCGAAACCAGTTGCCCGGAGGCAATGACTCCAGTGTCGTCGATGAGGTCGAGAAGACCGTACAATTGGAAGCTGTAGACTCAAGGTCCCTTTTCATTTCTTCTCTAAATCACCTTAGACAATAATTTTAGGTTTTGATTTAGTCCCAAACTTTCCATTTGTTATGAAGGGCTCAATGATACTTGGGAAATTCATGTATTGCTTCTGTGCTTGCTCTTTACTTCATTGTTTTATAAACCGTTGACTTTGTATATGACAATGAGTTGGCAATTTATATGCCATAGATTGAAACTTTATCTTAATGTGATTTTTTTTTTTTGACAAATTGATTATCTTGTCCTTCTTTATTGTGCATGGTTTTATAGCTCACAAGATTGGAAGGCAAGGCTAAAGGTGCCGCCACCAGATACTCGCTACAAAACAGAAGTAAGCCAGTAAATGATGTTTTAATCATTTATGTGTATCCGCAATAATGTGAAAGGAAAGCCTGGCTCCAAATTGTTTAAGAATAGTGGCATTGTTGAGTTTCTTGATGCGTTGCCTTAGGGTTAGTCAGTTCTATTTCTTAATGGGGGCAGGGAATTGAATTTGACTACTCGTTAATGATGTAGTATAGCTGAACTATCGAAAAATTCCTTAAGGCTCTGTTTTTATCCATTATGTTTAGAAGGCAATTGCAGCATAGATTTATATATTTCACCTCGATGATCACCATACCTTCATGACACTATAAAAAATTCTTCCCCGCTCTTTAGAATGGTGCAAAAATTGCTGTCTTATATTATTCTGGTAATGCAGGTCGATTACTCTTTTAATTGCTATTATCCCATGGTATACAATTATAAATGGACGGTTTCTAAAGTTTTTAACTTGAGGACACTGATACCTTGTTCTCTGCTGTTGATGCCTTCTGGCATGAACTTAAATATTTTTAGGCTTGCATTACATCATCTTTGGTAGCATATCTACGTATTTTTGTGACATATGACAAGGCGTGAGCATGTTACCATTGTTATTTGGCAATTTTTAATATTTTTTAATGACATGTTTATTTACTGATCTGTCTAATAAATTGCTTCCAGGATGTGACAGCTACCAAAGGAAATGAATTTGAGGACTATTTCCTTAAACGTGAACTTCTTATGGGAATATATGAGAAGGGTTTTGAAAGACCTTCTCCTATTCAGGAAGAGAGTATTCCCATTGCTTTAACTGGAAGTCATATTCTTGCTAGAGCCAAAAATGGAACTGGAAAGACAGCAGCATTTTGCATTCCTGCCTTGGAAAAAATTGACCAAGATAAGAATGTTATTCAAGGTTAAATCTCCATCTACTGATTTTTTTTTTTCGTGCATTAATTATAGGCCCAGTTAAATGGTAATGGGTACTCCAAGTAGGATAGCTTTGCCATTTCACTTGTTTATTGTTCTTCTAATTGCTTGATCTGCTTGTCAATTAGGTAGTGGAAAAGACATAAGAATACCATTAGCTGCATATTGTTAACTGAAAATTGAATTATGGGCATTTTTTATGGATGTGCGTAGTCGAGTGAGGGTCAAACTTCTGTACTAGTTCCTGAAACGAGTGCATTATGTCTTCCTTCTTGTAAATAGGTTCAACCTTTTTGCGTCAGTCGAGGCATTAACATTCACTTATCTTTCTGAACCCTGCCCAAATTAATAAGTTCTTTATCCGAACCCTTTTTGGCTTGAATTGAGATACAAGTCAATTTCATATCTCTTTCTCTATTTCATGATTTGACTTTTGACACGAAGAAATTATCAGTGCCTCTTGTGGATTTTGATCTTACATTAATTATCTGTTCAGTTTCTTGTTTTCACTCAACATAAGTGTTTTTGTACAGTTGTTATACTTGTTCCAACACGAGAACTGGCTCTTCAGACGTCACAAGTGTGCAAGGAGCTAGGAAAGCATTTACAAATTCAAGTCATGGTCACAACTGGAGGTACCAGTCTCAAGGATGATATCATGCGATTGTATCAACCAGTCCATTTGCTGGTTGGAACCCCTGGCAGGATTCTAGACCTTGCTAAAAAGGGTGTTTGCATTTTGAAAGATTGTTCAATGCTTATAATGGATGAGGTAATTATTCGGTAGTTTCTCTCTGTATTTTTCTTTCGGTTTGAGTTTTTTGTCCTTTCAAGTTTAACATGAGAGAATATGATGAAGTTAGAAGCATTTTGGATTAGACATGGAGGGAAGAAAATTGTTTTGGAACTAGAATTCAGAATTGTGAGTGAGTCATTAGCATAATAATTCTTAAAAGTTTCTGTAAAAAGGAAGCTATTTGATTAATTTTCATTGTCCTGTAGTATGCTGGATTTAAACATAATGATCTCCAAATCTTATGTTTTGTGTTTTGGTTTCTTTCAGGCAGATAAACTTTTGTCTCCAGAGTTTCAACCTTCAGTAGAGCAGCTGATACGTTTTCTTTCAGCAAATCGTCAAATTCTGATGTTTTCAGCCACATTTCCTGTTACTGTTAAGGACTTTAAAGACAGATATCTACATAAACCTTATATTATTAATCTAATGGATGAGCTTACTCTGAAAGGTATTACACAATATTATGCTTTTGTGGAAGAAAGACAGAAAGTCCACTGCTTAAATACTCTTTTCTCTAAGGTTTGACCTTATATAAACTTTTGTCTAGTTTTCTCTCTTTTCCTTTGTTTGGATGATATGTGATATTTATTTATCTCCAGCTGCAAATAAACCAATCAATAATTTTCTGCAACTCGGTAAATCGGGTGGAGCTGTTGGCCAAGAAAATTACAGAACTTGGCTATTCTTGTTTTTATATCCATGCAAAGATGCTTCAGGACCATCGTAACAGGGTATTTCATGATTTCCGCAATGGAGCATGCAGGAACCTTGTTTGTACTGGTAAGTTATACCATGCTGTACAACACTGATATGCTAGTTAAATAATCAAGTCACCCAGGAAGATTTACTAGTTTGTTGGACCTTCTTTTCTTATTCTATTTCTTTTGCGAAAGTCTTGCTAGACAATATGCTGAAATCTATAATGCCTAACATCTGAACCGACAACTGCAAACATTTTTACAGTGCTACTCTACAATTTGAGCTTAAATGTCTTTCTCTTTTACAAAAAGTAAATTAAGACATTGAAACATGCGAATGTTGGAACTTTAATGATTGTCAACATATGGTGCAATTTGAGAATATTGAAGTTGGTTTTGACTTTTTGTTGTTTCAACAACATAATTTAAATTTTAGTTTCATTATAATTAATTCCCTATGCCAGTGCACAAAAACAGTTTTGCACTTTATAAGCATTATATGATAGTCATTATATGAAGACTAATCTCCTAATGGTGTAACTATACTTGCTGCAGATCTTTTTACGAGGGGTATAGATATCCAAGCTGTGAATGTTGTTATTAACTTTGACTTCCCCAAGAACTCAGAAACCTACCTTCATAGAGTATGTTGGTTAAAATATTTTCTATCTTGCAAGTTGCAACACTTATCAGTTCTTTCTTTTTGGCAATCCTCATTGACATCCACTTAATGAGCAGGTTGGTCGATCAGGAAGGTTTGGTCATCTTGGATTAGCTGTGAATTTGATCACTTATGAGGACCGCTTTAACTTGTATGTTACCACATCTCTTAACATTTTTTAAATTATACATTGAGGTTGTTAGGTTCCATTGAAATGTTTTATGGTCTTCTCTAACAGGTATAGGATTGAACAAGAACTTGGGACTGAAATTAAGCAAATTCCTCCACATATCGATCAGGCTATATACTGCCGTTGATACATGTTGGATGTTTTGGTGGTAACTATGGTGAGCAAACCATACTTGTGTCCGGTTCTATGTTACATGCATAAAGTATTTTCTTTGTTCTCTTTTTCCATGCTTGGAATGTTTTATTATTTCATCTCTTGCTATTTATATGCTGCGATTATTGACGATATATAATTATTTGCATGTTTGTTAGGGTTAATTAGGCTGGTCATTCAAGGTCTCTGTCCGTGCGCATGGGTGCGCATTCTAAAAGTTAGGTGGCGTTTTATGCATGTAAGACCTTAATGCTTTTATTGGTTTCTCAAATTTCATAGTCCTGAACAGATAACAGGATAGGAGAGAAGTTTAGATGAGTTGTGCTTTTTGATTTAGTTAATTACGGAACATATCACCTATAATTATTGTAGTATAATTAATCAATGATAATTCAGTGTTATGTAGGGTTCATAAAAAATTATGTCCAATTCACACTTTTAAGTGGTGGATTTTTACATAATTTTTTTTTTTATTTATTGTGATTGGTTAATTGTAGTAACGAGAATTGTGGGCGAAATGTTTTCGGTTAACATATGGGTAGGCTTGATAATTTTACACAAAAAAATGATAATATGATACTATCAATACTAAAACGAGATAAAAACACGATACGAAAAGAGTCAAGTTCAACCTTAAAGATAGGTGTAAATTATAGATGGTATTGAAAATTTTAAATATGATATTATTAATAAAATAAAAAAAAAATGAAAAGAGCCGATGAAACAACTTAAAATGCAAGAAATTTTCACAAGAAAACATTTTTATTTCCATCATTTGAATTTGGATTTTAAAAATTTACAGTCTTATGTATTTTTTTTAAAAAATTTAATATTTATAATATATTCTTTTATTTTTAAGTTAAGATATTTACATATAAAAAATATTTAAAAAATAAAAAGAAGAAAAGAAGCGCGTGGCAGGCAGGCATGAGGTGATTGAGAACGGGGAACGAAGAGGGATAAGCGCCTTTGTTTGCATGTTACCTTTCTCTGTTTACCACCAAAATTGCTGTGTAACCGAAAAGTATCTCTATGAAAGGGCTGATAACGTCAGCCATCTTCAGTCAAAGCAAACAGAGAGATACAAAGGTCTTCTACAATAATTTTTTCATGAAAAATTATAATTCATGAGACAAAATGATTTCAGTAGAGATTAAGAATAATAATTACGATGAAATTAATTATAATAATGATAAAATTAAATATTATAATGATAAGATTAAAATTAATTTTAAAATAAATATTTTGATAAAAATCTAATGATTAAAATAAGATGAAATATAATAAAAAATTATTATTAAAATAATTAAATTAAAATATATATGATAAAAAATTTAAATTATTTTATATTTTTAAAACTAATTAATAATTATAAATTGCTAAAAACTCATTTTAAAAAAAAAACTCACTAAGGTTATTTTATCTTAAACTTTAAATGTATGAAAAAACTTAGATATTGATAAGGACAAAAGTGTCCAACTTAGGGTGTTGTGGCACCACACCCCTTCCGTAGAAGTTGAGGACCGGCGATCCACTGGTGCCACATAAGCATAACCGCACTGTAACTTTGTTACCCAAACAGCAAATCACGATGAGAATAGCTAAGAAAGTTACTTCCTTGCGCCGAGACGTGACTTCTATTAAATCCAAAGAGTATTGTTAAATGCATTTCAAATTTTTTTAAATTTTTTTAAATGAAATTATTTAATTATTTTTTTTACTTAAATTTTTGAAAATAAATTTTTAGAGATTATAAATCTTTTTGAAACTAAATTTTCAAAAAATATAATTTTTTAAAAATAAAATTTTGATAATCTTTAAGAATTATCGAAAATGAATTTTTGAAAATTCTTCGAAGCTTCCAAATATCTATTTCAAGAAATCTTGGATTTCACCTCATCTCCCTTTCTATCGTATTCCATTTCTTTTCACTCTTCTCAACTGAAAATTTTAAAAGATTTTTAAGTTCAAGTTAAATTTAAAGAAAACCTCACTTATTTGAAGGAAAAAAAATATAAAATTAAAGGAAAATTTGTTTTTCTTTTTACCTTTTTCATTTGATTTCTTATTTTGTTTCGTAAGATTTTATGTTAAAATATTTTTATGCTATTCAGAATTTCTTGAAATTTTAAAAAACGGAAGTCCAAAAACCTTTAAAAATTTTTGAAATCCATTTTTAAAAGTTTTTAGAGGCTTTTAAAAATTCATTTTTGAATAAATTTATAAATTTTCAAATATTCATATATAAAAATTTGTATAAAAAATAATTAAATAATTTTACTTACAAAAAATTTTTAAAAAATTAAAATATGTAAAGAAAAAATTGGAATATATTTAATAGCACTCAATTGAAATCTAGTCTTAAAAATAGATCTAATAATCTAAAATATAATACGAACAAGATAAACACGAAAATGATACAATTTAAAATTTTAATAATAATTTTATGAGTTTAACAAAACAAAAAAATTTCATTTCATATTTTCGTATCGATATAAATTATAACTCAATTTTCGTATAAAATATGATACAAATACGTGAATTTTAATATTTTATATTATACGAATAGTTAAATCTACTTAAAACTACATAAATTGTATTTCATAACCAACGTAGACGAGCGCCGATATGAAGTTGTTGCATTGTTGAAATCACCTATGTTGAAGATAACCCTCAACCACAATGCTTTGATTTGAGATCTTGGATTGCAAATTCTTCACTTTTAGTCTTTTAACCAAACCACTTAATGCCACAAGTGATTCTCCATCATTTGATTCATCCCAAAATGGCAACACTTCCAGCACTATCTTTTGCAACACATTTTGCTCAATAGCCTCTCTAAGGAGTCGTTCAAGATCACCAAAGCTTCCCCTCATATCCAACAAAACACTGCACAACCCTTGGCGATTACAGTATTCCAGAATCGAAGTCAAATCGATCCGATCCAAAACCACTGTCTCAATTCCTTTTCGACCCAAATCTGCTGCTGTGGCTATCTCTTTGTCTGCAAATATTATCATCTTGGAGGCATCTTTAGTGATTGCAGGAAGTTGACATGGATTACTTGCTATTACAATCTGAAAAGGCTGATTGGCACAAGGCTCCCGTGATATAGGACTCAAAAACTTCTCAGTTAAAGATCCGGAAAGTATTATCGCGTCATATTCCTGCAACAAGTTTGAGTAGTATCCGCCAGCCTCTGTGACTCCTTCCCCAAGCTGGTCTAAAAGGTGGCCATTGACAGAGAGGGAATATCTGGATATCATGCAGACGCCTTCGGTTAGAATTGGCAAGTTCAAATCTCTCACATGCCAAAGAAAATACTTAAGGAAGCAAAAGGAAATATCCGGTTTAAGTTCATGTTTGTAATCTATGGTGAAGGAAAGTTACCTAAGTGTTACAAAAGGCTTCCCAGTTAACATTTGATGGATGTAGGATTCATTGAGCCTCTTGCATAACTCTTCTTCGACACCAATGGTTACATGGATTCCTGCATCTCTCAGTCTATCCACCCCCTTTGAAGCTACAATTGGGTTAGGATCCACCATACCAACCACCACCCTTTTCACTTTGGCTTTAATCAATGCTTCAGTACATGGTGGAGTTCTTCCATAGTGATTACATGGTTCCAAGCTCACATATGCAGTTGCATTCTCAGCTAAATCCCCGGCATCTCTCAAAGCAAAAACCTGCAAATATAATTTCCGGCATTCAGTCTAACATACATTCCTGAAAGCAAGAAAGAATGGTCAAATTCCAAACAGAAAGTATAAAATGAAGTTACCAACTGAACAAAGATCACAGAAACTTAGGCTAGCAATCCTCAATCGGTAGCGGATCTACATTGCGAAGTATGGTGTCCATGGACATCCCAAAGAATATAAGAAAATTTTTAGGAAATTTTTTCTATGGACACACCAAAACACCCCAAAGATGGAAAATATTTGAAGGAAAATTTTCTCTAGACACCTCCAAAATTTTTCCATGGACACTCCAAAGATTGGAAAATAAGAAAATTTGAAGGAAAATTTTCTCTGGACACCCCTAAAATTTTCCCATGGACTAAGAAAATTTGAAGGAAAATTTTCTCTGGATACCCCTAAAATTTTCCCATGGACACCTTTTCCATCCATAACATTAGTAAATCTGTGAACAGTTTTTTTTATATATATCATAAGTGGACACCCCTAAAAAAAAATTCTGGATCCGCCATTGTCCTGAATCAGCTGGATCAAGTTTTTTGTAGCATTATTTAATAAAACAGAAAATGAAAAAAAGGAGTGTAGACATTTTTCACTCTAGGGACCAAACTTCATCAAATGATTTTGCTCTAAGCTCATCTCTCTTAGGATTCCAGTTTGGCAGATCATTCATTACTCAAAAAAATCATACAATTTACAAGTGAAGATGAATGGATGCAAAAGGAATAGGGGTTACCTCAGCATGAGGCTGGCCAGCTTTAGGATGAAACCCTTCACCAACAATCTTGCCATCTTTCACAATAACACATCCCACCATAGGATTAGGACTTGTGCAACCAATTGCCCTTCTTGCCAGCACCACACACCTCCTCATGTAAAACCCATCATCATCTTCCACCACTCCACATCTGACCCTAACCAAACCACCACATTCTCTAGTTTGAAATTTGGTTACCCTTTTGAATGAATCAACAGACCAAGATGGGAAATGTTGATTTCCCACGAGTTTGGCAAGCTGGTGTCTTGATGAAAAGGAAGTGACAACGTGGGGAGAAGTTAGAGTGCAATGTGGAACGGAGAGTAATTGAATTTGCATCACTTTTTTCTCACAATTTCAATCTCTTTTTACTCTTCCTTTCTTCTGGAATTCTTTTTTCTTCCAAATCCACAAAAACCCATTTCAGAAAATCAAATCTTTGAACCAATTGTACAAGAAATAAGGAATCCAAACATTGAAAATGGAAGCTAAAGAGAAAAGATACCTGCCAAATGCTTGATTATATGTGGGTTTGTAACCAGACCGAAATGAAAGTGAAAGAGGCAAAGGAACAGAGATTGGCTTTCAAGATTATGTCTGAGGATACGTCGTAAGCTGACACTGTCTGAAAAAAAAAAGTTGTCTGAAGGTGAATCTTAGCCGTTGACTAGAAAAAAGTCGAAACTGTCTGAGCCCGGGTTCGAACCGGGGACCTCTAGTGTGTGAGACTAGCGTGATAACCAACTACACCACCCAGACCACTTTGGTTCATTAGCTTTACAAAATTCCTTATCTAACATGAATTTTCTTTGGTTATTTTAAATTTGTTAATTTTAATTTCCTTTTGCTTGTATAAGTTTAAAGGGTGACATGAATATGACCATTATCTGCAAATTACTACATAATTAATAGGCAATATTTAACAAGCAAAGCTTCTAAGCTCAAATAATTATACACTTAATAATTCATATACTTATATTATATTTATTTCATATAAAATATGAAAATTATTATATTATAATTGAAGTCGATAGATACATTTTTAAATTTTTTTAAATTCATTTATATTTTTTTGTAAATTTTAACCCAATCTTTTCATGCCATTTTTATGTCGTTTATTATCATGTCATTATATTGTATCCAAAATTATCATATTTAAATAATTATATTAGTTACAAACAAAAATAAAGTGGAAGGGTATAAAACTTTAGCCCATCCGATGATTATCATATTTTAAAAAAAATAATTTCATTTAATTAATTTTTATTATTACCTTTAAAAAATAATATCTAATGAATTTATAATTCAAATCTTAATACTATTAATCATTTATCTTATTTTCAAACTACAGCTTTTTTGTTAGAAAAAAGAAAAAAAGAGAATATTATCATCATTATTGTTTGCTAAATGCCATTGTGTAGTTCGATTTGATCTTTCTTAATACAACAAATTTTAAGCAATCTCAAGACTTGTTACGAGGGATGTCTAGGGAAGGAAATGGATTAAGGTGAGGTAAGATTTTACTCATTTCAAACTTATTTAATTTTATATTCATAATACATGAACTCAATTTGATTTTTTACGTATAATAACTAAACTCGTTCCAACGAATTTTTTATTTTTTAATACTCAAATGTTACTTGTTATTGTATCAAATTACACCTGAACCAACTCGAAATTAATAAAATATTATTTTTTATATAAATATAAAATTATATATATATAATTAAAAAATAATTATATATATATATAAAGTTGGATAAAAAAAATTTACTTAAACTTCAACCTCAATTTTTTTTTACTATTACTCGACAAGAAACTCGATTTAAAAAAAAAAAAAAATTAACTCTAAAAGGTTCGATTAAATCAGAATCCATTGGGGATGGGTTTGGCTGCCATCCCCAAATGTCATCTACAATTCTTTTTATCATAATTTTACAATTATCTAATCACAATAAAAAATTATGTAAAAATTCATCACTTACAAATGTAAATTTCACATAAATTTTGACAAATCCCCTACAATTTTAGATTATAATTGATTAATAATACTACAATAACTACAAATGAAATGCTGCCTCCAAAGAATATAAGCATCCTACTTGGGAGGGAGAGAAACTAATTAACCCACTAACCTTGGACAAGCTTTATACCTCCCAGAACTAGGAAAACGAAGGCATGATAAACTCAATCTCATTCCAGAATTGGTATCTTCACTTTAGAGAGGGAGAATCTTCAACTTCAGTGAGAAACAACATATCAATTGTCCTCATTTGAGCTTCAAGGTTGAAGTTTACTCCTTTCTAAAGTAACGCACTTTTAAAATAGTCCAGGAAAAAAAATAAACTAATAAAATTTGAAGATATTTCTTATTATACTATAGTGGTCAAGTTAGAAGCATTCTGACTGTAACATGGTCAATGCCTACACGACTTTATAGACAATCATCGTTTCAGTTAGTCCAAGAAATACAAAAGAAAAAAAATCAAGGTCAAAACTACAAGGTGTCCATTTGACCTTGTCAAGTTCTTCATAGGTTTGACCTAGTCAGACATTCCAAACCTGTTTATTTGTTTGCCTCTGCATGTCCATTTGTGTTTGTGTGCATGTGTCGCGGGCTGAGCTGGTCTCGATCTTTTCCTGTCCTTTGCCCGCAACAACTTAAACAGGCAGCATCTCACAACCCACTTGGGCTTGGACTTGTGTGCGGTCTGTGACACATGCATGTGTGTGAGTAAGAGAGAGATAGAGAGAAGTGGAGGCAAAAGATTGATTAGCAATGGAACAGCTACATGTCATTCTTGAGATATTTTACTTAGATCAATTGGTGAACTCAAAACAATTATCTCTATATATACAAGAAAGCCTCTGAACCGCACCTTCGAGTATACGGACCAGATGGTGGTGCCTCTGCATGCTGAATAGATGGCCTGCATGAGCACATCTTTGACATTCTTCTACACTGACTCCAGCATTGCCGAGCCCACCCTTGCAACCCCTCCAACCGAAAAAAAGTGCCCCAACCAACAGTTCTCCCTCAACTACCAAACATGGGAGAGGCAAGAGATATGACTTTGATGCCATTAAATTAACTGTTGTGGGGGTCTAACCATAGACCAAATCAAAATGAAGTCAAACCTAAAGTCAGCTGTCATCATCCACAACACCAATATATGTCAGGTCTGTCCGTCTCACTCTTATAGCCCCCTTAAGCCAACTTGAGGCTCGAATATCAGAATGGTCACAGCTGCCAATGACAGCAGTGCTACTTGAAGATGGACCTGATCCTGTTCCATCTTCCAAAAGTGTCCATGGGTCAATTTCCATATCATACTCCTGTAGTAATGGCATTGACTTGGATTTTCCCCGTATATTATTTGCAGTTCTTGTCAATGGAACCTGTCTTTGAGGTGCATTCAGAGTTCCAGTGTAAGATCCAGGGACAAACATGCTTGGTTGAAGTAAACTAATAGCACTAATTGAAACAGAAGGTAGGTGGCAGGCGATCAAATTGCGAAAAGAAGGAAATAATATTGGCATTGCAGTTTGGATACGCCATCTAATCATCTCAGGTAATTGCATAGAATCCAATTCATTCTACATCCAAAGAAAAACCAGTAGCTGAGGTGAGTAAATAGTCATCTGTCATTTTATTCCAATGCTAATAACTTTTATAAATACAAGAATTTTTTAACAACCTTATGCTCATGAGAAGTATGATTCAATTGATAAGAGCAATTAAAATTAATCAAGAGCCCGTAACTTGTAGAAAAATGAATATTTCCTTTCACGTGCACTGAACGTATGGGGAAGGTCATGGTACTTGTCATGATAAAATCATAAACCACAGCTAATGACATCCATTTTTGGGAGGGAAGGCCATTCGCAAAGTCCACAAACAACAAAGAAAACATTCAGTCAAATTAAAAGCGTCTATACTGATTGTGTGTCTGTATTTTTGGTACAAAAAAATTTAGGGTGAGGGGAGGCTTTCCTATTTCAAGACCAGAGCAGACCACAGATCTCAGATAAGACTTACATTGGATTTACAGATCGCTTACCAAGGGAACTGCTGGCAGAGATTCAAACTTAGACCTTAATCAAAGTATTTGAACCTTACTAACTCAACAGCATGCATGCTTTCTTTGAACTCCTCATTACTAATTACATTACAGGTGCAGCGACAAACACTCATGGACCTTATTTCTGCAAATTATTGCTGTGATTTTCTTGTACCTTTAGAATTCAAAAAACCCAGAATATCACCCCCATGCACACTGGTAAAGTTTACCGCTTTGCTTCCAAGTAATTTAAAATAATCTATCATTAGGAGGTAGTGCATGAGGTAGAATATGATAAAATGTTTAACTTGAGCAAACGACAAAAACAATTGAAAGCTCTTATTTTTAATAAATTCAGGTTTATTTACCAAATCAAGCAGCAGTAAATTCAATCAGTGCAATGATAAAGATCAAACCTGCAAATTCTCCAAAGCCTCACGGTCAAATCCAGAAAAATCCTTGTTAGTCTTTGACCTTAGCCAACTTGGTTGGCAACCGCTTAACAACCCATGTAGAACTAACAATAAGCTATCAAAAAGACTATCTCCAGACATTTCTGCAGACACCACAGATGACATGAGCTCCATGTTCCTCTTCAACTGTAGGAGATTAAAAGATGGGTCCACATCTTCATGCACAACCCTACTTCCAAGCAGTCGAAGTATTACAGAGGCAAGCATGTGCCTCATGTTTCGCGCTGATGGCTCCCTGAATAATCCAACAAATGAACCTTGGTAAACTAGTTTATCAAATACTTGAAACAAGATAATAAAGATCTTATGACATTATTGCATCAGGACTACCTTATTACATGAATATTAATTAGGAAGAAACAATTAAAAGAAACTGGGTTTCCAGCAGATATTCAATCAGATATAAAACATATCTAAGCAGTGAAGTTTTCAATTAAAGAATTTCATGAAGTAAAGATTAAAAGAATTACTTCAGTGCTGAAACAGCACAATCCATCAACATAAAAAAATTATCACCCTGAAAAACTGAGGCTAGCAATTTACACAGTACTAAAAAAATGAGTCAGTATTACAGATAAATGACATGGCAGCACTGAAGCCAATTTCTCAGACCCCTTTCAACAGAATAAATGAAACTTTAAAGGCTTGAGGTGGGATAGAAATGAGATAAACTCAATTAACCATGAGGATTTAATAAAGATAACAAAATAAGTAAATAACATATTCATTTCTCGTGGAATGATTCACATAATACTATTATTAGATAACAGAAACAAGAAATTACACAATAAAAAACTGGCAAAAACTTATATGACAAGAATTCATAGTAACAAGAAACTCTACTTAGTATAGGACAACAAAAAAAGGTCTCTGGTAGCAGTAAGCCAGTAAGCATAGAACCTGATCATACTTATATTAAAGTGGAATAAACTGAAATCAAAGGGGGGGGGGGGGGGGGGGGAATAAATCATATATTTACCCATCTGCACATATGATTGGCAGCAATCTCACAATAAACTGCAACCTCAATGACATAGAAGCTCGCAAAGCTGCAGGTGTAGGAGGTGCAGCCTCCACAGGTGGCATTGGAGTTTGTCTAGTCAATCCAGGACTACCACCTCTTATACCTTTACGATTGTTACCTTTATTAGTAGAACCTTCAATTCCAGAGGATGCTGTTCCAGTCTGCTTGCTTACGCCACGGATAACTGAGTTTATTTGTTGCTCAATAGTGTTAAATTGCTTTACCAAATCACTTGCAAAGGTATTTCGCGAGTCAACAGAGCTTTGGTCTATGCAAGGAAGAACCAATTCAATGAAAGCCTTCTCGGTTACATGCTGCTGGCTGATATTTGAACCTTCAACATCAACTTGAGTGGAACCTTTCACATACCTTTTTGACTCCACACCCTCCTCAATGACTTCACCTTCCTCGAAAGATGTAATTTCGTACTTCTTATCTCCCCTAATTGTCACAGGACCAACACCAAAATAAGACCAACCCCAAGGCATCCAAAACTGGGTCTTCGTAGAAAGGTTCTTACTTTCAGCAATATTGATGAGCCGTTGCCTGATAGACTTCCGTCCCAAAAGAACATCCTGGCCCCCCAAGAACCATTTAGCCTGCATCAAGATTGAATCCTCTAATGACCTTCCAAAAAGATGAACCACCTCTGAGAAAAGGGAAGCAGCGTCAGGTCTGACCAACAATCTGGTGAGGATGATCTCAATGAAAACTTTCTCATTCTCAGAAGGAGAAGCTCTTTCAGAACTGGGTGAGGAAGAGCGAATAGCATCCACCAAGGACATGTCATGGTTCTCCATCTTATCAATTAGTGCTTGTTCATCTAAAAGAAGCCTTAGCTCGACCCACTGCCAATGAAATTTAGCTGGTTGCAAAGCATCCAATGCACAAACAAGCTTATCCAAAAGCTTTGACTGACTCTTCGCATGAAGAGCTTTAGACTCGCTATGACCAGAAACCCAATTACCATCATCCTGTGTAAAAACAGAATAGGGCATCTTGCAATCAATTATAGCATTTAGAAAGAGCCTTGCGCGGAGAGGGACAAAGGCCACGGATTTCAAGCGCACGTCCAAACCGTTCAACTGTAACAAGGCAGCAAACTCGGCATCAGTGGTATCTGCAGCTACAATATCATAAAAACCACGACAATCCCTCATACAAACATCTCGAAAAGGTATGTGTTTTATGGCATCGCCAATGGCCATTGTTAAAGACTGATACAATTGAGGGTTTTCTTCACTACCTGCATTGTTACTATTCAAAATGAATGGCTTCCATATAACAAACGCAAATATTGCATAAGCAGGTGGAAAGACCAAATTAATAGGAAGCAATCTCTGCATCCTTGAAAGAGCTACAACAGATTGTTCACCCAAGAGTTCCAAAACTAGTCCATCACAAACAGTTCTGCAGTTCCCAACAAACAGTCGAAACCAGTGCACATAAATTTCAACTGAGCTGTCCACCTTAAAAGCCCCAACAGATCGGGCATTACCATTAGAACTGGTCTTTGTGCTCCTCACAAACTTAACAACATCCAAACCATCCTTTAATCTTAAGACCGTTACCATTCTCTCCAAGCTAATAACCCCATGAATAACAGCCCCAATGACAAGTGCAGAAATAGCAGCTGCCATTTTGGCTGGTCTCCCAAGAGTAGCTTTGGCAGAACCATTCAAATTGTCGCCAGATATGTTTGCATTAGAATCAGGAGCATCAGAGGACAACTGAAACTGAACTCTAGAGGACTTTGCAGGAGCAAATGCAACTGCTAAAGCAGAACAAGACTCTGTTGCAAGAGCAATCTCAAATGCCCGGCTTTGGCGCTCTCCAAGAGCTTCCTTTAGCAGGCATAGACAAATTAAATGAATGCGGAAGATGCGCTTAGCAAAATTCAAGGAATTCATAGGTGGATGATAATTTGAAAAAATGCTGCCACCAGTAAAATCAGGTATCTTTGCTAGGGTTGGTCCAACATTGTTAACAATGGCAGAAACAGCATAAGATACCAAAGATGGGTCCCCTTCTTGAGCAGCACCACCAGTCTGCCTAATGCAGTCCATTAGTCCCGTTATGATTTGTTGTGCTACTTGATAACCATAATCCCCTTTTTCAGTAGCAGGACTTTTTAGTGCATTGGCTGCAAAAGGCTCTCTCTCTTTACTTAAGATATAGTGCAGGACATCATCAACGTAACGCTGAACCATATCTCTCATGCTTAAACCCACTCTGGATAACCGTCCACCAGTAATCTTTTGACGGCAATAATCATCCGCATCTTCAGTCCCTGCTGGAACTCCGAGCTCTCCAGATTCAAGTTCAGACAAAAGTTTCTTATCACAAGTCGACTTGAAATTCTTCTCCCATTCAATTACACTGGCAATATTGCCATACCGCTTCAACAAATACTGAGCAAAAACAAGGGTTCCTGAAGCCGTGATTCTTCCATTAGTGGCCATAACTGCTGCAGCACGACGCATTGTAGCTGACAAAGCTTCAGGAACAAGATCTGTGGCAATAAGTATGTTCTCATACCTGAACAAAATTCATCATTAAGCATGTAAGACATACATATGCAGGTCAAGCCAGAACATGGAGAAGAACGAGAAAAGGTTTTGCCATGACAGATCCAGTGGCTCAATAATCCGATCCTGAGCAACAACAATAACTTTCAGGGGAAAAAACTGAAGTTCTCTAAATCTTCAGGACAGCTCCTTAGATATTAGTTTAGTCCAACCAATGCCAAGAAGAAAATTTATTGTTCAAATGCTCTCATGCAGTCAACAATAAAGAGGCACAAGCATCCTAAACAGTTTTGAAAAAGCCAGGAATTGGAGGAGAACAAGAGAGGAAAAAGAGGCTAAAGTAAGATCAAGGCACAGTAATGCATTACACATATACCGCAATGCAATGGGCAGTAACAAAGAAACCTAGAGAAGAAAATGCTCCATAGCCAGATGATTTACAGGAACAATTTAATTAAAAGAAAAAAAGATACAAGATGATGGTTCACCTTCGGAGAGATGATAAAAGGTATGCCTCCCCCACTTCACATGCATGATTTTCTATGTTTCTGGGCGCCATTAGAATGTTTCTCCCACTATGAACCGTAGGACTGGGATTACTAATAACTTTTGGCAACAACCAAAGGAGAAATTTGACAGCTGAAACTGAATCACAAGAAACATCCATTACATACAGTATAGCTGATAGCTCATCCTCACCAAGCTTCCACCTTAAAGGACACTTCTCATCAGCAGCAACAAATGGCCTGCCATACTGGCCAATCTTGGCCAGAGATTTCTCGGACTCTTCGACAAGCTGCCTAACTACAGATATCAACCAAACTGTGACATTCCTTTTCTCCACAAAGCGAAGCTGCTTTAAACCCTTTCCAATCGAAACAATATCTCCAAAATGGGTTGGTCTGATCCCATCCACTGGCTTCAAAGTTTCCACCTCAGTTTTATGATGTGGGCAGCTTATCTTATTATCACATACATGACTTGTGGATGCACCCTGGCTACCCTCAATTCTAGCAGCTGCTAATTGAGCAAGACTCTGAGTTTTACGCACAGTCCTTTGCCTACCTCGAGAAACTTGCTTCGTTGACTTAAGTGGGGGATCAACTTTAAAGGACTCTAAGTTTTTCAGCCTCTTCCTCACCCACCAAGTATCTTCATCATCTGATGAAATTGGTGAATGTATATGAAGACATGAACTCTTTTCCTCAATTAATTTCTGTCTTTTCACGCTTTTACAATCTTCACACCCAGAAGTACCTTCAAACAAATCCATCTTGTTGCATGTTGACCCAACAGGCATTTTGACACTCCCTTGAGACTCATCCACTCCACTATCTGCAGATGTAGAAGAGGAGCTAGGAAATTGCAACAGCACTGAGATGGAAGCCTTCAGTTCTTCAAGGTCCAAATTTCTCCTGAAAGTCTTTGAAAACTGAACATTTCTCCACTGATCATCTGAGACTTGGGAAGCACCATCCCTTCCTGAGATAGAATGATACTTCCGCTTCTTAGCTAATGCATGAGGATTGCTTGCATTATTATATTTGTCAAAAAGAAGCCCATGAAGCACAAGATAACGTTCATTTGAGTAAACATTTACAGCCTCCAGCAGCTCTGAGCCTTCAGAAATTCTTGCTTCTTCTAAAGCATCAAGAATAACCTGCCCAGGGAGCTGCTTCAAGATTCGGTGGTGTCTCCTCCTTCTGTCCAGGTCACCCATAGCTCCATTTGCATCAATAATTCCACTAACTATCAGCTGCCTCACATATGCCTGAGGATAAAAGATTCCACAACATATGAGTTCCAATACAAAAAGCTGAAGGACCTTGCCACCTTCTCCCTTATACCCTTCATGCTGATCAATCCAGCACACAATAATATCATGCAGAGGACCTGGGCTGCCAAATATATCTGAAGAATTTCTACTTCCATCCTCACTTTTTCCATTGCTCTTAGCTTCATATACATTTCCCATCAAATTCCGGCTGGAATAGTTATTCTGCTGACTGATATTCTTTGCAGTGCAATTAACCCCACAAGCCCTACCACTCTTGTGTTGTGGATTCTGCAACTCTCTCATCTTTAGCTTTAAAAGCTGAATTGCAAGATATATTTGTGAAAAATCTTTTCTGCCAGTGAACTTCAAGTCACAGGGTGGTGCAGTCCTGAAGTCTCTAAAATCACATGTTGCCCACTCACAAAGAAAAAAAATTGAGCAAATCAATGACAAATTTACAGTTTGAATCCATTTTAGTGAAGATCTTAAGCATGGACTGACTTCTGCAACCCAACCTTCGCCAACTGCTCCAAGTTCTTCAAAGATATGCTTATAAGCCTTGACTAGATCTCCTTGCAAAAGAGCTTTATCCAGGGTCTGCACAGCTTTAGCCACATTTTGGCTAGGATATCCAGCACTTGCACCTTTAGCAAGATTATCAGCACGTTTCCGGATAGTGGAAACAACACGATCAAATGATAGGGATTGGTATTGAGAATCAAATCCTTTACCTTTGAGAACATAAGAATCTGCTGAATTATATTTTATTTTCCCTGCATCATCCAATGATTTTGACAAAAACCTGCCATCATTAAATGCATTTGAGACTACACAAGTTGGTAAAGGAAAGCAATCTAAAGCAACAAATGTATCTGGCACAGCCTGTATCAAATATCGAAGCATCTCAACCAAAGCAGAAATTGTGTATGCCCTCCGGGAATTATCAACCAGATCAGATCCACCAGGAGAAGGCTCCAGGATGAAGCGAATAGCTATACCCACCAGATCACGTACATACGTCTGACATAGAATGATGGTTTCTAGAACCCCATAAATAATAGGCAATAGCAACTGCAGAATCTCCAGCAATTCCTTTTCCTGGAATAGAACAAATATGACAATTAGAAACCAGAAGAATGTTCATAAGCTCATAATTACTTGCCATATAAAAATGTCTCTTGGAAAGTTGGAAAACAATATTTGCAATGAGGGTTGAATACACCAATTTCAATACCTGCAGTTGATTCAGAACCCAATCAATGATAAGAGAGGGAAGAACCAGTCCTTCTGCATAATGCCATTGCAAGAGCCGCACTACATACCACCATTTAAAATGAAGGGATGGCTCCTCACCATCAAGAATTGATGATGCTGGGTCACTCCTATGCTGCAAAGACCCAGCATAAAGCATTTGTGGCAATTGATCTCTACTGTGTTGAGTAGAATGAGAATTATTTCTTGAAAAAAATTCATCCAAAAGGTACTGCAAGTAATCAATAACATCTTTTGTCCAGAGCTCTGAGCGAGATAATTGAGTTTTATCAGGTGCCCCAGAAGAAATTGCAGAACCAGGGTGAACCTGCAAAAAATAACCATAGTCTGCTACCTTCCAATACTAAGAATATCCTAGGACAATTACAGAAAGCACGATCAAATGATTATCACAATTAAGGCAATTGTACCTGATTAAGATAATTTACTTTGATGAACCAAGTTGCTCTCAGCAATGGAACATTATTCCTGATAAGAACTTCTATCAATGTTTTCTTTCTATACCCTTGAGGAAATTGGTCAGCCAAAGAATGCAAACGTTTGTGTTGCTGTGATAAGCCCTGAGAAAAATAAGAGCATAACAAATAGAAACTAAATCCTGCATCTAACTTCATCAAAGAATTCTTTAGACCAGTTAAGAAAAACATTAATCATTGATCACCAAGCCTCAACAACAGAGTCCAGGTCGATTCCGAATTCATGAATGTATTTTGCTAAAATGGTATTTTTTTTGTCTAAGAAAAACTTATCATAATTTCACATCTAGTTTATAATAGGCAATTTGTTGAGTTAATGTGTAAAGTTTGTTTCTTCCATTCGCCAAGTTTCAATAACTCAAAATTGATAACACAATGAAGTAATGTACAATCAGTCATGAACTTAGCGGAGTCTGAAAGTACCTCAATCCATTTCTTTTTGAAATCTTCATTGCATGGCCTTGGTTCGGGGAAAACCCCAGGCTTACTTAGCAGTGGACCAGAAAGAGGGACACCAAAAACCTGGCCAGCCTGACAAGAACAAAATAGAGCCTCAAATTCTGTACTAAAGATCCAGAACTTTAAAAAGGAAGCAAAAAGTAATCAATAATACAAGTACAGAAACAAGAAACAACTAAAGAAAAAGACAAGTTAATAAATATGAAAAGATCGAATCAATCACCTTCCGCTTTTGTGCACGAGATTCATTGATAGCCCTTAGACACTTTCTAATTGCCTGCAAAGAACAGAAATAATTACTTATTAAAAAGTTAAAAGAACTGACTGTTGTATTTCATGATAAATTCAATATGCATAGAACAGTCTGCTTGACAACCATAGCATCACAAATCAAGTGACTTACATCTCTGCATTTCAGAACAACTGGCTTTGTAAAAGCCTGAACCTGAGTCAACGAAATCTCTTTAGAATCCTGAACAGACAAAATAAGAAACCATATTAGACAACAAAAATGATGCTAATAAAAGAGAGACAGTTCTAGATTTAAATTCATACGGCTTTAAAATACTGCTAAGTTGCTCCCTCCAACTCAAAGCAGCACTCACACCAATACTATCCAATTTCAATCTAATATAGGCAAAGAAAGGTAAGTATAAAAATAGAATCAATCAGCAACATGGAGGAAGAAAAAAGTAGGACCTGACAGAGACTGCCAAAACAAAACACCAATCCCATGCTTGGAGTATATGCAGATATAAGTTCTTCAACCATAAGAAAATCTTAAAGTATTTGAAAAATAGCCGTTACCCATTTCCTCTCTAGCAGATTTATAAGAGAATATAAGCACTTGAACTTCAATTATCATTAACTAACAAAAAATTCATGATCCAATCTTTTCATTTTCAAGCAGACCCAACTAAAAACATTTTACTTAGCTCAAAAATAGCCAAGTATGGTTACCTGAGCATTAATTTCAAGAAAAAGGATGTGATTGCAATTCACATATAGATTGGCAGAGCAACCGTAGTTAACCAACCACTTGCAGCACAAAATCCACATATGGATCTTGCAGCAAAACAATAAACAAAAGTGATAAACCGAAATCAATCATAAGACTATACCTCCAGTCCATCAACAGTCTCCTTATATCCCAGCTGCACATTTTCTCTAGTGAGAGTCTCCTCGGGACAATTTTGGGACTGGGGATGAAAATCAGGTGGGCCAAGTCTGAAAAGGTACAATAATAAGTTACTGGTATGCAAGGTAAAAACTACATCCAATAACTTAAAAGATAAATTTGAGAATCAAATCAGTAGGAGCATCAACTTAGTCAGCTCAGAAATCCATTATTATACAGCAATCAAAAGTAACATATAACCCTATTCTGGAGCATAACTAAACCATTCTGCATAAATACTGCTTCAGTTCAATTTCAGAAACTACCTGGATTTAAGAGGTTCCTTATCGCATTTTAACTTGTAGGGTGCTAGCTGAGATTGCCGCCTACAAAATAACAATAATTTAGAACACCAGGCAGATAAAATGTATTTTCCACATGCAGACAAATTTACAGCTCTAACAAAAAATGCTAAAAGATAAATATATTGTCTGAGTAAAATAAATTAAACAATCTCATCTTAATATGGAAAATCTATTTCTCAAAAAATACACAAAATGATTTGAAAAAACAAGAAATTTTTTAGAGATATCCAAGCATTAGCTGCCTCTAATAATATTGAAATGCAACTTATGCACAATCAAACAATCAGAGGAAAGGGCACAACGTACTCAACACAAGACTCTAGAAAAATAAATTCCAGATTAATAGTGTTCCACTAATGATGGGAGCAACATGCGGTAATTAATTGAAAAACCATCAAAGAAAGATATCGTAAAATATAGTCAAACACTGGTTTTAGAATCTGTAAACGGAGCACAAAAGATTATGATATTTTGGAACAGTTACCTAGAATTCAATGATAAGTTAGGTGGTAATGAAGATGAGTCAGCCCGGGCAGTATCCCTAGCCGAGGGTCCTCCTATTGCACTATTATTAACTGCACTAGCGCAGCTGGCAGCATGATATCTTTGCATTTCTCCCCACTATCAGCTGCATACTGCTTTCAGCATCAAACCCTAAAAAGAATTGTTAAAGCCAAACTGCATTCATGCAAAAAAAATAGAAAATAGAAATCAGAATCAGAGAAAGGCATAACTAATTTGATAGAAAAGTCAAATTAAAAATAAAATTGAAAAAGAAAAGATTCAGAGTATGCCACCCCAAACATCAAATCTGCAAATTGGCTCATCAACCTCCCTCTGACTGGTCAGGAAAATTTAAAGTAAAACATCACATCTTGAAGAAGATTTTATTTAATGTTTTCCGAAACTAATAGACAAATGGAAGCAAAACAACCATTGAGGAACAGAAACCACACTTTTAGTCTCTAATATAACTTTTTGGAAAACACGGTAAGGCAAAAATAAAAATTTCACATCCTCAGTCAAGTCATCAGTGCTAAGATGCAGCATTAGAAAATTAAAATTATGTGGCTGATTGTGAGCCCCACTCCGATGTTAGCAGTTATAGTTCCAGTATAAAATACCTGACTAGTCACCCTCAAAAAGAAAATAAAAAAGGATACATAAATGATTAGAGATTCTAGAAGATGGAATTCTGAACATTTCAGTCATCAAAGGAGTTTATACGCTTAAGAAAACATAACCTAACAGCATCAATCAATTACCAATTAACAAATAGTACACAAGTTGAAGCTTAAACCATGAAAACTGTGGAAATGGTAAAATTCATGGTTTTATCCATTCGAATAACAGTTCAACAAAACTCTGAACATCATCATATGAACTAAACTCAACAGCTTTGTGTTGCTAAGAACAGATCTGATAAATTTATAAAGCAGTTTGCTACCATTAGAATAAACAATAAGTTGATAAAATATTATTCCAATCCAAACTTTAAACTCTAAACATGTTTAGCAAATTATTTAAATTTTGAACTTAAGGTAAAACATCTCCCAACACATTGGAAATTCGAACATGCAATCCAAACTCGAAAGTCATATAGCAAAACAACAGCATTAAACAATCAAAGGAATTTGATATATTAAAATAAAACAAAAGAAACAATTAACACGTGTCCAAATTCAAAATGTTTCCCTCCCCAGGTGACTCAGTCCAGCAAAAAACACATTAGAGCACTAAAACTCACCGTTTAGATTCAGCAAAGAACCAAATCTACTGAGTCGAGCAAACCCCCAAATTAAACTAAAAAGCTATATTCTTTTACATGCTAAAAGGTAAAATTAGAAACCAAATCATCGAATCTAGAACGGCAAGAAACACAAATTCAATGAACGAAACGAGAACAAGGGTTTATGTAGGATGCAATAAAGACGAGCTGATAAGCTAAAAAGATTCACCCTTTTTTCCTTTTTCGCAGATTAGTAAAGCTAGGGTTTTGATGGCAAATTCATAAAATAAGAAAACATATGATGAAGATTGAGACTGCAAAACAAAGAATGTGGAGCGTACCTCTGATAAAAATTAGCGATTTCGAAGAGAGAGAGAAACAGCAAGGGCGAGATCTAGATAGAGAAATGGGGTTTTTTAGAGAGAGAAATTCGAAGGAGAGAAGGGCCTCGGGCTTTGACTCCTTGTTAGCTATGGCTGATGATGATGATGATGATGATGATGCTGGCGTCGGCGTTTTGATTCTTCCACTACTCAGACAATTAAGAGAGGACAGAAATTGGGGGCGAGCTACTCATGAAAAAGATAAAGTGGTGCTAAATGCAATCCCATTTTTGCTCTTTACACTTTAATTTTTTTAAACAAATTTATTAGGACCATTTACTTAAGGATATTGATTAGGATAAAATTAAAAATAATTATTATTATTATAATTGTTATTGAAAAAATATTATTGTAATTATGATTAAAAAAATTTTAATAAGAAAATTATACTTGATGAATTTCATTGAAATTAATATTTGGATTTAATTAGTAATATAGGTGAATTTAATCTTTGATATAGTAGAATGGGCACTTAATTATATTTTTTATAAATTTTTAAAATTTTATAATTTTTTAAAATAAATTTTTGAAAAATCTTAAATTTTTTGGAAAATTTGACTTTTTAAAAATTTATTTTCGAAAAAATTTATAATCTTCTAAAAATCTCTCTTTAGAAAGTTTTATGACTTTTCGAAAATTTATTTACAAAAAAATTTATGATTTTTCAAAATTTATTTTTAAAAACTAATATGAAAAAGATAATTAAGTAATTTCATTTAAACAAAATTTAAATAAAAGTTTGAGTGTAAAAAGAAAAAATTATAGTACAACAACACTAAAGATATAATCGATCGAATTCGAGTTAATATATTATTAAGCTCAAGCTTGATTCGAAATTTGATGTTCGAAACTCGATTCAAACTCAATCAAGTTTTTTTTTTTAGCTTAAACCTAGCTCGAGATAAAAATCAACATAATTGAACTCGCTCAATTAGACTCGATTCACATATAAAAATAAATTTAATTTTTATATTCAATAAAAACTTAATTATTTGTATTCGAGCTCGAATTTAATATATTTTATTAATTAAAATAATAAAATTATATTAAAATATAAAAATTCGATTAAATTCGCACGCTACTAAGTCGATATAAAAAATACTAAAACTAAACTCGATCGATAAATTAAACTATTCAAACTCAACCTTAACTTGATAATAAGTGAAACGAATTCAAATTTTGTTTGAATCAAATCTATATAACTTATGAGTATTAATGTATCAATTATATCTTTAAACAGCACTCAAAAAATAATAATTTTTTATGTGTTACTCTCGTTTTCCAAATTTGCCCTATATTTTTTTTAGAATTATTTGTTAATCATCCCAAGATGAGGAATAAAAATGGGGGTAAAATGGAGAATAAATTGTATAAAGTGTTGATCAAGTGAATTTAATTGATGGAATGCTTGAGGCACACTTCTCAAAGTTTGTGATTAACACTGATGATTTATCCAAAGAATGTGTGTTAAGAATGATCTTTAAACATATATTATGTTTTTAATAAGAAGGTACCATCGATAAAAAAAAATTATAGATATTAAAATTTATATTTATTAAATATTATTTTATAAAATTATAAATTAATTGAATTAAGTATAGAACTTTAATATTATCTGTCATTGAAGCATAAAATTACTTTAAAAAATTAAAGTTAGGAGAATATAAGCAAATATCTCTATATGCAGTCATGTTGAGAATAGCATAGGTTTTCTGCCTCTTCAGTCTAAAGTACTGGACATATAGGTATATGCATCAGCATGAGTAAATATAAATAAAGGTGATAATAATTCAGATTAAATTAAGTTTGATTTGATTTTTTAAAATAATATATGATATTAAAAATTTTTAAATTTTGATTTAGATTTGAATTAACATTTTTTTGAAATTGATATAATTCGAATCGAATTTTTTAAGTTTGATTCATCAATTTTTAAATTTAAAATTTTTATATATTATTTTAATATAATTTTTAATATATTTAAATAGATTTTTATATAAAATAATTATTTTTATTTATAAAAATTAAACTATGTATAAAAACTAATAAATATATATAATTCAATTCGATTCATTTTTTTTTCAATTTTTCACATCTTGATTTAAAATTCGATCCAAATTTAAATATATATTTAATATCTTAACTTGATTCGAATTAAATACTATAATTTTTGAATTAATTTTTAATTTTTTCAAAATTTTTCTCATCCCTAAACACAACGAAGTGTTGCCATTCATTGCAATCTAATAAAACACATGATGATTCCTCTGATTTTATATTTCTTAGCATAAATGTAGCTACAGTTATGCAAAAGAGTTTAAACTCATTCTAAAGAGTATAGTTATGCTAAGAGATGGTAGTGGATTAAGTTGGGGTAAGTTTTTTACTTAAATCGATTTTTTAATATTCACACTTAATTTTGATATGATTAAACATCAAAATATTATTTTTTTTAATTCAATTCATCGAGATTCGATTAGATATTAAAATATTAATTTTTTATCTGATCCGACTTGACCTATATATTTATAAACTGAAATTGATTTAGTTTCATCTAATTCAAAATTAATTTAATAATTTTAATTTAATATATTATTTATAAAATATTATTTTTAAATATAAATTACATATTAATTATACATAAATATAGTATTTTTTATTAAATTAATATCTTAAATTAAAATATTAAATAATAAATTTATTAATATAATATATATAAATATAAAATTAAATAAACAATAAAAATATTTTTTATATACTTAAGCCGATCGGAAAAATGTAACTTAAAACCTGACCCACTAAACCCTAAACTTTAAAAATCCTAACCTCCTTCCAACCCAACATTTGATTTTAAAAAAATCGATCTTATCAAATTAAAGTAAATCAAAATCTATCAGTACAAATTATTTTATCTTCCCTAACTATGGTACAGAGAAATAAAATCTTTTAGCTGAGTGGTAGTTGCGAAAAATGGCAACTTGAAGATGATTATGCCTAGGTACCTTCAATTAATAATTATGGGATTATGGTACTTTCTCTTTCACCTCGTGGCTTTCCTCAAAATTCATTCAGTCTCTTCCTTTGCTTCCCCTATCAGTATGTTTGTTGTGTTGCCTTGAAAAAACCAGCTAAGTTGGGAAAGATTATGAGAAGAGCAATTCAAACCTTTATAGCAGGAAGAAATAGAATTATACTATCCATCTGCTCTCAATAAACCAAGACAAACCATATAATATTGTAGATGAAAACATATGTCTATATCCAAGCTGCATCGGTTGAAAATAAAAGAATCTAAAGAAAACCCTTTATAATAGATGTTATTCTTTTTTTTTAAAGCTTCAGATAAAAATTTTTTCTTTAAATTTTGTTATTTTTCAATCATGGACACCGTCCCACCAAAGATGGCTCCGCCACCGATGGTGTTCGCCTCCATGAGGAACTTGTAGATAGGTTAAAAATGATAACTAATAAGCAAAAATTGAATCATGTAATGTAACTCTCTTATTGAGTGAGCACCTGTTTCCTTGTCATCAAGCAAGCAGGAAAAGCCTTCATTGACTTCTTCATCTGATTCATTAAGATTCTGCATGTTTACTGTATGATGGATTGGCATTTCTATCAATAGTTTGCAGTAAAAATTGGTTTACAGTGACAAGGCTAGTCAATTTACAGTAAAAAAGTAGCATAATAATGTATTGTTACCATTAGCTGTAGGGGGGTGTCTTCAGCAATCAACTTCTGCCATATACCTTGCTCTGAAATAAAATTGATAAGAAACTTCATTTAACTAAGTAAATTCACAAGTTTCAACTAGTTCATTCTTCAATGAAATTTACAGTGGACACTTCTAAACCCCTCACGTACCCATATCATCATATCCGTGTCTAACACTTTGATGCTTGTAACACCTCAAAATACATGTCAAATTTGGTCGGATACGTCAAAGAAAAGAAAAAAAAAAAAAAAAGACAATTCTCGTATAGATAATGACAATATTTGTTTTTTTATTGTAATGTCTATCATTGGATTTTCTTCGCAAGGTAAATATTTTTTAAAAATGTAGCTCAATATCTTCCATATATTTTCAACTTATAATTGTAATATATAAAAAATATTTTTTTATCATCGTGTCCTGCCAAATTCATCTCCTCATTTTCTAAAAATTACCGTATTAGCGTATCCGTATCATATCGTATCGTATTAGATGTCCGTGTCCATACAGCTTCATAGCAAATCATATGTGATGAACAAAATCTAAATAAAGACATTCATTGATAGTCGTCTACTTTACAAATGAAGATCAAGTTTCATACAGGTTTCTATGGCCTTGTATCTATTCATTTGCGTTAAAACTCCAGAAAAACAAGTTTCATACAGGTTTCTATTGCCTTATATCAATTCATATGCCTTACAAATGAAGATCAAGTTTCATACAGCTTCTGTTTTCTCCTTTGTTTCGATGTCCTGGAATGACAGGCCTATAACAATCTTGTGCAGAAAAAGAAGTTATTAATAGTTATAACCATTGAGCAATAAGTTGTCATCTCCCTGGTTTTTCTCACCTTAAGGAACTGCATGACTCACTTTCCAGCAACACTTCTTTTATTCCTTTGTTCACTTGCATTACATCACTCTGAACAGAATCCAAGATCTTGAAATTGGCATTTGACTTTCTTCTTGTAAAGTTTGTTTGAGGCAAGGGAGAAAACGTCTTTGCAATGTTCTCTTGGAACCAAATCCCTGCATCACCTATTTTCTTCCTTTCTTCATAAACAGGCCATGGCAGAACCAGAAGCATCCAGACTACCCACCACTGCCAGCAGTTCTGGCGGCGCTCTCCTTCGTCGAAGGCAGCTCCAACAGTCACCTAAAGTTGGGTTTTGGTTCATATCCAACCCAATGTTAGTTTTATCCCGTTTTAATTAGTGTTATGGACGTTGGTGAGATTTAGACAAGCTACAATTGTTAGAAAAATAAGTGTGAACAAAACTATAAGAAATCAATTTGTGAATACTTGGATGTTGTGATCTTTGGCATCTTTGTTTTGTAGTTGGAATAGACTAACATGAACCTTCAAATACGAAAAAATGCTATTTTTTTAAAGGTTTATTTTATCCTAACTAATTATGTATGTAAAATAAGTGAACGGAAATGTCTCCAAATGAGATCGAATCAATTAGATAAAAATATATATTGCATATTCTGTATACACATAATAATAATATTATTATTATTATTATTATTATCTCATCATATTTGAATAAATTAATTTTTTTCTAAAAAATATTTATTCAAACAAAACAATTATCACTTCAAAATTTTTCAAAATTTAAAAAATTTTCATCCATTCCTACTCTAAAAATATCTATTCAATGGTTGATTAAAGAAAAATACTTGTTGGATTATTATTTTGTCATTTCTGCAACTTTTAGCTGCAAGTGAGAGTTATGGTCAAAACCGCGTCTAATGGATTGGCCATACCCACATTAATAGTACTTGGCCTTTAAGAAATGACATCTTCTTCAAGCAAAATTTGCTTATTGGTGCACAAAAGGTGAGGTATTGAAGATAGAAACCCGACACTCAAGATAGAGGTAATTAAATTTCCGACCATCTCCACCATCAAAAACTTACACAAGGGCTAAATACAAACATGTTGATATATTATATATGTTTTTATCAATTTGATATTTAAAAAAATAAAATTTTTATTCCATCAAGATTTAACAATTTGAAATACATTACGATGATATAGTATGAACATGTTGCAAAAAAAAGATACAAAGTGACAAGATTTAAAATTTTAATAATAATTGTAGATAGGTTTAACAAAAAAAAAAAACATATTTTTTATTTTTATGTCGACATAAATTATAATATATAATTTTCTTGTAAAACATTATACAAATACACGAATTTTAATATTTTACATTATATGAACAGATGAATGGTCAAGTCTAATTTTGTCAAGCATTGTTACCCAACTTATTTATGTGACATTAATACCCAATAAAATTATGACACATGATATAAAATGTCAAATTATCATCACATCATCGGTTTTTCACATCAATATCTAAATAAAAAATTCAAAAAGTTTTTTTTAAATATAATTTTTAATTCAAAATTAAAAAAAAAAAAGAGAAAGAGAAAGAATTAAGGGAAGAGAAAAAATTTTTTTTTGATGTGACAATAATTGACTTCGTGATAATCAAACATTTATAACACATAATATGATTTTATTGAGTATTTATATCACATTAACCACTTAACTGACGATAACAATATAAAGTATCAAAGTGCTTAATAAAATGAACACTAAAGTACCAAAATGATAATTTTATTTTTTTAGGTACAAAATTGATAATTTATGTCATCGTGTTGTATTTTGTGTCAAACACGGTTTCAGATATGACACAAATAATCTTGACACAAATAATCTTAACACAAATAGGACACAAATATACAAATGACCCAAATAACTTAAACACAATTATGACAAATTTATTATATGTGTTACACGCGACACGATTAATACATTTAAAATTAATTTATACTCAAATAACATGACACAACATGATATGATCAACTTGATTATATATGAATGATAAAATTACATATGATTAATTACTCAAATAATACGACAAGATATAACATGATTAACACGAATATATACGAATAACACGATTAGATATGATTAATCCATTTATTTAAACAAAAATATCATTTAAATAGTATTTAAACAAAAAATTATTTAAAAATTTTGAATATTTATAACCAATTTAAACACTAAAATAATATGATAAATACGATTATTAATTTATTTTTAAATAACTTAAAATAAGTTTAAAATTTTTTTTATGTTATGAATAATAACATATCTTAAGCATATCATATACTGTTTAACACAAACACGACACGAAAAATATCGTATCTTAATCATATCGACACGATTAAGACACAAAATACGATTACACTAAACCCATATATAATTTTTTTGTGTCGTTTTCATGTTATGTTTAGAATTACGAAGCTTATTAAATAGTGACATTTTACTTATCAACCTAATTTACAACTTTATGTTGCTAATTTACACTCAACCATGGTTTAATATGTCATTATGTCATTATATATTTGTCAAATAGATTAAACAAAATATATATAATGGGGAAGTCATCTAATATCATTGTAAAATAAAAAAGCTTTATTCTATTTTTAACCTGTTAGATCTTATAAAACCCATGATTGTGATTAAAATATTTTTTATTACTTGTGAACTTGTCTTCCTTTTTATTTGTTTTTGCTTTCTTCGACAAATCAACCAATTATTTTTTTTTGAATTCAAAATTTAATTCAATCAATTTATACAATCATTTTTAAAAAAGACATCTAACGAGTCTTGAATTTAAATCCTAGCACCTATGTGTTAGATCTATTATGGAGAAAAAAAAGATTAAAGGTGCCGAAGTTAGATTTGAAAAGACGATTTTGATGCTTTAAGTTAATGAAATATCAAATGATGCTTTAAGTTAATGAAATATCAAAAAAGGGGAAAGAAGTAGGTTAAAAAGAAAAAGAAAAGAGAGGCTGTAGTTTGCCTTCTTAATAGCATCCTTGTGGTCTCTTTTCAATATTTTATTGGTGATAACGTAGTTGTCATCTCTTCTTGATAATTTAGTAGTAAATGTATAATAATTTAGTAGTAAATTAATTATAATGTAATTGTAAATACATAAAAATAAATTAATAAATCAAGAATAATTTAATGAAAAATAAGTAATAATTTAAAAAATAATCATTAATAACTTAATAATAAATTATTGATAATTTAATAGCAAATTATTGATAATTTAATAGTAAATCGATTTTAGTTTAACAGTAATTAATTGATATTAATAAATTATAAATAACTTTTGATGCTGTAAATAATAATTTTGTAGTAAATAATTGATAATTTAATAAATAATAATTGAAAACTTAAATGTCAATCAGTATAACTTAATAATAAATCATCAATAATTTAATTATTAATCAATGATAACTTAATAATAAATCATGAATAATTTAATATAAATCAATGATAACTTGGTAGTGAATCATGGATAATTTAATAGTAGATCGGTGATAATTTTGTAGTAAATAATAAAAAATTTAGTTGTAAATCAATTATAACATAATAGTAAATATATAATAATATAATAATAAATCATTAATAATTTAGTAGTAAATTATTGATAACTTAATAATAAATCACTAACAATGTAGTAATAAATTACTAATAATTTAATTATACATTAGTGATAATTTAGTAGTAAATTAGTTAATTATTGATACTTTTATAATAAATCATTTATAAATTAGTAATAAATATATAAGTTATAACTTTGTAATAAATTATTAATTACTTAGTGATAAATCAATAACTTAAAATTTATATTTATATTTATTAAATATTAGTTTATAAATATATAAAATTAATTGAATTAAGTATTATATTTTAATATTATCTGTCATTTGAGCATAAAATTACTTTTAAAAATTAAAGCTAGAAGAATATAAGTAAATATCTTGATATGCAGTCATATTGAGAATAGCAAGGGTTCTCTACCTCCTCAATCTAAAGTACCGGACATATAGCTAAATGCATCAGGACGAGTAAATACAAATAGGGCAGATGATAATAGATTGGATTTGATTCATTTGGTTTTTTAAAATAATATGTAATATTATAAAATTTTAAATTTTGATTTAATTTTAAATTAATATTTTTTTGAAATTGATCTAATTCAAATTGAATTTTTTTAAGTTCGGTTCATCAATTTTTAAAATTAAAATTGTTTTTTATATATATTATTTTAATATAATTTTTAATATATTTTAAATAGATTTTTATATTAAATACTTATTTTATTTTATAAAAATTAAAAATATATATAAAAACTAATAAAAATATATAATTTAGTTTGGTTCAAAAATTTTTTTTTTTCACATCTCCATCCAAAATTTGATTTAAACTTAAATATATATTTAATATCTAAACTTTATTCGAATCAAATATTATGATTTTCGAATCATTTTTTAATTTTTTTCAATTTTTTTCTCATCCCTGAACACAACAAAGTGTTGCCATTCATTGCAATATCTAATAAAATACATAACGACTCCTCTGATTTTATATTTCTTAGCACAAGTGCAGCGACAGTTATGCAGTGAAAACCTGAGATCAAAAGAGTTTAAACTCATTCTAGAGAGTACAGTTATGCTAAGGGATGCTAGCATTAAGTTGGGGTAAGTTTTTACTTAAATCGATTTTTTAATATTCACACCTAGCTCTAATATGATCAGATATTAAAATATTATTTTTTTTGATTAAACTCGTTAAAATCCAATCAAATATCAAAATATTACTTTTTTACCCTACTTGATTTTATCTATATATTTAAAAATTGAGCCTGATCTGATTTCGTTGATTTAAAATTAATTTAATAATTTTAATTTAGTATAATATTCATAAAATATTCTTTTAATATATATTACATCTTGATTATATATAAATATAATATTTTTATTAAATTAATGTATTAAATTAAAGTATTAAATAATAATTTTATTAATATAATACATATATAAATATCAAGTTAAATAAGTAATAAAAAATATTTTTATATACTTGAGTGGGATGGTGCAACTTAAAACCCGACTCACTCTAAACTTTAAACTTTAAAAATTTTAACCTGTCTCCAACCCGATATTATTTCAAAAAATTGATCTTATCGGATTAGAATGGATTAAAACCTATTTGATACAAATTATTTTATCATTCCTACATAAAAATAAAAAACTTTCGCTGAGTGGTATGGCAACTTGAAGATAATTATGCTAAAGTATTTTCAATTAATAATTATGGTATTATGGTACTTTCTCTCTCACCTCCTAGCTTTCCTCAAATTTCATTCGGTCTCTTCCTTTGCTTCCCCTATCAAAATGTTTGTTGTGTTGCCTTGAAAAAACTAGTTAAGTTGGGAAAGATGATGAGAAGAGCAGTTAGAACCTTTACAGCGGCAAGAAATAATATTATACTATCCACCAGCTCTCAACAAACCAAGACAAACCATATATTGTAGATGAAAACATATGCCTATATCCAAGTTGCATCAGTTGAAAATAAAAGAATCTAAAGAAAACCCTTTATAATAGATGTTATTCTTTTTTTTTAAGCTTCGGATAAAAATTTTTTCTTTAAATTTTGTTATTTTTCAGTCATGGTCACCCTCCTACTAAAGGTGGCTCCGCCGCTGATGGTGTGCGCCTCCATGGGGAACTTGTAAATAGGTTAAAAATGATAACTAATAAGCAAAAATTGAATCATGTAATGTAACTCTCTTATTGAGTTAAGTGAGCACCTGTTTCCTTGTCATCAAACAAGCAGGAAAAGCTTTCATTGATATCTTCATCTGATTCAATAAGATTCTGCATGTTTACTCTATGATGGATTGGCATTTCTATCAATAGTTTACAGTGACAAGGCTAGTCAATTTACAGTAAAAAAGTAGCATAATAATGTGTTGTTACCATTAGCTGTAGGGGGGGTGTCTTCAGCAATCAACTTCTGTCATATACCTTCCTCCGAAATAAAATTGATAAGAAACTTCATTTAACTAAGGAAGTTCACAAGTTTCAACTAGTTCATTCTTCAATGAAATTCTCAGTGGACACTTCTAAACCCCTCACGTACCCATATCATCATATCCGTGTCTGACACATTGACGCTTGCGATACCTCAAAATACATGTCACATTTGGCCGAATACATCAAAGGAAAAAAAAAAAGACAATTCTCGTATAGATAATGACAATATTTGTTCTTTTATTGTAACGTCTATCATCGGATTTTTTTCACAAAGGTAAATATTTTTTTTAAAATCAGCACGATATCTACCATATATTTTTAATTGATGATTATAATATATAAAACATATTTTTTATTGTCATGTCCTGCCAAATCTGTCTCTCCATTTTTTAAAAATTACCATATTATTATATCCGTTTTATGTTGTGCCCATATTACATGTCGGTGTCCATTTAGCATCGTAGCAAACCATATGTGATGGAATAAAACAGTTAACAAAATCTAAATTAATACATTCATTCATAGTCGTCTACTTTACAAATGAAGATCAAGTTTCATACACCTTATATCAATTCACATGCGTTAAAACTTCAGAAGATATAGCTTCTGTTTTCTCCTTTGTTTCAATGTCCTGGAATGGCAGGCCTATAAGAATCTTTTGCAGAAAAACAAGTTATTAATAGTTATAACCGTTGAGCAATAAGTTGTCATCTCTCCGGTTTTTCTCACCTTAAGGAACTGCATGACTCACTTTCCAGCAACACTTCTTTTGTTCCTTTGTTCACTTGTTCACTTGCATTACATCACTCTGAACAGAATCCGAGATCTTAAAATTGGCATTTGACTATCTTCTTATATATTTTGTTTGAGGCAAGGAAGAAAACTTCTTTGCAACGTTCTCTTCTTCTTAAGAACCAAATCTCTGCATCACCTATTTTCTTCCTTTCTTCATAAACAAGCCATGGCAGAACCAGAAGCATCCAGAATAGCCACCACTGCAACCAGTTCTGGCGGCGCTCTCCTTCGTCGAAGGCAGCTCCAACAGTCACCTAAAGTTGGGTTTTGGTTCATATCCAACCCAATGTTAGTTTTATCCCGTTTTAATTAGTGTTATTGACGTTGGTCAGATTTAGACAAGCTCCAATTGTTAGAACAATAAGTGTGAACAAAACTATAAGAAATCAATTTGTGAATACTTGGATATTGTGATCTTTGGCATCTTGGTTTTGTAGTTGGAATAGAATAATATGAACCTTCAAATACGAAAAAATGCTATTTTTTTTAAGGTTTATTTTATCCTAACTAATTATTTATGTAAAATAAGTGAACGGAAATGTCTCCAAATGAGATCGAATCAATTAGATAAAAAAATATATTGTATATATTGTATATACATATATATTTTATCTTTACTATTATTATTATCTCATCATATTTGAATAAATTAATTTTTTTTCTAAAGAATATTCATTCAAATAAAACAATTATCACTTCAAAATTTTTTAAAATTTTAAAAATTTTCATCCATTCCTGCTCTAAAAATATCTATTCAATGGTTGATTTTTTTAAAAAATACTTGTTGGATTATTATTTTGTCATTTCTACAACTTTTGGCTGCAATTGAGAGTTATGGTCAAAACCGCGTCTAATGGATTGGCCATACCCACATTAATAGTACTTGGCCTTTAAGAAATGACATCTTCTTCAAGCAAAATTTGCTTATTGGTGCACAAAAGGTGAGGCATTGAAGACAGAAACCCAACATTAAAGATAATTAAATTTCCGACCAACCCTACCATCAAAAACTTACAAGGGTTAAATACAAAAATTTCATATATTATATATTTTTTTATCAATTTAACATTTAAAAAAATAAAATTCTTATTTTGATATCTAAACTTTTATTTCATCTAGATTTAACAATTTAAAACATGATATGATGATATAACATAAATATGATACGAAAAAAAGACATAAAGTGATAAGATTTAAAATTTTAGCAATAATTATATTTAAGTTTTACAAAGCAAAAAAAACACATTTAATATTTTCGTGTCGATATAAATTATGACACGTAATTTTTATGTAAAATACAATAGAAATATAAAAATTTTAATATTTTACATAATATAAATATATGAATCATCTAGTCTATTTCGTCAAGCACTTTTCTTACTCCAATCTAATAATGTTAATCAACTTATTTATGTGACATTAATATCTAATAAAATTATGACACATAACATAAATGTCCAATTATCCTCACATTATCTATTTTTCACATAGATATTTAAATAAAAATTTTAAAAGTTTTTAAAAAATATAATTTTTAATTCATAATTTAATTAAAAAAAAGGCAAGAATCAGGGAGAGAAAAGATGAATTTTTTATGACATAAGAATAATTCACTTGGTGATAACTGAATATTTGTGACACATGGTATGATTTTATTAGGTATTTATGCTATATCAACCACTTAATTGACGATAACAACACAAAATATCAAAGTACTTAACAGAATAAAAGTTTAAATATCAAAATAGGAATTTAAAAAAAAAAAAAAAACTAACTAACAAAATATGTATAATACTTACACATTTTACTTATTAACCTAACTTACAATTATATCTTGCTAATTTATCTTTAAGTTTAATTTAAATAAACTAAAATTAAAAATAGAGTCTATATGAAATTAAACTACTTAAAATTTTGAAATTTTGAAATTTTAATTCCAAAAATATTAAAAGTGATTAACTAAAATATTCTTAATAATTTTTTTATAAATCAATTTAAATAATTTTTTTATTATTAGACTTCTTTTATAAATACACTAAAAATATACAAAATGTGATTCATTAAAATACATTTAATAAAATTTTAATTCCAAAAATGTTAAAAATGGTTGATAAAAGTACCACAATAATTTTTTACAAATTTTAATTTAAATGAAATTTTATTTTATTATTTGACTCCTTTTATAATTAAACTTATATTAAGCGACAAAATATGATTTTTTACTTCAAATAAAAATACAAATAGAATGAGATCAAATCTCATTAGTGTACATATGAATAAGACAATTATATAGAGTTTGTTTCTTTAGTTGTTGTAAAAATAATTACACATATAATCTATGTTGATAAATAAATTCATTAAACATAATCATAATAAAATAATTGAAGTATATTTATTTTTTCTCTATTTTTCCCTTTCAATATTTTGTTTTAATTGATTTGCTAACTATATATGTATGTTGAAGATATTATTTTTTGTATGTTTTACGAGTTGATTATTTGATCATTGATAACATAATTAAATCCTTTTAATTCCTAGAAATAATTCAAAAAAGAAATTAATTAAATCCTTTAATTTCATTTTAATGTATTGTAATATTTTTATATAATAAATATTTATTGATAATAAAACTTTTAAATAAAAGAAAATTTAAGTTCTAAGTTGGTAGAATTTACAATTACATTCAATTAGTGGAAACACCGTTGGAAGATTATCCTAAGTAAAAAATGATATGAAAAATTGACTCGTTATACATAACTTTATCTTCTTCATATGATAAATAAGGTTAATGTTATATGATGTTCAATGAAGAATATAAAAATTTATTGATTTCAAATTTCTTTAGTATCAATATGGAACTCTTTTATTAGGAGGAACATTGTATATTTCTTCATTTTCTCCATTATATAAGTTAAAAAATTTTAAGGTTCTATAAAAATTTTTAAAGTTACTATATTAGATAGTATTTATTCAAAAGCATTGCAATTCATCAAATTAATTATCACTATTACATTTAATATAAAAATATTATTTTAAATTTAGTTAGTTTAACTAAAATTAAAAGTGATTTAAAGATATTCATTAACAAAATTCACTCAATGAATTTTTATTTAATTATGTATTTAGTATTTAATTTATTTTAAATTTTTACTTTTCATAATTTTGCGTTGAGTTTTAAACTTAGGATCACCAATCAATTAAGTTGAATCAAATTTATCATCTACGTCATTCATTCAATTACTCACTTATCACCTTAGCAAATTTGACTAAATAATTGGTGCATGTTTTTCGTTCTTTAACAAGCTAGATTTAAACATCCTAAATCCAAATAAAAATAAGTATACTCAATTACTTATAATTTCAATTCTACTGTAGAAATTTCTTAAAAATTAATTAACTAATTTAACCACAAAAACAATAAAAATGAGATATTGAAAATGAAAGAAAAAACTTAAATAAGAAACTTTTAAATTGATAAGGAAGATGAATAAGAATATTGGATTCTGATTGGGTTACTATTTATTCAAATTTTGGTTATATTCAATCATTTTAGATTTTAAATAACTACTAAGTTTTTAATTTTTTAAAAATCAATTGAAATCTAGTCAAGTTTGCTCATTTTTATAATTATGTGTATTATATTATTTTAATTGTTTTAAAATTTAAAATGAGTACAAATTTTATGTATACTTAATTTGAGTTTTGAATTGTTTATAGTTTGAGTTGATTAATCTATATTATTTTTAGCTATACTTTTATGACACTAGTAATAAATTTCAAAATAGAATGAGAAAACAACAAAATAAAAATTTAAACACAAAAGTGATGAAGATATTAATGACAATTTTAGAAGAAAATCCTTACGCCAAAGTCTTACAAAGATTAAATTATATATCTTTTTTTGAAAATTATGAAATTCATATTGCAGAAATGTTAATCTAGATCATCAAGTTTATATTGTTCGATTGCTTATCAAGTTGCTACTATATAGATTGAGGGAGACAACTTTAACATTTTACTTAAAAGAGATATCATAGTTCATACTTATTTAGAAAGACAATATACAATTAAACATTATTTAAATTGTTATAATCATTTTCAATATTCTTTACTCTTTTTAAATGGAGAAGTTGGTTGATATCAAAATATCAAAAAAAGATTTTGAATGATGGAAATAAGAACGAAACATCAATTGGAAATATACTATCTTTTTGTTTAGTAAAAAAAAATTTTGAAGGCAAATACAAAGGTAATTATTGTGAATTTAATACGTTTTAAAATTGTTGTCTCTTTATTTTTTATAAATTTTATTTAGTAAATTTTTTCTCATTACTTTTGTCATAAAATATAACTAAATTTTTACAAAAAATTATATACTTAAAGATAGAAACATAAGGCAAAGTTTATTACTTTTATTGTTGGCACAACACTTTAAATTTTTCATTCTTTCATATATGATTGTAATTCGCTAACAATTATGAAAATATATACACTAATCATTCTATCAAATCATTAATAAAGTTTATCTTAATAGAAACTATTTTATAATAAACTAATTTTTTTTTAAATGTCTTAGAAATATTAACTTAATATATATTGTATATATATTTTTTAATTTAGTTTGGTACTTGTATTAGTATAAAAAGTTATAATTTTAACTTTTTATTATATGTTAAACTAATAATAGCAAATTAAGGGCATTTACTTATTGTTTTTCAAATTATTGACACTTAAACTTTTTCTTACTTTCATTCTTTATCTTACAAATTTCACCATTTAGCATACATTATGGTTACCTTCTTTTTGAATATATGGAAATTAATGATAATATAGTAGTAGATGATTGATAACTTAGTAATTAATTTATGAAAACTAAAAGTGATCAATATAACTTAGTAGTAATCATTGATAACTTAATAGTTATTAGTAATAAATTAATAGTAAATCATAAATAACATAATAGTAAATTAATAATAACTTTGTTGGCAGATAAAAGGTTGGTCGTGTCCATCAACTTCATGTACTCGAATGCTATAAGCATTTGTATGTGCTGAATACATTATAAGGCTAAGGTATACATTTTTTTTTATAGCAATTGCTTTTGAGAGAATTGGTAACATCTAATGTTCTAAAAGTGGCATCAGAGCCAAGGTCACGAGTTTGAGTCCCAGTATTGTTGCTAATGAGAGATTGTTGGTAAATAAGAGATTGACCGCGTTCATCAACTCCATGTGCTCGAATACCAAGGGCGTTTATGTATACTGAATGCATTATAAGGTTAGGGTATACACTTTTTTGACAACAATTTCTTTTGAAAAAGTTGGTAGCACCAAGGTTTTAAGCACTACAAGTTGGGCGGTTAATCATCGGTCAATTGTTTTCTCTTGAGTCAATGGGTGGTACTAACCCCATAAAGCCAACAATCACACTCCTAGCACTAGACTAGGTGACTCGAACCTTTCACATCGCCTGATACTAAGTTTCAAGATTAAGCATTTACCATTACACTAAAAGTTATAGTTGATAGTAAAAGTGTAACTTTATTTCTTTATTCTTGATAGCACAAAGCTCCAACTAAATGATAGGTGGACATAAAGTGCTGCACCTCCGTAAGTGCTACGGGTTAGTCCTCGGCTAGTTAAGTTCTCTCGAGTTAAAAAATGGTGCTGACTCTTGTAAAACTAGCATAACTTTATAATAAATCATAAGGTGTTGTGCCTTCATAAGCACTGCGGGTCGAGTGGCTAGTTCTCAACCTGTTACGTTTTTTCAAATTAAAAAGTGAAACTTACTCTTATAAAGCCAAAATAATTTTATAATAAATTATCAGTAACTTAATAGTAAGTTATTAATTATTTAATGAAAAATCATTCATTATTTCGTAGTAAATCATATATAAATTAGTTGTAAATCAATACTAATTTAGTAGTAAATCATCGATAATATGATAGTAAATCAATTATAACTTAATTACCAATTTTTGATTGCTTTTTTTTACTTGAAGTTGTTAAGGATTGAACATTGATTACTAGCATGAATGAAGTTAAAATTTTCATCTTAAAGGCTATGATAAATTTACTATGAACTTATTTAATAAAAAATTTTGTAAAAATAATTTAAATTTAAATGAAATAATAATGTTACTATATAAAAAAAATTATCTTGTAGTAACATAAAATACTTTTTTTGTGAGAATCAATTGTTTAATATATGATTGCACAAATTTTATTAATAATTACCTAAGATATCATAAAAGTTACCAAAATTACATTAAGATGTTATTAAAATTTAATCATAGATTATCAAAATTATATCAATATTTACCAAATTATATCATAAATTATCAAACTAATATCAAAAGTTATCAAAATTATATAGAAGGTTACTAAAATTTTGTCGAAGATTATTAAACTTCTAACAAATGTTACCAAAATATATCAAATTTTATTAAAATTAAAATTAAAATTAAATTGTTCATATTTATTATTATTGTAAACACCCAATTTGATCCAAGCTCGGATCAATTGGGCTTGGTCCAATAGGGTCAGCTAGGCCCAAATATTTATTTATTTATATTTTATATATTATTTGTTATTTATTTTTTTTTCTTCTTTCTTTCTTTTGTTCTTCTAGAATTTATTCTTGATTACTCTTCGGTTGCTGATAATGATTAAGATAATAATAGAAATGGAATATTCTGTCAAGGATCAGGATTGACAGAGTTGCAATAGGATTTAAAAACTCTAGGATGAATTTAATGATCTGTGAAACCTATTCAAAATGGGAGTCTGAATTAATCACAAATTCTGTGATTAATCCCTATAAATACACATTGATCAAAGACAACAGGGGAGAAGAGAAAAAGAGAAATGCAAAAACACAGAGAGATGTATCAGAAAGATAAAAAACAGAAGGCAAAGTCTAGAAATATTCTATGAGTGGTTAGAAGCACTTTAGAAATTTTAAGAATTTTTGGTGTTTTTTTTTCTAAAAAATTTTTGAAAAATTTTCAGAATCCGACAAAAATTTTCGACGAGATTTAAGTTTTTCGACGAGTATTCCGACCAACTTTGAAGTTTTCGGTGACTTTTTCAGATTTCAACAGAACTTCAACCAGAATCTGGGTTTTGTTTAGAGGGAAGGGGGAGAAAAAGAAGAGAAGAGAGAGAAGAAGAAAGACGCATCTGCTGAAAAAAGGCTGAAATTTTCATTTTATAGTGTCATAAAATTTTGACGTTAATAAATCCCAAGATTCGCGCATTTCCATTCGGGGACCTGACTCGTTGTGCTGACCCGCTTCAACCCACTCCACATATCTTGTTGTTGAGCCGAGCCGATTACCAGCCAAGTCGCGTTTTGAGCCGTGGTTTCTATCTTAAGCTGAGCTGATCCCAACCGCAAGCCAAACCGTTTTCATTTTTTTTGGTATTTTTATTTATTTATTTATTTAAAATTTTGTGTTTATTTATTTTATGAGTATTTTTTTATATTATTTAATTTAATAAAATAATAAAAAAAATAATTTTGGGAATAAATATTAATTATCCAATGATGAAATTTATAGAAAATTCAAATGGTAAATTTTTATAAAATTTTTATGTGAGAAATTTATCTAAATTTATCCTAAATGGTTGAATAATTTAGATAAAATTTTAATAACAATAATTAATATTTATTTTCAAAACAAAAAATTTAAAAAGCAAAAAAATATAAAATTTTTTTAAATTAAATATAAATTACCTAAGGATGAGATTCTTAAAAATTTCAAATGGTAAATTCTTAAAAAATCTCTGGGTGAGAAATTTTCTCTAAATTTGACCCAAATGGTAGAATGATTTAAATGAAATTTCAATACAAGTAATTATATTTTTTTCTCTAAATAAAAATTTGGATTGAAAATATTTGATAATTATTTAAGGATGAGATTCTTAAAAATTTTAAATGGTAAATTTTTAAGAAATCTCTAGATGAGAAATCTTCTCTAAATTTGACCTAGATTGTTGAATAATTTAGATGAAAATTTTTAATAAAAGTAATTGTCATATTATTTTCTTTTCAAAAAAAATAAAAAAAATTTCTAAATAGACTCAAATGGCGAAAAATTTTAGAAATTCAAAATTTTTTTTTTATAATTTGACAAAAATGGTGTAATAATTAGATATATTTTTTGACAAAAAAATAAATAAATAATTAAATATTTTTCCAACGACGGAGCTTCTTTAAGGAAATAAATAAAATTCTTGAATACTCTTGATGTGAAAAAATATTTTTTAAAAAGTTCTACCAGATTGATAGAGAATCTTAAAAATTATTTCTAATATTTAACTTAAAATTTGAAACCATTAGACTCAATACCTTATAATAAATTCAAAATAATATGGTACCATCCTTCGGATGGGTATGTGGAGGTGCTATAACCTTTCTCATATGTAATCGACTTTTGAACCCTATTCTGGTTTTAAGAGCCAAACTTATTCTTTTAGGGACCTTTAAGCTTAGGTGTTCTTTAAAATGATAGATTCTTTAGGTGACTAATCACATCTAGTAAAAAAGATTGGTGGCGACTCCATTTATTTATTAAGTTTAACATATAGATTTACGGATCTATATATTATGACAATTATTATCATAGTACCCAAAAAATATTTACTAAATTAAAATTTTAAGAATAAAAATTATATATGTATCAAGCACAGTCAAAAATTAATATATATATATATATATCATCATTATTTGAAAACATAAAATTTAGGAAGAATAAATGTAATATATAAAATTGACCGGTAATAATGTGGTTTGGTGATAAAGTGGAGATCATGCAATTTAAAATACGATATTGTGACATAATATTAAAATAGTACGAATAAAAAATATTAAAATGATATTATTTAAAATTTTAATAAAAATAATAAATAAATTTAATAAAATAAAAAAATATATTTTATATTTTTATATTAATACGAATGTGATACATATTTTTATATAAAATATGATATAAATATATATAAATTATAATTATTTTATACAAAATAAATACCGAAGTGTTAAATCAATAAAAAAAATCAAATTTCAAATCAGATAAAAAAAAAAAGAGAAGGGGTGCTGGGTAGATTGTAAGTACGAGAAGGACCATACAAGATCAAAACTCCAATCCCCAGTTTCCAAACAACTCAGCGTGGAATCTAATTCGGTGGAAACTTCTTCTGGAAGGAAAATCAAAGCTCAACGCATCAAAATCAGAAGCAGAGTTTAGTCAGACAGAGCAATCGATCGTATAAGAGATAAACCATAGAGCCCGCCAACCGCCATAGTTATTATCTAATCTGATTTCATTGCGTTGTTTCTATTCAATTGTCATCAGAACTGCAGACAACGACAACCTTTTATGCCAAAGCCTTAATCAACAAAAACGACACTGTTCATCGTTTCTGCAAAGATGTGATTATGAAGAGAAAATATTATTGTTGATAATTATTTATTTATTTTTTTTATGATTGTTTTATTAATCGGAGCATGGCAGTGGTGAGTCCCGTGCCTGTGATAACGCAAGGGGTGAATCCGGTGACGTTTCACGACGGTTCACGACGTTAGAGCTCCGGGAACCATGGCCGTTCGGAGAGAAATCGTGGAGGAATCGGTGGCGCGTGTGATTGAAGAGAAAATCTATGTCGCTGTTGGCAAAGATGTGGAGAAGAACAAATCTGTTTTGTTATGGGCTTTACAACATTCGGGAGGAAAACGAATTTGCTTAATTCACGTTCATGAGCCTGCTAAGATGATTCCAATTGCTGGCAGTGAGTTTCAATTTCATTGCAATTGACTTTTCTTTATGAAAATTGAGATTAATATTCAGTAGGAAAAATGGGGATGGAATAAAAAAGTCAAAATTAGGGATGCAGTTGCCTAAATTGGGTTGATTTTTGTAGGCCTTGGTTTATTTGATTGTTTAATTAAAATAAATTGGATGGATAGAATGGATAATTTTTTTTTTTGGTACAAAGAACCTACGTCTTAGGATGGGAAAAGGGGTTAGAGGTGTTTTGGTGTTGAACCCACTGGACGCAGAGTGGCTGTGCTACGTTGTGGTTACCCTCTCCTCGCAAAACCAGCTTATTGGGATATGCATTTATATGCCCGGGGATTTTTCTTTTTCTACAGATATGGGATTGAAGCACCTGTTTGCTCCTTGGGAGCGCTTTGCGCGATATAATTCCCCTCTCAATCCGACGCTCTCGTCATGGCTGTCACCCTACTTACTCTTTTTTGGAGTGCTTCTGCGTGGTCAGATTTTGCCACCATGTCTTGCCTCAAAACTTTGTTAAGTGGTCAGACTTGGCGTGGAGTCGAATGAGTCAAAGGTTAACTCTGATACCACTTGTCGGAGTGACCATTATCTTTTTTCCGGAAAACCGGTTTATTGGGATATCCAGTGCCAACGCTTATATGCTTAGTGACCTTTCCTTTCCTATCTAATGTGAGATTGAAGCACCCTACCTACACTCTTGGAGCGCTTGGGGTGATAGTTGCATGAACAATTGAGCTAAACTTGGATTTGAATTGGATAGTATGAAACTAAAATTTTTTTTTTTTGGAAAATATGGTCAATTGTATTCTGTGCCTTCATTTCTCTTACTTGATTTTGCATTTCCTAATTGAGAAATTGTTTTATTTGTTTTTGTTTCTTGTTTTGTTTTGTTTGTTTTGCAGTGGGTACTAAATTTCCAGCTAGTAAACTCAAAGAACAGGAAGTCAAGGCATACTGGGAAATTGAAAGACAAGAAATGCTTAAGATCCTGGATAAATACGTTCTCCTTTGTCGCCAAACTGGGGTATTAGTTTCTTCTTGCACCTTAGTTTATGCTATTGTTGTTGTTGTTGTTGTTGTTGAATTTCAATTCATGTTAGAAGAGTTTGTAATTCTGACAAAATAGCGATTTTCAAAAACATTACTAAACACTGATTATGATTTTATGATGGCTATTTGTGGTGTGTGCATAAGATCCGGAAAAATTTAGCTCAAGTTGTCAAGCTACAATTTCTGCCTCTTTCAGTTCATCTTTTTTTGTTCCATAACTTCATTTCTAAATACGATTTTGACTTGTTTGTAAACATTTCTGATGTGTCTTAGATTCTGTCATTTTACTGTAGGTGCAAGCAGAGAAGCTGTACATTGAAATGGATTCTGTAGATAAGGGGATTTTGGAAATGATATCTGAGAATGGGATCCGGATGCTTGTAATGGGAGGAGCAGCAGACAAACATTATTCAAAGTATAAAGCACATAAGTAATCATCCAAACCTCCATGGGCTCAACTAGATCTACTGTGGATCTTTTAAGGAACTTGCACGTCTTTCCTCTTAGAGAAGCACCAATAGGATGTTGCTTATCTTATTCCTTTTATATTGCAGGAAAGTAGCGGATCTCAAGTCCAAGAAAGCCATCTCTGTGCGTGAACATGCACCTGCCTCTTGCCACACAATATGGTTTCTTTGCAAGGGACTTCTTATCTTCACAAGGTATGCATGATTGTGATGAGTGTCAAACTTAAAAAATAAAGCAGCTTGTAAGCTTTTCACAATGCCTGTACAAGATGCACTATTGTTGACTCATAAGAGAGATAGTACACTTGTATATTGATACTATGAATTTGACCTATTACTGGTTGCAATGATTATGGTGACTAATGTAAATAAAATATTGAAACAGGAAAATAAGTTTACATGTAAATGATACAGAAGTTGCATCATCTTCAGCATCAGCATCATCACTGCCAGCAAGTCCAAGCCTTGAATCTGGGGAATATCACCGCAGATCACAATCTGTTATACCATGGCAAACTAGTCAATTGAAACCCTATACATCTACACCAGATTCATTACGTAGAGTGAGATCTGAAGCTGCTTATAGGTGTGTGGGAAGTGTATCAGGTTTCACTTCCCCTGATGATAGTGGAGGGCTATCAATTCCGCAGAACAGATCTGATGCAGAAGGGAGTTCTGATGAATGTGATGGTTTATCCAGAAGAAGTACTCAGAGTTCAGTTTTGTCATCATGCTCTTCCAGCGGAATGACTGATGCAGCTGTTGTCCCATATACAGCAACCGAGGTGAATGAAAATGGATTAGAATCTAGTTCAATGCCTCAGGCTAAAGAGAACTTTCATCTGTCATCTCCTCCCAGTGTTCTGGTATGTGCAAAACTTTCATTTGTTGTTGTAGAATGTTAAGCTTCACTTTCTTCCTTTTCTTAAACTGACCAACCAACTTCGTGCAGTGCCAATTCTTTTATATCTAGACTATTCAAAAAGTTCACAAATGATTGATTTATTCTTGTAGGATGGAATTATAGATAATACTCTTTATAATCGGCTTCAACAAGTAATGGCAGAGAAAGTAAACTCAAGAAGAGAAGCATTTGAAGAGGCAGTCAGGCATGCAAAAGCTGAGAACGATGCTCTTGAGGCTATACGTAGGGTAAATTTTCAGCTGTCATTCCATTGAATCAAACACACAAACCGTGCAAGATTCTTCTAGTATTGTTGATTGTCAGAAATTAATGCTTAATGTCTTTACTGTAGTGACAGCGAATCTTCCATGTATTTTTGTATACTGTGCTCAACTGTCCTATCATGAATTGAAAGTTGGTTGACCTTTTAATTGCAGAATGCTTGCAACGATCTCTTAATAATTCATTTGTCATTACTGGAGAAATTTAGATCTAAAAAGAATCTTATCCTCAAATCTGTAGGATAGGCCTTGAATAATCTATAAACTAAATGGTTGTAACTTTTTTTACTCAAAGATGTGTTAACTTACATCATCTTTTGTTAAAGAACCGATCATGATTGCTAATTTACAGGTCAAAGCATCGGAAATCCTGTATATACAGGAGTTAAAACAAAGGAAAGAAATTGAGGAAGCATTAGCAAAAGAAACAGAGGAACTTGACAAGATGAAGAACCGGCGAGATGAGGTCATGGTAGAACTTCAAGATGCCTTGGATCAGAAATCATCACTGGAGAAACAAATCGTGGAATCTGAAAAGGTGGTTAAGGAGCTCGAGGAGAAGATAATCTCAGCCGTTGAACTTTTGCAGAGTTACAAGAAAGAAAGAGATGAGTTGCAGATGGAGCGAGACAATGCACTCAAAGAGGCTGAAGAGTTGCGGAAAAGTCGAGCTGAGATCTCAGGTGCACATTTGCCTCAGTTTTTCACTGATTTCTCTTTCTCAGAGATTGAGGAAGCAGCTCGCAACTTTGATCCCACCCTGAAGATTGGGGAAGGGGGATATGGGAGCATTTATAAGGGTCTCCTGCGCCATACCTCTGTGGCCATCAAGATGTTGCATTCTCATAGCTTGCAAGGCCCATCAGAATTTCAACAGGAGGTATGGTCCCCTAAATTTTCATTTATTTATTGTTTGGGTTCTGTTATTAGTGTTATCTGTAATGTACATTCACAGAGCCTGTGGTACATCTAGCACAAATCAGAAGACTTAATTGTAAATACTGTTGTTTGGCTGCGTTTGGAGCATGCCTTATTCATACATATCTCAAAGTTGATTGTTCATTCTCCTAGAACTGTATTTTGTGTCTTAGTGATGTTTGTGTGTTTTCTTTCTCTTCTAGCAATTTTTGTATGCTCATGAATAAGTTTAAATTTACCTATTTGTTAAACAATAGTATCATGCCATGCATGTAACATAATTTTTTATTTTTATTTTGTTTTAAATAAGAATTGAAATGAAAAAAAGGAGACTGATATATGCACAAGGAAAAACATTTAGGTTCCCTGACCGTAAGAACAAAGATCCCTAGTGTCAACAATTTCACATTTGGTTTAGAAAGGATATTTTATGTTATGCAAGTGGCATAGAACTGCACATTTAGAAGAGTGAAACTGTATTTGGTTACAAGTTTAGGTAGCATTGAATGACATTTGTTGGTTGTGTGTAGGTCGATGTTTTGAGTAAGATGAGGCATCCAAATCTGGTCACTCTCATTGGAGCCTGTCCTGAAGCTTGGGCTCTTATTTATGAGTATCTTCCCAATGGAAGTCTTGAAGACCGACTTAGCTGCAGGGATAATTCCCCTCCTTTATCATGGCAAACACGAATCCGTATAGCTACTGAGTTGTGTTCTGTTCTCATCTTCCTTCAGTCTAGTAAGCCTCATGGCATAGTGCATGGAGATTTGAAACCTGCGAACATTCTCCTTGATGCCAATTTTGTTACTAAACTGAGTGACTTTGGAATCTGTCGTCGGCTAAGCAGCAATACAACTGTCGGCTGTATAACTGACCCCAAGGGAACTTTTGCATACATTGATCCAGAGTTCCTAGCTACGGGAGAACTTACTCCAAAAGCTGATGTTTACTCGTTTGGAGTCATATTGTTAAGGTTGTTGACAGGAAAACAAGCCATGGGTATAACAAAGGAAGTGCAGTATGCGTTAGATAATGGAAATTTGAAAAATCTCTTGGATCCTTTGGCTGGTGATTGGCCATTTGTGCAAGCTGAGCAATTGGCTAACCTAGCTTTGAGGTGCTGTGAGATGAACCGGAAGAGTCGGCCAGACCTTTCAACTGATGTGTGGAGGGTGCTTGAGCCAATGAGGACTTCATGCAGAACCTCATCCCCGTTCCAGCTGGGTTCTGAAGAGCATCACCAACCTCCTTCCTATTTTATCTGTCCCATTTTCCAGGTAAGTTAATCTGTTCCTGCTCCTATCTTTCATATACTTCTTGGGGTGTCCCATCTGCAATGGCTAAGTTCTTCTTCCTTCATCGCCCTTAGAAATGGGTAAATGAGAAAGGGAAAAAGATTTTTCATCCCTCAGGAAATAATTGAAAAATGTGGCGAACTCTTCATTATTGCAAGTAAACTAGATATAGTGATGGCAACTAAAGTTGCCGCTTCCATTATTATATAATTTCAATATCACAATGGATCTACGATAAGATCGATGTTATTTTTATCAATGCTTTGGTCAATCATGAATGATTGGTTATGAAATCATGTAAATTCAATTAAAATGGGAAATTTTCCTAAATGATGAAGAGGTAACAAATGAATTTATTCTTTTCTAGTGTTAAATGTTCATGCAGTAAGAATAAGAGGGGATTGGCCGAGTATTCCACTTTCTTTTGAGCCCATTTTAGATGTATATATACAGAAAGCCGTGTGCAATGAAAAATGCAAGCACGGTTTGGTGAGGGATTTTTTATTCTTTACCTATTTCATTTTAACAAGGAAATTATCTATTCCATCTGGCTAGCTTCAGGTTTGAGTCCCGGCCAACCCATTTATTATCATACCGAAATCATATTCCTAATATAATATAAAAATCATATTGATATATATATATATATATGTATATACACACACACACACATATCATATGTAGATCATTTTCCCTGTTATAAGGCTACAGAGTAGCTGCAACATTTTGATTCATACAAAGAATTAACATTGTTCCTCAATTGAATTCTATTCCTCTATTTGCTTAAATATTTCAGGAATTAATGCTAGATCCTCATGTAGCTGCGGATGGTTTCACTTACGAAGCAGAGGCTTTGAGAGGTTGGCTTGATAGTGGTCATGATGCCTCACCCATGACTAACATTAAGCTGGCACACAGCAATCTTGTCCCTAACCTCGCCCTTCGCTCTGCGATTCAGGAGTGGCTGCAACAACACTAAAAATACAGTACTATCATTTTACACTTTTGATTCAACATATTGTTTGATGTTTATAGTTGTCTCAGACTCTGCAGTCACACTATATTTCCATCTGTTGTATTTGTATAGAAGAGATTGTTGGTATTCCACAGATTAGTGAAATAAAAGTATGAAATATTTCAATGTTGTGCCTTTGTGGCTACTGGCTGGAGGGTTATCTGAGACTGCACGCCTGCTCTCCCTCAAATATTCTTCGCATTGTAGCACTGCATGAGTTGAAATTAAATCTAGTAATTTAAAATACGACAAGAAGATGATCTGAAAAAAAATACGAATGTGATATAATTTAAAATTTTAACAAAAATTATGAATTTGATGAATTCAAAAAAATATATATTTTATGTTTTTATGATAACACGAATTATAATATGTAATTTTTATATAAAATATGAGACGGATATATAAATTATTAAATATAATTAAAATTTTTAAATAATTCACAGAAAATTAAACTGAAAGGGAACCAGTGATTCACCACTCTAAAACTACAGCTTGTGAGAGTTACCGTCCAATCAAAAACCACGAAGCAATTTTTTTAAAAAAATATAAAAATAAAAAAAATTTTAAATGAAAATTTAATATTTAAATGTGTTATTTTATTGTAATTAATTAAAATTTAAATTTTTGTTTCAAATTAGTTAAATTTTTAAATATATATTTTTATCCAATTAAATTTTTAATTGGATCGAAACAATTAAAATTTTTTTAACAAGAGTTTAATGAAAAAATAATATTTCAGAAAATACAATAGGATTTTGTGTCCTTATGCACGTATCACATCATTTTTGCCTTTTAAAAAGGGATCTATTTATTTTTTTTTTATTTTTGGTGGGTTTTGAGAAGTGAGAGTACTGAATTGTTTGTGTACTCATGCCCGTATCACATCATTTTCTCCCATTAAATTGGATATAGCATATGCCTTTTGGTGTAAAGAAACCATTGCTTATGGTAAACCAATATTCAACTTGTGCTAGCAATAAATTTATTGATTCGATTTGATCTTTTCATCCTTGGGGATTTCTTTCCAATCCCAGACCCATAACGAAGTAAGGGAAAAGTTATCGAATCCAAATGCAAACAAAATGAAGCCATCCTTTTTCCTGCGACAATCATAGCCCTTCATCAACGACGCTTAAGTCCTACGTACAGATCGACGCACAAGAAATAAATTTTCCATCTGGATCAGGTAATATCAACCTCACTGGTTTCCTGGTACATTTCAACTAATAATTGGTTGAATTCCTTTTCCAACCAGTAAGAGGAAGAAACGTGTTAGTAGATGATTGACCTGACCTCATTGATAGTAGCTAGTTTCGTTACACAGACGGCACTGAAGCTGCAAGCCTGCAATGGAGGATCCACATTAATACCAATAATGAATCAATTAAATTAAATTTAAAATTTAAAATTCAATAATTATTTGAAATGAATCCAAAGTTAATTAAAGAATTAAACAAACATAATATTTTATAAATAATTTATATATAAACTTGATTTTTATTTATTTAAATTTATTTATTAAATATAATCAACAAATATAAATAATATTTCAAGATTCATTAATTAAATAAAAAAATCACAAACATAATAAAATTTATTTATATTCGACTCTTTACAATCCTAAAGATAATATTTTTGCTTTATACAGGCAACTGAAAACAGCATGAATGGGACTTCTAAAATAAGACCATAATTGCCCAAACATGATTTGGGCGAATATCAGACTTAGTTCAGAGTATATGGCTTAGATTAGTACCAGAACAATGGCGACATAGAGTCAATCAACACTATGACTCAAAATAAAGATTTAACAAAATGGGATTCAGATGAAAAAGAAAGATTAATACATTACGAAAAAAAAAAAAAAAGATTTTCAAGCTAATTCATTACTGAATCAATAACAAAAATGGAATCAAGAGCAAAAATATAAAAAAGATAATTTTAAAAAACATTATAGATATAATTTATTATCATATATATTTATTAATTATCAAGATAAGAGGACTCATATACTCATGGATCACCGTTACAAGTAAATAAGAGAGAAGAGATTTCTTATAATTACAATATAGATAAACGAAAATTTTTTGATATATTGAGGGATGTTTTTATCCATAATTATTTAGATGTTACGAGGAAAACAAAAAAATTTTCGCATAAAAAATTTTTTAATTGAAGAATTCTTAATTTTTATCTTAGAAATAAGATCGATATTGAGTCCTGAGTTGATATTAGTATCAAGAGTGAAATTTTGAGTAATGAACACGAATAAGATTCGCTATTTTTTTTGTGTTTTTTCTTTGGTAGCTTTGGGAGAGGAAGTAAAATTGACCAGAACTGGTTCAATAAAACACAGTTCCCTTCTTATTTCTTTCTATTACCAGAAAACAAAGATGTTGTCCACAAAATCAAAATTGCATCCTGACTAAGCACAACAAAGAGAGAAAAAAAAAAAAAAAGAAATTAAGAAGTTAAAAACTTACAAGAGATCCGTAATGCCGAAGATCCCAACCCTGCTAGGTGCCATCATTCAACCACCTGATAAGCATCTAATCAAAATTGTCCATGCTGTGATTTGAGCTAAGGAAGTACAGTCATTGTGAAACCATCTCTGCTCCGGACCTGACACTCGCCATGCGAATATTTTAGTGCTAGTTATTTACTTATTCGATTAAATGAAAATAATAGTTGGAAACAAAGCCAAAAAAATGAAGTTTTGTTTTGAATTCTAAACAATGAACCATCACAACCAAGAAAATCGTTATTTGAATTTCAGCATCAAGGGAGCAGATGAGAATGCAAACGCGTAGGTGCATTTTGTTTACAAATTCAAATAGTTAATTTTACAGAGATGATTCTTAAATTATAGTGAAATATTTAATGCAATACATAAATTTTAAAAATCATTAATATGATATATGAATTTATTGACTAATGTTGTACTTACTTTTAATGTGTTAACTCTAAAAAATAACGCATGACAGATAAATAATCTTTCAAATATCACATTAATTAATAAATTTATAATTCATGTATTATATTAAAGATTTTTAAGATGTATCATATTGAATATTTTATAATATTTCGGCTATTAGTAACATTATCCCATTTCGCAATAATGGATACAGTGAAAAAGCAAATGAAAAATCACAGGAAATCCGATTAAAACTTTTCACAAGCAACACTAGACAAACTTATAATAGAAAAGGGAAAGCAAATACTCTCATGTCTCCTTGCCAAACCATTGCCATTAAGTGAAAAATTCATCTGGTTTCCTTTCTTGACCCAAAGAGAGGATTTCTTGCATTCTTTCAGGCCAATCTGAATTTAATCGACGGGCAAAATCTTCCACCTCTCTTAACAAAAGACATAAAGGAAGATCATTAGGGCTACAGATACAAATTTCCTCTGAAATCTTGTAAAACAATTATAAGACATTCAACATTGGTACTTCATTGGCTGCAAGTTTCATTGTTGTTGTCCACGGTACTATTTTTCCTCCACTAGTAGGACTACAAATTCATATGAACAATCTCTAAAAATAATATGGACTAGAACAGAGTTTTTCAAAGATTAAGAGCAATGATATCAGATTCTTTTCCAAATTCCAGCATAGTCCAAGTATACAGAATAAACAGAACACTGGATGACAAGATCTTCTGTTTCTATTACCAATAAAGATGTTGCAGCAGTTCCTTCTAGAAATATAAATGGATTTACGCGTGAATCCCTAAAAAATGACGGTATGATTATTTTTTTCCTTCAATGCTCACAGAGAGAGGAGAAGAAGGGAGTGAAGAGGAGGAGGAAGATGAAGAATTAAGAGGAAAATATCCATCTTTACCCGTATATTTTTTCCTTCAATGCTGGATCAATCTCATCATCAATATCACCATCATCAAACTCATTTTTATTGGAAAAAATGTCATCTTCGACATCCTGTAAGTTTGAGGTAGCACCAATACTGGGCCGAATTTTCTGACCAAATTTGGCACTACAGCATACAGAGTTAAGACCATTTGGCTCCTGGAACATGAGGGGAACTTCGGTAACTTGGCAGTATTGATAGAAAGAAAAGAGAAGTAACAATGGAGAGGTTCAGACCTTATTATGGTTTTTAGTGGCTTCATTGGCAGACGCGCTCTTCTGCTGATCTTTTCTTCTTCGGTTCTTCATTTTACTCTTTGAAGTTTTAATCCCTTTAGAATCTGCAAAACAGAATTGCCTAACCTCCTATGAGGCCTTCAGAAGAAATTAGAAAAAGAAGACTAAGAGACAAAGTTTAGGGCATCCATACAAGCAGAACAATAGTAAAAGATTACAATTCCGATATATAAAACTTATGTGCCAGTACAGATGCCAACTACCAAACAGACAAGTATAATTAGCATTGCTAAACACTCTTATCTGTTACTTGATATCCATAATTGAGTGTAAAACCTCGATAATTTTCAATTTTAGTTTTTTGGAAAATTATTCCTAGAAGATGATGATTGAAGGAAACAAATAAAGGCACATTAATCACTTTATTATCCTATATTCTGAAAAGTTCATTTTCTACAATCCTTAAAACAGGTCATCTTGTAACATTATGTCTTTGAAACTTATAAATTATCAAACTGCTTTCTGATAAAGGAACACAAAACAATTTGCCTTTTTTGTCCAATTTCAACCCTATCATTCACTCTTCAGTCCCTCACAGTCCCAAATGACTGCAGAGGAAGAGGACATTTGGACATTGAAATTGACATGGAATGCAACCAGAGGAGCTGAACTGAATTTTACTATTCTTTTAGGAGAAGAGCTATTTAATCAGTAAAACCATATATCAAGACTCTTCTGCCAATTTAAGCAGGTCAACCAACCACAGTTCTCATGAAACAAAGAAGGTAATACAGAACTACAATCTTTGGGATAGAAAATTAAATATATGCAAACAAACTACATCAAAACAAAACTTAAGCATATCTCCATCGCCTCCATTAATAAATAACAAGAGATCATCAACTGAACGATCGTCCATATGCTCTTCTTCAACTTCAACATTCTGAGACACGGAAGTCTTAGCTTATTTACATGCATTTTAAGCAGGGAGTTGCATAATGATGCATTATGAAATTAGTTGACAGAGCAAGCTCATGTCAACCAGAAAAACACACTACTGAGGAGTGACACTGCACAGGTAGGAAATAATCAGAGCATGGAAACAGCAGAAAACAAGCAAGAGAGAGTCACCTTTAGTTTCTCCCTCTCTTTTAGTTCCTTCCTCTTTTTTGCCTAAAATCTATTCAACAGTCGAATGCGTGGGTCATCAGTTGTGTTTTTCAAAGGCTCCAACTTTTCTTCCTAAACCAACAAAATAAGTATTAAAAATAATAGAAGAGATTAAGAAAACGGACAATAATAAGTAAAGAAGTTTCAACTAGCACCAGACACCTCAGTAAGATCATGAGGCAAATGAAATATCTCACGCATCTCCTCAGGAGTTTTCCCCTCAATAATTCGTGCAAGGGCACGACTAGTAAGATCGACTAGAGGTTTTAACTGCAGGCTGTCAGCAGCAGATGTCAACTCACAGAGCCTCTTTGTGTCCATTCGGATAAACTTTTCGTCAAAAGACTTAAGCTCCTTCAAACATAAAAAATAAACATGCAAAGGAGAAGAGGAAGCACAGAGTCAGCTCACCATATGGAACCAAATATCCTATAAACGTGTCTTCTTTTTCTTTTTCAAAAAAATGGGTAAGAGAAATGAAACATACAAAGAAAACTATTCTATACCTAAAGAATGGAAAAAATTGGCTCCATTTATGCCACTTCCAGATAGATTAAACATCTATTAAAGAAAGCAAGAGGAGAACATCAAACATAAGAGTTAAATGCTAATTGAGAAATATGTTAAATCTACCTTGTCAGAGTGACCTGGCACTCGACGAAACCGGCAATAATCAAGAATTAGGCTTAACACGGCAGGATTGTCTAGCTGAGGAAGAGAGATAGCATAATTCTTGCAGGATCCCATGCCCTTTTGTATCACTTCATGACATATCATTGGGGAAAACATTGCGACCTCCTGTTCCACTCGTTGGATTGAGCCATCAGCAGTTTGAAGCCAAATATAAGACTTCATCATCTGAGAATGAATCCGCAAAAGCTTCAGAATAAAATTAAAGATACATTCGAAAACAAACCAAGATCAGTAAAGTGTAATTGCCAGTATTACCAACTTTACAATAAATTCTAAGCCTTTCACCAGCTAAACAGTTAACCCATCCTACCCAATCTGAGTTACTTTACGTATATCCCCATCCTTCAAACACTCGAACTATATATTTTTTTGTGCGCTCCTTGAACTCTACTAAGCAGTCTATGTAAAGCCCAAATTTCACCAGGCAGAAACCTGGTTGTCATTCACCATCCTGCTCAGGACATTATTCCATTGGGGTGTCCATCTAGCCTAACTCACATTACATAGGTCAAGAAAGTCAAGGAAGTTATGGACATAATAGATAAAAGTGCAAACAAACAAAAACTATTCAAAGCACCATAATTAGTTTCATGTCACACCAGTGCCAATATTTTGCTGATTACCTAGGTAATGTAGTTTCTAAAGTAATGCAGGAAGCCCTAAAGAATACGCCTTTTATACCTACCGAAAAAGAACCCTGAAGAATGTGAAAGAAACTGCACTAGTTTGAACTGTATAATAATGACTAAATTACCTAAAACGTAAAAGAAGTGAATAGAAAAGGGGATGCTACTTCACCTCCATTCATTATGATGAAAGAAAAAACAACAACATGTAAATTTAAATGGACTCAGAACAACTTACCTCAGGTTTAATGACTGCCATATCAACTTTTGACATTTGAAAGTAAATTTGAAACACTGAGAAAGGTATTTATTTAAAACTTGCTGTAGTATAAGTTGCATTCCCTGCCTCTCTGGGACTCAAAAGCTTGAATACAGTAGATCAAACAACAGCTTCGCACTTCTTAAATGACAGAGACTCTCAAACCTGTAATGAGTTTCCCACAGTACTACTATCAATGGCAAATTTCCCACCTACACGTACATTGATTTCGAAGTAGATCTCAAGAGGTACTTAAAGCTGCAACATGAAGCTGTTCAACCAGAAACAATACGAAAAGCAACAGAGTTATGGACGGATCTTCCAGCTTAAATACAATAACTGCGTAAATAAACAATCTTATCAAATTATAGTCAAGTTTCCGCAATTACACGATTAAATAAACAGGATGCAAGAGAAGGTAGTACACCTAAGCTCCCACATTATATATCATAAATGGTGTCCCCAGATCCTAAATAAACTGAATCTGTCAATCACATTTTTAAATTAATTTCTATGTATGTATGAGTTATTGTTAACATACACTGCTAAAATTTTTCAGAATGGATAATATATGTAGGACTGTCAATGCATACCTACAATATCATGATTTCTGTCACTGCAACAGCTAAAATCAGAGTCAAAACAACAGCAGAAGTAAGATACTTGATATTGCAGAGAAAATAGCATGGTAGTCGAAAATTTAAGTCATTTAGCAGGATTATCAACCATTCTTTCATCAGAAAAACACTTTCCTTCTTCTGAATTTGCCTTATAGAACCACATATTCCAATAGAAAGAAGTAATTTCCAAAGTAACTTCCACATCCCAACTCCAAAACATAAAGCATAAAATGATAACCACCGATTTTGTTCAGCAAATGAGTCTAACTATAATTAGAAATACAAAACCCCAACTAAGTCAATAATGCTCTTGCTAAAGCTTACACTGAAATGCTTGCTCCACCCCACTTTCTCTCCCCATTTCTACAAGGCAATAGTCATCCATCCAAGACCTCATGACACACAATCATTAAGCACAGATATTTTCACAGTGCAGCAGGACAAACAGGACACATGGCACAACGGTTCCCTCATAGGAAATCAACACACCAATTTCTGTTCTCAGCTGAGCCTGACACCTTGTTAAACACTTCTCAGGTAAATTAAAGTCATCAATTAGACACTCCAAGTTATCTAGCAATTGCCCCACTGTTGATATAAAATTGGTTAATTTCTTTTATTTTAAACTTTGACCCTGCAAGCACAAAAAATGGAGCTAAATGAAATCCTTCTGCCAATGTCAACATGTATCCTCTCAGTACCTCATCCCATATTCCACTTGTCTTTGTCGAGCATGCATAATTAATCTTAAACACTTCATGGCATTGCATTGATTTCCATAACTGTATTCCCAAAAATCTAAGTTTTCATTAATTACCATCATTCAACCCGCATCAGTCCCCCATTGACCATTGACTTTACCTCAAAAAATCATAAATGCAATCACTTCCAAATATTATTTCACATATCACTACCACTCCACCTCTATTACCATTTTAGAACATAAAATTCATGTATTTGACTTTTAAAGTGAGATATTCAACTTATGGTAACTTCAATCATTACCGTGAAGAAAAAGATAAGTCACTCAAGAATGAGTGATAATGTTTGGATCAGATTAAATTCGGTTTGATTTTTAGATATTGTATAATATTATAAATTTTTAAAATCTGTTCTAAATTCAAATTGAGTCTTCATACAATCCGATTTGAACCGAATTTTATTGATTCATTTCAGTTCGGTTTATCAGTTTTAAAATTTAAAATTTTTTGTTTTAATATATTATTTTAATCTAAAATTTTAATATATTTAAATAGATTTTGATATAAAATTTTTTTTTTTTTTATAAAAATTCAGTTTCTTGGTTTTAAAATTTAAACATTTTGTTTTTTTATATTATTTTAATATAAAATTTTAATATATTTAAATAAATTTTGATATAAAATTATATTTTTATTTTTAAAAAATTTAATAAAATATAAAAACTAATAAAAATATATAATTCGATTCAATTCAATTTTTTAACTTCCGTACAAAATTCAATAACCTAATATATATATATATATATTTAATATTTAAATTTAATTCGAATCGACTAAAAAAAAACAATTCAAATGAAATACTACAATTTTAAATTGATTTTTGATTTTCGATTTTTTCAATTTTTTTTCTCACTCTTACTCAACAGTTCTTAGAACAACCAAACTAACACGTGGAAGCCGAAAATTTTCATCTGCCAAGCTTCTGGAAAGTAACAAGATAAAGGAGCCATCTTTCTTATGATTTTACAGTTCTTTTAACTAAAAATTAACTTCAATGGCAATGCAAACTAAACGCTAACCTTATTTCGTGCATGTATCAGTTATTCTAATATCCGATTCAAAAAAAAAAAAAAAGACCTTATACTTCATGATCACGTTTCTTTCACATTCTCAGAAACCAAACAGCTTTTACAGCAAATGAACACACATAGAGCATCAAAGCAAACAAAAACCTAACCTTCCTAGCGAACAGAGTCGAGCAGCTAATTCGTCGGATAAGTAAAACTGAACAAAAATTTTAATCAAAAATAGGAAAAACAAACACATTTCTAATGCCAATCGAGCCAATAAAGAAAAAAGAAAAACGAACAAGAGATTCGTGAAAGTGAATCTATACATAGATAACATGATAAGAACAACAACGATTTTCTTTCGTTTCTTTGAATGTTTAATATATAATTCATTTTTTTTTGCAATTTATAAACAAAACGGCGTTGTTTTGATTGCACCGGTGGGAAAGGCAGCGGATATTGCGGAGCTTTGGAGCGGCTGAGATATGGCGGTTGTCGGCGAACTCATAATGGATAAATTGGAGAGAAAAAGGGGAGAGAGGAAATGATAAATATTGTAAGAAGAGAAAAAGGAGAAAGAAAGAAAGAAAAGAAAAGGGGGATGATTTTCTGTGCCCAAAGTTCGCTTCGCGTCGCTGTCTTTGGACGAGCAAGGGTCCGACAAAACGTCACCTCACGCACACGTGAACCCTATTGGGGTTGGTTAGGGTTAGGTCCATTTCTTTCCATTTTGGTTCTTATTTTTCCATTTTCGTTAGCCATCTTGGAAATATACAGTTGCCTATGAAAAATGAATTCTCCTCTTTACCACCAAGAGCCTGGCTCAATGCACAAGTACGTTCGAATTTAATCGATTGTTTTAATTTTTGAACCATATTAAATATATAAGTTTTAATAATTATATTTAGATTATTGAATACGGTACATCTTATGATTTAAAATTAAATAATTTATTTATATTTAAATTTTTTATAAAATAAAAAATTCTCATTTTTTCCAAGAAAATAATTTTTCTTTTTATAAAATTAACCAGCTACAATAATGAAATGACATTAGGAAGACCAATTTTAAAGCAAATGCATTACATTAAAGTATTTTTGAATTAATGAAGTATAATATAAAACAAATGTGATGTTCACGTTTATGTAAAAGAAATGGTGAAAGCAGGAAGGTTTTAGGTTAAAGTGAGATAAGTCTATTCTTTTATCTTTTTATCTTGTAAATTTTATATTTAAAAATATAATTGCATAATTTGGATTAAATGTGATGCATGTCAATTTTCTTTACTCGTTGGCAAGATCTAAATAGGATAAATGGTATACCGATGAGGTGTTTCAAAGTTTGTATGGATCAATTTTTTTTATGAGTCACGTAAGCATTTGATAATTTAAAATAAGACATGAATAAAATATAAAAATATTAATTAAGAGTAGAATAAATGAAAGTTTATTAAAATATTAGAGATGTTCATGGGTTAAATTTGAACCAAACTTGATTAACCTTTTAAAAATTTTATTTCAAACTTAGTTGATTTTGGACAAAATGTTCGGAAGTTTCAAAATTTTATATTAAAATATTTAACAATATTTTAATATTTTTAAATTGAAATTAAATTAAAAAATACTTTTATTAATAATTTAATATCTCAATCTTAGAAATTTTACTAAGACTTGATCCTGCATGTGCACTGTGACCCTACTCTCATTTTTTATCTCTCCCAAGGCACTTGTTTGCTCCATGATCACTATCGACACCAAATGACACTCAGTGCATGCACATGTCTCAATTACCATCGGCACATATTTCGAACTACCAACGTCACATGTTGATCCTTGGTCTTGACACTTGTCTCGAACACCATCGACACATACTGACCCTCGGTGCAGGTAGTTCTCTCGTAGCAAACTCACGCAAGATGGACAACCCGTCTGTGTATCGGTCCAACTAAAACAAAGGCAATGATAACAAAGAATGAAAATCAAACATCAGTGGTCATCATCTCAGGCACCACCAAAGGTTGAATCCAAGTTGCACATAAGAATTCCTTGGTGTCATAAAGATCTGCAAGCGATGAACAAACATAAGCCCTATTGTAGGTTTGGTATTTTCGATTCCTCAAAGAATAAGAAATGTTACTGCCACCATTGTTGATGTCATCGAAAATGGAGAACTGAATTGTGTTTCTTATTTTTTGGTCCATTGCTTCAACAACCAAACATGTGGGTTGGCTCAAATACAAGATCTCCTTGTCAATACTTTTGGTTTCAACCCATTTGGCTACTCTTCTATCGAGCTTGAATATGGACCTTTCCATTTGATCCTGGAACACTGAGATCAGCTCGTTTTCATGGCAGACCATAAACCTACGTGATGAGCTACAGGACATGGAGCGTGATAGTGAAGAATCAACAGACCAATCCAAGTTTGCCTCTGTGATTTTGAATAAAACAAGGCTTCCATTATTTCCCAAATAGCAAAAGCGTTGGCCATCAAAAACAGGGTTGGTAAAAGAAGGATATGGTAATGTTTCAGAAGAAATTCTATGAAAAGTTCAATCTTCGTCAGCTGAACTCAAATGTGATATTACAATTGACTCTTGATATGAATGATGGATACCAAATATTTGCCAGGCTGATGAAGCTGGTGGATCCAAGAAACAAAATCTTTCAAACCAGTTGTCTTCCATCAAATTTGGAAGCTGAATCATTGTTCTTGTGAAACGTTCAAAGAAGAATATTGATCTCGGAGCTTTTGTTACGAGAAGCCAACCTCGGTTCGAGAATCGAACTTAACAGTCTTCCAGCTCAGGGATTAATGCATCAAGTTGACAATAGGGTCATAGCAACTATACAATATACCATTTTCACCTCGTGAAAACATGAGCCATGGAAATTTAAATGGAACAACTCCCTTTTGATTGGGCTTCCATTGGTCTAGAATGGCCGATGATCTTCACATTTTGCATACTCACTACAGCAAAATAGCGTATTAGCGACAGTTTTATAGCGGCCTTTCACTTATAAACGTCGCTAACTTTCATGTTTTTACAAAACTTCAAGTGTTTATTATCCAAACGCCACTAAATATTCAAATAGTGGCGTTGTTACTTATAAACGTCACTGAAGACTTGATATTAGAGGTGTTTCTCGACTAAATCACCTTGAATATTTTTTATTAAAAGTTTTGATGAATAGTTAAGGCGTATTTTTGGCAGACAATGCCTTCAATAATCACGTTATAAAAAATTGTATGAGATTAAAGAAAGAGTTGTCTACAAGAAATGACTTTAATTTAGGTTAAAATTTTTTTCAGTCTTATTAAATTTATTTTCTTCAAAAACTCAACCAATATTAAGCTTATCAAATTGTTAGGATCGTACAGATATTTAATTACCATAAGATTGTTGGTTCGATCCGCCTTTCAGGCTTTTTTTGGATTTAGGCACATATTATTTGTTATTGCTTATTCTAGGCATTTTCTTAACATAAACGTCTTCACCAATTGTTTTAAAAAATTTATCATAGAATATTGAAGGCGTTTATTGTTGAGAGACGACCTTAATAATCGATACGAAAAATATGGAGTCGATTATTAAAGATGTTTTTGGCCAAACTTGCCTTTTATAATCCAGTAAATTTTTTTTGAATTTTTAAAGGCGATTTTATAATAAACGCCTTAAATATTCCATAGACAAAACTTGGATGGGATGGTTGAAGGCGTTTTTGGCTTAAAACGCCTTTAATATTCGCATGGATAATATTTAATGGTTGAATTATTGAAGGCAGCTATATCCAAAAATGCCTTCATAACTTTTTGTTAGGATTATTGATGGCTTTACCCGTAGGAAAATACCGTTCATAATCCATTCGATTTATTTTTAGTTAGTATTATTGAAGGCATTTTTTGCCTAAAATGCCTTTAATATTCTAGAGAATAATTTTCTGAAGGATTATTGAAGGTAATTTTGATAAAAAAACGCCTTTAATGTTTTCTGTAGGGGTGAATGAAGGCGTTTTCTTGCTAAAAATGCCTTCATTGATGGCATCAAATAAACATAATTGATATGTGAAGTCAGTTGTACGTTTATGTCCAGAAAAACGTTTGCTGGCAGTTGTATATTTATGCCCATAAAACATTTGATTTATATATCGGATACTATGAATTACATTTTGGAATTTGTATAATGAACATTGTTGTATTCCAAAAAATTTACCACACATCCAAAATTAAAACTGATAACGTTACCATATTAATATAATTTTTTGAAATAAACATACTTAGTAATTTAATAATTACACATAGTGTATTCATATTAAGTATATCAATAATATTAAACCAATACCCTGCCCCAATGTACAAACTTAAAGTTTTCATTCAACATTGCATATTAACAACATTATAACAATTTGTTCCATATATATTTATATCAACTAACAATGTCTAACCTGAAGGTTTATCAACATTGATAAATGACAATACATAATCACACCATTCTTTATGGACTTCGTCCAGCTCCTATTCTGTGAAGCTTTCTTTACCCTTCCATTAAAAAAAAATCAGACGTAAATGTTAAGAAATGAGAACATAATGTACCATTTTATTTTTTTGAATATATAACGAGTTTATGAAATTTATGCTAACCTTGAATGGTGTGGTCATAAAATCATGTAACACAATCTCCTGCATAAAACAAAGGATATAATATCCACATTCAGTATTACCGGATTGACAAGGAACCTAAAAATTAAATTGAGTCAGTTTAAAAAATAGTTATCTACACAAACTCAGCATTAAAAGAATAAATTTGACATTTATCGATAATAACACAAATTTCGATTTCTTTATCTTCTTATTGAATGCATATATTACTTTAAATTGAAAAGAAAAAATTAGTGGGAACCTAAATAAAATTTACAATATGAAGAAACATAACATATATAATATAATAAAGTACTGTAATACCTTTTTATAAAAGTTTCAATATCAAGGTTAGGCATCCCCGTTGGATTAACTGAATTAAAAAAGTATGGCATTAAGAATTTTATGTCAATCACAATAAGCACCTAATGATGATTGCAAAATAATAACAATGATATACTCAGAATAAGCATTAGATCATAAAATGGAGCAGGTTGGAGTAATTAAGGTTTGAATATAGCTTACTGCGCATTATACGAGAGCAAATAATAATCAATCGATCTTTTCATACATTGGATCATATGATTAGCATGATACATGACTGTGCCACTCTGTTCACTAATGAAGTTGGGGTTAATAAATCGAAATATGTTCGTCAACTGTCTCCAATTCAGCTATTTCTATATAGGAAGCTACACGATAACAATCAATAGTGCTGGTTAGTATTACACCCTAATACTAACTTACTACATATTGAATGTGTATATTTGTATTTATAAGCTTACCTCATATAAGTAATGATTTTAGCAACTGATAATTCATCCATTTCATAAATTTCTTTCACCTCATCCATACCAATGAAAGAAAATTATTGTTTATTAAATAAGTCTTTTTCAGCCTCAATGGATATGAAGTTTTTGTCAGTACATTTGTCTAGCAAATATTTTGTTAACTCATTCATGGAAGCCTGGGTAAGGGTTAGACGTTGAGGCTGAACATCTTCCTACAATATTAAACTTATCTATAAGTATTAAACCAAATCACTTAATATTATAATCAAATTAATATTCAAATTATAACAAAAATCTTACTTCTTGGGTGGTAGTGGATGATAGGATCGCTTCGTTACTTGCATTGACAGCTTCTCTCATGAGGATGATGCTATCAGGCTAGGGTACTGGCATTACTTGCTGCATTATTGCCAACATGGACTCCAACGCAGCGAATCTTTACTGTTGGTCATTGAGACGTTACTCCTGGTCATTAATTTATTGCTATTGTTGTGAAATTATTGCTTTATATTGTGCATTTCTCATTCTTGGAGTTTTTGCTTATTTACCAAAATGCGTTAATGACAAGACAAATTTACCAATCCCACAAACCCGACCAGGCCTTTTTTTAGCGCTAATGCTAAAGACAAAGGATCTTCGTCATACTGGGTTGTCAATTCATCAGATTTTACTTTAACAGCATAATCATCCTGAAAGACAATAATAAGTTGAGATGTTAAAACAAATCTATACAAGCTAGTATACACTCATGCATACAACCACATTACCAATCATACATTATAGTAAAAAAATAGTTATACATATAATCTTTTTTGTTAGTTCTTCGGTTGTTTCATCTGCAAGGGATCTATCATTTCGTAGATGTCCTTGTTTTCAGACATCCCATCTAGAAATTTTTGTGTTTAAGCTTACTGATTTTTATTAAATTACGGTAATAAAAAAATCAAAATGTATGAAATTAATGTTCATAAATATTCATTAATGAGTATAAAACAAGTGTGCGAAGACATACAAGCTTATACTTCACAGTTGCATATCCTTTTCTTGCTGTCCGATGGTGATATTGCTGTTTGGCCCGAATGTCCCGATGTTGTTCTTTGATTTTTTACAAAATCAAGAAATTATGTTAATCATATATGAAAATCAAATGCTATATTGCATAAAGACTTATAAACTTTGTTTAATTTAGTAATGGGTTTACGTACCGAGAAATCTTTTGAAAACCAATATTAAATAAAATTTGTCTAATCTTTCACACTTATGACATCTGCATATGTCGTAGGTGGAACAGCCAAAATATTACCTTCACTAGCCATCAATAAAATATATTGAGTTGTCAATCTACTTTTAAAGTCTTTGAAAACTTTCACAGCAGATTGTAACACAATCTTTTTACACTTAATTAGGACGTCAAACCGTTCCTAAATAAGTTAACACAAATAGTATCAACACATTGAATTTTATTTAAATGATCATATAACAAAGTTTACGAAATAGTTGCATAAACATACCACAACAGATTGTCATATCTCATCTTTTATATCATCAAAAACTCATTGCCAATTGGTGTACGTAATTGAAATCTTCATACGGACGATGGCTCCAATATAAGTAGCCATCTTCGCAGCTCCTTCCGACACAAACTGCCCACTTTGATTGAATTTAACATGAATTTTACTATCAGTCAATTTGATTTTTTATTTGGGCCCTTTTTCTTTCTTTTTTATCCTACACTTTTTTTTTGCATGTTCATTAGAAGGAGAATGAGGTTGTTCGGAGTTCATATTTCCTGTAATATTGATCATAATATGAATTACATAATATGACCTTCTAAATTGATCATTGTACTTAATTTAATACAACTAATACCATATTGAGAACAGAAACATCATTTAACACACCATTCAGTAATATGCTCATACACACTCTTCAGCAAACCACTCAGAAACACCATTCAGCCCCTATTCAAACTTATTCAACAAAACAATATAAGTAGCAAGTTCAGCAAACCATTCAACATGAAATATTATTCAGACCCTCAATATCATACAATATCATTCAGCAATACAATATCATTCAGCAATACATATCAGTCAATAAGGTTCAGCAAACCACAATCTAGAGGAATACGTACTACATAAAAACAACATACTTGCCAATATTAATGAAAATATATAAATGCATATGCCAATATTAAGGAACTAAAAAAATAAAAATTCTCTATTGAAGGTGTAAATAATACAGTAAACTAAAAAAAAAGACTTACCAACTTAAAACAGAGGTTCGCAGTAGTGATTTGTTGAAGGTCAAAGGCGAGGAATTATAGAAAAAAAGTAACGGTCTGGTAGAAATGTGTTTAAGGATTTGGTTTGTTTGGTAGAATAACATAGCTTCTAATCGTTCTATGTACCAGGACTCTATAACTTTCTATGTTCAAGGCAGGGAAATGAATATAAAATTAATTAATAAAGGCATTTCATGGAACAATGCCTTCAATAATCACTTGAAAATTTTATTAGAGATTATAAAAGGCGTTTCTTACAAAAAAGATGCCTTTAATTATAAGCCTTTAAAATTGTGTACCCAACTCATTAAAGGTGATTTTTATAAAAAAAAAATACCTTTTCTAAATTTTAAAAATTATAAAAGGCATTTTTAGAAAAAAATCGCCTTCAATAAGTATAGATTTCCAAAGCTTATAACAAATTATTAAAGGCGGCTTATAATAAAAGATGTATTTAACAATCTAAAAAAATTTTGTTGAAAAAATATTGAAGGCGTTGTTATCTGAAATTGCCTTCAGTAATTATATACAAACTGTGATAGAAATTATTAAAGGTTTTTATCTTAAATATACGCCTTTAATAACAGTGTTACAATATATATAGTGATATATAAAAGGTATTTTACAGTAGAAGATGCATTTAATAATTCTTAAAATATTTAGTGAGAAAATTATGAAGGCGTCTGTTATTAACAAATGCCTTCAGTAATTGAAGGTGTTTTTTCTAATAAACGCCTTTGATTACCATCGTGGTATATCAAAGGTGGCTTATAATAAAAAACACCTTTAATAATCTTGAAAACTTTTATTAGAGAAATTATTAAAGGTGTTGTTATCTGAAATCGCCTTCATTAATTATATACAAACTGTAATAAAAATTATTAAAGGCATCTATCTTAAATATACGCATTCAATAACAGTGTTACAATATGTGTAACGGTATATAGAAAGTATTTTATAGTAGAAGAAGCCTTTAATAATTCTTAAAATATTTAGTAGAAAAATTTTGAAGGCGTTTGTTATTAACAAATGCCTTCAGTAATTGAAGGTGCCTTTTCTAATACTCGCATTCGATTACCATCGTGGTATATCGAAAATGACTTATAATAAAAAACGTCTTTAATAATCCTGAAAACTTTTATTTGGAAAATTATTAAAGGCGTTGTTATTTGAAATCGCCTTCAGTAATTATATACAAACTGTGATAAAAATTATTAAAGGCGTCTATCTTAAATATACACCTTTAATAACAGTATTACAATATGTGTAGCCGTATATATAAGGTATTTTACAATAGAAGACGCCTTTAATAATTCTCAAAATATTTAGTAAAAAAATTTTGAAGGCGTATGTTATTAACAAATGCCTTCAGTAATTGATGACGCCTTTTCTAATACTCACATTCGATTACCATCGTAGTATATCGAAGGTGGCTTATAATAAAAGATGCCTTTAATAATTCTAAAAACTTTTATTAGAAAAATTATTAAAGGCATTGTTATCTAAAATCGCCTTCAGTAATTATATACAAACTGTGATAGAAATTATTAAAGGCATCTATCTTAAATATACGTATTCAATAACAGTATTACAATATGTGTAGCGGTATATAGAAGATATTTTACAGTAGAAGACACCTTTAATAATTTTTAAAATATTTAGTGAGAAAATTTTAAAGTCGTCTGTTTCTAACAAATGCCTTCTGTAATTAATTACTAAGTTTAAAGGTATAGTGAAAGAGCATGTTCAAATAAACGCCTTTCATTACCATCGTGGTATATTGAAGGCGTGTCATAATAAAGGATGCCTTCAATAATCAGCAAAAATTTTTTTACTGAAATTATTGAGGACGTTGTTTTCTATAACCATTTTCAGTAATTAACTACAAACTGTGATATGATTTATTAAAGGCGTCTTTCTTGGATATACGCCTTCAATAACAGTGTTAAAATTTTTGTGACGATATGTTCAAGGTGCCTATAATATATTCAAAAAATATTTGAGAGGTAATTATTGTTGGCATTTTTTGTTAGTAAATGCCTTCCATAATCTTGTCCAATAAAAATCTTCCCAAACTTAGCCATCCAATCACCAACTTCAAGCTTCATCTTCATTATTATATCTTTTCAGACCAAGTACAATTTACTTTCCCTTTTCTTTCACTTTTAGTATTCGAGCATTGTCTTTTGAACCCTATTTTGACTATTAATAACTTATTGCCTTTAGCTTTTACTTAATTCCACTATTCTTTCAGATCTTGCAAATCATGATTTTCTTTTTTGTGAAAATTTTTTTTTACAAAACTCACCTTATTTCACCTTATGTCAACCCCAACACCAGATACTCTTGGGTACTGTCTACATTAGTAGTAGACTTTTAATAATCATAATATCTGATAGCTGATAAATTACTTCTTACCAATGAGTTATCATTTTATATAAGTATTGTTCTTGTTATTTAAAATATAGTAAACTATGCAATAGTACATGTTCATTTTCATATTAATTATTTCTATACATTTGGTCTGATTATGTAACAACTAATAAATGGATAAGAGTTGGATGCAAAAGTGTATATTAAGTAAAGAGTACAGAGATGGAGTAAATTTTTTTTTTAATTTTGCATTTGAGAATACAAGTGAAGATAATATGATATTATGCCCATGTGTGAAATATGCTAATATCGAGTGACAAATACGTCAAGTTGTTTATGAACATTTAATTTGTATTGGATTCCTATCGAGATATATTAATTGGTATTTTCATGGAGACTCAGTACCATCAAGGTCTTTCACTACAGTTCTTTCAACATCAAAAGCTCTCAATTACCAACATGATCCCTTTATAGTAGATGACATTGAAGGCATGTTACGAGATGCTTTTAACATTCATAATCAAAATTTTCATAATCTTTCTCACAAAAATGAAGGATTTAATCAGTTCAATGTTGAAATGCATAAATTTGGTAAACCTGATATAGGTGTATGTGACCAACAACCTAGAGAAGAAGCATTAAAGTTTTATAGGTTGCTTGAAGAGATGAATGAAGAACTTTTTAAGGGATTAAAGCATTCAAGGTTATCTTTCTGTGTTCATCTTTTTTACTTGAAATGCTTATGTGGATGGACGAAAAACTCTCTGACTTTATTATTATAGTTTATAAAAAAAATATTTTCTTTTAAAAAAAATCTTTGAATCTTGTAAGAAATCAAAGAAGATGATCAAAGATTTAGATCTCGGATATGAGAAAATTCATAGTTTTCCCAATGGTTGCATGTTGTATTGGGAGGATAGAAAAAATCAAGAATCTTATCATTTGTGTGATATTTCTCGTTGGGTAAACAAAAACTTCGATCAAAAGTTGAATGATGATGGTGATATGTCAAAAAAAAGCTTGTTAAGGTTTTACGTTATTTTTCATTAATACGAAAACTACAACGACTCTATATGTCTTTCAAAACTATAGATTCAATGAGGTGGCATAATGAGAAATGGACAGATAATGGATCATTGAGGCATCCTGTAGATTTTTTGGCATGAAAGTTATTTCATTCTAAGTTTTTAAACTTTGCATCTGATCTTCAAAATGTTATGTTTGGACTAACATCTGATGGATTCAACCCATTCCAAATCATAAATACTTCTTATAGTACTTGACCAGTTGTATTGATTCTTTACAATTTGTCACCATGAATTACTATGAAGCAACAATCATTTATATTATCTATGATAATTCTCGAGAAAAAAAGTCTGGGTAATGATATAGACATCTACTTACAATCTCTTATTAAAGAGTTAAAGTAATTATGAAAATAAGTTGAGACTTATGATACATCAAATGCAGAGAATTTCAATATGCGTGCTGCTTTATTATGGACTATCAATGATTTTTTTTACTTATGTAAATTTATCTGGTTGAAGTACAAAAAGTCATTATGCTTATCCATGTTGTGCTACACAAACATGTTTGACGTGGTTACGTAATGGTAAAAAGTTCTATTATATAGGACATCGTCGATGTTTAGATGATAATTATCAATTTAAATTTCAAAAATATCTCTTTGATGAAACTGAAGAGTTGAAGAGATCGTCTTTACCCATTAGTAGATCTACTATCTTGTCAAAGTTAAAAGATATCAATTTCATATATGAAAAAATGACTCCATAAAAAAAAAGAGTGAGAGATATTTTTGAAGGTATCTGACCTCGTATTACGTAAATTGGTGATAGTCATACAAAAATTGATGATCTTGATGTTCAAAGTGATGAAGAAGATGATGAAGTAGATGACCCAAATGAGTATGAGTTGTGGAAAAAAGTATATTTTTTAAGTTACATTATTGGGAATATAATTTATTACACTATAACATTGATTTGATGTACATGGAGAATAATGTTTGTAAAAATTTTATCGAGATAATTCTATATGTGAATAGAAGATCAAAGGATGATTTAAAAAGTCAACTTGACCTAGTTGATATGAGGATTCGCGCAGACCTCTATCCGATGTTGCTTTCTAATGGCAAATATCGATTGTCTGTTGCTTGTTTTGGGATTTCCAAAGCCAAAAAAGATGTGTTTTACAAGGTTTTAAAAAATATCAAAGTTTTGAATGGCTATGCATCAAATATATCAAGATGTGTGAATATGAAAAAGCAAAAACTGTCATCATTGAAGTCACATGATTATCACATTTTGATGCAAGACTTACTTTCAATTGCTTTACGCTTATCAATATCAAAGCAAGTGACTTTTGTAGTAATTGAATTGAGTAACATATTTAAATCTCTATGTAAAAAATATATGAATGTGAAAGAGATTGACAAAGTTCAAGATCGAGCCGCGATTATTTTATGCCATTTAGAGAAGATCTTCCCTTCAAACTTTTTTACTACTATGATACATTTGGTTATTCACTTTTCATATGAAGTAAAAGTCGGTGGGCTGATTTATTATCGATGGATGTATCATATTGAAAGGTATTATTTGTTAATATATTGATTACATTTTTATTGATTATCAAGCCAATGTACTTAAAACAACATATGACTAATGTTTTATGCTATAGGTTTTTGGGGAGGTTAAAGTCTTATTATCACAACAAATGATATCCAAAAGGTTCTATTGTTAAAGGATATTTAGCAGAAAAGTGTATGACATTTTGTTATCGTTATTTGGAAGATGTTGAAACGAGATTTAATAAACTTTTAGATATTGGCTATGGACTGAATCCTTTAGAGAAAAATGAACGCACTGTCGGATCTAACTCCGTCACTTTTAACCCTTCAACTGATATTGAATCAAGCAATACAAGAGGTCTAGGTTTAGATAGTAACCCATCAATTGATTATGCTTTAAATTTGAATGCAGGTATGATTACTCCAATTTTAAAATTCGAGTATAATTATAAAAGTATTACGATTTTACAAATATATTATATAATTTTTTACAGTTGATAACAATGGTCAACGGAGGATCAGAGGTCGGATAACTTTGAAAGAATTATTTGCACTACCTTCTAACGAGCATATTGTAGTGTCTGCAAACTCTGATAGGCAACCAATTGATGAAGAGGCTTAATTATTGGCTGAATTTCTAGGCATGCTAGCCCATAATGGAATGAAATTGCCTATTCATTATGAAACATGACATAATATTTCAGAAGAAGTTAAGGTCGATGTGTTAAACTTTATTGAGGTATTAGTATAATTAATTAGATATATTCAAATTTTTTATTTTACATTTTGTTTACTTATTCAAACTTTTCTTATTGTATTATTACAGTCAAGATTTGTACTTGAAATACCAACTTCATATGTGCTTAAGTCCTTGAAAAAGAAATGAAAAGATTATAAGCATAGTTTAAAGAATATGTATTTCAATCAAAATAGTACTGTAGAGGCAACGATGCAAAATCTACCTCGTAATGTGATTAGGTGGCAATATGAACAATTGGTTAGATTTTGATTCTCAAGAAAAAAAGAGGTAGTAGTTTATAACTTTGTATAATATAATGAAATGATGAAAGTGTTTGATGGTTTAAGTTGGTAATATTTCTATTTCTATCATATAAGCAATTATTTTTTATGACAAGAAAGAGAACAGATTGGGATTGGTAGCAAAAAGCAACAAAAATATAGCCATACAAGTGATCAAAAAGTTTTGCAAGAAAGCAAAAAAAATCATAAGTTTATGATAATTAACTTATTCCAATTAATGAACTTTTTTCTATCGTTGAAAGGTAAATATGGAAATTAACATTTATTATTTTGTTTTAATAGATTTGATTGTTTCAATACATGATATTAAATTTATCGAAAGTTTTGAACTTAATTACATAGATGATATGTATGAAATGTTACTGTTTACGTATATTTACGCCTTTATTATCTGGTTGTTGTTATTGTTGATGTTTAATAGTTTTGATACCTTCAATACTTGATATTAAGTTTGTCCGATTGATTGAAATTGGTTTCTATGGTTGATATGGGAGAAAAAATTGTTAGTTATCTCTGTTTGGAAATACTTTTGCATAAAAAAGGCAAATATACAAATAAATTTTGGATGTCTTTTAACATATTGAATGACTTCAATCCCTCATATTAAATCAAGAGAAAATAATTGAATATGGTTTCCATGATCGATATGTGTGAAAGCCCAAAATGCATTTATTTGTTGTGTATATTTAAGATTATTATGTTGTTACAGGGCCAAAATATAAAAAAGGAGATTAAAGTTATTCAAAATTTTAATACTTGATTGACAAGATTGATATGCATAAATAAGTTGTGATTGATATGTATCATATCAAATAAAATATATTTTTGTATAGGAGAATGAGATGGGCAGTACAATTGGACATGTGAAACTTTTTCGCGTAACACACACAAAAAAAGATGGATCTTACATGAATGTCGAAACATAAGAAATTATGATAATTTGTATAATCTATTTTAACATAAAGTAAATATTAACTATTTTTAACATATAATCAATTAGTCATTAAACTTGATTGTTGTATATGACAAATTCATAGGAGAAAGTAAAAGAAAAAATGATTGCTGAGATTGAAATAGTATTTAAAGTTTCTCTCAATATGCAAGAAATGAAAAATCAGATATTCATAAAAGTTGTTGAAAAAGAAAGGCATGGACGGGTCCGAGGCCTTGATTGGGTCCAACACCATTTGCCTACTATGGACATAACTCTCCGTAATTTACACTATCAGCAAGTCAGTCTTTGCGAGATATTTCAATATTGAGAGGAGAGTTACAAACTATGCAATAAAGTTTTCAGCAAATTGAAGCAGAAAGAGAACATGTACGTACCAAAATTGAAGAAGAACATACTAGAATTGAGCTAGAGTGTACAAAATTTTAACAGTTGCATGATCGATTCGATTATCTTATGAATTTTGTGCAATAACAATTTCTAGGAAATGATCTTGGTGCTTCATCAACTCAGGTATTATATTTAATAAATATTAAAATTTTTAAATAAAAAAAAGCATATAATGAAGTGTTAAAAATTGTATGGTATTATTAGTAGGTTGTTGAGCACGCTAGTTACTAAGGTGAAAATTTTTTTTCATCAATTGGGAGCCAGCAAAATGTATGTAGTCATCTATTTCATACATTTTAATTTTTTATTTAGTTAATGTATTTACAATATTTGAATGTTATTATACTAATTATTAAACTTTGTATTAATTATATGTATATTTAAACGTGAATGAAGTTAATATTAATTTCAATTTCTGAATTTAAGCTCTTTATTTAAAATAAAATTTATTATAAAAATTATAAAAAAAATATTTTTACATAATGACGACGTTTGTGTTGGCCAATGCTACTAAATGAATAATTTAGTGATGTTTGTAGCATAAAATGCCACTAGTAGTAACGGTGCTCTTTCCAGCAAATGTCATTAAGTCGATGGTATTTTTTATAAAAACGCCACAAAAGCAACAACATTTTTCTCATAACAACGCCACTGAATTAACGGCGTCTAAAAGATACAAAAACCATAAATATTGAGGCGTTTTCATATTCAAATGCCATGCAAAGTAAAGACATTTTCTGTTACAAATGCAATCAATGAAATGACATTTTTCTCATAAAAATGCCACTGAAATAGCAGCGTCTCTAAGATATAAATGTCGCTAAAATGATGGCGTCGCACAAACAAACGTCATTAATATTAAGGTATTTTTTTAAAAATGTCGCTCTTTATCGCGATGCGTGTATATGCGGCACTCTGTGTGGTATTTTTTCGCAAACGTCGTAACCTTATAGTGGTGTTAATAAACGTCGCGAAACGGTTAAAAAACGTCGCTAAAAACCAAACCCTCTGTAGTGACTGTTCGAAAGTTCATATGATCAAATACTGTAGAAAAATCATATTTTGCATGCTCATGTAGGAAACAAGATATAAGTGGAGTCCCTTGTCCGTAAGTGCAATTGTGTATGACGATTCAAACTATATGGATTATTTGGCACTATGGTTCAAGAAAGAAATATACATGTCTGCCTACAAGAACACCATAAATCCAATATGAATAATGTTTTGGCTCTAAGCCTTGAAAAAAGGAAAACAAAGGTTTATTATTTGATTGTTGCAGTTTCGATTATGCATTTGTTTGACCTTTTATTTGTTTTTAAAAGTTGACTATGTTGATTAATATTGTAGGGTTGTGGTCAAATTTTAGACCTAATGCAAAGAAGTCAAAGGAGAAATCTATTACCACTAATAAAAATGTACTTATTAATTTGTGTCAAAGGTCTGTCTATCAATTGTTATGATGATTATGAATAAAAACAATGTAATAACATTGTATGAAACAAACTAATGACTTTTTTTGAAAAAAGAACAAAAAAAAAAGTCACATGTCCTCTGCTTCTTGACCTAATGGTTAAGGAGAGCTACAAGAGACATAAGGTTTTAATTTCGAGTTTTTGTATTTAAGATCATTTGTTAAATTTAATAAACAAATATAAATAAATAAAAATAAAATATATTGACGAACAATTCATTGAAAACTCTATTCATTTATGCCTTTATATAATAGTAAAAAAATGATAACTAACATAACAGTGTAATGTCTACAAGCTTGATAAATTGAGTAAAACAATTGTAAAAAGAAAAATAAAGAGGTTTGCTTCATGCATTACAACAAACTAATTATTGTTAATTAATTTAATGCACATTAATTATAAAAAAATATATTTTGTTGAAAATATTTGATTTAAATGTACTGTAAAATTTAAGCAAAATTAAATGCAAAACAATCCACTTTCTTAAAATAAGACGAAGTATAATTACAAAAGAATTGATTACTCATTTAATAAAGAAATTTGAAAACAATATATAAATTAATATTTTAAAATAAAATATGTAATTTAGATAATGAGCGGATAAGGTTAATCCAAAGTTAATTTTTTTAGTTAACACTTTTTTTCTTTTAAGGAGCTCTCCCTGTAAATATCCTTAAAACGAAGGGCTAAAGTTTCATGATATACCCTTTCCGTAACTTTTTAACTGTAGGCAAACCCCAGTGGACCCCACTTTAAAGGCAAGTGCAAAGAACCAAAGGCAAAGCAGAGCATAAAAAAAAGTTACAAAATAAAAATATTTTAAAAAACAACCCCAATAGGGTTTGACCGTAGAGGGAAAAAAATTGGGAAATTGCATCAAAACCCAGAGAGAGAGAGAGAGATTAGTTCTTAGTGTGGGCAATGAATCGAGTAACCGCTTTTTGATTTTTCCTCGTTTCGGTTGAGTCGCTTTCTCGCTTAACTCATCAAGATCTACCTTTCATTTCTACCGTGATCTTCGGATTCCTAGAGAGAGAAACAAAACAATTTTTTACTATTTGTTTTTGTTGTTAGTTATTGCTTTTTTAATTTTCTTTTGAACGTTGGGATCGGAGGGCAAAAGAGGGGTTTTATTAAAAAAGTAAAGATTTTGGAGGGGTTCGAGCTGTGAGAGTGGTGGTTTTTTTTTTGTTTTCAATTTTTTTGGTAATAATTTGGAATTTGCGAACGAATTTTTGTTAAAAATATTGGGGGTTAGTTTTTTATGCAATCTGGTGGTGGTGGCGGAGGTGGGCCCAGCCGGAACCCGGGGGTGGGACCGGTGGGGCGGGCCGCATCTACATCGTCCGCAGCTTCTCCGTCATCCTCGTCATCCGCCGTTTCGACCCCTCAGCAGCAGCAGCAGCACCAGCAACAACAGCAGCACCAGCAACAACAGCAGCAGCAGCAGCAGAAGCAGCAAATAGCGTCTAGGCAGGTAAAGGGTTTATGAAATTTCGGTCCACGTAATGGAAATTTGGTTAAATTGACAGTTGATTTTGGGAACTCAGTATGTTTTTGCATATGGGCAGTGATGAATTGGGGAATTTGGTGAGTTTTGGGGATTTTACAATGCAATATCTGATGTAATTAGGTTAGTACATAAGGCTAATTAGTTAATTCTTGGTAATTAAATTGCCTTGTGGGGTTTAGATGAGGGTTATATTTAGTAGCATTAAACTATTGAGCTCTTTAGGTGTCAATGGATTCAACTATGATCAGCTCTTAGGTCTTATAAAGAAGAATAAAAGCCTTTGCATTCGCTCATCAAGGCAGAATTTCTATTGTATACCCCTATATGTAGGTGCAAGTGAAGTTGTTGCTATGTTTTATCCTTTTCTTTAGGAAGACTAATAAAAAACATTTGAATTCTTTGTTTGAATTATCTAGTTTACTCAACCCTCTTTCCACACAGCACTTCTGCACCCAAAAGAAGAAGAGAAAGAAGAAGAGAGAGAGAGGGATATGAAACTGTTCTTTGGGTTCTCCTATAGAATTAACAACCTAGATGCATGGGTGAAGGCTTGGGGCAATGAGTGTGTTGTTGAGGCTTGTTAAAAGTGTTCTTGATTCCTTGAATACCATGCCACAATGACTTTTAAACATATTAGTCTTTTCTTTTTGGAAAAATCTTTGTGATTATCATGACTGCTGTCTCAATTTTATTTACTTGACCTGAAATTCTCTCTTGAACGGTGATGTGTAATGGAAGAACCTAGTCTCCATTTTTTTTGTCTGCCATTTAGAATCGATTAGGAATTTGTTATTTCCATATGTTATTCACTGGTTGTTTTGCAGAGTTCTCTTTCCTTTTGTTTCTTGTGTTTACTGCTTTGATTATCATTATTGTGTAAATTAGCAATCACTTACTTGGATTTTATGCCCTTCCCTAGATTTCCTTTATGATTTGCATATCTGAAGATGCATCAAATGTCCATGGCCTTAAGTCCTGGATGTTCTAGTCACAGCAGATAACCAACTGGGACTACTATTTTTTTTCCTCTGTCTGTCTGTTCACTCTTGTTTATGCTGAAGTCACCTAGAGGGCTCCAAGTTCTATAATATTCTTAACGTTATAACTTTCCTATCCTGCCTAAGAATTCGACGTTTACTTTTGAACAACATACAATTATGCAAGTATACCCTGATTTTTGTTCAACTCCTGTCATTCAGTCATCTATGCATCTAGGTACTAGTTGAAGATTATGCATTTGTTTAAGAACATCACATGTTATCCTTGTGCAATTATATTGTTCTTGCAGTCATTACAACAACAACTTCTGAGAAAACCTGAAGGAAATGAAGCCATCCTAGCATATCAAGCCAGTGCCCTTCAAGGGATGATGGGGGGAAGAAATTTTCCTTCACCTCCAGGCTCCATGCAACCGCCTCAACAGGCCAGGAAAATTTTTGATCTGGCTCAACAACATGCTTTTGCCCAGGACAGCCAGAATAGGAGTCAAGGTATTGACCAACGAATGCTAACTCCTGTTCAGCAAGCTTATTATCAGTTTGCTTACCAGGCTGCTCAGCAACAGAGGACACTTTTGGCACAGCAGCAAGCTAAGATGGCAATGTTGGACTCTCAATCTGTTAAGGATCAAGACATGGGAATTGGAAATTTAAAAATGCAGGAACTTATTTCCGTGCAGGCAGCTAATCAGGCTCAGGCATCATCCTCTAAAAACACATCTGAGCAGCTTGGTTGTGTTGAAAAGCAAATGGAGCAAGGACCACAGTCAGCTTCTGACCAAAGAAATGAGCCCAAGCCACCTACCCAGGCAACAGTTATTGGACAATTGATGCCTGGAAATGTTTTAAGAGCCATGCAGGCACAACATGCTCAGCAAACTGTTCAAAACTCGGGAAACAATCAACTTGCTATGACTGCACAGTTGCAGGCATGGGCACTTGACCATAATATTGATCTGTCTCAATCTGCAAATGCCAACTTGATGGCACAACTCATTCCACTCATGCAGTTTAGGAAGGCTGCACAGCAAAAAACAAATGAAAGCAATATGGGTTATCAGTCATCACCTGTGCCTCTGTCCAAGCCGCAGGTCACTTTTCCATCAGTTCCAAGTGAGAGTTCTCCCCGTGGTAATTCATCAAATGATATATCTGGCCAGTCTGGCTCTGCAAAAACCAGGCCGACAGTTCTACCTAGTCCTTTTGGTTCAACTTCCAGTGCTGGGGTGGTTAACAAAGCTAACAACATTGCAATGCAGCAGTTAGCTAGTCATGGCCGAGACAACCAAGTGCCTCCCAGACAGCCAGTTGCGCATGGAAATGGGATGCCTTCTATGCATCCTCCACAATCATCTGCAAATACTAGCCAGAATGTTGATCCATCTTTGCCAGGAAAAAATTCATTAGGTGGCACAGAAAAAGTGCAAATGCAGTATCTTAAACAGTTAAATCGATCTTCTCCACAGCCTACTGCTCCTAATGATGCAGTAGCGGTTAACAATTTACCACCACATGGGGGAGCAGCTAACAAGATGCCACAGCAACGTTTTGGTTTCACTAAACAACAACTTCATGTTCTTAAAGCACAAATACTAGCATTTAGGCGCTTGAAGGTGTACTAATCTCTCTCCCTTTCTCTCCCCCTATCCTTGTCTCTCTGACCATTTATATTTTGCCTTACTTTCTACCAATTACATGAAGTTTACTAAAGAAATATTGAATGGACCATACTGATTTTTGTGGTTATTAACAGAAAGGAGAAGGTACACTTCCGCAAGAGCTTCTTCGAGCTATTGTTCCCCCACCACTCGAGCTGCAGCATCAGCAATTTCCTCCTCTAGGTGGAAATAACCACGACAGAAATGGTGGAAAGATTGTAGAAGATCAAGTGAAGTATTTGGAGTCAAAGGAGAAGGTTTCACAGGCTGGGGCATCTACCAATGGACAGAATATTACTAAAGAGGAAGCTTATGCTGGAGATGATAAAGCAACTGCATCAACAGCTCATGTGCAAGGTGCATCAGCCACGGCCAAGGAATTTTCATCTACGGTACCTGCTGGGCAAGAGGAGCAGCAAAGCTCTGTCTTTTCTTCCAAGTCAGACCAAGAAGTAGAATGTGGTCTTCCAAAAACTCCTGTTAGAAGTGATTTTAGTGTGGATAGGGGAAAGGCTGTTGCACCTCAAGTTGCTGTATCTGATGGAGGACTAGTTAAGAAACCTGTGCAAGCAAACTCTACTCCCCAGCCAAAAGATCCTGGCTCTGCCAGAAAGTATCACGGACCACTGTTTGATTTCCCCTTCTTCACTAGGAAACCTGAATTGTATGGTTCAGCAATAGCTAACAGCAATAATAATTTAACTTTGGCATATGATGTCAAAGATCTTCTCTTTGAAGAAGGAATGGAAGTACTTAGCAAGAAAAGATCAGAAAATTTGAGGAAGATTGGTGGCTTACTAGCAGTAAATTTGGAGAGGAAAAGGATTAGGCCCGATCTCGTTCTGCGACTGCAAATTGAAGAAAAAAAGCTTCGACTTATAGATCTGCAGGCACGTTTGAGGGATGAAGTTGACCGGCAGCAACAAGAGATAATGGCAATGCCTGACAGACCATACAGAAAATTTGTCCGTCTCTGTCAGCGTCAGCGTATTGAGCTTGCCAGACAAGTACAAGCTACTCAGAAGGCCCTGAGAGAGAAGCAATTGAAATCCATCTTTCAGTGGCGTAAGAAACTCCTTGAGGCTCACTGGGCCATCCGTGATGCACGAACTGCTCGCAACAGGGGAGTTGCCAAGTACCATGAAAGAATGTTAAGGGAGTTTTCAAAGAGGAAGGATGATGATAGGAATAAAAGAATGGAGGCCTTAAAGAATAATGATGTTGAAAGGTACAGGGAGATGTTGATTGAGCAGCAAACAAATATCCCTGGAGATGCTGCAGAGAGATATGAGGTTCTTTCATCATTCTTGACGCAAACTGAAGAGTATCTTCAGAAGTTGGGAAGTAAGATAACAGCTGCCAAGAATCAGCAGGAAGTGGAGGAGGCGGCAAATGCTGCTGCAGTTGCTGCACGGTTGCAGGCATGATTTCTTGACCTCTCCCTCTCTTATTTCTAGTCATCTTGTGGGTTTTTTTTCCCTTTTGAGTTTGTTTAAAAATTTTGGACTGAATTGTGAACCAAAACAGTATTACATGTCTTTTCCTCATCCATTTGCTTTAGGTAGATTACCATGTTACTTATTTTCTTGTTTTGAATGTTTTCTACATCTTGACAAAAGGGTCTATCAGAGGAAGAAGTTAGGGTAGCTGCAACTTGTGCTGGAGAGGAAGTAATGATAAGAAACCGATTCATGGAAATGAATGCACCTAGGGATGGTTCATCTGTTAGCAAGTAAGTTATGTTTTTTATTATATTATAGTCATTTCAAGGAATTAGTGATAATACAGAAGGGTGCTTGAGTCACGAACCATGAGTGGGATGGGGTGTAAATTGTGACTGTTTGATGTGGCTTATGTGGTAACTCTTCTCATGTTCTTTAGTTCAATAATTATCATCTCATATAATCAATTTATATTTAGCATTTATTTTTTTGTTTATTCCAAGGACATTTTTTATCAGAAGGCACCAAATTTCTGGCAATTTTAGTTACTTGTCACTTCTTGTGGTCGTCAACAGGTATTATAATCTTGCTCATGCTGTGAATGAAATGGTCATAAGGCAACCATCAATGCTACGAGCTGGAACATTACGAGACTATCAGCTTGTAGGTTGCTTTATTTAAATTATTGGGTTTTCTTCCTACTTTTTTTGTTGGTTTTTGTCCCTTTTAATGTACTACTATTTGTTATAGCAGTTTAAATTTTTATGACATCTGTGTATTATATTTTGTAGGTTGGTTTGCAGTGGATGCTTTCTTTGTATAATAATAAACTAAATGGTATCTTGGCTGATGAGATGGGTCTTGGGAAGACTGTTCAGGTATTGTTCTTTTAAAGATTCTAGTTGTAACACTGCAGTTTCATGTGTTGTTTTGGGAGTTAGACATGGTGTTGGGATTGTCAGAGCATTTATTGTTTTGGTAGATAATCATATGATATGATAGGGCTGTTAAATTTTTGGTTTTTACCTTATTGTGCAGGTTATGGCATTGATTGCTTATTTGATGGAATTTAAAGGAAACTATGGTCCACATCTTATAATTGTTCCAAATGCTGTTCTGGTAAATTGGAAGGTTAGTTCTGTTTTTTCTATATATTGATGGCTGTGATATTTTTCCAATATCTTGAAAAAGAACTGAGTCCTTTTTTACAGAGTGAGCTCCATAATTGGCTGCCATCTATATTATGCATCTATTATGTCGGAGGAAAAGATCAACGTTCAAAATTATTTTCTCATGTAAGAACTTTTAAGTTTCTGTATTTAGTTTTTTTCTAGTGTCAAAAGTTGCTAAACTTTCTTTTGGTTTACTTGTTGCATAGGAGGTTTTGGCAATGAAATTTAATGTCCTTGTGACAACTTATGAATTCATCATGTACGACCGGTCAAAACTTTCTAAAATTGATTGGAAGTACATCATAATTGATGAAGCACAGCGAATGAAAGACAGGGAATCTGTTTTAGCTCGTGATCTTGATAGGTACCGCTGCCAAAGGCGTTTACTTCTCACTGGGACACCATTACAGGTCTCTTAAGGCAGCTCTCTGATATGATTGGAAATTGAAAAAACTACACATATATTATGCACACAGATTTGAAACTTGAACAACTTATTTTTGCTTTTCTGCCATTACTGACATGTACTTGAAATAATATGACCATTATTCCTTGACAACCTTATTTGTTGCATATGCAGTGGTGCAGATAGAGAGAGAGAGAGAGAGAGAGAGAGAGAGAGAGAGATACCTGTTCATGTAGGGGTAGGCTTAACTCTATAACAAGTGTCTCTTAACATTAGAAATCATAAATTCCAAATTCTAAAAGTTAGCATCCTGTCCTTTGTAATTGGTCCATCATTAAATATCCATGTGAAGGATGAAAAGGGAGCTACCGCCTGGTTACTTATGTCTTACGAGGTTGATAACGAGTAATGGTTGGAATTTTAATGGTCTTTCCTGACCATCTTTTAACTGGCAAAAATTAACATGAACCCTTGCATGCTTTAGTTTATATCTCACAGTGTGGCTCATTTAGTTAACCTGTTTTTTACACTTTAGTTTATATCCTACAGTGTTGCTTCTTTGATGCAATGAAATAACAAGTTTATTTACCTTATTCTTTCCACTAGACTTGCTTTCTTATGTCTGTGTGTGCACAATATTAGTTATTTGATGAGTTGAATGAGTTCTAGTTATTCCTCAGAATGACTTGAAGGAACTCTGGTCACTGTTAAATCTTCTCCTTCCTGAAGTGTTTGATAATCGCAAGGCATTTCATGATTGGTTTTCACAACCATTCCAAAAGGAAGGCCCTACACATAATGCAGAGGATGATTGGCTTGAGACGGAGAAGAAGGTTATTATCATACACCGACTTCATCAAATTCTAGAGCCTTTTATGCTTAGACGTCGTGTTGAAGATGTGGAAGGTTCACTTCCTCCAAAGGTATGCTGTTATAGCAGTCCTACTTTAATAATCACTTATCATACTAGCAGTCCTACTTTAATAATCACTTATCATACTGTTGTTTCAACGATTTTATTTCATTGGCCAATTGCAGGTCCCAATAGTTTTAAGATGCAAAATGTCAGCTATTCAGAGTGCCATTTATGATTGGATAAAATCAACTGGGACTCTTCGAGTTGATCCTGAAGATGAGAAGCGCAGGGTTCAAAAAAATCCAATATACCAGGCTAAGGTGTACAGAACTTTAAATAACCGGTGTATGGAGCTTCGGAAGACTTGCAATCATCCTTTGCTTAATTATCCATATTTCAATGACTTCTCCAAAGATTTCCTTGTAAGATCTTGTGGGAAATTGTGGATCCTTGACAGGATCCTAATAAAACTGCAGAGAACTGGGCATCGTGTATTACTCTTTAGTACCATGACTAAGCTTCTGGATATCTTGGAGGAATACTTGCAGTGGAGAAGACTTGTCTACAGACGAATTGATGGATCAACTAGCTTGGAAGATCGTGAATCAGCTATTGTTGACTTCAATAGGGCTGACTCTGAATGCTTCATATTCTTACTAAGTATTCGTGCAGCTGGACGTGGTCTTAATCTTCAATCTGCTGACACTGTTGTTATATATGATCCTGATCCAAATCCTAAAAATGAGGAACAGGCAGTTGCTAGAGCTCACCGAATTGGACAAACAAGGGAAGTCAAAGTCATTTACATGGAAGCAGTTGTTGACAAAATCTCTAGTCATCAGAAGGAGGATGAACTAAGGAGTGGAGGTACAGTTGATTTTGAGGATGATTTTGCAGGTAAGGATAGATATATGGGATCTATTGAAGGCCTCATAAGGAATAACATTCAACAGTATAAAATTGACATGGCTGATGAAGTAATCAATGCTGGACGTTTTGACCAGAGAACAACACATGAAGAGAGACGCATGACTTTAGAAACATTATTGCATGATGAAGAGAGGTGTCAAGAAACTGTCCATGATGTTCCCTCCTTGCACCAGGTAAATCGAATGATAGCAAGAAGTGAGGAAGAAGTTGAGTTGTTTGATCAAATGGATGAAGAACTGGAATGGACTGAGGAGATGACTTGTCATGAACAGGTACCTAAGTGGCTTCGAGCCAGTACAAGAGAAGTGAATGCTGCTATAGCTACTTTATCAAAGAAGCCATTAAAGAACATTTTATTTACTGCTGGTATTGGTGCTGAATCCAATGAAACAGAGACTGAGAGAAAAAGGGGGCGACCCAAGGGGAAAAAGCATCCTAACTATAACGAAATAGATGATGAGAATGGGGCATACTCTGAAGCAAGTTCTGACGAGAGAAATGGTTATTCTGGGAATGAGGAGGGAGAAATTGGAGAATTTGAAGATGATGAATTTAGTGGTGCTGTCGGGGCAGTACCTATAAATAAGGACCAGTCAGAAGAAGATGGCCCACTTGGTGTTGGTGGTTATGAGTATGCCCAGACTTCAGAAAACATTAGAAACAACCACATGGTTGAAGATGGTGGTTCTTCAGGATCATCATCGGACAGTCGTAGACCAACGCAGATGGTGTCTCCTATTTCACCTAAGAAATTTGGATCTCTCTCTGCATTAGATGCTAGGCCTGGTTCTGTTGCAAGAAGGCTGGTATGTCTCTTATCCTATAATAACTTTTTAATATGGCATTTGTTGATTTCTGCTATTTTCTCATTTTATGTTAATTTTGGCAGCCCGATGAGCTAGAGGAAGGTGAAATTGCAGTATCTGGAGATTCTCACATGGACCACCAGCAATCAGGGAGTTCGGTTCATGATCGTGATGAAGGTGAAGATGACCAAGTTGTCCAACCCAAGATAAAACGCAAGCGTAGTATTCGAGTTCGACCTCGTCATACTGTGGAGAGGGCAGAGGAGAAATCTGTGACCGGAGTGCCTTGTCTCCAACGTGGAGATTCATCTTCATTGCCTTTCCAGCTGGACCAAAAATACCAATCACAACTAAGGACTGATACTGAATCAAGACCAACTCGTGAGCGCAATGCTTTCAAGCATGATCCAAATGATTCATCTTCAAAAAGTAGAAGGAACTTGCCTTCAAGAAAAATAGCTAATACATCAAAGTTGCATGCATCACCAAAGTCTGGTAGAATGAATTCCAAGTCTGCTTCTGCAGAAGATGCTGGCGAACCCTCTAGAGAGAATTGGGACAGTAAACTGGTCAAAACAAGTGGTCCTTCGAGTTTTGGTGCTAAGATGTCTGATGTCATCCAAAGAAAGGTATAGTTGAAGTGACTTTAATTCTGCTAGTTGTATGGATTGTGAATCTCTTTTCACCTTAAATATTCTAACTGTCTTAGATTTTTTTTCCTGTTCATTATTGATTATTTGGATTTGGAAACCTTGCTTTTGGTATTTTGAATTACTTGATGTTGCTTGTAGTAGGCTCTAACCTGTCAAATTGCTATGATGCTCCTGAATTTCTTCCCCTTCTTTTGGATCCTTTCTATTGCATCTAATAGAGCAGCATACACAGATTTCATCTAATTGTGTCTCTCATCAACAAATTGAGTTTAAATTTTTCTAAGACAGGCATTTGGGTAATTTGGGTGTCTATTTTATGTTTTCTTTTTGAGATTTAAGAAGTTTTATGTGTTCTATAATATGTTCTATCATTTGTTCTACCCGGCTGTTTGGTTTGCCATGTCTATCTGTTGAGTTTTTTGTATTATATCTTCCCGTTATTTTGGCTTGACGTCATCGATATTTTGCATGGTTTGGATATGCCGAATATTGGAAGCTTTATATATCAAAATAACTTATCTTCTAAGAAATGAGTAGTTTTCACCTTTGACCTTTAATAGAATAGTTAATTGCTCATTTATTACATGTTATCTTATGCTATTTGCAAATCAAGTAATTGACTTCAAAATTCTCATATTTCCAGTGCAAAAATGTGATTACCAAGCTTCATCGGAGAATAGATAAGGAGGGTCAACAAATTGTACCACTTTTAACAGATTTGTGGAAGAGGATTGAAAACTCTGGTTACATGGGTGGAAGTGGAAGTAATTATTTGGATTTCCGGAAGATTGATCAGCGTGTTGACAGATTAGAGTACAGTGGAGTTATGGAGCTTGTTGCAGATGTGCAGTTAGTGTTAAAAAGTGCAATGCATTTTTATGGGTTTTCGCATGAGGTATAATGTCTCATTTTAACTTTGTCTTCATCATCTTTATATGTCCATACACTAACTTTTCCATCAGTCTTTGATTTTTGCGATGGATAGTCTCTTTGGAAGCAATTACTTTGAAGGCTTTTTAAAGAAGTTAAACTATTTGTATTTTGTGTTTGAGTGCCTAAAAATTTTTATCACCTAGAAAATGTTCCGTTCACCTTCCCACCAATTGAACTCCAGTATATGTTTCTGAAATTTTCTCATTAATATCTTGATCTGTTCACTTACTCTGGAAATGTAATTGGAATTCGCAGGTCAGATCTGAAGCAAGGAAAGTACACGATCTGTTTTTTGACTTGTTGAAGATTGCATTTCCAGATACTGATTTTGGAGAAGCTAGAAATGCTCTCTCTTTCTCTAGCCCAGTATCTACTTCCACCTCAGGTCCCTCCCCTAGGCAGGTAGCCATCGGCAAGAGACAAAAGCTGATAAAAGAGGTGGAATCCGATCCAGGCCTTACTCACAAGTCATTGCATCGTGGATCCACTCATGCTGGCGAGGACACAAGGGTTAGAATGCACATGCCCCAAAAGGAATCCAGGCTTGGGAGTGGAAGCGGCATTACCAGGGAACAATATCAACAGGATGACTCTCTTCAAACTCATCCAGGGGATCTGGTTATTTGCAAGAAGAAAAGGAAAGACAGGGAAAAGTCTATTTTGAAGCCTAGGACTGGATCAATTGGCCCTGTTTCACCTCCGAGTATAGGTCGCAGCATTAGGAGTCCGGCAGCAGGATCAGTCTCAAAGGATACAAGGCCGACCCAGCAAACCACCCATCAGCAAGGTAGGCCCAACCAGCCTGCTCATCCGCCAAATGGTGGTGGTGCGAGTGTTGGTTGGGCCAATCCTGTGAAGAAGTTGAGAACAGACTCGGGTAAAAGGAGACCAAGCCATTTATGACTTTCTATAGTATCACCTAATTGAAAAAAAAAAAAAAAAAAAGCAAATTGCTGCCATTTAGTACAAGCATGGAGTGTATTTTGTGGCCATTCATGGGCTGTACAATTGCAATTAGATCATACCATTAATGTAGAATGTAAGTTCATTGATCCCTCATTGTATACCGGTCTTTCCATGTTTTCAATGCAATAGTCCTCATATCTGCACCTTGCGGGTATGATTATGGATTTGACAGCTGAGACTCTTTGTAAAGTTCATTTTTTTATAAAGATGCACGAATTATCAGATTTTATTGTCTTGATGTAATTAGGGTTGTTGCATTTTGCCCTTGTGATATAATTATGTATGTAGAATTTTGCCATCTCCATAAGGACTCGTTCTTACTTTTGCTAGTGTACGATGAAAATAAATTAAGTTCATCTTTCTTAAAAAGTGCGTAAAATATACCTACATTTCATATATTCAAATTATATCAAATGATTTTTTTCTTCATTTTTTTTCAGTAGTACATTTTCTCAAACATTGTCTCATTTTTTCCTCAATGAACACTTTTCCTCAATGAAAATTCGTTCATTAATGTCATGTTTATTTTGTACTAAACACATAAAATATAAAAATTATCATGTTACACTTAGTAATGACACGTTAAACTTTTTTCTTTTTGCCCAAATCATATAATTTTATAAAACCATGTCACTTTAATATTTTTTTTTTCATATCGTTTTCTTGTCACAATGTTACCATTGTATTGGGTCTAAACTAACCAGGTCTACTTTTAACTTTGTCAAAGACAATACCTTGGCAAAAAATATCCCTTCTCGTATCACATTCAAAAACCTAAAACCACACAAGCATGATACATCATGAATTTCTTATAGACTACAATCTTTCCTTTTAACCTACTGCCTTGCTGCTATGTTAGAAGGCACAGCTTTGCCGTCAAAAACTCAATGAAGAAAAGGATGCCAAATATGAAATACCTGTATTGATGTTACTAGACAAATGGTACATGACATACCTCAAAAACTGAAAAGTATGAACCAAATAACACTTCAAATGCACCAATGCTACTTGAGATCAGAGGTGTGATCAATTCTTCCCTCCAAATTACCCCCTTAGAACAAAATCTTTGGCCACTAAAATTTTCACTTCTCAAAGGCACACCAAGAGGAATATCTCTTTTAATTGAATCCTTGAAACATCATTTGTCAAATACGTGACTTCTTTGGGGAAATTAAGATGGAGGTGTAGGGCTTAATTGCTTCATGCCTGATACCTTTAGCAATTGATTCCGCTTCCGGTTCATCATCATCGCTGTTAATGTTGCTTGGAGTGATCCTATTCTGGTATGCTCTACGCTGCAAAAGAAAGACATTGTAATAATAGCAAACAAGTTCTTCCCTACTTTTGTTAGGGAAATGCTTGTAGATGTCATCCCAGAAACTTTTTTCTAGTAATGAAGGATTTGACTTGGCTATAGATGAAAATGTCTTCTGTTCTTCCTCTTTCCAAGCAAGTGCAACCTCTTCACCCATCTTATCAAATTTCCACTGGCTGAAAGCTGAACCCAGCTCAAGCCTTACTTTCAATCTTTTCTCAGCAACATGAAATTTTACACATTGTAGAGAATTTTGAATAGGGCAGCCACATGAATCTTGTCTTCCCTTTCCAATCGGATCCCTTTCAATCAGAAACCTGTGTTCCTTTTTTTCCAATGGCCAAACATGAGTCCCTAACCATTTTGCATCACTTTCTGAAGCTACCCCTGTCCAGTCAGGTACCTCAACTTGAAAATATGGCCCAATAGGAACGTGAATGTCAACATTATAGTCGAATGCTGAACCTGGAGTTGTAGAGTCACAAGTTCCATGCAACTGTTTGTCAATCCCCACCATAGAACTGTCCAAGTCACTACGATTCCCTGAGGAGGACTGTGAACAATCCTGTCCCTTTGATGCCATTCTCCCCAACGGCAGCGTCTTGGTGCAACTCAACCTCTCTCTGAGATTGTACCCAAATTTAGTGTGATCATCATACATGCATGGATGCATCTTCTGATTTTTCTACAAAGTGTGAACGTCATGCAATTATTATAACATAAACAAAAAGAAAAAAACACATAACAGGGATATCATCAAATAAATGAATGTTTATGGAGATGAATAATAGCACAATAAAATGTTTATGGAGATAGAATAATAGCACAATACACAATCATCAAGAAAAATAAAGGTATAATCATCTTAATTCTTTGAGCCTAAATATAGCCAAGGTCAAACAATAATATAGTGAAACTTAAACTTGTTAAAGACCCTGTCTAGCCAAACTCAAGCCAGAGCATCTGCAATCCTTATTTACTAATATGTACAAAATTACTAATGATAACTTATGCGAAAGCTCTCACAAAAGATAATTTCAAACATCATGAATTCTAGGCTAAAATAATAAAAAAGCCCTTAAACTTTACAACTTTTACTTAAATAAGCCCTTATACTTTTATTGCATTCAACCTTAATTTTTAATTTGAACTCAAATAAGCCCTTAAACTTTAATTTGTATCCAAATAAGCCCTTAAACTTTTAATTTGTACCTAAATAAGCTCTTAACATAAATCATTCTTTCATTTGAAACAAGGACTTATTTGGATATAATAAAAGAAAAGGAACTTATTTAAGAAAAGTGAAATGATTTAAGGGCTTTCTTAATATTTTAGCCTAAATTCTAAGAACAGATGAGAGCATCAAGCATACTAATGATTTTATAGTTTGACACAATTCAAAAATAAAAAGTCACCTATAAATATGAAATCATGCATTTTAATATTCACAATAAATTATTTTTTAACTTATCACAAAGTTTTTTACTATTGCATCCAAACATACTAGTAGCATTTAATATTTACTTCCATAAGCAAAGAGCAAATTGCAAAAGCAACAACCAGGAGGAGTCTTAACAAACTACAAGTAGAAGGTGCTTCTAAAACAAGGTGGTATGGTAAATCAAATGCATTTACTAGTGCTTCAAGCATTTGAATACAGTAACAGCATAAAAAATACTAAATAATAACAGTATTTCATATTAGATGTGTATAGTTATGTACCATGAAAAAAGAACATTAAAAACAGCCTCATAAACAACAGCAACAACAATGCCTTTTCCCACCACAAGGCATCAGCTGCATGGAACTATTAAGCCATTGCATTCTATTTAAGATATCTTGAGAATTCTCATTATTGTTTTCATGCAGGTCTTCTTTCGGAATATATAGAGTGCCATGTGACTGAGTTGTAGCATTGGAAATTTAGACCAAATAAAGGTCATAAGCATATGAGAGAGAGATAGAGATAGAGAGAGTACACAGCATAATATTCCTAAATGAATAGGATGAAATATGACTCATACACAACCCAAATCTAAGGGCAAGCAGAAAAAAGAATGGATGATAGGTTTAGAAGAACGATGATGGTCCTTTAATGGTTCCACCAATCAGTGGCAGATCCAGTTGAAAAAGGAAAATTTTTCGCTGGATACCCCCATTTCTGTCAACAAAATTGATAATCCATCAGAAATTTTTTATATATATTATAAGTGGAAGAAAAAAATCCTAAATCAGCCACAGCCACCAATAGCTAACTTTGCTTCTTCATTTTCCAGCACCAAGGTGGCTGGGTTGCAGCCTATCCTATTATTCATAAGGAAACAGAAAATGCATAATGGAGCATTTTCATGCAGACTACCACCACAGCAATCAAAGAAATTAAAAAATAATATAAATTACCCTAAAGATTTATATAACAATATTAACAATAAACTTGCATTGGCACAGGTAATAAGTACATTGACCTCTCACTTGAATTAATGACTAAACGGTACACAAGTGTTGCAAAGGGTACATACCTGCCAATTGGACTGGTCAGCACTTGAATGATCATCCTTTCCATGAAAGGCAGCTTCTCGAAACAATAAAACCTGCTTCCAGACTTCCTCACTCCCATAAGACTTCCACTTTGACCTCTCTGGTAATGAACCAACCGCCGGATCACATGGATCCTTTGCAATCTCTTTAACCCAATTAAGTATTCCCCATGTAGAATCCCGCTTTCTCTTATGAGATGAAAATGTTTCCTTAATGTCATTTGAATCCAATATTGCAACATCATCATCATCATCATCATCAATATCACTAAATGTGCATGTCTTACATTCAACACAATCCTCCATAATTGCACTCTTCACCTCATCCTCATTACACATTTGCTCAACATCCAATGCGTTGACCACACTTTTCGCCAAATCTGAAGGTGTATCTTCATTTTCATCAACATAAATAAACTTTTTGTCACCATCTGAATCAACCACCACACTGTTTAAATCATCATCATTCCGCAATCTTTCAACTTCCTTGTAATCCAAAATCCTCTTTGTTAAATCAATATGCATAGATTCTTCATCTTTTACACATTTCTCACCTCCTTCTGATCCTGCTACTACACTCTCTTCCACTTGAGAATACTCCAAAACTTTCTTCTTTGATGCCAACAAAAACCCTTTGAGCTCTTCTCCCAACTCCATCATATGACCACTATAATTCGATTCACTCTTTGAGTCCTCACTTTGAACAATTCTCTCCAACCATCTCTCTACTGAAACTAAGTACTTAACATAAACCAACTTAACCGATGATGCTACATTTGAACCCAACCCGGATTCCTTAGCAACCAAATCCCATAACCCACTTTCTGAAACAGCATCGCATCCACCTTTCTCTTTTACAACAAAGAAAAGCTTAAACAAATCTACAGGCTGCCCATCTCCAAGCATTGGAGGAAGTGGAAAAAAACAACCTTGGGCATAAATCTCTTTTAAAAACGACCCAAGAAACTTGTTAAACCAGAACCTAACCTTATGGGGTTCAGATTTCAAAAAAGACACTTTTGAAAAGGGCTCGAGATCAATCCAAGAACCAGCAGGGTCAGGCTTTTCTAGGGTTTTTGCGCAATCTAGTGAAGACCCATCATCTTTCATCGACCACCCTGCCATGGATTTCGAATTCAAACCCTAAAAACAAATAATTCTCCGAATAATCTTTCATTCTTCGACAAAACAAATAAAAAAATTCGGACCAAAATGATAAACAATTAAAAATAGATAATACAAATACTTAAGTGTTACATAAGATAAAAGGGAACTGATTAACAATCTGGGTCTTGCGATGTTAGAAAGCCAATTTTTGGCGGGAAAATTACTAATCTAGGGTTTTCATTGGGGTTTTTCTATTTTCCTTTTGTCCCTCTCTCTTAATTGCAGACAAGACTACAGCTTTTGAGGGGCTAAACTACAAGTTTTGAACAGATACAGTCCCTTGCTGAAAATTCTTAAGATTCCAAGATAATTTAGGGGATTTTGTCAATTTTTAGAGAAAAAGAAAAAAAAATGAAAGAAATAGAGAGAAAAGGAAAAACATACCTGTATTTTTTTCTCTCCTTAGGGTTGTGACATAGGGTGGTGTTGGATGAGACTCCCTCCTTTGCCTTTTGGCTTTTTTTTTTCTCAATTCTCATATTAAAATTTAATTTAATTTAATTATATAATTATTTTTAAAAATTGACATCAATAAATTTATTTTTAAATTTTTATAACTTTCTTTTTCTAAATTAGAACTTCTTTTATATTAAAAAAAATTTTTGGCCTCTTCTATAACTTTTTTTTTTCTATACCCTACTCTTTTAAGATTTTTTCTTAACACTTCCTTCTCTACTTTTCTTTTGGGAAATTTTTAAACCTTTTTCCTCCTATAAACCTTTCCTCTCTTTCCCATTCTCTTTTTTTTTTTTTTTTCCTTAGGATTCTTTGGTGCAATTAAAATGGTATTAAAAAAATAATAAAAAAAAGTATGGAGAAGTTGGAATAGGGTTTAAAAGAAAGACCCAACCCTATAATTTATAGTTGCATGATTGACCTAGGTTAATTATTGATCATGGGTTGAAATTGAGGATTATGGGTAGTTTGATAATTTACGATTTAAAAGAAAGGATTTTTGGGGAATTAAAGTTTTACATTCAACTAGCTTTTTGAACTCATACAATGGGATTTTTTATTAATTTTTTCATAATTTTAAATTTATTTTTTAATTAACTTTAATTTTTTATATTATTTTAATAAAAAAATAAAAATTTTTATTGATCTAATACATTATCATACATTCATAAATCTAAGCTACAATTAAATGATAATCTACGCATGATGTATTATAAATGATAATATTTATCTAAAAAAAGTTTAAGTTTTTGTAAATTTTCAAGAATTATAAAAATCTTTTTTTTTCATAAAAAAATATTTTCTTCAATCAATTTGCTAAACACTAACAATTTTACCACCGTTTCTTTCTTATTTGATAAAAAATCAAGAATCCATATTTAAATAATTAAGATTAAAAGTGTTCATGTGTCAGGTCAAGCTCATACTTTATATTAATAACTTATATGTTTATCTAGACCTAACCCGACCTAAAATTTTGGGTCTCAAAATTTTTTCAAATCTAATTCAAATTAAAAAAATAAATTTCAAATCCACCCATTAAATTTAATTTATATAATAAAAATTAAAAAATATGATTAAATTAAGTTTAATGGGATTACATTCAATTTATATATTTAAAAATTAAAATTAAGATTATTTAAAATAAAATTAATATATAAATTAAAAATACAAATTATATAAAATAAAAATTAAGTTTAATAAAATATATATAATTTTTAATTTTAATTTATATATATATGTGAATTAATTTATAAATAATTTACATATATATAAAAATAAAAAATTATATATATGTGAATTTGGATCATGCCGAGCTAAGCTCAGGTTTTAAATCATTTGTCCAAGACCTGAACCGAAATTTAAATTGACCTAAAAATTATGTTTAATCTCGTTTAATAGGTTTTAAATTTTTTGTCCAAACTTTCTTATAATTTAAGTGGGCTTTCGGGTTTGTGTAAATACTCAACTCTTAAATAAGTTTAGTTAAGATTAATAATTATTTTTATGATAATGTTGATATATATCATTTGATTAAATTGTGAAAGACATTTTATATTAGAAGAATTTAAAATTTATGCAAAATTTTTGGTTTCAAATAGATTTTGATTTGAATTTAAGTAATTATCTAAAATATTAAATTTAAATAATTTATTAAAAAATTTTATTTGATAAATAAAATAATATAAGCATTAATTATACTATGTGTTATTAATATATATATATATATATATATATATATACACATATATAGTTGAACTTTGAAGGCATGCCTCATGGGAAGAACAATGATTTACAACCAATCTTGTGCTAATAATAAATTTTTTATTTAATGAAAAAAATTGTTTTTCTTTTCAAAAGTCATTTTTGACCTTTTTTTTTTGTTTTTTTAACAAAGCATTCTATTTTAAACAATCTTTAACCTTTTTTAAATATATTTTTCTCTCATCCTCCTTTTTATAAATTTGAGAAGATAAATGGATGAAGATAATAGAGGAAATAAATAAAAGGAGTGATGAAGATGATGGAGAAAAAGAGGTGATTTTAGATAAAATTGAAAGTTCAAATGTGGGATCCATTCCTTATTTATAGGTTAAGTAAATGGTTAGTATATTTTTATGTATTATCATATCGAGGCAAGAATTTTATGGGAGAATGAAAGGTCCAAAGGGAAAATTAGAAAATTTTCTAGTAGGGGATAAAAGTGATATAAATTTTGTAACTTTTTTAATTGAAAATTAAAAAGAAATATTTTTTCAATTTCTGTTGATATTATTAAAGCCATTGAAGCAACTATTGGATCAATTATTATTTCCTCAATTAATCGTAATAGATAAAGTCAATGCCTATCAATCAATCAATTTTATTGAATAAGTAATATTAATAATATTAAATTATAAGATTCACTAATTTGAATTAGTATGTTAGTTATTTTAGCAATAAAATAGATGTCTATCAACTTTTGATATAGAATCATTCAATGAATTTTTTTATATTAGCATTAGTATTAGATTTTTATTTTTGAACTACTATTTATTAATTTGAAGTAAAATTCATTTATAAAAATATTAAAAAATTACATAAAATCTTGTTATTTAAATATCAAATTTAAATATTCTTGTCTATCATATAAAAAAGATAATAAATATCCAAATTTATTCTTATTTGCATGATTTTATAATGTTAAAACAATAAATATCTTTATGTTAATAAATATTATTTATTATCATTTGAGTTGCATGTGAATACTTTTTTATATATTTTTTAATAATTATTAATTACATATCGAGCAAAAAACTAAAACTATTAAACTATATATTAGTTGAATTTTGCATTAACATGCAAAATTTATCCCATATATATCAGATTTTATATAAATATATAAAAGCCAAAATTTTTGGTAAAAAAGGAAAATTTTCAATGATGATGGCCTATATTATTGGCATATAAACGATTTTGAAAATGACCATGTGTCCTATTTTTATTTTATTTGAATTATTTTTAAAAAATTAAACTAATTATATTTATTTTTTATTATTTACTTTGTATCACTCTCAATTAAATTCATATTAAAGGTAATACATTAAATGTATTAAATTATTCCAAATACATTATTACACTAATTTCAAAATCTTTCTCTTTCTATTTATCCCAAATACATTAAATACACATTATATTTGAATATTATAATTGTCAAGCATAAATTACTCTTAGTTTCAAATATTATTACTTCTTAATTTTATTTTAATCAATTAATCATTTAAAAGTTATAAAGCATTCCATAATTAGTTTTAAGATCTATGAGATATAAATGAGAGTTTTTTGGGATGCTTAAGAAATAGATTGCATTATTAAAAAAAAAAATTCAAATTCATGATACTCTTTTTGCCATGGAATAAAGGTAGTGTAGTTTTTTTTTTTTTATGTTATATATAAATGCATTTTGCGTTAGAATTTAAATATGTTATATTTAATGAATATGATAGTTGGATTGTTTGGTTTGATATTTTTGCAATTGGTTGTTGAATTGGGCATCACCCAATCTTTTTTTAAAATTAATTGTTCTAAAATGAAGCATTTTCTTTCTAATTACTATCTTTATTTTTTGTTTAGCTATTGATTATTATCTTGATTTTTGTTTAGCTATTAGATGGCAAAAGTAGCTATTTTTATAACATTTTTTTATGTATAATAAGCTTGCATGCATCTTTACTTCTAACAAAATGGTATTTTTTAAATATAATATGTTGATTGCTTTCACTTATGTCAAGATCCATTTTGTTAACAATTTTATAATGATTAGTTTGAATTCAAGTTTGTGACCTCTTTTTGGGAAGATATATTGCTATTGATTAAACTATCTTTACAACATAAGAATTATTAATGTATTTTTCAAGAAAAAGGTTTTTAGTTAAATGGTTAAGGAAAATTTTACACAATTGAATGATCTGAAATACAAGCTTGAGGAAATATGTTGTGAAGGTTAACAAATATTTTCCCATAATTTGCTTGATGACTAATAATTTTTTATGACTAATAACCAATTAATTCATGAACCAAATTAATAACCCTAATCTATATATCATAGATTTAAGTGTTTTAGAATACAATTATGTATATATTTAATACTTATATTATTAAAATTAGATTTCTAACAACAAAAATATCATGAAAATATAGGTTTTTTTAATAAAAATATAATATTTTTTTAAATAAAACATGTTAAATTTTTTATAAATAATAATATATATAACAAAAAATATATAAAATAGCTTGCCCAGTGCATAGCACATGTTTAAAACTAATTAAAATAAAGTTTATTGATTTAAAAGTTAATACCAAATTAAAGCTCTGAAAATCAAAGAATTCAATATAAACTTTAATTCTTTTTTGTTAATAAAAAATCTATTATATAAGAAGGTCTTTTAATGAAATTAGAATTTGTTTTTATAAATTGATAATCTTATTAAGATTTTAATAAAAATATTTAAAATGATGATTTAGAAATATAATGAATAAAGATATATATATATATATTTTCATTAATCAAATATTTTATCACCAACCGTATGTGTGTATATAGATTTTAATAAAAATTAGGTTAAAGATTTAAAAATTCTTGAACTAAAATTTAACGATCATCAAAGCTCCTATGTTTTTTTAATCAATTAAATCCTCAGAATTAATTTTCTCCAAATGAGCTTTTGTTAGAAGAAAAATGGTTAATTATTTTTATCCAATCGAAGGTTTAATTTGATGAAAATAAATGTTTAAAAGTTCAATTAGATGAAAATAGATATTTAAAAATCCAACCAATTCAAAGTAAAAAATTTAGAGTTTACTGATTGTAATAAAATATCAAGGGTTTAAATGATTATTAAATTTTTATTTGAGAAATTTTTGAACCCTTTTACCTAAAAATTATTATTTGTATAATTAAAAAAAAAGAATGATATAGTGTTTGGGCTTGAAAACAGATCATTACACACTTAAAGTGGGCCAAGGTTATGAATTGGGTTGACCTACTTCATCCATGAATTGTTTTACTTATGGTTTTGGTGACATTTATTCATTTTAAAATTTTTAAAAGTATTAATATTTTAATATATAAATAAATTAGATTGTGGCCTATGTGATGTACAAAATAGTCTTACTTATTTAATAGAGACATATACATATAAATTAGTTTATGATTCATGCGATGTAAAAATTAATTTTATTTATTAATTAAAATATTTTAATAAAAATTATTAATTAAAATTTATTACAAAAAATAAACTAAAAAACTATACTAAACTAACTTTCAACAATTAAACATCAATTCATAATAAAATAAATTTATGTTACCTATAGATAATAAATTATCTTGAATTAAAAAAAAAATGGAATATAGTTGATTCTCACTTTCAAATTTATGAAGTTCCAAAATTAATGATCAATATAAGAGACCATACTCAAATTACAAAAATGTTCAAAAACCTACATAAGTTACAAAATAATAAAAAATTAATCTAAAAATTCTTCAATTAAAAAATATTTATTGACTAAGCATAACTATTATCGTTACTGTAGACACAAATCTATATCTAGGGTTAGTTAAGTTGGTTACTACCAATACTTTTATTATTTTTTGTTATTAGCATTATTTTATTATTATATTATATTGTTAGTATATCATAATATATCAGTATAGTATATTATTGTATTATATTATATTATATTATATTACTATCATATTATTATTATTATTATTATTATTATTATTATTATTATTATTATTATTATTATTATTATTTTATTTTGTTTTTATTCTTCTTTCTTTTTTTGTTCAATCTATAAAGAGAATTTTGGAAATTGAAATATTCATAGCTAAATCGCAGAATATGTGTATGGTTAAAAGCATTTGATGTAGATCACAAAACTTTTTAATTTGATTCTGAACGTTAATAAAAATTCAGCCTTAAATCATGCTCGGGTAGAATTCAATTCCTGAATTCAAGCTTAGATTGGTTTTATCCGTTCCCTAAAGGTTCTCTCAAGAATGCCTATAATTTGAACCAAAAATCAGAGGAATAACACACGGTGGATTTGATAAGAAAGGGCTACATGTTTAAAAATTTTGGAAAAGCTGTCTAGAGTTAGGTTTTCGAGATTTTAGTTTTGGGAGTTCCTGAGTTCGATATTGTGGTGAAAATGAGGAGTTTGGGTTTTAGATTTCTGTTCTGGAGTATGGGGATTGAAAATCTAGATTTTTGGATTGAAGTTTAGGTTTTCTGAAAAAATCAGGGGTTTTTTGTGAATTTATGAGAAATATGAGATTTTGGGATGAACTTTAAAGTTTTCGGTTAAATTATCCAATAAGAGTTGAATTTTTTGGCCAGATTCCAGTCATTTTTTTAGAAATCAGTAGATTTTTTAGTTTATAATTGAATTTCTAGGTTAGTCTAGAGAGAGGTTAGAGGATTCTTTAGGTTAGAGAGAAAAAAGGCTAAGGGCTTCTGAGGATAAAATGCAAAATTTAGCTTTTATAGGACTCTAAAACGATATTGTTTTGAAAGTCATAGGCTTGTGGATAGACCCGTTGACCCACGTGCTAAATCACACGCTGACTCGACCCGAATCGTTGGTTTCCCTTTCTTTTTTTTATTTTATTTTTTGATTTCATTTTCTTTTCATATATTTATCTTATGTTTATATTTTTATTTTATTGGTTTTCTTATTTATTTATTTTCCTTAAGTAATTTATTATTTGTTAAATATTTTACAAAAATAAAAAAATTTCCTTTATGAAAAATGATAAAAAAGAATAATTAAAAATAAAAATATTTTTTTTAATAAATTCATGAATTTTACCAAATTATTGAACAATTTTCATGGATTCAAATTTTATGAAATTCACCAAAATAATGGAAAGTTCCATAAATGAATTTTAGAAAAATAAAAAAAATAATTTTATCCTTCAGATTGCTTTCTAAATTAAATATTATCAAACTATTGAGAGATTTAATTAATTTTTTAAATAAATAATAAATAAAATTTTTATAAATAATTTTATAATAAAATTTCATCACACTATTAGGAGATCTGTTTTAAAGTAAATCCTACCAAACTATTGAGAGATTTTATTGATTTTTTTTGAATAAAAAACCTTAATAAATTCGACAATGGAGCTTTTTTAAAATGGCATACTAATCTTCATGAATACTCATGAGATAAGAGAATTATCTTAAATTACTACTAAGTTATTGGGGTAATTTTAAGACTAATTTTTAATAGTAAATATTTTGGTAAATCACAAACATATTCAAAGTTTGGATAATTTGAAATCAAATTTGTACCATTATTTAGATAGGTGCTGTAAGTGTGCTATAACTTTCCTCACGCTAATCACACTCCTGAACTTAAAATCTGGTTTCGTGGATTAGATTCAATCAAGTGACAAATCACACCTAAACAAAAAAGATTGGTGGCAATTTCTCTAATTCATATCTAACGGTAGGTCCATGGATCTATATCTTATGACAGTTATCTTCACAAAAAATAATATTTTGTGTTTTAATTTTCTTTTGCATAATTCATATTATCACTTTTTTGACTTGAGAAAAAAGTGTTAATATAAAAATTTTAAAAATCAATATTTAAAAATTTAAATATAGTAGCAGTAATAATAATTATTCTCATAAACTTTTTTTTTTTTTACTTTTCATTTAGTACATTATAATAAAAATAACACTTACATGTTAAAAATTATTATAAAAAAGTTTCATATGTACAAAAAATAAGTAATAGAATCAATGACTAACGAATTATTTGGCATCTAATAACTATTTGGTACTTAAGTGGGATCTTCACGTGGAGGGGATTTTCACAAAGTTAATATCAATACATGATACAAAAAATCTAATGAATGAAATACATATATATTATCTATCAATGATATAAAACTAATTGCTTTATTCAATTTTTTTTCTTGGAATAATAAAAAATATACCTCCAAATTTTGTTTTAGTGTCTGAAAACTATGATCTAAATAAAAATAATTAAAAAAAAGTGAAACAAATAAAAAAAGAATTAAAAATAAACAATACTATTAGAAATTAAAATTAACTCAAAAAGAATTGATATACCTTAATTGAACTATAATTTTGATCACAACATTAAAAAAATATATATTAAGAAATTTGTGCTAAAAAAAAAAAAGAATCTGAATAAAACTAATGTACTTGTGAGATTATTAGATGTGGATATATGTACTTTGTATTTAATTTGTACTCAATGCAAGCTCAATCAAGTAGTAGACAATAATGATTGACTAACTTGAATATGTGAAATCCTTGATTATATTCAATCTTTCGTTGTTAAGTTTTGAAAGTATAAAGAAGATAATAAGTGAAATTTAATTTGTTTGAATTTTAAAAATATACTAAATAATAAAGGATTATTAGGAAATCTATGAAGATAAATATTATATTTGAGTTTTTCAAATTTAAAAAAGATATATGTATAGTATTAGAAAAATCTATTTTAAAAGAATTATATTTAAATTATATTTAATTTGGGTGCTTTATATATAATCAATCCTAATATTTAAAGTACTATACATGAAAAAAGTAAAAAAGTTAGTAAAACCACAATGATTTAACTGAAAAATATTTGATATTTAAAAGTTAACATTTGAATTTTGGATTTAATATATATTGATTATAAGAGTTAGTTGAGATTTTTTTGTGATTTAAATTAGGATAAAATTTAATAAAATTAAAATATTGGATAAACTTAATTTTTAAAATTTTAAAATTATTTGGTAAATAATTAAAATTAAAGAATTATCTTATGTATAGATTGTACATATAAATGATTATGTAAGAATGCTTATTTGGCATATATTTAAAATTATCTTATGTGTCATCAAAATAGATTGTACATATAAAATTACATGTAAGCAAGTCTTATCAAGTATTCTTATATGTTATAATATAATATATAATATGATTAGTTTTTTTTTCCAAAATTATTTCAAATCTTCAAAATTTGTCTTAAAATGAACTTTTTGAAACAAGTAAGAAAAAATTACATGTCTTCCCTTTGAACTATTTTATTTACAGTAATATTTATACACCAACAAGATTATATCAAATAAAAATAAATTACATCTTTTTTAAAAATAAAAACATATATATTATTGAATGATGAATTAAATAATAAAAGAAGTATTAACATACTTTCATTTTTGTAATATTAACCAAATTGTTGTACAAAATATAAAAAATATTGTGAGATATGTGAAAAAGAAAAAATATATTGACAAAAATATATTATTTTTCATAAAAATGAAATTGCAATAGTGATAAAATATATATTGAAAAAAGATGTAAACTAAAAAAAATTACAATATTAATAGAATATATCTTGAAAAAAGTTGCAAACCAAAACAAATAAATAACTAATATAATACATTACATTTATAGTTTTAAATTTGTAGAGGAACAATTAAGTAGCAATTAAGATTGAATAGATAAATTTAAAATTAATTTTTTAAAAATTTAGAAAGGATATAATAAGTGATTATGAAATCAAAATTTTTGCATATATTTGAAATATAAATTTTATAATTAAAGTTGAAATGAATATAATCTTTTTGATGGTCTTATTATTTTAAAATTTTAATATGAAAAATTGTTTGAATTTTCAATATCTTACGTAAATTTTCAAAAAGTTAATTTTTTATTGATTCAAATCAAGATAAATAGGTTGTTGAAATATTTGGATAAATTTAAACTTTGTAATTTTAAATATGTTGAAAGATTTTGATAATTAAATAATTTCTTATATAAGATTATTTGATAAACAACTAAAATTATTTATTATGAAGATATAATTCATGTTTCAGATTTTTAATTCTAAAAAAATTGATTTTCAATTATAATTTGAATAATTTTCCTATTTGAAAAAATTGAAGATTTCCAACTCTTTTAAAAAGTTATCTTACATATAATTCAAAAAAATTATCCACATAAGTGTTCATGCGATAAACCTTATCAAATTCCTATGTATATTGAAATATATATATATATATATAATTTATATTATTTTAAATAGTAATGGATTTAAGTAAACTTTTATACACAAATTGAGGCAACCATTGAGAAAGTTTTTAGAAAAATTAGTAAATATGTTCCTCCTCATGTTAACATATTTTATTATCTAGGAGGTAAGCTTATTTGTTTTTTGGTACAAGTAGCTACAAGATTTGCTATGACTTTTTACTATCGTCCAATCGTTACTGAGGCTTTTACTTTTGTTCAATATATAATGATTGAAGCTAACTTTGGTTGGTTAATCCGATCAATTTGTTAATGGTCGGCAAGTATGATGGTCTTACTGATGATCCTACATTATCTTGGATCATACATTATCTCAAGCTGAACCAGAACAAGCTGACACAGGTACAAGAATAAAGTAGGCTAAGACAAATTGCATGATCTAAATTCTATGACCTACTATACATTTCCATTAATCATTCCTTGCTTTTAATACATTGAACAACATCCTCCATTACAATTTACAAATCCATTTTCATAGGAAAAAAGATATGGTTTACAAAACCATTGCGATTTCAAAAACATTCTCTTTCATTTTAAACAAAAAGTTTATTTAAAATAAAAAAAGATATGAGTCTCTTACATAAAAAATAAGATAGATCAAATTATAACAAATCTAATTTTGTTAATTTATACCTTAATTTTACAAAAATGGATACACAATTAATCACCCAACTATATGAATATTTTTAAAATAATCACCTAATTATTAATTTTTTCAATTTAATAACTTAAGTTTTGATAAGTGTTGTTTTTTATCAATCAACCATTAATCTCTAATGGCATGCTGACATAATATTGTTATATCAACGACCATGCCATGTGATATATTGATAATTGACATGGAAAATGATGTGGCAATGCCATGTAGCACTTGATAGCATAACATGCCATTAAAGACTAATGATTGAAAGACAAAAAAAAATATTTACTCAAACTTAAGTAATTAAATTAAAAAAATTAATAGACTATTTTAAAAACAAGTGATCAATGATGTATATAAAAAAAAAAAAAAAACTCTTTGTACAATGTACGTTGTCTAAATTTCACAAAAGAGATAAAAATATTTAATCAATTACGAAGAGCAGGGAGGAAAAATGGAATTGCTTATCGCAATTCTATGACCTCATCTTCCCCACACATTCCTACATCAATAACCATGGTGCCTTTCTTCTCGGTTGGCAACACCCTGCAACAATTCCTTCGTGGAGCCTAGCTCAAAACCACAACAGAAATCTATCCATCAACATGCTATCAAAAATTATTTCAAGCTATAAAACTATATGCACATTGACCTAACAAAAGCATAAAACTTAAGTAAAATTACACCATTGGTCACAAAATTATGATCATATTTTTAAAATAATTACTAAATTATTAAAAATTTTAATTTAATCACTAAAATTTAAGTATTTTTTTATTCGATCATTAGTCTTTAATGGCATGTTGAAGTAATAATGACACCATGGCTATCAGGTATCAAATGATATCATCACCTTAGTAAAATTTATAATGTCAAGTCGCAGTATTATGTGGTATATCGAATAGCATGGTAATGCCAAATGGCACTTAACAATTTGTCGCATTAGAATGCTATTAAAAACTAAATTGGATGAAAAAAAAAATTTTACTGAAATTTTAATGATCAAATCGAAAAATTTAATAATTAGATGATCATTTTAAAAACACGACCTTAATTGAATAACTAATGGTGGATTTTACCCAAAAACTTATTACCTTGTCCCATAAAGTCGGATCAGGTTTTTTGTAAACCTCGACTTTCTCAATCCCTGAAGGATCAGCCATCTTCCAATTGCATTCCGGGCTTGAAACTCTGTGCAGAACATACTCACTAGCTGTCTGGTTTGTGTTCTTGTTGTATGCTGCGTCAGACAAGTAAAACACAGATGGTTTTTGGCAAACATGTCGGCTAACAGGACGAGTATTAAAAGAGAAGCTGTTGTGATCAGCTCTTTTATACCAATTCAGAAAAGTTTTGGCTGGCATTTCCATCTCTCGAACTGACAATACGCCCCGGTAGATTTGAACTGCATAGCCCCATGAGACCGAGATCGTCCAGCTTCTTGTTTTGTCATAGCAAACCGATTGCTGCATGACAGCAGCCGAATCCAGGTTTATTGGAACCTTGAGACGTTGCAGGGCTTGAACCATGGTCACATTGGGGAATATGGGCTCAACCACGTCTAGGTGGTGAAGAGAGACTAGAGGTGCAACAGGGTGCGCAGCCAGAAGGCCCAAGAGGCTGCCGTACACATCATACTGGTAAAAACCAAGCATGATGAAGAGTTATTAGAGATCATTAATGAATATTTACATTGTTTAGATTTAGATCTCATCCAAGCAAAAAAAAAAAGTAAATTATTTGAGTTTTTTCGACAATTTTACGATTGGTTATCTCAGTTCCATGATTGAAAATCGGATCCAGAATTTTTTTAAAGGATGTTCACTCATTATAAATATAAAATTTTTGATGGATTTATCAATGTCGATTAAAAGAGTGTTTTTCCTTTTGACTTTTTTTTTTTTTTAATCTTTTAGGTTGTCCTGAGAAAATTTTAGAGGGTGTGAAAAAATTTTCCTTTAAATTTTTTTTAATTTTCAATATTTTAAGGTGTTCATGGACATTATTTTAGGGTGTCAAAGGGTGGATTTGCCCTTGACTAAAAAGTAGATTTATGGATAGAAAGAGATTTATGGATAGAAAGAGGGCCATACCATATCTTTTTTTTTTTGGCTAAGCCAAAATTTATTAAAGTAACCATATGGTTAGAAAGTTGGTCCAAATTAGCAAAGACAAGATCTAAATACAAACCCATTTGAGTCCTAAAGAAGACCTAAATGTAAATCGAAGAAAAACATCTTGCCAGCTCTTAAGAATAGTCAAGAGTGATCAAGATACAAAACAGGAATCTAAAATATGACCAACTATGAAATAACCCATCACACTTGAGTTTTGAAAGCAAAAATACAAAAAGCTGATCATAGAAAGCAAGAAAAAGAATATGCTTATGAATTTAAAGATAGATAATAAGCAACAGCCAGTCCATGATAGAATCAATCACCCCATCATAAAATACAGAACCACCATGTGACAACTATCGAACACTAACTGCTAGCATTATCATCAAGATCCCTCCATTCCATATCCATTAACTTGTCAATAATAATTTCTTCATCACCATTAAATGACAACCCGAGCCATTTCCCAAACTCCCAAGTTTTGATAGCCTTTTCTCTATACAACAAATTTACCCGTCAAATATCATTATTTGATACGCTAATATCTTTTTCAAGGATCACATGGGGATCATGAATACACAATGGAATCTTTGAAACCTTCTTTCTATTCTATTTGCAATTTTTTTGTTTCTTTTTCTTGATTTTGTGGCTTTTCATATTCTTCCTGCTCGAGTAATCAAGATGGTCCATAATGTCTTCACAATTAACAGCATACTCCTCATCTTTCTTTTTTGATTCACCCTCATCATTTTGGACAAATTCCTCGTTTTTCACCTTTTTAACTTTCTCAACTAAATTCATAGGAAAAGCTCAACCAATCTTCTATGAGTTTTTTGTCCTTAATTACCCCCTCACCATTACTACATTCAACCATTTGTAAACAACCACCAATGTTGTTAGGCTCTCTTGCTACTTCATAAGAATTTTGAACCATAGCACATTCATCATAGCTTCTTTCGATAAATTTACAAATAATAAATCCTCATTCATTATTCACCATAGGATTAAGGCTCCAATTATTTTCTTGCATTGATCAATATTAGGAATAGCAGAAGACCTCGCACCACTAAGAGATTGCTTATCATCAATCGAAGGGCAAGCTTGCACTAATTCTGTTGGGAAACACCACAGCTCTGATACCATTTGTTAGGGATCACCACAGCTCTGATACCATTTATTGGGCTAAAAGCCTCCAATCCAATCACACCAGGAGAAGCGAAATCAAACAATAAATCAAACATACCAGAGACAACAATTTAACGTGGTTTGGTCTAACTGACTTACATCCATAGATGAGAAAAAAGATCCACTAGTTGTAAAAAATTACAAACTTACATCAAATCATCAACCTCACTCAACAATCAATACTCATAAGACACTCTCAATCTCCTCTAGTCCTATGGAGTATTCTCAACCCAAACAAATACAAACCTAAACCCTTATGCACCTTTTCAACACAACCAAACACATACCCATATGTTCCTATACATCATACCTATGTGGACCCTCTCAGTCTCCTCTAGTCCACTCACAAACAAACATACACACTATAAGACGTAGAGCCCTAATACTTCTATGGGGTGTCTATCCCACAAAACCCTACAACTCTCTTACATCTTTTTCTCATATCTAACCCTGTAGAGATTTCACATATTTATAACCATATAAACTTGTCCATTAAGAATCTCTCTCCTCTTAGAATTCTTCTCCTGTAAGTTAAACTTGCCTATTATGAATCTCTTTCCTTTTAAAATTCTTCTCTTGTAAGTCAAACTTACCTATTAAGAATCATCTTTCTCTTAGAATTCTTTTTTTGTAAGTCTTCTTGTTCATCGAGCAATATCTGACAAATCTCAAACAAATCTCATATGAGATTTGAGTCATTATTCCCAACAATCTCCACCTTAACTCAAATTTCATCAATCATCTGTTTTCATGCTAGACATGCTTGACTCTACCTGTAATAGAGGTCTCACACTCATCTTCTCTTGTGTGTCTACATGCTTCATGTAAACTAATCTTCAATCTGCAAAACTTAAACTCGAACACTTCTCTTGAATTGAGCTCTTTTGAACTTGCTTTTTCCCATGTCTCAAACCATGCACTTTCCACATCTTAAACTTTTAGCTCTTTCCACATCTCAAACTTTTAGCTCTTCCACGTCTCGAACCTTTGACTCTTTTCACATGTTGAATCTTCAACTCTTGTCACGTTTTGAACCTTCAGCTCTGATACCACTTGTTGGAGAACATCACAGCTCTGATACTATTTGTTGGGGATCACCACAGCTCTGATACCATTTGTTAAGCTAAAAGCCTCTAATCTAATCACACCAGAAGAAACGAAATCAAACAATAAATCAAACACACCAGAGACAATAATTTAACGTGGTTCGGTCTAACTGACTTACATCCATGGATGAGAAAAAAGATTCACCAGTTGTAAAGAATTACAAACTTACATCAAATCATCAACCTCACTCAACAATCAATACTCATAAGACACTCTCAATCTCCTATAGTCCAATGGAGTATTCTCAACCCAAACAAATACAAATCTAAATCCTTGTGCACCCTTTCAACACAACCAAACACATACCCATATGTTCCCATACATCATACCTATGTGGACCCTCTCAGTCTCCTCTAGTCCACTCACAAACAAACATACACATCATAAGACGTAGAGCCCTAATACTCCTATGGGGTGTCTATCCCATAAAATTCTACAACTCTCTTATATCTTTTTCTTATACTTAACCCTGTAGAGACTTCACCTATTTATAACCATATAAACTTGCCCATTAAAAATCTCTCTCCTTTTAGAATTCTTCTCCTGTAAGTTAAACTTGCCTATTAAAAATCTATTTTCTTTTAGAATTCTTCTCTTGTAAGTCAAACTTACCTATTAAGAATCATCTTTTTCTTAGAATTCTTCTTTTACAAGTCTTCTTGTTCATCAAGCAATATCTGACAAATCTCAAACAAATCTCATATGAGATTTGAGTCATTATTCCTAACAAATTCATCCCCTAACTCCTTGGCCTGTACATGATTAGCCACATCTACTAAATGATTCTCATGTGACAACCCTTTATCACTGTTTTGTGTACTCCCCTTTGAATTCTCTTAGGCATAATTTTTTAATATCTCATCTAGATTGATTTTGATAACTAAAAACCATTTTGTCTAAAGAGACTTGAATATGATTATATGCAACATCATAAGAAACAAAAATCAAACTTTTATTAACCTTTTCCCCTACCATGCAAGAATCATCAATGTTCTTTATTCTAGGTTTTGATAAACTTTTTTTATGGCTGCTAGAGTCATATACATTTTCTTACCACATACCTTTGACCATCACTACATAATATTTGTTAAGAAGGGCCTCAGGCCTACTACTATGTTCTTTAATCTTAGTAGTCCTTCCATGTTGAACATGGTCTAGAATCTTGGATATTCCTTTAGCTTTAAAAAATCTAAGTTTATAAGTACTAATCTAGTACCATTCAAAACTTCAAGTAAATATTCAATATCCTTAACATTCCTAATACTGACAGACCCATATCTTTGACCTCGAACATTTCTTTTAGCAAGAATGTGAACATTGACAATGTCACTATACCACTTGAACAGTTTCAAAAAATGAGCAGTGTATCATAGATCAAGGAAGTTAGTAAAATAAAATAGTGCTGAAACACCTTTACCCTGGAAATTTGCATTGGATTATTAATGTTGTTGATCTCTTTGCCTTATAAAATGATACTAAAAAACTCTCAATGTTTCTCTCTAAACTCTCAATGTTTCTCTCTAAACTCTCAATGTTTCTCTCTTAGATAGCATCTCTAAATTAACTTATATTTTTACAAGAACAACCCCTAAATACATATTTGACAGGACAAGTAATCACATCAAAGTCAACCTTCTTATATTTAGTTTTCAACAGCAAAATAGAAGGCTTGGGAGATTTTAGTGTGTGTAGAAGTTAGGGCTTGCAGGTATATGGTTGTTGCAAGTAGTGAAGACTTGGTGCAACTATTTGAGGAATTTTATCGAACAAGTGGTACATGCTATTTTAGGAATGAGATTTTGCAAAAATAAATAAGATTGATGAAGATAAGGAGAAGATAGGAGATAAGGCATAGGTTTTAGAAGGAAAGGGGAATGAAATTGAAAGAAAATGAAAATAAGAATGCAATTCTGGTGATGGGGTGAAACGTTAGAGAAAGCAGGATGGGTATATCTAGAAATGAAGTCAAGCCAAATATGAGATTTGAGTTAATACATTGCTAGACTCGAGCTTGACTTGACTCGAAAACTAGAGACTTAGAACTTTGATTCTTGCTCAATCGAATTTCATTTTTCATATTCAAACTTAGCTTGTAATTTAATTGAAACATTCGAACTTGGTTCGATTAAATTTTGTAAAATTGTAAATATTGATATTAAACACTATATTTTTATCATTTATTTGAATATATTAAAGATATATTTAATATATGAGATTATAATAAGATGAGATAAGATGATATTATGAATAAAATTAGATTAAATAATGTCATTCTATCTTGTGTTTGATGTGTGTAAAGATTATGATAGGATAATTTATTTATTGGTCAAAATTATCATTTCTCAAAGTTTATACAATTTATTATTGATATAATTTTTAAAGATAAAATAAGATATGTAAATTTAATCTCATAGATTAAAAATAATCCTCTTTACATTGGAAGGATTGAATCATCCTAAATCAAAAGGATGATCAATCCTTATTATAATTTTATCCTTTTTTTAAATATAAATAAAATATAATAAAAGATGATTATTATTTTATCATATCCATCACTCTATGCATCAAATATAGTCTAAATATATGGGAGGGATCAACTTACACTAATGTTTAAAACTTTTTAATTTTACACATTTTTTTAACTATTGATTTCAATAGATTCAATGAATAAAATTAAACCATTTTTTTCTCTTTCTAACTTATCGATCTCATCCCTTGAATCTGTTAAAATAAAAAGTTATATACTAGTATAAGCTGATCCTTATTCTTAAATATATTAATAAAAAATAAAAGAACCATTAGGTTCACAAGGTTTTTGAGCCCAGTATTAAACTACTAGAACTTGGTTTGATTTGTTATTCGAGTAGTTTAAGCTCAAGCTCGGCTTGGCAATCAATAAATCGAACTTTAACTTTTTCAAATCAAATGTGAATATAAATCATGAGTAATTTCGTTTACACCCTTATCCATATTTATAAAGTAAATCTAACAATCAAAATATAATAAAATGACATGACATGAATATGATAAAAAAATGTGATATAGTTTAAAATTTTAATAATATTATATATAGATTTAATAAAATTAAATATATATTTAATATTTTTATATCGATATAAATTATAATACATAAATTTTTATAAAACATAATATATATAAATTTTAATATTTTAAATTTTTATTAGTTCGAGAATCTTCAGTGTTCGATAATTATTTTAGGTTTCAATTAATTTAAAATTTATTTAGATCAGATCTTATAAATAAAATAAAATTTTCAATATCTATATTTTTATTTATAAAATTTAAAATCAAAATTTTATTTAAAAATAATTGAATTCCTTAATTACTTGAACCAACATGGATAATACTATATAGATTATATGAATATTATATGATGCCGTATGGACGTAGAGTTCTTGAAGATCATTGAGATCGAGTTCTTGTCAGCCACGTGGGTGAAGAACATGATTAGGAATTGAAAGAAAAAAGTTTTGAGTACGGCAGACAGGATCAGGTTGAAAACATTAAAAATATACCAAATATTTAAGTTATTTATAAAATATTAAATATTAAACTGCAACATAGTTAGATTAAGTATTTATAATTCATTTAGATGAGCCGTGAAATTAAAAATAATAGTCATAATAGAATTAAGTATTGTAATATAATAAAATTAAAATTATTGTTAAAATATATATATTTGAATATAAATATACGAAACAATAAAATTAAGTATAACAATTGATTACACAGCCAAAAACAATTGTGATTGTCATAATTAAACTTTTTTTTTTAATTTTTTCAAATTTACATTAAGATCTTAGACCTTGGTTTCAAAAGAGTCTTCAACAAATTTATTAATTGGAATGGACCATGATACTAAAACATGTGGGCAAACGCAAACTTGCACACAAGTTGTAGTAACCTTAAGATATTAACTAATTTAAATGGGTTGGTCCAAATTCAATGTAATGGTGGATTAGGGTTTTTCTTATTATTCCTAGATACTGTCGAATATAGACCTCCCCCAAATAGTGCATTAGCTATTAAAACAAAAATTTACTTTTTAATAATTTTTTTTTTCAAAAAGATAGATTAGAACATCTCACTTTAAATAAAACTCAGATCATGACAAAAACTCCCAAAAAATTAAGAAATGATTATATTAGATTAGGTTATTAATTAATTCTAATAGGTTTCCAAATTCAAATTGTTGTATTATCTAAAAGGCCCAATTTTTTTTTTTTTAAAATTTTGAGAACATAAAAAGGAGTTGTAATTATAAACATTGAAATTTGAATTTTAAACCTATTAAATGTCATATATGATTATATAAATTAATTAAATCAGATTTCGAATTTAAAATTTTGTTATTAGTTTGATTTTTTTTATTGTTTTTATTTTTAGATAATAAGAAACAACCCTCAAGTAATGTACTGTAAAAATTTTAAGTTTTTAATAAATCAAAAAGATAAATTTGAACAATTATAAATTAATAACTCCCAAGTAGTGTACTGCATTAGTTAAAACAAAATTTTAATTTTTTAATAAATAAAAAAATTATAGATAGATTTGGACAACTTGCTTTAAATCAATTAAAAAGAGTAAAGTAATGAGGAAATTATGAACTTAATTTTCCAAACCATGTCACCCATGGAAGAATAAAAAACCATCAAAGTTTTGACCAGAAAAGAAACCAGTTACTAAAAGAAAAATCTTCGAACAATTGAATCAGTCAATTTCTTATTAAAGTTTAAGCAAATTGATGAATATAAATGGATGAACTCAAAATTTAATTTAATATATTTATAAAATAATTATTTTTAAAAGATAATATTTAATAAATTTGATATTAGAACAATTCATAAATATATTTGATTTTTATTTATTTATATCACTTAACTGAATAAATGATATAGACAAACCTGGTGAAAACCCGGTTCCTTGGTGAGAGGAACACCGAGCTCAGACATGCAAGCGTGAATCCGTTCATCGGAGCCGTACAATCCTGGGTATCTCTGTATACACCTGTCTTGCATTTTTTCAAGAGCTTTAGCCAAAGGGTAGCTTATGGCAAAACCTCCGCCGCCATAGCCCATCCCATAAGAAAATTTTATGTTCTGCATATGACTCTCTGAAGAACTCCCTATGTAATAAAACTGATTATGATCATATTTAGACAACACCCGAACCAAATTTTCAGGCAAAAAATATGTATCATCGTCTCCCATGACGAACCATCTCACATCTTCCATGCCCTGCCGTAGAGTCTCGGAAACTATGCGGGATATTCGTATGGCAGATCGGTTGCCCTTTGGGTTTGTGTAGTCGAACTTGGAACTGTCACCTGAGATCATTAGTGGTGGCAGATGATGGCCGTCGGTTCCATTTTTGACAGCAGTGTCTAACCAGACGATGCCACGCATGTGTTGGGGTTTCCACCAGAGTTTGATGTATTTTTTCCTGTGATCCCATAACCGAGCTGAGGCTGCAATACCGAAAACTATGTGTTGAAGGGTTGTTTTTGGTGGAGGATTTGGTTTGGGGAATGAAACAGGTGGGGCTATGATCTCTTGGTCAATGCCATGAATGGTTTTGATGAATTTGAGTTCATGAGAAGAGTTCGAGAAGCTTAGCGTGTAAAATATGGAGAGAATAGAAATCAAAACGATGGAAGAAACTACAAAATTGGGGGAGGTCCAAGGAATAGAAAATCGGTTTATCATGGTTTGATCCCATAGAAAAGTTTTCTTCAAACTTTGGATTATTTTTCATGGTCTGGATTGTAGGGCTCAAATCAAGTCTCCTGGGATAGATATTGCAAGAAAGAAAAAAATAAAGAAAGAGTTGAAGGAAAATTTGGTTTCATCTGGAACAAATGGCACCAGTGGAGGTGTAACTGGTGCTCCAGTGCATTGTAGGGGCTGTTTGGATGAGAAAGAATTATACGAAACGTTACTTCATGTATATCACTTTCATTTAAATTGTGTCACATAATTATATTTTTTAAAAAATTAACTATTTATTACTCGTTACATTACATTATAATTAAATGATGAATATCTATTTTAAAAAATGATTATTGTAATAAATAATTGATTTTTAAAAAAATATAATTATATGATATGATTTAAATAAAAATAACATACACTAATGTGATTTAATGGTATCATATAATCCAATCAAATAATCAATTGAAGATTAGTGGTTAAGGGTTTAATTAGTGAATCATTGAACTAGGCTCTTATCATCATGAAACCTCCATTATTCTTTTTTTTTTTAAATACCGTTAACAAATTTTTTTTTTTGAATTCCATTATTGTGTATGTATATGATTATCTTGTAATATATTTTATATTGATATATTTAATATTATTTTGTTGAATAATACTTATAACTATTATAAGTATTATTTCTTTAAATATATATTAAATATTTTAAAGTATTTTTATAATTCTTAATATTTAAAATCTTAAATTAATAAATTCTAATATCTTAATCCTGTATTAAAAATTTAAAAAGCCAGAGATTAAAAAGATCAAACAGTTACTTAAAGGGGGAAATGAGTATATGTTTGACGGGCTCAAGGTACTGTGCTAAAATGGTGTAAAAAAAAATTAAATAGGCCATGGCCTTTTCTGGCTTTCGACGGGATTAAAAAAGAAAACACATATTTTAAAAATATTTCATGATGCAGTTAATCATATGAGCCAGTATGCATCTGATGGCTCAGCTATATGTTCCTGCTGGACAATGGCTGACTTGGAGCTTTGGCCTCACCAGCCATTTCATTTTCTATCTTCACCAAGATGCTGTCCTTGCTTCTCAGGTTTGATTCGTTACATCAAATTTCACTCCTTGATTAATGCTAGAAATTTATGTCAAACATGTATAAAATATGAAACTATCGTATTATAATTTATATTCATATAAAATTACTAAACATATTAATTTTTTTGTTTAATTCATATATAATTTTGTAAAAATTTTAGATCGTGTCGTTTTTATTTTATATATTATTTTCATGTCATTTTATTAATTTAAAATTATTAAATCTAGGTAAAAACAAGAGTATTGGTCCATTTTTATGTAACCTCACAACTCTTACGACTAACCAATTGGTTTAGGATATGAAGGAATGGCCTGCTTTGAAGCCTTTACCATCTTATGGTCGAGGAAGGCATGCAGCTGCTGGTAGGTTTACCATCCTCATATTTGGAACTAATCTCACTTATTTCATTGTTACAGGTAAATTTTTTAATGTGTTTTTTTTAATAAATCGACAAAAAAAAATTTATCACATTTTAATTAACCAATTTTTAAATATTATTCATAATTACTTATTAAATTCAATAAATTAATAAAAATCGAATATCTTCACAAACTAAAATATTATTTTGTTAATTTAATAAATAAACATAAACAAATAAAAACCAAATCTGTTTATAACTGATTATCGAATGTTTTACTAACACAAATTTTAAGCTCATAATAATATATATTGTAACAACACTTTAATTTTTAGCAAATTAATGAACCTCACATTTATAATCCTGTTCAACTATCAGGGGGCCAACGTTAAAATCGATGGTCAAGGTGCATTCTGGTGGCAAAATTGAAATACACACGACCTTACCTAATCGAATTCATGTACTCAGACGATATTCAGATTTCCAATGTAACCCTTCTCAACTCCCCGTCATGGAATGTTCATCCTGTTTACAGGCTGGCAGTAAAAAATTGTTGGTGGATTTTGAATATTAAATTTATTTGATATTATCTTTTTAAGTATGGAGACAATGTTTGGTTTGCATTTGATTTGGTTATTTTAGTTAATATATAATATTATAAATTTTTAAAATTTGATTTGAATTTGAATATAATTTTTTTAAAGTGATATGATTCGATTTAAATTTTAACCGTTTAATTCATTAGAACTTAAAATTTAATTTTTTATATTATTTTAATATATTTTTTTATATATTTAAATAAATTAAATATAAAATAATTATTTTAATTTAATAAAAAATAAAAAAATTAATAAAAATATATAATTTAATTAAATCAAAATATTTTTATTTTTAAAAATTTTTAATATAAAAATAAATTCAAATTTAATTCAAATCAAATAAAAAAAATAAATTCAAATCAAACAGAATACTTAAACTTTAAATTGATTTTTAATTTTTACTTATAAAATAATGATAAGAATTAACTTAATTAACCCTTAAAGAATATTTAATTCAATGTAGGAACATTCCTGTACAAAGGCATTACCGTCATTGCTCCTGTCACATCTCCAAACACAGATGGTATCAATACAGGTAATTCTTTTTGCTTTCAAATCAACAATGTTTTGCAAGAACAAAAGTAGTATTAACTTGTCATCTCTAATTGTTGTCTGGCTCTAATTTGATGATCAGATTCTTGCACAAATGTTAAGAGTTGAGGACAGTTACATCGTTTCAGGAGATGACTGTGTAGCCGTGACACCCCATTCATATATTAAAATGTTCGGTAATTTTGTTATAATATATAAGTAAAAATTTCAATTTAAGTCTTTATTCACATATAATTTTTTATCATAATAAAATTTGTAAAATTGAGCTGACAAAGGAGCAATGAAGAGGGGTTGGGATGAACATTGCATTTCATTTGGAATGCCCACAAAACAATTAGTCAGCAGGAGGCTGACATGCATCTCACCATACAGCGCAGTCATTGCATTGGGAAGCGAGATGTCAGGTGGAACCCAGGATGTCAGAGCAGAAGACATCACTGCCGTCCATACAGAATCTGGGGTCAGGATCCAGACTGCTCGAGGAAGAGAAGGATACGTGAAAGGAATGAGTTTCACACCATGAAATGGGTGTTTAGGATGACAGGAAACTACAAAGCACATCCTGATAATCACTATGATCCCAATGCATTGCCGGTGATTCAAGGGATCAATTATAGAGACATTATTGCAGACAATGCATCAATGGCGGCCAGATTGGAAGGGAATTGAAGGTAATCCATTTATTCAAATCTGCATATCGAATGTCACAATTGGAATGGCAGCTAAAACCAAGAAGGCACCATGGACTTGCACTGATGTTGAGGGGATTTCAAGTGGAGTAAGCCCTCGGCCATGTGACCTGTTACCTGATCAAGGGCCGAAGAACATCACAGTTTGTGATTTTCCAGCAGACCCTTTGTCCACTGATAGTCTGGTGCTCAAAAGTTGTACCTACAGGGTAAATTATATGTGACTGATACAAGTAAAAAACCAAAGTCAGTTGCTAGATGTGGTATGGTTCTCGTAGTTGGGAGCTTTGTGTCTGTCCTCAATGTTTCTGTTTCTCAATTATTTATATTATAATACTGATGGATTTATTAATTTTATTGATGACAAAGATATTTAAAAAGAAATTTGAGAATGTTAAGAAAATATTTTTCTTCAAATTTTCTTATTTTTAGTTTTCGAAAGTGTCCATGGACATCTTGTACATGCGCATCCGCCTCTGAAAATCTTGACAACTTCGAATACCAAAAAGAGTTACATTATAGACTTACAAAATAATTGAACTCTCATACTTATATGTGTTATAGATCATCCATGAAAAACTGCTTGGGAGATTCTGGTAGTACAAACATAGAGAGTATCATTATTCACCAGCATAAGACATCTGACATTTGTCCTGAACATTGTCATCACGCCTGAGTTTTAGAGCAAAGGAACTATGAAATCTTCTATGATACAAGCAAAACAAAACCACCTATCACCAATTCAACAGGATACCTAAAAAGCCAGATCGAAAGGAATTCCAGGAGGAACCTAAAAACCCGTCATCTGCGCAAATAACTAATCTATCTACAGTGAAAAGAAGAGTCTGCTCCAACTAGAGGTTGATGCTCATTCTGATAAGCAGGGCAGTTGGCAGCAAATTCAAATGCAGAAGGCAGCAAGAGATGTGGAATGAAAGTTGAATAAACTCTCATTCTGTTTAAGAGTATTCTTATCCGAGTCCATATCTTTGTAATCTCAAAGGGACCGATGAGTCCTACATAGTATTGCAGCAAACCAGAGCCACTAGGTACATTTCCAGGCATATACAACACATCATGTTCAGTGAATTGGGTCAGGATTGAATTTTACAGATTCTCTATAGATGAGCTCCTTGATGTTTTCTTCAGTAAATGATGGTTGCTCAAAATCAAAACTGAAAGGCCTTGGGCAAACTGGTTCCTCATTAATTTCATGAAGAGGTGCCAAGTACGGGTGGCATAGAGCCTCATCGACTGCAACAAACAATAAAAAGTTGTTAGCAAATGAAGAAAAAGGGTCCTCCTGATTTGATTCCAGGTATAAGCATCAATACTAAAATAGCAACTTGAGCTTAGAACAAACTTAGAATTATCTGAATCTTAAACCTATCACAATGTTCTTGTGAAGTAGCACTAAGAAATCAGCAATTAGTTATACCTGTAATGCGCCGATGGGGATCAAAGATGAGCATCTTCTCTAGCAAATCAACAGCACCAGGTGACATGTTAGGGAATTTAGCAGAGAAATTTTGCCTTGGGTATTGTGGAAGCTGTCTAACGTATCTTCTGGCATTGTCACTTCGAAGGAACCCAAGGCTGGAATCATCAGGGGAACCTATAAGCTATTCCAAGGAAAAGGAAATTGTTTGCAAATTTAGCAGACTTTGTTCAACTTCCATCAAGATAAGCAAAAACTCTTTGTTTAGTTTTGTGGAGGTACGAAAAATATCTACACCTTTTCGTAGGACAAGATTGTCAATAGAATACCAGCACTAATAAAAGAACAAACAAATGCAGATCGCACAGGAAAGCAAAGTCCATGTCAGTTTTACAGAATTAAAAAAAGCTACCAAATAAAGGTAAAAGAGGAAGGAGAGATGGGGTTAAAAAGCAAGTCAACAGCCAATGCTCTTCCTCAATTCATAGGTAGAAGGCTACAGCTTTCAATTTCAAAAACAAAGGAGCATTCTCTTCCTCAGACAATCATAAAACTCATTTCTTGGAGATTTTGATTTTGTATCCTACCTACTTGTTCAGAGATAGCATTTCTTGGATGGCCCTGACTATTGCTGGCTAGACCTCTTTGTTGTTGGAATTCAAGATTATGCAATTTCACTTAAAATTACATCAGAGAATCTCACAACAAAAGGGCTAAAACATATAGGAAAGGAGCATTCCTGTAGTTTCTCGTGAGAAAATTCTAGAAAATATACCTCCGTGATAAGCCTCAGCTGATGCACATAGTCTTTGCCAGGGAAAAGGGGTTGTCTAGTCATGATTTCACCAAGTATGCATCCAACCGACCAAATATCAATTGCAGCTGTGTATTCAGAACAATTCAGAAGCAATTCTGGTGCCCGGTACCAACGAGTAACTACATATTCTGTCATAAAATCAGTTTCAGATGTTGTCCTTGCAAGCCCAAAATCTCCAATTCTAAGGTCACAATTTGCATTCAGAAGCAAATTGCTGGGCTTTAAATCACGATGCAAAACATTGGCTGAATGTACGTATTTGAGCCCTCGTAGAATCTGAAATAGAAAGTACTGCAAGAGTAACACTGCACAATCAACAATGATTCCAGATTCTAAGCTGCTAAACAGTAATCATACTATATTTTCTAACTAAATATGACAACAAACAGCAGGGAAGGTATGTGATACCAACCCGACAATGATCATCTGTCAATGATTGGTTGGATCGTATGATTTGATGAAGATCAGTGTCCATCAGTTCATAAACGATGTAGACATCATTAAAGTTCTCCCTCTGTGGAGGCCGTATGATGTCTTTGATGGCAATCACCTGACGAAAAAAAGGACTGACCAGTTAAACTATAATTCCACATTCAGAGATCAACTTTAGTAAAATCTCATGTCATTATAAAGATCCAGATATACCAATGAACTTTGTTATCTAGGCCTAAGAGTAAGAAACTAACATGAAACCTATCCTATGTTGGTTGCACTATTAAAAGCATTAGTCAAACAAAAAATATATATATCTGATAGGAACACTTAGTTAGTCATGTGCATGTGTCACGGGTCGAGACTTAAGCTCTGAACTCGTGCGGCTCTGGGACCCGAGCATCCACTCATCCAGCCTCCCGGATCAGCCTGACTGCCACGGTTTACACCCTTGTGAGGTATTGTCCGCTTTGGCCCCCTGGCCTCACGGTTTTATCCTACAAAAAGTGCCTCACAAGGGAGAGGTGGTGTGAACCCTTTTATACCCTAGTGACCTTCCTTTTATGTTTGATGTGAGATTCATGACTCTTCCTTAGGTCCGTAACACATGGACAAAATTAAATGTCCCCCAACTTCATCGAAGCAAATAAGGTCTGATAACAACAATTTTCACAAGATTTAATAAAAGCCAGGTTAGATAGTGTTTCCTAACATGCAAATCAATAGTGAAGGTCTATGCACATTATCATAAGACTGGTCCTCGCATAATGATTAAAGGTTACTTAGGGGTAAAAAGTTGATCTTCCCAAGGAACTCAAATCAACAGAAAGGTTTGCCTAAATTCCTATAATTGCACAAACTGGGACAAAATGTGGACAGTCTCCTTTTTAAGGGATGGTCAAAGCCTTGAATGATGGAACAAAAGAATTGTTTCATTTCCACAGATTGTTTAGACGGCCACATCAAGCAAAGAGCCTAATAATTAGGGGTTTATTGACTTAAACAACTTTCATATTGAAATGTCCATCAAATAGGTGAACACGTGAACTATAGAACTAACATAACTGACATTTTCATGATCCATGTGACGAAGAAGCTTGATCTCTCGCAATGTCCTTTTGGCATCAATCCTGTTGTCAAATGCATTACCGATTTTCTTGATAGCAACCTCCTCCCGTGTCTCTGAATTCACAGCAGCACTAAGAAAATGGGAGAGAAAAGCGGAGAGGCATTAAAAATTACCAATTTTGCTTGACATTATTAACAACATATAGACGGTAAGCCTAATAAACAGAATGGTAGGTTTCTATCAATCTCCTCAGCCGGCAAGTTAGGCCTTATATTCATTCACTTCAATTCAATGGGGCCCTGCAGCTTAATTTCATTAAAAACAACCACACTGCATAATACAGCTAAAAATGCTAATGAGAGCCACACTCAAGTGTCACTCTCAATCCTACATGAAGTAACCAAAGGCAAAGGACAATCATTAATTCACCAAGAAGCTGATGATATTGCACTCAAATTTATTAAAAAAAAAAAAAAGAAACAAAAGAAAAGCTACCTAGCCTGTATTATCATCGTAATGAATTTCAATCTTTAATCTGAATTAGAAAGACACTAATCTTAAAACCAAGGCCTTTTTATTATCAAGTTCCCATCGAAACATGTAAATAACTTATTAAAATCAAGAAACTTGATCTAACAAAACAAAAAAATTAACATCACATCTTGAGTTCTTGAAAAACTATCATTTAGAAACCTCACGAGTAAAGACTAAGACAAACCCAGATCATAAAATGAACAAGAACTCAATCAAAATGGGAACTTTAACTAAAACAAAGTGAAAAGAAGAAGGAAGAGAAAATCTTACCAGACAATACCATTAGCACCACGGCCAACGGGTCGAATAGGAGGGACATATTTCCTGGAAACTTCAAACAAGTTACCATAAACGTTGTACTGGACATAGCGTCCACCATGAGTTGGTATTCCTTTGATGCTGTGATCCCCTGACCCAGACTCCATTGACATGCTTCCAGGATCCGAATTTAAGATGACCCGGACCCAAACTCGAGACTCAAAGAAAGATCTTCTGCAGTAACAGGTATAACAGCCAAATTCAGAGAGAAAGAGAGAGAAAAGGCAAGAAAATAGCGTGTTGTAGGTGAAAAGTTTCCCTTTTTTCTTTATCTTTTAATTTCCTTTTGGGTTTTCTACTAATATGTTTTTTTCCAAGATGAGTGTGAACCTTTTGAACTGGAAAAGGTAGAGTCATCCGTGAAGATTCCACCTTTCAGGTACACTTTTTTTCTTTTCTTTTCTAAATTTTTCTACGTTTTCTCTTCTGATGGGTTTCCAGGAAATGGGTAACTGATTTTACAGTTTTCTAAGGATGTTAGTTCTCAGGATTCTTACAGGTTTCTAGCAGCGCACTAAAATTTAGAATTTGTACTTTTTTTTTCCCTGGATAGGATACGATTTTTTGTCTAAAAGCATTCGATTTCACTAATTGCAATACAGTTAATAAATTATAATTTAAAATTGTGTAAAATTTATTAAATTTTATATAAAATTTATATTTTTAAGTGGTAAATTTTTATATAATTTTTTATTTTAATTGAATATTATAAAATTATAGCTAAAATATTCCGTTGAATTCAGGCGAAATAGTGGTCTCAATTGGATGGTCAGATGCAATTGGATGGTCTCATGGTGCAGTTGAAGTCTGTTTTTCAATTAAAGGGGATGATTCATTGATTCGTTGACTCCATATCAATCTAAAATAATATATAATAATATGATATAAATATAATAAAAAATTTTAATAAAAATTATATATAAATTTAATAAAATAAAAATATATTTTATATTTTTATATTAATGTAAATTATTATATATAATTTTTATATAAAATATAATATAAATATATAAATTTTAATATTTTATATTATACGAATTCATAAATTATTAAATTTAAAAATAATTAATTTCTTTCTTAAGACAATTATTTTTAGATTAAAATATTTTTTAATTATCATAATTTATTGTCTATGGTCAAGTATTCCATTGTCACACTTTCAAACACGACGGTAGATTATATTTGATTAGACAATCAATTATTATAATCAATCTCAATGTATTTATTAATTATTATATTTATATTTAAATATATATTTTTATCATTAATATTAATTTTATTATTATAATAATTAATTTCATCATTATTATTATCTTTTAGATATAACAATTTAAAATTTAATATAATAATATAATATAAATAAAATATACGAAAATAACATAACTTAAAATTTTAAAAAATCATAAATAAATTTAATAAAATTAAAAAAATATATTTTATATTTTTATATCAATATAAATTATAATATATAATTTTTTATAAAATATAATATAAATAAAATATTTTACATTTACTATCATCTTATTTCAGTTTGATAGATAATGTAAAGCAGAACATTTTCCATCTTTCGATATGAAATGCCTAAAATTTTCAGAGCATTTGCCAATTAATCTTTGGTGAGTTGGGACAAAATTCCAAGCCAAAGTTTGGATTTTTGTTAGAAACTCCAAGTCAAGTTTTCTAAATTTTTAATGTGAGGCTACGAAAGTTGATGCTGAAAAGCTTTACTTACCAGTTGGAAAATTTCCTCGTGTAGGCCCATTTCGTACTTGTTGGTGCCTCAGAGGTCTTCAATTATTCAAAGATGAATTATTGCACTGTAATATCATGTGGGGTCTAATTGTGGAATACATCTGCTGGTTATTAGTATATTTATGTAATATAAAATATAATATTTATATATTTATATTATATTTTATATAAAAATTATTTGTTATAATTTATATTTATATGAAAAAATAAAAAATATATTTTTAATTTTATTAAATTTATACATATTTATTATTAAAATTTTAAATTATATTATTTTTAAATTTTATTTATTATATTCATATTATATTATATTATCGTGTTATATTTTTAATTGCTAAATCTATAATATAATATGACAGACAAAAACAAGAACATATTATTTGTAATTTTTTATTATAATTTTATAATTATTCAATCATGGTAAAAAGTTATATATGTAATTTATCATTTATAAATATAAACTTTTAGCAAAAATTGAATGGATTTAATAAAATTTTAAATTATAATTAATTAATTATATTATGATAATTGTAAGTGAAATGATACGATATAAACATGAAGGATAAGGATATTGGCAATGGCAGTTGAAGCTAATTGGTTCGAAGATCTGCCAATATAATGTCTTCTTTTATTTTTCTAAAATAACAAAAAAAAAAAACCTTCAATTTTACAATTTTATTTAAATAACCTCTTATATATTTTTATTACATTTAAATAAGCTTTTAACTTTTAATTTATATTCAAATAAATTTTTAATTTTTAATTTATATATAAATAAATTCTTAATATAAATCAATTTTTCATTTGAAACAAAAATTTATTTAAATACAAAACAAAAGATCAAAATTAATTTAAATACAATAAAAATATAAAAATTTATTTTCAAAATATAAATACTTCAAACATTTTTTTAATATTTTAATTTTTTTTTAATAAATATGGCCAATGGCCATGCGATGTTGTTACAAGTTACTTAAAATGAAATTATCTCATCCATCATTTGAATATACAATAATCTTTAAATGCTAATATTTATACATACCTCTATTTTTTTTTTTATTTCTAAGCTATAATTAGGACCTTTTTGTAGAAAAAATAATATAATAAAAAATACTTGTTAATTATTTAATTTTTCTTGTAAAATCTAAAAATTCTATGAACGAAAACAAACTTCATATTTAATACACTAGCATGAACATTGATATTTTATTTTGTGAAAAAGTGAATAGGAATATGATTTTTTTAAGCATAAAAATACATACAATTTATATCAAGTGCTTAATGTAGAAATATTAATTTTGGAAATTGAAACTTAAGTTGATAGCTTCCGCTTTATATTTAATTTTATTAAGGAAGGTTTTATGATCAAATTCATATTGACTTTTATAATTATTCTTAAAAAACAAATATTCAATAAATCTAAAATTTAAATTTCAACAGTCTTAATTCTTTTCCTGTTCTCGTATTGTGGCATATTGTGAAAAAATATACGGTTTTAAGAAGACTTTGACAAGATCTACCTCAATGGTCAAAGTGATTGTCGAGTTCATAGAATCATTGTCAAAGAACTATTAGGTCAAGTCTTGCAAATCAATAGAACGATGAAGCTGAAGGCTTCAGGTTTTCGAAGCTCAGTGTCTGGGAAAAGCAGAAAGGATGCATAAAGAAGCTGGAGGCAATTTCTTGGCAATTCTGGGTACGACATGGTCCAAGTCAATTAAATTTGAACCATACTTCATTTGGCTGGTCGGTGCGAATACTGGGTTCTGGGTCTTTTGACTCAAGGCACCAAGCAATGCGCTACTAGCCACCAGGTCATGGGCGGCAGCTAGCCTATGATTAAGAAACAACAGTACCAAGAAAATCCCTTCTGCCTTCACCTGCCACTGCCACAATACTATTCTAGATTGAACAACAATTGCCAATTTCACAAAATCTGATAAATTTGGAAACATTAAGGGCTTAGCTGCATATATAAAAGACCCCTGTTCCTAGCATAATTGTTTGTATTACCATTCAGACAACATCCAAGTCCATCTCGTAAAGGTACAAACTTAAAGTCTTAAACCAAGCCCACTGCATTAGAAAAGACGAGTAACTTTATCTTTGGATCCTATGTTTAATCATTAACTAAAATACTAAAAGAACCCCTGATCGTTTCATTTTATTTAAATAAACCCCTAAACTTTTATTGTATCCAAGCTCCTATTCTTTGATTTGTATCCAAATATACTTTTATTTCAATCAAAAGATTGATTTATGTTAAAGTTTTATTTTATGTACAATTAAGCATTATGAGCTTATTTGGATACAAATTAAAATTTAAAAACTTATTTTGGTGTAAAATAAAGGTTAGGGGCTCATTTGGGTACAATAAAAGTATAAGGGTTTATCTAAATAGAGTGATAAAGTTCAAAAGCTTTTTTTATTATTTTAGGAATCATAAAGACAGGTAGATTCATCAAAGTTGTCTTCCAATTTCTCAACATTCAAGCCAATTGTGGGATCAAAACAAATATTCAAACTTAGATGTAATCCAAATTAAGACAGTTAGAAGCCAATTCAAGATATCATCCCTAAGAATGCATATGGAAAGATGAGGAGTCACGTTACTCACCATGTAAAGACATTAATCACGAAGGAACTTTCTCCCCAGTTGAGAAGAATATGTTCCTCCTATAATGATTCAGTGAGAAAGATAATATAATAAGTGATGGAATAATGTTCGGACAAAAGAAAATAACGAGAATAGAAAAATACAGAACTACGATAGAAATCCTTGAAAAAGTTGAACTTGGATATATTAGACGAATCCACCCCATATTGAACACCCAACATAAAAAAAAAAAAATCCAAACAATTGAAGGCTGATAAAAACTACATATAATTTATACCTTGTAAAAGCATAGGAAAGCATGTATCTTCAGAGTCATCATTAAAGTATGCTATACATGTCAAAAATATCAGGGGAAAGAGGTCAGGAACACATGGATAACTGATATCCTATGGGAATGATGATTCATAATAACAAGTAGTGAACATTTGCAAACAAATACAAGCATTTTATATAATTTTTTAGTTTTTGACATAGCATGGTACAAATATATGTACAACCAAGTAAACTAGTATTGCAACACACCTTACAACCCACACAAACAGACTGCCATTACCCAAACAAGGTGGTAAATGCCTACTAGTGAGAAAACAGAAGGTCTCATACCTTAAACCATCTGTATACAGAAGAGTTTAGCTTCATTACATTCATGATTCACCTCACCACCTGCCCTTCAACATTTCTTCCTAGCATTGAATTTGGGACATCACCACCTGCTCTTAGATTACAAAGCAAAGCATCACGCCCAGTCAAAACTATTTTGAAAAAGCCATCTACTACCTTTGAAAGATTATCTAGCCCCTGTGATAGTTTCTCCGCCTTCATTCTCAAATCTGAAACAGAATTCTTGAAGGATTCCTCTTCAATAGGACCCAACCCATCATGGAGCAAAGGATACAATTTCTTGATACATGCATCAATGGCATCCAGTTCTCTGAGAACTGTAAATTTTCCGCAAGAAAATATATTTCTAAGTTCTGCATTCAAGGTAGTTTGCACTTCAGAAAAAACTTGTGCCCATGGTAGTGTATCAGGAACAGATAAATCTAACAAATTATTGGCCAAACCAGAGAATGCTGCAGCATAGACGCTACAAATATATATAGTCACCACTTTAGCTCCATACATTGCACGCATCAACACCTTTCCTTTAGCAGAGTTCTTAACCTTAGGCAAGTTTAATGATTCTACAAGGTTGTCCAAGATTGGGCGACAAGCTTCAACTCTGGGATTTTTTGAGCCACTATGCTGTCTCCAGCTATCAAGTGTGGAACAGGCCTGCATGAATTGCTCTGGGGAGTTTGACTCCAACTTATACAAGACGCACTGAAGTAAGAGATGGCCTTGGTTGAGCCTTGTAAGCTCAGAGGTAAAAGCAATACTTATATCAAGCAACTTCACACTGATGTCCAGGTACACATCTATCCATTTCTCATCCCAACCAGTCACAGGGAGCTCAAGCTCAGTTATAAGTTTTTTTATGTCACAATGAATCTCAGAAAGTGACTCCATTGCCAGTTTCATCCATGACAAGCTAAGGATGTTATCTTTGTCTTTTGGCACAAGTTTTAGCAGCCTCTCAGACAAGGTTGCCTCAAACGCATTCAATAAAGAAAGAAGCTTTGGAGACAACTGAGAACTCTTAGGTGATATCATACGGAAAGGATTTCCAAAATGGAAGAAAGGGCGATGTGGTTCCTGAGGTCGACTCATTTCAATGTATTTACTACAAGACCAGAACATCAAATTCAATCATCATCAAGAAAATCAGACTTCAAAATCAAATCACATTAATAATTATATGGATTATAACAAACATCAAACATCCCTCTCATTTCTAAAAGGTAAGTTAACTTGACCCTTCACAAAGACTATACTCAGCAAATGTAACCACCATAATACCTCATAAACACCATAAACAATTAGATAAACTGGATTTTATGGATTTAAACAAATGATAGACAGCAATGAAGACCATATATTCGACACCAAAACCATAAGAAATACATGCAAAAATTTATGGTGTAATAATAAATCGACAGATTAAAAGAAAGCAATCAAGGTAATAAACCGAGATCTCCTTGATTGCCTTCATTTTCTCCATGGTTATCCACTCTGTCTTTGCTTTAATTTTACATGCTTTCCTCCTTGAATTTTAGGTCAACTTGAAACAGAGAAAAAGGAAAGTCATTTCTACACAAACTAAAATCGTTCTAAACCTAAAAATTCAACGAAACACTAAAAATCACATCTTTAAACACAAATCTTGAACATCAAAAGTAAAAAAACACATAAACTATAGCCAGATCTGACAAATCTAGAGAAAATCAAACATAAAGTCAAACAGAGAAAAACTAAAATCTCAACAAAACACTAAAAATCACATCTTTAAACACAAATCATCAAGATCCAAAGTCAAAAACACATAAACTAGAGTCAGATATAATGGATCTGGAGAAAATCTAACACAAACACATCCAGCAATATAAAGTCATACAAATCTAAAAGTAAATAAACCAAAAAATAAAAGCTTACCAAAATTTTAGATCCTTAGACCAAGCTACTGATTAAACCAAGCAGAAGCAAAATTCTCCACAGATTCGTTACGGCTTTGTTAAACAAATTAAAACCTAAAAAAAAATTCAACAATTAAGAATCTTCATCTACAAAAAGAAAAAAATCGTGTTTATTCAGAATCTTACGAAAATCGGATAATTGAAAATGTTAAAAAAAAAAAAAAGGAAGAAAAAAAGGAAAGGAGAGAATTGAACCTGACTTAGTACTCGAAAGGAATTGTGAAATTTCGGAGAAAGATCCAAACGTGGTGTATTTGGGCTTCGTTGAAATTTCGTGTTTGGAGGATGGGGAGTATTGATGAAATCACAGCTGTTATGGGTAGTTGGTCACAAATGTATACGTGGAAGACGATGAATGGGCCGTCATTTTTGTTTCTTTTACTAAGACACCGCCGCCATTTTACTGTAGCACGTAAAAATCAATCAGGGTTGGCACAAATTGATCGGATACAGTAGCTTGTTTGTTTCCCCCAAAATGATTTTTAAAACATAATTTTTATATTTATAAATATTTATTTGATTAAAAAAATAATAATAATTTATTGATAAATGAAAAATAAGCTTATATTTTAAAAATTATAAAATTGAAAAGAAAAAAATATTTTTAAAAAAAATTGTTTATGAATCTAATTATTTATCAATACTTATGAATATAATTTTATTTATAAATAATATTATATTAATAAATAAAAAATATTATTATATAAATAAATTAATAAATAATATTATGTTAATAAATAATGTATTAATAAATATTATTATATTAATTAATAAATATTATAATATATTAATAAATAATATAATATTAATATAATATATAATATATTAATATATTAATAAAAAATATAATATTAAAAACTAATATTATATTACATTAATAAAATAACAAAAAAATAAATAATTTTATTTTAAGTATTTTTTATATTGACATATTTTTTAATATTAAATATTATTATCAAAATATTAATTATTTTTGTGTGGTTTATTTTGGTACTTTGTTCTGATCTTTTCATTTCCTATTTTCCTTGATGAGGTATTTAACTGCCTTTAATATCTCTTCTTCATTTCTTCAGCCTAATGACAGAACAGCAGATGAGACATGGGCCCCTGACACTTCTCATTCTTCCAAGTTTGTTCATTTGTTTCTTGATGAAGGTTTGTTGGCGTTTATTACAACTAATCTGGCTTTAAGGCAATCTGCTTAGGTCTCCAAAAGTAATAAAATGTGAGCTGATGATATTATTCTTTTCATCTCGACATTGCAGAGAAGAAACCAGTAGATGATCCTTCCACCGGCATGCCAAAAGACTTGCTCTCATTAATTCAGGGTGGTGAAAAAGGCGGTTTCCATGTTTCTGATAGGATAGCTACTAAGCATGGAGCATCAAACTTTCCATTCCAAATCTCTGAACTTTGCTGACAGGCGTGTTATATCAAATTTGAGGTCTCCTGGAATTGAAAACTCTGAGATATCATGCAATATTAATGATGTTAATAAACCAGCAGCAGTTCCAGCTGTCCTCACATGTGAGGATCTTGAGAAGTCAATTCTGCCTAGAAGCACTGAAAGCGATCCAAACTTTGCCTCCTGCTTTTGAAGACTGGAAAATTCCTGATGCTGAGAGTGGAAAACAAGAAGTTAATATCGATGATCATGCATCCCAGCACCTTCTTTAATTGTTACAGAAGAAAACAAGTATGAAAAATATAATTATCATCTGCCAAAGAAGACAACAGATCTTCAGAAAGCGTACAAAATATTGAAACAGGAAGAGTTGACACTGCACCTTGTGAATCTTTAGAGGCGAATCCAGGAAATGCTCCCACTTCAGGGAAGAGTCTTAACTCTTAAAGCACTTTTTGGAAGTGCTTTCATGAAGGAACTGCAATTAGTTGGAGCACCACCTTCTGTTCAGAAGGGTTCAATCGCGTATGCAAGAGTTAATGTATTAGAATCTAACAGGCTTTCCCTTAATGTCACAGATGATAGTCTTTTTCCTTCTATAGTTCACATTGGGTCAAATAACGATACTTTTGAACCAAATATTTTAGCATTTACCAAAAGAGAGTAGATTAAATCTGATGGCATTGAAGAGCATTTGTTAGGCTATAAGGATGCTCGATCTGCAATGGATTCATCATTATCTCAGAGCTGAATTAGGGTCTAAATTTGTTGGTTTTGATGGATCTGCTGAAATTTGGCTTCCTCAAGAGGATAGCTTGATCGGTCAGTGATCCTGTGAAACTCCAGAACTTCAATGCTGGTTGTGTAAAAGCAGAGCTATTGCCCACCCACGAGACACCTATCAATATTGCAGAGAAACTAGCAGCTTCAAAGGCTGTCTTCCGTGATGAAAGACCTGCTGTAAGAGGGCAAGAGGGTCCATCTTTTCTTCCTGGTCCCTATGATATGAGGCAGTCAGATATTCCATTTCATAACCAAATTGTCCAGCCATCTTCTCCACAGCTTCATCCTCCTCAAATGAATCATGGAGGGCCTTTGATTCATTCATTAGATCATCATCCTTCTAACATCAAGTTCTTGGCTCCAGAAGGCTTCATCCATCATGATGCCTCACGGAATCATCAATTTCCTGCAAGTATGCTTCGCCCTCCTTTCCATCACCTTAGCATTGGACTAACTGGATTTGATCCTCCAACGTATCATCCTATGTTACAACAAATGCCTATGCCTGGAAACTTTCCTTCACCCCACTTGCAACTAGGATTTCCCGGTGGTTCACCACTGCCTCCTCATTCAAATAATCAGGTGTCTGGTTTCATACAGGAAGTGAATCCGATGCATGGTTTTCCATTTGGACATGGTCACCGGCAGCCCCAGCCGAACTTTGCTGGTCTTGGAATGCCTCCAGGTAAATTATTTAATATGTCTTGTTTCTTTCCCATCCTTACCAATTTCGACTTTGTAAAACCTGCCCACTATATTTCATTCCGGTAATGCCTACAATTGATGTAAAGGACTATCTTATTTGGCTTAAGGTAATTTAAAGAGTATGATAATGCCCATATCAAAACTTGTTGCACAATAATTTTTAATAGCTATGTTAAACACTCGAAAATCTTAAATTATAATTATTCACAATAATTTTTTATAATATTTTCAAAATGCATCTTTTTCAATTCGAATATATTTTTTTCAAATCGAATTTTTCTTAACCGTAGCATTGATGCTAAAATAAACCTAAAGGTAACTGATTATACTTGAAATTGGCATTTGGTTGGAATTGTCCCCTCTTTGGTTTGTTCTTTCTAAAAGTTGAAGAAGGGGCAAAGTGTAGCTACAAATCAATTATTTGAAAAGTTATGTCCAAAGTTTCACCGGTCTAAGATTAGGATAGCAGAGATAATTTATATTGAATTTACATATCATTTATTAAAATAAATGATTCAAATTTAAATCTTATAAGTGAAATATTCGAACATTACTAGTTTAATCAAGAATTAGCATGAGTTAATTTATACCTTAAGAAAATATTCAAACTTTATCAGCTCAATTAATTCTCATTGACAAAATAAAATTTTAATTTTAATTTCTTTTCAAGTTTCTTCACCATTAAAAAATGATTTACCCAAACTTTTCACATTGTGACGTTGTCCATTGGCCAACAATAGAAATTGTGTCTGAATTAAACCTCTACCATATCCTATTTTAAACCAATAATATTCAATGCACTTATTAAAGAAAAATTGAACATGCTACATCCCCTTAATCCGTTTGTAGAGTTAAAAACATTTCATTATCATTATATCAAACGGTACATGACAAATGTGACCGAACTTGGGCAATATTTCATTCTTGAAATTTGATTTCTTAACATGTGCAGGTAAATGAATTTTACTGAGTACATGAAAATTGAATAAAATTTGTGTAAAGTTCTTTGTATATGTAGTTTTCAATTTTCAAATTGTTTATTTCAAAAACACTTACCAGAAATCACTGATTCAATAATAAAATATTAGATTAAGGATCATTGCTTCACAATAATTTTTTTTTTTTTTTTGTACAAAGAAGATCACTGTTTTTTTCTTACACAAAGGAGCTTGATATAAGAGAAATGATAGTAGATGCTGAGATTCGAATTCTAGACCTATTGAATCTATCTTTCAAAGGTGACTACATGATCCAATTTCGTTAAACTTTGGGTTTAAGATCACAGTTATTTCACAAGTAATTCTAAAGGCTTTAGTTTATGAACTTCATTTTGTTGAGAGTGCTCTGTAAGACAATGGTTGATTTACCGTCATAAGGATGAAGCCTTATTATGGCCGTAATTCTCTTTTCTCCAGTAATGATTAGGGGATTTAGCCACACATCAAACACCTTTTCATGGATGCTACTTTCTGCTTTTCCATTAAATTTCAAATAAGAACTGCAATCGGATTATTGTTCCAGGAGAAATTCAGTTCATATAAAACCCATTTCTCAGCCATGAAAAATGAAATGCCGAAAGGAATGGCATTATTTGATTCTTAGGAAATTTGATCAAGGCAAAAGCTCAAGACATCTGGCCCTATTTTAGTCGCTTTGGGACTTAGTGGCACCTGGTTGTTGCGCTGCGTTCATCTTCTCAGCAGCTTCGGTTGCCGCAGACGCTGCCTTGTCCAAACCCAATTTCTCTAACTCCTTAAAGAAACCATTCACGTCTTCGGCATTCATTTTGTATGGGCTGTGAGAAGGACCGGGGAACGAACCATTTGTTACTTCTTCCTTGTATTCCAGAAGAGCTTTATTGATGACATCTCCTACTCGAGCAAACTGCTTACAGAACTTTGGAGTAAACTGCAGATGGTGAAACAACCCTTTTTTAGAACCTTTTTTTACGAAACAAAAGAATCTGCAAGATAAAGTGTTAATCATGTGCTTAACCTTTGCGTGATGCGGGTGTTGCAGCATTCCAAGTAGATCATGGTAAACTAGAACCTGTATCAACAGTGCAATCAAAATTAACCGCATGTATCTGTACGTGCAACAAAAATGCCAACCATTTCTTTCTAGTGAAGTAAATAAAGGAAGATTGAAAGGTAGGGAACATGATCATACAACTTCATGACGAAAAAAATAGCTTTTTAGTCTCCTCAAAACAAATATCATAACACCATATGGTGTGAATACAGAGCAATTCGGTTGAAAAAATCAATAAAGGATTAACACAAAGGACAATCATTTGAACAAAAACTTCTAAAGAAGCTAGAAAGCAATCTGCAGGAAGCAACATTGTTGAGCTTTTGCATCAAACCTACTTTTTTGGTACATAGGAGGCCATAGGGGTTGCAACTGTTGGGATTCAAACCTCAGACCTACTAGATGCCACCTCTTAAGGATGGCTACATGAACCAACTGAGCTAAACTCCATATTCAAACCTACACCTTACTTTACAATATTTACAAGACAATATCGTGTTTGCTAAAATAACCTGATATTGCATATAACTTAAGCTTTTCCGCATGACAGAGCCAATCAAATATGTTGGTGAAACATTCAAACATAACTATCGTTTTGAGTCAAACTCAGTTTTCAAGGACAAATTTCTGCTATGGATTCATATATAAGAAAAAAAGACCCTTGAGGTCCATAGTATCCTAAGAACTGCTGTGCTATAGCATCAAACTAAGCTTTTCTCTCCGATAGCGTCAGCCAAATAAGTCTGTTATATGTCATCAGCCCTGAATGGAGATGCCAATGCCACGAACATGTTGTCTTCTGTTTAACTTAATATACGAAGGAACTAACCATGGAATCAGACAATGGTTATGAAATAAAACTAGAAACTGTAAACCCTCCGAATTTCCCCATTATTAAAATGCAATCCATGGTTCTGCTTTTCTAATGAAATTTATACAGAATGGGAAACCTACTATATGTTCTAAGCTTGATTGAACTGCAATTCACCTCTTTTTCTTATTCAATTTGATAGGCAAAAAGAAATCGATTAGTTTATGATGCCCAACACCAAATTCTATACCAAAACCCGGCATATAATTAAGGCAATGTGGGCACATAGATTTTAAAGAGCCAGAAAGAATAACAGTCCAAAATTAACCTGTCCACTGCAAAAAGGACCAGCTCCAATCCCAATTGTGGGAATTTGGAGAGCAGATGTGACTGCAGCAGCAACAGGTGCCGGAACACATTCCAAAACAACCGAAAAGCATCCAGTTTCCTGCAAAGCCATTGCAGTCTCTACAACCTGGATAAACCAACCCAAATCAACATGCTCAGAGACAAACATATGAATATAATCAAAGGTAATACAAAATATGACTAGGAAAGAGACCTTGACGGCACTAGAAACATTTCTGCCCTGTGGCCTGAATCCCCCAAGCACACTGATTGCCTGAGGAGTAAGTCCCACATGTCCTATGACGGCGATTCCGGCTTCAACAATAGCTTTTGCTGCAGTGATTCTCGCAGGGGACCCTCCTTCCAATTTGATAGCATCCATCCCTCCTTCCTTTAAGACCCTAACCGCTGTATCAACTGCCTGCTCATAAGCCAAACTGCAATAACATCACACATCACCAACTGACACTTACCCCAAAAGCAGACCGATGACACCAAACGAAAATGATAAAAAAAAAAAAAAAAGATAAGGTCTAAAATTTTAGAAAAAATAATTTAACAAAAACGAAAAAAAATGTATTTCGAGTATGGCTTTTCAACAAGAATTGTGCAACTTAATTTTATTTTCGTGTAAAATATGATACCACGGATACGCGAATTATTGGTATTTTACAGGACACAAATATTACCAGATCTACCCAAAAGCCAATTTCCAACAGCAACATTTGCTCCATAACATAATAGAAGAAGAATTTGTCCTAAGAATGTAAGCTTAAAAGAACAGAATTTATTCAAACAACGCTACTTCATCAATATGAAATAATACTATGTGGGCAAAAGGGAAATTTTGTGTTCATGGAGTACCTGACTGGTGTCGGTCTCATAGGTCCCAAAAGGCAAGTCACCAACGAGTAGCGGCCGCTTGGCGCCGCGAGCAACAGCCCGGCAATGAACGAGCATTTCCTCAAGTGAGATAGGGAGAGTGGTATCATGGCCGTGAACCACCATAGAAGCAGAGTCTCCAACGAGGCAAATATCAATGCCAGCGGTGTCGAGGTGGACCCCTGATGGGTAGTCATAGGCTGTGACAACGGTGATAGGCTCACCCTTCCTGTATTTTTGCTTCAGCTGGTTAAGGGTCACTCTCTGGTCGGTGATTTGAGGCTTTGGGCCACCATAGACGGTGTTCTCCGGCAGGTTACTCATGCAGCGACTTAGGCAGGCTCTGGCCAGTGAAGAAGCCTTGGACAACCTTGTTAAAAATGCCATTCTGGAGGTTTTGAGAGAAAGAGAGAGGGCAAAGATGTTCGATGTTTTTGGGGTTGAAGTGAATGAGAGTGAGAAGTTGTTTCTTTAGTATCGACTATGGTAGTTGTTGGTGATTTGGGAAGTGTTAAGTGACGAAATCGGTGAGGCAAACAAGGTTGGCGGTAGGTTTTGTGGCTGCGCCACCTGCATCGATTGCGAATGAGAAGTTTGATTTCCAATTTCCCACGCTTTTGTCCTTGTTTATTTTATCCCCACGCCCCATCTGCCGCCACTCCCCCCGTTAGGGGCGAGCAAAAAAAAATCAAGAAAATTAAAAATTAATTTAAAATTATAATATTTGATTCAGTTTATATTAATTTTTTATTTAATTCAGATTAAAATTGAAAATCAAAATTATATTTTAGGTTTCGATCAGGAATTAAAATTAAAAAAAATTAATTGAATCGAATTATATTTTTATTAAATAAAATATTTATGTTATACATAAATTTATTTAAATATATTAAAAATTATATTAAGATATATAAAAAAATAAAAGTTAAAATTTAAAATATTAACGAACCAAACTTAACTAATAAAATTTGATTTAAATTCAAATCAGATTTTAAAAATTCATAATTTTATATATTATTTAAAAAATTAAATTGAATTTAATCAGATCTAAATCGTTATCACTTCTATTCCTATCATTTTTTGATAATTATATTTTCATACAAAGTAAAATATTAATAAATTATATATTTATAACATATTTTATATAAAATTATTTATCATAATTATTATAATTTTTTTAATTTTTGTTAAATTATATATAATTTTATTAAAATTTTCAATACTTATTATAGAAAGGATCAAAGGAGGCATAATATGCGAGATTAGGATTAGAAACCAACAAAAACCATCCTAACTCCAATAATTGACATAATTAATAATTTATCTGATACGTTTGATTTTGATGCATTATTAGTAAAACTTTTTTAATTTTATAAATAAAATTAAAAAAATTGATACATATTTTATATTTTTTAATTACCATATAGAACAATAGTCATATTTAAAGTTATTCAAAAAATAATGAAAAAGGAGGAATTAAAAAAAAAAAAAGAAATTGACAATGTGGTTACTTTGATTCATCTATTGTCCTTCTATTTTTATTATTTATTTTCAAATTTCATTTTTGTTATCATATCTAATAGTAATTAAATTTTTTATGATAAAAGTTACGAAGGTAAAAAGAAAAAAAAGAAATGTGAGTTTAAAAAAAAAAATTTTGATGTATGGGTATTTTTTGTTTTAAATATAAAGTATGTGATTGACTCTAATTATTATTTTATTTAGGTACTTAAATTTATGTTTGGTAAAAAAAAATGAAAAAGAAAATGCTTATTTATGAAATCCTTATCTAAATCTTAAAGAAAAAATGAAAAACAAATCGTCAAAATAGAAAAGGAAAGTCTTAATTTATTTATGTAAAATGATTATTTGATTTCCCGTGCCTCATGCACGCTCCCTTGTGAGCGTTGAGTTTTTATTCAACGTTAAAGATCTGGAATGATCTTCAGAAGTCTCGGCTTCCAACAACTAAAGAAAACCTAAATATCTAATCTTCAACACAGTACGGTCAAACTCAAATCCACGTGTCGTTTCCTATCGGTTAAAAATTCCACGCACCCTAGACTTCAGTGTTCCGAACATATTCGCAACTCACGCGCAGCCTTCCTTGGCACTGCTCCTCTTCATTACCCATTCTCGCCGCGACTCTTTCACCAATCCCATCCGTCAGGCTCTGTCTGGTTCCATACCTATAGGTCTCGTGACAGCGCTCTTCAATTAAAGATATAAATGATGCATAACTCATAAATTATTTGTATTCAATTAGAATAAAATATAAATTTAATTTAATAATTATTAAATTAAGTTTGAGCATATTAACCTATTCAACTATTTGAATTTAAACATTTTAATATATGATTTTAATAACTCATAAATTTAATTAAATTTTTATATTTTAATATATATTTTTATTTTTTAATTAAAAAATTATTATTTTATCTTTATATATAAATTTAAACTCGAGTATTAAAATAAATAATCAAATTTAAAGTCGAACATGCTAATCAAACTCTTTTTTTATTCAATAAATAAGTCTAATTAAATGAGTTCAAGTAATTTAATTTTTATTTCAATTTAAATTTAAAAATTAAAACTCAATCAATATCAAATCGAATTTTAAGTAATAAATTTCGAGTTAAATTTGAACTTAAATTTTTTATTATATTCACTTTTCTCAATTCGATTACATCCATAACTACAATTCAAAATATGACATGATATATAACAAAAAAATGATAATATATCTATATATATAAGTAGCACAATACAAAATTTTAATAAAATTTATATATAAATTCAATAAAAATAAATTAAAAAACATATTTTATATTTTTTATATCAATTTAAATTATAATATATAATTTTCATGTAATCCAATATTTTATATAATACAAAGATTGGACTGAAACTAGGCATTGGACCGTCGTGGGTGAGGTATAACACAGCTCATTCTCTATTCTTGATCAATGTGCTTGTGCATGCAGAATTGCATTTTGCATTTCAGCTTGTAGCTATTACATCCCTCGTTTTATTGATTGTGTGGAGTTATGGCAATTTTGTTGGGTTACTTATTTGAAAAAGAGCTAATAGTAAGTTTTTTGGTCAAGTGAATGAAATTTTTTATTAAAGATTATTAAATAAAATTTAGATTAAAAATTTAAATGAATAGATTAAAATTTTTTGTTGCATAAATTAAGTAAATAAAATTTGAAAATAAATTTTTAAAAAATTTGGATAAATTTTTTTAAATTGGTATTTTAATTAAAAATTTTAACAATATTTTTATCATTGAATAAATATTAATCAAATTAGAATTATAAATGATAATTTTAATAATATTTTATATATTATTGATATTTTCATTGAATACTATTAATCTATTAATATAACTTTTTTTATTCACATTTTTATTAGATTATTCTTAATAATTAAATTTTATTTAAAAAATAATGCTTTTAACTGGAGGGATACCTCCAGTAGGATATGGATGTACTTTATCGCTTCAGATATGGTTAATTTAGATAAAAAAAATTTCCTCTAGAAGCTTGATTAGGAACATTGCACCTTGGCCATTTGGTTGGGTAATTGGTAATTGGGCAAGTCAATATCAACAGCCTTAGAGGCGGCTTCCCAAAGTGTTTTAATATTGAAATATACATAGTGTACCTCAAATCCATCATGACAATTATCAATCTTCAAATTACAAAATCTTCAATTGTTAGAAAATTCATTAAAAAAATTTTTTTACAGCGAGATCGTAATTTGAAGATAAAAAAATTTTAAATTTTAATATTTAAATTCTAAATATGTTAAATTTTATTTTTTTAAAAATGATTGTATAAATAAATTAAATTAAATTTTGTACACTAAATTCATTTAATTTTAACTCTAATTTTTTAATTAAACTTTTGTCTATTGAAGTCTAATTTTCTAAGTTTTTTTTTTTTCCCAAGGGATTGTGATGTAAATGTAAAATATGGAAATACAATATAAATTTGAAGCTAATCTTTTAAATTGACTGCAAGTTTTGTATATTTATCATTTTAAAAAGGCTGAAGAAAATTACAAATTCTTTAATTCTTGAAAAGTCATTTTTTTTTTTTTTACAAAAAAGATCGTAATTCAAAAATAAAAAAAAATTATAGCTTTTAAGATTTGAATCTTAAATTTATTTAATGTTATTTTTAAAAAAATTATTGTATAAACCAACCAAATTAAATTTCATATTTAAAATTCTTTTAATCTTAACTCTGAGAATTTTTTAATTTAACTTTGGTGTATTGAGTGTCATATTTTCTAAGTTTTTGCCAAGGGATCGTGATGTAAATGTAAAATATGGAAATGCATCAGTAAATGTGAAGCTAATTTTTTAAATTAACTGCAAGTTTTGTATATTTATCATTCTAGAAAAGAGCTAAAGAAAATTACAAAATCTTCAATTCTCAAAAAATTCATTAGAATTTTTTTTTTTTCACAAAGAGATCATAATTCAAAGAAAAAAAAGTTATAAGTTATTAGAGTTGAACCTTAAATACATTAAACGTCATTTTTTAAGAATGACTAAATGAATAAATTAAATTAAATTTCGTGTTCAAAATTCTTTTAATCTTAACTCCAATAATTTTTTAATTTAACTTTGGTCTATTGAATGTCCAATTTTCTAAATTTTTTCCAAGGGATTGTGATGTAAATGTAAAACATGGAAATACAATAGTAAATGTGAAGCTAGTCTTTTAAATTGACTGCAAGTTTTGTTTATTTATCATTGTAGAAAAGAGCTGAAGAAAAAGAAGGCTAATCCACTTATTAATAATTGCCAAAAAAAAATGGTTAGTTGTTCCCTCACTTCTGATTTAACTATGATGATGTTGTTCATCAATTTGTCAATGCCTTGGAATTATGTCAGTTGAATTCCAAACTTGATTCATGCCTTAGTCTTAGCAAGGTACGTAACACTAACATTTATTTATTTATTTATTTTTCTATTTGAGGCTGTTAATTACATTGAAATTTTGATTATTAAAATTAAAGTTTTAATATTTTATTATTAATGATGACATTGATGAAAACAACTGCTTAAAAATTTTACAAAATATCTTTGCCCAAAAAAAAAAAATTCAGATAGTTTTTATGTATTTGTGAAAAAAAAAAAGGGTTGACTAGTTATATATTATTGACTTGCTAGGAGCAAATAAAATAACCCTTTAGTCAAAAATTAAATTCAGATGATTTATAAAAGCAACCAATAAGAAATCTTAATATTCACAAACTTTTTATTATTTTTGAGTTGTAGTTTTTTTAATAAAAATTTACAAACTAAGATGTAATTAAAAAATATTTACTTTTTTAAGAAATAATTAAAGAAAATTTTAATAATATTATTTTGATGCGAATTAAGTTTAACTCAAATGGTAAACATGGAAGAGATTCGATAGAAATTTAAATTCAAGAGTTTGTTTTTAAATAAAGATAATGAAATTTTTAACTTCGAAATTAAAAAGATATGTCATGTTTTTAATTAATTTTTTTATTTTTAAATATATTTTAAAAAATTTGTGTCATTTTATTAATTCACTTGTGAAGTTAATTTAAAATCTATATATTAACAACAAGATAATTTCTCTAAATTTAAACCATAATGCTCTTTTCCAAAAAAAAAATCCAACAAAGAAGAGCTCTATTATATATATTTATATATATATATATATATATATAGAGAGAGAGAGAGAGAGAGAGAGACTCCAAGTCAACATAAAGCAGCTTGAAATTTTGGTTAGGAACACAAAAAAAAAAAAGAAAGTCTAAATCAAATGATATGTCAATTGAAACAACCCACAAAAGTCCACCACTTACACTTCCACTTGCATTACTAAAAGATTATAAAGCCACAAACAAAATCTCCTAAACCAACAAATTCCTCTAACTGATCATCCCATCATTTCCTTTCCCAACCTCCTGCCATGGTGGAAGGGGATCAGGTAAGGCCTCTAGCACCGGCTACAGACCTTCCAAGCAGTGACAATGGAGAGGCTGCTATGCACCTGAAGAAACTTCGACGCAAGAAATGCATCAAATGTTGCGGTTGCATTGCAGCTCTACTCGCCATCCAAGCTGTGGTGATCATAATTTTAATCTTCACAGTGTTTCGAGTCAAGGATCCAACCATCAAAATGAACGGTGTCACTGTCACTAATCTGGAGCTCATCAATGGCACCACAACCCCAAAGCCAGGGTCCAACATCTCTGTCATAGCCGATGTTTCAGTCAAAAATCCCAACGTAGCATCATTCAAGTACAGGAACACCACCACAACACTTTACTATTATGGCACAGTGGTCGGAGATGCCCGAGGTCCGGCGGGCCATGCAAAGGCCCGCCGGACCATGCGGATGAACATATCCGTTGATATTATCGCGGATCGGCTCTTGGCCAGTCCAAATTTGACTGCGGATGTGAGCTCCGGGACGTTGACCATGAGCAGCTACTCGAGAATTCGAGGAAGGGTCAATATGTTAAACATTATAAAGAAGCATGTGACTGTAAAGATGAATTGCTCCATGACAGTTAACATCACCAGCCAGGCAATTCAAGAACAGAAGTGCAAGCGAAAAGTTGATCTCTAGACTCTAGGCTATGTTTGCCTTGCCCGGTTTATATATATACATATATATATATATATATGTATGTATGTATATAACATTAGATACAATATAAGATTAGGGATTTAGTTCGGTTGTTTCATCCAGCCACTCGAAGTGGTGTTCATTACATTTTTTTTTTCAAGAGTAAAATACACAATTAATCACTCAATTATATGAGTGTTTTTAAAAATGACCGTCTAATAATTAATTTTTTTAATTTAGTTACTTAAATTTGAATATGTATATTTTTTTTCACACAATTGTTAGTCTATAACAACAAGCTAACATAATATTATCACATTAGCTAATTATGTATTACGTGAAATTATCACATCAACGATCATGTATCACATGACATTGCTACATCATTTGATATGCTACATAATGTATTGATAGTTAGTGTGAAAGATGATGTGGCAGTATTATATAGTACTTGATAATTGATGTAGTAGTACTATGTCAACATGTCATTAAAAACTAACGGTTAAATGATAAAAAACATATTTATTTAAATTTAAGTGATTAAATAAAAAATTAATAGTTAGTAACTATTTTAAAAATACAAGTATAATTGAGTGATCAATGATATATTTTATCATTTATTCAAATCATAATATTTGTAATTTTTTTCTATATTCAAATTACGATTTTCTTTGTAAAATATATTAGATACTATATAGTTATGTGAACATGTGGTTTGATTATAATTTTTCTTGAAAAAATTGATTTTAGTGCTTCAATTTAATTTAAAATGATTTTTTTATTTGTCATATAATCGCTTCTATATTTTTTAATAATGCAAAACATACCAAAGAGGAATAGGTACTTTGTCACCTAAAATTAGATTCAACAATTTAATATTTGTATCGTATAAAATATTATTAATTTATGTATTTATATTATATTTTTTTATAAAAATTAAGTATTATAATTTGTGTTAATATAAAAATATAAAAAATATTTTTTCATTTTATTAAATTTGTATATAATTTTTATTAAAATTTTAAATCATTTTACATTCATATATTTTTTTATCATTTTGTATCATATTTTAAATTATCAAATCTACTTAAAATCAAATGATAATAAATAGAGATGTTATTTAATATAAAATTATAAAAAAATTAAATTATAATACACATTAGATAACTTTAATAGACCGTTATCACATATAAACATAAATTATTATGTGACAAACTAAAAAAGATGTATAAAATGTAAATCACGAAACATGATTATGATGTTACATTAAACCTTCAAACTAAAACTTAAAATTTAGTTAGATTTGTATCTTCAAAATCTCTACTTCAATATTTTTTGCAGTGATTAATTCTTGAATAATAGAATTGCTATTAATAATTTGACCTATCCATAGCCCATTGTGCATTGAGATGACTTTCTTTGAAAACAAAAGAAAAAGGAAGAAGGGGGACGTGATGACAACTAGCTCCCCTGCTCATCCATAGGACCACTTTCTTTTTGTGGGATTTCTCTCAAATTTGGCAATGTTTAATGGTCGAGGCAAAGTCACAAGTACCCTACATTGTTTAAATTGTTAATAGATTTATCTATTGTTTGAAATGTTCATGCCTTAACCTTTTCCTGACATCTTTATGAAATTATATGTATTTCCCTGTTTTTGAAAATGCCCAAGCATTGGCTTCACAAAAGTACGCTTAAAAGTACAGATATTTTAACAATTATCATTTTTTTTCAAAGACAGAATACATTATTAATTCAAAATCGAATGATTTGAAGTAACGTTAAATCGAATATAAATCACAAAGCACACGCCTAAATTAATGACAGGGCACGCTAGAACGAAGGGAACAATAGATTTGTCGACCGAAGTATCAGCTCACAGGCAAAATCTTACTTTGTCTGTACCCTTTATCTTAAGTGTTTCATCCACTATTTCTCACCTTTATCCCTTTTTTTTTCCTCCGACTCTGTCGCTCTCTTGCTTTGCTTCTTCGTGAAAATCTGTTAAAAAAAACCCAAAAAATGAGAAATCCATTGCCATTTGCCAACTGCTTTGTTCCTCTTTGACAATTCAATGCCATTGTAGCCATATCTGTTTACTCATAATATTCACAAGCTTTCTCTGTTTCTGTAATAAATGAACCATAGAACACATAACACACCCTTGCAGTCTTGTCTTTGATTTGTTAGTTGGGTGTGTTTTTTTTTTTTTTTCGTTTTTTTTAATTGAGCTGGTTTTTTGGGATGAGAATGTACATGGGTTCCTTGGAAAGTGGGATTTCATTGAAGAGAACTCGTAGTAGAAACGAAAGAAACCCGTTTTTAAGCCGACCCAGATCGAGTTTTTCTCCTTTTTTGCTCTTGAAGAAGCTAGATTATCTCCAATGGATTTGCACGGTTGCTGTTTTCCTGTTCTTTGTGGTGTTCTTTCAGATGTTTTTACCTGGTTCAGTTGTGGACAAATCTCAAGATTCCTTTTTGGGTGATAAAGATTTTGTATTTGGAGAATTGAAGTACTTGAAAGAGATGGGAGGGTTGGATTTTGGTGAAGATATCAGATTGGAACCATGTAAGCTTTAAGAGAAATTCCAGAGAGAAAAGAAACAAGTGCATTTGGATTCTTCATCTGGTTTCAACAGGAGTCAATGCCGTTTTCAATGTAGAAAGCCTTAGCTTGCGTTGGTTAGTGCAAAAATTCATTTACTTTTGTTCATTCAATGCTGTTATTACTTATTTATAGTTTTTTTTTCTTTCAAAATTTATATTTGAAGGTGTTTGCTGATCTACTGGTTGACCCACAACAATTGCTAATGGTGACCATTGCAACTGCATTGAGAGAGATTGGTTATGAAATTCAGGTAAATGACATTGAGTTCTGGACATTTCATCATTTGTGAGTTTTATTTATTTATTTTTTTTGGGTTTTAATAGTTAGAAATCTGGTTGTGAGTCAAGAACACTCTACATGTCTTTTCAGTTGATAACTTCGTGCTTATATTGCTGGGCATGTTGGAAGTGATAGTAGTGACTATGACTTACAAAATCTTAGCAAATGAAGTAATGGATTCATCTTAGCTTCATGTGTTTTAATTTCTTCCTTGGAAGGTTTGCTCCCTTGAAGATGGTCTTGTGCACAATGTTTGGCAAAATTGGAGTTCCCATCACCATTCTTAACGACAATTCAAATGAAATCGGAGTTGATTGGCTGAAGTATGTGCGTTTGTTTGTTAATCTGTAATAAATCCACTTTAGGATTGATATTTTACATGACAATGTTTAATTAAATGTCTTCATCTTACATAAGCAATTAGTGGACTATTTATATATTTATTATTGGTTATTTGCATTAATTCTAATATTAAGAAATTTGATTATGTAATTGTGGACTTATTTCGCTTCCATTCAAGATAACCTATCCTTCTTTTTTCTTCAAAATGATTGACTTTTTCCTCTATAAAGTTTTTTTTTTTCCTTTCAATATGTAATTATGATATATCATTTTGCAGCTATGATGGCATACTTGTCAGCTTTCTTGAGGCCAAGGGTGCATTATCTAGTTAGGATGCAAGACAAACTTCCAAGTTCCAAATTCTTCTCCTGCTCCTTTTCCCCTTCTTTATTCCATTCTCTTCCCGATAGACTCTTAGTCATTTTCTGCTGAAGAAGACTTATTACACCACATCTAAGGACAAACTGCAATTCTCAGAAGTTAGAATTTTTACAAATGAGCTTGTTAGTTATTAATTAGAAATCATAAAATTGAGTTTTTTAAAAAGAAACTTTAGGCTTTTGTTCAGCTAAAATACTTGATTTTTAATTTTTCATCTGGCTATACTCTGTACTTTACCTATTGCTTTCAGAATTTTAAGATCATTGCTTTAGCATACATGCTGAAGACTTCAATTTGTTTTACTTCATTCTTTGCGATGTATGGTTAATAGATTCGTCTGGAAGAGGTACTTGTTTGAGTCAATTAACATGAATGAGTTTACTTGTTATAGTTTTATGCAGGAACCTTTCAAGTCTCTTCCTCTTATATGGACCATTCATGAAAGAACTCTTGCTGATCGTTCTAGACAATACACTTCAAGTAGGCAGATTGAGCTTGTGAATGATTGGAAAAAAGTTTTCAACCGTGCTACTGTTGTTGTCTTCCCAAACTATGTTCTTCTGGTAATATTTATTAGATAATTAATTATTTGTTTGCTAACATATCAGAAGCTGAAAATGGTGAAATGGTATAGGTTTTATGTTTAGTCCCATTGAGAAGTTCTGAACAATTGGATAAGTGTATGCAACTAAGTGGTAATGCTCCTATTTATTAGAAAATGTTCTAGTAACTGGTTTATATATTGAGCCTATTTCTACTTCAATGCCTAGTTTGTGTGACTTTATTCGCCTAATGCTCATGCTTCTAAGAGTGGTTTTTAATTTGGCATTCGTTTCTAGTGATTTATTTCTTCCTGTACCTTCTGCAGATGATCTATTCTACATTTGATACAGGGAACTATTTCGTTTTTCCTGGTTCTCCTACAGAAGCATGGAAAGGAGAAAATGCAATGAATATGTATAACGATAAGCAGCAATGAAGATGGGTTATGGACCTGCTGAAGTTCTCATTGCAATTGTTGGAAGTCAATTTATGTACAAGGGCTTGTGGTTGTAGCATGCACGTATTTTACAGGCTTTATTACCACTCTTTGCTGACTTTTCATCTGGTAATAATTCAAATTCCCATCCTAAGATCATTGTTTTAAGCAGTGATCAACAAGCAACTACAGCATGGCTGTTGAGGTATGGCCATAATCACTTTACAGAGTGCTCTGGTTAAATTTATATGTGGACATAGTTCTAAAGCTTCTCATATCTCCATATCACATATCTTTCTTTTCCCCAGCGAATTGCTCTTAACTTGAGATATCCAAGTGGTGTGGTGAAGCATGTTTCTGTTGATGGAGATGTCGACAGTGTTCTGAGCATGAATGACCTTGTGATATATGGCTCATTCCTCGAGGAGCCATCATTTCCCAAAATTTTAATGAAAGCCATGAGGCTTGGGAAACCAATCATAGCACCAGATCTGTCCAATATCAGGAAATATGTAAGCTTCTATCACTGTTTCCTTTTGATGCATATTCTAGTTCATCAGGCAGACTACTTACTTTGTATTGGCAATAACATCAGGTAGATGACAGGGTAAACAGCTATCTTTTTCCTAAGGAGAATATTAAAGTTTTGACACAGATCATAATGCAAGTGAAATCAAAAGGAAAATTGTCACCATTGGCGCGCAACATTGCTTCAATTGGGAGAGGAACTGTTAAAAACTTGATGGTTCAGGAAACTGTTGAAGGCTATATCTTGCGACTGGAAAATGTTCTCAAGCTTCCATCAGAAGTTGCACCTCCTAAGGCTGTCATAGAAATTCCTTCAAAGCTGAAAGAAGAATGGCAGTGGAATCTATTTGAGGGTTTTCTAAATTCTACATTTGAAGACAGGAATTCCAAATTTTTAAACAAGTTAGAGGAACAGTGGAACTGTTCTCGAAGAGAGAGGTTTGGTTCATTAATTGCTATGAATGATTCATTTTCATATGAGATTTGGGAGGAAGAAACAAAGATGCATAGTATCAATACTAAAAGGAGACGGGAGGAACTAGAGGTAAGAACTGTTCTGGGAAATAGAATACTATCCACAAATAGCTGAACAATTTCGGCAGTCTTTGTTTAGGTTGCTACTTAATGAAGCTCCATGCTCTTTAAAATATGTTGTAGTTGAAAGATAGAACTGATCAACCTCATGGCACCTGGGAAGACTTATATTGAAATGCCAAGAGGGCTGACCTTGTGAGGAATGACTTGCATGAAAGGGATGAAAGAGGGCATGAAAGGGATGAAAGAGGGCTTGAAAGGACTCGTCAACCATTGTGTATTTATGAACCTTTGGTGAAGGAACCTGGCCTTTCCTGCACCGAGTTTCATCGTGGAATTGGATTGGTGACTTAGTGAAAGCATCATATTGGGTTTGCATTTTTGTTTTATTCCACTATTGATTTACATAAAATGAAATTTAGAAATTCTATTGAAAGTTACTTTTAAACAATTAGATTCCCATTTCTCCTTTTATGAAAGAAATAAAAGTTGTAAAAGGAAGAGTATGCATGGCTGGAATCCTTAGTTTTGATGAATCTGCATGAAGCAGTGGCAACTTGTATCCTGTAGTCTGATTTAACTATGTCTGATGGGTGTTGCAGTCCACTAAAGGTTGAAGACCCAGGATGGATGATGTTGATGGACCATCTCGTCTGCATCTGCTTAACAACGCATACTACCGAGATACTCTTGGTGAATATGGGGCCTTTGTTGCAATTGCTAACCGGATTGAACGTCTACACAGGAATGCCTGGATAGGTTTTCAGTCGTGGAGAGCAATCGCTAGGAAGGTATGTTAATGGGTGACCTCCCCCACCCCCCCCCCCACCCCGAAAATTTTTTTTCTTGTTTCTTTATTTTCCTTCAGAAAGCTCTTTTACCTCTTCATTTTAAACACATCTTTTTTTTTTTTGTGGATTAATTGATGAGAATTATGTCATTTGGCTTAGCAACACCTTAAATGAAATATATTGTGTTCTTCTATTTGTGCACTTGACTCTTTCATATATAATTGTGGGGTGAAAACAGGCATCCTTGTCTGAGATTGCTGAAACTTCATTGTTAGACGCCATTGAAAGGTGCAAGTATGGTGATGCACTTTACTTTTGGGTTCAGATGGACATGGATCCAAGAAATAGCTTGCAGCACGACTTTTGGTCATTTTGTGATGCTATAAATGCTGGAAATTGCAAGTAAGAGCTGTAAGGTTTATCAATTATTTCAAATGCAAAAGCATGGAATTTTACAAAAATGCATAAATATATTTACTGTACTATCATATTTACTTGCCTCATTTATCATTTCATTGCAGGTTTGCATTCTCTGAGGCTCTTAAAAGGATGTATGGCATAAAGCACGATTTGACTTCGTTGCCATCCATGCCTGAAGATGGAGGCACATGGTCTGTTATGCAGAGTTGGGCTTTACTAACAAAGTCGTTCCTAGAGTTTGTTATGTTTTCGAGGTGAGAGTTGTTACACTTAATGACTTCTCTCCATGAACACTTTAAACTACGTCAATTTGTAAACTCAACATGTATCATTTGCAGGATGTTTGTGGATGCATTAGATGAACAACTGTATGATAAGCACCATCAAAGTGGTCACAGTTACTGAGTTTCTCAAAGGTAGCTTGCTTATTTGGATTGATCTTCTCTTTCAGACAAGATTTAAATTCAACAACTTTGTTTGCTCCATTTCTTGCTATTAAAATCAATCTAAAACTAGAAAACTACCCGCGCCACGTGGAAAGAAATAGGCATGCTATTAACTTGCTTTTTTTTTTTTACTCGGCTACTTTTGGAAGCACAAAATTCGATCAGGATGCTGCAAAATTCCATATTTTACAGAATATAGATCTCACCCCTTCTGTGCTCCTTAAGGGAGTAGATTCCGATATACTTTTTTGCAAGTCAATTAATTCTGCAGTATTCAATGTAGTAATTGTGTTGTACAGGACAAGCATTGCTACTCACGAGTCCTTGAGCTACTTATAAATGTTTGGGCGTACCACAGTGCACGGCAGATGGTATACGTGAATCCTGGGACTGGTATGATGCAAGAATACCACCAGTTCAAGGGCCGGAGGGTAAAATGTGGGTCAAATGGTTTTCCTCCACTTTAAAGGCTATGGATAAGGATTTGGCAGAGATAGGGGTGTAATCGAGTCGAATTGAGTTAATACAGTGAAAAGTTTGAGCTCAAACTCGACTCTTAACTCGTGATTCGGTATTTAGTTCGAACTTGATCGAGTTTTATTTTCTTAGCTCGAGCTCGATTCGTGATCGAAATCGAATTACTCAAATTCGTTCGATTAAACTCGATTAATATATAAAAAAAGCTCGATTATTAAATTTGATAAAAACTCGATTATTTATGTTCGAATTTAAATTCTAATTCGAGATATTTTATTAATAAAAATAATAAAAAATATTTAAATATAAAAATTTAATTATATTCACGAGCTACTTGAGGTATAAGAATATTCAAACTCGATTCGATCGATGAATCGAGTTATTCGAGCTTGAGTTTGATTCGATAATAATCAAATCAAATTTGAGTTTTATTCGAATCGAATCCGAATAGTTTGTAGATGAGGTCGATTTAACCATCCTAAAAGACTATGGTTATGGCATCAACAGGTGAGGATGTCTGGCAAGGTGTACTTGAGAGAGACAGAGAGAAAGCAACGCAACCGGCAGAAAGAGAAAAGGAAGCAAAAAAGTAAGGATAAACAAGAGAGGATGAGACATAAACACCATCAGAAGGCATAAGGGAAGTATGTAAAAGTGAAACCCCTTACTGTAAATATGGTAAACTCAAATTCAACAATAGTAACATCAGGTTAATTTTCAACTGTGTTTTGCAACCTTAGCAGTTGATCTAATTTGATAATTCTTTAACTTTGTATTCTTTTTACCCTTTTTTTTCATTCTATTCCATATTTTTGTCAGAAAGGATGCATTATTTGTTTACATGTGAGTATTTTTGTATGTAGCTAACAGCATCTTTCTGGTCATTGATATTCACGAATGGCTCAAATTGTATGGTAGTTCTCTCCCTTTTTCTGCTCAGTTTCAAATTCTATTCCAGCCAGTTTCAAATTCTATTCCAGCGACTGAACTTCTCCTACCCATGGAATTGATTTGGGTGAGTTTGCACTTAATGCTGTAAACCAACCGAATATGAACAAACGAATGTATATATGTGATTTGTTCATTTATTTTTAGAAATGTTCATGTTCGGTTTGTATTCGTTAAAAAAATTATTCTATTTATTCATATTCGACTATTTAAATAATAAATTATTCATGTTCATTTTATGTTCGTTCAATTAAGTTAAACGAATTCATTTATAAATATTAAATAAACATATATAAACGAACATATTCATAAATAGTAAATAAGTCATAATCAAACAAATTTAAATAGATCTTAAATAAATATAAACGTTGAACAAGTATAAACAAATCTAAAAATAAGAACGAACTACCCCAACTCAGCATTTCTTCCATTTTCCCACCTGTAAATACAACAGACACTATAACCATAACCTCCTTCCTTTTGCAGTTTACACTTACAAATATCCAACTCCAACTCACTTTCCCTCAGCCTTCTTCACCGTTTCCTTTCCCTCTGCTCTCTCTCCATTAAGAGAGAGAGAGAGCGAGCCTGAAATGGTGAGAATTACGTGTTGGAGATAACCTTAATATCTGCGCAAGGACACAAGGAACCATCCTCTAAACTCCGCCGCATGCAAACCTACGCCTTCGCTTGGATCGATCCTTCTGTCAAGCTTCGTACTTGCGTTGACCGTGTCGGCGGAGGAAACCAACCTGGAACGATAAATTTCTCTTCAAGATTTCATCGGAGTTTCTTTCTAGCCAAACGTGTGGGGTCTCAGTTGAAATTTTCGCCGTCGGTGTCCTCGGTGATACCCTCCTTGGCAGCGTCAGGTTCCTTTTGAGTAACTTTCTTCCGCCTGGTTCTGCCTTCAAAGCTGTGAAGACTCCGTCTTTCGATGCAGTTCAAGTCCGCCGACGCTCTGGTAGGTTCCATCGGGTTCTCAACATTGGCGCTACAGTTCTAGGCGGTGCCAATGTCCCGGCCATGAACAGTTCCCGCCATCAGTTTCCGTGATCTTATCCGAGAGAGTCTCCATTCAAGGACACACCGGAGCATTAACAAGTCAAAGTCTACATCCATGGACGTTTGTGATTGGACGAACTCGTTATCATCAACGGCGTCAACTGCTTTGAGCGTGTGGAATAAGATGATTAAGGAATTGGAGGGAACAAAGCATGCAAGGTCATCATCAGACGGCGGAGGATTTGTGTGCGGATTGGTGTCGTCGCCCAGGAAGGCTGCATGGGTCAACGCCCCCATGTTCAGTCAAAGCTTTAATGAAGGGAAACTGGTGAAGGGATGAAAAGATTCATGTGAAAAGATTAAGGAAGAAAAGATTCAATCCATTTACGTTTGATTAATGATGTTTCAAAAGTGTTATGATTCGTCGGTATGTTTTACTATGTTTTTTTGCATACTGATTCATGGTAATGAGTTTCTCTTTCTTTGTTTCTTATGTTCTGTTGTTTGTACACTGAAAGAATATTAAATTGTAAGCCATTTAGTTGTTTATGATTTTTCTAAGAGTTCATTGAATTGCATTCGGAAAAATTCTTAGCGGAAGACTACAAATTAGCATTCTAATAATTAAAAGATAATTAACACTTTTATTTTTATATTTATTTGACTGAAAAAGATATTACATATGTAAATTACTTTGAACCCGTGATCTCTAAGCTGACCTCATAGAGCTTGCTTGATGTGCTGATGGCTGCTGATAGATTTGAGGTTGCCTCTTGCATGAGATATTGCAATCGGCTATTGCGCGATTTGCCTATGACACCAGAATCAGCTCTGCTTTCTTTGGATCTTCCTTCGAGTGTATTAATGGGTGAGGCCGTCCAACCTTTGACCGATGCTGCAATGCAGTATCTATCTGCCCGTTACAAGGACATGACCAAGTAAGCTCCTGTTCTGCAAGCTTCATGTTCTTTTTTGACACGACGTCGATAGTTTTATTAGCCTGGCAATGTGGTTGCATAACTTGATGAAATTATGCAGATTTAGAGGCTTATTATATATATGTGCTTTTGGGGCACGTTTTTCCAGGTTCCTAGAAGAGGTAATGGCTTTTCCACTAGCTGGGGTTGAGGCAATATTGTCCAGTGATGATCTCCAGATTGCATCTGAAGATGCTGTGGCCACGGCTCAGTACCCAAAACCGGAAGACCGAAGAGAAGTGCTTGGTTCACGCCATGCACAATTTATTCGCTAACCTTATATAACCTACCGGAAGCATAAGAAGGTGTTAACATGCAATGATCTTGGTTATGATGTTGCATCAAAGCTTGGGCTTGAGGCCCTCTTTTTCGCTGCTGAAGCCCCATATAGACAAAGAAGCTTGACTGCATTGGAGTCTGCTACCTTGAACCGTCGCTTTTGTTGAGTGAGCTTACAATTATTGACCTGTTAAGGTGGTGGAATTTGAACTTCCCCATCAGCCCATTGCAACATGGACCAGCAAAGCTCTTACCATTGCTTCGGATTGTTTTTATGCAAACTAATCAAAAATACCACTCGTGTTAAAAAATTAGCAATAATTACATATAAATTTAATAAAATTAAAAAAAAATATTTTATTATTTTATATTGACATAAATTATGACATATAATTTTTATATAAAATATAATATAAATTTATAAATTTTAATATTTTATATTATATAAATACACGAATTATTAAATCTATTTTTAAGAATTCAGAAAAAAGTTTCCGATAGATTTGCCTTCGACTACAAATTTGCGGCAAGGTCAAAGCCGACAGAGGAGTTTATTAACAAATACAAAGGCAAAAACACATTCACTGATGGCAAGGCAGTTGGCTACAGGAATTTATTTGCCATTGCCATACCTTGGACTGCTTTCATGGCTGAAGACAGACTTTACTTCATAAATGGTATCCTCCATCTTGGGGCTGAGTTAACCATCAGGCACTAACAAACTCCTGTTGATGTAGTTTCTGCCCATTTACTTTAGTTCCATTAACCCCTTGTTTTTGGTTGTTGTTCTTTCACTTGACCTGACCAAAGCTTAAGATGTACCAAGTACAACAACGGGTTAGATACTTTTTGTTATCATTTATAAAACGTGATATTTAATAGATTTAAAATTTTAATTATAAATTATTATTTTTAATATTTTTTTAATTTTAAAGTTGCGACTTTCTTTATACTAAAGTCTCGTTTTGTATTATATTTAAATTTTAACACTTAACTTTTAATTTTAATCATATTATAATTTTGAATTAAAAATACTTTTTAACTGTTAAAAGTGAGTCAATTTCAAAAGTTAATTGGGAGCATAGTTGCAATTTGATATTTACGAGTTGAAAACAAAATATCAAATACTAATCAATTATTTATTTTTGATAAAAATAAAATTTTTTCAACATCATATCTTATTTAGATATTCACAGTAATTCCAAACATTCATAAATCTAAAATCATAAATTTTTTCAGCAAATTTTTTATAGCACTTTTCAAGTGTACATTTTTTTTTAAATGGAGATTTTTTAGCTACAATAGTAATATTAAACTATACCTAAAAAAATTCTTTGAAACAGAAAACATAACATTAATTTGTTCGGTATAAATAAAATTTATCTCATTTATTAAAAGGATTTATTAAAAGGATTTTAATATTTACTAGAAAATTTATTCAAAAATTTTCTTTTAATATATTTTGAATTGTAATTATACTAAATATCTACAATGATAAAATTATTTGAGATGATAACGGTTCGAATTAAATTAAATTTGGTTCAATTTTTTTGAATAATATATATTATTATAAATTTTTAAAATTCGATCTAAATCTAGACTGCATTCTTTTGAAATCTAATTGATCTAAATCGAATTTTAATAATTTGGTTTAGCTTAGTTTCTTGATTTTTAATTTTTAAATTATTATATATTATTTTAATAAAAATTTTAATATATTTAAATAGATTATATATAAAATAATTATTTTTATTTTATAAAAATTAATAAAAATATATAATTCAATTCAATTTTTTTATTTTTTACATTAAATCCAAATTTATTATATATATATATATTTAATATTTAAATTTAATTCGAACTAAATAAAAAAAAATCAATTCAATCCTAATTGAATATTAGGATTTTGAATAAGTGTTTATTTTTTTTTCCTCGCCTTTAATAATTATTATTTAAAAATAAATAAAAAGTATTTCGGTACAAATTACACAAGTCACGTGATATTTTACTATAAATAAAAAGAAAAAAAAAAAGAAAAGGCAAAGCCAAAGGGAATCAAAGATGCCGAAGAACAAAGGAAAGGGAGGAAAGAATCGAAAGAGGGGAAAGAACGAAGCCGATGACGAGAAACGAGAGTTGATCTTCAAAGAAGACGGCCAAGAATACGCTCAAGTCAGCCGCATGTTGGGCAACGGCCGATGCGAAGCCATGTGCATCGACGGGACCAAGCGGCTCTGCCACATCCGCGGCAAGATGCACAAGAAGGTCTGGATCGCCGCCGGTGACATCATCCTCGTTGGACTCAGGGATTATCAAGATGATAAGGCTGACGTCATATTGAAATACATGCCCGATGAAGCTAGGCTTTTGAAGGCTTATGGAGAGCTCCCTGAAAATACGAGGTTGAATGAAGGGATTGCCGGTGGGATTGATGAGGAAGATGATGGCGGCGGCGATGATTATATTGAATTTGAGGACGAGGACATTGATAAGATCTAAAGTTTCTTTCTTTTTCTGGTATTCGATACTTGGGAATTTTAAGCTTTATTAAATAGTATTGTTTTTCTCTTAAAACTTGACATGGGTTTTCAGGTTTGATCTTGATTCTGATATTCAAATTCTCAAAGATTTATTGATGAAATCTTTGAGAATTTGTTAATATTGATGATGTTTGTGATTCTGGGTTTTTTTATTTTTTATGTTTCTTAAATTGGGGATTTGAATTTGATTGTTGAATGGCTTTGATTGGGGGGGGGGGGGGGGGTTGTATTTTGCATGGTTTCAGTGTTTTTATGATTCTTGACTCTTCATGATAGTATTAAGCAGAGTCTCCAGGAATTCCTGGTTGTTTCCAGCTTCATGCTTAAGTATTCTTTGCTGCTTAAGGTGTAGCCGAATAGAGCTTTCAACGAATTGTTCGCGTACATGTTCGGTTTTTATTTGTTTATTAAGCTTAATAAATGATATTGAATAATATATTTATGCTCGTTATTAAACGAATTGAATAGGTATGTTTGGATCATTTATGTTAATGAATATACTTATTTAAAGCTGGTTTATTTTTAGTTTATTATTCGTTTATAATAATATTAATAAAATTAAATTTTTATCTTTTATCTTAATTTTATTTTAAAATTTATTTATATTTGTTTGAATTCATTTATATTTGTTTAAGATTTATTTGTTTAAATTTATTTGGTTATAATTTATTTATTATTTATGAATATTTTCGTTTATATACGTACGTTTAAAATTCATGAACGAGTTCATTTAACTTAATTGAATTGAACATTAACCGAACCCGAATAACTTACTATTTAAACCAACCGAATACAAACAAATAAAACAATTTTCTTAATGAACACGAATTGAACATGAACATTTTTAAATTTAAACGAACAAATCACATATATATATATATATTCGTTTGTTCATATTAGGTTTATTTATGTTGATTTCATTTTGGGTTAATGTATAGAATGATCCATAATTTATAATAAAATATTTAATGTGTTATTTAAATTTTAAAAATTTTTAATATAATATTTGAATTATGAATTAATAACTAATGTGATATTTAAAAAATTATTTGTTCGTCACATGCTATCTTTTACGGTTAATTATATTAAATGTGAATATCACTTTAATTAATGGATTCATAATTTAAGTATTATATTAAAAATTTTTAAAATTAAAATATTACTAAATATTTCATTATAGTTTAAAGATTATTCGTAATATTAACCTTTTTGTTTATTTATTTTGTTAGACAGAAGTTAGATTTGTCAATCTTTGCATTCTTGTTACTTGTTAAATACATATAAAATACAAAAATTATCTTGTGACAATTTGTATTCATATGTCGATGCGAAATTGTTTTTTTTTTTTGTCAAATTTATACTTTTATCAAAATTTTAAATCATTTTATTTTCTTATTTTTTTTCATGTTGTTTGATTGTGTCCTGTCCAAAATAATCAAGATTAATGGAAGTTGCAAAATCCATGCCCAGCTTCAACAACAGAGCCCTTTTCATGTTTTACTTTGTTATTCCATTGCCCTTTCCAAGACATGTAAGGCATTTTAACAAATATCTGTCCTATACGAAATAAATTATTTAATACACCGTCAAATTCAATGTATACTTGAATGGAAGAAAAGGGTTGCTTTCTCCACATCATGGCATATATATATGTAAAGCATTATTCAATGAACACAGCAACCAAGAATTCATACAAGGCAATCATCCAATTACAGGATACGGATGTCTCTTTCACAGTGTACAAAGGGACCAAAACGAAAATGCTCACAAATTACTAAGCATGCCAATCTTGTGAGTCTACTCGATTCCGGCAATCTTCTTCTTCAGTGCCTCAATATCCGTTGCTAGTTCTTTCCTGCTTGACTGAGGAAATAAGCATGTTGTCACATGGTTTTCAGTGTCTATAACTCTATATATATCATTATTCTTACTCTAAATACTTTGAAAACCGATAAGGTTTTAATAACATCCCAAACATAAGCCAATTTTAAGACTTTAAAGCGCGAATTTGTAACTCGTAATTTGGAAATAAGAGAAATAATTACAAATGTTAAATTTTAAATTATCAAACATGTTAGATGTTATTTTTTAAAAATGATTATATAAATTAATTAAATTAAATTTCGAATTCATTTTGTTAGTTTTTTTTTTAGAGTGGAAATTAAACGTTTTGAAATTGTTTGAATGAGGAGTAATGTAGAATGTTTTGCCCAATAAAAATTATGTCATTTTTTAAAATGATTGCATGAACGTAATTTAGAAAATCTTACCTTGAAGAGAAGGTATCTGTAGACAAACCATCCTGTATATCCAAGTCCTACCAACTCCATTATCTTTGGAAGCTGGTAAGCAAAGTACAATCAAAAGGGGAGACAGGTTTTAGCAATTTTACTGCTGATTATTAATCAAGAAAATCTAATCTAGACTTGATAATTTTAGACATTGAGATAATAACACAACACAAAAACAATTAAAAGAAATATGAAAGTAATACAATTTAAAATTTTGACAAAAACTATATATGGATTCAGTAAAAACGAAAAAATATATATTACGTGTTTGACACAAAACAGATACGAAACGAATATATGAATTTGTAGATTAATTTACCGGTGTTACTTACCAAAGGGACCGAGTTAATGGCACTAACAAGAATGGATGATACCCAAACTGCAACAATTGCACCGCCACCATAAAGAAGAACTGTGGACTTGTTCTCAACTTTATCCCACTAGTAAACATGGGAAGGAAGCCATGTCAGTCCAGGCCAAGCAGCTTAAAGAGCAAGAAATTGATTATTTAGAAGATATAATGACTGGAATTGTTAATAGTGCTGTATTAAGGCCAATGTATCCACCTTTTCCTTCAAGTCAGTGACAAGATCCCCAGCTTCAATAGAGGGTTCATCTGAGGCTTTTGTTTGGAACAGAGAAAACCTCCTGGATTCTGTTTTTAACATGAAGTGGACATGGATTAAATTGAACAATAAGGTATAGATCCAATCCTAGAAACTTTTAAGAAATGCACATAATCTCAGCAAATGAATAGTTTGAGGGTCTCTCACTGATGAATTAAGATTTTTTTTTGGGAGTGTTCATTAAAACTGTTAACAGATTTACCAACTTTATCGACAAAAAAGTTGTCGAGAAAATTTTGAGGTATCCATAGAAAATTTTCCTTTCAAAATTTTTGCTTTTTTTCAATCTTCAGGGGTGTCCGTGGACATCCTACTTCAAAGCATAGATTTGCTTCTAGGCTCCCATTTACAGCCTAGTGTGAGGGATCCCATTTACGACTAGACCCTAAGCAATAGATTGAGGCTCTCTTTGGTAGCATAATGAGAGGGATTCTCACCATATTATGATATCATTTTACGATTAAATTCTAAATAATAGACTAAGAGTTAGTTTAACATTATTATTAAAATTAAAATAAGTTTTAGTCGAAAAAAGTATGTTTAAAAAGTGTGATAAAAATTGTGATTAAAAATTTTAAGTAATTAATATTATTGTGAAAAAATGCTGTAAGTAATTGAAATGTTTAAAACATTATTACATGATGCATTAGGAAGATCAGAGTTATCAATTACAAATTAGAAGGGCTGCCAGCATAATTAGAAGGGCTGCCAGCATGATGCACATAATACGAAAATAGAACATAAAAATAATACAATTTAAAATTTTAACAATAATTATATATAAATTTAATAAAATTTAAAAAAATTTTATTTTATTGTTTTATGTTTATAAAAATTATGACACGTAATTTTTGAATTAAACACGTTATAAATATAATAATTGTAATATTAATAGAATACTAATATATAAATTTCAGTATTTTCTTATGCAACTACTGTAACACTTTCACCAGCACAACATTTCTGGTCCTAGATCACCCACCACCGCCACCACCATAGATTTCATTTCAATAAGCTCGAATTCACACCCAATAACAAAAAAAGAAAGAATTTTCAGCCTCAAACATGGTGATAGAACAACAGAAGATAAAGTTGACATGCATGTAGATCTTGCAAGTGAAGCAGTACCTGGAATTAGCTTGACGGAAGAGGAATAGGAAGAGGTGGAGACGCGAGGAGGGAGGGGCGGCAAGGCAAAGCAACAGGTGGTTCTAATGGCTACGGGGACACGTGAAATCAAAATGGCGGTGGCTGCCATGGAGGATGATGATGATACTGCTGTCGCCATTTCAAAGTTTCGCTGTTTCGGATATGTGGCTGCTCGAACGCTACAAATCCTATCCTTCGTTGCTTGGCTTTGCAGCCTCTTTCACAGTGTTTTGATCTTGTATGAAGTTGCTATGATTGGTGAGGTTTTGGCGCTCAGCTTGGAACGGTCTTTCGGGTGATCGACACGTGGATAAGATAGGATTCTGATTGGTTCATTCCCTATCTGCAATCCACGTTTTGAGGGGTCTCTCTCTTCGCATATTGTTTTTTTTTTTTTTTTGACAGAAAGAGATCAAACTTTGAACCTACCCTAAGAGTAAAAAAATATTTTATGTGAAGCTCTTTTTATGTTTTATTAGGGGCATTTTAATATTTAAAGAGCAAAAAAAATAGTCTCCGGAGAGTAAGTCAACTTATAGGTAAGGGCATTTTGATCATTTCATTTTAATTAATCTGTCGAGCCGATCGAAAATTTTGATATTCACGTCAGTTCAGCCACTGCAGCAAAGAGCGTTGGATTATTATATCTTGAGTGAAAAATCAACTGTAGTTCGGTTCTACAAGGTCAACCTTAATCTTCTTATGCTAAGCTTGGGCTATCTAAGCCTATAAGGTCTTTTGCTACACAGGTATAAATAGCTCCATTAATTTAGATATTTTTAAACTAACTAGAACTCTTAACTTTAAAGCCTTTAATTCACCTTATTTTCCTTCTTTTTTTTTTTTTTGTTTTCAAGATTTTACCCCTCACGGATAGCTAGACACCAACAAGTTTTTTAATATAAATATTTAATTAAAATTTTAATAAAAAATTAAATTGGTAGATTAATAAAATTTGATAAAAACATAATAATATGTAAAAAAAAATTATTGAAAATTTCATTTATAATTCATTTTCAATTAGTACTTATTCAATAGTAAAAATTATGTTAAAATTTTTATTAAAAAAATATATTTAAAAAATATAACAAATTTATTAAAAAAATTTTATTATTTAAAAATTAAACTGAATTAAGTTTTGAATTCCATTATTTTCTTTTATTAGTGTAAATAAATTGCATGTCTAAAGTTTAGTTTAATATAATTTGAGTGATTTCTTTTTTGGTATTTGAGATTGTTAAATTTTAAATATTGATTATTGAAACTATGATTTCAATACTCTATCAACAAATCACAAGATTATTTGCATAATTTGATAGATTTTATTGATAATTGCCTTCATTTCACTTAAAAAGCTAACTAATTAGAATATTTTTTTAAATTTTTACATTAAAAATTTTTACATATTTACCAAAAGCAATATAATCTCATAATTAATTAGAATTTAGTTCTGAAATATATAAATAAATTTCGAATGCAATGATGTGTATCCCATTTCTTTTAGCTACGATTGAATATGAACTTTGAAATTTTTAATTTTAAAATCGAATTCAATAGAAGTATAAATGATATACAAGTGTTGTAAACTATTTAGATTTAATTCCAATAAAATTTGAATTTAATTAAATTATTATCGAATTGAGCTTAAATTTGAGCAATTTGATTTATGAATCAAGTCGAGTTCAAGCATCATAATGCCTAACTAAAATAGCTTGCAAGCTTAATTGAATTTTTATATTTTTATATATATTTTTATTATTTTAATTAAAATTTATTATTTTACCTATATATATTAATTCGAGTTCGAGTTTAAATATAAATAATTGAGTTTGAACTGAATATAATAATCGAATTTATTTTTTATTTGATAAATAAATATAATCAAATGAATTCGAATAATTTAATTTTTATCTTGTATTAAATTTGAATTTAAAAATTAAAATTTTATTGAACTCAAATCAAATTTTGAATAACAATCCCCCAACAATTTTAATCTATCATTTTCAAGGTTGACCCAAATATGCCAGTTTGGCAGTGGCACTCTTTCAATTCCATTTGTATTATTTGCTATTATCCCACAAAATTAATCTTCATCCATCCATATGTCAGGCAAAATAGTAGCCGTCCACCATAACAAACTTCTTTCCCCCTTTATTTTATTTTTTAAAGAAACATACTACTTTCTCTTCAAACCCGAAGACTTAGTTGCAAATGGTTTTAGTCAATTTTTTATTAAAAAAATGCAAATTTATGTTGATATCAAGATTTAAATTTTAAATATGTTAAATAATACGTTTTAAAGATAATTACATAAATCGATTAGATTAAATCTTAAATTTAAAGGTTTGTTTGTTTTGAGAAAATTTTTTTTTATTTTCTAGAAAATTGTTTTTATTTTTTATTTTCTTAAAAATGTATTTGGTAAATGACAATAAAATTTGTTTTCTAAAAATACAAAATAAGGAAATAAATAAAATATTTAATGACATTACTATTAATGGTATCTAATTATTAATATAATAAATATTTATTAATTAATGACATTAAAAAGTGTTTAAATATAATAACTTACAAAACGTACGGAAAAAAGTAATGTATATCTTTGTTTTCATAATTAAAAACATATATTTTTTTTGTTTTTATATATCAACCCATTTTTATTTTTATTTTTTAAAATTTTATTTTTATTTTTAATTACTAATATGTTTTAACTCGTGTTTTTCATTTTCTAAAAAATAAAAAGAAAAAATGACTCTATTTTCTAAAACCAAACACTACCTAATTTTTTGATAATTTCGTTTCTTGTTGAATACAAACACCAATTATAGCCTTCAAATGATTTTTTTTTTAATGTGATATCAAATAGGTTAAAATATTAAAAAAAGTTCTTGAATTTTATCATTTTATTTAAATAATTTTTTAATATTTTTATTGTATTCAAATAAATTTTTATTTTATAATTTGTATCCAAATAAGTCTTTATTTCAAACAAAAGTCTATTTATGTTAAGCGTTTATTTAAATATAAATTAAAAACTAAAGGTTTATTTGGGTATAAATTAAAATTTAAAAGTTTATTTGATTGTAAAATGAAAATTAAGTGTTTATTTGAATGTAATAAAAATATAAAAGTTTATTTAAATAAAATGATAAAGTATAATTTTTTTTATTATTTTAACATATCAAATGTTATAGCATCTTGTAACAAAATCGACATGTAGATGACATCCTTAGACCATTTAATAAAATTTAAATTTCAAGTGAAAGAAAATCATCTCTTATCTTGGTTTTTAAATGATTGATTTACTAATTAATATAAATTGATTTCATGTATCACATAAAATATTTCGTCATAATTTAAAGATCAAACCGTAAAAAAAAAAAAAATTACCAACAAAAATTAAGCTTCAAAGTCCACTTGGCTAAAAATAACCAAACCTAAATTTGGAGTGTGTACAGATCTCTATCCTCTCCCGTGGAACTTGTCTCCCCTTCAATGGCCTCGTTGGCACCGCTGGCTCAACCAATTCTCTCTCAAATAACACCAATTGAAACGAATTAAAATTCATTTATTCTCTTTTGGTTTTTGTTTCATGAGAATAGAAATAGAAATAGAAATAGTAATAGTATTTGATGAATTTGAAACTTGTCTTTTTTGTGTGCCAGTTTCCATTCCCATTACTGCTTTTCCTTTTTTTTTTTTTTCATAAAAGGCAAATCACATATATTACGGAAAATTTATACTGGATTTACAGATTTTTTACAAAAAAAGGATTGCTGACAGCGAGATTCGAACTTAAATCTTAAAAGGAAAGTATTCGAACGTTACCAATTCAACTAACGAAGGGCTGCTGCTTATCATTTTTCCTTTGCTCCTTTCCACTCTCAACCTCATTCTTGCCCTGCTAATTTCCAAGGCCACACCTGGAATTTGCATTGCATTGTTTTGATGCAAAAGCTTGATCAAAGAAGGAAACCTGTTTCGGGTCATGACATGGGGTAATCTTGATGGGGTCTGATACAAGTTGGCTCACCATCTTCATGGTTTTTTCTTCGTTATTGTCGACAATTTCTGGTGGCTCGGACAGCCATGATCCAGATGCTTTAGACGCTTTGTTTCATTCTTTCGCAAATCAAACATTGGCGAAGCACCGTACAGGCACTTTGAACAAAGTTCCCCTTCCTTCAAATTTCTCTGCCATTGAAGTTTCCGCCGTCAGGCTGCGCAGTGGCAGTTTATGGCGGAGAGGAGCCAATTTGAGCTTTGTTCAGATCCCACCCAGAGTTAGAACACTTCCGTACGTGAAAAGATTAGCTATAGTTTATGATAACATGGGAAATTTGTCTTCGAAATTCTATCAGGTTCCTGGTTTTTCATTGGTCTCTCCCGTCATCGGCTTCAACGTTTATGATTATTCAAATTTAACTACATTAAGCGATGAAAGGATCACATTGAGCACCGTGAGTGAACCCATTTCAATCCATTTTCCATATGTTGATGCAGAAGACAAAAATGTGACAGAACTCAAATGTGTCAGATTTGGAGCAGGTGGGTCGGTTGAGTTTGAGAACATGACAGAGAGGAATGTTTGTGTCACGGGAAAATCAGGACATTTTTCTGTTGTGACATCGTCGATGGCGGAGGAGAAACGAAGGATTTGGAAATGGTGGGTGATGGGATTTGTGGCTGGAATCATTGGCCTGGTCATGTTGATTGTGGCAGGAGTAATCATCTGTGGAATGAGGAGAAGGATGAAGATCAAAACTATGGAGAAAGAATCTGATAAAGCTGTTGCTTTGGATACATTTTGGGTTGGGGGAGATAAAATGCCTTCTGCATCAATGACCAGAACACAGCCAGTCCTTGAGCATGATTATGTTCCTTAACCCACATTCTTTTTCATTTTCTTATTTTTTTTCAACTTTGAGTTTCTGCTTCTTTATAGATTGAAATACTTTTGTTTTTATGTTCATCTATGCAGTTTGCAGTTTGTGATCCAAATTTCTTCTCATCATTTTTGAAATTACTTGCGGTTAGGTTAGTAAACGAACTGAACATTAATAAATATGTATTTATGATTTGCTCGTTTATTTTTATAAGTGTTTGAGCTCAGTTTGTGTTCGATAAAAAAATAGTTTTGTTCATTCGAGTTTAATTCATTTAAATGATAAAATATTCGTATTTGATTCATATTTGGTTCGATTTAATTAGTCGAATTCTTTCAAAAATATAAAATATATATGTTCATAAATAATAAATAAACTATAACCTAACAAATTTAAACAAACAAACTTTAAACAAACCAAAACCAATATAAACGAATCTTAAATGAGATTATTAGTGAATATAAACGAACGAAACAAATCTCTTTATTCATATTCAATTCGTTTTAATAAACGAATATAAAAATGTTATTTAAGATCATTTGTTAAGATTAATAAACAAATATAAATGAATAAAAATTAAACATATTGAAGAATAATTCATCCAAAACTTTATTTATTTACACCTTTATTGGTAACTTATTAAAGAGAAAGTACATTAATATATTTTGCTTGAATCTTTCCTTATTGTTTATGAGAATTCATGGAAGAATAATATTGGGAAAACTAAAATCGAAACTTATATAAATTAATTCATATAATCATCTTTAAAAATTGATATCCAATAAATTTAAAGTTCAAACTCTAGCACCTATAATACAAAATCTTCTTTTATCTCTAAATTACAACCTCTTTTAAAAAAAAAAAAAATCCGTAATGCTTTCTCTGTTTCTTCATCTCTGCTTTAGGATTAGCGAGCTGCAAACCATACATCACCAGCCAGTCCCACAGCCAGGCTTTGGTAGGACGGCAAGTTAGGCTTTTTGGCCTGTTAACTTTCATCTATCATTCTAGTTAGTCTGATGTTTTGGCACTTGTCTGTAGTATATATTAAGAGTAATCGGTTGGGGAAAAGACAAGCATTTTAAATGTTGGGATTGTTTTTGGCAGCATATGTGTCATCAGCCATCTTTATATAAGGCCACAATTAGGTAGACGTGTCAAAACATTAAATCTCATATTTTAAACAAAAATATTCTCATTTCCAACATTGTAACGGTTATTAATAATATTCCTATGTATTTTAAATCTTTAAAGAGGATGTTCAGTTGTCAGACTGTTAAGCTGTCCATTAGTTAAAATACGTTTTAGACAATTCATTTGAGGTTATCCTTCTTGTTCTTGTCTTGATGATTGGTGAAAAAATTCAATGCTTTATAATCTTTCGTACTCTTATACAATTAATAAAATATTTTTCTTTCGAAAGCGCAAGAGTCAAGTTGGTGTACTCGCAGAGCACCTGATATCCGTCGCATATATAAACAAGGATTTTTAAAGCTGCAACTACAACAACTAGACATATGACTAAAGAACATTACCAGTGCCTGGTCACTAATTTGTTAGCTCCTGTTTTGCACCTAGAAAACATAGGCAACATTTATCACCAATTCTTACAGCAAACCAACGTCTAGTTCAAATAGATGATCAAATTCATATAGAAAATGTGAATCTACGTTTTATTAGTGACAAATTAAATATAAACATAAATAAGAACGAATAAGAGCCACAAATTAAATTTTAAGTTATTTGTGAGAAATTCAGACTCGACTTAAAAAAAAAACTTGAAATCAATTTTTTTATTGTCAAGTTACTTGAGCTATTAAATAATAAGTCAAACTGAATTTAAATAATTTAATGTGAAAGATCCGTGAGTTTAATTAATTTTTTTTATAAAATATATAAATAAATAACAAAAAATATAATATTTTATGTCAATATTTATAATTTTACAAAGTTTTATTGAGCTAAGCTCGATCGGCTCAATTAAAATTATAAACAGCACTCAAATATGAAAAATAAATTTTGATCGAATTTAAATCAAATTTTTAATATTAAATCTTCAAGTCAAGTGTATCGACTCGATTCGGGTGGATTATACCTTATGTTTTAATGTTTCTATGGATGCAATGAAATTAAAAGCATACCTCTCTAGGGCGATACACTGCTGCAAAGACTTTGGTGTTGCCCATCTCAAAACAGCAGAACTGAATATTAAAATTAAAACAAAAAAGCTAAGAATTTCAGATACATCTCATATCATGTAAGCAGACATAATGTTTCTAGTACCCAAAACGGCACCGCATACCCATCGGCTTTGGCCACCGTGCCAATCTCAGCACGAAGTTGTCTCATCTGAGATGGAGAAAATCAAAGGAGTTTCAGAAAGAGAACAAAATTGGCTAAAACGAAGAAGTGGGTAGAAGAAAAAAAAGTCAATAAGAAGGCAATAAAATATAGGAGAAATGAAGAAAGGTAAGGCACATACGTCCATGGGACGGCGACCGTCGAGGCGGAGTCCTTCGGGGCTCACGAATTCCATGTTTTGCCGAGTGCGTTTGCACCGGACAAAACACCCAACTGGTTATGATTTAAGGCAAGAAGTGAACTAACCACGTTCTTGTCTTGCTTGATAAACCTCTCCAGGGTTTTTCCTCGATCGAGGAGAAGCTGACGTTTGTAATTGACCTGTAATCGAATTGAACTTAATCGATTTGAGGTGATATAATAAAAAATTCGAAGTAAGCTCAAAATTCATTGTTTCAAACTTAGCTTGAATTTGATGAAATTTATTTTTCAAGTTTAAATTAGATTTGATATAAATATTAAGTTATTGAAGCTCGTTCAATTAGATTTATTTATTGAACAAAAAAATTTTAAATTTAATTTTAAAATTAAGTTTAAATTAATTTATATAAAAATAAAATAATAATTTTTTATTTAAAATCATAAAAAAATTTAAATATAAAAATTAGATTAAATTCATGAATTACTCAAATAACATATTAAAATATTTAAATTTTATTCACTTGATAAATCAAATTACTTGATTTCAAATTTCACTCAATAACGATTAAATTAAATTCGAACCCGACACTAATATAATATTTTCATCTCCACAATATAATATATACATTTATATCTTCATCTCTATAATATAATATTCATCTCAATCTTAATAAAAAATCAAAATTTTTATTAAATATAAGTAAGGTTCTCATCCACAGCAGTTAGAACAAATGGTTATAAACAAAAGATTGTAAACAGAAAAAATATCAATCACTTATGGTGGTTTCATTGTAACATAGTTATTGGTAGCTGCAATACGAAAACAGTACAAGCCAGAGACTCACTCAAGATATAGATATAAGATATTGTTGCTTTGAGTACGGATATAACAGATTAAAATCAAGTTGATATAATGAGATATTTGAATTCGAACTAGATTTGAAATTTATTGTTTGAAATTCGATTCAAGTTTAATTAAATTTTAATTTTTTAAACTTGTATTCAACTTAAGAATAAAAAAAAAAAAAACTATTCAAGTATGTTTGATTAAATTCATTTATCGAATTAAAAATAAATTTAATTTTTATACTCGATTTTAAACTCGATTATTTATGTTCAAGTTTAAACTTCAATATATGTATATAGAGGTAAAATAATAAAATTTTAATTAAAATAAAAAATTATTAAAATATAAAAATTCAATTAGACTCGTAAATTATTCAATTCAGACATTAAAATGCTTAAACTTAACTTGCTCGAGCTCAATTAAAAAATGATCAAGTTAAATTTAAATTTTATTTGAATAAAATTAAAAAATTTACGAATATAAATGTATCATTTAAATAGTATTTGTTTTCATGAATCCATTGCAATAATTCATAATTCAAATAAAGGACAATTTTTTTTTTTCATTTTATTCCATACTAATTGTCAAATTCTTGTCATGCAAGACATGGTCTACCCCATAAAACAAAAAGAATTCATCTTCATTTGGATGAATGCCAAGAAAAGTTCCAAGAATGTCAAGAAAAAAAAATTAAATTACCTAACATTCTAGAATTGCTAAACAAACTTATTTGAAACAAAGATAAAGACATCCACCATCGGCATGTAATAGAATGATGCTATTGGATAACCAAAAATGAATATGGAGAAGAAAGAAATAGATCAAAAAAAAAAAAGAGTTGAGACCTGTTACACCCAAATTACCTAGTCAACGGTTAACCAAATCAAGGCTTGATCAACATAGTCATGCCCTTGGGTTGCCCGATAAAGCATGCCTAGAATGCCATATCATCTACTCCTAAGAAAACAGCTTCTCGTTTGCCATGGGAAGGATTCACATAACACCTCATTGATATCCAATGAAAGCAATCACTTCAAAACTAACAACTTATTATTTAACTTGTTTAAAATCATTAAAAACAATACACATTTATTTAAAATCATTAAATACAACTCATATCTACTTATATGAATCCTTTTCGAACTTCACATATTCATCTCATCATCTATCAGCTGTCAATTACTTTAATCTTATCACTGACCATCATCCCATACATAAGGCGGTGAGGAAACCTAGGTATGTAAGGCATTTTTATACTTCACACCTAAGCTGACCTTCTCTGAAGCTGGACACACACACTTTACCATCTCTCTCCTTCCTTCCCTCTTTCATTCCAAATATCCTATTAACTTAAGCGTCAAAGCACATCTTGAAGCAATAACTCCAACTCCCTCTAACAATCTTATTTGACTGCAGGTTTTAGCTATCTTCCTTTTGACCTCACCTCATCCCCTTCCAACTAAAACACCATTAACAAGATGAGAGAGAAAACAGAGAATTGGGAGCAAGAAATTGTAATATTTTTCATTCATAATTGTCAAGTTACATCATTTGTTTATTTATATATGCTGTTAGAGCTATAATTGAATCAAGCCGAATAGATATAATGAGAAACTCGAGTTTGAATTCAATTTAAAATTTGTTACTCGAAACTTGATTTAAACTTAACTCGAGATAAAAATTAAACTACTCAAACTTATTTAATTAGACTCATTTATCGAATAAAAAAGAGTTCAATTCTCATACTCGACTTCAAATTTGATTATTTATGTTCGAACTTGAGTTCGAATTCAAATTCATATATATAAAGTAAAATAGTAATTTTTAATTAAAAATAAAATATATATTAAAATATAAAAACTTGATTAGCTCACGAATTACTCAAATCTGATATTATGATGCTCGAACTTGCTTGCTCGATAAATTAAATTATTCAAACTCGAATCGAATTCGAATTTTATCAAGTCAAACCTGAAATAATTTGTAAACATTGATATATCATTTATAATTTCACTCTTATATATATATATATAATTCAGCTGGCAAAATACACTAAATATTGCTAAAATATAGGACAACTGCCATTACAAAATTCATATGGACCAATAACGAACAGCCTAGTCAGCATAGATGGTTCCACCATCAACCTTTTTTACATTTTCATAATCAATTCCCATTCCAACAACTGTCTTCACTCTCGGCTCAGCTTCCTTCATTTTTCTAGTTCAAGAGAGCGACGAGTACATATAAAAAGACGGGGAGGAAGCATCCACCGTTTGACTATCCTGTTAAAAGTCGAGTGTCATGTCAAACGCTCTAAGAGAGTAAATAAGATATTTCAATTTCACATTATTTAGAAGAAAAATATCACAGCAGATATAAGAGTTAGTATTGCACACTTCAATAAGTTGGTTTTGCAGAGAGAGAGAGAGAGAGAGAGAGAATAATAGGCACGGGATAATAGTATCAGAGCTAACTTTTAACTTATACGAGACCACACCAAACGCCCCAGCGAAGGTAGCAAGAATAAGGTAGGATGGCAAAGTCTGATCACATCAAGTACTCTTGAAAAAAACAAATAAGATGATAGTTATACGAAGACGTCAAGAGATTGAATGAAAGAAAATGTCACTTCAAACGTTCCAAAAGGTAGATAAGATGTTTCAATCAGAATAAGAAAAATAAAATCGCTGAGGCATGTAAGCATTGGTGCTACACACTCATTAAGCTGATTTTACAGTATGAAGATAATGGCCAAAGTGACAGGAACGCTAAGCGGCTATTAGAAGAGAAACGTCGTCGTATTTTTGTTTTTCATTTTATGATTTGAACGCGACGTTTATATCCCAGATCGATATCTTGGTTGGGCCACCTGGCAGATCTGATCGCAGCTCGGATTTTTTTTCTTTTCTCGAGTTGGGCCATTAGAATGCCCCTTCGGCCATTTCCTTGTGGCATATAATTCAATTTTGCTTTCTTTTCTTTTTTTTTTTAATGAAAAAAAAATATTGATTACTATTGTTTTTAATGTTGATTGCTCAAAATGATATATAATTTTATTTATATATAAGACATTTTTACATTAAAAATGATATAATTTACATAATTTTTTTTTTAGTATTATGATGTTTTCATACTTTGTATAAAAGAAATCACAGCTTGGAGATTTAAAAAAAGTTGAAAAGATGAACACTAAACCTCACAATTTAAAATACGAGACAAAAATGATATTAAAAAAAAAACATAAGTGACACGGTTAAAATTTTAATAAAAATCATATATGAGATCAATAAAAATAAAAAAAAATACATTTTATATTTTTCATATTGATACAAATTATGATTCGTAATTTTCGTATAAACTACGATATAAGTACATGAATTATCAATGTTTTTACACAACATAAATACATGAATTGGTAGGTCTAATGAACACACGCATGCTGAGTTATTGTCCCTAGAATAGTTGAAATTCCAACATGCCTTGACCTTAACTAACTGCATTATTCACTTCATATTAAAGATCAATCAAATCTACTTATTGAGCTAAAATGTCTACTACATCAAAGAACTGTAACGCAACTTTTATGCAGAGAAGGCTTTGAAATTGCTTTCCAACTTTTATGCAGAGGCAGGCAACTGCGCTACTCACATTGTTCCTTCAACCTTATTAACACAAGCACATGAATGAGGAGCTGAAAGCCACAGCGTCACAAGGAAACATTGGAAACCATGCGAAGAAATTATCGACAGGCTCGAACAAGTTTCTAAACTCATTCTGAGAGACAAAAAGGTTAAAAGACCATTCCTAGTTTATCTTGCTCTCTATCCCCTTGCCTACAAAAATAGCACACATACCATAAACATCATGTTGAATTGCTCCTGATTCAGTCCGATATTCTCATCTCAACTCCTAAAATGTCCTTCACCATCTCATATGTCACAAATGCGATAGCTATTGATGGTACAACCTGCAAAAACGAAAGGGAATAAACAATATTAATTATTGACCATTAAAGGACATGTTTGTATGCTCAATTGTAAAAAATTGTCAATTATATTAAAGATCCATCAAAAAGAAAAGCAAGTTATCAAATAGGTTCTTTTCAATAATACATAACTTATAGTAAACTAATGCTGGCGTACATGCAGATGTAACCAGATTATAAGACTTCTATAAATAACCTGTTCTTGGGGAAGACAAAGGTCATTTGCATCAGTTATGTGAAAAGCTTATTAGTGGGGCGAATTTTTAAGGGCATATGCAAGATAACAATTTGACACATTCAGCCAAAGTCGGATCAACACTTTTAGCTTTTAACTAGATCTCGATCTTACTAACATCCATGCATAAAGTCATAATGTTTGGCCGATGATAATGCAAAATGCACGAGAACCATTTTTCTTCAGACAGTTTAAGAAAACAAAAGAACAAAATCAAAATATTCCCCATGCAACCTGTTTCTAAGCAATCTCTTGTCTGAACTAAAATTTCTTTTCAGAGAGCAACAATCAAAAGGGAAAAACTATTCCTGCATTTATCAGCACGTGAACATCAGTGAATCAAAAGACATTCCACTGACCTTCACAGAATTAGGGACCAGACCCTTGTATAGTGCTCCAAAGCCCTCATGCCTAACAGTTTTCCTGAATGCATCAATCATGCCAGTATACTCAAGAGGAGCCTTGTTCCTCCCATCACCAGTGACAACTGAGGCAGCATCTTTCCATCCTACCATTTGCATTCTTCTACGAATCACATCAAGAGGGTAAGCAACAGTTTGGCCAACAGTTCCAGCAGCAGCCCCACAAGCAAGCCTGGTCGTCACACTCAACTCAGAGTCCTCAACCAATCCAAATTTTTTACTTTTGATTAACGAATCTTTTAGAGACTCATACACAGCAAAGTTCAAACCCACATATGGTATCTGCAAACATAAAATGAGTTCAAAATCGACACACAACAAATAAAATAAAGCATTCTCTTTGTCAGGCTAGGTAATAAATTCACCAACAGATAAGTCAGTGATCACTTTTGACCACCCAAAATTGGGATACAAGCATTTTGCATAATTCACAGTAATCCGATGGAGCTGACTGAAGACAAAGAAACTTAAAATCATAAAAGGTAAAAACCCTGCAGAAAGGTCCATAATAAGATTCCCCAGAAATTGATTTTTCTACGAGTGTAGGTTTCATTATTATGTGAACCCCAGAAAGAAGGATGCTTCACCCGTTCCCATTTCTTTCTCTTCCAAGCGCTTATGTTACACCAAGAAGGCATGCTCTCATCACAGCCATAACATTCAAAAACCATTTAACTATGAAACTCCAAATATAAGGAAAAAAAAAAGGACTCACAACTCCAATGACCGAAGGAAGCCAACCATTGTACAATGCCCGTGGGCCTTCTTGCCGCAACACAGTTGACAGAGCATGGAACATTCCCCTATACTGATAAGGAGAGCTTTCTGTCTGCAATATACACAATTAATTGATTAAATTCTCATGTAGCCAGAATACAAGGAACAATCCAAGATATCAAAGAAACAAAATGCAGAGGCTTAAAATGAAATCAATATTTGCTTTGAAGAACTAAAATATTATGCAAATTTTCTTCTTACACAAATAAATCAAGGAAACAACAAAGTTATGTCCATAGTTTGCTATTTACTACAAAGCAGTCTTTTTCATCTTGATAATATTGAGATTGAACCAACAAGTGAAACATCATGCATCTGCCAAGTAAAACAATATTTAAGAGACAATACCTGTACCGTGAGCCTGCCTCGTACCATGTCCATTGGGTAAGTTGCAGACATGGCAATTATTCCAGCACATGCTCCAGCTCCAAGGCGTAAAAGAGGAGTGAGTTGAGCATCTTCTGCAGAATTAACAAGGGGAAAGCCCTATATAACCTTTCAAGATTTCAAGGAAATCTGGATATAAATTTCATGACATACATGATAACATCTGATTGGTTTTCTATCCCATGAATGCAGTCCTTCCTAACATTAATGAACTTATTGACCATAATTTATCCTGTAATAACAAGTTCCACAAGATTTCCCAAACCCAAAGCTTTTATATTACTTTTATTACTATGCATGTGAGACAAAATGAGCATGTAAGGAACAAAAATCATAGTTTCTTAGTTAAAACCTAAAACCATAACTGAATTCTATATATATATCATATAATGCAAACATGAGATGATTGCTCAGCAAAAAGATGATGACAATATTAGTCATACCGTTGCCAGTTTGCTGTTGATACAGATACAGGATTCCCCTGTCACAAAGAATAACAAGGAACAATCAGCCGAGACTAACAGACACATTTACTTCAGTTCAAACCATGCACATGTGCGGGAGGAGCAATGCAAAGGAAAAAGAACTTTGCACCCCCAGGGAACCTTAAGACTAATAGGCTGCACTTGCCTAACCAAAAACATCAATATGTTCAGTCACACACAATCTAATCAGTGATCATCAATATTTTAGATTTGGCAATTTGTGTAAACGTGTCTGTCTTTGATAGATCACTCAAACTTAGCAATATAGAGATGACCAACAAAAAAGTCAAATCAGTCAACCAACAGAAAAATAAATAACAATTGAATAGTGTTCAAGAACCCTACTTTGAAGCTTGCTCGTAGCTGAAGAATTTCACAGCAGAGTTTGGAACAATGCGTGCACAATTAGTACCATTGCCTTTGAATAATCCACGAAAACCTTCAGTTCTCCAAATGTACTTCAAGCCTTGAATTGTTCCATTGTATTTTATACTATGTGGATTCTGAACCTGAATTTTTTATAAAAGAAGTTAATATCAATTAAGAAATTGAAATCTTTATTTTTCTTAATACAATAAAATGCAAAGTAATTAAACTAAATAAACCTTGAATAAGACCTAGTAATCTAAAACACAACCCAGTGATACAACAGGAATACGACTTAAAATTTTAAAAATAATTATATATAAGTTTAACAAACCAAAAAATATAGTTTAGAATTTCGTATCCACATCAATTACGACATAAAACATGATAAGAATACACATATTTCAGTATTTTACATGAATACACGAATAAGGTCTACCTGAAGTAATATCTTTAAACGTTCCAAAGGAGCAACGGCAGTTCGTGATCTGCATGTTAAAAGAATAGATTAAATGAAAGAAAGATCCTTTTTTATGTTTATTTTCCTATTTTGAAATTGAGAAATTCAATTTTCCGTGAGACAAACACTCCGTAGAAAGGGATAGAGAGAGCTCACACTCCACCGGCGACGCCGCCCGCAACAAGAGACTTGCAGATGCTAAGAATAGCATAGCTAGGGGCCTTGACACCCTCTCTTGCGAGCTTCGCTTCCTCCGCTAGATTAACGATTGTCGAAACCGCGGATTTACTAGTCTTCACATCCTCCGAAGCCATCGAAAACCAAAATTACAGAAACACAATAAAAAATCTTGGAAAGTCCCTCTCTCGCCGTAAAACACTAAGAAGTCTTTCCCGGTAGCTTCAGGAGAACTATCCGGCGATCGATATGATCGGATCTCCGAAGCGATTTATAGTAAAAAGAGGTTCCGCATTTCTCGCCTCCCCTTATTCTAGTTTTGTGAGACATTGAGTGAGGTGCGGTGGTGACGGCTGCTTTGGGAGCTTGAAAAAGTGACACCTCAAGTCAACTAGTTGAGAGCGTGATACGCCGTTCCTTATAGAGCGCGTGGGCTTTTTTTTTTTTTTGAGAAAAAGAAGAATAGATTTATGTATTATCTTATTTGTATTCAACACCAGTAAAATAGTAAATTCTGGTATCACTATTTATATCATTATCATGTAAGACACTTTTTTTTGTTGGTTCCATTTTTATATAAAATATTTTTTAATTTTAAATTATGTCATAATTATCATGTCTAATTTATAAGCGGATTTATTTATTTATTTATTTATTTATGATATATAAAAAATTATCAACAAAATTATTAATTTTATTGATAAAATTTTAGAATGTTCAAATAAAATTTTCCTTCAAATTTTCTTATTTCAAAAATTTTGAGATATCCGTTAGAAAATTTTTAGAGAAGAAAATTTTTCTCTTCAATTTTCTTATTTAAAGGGTAGGTCTTCTCCTTATTACTTTCATATTTTTGTATCAAAACATAATATCGTATTTAAAATCATTAAGTTTACAATAAGCCTTTTATGATTATTAAAAATTATAAAAAATTTAAATTTAAATGATGATAAATAAATATTAAATATTTATAAAAGATATTTTTTAATAATTATTATAATGCATCCCATAATTCGTTGTGAGATATTTTTTATATTTATATTTTATTATTTATAAATTAAATAGTCAATATATGTTTTATAAATTAAGATATTTGTAATAATTTATTAGATATTAATTTAATTTTTATTTCTTAAAATATTTTTTATTCATTTTATATTACAACTAAATATTTCACAATTACAAACTTAATTTATCATATCATTTTGTTTTTTTTTTTTTATAAAATTAAAATATGTATACATTAAAATATTTACAATGTGGCATTGATTAGTTGACTTGTAAAAAAATTTAAAGAAAAAATAAAAAAAGAGTTATAAATATTGCAACATTCAATATTTATATTAAATATTTATTGGATATATAGATATTTAGATTTGTCAATACTTTCATCACTGTATATTCAAATATTTGTATATATTTACTTAATTTTTATATATTGAGGAATTTTAAAATTATCTAAAACTATCTTTATCTCAATAATTTATTTAAAAAATTATTATTTTTGTCTCATCTTTGAATTTTTAAATAATTAATTTATTATATATTTTTAAATAAGCTAAAAATAGAAAGAGGGTGTGAGCAACCACTCGCGAGTGGCGACTGAGAGGTACATTTGGTACGGTTCCGAGAGTTTGTGTACTATGCTTGGCAGAGAACGAAACCTAGATATTCATTTGACGGCGTCGCTCAGTATACACGTCATGCATTTTGTTGATGCTGAGGTGGGCCCCTTTTTGAAAATACTGAATATTATAAATTAGTATAATTAGATAATTTTTTTGGGGGGATTTTTTTTTAAATGTTAATATGTACCCGATCACGTCAATTAAAATAATATTTAAAAAATATACAATTAATGTATGCATAAAAATATTTATTTTAATTATTTTAAAACAATATTAATGAGCATCATTAATTGGATTATTTTATTAAATATTAATTAATATTTAATGATATTAAGAGTTTATTTAAATTGTCTGCCAAAAGAATTTCAACAATGTTGTGTACGTGATTCATAATTAAATTTTTAAAAGTTGTCATAAAATACAACTATGGTGTAATGAAAGAACTTTTATCATAGTGACAAAGAAACTAATTAAAAAAATATAAAAATATATAATTAAAGTATTATAAAAATATTAAAAGTGATCAATTAAACTATTTTTTAAAAATTTATTAAATTAACAATTTATATTTTTACAAAATTTATTTATTATTAAAAGTAATTTTTTAAGTGACAGTCATAATATAATTAATTAATGTATTAATTAATTAAGATGACTATAATATTTTTTATAGACCTCTATTTAAACATAACTAATAGTAAATAAAATAAAATTATTATTACCTTAGATAATAATGTCAAACAAACTAATAAAAAATTATTATTAGATTAGATAATAATGTGAAAGTTCGTGGGATGCTCGCTTGCACAAATACTTTTTTTTTTACTCATTTTTTTTGTTAATGTTAACCAACTTATATTATACATAGATCAAACTATAAAACAAAACAATTGGACCTAATTTTATAAATGAAATAATAACACAAGATAAGTCAAGAGTTGCATGTGTTTTTAAATTTCAATGGTGAATAACACTGATTTTCTCTTCTTCAAGTTAAAGACAAAAAAAAAAAAAAAACTTACACTTCAAAATACTTAAAATCAAGGTAAATTCAATGTTATAAACTATAGCAAAACCAATATTAATTGTCTCAAATTCATATCCTAGTCATTTGATTACATGCTTTAACCTCCCTATTTTTTTAAGCTAATGCCAATCAGTAATAACTTTTTTTACTAAATTTAGAATTTCATTTTAAAATTTTTATTGTGGTAACATTTTTTAGAAGTTTGATAACATTAAGAAAGTTTGGTAACTTTTAATATAATTTTGTAACATTTGATAATATTTTGGTAGCTTATGATATAATTTTGATAACTATTGTTATAATTTTTGTAACCTTTTGATAGAATTTTGGTAAATTTAGATAACTTTTGATGTAATTTTTATAACTTTTAATATAATTTTGGTACTTAGATGATAAAAGTTGTAGTAATTAAGAAAGAAAATATAGTGGAGTACAATAATGCATAAAAATCTAAAATTTTTTTAAAATTAATTCTCCTTGATGAATATGAACATGTAAAAATCTTTAACCTTTTTTCTTAGTGAAATTTTGATATAATATTTGAATATTTTAGTATAAATTATAAACTCAATCTTATTTATAAACTGCATGAACAAAAATTTCAACTATGATATTTTAATGAGACAATAATAAATTTTTAATTTTTTTGATGAAAAACAAATTATACATCATATCACATGTATTTGTCAAATATATTAAGAAGGAATATTTTAATATTAACAAATAAATTGAGTTAATAATTATGTCTTACACCAACATTAAGAAAGTAAAACCTGTAAGTTTGGAAATATTGTTTGATTGTTAATCAAGTTATAATATAATGAATCAATTTTAAAATTTTTAATAGTATTGAAATTAAAATAATTATCATGATATTAAATTGATTGTCCTTGTGTATAATATTTTATTTTAATTTTTGGTAACATTTTTTAGAAGTTTGATAACATTTGATAAAATTATGATAATCTTTAATACAATTTTATAACGTTTAATACTATTTTAATAACTTATTATATGACTTAGGTACTCATTATGACAATTTTGGTAAATTTTAATAAATTTTTTAGTAAGTTTGATATAATTTTGATAGCCTTTAATACGATTTGGTAACTTATGATATAATTTTGATAACTATTAATACAATTTTTGTAACCTTGGATATAATTTTAGTAAATTTTGATATAATTCGATAATCTTTTATATATTGCAATGACCTTTGTTAGAAATTTGATAACAGTTAATAAAATTTGATAACATTTAATACTATTTTAGTAACTTTTGATATAATTTGATAACTATTTATATAGTTTTGATTTTGATAACCTTTTGATATATTTTGGTAACCTTTATTAGAAGTTATATAACAATTCATAAAATTTTAGTAACCTTTAATACAATTTTGGTAACTTTTATTACTATTTTGATAACTAATTAAGATAATTTTTGGGTAACTATTTATATAATTTCAATAACGTTTGATGAAATTTTAGTAAATTTGATATAATTTTGGTAATCTTAGGTACAATTTTGATAATTTATGATATAATTTTGATTTTGATAACCTTTTATACATTTTGGTCATTTTTGTTAGAAACTTGATAAAATTTTGTAACCATCAATAAAATATTAGTAACATTAGGTATTAGTTTGGTAACATGATATAGTTTTAGTAACTATTAATATAATTTTGGTAATTTTTAATAAAATGTTGATAACCTATTGATGTAAATTTCATAACCTTTCGTATAATTTAAATAATTTATGATATACTTTTGGTAATTATTGATATAATTTTTTGATAGCATTTTGGTAACATTGGGTCTAATTTTGAGAACCTTCGATACAGTTTTGATAAACTTTGATATAGTTTTTATTTTGATAATGTTTGACATAATTTGGTAACCAAAGAAACCATTTTGATAACCTTTGATATAATTTTAGTAACCGTTGATATAATTTGATAATCTTTGATATAATTTTGATTTTGATAAACTTTTATATAAGTTGATAACATTTTATATAGTTTTGGTAATTTTCCAAAACTTTGATACAAGTTGATAACCTTTGTTATAAGTTTGATAATCTTTGATAAAATTTTAGTAGCCTTAGATATGATTTTGATAATCATTAATACAATTTATTTAACTTATGTTATAATTTTAGTAATTGTTGATATGATTTTGGTAACTTTGATAAAATTTTGGCAATCTTGAATGCAATTTTGGCAACCTTTGATATTATTTTGGTAACAGATGATATAACATTGGTAATCATTGATGCAATTTTGGTAGCCTTCAACAAAATTTTAGAAATATATTGATATAATTTTGGTAATTTATGATACAATTAATTAGTATTACATACATAAATTAATGATGAGCTACAATAAATCAAACTAATAATTTATAAAATAAAAAAGCTAAAAGTTATACAACCTTAAAAAAAATAAAACTATAAGCTTCAAAACAAAAGTATAAGGACTATAGGAAATTAAATTATATGCATGTCATATGCACAATATTCATAACAATTGAACATTTCTTAATTATATTTTAATAACATGGAAACAAATTGTTTGACTAAAAAAAGAAAGAATAATACTAATAACTATCAACATGCTTTCATTAGAAAGAAATATGCAAAATTTAAGGAGTTAAAGATTTTTACATTTAAAATTGGTCAAATTAAGAAAATAAATTAAAAAATATATAAATATTAACAACTGATTAAATTTATCATACAACTGGAAAAAATAAATTATAAATTTTAAAGGCATCAAAATGGAAAAAATTAGATATGAAAGATTAGGGCAAATTGAGAATTTATAAAGTAAAAAAGGGCATTCATGGGCTAACAATACATCAAGAGTCAACATAGTAGTAAATCCATGATAGTAATAAATTAGTGTTAAATTAGTGGTAAATTATCGATAACTTAATGTTAAATCAATTATAATTTAGTTGTGAATCAGTAATAAAAGAAATTAATAATAACTTAGTATTAAATCAGTATTAGCTTCGTAATAAATTATTGTTAATTTAATAGTAAATTATTGATAACTTAATAGTAAATCGGGGATAAATTAATAGTAAATTATTTATAATTTAATAGTAATTCAATTATAAGTGTTAACTTAGTGGTAAATCATTAATAACTTAGTGTTAAATCAGTTATAATAATAAATTAATAATAACATAGTAGTAAATTAGTATTAATTTAATAGTAAATTATCGATAACTTTGTAATAAATAATTTATAACTTAATAAAATTATTGACAACTTAATAGTAAATCATTCATAAATCAATGATAAATCAATATATAACTTAACAATAAAATGTTATCTATTTATTTCTTATTACCTTGAACCTTTTAGTAAAATAAATTGTTTTATTGTATGGTATCATCTAAAACATTGGTAACAATTAAACAAAAAATTATTGCCCTTCAAGATATATTTAAAATGAAAGAGAAATTAGTCTAAACTTATTGAAAAAATATGGTAAAAATTTATTTTTCTAAGTACGTACTATTTTTAAATCAAATAATAATAATAATAATGGAAAAAAATTATATTGTTACTTTATTTCAACTTTCAAGTAACAAAAATTTTATGATAATTTGATTTTAAATCAAAATAAAAAATTTAAAATTTTAATAACAAATAAACAAGAAATAAAAGTTTGAATGAATTCAATTACGACCGATTAACTTATGAATTCATAAAAATGAAGATAAAAATCCATCACTGATAAAACTAAAAGGAAATCTCCAAAAAAAAAAAATGGTATAAAGTAAAAAAGGAAGTAAAATATAGAATCTGATTTAATTGTAATAGAAGATGATCCTTTAGAGCTAAAAACTTAAAAAATATATAAAACAAATTAGATATTTATTTTTATCAAAACTTCACTTTAAAATTTTTGTTATATTTATTTACTTTTAAATTTAAATTTACATTTTCAATTTAATTTAGTATTATGATGATTATTTCAATTTCATCATTATAAATAAATACTAAAATTATTTAATTATATTATAATTATAATTTGATTAAAAATCTAGTGTAACGCATGTGTCACGAAAACTATTATTTATATAATGTATTAATAGAGAAAAAAAATTAAGAATTTGAAAATTTGTAATCGTTGAGAATTGAGTCTTAATTTTAAAAGTTTTTTTTTTTTTTTTGAAAAGTGAGTAAACAATTTGAAGCAAACTCTATCTTAAAATCATAAGCAAGTCAAATTAAAGTTTTCAATAAAATACATGTTCTCATCATTTTTATCGTTTTTGTTATTTGGTAATGTTGTCGGCTGATGTGAAAATTATACGAGAAAAAATCAACGCGATGAGATTTAAAATTTTTTAAAAAATTATACATAAATTTAATTAAAATTAAAATATAATATATTTGATATAAATTATGATATGATAATTTTTATATTTTATTCATGTTTAATACAAAACTATTGTGAGGGGTAAAAAAAATTTAAAAAAATAAAAAATCAATTTACAATTGTAATGTTTAGTTTGGATTAAATTTTTTTTATTCAATTCAAATTAAATTTGAATATTTCATATATATTAGATTCAAATTTTAGATCAAAAAATTAAAAATTAAAAAAAATAAAATAAATTGAATTATATATTTTTATTAATTTTTATATATTTTAAATTTGTATAAATAATTATTTTATATACTATACATTACATTATAAAAAAAATATTAAACCAAATTCAACCCGATTGAATATTCCTAACCAATAACCACAGCAACACAAATACAAAAATAGCTTGTCCAACACAGACAAACCAACAAACAAATCGACTTAGAGTCCACAAAAAATAATTCTCCTTCAACCAAGCAATTACAACAGGCACAACAATTATCTCTCAACCTTCTATATAAGCCTAAGCTTTCTTCTTCTTTTTCTACCATACCTAAAACTCAACCATGGCAAAAGCGCAGACAACCCATATAGCAATTCTGCCGAGCCCTGGGATGGGTCACCTCATTCCACTCGTTGAGTTCGCCAAGCGACTCGTCGACCAACACAACTTCACTGCCACCTTTGTTATCCCTAGCAATGATTCTCCTTCAAAAGCTCAGAAATCAACTCTTGATTCTCTTCCAAGTTCTATAGATTCTCTGTTTCTTCCTCCTGTTGACTTGAGTGACCTCCCTGGAGATTCGAAAATTGAAACGGTGATTTCTTGGACGGTGGCTCGCTCCCTTTCTCCCCTTCGGGATGCCTTAAAAAAGCTGGTTGCAAACACAAAACTTGTTGGTTTGGTGGTTGATCTGTTCGGGACTGATGCATTCGATGTTGCTAGAGAATTCAACGTCTCACCGTACATATTTTTCCCGTCCACAGCCATGACCTTGTCTTTGTTTCTTTACCTTCCAAAGCTTGATGAAATGGTTTCATGCGAATACAGGGACCTGCCTGAACTGGTGAGAATTCCAGGGTGCATACCGATTCACGGGAAAGAATTGCTGGACCCAACTCAAGACAGGAAAAACGATGCTTACAAGTGGCTTCTTCATCATACAAAGAGGTATGGATTGGCTGAAGGAATCATAGTGAACAGTTTCATGGACTTGGAAGGAGGAGCAATAAAGGGTTTGCAAGAGAAAGAGCCCGGAAAGCCACCTGTTTACCCTGTTGGTCCACTTGTTAACGTTGATCCGAGTAGTAAAGCTGATGGCTCGTCGGATTGTCTGCAGTGGCTCGATGATCACCCACATGGGTCGGTTTTGTATGTCTCATTCGGGAGTGGTGGGACACTGTCTTCTAACCAGATACATGAGTTGGCTCTGGGATTGGAAATGAGTGAACAACGATTTTTGTGGGTCGTGAGAAGCCCAAATGACAAGGTTGCCAACGCCACATTTTTCAGTGTGGATAGCCAGAAGGACCCTTTTGATTTTCTACCAAAAGGCTTCCTGGAGAGGACCAAAGACCGGGGTCTAGTGGTGCCATCATGGGCACCACAGGCTCAAGTGCTGAGCCACGGCTCTACAGGAGGGTTTTTGACCCATTGTGGATGGAATTCAACTCTTGAAAGTGTGTTTAATGGGGTGCCTTTAATCGCATGGCCACTCTACGCTGAGCAAAAAATGAATGCTGCCATGCTAACTGACTTTATTAAAGTTGCATCGAGACCAAAACCCAATGAAAACGGCTTAGTTTGCGGAGACGAGATTGCAAAGGCTGTTAAGGGTCTAATGGAATGTGAAGTAGGGAAAGGTGTTCGCAATAGAATGAAGGACCTGAAGGAAGCAGCCGCAAAGGTACTCAGTGAAAATGGGTCTTCCACCAAGGCACTCTCAGAGGTGGCCAATAGGTGGAGGAATCAGGCAAGTAGAAATTAGAAACACACCCAAAGGTAACACACCCAAAACCTTTTAGATATCTTTTGAGAGTGACTCGTGGCCAATTAGATCAAGCATAGAGTAATTTTAACTTTATTGTAAATCTTTTACATTTTCCTGTATATGGTCCTGGCCATCTGGATGTAAAAACAGCTAGCATATATGTGTTTGAATGTTAGAAGTGTTTGAGATACAGTAAGCAGATTTCTTGGGAGTTTCCAGTTATGTTCTTTCTTCCCTTCATTTGCCATTGCTCATCTCATGAAGTAGGTGAGATTGGTGTGGACGCAGCATAGCATTGCATTGAAGTGAATCGAAGGGGCGGTCCCAATGACCAAAGAAAAACGTCTTCCATCACATTTTAGTCATGGCCAAACTTTGCATTAATTAAAGGTAGCTGGCTGGTATTGACTTTGAAGATAAAATTCAATTCAGCGATGAATTCGATGTTAATTAATTTTAATATATTTAATGGATGAAATTAAATTATTGTTATTATTATTTTTTATTTTTGAAGTATATTTATATTAATGATTAAAAAAATTTAACGATATAAATTAATTTTGTTTCTTAAAAATTTTATATTAGTGTAAATTGATCTTATTTTGATTAGAAGGGAGGTGATTCCCATTACAAAATTTCCAACCTCAAATGTGTGAAATTTAGATCAATTTTTACCTGCCACATCCATTATACAGTTCATTCACAGACTATTCATTTTCCCTTCAGGAAGGATGATCTTTGATCAGCCAGGTTCTGTCAAATTTCATGCTTTCATCATTTTTTTTTCCAACCCAAAAATTCCATTTAAAATAATTTTAAGATATATTTAGATGAGTGATGAGATTGAAAATAATGATAATAGTAATATTAAATATTAAAACGATAAAATTAAAATTAATAATAAAAATACATATTTGAATGTAAATACACTAATAACGTCGTGATGACGATAATATCTTTTAGTTTTATATTATGATAGTAGACTGCTTTAAGATTCAATGGTTCGCTAAATGATGTCATACAGATGCATTCCAATGCAATAAGTCCAAAAAAATACTGTATTCCACTGCACTGAAGGTGCAGCAAATTCAAACGAACCCTACTTGAAGAAAGATAGGAAAGAAAGAATGATGAACATTTGACAGGAAAGATTAGAACTTTGAAACTTTTTAAACGTGAGTCCGTGACACAAGTTTGTGGCAGTTACTTTGGGGCAAACATGCTTAGCGTATACTAAGGGGATTCCTATAGTAAGTTAAAGTTTTTTTAGCCTTACAATAAGGTTAGTAAAAAATAATTATTAGATTTATATAGTTAAATATCAACTATTGATTAAATTTTAAAGTAGAAAATGGTAAAATCTGTTTATCAGGTAATGAGATTATTAGGCAAATTTTTTATAATCCTATATAAAATTTAAATAATTTTCGCTTTAAATAAAAGTTTTTTATTTTTTACTTTATTACATTTTATCAAATTACTTTAAAATAAAAAATAATAATTAAAATATTCTTTTTTAAAATTTTTTTTAATGTAATTGGTATCTTCTAAAATAGCTAAAAAGTATTATAAAATAAAAAAATAATTCTAAAGAAATTAAAAAATATTAACATAAAATTCTTTCAAAGAAAAAAATTAACCTAAATGAATTTATATTTTAAAATAAAATAAAAAATTATTAACATAATAGATGAGAGAAATAGTAAAATTTATATCAATTTATGTAAAATGGGATAGAAGTGTTGTAACATGCTAAAAAATGAATTATGAAAAAATTTAAACATAATTAAATACAAAAAAAGTGTTAGAAGAATTATTTAACATAAATAATTAAGTTAATGACGTGAATTTAAATTAATAATTTTTCTTATAAATATATAAGAAAAATAGTTAAAAATACTTTCAAGGATAAAAAATAACATAAAAGAAATGATGTTTTAGAATGAAAAAAATTAATGAAAATTTTATTAATGTAAGTAAGTGAAAGGGATTGTAAAAATTGTATGATTTACCGTAAAATATGTTAAAAGTGTCATAACACATAAGAAAGAGTGATGATAATTTTAAATGTAATAAAATGTAAAAATAATCTTTAAAAAAATTATTAAAATGTAAATAATTAAGTTAGCAACATAAAAATTTAATTAATTAATATTCCTCCAAATATATAAAAATATCTAATAAATAAAAAAAATAACGTAAATAGGTGAGAGAAAATGTAATGTTTGTATCATTTGACATAAAATAGATAAAAAGTGTTATAACATATTAAGAAAGAATTATGACAAGTCTAAACATATTGGAAAGTAAGAACAAATGTAGAAATATATTATTGTAACAATATAAAATTTTGATTAATTATTGTTTTGTATATATATATATATAAGAAAATAGTTATAAATAAAAAAATAAATTGGTAACATAAACAAGTGGAAAGAAATGTAAAATTAGTGTCATTTGACGTAAAATAAATAAAAAGTGTTATAACACTCTAAGAAAAAGATAGCAATTCTAAATATAATAGAAAATAAGATTAATTGTAAGAAAATATTATTGTAACGTAAATAATTATATTGGTAACATAAAATTTTAACTAATTATTTTTTAAACAATATATAAACAAAATAGTTAAAAATTGAAAAACAAATAGGTAACGTAAAAAAGCGAGAGAAAAACTAAAATAAGTATCATTTGGTATGAAATGGATAAAAAGTGTTGTAACTTATTAAGAAAGAACTATTACAATTTTAAACATAATTAAATGTAATAACAATCATAAAAAGAAATTATTGTAGCATAAATAATTAAGTTATTAATTTAAAATTTTAATTATTTATTTTTTAAACATATAAGAAAAATAGCTAAAGCTTAAAAATATATTAGTAACATAACCATGTTAGATGAAATGTAAAAAGGTGAGAATTATTGTAAAATTGGTATCATTTGGCATAAAATATATTATAAGTGTCGTAATATCTTAAAAGAAAGTTATGATAATTTTAAACGTAATGAAGGTAAGGACAAACATAAAAAGTTATTATTGTAATGTAAATAATTAAGTTGATAATGTAAAAGAATTATTACCTTAAACCCAAAGAATAATTATAAACCAATAAACAAGTGTTAACATAAAAAAGTGAGAATAATAAAAAAAATTGATGTCATTTAATATAAAATGAGTTAGAAGTATCGTAACACACTAACAAAAAATTGTAATAGTTATAAAGATAATGAAAAGTAATAATAGGCATAAAAAGATATTATTATAACAAAAATAAGTAAGCTGGTAATATAAAAGAAATATTATTACAAATAAAAAAAATAATTTTAACCAAAAAAATAAAAGTTAATGTAAAAAAGGGAGAATAATTATAAAATTAGTATTATTTAATGTAAAATAGTTATAAGTATCGTTACACTTTAACAAAACATTGTGATAATTCTAAACGTAATGAAAAGTAACAATAAATATAAAAAAAGGTGTTCACATAAAAAAGTGAGAGTAATTATAAAATTGAAATCATTTGACATAAAGCATGTTAAAATTGTCGTAATGTAAAAATATAAGAATAATTATAAAATTGGTGTCACTTGGCATAAATTGGATTAGAATTATTATAACACTCTAACAAAGAGTTGTAATAAATTTAAACGTAATAAAAAGTAAGAACAAGTGAAAAAAAATTATTGTAACATAAATAATATTTTTGGCAACGTAAAATAATTATTATTACAAATAATTAATAATTCTAACCTAAAAAATAAGTGTTAGTATTAAAAAATGTGAGAGTAATCATAAAATTAGTATTATTTGGCATAAAATGGTAAGAATTGTCATAATACCTTAAAGGAAAAAGTTGTAATACTTCTAAACGTAATGAAATATAACAATAAATGTAAAAAAAATTATTATAATATAAATAATTAAGTTGGCAATATAAAACAACTATTTTTACAAACAAAAAAAATAATTTTAAATAAAATGTTAAGAGTTAATGCAAAACGGTGAGAATAATTATAAAATTGATATTATTTAATATAAAATAGTTAGAAGTATTATTACACCATAAGAAAAAATTTGTAATAATTCTAAATGTAATAAAAAGTAACAACAAATGTAAAAAGATACTACTGAAACGTAATAAATTGATAACGTAAAAAAATTAGTATTATACATAAAAAAATAATTCACTTAAAAAATAAATATTAACATAATAAGATAAGAATAATTGTAAATTTGGTATCATATGACGTAAAATATATCAAAGGTGTTGTAATACCTTAAGAAAAATTTGTGATAATTCTAAACATAATAAAAGGTAAGAACACGCATAAGGGATTTTATTGTAACGTAAATATAAATTGACAACATAAAAAATTTATTTTTATAAATAAAAAATAATTCTAAACAAAAAAAATACATTTTAACATAAAAAAAGTGAGAATAGTTGAAAAATTGAAATCAATTGGTGTAAAATATTTTACAATGTCGTAATGTAAAAAGATAAAAATAATTGTAAAAATTGGTGTTATTTGTTGTAAATTTGATTATAAGTGTCATATCACCTTAATTAAAAGTTGTGATAATTCTAAACGTAATAAAAAATATGAACAAGTATAAAAAATATTATTATAACATAAATAATATTTTTGGTAACATAAAAGAATTATTATTACAAATAAATAATAATTCTAAACCAAAAAATAAGTGCTAATATATAAAAGGTGAGAGTAATTATAAAATTGATATCATTTGGTGTAAAATGGTTAGAAGTACCTTTAAGAAAAAGTTATGATAATCCTAAACGTAATGAAAGATAACAAGCTTAAAAAGATATTATTATAACATAAATAATTAAGTTGGCAATGTAAAAAAAATTAATTACAAATAAAAATAATTTAAATAAAAAATAAGAGTTAACATAAAACGATGAGAATAATCCTAAAACTGGTATTATTTTAAATAAAATAGTTAGAAGTATCATTACACCTTAACAAAAAAATTGTAATAATTTTAAAAGTAATGAAAAGTAATAATAAATATAAAAAGATATTATTGAAACATAATAAATTTGTAAAGTAAAAAAATTAGTATTATAAATAAAAATAATTTTAAATTAAAAATAAGTGTTAAAGTAAATAGGTGAGAATAATCGTAAAATTGATATAATTTAGCGTAAAATATGTTTGAAGTGTCATAATACGTAAGAAAATTTTGTGATAATTTTAAATATAATAAAATGCAAGAACAAACATAACAAATTTTATTGTAATGTAAATGATTAAAGTGACAACGTAAAAAATGTATTATTATAAATAAAAAATAATTTTAAAACTAAAAATAAGTGTTAACGTAAAAATGTGAGAATGATTGTAAAATTAATATAATTTAACATAAAATATGTTGAAAGTATTGTAACATAAAAATGTGAGAATACTCGTAACATTAGTATTTTTTGGTTTAAAATATGTTAAACTATCGTAATACCCTCAAGAAAAATTGTGATAATTTTAAACTTAATGAAATATAAGAACAAGCCTAAAATAATATTATTTTAATATAAATAATTAAGTTGACAATATAAAAAATTATTATTATAAATAAAAATAATTTAAAAAACTAAATATTTACATAAAAATATGACAATAATCGTACAATTTGTATTATTCGGCATAAAGTGTATTAAGAATGTTGTAATACCTTAAAAAAAAATTATGATAATTCTAAACATAATAAAAGATAAGAACAAGTATAAAAACATACTATTATAACGTAAATAATTAAATTGGTAATGTAAAATATTATTATTATAAATAAAAATTAATTTTAAACCAAAAAATAAGTGTTAACGTAAAAAAGTAAAAAAAATGAAAGTGAAAATAATCGTAAAATTAATATCATTTGACATCGTAATACCTTAAAAAAAAGTTATAATAATTTTAAATAAAATAGAAAGTAATAAAAATTATAATAAATAATTAAAGTAAATAATTAACTTGACAATGTAAAAGAATTGATATTTTTGAATTAAAAAATTCTAAATAAAAAATTTGTTAACATAAAAATATAAAAATAATTGTAAAATTTTTATCATTAGATATAAAATGAGTTTGAAATGTCTTATTCTCAAAAAAATTTTTAATAATTCTAACTGTAATGATAAAAAAATAAAAAAATATGTTATTAATATAAAAAATTAATTAAGGTGATTTCGTAAAATAAATTGATATTATAAAATTAAAAAATATCATTTTTTATTTGTTATCTTAATAGATTAAATAAAATTATGTATACCTTTTTTAATGTTTACTTGTTAATTTGTTCTTTTTTTTTCCTTTTTTTTTTTAAGTTTCATTATTTCATGGCCTTAAACTAAGGTTGATATATTGCGACCTTATCATAGATAAACCCATACTTTAAAAAAAAAGAGACAGGGATGAAAAAAGATTTTAGGTAAAAATGGAAAAAGTTTACAATCATTTGAAATCATGATATTCAGTTTGAAATAGTTTTTTTCCTTATTTTGTTTAGATTAAATTTGAATATTAAATATTTTATTTAGTTCATATCCGATTTCAAATTAGAAAGTAAAAAACAAAAAATATTTGAATCAAATTTTATATTTTTACTATTTTTTTTACCCATGCCATATAAGAAAACTTTTATTATATTTTTTATAATTTAAAATTTTAATTTATATTAATTTTCAGGTTTAAATTAAGATAAAATTTATATATTTTGAAAGACTTGGATAAATGTAAAATTCAAAATTTTAAAATTTTTAAAAATTGAATAATTGATTGGATAAAGTTATTTAAAATTATCTTACGTGTTAATAATATAGGTTGTCCACCTAAACATCCACGTAAGCAAATCTTATCAGATTTTTCTATAGGTTGTAATGTAATATTATATATGATATATAATATATGATTAGTTTATATATTTTTTAATTTTTATAAAATAAAAATAATTATTTTGTATATAAATATATTTAAATATAGTAAAAATTATATAAAAATAATATCAAAAATTAAAAAAATCAATGAATCAAATTAAATTGTTAAAATCCAGTTCAAATCATATTAGTTTCAAGAAAAAATTGATCCGAATTCAGATAGAATTTTAAAAATTCATAATACCATACATTATCTAAAAATATTATCAAATCCAATCTAACTGTATCACCCTTAACTAATAATATTGATTTTAATTTCTAGATGATAAATATGATTTTTGACATTCGCCATATCTTGATTGTTGCTAATCTAATTAATTAGTAGCACGTGTTGAAAATGGACTTTTTTCTTCATTTCATCAAATCCAATAGGGACCTACAAATTTCGGATACATTCAATCCATGTTGCACAAACCACTTTAAAATGTGCTTTACTGAGTTACAACATCAATTCTATTGATGTATAGTCTGGGTAGGTAGAATCTGCATGTGGTTTGAAAAAAAAAAGTCAAATGATGTCGAAATTAAGATTTTGAAACGTATTTCGACGTTCAAGTAAGTGATACGTAACTTGCACGGTGTAGGCCAAGTATGATGCATAATGCATGTGTGTGATTGTAATTAATAGATGAGTCTTTAACAGATATCAATGAATCCTTCATTTACCATTCAGTATAAGAATAGCCGGCAGAGTTAGGAAATATAAACTATTGTTCACAAGGCTAACTACCAGATTCTAGACATTAACTTCAAATCACACACACACACACACACACATATATATATTATATCCAATTTTAAATACAAGTTTACAATCCAACAATAATTGTCAAAATCTTTATGGTTATCGCCGGCAACCAACGACTGGTTAAAAAATCCTCAAAAATTTTCGACTTATTAGTTTAACTATCCAAATCAAATACGGTGTACAAAGGGAGAAGTATGAAGAACACATTAAACCTCTATATATATATGGGGGTTGACTTTAATATTTCTTTTCTTTTTCTTTTAAACAAGGAATTAGACCAGAATTAGTGGTTAATAATTTTTTTGAGAAATTATTGCATCCTTTGACAATGAAGTTTTTAGATTATACAAACAAGATTAATATATATTAGTTTTCATGACATGTGCTTTGCATGTGATTTTTAACTAAATTATAACTATAATATAATTAAATAATATTAGTATTTGTTTATAGTGATGCAGTTGAAGTAATCATCGTAATACTAAATTAAATTGAAAATGTAAATTTAAATTTAAAAGTAAATAAATATAACAAAAATTTTAAAGTCAAATTTTAATAAAAATAAATATCTAATTTTTCTATTTAAAAGTTTTTTTTCAAATATTTTAGTGTTAGGTCATCATCTTTATTCATTTTTTATATGTTTTTAAGTTTTCAACTCTAGAAGATCACCTTCTATCATAATTAAATCAAATTCTACATTTTACTTCTTTTTTACTTTATACATTTTCTCAATATTTATTTGTAGTTTTTTTAATGATGTAGACACTCAATTTGATCTAAGCCCGGATCAATTGGGCCTGATCCAAATAGGTAAACCCGTTTTATTTTTTATTCTGATATTTTTATTTTTTGTATCTTATTTATTTATTTATTGTTACTATTTATTAATATATATATTTTTAGTATTTATCTGTTAATATACATATATATACTTTATTATTATTTATCTATTATTATTATTATTATTATTTATCTATTAATTAATATATTATCCTTATTTTTTTTATTGTTTATTTTATTTTTTCTTTTCTTCTTTCCTTTACTCGATTGGAGTTGGATTATGATAGAAACTTGAGTTTTACCGTGAATTTGGAATTCAATCAGAATCTCAATTGGATTCAAAGATTAAATCGCAATCCAAAAGGGAATAGGGATTGATCAGAAACTCTTTTGATCAATCCCTATAAATAGTGGCTGGAATAAAACAGAAGACACACACAGAGAAGAAACAGAAGCTAAAAATGGTTTTGATGCGTTAGAATAGCTCTAGGAATCGGTGAAATTTTTTGAATAATTTTTTTTGTGAATTTTGTCTAAAAATTTTTGGAAAATTTTCAGATTTCGGTTGAATTTTTCAACGAAGTTTGAATTTTTCGGCTACTTTTCCGGCAAAGTTTGAATTTTTCGGTCGATACCCAGTTTTCGACTACTATTTCCAGAAATCGATCAGATTTTCGACGAACTTCCGGTGAAAAACCCAAATTTTGACGAAAATTTTTAGAATCCGACAAGATTCAACTGGAGTTCTTTGTCGGTTTAGAGAGAGGGGAGAGAAAAAAAAGGAAGAGAGAGAAGAAGATAAGAAAATTTTGAGAAAAAAATCGACCTTCAACCTTATATACCCTCCCAAAATGACATCGTTTTTATGTTAGTAAACCCATAGGATCCGCGCGTTTTGCCAAGATCCGACTCGACCCGAGCGCTAACCTGCTTTCGATCCGCATGCGACTCACGTCTCTGAGTCGTTTTCGAGCCGAGCCAATGCCCCGAGCTGCGTCTCCAGACCGTTTTTCTTCCTCAAGTCGAGCCGAGCCGTTCCTAATTTTTTTTTTCATTTTTTTTCATTTATTTATTATTATTATTATTTATTAATTAGATTAGAATTGTTTAATATTTTTTTATTTTATTTTATTTTATTTTTCTTTATTTTTATTTTTATTTTCATTTTATTATTTTATTTTCTTTAAATAAAATTCAAAAAAATATTTTTGAAGAAAAGTTAAAAGTATCAAGTTTCCTTGAAAATAAGCTTTCCAAAAAATATTTTTGGAAAAAAGTTGAAAGTATCAATTTTTCTTAAAAATAAATTTTTGAGGAAAAGTTGAAAATATCAATTTTTCCTGCATAAAAGCAATCATTTTTTTTCTCTTTCCTTTTTATTTTCTTGAATTTTTTTTAATATTAAATAATCCGACGATGGAGCCTCTACAAGTAAAAACAGTAGTTTTCTTGCATACTTTTGAGGTGAGGGGATTTTCTCAATTTTTTGCTAAAAGTATTAGAGTCAATTGAGAATAATTTTCAATAACTAATTACTTGATAAATTTTTAAGGCTTATTGGATAACATAAAATTAAGCTAGTATCATATTTTGATGGGGGTTATGAGGGTGCTATAACCTTCCTCACATGTAACTGAACTTTCGAACCCTGTTCTGGTTATTAGACACGAACCTATTCTTTTAGGGACTCTTAAGCTTAGGTGTTCCTTAAAAGGATAGATTCTTTAAGTGGTCAATCGCACCTAGATAAAAAGATTGATGGCGACTCCTTCAAGTAAATGTCTAGCGATAGTTCCCCGGATCTAGACGTTACAACAGCTTGACGACTCCACTGGGAACGTCTGAGAGTCAGGCCAATAAATAAATTTGTGTTATCCAAAAGCCTAATAAAATTGAACCTTTTTGTATAGATTTTTTATTCATTCATGTTTATTTACTTTATTAATTATGTCATTCATATGTATATGCATAACATGAACTCTATACCCGAGCTCCACCCCTCTAGGAGGGAGTAAAGTACTTATTGCTTTCTTGAGGTTTAATGCCTCCGTAGTGGCTAGCAAAATACTCCAACTCAAATTGAACCTTTTTCGCTTATAACCTGTAATGGGTGAGGATTGGGGTACCTTACTAGTCTGTGATGGACAGTGTTGTAAGGAGCAATTTGGGAACCCTTAGACTTTAACCTTGAACTACATATAGTGAACCTTAGAAATGCCTAACCTTAAAATAGAACCCTTTCTACCCAATGATAGATATACCTTGAAACTAAGACACAAAAATGGTGTTTATCTAATCATTTTGATTGTCAGACTTTATGCATCATTTTCATTATCATATGTAACATTATGCATCGGCATCACTTTCATTTCATCTATGAAACTAACTATGTTGTTTGTCTGACTTTATACATCTGTATTATTTTCATGATCATGTTTTAACATTATCATTTGCATCCATTTCATATTAGATTTCATTCATGAAAATGTACATTTCATTCGTGCATCAACGTATCATACATAAAGCATAGCATAGCATTTCTAATCATAATTGTGGTGTAAAGGTTCTAAGATAGCTCAATCTAGCGAGAACCCTATCCATCGATACAATAAAAGAGTCAGAGCCAGACAAATAGAGCAGAAAAACTCTCACATATTTGAAAAGCTAGAAAAACACAGGAAAAGATTGAGAATGAGTTAAGTAAAATTTTGGATGCTCTTAACAAATTAAATAAGAGGAAAAAAGTAGAAGAGAACACAAGCCAACAAGGCCCTGTATTGCAAAAAGTGACTGACCCCTTATATCCACCTAATTTTGGTCCACTTTAAGCCCAGTCTATATAAGAGGTTCCACCACAACACTTCGCATATCTTACATATCTTGAAATACCATCAGCTTCTAATCTAGGGCATTACCATAGCTATGTGAATCCTGTCTTTACTGAAAAGGTAGTTGAACCAATTCAAATCTTTGATCTAGATGAATTGAAAGGAAAAGATAAAAGTGAAAGCTCAAGAAAATTCTAAAATTAGTATGCTAGAACAAAGGTTACAAGCTGTGAAAGGAATTGGTTTCTATAGTTCAGTTAATGCTGCTAGGCTTTGCTTAATCCCTAATGTGGTCATTCCTCTTAAGTTCAAAGTACCAAAATTTAAAAAATATGATGGCACAAAGTGCCCAAAAACTCATATTACCATGTATTATCAAAAGATGACAACCCATGCTCATGACGAAAAGCTACTAATGCATATTTTTCAAGACAGTCTTAATGGTTCTACTGTTAGGTGGTATATTTAGTTAGACAGAACTCGCATCCATTCTTGGAGTGACATGGCCTATGATTTTATCAGTCAATATCAACATATCATAGATTTGACCCCTGATCATTTACTTTTACAAAACCTGAAGAAAAATGTCAAAGAGACTTTTAAAGAGTATGCCCAGAGGTGGAAGGATGTTGCTTCTCAAGTACAACCTTCTCTGACTAAGAAAAAAACTACAGTGTTGTTTGTCAGCACTTTAAAATCTTTCTATTATGAAAAGATGATAGGAAATACAACAAAAAATTTCACTGATATGGTGATCTCTGGAGAAATTATTGAAAATGTCATAAAAAATGACAAGTTGAAAGGAAGAGAAACCAAGAAGGCATCAGAAAAGAAAAAAACTGAAGCTCAAGCTGTGAGCTTTGATAGATAATAATTTAGGGGTTATCAACCCTATCCACCTTAAAGTTACTCTCCATACTATCTTGCTGTGAATAATACCTCATCCTACCCATACCAGCTAGCTCCACAACCACCTTATTCATCCACATACCGATTAATTTTTAGCCCTCAAGATCTTACATATAGCCTTAACTTTCAAACTCCTACAATAGCCCAAATTCACCTTATTAACCCAGCAAGTGGTTCATGAGAGCAACGGATTACTCGAAAAAAATCTGTATTTGATCCAATCCCCATATATGAAGTTATATTGAGAACTCTATAACAGTCATTTGATTGCCTCCAATCATGTGGAGCCACTTAAGCCACCCTATCCTAAGTGGTATGATCCTATAGTCCACTGTGACTACGATTATGGAATTACTGGCTATTCTACTGAAATTACACTACTTTAAAGCATAAGGTGCAACGATTAATCAAGGATGGAATAGTAAGTTTTGATCAAGAAAAAATAATAACACCTAATGTTAGTGGTAATCCACTACCAAATCACAATGTTAATGCTCTGAGTGAAAATCAAGAACACATTAATCAGAAAAGGCTTGAAAAGATACAATGAATCGAGGGGTAAAATATCAATAAAGATTCTTCACTTGATTGCATAGGGACACAATTTTAAAGAATGAAGATAAGGCTGGTTGAAAGTCTTTTTGTCATTTTAGGATGTCTTTTAGAGTAATGTTAGGTTTCTTTTAGGCAGTAAGATTTTATTTGTTATCATTTCAATAAAAGGTAATTTAATGCATTTCATTACATTTTTTTTCACTCAACCATTGTTTCATGCTTTATCACATTTCATAATTTTTTTTCATTCTTGTTCTCAAATTTTAGATGATGAATATTTAGACAATGATAATAATAATTCTAGGATTTAATTTTAAAAACTCATTCACACTAATATGAAGAGATGGTTTGAGCAAGAAAAAAAAAAACAAGATGTTGCTAAAGGTGAAATAGATATGTCTTGAAGATGTGCAATCTTTTATACAGATCCATGAGCTTATTTTTTTTAATAGATGATGTTCAAGGAAAGTATTTACAATTGAGATGAAAAATGGCTATCTTTCTTTTTGTCATTTGAAAAACCATTCATTTCTATCCCTCTGAGACTATTATTTTTTTTAAAAGAACCCTGACCAAGGATCATCCTCCACATTTGAGGCATTTTTGAAAAAAAAAAAAGGACAAAAGATCGTAAAAAGTCTCAAAGAGAGAAAACAAAGCAAAATGAAAGAAATAGAGAAAAGAAAAATACCATAAGCAAATTAGGGCAAAGTAATAAGAATCCTTTGTATAAGGAATGAGATAGAAAAGAAAAGTAGTAAAATGATCTAGAGTGGGACAACATGCCAAGCTGTATCAAATGATGATCCTTTGGTTTTAAACCCTTTAAACATATATATTGAGCCTATTTTATCCATTTCTTTCATGATCCCACACCATGGCCTACATTACAACATTGAAAAATTTATTTGGATCAAGTGTGAATGCTCGAATTGAATAATCATATGTTGGATAAAAGCATGCTCATTATGGAATCATGTTATTACCCTAAAGATTAATGTGTGAGAGATATCAACAATGGATGAAAGATGAGAAAAAAAGAAAAGAAAATGATGAAAGATGAAAAAAAATGAGGAAAATGGATGAAAAAGAGAGAAAAAAAGTGAAAATAAAAGAAAATAAAAAATATATGAAAGGAGAAAAAAAAGACTCAAATTGAAAATTCGAAAGGGCAATTTGGGTAGACCAAATCTCTGAGTTGAAAGTTGGATGAACAATTCAAATATATAGAAGATCAAGGCATCAAAGATCCTCCAAAGTTTGGGTAAAGTTTGATGAACTCAAAATGATTTTGACAATCAATGGAATGAGTTTTTAAAAAAGAATCTTAAATTAATGTTCAAAATTGTCTGAATATTCATTTGTCCTAATGACATACAACCAACTTATTTCTTTCCCCATTTTCTTTTGCACTAAGACTTACTTCTCATTGATTGCTTTTCTCTCAATGCACTATTTACTCTTTTATTCTCACACCCCTAAAGTGAATCAAAGAAATGTTTGATTACATTGTGTTTATCAAGAATTGAAATGATAATGAATGAATGAATATGTGTTTAAATAAGTCTTGCATTCCTTTGAAAAGAAATCCAAGATGATAAAAAAAATGAAGAGATCGTAGAAACCTGAGAAAGATGATTTAAGATAACACGAGGTGTGATCAAATTATGAAAATGGTGTTGGGTTGATCAACAAATGAAGAGAATGCAAAAACTTGAAAAGGTGCTATGACCAAGTGATAAATACAAGAATAAATTGATCGACATGACTTGCGAGTTATGATTGAATGATGAAAATAATCAGTAGACAAAGCTTGATTTGGAATGGTTAATGCTGAGACACTTATGAGTAATGACTCAGTGATGGTGGATGAAACTTGTTCTGAAATTTGTTAGTGCTGAGAAGCCCATAAATGATGGTCAAGTGATGATCAATTGATGAAACTTATCCCAAAGTATTGAGAAACTGAACAAGGAAGAAATGCAAAATGGTAGAGTTTTGAGAGCCATATTACCATAATTATTTAGGATTTCATGACATTATTGACATCCACATTACATGTATCATGTTGGCATCGTTGCTTGAATAGTACATGCACATAATTTGATGAATTAAACTTTATGTGGACATGCATGACGCTATGAGAATCTAGGTTGTTGCATTTGTATCATTAGAAAGGTATTTGCATATTTGGTCGTGACATTTATTCATGCAAATTTTTGAGTCACTTAAAAAACAAATTGTTAATATTTTGATGAGAATTTTTGAGAACTTAAATGATAATCTTTAAGTTTCAAAATGAGAATCTTTGAGGAGTGAAACCCTAAAGTTCGTCGAATGTGAATCTTCAAACTAGAATGAAAAGTTTTGAACTTTTAGATGTGAATCTCCAAAATACAAAGCTTCAACTTTTTGGATATGAATCTCTAAATTTTTAAATGAGAACCTTTGAACTTAGATGTGAAACTCTAAGTTTTATTGCTGAGCCTTTGAACTCAAATGAGAAGCTTTGAATTTTTGGATGTGAATCCCAAGCTTGCCAAATGCGAACCTTTAAAAAGCCTTGAACTTTTGGATGTGAACCTCCAAAATTCAAATGAGGATCTTTGATGTGAGTCTTGCAAGTTACAAATGCAAATCTTGAGATCTTGCAAATTTGAATGAAACTAAAATTTTGAGAATCAAATTTCAATAAATTCTTATGAAGTAGGAAGGTTCTTGCGAATCTGAACCTCTGAATGTTGAACTCAAATTGTGAATCTTTGAGTTCCCATTACAAAATTCCTTCAATCACGATCTATAACTCCTTTGGACATGATTGTCAAGGAGTTGTTTATTTTTCAAAGTCGTTGAACCTCTGATTAGAGGAGCCATTTATTTTTCAAAAGTTGTTGAGCCTCTATTGAGAGAAGCTTTATTTCATTTCAAAGTCATTGAGCCTCTGATTAGAGGAGCCATTTATTTTTCAAAAGTTGTTGAGCCTCTATTTATATGAGCTTTATTTAATTTTAAAGTCGTTGAGCCTCTGATTAGAAGAGCCATTATTTTTCAAAAGTCATTGAGCCTTTGTTTAGAGGAGCCGTATTTAATTTCAAAATCGTTGAGCCTCTTATTAGAGGAGCTTTGTTTATCTTTCAAAGTCGTAGAGCCTCTGATTAGAGGAGCATTGTTTATATTTTTCAAAGTCGTTGAACCTCTACTTAAAGGAGCTTTGATCATAATTTTAACAAAAAAAGCAAAAAAAAGGGTCGAGTAGAGCTTTGAATAGGTGTTTACGTCTTTGCGCAATTTTTGTTTCACAGAAAATGTGCAAAGAGGGACAGCTGTAGACACCAAATTTGGTCCATGCCCGAATTAATTGGGCCTGGTCCAAATGGATAAGCCCGTTTTATTTTTTATTCTAGTATTTTTATTTTTTGTATCTTATTTATTATTTATTTATTGTTACTATTTATTAATATATATATTTTTATATTTATCTGTTAATATACATATATATACTTTATTATTATTTATCTATTATTATTTATCTATTAATTAATATATTATCCTTATTATTTTTTTTATTGTTTATTTTTTTTTTCTTTTTTTCTTTACCCAATTAGAGTTGGATTAGGATAGAAACTTGAGTTTTACCGTGAATTTGGGATTCAATCAAAATTCAAATTGGATTCAAAAATTGAATCTCAATCCAAAAGAGAATAAGGATTGATCAAAAATTTTTCTGATCAATCCCTATAAATAGTGGCTAGAACAGAACAGAAGACACACACAGAGAAGAAACAGAAGCTAAAAAGGTTTTGGTGCTTTAGAACTACTTTAGAAATCAGTGAAAATTTTTGAAAAAATTTTTTTGAAAATTTTTGAAAAATTTTCAGATTTCGGTTGAATTTTTCGACGAAGTGTAAATTTTTCGATGACTTTTTCGGTCAAGTTTAAATTTTTTGGTCAGATACCCAGTTTTCGACGACTATTTTAAAAAATCGATCAGATCTTTGGTGAACTTCTGATGAAAAACCCATATTTCGATAAAAATTTTTAAAATCTGATGAGATTCAACCAGAGTTCTTCGTTGGTTTAGAGAGAAGAGAGAGAAAAGAAGAAAAAAATTTTGAGAAAAAAAATTGACCTTCAGCCTTATATACCCTCCTCAAAACGACGTCGTTTTTGCATTAGTAAACCCACAGGATCCGCACGTTTTGCCAAGATCCGACCCGACCCGAGCGTCAACCCGCTTTCGACCTGCATGCGACCCGCGTCTCCGAGCCGTTTCCCGAGCCGAGTCGACGCCCTGAGCCACCTCTCCGAGCCATTTTTTTTCCTCAAGCCGAGCCGTTAAGCCGAGTCGTTCCCAGGTTTTTTTATTTTATTTATTTATTATTATTATCATTATTATTATTATTATTTATTAATTAGATTAGAATTGTTTAATATTTTATTATTTTATTTTATTTAAATAAAATTCAAAAAAAATATTTTTGAGGAAAAGTTGAAAGTATCAATTTTCCTCAAAATTAAAGTTTTAAAAAAATATTTTTGGAGAAAAGTTAAAACTATCAATTTTTCTCGAAATTAAAGTTTCAAAAAAATATTTTTGGGAAAAAGTTGAAAGTATCAAATTTTTCTGCACAAAAGCAATCATTTTTTTTCTCTTTCCTTTTTATTTTCTTATTTTTTTAATGTTAAATAATCCGATGATAAGCTTCTGCAAGTGAAACAATAGTTTTCTTACATACTCTTGAGGTGAGAGGATTTTTTCAATTTTTTGCTAAAAGTATTAGAGTCAATTGAGAATAATTTTCAATAACTAATTACTTAGTAAAATTTTAAGGCTTATTGGATAACACAAAGTTAAACCGGTACCATCTTTTGATAGGCGTTGTGAGGGTGCTATAACTTTTCTCACACATAACCGAACTCCCGAACCCTATTCTGGTTATTAGACCCGAACCTATTCTTTTACGGACTCTTAAGCTTAGGTGTTCCTTAAAAGGATAGATTCTTTAGGTGACCAATCACCCCTAGATAAAAAGATTGGTGACGACTCCTTCAAGTCAATATCTAGCGGTAGATCCCCGATCTAGACGTTACGACAAATGATGGATTTTTATCTTCATTTTTATGAATTTTTAAGGTAATCAATCATCATTGAATTCATTCAAAATTTTACTTCTCGTTTTTTTGCTATTGAAAATTTAAATTCTTTATTTTGATTTAAAGTTAGATTATCTTAAAATTTTTGTTACTCAAAATAAAGTAACTATATAATTTTTCATTTCTATTCTTGATGTATTATTATTATTATTATTATTATTATTATTATTATTATTATTATTATTATTATTATGTACTCAAGAAAATAACTTATAGATAATTTTTTATGATTTTTTTAATAAGTTTAGACTAATTTCTCTTTCATTTTAAATATATCTCTACGGACAATAATTTTTATTTAATTGTTACCAATGTTGTAGAGGATATCATACAGCAAAACAATTTATTTTACTAAAAGTTCAAATTAGTAAGAAATAGATAGATAACAGTTTATTATTAAGTTATACATTGATTTACTATTAAGTTACGAATGATTTACTATTAAGTTGTCAATAATTTTATTAAGTTATCAATGATTTATTACAAAATTATCAATAATTTACTATTAAATTAATCCTGATTTACTACTAAATTATCATTGATTTATTGTTATAACTAATTTAGCATTAAGTTATTGATGATTTACCACTAAATTAACACTTATCATTGATTTGTTATTAAGTTATAAATAATTTACTATTAAATTATCAATGATTTACTATTAAGTTATTAATAATTTACTACTAAATTAACAATAATTTACTATTAAATTAATACTAACTTAATTTATGTTATCATTAATTTTCGTTATCATTGATTCACAACTAAATTATAATATATTTAGCACTGAATTATAGATAATTTACTACTAATTTAATATTGATTTATTACTATCACTGATTTATTACTATATTGACTCTTAATGTATTGTTAGCCATGCCTACTCTCTTTTACATTTTAAAATCCCAATTCGCCTCTAATCTTTCATATTTATTTATTTTTTTTCATTTTGGCGCCTCTAAAATTTATAATTTATTTTTTTCTCAATTGTATGATAAATTTAATGAGTTGTTAACATTTATATTTTTTAAAATTTATATTCTTAATTTGATCAATTTTAAATGTAAAAATCTTTAACTCCTTAAATTTTGCATATTTCTTTCCAATCAAAGCATGTTGACAATTATTATTATTTCTTTTTTTTATCAAAACAATTTCTTTTCATGTTGATAAAATATAATTAAGAAATGTTCAATTGTTATGAATATTGTGCATATGATATTCATAAAATTTAATTTCTTACGGTCATTATACTTTTGTCTTTTAAGCTCATCATTTTATTTTTTTTAAGATTGTATAAATTTTAGCTTTTTTTGTAAATTATTAGTTTGATTTATTTTAGCTCATCATTAATTTATGTACGTAATACTAATTAATTATAAGTTACCAAAATTTATTAAAATTTACCAAATTTATATTAATAAGTAAACAAAATTTTGTCAAAGACTACCAAAATTGTATCAACCAATAGTGGGGCTAGGTTTCAACTAGGCTTAGCATCATATTCTAGCATTTTAAGCAAGCCTAGGCCCGACCTAGCCTGATTTTTCGGGCCTTATTTTTTGTCCAAACCTGTTCCTACATGCAATAATAAAGCTCAAGTCCGCCCAAAGCGTTGTATTTAAAATTAAGAAAAATAGTTTTTTTTTTCATTTTTTGTAGATTATTAATTTAACTAATTTAATTAATTTTAATTGAATTTATAAGTCATTTAGGCTTGGATCTAATTTAATTTTACTGAAAGCAATTTAAAATTGGATCATTATTTTAATGTTTTGCACAAAGAAAAAATTAAACTTTATCATATTTATAAGTAATAAAGCAAATGAACCTTATCCCATTAGAATAAAAATAGTTTTTTAATTTTGAGGCAAGCAGAACTAGGCTTGGGCCTTAAATGGTTAAACCAAGTTCGGCTCTATTTTTTGATCAGGTCTCATTTATTTGTCCAGACCTTTTTAACGGACTTAATAATCATGTTTAAGCCTTTTAAAATTTCAAGTAGGCTTTCAAGTTCGGACGGGCAATTCGGCCTATAAACAACTCTAGTTACCAATGTTATATTATTAGTTACTAGAATAATATCAAAGGTTGCCAAAATTGTATTCAAATTTGTCAAAATTTTATCAAAGCTACCAAAATCATATCAACGATTACTAAAATTATAACATAAGTTAATGAAATTATATTAATAATTACCAAAATTGTAGCTAAGACTACTAAAATTTTATCAAAGGTTATCAAACTTCTAACAAAGGGTATCAAATTATATCAAAATTTTATCAAAATCAAAATTATACCAAAGGTTATCAACTTATACAAAAGTTTATCAAAATCAAAATTATATAAAAATTATCAAATTATATACAAGATATCAAAACGATTTCTTTGGTTACCAAATTATATCAAATGTTACTAAAATTGTATCAAAAGATATCAAAACTATATCTAAGGTTACCATATTATGTTAAACATTATCAAAATAAAAACAATATCAAAATTTGTCAAAATTATATCAAAGGTTTTCAAAACTATACCCAATGCTACCAAAATTGTATCAATGATTACCAAAAGTATATCATAAGTTATCTAAATTATATGAAAGGTTACCAAAATTACATCAATAAGTTATCAATGTTTTATTAAAAGTTACCAAAATTATATTAATAGTTACTAAAACTATATCATGTTACCAAACTAATACCTAATGTTACCACTATTTTATTGATGGTTACAAAATTTTATCAAAGTTTGTCAAATTTCTAACAAAAATTACCAAAATGTATAAAAAGGTTATCAGAATCAAAATTATATCAAAAGTTATCAAGATTATATCAACACTTATTAAAATTATATCTAAGATTACCAAAAGTGTATTAAAGGTTACCAAAATTATAGCAAACTTACTATTTTATCAAATGTTACCAAAATTATAAAAATAGTTATCCAAATTATATTATAGGTTATCAAAATAGTAATAAAGGTTACCAAAATTATATTAAAGATTACTTAAATTTTACGAATTATCTTAAAACTTCTAATAAAGATTACCATAATATATCAAAGGTTATCAAAATCAAAATTACAAAAATGGTTATTGAGTTATATCATAGTTACCAAAATAGTATTAAACTTTACCAAAGTTTATTAACTGTAATCAAATTTCTAACAAAGGTCATCATAATATATAAAAGGTTATCAAATTATATCAAAACTTACTAAAATTATATCCAAAGTTACCAAAATTATATTAATGGTTATCAAAATTATATCATAAGCTACCAAAATTGTATTAAAGGCTACCAAAATTATATCTACTAAAACTTTATTAAAAATGACCAAATTTGTCTTAATGAGTACCTAAGTCATATAATAAGTTACCAAAATAGTGTTAAAGGTTACAAAATTTGTATTAAAAATTACCAAAATTTTGTCAAATGTTATCAAACTTCTAAAAAATGTTACCAAAAATTAAAATCAAATTTATACACAAGGACATTCAATTTAATATCATGATGATTCTTTTAATTTCATTATTATTAAAAAATATTAAAATTGATTCACTATATTATAACTCGATTAACAATCAAACAATATTTTTTTCAAACTTGTAGTTTTTTACATTTTTAATGTTGGTGTAAGATATAATTATTAACTCAATTTATTTGTTAATATTGAAATTATTCCTTCTTAATAAATTTGACAAATGCATTTGATATGATGTATAATTTGTTTTTGGTCGAAGAAAATTAAAAATTTGTTATTGTCTCATTAAATATCATAGTTGACCATTTTGTTCATGCAATTTATAAATAAGATTGAGTTTATAATTTATACCAAAATATTCAAATATTATATCAAAATTACACTAAGAAAAAGGCTAAAAAATTTTTTATGTTCATCAATGAGGATCAATTTTAAAAAAGTTTTAAATCTTTATGCATTATTTTATTCCTTCGTATTTCCTTTCTTAATTACTACAACTTTTATCATCTATGTACCAAAATTATTTAAAAATTACAAAAATTGCATCAAAAGTTATCTAAATTTACTAAAATTCTATCAAAAGGTTACCAAAATTATAATAATAGTTATCAAAATTATATCATAAATTATCAAAATACTATCAAATGTTACAAACTTATATTAAAGGTTACCAAACTTTTATAATGTTATCAAACTTCTAAAAAACTATTACCATGATAAAAAAATAAAATAAAATTATAAATTTAGTACAAAAAAAGCTATTATAGATTGACAATTAAGTTATTATTAATTTACTATTATATTATAAATGATTTACTATTAAGTTATCAAGGGCTTACCACTAAATTATCAATAATTTATTATTAAATTATCACTAATTTATTATTAAGTTATGAATGATTTATCGTTAAGTTATGAATAATTTACTACAAATTAGTGATGATCTAAAAAAATTAATAATGATTTATTATTAAGTTATTAATAATTTATTATAAAATTATCACTAATTTATTACTAAATTAATGATGATTTACTATAAATTTATCAATTATTAACTAATTTACTATTAAATTATCACTGATTTACAGTTATAAGTGATTTACTGTTAAATTATTAGTGATTTACTAATAAATTATCAATAATATACTACTAAATTATTAATGATTTACTATTATATTATTATGCATTTACAGTTGTGTTATCATTGATTTACTAATAAGTTTTTAATTATTTACTACAAAATTCTCCTTGCTTTACTACTAAATGTTCCATGATTCACTACCAAATTATTACTAATTTACTATTAAGTTATTTATAATTTACTATTAAGATATCGATATTTACTACTAAGTTATATTAATTTATTTTTAAGTTTTCAATGATAAATTATTAAGTCATAAATTATTTACTACTAAGTTATCATTGATTTACAACTAAATTATTTATAATTTACTACTAAATTTATCATTTAATTACTATTAAACCGAAACAATTTATTATTAAGTTATCATTAATTTACCACTAAGTTATCCTTGATTTATTATTAAATTATCAATGATTAAAACTAAATTATCACTTTTTTTTTATTAAGTTATACTTGATTTAATACTATATTATTATTATTGTTATTATTATTATTATTATGCATTTATAATTATGATATAATTGATTTACTACTAAGTTATTATGCATTTATTATTATGTTATCACTAACTACTACTAAATTATTAATTATGTACTGCTAAATTATCATTGATTTACTATTAAGTTACGAGTGATTAACTATTAAGTTATTGATGATTGTAATTTTTATATTGATTTGCTTTTAAGTTTATAATGATTAATTTCTAAATTATCAATTATTTATTATTAAATTATAATTGATTTAATTGAGGTATTTTTAAAAATATTTATACACTAATATGATAAATTTGTTAATCATCTTACTTTCCCCATTAATAATTTGTTTCTCTTTAATTCTTCATTTGATTATCATTCTATTATATATAATTTACTTTCTAAAATTAATAAATTTTCTTCTCATTCAATCAAATAAACACATGACATCAATTATGGTATGTTAAATTAATTATAAGGATGCCTGGGTTATAAAATAAAAAAATATATATAATATTTCCTTTCAGGAAATCAAATAAGAAAGTCAAATAATTAAGTTTCAATTTAATATTTTCTTTCCATATTAATAATAGAAAAAATAATTAAAAGAAGTTAAAAGTCAACATAATTAACTATTATAATCTTTATATAAACTTAATTATGCAGTTAATTTTTCTTTTTTTTTCTTTTTTTTAAACCTTTTAAAATTTTTATATCTCATATGTTACGTTATTTTTATTTTTACATTAATCACGTAAAGATTAAACAAAAACCCTAAAATAAAAAATTGTTGGTTTCAACTTAATTCTAAACACGTAAAATAATCAAATTAAAGTAAAAAATGAAAAGTATATATTATGAACCACAATAACTTTTCAAGAGGTGTCTTAAACTATCGCTAATCCATTTGGTTGATCATTTAAGCTTTTTGTATATTACTTGTTTTTCAAAAGAAGATTCAAATAAAATGAAAATTAAATAATTTAATTAAAACAATTTTAAGGTAAAATATAAAAAATTAAACTTAAGCCACTATCAAGAAATTAAAATACAACATAAAACTAGCAAAACTTATCCCTACCAAATTTTTATTAATAAATATACACAATTAACAAAATATGAATATCAAGCCCTTTTTTGTGTATGAAAAGCATAATTGTTGTTATCATGTAGAATGACTTTGAATAATAATGTTATTTTTCAAGTTTAGGAGTAGGAAACATTCCTCAAAATTAAGAGAACTAAACATAATTTATAATGTAAAGCCTAAATGTGAAATTTCAATGCTAGCTTTAATTCTCATAAACATTTATTTATTTTAAAATAATTTTTAAAGTAAAAGATTTAAAGAGACCTGCTCATGGGCTGGGCTATCTATCCGAACTTGAAAACCCACTTAAAATTTTAAAAGGTTTGGACATGAATATTATGTCCGTTAAAAGAGTCTAAACAAATAAATGATGTTCGATCAAAAAATAGGACCAAGCTTGGATTTCACCATTTAAAGTCCGAACTTGACCCAACTTGATCCAAAAATTAAAAAATATTTTTATTATAATAGGATAACGTCTATTTGCTTTATTTTTTATAATGGATAAGGTCTATTTCCTTTATTGCTTATAATATGATAAAGTCCACTTTATTCTTTATGCAAAACATTAAAAAATGATCCAAATCTAAATTGGATCCAAACCCAACTAACTCATAAATTTAATTAAAATTAGTTAAATTAATAATTTACAAAAAATAATTTTTTTTTCAATTTTAAATACTAATGCTTTGGGTGGACTTGAATTTTATTGTTACATGTAGAAACAAGCTTGGACAGAAAATGACACCTGAAAAATCAAATTAGGTCAAACCTGAACTTGCTTAAAATACTTTAATATCACGTTAAGTCCGGTTCGAACTTGGTCCGGCCCATGACCAATTCTAATCTAAAGGTTCTATAAACTTTATTTGTGAATTTTATTAATCCTCGTATATGTGCATATGTGCCATTTAGTTAATTATAAATCAAGAAATTACTATTAAATTATGAAATAAGTGACCATATATGATTAAAGAAACTTGTGGCAATATAAAATATAATTTGAAAGTAGTAAAATCAAATAAATAGGTAATTTAATCATGACCAAACAAATATAAGTTTTCATGTAAACATATTAGAATTACTTATTAATTCAGTGAACATTAAGTCATGTGCATATCTTAACATGTAAATATTATAATTTTCAAATTAAAATTTATTATGTATTTTAATAATGAAAATAACACTAATGTTAATTGAGGTTGAAATAAAATGAAAACATTTAAAAATATTAAAACATTTTATTAATAATTTTATATTATATCAAGAAAATTTTAAAAATCACCAAATAGGCTGAATATTTGGATTGATCATATAAAAAAAAATCATTAGTAGCTCAATTTGTTTGTAAATTTTTGTATTTCATTATTTATTTTTAGGTAAAAAATGCGTAACTATTCCACTATTTTTAATAATTTGTTATTTTTGTAACAACTAAAGAAACAAATATCATGTAATTATCTCATCTTAAAAGACCACAGTAGCTCAAAAAAATAGGGAGGCTAAAGCATGCAATCAAATGGCAAGAATATGAATTTGAGACAATTAATATTGGCTTTGCTATAGTTTATAAAATTGAATTTACCTTCATTTTAAGTCTTTTGAAGTGCAAATTTTTTTTTGTTTTTTTGTATTTAACTTGAAGAAGAGAAAATTAGAGTTATTCACCGTTGAAATTTAAAACATATGCAATTCTTGACTCATCTTGTGTTATTATTTAATTTATAAAATTAGGTCCATGTGTTTTATTTTGTAGTTTGCTATATGTATAATGTAAGTTGGTTAACGTTAATGAAAAAAAAGAATAAAAAGTAAAAGTATTTGCGCAAGCAAGCATTCCATGGACTTTCACATTATTATCTAATCTAATAATAATTGTTTGACGTTGTTATCCAAGGTAATAATAATTCTATTTTTATTTACAATTAATTATGTTTAAATAGAAGTACACCAAAAATATTTTATCCATCGTGATTAATTAATACATTAATTAAGTTTACTATGACTGTCACTTAAAAAAATTACTTTTAATAATAAATAAAATTTGTAAAGATATAAATTGTTAATTCAATAAAATTTTAAAGATATTTTAATCGATCATGTTTAATATTTTTAAATTTTACATTCTTGTATATAGATGATACATGGTATTTATAAATGGACATTGAGTTGAGCTTGAAAACCCTTCCTATGAGAGGTTCTACCAAACTAACAAAATCAAAATTTGTTGACTTGTAGTTGTCCCTGTTAATGATATGATTAAATATTTAATCATATCATTTCTCACATCAACTTTAATAAATAGAAATCATATTTATTAAAAATGATCATTAAATTCGACTTGTCTGATTTGATTCTATCTTTTATATTTCATGGATAATAATATGATTGATCGGACAATCACATGTAAGATATGCTAATGGGGTTGCTGACATGGCCATCTAGGCATAACAAGAGCACTTCTTACTGCTAGATTAGATAGCACATAATAGCATTAGCTACTGCATTAATCTTAGAGAGTTCTTTGGTTTAATAAATCAGGGTGGCATGTTTGATCTTAAACAACTACTATTAGTAGTTCATATCTAAATTGTTTGATTAGATACTTGAACAGTAAAGTTGATGTGAGAAATGATATGATTAAATATTTTACTTTATCTATTCATATTATGTAAAATATTTATAATTTATTTATTTTATTTTATTTTATATAAAAATTATATGTAATAATTTTTATTAAGATAAAAATACAAAATATTTATTTGATTTAATTAAATTCATATATAATTTTTGTTAAAGTTTTACATTATATCATTTTTTTTATTTTATATTATTTTTATATCGTGTTATCATATTATATTTTAAATATTATAATTTTAAATTATTTTATTTTATATTTTTTTATTATATTATCAAGTGTATTTTAAATTGTTGTATCTAATTTTTGCTTTAGATGAACATCCAGCGTAGTTGCAGGGATGAAGGTGTTTTTTATTCAATGAGTTTTGACTAGGTGGCAGCCTTTGAAAAGATCCTTAAGCACTTTTGAAGGCCTTTTTTATGCGAAAGATCAACTTTTGGAGATTGAAACTTACTTTCACTTCACATTTTTTTCAGGTTTTTGAGTTAGAGAGTTCAACTTCTACCTCTTGGATACATGCATCCAACCTAGCTATCTTGATAATGTCCAATTAAATATGACAATCTATATATTTATATTTGTTTATTTCGTATCAAATATATATAAAATACAAAAATTATTGTGTTTAAAATTATCACATCAATGCTCAAGCTCTATTTTTTTCTCTTTGGCTATGCATCCAAAAATGTCCATACAATCAAGATGACTCAATAGTTCATAGCTAACTTTAAACTTTATATATTCTCATGAAATTTGAATATTGTTTGATCATCTTGATTAAATTTCTAGTTCAAGTAATAATGTCTCATATGACATTATTTTTATCTTGTCTTATTAGGAACCAAATCCACTGGATTGAAAGGAAATTATCACTATATATAACTGAAGTATTGCGCTAATATAGTTTCATTTTCCTTCTAAAGTATATCTCATGATTTTTTGGATAAAAGAAGAACAAAAGTGAAAAAAATTGATAGTATTTTTTAGTATAAAAGAAGTCACAACCTGAAATGAGAGAAGAGATGGCAAGTGGTGGAATTTGAATTCCAAACCGGCTAAATGTTACTTCTTAAAGATTACTACATGAACTAACTGAAATAAACCTTGAATTCGTACAAACTAATAAGATCTCTGTTATAGCTCATGAATTTCTATATTCTTTCTTAGCTTAAGAAATCTATAAAATTGGCAAAGATTGTTTAAGATGTTAGAAGTGGAATTTGCCGAGCAAGAAATTGAGTGACTGGATGGAGTTGGAGATTCTAGATTAACAAAATCTAAATTACAATCTTGGTGATTAGCATATTACACAACAAAATAAATTTTATGTGCTAATTTGTGTGAACAAAGTCAGAAAAATGATCAGAAAGAACATGAAATGGATGATAAGATACAAACTAATCATTCCTATGAAAATGTTGAAGACAAAGGAAACTATTCCCCATTAAGCACATTTTAAATCATGAAGGATTGAAAGTCAACAATTTGCCTACTTTCTAATTCTAAATAGAAACACTTAGCTGTTAGCTCAAGGTTCTCTGGGTATCAAGAGCCTGGACAAATGTCTATTTTACAAATGCTACATACAAAGGAACAATTAATTCTCCATTTAGAGAATAGCTAAACCGAGTGCTAGTTATAGTTAAAGTACAAAATCTCACCAGGGTTGCCCCTTCCCACCAAGTCGTCGGGCTAACTGAATATCCTTCTTCACTGAGGCAATCAAAGGTAATAAAGTTAGTTTGTTCCTTTTGAAACAAAAAGGGTTAATATTTAATTTAGTCCTCAAACTATACCACTTTTCACGATTTGGTATTTATAGAAAAAAATTCACGATTTGGTACTCCAACTTTCATTCTATCATGTCATTTGCCCTAGACATCAACTCCATTAATATTATGCTGGTATGGTAAGAAATCAGCAAATAAATATGACACGTAGTGCATTTTCATTTGCCAATATCTGTCTGTCATCATTTTACCCATCAATATTAATCAATGGTGCAAAGTTCTTGGCAGAAGCAAAGTTAAGGTACCAAATCATAAAAATTTTTTTACAAGTACCAAATCATGAAAAATGATATAATTCAAGGATGAATTTACACATTAACCCAAATGAAAATGGAATAAATCCATAGTTAAACGCATTGCAACCTGTAAAAATAAATATTAGACTCTTTGAAACTGAGAAATCAAGTTTTAAAATGACCATTCAACATGATTAGATGGTAACACCAATAGCCATATAAACTGGGATCACACAAATGGCAATCACAAAAAGTTTTCTAATGATTTTTTCCCTTTACTTCTTTTAGCTTGTTCACTCCATCTATCATCCTACACAGTTTTGTCCACAAAAAACAATGAAAATTATAATGTGCCAAGTATATGTTGCACAATGAATGTGCCTAGACTTACCGGATATAGAGCATAAAAAGAATTTGAGATCAAACCATAGCCAAAATTTCATATGTATGTGTGAAACTAATAACAGAAAATGTGACATAACCGATACCCATCAACACTAATTTTGCTCTTCTATCAAAGAGGAAGCTATATATATTCAGAACCAAGCCCTCCATAAACTTCGCCATGTTTCCATTATTTGAGAGAGATTCAACAGAAGAAAAGATTCATACGCCAAGAGGCTAACTTTTAATACACCCTATGGCAACATTCTGCTTATGTGATCTCCCATCAATATAAACAACTAACTTCAATAAATCAAATACACAACATCAAAGTATCATGTCAAATAAAACTTGGAGCTGACTGCATACTGTTACCATGTTATTACGACTACCTTTAGGTCACTACAACTAGGAAAAACTTAGAAAAACCCTAACATGCAGAGCAAATATCCCCAATATAAACTAGTTCGAACAAAAACAACAACAATTTCTCTACTCTTTAACTTACTCAGTGTAACACGCTTTGCATGAATTGCGCACAGCATTGCATCTCCAAACAATTGAACCAAATAGTCCTCTGCCGCCTACAAAAGCACCCAAAGTCATGTTTTTTGAACTAGAAAGTAGCAAAGATATTGATATATTCCCAAATTGCCTTGCTATTTCTCATTGTAAGATGATATATAACAAACTGAACAAACTAAATTTCATCAAGATCATATAATTAATCAGCAAATGGAAATTAGCATAGTAATACAACACTCAGATGCAAGTTCACTTTTTTGGGCACTTATGAATGTAAGATTAAGATATGCTAAGTGTAAAATAGATATGCATGTTAATGTTGATAATACAAACTATGGCTACATGATAATACGGAGACTGGGAATCATGATTTGTAACAGTCCAACCACATGTAAAAATATTAGCTTGCCAGTGAGTGTCTGTGTATTTATTTTTAAAGGCTTATCAATTTCCTTTATAGTAGAAGGTTGGATAAGTTACTGAACCTCTTGAATAACAACTAAAGCTTCAGCTTGCCAACGAGTTATTTCTGGCGCAAATTGGTAGCTAATAGCTCTTACCTACAAAAATTCATATTGAACATCAGTACCTTCTGATTAAGCCTCATAAGTCATAATAACGTTTAGCTGAAAGATAGAGCATAATGCACTCACAGGGGATTTTTTTTTCTTTGAATAAGTCATAAAGGCAATGTTAATGTCAGCTAATTATGAAATTTCAGAGTCAAAGATAGAAATTTAATAAGATGCCTTCTTTTTTCAAATTCGGCTATCGCTCATGCACTCAAATTAATAGAGTATATTTCAATCTCAATTTACCATTAATTATTACAGTTGTATACATGACAGCAACTATACTGCATTGCATTCAATTAGTAATGCAGTGCAGACAGTAAACTAGTTTGGTACATGCATACAATCAATAAGCACCAAAGAGAGAGAGAGAGAGAGAGAGATCACTTCTCTGATGAAGCTGGCAGCAGGAATGAGAAGTTTTGTAGTCTTCTGAAATTTTCGAATCTCTTGAAGAGCCCTAGTTCCCGGTCTAAAACGATGAGGCTTCTTCGATGTTCTTTGAACTTCAACAATAAAAAAGCAGAACATTCAATCTTTGATACACCATGAATTTTGTTACTTACAGTGGGGGTTATCAGGTCTAAGAAAAACTCACATGGTGTGGCCTGTCCTCCAGTTTTTCTTGGTCTTCCAGCACGTGCCTTCAGAAACAAAAATTGCAAATCCAACCTTAGATTTATATTGCAGTTATGTTAAACAAGGAAAATTGGGAAAAATGTAGGGAAAAAAAAAGACAACAAAGAACAAATTAAAATGGTAAATTTAGGAGCTAGGAGGTGCGGCAAGGAGATCTTCATCCTCTTTCCCCTTATCTCTTTGTGATTGCTATGAATGTCTCATCCAGCCTCTTGAACCAAGCTGCTTTAAGGGGTGCTTTCAAATTTCATCCCAATGCCTTAAGATTCAGCTTAGTCACCTTTATGTTGCTGACAACCTCATGGTCGTTTGCAAAGGTACTAGAGATTCTGTTCTTTCCATTCAGAGGATTCTTCAAGGTTTTTACAGCATCTTTAGTTTACATATCAACAGTTCTAACTTAGATTTTTTTTGCTCTAGTTTGTCAATTGAGGATATTTCTGCCATTCAATCTTCTACTGGATTAAAAAAAGGTACTCTTCCTGTCACGAAACTTGGGGTACCTCTTGTTTCTAGAAGGTTGAGTGCTAAAGATTGTGATCCATTAACTGAGAAAATCACAAGTATGAAGACTTTCGGCTCTCAGAAATCTTTCTTATCCAGGCAGATTACAGTTAATCCAATCAGTCATGCAAAACTTCTGATGTAGAAATTTCATTCTATGTATATTTGTTCTTGTCTATGTTGAGTTACCATAACAGCTCAAATCTATATTGAGTTTTTCAAATATATGTTCTTGCATTCATTTCTTTGCTCTACTTAGCCATCAAATAGAGGAAGAAGTAAAATTCAAAGAGAAAAATATGAACTTTCACTAAAAGGAGAAGGATGAGAAGAAGAAAAAATCCAGCTTGGGAGTTGGGGAGAGCTAAGAAAAGAGTGGTTCTAAATACACCACTCAAAATTTTCTTCACACTCCAACATATTTCTTCCAAAAATATTCATAAATAAAATACCAATTTTATTCTTTAGTAAATTATAATTTTACCCTTTTTACACTCATGTTTAAGGCTCTTCGAAATCCATTTCCAATAAGCACACGAAAAAACTTCAGTAAAAATCCTAATCTCACGATTTCAACCAAATTAATGAAAAAAAAATCTAAAAATCTTACCTGCTATGAACTTTCACTAAAAGGAGAGGGATGAGAAGTAGGAAAAATCCTGCTAAGAAAATTTCATCCCCTTCTTCTTTGATTTTCCCCCAAAATAATGGGAAAATCAACAAGAAGCCCTAATTTTCTGGTTTTTCCATCAAAATTTTCTCATCAACGACAAAAACCAGAGAAAGAATTCAAACGAGAGATAAAAGAAACAGAGGAAGGAAAGGTTACCGAGCTGGGTGACGCCGTCGACGGTGAAGCCGCTACGGGTAAAAACTAAAAGTTAGCAAAAATCGTAAGTAAATTCTACTGTTTGGAGAAAGAGAAAACGACAGAAAATACCTGATGACTTTGGCTTTGGTTTCTTCGTGGCGATGTGCTTGGTTCTCGCCATGGAAGGACTGGTAAGCTGTGAATCGGTGATTTATGATTTGAAGTTTTATTTCCCGCTCCGTTTAACTTCACATTTTAATGGCCTTTCTCTCCTCTTCCAGGCTATCGCCGCTACAACGGCTAAGTTTGCTTGAAACGATTGCGTTTTGACTCTTTTTTGCACGTTATAGCCCCTGCCAGGCACGTGTGAAACTTCTTTTTCTTTCAATTTTAAAAAATTCAAAGAAATTATAAAATGCATTTTCAAAATAAGGTTTTAGGTTCATTACTCTTTCAAATTTTATATTATTCCCACAACTAAAAGGTTTAAATATAGAAAAAAAACTTTATTGTAAGTGGGGCTTTTTTATTTTACAAATGAGATTAATAAAGTGACATAAATCTCTTAAGAGATATTTGGTTTCAGAGAAAGATAAATTATTTCTAGAAATTGTATTTTTTTATAATTTGACTCCTTAATTTAGTTCATGGTATATGCTTCTTAGGGGTATTTTAAATATCCTAACAATGTCCAAATAATCCAAAATAAAAAATCCATCTCTCTCTCTGAGATTTTTTAAGATTCTTAGAAAAAAAAAATTTTTGTCTCACTTTTAACCTCAATAATAAATTTATTCGGTCTATTTAATCCATCAACATAATTGCATGATAAATTGAGACTCATTTTGACATAGAAAGCTACATTCATAATCACATAATTGGGTAAAATTGTATTCTTAGCCACATGATTGGATACTTGACAACAATTGGACACGTATTAAATTACATATAATAAAAATAATATTTTTAAAAGAACAAACATAGTAGTTATTGCAAAATTAGGATTTTGAATTTTTTTTATTTTCATAAATACTATATATTTTTACATATGAAACATAGTTGATCAATTAAAACAATAACAAAATAAATTAGATATTTTCATTACCAATGCCGTTTCTTAGTTTGGAAACATAGTAATAGATATAACATTATAATAGAATATTGATAATACTTTTAACTACGTTTTTTATGTAAAAAATGTAATATTTGATAAATAAAAATTTTTTTATATATCAATAACTATATTTCTTGTTATGAAAACGTAGTCATTGATAAACCATAATTTTTTATTTTTACAAGCACTATGTTATTTACATATGAAACATAATTAATCAATTAAAAAAATAACAAAATAAATTTGATATTTTTAATCAATGACATTTCTTAATATGAAAACATAGTAATAGGTATAATATTTATAATGGAATATTTAAGATATTTTTAACTACATTTTTTATGTAAAAAACATAGTGTTTAATAAATATAAATTTTTCTCAATACCAATAACTACATTTCTTGTTATAGAAATGTAGTCATTAATAAATATAGTAATTGATTACATGAAAACATAATAACTAATAATGATCACATTTTTTAGTTTGAAAATGCCATTGATAATAGATTAAAAAAAATAATAAAATAAATTGACATTTGAATATGATATAAATCACATTTCCTTTTCAAACAACATTATAAAGTTCTACTCAAACCCTAGATCGCATATTTTCTGTTTCACACAATATCACCTTTCAGCTTTATAATTTCATTTCTGTGCAGTTCATTTTAGTTTATCTTTAACATTATACGACCAGTTTACTTTGTGTTTTATACGATATGTTCTATATTATTTGTTTGCATCAGATGTTTTCTTGTTACATTGGTATATCTAGGTTAGATCTTAATTGAAAAGTTATTAATTTATCATATGTGTTCTTGCTATTGATTTTTTGTTCTTGATCTACAAATGTTTTCTTGCTATCTCTTAATCTAATCAAATTTTGTTTGCTATTTGTGTTTTGTTGGACATAGCTTAAATCTTGATATACTAAATGCACATTATTATTTTCAACACATGTTTTCAACATTAAAAAAAATTCTTCTTATAAACAGTTATGGCTCTTTTGTCAATAAAAAAAAAGATGCAATTGATAATAGTGCTTTATTTTGCAAATGAATCAAATTTTGTTTGCTATTTGTGTTATGTTGGACATATCTTAGATCTCAATCTACCAAATACACATTATTATTTTCAACCCATGTTTTTAACATTAACAAAAATTCTTCTTATAAACAATTATGGCTCGTTTGTCAATAAAAAAGAATATGCAATTGGTATGTTTCAACTGTTGTTTATGGTTACTATGACATTAGTTGCTATGAAACTTAAAAAAAGACATAAAATCTCTAATGCTGATGAAACTCTTGATAGGCTTTAAATTAGGTCACTGAACTTAAACAAAATGGTCTATGAAAATTATATACAGAGTGTAGATAATTATAGAACGGATATGAGAGTTTTTACAAAATTATATAAATTACTTCAAATAGAAGGAGGATTAAAAGCATCTAGAAATATGTTAATAAAGGAAATGGTTATTAGCTTCCTTTACATCATTATCCATCATACAAAAATAGGGTTATAAAGTGTCAAGTAGCTAGATTTGGAGAGACAATTAGTAAACAATTTCATATTATGTTGAATTTTGTATCAAGACTGCATTCCTTATTGTATAAAAAAACAAAATTGATAATAGAGAATTCAATAGATAATGGATAAAAATAATTTAAGGTAATGCATTAATTATTGCTTGCTCTTAATAAATATTAATAAATCTCAATTTTGCATTATGTATTAGTCAGAGTTATTGGGTTTAAGGTTATTTGGGTGCTTTAGATGGAACATACATAAAGGTAAATATAGACTCAGTTGACAGGTCTAAGCACAAGACTAGGAAAAATAAAATTGCTACCAATATTTTTTATGTTTGCACGCTAGACATGCAATTCATTTATATTCTACCAGGATATAATGGTTCTACAGCAAATGACAGAGTGCTTAGGGATGCCATTACACATAAAAATGGTTTAAGGATCCCACAAGATATTAACTTTAATATTTTGGTTTTAGTTTTCCTATAAAACACATTTTAAATGTATATTAATATTATGACACTAGATTAGGTTTTATTATTTGTGTGATGCTCGATACACAAATGGAAAAGATTTGTTGGCACCTTATAAAGGTCAAAGATATCATTTAAATGATTGAAGGCCTACACAGTAACATACGACACCCCATGAATATTTTAATATGAACACTCACAGTAAAAAATTGTATTGAGAGATATTTTGATATATTGAAAGCTAGATAGATAATTTTAAAGGAAAAAGTATTTTATCTGATTAAAACATAGTGTAGAATCTTTTTTGTTTATTGCCTTCTTCATGATGTTATTAGGTCTAAAATGCTAATTAACCCTATTGAATGTGATTTTGTTGAAATGAGTAGTAGCCAAGCAAAAGGAGATTATCATCAAAATTTGATTAGGCACATTAAGCCAAGTGATGTTTGAACTGAGTTTAAAGACAAGCTGATAGAGGAGATGTTCACGGATTGGTTGCAATCAAATGGTTAAAGATAATTTTTTTTAGCTATTATAAATCTCAATTTAGTAGTTTTAGATGTGCGGGATTTAGGTTTTGTTTTGAAATAATTTGTTGAACAAACAAAACTTTTAACACCATTAACGCAACCATATTTGTCTTTAAAACTAAAAGCCAAGGTCAACACATCTATGCTATCACCAATTTCAATTTCACTGAATATGTATCTTATAGTATCGTCATCCTAAAACACAAAATACTAACGTAAGTCAATATGATATATTAACATGAACAAATGGGAAAGTAGTAAACGAGATATATATGAACTTATCATCTTCTTAGCCATTTTTTCAATTACTTCATTAGTATATTCTTCAGTTGTTTATATATGTACTTTTTTTAAAACATCCCATCTTGATATTTTGTTACTTAATTTAGATATTTCCTACAATTATATGTAGATACCCAATTTAGTTCAGGCCCAGATTAATTGGGCCTGGTCCAAATGGGTAAGCCCATTTGCAGTTTTATTTTTATTTATTATTATTATTTATTAATATATATTTTATTATTTATCTATTAAATTTTTTATTTATCTATTATTATTATTATTATTATTATTATTATTTTGACTTTATCTTTTTCTTGATTGATTTTCGGTTGGGATTAGGATAAAAAAAATTAGAAATTTGTCGTGAATTTGGGATTCAATCGGAGTCTGAATTGGATTCAAATATTGAATCCCAATCTAAGATGGAATTGAGATTGATTAGAAACTCTTTTAATCAATCCTTATAAATAGTTTTTGATCAATCCTTATAAATAGGTTCATAAATCACACTGAAAAGACACAGAAGAGAACATAAAGAAAACAGAAGCAAAAAAAATTCGAAGGTGGATCTAGAATTTTTAAAAAAATTTTTGGAGATTTTAACATTTTTTTTCTAGAAATTTTTCAGATTTCGATGAATTTTTCTGTGAAACTTGAATTTTTCGACGAAGTTTTCCGTCAACTTTGAAGTTTTCAACGTATTTTTTCAGATTTTGATAGAACATTCAATCGAAATCTAAAATTGTTCAGAGAGAAGGAGGAGAAAAGAAGGGAAGAAAGAGAAAATGAGAGGGGAAATCATAAGAAAGACCGAGTTTCAGCCTTATATATCCTCTCCAGCATGATGTTATTTTTGCGTTAGTAAACCCAGAGGATCCGCGCGTTTTGCCAAGACCAACCCGACCCATAGCGCACCCAAACCAGCGACCCACTTATCCGCCTAGGTTTCAGTCGAGCCGTTTCTTGCTTTTTTTAAATTATTTATTTATTTATTTGAGCCGATTCTTTCTCTCAAGCCAAGCCGAGCCGTTTCAAAGTTTTTTTTAATTAATTAATTAATTATTATTATTATTATTTAAAATTATTTGGTATTCCTTATTATTTTATTTTATTTTTTATTTCTTATTTTAAATATTTTTTAAAAATAAAATAAAATAAAAATTTTGAAGAAAAAGTTGAAAGTAACAATTTTTCTTAACAAAATAAAATAAATTTCTAAAATAAAAATTTTTAAAAGCATTTAGAAAAAAGTTGAAAGTATCAATTTTCCTTTAAGATAAAAAGATTTAAAAAATATTTTTAGGAAAAAGTTGAAAGTATCAATTTTTCCTTGAAATTAAATTTTAAAAAAATATTTTGAAGAAAAGTTGAAAGTACCAATTTTTTAAAAAAATTAAAAAACAAAATATTTTAAGGAAAAGTTGAAAGTATCAATTTTTCTTATGCAAAAGCAATGAATTTTTTTAAAAATGAAAAGAAAAGGATTTATATCTAAAGTTGAATTTTTATTTCTTTTTCTTTTTTTTTTCTTGAAACATTTTTAATGTTAAACAATCCGACGATAGAGTATTTACAAGTGAAACAGTAGTTTTCTTGCATACTCTTGAGGAGAAAGAATTTTTTTAATTTTTTACCAAAAGCATTAGAGTTAATTAAGAATAATTTTCAATAACTAATTACTTGGTAAAATTTTTAAAGCTTATTGGATAACACAAAATTAAGTGGGTACCATCTTTCAATGGGCGTTGTAAGGGTGTTATAACCTTCTTCACATGTAACCGTACTCTCGAACCCTGTTCTGGTTAATGGATTTGAACCTATTCTTTTAGGGACCCTTAGTCAAGCTTAGGTGTTCCTTGAAAGGATAGATTCCCTATGTGACCAATCGCACCTAAACAAAAAAGGTTGGTGGTGACTCCTAAAGTCAATGTCTAACAATAGATCCTCAGATCTAATCGTTATGACACTATATGAAAATATAAGTTTGCAACTAGAATGTAAATGAATTTTAAATTCTTTAACCAAGTGTATAATACACAATAAAAAAACTCATAGATTCATGCTTCATATTGGCATACCCCTTTCTTGATGCTCGATGATTATACTTTTTTGGCCTTTATTTTTTGTTGGGCTTTTTTTATTTTTTACAACAAAATATAATAAGTATTAGTGCATATTAAGAACACATGAAACAAACAATTTCAATAACAATTGTTATTTATGCATACACTGAATTCATCTGATAACCTAGCTGAAACAAATTTGTCCATTTTGCATCACTAATTACATCTAAATATGTGCTTGGTGGATGAGCTAAAAGTTTAGAATTGTCAGTGTTAGATAATATATTTATGAGTCAATTTGCTTTTAAAGTTTTTGAATTTCATACCAGTAGATTATAATAATACAACCTTCTTATATTTAACTAGTACATCAAAGTTTTCCTATAAAGAACAAAATAATATATTGGAATAAAATAGTGTAATTGCATTTCATAAGCAATAGTTATCAACCGAGTAATAATTTCAATTTCATTAATATAACTTACCACAATCGATTATCATATATGATTATTTTTTTCTACTGGAACATTCCTTCAACTGTTGTAGTTAATGAATACTATCAATTGAATGAGACATCCAATATAGCTAGCCATATTCAACCCACCACTTAAGACAGGTTGGCCATCATCATTGAGCTTAACATGTATTTTCTTTTCAAACATAATGTGTTAATCAATGTTCTTCTTTATGTTTAATTAAGATAGGCATGCTCTTCAGAATCCATTATGTTAAGTTATCTATACAAATAAATAAGGAATGAAAATAAGACAAATAAAATAAGAACAATATTCGAATATACTATTATTTATATTGTTTCATAAAATAAGAACAAAGTGAAAATAAGAACATTGAAACAAAGGCAAATAAAATAAGAACAATCTTCAAATACCCTATTATTTACATTTTTTTATAAAATAAGATCATTGAGAAAATAAGAACATTGAAAAAAAAAACAATATTTGATTATCCTATTATTTACATTGTTTCATAAAATAAAAACATTGAGAAAAAAACAAATAAAATAAGAATAATATTTGAATATCTTACTATTTACATTGTTTCATATGATAAGCACTTCAAAAAAATTTTAATATATTGATAGTTACCTATACTAACGGTCAAATTACGTAAGTAAAAAAAATATCTACACTGATAGATTTTTGTTATTATCAGCATAGATAATGCCTATACCAATACTTTATTCTTTTGTCAGTATATATTGATCTTTTTCAGATAGTATATAAATAATTGTCAATATACATCATCATATAATCCACAGATAAATGGTATAAGTTCCAACTAGTAAAAAATATCCATAGATAAACGATACTTATACCAATGGAAGTAATTGATTGTCAATATAACCATAAGATATATTGATAGTTATATCAATATATAAGAACAATGAGAAGATGATTTGTTATCTAAAATGGTGACAATGACAACAATGGCAAAGACAGTGACAACTACGGCAAGGACTGCGATTTTATGGCACAGGATTTAAGGTATAAAGAAAATCAAGAGATGTCAAGAGACTCATAATTTGATTTTGGAAAAAAAAAGTTTATAAACAATATCAAACACTCAATTTATCATTTGATAAACATTGTGCTTGTTAAATCAAAATTTTTTATGATTTCTCAAACATTGCATTTCTAATGGCAGAAATGTATTTTTGTACATAGACTGTTTTTATAAACCAAAATGTAGTGCTTGGTTCTTTATCAAACACTATGTTAATAGCAAACACGGTGCTTGTGTACTTGCTTATAAACAAAAACATAGTACTTAGTTTTTTTATCAAACACTGCATTTATTGTGATAGAAACTTCGTGTTTGTCATCAAACACTGCGTATATGTAACAAAAACATTGTGATTGTTGACAATAAATTTTTTATTTGTTAAAGATTGTGTTCATAATGAAAAAACCTTTTTTTTTAACTTTATTATATATATATTTTCATAATATACCACCTTATTTTTAACATAATAAAGATGAAAACTTTCTTTGTTTTTATTATTTAATGGTTGTCACATTTTTAATTTTAATAACATAATTGATAGTTGAAATATTTGTAACGTGTTATTTGCATGTAGTGAAAAACATTATAGTAAAAATCTTTTACTATGTAATATGAGATTCCATGAATCAAACATAAAATATAATATTTCCATGATAGGAAGAACGACCCTTTTCCAGGCATCTACACTTTCACGAGGATCACTTTCTCTCCTAGAACCTAAGATTTCATGAACCAAACATCCCCTCAAGGTATTTTACAAAATAAAAATTTAATTAAAAAATGAACATGCATTACTTTTTTAACTTCGCTCATGAAATTAAAAAATATTAATGTTGACATATAAAAAATAAACTCAAAAATATAATAAAAATAAATAATTAAATATTTATCTACCTTATTTGTTCAATGTTATAATTAGGGCTAGGCACTAGTTTGGTCAAATCGATATAACTGAAAAGAAACTGTTAATTTAAGTAAATTGGTTTTAGTTTTATTTTGTTTCAATACATAATACAATCAGAACAGTCAAAACTAAAAGAAAAATTGAAGAAATCGATCAACTTAAGTCAGTGTGGTTAATATTGATTTTCATACCAATAATCAGTAGATTTAGTTTTTTTATATATTAATAAGTAGATTCAATTTTTTTGTATATTAAATCGATTTAGTCAATATTTAGATTTTTATAACCTTAATTAATCGAATCCATCGAATGTTAAATCGAAGTTATAACTTATAATTACACTTCAAACACTACTAATAAAATAGTAAGCCAAAGAATTAAAAAAAAAAAAAAAGAAATATGGGAATATATAAAAAGTAAATCCAATAATTTATATATTCGTGTTATGTAAAATATTGATAATTTGTGTATTTGTGTTATATTTTACATGAAATTATGTCATAATTCATGTCAATATATAAAACATAAAATATATTTTTTAGTTTTTGTTAAATAAAAATATATTTTTTGTTAAAATTTCAAACAATATTACTTTCATCATCAAGTAATGTTTTAAATTATCATATCTTGTAGGAAGCAAGATATTTTTTAAATTCTTGAACAAGTAATTCTACGCTCTAATCTCTGCTCTTTTTTTTTTTTTTTTATATTGATTTAGATCAATATTTAAACAATTTAACATGGATACTACTGGCATTATGCTTGATTCAAACAAAGCTTCAATATCAAATTTCAACCACTTTTACCATGTTTCTCTCTTTTAGATCCCTACTTCATGACAAACCATAACTTTTTTTGAAACACCATTTCCATCCTTCAAACAAAGTTTTTGAAAGACACCATTTTTCGGACAAAGTTTATTTTTATTTATTTATTTTATTTCTTTGGTTGACCCGAATGAAAGAATGAAAGATCAAGATTTATGGAGCTCAGTCTGGAAAGACATATTTTAGGTGAGACCTAACTTGTTCATGAACTATCTGTTACACTCTATTTGTTTACACCCTTAGATGTAAATAAATAGAACATGAACAAATTTTAATATTTGTGTGATCTATTTGTTTAATTCATGAATCTTTAAATATAGTTCATGGTTATTTGTTAAATTTAATAAATGAACTTATATGAACAAAAACCAAATCTAGTCGCTAGTTGTTTGTCGAATATTTTATTTATTTACGCATCTAACTATTTTCAGGTTTTGAAAGCATTCAACGGTAAATCTGAAATTTTTTTTAAATTTTAATTTTTTTAAAAGGAAAGAGTAAATGTTTTTTAAATTTAAAAAAATGTTGCTCATCTAAACAAAAAAATTTGCTTTGCGTTTGCTCATAAGTGTTATAATTTTTTTTAATTTCTCAAAATTTTAAATTAATAATTAAGCTATAACATTTAATACATTGTAAAATAAATATTTTTATGAAAATAAAATAAAACAATTAAATTTTATTTTCTGAATTTATTTTTTACAATATTTATTTTTATTTAAATAATCACCCATGCTTCACTACAGGAGCATAATAAAAATGCAACCCACACATAATTATTTTGAAAAAAAAAATGATAATATTACGAATTTAAAGATTCAACACTGAGGAGGAGAAAAAAATATTAAGGTTTATTGCATTCAAAGTATTTAAATACTTACATTAGTTAATCTTAACGTTGATGACATATCAAACTAATTTATTATAGTTTACTTGTCATTATAATTGGATTACAAAAAATAGTTAAGTCCTTGTAGTATTACATATAAAGAACAAAATAATTTTATATTTTTATATTAATATGAATTATAATATATAATTTTTATGTAAAATATAAAATAAATACACGAATTTTAATAATTTATACTGACGTGAATATATAAATCGTCGTTTAATCTCATGGGTTCATGACACTACCAGCTGCCCATTTTTGTATTTTAGTATAAATTCATCTTAAAATTATATTTTAAAATGAATTCAACATAATTTCGAATTTTAATTTTTACTCATTTTTTATTAAATAAATTCATTAAATTAAATGCAATAATAAAAGTAAATTTTACTCTTTATTTTCGTTGGGAATAAAATTCATGTCAATAAATTTTTGAAGAGGGAGTTTTGCCTTTTTTTTATATTGCATTTGTGATTAAAATTTTTCATTGATAATTAATTCATGATATTGGAAAGTAAATTTTATTTTGTTTGATATTGTGTTAGTGGTTAAATTCAACTATTTTAACCCCCACATCATAATTTATGATAAATATTACTTGTCTAAAAATTAAGTTTTAATTTTCCAAATAGAGCCATAACATTTAGTTTCCAATTTTAACACATCATAATTTACAACTAAAATTACTTGTTTAAAAATTAGGCTCTAATTTTTCAAATGGGGGCTTGACATTAAAGGGATAACTTTAATCTATTGTGTAAATAAATATTTTTTAATTTGATTATATTTAAAAAGCCTGTGGTAAAAGGAGGGCATCATTTTAGGAACAAAACTTAGTGAAATTTTTTAGATGAAATTTTTGTAAAAAATTGATATAGTAAAATTTTAAATAAAAAATTTAAATTAAAAAATTGATCGATTTCAATGTGAAAATTAATAACACGTAAAAAATTATTAAAAATGACATTAATAAGTCAAATTTAATTAAAACTTATTTAAGAGTAAAAATTATGTCAAAATTTTTATTAAAAATATTTATATCAAAATATATATATCAAAATTTATTAAAATTTTTTCAAAACTTGCACAATTTATATAACAAGACTTTTCAATCTATCTGTTTTCATTTTTATTTCTTATTTTTTTTATTTAATAATTTTTAATTAAAATTTTTTATAAATTTCATTTAAATAATGTCATCTAAATTTTTTTCATCCTAATGTCAACGAAAACAAAAACAGGTTCTATTTTTAAAATATTTTAAAGAATAAATAAAAAAACCCATGAATGAACTAAATGTGTTCATGGACCGACATGGATCAAGTTTGGACTAGGTTCATACTTCGTATTAATAACTTATATATTTATCAAGATCCGACCTGTTTCAAAATTTTGAGCTTTAAAATTTTTTTTAAACCTAACCTAAATTAAAAAAATAAATTTCAAACTCACCTATTAAACTTAATTTATATAATAAAATTAAAAAATATTATTAAATAAAGTTTAATGTGATTATATTCAATTCATATATATAAATGAAAATAAAAATTATATATATAAAAATTTTAAAAATTATATATATATTTAAATTTAAAATTTACTTTTATATAATTTTTATTTTTAATTTTATATATATATGAATTAATTTATATATAATTCACGTATATATAAAAATAAATATATTTATTTATATGAATTCGAATTAAATCAAATCAAATTTTAATTTTAATTTTAATTTTTTAATCAAAATTTAACTCAAAATTTAAATAAATTTAAAAATTATTCTCAATCTTATTTAACAAGATATTAATTTTTTATTCAAACTTTCTTAAAATTTAATTAAATCTTCAAATTTGGACGATTAATCCTTTCGTTAGGTTTAGAATGAGCCATAAAGAAACAACAGATAAACAATCCTGACAGTCGTTCTTCACATGACGTGTGGCGGTCCTACATTTTCAGTCGAAGAGTACGAGGAGAATCTTTGGAGGTTACGTGGCACTGTCTGAGGCTGCCAAGAAGGATGGGCCTATTTAAAGCATTGAATTTTCGTGCTACCGCTGTAAGGGGCAGTTGGAAATGTGCGGAACATACAATGTAGCCAGCATAAAGGCAGCCAATGAGGGGAGGAAACGTGGAGGTCACTGGCTGTGGGTGGTTCATACAACCGCACATTTTGCCGTGCTGTTCTACCTTTATTTACGTTTCTACCCTCCACCCACCAACAAAATATCGCAAACGCCACCGTTGCTCATGCGATCATGAAGATTCTCTGACTTTTTATTAGGTGCTATTAACTCGAAATTTAATTTAATTAATTTTTATAATTATTTAAAAAAATAATATTTAGTGAATTTGAATTTAAATTTAATTATTTATAAATTTTTATTTTAGAATTATGATTTTTTATAAAAAATATAATAAAAATTTTTAAATATTTATTTTTATTTTGAGTTACATATACTTAATAAACAATTAAATTATAGGTAAACACATCCAAAGCAAGAATTTATGATTTATTTTAGAATAAAAACAATAATCTCAATCATAAATCAATGTCCTAAATATGATTTATTCTAGTAAAAAAAGTACACTTCTCAATTTTTTTTATTTTCACTTTAATGTTTTGATTACTACTAACTTGACAAATTCAAAAATTTCAATTAATTGTGAATAATTGCAAGAATATATAGATATTTATCGCATTTTCCTATTTGATTATTTCTAAAAAAGGTGTGAAAAGTTTTTTAAAAAATCTTTAAAATGGAATGAATAAAGTACTTGTTACAAAGTCTACTCGTATGAAATTAATTAGAGATAATGTCACAAATAGTTTGTGAATTATAATAAAATATTTAATGTAATATTCAAATTTAATGTGACTGTAATACCTAAATTATGAATTTATTAACTAATGTAATACATAAATAATTGTTTGTCTGTAACGTATTATCATTTAAAATTAATTATATTAGGAATGAATACTATATTAATTAATTATAATTTAAAATTAATCACATTAGGGATGAATATTATATTAATTAATAATTTCATAGTTTAGAGCTTTAGATACCATATTAAAAATTTTTTAAATTCAACTATTATATTAAATATTTTACTATAGTTTAGGACTATTCATTATATTAACTTAATTAGTTATGTTAAAACTTTTGCTATAATATGATTAAATCCATGAAGTCCATTAATAACATTTGCATTATCAATTAATGATACAAGATATACAATGTATGAATTAAGAGCACAAAACCCTTAATTGAATATTTTGATATTAAATAGTTCCTCATTTCTCAAAATCTACCTTTTCTCCTTCTTGAACAGATCATTGAATTAAGCTTTTAAAATATATCATGAAACTCAAATTCTACTATTCTTTGATTTTTATTTTTAATTCTTTGATAGATCTCTATCATTCTAGTTGGATGATGTCTGAATATCATTTCATCAAACACTTTGTCATTCTAGTCTAACACAGTTATGTGATATTATATCATAAAATTATGATATGTGACATAAATATTCAATTAAATTACTCTAAATATATTTTTTAATTCAAAAGTTAAAAAGAAAAGAAAAAAATATATAAAAAAAAATTAAAAAGAAAGAAAAAGTAAATTTTTTATTGACGTGGTAATAGTTGATAGAACAATAAATGGATATTTACGATATATGACATAATTTTATTGAATATTCATGTCATTTTAGCCACTTAACTAGATAATAATACGAAATATCACAGTATTTGACGAAATGAAAGTTGGAGTACAAAGTGAAATTTTATTTCTTTAAGTGCCAAATTGACAAAACATGTATGGTACAGGGGTATTTACATATTAACCCAATTAATTAAAAGAAATGTAAAAACCGAAAGAAGTAGACCCAGTTGGGTCATTTAAAAAAACATAAGGGGCGTTTACGTCCAAAAAACTCTATTTTTAGACGGCAACTCTCATTGTCCACGTGATTCTTTTGATTCCACTCAGATTGTATCAAGCCAGATCTAACTATAATGAAATAGTTTCTGTTTCCAAAATCATACATCAAATCTGTCGTAACAAAACACAAACTCTACAGATGTTCCCAAATTTCACTTCCCACTTTCTTGTCCGAATTCAGCTACAAACACATTTTGACATCCATTTTTTAAAAATTTTAGTTTCTCTTACGTTTTTTAGATTCTGATACCAATTATTAAGAGCATTTTTCGATCATAAAAATATCGTTTGATTTCTCCCTCGAACTGTTGTCTCCTACTCCAGGGTTCGTGGCATCTGACGATGGTGAACAAAGGTACATATATTTATATATATAATTAGTTTGAATTTTTTCATCATTCTTTTTACATGGATTTATTGTTAATTTTCACTAAAAAAAGTTTGGAATGCAAAAACTTGGGGTGTTTGATTATATGATATCACCCTGGCTTTTGTTCGTTTAGTTTGAATGCTAGGCTGCTCACCCGCATGGACGTGAAATTTTAAAATAAAATATAATAGTATGATATTAAAAAAAATATAAAAGTGATACGATTTAAAATTTTAATAAAATTTATATGAATTTAATAAAATAAAAAATATATTTTATATTTTTGTATTAATATGAATTATAATAACTGATTTTTATATAAAATATAACACGAATATATAAATTATTAATATTTTTTATAATATAAATACACGATTTGTTGGTCTACAAAATTAATGAAATAATGAAAATAATTTTAATAATTAAAATATACTTCATAGATGTGGTTTTGAATGATGACAGTAAAACATAGAAATAAATTGTAATATTGGTGAGAGGTAAAACTTAAATAAAATTATTTAAATAAAGTTTGTAATTTTTTTAATTAAAAATGATTTATTAAAAAATTTAATAAAAAATTCAAATAGATTGATAGATTTTCATAAGAAAATTAGTAATATGTAAAAATATATATTAAAAATATTATTTATAATTTAATTTTGATTAAAACTTATAATTAACGATAGAGAACTTGAAAATGCACTTTGATTAGTATCTATTAAAATTTGATTGAATTAGAAAATGTCTGCACTCAACAATCTATTATCTCTCATTTTGCTTTAATATTGAATTCCATACTTCTTTTTCATTAATTAATATTGCAAAAAGATATTTGATTTCATTATTCCACTATTTTTTCTTTTATTAATGAAATCGATGATTTGATAAAAAAAAATTTAAATTGATGATCAAAGTGCTTGTGTTTGATAGAAAATTAATTAATATGCAAATTATGCCTATTGCTATACCTACTAAGGTATATTTGAGAGGAAATATAGCAAGGAAAAAATATGAAAAAATTTATTTTATTTATTGAGATTTATAATATATGTGTTATTTTATAATTGAATCATTAAATTATTCTTTTTTCATCAAATAAATAATAAATTTGAGGAATTTTTTTTTTCAATGAAAAGGAAAGCAAAAAACTTTATTGTTATTCCCGTATGATGCATTTAGTAATATAAAATATGACACGATAACATAACACGAAAATTATATGAAAAAAGATATGAAAATGATGTAATTTAAAATTTTAATAAAAAATCTTATATGAATTTAATAAAAATTAAAAAATATTATTTTATATTTTATTTGTCTATGCAAATTATAACATATAATTTTAACATAAAATACTATATATATGGATATATAAATTATTCATATTTTATTCAATGTAAATGCACAAATTATCAAAATGTAATATAATTTTTATTTATTTATTTATTTATTATGAGCGGTTGTAACTGATTAATCAATATAAGTATTAGATCTTGACAAACCATTAATATCATCGTTGCATTTATCACTCAAAACCTAAGCCCAATCGTGACTAGCTATTATTTAGGGTTAGAGTGTTGTTAAAAGAAAGTTGTCTTTTTTTTTTCTTATTACATCATTTTTTTTTTGCTTATTTCATAATAATAATAATAATAATAATAATAAAGTTAAAGGGTATAAAAAGTCCATAAACTATAATTAAAAAAAATTATATAATCTCTTTTTTTTATTGCAATCAATTAACTCTTTAATATTTATTTACATTTAATTAAAATTTTATTTAGATGAAAAAGTTAACATTGTTAATCTTTTTGTTAACTAAGATAAATTTTCATGTGACATCAATAAAATATATGAAAATTTGTCATTTGATGAAATTAATATATGTAAAAATTAAATAAAATAAAATTTTTATTTTTTCTTTTTCTTTTCTATTTTCTTTCCCTATCTCTAAAACCCTTTAAAAATTCAATTGAATATAATTCAAAAATTGATTAATTCAATTTTGTTATGTATTAAATTTTGTCCAATTAAAAATTCAATTGTCGAAATAAAAAATTAATGACTCGATTGATTATAATAAAATATTAAAGACTTAAATAATTCTTTAATTGTAGTCTAAAAATTTTTTTAACCCTTTAACATAATAATAATAATAATAATAATCGTTGATGAAGATAATTCTAGAAGCATAGTTATTTCCGGGTAATTCAGAGTTTCATTTCATGGTAGTTGGGAGTTGTAACCATGAACTCTTTTTGTCAAAAGTGGTCTGCTCCAAACTTGGGTCCATTGCGATGATTCCAAGGGCTAAATTTTCCATGGATTTTCAAACTTGAAAAGAAAAAACAAAAAGGAGGCTTTTAAAGCGTGTGAGAATCAAACTTGTATTTTTATTGTTTTTTATTTAATTAAGGTTGTTCTTTTATGATTATCAGCCATTAGTTTTGTTTATGATTTTCAGCCCTAAAACTAAAAATATTTGAATCGAATTTAATTATAATTTTTATTAGTTTTATACAAATTTTAGATTTTTATAAATTATAATAATTATTTTATATCTAAATTTATTTGAATATATTAAAATAATAAAAAATTAATAACATTAAAAATTTTTATTTTAAAATTTTAATAAAATTCAATTTAAATTAATTCGATTTTAAAGAAAAATTGGTTTGAATTTATATCAAATTTGAACAATATTTAGAATACTATACATCAACTAAAATAACAAAACTAAATCAAATCTGATTTTTTTATTACCTCTAGACTTACTGGTAAAGTATTAAACTTTTAATTTTAGTGATTAAAATTATTTTTTGTAAGTATGTCAATACTCAATAGTAGTAGAGCATATTTCTTTGTTTAAGTTATCATTTTCTTGGAAAAGGAGATTAATTGAATAAAAAATATGGATATATTTATATATAGTTGTTTGTTTGAACCTTTAGATATTTTGGAGTCAACCAGATAATTTAAAATATGATGTGATGATATGACAAAAAAATAATATAAAAAATAAAGTTATTACGGTTTAAAATTTTAATAAAAATTATATATGAATTTAATAAAACATAAAAAAAATTATATTTTTATGTTAATACGAAATGATACATAATTTTTATGTAAAATATGACATTAATTTATAAATTATCAATATTTTATAAGATATAGATATACAAATTATCAAATTTATTTTGAAATCTTTGGAAAAATAAGCGATATTGCGAAGATATCCTAGTCTTAGTTCTTGGACATGGCATTATTTTATTACTGTGTGGGGTTTAACAACCTGCTGTCGTCTAACCGTGGCAAAGTAGTTTGGTGCGACGACGGGGATTTTCAAGCATGGAGGATGCTTAATTTTAAACGCCAAAGGACTGAAAATTCCCGTCGTGATCAACAAACATAGTGTTGGTTTTATAAAAGAAATCAAAGCTCGGGGAAAACTTTGAAAAAATTACAAATATCGGAGATCGAATTCTAGACTTGCATGAATACACCAAGACAAATTTTTATGTGCTCTCATTTTGGACTCATTTTCCTATGAATTTTAGACTTATCGATTTTAATTATATTTAATAATTTGTGTATTTATATTTGTTTATTTCGTGTTAAACATATGTTTAACACAAAAATTGTTATATTATAATTTGTGTTTATATATCGAAAGTGAAACATATTTTTTAGTTTTTTATCAAATTTAGATATAATTTTTATTAAAATTTTAAATTATATTTATTTGTGTCGAGTTCTGATATGAATATATTCTTGAAAAGATAAAAAACTAGAAGATAATAGCTAAGTGAAAAGGCAAGGAATCACTCTATGCTTTTGTACATTGATGCGCAAATCAAAAGTTAGAAATCAAGATGAAAAAGATGATAATGTCTGGATGACTATATTTATATATGAGAGGTAGTGGATTAATGGAGGACAATAATAATATAGCCGAATTGATGTAACATTAAATATGTCAGGTCAATCTAACACGGTACTAATGTTCGAAATATCTTCATCAATATTACTTTTATATTTTGTTTATATTGTGTTTAAAATTATTGATCTAATTTTAACCCATTTTTCCTGCCTTGTATTCAACATGTTTTCCTTTTCCTATTTTGTTTCACAACTACTTTTTCTAACCTGATTTCCTAGATTTTGCTCCTTAAAGGGGGCAAGCTACAGAATAATCCGATCATCCAAAACAAGACAAAAAAAATAAAGGGTTGGTTGGAAACGATGTTATTTTGTCCTAATAGGGTAGTTGAAGCCTTGAAGATTCATCAAACTAATCAGCAATGGTGCAGAATTTTTTTCTGGAGATATTTATTTATAATATATATAAAAATTCATTGATAAATTTACTAATTTTACCGACGTAAAAAATATTCATAAGAAATTTTAGTCAAATGAAAATTTTTTCTTAAATTTTTTTCTTATTTTTCGATTTTAAGGGTGTCTATAAAGTGGATCCTTCACTGCTAATCAGACACCATAGATTTCATCGATGCAATTGTCTTGTAGCAGGTGGTTCCCTCAAAACCCAAAAGCAATTTTGTGAAAGGGCAAAATGTGTTTAATCGACCAACATTTGCCATGTAATGAACCAGATGATAAAATCATTGTCTTTGGTTTATATAATAGAAACACAATCTCGTATATAACCACGCCTTTGTCTACCAAAAACACCTTCATCTCACTTTTTCGAAAACTCCAACATCGATTTAGTTTGGTAATTTGCTTATATGACAATACTAATATAAATCTAATAATTCGTGTGTTTATATCATATAAAATATTGATAATTTATATATTTTTATTATATTTTATACAAAAATTATGTGTTACAATTCTTGTCAGACATACAAAACACGAAATATGTTTATTTTATCTTTTTTAAATTCATATATAGTTTTTACTAAAATTTGAACTGTCATATGTTTTTCGTTTTCGTGTTATGTAACTGTATTGTATTTTAAATCATTGGTTCTATACTTAATTATATTACAACCTTGTTGTTACCGGTAGGTTTCATAGATCTTCACATACATTCTTTATAATGTTTGTTACCATATTCTAATTTCTTCCAAAGAATTCTACCAACACCCCTGGTTTTAAGCTCACACTCTTCTCTTGGCACAGATTTCTTCTCTAACAATGGTTGGCTATTTTTTCAGGGCAGCCTGAAGTGAATTGTGCATCAACAATCTGACACAAAGCTATGGCATGCACAACCATGACTGTCCCTGCATCGACAGTTAAAGATGGATGCAAAGAAGAGATCAAGGGCCTTCGGAGATCACAATCTGACATAAATCGTCGAAAGAAAGTTGGCCTTCGAAGGTCGCGTTCAGATGATCACCTTTGTTACTCTATTAATCGGATACGTGCTGCATCAACAAAACCAATCCTGAAGAATAGCCCCTCCGTTGGGATTTTTCCGAAGCTCCCTTTCCAAATATCCAGTTCCATAATTCCAAAATCTGTTAGCTCATTTTTGTTTGACCTAGAGACGAGTAAGGATTCGAGTATGGTGGACAATATCGATGACAACTCAATGGAAAACAATGAGGAAGAAAAGGAAATAGAGAGAGCAAATTGGTTGAACAGGTTGCTGGAGATTCGAAGTCGATGGAAATATAGACAAGTACAAGAGGGTGTAGAAGGAGATGGAATATATGATGAGAATCAAAGTGGAGATGGCGATTGTGATGTACATGGTGGCTGTGAAGTGAGCTATGACTCCGAAGAAGAGGGTGGCAGAGGTGGTGAAGAGAAATATGACCGCGAATCGTTCTCGAAATTATTGGTTCAGGTGCCATGGTCTGATACCAAGCTGTTTTCCCAGCTCGCCTTCTTGTGCAACTTAGCTTATGTGATACCACAGATTGAGGTATGTTTCTCCAAAATTCATCAAGCTTTTGCTGTTTAGAACTATTCTTTGATTTTTGTGAGCAAATTTCATTGTTATAAGCTTTGATTCTCGTCATCTATGTGCAGGAAAATGATTTAAGAAACTATTCTGGCCTAAAGTTTGTAACATCATCTCTAGAAAGGAAAGCAGAAGTGGCTACAATTAAAGCAAAATTCGATCAGGACTCTACTCGCGTACCTGTTTCCGCCCCAGAAATTACCAAATTGGAGTCAATGAAAGTTGAGAGTTCAGAGCAGAAACGCCGCCTAATACGTTTATCTGTGGTTTCTGAGATTGCGGCTTCAGCTGCATGCTACATTCAGTCACAGGCAAATGGCTTTTTGTCCCCTGGCTCTAAGTCACCTGAGGAGGATGGTGGCATGGATTCATGTAGATGTGGAGACCAGCCAGAAATGGAGGGGGAGAATTTGACCCGAGTGTATAACTCGGAGGTGGCTGCTTACATGGCAGCATCAACAATGACCGTAGTGGTTAGAGCTGGAGAGAAGGAAAAACTAGAGGCTGCAAAGGACCTTCAGTCGCTACATTCATCGCCTTGTGAATGGTTTGTTTGCGATGACTTGAGCACATATACCCGCTCTTTTGTAATCCAGGTATTAGTTCAATTCTGTTTATAGGCCTGCATTTACATTTCTCGAGCAACAATCAATCTGATATAGCATCTGATGTACAAATCATCATATACAAGTCATTTTGTTCTAAGACAAAGTTAAATGAGGAAAGATCAAATTGTTGAATCTTGATATCTTCTAGATTGTTTGTTTATATTTGCATATATGATCTAATTGAACTTGAACTGCAGGGGTCCGACTCTCTGGCGTCATGGCAGGCGAACCTTTTTTTCGAGCCTACTAAATTTGAGGTGAGCTTTACGCGAATGAAAATGGGAGAATTAGAAGAGTTACTAACTTAATGTACATCTAATACTATTATTCCCTTACAGGGAACTGATGTGCTTGTTCATAGAGGAATTTATGAAGCTGCAAAGGGCATATACGAACAATTCATGCCAGAAATTATGGATCATCTGAACAGGCATGGAGATCGGGCGAAGCTTCAATTTACCGGTCATTCCCTTGGGGGTAGTCTTTCCCTTTTAGTTAACTTGATGCTGTTGACTAGGAAGGTTGTAAAGCCTTCTGCTCTTCGACCAGTTGTTACTTTTGGCTCACCATTTGTGTTCTGCGGAGGCCAAAAGATACTAGATGAATTGGGGCTAGATGACAACCATGTTCATTGTGTGATGATGCACCGAGACATCGTCCCTAGAGCCTTCTCCTGCAAATATCCAAACCATGTCGCGGTTCTCCTCAAGCGTCTGCCTGGTTCCCTCCGATCTCACCCCTGTCTACTAAAAAATGTAAGTACTTAAACGCTTTGCATCAGTGACGGATCCAAGGTTTTTTCATTGACACCTTACTTGTACATGTGCATCCGGCCCTGCTTTGCCATCGCGAAAATAATCGGAGAACTAGACCCATATAATTCTCATTCATCTTTTCTGATGCAGAAACTTTTGTACATTCCACTGGGAAAGCTATTCATTCTCCAACCTGATGAGAAGTTATCTCCTTCACACCCTCTAATCCCTCCAGGAAATGCACTTTATGCTTTGGACAAGACACGTAGGGGATACACATTGAAGGCACTCAAGGCCTTCCTGAACTGTCCTCATCCCCTTGACATCCTCAGTGATCTCACAGCCTATGGCTCCGAAGGTACCATTTTGAGAGATCATGACTCCAGCAACTACTTGAAAGCGGTTAATGGTGTCCTATGGCAACAGAAAAAGATGCTTGTTCTCCGAGCCAGGATCCAGAGAGGCCTGTTATGGCTACTGCTGGTTTCACCATCTCCTCACTCATGGACCCATGATAGAACTTCAGATAGCAGCCTGTTGTCAAATAAGGAGATTATGACCTGTGTGTGAACTTTGCAGGGCCGGATCGAATGGCAAACTAGGGTATCCAAAGATTGAAAAACCAAAAATTTTTTAAAAAATTTCTCATGGACACTTTGTTCGTAAATAAAATGGGTAAATTTCTCACGATTTTTTATATATTATAAGTGGACACTTATGAAATCGAATCCGTCATCTATCCAACATAAACAAAAAAAAAAAAAAAACATGTACATTCACTGAACTTATAGTCTTTTGCTATGTCTCAATGGCATTCATTGTTGACTAAAATGTCAATGTTCTTGTCTACAACCCAAAGGCCATTAGAAAAGGGAACAATCGTACCCAAAACATAAACATAACAAACAAGATTATATACAAATTTATATTAGTACTTTAATTCTTGTTCTATCTTGTTATAACATGCCAGTTGTGACTATTCGCATTAATTTGTAAAGTATTATTTGTTTTATTTATTAGATTTTATAATTTTATTGTTTCATAAGTTAAAGATGTTATGATATAAACATTTATATTCCAAATCAAATTTTAATACATAATCGATACAAAATTCATGGGTATCATCATATCAATGCACTAAAAATTTAGTAGATTGTTTCATAATTAAATTGAAAAAAAAAAAGAGAAGTTTTAAGTTTAAATATGAAACATTTTCATCACCATTTTTTTTGGGGGGATAAATGTGGTGATTTTATTGATTCAAGCAAAAAATTAATACAAAAAATGAAATTACAAATTCACTGCTTGACAAAAATATGAGACAAAATAAATTAACGTAACATATGGTTCAATTCCTTATATATATATATATATATATATTTACAAATTTTAATAAATTAGCATTTGTCCTACCTTGTTTATTGTTTGCCAAAGCAAAAAAAAATTTCTAATAATTACCATCAACTAATAAAAATATAAACAAATCAAATTTGAAAGACCAAACGTATTTTTATAGTTTGTTTGTTTATTTTTAAAGTTATTTATGTTCGATAAAAAAAAAATTATTCATTACATTCAAGTTTAATTCATTTAAATGCTAAGACGTTCATATTTGGTGTATATTCGACTTATTTAAATTAAACAAATTTATTTATGAATATTAAACGAATATATTCATCAACATATATAAACGGATATGTTTATGAATAATAAACATATCAAAATCAAATAAATTTAAACAAACAAACATATAATTATAAAATTAATAATAAATGAATAATAAATAAATATAAATAAATCTTAAATTAACAAGTTTTAAATTAACTTTAAAGGAATTTATTCATGAATATAAATAAACTAAATAAATAACTATTTGTATTTGATTCATTTAATTCAAAATCAGTTTTTTTAATTTAATAAATGAATATAAATATATAAAAATTGAAGATGTTTACGGGCGATTCATTAAAATTTTGTTCATTTACACACCTATCAAGGCAGTCAAATACAATTTTTCTTGCACTCTGTCTGGGTGCTACTTGGCCGAACTAACTTACCTATTATTTCATTATCTCAGCTAGCCTTACCTTCCAAATGCTATTGAACTTACTATTTCTCAAAAGGCTAGTCTAATTAAAAATGTAAAATAATTTGTTTGGTTATAATTTATTTATTATTTATGACAATATTCGTTTATATATATTTATTAATATATTCATTTAATATTTATGAATAAATTTGTTTAACTTAAATGTATCGATCATAAACTAAACGCGAGTATTCTATTATTTAAACAAACCAAGCTTAGATGTAATGAATGATTTTCTTATTGAATACGAATAACTCTAAAAATAAACGAACAAATCAAAGAAATATGTTGGTTAATTTATATTTGATTTGTTTATATCTCTATTCATTGATTAAAATAAATTTATTTTAATGTAGAAAATTTAAAATTTTAATCTCAATATTTTTAATTAGATTTTGTAATTCATTTATTTATATTGTGTAAAATATAAATAATTTATATATTTGTATCTATTGGTAACCGCCCATAATGGGTGAGTTACCATGAAGGTAATTGTATGTAAGATTAAAGTTCATGTAATATATATTTACGAACATAATCTTATATATTTACTTATTAAGTGGAAGTGGAAAACTAACTTGAATTACTTGTTGTTGAATAAAATTATAAAACAAAAATTGTTCATTTTCACAACATAGTTCTTCAACACATTGAAGTAAGAATTCCTCTTTAGAGTTGTACGATGCTTGCTTGATTGCTTTTTCACCTTTTTTTTTTCTATTTCTTTGTACACAAGGTGAGACATCTATCGTGCCATGGGCATGGTAAGCAGATATCAATCTAATACAAGTCAGTCACATTGGAAGGTCGTTAAAAAGATAATGAGATATCTAAAAGGCACTATGAATTATTTATTGTGCTATTAAGGTGTCATAACGTATAAATCCGTAAATCTATCGTTAGATATGATTTAAGGAGTCACCATCAATTTTTTTTATTTAAGTATGATTAGCTACCTAACTAAATCTATCCCATTTTAAAAAGAAATCTCAAACTTAATGCGTGTATCTTTAAAAGATAGATTCTAGTATATTAAATCAAATATAGGTCTAAAAGTACAGTTATGTGTGAGGAAGATTATAACACTTTCATAACGTTCATCCAAAATATGGGACCAGTAAATTTTGTGTTATCCAAAGCCTTAAAAAAATCTTACCATATAATTAATTATTGAGAATTATTCTTAATAGATTTCAATATTTTGGCAAAAAATTAAGAGAATTTATTCACCTTAGGAGTATGGAACAAAACTATTGTTTCTCTTCTATAGGCTCAATCATCGGATTATTTAACATTTATTTAATGAAATTTTAAAAAAAGAAAAAAAAGTTAAATTCTAAGAAAAAATTGATACTTCAACGTTCTCTTAAAAATTCTTTTTTTATTTTATTTTAGAAAAAAATTAATGCTTGTAAGGAAAAATTGATACTTTCAACTTTTTCCTCAAATATTTTTTTGAATTTTTTTTTTGTTTAAGAAAAATTGATACTTTAACTTTTTCTCAAAACATTTTTTATTTAAGGAAAATTTATACTTCAACTTTTCCTCAAAATATTTTTTTGAAATATTTTTTTATTTAAGGAAAAGTGATACTTCAACTTTTCCTCAAACATTTATGAAATATTTTTTTTATTTAAGAAAAATTGATAATTCATTTTTTATTTTTTTAAATTGTTTTTGTTTAAGAAAATTTTGATAATTCAACTTTGTTTTCAGAATTTTGAAATTATTTTTATTTTTATTATTATTTTTAAAATTTTTACCCAAAAAATCAAATAAATAAGTAAAAAACACCAAATAAAATACCAAAAAAACTTGGCTTAGTTTGGCTTAAAAAATGGTTTGGCTTCTTTCTAATGAAACGACTCGAAAAACTCGACTTAATGACTTGCAACTCAGCTTGGCTCACCTTAACTAGATTGTGAAGTGGGCTATATGCTTGAAAGTGCTTGGTTAGGTTGGGCAGAAAGCCATGCGCGGATCCTCCATTGTATGAAACGCAACATTTTAGCCTAGCTTAACAGCTAAAATTTTCCTTTCCTTTCATTCTTTCAAACCACACATTCTCTCTAAAAAAATTGTGCTATGCTTCTTTTATTACAAAGTTTTCCCAAAAAATAAAAATCAAGAACACCGGCTAGTCTTCAAACCTTCCTAAAAAACTAGAGATGCTTAGTTGCTACTACTGTCATTATTGTAAATTACCGTTGGCCACTATCAGGTGACCACCATTTACCTTCAAATTTCACTCCAAAGTTTACCTCGACCTCCTCATTTACATATTTGGTTAGTTTCTCTAGCAACTTAGTAGATTGTTGTAGATTTGAGTTGAAGTCATAGTTTTATCCCTCTTCTTTGCCTCTCTGATGGCCACTGCCTTTAGGCATGTTGTTTCCCTTTTTTTTTTTGATGTATTGTTATCGATTTCAAAGCCCCAAAACCCCTAGTATGAGGACCTAATTGAAACTTAAAATTTTTTTTTCTTTGTTTCTAGTTTTCCTTTGGTTTTTAACTTTGCTTTGTTTTTTCTTTTTTTGTTTTCAATAGTGGCCATTTGATGAGAAGTTGATGATGGTTTACTGAAAATTGGATGTTAAAAATTAGGTATCACTCAACTACCCTCTGTTTGATTCTTTGTCTCTATCCCTGATTGGTGTTTGATTCCTGGGTATTTCTGGGTTTATTGGGTTGAAATAGGACTCAGTTAAGGCTTGGTGACTTGATTATGTCTAGGTTTCTGGGATATTGGTGTGCAATTTAGGCTTAAAAGTCTCGGCTAGAATTGCGATGGACTATTGTGATCAACTTTTATGGTAAGGGCTATTTTTAATGGTTTAAAGATAATGGTGAAGATAGTAGAATAGCAATGGCAATGTGAATAGATTCAATCTTGTAGTTATGGGTGTTTGTTAAAATTGTTTGCAGGTTTGGCTTCTTTAGAACTAGGTCTGTTTTATGGGTTATGGATTATTTTGAATGTGGTTTTTGTGGTGGTGTTAAGGCTAGAGGGGTTGTACTGGGTTTGATGGTTGAAATTGAGTAATTCACAGTGGTATAAGGCTTTAGGGTTTACAATCTCGGTGAATGATATTCCAAGCTGGATTATCAATATTGGTGGCTTTTATAGAATGGTTGGTAGTTGAATTTCAATAATGGCAGTGTTAGATTCTAGTGGTGAAGTGGTGGCTTGGATGGAAGAGAAGACTAAAGGTGAATGCTTTTTTTGGCCAGTTACTTTCTGTGTAATTGTTGCTTGTGATTTAGACATAGAAATGGGAATGGAGACAAGCTCATAGTGGTATAATAAGGTTGGTGATTTTGGAATTGATCCCTGGTTATTGAATTCCCCCACTACTCTACAAACAACATCTTATATAAGGAGGATGAAGATAGGATTTCAATTCAAAAACTGAGCATCCTATCCCTATAATAAGAATTTTGACTTCCTAAAGCATTGGAATTTCAAAAAATTAATCTATCGAGTCTTATCACTTGATTTATCCCTTTTTTTTTTTCATTTCCAGAATAATAATAACATCAAAAATAAATGGGCTTGCTTTAGATCCTAAATATAACTTGAGCCTAAAACTCAAATGATAAATTCAAAACCAAATGGGTTAGGTCCAAAACTCAATTTAAACTAATTCAAGATTCGAGAATAACTTCGGATGAAATAAGTTGTCTACACAAGGAAGTTATTTGCATTTGGTTAGCTATACGGATGTTGATTGAAGAGAAAATTTAGATGAAAAAAAATCTACCTCTGGCTATGTTTTCTTATTGAATAGTGGGGCAATTTCATTCAGTAGTAAGAAACAGAGTTGTATAGCACTATCCACAGTGAAAGCTAAATTTGTAGTATTTTCAAAGATAATACAAGAGGCTGTTTGGCTTGAAAGATTCTTGAATCATTTGGGATTTGAGAAAAATGAGTCCAACTTAGTTTTAGTAAATTGTGATAGTTAAGTTGTAATCGCATTCACAAAAGATCCTAAATATTATTCTAAAACCAAATATCTATATACCAAGTATAACTACATGAGAGACATGGTTACACAAAAGAAAGTTAAGATGCAGTATATTTTTACGCATAAGATGATTGTAAATCCATTTAGTAAACCCATACCTAGAGATGTGTTTAATAGCAACATGAAATCTTTAAGATTGTGTAGATATTGATGTATATGTACTAATTGAATAGTCCTATTTGAACAATGTATGATATTTTTCCAATTGAATTGACTTATATTGAATACAATTAATACAATTAAAGTTTAGTATTTTGTTTTAGGATACATGCATATATATATGTACATATACGATATGACTCGAAATGTATGTCGAATAGATGATTGACCTTCTCACACAAGCAATCACCTCAATGGTTTGGCACCATAGAGATATGATTAGTTTTAAGCTATGGATCGAGAGACCAAGCTTAAAATAGAATCACCTTGATAAGTGATCAATATGAGGTTTTTCGATATTGGGATTTGTGACCAAAAGTGAATAAGCCTATAATTCATGCTATTTGTCTTAATATGCTAGGTGAAAGTCCTGTTGATTATATGAAATCAAGTAGAGTTATGGATCTAAAGATATTGGGAATATCTAAACTATTACCTATACAGTATTGATATATAAATAATGAAAGACATATGCTCCATGAAAAAATGGGAGTAATATCGTAGCAAGTGTTTCATACCACATGTGCATTGTTCGACCAACAAGTTAACAAAAGAATGGATATTTGCTTTTTATTGTGTGAGATCCTTGGCATCAAAAGATCTCATATTTAGTATCCTCAAGAATTTTCGACTGTTTTTTAAAGTTTCAGTTTAATGTTAGCTATATTGAATTATTGTTAATGATCATGGATGATTCAATCTAATAAGACATATTTAAATAATAGTTGAATTGAAATACGGAGATTTTGGAAGAAGGAAAGATCATTCTAGTGTCACATTTGATTGTATTCATAGGTCGACCAATTATATTTAAAACGTCAAATATAATTGTGAATAAACAAGTATATCATGCAATATAATAAAAAAGAGATTGTGAGAAACTTGAAATGTGATTGAATAGATTTAGGGTGTTGCATACTTACTTTACTTGTACTTAAGAGTTACTATATATACTTAATAGTTGTATAAATAATTGGATCTGATTATGAGTTGCTATATACACCTAATAGTCGTATACCTAATAGTCGTATAACAACTAAGCTTTCGAAGTATATTGGTCATATGGCTTATTTCCTTATATGAACTCGATGCAAATAATAGAGAAAATATTCTCGAAATCATGAGAGTTTGACGCCCATTATGTACGAGTGGGAAATGTTGGTAACCCCCTTAACCCCCTATAATGGGTGAGTTATCATGAAAGTAATTGCATGTAATGTTAAAATTCATGTAATATATAATTATGAATATATACTAACTTGTTCGTGAATATATACTTATTTGTTCGTAAATATATTTTACATGAACTTTAATTTTATAGTATCGTATTTTATATGAAATCGTATGTGATAATTTGTGTTAACACAAAAAATATAATATTATATATTTTTATTTTTTAATCCATATATAATCTTTATTAACATTTTAAACTATCCACCTTTATGTCTTCATTTTTTTTATATCAGCATATTGTATTTTAATTTATTAGATCTATTGATAATTTTTATTTTATTTTAGACAATAATATCTTCTATAAAGAATTATTTTTTTTAATAAATGAGGTGTTTATTATACATTCAAGCAAGTTTAAAAATGTGTAACAAAAGTATAAGTAAATGGCTAAATAAATTAGCCTAGTAATATGAGGTCAAGATCCATTTTTACCAAAAATATTATTTGTATTTCCTTATTTATAAAAAATCTTTTTGTTTCTTTCATAGTATAAATAAAAGTGTTAATGCATTATTAATAATTTAAAACACAATGATATTATGCAAAAACGATAAAAAAATATAAATTATATAAATTAAAATTTTAATAAAAATATATTTTTATATCAATATAAATTATAATAAATAATTTTTATATAAAACATAATATAAATACACGAATTATCGATATTTTACATTATATAAATACATAAAATTAGATTTAATTATTTTGTTTTAAGACAACAAAATTCTGGAAAAATTTATTTCAAATAATTTCTTCTATTTTCCTTTTTTTTTTTTTTTTTTTCCATTTCTTCTATTTTCTCCTCTCTTCTTCTCTGTCTGGCAGAGATTCCATTACCGTCCCCTTCCTCTCATTAAATTTCCATTTTTTTTTTAAAACCCTCAAATGAACAAACTTTTTCAACGTCAAATATCACGCCTCCACAATCCCTTGTTCTTGCAACCAAACACCCCCCTCTGTTTCATTTTCTCTGACTATCACCGCAAAAACCTTCTCTTTTGTCACCATTTCTGCCCAATCTTTTCCTTTTGCATTTGCCCTTTCGTCCTTTTTCACTTGTCCTTTTGATTTGCTGACACTTCCCAATATCCAGGATTGGTGCAGTTTCTATTTAGGGTTTTTGATTATCTCATCGCCCCATTGTTTCCCCATTTGCTCGTTGTTACTGCTAATTTTTTGATTTCTAGAGTTTTTTTAATCTGGGTTTTGTAGATTTTCTTGATAAAAGAAGAAATTTCATTTTTTAATCATTTTCTCTTGGAAATTTGTTGGAATATTGGCAGTTTTTGATTTACTTGCTATTTTATTACTTCAGAAACTATCATACCCATCCAGGGTTGTTATCTGATTGATCGAAAAGAAACCCTAACTGAAACTAATTACAAAGTTTTTTTTTTATTATTTTGAAATTTATTTTCTTTGTTTTTGGTTGGGTTGTGGCGGTTGGGTGGGTTTAGAAAGTTGTTAGAGAGGAAGAGTGGTTAAGGATTGTATGGGAGAGCATGAAGGGTGGGCGGCGCAGCAGCCACCGAGCGGCCTATGGCCGAACGGTTTGTTACCAAACGAAACCACCTCGGTGGTTAGGATACTTGACTCGGAGCGATGGATGAAGGCTGAGGAAAGAACCGCTGACCTCATTGCCTGTATACAGCCCAATGCACCCTCGGAAGTTCGCCGGAATGCTGTTGCCGATTATGTCCAGCGCCTCATCTCCAAATGCTTCCCTTGTCAGGTCCAATCAAATGCTAATCCATTATAATTTATATTTGTCAAGTTCTACATTCTTTTTGATTCTATGTTAAGGAAATGATTGAATGGATGTATTTGATTAAAAATGTCTAAGGATGGATAAGTGGCATTCATATAAAGTATTAAGGTCATGTTTGGTTCATAGGATGATAATCATCCTATACCATGCTTGGTTCCTATCTAAAAAAGGGATAGGATTACAAGGAGGATCAATCATCCTCTTGTTGTTTCAATCCTTCTAAAATGGAAAGGATTACTTTTAATTCATGGGATTGAACTTACGTGTTTTATTATACCTTTTAAAAATTTACATAAATAATTTAAATTGTATAAATTTTGAGGAAGGATAATTTTGACCAATAAATAAAATTATCCTATCTTAATTTTTGCACATATCAAACATAAGATAGGATGATATTATTTAATCTAATTCTACTCATACCATCATCAATCAGATTTTAATGTGGAGTTGCTTGAATGCTTTCTGTTGACAGGTGTTTACTTTTGGGTCTGTGCCGCTCAAGACATACTTGCCTGATGGGGATATTGACTTGACGGCCTTTAGTAAGAATCAAATTTTGAAGGATACTTGGGTTCATCAGGTTCGTGATATGCTGGAAAATGAAGAAAAAAATGAGAATGCTGAATTCCTAGTAAAAGAAGTTCAGTACATTCAGGCTGAGGTAAAGTTATAAGGAGACACTGTTTCTTCACAATTCCTATGGAATCTTTCTCAGGAATCTCGGATTCAGTGGCAGGTCCACTATTTGACACCCCCAAAAATTCAGAAAATAAAAAATTTGAAGGAAAATTTTGACCCTAAAATTTTACCATGGACTCCCTTTCCTTTGACAAAATTGATAAACTTGTCTGCAGTTTTTTATATGTATTAAGGTGGAGACCCTTGGAAAAAAATCCTGGATCCGCCCCTGGATTTTATCTTTTTGCTTAGAATCTCTTGTTTACCATTTTGTCAATATTTCAGTATCTTTTGCTTTGCTAAATTTCTTCAATTAAAATTTGCACATCTGTGACACTTACTACTGTGCTAGGGAATCCTTATTTTCAGCATTATTCTTCCTATTTTTCATATTATCTCCAGAAATTTCTTGCATAAAACAAGCTGTAGAATTCTTCCACACCTTTACTCAATGTTGTTATCTTAATACATTAATTCATTTTGATATTTTATTTTCCTTCTCATACACTTTCAGGTGAAGATAATAAAGTGTCTTGTAGAAAATATCGTGGTAGACATTTCATTTAATCAGCTTGGTGGATTATGTACCCTTTGTTTCCTTGAAGAGGTTAGTGATGCAAAACCTGCCACTGCATGTCTGCTGATTTATTTGTGGAATGATAGACCTTTTAGGAATTTGTCTAAGTTTTAACCTAACTTAACGTCCATGTGTGTAGGTTGATCGTTTGATAAATCAGAATCATTTGTTCAAACGTAGTATCATATTGATAAAGGCATGGTGTTATTATGAGAGTCGTATATTGGGTGCTCATCATGGACTTATCTCAACTTATGCCCTGGAAACCTTGGTTCTTTACATATTCCATGTTTTTAATAAGTCCTTTTCTGGACCACTTGAGGTGACTATGTTGACCGTTCTATTTTTTATTCTTTTTCCATTTGTCTGTACATCTGTCTGATTTTTTTTTCCCTTTTCATGTGTAGGTCCTGTATCGTTTTCTTGAGTTCTTTAGCAAGTTTGATTGGGAAAATTTTTGTGTTAGCCTCTGGGGTCCTGTTCCAATTAGTTCGCTGCCAGACGTAACTGGTACTACAATTTCTGGGACATCTAATTCTAAGCATTGTACAAGAAGCTTCTACTACAAAACGTTTTCCAGTTTTCTATTCTTAATTGCATTGTTTGAAATACTTTTTGCAGCATATCCTCCTCGAAGAGATGGCGGGGAGTTGTTACTTAGCAAATATTTTCTTGATACTTGTAGTTCAAGATATACTGTTTGCCAAGAAAATCAGGGCCAACTCTTTGTTTCTAAACATTTCAATGTGATCGATCCTCTGCGTATAAATAACAATCTTGGACGTAGTGTTAGTAAAGGTAGTTACATCTACAACTTTGTAGTGGTTATTCTTTGTACTTTTTGAGGTTTCTCTTGATTTCTTTTTGACTTTTGTTCTCCCTGTTCAGCAATTCTCTGTTTGTCTGTCATAAGTTTCTATCCTTGGCTTAACTATTTGATACATTAAAATGTCCTTTTTCCCCATTTTGTTCCTGTATGGACCTACAGAATCCTTTTGAAGATACATTACAAACTTTTAAGAGTCACATGATTAAGAACTTTTGAAAATATTGAACTTAAATTGGTAAAAAGCGAGGTGAAGGGACTGTTAATGGAGGGAACGAAGGTGACAGCAAACAATTAGAATCTTAATTTTGTTTACTTCTGCACAGTTTTGACAATTACTGGAAACTTATATGATTTAAGCATGTCATGAATCAAAGATGGATACTATTTAATCTCTATAAGTACAACTATGTTAATCTCTTTGACAGTTTTAATTCTTTTGGAATTGTTGAGTTGTCAATTTTCGGTTCACTGTATACACCGCTACTAATAGGTACTATTGTGCATAAAAATAATTTTCTATTCTCCAGGTAATTTCATTAGGATATGCAGTGCATTTGCATTTGGGGCTAAAAAGTTGGACAGATTACTTGATTGTCCCAAAGAGGACCTGTACTATGAAGTAAATCAATTCTTTATGAATACATGGGAAAGGCATGGCAGTGGCCAACGTCCTGATGCACCGAGTAATGATCTGTGGCATTTGAGATTGTCAAATTCGGACCACAATCATGGGTCTAAGAATGTCAGGAACAATTCAAGCAGCAAAGGAAATGGTATTTCCTCTGGGTGTGAATCTCAAGCTGAAGGAGCTCAAGGATCATCTGGTGTTTCCTCACAGCATGTTAATTATCCATTGGAAAGCATAACTAAGATTAATGATGTATCTACTGTCTCTCGTACTCAAAGCCAAAAGAGTTATGGTAGCATGAGCAACTCAAAGACATTTGATCAGGTTAGAAGGGACACTAATTCCAATCAGAATGTGCATAATGATGCAGGTCACAGAATTTCCAAAGCAGAGAATTTGGTGACTGATGTTCAAGGTAGATATCTTTTTGCAAGGACGCGTTCCAGTCCTGAGCTTACTGAAACATATGGGGAAGCTACTTCTCAAGGAAGGCGGAACAGAGTGCCAGAGATTGGGAAAACCCAGATTGGTTCTATGAGGTTGGATAACAACGAGAGGAAGAATATGAAATTTGATATGGTGGCAAACCATAACATTAATTCTTCATGTGATGATCCTTCATCTATTAGGCAAGCTTCAACCTGTCAAAGCATTGATGATGATGCTGATCCAAACAATTTTCTAAATAGTTACCAAGATGATTTAGGCTTGGGAACTATAGGTCAGGGCTTCTCTTCAATTCCAGCCACACAAGGAATGCATCAAGAAGAGCAAGATCTAGTGAACATGATGGCATCTTCTACAGCTAATGGCTTTAATGGTCAGGTTCCTCTTCCTCTTAATTTTGCTGCAGGTCACTTACCTTTTCCTATCCATTCTCTATCAATGGGATACGATCAGAGAAATTTGGGCGGAAGTGTTCCTTCAAATATTCAAATGTTTCCCCAAGGATTGGTCTCTTCTCCTTTGGCTCATTATATTTCTGGCATTGGATTAGCCTCGAATTCAGAGGATCCAATTGAGCCAGGTAGTGAAAATTTTGGATTTCCAGAAATGAACGCAGGGGAAGTGGAACATGAGTTATGGCATGAACAAGACAGGGGCTCTAGTGGTGGTTTTGATCTTGATAATGGAAGTTTTGAAATGCTTCACTCAGATGATAAGCAACTTTCAACTTCAGCTGGCTATAATGTTGTTCCTTCATCTAGGGTAGGTAGCTCTGGTAGTTCTACCAAAGTCCAACAGAAGTTTACTAAAGAAGCTCGAGGATCAAGTAGGGAAGATCATCTAGATGTTTGCCAATATCAAGATAACAGAGGTAATGATATTCACTTTGATGAAAGAACTGCAAGTTCTAGATCCATACCTGCTTCACATACTAGTTCACTCAGAAGTAAAACCTCATCAGAAAGTTCTTTGGAAGGATCATTAGCAAAGGTCTCTAAGCCAGCTAGGGAGAAACGGGGTAGGAAAACAGCTGCTGCTACGCTTCCTTCTGCTGCATGTGGGAAAGGTAAGAGTGTATCTGAACATTCTTCTCAGGCAGGTGACGATGGCAGAGACTGGAATCCACCATCAATGGTGGGCACTGAAATGGAAGAAAGAACTACTGGACCTCAAACAGTTGGTTCTTTGCCTGTTCCAAGGCATCAAATGCCTGGATTTGAGGCAGCTCAGGCAAGTGGATCAGATCCACTGATACCCATCGCTCCATTCCTCTTAGGTCCCAGTGCAGGGCAAAGAACTATGGATAATTCTGGAGTTCCTACCTTGGCCTTCACGATAACAGGGCCACCTGTTTCATTTTTGTTGTGCCCTGTGTACAACATTCCAGCAGAAACAGGAACTTCAGATGTATCAGCAAGCCATTTTAGTTGGGATGAAGGTTTGGATAACAATAATTCTGGTCAAAATTTTGAATCATCTGAGGGACTTGATCAGTCTGAGGTGTCAAGTACTTCTAGTTCTATGAGAAAGGTTACATCTCTTGAGCCATCAGAGCATAAATCTGACATTCTTAATGGTGACATTGCTAGCCATTGGCAAAACCTGCAGTATGGCCGGTTTTGCCAAAATTCACGACATCCTCCACCTTTGGTTTATCCTTCACCTGTTGTGGTGCCACCTGTCTATATACAAGGTCATTTCCCATGGGATTGTCACGGGAGACCTCTTTCATCCAACATGAATATCTTTTCTCAATTTGTGAATTATGGGCCTTGTATTGTTCCTGTTACTTCCCTCCAATCTGTTTCAAATAGACCTCCCGGTGTATACCAACAGTATGTTGATGAAATGCCAAGATATCGCAGTGGTACTGGGACATACCTGCCAAACCCTGTAAGTCATGTTGACAATCTGTAATGAGCCTTTATTACCTTATATTTCTGCTATTGAACTTTGCATGCTTTGGAGTTTGGAGAGTAATGTTGATTGCATGGTCCTGTTTTTTCCATTCTCCATTAATTGGGTATGCATTTTTATTGTGGACAATCATTTGAAATGTAATACTATGTTGGTCATAAGATACGACTACATCTATCTGTCTCCGATGGGTTTTTTGAAGTGATCTTAATGTTGTATGGCTCCCATTTCTGTGTTGTTTTACCTTCAGAACTATAGCCTTCAATAATTTTTTAATATGATTTTTTTCTACTTCAGAAAGTCTCAATGAGAGAACGCCATTATGCAAATTCAAGGAGAGGAAAATATAATTCTGATAGAAATGACCACCATGGTAATAGAGAAGGGAACTGGAATGCCAACCCAAAGTCACGAGCTGCTGGCCGCAGCCATAGTCGCAACCAAAATGAAAAATCAAGGTTCACGTTTGATCAAGTGACAGCTGTTGCTGGTCAGAGCAGAGCCGAGAGGCCTTGGGGCTCACGTAGACATAATTCATTTACTTCATACCAGTCTCATAATGGACCAATCAGCTCAAACTCTTCAGAAAGTAGTTCTGCCTGCATGCCATATGGCATGTACCCACTGCCAGCCATGAATCCCAGTGGGGTGTCGTCTAATGGACCTACTATTCCGTCTGTTGTCATGCTGTATCCCTATGATCATAATTCTGGTTATAGTTCCCCTTCTGAACAGCTTGAGTTTGGCTCTCTTGGACCAGTGGGTTTCTCAGGCATGAATGAAGTATCACAGCTAAGTGATGGAAGCAGCTCTGCTGGGGTATTTGACGAGCAAAGGTTTCATGGTACCTCTACTCAACAATCTTCACCAGACCCACCTTCCTCACCCCACCTCCGAAGGTAATTTGTCTTGTTTATCTGAGGTAGTTTCTTTATAAGAATTACCAAAAGCAGTCAGCCCGAAAAGTACCCTGCATCTATACTATTGTCGAACTGCCATTGCTGGTCTAGCAATAGAGTTGATGGTTGAGTAATTTCTATGGGCCAACTCGAATGAGCTGCATGGAAATGGCTGCCTGCTCCCCACCCTCTTCCAGGCTGGTGTTCTCATATTTCTGGTGGGTTGTCTTTCTGTCATAAACCATGAGTCCTGACTGGTGGTTATATCATATATGGAAACTATAATATTCTGATTTTATACCTTCTTTTGTTTCAATCTGATTGTTTTATGATGCTCTCGTTATTTATCTTAGCAGGGGACTTTGATTTTATTGCCAGATCAGTGGCCCAGAAGGATTACAATTGAAAGATGAGGATTCCCCACCCCTTGCTTTTCCATTTGAGGGAAGAAATGATGGTGGGGGTACCTACAATGAGAAAACCTCCCCTTCCGGGCTTTTTTGTGCTCATCTCACTCATTAAAGCAAGATTCAGTGATTTTTTCTTACAAGATGGTCGCTCATGCTTCCTGCCTTGTGCTTGTATGTGCACTATGAATGATGAAAATCATTTTATGAAAGTTCTCTGATTTTGAGGATATCATAGAGTAATGGTGAAATATATGCAGGAGTCAAAGGTTAAGAGTTTAAATTTAGGGTTCTACACATTGTAACTGAAATAGGATCTCTTTAGGATTATAACTGAAATAGGGTTTTTTCATTTTTTTTTTCTACTTTATAATTTCAGTCTACTAGCTCTCTTTTGTTAACCTTCTTGTTGAAAGTTACCAGTGTATTGATAGCATTTACATGGTAAAAAATGAAGTTACAGAAACAGAAACTAGGTGTTTTCATGGTTGTTTCATCTTTCATGGCATTTATTTTTAGTAGTTAGATTATCAAGATTTGAACTATGATCACCAAATCAATCGATGATGTGAATATGGACTATGATCACCAAACTGTCCTTGTCTAGTACTTAAAAATACAAAATTTGTCTCGAAGATATGAATGAAGTCTGTTAGTATCTTTGATCGGCTGTTCGTGAATATGTTTAATTTTTGCTTTTATATGATTTATTTATTAAATTTAACAATAATCACCAATGACATTTAAAATTTTGTTAATTAAACAAATAAATAACAAACATGGTAAAGTTTGATCATGTTTGATTTTTTTTGAAAACGAACGAAGTTTTTAATGAACAATTTGTAATTTGTAAATTTTTATTTGGTGATTAATTAAACAAAAAGATAAATTAACCATGTTCATTTATTTTTGATTTATTTATAACTCTAAAGCAAACTAATGGAAATACATCAATCTAAATAAATCACTAATAAACGAAAATACGAAGATAACAACAGCAATTACTTAATGAATTTCAAATTTAACTCAATTCATAAAATTAATTTTAAAAGATAAATTTTAATATGTCCACGATTCAAATCCCAATATATGTCTTTCGTTCTCATATTAAGACTTTTTTTGGTATTGTTTTGTACCAAAAAGAATAACAATCACTTAATATCCGGTGAAATGAAATGGAATTTTCTTAGTCTTGTAGAGATATATTCACAAGTGATGTGATAATTGGGATGATTGAATCACTGGTTGAGCTCCATGTCTATTTGGCACGCAGACCAGGAGTATTCCTTAGACCCATCTTCGAGAGGACGAGCTTAGGAATTGCAGGAGGGTTGTCCAGACCCATGCTTCTGCTGAACTCATTAGCAAGCTCCACAAGTCTGTACTTATCCCTGCCTACGTTCTTATCAGAATTGTAATAACCAAGCCATGCCTGATAAGCTGATTCTTTGATCCCCATCTCTACGTTAGAAAGTGCCCGCTCCACCTGTTCAACCATATTCTAGCACCATTATAGATTTTCCGGGGTATTCACTTACCAATGCGTGTTAAGGCTTAATATCACTAATGACCCTTCCACTATAACGAAATGTTTAATGTGATACATAAATTATGAATATGTGACTAATGTGATAATATGATATTCGCTCCTAACATCGTTAACTCCTAAAGATAACACATGACAGACAATCAGCCTTCTAAGTACTACATTATTATCAGAGTTATAATTCAAGTATCATATTAAAGATTGTTAAAGTTTAAATATCATATTAAACATTTCACTATAGTTCAGGGATCATTTCTGTCCTTTAGTTAAGGAGCATGGGGAATAAGAAGCCTTAGAAGGTACATTCTACTAAAGCTGACCTTTTTCTTTGTGTCTGGATCCACTGAAGGCAAGGGAGTCTTTGTTATTGGCAAATCCTTGATGCTAGATATAAAGAATTCCTCCCATGGTGCCAGCAGGAGTAATCCTTGCCCTTCTTTACCCTTTCGGCCGGTTCTACCTAGCCGATGTATGTACTGTTGTCTGTCAGATGGCAAGCCCACCTGGTAAATAGTAAAAGAAATTGCAAAAGAAAACCATCAACAGTAAAGAAAACTATTGCACAGTAGACAGAATATACATTGAAGAAAGTATAGGAAAAGCTTAAGTTGAAGAAAGAATTTATTCTTCCTCCGAAAATTGAACAGGATTTCTGACTTGCAAGCAAACTACCTCATTTCACTAGAGGTTTGGAGCATATCAGTATATTTTCCAACTAATAGAACTGCAGAAAACGGGGACGATATTCTAATTAGAAAAATAACACCTCCTTACCTGTATGACAAGTGTAACATCAGGATAATCAACCCCACGAGCAGACACATCAGATGTCACAAGAATAAGACCTTTTGACTTTCGGAATTCATCGGATACCTTTGTTCTATAACTCTGTGACTTTCTTGAATGGATCTCTCTCACATTCAGGTTCAGCTCACGAAGAATGTTAGCTACCAACCTTGTTACCATAGCAGTAGTGCAGAATACGAGAACCTGCAGAAACAGACTGCTAGATTACATATTTTGTGTAAGGATCAACAAAATGATGAGCAAAAGCATAAGTGACATTTGGAGAAAAACACATTTGTTTTTAAGTTCCAATATTAGACATTTAATAATTGGGGCTAGCCATATTTTTATAGAGAGTATATCACTGACAATCATTGCACTACAATTAACCAATCACAATTTAGAATTGTGTGATCCATCAAAATTTCATATGAAACCCACACTTATAAGTGGTGGACCTCTACATAATTCTTTATAGTGATTGGACAATTGTAGGATTGTAGTAAAAAGAATTGTAGGCGAAATGATCCCGTTTTTATAATAGCAAAGGTTTTGAAGACAACAAAAGTAAAATTTCTCTAACTAGAACTTTCCAACTAATAATCTAAAGCAAAGAACCATGAAGTAAAATTGCACCTTGTAGTCAACATTATCTGCAATATGTTCTTTCAGAACACCATACAGCAGGGAAAAATGCTTGTCTAGTGGAGCAACCATGTGCATTTGTCTGACCTGATGTATAAAAAATTTAAGCAATTAAGACAACAAGAAAATTCCATGTTACATAGAAAATAGCAGGCTGTAAAGTCTACCTGTGAATGTGTCTCCTCAGTGCCTTCTTGAACTGTGTTGATAAATTCATAATCTCTTCTCAATGCAATGTGGCAGATTTGGTGGACCTTCACCCCAAATTGCAACTTCAGAATTTTCTTAAAATTTTTGAAACATCAATATCAAATACACTCTAGGGATAAAAAAAAAGAAACCTCTTTAGGAACTGTTGCAGAAAATAAAAGTGTCTGTCGTTGTTTTGGAACAGCAGCAATTATCCTTTCGATGTCTTTACGAAAACCCATGTCTAACAAACGATCTGCTTCATCGAGGACAAGGACCTTCACACCTACCAGCCTTGTTGCAAATCCTGCAGTATTCTCAATATGGTCTCTGATCCTTCCAGGAGTAGCAACAAGAATCTGAGAGTTAAAATAGGAGTAAAATGTAAAGACATCCTACTATAACATGGCCTTGATAGTAAATGCATTATTAATTCACAGTGAAGATCTGGAGTCAGGTTGACAGGGAACTGATGATTCCCTGATTTGATGAATTAAGACAGAATCTAAAGTTTGATCCATTTAAATTCTCTCAATCTCATTCCAGTCCATGAACAGTTTAAGAATGTAAATAAGGTCAATATATTTGTCCCACCATTGCCTTAGTGAATGACAAGCCACGCACCAATTACAAGAAACTCACCTGGCATGGGTTTGCTTGCAGGTGTTTTTGCTCTAAAGCAAGTCTTGTACCTCCGATGACAACTTGAATGCCAAGAGAGGGATGATACTTCAGCAAAGTTTTACCTTCTGAAGCAGCTTGAATGGCAAGTTCTCGAGTTGGGCATATTATAAGAACATGAATTGGTGGTCGTTTAACATCACGGTCAGTAGGAGGCAATTTCAAAACAATTTCAATTGATGGAAGCTGAAAATAAAGAAAAAAACAGTAAGCAAAGTGAACAACTCCAGCAGATCTAATAATTAGGAGCACCAATTGGAGTAAGTTTCACTAGTTCACAGAATTCCTACTTCCAATACATGCCGCAATGACATCACAGAAACTAATTATTATGATGCCTATAATTAATATCTCTCCCTAAAAGAGAAAAGAAAGTTAAGACCAGGAGAAAACAAAAACATAGAAAACGACAATCTTGTTGCCCTGGATAGATATTTACTTCTCTTTTTTCCCATAGAAAAGGAAAATGATCATTTAGATCTTATTTAAAGAAAAAGGAAAAGAAAAGAAAGAAACTTTTATAACTTTGATAATGCAAAGCATTCAAAGATCATTAGAAAATAATAGGTCATAAAGCAGATATTAACCCCTTATTACACAGACAAAGTGTGCTCAAACATACAAAAGCAGCGCCTTACCAAAAATGCTACCGTCTTTCCCGTTCCCGTTTTGGCCTTGGCCAATACATCCTTGCCTAAACAAAAATGGAAAAAGTGATTAGCTGTTGGGATATGAAATATACTGAATAAAATCAGCAGAAAACAAACACGCAAAGAACAAAATCAAACGCAATATCATTTAAGGATTTCACAATATTAACTGATTAGCAACCTATGGGGCACAGCTCAAAAGAATTGTCAGTTAGGCAAACCACATAATATCAAGCTAAAGAGATGTAAACCACATGGATTAATCTTTTAAGGCTACCTGTTAACCATTCCATAGCCAAAATTTAGAAGCTATTTAAACAAAAAGAAATTCCGAAAAATGCCACACAGTTGCATCTACTCTTGCAGGACATTTGGCTTCCTTATCATTAACAATGAAAGCATTCAATAGTAAAAAAGGGGTTAACATGTAATTTGGCATTGAACCACGTTACTTTCAATGATTTGGTACCTATAGAAAAACATTCATAATTAGGTACCCGAGCTTGCTTCCTTCAAGCATTTTGCATCATTGACTAACACGGTTAGTCAAAATGCTGACACAGCAAATGTTGACCAATAAAAATGTGTCACATATCATAATATTATTGATTGTTTTGCCATGTCAGCTTACCGTTAAAAGAATTAGTAAGAGGCAAAATCCTCAAAGATCACAAATTTTAGATACCTAATCGTAAATTTTTTCAAAGGGTACTAAATAGTGAAAAGAGGTATATTTAGAGGGCTACATCATATGTCAATCTTAAAAAAAAGACAATAGATTCTACAAAGATCCCATCATTGAAGTTTTGGTTATAAATAATGCAGGAAAGGAAACAAACCTTTCAGTATTGCTGGAAGAGTTGCCTCCTGTACTACAGTCATCTTCTCATAGCCAGCATCCTTGATTCCCTTTAGTGACAAGGGAGACAGTGATAATTGATCAAATCTGCAAGCACAACAAAAGATCACACATTTACAAAAACACTAAGAAATAGGAATCATATCTCATAAAAGCAGATGCGGATCCACATTCAAAAGCAATGTGTCTATGAACATCCCAAAATTGAAAAACAAAAAAATTTAAATGAAAATTTCCTCTTATCAGTTCAAAACTTTTTCCCGGACACCCTTTACATCCATAGAATTGTTAAATTCATCTACAATTATATATATATATATATATATATATATACACACACATATTATAAGTGGACACTAGCGAAAAATATCTAGGAACCATACCTTGTATCACTTAAATAAGACTCAGATTTCCCTGGTGAACTTCTTGGACTCCCTGTTTGGCTAAAATCTTTCTCCAATCCCAGGGCGGAACTCGCGTTCTTCCTAAAATCTCCATCATCATCATCATCTTCTTCTTCAACATCATTAAAGTCACTATCTTCCTCACTAAGAAAATTCCTAATTCCTCTCATTTTCCTCCCTCTTTCCTCTTCAAAATCATTAGCATCATCATCTTCCTCTCGTCCAAGGTTTGATTTTCTTCCCAAACTCTTTCTCCTTCCGTTCCCCATATTTCTTGAGCCCAAACCCGAACCCAAGCCCCTCTCATTTCTCTTTCCTTTCCATGAATCCACATTTTTATTCTCTCTTTTCAAGACCTGGGTTTTTCTACTTGGGTACAATTCCTTCTCCTCCTCGACGTCATCGTTATCTTCGTCTTCTAATTCACTATCAAACAGTTTACTGAACCGGGAATTCCTCGAAAACGAATTGTCCGAGTGGCCCCGAGTTCCCTTCCAGTTCGACTCACTCTCTCTTCTTCTCTTCATGGAACCCCTATTTCTCTCTCTATCTCTACTCCTAATTCTGTTGCGTGCTCTATCCGCATCTAATTCCTCGTCTTCGCTAGTAAGTCGGCCACGGAACGAGTCGGTTCTCAACTCGCCGACCCAGTCGCTGAGTTCGGCCTCGTCCTCGATCAGGCTCTTGGAGGCACGGACATCTCCTCTGTTTTTAGGAGTGAACTCGGAACTTGCCCCTGGCCTAGGTCGAAACGGCCTGGTGGAGAGGTTACGCCCACTGAGTCGTCCATTAAAGCCCGGTGATAAGCCAAAGAACTTGAGTTTAAAAGGGAAAACCCGATTTAGACCATGGATAGACCCGTTAGCCCGAATGGAGGCTGCGGTTTTCATTGAGCGGAAACGGGTGACCGGCAGAGAAGGACTGAGAGGACGAAGCTGTGGCAGAAAGTTGATAAGCATTTTCTTACCCTGAGTTCCGTTCAGCCGGTTGGCAGTTACCAGTGCCGGCATTTCCAAAATGATAGCAAATGGAGCGGCTTTCAAGGGTTTAAAGTTTTGAATGAAAAGGTGATAGGGTTTTAGATTTTTATAGCGTTTTCAAAACGCAGAGTCAAACGACGTCGTTTAGTAGTTGTAGAAAGTTTTATGGGCATTTCGGCCCAATACCGAAGGATAGGCTCAAGTTGCAAGAGATTAGAGGATGTTCCTCTCTTAGTTGTTTTGGGTTCAAATTTAATAAATGGTTTTAAAAAAATATATTTTTATAAATTTATTAGATTGAATTTAAATAAATATGCTTGAATCAATTCGAAAAAAAAGTATTAGAAAAAACATAAGATCTTTTTTTTTCTTTTATGTCCACCGTGATTTTCTTTCCAATTGCACATATGATGATAATTGCTTGGTTTCAATCAGCTTGATCAATCATAAGTCAAATTGAATTTGATCAAGTCAGTCCAATTCATTTGATTGGAAAATGATCGATTAAATGAAATGATATATTCATTAGATTTGATCAATTTTTTAAAATTAATAATTAAATCGATCAAATTAATTAATTTTTAATAAATTTTTAAATGTATTATTTATAAATATATATTTTTTAAAGTTCATAATCTATCATTAACTTTTCTATCCAATTATATATTGATCGAATAAGATATTATACATTTAAACTCTTTTAAATTCCTAATTTTTTTAAAATTTATAATCTTTAAGTACAAATTCTAATAACATGCTAATTAATCTAAAGAATAGTAGGATTTTATTTATATTTTTAATAACAATAAATATGAGTAAAAAAAGATAAATATGATATTTTTGGTAAAATTATAAATTAAATTTTACCGATGAAAATTGTTACAAAATTATTACTAAAAATTGGTGGTAAAAAAAATGTAAAAATTTAGTTTTTCAATTGAATCGATATATTGATTTAGAGTTTTTATTAAATAATTTCACAAATTTCACTTAAATAACTTCATTTATATTATGTCATATTTAATTTATCCTTTTAACTTTACATAAAAGAAATATATCACTTCACTCACGATGCTGTGATGTATACCTTAATTCTATTTGTAAATACTATTAAAATGGTTTGCTAGCAACCAACGCTCGTTTGATTTGTTAATAAAGTGTTGGATTTTAGTTTAACGATTAAAAATTAATTTTTGATAATCTTAAATATAAAAAAAAGTTAATTTTAAAAATAATTTTTAAATTATAGTAAAATATTTATAGTGAAATGTTTATGTGACACTTGAATTTTAAAAAATTTTAAAATGATATTTGAACTATAAATCTATTGATTAATATAGTATTCACTTTTAACTTAACTAACTTAAAATGATGATACGCAATAGATAAATAACCATTCAAGTGTTACATTAGTTAACATATTCATAATTTAAGTTTAACAACGCATAGATTCATGAACCTATGATTAAATCTAACTTAAGGAGTCGTTATCAATATTTTTTGTATAGGTGTGATTAATTACCTAACTAAATTTATCTTAATTTAAAAAAAATATTCTAACTAAATTTATCACATTTTAAAAAGATATCTTGAGCTTGATTTTGATATTTTTAAAAAGTATATTTTAGTCCATTAAATCAGATATAGATTCAAGAATACGATTACATATGAGGAATATTATAACACCCTTACAATATTCATTGAAAGATGATATCTATTTGATTTCATGTTATCTAAGTCTTAAAATATGTTTGTAAATTTACCAAGTAATTTAATTATTAAAAATTAGTCTTAAAGTTACTTTAATCATTTAGTAATAATTTAAGATAATTTTTTCACATAAGAAGTAGTCACGAAGACTTGTGTCTCACTTTGAAGAGGTTACGTCGTCGGATTCATTAATATATTTTTTCAAGAAATAATTTTTAAAACAATCCATAAAATCTTCCAATCATTTGATAAAATTTTACACTGATGCATATTCTCCAATCATTTGGTGAAATTTTTATTTGACAAAAATTTTTATGAAATTAAAAAAAAATTATTAAAAATTTTCAATAATTTAATAAGATTTAACTCGAGATTTGAATATTTCAATCGTTTGATAAGATTAAAAAATTATTTTTAAAAAAATTATTAAATTCTCAAATCATTTGGTAATACTTAATTTTATATTTAAATCCTCTAATCATTAGTTAGGATTAAAAATAATATATTTTTTAATTAAATAAAATTATCTAATAATTTGATAAGATTCATAAACAAAAATATTTTTTTAAATCCACAAAAATTATCTAATAGTTTGATAGGACATCATAAATTAATTTTCTAAAAATTTTATTAAATGATGCATCCTAAGTATACATTGAAAATTTAATTGACACTTATTTTATATAATCCTATTACAAAATTTTCATAAATAAATAAATAAATGTACACAATAGACTAAAGAAATAAAATGAACAAAGTAAAAACAACTGAGGAAGGAAAATACCAAAAACTTGGGTTCACCAATTTGAATCCGTTTAGCTTTGGCACAATACTTGATTTGATTTAATTCAAAGCTTGAGCCCAGCCAAATTCCAGACTGGATCAGTGGGCTTTAAATCAAATCAAGGGCTTCTGTAGTCAATTTGGGTCCCATATCCATCGGGCAAGTGTATCTCCAACCAATCAGGTCAACCATGCCTCCTTTCTTTAATTAAAATTTTCTTTAATTATAAAAGAGCTTTTATAGGGTTCTGGTTTCATATTATGAGAGTACTTGATCGAAAAAATTTTTAATTTCACTTCAATTCAAGTTCAGATTTTAATTTGAATCAAAAGCCTTTTAATTTAAAAGAGTTTAATCTTGAACTAATTAGGTTTTATTTGAATTTAAAAAAATTTTTTAAATTAAATAAACTATTAAAAATAAATAAAAAATTCAAAGTCTTATTTTAAAGTATAAATTAATCACAGATTAAATGTGCTGTTTACATTAAGTATTACATTAAATTTTTTTTAAAATTTAATTATTAAATTAAATATTTTATTATAATTTAATAATTATTCGTGACATTATTCCTATAAAAAGTTTGCTAGCATCGTGGACAGGGAGTATCTAGTTAATACTATTGAATACCCAACTGGCCGGGCTCTGCTTTTGAATCTCATATGTGGACATGTTATCCGGATGAATGTTAGGGCAAAATTATTTGCGATGAGGTTTTTTTTTTTTTTCTTTTCTTCTTTACTCTGAGTTGATGATTTACCATATATGCAATAACATTGTCAAACCAAAGTTTAGTCTTGGAAACTTTGTAACATCAAGTTACCTAGTTTTGAAAGTCAAGTGATTTTTTTTAAAATTATAAATATAATAAAAGTTATAATTATAATAAAATATTACATTTATATACATAATAATTCATTGAATAATCAACTAATTAATTAAAATTTAACTAGAGAATTAAATTCGCACACAATGAAATTTAAACCTAAAACCTCAAGATTTTAGGACTTTTTCCTTGTACATAAGTTTAGATTTCGTTGATTGGAGCTGTCTAATTAAAATTGTTAGGTGTTGTGGTAATTTTAACTCCTCTTGACTTTTACTAAATAAATTTAATTAAGTTGATTCATAGAATCAATTAAAAAAAATGATATTTAGTAAGTCTGAGTTTTAAATTTCAACATTACAAATTTTTTTATTTTCAAATTAGGGTTTCCCTTGTAAAAAAAAAAAATCCAACGAGTTTGGGTCAAATTTCTATTCTTGTAATTTTTTCCCTTACTCTTTAGTTACGATTTAAACACTTATATATTTTTTCTTCTATTTTCAAGCTAATATAGTTAACAAAATTAAAATTAAAATTAACATGATACATAATTTAAAAGTTGAGGATACAAATTATACATTTTCTCCAAATTCAAGTATCAAAAAGTGCAATTAACTCTTTCCAAAACTATTGTGTCTTGAGTTTGTATCACAAAATTATCAGTCGGGGATCAATTCCTAATTTGGGCAGGCACTATTTGAATTGTTTAAAGGGATAATGTCACATTTAATCTTTGAACTATTGTAGTTTGTTGGATTTGATACCTAAACAAAAAAAAAAATTTTAATTAAGTACTTAAACTATATTTTCATATATTAATTTACCCTAACCATTAACATTGTTACCCTAAACATTGACGTAGTATGAATATCTAATAAAATGTTGACATGTATAAAAAAAAATCTAGTCAACCCCACATAATTAATGTGACATTAGTATTAAAAGAAATTTTTTAAAAAATTTAAAAAATACAAAAAAATTCTATAAAATACATTTTTTTTCAATTCATTTAAAAATGTTTTCTCTAAAAAAAAACTTCAAATACTTTCAACCCCCAAGAACATCGGTCAATCCCAAACCTAGAAACCAATGGCTCGACACTATGCTGACGACCGTCGTCGACCATTGATCACCAGTACCAATTTATCCTTAGATTTCACCTGTCGATTCCTTTCAACTTCCTCTTTAATGTTCCTACCTTTGTTTTTTCAAAAACAACCCTTAGATGCCTATATTTGACCTTAAAGATTCAATCAAAATTTTCTTTTCATCGGTTCTTGCTTCTCCAATGGACCCTATCTTTTACCATATTGTTTGTCTCATCAAAGCCCTCATACTCTCCAAAGATCTAGCCTAAAAACCATCCCAAATACCTAAACCTGAATCTTAATTTCAATGTTAAATTTTTTTTTGGTTCAGCTGCTGTTTTGTAGTTCTTTTTTTGAGGATGTGATTTTTTTTTATATACTTTTTTATAGGTCTAGATAAGGTGTTGATAGAGCGGGGTTTGGGTGTTAGGGTAGTATTTGTTAACGTTTTGTTTTGGCTGTGAACAAGACTCATTATCTCATTGGTTAATGGCTATTTGGGTTGTATACGATAGTGGTGAGTATAGGTTTCGATCTTTAAGTTGTTAGGTTGTTTCGATTGTTGAGAAAGAGTATCGGTAAAGGTGGTTTTTCATGGGTGAAGTGAGGTTGTGATGATGGATGGTGATGATAAATTGGTTTGTTTGCTATTGATTTCGTGAAGGTACGTGCAACTTTGAATTCACAAGTTTCAATTTTGCTACAATTTCGAAGAGTTCTTCCAATTTGGGGTGGACGGTGCCATGGGTATTGAATTTAGGTTGTACAATTTAAGGGAGAATTATTTTTTTTTATTGATTCAAGTTTTTTTAGAATATATGGCCACATAAGCATGGCATGAAAGCAACAAATTAAGTTGACATGTCATTTTGTGTCTAGATGGTGATTTTTTATTGGTTAAAATAGCCAAATCAACAACTCTTCTAATGAAGTTGTCTCTTAAATCAAATTGATACATGATTTGAGAGTTTAGATACCTATTTAACAACTTTTTTAGTTTAGGAACCAAATCCAACAAACTACAATAGTTAAGGGGCTAAATAGAATATTATCCCTTGTTTAAAAGTGACTTTTCAATTACCAAGTCTTAAAGCATTTAGCCAAAATGTAAAAAGAGAAAATGGCGAAAATGTTCAATAGATCAACATTTTCATATGCTAAGTTCAAAACTCTAGTGCAGCAGTCGCCTAGATTTCTACAATTAACAAGGTCATAGGAAATTTGTCCTAAATTTTAATTGGGATATAGTCTTTTGCATAGTTTAATAATATGATGCCATCATAAAATTAAATATTATAATATATATTAAGGAAGGCAACTTGACTCGACGGATTCTGACCCGACCCGATCTCTTAAGGTCATTTTTTTTTAAATCGCGTATTGGATCGACTTGAGTGATAGAAAGGAAAAATTAGAGTCAGGTCGAGGTCCGATTTTAGGCAAACCCGAACTTATTCGACTCAATATATATAAAAAATTATTTTTTAATTAATTATATATATAGTTTTATATTTATATTAAAAATAATATTTTATTAATTTCATATCGAGTCGAGTTAGATCAAGTCGGGTATGATTTTGTATAATGTTTGGTCGAGTTTGGATATTAAAAAAATTAAAAAAAATTGGATCAGATTAGGTTCAAGTATTATATATATGTAGTCGAATCGAGTTCAGAGAGAGTAAAAACTCCCTGACTTGATCTTTTGCCATCCATAGTATTATATACATACATATAATAAAAAGAAATTCAATTCCATAATGTTCCTTTCCACTACAAAATCCATCCAACTTCTTGCATGATCCATGAGGGTCATTGTTAAGCATCTAACAAGATCTAACAATTTAAAATATGATATGATGATATGATATAAAATAATATTAAAAAAGACACAAATGTGACATCATTTAAATTTTATCAAAAATCATATATGGGTTTGATAAAACTAAAAAAATGCATTTCATGTTTTTCATATCAATATGAATTGTGACACATAATTTTCATGTAAAAAATAATATAAATACACGAATTGTTATGTTTACATCCAATTTAAAATTAATTGATTATAGATGAATACTTTATTTTGAATAAACTCAAAATTTAATAAATATTGGACAATATAATTTTAATAGGTTTTCATCATGTGGCATACTCAAAAGAGGTGTAAGATAAGAATGATAGACAATAACAATAGAATCGAATATTAACTCTAATATCATATTAGGCATTTAATTAAACTAATTGTTTATAAATTAAATACTCTAATTTGAATATAAAATTATTAAATCTAAATTTTAACATATATAAGATAACATTACTTTAACAATCGTAACTATAAATAATCATTAATTTGAAATTTTCTTTTACAATTCCAACTATCCAAACCTTCCAATTTGCAACGAAGATTATATGACTAAACTATTGCTAATTTACACCATTCCCAAAATTTGAAGTCATTGACCTTAGGCTCTTGATTGAACCAATTGTGTGTTGCGTAAGATGATTATTGCCTCCTAATTTAAACTATTCTATAAGTAAGACTTCAAAATTATAATGTAATAAAAACATCATTTGTTATAAGTCGTTGTTAAATGAAAATGGCTTCACATGTTAAGTTCTAGAATCAACTGTCTTGTTCAACAAATATTTTAATATTTTTTTATTAATCCAACTTCTACATATTTTGAAACTTGGTAATTTGATTGAGTAAAGTAATAAAATGATTAATATTTAAATAATTTTTTTTCTTTTTATGATAATGAACCAAAACTACTCCAAATAAAACTTGAGATTTAATTTGATTAATTTATATAATTATCTTTGAAAGATGATATTGAATAAATAAATTTGATAATTTTAAACATGATATAAAAAAAATAAAAATAATTCAATTTAAAATTTGGATAAATTATATACAGATTTGATAAAAATAAAATAAATATATTTTATATTTAATATATAAACACAATAATTTTCATATATTATAAATACTTGATACAAAATAAATATGCCGAATGAAAATTAATTTCTTCTGCAATTTCTTATTTATCCTCGTAGTGTGACTTTTTGTGAAAAGAACTTCACCTAATAACAATTTCTTAGACGCTACTCGAAGAGGGCTTGACTCTTCTCTCCCCGTAGACTTTGTCCTTTTTTTTTTTTCTTCGGTATACTTTAGTGTAAAGTTAAAGTTATAGATGATTCTTGAATTATAATAAAATATTTAAATAATATTTAAATTTTAAAAATTTTTAATAAAATATTTAAACAGTAAATTTATTAATCAATATAATATATTTTTTAACATAATTAATTTTAAATAATGATACGTGTCATACAAAAAATTATTCAAGTATAACATTAATTATTAAATTTATAATTCAAATATTATATTAATTAAAAATTATTAAAATTTGGATATCATATTAAATATTTTTTTAGAATTTAAATATCATTTATAACATTAATCTTTTAATATATAATATTTCCCCCTGTTTTTGAGTTTTTCCTCCCTATATTTCTTTTCTTCTCTCTTTGGAAAAGGAAAAAAAAATGCAGACAATAAGACAATAACTGCCATTAGCCACTCCCTCTCCCCTAAACGAAACTTCTCCTTCGTTTTGATGTCTTGGTGAGACTACAGACAAAACTGGTTGCTGTTCTGTTCTTCCACTGTTCCAGCTTTGGTTGGTCTGAAAATCGTTGAAACGGTTAAATAAAGAAGTTTTGATCACTAGAATTATTACCAGACCCTGCTTCGTACATGAAATGAAACTCAATCCTTCTTGAGCCTTCACTTTGTCGAGGTGAGTCATTCATATTGTTTTCTAACAACGACCCTTGTTTCTCTTTTTGGTCAGTTTTGTCGTGAGTTTATGAAAGATTTATGATTTTGGTCTTTGTTGGATTGGATTTTCATCTTCTTTTTCTTTCATCTTTTTTTTTTTTGAAGAAAGAACTTGATGATTTTCATTTCTGCAACTTACATGCAGGCCAAAAAGACTAGAAAATTGTGTGAGGTAAGGGTAAGGTGTAAATGATCAAAACATTAAATGAAAAGTTCGTAAACAGACTCGGTTCTATTCATTTATATTCGTTTATTAAGATTAATAAATGATCATAAATAATATTTCAGATTTTGTTAATTAAACGAATAGATCACGAACATAATAAAATTTGTTAATGTTTATATTGTTTACACCCCCACTAAGGGAGATAGTGATGGTGGCACAAGTTGAAGTTTATGTTTTTTTTTTAAATGATTTTCTAGATAAACCAATCCTTAAAATATGGAAAACTTTTGATCATAAGACTTGTAATTTATTAGTATTATTTATCTTCAAAGTTATTAAGTTGGTTTTACTTCTTAATAAGGGCATTGCTAATATGAAGTTTGTTTGTTTTTTTTTTGGCGGGGTCTGGATTTTGAAACAGAGCTAAAACAACTCTTGAAATAGAACTTTTTTGCAATTGAAACTACCACAGAACTTGGCTGAAGTCATGAATTCCCGGCAACAGAAATTTGTGAGGTTAGTCTTTGTTGAATTAATGCCCGAATTGTTCCCATTTTATTGTTTTATTTTCATCTGTCCAACTCTAGATTTATTTGCCCATCTTAAGTATATAATACAATCTTAGCATGAAGTCACGAGTAAATTTACTTGGATTGGAATCTAGAGTTTATTTTAGTTAGTTTATGCAATTACTTTTAAAGGTATTATCTAGTAGGTCTAGAATTCTAATTTCAACATCCTGTTATCTATTTTTGTATTCTTAGATAGACTTGATAATTTAAAACAGGTGATACGACATAAACACAATATGAATAAAAGATACGAAGGTAATATAGTTTAAAAGTTTAACAATAATTATATTTGGATTTAACAAAACAAAAAAAAAACATTTCATGTTGTCGTGTTAATATAAATTGTGACATATAATTTTTGTATAAAACATGATATAAATACACAAATTTTAATATTTTACACGATATGAATACATGAATTGACAGGTTTATTCTGACATATTTTATATCAAAAAAAAAATTTACGGTTGGTACAAGAATGAAGTAGGCTTATTCAATTGGATTAGTGATTAAAAGAAGGTTTTGCCATTTCTTGGATACTCACTTGATGACTTGTTTTAGAAAGTGGTCTAATCTTATGAAATCTCCTTGGATTGATTTGATTCTACTCAGATTTCAAGATCAGAGTTCAGGTGCTGGATCATTTCCAATGAAGTTTAGACCATCATTGAATCCTGTCATGGACGCTCTAACAAGAGGATTTGAGAAGGGTTCTGAAACACTTAGGAGCTTGAAGAAACCAATAAGCTTCGGTTCTTCGAGTAATAAACCAACAAAAGAAAAAGAATTAGGTTCCAGGAATAGAATTCTTAACCCACAAGGGCAATTTCTTCAGACCTGGAACAAAATGTTTCTTTTCTCCTGTGCAATTGCCTTGGCAGTGGATCCCTTGTTCTTTTATATCCCTGTGATTGATGGCCAAAGAAGCTGCCTTAACTTGGATCACAGATTGGAAATCACTGCTTGCATCCTTCGTACATTCATTGATGCCTTTTATATAGTTCACATGATGTTTCAATTTCGCACTGCTTTCATTGCCCCTCCTTCTCGGGTATTTGGTAGAGGTGTGTTGATTGAGGATGCTAGGGTTATAGCTAAGAGATACTTGTCCAAGTTCTTCATCATTGATATTCTGGCAATTCTTCCACTCCCTCAGGTATTAAGTGAGCTTTCTTTTAGGTGTTCTCAACAATTCTATTAAAACCAAATTAATCGATTAAATCGAATTATTTGATTGGCTATTGAATTAATTTGAGTTGATTATCAAAATAATTAAAAAAAAATTTTGGTAATTAGTTAATTCAATTCGATAATCAAATTAGCTCAAATATAACAAAACCTAATCTAAAAATAAAAATACATGAAATGGACCCCTTCATTTTATAAATCATTAGAGTTTTTAACTTAATATTTTGATATTTGAATATTTTGTTAGATGATTTTATTTAATTTATTTCTAAATATTATCAAAAGTTAAGAATTTAAAATATAATTTTAAAATATTTTATTATTCAATTAATCATCGGTCAATTAATTTCGAAAACTAATAAATTTAGTTCGATTAATAAAAATAAAATAAACCAATTTGATTAATTTAATTTTGAATAATTAAATTTTAAATTAACTAAATCGATAAAATAAATACCCTTTTTTTTCATTTAGCTTGAAGTTACACTAACATTCTTAATTAGATCACAACTTGTTCAAACAATATCTTGATTTAAAGCATTCGCTTTCAAAGATGAGTTGGTTATGTTGTTTAACACTTGTGTTGATTTTGCATAGGTGGTAATCTTAATTATAACTCCAACAATAGAAGGCCCGGTTTCATTGGTGACAAAGGACTTGTTGAAATTCATTATTTTATGCCAATATGTTCCAAGAATCATTCGGATCTTTCCTCTTTACAAAGAAGTTACAAGAACTTCTGGCGTACTTACTGAAACAGCATGGGCTGGAGCTGCTCTGAATCTCTTCCTCTACATGTTGGCCAGCCATGTAAGTTTGATTTGGTATATAGTTTTCGAATTATTTAACATTAGGGTAAAATTCACCATTGATCACTTAATTATGATCATGTTTTTAAAATATAGACAAACTATTAAATTTTTTGATTTAATCATTAAAATTTAGGTATATGTTTTTTTGTCACAAAATCATTAATCTCTAATAGGATGCTGATATGACCATGTCAATTGTCAGGTGTCATATAATATTGTTATGTTATTTGATATGTCAGGTGATATTGTTGTTGTGATATTATAAATTTAGAAAAAAATAAATTTTGCTAACATGACAATATCACATGAGACTTAATAGCTATTAAAAATTTTGATTAAATCATTAAAATTTGAGTAAGTATTTTTTATTATTCAACTATTAATCTCTAATAACGTGTTGATATAACAATTCAATGTCAGTTTTTAGGTGTCATGTCATTTGATATGTCATGTGATATTATGAATATAACATTATAATTTAAAAAAAAAATTGTTGATGTGGCATGCCACATAACATCTTATAGCTGATGTATTATTATCACGTTAGTACGCCATTAGAGATTAATGGTTAAGTGACCAAAAAAAAAAAAAACCATTTACTTAAATTTTAACAACTAAATTAAAAAATTTTAATAATTTAATAATTATTTTAAAAATACGAGTAAAGTTAAGTGATCAATGGTGTAAGTTACTATTAACATAATTCCGAGAAATTTTCTGATTTTGTGATCTGTAAATAAATATGACAAACCAGGTATTGGGAGCCTTTTGGTACTTGTTCTCCATTGAAAGAGAAGACATGTGCTGGCGCAAAGCTATCGGCAGTGGTGAACACAGTGCGTTGTACTGTGATAAAACCAGTACAGCAGTAAACGCAACATTAGTGAGTCTGCTGAATACTTCATGCCCTTTTACAAAACCTGATCCGAAAGTGTTCAACTTCGGGATATTCAATGATGCACTTGCTTCAGGGGTGGCAGAAAGCCGGGATTTTCCAAAAAAATTCTTTTACTGCTTTTGGTGGGGTTTGCGTAATCTAAGGTAAATAATAACCCTCAAGTTTAATCCATCTTTAAGTGATTGATTATTCTTTTTGAATAGTTTGTTTATTTGAACCAAAACTTAACTCTATTGATTCATTTAATCATTTTAAAAAAATAGTAACTAATATATAAATATAAATAATACATTAATACTCGTAAATTATTCATATTCAATTTAGATAAAACTCAAATTCAGTTTGGTTATTATTAAGTTGAGTTCAAACTCGAATAGCTCAACTTATTGAATGAGTTGAATTCGAACATCTTAATATCCAATTTGAGTAGCTTATGAATCTAATAGAATTTTTAAATTTTAATATATTTTTAATATTTTAATTAAAAAATAATTGTTTTACTTATATTTATATATATATATATATATCAATTTCAACTTGAGCTCGAATTAGAATATATAATCGAACATGAATTGAATATGAGAATTAAACTCATTTTTATTAAAAAAATATAATTGAGCGAGTTCGAATATCTCGATTTTTATTTTAAATCGACTTTGAACTTGAAAATTAAAATTTGATTGAATTCGAATTGAGTTTCGAATAACAAATTTTAAGTTGAGCTCAAAATTTTCACTGTATTAATTCGACTTAACTTAATTACACCTTTAATCGAATAGGGGCTTAAGCTCCCATGAGAGAAAAAAAATTTAAATCATGCATCTTTTAAAAAAGATAAAAGAGTTTTCAGCTTTTGATGGTCCTTTTAACTCATTTTATAGCTGCTGTCTAAAAATCACTTACTTGAATTAAAAAGTGGTTTGTGCTAACGCTGATAGTATATATTATTTACCAATTTCAAGACATAAAGTATTGATGGAAAAAATTACATGATATCAAGGAGCTTAACAGGTATTCTACATGCAAAATTTTCCAATTCACTTTAACAAAAAATACATATATAAAATTTCATTAGAAGTTAAATTGTTTCAAGATTTTGTTGTTATTAGTAACAAATTTTCGTAATTGGGTTCTCATGTATTTCTAGTTTCTTATACATGAAGGCAATATTATATGCTTTGAGCTCAATATTTATGTCAATGGTTTAGTCGTAGAAATGAATGTTTATTGTTGGTTTTTTTTTTTTTTATATACTTTAGTATATTTAAACTAAGTCTTTACTAGATAAAATTTCTAATTCTACCTCTCTCAGTAAATATGATATTCAAATATCAACGCTTGTAATTTCTTTTCTTAGTTTAACTTTTTGCCATTTTGTATTAGAAAAAAATATATGGTTAACTTGTAGATTATTTTCCCTTTTTTTTAGTTCTTTGGGCCAAAATCTCAAAACAAGCACTTTTGTGGCGGAGATAATCTTTGCTATTTCGATTCCCATTCTTGGACTGGTTCTGTTTGCTCAACTTATTGGGAATATGAAGGTATTTCTTAACCCTTCTTCATTGGTATTCATAATTTTTGCTTGGTAGAAAAGATGTAAATGAATGAAGATGAAAATTTTTTTAATCTAATGGTTAAACTATAAAGTAAGAAAATAATTGTAAATTTTAATCATTGAATTAAAAAGTTTTTGATCCTTCCTACCGAATAAAGTCTTAATGTTTAAACTCTTTCATAGTTTCTAAACATTACTTGTTATGTTGTCATAGAAATATCTGCAGTCGACAGGAATCAGAATAGAAGAAATGAGAGAGAAAAGACAAGATGAAGAACAATGGATGTCCCATCGAATGCTTCCTGAGAACCTGAGGGAACGTATTAGGCGATATGAACATTACAAATGGCAAGAAACCGAAGGGGTTGAAGAAGAGATGTTGATTTCTAACCTTCCTAAAGATCTCAGGAGGAAAATAAAAAGGCATCTTTGCTTGGATCTTCTTAAGAGGGTGAGTCCTTTCCTAATGGCTTCTATCTTCTTATGAGCATGCTTCCCCACCTAATTAATAAATTGTGTTACATCAAAGCTAGGGGTTTAATTAATATACCCGTGTTCGTAAGCTATTTGGATTTTGAAAAAAATTTTAACTCAATTTGATTATTGTCAAATTGAATTTAAGTTCGAATAACTCAATTTATGAAGCAAGTTGAGTTTAGGCATTATAATACTCAATTTGATTAATTTGTGAATTTAATTGAATTTTAATATATTTTAATTATTTTATTTAAAAAATTATTATTTTATTTTTATATATCAATTCGAGTTCAAACTTAAATTTAAATTTTTGGAGTCAAGCATAAGAATTGAGCTTGTTTTTATTTAATAAATAAGCATAATCAAACAAACTCAAATAATTCAATTTTTATATTAAATCGAGCTCGAATTTGAAAATTAAAATGCAATTAAATTTAAATCGAGTTTCAAATAATAAGTTTCAAGTCAAGCTTAAGCTTCTTGACTCAGTTACACCCCTTCTACCTAAAATCTATTCTCTTATTTCCGAACTATAGCCTCTTTTATTAAAAAAAAAAAATTGAGTTACGTTTAAGATTAACCTATATATATTTTTTCCTTTAGGTGCCAATGTTTGAAAAAATGGATGAGCAACTATTAGATGCAATGTGTGATCGTCTAGAGCCGGCGCTTTACACTGAAAAGAGCTACATTGTCCGAGAGGGGGATCCAGTAGAGAAAATGTTATTTATCATACGAGGAAATCTAATAAGCACGACCACCAATGGTGGAAGAACTGGTTTCTTCAATGCTGTTTATCTCAAGGCTGGTGACTTTTGTGGAGATGATCTTCTTACTTGGGCATTGGATCCCCTTTCCTCTTCCAACCTACCTCTCTCAACTAGAACTGTCCAGGCCCTCAAAGAAGTTGAAGCCTTTGCTTTAATGGCTGATGACTTGAAGTTTGTGGCCTCCCAGTTTCGTCGTCTTCACAGCAAGCAGTTCCAGCACACTTTCAAGTCAGTCTAAGAACAACATTTCACTTTCTTTCAATTTTTTTTCCATGGTTGCCAAATCAAATACTTATATCAACCGGTAACAGATCCAAAATTTTTTCTCGAGGTCTTCGTTTATAATATATATAAAAAAATCAACAGATTTACTAATTTTTTTCAAAATTTTTTTGTCTTTCAGTTTTTGATATGCTATTTGGATCCGACCCTGAAATCAACTGCTTTGTTTTCAGGTTCTACTCGGTGCAATGGCAGACATGGGCAGCATTTTTTATACAAGCAGCTTGGCGCCGGTGCTGCAAGAGGAAGCTTGTTAAATCTCTACGTGAAGCAGAGGATAAGCTGCAAGATGCTTTGGCAAAAGAGTCTGGAGCCACTCTTTATGCATCAAAATTTGCTGCCAATGGTTCACAAAGCGCCAGATTGACTCGCAGGTTACCATCGCTTCTTCCTCAAAAGCCAGCCGAGCCTGATTTTACTGCTGAAAGATAGGTAATTTTGATCTTAAATTCGAGCAAATTTGGAAGAATTCTTGTTTATAATGTATTAAGCTAAACATATGTATGTATAGTTTTTCTTCATTCCGAATTTTTCCATTGGAAATTAAAGTTATTGTAGGATTTTCTCTACGAAATGTACATAGTATAAGCTTTACTCAAAGAACCTAGCGCGGTGTCGAAACAGAAGAATACAATCACAAATCTAGATACTAATACGAGATTTTCTATAAGATTTTCGTCAGTTTTTGAGACAGAATTGCATGATTCGAGTTAAATGTAATGCATGCACGCTTTCTTCACTCGTAGGTGAGACATGATCGGGTTCTTAAAATTTATCTAAATTACTCTTTTTTTGTGAATCTCATGGACTTCGTTTTATGACCAAGACAAATGTAAATACTAAATACTTTTGCCACTTGAAAGTTAAAAATAACTTCATTTTATTTAGTATAATAATCAAGTATGAGGTTAATTCCTCTTTTTTTATTTGAAAAATTCTACGAAAAAGAGTAAAGAAAGATGATCATAATTGTCTAATAGTCCATGATTAGGATTTGTTATTTATTAAGTACAATGTAATTGCACTAATTAAGTATTTGTTTAGATGGCATGCTTGTCGATCAGATTTCTGAAGGTTGAGCATAATGTCCTCCAACTCTTGCTTACCTGTGAGGAAAACCCGAATCAATGTGACATTGTAAGTTTTAACACTGAAATAAGATTCATAAATGAAAAATTCAAGGCAAAGGAAGAGATTGATACTTGGAACAATCTGTGTTGCTAGTAATTGGAGGAAGATAAAAATCAACACCACATTTCTGGGGAATTAGAGCGACTCGAGAGGGGTCATATGGGCCAATAGTTGTCAATAATCCTTTAAGGCACTCGCATACAGCTTGTTGATCGCTTTTGCTCTTTGCTTGGCTAGCAACATCTTTAACACCAGCACAACATGCCGCCGATGGACTGTCGCCGGTATTTTTGCCTTTTACGAAGTCGACGCACGGGACTGCTGCTTTGCCAGCGTCATTGCACGAAGGTGCAGCTGGAATTTCTGCAACAGCCATGGCTGATTCCGTAATTAATAAAACCAACATGGCTAGAAAATTGATTGAGCGAGACATGGTGGTGGCTAATGAGTTTATTCCCTGATGTTATTGTCGTTTTCTTTGAATGATGAGGATGTAAAGCATATGCATATATATACATCTATATATATATATATATAGTGAAAGATTCGTAAGGAGTTATCACTTATAATATGTGTAAAACTGTAACAAATTTATTAATTTTGTCGACAAAAAATATGTTTGAAAGAAATTTTTCTTCAAATTATATATATATATATATAAATATATTTGTTTGGGAAAGTTTTTGAGGTTGTTGCAATGCAAGTCTCGTGACATTGGAGCTGTGGCTGTTCCTTCGCCTGTTAGAATGAGAAGAGAGAATTCATGTTGGAAGTTACGTGCATAGGCCAGGCACTTAACTGCCATTGCCACAGCATCGAGTTCATGTCTAAGCTTGAAATGCTTTTGTTTTCCCCATGACCAAATGAACTGATTAATTAGGTGTTAAACTTAATGTTATTCTAAAAAAATTATTGGGGAAAATAAAAATGATTTTAAATTAGATGCTTAACATGTTATCAAAGTCGGGATTTCCTTCCGTTGCCCTTTCTTAATTTGTCACGTAAAAAGCTTATTTCATCTTTATTTACACGTGATAAAATAATGGATTATCTCGCATTTAATAAATTTTCAATATCTTATAATTTTATATTCAAATTAAACTTTGTTATTTGCTGTTAATTGATCGTAAGTTAAATAGTTAACAAATATCTTGTACTCATAAAATTGTATTTTCTTTATTATCGTATTGTCTGATCCTAACAAATTTTTTTAATGAGCTACAAATTCTTAATAAATTTCTTTAATGAATTACAAATGAAATTTGATTTTTGAATTTATTAAATGTCATATTTTAAAGATAATTGTAATTATATAAATCAATTGAATTAAATTTTACGTTTAACACAAAAAACAACTTTAAGGTTAAATCGCTAATGTAATTTCATACTCGGACCAATGAATAAGCTGCAAGGACTAATTTTTTGGCTTCGATATTGTCCCCTCTCCCCTTTTGATTGGAAAATGCCAAGATCAGTTGAGTTGAACACATAAAAAACATGGGAAATTTTTAATTCAGACTGTACATTGAATTGCTGAAAAATATTTAATATTTCAAACGTGTTCTATCATACAACGTAAATAATGCTGCTGCAACCACATGAAACAAAACGGTTTATTTCAATATTTACATAATGGTATGTTATATGTACTTCTCTGTTATGGATTTGACGGTTTTCGAACTACGAATTTGGGATCACGAGCATGGCTTACATATAAAGATTCTGCAGCTAGAACTTCAGTAAGCTGAAGAAACCATGGCAGACAGAGGCTGGAAATTGGTGCTCCTATTAAACCAATAGAGAGCCCATTTCAGATTGCAAAGAGTATATTTCAGAGCTTTGGTCCAATTCTCTTGTTTATTGAAGCTTTGTGTGATGGAGTAGTTTTCCACTTTGTCATTCTCAACCCTGTAAGATGTCATGACTACTGAGGATGAACCGTGAAGGGAAATATGTTCATTCACACAATAGACTCGGAGTTTTGATCCATTCTATCTATTTAAAACCACCAAACTAGGATTGAGAATCATATACGCAAAAGACTAAAAGGTGAGCGGAAATATGTTCCATATCACATTGCTTGGGCCTGGGAAGATAATGGCTTAAGGTCTTATTTCTTGTATTTCTTTTTCAATGAATTTAAATAACGATTTTTTTATATTAGGAAATAATAAAATTCGAATCTAATATCTAATGCTTATATTAGAGTTGATAACGAATAAACTGATTAAGTTGTTTTTATCAATGCATGTTATTTCAGATTTTCAAAAATCAACTCAAATCCTAAATGAATTTTTTTTTTTAAATCGAATCAATTCGAATTTAATTAAAACATTTAATCTCTAAATCAAAATTAAATTTAATAAAAAAAAACCAAACCAAAAGAAAGACCAAAACGTTTAAAAGTAAACCAGAAAAGATGTAAACGTAAGCAATAAAAAGAAAAATATAAAAATTAAGAAAGTAAATAAAATTTTCTTTTATAAAAGTGAGTGACATAAAAATATTCAAAGCTATAACTTATCATGATTTTTTTTTATTAATTGTTTTTCCTCCACATAAATAACAATTTTAGCACATCTCAATTTACAAATATTTTATGTGAGATTTATCTTGGCTGCAAGATAAACCTCAACATGGACCAAAAATTTGCAAAATTTATATATGCAAATGGGTTTAATAAATCAAAAGTTTACAAAAAATTTTATCAGAACACAGTTTATATGAAGAAAAAAATTCAAACATCACCTAGGTAACCTCATCAGGTTGCAATCATCTATCTAGTTTTATAAGATTATAGTATACCTCTAATTTACTTGTTCCAGCAATTATCCAGCAATTATGAATTGCTTTTGTAAAAATGTTATTACATTCTATTTGTCTTCAGCCAACAACAATAAATATACAAAAGGGCTAATGCCGTAAATAGCCTTTAAACTATAATAAAATATTTAATATAATATCTGAATTTTAAAAATCTCTAATATAATATTTAAATTAATAATATGTTAACTAATATATTATTTATACCAAATATGATTGACACTAAATGATGACATTTGACACAAAAAAATCTCTAAATATCATAGTAATTAACATATTTATTATTCAAATACCATATTAAAAATTTTTAAAATTTGAATACCATATTAAATTTCACTATAATTCAATAATCATTCATGATACTACCCTATACAAAACAAAAACCAACAGATATTTGGTGCAAAAACGTTAAAAACTATAAGAAAATAATTTTTCGTTAATTAACTAGTCCTTAAGTAAATTTACCTGCTTGACCCTTAGAAAAGATACACAAAATGGCATAGGGCTCGCGCTGCAAGATATAAGATGGAATGAGGTGCCAATGCAACAAAATTATAAATACTATAAAAGCCACCAGGTAAAGAGCTGATAAGTTTAAATATTATTGAAAAAGAATTACAAAAAAAAAAAATGTGGTTGATGGGGGAAAAAAAAAAGGAAAGAATTACAAGCTCACCGATGACAAAAACTGAGATTCCTCATTTGTTTCAGTTCTGATTTTATCAAATACTATCTAGAAGGGGAGAGGTTCCCCATCAGTAAGCAGCTCTTTGATGCTTCTTCCAGGAATAAATGGGACTATAGACCTTAATTCATATATTTTCTACAGTTGGGAGCCTTACACAGGCAAGGAACTTTAAGTTCATCGCGTTCGTCGGGATCAAACAAATAATCATACCTGTCCCAAAAATCATATATATGTGATATTATATCATCCCCTATGTGATATTATATGAGTGAGAAAAGAGGGATCCGCAAATCTTACGTTAGCTCATCGCCTGCAGACACATTGGTCTTAGCAATAAGGACTATCCGACTCTCCTCATCACCAACGCTCATGATCCTCGCATAGCAATTAGGCATGCACTGCAAAAGGGACGATGCTTCAGCATACAAAGAGAATTTACAATGCTACAAGCTGGTAATTTAAAACATGATATGACATGACACAAAAACGATATGAATAAAAATACGAAAACAACACGAATTAAAATTTTAGTAAAAACCATATATAAGTTTAACCAAAAAAAAAAAAGTATTTTATGTTTTTTGTGTTGACTGAAATTGTGATACACAATTTCATGTAAAACACAACATGAATTACTAATATTTTACACGACATAAATACATGAATTATCAATTCTATACAAAAGTAACACTAACACTACTTAAGTAATCATAGGTACATCCTCTTTTGTTTTTCTTTTTTTTTTTGGGGGGGGGGGGGGGGAGTGGGGGGAGAGAGAATGGTGGGAGGGAGCATAAATCCAATTATAAGGCCATACCGAATGGTTGATTAAGCGAGCAATATTCCCCTTGTTGGTGGCATCAATCACTACTTCCTCACTGATTTTGAACAGCTGCATTACATGTAGAATAATCAATAAGAATCAGTGTTCTATACAAAATAAGCAGGCCACAATGGCAGCAATGACAATAAAAATTAGACGTATCCAAAAATCAAGGGTTTTTTTTATTTTTATTTTTTATACTTGAAACTATCAAGATTTGAACCCTAATCACTGAAACTAAGAGTACAACACTCTACTAACAGACCAAGTGGCTTTTGCCAAAAGCAAGAGTGTTTTAAGCATGATTAATTACAGACAATCAAAGAGGATCTAAGACTCCAGAATGTGTCAAGATAGTACAACAAATGGAGTACCTTCAGCCATTTTATAAATGCTTTAACATATACATGATCACAAAGATGATAGGGACATTTATCTTAACCTACATTCAGTTCAATATCTGATGGTTGGCTGAAACCATTGGCATGGAATCCTTTTCTGGAATTCCAGCAATTTATCCAATCTACAGTAAACATATCAAGAAGGCATTCAAAAAGTCTAGGAACCCTTTGCAAATTAAATTAACTGATAAGACAAACTATTTGGTCACGTGGGTACTTCAGAATTATCAAACCTTGAAATTTCATGAAACCAAGAAAATATTGACATTGGCTTATCAATTCAATACTGTAAGTAATATTTGTATTATAAGCCAGTGCAAAATCATGTGCAGAACCATAGCACTTCATGATGATTCATTGGTATGTGAATTTTATGTCTATAAACGAAAAATCTAGACCACAAAGATAGTCAAATCTTAACTGTTTGAATACCAAATGCAGCACATAAATAAATTAAACAGAGTGATTAGAAGAAACTTACATAGCAATCTTTTCCTTCAGAACGATACCGAGCCTCCCTAAGATCTGCAACACTGCGCCTAACCTGCTCACCACGATACTCAACAACCTGAACATAGACATGATGATTATCAACACACTAAACATCAAAAAGGTTCTCTTGATGAAATGCAACTTCAAACCCAATCTAGGTAGCGGTTTTAAGAAATGGATAGAAATAGAGATAGCAGTCAATAAAGTACCATTTCTCCTTCCTGAATGTTCCTACGTGCAAAGAGGCCCCATCCGTGAATACCAGATTTACCAAAACAAACTCGGTGATTCTCCGTTCTCTAAAGGCACATATGTAGATTGAATTAGAAAACTATATCAAACAAAGAAATAACCATGGAACATAATCAAGAATTATAGCTTACCTGCAAATGGTATAGTCGATCCTTGAATGACGAGAATATGGTAGAATCATCTACTTCCTGTTACAAGACAATGGAATTATAATGATGGTAATCTCATTGACCAATCCAGAAGGACCAAGAAGGAAAAAATAAATGAGGTCTGTTCCAAATGAAAAACTTTATGTTCAAAAGATAGGAGATCTAGAACAAAGAAAAGAATAGCACCTTATATGTGCTCAATGCACTAACTGCATCTATATGATGATGACTTGGCCCACTCAGCCGGTGGAATATAGGCTCCCCTTCAGCCCTCTGGCAAATACGAATAGTATACATAAGACAATAATGATACCAATAATTGCATCATGTTAGCAAGAGTTCACGTTTCACCCCCATAATTACTTATTCGTTGGGACAAGAATCCATGGGAAGGATTAATTTGAGGATGAGGAATTATCACACTGACTTGCTTTCTTCCTTCCCCTTCTTAGTTCAAGAGAAACCTTTTTAATTGTCTAAAGGAGTGTTGCAACAAATGAGGTATGTTGCCATTGACGTGAAACCCACCTCCTAATTATACTAAGTACCATTATTATTGGGAATTTTCAATTGAAAAAAAATACAGGTCTAGCAAACAGCTTTAGCTTCTACAAAAAAGCATACTTAATTGAAAAAATAATCACATAAAATCAATGGACTTCACCTTCATGAAGAAAGAAATAAAAAGGTTTCAGGAAGTACAAGAATAATAATCAGAGAAAATTGGAAAGTATTAACAGATTATAAAAAGTTAAATGACAGCACGTCACAAGATTCTTGGACATCTACCTTAAAATGTGACCTTCTAAAAACACGGCATCTCACAGCAGAGTATGCATCAAACTCATTGGTCTCTGGAGCTGGGGATTCAGGGGTCTCTGCATTCTTGGATGAAATTAACCTTGAACCTCTAAGACATTCATTCTCATTCTTAAGAACATTTCTGGCAGCAAAAACCCCTGAAGGAGTATGCATGACAACAACTGCATCGGGACTTGGGCTCCTGCACCAAAGACCAAAGTATGAGGATCCAATCCAAACAATAACAATGATGCATACAGGAGCAGGTCCAAAATTATCAGCTTCCCTTTGTTCAGAAAATGAAAAATAAGAAAGGACATAAACCAAACCTGTGAACAGCACAGTAAACTAACTTTTTTGTCATTTGTATCCCATTCTTCTCTGAGCAGTGTAGCTGTAAATTTAATTCATAAAATAGACATAAATATGAGTTCACAATAAAACATGTTCTATAAAAGTACAAGCACTTAAAGTCAGTCATATGCATTCCAGCAGCCATTTGAGTTCATACAAGACTCTTCAACTTAGAAACCAGGGATGAACATTTGTCTTTAAGCAAAACATAAAAACACTTACTTCCATGCTATATCCTGCTTTTGATGCACACATCACATGAAAATAAGTTGTGCACTTGCAACACTGAGTGCAGGAACCATGAGTTTGCTTACAAATCACGCAACTCTGTCATCCACACAATTAAAGCACACTTAGATGGAAAAACTGAAATGTTGTGATGCAATCATAAAAATATGAAAATGCAATGCAGTCCTTAAGCTAACCAACAAAAGATCTTAAACTGAATTCTCAAAAGATATAATAGTTTAGAAGGATCATTTAATTCAAAAAGGCACCTTCAAAAATGAACTTGATGGAATTCTAAGGATTCCAACAGCAGGTTCCATCTTCTCATGATTTGAGAAACCAACTTCCGGCCGAAACCAGGCACATGTGACATGAACCCAAAGTGACTCAACATCGGTTGGCTTCAGAGCACCCCCTGGAGAAGCAGATTTTACATATTATAAGAACAAACAGTTGAAAGAAACAGTCAAACTCCACAAAAAGCCCTTTCATTTACAAGTGACTAATATAAATCCCAAAAATGACTTTCAAGGCAAGAAGTGATATATGAGTTAACAACTGAAGTGCCACTCACATGTCATTGCAACTAAGTAAATATGTCCCAAAATTATTTTGCTAAGCAGATAATCCTTCCCCCCCCCCCTCCCCTTTTCTTTCCCCTATAGCTTACATTAGTGCTTTCAGAAAAGATCTTTATAATGTACATATATGAGAATAAAAAAGAAGTGTAAAATCCAGTTTTAGATGACATGCCTTTCACAGGGCAAAGGCAACATTCCCTCTCGATATCAGGTGCTTCACAAGCTCTACAAACCCAAGAAGTCAAATCTTGAACATTGCTTGCCCCATAGCATTCTTGGTGAACAGCTATTTGACACCTGAAAAAGGAAAATTTTCTTTCCAATAAATCAGGCAATTATAAAATGGTACACAAGTCAACATAAAGAAGTGATGCGTGATTAAAATACCTGTTGCATATAATAATTTTGTTATAATCCCAGTCTTCAACCCATCTACATATGGCACATCTTTCAGTTGTCCATTTTGCATCAACAGACTCATATTTTTCTATGACAATGAAAGTAATAGTCAATTAAGTTTCAAGCTTTTAAAAATTGACTAACTTCTTCAACTCCAAATGGTAAGAGGGGATAAAAGAACTCCAAGAAATAAAGTTCTTTAGAAAAGGTATTTTACATCCTTTAGAAAAGGCATTTTACCTTGCAAAAAACCAATTAGCTTCCGCTTATCTAGCTTCAGAGTATCAACACCAAAGGCATTATATTCAACAATCTGCACACAAGAACCATACATGTATAATGCATGTGAGCTTAGATTATAACAAACAAGAAAAAAATGGGGTTATTTTGATGCTTTTGGGAGGTTGGGGATGGAGGCCATTGAGCTTTAACAATCAGAAAGCAGCAACAATTTAGTATCTTCACATCAATTACAGAGGATGCGCAAAAAAGTTAGCATTCACAAACATTACCTGAAACAATTATAAGCTTAACTTACATGTAAGGACTACAAAATTACAAGCCAATACTATTATGGCCAAGCCAGATATGTACTGGTCAAAAGGGAGAAGAAAAATAGTATGTAGGATTCAAGAAGATTAAAGAAAATCCATGAACAGTAACCATTCAGCAGGAAAAGGTGGAAGCAAAATAAAAAAAATTAAAAAGAAAGAAAGCTTGTTTCTTTGTGGGCAAAATCAAAGAGTTTATTCTTCTCCTAATGAACCTAGAAAATACCCAAAAGAAGGTTTTAAAGCAACTTAAACTATAAATAACTCATGTAAAAGAACAAAGCCATGCTTCCAAAATCACAAAAACCAGAACTTACCCATTTTTCCAGAGGTATCATTGTGTCTTTGACTTTCACACTGTACTTCCATTTTTTAGCTCTACAGCCTGTATGCCGCTCCCATTCACTGAGTGTATACTTCTTTGACCCACACACACCACACTCACATACAACTCTAGAACATGAAGGAAATTTTTATATAAGAACCAATTATAGTAGATAGAAGTAGAATAGATAACAACCTACTTTAACCGATTCCAAATATTTTAAACCTTTCCAGGACTTACAAGTGAAGTTTTGGAATATATGATCCTTCCATGCCATTGCAGACTACAGTCAGCTTGTCAGGAGGAACACCTTCCCCCCTTTTTTCTGTAGATCTGTTTCAGTGTTTCATCACGTTATTAGGTCTAACGCATTACAAATGAACCAGAGGATTCCCGTAAGACAAATATGTAAATTCAAATTGGGAACTGTCAAGAGGATGAACATAAATTGTTACCAACATACTTGATTTTTGGCTCTCTTTTCGGTAAGTATGATTCAAATTTGAGATTTGCTTTACATTCGGGGCAGTAATAATCAGTATGCTCCAGATCCTTCAAACATTGATCAAGTCAGTACTACTGACTTAGGTACAAGATAACATATGAGGGAAACATAAACATAAAAATAGGCAAGTTGGAAATGATAGTGCTACCTTGAAAAGTTTACTGCTAATGTTGTCGCATTCAGCATGTACCCACACATTACAACCATCACAACAGACCTAATTCACAGGGTTAAAGCAACAATCTTAAAATATGCAACTATTTTATCAAAGAAAATACTCAAAATGTTTAGAAACTCTAAACTGCATATATCTTACCCAATTGCCACCATCTGAATGGTGCCAAATCTTCTTGCATATGCCACAATACTGCTTTGATTTCCGCAGCTGTAATGATACATGAACACCATTTTAAGAAACTAAAATTTAACTGATGTTCAAATTGAAAGTCACATAGATCCTTGAAAGGAAGAATCTTGTATTGACCTTAGCACAATGTTTGCACAAAAGCTCAGCTTCATACGTAGATATCTTCATTTTCTTCATAGTTTTTAAAGGGACAACTGAGCCGCAGCTGTCACAAGGTCTTGCACCCTGCACAAATCAACAGGGCATCCTTACAACTGAACTACTTTGCAAGCCCTATAAGCCCAAAAAAAAAAAAAAAGAGGGGGGGGGGGGGGGAGGAGAAACCAGAGAACCTAAACCAAATTTTACATGAAGAAGAAAGAAATATCCAACTGAGCCGGCCCATAGTAGAACTACATTGCATTCTATGTCCCTTAGATCACCGAAATTACAGATGCCTCACAAACAATTAATGTCACAAAGCTCAAAGTAAAAAATACAACAAAAAAATGGTTCTTAATAAACTTACCTGGTTTTGAGAGTGTAAATAATCCAAATCCTGACTTGAGCCACTGGGTTGAGCATCTGGGTATCCTATTTGCTGGGTCTTATGGTCAGAGTCTAGATAACCATTTTCTGCTAAAACCGCCTCCTCCATTGCCATCTGAAAATCACTTTGTTTCCACTTGTAAAATTGGGTTTGCCCCTGGTATCTGAACAAGGAAAATTTCAAGAACATTACCCCTTGTTTCCAACACATTATCGTAAAGTCAGCCAAGAATGACCATCTACAAAGAAAACACCTGTCCATAAATTCTGCAAATGGGAATATCATTCCTTGTTTCACCCACGCATAATCCTGCTAGAAATTGCAAATATATGAGTATGTCAGCCATAAACTAAACAACAAAAGCAAGTAAAGAGATAAGATTACCCTCTGCGTTCCGTTTTTTGAGTACCCAAAAAACATAACGCAAATAGCACCAGGAACACAACAACTTAAGACTGCTTCAGGAGCTTGCAATATAGGATCAATCACAATAGCTGGCCAGGCTGGGTATCTCTTCCCACATTTAGCCCAAACTATATCACCCAAAGCAAAATCCTCAGGCTTATACACATCTTTCCTCTTTCCAGCTCTCTCTTTTCTCAACCTCTCTAAACCCTTATAACTATTATACCTAGGCACAAACTCATCTGTTTCAGGCAATGTCAAAGAAGAATTCAAATAATTTCTGTAATCAAGGCTACCATTAATCCCTGCATAACCCACTCCTATTTCCTCTCTTCGTTTACTAATTAGATACAAATCCGAGCTTCCATATCCAAACTTATCTTTCATATATCCCGACCGATCAAATTCAAATCTTGCGCTATCAAATTCATCATCCTCCAAGCTTGAATCAGCATAATCAACCCTCGATTCTCCGTTTTTCCAAGAATCAAGAACGGCGTCGTTGAATCTGGAAGGAAGCATTTGAGTTCTTCCTCTAGATGATTTCAACAACGGTGGCTTATAACTCTTCTTGGAACTCTTCTTAGATTGTTTTGCTTTGTTTGCTTTATTCAAATTCATTGAATTCGACTCGAATTCACCAGCCCAGTACGACCCCTCGCTGCTCCAATAACCTGAGCCGCTGCTGAAATCTTCGAACTCGCTGTAGGAATAATAACCATTCGATTTTAATCGCTTGGGATTCGCGTCATAATCGTAATATATTTCTTCGTCTTCGTAGTCGTCGTAGCTCGATTCTTCGATCTTGCAGCGTTTCATGCTCGGCATTTCAAGTTTCCCCGTCCGTTTGATTATCATCTTCCCTATCAAAACCCTAATTTAACATCGAAAGAAAGCACCCAATAGATTTAACGCAATCAGTTGACACAAATTCAAGTCGGTGATTGTGCAATTGACATCCACGCGCACCAGATTCCCCAATTAAAACCCTTAAAAACTCCCGATCGATGTAATGAAACAAGAAGGGAGCTACAAAATTCGCACGTCTCTTCCGCTTTGTGTGTCTTCCAAGTTCCAACAAAAAACTGAACGAGAATCCGAATTTCAGGATTTAAATTTTAGCCAAAGAGATTGAAAAAAAATCGAAGATTAGAAAATTAAAAAAAAAAAAATGGAGATGGGTAATTAGAGTTGCTGTGAAATTGTTATAGACAAGGAAAGGAAGGGATCTTGATAGTTAATATTATTATTATTATTATTTTGTTCTATTGGTTTTTTTAATTCGATTAATCTATAATATTTAAAATTTTTTTGAAATCCAATTAATTTAAATTGAATTCTACCATTTAATTTAGTTAGGTTAATTGATTTTTAAAAATTAAATTTTTTTTAATTTTTAATTATCTATTATTTTATATTATTTTTAAATATATTAAAATAAAAAATATTATTTTTATTTTATAAAAAATAAAACTTATATAAAAATTAATAAAAAATATTATCTTGTTTTTACATCGTCATAATTCATAAAAAAAGATTTGCTTGGAAACTAAAATTTTTATATTTTTTAAAAAAACTTTTAATCATTAAATTAAATCAAAGAATTAAAGACATACAAATATAATTTAATTTAAATATTTTTTATTTTATAATATAAAAACCAATTTAAAATAAATTAAAATATTAAAAGAAAATTTGATTCCAGTTGAATTGATCATCGTAATTTTAAATTAATATTTTTATTTTTAGATTTGTTTTCTTCAGTCATAAATGCAATTAGTGTTGTAAATGGTAATATAATATGGGTTTAATTAGAGTTTAAGGAATTAAAGGATTTTAAAAAGATGGGCCGGTGGCGCAGATGGCGCAGTGTTTTGGCTCCAAATATTGGAAAGACGGAGGGAAAATTAGAGAGTAGGAAATTTTGGGTTCGTGCGAAGCGCGAAAATGAAAATTGAAAGCTGTGGGAAGTGGGATGCGCCGGCCCCTTTGGCTAAAATGGCTCGGGGCTTGGGATGTTTTTGAGGCTTACATTTATTAAGTACAGGCGGATCGTCAAACAATTTAAAGGAGGTCACGTAGGTATATACGTTAATTTTAAGTATAGTATTTTGATATAATATAAAATAATATAAATAATAAAATTTAATTTTTTTAAAAAATATATATATATTAAATAAAATTAAAAATTTTATTTTATATTTGACATATCAAACATAAGATATAATATTATAATTTTTATATTTTAAATATATTTAATAAAAAATACACATAATATAAATATATAAATTATTAAATTAGTCACGATGAAATTGTGGGTTAAATTCAAACTCTAAGAATGTGGTTAAAAAAATTTACATTTCAAATTGTGATGGAATACTAAATACAATGATGATGATTCAAATTCTTAAATACAAAAAAAAAAAAAAGAAAAAAAAATCCTCATTGATGTTGTGCAGAGAAATGCATGAGCAATTCTCATTAGTGTTGATTTTGATACGTAGCTAGCAAAGCTACCCTTTTTGGCTGGAGGCACGGGTGCTTGCCCTAGTTTTGACTTAGTAACAGTTTTGTAACAGAGTGATATAATGATGAACATCATGTAATACTCTAACGTTAGATTTAATGATTTATATATTTGTATGATATAAAATATTAAAATTTATATTTATATATCATATTTTATATGAAAATTATATATTATAATATGTTGTGGTAGAAAACATAAAATATATATTTTTTATTTTATAAAATTTATATATAATTATTATTAAAATTTTAAATCATATTTTTTTATATATTTTTTTATTTCATATTATATTATTGTGTCGTATTTTAAATTATTAAATATATCCAATGCTATGAAAAATAATATTTTTTTTGACAGAAACAACATCAAGAAGCTAAAATCAAAATTATTCTAGATACAAATGCATCTTCATTTTGCGAGTAGGGTTACAGTTGCACTTTGAGAATTTTGTGAGTCTTAGTTTTGTCCTTGGAAAATTAAAATTGGAATGGTTCAACTTGGCAAACAAATATGAAGTTATTTCATTCACTTCTCGTGCAAAGAGAATTTACACATAAAATAGATTTAATAATTTTCAATACGAGATATGAGTTAAAATTTTAAAAAATTTAAAAAATATATTTTATATTTAAATGTGTTGACATGAACTATCACATGATAATTTTTAAGTGTTTGATACAAACAAACATGATATAAATACATAAATTATCATATTTACATGAAATGAATTATATAAAAAGTTCAGGTTAGGAGTTAAATTCAAGCCTGGTCCCAGTTTGACATGGCTTGACATCTTCAAGGCTAAATAGAAGATACAAAACACATGATTAGCCATTGCCAACCCCTCAGCTCCATCGAAGTACTGAGAATATTTGAACTTGAGCTACTAAATTGGATTCATTTGGAAGGTTGGAGACAGACTAGACTTGTCTCTTCTTCTCATACACGATAATCCTTCTAAAACAATAACTGCAACTAGAGTTATAGCAAGGAGAAACCCATAGCCAATCTTGCATTCATTCCCTGCATTTGCTATTTCAATTCCCAATATTATATTCAAAGCTCCAAAAAACAATGCGATTCTTCCAAACCAATGGTGGTACCAGTTCCAGTATCGTCGGTACTTTGAATCTTTGTCTGGCCGTAGAAAAAATGCCATTATCTGATATCACATTATTTGTCAGATTTCATTAGCAATTCAAGCTGTATAAAGTAGTATCAAATACGATAATCATGTAGCTTACAAAATTTTAAATATAACACGAAAATATTAGAGGATGAAAAAAAATCAAGAAAATTTTTTTGAAATCGTAATATTTGGTTCGGTTTGGATTGATTTTTTTTATTTGGTTCAAGTTAAATTCATATATTAAATATATATTAAGTTTGGATTGAATTTTTTATTAGCAAGTGAAAAAAAAAAAAACAAACCGAACTAAATTATATATTTTTATTAGTTTTTATATATTTTTAATTTTTTATAAAATAAAAATAATTATTTTATACCTAAATCTATTTAAATATATAAAAAAATTATATTAAAATAATATATAAAAACATATAAGTTAAAAAACTGAAGAACTGGACCAAACAAAAAAAATAAAATTTAGTTTGGATCGGATTATATAAAAATTCGGTTTAGATTCGGATCAAATTTTAAAAATTCATAATTTTATACATTATTCGAAAAAACCGAATTGAATCCGATCAAATCCAAACCATTGTCACCTCTAGGTGACACAATATGAAAAAAAAAAAAAAAAAAAACAAAAATGTGAATGATTTAAAATTTTAATAAAAACAAAAAATGTATTTTCTATTTTAATGTATTGATACAAATTATAAACAAAGTAATTTTCGTATTTATATGTATTAGATAGGAAACATGTTTAAACATGGGTAAAAAATTGCATAACCATATGTTGCAAGCTTTGAAATTTTCAAATAGGAGCAAACCTGGAGAATGCTGAGTACCAGCACAAAGATTCCTATGGCTCTATGCGCTGGAATATCAGCATCCATGCTTCTGTGGAGTTGTATTCCGAGGAGCACAGCACCAAGTCCCAGGATGAATCCTAGAAATTGAATCCCAGCATGAAGATAATACCATAATGGATCTTTGTGCTTCAAGTATCTCGCAATGATTGCCCCTGCAGGGAGGAGTAAACCCCATCCTATTACTCCCAACATCGCATGGTTCTTTTTCTGGCTCATATCTATGTCTAGAACAGAAGCTGCAAATAGAGTTTATGGTTTTTGTTAGCAATGGTTTAAATTGTGCTGAACATAATGCTTCGATTATTTCAATTAATGTATAATGTTTTAGATGTTTAAAAATTGATTTGAATTCAAATCTTTTTTTTTTAAATCAATTCAATTTGATTGATTTTATTGGTTTAATTTGATTGAACTCATTGGATTTTAAATTTTATGTTATTATTTTAATATAATTTTTAATATATTTAAATAGATTTGAATATTTATAAAATTTTAAAATATATAAAAATTAATAAATATATATAATTCGATTTAAATATTTTTAAATTTTTTATGTTCTAGTCCGAAAATCAAATTGAATCGTATAAAAAACATGTAATATCTAGAACTTAAACTGAATTGAAAAAAATTACTCAAATTGAATCGAATAGTGAAATTTCAAATTGATTTTCAATTTTCTTGATTTTTTTTTCTCAACCCCAGTGCTGCTTTGCGAAAGAATGATGAGCTAATAGATAGAAGATATTTGGATTGAGGATTTCTTAGGATAATCAAACCTTGAGAGAAGTCGAACCAAATGGCAGTCTTGTCATCGTGTTTAGTTAGGTGCAAATGCGTAGGATATCTGCATCCGAAAGCCAATATGATAGGTTGCCGGCCAAGACGATGATCAAACTTGGCTTGAAACGCCAAGTAAATCATGGCACCATGAAGGACCACAACCGGTGGAATATTGTTAAGTGGCAATTCACCCTTGTCTGGGATGACTTGTGATTCATCGTCACCTTGCAAGTAGTATTGCTTGACTCTTGCATGACCTTTTCTATCAAACCATCCTACCATAGCACTTGATCCAACCATCATCCCATTACTGGAAAAACCAATCCCCACCCATCCAGTTGTGTAGACTGCTGATAGTATGATGGTCATGACATTGTCTCCCCTCTGATAATACTGTATAAATGGTGGTAGACATGGTTAGCTAAGTAAAACATTGGCTAGTTAAATCAGAGTTTAGCTCAATTTATTTATACAATCACCTTTAAATGGTGGTATTCAGTATATGTGTAATCTAAATCTCAACACTTGCAACCATTTTTTTTATTTCCAGGCTGCAGCCTTTTATGTAAAAAAAAAAAAAATAGCTAATTCATGTTACAAGACCAAGCTCTACATATTTTCATCATTTTCTAAAATCTCTCAATCAACTAAGCAAATAAGGTTCAACTTTGAAATTTGCAAGAATATTATACATGGTAATTTTAAATATGATAAAGCATATAGTTTAAAATTTTAAAAAAAATTATATATGAGTTTGATAAAAATAAAAAAGGATGAATTCTGACGTGATAATTTTTGTATTCTATATGTATTTAGGTACAGTAAACAGATACAGATGCAAAAGTTGACAGATATAAAAAATACACAGAGAGGAATATGATAGTCTGAAAACAAGAGTCGAAACAGCTTACCCTCAAAATAAACGTATTCCATATAGGCGAACAAACCATCTTGGAAGTGGATATATTTCCATAAGGTGGACCAAGAAAACTAAGATCAGTACCACAAACCTCATATCTTCCACCATCACCATCACCAGCAGTACTAATAGAACCATCGGCAAAAGGATCATCGGAATCATGGGTGAGGACTTGATACTGTCCATCATTATCTGGATCAATGTTATCAGGCTCGACCCAGTTCTTGTTAAAACCTGCAGCTGCCAAAAACTTAGGTTCCAGGAAAACAAAAACAAGGTATAACCCAACAAGAATCCTGGAAAACGATACCCAGAAGCTTGAAGTTGCCATTGGGATCGATTCAAGGGCATCAAAGGGCAAGCATTTGTTGTAGGAAGGTCAAGAACAAGGAGAGAAAGTGTGAAGGCGCTGAGCCAGCCAGGGCGGTTAAGATGTTCCAGCTTCTTTGGACTCAAGGCTGAATTATAGATGGTATTGGTGATGGTGGCGTTGGCGGTTGGTGATGGCGGGTCATCATCGTTCCCGATAGCAAACTCATTACCAAACTGTATATCTCTTATGTCTCGAACTGTTTTATGTAAGTTTAATATCCGTTACAGCCTTTTGCATGTTTTGGATAGCTGTCTTTTATCAACGAGGATTGGCTGAAATGAATTAGATTGGAGATGAAGACATTAGAAACTTACAATTGGCTTTTTTAAGGTAAACTGATTTGATAAATTTAAAACCAATTTGCCTTCCAAAATAAGTACCTCCATAAGCTTTGACAGGGTAGCTAATAATAAACATAGTCAGGAAGAAGTAAGGTTTATCTGTGAGAACGATAAAATCAGACGCGGGTAGAAGATTTTTTTAAGGGTATCTACTTATAATATATACATATATTATCTATAACTATATATTAAAACTAACCCCTTAAGATGAGATGGGGACAGCTAAGCAATGTGATTCAAATCAATTGAGGGTTTGATTATGGAAAAAGTTTATGGAATTAAGGGTTAATTTTGGAAAAAAGTTTTAACAGAACCTTCTCTAAAAGCTTGAATCAGAAACTTCTCCAAAAGCTTCCATTGGAGCATGCAGAGCAATGGTATCTCTTCTGTTGAACGGATCACTGGCTCTATTGGAGCATGCATTGGTGTTTTTACATGTTTTGGTAGAGGTTTTGTCTTTGCATCTGTTGATGGAGGTTTTTTCAAGTTTGTTTATAGTTATTTTTAAACTTAGAGTATGAAACTTAGCAATACTCTCTCACCCGTGCGCATCTGAGCATTTTGGGGATGTTAATGGCAACTTTGATAAGCCCCGCGATCCCTTTTTCGCCTTCTCATCGCTTCTCCTTTCCTCCAAAGCTCACGATTCTTGCTCTTTCGTTGTGTAAGTTAAACCTAAATAATTATTTTTAATTTTTTTAGCAGTAATTTGCTCTCTGCAAACTTTTAATTAATTAATTAACGTTAACTTTTAGGAAGAATGGCGAAATCAATGGCTTATCTTGAACTCCACCCCTGGAGTGAGCTTCATTTTCCCTTTTTTGTGAATTTTTTATATTTCATTTGATAAAAATTGTTAGCAGTTTTTTGTTTGCATTTTAGCTTTGAAAATCAAGACAACGAGGAAATGGGATAAGTAATCGGTCGATTTGGTCGGTTCGAAAAAATTAATAATCGATTTAATCGATTTTCATTTAATAAATAATCGAACTGATTGAATATTATTAAATAATTAACCATAATTGAACCGACCAAAATCGACTCAGTTGGTTCAGTTAAATAACCAATTTTTTTATCATTTTTTTATTATGAATAATTATTTAACTACAAATTCAATTCAATAAAATTTAAACTCAAGTATCATTCAAATTAAATGACTAAAGAATTTAATAATTTCAATAGTATTGTACAAAAAATAAATAAATAAAAATATTTATCTCAATTTTTGTTACTTTTACTTATTAGATAATCAGTTAATTTGGTCAGTTCGGTTATCAATTTTAAAAATAAAAAATCGATCGAATTAATCAATTTAACTGATTTAAAAAATCGATTATAATTAAAACCGAATAAATCGAACCGATTCAATCGAATTTACTCGATTTCGGTCAGTCTAGTGAGTTCAAACCGACTTTTACTCACTCCTAGGAAATGTATCTTTCATAAGCTTCTCAAAAAACTTTGAGAGATGAAAAAAAGGTTAAAACTTTTGAAGAAAGAAGCCTTCGAAAACTAACATAGGTAAAAAAAAAAACCAAAAAAAAAAAGACTAGGAAAGGAAAAGGAAAGGAGCTCATTTTCTTTTACCTATAATGATTTGAAATATGGAAATCATTTTCTAATAATTGGTATAATATTTATCAATTGATATTTTTTATACTATTAATGAATATTTCTTTTGAAGAATTTTTTAAAATCTATGCATGAAAAACTTGAGATGTGCATAAATGAGCTTATATTTTAGGATTTCAAGTAAAGTATGTTGTTTTCATCAATCTAGCCTAGTTTATCAAAGGAATTGCTCAAATGAAGTGGAATTCAAAGCTGAATAAACTAAACAACAAAGCTTGATGAGAATGGAGGTAAATGTATTAAATCTAAACTTTATAGGCCTATCATTGGTTTGTTATTTTATCTTATTACAAATAGACTATATGTAATGTTGAGTACATGCTTTGATATATGCTTGCTATGATATATTATTATGATATGTTATTATGATTGTATATATTAACATTTTGCTCAAATTAGTCACCAAGTTACTTGGTAGAGATTGTTTTAATAATCTTGAAATCTTGGATTGACTAAATGCATTTTGATTGATATTCATACCTAGTTTTTGATTAGATTAATGACTTTTAATGCGTGAATATTAGCTTAATATAAATCTTTGAATATGGCTATGAGTTGAATGTTTTGATCTTAATATCTTATGAACTTTAATGATTTGACTCATAGATTATGAACTCATAATTTTAAATTTATATACATGTTCATGGTTTTAAAATATTGAGATAGTATGAAACATTATGTCTAAATGCTTGTATCTTTTTTGGTATATTTCTATGTATGATTTGAAATATTTTTACATATATTTGTATGATTTTGATTGAAATGTATATTTGAAAACTTGAATATGTTTGGATTAAGTACATTGCTATGCATTAAAATGATTTGAATTATATTTGAATAATTACGTTTTCATTATTTCTTTGCTATAGCATGTATTCATCATGTTTGAAAAATCATACTTGTATAATTTTTATTATAACATGATGATTTGAGCTTTATTGCTCATTACTATTCATGTATTATTAATTATATATTAGTTATGATTTTTATTAAGAATTTCTTTGGATAGCATGCTTATAAAATATTGTTTTTATCATTTTAAATTTATTGATTCAATCTTTCATATATATGAAATATTGCTCTTGGAAAGTTAGTGAATAAAATTGCTAATGAATTCTTAAACTTTCATGAATGTTTGTGCTTTTCATGTCTAATATAAAGTATGCCTATCCTTGATAGAGCTTGTACCTTTCATGAAAAATTGTATGCCTTAAATTGATCACTTCTTTTGTTCAAAGGGGAGAAATCTTAGAATACAAAAATTTTGGTTGAAATAAAATGGTTATTTATGTGATAAACAATTCTTTAATATTTGGTATGAGCTTGAATATTTGCGCTTGAATATATACTTAAATGATATTGATGTTTTAAATTTTAAGTACATTTTGTGAAAATATGATGTATAAGTAGAATGCATAATATTCTTCGATCTCTTTACTCATAACAATCATGCAATGATCTTATGACTATTGTGCTAAAATGTTAAAATTGGATACATTGATATATTTATGCTCTTGGACTTAAATACTTGTATTTGAATTTCATTATGCATATTACACTTGAATACATAGATTCTTTATACTTGAATACATGCTTATGATATTTGCTATTGAAAATTGTCCTATGCCTTAAATTGATCTCCTTTTTTCTATGATAAAAATGGGAGAAATATTTTATGGACAAATTTGCCTCAATATACATATATATATGTACTTAATAGATATATATATGCCTTAATATATATGTATGTTGAATCATAAGTGTTAGATGTTTTGATATATATATATATATATGTACTTAAAAGAATATATGTTAAAACGGGTTGGAGTATAAGTGCAAGATTAGAATAAAGAATGCATGAATTGATGGAAAGTTTTGCTAGGAAACATGCATAGTTTAAGGGAGAGTTTTTTAAAATAGTTTTAAAAAATCTTAAATATTTCAAAAAAAATTTATCAAGCAAATTTATTTTTAAGTTTTATCATACTAAAAAGGAGAAGATTGTTAGCCTTCCATTGGTTCTTATTTTGAAATGACAAAATATTAGGTTAAATAAACTTGATTAAGATTTTGTAAAAGATTTATTTAGTATATGTACTTAAATTATATTATTTTTAGTACTAAATAAATACTAGTAATATTTGAAATAAAAAATACTTTGGAAAATGGTTTTGTCCTTTTAAAAGATTTATTTAGTAAATGATTCTTATGATATATTATTTTGGTACTCTATAATATTAGGTCTTCCAAAGTAATATTTGATTTGGAAAATGTTTTTATAAAACTTAAAACCTTTCTTTATGTTTTTGTGTTTCTTAAACCAAAACTATCTTTAAAAATTATTTATTTGAGCTTAAATGGAAGTTCAATTTTTGTTTTTGAAGTGATCTTATTCATTTTAGACTCAATACAATTGTGATTTAATATTGATTTTGAGAACTAAATTAACATGAGAAAGTTGTTTTGTAAGAACAACATTTTTCAACATTTGAATTTTATATGGATGGAAAGCTTTTTTACTCTACTTTCTAATGAATTAAACAAAATCAAAATCCAAATTTTTTTAGAAGATTTTGAATTTTTACTAAAGACTATGAAAGTTGTCTAACAACTGTATAATAAGTAGTTTTGAAAATTTACTATAATTTTTATTCATTAAGTCAGATGATGAATTTTACATTGATAGAAAATCTTTTAAGTCTAGTTTATAAATCTTTAAACAAAACTTGGTTTGGAGTTGTATAATTAAAGATATGATCAAATTAGTAAGTATAGTGCAAAATAAAATTTAGTTTAAAGCTTCTGAGTCCATTGTTTATCCATAATCATCTCATCTGCAAAACCAGATTAACCTAATCAATCATCTTTCAAGATGAATCGATCTATTCTCCTGCAATGGTCAAATTTTGAATGAAATTTAAGAACCAATTGATCTACTAATGTATCCTTAAGTTTAGTTTCTAAATTTTCAAACGGAATTTGATTTGGAGTTGTATAATTCAAGATATGATTAAATTAGTAAATATAATGCAAACCAGGATTTAGTTTAAAGCTTTTAAGTGCATTATTCATTCAGAATCACCCCCATATGCAAAATCAGGTTGACTCGATTGATCCTTATCAAAATGGATCTATTCATTCTCCTATAATGGTCAAAATTTAAATGAAATTCAAAAAATAATTGATCCAATAATGTACCTGATCAATCTTTTAATCCCTAGTAGCTTCCAACGACTAGGTTTTTAAAAGATAAACATGTATTTTCTTCTCCAAACAATCCCCAATGACTCCAAACATATTTTTTCTATAAAAAGAACCTTCCAACACCATTGAAGCCAAAAGACAATATTTAAAGAGCATTGATTCAATTTCTTTAAGAAATTTTAAAAAAATTAAGTGTTTAGAGCTTGAATTCTTTATCCTTGTATTCAATATCCATTTGTATCCATTTAGTTTCTTCTTGTATTTATTTGGCAAATATCTAACCTTTGTGAGGTTATCTAGTTTGCAAAAACCCTTGTATCTCATTTGAGATTATAGGTTAAAGGGAAGTGAAACCTTTGAGTGTACTTGTAAGATTTTGAAAAAAAAAAAAACCATTGAGGGTTTTTTGGTTTGTTGTGTTCTTAGCCTTGGATAGTACTATTTGTAAGATTTAACATATAGTAGATTGTGCTTAGCTAGAATAGCTAAAGGAGAGGACGTAGGTGCCTTTGGAGAAGGATCAAACCTTTATAAATTTTTGTATTTGATTTCTTTGTCCCTACTCTTTTTAGTTTCATTGTTGTTTATATTTGTTTCAAGTTCATTAATTATTGTTTATTGCATCATATTTTCATTAAAGATTATATGGATTTTAATTTTTCATTCAATTTAATTGCAATCCAATTTTGAGAAAAAATTTGAAAACAATCAAATTCATCCCTATCTTGGATTATTATCTACACTTGAGCTAACATCAACCATACTAGGTTTCTTAAGAATTTGATAGCAGCCTCAAGGTTTAAGTTCTACTTTTTTTAAAGTAATCATTCTTTATGAAAAGAAAAATTACTTTTTCTAATCGTGGATGTCATTTTTTAATAAAGTAATCAACTATTTGATAAAAAAATAATCAAGCCGATTGTTTTATGCGTAAAATAAAAAAAATATTAAATTATTCATTAATGGGAAACAAGGTGTGATATGGTTAGAATGAGTTAATCGTACTATACCAATTGAATCCAAACATTTTATCATTGTGATTAAATTCAAAAAATAATTCAATTACATCGAAACGAGGTTGCGATTGGATCCTAACCAACCCTAAGGCAACTATATCTTAAAAAAAGTGACTTAACAAACTAAAAACTTTTTTGATTTGAAAACCTTTTTTTTATTTTAGTACTATTACTGAGAGTCATATACTATTTTATTAGTACACCCAAGATCTTAATATTAAACTAGCCTTGTTTTCTTGAGAAAATACTAGACAATATAGTTTATATTGCAAAAGTTGAACCCTAAAATGATTATCAGACAGAACACTACATGTAACAAAAAATTTATTCGAAGTAAGAAATCTTATGTTATTCATAGGTGCTGTTCAAGCTTTGTTTTTGTCTATTTGAAGAAAGAAAGTATATCAGAATTGGTGTAAATGAACTGGACGTTCGATAAATAGTTTGTAAATAGATTTGATTTTTGTTTGTTTATGTTGTTTATTAAGCTTAACAGACAATTAGGAACAATATTTTAGAGTTTATTAACTAAATGAATAAATTACAAACATAGTAAAGCTCATTCATATTCGATTCGTTTACATTGGAGAGTGTAAACTAACAAAGCATTTGACAGTAACACGTAGAACAACTATATTTGTTTGTGGCCATCCATAATAGGCAAATCAAAATAAGGTAAGTTCATGAACGTATGTCCATAAAAATTGATTTATTCAAAAAGTCTATTTGGAATAAATGAATTATCACATCATTGTATAAAAAGGATATTTCATGCTTTTATGTTTGTACTTAGTAGGGATGATCTTCCTCTTTCCCTCATAGGACTTTGAATTTTGTGTTTTCCTATTGGTTATTGATTTAACTCATTGGTACATGATTTATATTTTAAGAGCGAGGTTTATATCTCTAATTTCTCTCTTGTGGTTTGGTATTTAAATCTTACATTAGTTGGAAGTATGAATAGTTTTTATTGTTGCTAAAAATTAAGTTGAGAGCAAACACTTGATAAGAAGAGAAAGACGTTAAAACAAAGGCTAGATATTGATATAGTGTTTATGCTGTGACGTTTATGTAAGAAAATAAAAAATAAGGAGGTAAAAAAAGAATAGGCTAAGAATGAGCGAATAAGAAGAAAACTAATGGTCTTAAAGAAACTTGAGAGAAAATATGCTTTTTATATTTGGAGATGATGTGGATGGACTAATTCGATATGATGTGGCATCAGTTCGACCTAACGTGATTCTAGAACAATCAATGTTTGAATGACACATGTACATGATCACGTGATGATATTGTTGATATATGCCCTAAAACCAATCGGATAGGCTAGAGCATACATGTCATATGCATTTCTATTTTTATCAATAACATTTTTTATCTATAAGATTGTATACACATAATTAATATTATTTACTTATTATAAATAAAGTCTATGGAATAAATATGCTTTGCAAGGGAATTCTAATGGGATTGTAATTATGAGATCATCATTGCATTAAAGCATTATTCCTAAATTGTTCTTAATTGATGCTTTGTCAAGAAAAGACATTGATAAAAGCTATTAAAACCTGCACATGGTTATACTCTTGCTTGTAAATAAAGTAATAGATCTTACAAATTGAAGTTTGAGTAAATTTGAGCTAACATATAGGTGCTTATTATAAGAATAAGTTCACTGAATATGATCCTATATGAGAATGTTATATGGTGGTTCACATAATGTTTATAGCTACATTCTCATGTGATGGTTGTATAAATGATTTTTTAATTTGAGATTACTTATATATGATTTTATATAATGATTGTTATACATTGAATTTACTTATGGTTCTAACCAAGAATGTCCCAGTCGAGTATTGTTGTGTATAATATGAGGTATATAAAGATGCATGAAGTAATCAATATGGGATTCATCACCTTGTGTGATTAAGAAAATATCTTAATTAGTCTTAATTGAATTAACTCAAGAAATCTTTGGTCAAAGTAAAATAAGAGTTTAAAATTGTTCTAAAGCTTATTTGTGAGTTAATATCAATGGTAAAACTTTATATTGTTGAACAAAAATTGAATAGACACTAAACCATGCTCAATTTTCAAACTAAGATGCTTAGTGATGAAAGGTTATTAATTACACATCAAAATCATGCATGGATAGGCTATTAAGCCATATTAACTTTCTTTAGAAATTAGGGGTCATGACAATATAGCTAACATTGATTATGATCTATAAACATGAGATTGACTAATTAGAGAATTAGTGATGAAGTTAAAAGATTTGATTCATTTAAGTCCAAATTTAAAGATTACAATGCTTATGTTTATTGTCAACATGTTAAGAAACCTAATAGGTCACACACAATAAGATATGCTGTGAAAGATTAAAATTGGAATAGATTAAGTTGGACTTTATTTATTTGGTTAAAATCCAATACAGAGAAACATATAAAAGTCCAATGTTAAATAGGACATTGTATGGCCGGCCAAATAAGTAATCCTATTAAGAATAAGACTTGGTCAAGGGTTTATTCTATTGAAAATAGAATTAAGCATAAAGAAACCTCATTACCTTAGGGTTTTGACTTACTCATTTGCTCTATATAAAGAACCTAAACTGCTTCCTCTCTTGTAGCATTCTAAGAAAATAAACATCTTTTATGTTGAGAATAATTAAAAGATAACATAAAGAGGACAATCGATTAATCTTACTAGCTAGAGATTTCAATTTTAAGTTCTTCCCATCCCTTAGAGAAGGTTTTTTCACCTTGTTCATGTGGATCACCATTAGAGGTTAAACACTTGGACAATTCTAGGCTTGCTAAAACAAATTTGATGAACTCTTGCTTGGTACAAAGCAAAGTCGACATAAAAGATAATATACTACTAGTCGAAATTAATTGTTGTGTTTGTATAATCTTGTTGATTAATCTTGGTTTTAGGAAGATGAAATTTTTTTAAAATTTTACTGTTAACACTTTGTATATTGATACAAAATTCCTTTCAAGTGGTATCAAAGCCTTGTCAATATAGATTATACAACTTAGAACCTTGTTTGGTTGTTTTTGATATCAAAACTATTTTGATTACAATCTATCTATTGTGATGAGAAGCCCAAAAAAACAAGTTTTTTTTTTATTTTTTTAGTTGATTCTTTTAAAATATCAAAATATAATGTCTTAGGTGATTAGGATTAAATTTCATGATTTATGGGCGTGGTTTACTCTCCAAGATTGAATTTACTTCATGTTTAGTAAATTGTTCTAGGTTCTAGCAGTCTGTTGTATGCACACAAAAAATTACGGTTCTCCCTCTATCAATCTTTCATTGATCTAAAATTTTAACCCATGATTCTATACTGATAAAGCATCTATGGTTTAAAATTTGAGAAATTTTGGACGAGATTACCTAGCCAAATTAGAGTTGGTTTGAAATCTTTCCATTGTTTCATGCAAAACCAGCAACATTGGAGAAGAAAAATTAATTCTCTCTCTAGGGTTATCGGTTTCATACAAAATTTTAACACAAGATAGTATAAATCTTTTGGGTCATTGTTTAAAATTTTCAGAATTTTTGGAGTTAATTTAGTTATTCAAACATTGATGACAAAATCTACCTAGAATACTATTTTTGGCGGCTGCATTTGTCTAAATTGTTTAGATACATAAAAACCCTAATTTGATTATGGGACTATATTTTCTAGATGCAGTTAGTATTCTTAAATCTTAAGAGCCTTTAAAACTTATTCACTAAAGTTTTAATTAAAACTAACTTGGTAATAAAGTTTGGGAATCTAAGGAAATTTGTTCATCAAGATTTCAATATTTACTTTCTTGATCATCAAGAAAAGTGAACTATTTTACTTGAAACCTAAGTAATTGTTATTTGTGGTTTGAGATTCATAACTGATGCAAATAAGAGCTTATCAAGGAGTTGTGAACTCTAGATTGGATGCTTAAAGGGTGCGACATTGGAAGTCTAACCCGAAAACCACAAATTCCTCAAGGAGGAAGTGCTAGCCAAAAGCAAACTTTCTTATTTGGAATAAGATTCAGCGAAACCCTAGATTTGTTTTACTCTATGTATGATTTGGATTCCTAAAAGGTTTAGGATTTAAGAGATTGGATTTCATTAAGACTCCAAATCAAATTAGAATTCCTAAATGGTTTAAGATTCCTAATTGACCTAAAACTAAAATCCTAGTTGGACTAGGACTTCACAAGATCTATAGTTGGACTTGGATTTTAATTAACTTGATAATCTTAATTAGATTAGAACTTGTACTACTAGAATAAATTAAGAATCCTAGCTGAATTAATAGTCCTAAATAGTTTAGGATATTAATTGCATAAGGAACTGCAAATCTTATTATGGTTAAAACTACACTAATAATCCTAGTATGACTAAGATTTCTCAATATAAGTGGTTTGATTTGGATTTTAATTAATTGATAATTCTAAATGGTGTAGGACATGAATTATCAATTGAAATTAAGTATCCAAATTGAATTATAAATCCAAAATGGTTTAGAATAAATAATTACAAACTACTTATCCTAAAACATGTAGTAGACATGATCGGTCATGTTGTCCTAATTTGTCTAGGCTCTAAATAATGACTTATTTGAACTAAGTAAAGCCTTGCATTGTAATAGTTGAGTTAATATTTGGATATATGATATTAATATTAATTCAAATGATAGATTTGTAAAATCATGAACTTGATTCAAACATGTTATTTATCACATTTTGGATATGATTGTGTGATTGAACGATTATGGACTTAAGACCCTTTTACATATATTTATGGATGGTTAAATTATACTTTATGGTATTTCTTTTGAAATAAGGCTTGCACACCTTGTCTTATCTCTTGAATTCTGGAGTTGAATATTCTTTTCTCATCTTACTTTCCTTGAATGTAACTTAAGGTTTCTTTAAATGATGTAATAGTTACTTACATTAGAACTAAAATAGAAATTAAATTACAAGTCCAAGAATGGAGACTTATGGCAGCAAGGAAATTCGGCAAGATTGCTTTGGAAGTCTTATCATTACAATCCCTAGGTTTTTGACCATCTAGCTCCTTATTGGCTTAAAGGAATCTAGCTTATTGAAAAGTCCATAATCATCCAAAGTAGTATGCATGCTAGATTTATATATATGCTTAATATATGATAAATGCCATGTATGTTATGTTAATATGTAAATATGCATGCTAGAGTTTGTATATATGTTTGAAATATGAAAATGCCATGTATATTTAAATGAGAATGATAAGATTACAAATATGTGATATATGATCAATACTTATGCATGCTATATGAAATAAATGCCATATATAATTGTAAGATGCATGATAAGATCACACGTATTAGAAATATGATGAATTCTTATGTATGCTATATGAGACTTATGATAAATTAAAAATCTCTCAAGAAAAATATTAAGTCTTGATGCATTCTACTAACATAGACAATAAAACTTTTTATTGGTATGGCTTGTTGAAACTATACTCAAAGTATTCATTATCTGAGATAAAGTTATGTTTGCGTGTAGACACCTTATTTTGTTTAAAGATTTTTCAACATTCATTGAGTTTCGAATTTTAATTTTGATTGTGCAGTTGGGCCTTAATTAGTAAAATAAATTTTGGGCCCAAAAACTAAGTCTTAAATTTTATTTGTATTTTAATTTTTTAGTTTAATTTTTATTTTTTTAGTCAAAAGATTCAAAGTCAATTGGTAAATAAAAAATAAAAAAGGAGTAAAAAAGAAAAAAAAAGAAAATTATGGGATTTTACATGAAAAAACATGGATTCAATTCAACTCTTAGATTCTATCCCAGATTTTAACTTTAATAGTTGAATAATTTTGGAAAGACTTTAGCTTAATCTATTGAAAAAAGAAATATAACATAGAGAATAAAATTCGATTGAATTAATTTTTTCAAAATAAAAAAGAATTTAATCCCTCTATAAAGACCTTGAATCTAAAATAAAAAAAGGAGTTTGACAACAATTGACCAAAGATCAAATAAAGGTCATTAAAAAAAGAAAAAATTTAGGCAAAGTTTTGAATAACAAGGAAAAAGTAATCAAGTAAAAAGTTTTGCAAGAAGATCCAATTAGAGTTTGTGGAAAGAATGTAAGATTTATAGTAGGAAGTATCAATTTTTGAAAGGTGAAAAATTATTAAAACTTATTGAGGTAATGTTAGCCAAATCAACTATTCTTGCCAAAATTCCTTTGATCAACTTGGTTAATAAATCAACTATTCTTACAAATTTGGTTAAGATTATGAGATCGTTAAATCATTGTCACCAAAGTAGAGAGGACCGTTTTACTGGATGTGCTTAATTGTTAACCATTTGGATGAAAAGTCATATCGAAAATAATAGTAGTAAATTTTGTAAGCCATATTTCACTACAAGCACTCCTATCAAGGAATTTTGTGAAAATGAATGGCCTACATAAAAATTCAAGGAAGCATGGATCTTATTTCTACGTAAACTCATTAGCCAAGATGTGATATAGAAAGCTCTTTGGATGCCTTTGGACCAATGTTGTATGGTTATGAAAATAAGCTTTGAGTTTTTCTTTTAAGCCTTTGGGGTGCAATGAGTTAGTCTCTATTATGGTACTAAGACAATATTGCTATGAACAATTTATTCCAGCCACTTCTGGACTTAGTAAAATGAAGTTCTCATATGTTGAAATTGATACCTCCACAAAGATAGCCAAAACCTTGCAAGCTTAGAATTTGCCTTAAAGGAAAGATACAAAAAAAGTTTAAATGAAGTTACCCATAAGTACTTTGTGTGGCACATTAGGTAAAGTAAAGATATTAAAATCCCTGAAGAAACAACTTTAAATAACCTAATAAAATTACTACCTCTTGATCCCCTATTGGTAGTGGAAACTATTAAAAAAAAGCTCTAAGTTGAAAAAGATGAATTAGAGCTTGAAAACAAAAAGCTAAAAAGAGAGTTAGAGGGAAGAATGGACAAAAAGGTTCAAGTACTCATACAAGAAATGGATGAATGGAAAAGTCTTTTTTTTTTATATCAACATCACACGGTCATTCACCAATCATGAGTTAGCCTAACTTTTGAAGAAAAATAGACAATTGCAAGCAAAGATACAATAAAAAGAGGAAGCACTCATGAAGTACAAAAACACATCCAAATGCATAGTGGAGTAGTGGTCAAAATTGAAACACAAATGAGTATTGTTAGTGAAGAATGTGAGCAAACAAAAAAGGCATATGTGAGAAAACATAACCAATTTGAGTGTCTGTTTGATCAAATCACTATGGCTACTTACAAAACCAAGGACATGACAAAAAAATTGAAGAATGGAAGACAAAAGTACCACCAATGATAGCATATGGCCAAGAGATACTAGCTTTCCTTAATGAAGTGCAAGGCCACACTAAACAAATCTGGCAATTTGTGATGATTTCTCTAAGTGACGCATTATATTTCATCACATAAAGCATGTAAAAGGTGACGAAAAATATATTTCGTCACATTTTATATTGTTTTGATATTTTATATGATGATATATAAAATCGTCACATGATAACGTTACCAAAATCTTGCCACCAAATTTTACTGTCAAATTTATTTAGTAGGAAATTTTTTTGTGACATTTTTTATTTTAGGTGACATTGTTAATTGTTGTCACAAAATAAATGCTTTAGTTAATTATTAATGACATTGCAATTTTGTCACGTCATTGTATGGTTTATATGATGATAACATAAATGTCACAAACTTTTATCACCAAATTTATTTGGTGAAAAATTTATTTATGACGTTTTTTATTTTTGGTGATGTTATAATTTTTGTCACCAATTTAAAATTTTATTTGTGATGAATTTTTTTTATAAGAGAACAGGTAACGTTATTAATTTTTGTCGCAACTTGAATACTTTAGTTCACTATTAATGATATTACAATTTCATCACATTAATGTATGGTGTTATATGACAATAACTTTTACCGTCAAATTTATTTGGTGAGAAATTTTTTTTTGTGACTTTTTTATTTTAGGTGATGTTATAATTTTGACACTAATTTAAAATTTTATCTATGATGAATTTTTTTTAAAGATTTTAAGTGACGTTATTAATATTTTTCATAAATTGAACACTTTGGTTAACTATTAATGACATTGCAATTTTGTCACCTTAATATATGATATTATATGACGATAACATAAATGTCACAAACTTTTATTACCAAATTTATTTGGTGAAAAATTTTTTTGTGATATTTTTTTATTTTAGGTGACATTATAATTTTATCACCAATTTAAAAATTTAACTGTGACATATTTTTTCTAATAGATTTAAGGTGATGTTACGGATTTTTGTCACAAATTAAATACTTTAGTTAACTATTAATGACATTGCTATTTCATCATGTTAATGTATAGTGTTATATGAGGATAACATAAATGTCATAAATTTTTGAATGATGTTATGATATTATTTGTTCGTCACTAATAAGTTTAAATTAATGTATAATTTATAAGTAACAATTTTACTTAGATTATAATTCTTTATAAGTGACAATTTAACTATACTTGACCATACTAGTAATTTTTAAGTAAAAAAATGAATTTTAAATAGTTATTAATATCCATACAAACAAATAATTTTAATTGAAATTTCCGTAAACTACACCCTAAGAAAAATTATATTAATTGATACAAACATAAGATTGTTTATTGCTTAGAAGCCTTAAAAGGCCCAATGCCATTTTGGCATTTTCCCATCCTATGGCCAAGTTAGTAAGAGTACTGGGATAGGGCTAATTGTAACTAGAAAATAAATTACAATCCTATTTCACTATTTAATAATTAATAGAGTACTACTATTAGTAACTGTTTTGGTTTATTGGCATTGTCTTAGCAGTTTATTCTTTAAATTTTAACAATAGTCAAATACTTAATTGAAAATTTTATAATTTTGATATTTTATAATTAAAATCAAAATCTTAATAATTTATTAACAAATTACATATTATTTGTTAAAAAATTACGTTTTTCATATATGACCCTTAAGTGTTATTTATTTTAATATAATTTATTGTTAGAAACTATTGAAAAAGAAAAGAGAAAAATATTGGATTTGAGTTAAGTATGTATTCATATATAAAAATTTTCTAATTAAAAAAGGATTAAATATTACATATAATAAAAATAAATAAAATGCATATTTTGTTTATAATTTTAAAAGAAATTTAAAAATTTAAAAAATTTTTAATTTAAAAATTTTGTTAAAAGAAATTTTTTAAAGCAAAAAATGAATTTTAAATAAAAATTTTTTACTACATACTAATAATTTTCATACAAAAAAATTTTAATTCAAGTTTTCCGTAAACTACACCGTTTGGATTTTTTATTAGGTTTTTCACACTTCCTCCAACACCCAAGCTAACAATCTTGTGAGTTATTTTTGCCAAAACTGTCTTTCTTTTGGACTTTCCTCTACTTTTTTCTCTGCATAATATCATTAAAGTCGTGCTCAAACCAGTGCTGCGACTTTCCTTTGCTCTTCTCAAACAATTCTCATATGTTTTCTGGTTAGATGAAATGAGGTTGATTGACTAGAAGCCCATGTTTATATTCAATCTTCAGTCGGGTCCATAAAATATTTGTTTGTTCACGTTAATCTTTGGTTTTAGGTTTTGTTTTGAATGTAAATAATTTGTGTTGCTTGATTTTTATTTGAAAATTGAAATAAGGGATAAAGAGTTTATGAAAAACAATCCTAATTTAGGAAATCTTCTATTAGAGGTATATGAATCAAATTTCTTGGCCGAGTTATATGAAACAAGCAAGCAAAAACTTCTAAAGATACCACTACTGTTTTACACAAGTCAAAAATAGAGTCTCAAGCAGCAGTCTGTAAAAGGTAGGGATCTTAGATAGGTGTTAAAAAGTAACACCAAAATGACTAAGAAATGTGTGAAAGGTACATTATAAATTAGCATTTATTTTTTTTCTCTAAGAGTGTGTAATATATGTTTACACCATAAACTGACAGCAGTTTTCAATTCCTGGAGTTCTCTGATGACTAAAGAGCAAAAAAAAAAAAAAGAAAAGGAATATTGTTCATGCTACTATTCATGTTCGTAGAGCTTATTCTAATTTAAATATGTTTTTATTTTTTGGTTATATATAACAGGGATTACAGATGTTAAATACCACTTTTTAAAAATAATTACATGAATTGTTACTTTAATTTGAATGGGTTAAATTATTCTTATTTCAATATCTGAGGTCTAATCATAGAATGTTTTCATGCTATATAAAGTTCTTCTATTGATATAATTGAGGTATTCCTGCTTCTATAAATAGTATTCAAGAACAAGCTGCTCTTTTTATTCCTTTCTCTTACAGGCTAAGAGGCAGCTCCATTGGGTTTTATATTGTAGGATAAACCCATGTGGATTATAATCTGTCAACTGATAAACCCATGTAGAATTTCAGTTTACAATTTAACAAGGGATTAAACTACTGATATTCAGATTCCTTGGTCTTTGTTTTAGAAATGTATGTTATAGGTGAATATTTTCACATCATTTAGCTATGTTTGGTGAATTGACAACAGCTTCTTCTCTCATCTGTTATTTTCCAAATTGCTGATGCACCTAATGTACATAGAAATGTTGCATCATTATTCTATTTTGTGTTTTTCCAATTTTGTGCATAATGTTTAGTTTTAAAATTTCTAGTTTTCATCACTACATAGTCTAATTTAGCTTTTGCATTAGTTTTGACTAGGATTTTTAATTCTGTATTAGCTTTAATTTCTGCTTTAATTTACAATTTTAATTTTAGCTGCTGCATTAGGTAATTAAATTAATTCTGCATTACAATTTTGATTTCTACATAACAGTTTTCAAATATGTTTTTAGTTTAGTTACTATGTTAGTAATTTAATTAAATTCTGCAACCATAGTTTTTTATTTTGCATATATAGATATAATTCTATATATATATATGCATATTTAGATGTAATTCTGCATATATATATATATATATATATATGCTGGTTATTATTTTTTGAATTGTAATACTCTACAATTGCTAAGATAATGCACTGATAATCTTGTTAGACAATCTGCTGACAGTACACGAAGCATTTGCATGCTTAAGCATAGAGTTCTTCAGTTAATACTTCCTTATTTGGTTTTGTTTTGGATTGCCTGGGCAAGCTAATTTTAGTAAGAATGTTCTCTGCTCCTTACTTGTTCTGCATATACTGCTTATGTTGCCTTTGTTTCTTAGTTCTACTTCTACCTATACTTGTTGTTTGTAATGTTTGATGTTTTGTCTGCATGCTGTTATACAGTTTAATTTAATTATGTTCTCAATTTAATTTCTAGTTCTGCGTTATTCCCTACTACTTTTTAAAATTTCTTAATTTTGTTCTGCCTTTAATTTCTCTATTTGTCCAGTTTTCTATTTCGGTTCTGTTTTGCTTTCCAGTTTTTCATTTTTTTTTTGTTTTTTCAATTTTATGCATAATGTTTTATTTTAAAATTTCTAGTTTTCATCACTGCATAGTCTAATTTCGTTTTTGCATTAGTTTTGATTAGGATTTTTAATTCTGCATTAGCTTTAGTTTTTGTTTTAATTTACAATTTTAATTTTAGCTGCTGCATTAGGTAATTAAATTAATTCTTCATTACAATTTTGGTTTCTGCATAATAGTTTTCAAATCTTTTTTTAGTTTAGTTACTATATTAGTAATTTAATTAAATTTTGCAACCATAATTTTCGATTCTGCATATATAGATGTAATTTTGTATATATATAGATGCATTTATAGATGTAATTATGCATATATAGATGTAATTATGCCTATATAGATGTAATTCTGCATATAGATAGATGCTGGTTATTATTTTTTGAATTGTAATTTTACATAGATAGATGTAATTCTGCATATATATAGCTACTGGTTATTATTTTTTGAATTGTAATTCTGCGTATATACATGTAATTCTGCATATACAGATATAATTCTGCTTATATAGATGTAATTCTACATATACATGGATGGTGGTTAATATTTTTTGAATTGTAATTCTGCATATATATAGATGTTGGTTACTATTTTTTGAATTGTAATTCTGCATATATATAGATGCTAGTTATTATTTTTTAAATTGTAATTTTGCATATATAAATGTAATTTTGCATATATATAGATGCTGGTTATTATTTTTTGAATTGTAATTCTTTATATATAGATGTAATTCTACATATATAGATGTAATTCCGCAACCACAATTTTCGATTCAACATATATAAATGTAATTCTGTATATATATATATATATATATATATATATAGATGCTTATATAGATGTAATTCTGCATGTATACTTGTTGTTTGTAATGTTTGATGTTTTGCAAAATGTTTCTTTGTTGCAAAGATTGTCAAAAAAGGTTCTCCCTTTGGCTTGGACCACTTGAAGTTTGTCAAAAACAAAAATAAATAGGAATTTTAATATAGTTTTGAGTTGTGTTATTTCTTGTCAGCTGCTAACAAAATCCTTGTGTGATGCACTAGCCTTAGGTTTTGTTAGAACATATATTGAATGAACCTTGATCCCTTTTATGTGCATGTTTAGGGAATATGAATATTTCAATAATGTTTAGGGCACATTATATATATAGTTATAATGATTGAATTATATCATGCTTGGTTTAGATTGAATTATTATGAATGTTACACATGCTTTGTGTCTAGATTTTTGTGTTAATTTCATAAAGTAATTTCGTTTGGTGTTCAAATTCTTTAGGAACATATGATTAACGTGGATAAAAGTTAGATGATAGAGTCTAAGTATTCTAACAAGTATGTTGTCGGAGTTTCAATTTTATGGAATTTGTACGTACAAATTTGGAAGCTGAATGTAAAATTCATTATCCTTGTCAAGTTTGCTTAAATGTATTTACTAGAAGTCAAGATGAGGTAGAAGATCATTTGCTTTTGAAAAGTATATCAGAGAGCTATACCAAGTAGATTTATCAAGGTGAGCAATCTGATTTCACAATGCCGACTTTTGGTAATCAATCTACTGGGACTACTAGTTTTTATGAAAGAACAATTGTTAATAATGAACCTTTGGATAATGGTATGAATGATCTGTTAAAAGATGTATTTTCTAGAGTGGATGCAAATGATCATAGTTTTAATTCTAATACGGGTGAGGAAGACACTGAAAAATTTAACAAACTTTTGAATAAGGCACAATGTGGACTATTGCCAGAATACACCAACATGTCTAGGTTGAAATTTATTGTAAAATTATTGTACATAAAGGTTTATTGCCAAATGAGCAATAAAGCAATAAATACAATATTGGGACTATTGAAGAAGGTTTTTCCTATTAGTACAATTCTTTCATCATATTATGAGGCAACAAGAACTTTGAGAGACCTAAACTTAATTATGTGCCAATTCATGTATGCAAATATGATTGTACTCTATTTTGGGGGGAGTTTGAAGATAAACAAAGTTGTCATACTTGTGGGATGTCAAGGTGAAAGGTGGTTAACAAGCAAATTCCTTGGAAAGTCTTACATTATTTTCCCGTGAAACCAAGACTCCAAAGATTGTTTATGTCTAAGAAAACAGAAGAGGATATGCGATATAAGGAGAAGTGTGTTGATGATGATACACTAAAACATCCAACAAATGGGGATTCTTATAAAGAATTTAACAAAGAGAATGATTGCTTCACACATGATGCACAAAATGTTAGACTTAGCCTAGCAATTGATAGATTTAACCTTTTTGGGCTCATGAGCTTTACCTATAACATGTGGCCCGTTGTGGTTATGCCATATAATTTTTCACCTTAGAAATGTATGAAAGAGCCTTTCATGATGATGTCATTACTTATTTCTAGACAAAATTCACTAAGAAAAGACATTGATATATACTTAAGACCATTCATAGATAAGTTGAAAGATTTATGAAAAAATAGGTTGAAGACTTATGAAGCTTACAAGAAGGAATATTTTCATATGCAAGCTACAGTTCTATAGACTATAAATGATTTTCCAACTTATGGGGATTTATTAGGTTACAGTATAAAAAGGTATTTGGCATGTCCAATTTGTAATGATGATGTTGCTTCACGAAAGTTGAGAAATAAAATTTGTTATATGTATCACCATCACTATTTGCCTTCTGATCATATTTGGTAAAAAAGCAAAATGTTTGATGGTAAGACAAAAAATAGGCCAAAGCCTACGGAGTTATTCGAGAGTAAGTTGTTAGAACAGTTAGGGGTTGTGAAAGATGTCAATTTAGGAAAGCATTCAAACAAAAGGAAGAGAAAGCGAACTCTTGAAGAATTGAACTAGACTAAAAATAATATCTTTTTTGAGTTGCCTTATTGGCAAACACTGAAGCTATGACATAATCTTGATGTCATACATATTGAGAAAAAAAATTGTAATAATGTTTTAGCAACATTGTTGAATATTGAAGGAAAAACAAAGGATACAATAAGTGCTAGGTTAGATTTACAAGATATGAAAATAAAGAAAGAACTACACTTAAAAAAGCTCTCAGATGGTTCTTACTTGATGCCTCATACATGCTACATTTTATCAAAAGATGAAAGAAAGATATTTTGTGACTTTTTGAAATCAGTAAAGTTTTCAGATGGATATGCTTCGAACATCTCACGATATGCCAATGTAAGTGATGGTAAGATTTCAAGATTGAAGAGTCATGATTGTCATATTCTTTTACAAAGACTACTTTCGGTTGCTATTAGGAAATCTTTGAAGCACTGGACGATCTTAGCAATTTCTTTCTAAGATTGTGCTGTAAGACATTGAAGAAAATTATATGAAAGATTTACAAGTAAACATTGTCCTCATTTTGTATAAGTTAAAAAAAAATTTTCCTCCAGCATTTTTTGATGTGATGGTGCATTTGGCTATACACTTGTCACACAAACTCATACTTGAAGGACCTGTGCATTATATTGATAGATGTATCTCATTGAAAGGTAGATAAAATTTTTACAAATTTAATTTTCAAAGTGTTTAAAGTGATAATAAAATCTAATAAATTTTCATTTGTTTACTAATAGGTTCTTAGGTAAACTCAAGACGTATGCACGAAATAAAACTCATCCAAAAAAATGTATAATTGAGGCATATACTTTTAGTGAATGCTTAACATTTTGTTTTATGTATCTTTCTGAGATTGAGACAAAATTTAATCGAGAAAAGAGAACTATGATAAAGGTAATCAAGTGAATGAGAATGGACTAGCTATTTTTGCAAGAAGTGTTTGCCCTCTCGGAGCATCAAAATATAAGGTCTTGTCACAACATGAGTTTGAAAAGATTCAATGGTATATATTGAACAATTGTGATGAAATTGAACCATATTTGGAGTAAGTCTATTGTCTCCAATATCTAATTATTCAAGTAAGTTAAACTTTTAGTTCAATAAACTAACTTCCATTTCAATTATTTTTACTGTGATATAGAAAACATAAAATAGAGCTTGAAATGCAAAATAGTTTATCTATCGAAGAAAGACATAAAGAACAATTTTCCTTATGGTTTAAAAGACACGTAAGTAAATTATTTTTATTGAATAACAATACACATTGTAAAATATTTTTAATAATATTTATGTTGACCTGTGTTCTTTAAATGACAGGTTATATGGTTGCAACATCAAAGTTCTAAAGAAATTTTTGATGAATTACTTTCATTAGCTTATGGTCCTAATAGACGTGTTCGAAAGTATACAGATTGCATTGTTAATAAAATGAGGTATCACACGAAAGAGCATAATTTTCATTTAAAAAGTCAAAATAGTGATGTGATGGTTAAAGGCAATCATGAAGATGAGCAAATTGATTTTTATGGTATTTTTACTAATATAATTCAGTCATATTACATAAAAGATTGTCAAGTTGTTTTGTTTAGGTGTGAGTGATTTGACCTTGATAGAAAAAGAAAAAGAATTCATAAAGATGGTCATTTAGTAAGTATTAATGTTAATAAATGTTGGCATGAGAATGACCCATTTATTTTATCAATTCAAGCAAAGTAAGTGTTTTACTTGTATGATACCAAGTTAGGAAAAGATTGGAGAGTAGTGCAAAAGTTTAATCATAAGCACTTGTATGATGTTCCAGAGATGCAACATGATAAAGTTGGTGAAATGTTTAATGAGAAAAAAGATCAAATAGATCAAGAGAATGAAATGTTTGACAATGATAAGATTATACAAATTGACGAAAATGAAGGACTACTAGATAGGGATGATATTGCTCCTGACGTCATTGAGTTTGATTTGATGGAAAAAACAAATGAAATACTTAATGATGTGTCTATGGAAGAATCTAATCAAGATGGTGAAGAAGGGCTTGAAGATTATAGTAAACAGAAGAAATTTGATTATAAGGAATATGATAGTGATATAGATCCTATGTATTTATATTATTTCTTATATTATGATAAATACGACATTGATATAGTTTTTTTTTCTAACATTAATAGTTTTTTTTTACATATTGGTTGTTATTTTATCTAGATAACTATTTTTTAAATCATGTTTGCCAACTTTGTTTAAATGTTTGGCCTATGACTATTATTGTTCCAACTAATTTAAGGTAATTAGCATATTAGTTATTGTGATATGTTTCTTTTTAATTTTATTATACTATAGATAGATTATTGTTTAGACTTTTTTTGTATATACTTCGGGATGGCACTTGGAAAATTAGGTAAGAAAAGGACTATTGGACAACAAGTTCAGTCAACTAATGCAATAGCTATGCAACGCCTTTCATTAGAACCATTATATCAAGTTCAATTAGCTAATGACTCACTAGAATCACTAGAGTAAGTCCAATCAGCTCATGAGTCAATTGAATCACTACAAGAAGCTAATCAAGATTCACCCATTGAAAATTCTAGTATGAAATCATTTCTCCTAATGTATATGCATTTTTAGTTTGCTAAATGCATAGAAAATGCTATATGCATCAAGGGTTTTGCTAAATAATATGATTTTTAATGAATGTATTGTGTACTATTTCTTGAAACAGCATAGTGTTAGTTGTAAATTTGATTACCTTGCAAACATGAAAGCCATTCCAAAGAAAGTAGCCTTAACAGCTTACTCATAATTTATGGGCAAGTAGCTAAATGTATGTTATGGGTGTTTGTAATTTTTTGAGGTTTTATATTGGTTCATGATGGTTGTTTTAAGCTTTAGGTTAGGTTCATAACTTACAAAGCTGGATTGTTTCATGATGGTTATGGATTTTATTGGTTCTTAAAAATTAAAAGCTTCAATTCATTATGCTAGTTTAATGTATTGATTTTATAGATGTAGCTTTTATGCCATCAAAAAAGGTACGAAGTCCAACTCAAAGGATGGGATTAGAAAAACTCATTAAAAGGAAAAATAAGCTAGTAATAGACATACCAACAACTAAAGGTAGACCTGTTTGTGAAGTTCAATGAACTAAATTATCTTCTAAAATTGGAGTCATTACTCGACAATTCATCCCGATCCTAACAAATGGAAAGCTATGAAAGATACAGACAAGTTACATGCCTTTGAGAGACTTAATATAAGTGCAAAATATTATTACGAAGTTTATTATTGATTAGTTTTGAATTTATGTTCTTTGAATATATCAATTAATTCATTTTATGTTTTAAACAAAGTTTCAAATTAAATTGGATGATAATGATGTTAAGATGTCTATCTTGTCAATTTTATCGAAATTATCAAGAAATCAACAATATAAGCACCACTTGCACTTTAAAAAGTTTTCAAATGCTGAAGTGGCATGCCAAAACAACCCATCGAAGTATAACTTGACTTAAGAAAATTGGAAAAAGCTTTGTGATTTGTTTAGTGATCCTGAATACCAGGTTATTTTCTTATTCACTTTTATGTTTAATTAACATATGGTAATCTATTTTTTTTATTATTTTCTTAAGTTTTCATGCTTAACATTAATATATAATAATTATTCAAATGAAGCAACAACCAAATGAAAGCTTGTTTTTTCTTATTATTTTCTTAAGTTTTCATGCTTGGATATTAAATTAGTAATTATGTTTAACTGTTTAAGGTAATTATATAACAATTATTAATTCTGTTCAAATATTAAACATAAATATATTGATATTATTTCATTTTTTTTAAAATGAAGAAGAGGTGTGAGACAAATGCAAGAGTTAGAAAAAATGTCAAGTTAACTCATAACAAAGGATTGAGGGCCTTTTGTGGCTAGTCGTTATTCCATGATAAATTTTAAGTTACAAAAATTTTTCAACACCATTGTTTTTTATTTAAAAACTTTTTTGGTCACAAACACTTTTATTGTATGTACAACTTTGTGGCACAAGGATGATGACAAACCTAATAGGATAGAATTTTTTTAAGACAACTTATTACTCAAAAAATAAAAGATGGTCAACACCTGAAGCTCAAGCAGCCTATGTAAGAAATTTCAAAATAAGAGTTATAATTTTATTGTTGCAGTATATTTCTTTAAGTTAACCAAGATTTCAATTAAATGCTAGGAAGAAATGGTGGAGTTACAATCAATTCTTACTGAAAAAGGAACATAACCTAAAACCGTTGATGATAGTAAATAAAGTGTTTGGTACTAAGTCGAGATACATTAAAGACTTGGATATGAGCTTAAACCTAATGTTAAAACCTCATCTGCAAGTGCTGCGAACTTAGAAGAAAGTCTTAAAAAGTCACAGGAAGAACTTCAGTAATATAAGTCAACTTTTGGGTTTTTTCAAGCTCAAATTGAAGCTATGACAAATGCTTTAGTAGTCGCTAGAATCCAAGTGTCCATCCCCTAATTTTCAAGTATATACTTGATTTTGTTGTGGTTGTGATATTGCAAGTATTATATATCTAGACTTTCTTTGATGCCTAATTCAAATGTGAGAATTAGTACTTTTTTTATTACTCAATTTTTAAAAATCATTTGATTTTTCTTTATTTGCTAAGTCTTTATAAAATTTACTTGTCAATTTCAAAGTTATAAAAACTCCCATAATCCTACTACAAATTTCACCTTCTAACAAGTTACAACTACATCTTTAAAAGGAAAGCTTTATCTCTAAATTCTCTATCAAAAAGCCCTTGCTCGATTATTGTGATTCTTGATTTGATGTGGCTTCCTATGCTATATCTTTATGTTTTTGCTTTATTTGTTTGCATGTTTATATCTTAGTTTAAGTTATTATTACAACTTCTACCTTTCTGTCTTGATTTGGATGATAAAACGTCATTCATGTGATGCAAGATATATCAAAATATGATAATGACATAGGTTCCTTAAAAGCAGGTGTAATTGTATTTTTCTTATGATTTATCCGAATTGATTTAAAAATAGGCTTTAGGTAATAGTGATTATTTGTTTAAACATGAACCACCCTTTTTTTTTTGTCTATTTCTTATTATTAGTATCAACATTGCAGGTTGAGAAGTTTACTTGTCAATTTCTTGACAAGATCTATTCTTTAATATAAAGTAGGGCCTCATTTAAAAATTTCATATGCATAAAATGGATTAGTTTGTTTTTTATATTAGTTTTGATCGTATTATGTGTACTTTGGTTAGTTTTTATATTTGTTATTATTTATTTATTGCAACTTCAAGTAACACAAACTCACCATCAACACAATCACCTTCGACACAAGATTTGGATTGAGAGTTTAAAGATAAGATTTTGATGACTACGTATTTCATAGTTATGACTCTTTATTTTTTAAACAATGTTATTTTTATATGATTTTAGGGTAGACTTTAAAGAATATAATACATTCAAAAATCAATTTAAATATTTGCTGAATTTGCAAGAATATTACATTAGATTATTCCACAAAAATGTTTTTATATATAGGATTTAATAATGTTAATTATGTCACCAATACTCTGATGATTTATCTTTCATCACTAATATATCATATTTAATTATTTATTTTATGATGATTATAGCCTTTAATGATATTTTTTCATAAATAGCTAACGAAACTAACATCACAAAAAAAGGCCTAATATGAAGTTTGATTTTATTGTCACAATTGACGTTTGATTTTATTGTCACATTTGACGTTATCTTACAACCATTTACGACGAAAATTATGTTACCAATACTTTGACGATTTACCTTTCGTCATTAATATATCAGATTTTATCATTTATTTTGTGATGATTATAATCTTTAATGACGTTCTTCTTTATAAATAACTAACGAAAATTAACATCATATAAAAAAAAGCATAAGGTGACGTTTGATATTATCATATAATCATTCGTGACGATACTTATGTCACCAATATTGTGACAATTTACCTTTTGTCACTAATATATAAGATTTTATAATTTATTTTGTGATGATATAGCCTTTAATGATGTTTTTGTTTATTAATAGCTGACGAAAACTAACATCATAAAGATTAACACATAAGGTGACGTTTGATTTTATTGTCACAGTAAACATTATCTTACAATTATTGGTGACAATAATTTTGTTACTAATACTGTAACGATTTATCTTTCGTCACTAATCTATCAAATTTTCTCTTTTTTGTGATGAATATAGCCTTCAATGATTTTTTTTTTAATAAATAGTTGATGAAAACTAACGTCACAAAAAAAAAAAAAAACATAGGGTGACATTTTAGTTTATTGTCACAATAGATTCACAATAGGTGACAATATTTTGCTGTCATCATATTAGACCTTTAGTGACGGCACAAACATGACGAACATCATGACCTTTAATTTTTTGTCACGGAATATATAGGATGATGAAAAATAAATATTTAGTGACATTATTCCATGCACCACTAATGACCAAATTTGTTGTAATGCCAATATCAATAAATTAGAGATTTCTTTCCACAACAAATTTTAGATTTTTCATGGGTATAATATTGGATTTGATTAGAAATAACTTTCAATTCAATAAAGATTTTCTTTATTAACAATTGTTATGTGGTAAATCCTCCTTATTGCATTTATGCATTCATATATAAACAACTTTCTAAAGTACATGATAATAAGTCATCCTAATTCTTAAATATTGTAAAAAATCAAGATTCAAGGATGGCTTAATCTTCAAACAATCTGAGATGCTACAACACTAGATATCAAGCAAGAATCATAGAAGAAAAAAAACTTTTTACCTTCAAAAGCTAGAGAAAACACAAAAAGAACTGAAAGGGCAATTGAAAACTATTATCGAATTGTTGAAAAACATGAGTAAGGAGAGGAAAATGGTAGAAAATGTGGTGATACAACATGAGACTAATCTATTATATCCCTCTAGTTTTGGGCCATATTTATTACATGCATCCCAAAAGACCCAATACTAAATGCCATTCATTACAAGTTATCTTTATATGCAGATTGACATGTTGATAATTGTTGTTTATGCTCTCATTTTCCTTGTTCTTGACATCAAAACATCTGATCCTACACAAGTTAAAGTATGATGGGACCAAATTCTCTATCATACATATTATGATATATTATTACAAGATGACTGCATACACTCATAATGAAAAAATGCTCATCCATATTTTTCAAGATAGTTTTATTGGTTCAACTACAAGGTGGTATAGGCAACTGGATAGATCTCGCATTCGTGGATAGAGAGAACTTGTAAAAGCTTTCATTGCACAATACAATCACATTATAAATTTGACACCAAATCACATGTCTTTACAAAGTATGGAAAAAAAAGATACTGAAAGTTTTAAAGAATATGCCCAAAGATGAAAGGATATCGCTACTTAAGTTTAACCATTGTTTATTGAAAAAGAGACACAATCTTGTCTTTTAATACTTTCAAGGCTTCTTACTATGAAAAGATTATTGGAAATGCCACTAAAAATTTTAATAATATGGTAATTTCTGAAGAGATCATTGAAAATGCCATCAAGAATGGAAAGCTTGAAAGTGGTAATGTAAAGAAAAAGACTATGCTAAAAAAGAAAGAAGGAGATGTTCAAGCTATAATTCATAAGGGATAACAGGTTTGAAGCTTCACCTCATATTTTGTTTACTCGATGTTTCAACCTTACTATCTAACCATCAATAATGTCTCTCCAAGTCCTTATGCTCATCAACTAGTCATATAATTACCTAATTTCAATTAGTTGCTCAACCTAAGAATCGGATGAAAAGAGAAAGAGCTCCTATAGATCCAATTTTTATGACATACATTGAGCTATTCCCTCAACTCATTGAGAACTATTTGGTCACACTAATTTATTCAAAACATATAAAGCCTTCTTACCCCAAGTGGTATGATGCTAATGCTACTTATGACTATTATCTTAGAATTGCTGACCATTTTACAAAAAATTACACAGCATTGAAGTATAAAGTGTAAAGTTTGGTTAAAAATAGATTGGTGAATTTTAATCAAGAAGCAATAACATGTGTTATTAAGAATCTTTTACTTAACCATACAAGGGCATAATTTTGAAAGAGTTTTTATAAATGTTTATCACCTTAGAAACTTTAAAAAATAATGCAAGTTTGGAACATTCGAGTATTTTATATTGATATTTTATTTATCTTTCATCATTTTAATAAAGTGATAGATGCATTTGCATTACATTTTTTCATTGCGTTTATATACATGCCTTTCATATTTCACCCACTCTCATATTCTAAATAATAAATATTCAAACAATCATGACAATAATTTAAGATACAATTTTGAAAACACTATTTATATTGATGAAATTGATAAGTTGAGACTCTTAATCTATTAGGATCATTGAAGTAAAAGAGAACATGTGTCATGAAATGAAACTAGCATGGGATTTCACTTATTCATAGACAAAAGTGATGTAATGCGTGGTTTTTTGTGATGGTTCACTCACAAGTTTGCTCTCAGTCAATAAATGTTCTTTATTGAAAGTATTCATATTTGAAATAAAAAATGATCATCTTTCTTCTACCTTTCACATAAAGAGTAAAATTATCCATTTACTATCCCATTTGAGCCTATTAAATTTTTTTTGAAAGAAACCCTAAACAATGATCACCTTTCTCACTGGAGGTAAAGTTTGAAAAATGTTTGATCACAAAGAGAAAAACAAAGAAAAAAGAAAGTGAAGGTTTATAATAACTTCAAGGGTAAAAAAAAAAACTTCTTTGGTGCCTAGATCTTTCTTAAAAAATGATGAAAAGTGCAAATCAAAAAAATGTGAAAAAAAGAAAAAAAAGAAAATTGAAGAAGAATAAGGCAAAAAACCAAGTTGGTCCATATGATAATAAATAATCATTTGGTTTATAGCCCTTCAAATTAATTTCAAGCTTATTTTATCCATTTTTTTTCATAACCCCTCACCCTAGCCTATGTTATACCCTTTAAAAGTTTATTTTGATCGAATATGAATGCCCAAAATGGAGAATCATGAATTGAACTAAGATAAACTTGTAATAGAAATATTGAAAATTTTAATCAAAATGTCATTGATGGATTAAGGGAAAAGGGAAATAAGAAGGAAATGACGTACAAAAAAAGTAAAAAAATAATAAAAATAATAAAGAAAAAGGAAAACTTAAACTAAAAACCTAAAGTGGTGGTTTAAGTGAAAAAAAAGAAACTTGAAAAAACAACCTTGATAAAGATCCCCAAGAAATAGGGATAATGCTTGAATTAATGAAAGATTAAGAATATCAATGGAATGAATTTTTGAAAAAGAATTCAAAATTAATTTGTCTTAAATTGTCTAAATATTCATTATTTTAGATGTTGCGTATCCTTTTTAGCATTTATCTTGATGATTCATCTTAAAATGATTTTTTGCCTATTTATTCTTTACCAAACTTATTTTTATAATGAATACCATTTTTTTTATTTTTCTTATTCTTTACCATTTATTTCTTTCCATGATGAATTAAAGAAATGTGATGGATTACATTTGGCATTGAATTGAAATGATGGTGAATGAATAAATGAATGTTATGAAAGATCCTTACATTATTTCAAAGTGACTGAGGCATATTGAAAATAAAATGTGAAAAATGAAAAAAGTTTAAAATGATGTTGATCGTTATGGCTTACAAATGAAAATAAACATTCCAAATATTAAGATCAAATGATGAAGCTAATAAAGAGGAATTTTGGGTTACAAATTAGTTGATGCATTTGCTGGCCAGTTCTAAAAAAGTTAAAGAAAAACATGATGAAAAGATGAAAAGAAGAATGAAGAAGAGCCTTGAAATCCATTAAAAGAAGAAAACTTTGGATTTGGATGATATAATGTATGAGACTACTTAATAGTGCATGATAGCTCATGTTGAAAACCACAAGTTTTGATGAGTTAAAAAGAGTGAGAAGATAAATCAAGAGTTTTGAAAATTCTTTGATTTACCATAATTAAAAAGATAAATGAATTGCATAGCATACATTGCATTCACCACATGCATTACATGCATGCATCATACTAATAATATTGCATTTATTCATGGCATTCATCATGCATATTTGCAACAGAAAAAAAAGTTTAAAGTTTGAAATTAGGTGGCAATTTTGCATTCATTACATCCATGCATTGTATTCACTACATTCATTACATGTTGCATATACCATTGCATTTATTACACTCATGCACTGCATGTTTGGAAAAGAAAGATTAAGTTTAAGTTGTGAAATTAGGATGAAATTTCAAAAAATCTTTGTCTTATACATTCATTATATGCATACATTATGTTCATCATATTCATTTCATCCATCATGTATGTTTGAAAGGAAGAAAAATTAAAGTTTGAATCTTGAAATTGAATTTGAGAATTATGAAGAATCTTTTTATTCATTGCATGTATTCATTGCATATGTTTGGAAAGCAATAAGGAAAAATTAGATAATAAAATAATTTTGAAAAGAAACATTGAAAGGTAATTAATGATGATTCAAATGAGATGTAGAAACTCAATTTAAGGTAAGATTTTTTTTTAAGTTTCAATGTCTCTATCAGGAATGAGCTTTTTCAAAGGTAAGAATGATCTCATTTTATTTTTCAAAAGTTTCAAAGTCTTAGTTATAGGGAAGTATTTTATTTTTCAAAGTTTCAAAGCCTCAATTATGAGGGTAAGTATTTTATTTTTTAAAGTTTCAAAGCCTCAATTATGGGGGATCATTTTATTTTTCAAAAGTTTCAAAGCCTCAGTTATGGGGGAGCATTTTATTTTTCCAAAGTTCTACAAACTCAGTTGTGAGGGGGCATGTTACTTTTCCAGCATTCCAAAGCCTCAGTTATGAGGGAGCATTTTACTTTTGCAATGTTCCAAAGCCTTAGTTACGAGAGAGCATTTTATTTTTCAAAAGTTTCAAAGCCTCAGTTGTGGAAGAATATTTTACTTTTCCAATGTTCCAAAGCCTTAGTTACGGGAGAGCATTTTATTTTTCAAAAGTTTCAAAGCCTCAGTTGTGGTAGAATATTTTACTTTTCCAAAGTTCCAAAGCCTCAGTTGTGGGATAGCATTTTATTTTTTCAAAGTTTCAAAGCCTGAGTTGTGGGGGAGCATTTTATTTTCAAAAGTTTCAAAGCTTCAGTTCTGATGGAGCATTTTATTTTTCAAAGTTTCAAAACTTTAGTTGTGAGGGAGCATTTTATTTTCAAAAGTTTCAAAGCCTTAGTTATAAATGAGCATTTTAAGATCAAAAGTTAAGGCATCAGTGGAAGTGTTTTTTATTTTTTCAAAGTTGAAGCCTTGGTGGAAGAGTTCTTTATTTTTCAAAGTTGAAATCTCAGTGAAGAAGTACATTATTTTCTCAAAGTTAAAGCTTCGGTAGAGAAGTATTTTTATTTAAAGTTTTAAGCCTCAGTTATGAAGGAGTATTTTCTTTTCCAAAAGTTTTGATGCCTCAGTTGTGGGGGAACTTTTAACATTTTTTTTTTACTTTTCTTAACCCGAACAAAATGGATGTTTTTTTTATCTTTGTACAATTCTTATTTCACAGAAAATGCACGAAGAGGGACAACTATAGACACCCTATTTTGTCTGAAGATTTTTTGAAATTCATTGGGCTTCGAATTTTAATTTTGATTATGCAATTAAGCCTTAATTGGAAAAGTGATGAAACCCTAAATTTTATTTGTATTTTAATTTTTTTAGTTTAATTTTTTTTGTTAGTCAAAAGAGTCCAAATCAATTGGTAAAAACAATAGGATAAAAAGGAAAAAAAATGAGATTTTGTATGAAAATTCTTAAATTCAATTCAACTCTTAGATTCTATCTCAGATTTTAACTTTAATTGTTGAATAATTTTGAAAAGACTTGGAGCTCAATCTATTGAAAAATGAAAGATTACACAGAAAATAAAATTTGAAAAAAAAATCTTAGATTCGATTGAATTAATTTTTTCCAAATCAAGAGGGATTCAATCCCTTTATCATAACCTTGAATCCAATATCAGAAGGGGGCCTGACAGCAATGACTCAAAATCAAACAGAGGTCATTAAAAATAGAGAAAATTTGAGCAAAGTTTTAAATCAATAAGGACAAAACAATCAAGTGAAAAAATTTGCAAAAAGATCCAGTTAGAGTTTTTGGAAAGAATGCAAGATTTATAGTAAAAAGTATTAGTTTTTAAAAAGTGAAAAATTGTTGGAACTCATTGAAGTAATGTTTGCTTTCATTTTTTTTTAGTAATTCTTGCACAACTTTTATAATATTTAATTGTTTACTCTTGTTGTTATATTTATTGCATGGTATTTATTTTTGCATGAATTTGCATGACTAATACTATCTTTGCATGATAATTTATTTGCCTAATATATTTGTTTGCATGATTAATATATTTATTTGTGTGATTTATTAATATATTTATTTGTATGATTATATCTAATTTGATAGCATGATTATTAATATATTTAATTGCTTGATTATTAATATATTTATTTGCATGATTGTATATTTAATTGCATTTTTTTGTATGATTTATATATTATTATTCGTTTGACTATATATTTAATTGCATGTTTATTTGCATGATTTATGTATTATTAGTTGCATATTATATATTTAATTGCATGGTTTATATATTTTTATTTGCATGATTATATATTTAATTGCATGTTTATTTGCATAATTTACATTATTAATTTATATGATTGTACGATTATTAATATATTTATTTGCATAGTTATTTATTTATTATTATTATTATTATTGCATAATTTTATATTTATTGAATGATATGGTATTATATGTTATTGCATCATTAATATTATATTTGAATGATATTTAATTACATGTTTCTATATTTATTGTGTGCATAATTGCATGATTATACATAATATATCTATGTGGTTATATTTAATTTCATGATTATATATTTGCATGAATGGTTATTAATATATTTGCATGGTATTTTATATTATTGCATGATGATTAATATATTTGCATGATATTGTATATTTACATAATTGTTGTTATTGCATGATAATTAATATATCTATATGACATTGTTGCATGAATATTTTAGCATAATTTAGGCATGATATTATTACATAATATTTGGTATAATTTATAATATATTTGCATAATAATTTTTGCATGGTATGATTTAATATTTATTGCATGATTGCTTGATATTCTTGATAGAATTTTTTGTATCACCATGTTTTGTAAATAAATAAAAAAATTAGAATTGTTTGATTTGTATAATAAAACTATCTTTGATTAAGATTTAATTTAGATAACACATAATTAACCTAATACCAATTTTGAAAGTAAAGGGGTGCTAATACCCTCCCTACACATAATTGACTCTTGAATCTTAGTTCTGATGATGTAGATCAGAATCTATTCTTTTTAGGGACCCTTAGTTTATGTTTAGGACAACCTTAGAAAAGATAGATTCACATAGGTGACCAATCACACCTAGATAAAAAAAGATTGGTGACGACTCCACAAACGTTATGTCTAATGGGTAGGTTTTTCCAACTTAGATATTATGACAATGGGTGATGGGTATTATTTAACTGACATTATATTGTTCGGATGCACAAAACTTGACCGTATAATGTTAGAGGCAATGATTGCATGAATCACTTAAGATGTAATTGATAATGAGTTGTCACCCAATTGATCTAGGAGTCACATGGGATGTTATTGATAAGCAAGTTATCTACCTAATTTACTTATCATAACTTGTTGAGTTAAACTCAAGGTTATGATAAACTAAATGTGATCCTTAGCCCACTAGAAAAATATGATTTTTTGAAATTGATAGTAAGGGTTATTAGTTTGATAAAAAATAGTGGAAGCAACCAATTAAAAGATAAAAAACCACATCTAAATTGGTTTAATGCAATATGACTTTTACTTCTTTATACTTTATACTTGTATGGTTTTTAGAATATAAAATAATAATATGTCACTTTAAGGCATATGTGATGCCATCTTGGCCATAACTTCTTAGTTTGGTATTAAAACTTGAAAATAGTTCTCAATCAAGAAAGTAACTTGTTTGTTTGATTCTACCTATCCCTGTTGAGGATAGTAAGAGACTAGTAATCTATCAAAATCATAGAGATGATATTGATAAAACCATATATATGATATTGGCTATTATGAGTTCTAAGTTTCCAAAGCAACACAAAAAAAGTAGTTTTGTTCTTATTTCATTTTCTAAGATTAAGAAGAAAGTAAAGTATCATAAGTTGCTAAGTTGAAAGGTAGAATAAAGAATGACAAAAACAAGGGCACTTGTTATATGATGACAAGATAGGCTATTGGAAGATAAAATTGAGAGTTTTACTTAATAAAGCTTGAATGAGAAGGAATTTAGTTAAGTTTTTACTTCAAGCATAATTTATGATTTAGAAAACTTTTAATTCATTAGTATTAGATACTAAATAAAGTTCTCATTTGTATGACAAATTTGAGGAATTAAAGAAAAGTATAAAATCAAAATGTTTAATGTAAATGCTAAGAAAAAACTAAACTAGATAAACCAAATTAATCTTATATGTGGCATTGTAGATTTGGTTATACCAAAGAAATAAGAATCACAAAGTTACATAATCAAGGATATCTTGATCCTTATTATTATGAATCTTATTAAACTTATGAATCATGTTTGCTTTGAAAATGATCAAATCACCTCTTACTTGAAAAAAAGATAGAACTAGTATGCTCTTTGGACTTATACATTCAAATGTATTTTATTTAGTAAGTCTAAATTGCAAAAAGAAAATGTTCCTATTTCACTATCAGTCACTTTAGATCATTCAAGGTATGGTTATATGAATCTAGTAAAGTATAAGTCTAAATCTTTTGAAAGATCTAAAGTATTTGGAAATGAGATTGAAAATAAAATTGGCAAAGTATCTTAACACCAAGATCTGTTCAAGATGGAGAGTTTAAGCCAATAACTTTGGATTATGTGAAAAAGAATTGGATTCTTTCATAGTGAACTTCATTGGAAACTTTACAACCAAAGATAACAATTCCAAGTGGAAAAACTAAACCTTGTTGGACATGGTTCAATCATTGATATATAATCTTCCTACTTCTTTGAGGGATATACCGTAGAGATCGCCATTTACCTACTAAATAGAGGTTCCATCCAAATCCATTGACATGATAACGTATGAGTTATGGAATGGAAAGATGCCACACACGTCATAATTAAAAGATTTGAAAAATGTATTACTTGCATGAACTATGCATCTTCTAATAAGCTTGAAGCTTTGTTGGATAAATGTAAGTTTGTGAATATGCAAAAGGTTGAATATTAATTCTATAATCGCAATGAACAAAGATGTTTGTTCCATTGTATGCCATTTTTTAAAATGAATTGTTTATTCTAAAAAAAGGTAATGGGAGTAAAGTTGAACTTGAAAAGTTTAAGAACAAAAACTAAGCATAATTAACATATGAGGTATGGAATGGCAAGATGCCACACATGTCATAATTAAAAGATTTGGAAAATGTATTACTTGCATGAAGTATGCATCTTCTAATAAGCTTAGAGTTTGGTTGAATAAATGTAAGTTTGTGAAAATCCAAAAGGTTGAATATTAATTCTACAATCACAATGAACAAAGACGTTTGTGCCATTGTATGCCATTTTCTAAAATGAATTGTTCATTCTAGAAAAAGGTAATGGAGTAAAGTTGAATTTGAAAAGTTCAAGAACACAAACTAAGCATTTCAATGGAACATGGGCTAGAAACTAAGGTATTAAGTGTGCAGTCGAAAGCTCAAAGTACACATAAACTCTAAAAAACAAGTAGGATACATTAATCTTCAAAGAAATATAGATTTCTTATGGACAAAGATGTATTCTCATACATGATGGGACTATAAAAGGAGATGAAACATTTAAGTTCTATGAGATAATAAAAAAAAGTTTAACATCATCAAATACTAGGATGAACCTTATGTGTATAAGAAATTAGTGTGAGTATAATCATTTTGATAAAGCTTTTTATGAATGACTTATAGCTCGTTAGAAACCAAGTACATATGCTACAATCTATAGTAAATTAAATTATCCAAAGATGATTTTCATATTGGATATAAAAAAGGCAACACACATAATGAGATAAAGATCTATAAAGATAAATCCAAATGGTTGCATAACTCTCATAATCCATAAATGTAGTGAAGCATAATGAAATCTAAAAGTAAATCCTTGCCTATGTTACATAGCACACAAATAGATAAGATGTTAAAAGAGTTTAACAAAAGGACATTTATCTATACTAAATGTTTTAGTATATGAAAAAGCTGAAAACCATTATAGATGGTTACTTCACATTTAGCTATCATTTGACAAGGATAATAGCAAGTTACAAAGTGATTATGTTTTACTCTATATAATAAAAAATTAGTTTGAAAGAGTCTCAAATATAATATGACCATTAATTCTATAAATCTATGCCAAAAACAATTCTTTCTTTAAGATAGCAAAAAGAAGAATTTTGGATCAAAAAAGTTCAAAAGTTGAACCCTACAATTTCAAGCATTGTTGAGAACAATGAGGCCATTGTATAAATGATAGGAATCAAGGTCTAAAAAATGATCCAAATATATATTGAGGCATTACCATTTGATTATAAAGATAATCAAGAAAAATGGTACATAAGTATAACAAGTTCCCGCAAAGAATAAATCTAGCACATCTTTTCACTATACCACTTTACCATGATTGCTACATGAAAGTGTTCTATGTTAGATACCAAAACGATTGGTATTAGTACAAGTGGGAGATTACTGGTATATGCCTTAAGACCAATTGGATTCGCTATGGATTACATGTCATATTATGCATTTCTATTATTATCAAAGGTATTCTTTATCTACGAGAATGTATATACATAATTAATATTACTTATTTCTTTTAGATAAAGTCTTTAGAATAAATATGCTTTGTAAAGGAATTATAATGAGATCGTAATTATGAGATCATCATTGCATTAAAGCAATATTTCTAAATTGTTACTAGTCGATACTTTGTCAAAAAAAGGATATTATAAAAGCTATTAAGACTGATATATGGTTATACTCTTGCTTATAAAGTAAGCAACTAATCTCATAGGTTAAAGTTTAGGTAAACTTGAGTTAACATACGGGTGCTTATTATAAGAACAAGTTTACTAAATATGACTCAAAATGAGAATGCTATATGATAGTTTACATAGTGTTTATAGCTATATTTTCATATGATGGTTGTGAAAGTGATCTTTTGACTTGAGATTACTTATGATTTTATATGATGATTGTTATACTTTGACTTTACTTATAGTTCTAACCAATAGTGCTCCAGTCAAGATTATTGGGTATAACATGAGGCATATGAAAATGCATGAAGTAATTAAGATGAGATTCATCACCTTATGTAATCAAGAGAGTATCTCAATTAGTAATGATTGAATTAACTAAAAAAATCTTTGTCAAAGTGAAATTAGAGTTTAAAATTGTTCCAAATCTTTTTTGCCAGTTAATGTCAAGAACAAGACTTAATATTATTAAACAAAAATTGTGTAGATAATAAACCATACTCAATGTTCAAATGAGATGCTTAATGATGAAAGGATATTAATTATACATTAAGACCATATACAGATAGATTGTCAAGCCACATCGATTTTCTTTAGCAATTGAAGGTCTTGACAATATAGCTAGCATTGACTATTTATATAAACATGAGATTGGCTAATTAGAGAATTACTAATGAAGCCAAAAGGTTTTATTTATCTAAGTCTGAATATAAGGATTACAATACTTATGTTTGTTGCTAGCATGCTAAGGAACTTATTGGGTTACACATAATAGGACACGTTATGAAATATTAAAATTGGAATAAATTAAGTTAGACAACTTAATTTGTTGAGTTAAAATCGAATATAAAGAAACATACAAAAGCACAATACTAAATGAAACATTGTACGGCTGGCTAGGTAAATAATTCTATTAAGAATAAGACTTGGTGAAGGGATTATTTTATTAAGAATAGAATTAAGCATGAAGACTATAATACCCTAGAGTTTTGACTTACCCCTTGTCTTTATATAAAGAACTTAAGCCACCATTCTCTTATAGCATTCTAAGAGAATAAATATCTCACGTGTTGAGAACAGTTAAGAGAAAATACAAAAAGGCAATCAACTAATCTAGCTAGCTAAAAATTTCTGTGTTGAGTTCTTCACATCCTTTGGAAAAGGTTTTTTCACTTTATTTGTATGTATCACCATTAGAGGCTGAACATTTAGACATTGTCTCTAAGCTTGCTAAAACAAATTTGGTGAACTCTTGCTTAGTGCAAAGTAAAATCGACATAAGAGGTAATATACTATTAGCTTAAACTAATTGTTGTGTTTGTATAATCTTATTAATTGATCTTGACTTTAAAAAGTTAAAAATTTATAAAATTATGTTGCTAATACTCTATATATTTATACACAATCCCCTTCAAATGATTAAACTTGAAATAACTCTTTTGGTTTATGGTAGGTGAATCATCATCCTAAAGCATATCTATAATCGTTTTTTCCACGTCATTTCAATTTGAAACACCATGATGTCTTTTAGGTTGAAAAATCTTAGGTCATTATACTCCAAAATATCTACATCAGTGTTTATGTTGTATGAGTTTTAAGTAAAAATGATAATAGTTTGAATTATATTAGATTTAGTTTGATTTTTTCAAATAATGTATTTAAAATTTGATTCGATTCTGAACTCAATTTTCATATGATTCAATTTGAATCAAATTCTATTAATTCGATTCATCAGTTGTTTAAATTTAATTTTTTTTATTTTTTATATACTATTTTAATATGATTTTTAATATGTTTAAATAAATTTAGGTATAAAATATTATTTTTATTTTATAAAAATTTAAAATAATATAAAAATTAATAAAAATATATAATTCTATTCTTTTTTATTTTGAGTTTTTACTTTTAGATCATACCTATTATATATTTTTAATATTTAGACTTAATTTAAATAAATAAAAAAATCAATTCAAACTAAATCAATTATTATAATTTTAAATCGATTTTTAATTTTCAATTTTTTTCCCAACCCTAGTTACGAGCCCTTAATTTGTTCACTTGACTGGTCCATCCGGCTGCTCGTTGCCGGTAGCTTCCAGCATATTCTTTGTAGCCTTAACAAAATAAAAAAAGGCGCAACAGTGGCATATTCGTTGAAACAAACAAAACCCATGTTCTTTCTCCACCGCACGCTTCTATCTCCTATAAAACATCGTCACCCACTCGTTTCTTCAACCTTCTTTCTTCTTTCCCGTTTCCTCTGTTTTTCTTGTTTTCTCTCTCTCAAATGCTGACTGATAAAATTAAAGCTGATAAAAACCAGCGTTTTTAATGGGCTCTGTCACTATAAAACCAATATCAAACACTTTCTGTTTCAATCCCCACTTCTCTTTCCTCAAACTCAAAGCATCCTCTGTTTCTTTGTCCTTCAAATCTCCTTCTCATCCCATAAACCCAACTCCCGTATGTAAAAATCGAAGCTTTATTTTGAATCCCATATTGGTTATAGTTCCAGTGTTAAACAGCATCAAAGGCTTAGCCTTCGCACATTCTGAGAAATGGGTTTCACGTTTGGACGATTACACCACAGAATCTGAGAAAATTTTGGATCAATACAATGGGAATTGCTTACAAAATGGAGGTTTTGGGGTGGCTTTGTTAAGTGTAACGACGAGCGCTAAGGTTCGAATCAGTCCATTTGTGGCAACATTGGCGGCGAACCCAACGTTTGTTTCCGGTTTGCTAGCATGGTTTACTGCTCAATCGATGAAGATGGTTTTGAATTTCTTTATAGAAAGGAAATGGGACTTTAGGATATTGTTTGCTTCTGGAGGGATGCCTTCTTCACACTCTGCTTTGTGTACTGCTTTGACAACATCAGTGGCGATTTGTCATGGAATAGCTGACTCTTTGTTTCCTGTTTGTCTGTGGTTTAGTTTGATTGTTATGTACGATGCCATTGGAGTTAGAAGGCATGCTGGGATGCAAGCTGCGGTAAGTAGCAAAGATTATTCTTATTCACGGTTTTTACTTTGAAGATTTTGAGTTTTAGATGCATCTTTCAAGGCCTACATATAGGGCTTTACGAATAGTTCGTGAATAAGCTCGGTTATTTTATTAAGATTAACAAATTATCATAAATAATATTTTTGAGCATTCATGTTCAGTTCGTTTACATCTGGCATGTAAATAAATATAGCATTGGACGAACAATTCTTAAAAAGCCTTGATTTTGTTTGTTTATATTTGTGTATTAAGCTTAACAAATGATCATGATAACATTTTAAGGTTGGTTAATTAAACGAACAAATTGTTAACATAGTAAAGTTTGATTATGTTCAGTTCATTTACATCCCTACTAAGACCTTTAAAAAACCTTTAGACATTGAAATTAGAATTGTTTTAATGCTGAGTGGTTGTTGGAATTAAACCTTATTTAAGGTAAAAAATCTGAATATAACCATAGATGGACATTGCCAAAGTTGAGCACTTAAGTATGAGTAAATTCTGGGTGAATGACTAGTTGTTAACATCGACCCTGGTAAATATAACACCACAGGGTATTTCTGCAGTAACTATTTCCATTGGATTTCCGTTTCAAAATGGATGTGGGAGCCTTGGAGACAGTATGCTTATAGTCTGTTTGGGAGCTCGATTGGAGGGCTTCCACTGCACCGGAGGGTGCAATTTATTTCTGGACCCCTAGTGTATATGGCATTATGAGCTGTGCTTCTATAAGTAGATTTCCTAATATAATTTTCCCCAGGGTGACTGGAGCTTTGAATTGGACCCATATACCATGATTTTGATCTTTCAAGTGGAAGTGTTGCAATGGATTCTTTTAACCATCCCAGAAGCAAAGATGTTATCACAATAAATGATGCTTGAAGTTATCCCTAAGCTGTGAATAGATTCTTACTTGCAGTATTTGCTTTACTTTCAAATAATCAGCAGCCAATTGTATCTGGATCTGTGAAATAAATGTGATGGCCATTGCTTCAACTTTTTTCCTTTTTAACAAAAGGTGGCTGCAGCCTTGAGATAAGGGAAAGAGTTGCAGGTGTTGAGATTTAAATCATAAACCCGTTGCACGTCACTTCTTAGGTTGGCTGCATGAACCAACTGAGCTAATTTCCAGGTTCATCTTGCTTCAATTTATAATGGTTAATTGTCATAATCTGCCTCGTATCAATGTTTCATAAATAATATGAATGTCTCTGCATTTGTTCTATCGCACAAAAACATGTAAAACATCTGGTTAAGCTTGTTTTTCACTGGTCTATAGCTGCAGTGTCCCTATTGCCTACTTATATCTGCCTTAATTTAATGTGTTTTTTCCTTGGGTACAAACAGGATCTTGAATGTTATTTCCTCATCTAACAATTATACATGCAATATCCCAACATTTTGATGTTCTTTCCTTGAGAATCGTCGTTTGTGTTCAGATCATGGAATACTTTTGTTGTCTTGTTTTTTTGGTCTTGAGGTTGCCAAAATTTGATCATTAAAACTAAGAGTCCAACATTCTACCAATAGATCATGCAACTGTTGGCAAAAGGAAAGGATCATTTAGGGAATTGAACCCGACATGAATCGAACAGACAACCTTCTGATCATTTGTCTTCTTGGTTGTAGGTTCTTAATATGATTGTTGAGGACCTATTTCAAGGGCATCCTATCTGTGAAAGAAAACTCAAGGAGCTTCTTGGCCACACTCCATCGCAGGTCCTTGCTGGAGCTATGCTTGGAATTGTGGTAGCTTGTATATGCTGTCAAGGTTGCTTGGTTGCAACCTAGAACTGCTTCTGCAGGCAAGTTTTGATCAGATCGTTTTGGCAGTGTTTTGCTTGTTTAAAATACTCTGGCTCGATTGTATGTCCTGCTGATTTTACTGTACTCTAATCATCAATAATCAAAACATGAAGATGCGGCATTTTCGTTCCCATCTCAGTAGCTTTCCTACTTGTAACACCACTTGTACAGATAGCCACGTCATCATCCATGAGGTATAAAAGGGTTAGGAGAAAGGCAGACTATCTTCTCTCTACTGCACTCTTTCTTTCATCCTTAACATGCATAGTCTTTCCCTAAGATACTCCACTGACGTGAGCGTTAAAACATGTTTTGAAACCCTAAATCTGGTGCCCCTGACCTTCTTCTCTCTAGCAGGTCCGACAGGCTCACCTATTAAACTTTCACCAAACTTATTTAAGTTGATCCTTCTCATATATATATATATATATATATATATATATAGAGGGATACTTCAGAAAAAAAATCTCGAATCTGTCAATGACCATAGAAGTGCTGAACGTCTGTAGAGAACGCCGGTTCATAGTTGATAGTTGCGTAGTTGCACATGACTTCTCATCCCTTGCATCCATTGCTAGATGATGTGACCTTAAATGGCCCAGCATGCTGGTTATGAAATGCACAATGATATATTCTTTTCATACCTTTCATGTGATTCTCTAGTTTTTATGGCACTTAACAAAATGCCTCTTAATTTGAGGTCTTGATTCACAATTATTTCAATTTATTTGTCAACATATTTTTTTATTGGTCTTTTGAAACTCGAATAGAAGACATTGATCTCTTTTTCTTTTTTTCTTTTTTTTTTAAGTTATAGTTTTTTTTTTTTTTTCTGCAAAATTTAGTTGAGGAAGACTATTTTTTTTCAAAATCATAGTACATTGCAAGTTTTAAAAAAAATTACATCAGATTACATATTACTTATCAAAAAAATTGCCGGTAACAAGAACTGAATATAAGTCTTATAGATAGATAAAGTATTCAATTTTTTTCAATTCAATTACTTAACTCTTATTATAAATAAAATATTCGATCATTATTAACTCAATTATGACGGATTCAACGGGTTTAATGAAAAGCATTGTATCAGATTTGATTCTACAAATCAAGATAATCAAATTGTCATTACAGATTAAATCTGTCAATATTAAATACAATATAATGATATGATAAAAATAATATAAAAATGAAAATTAAAAATTAAAAAAAAATTATATATGAATTTAATAAAATCAAAAAAATATTTTATATTTTTATATTAATTAAAATTGTGATATGTAATTTTAACATAAAATATTATACAATATTTTACATAACAGACATATCGGTCATATCTATTGCAGACCAACTACAGTTTACAGAGAAAGATACAAAGAGGAAAGTTTTGCGGTTACCCCATAGGTTACAGACAGCTGACGTACTAGCTGCTTAGTTTTCAGGGAAAGCAAGCAAGGATGTCAGTGCCTCTAATGGATAGGTACTGAGCAGCAACTGACTGACACACACTAGACGCAGCTTCAATGGCAATCATTTCTGGAGAACATAAAGCTACTGGACAGGCCATACAAAATCGAATGTTGGAAAATTTTCAGACATTATCAGAGTGTTTTTTCTGTCATCACCAGTTGCAACAAAATTGCAGACAGTTAGATTTTGCTGACAGATTGGGAGACCAAGGAAAAGAATTCAAAGCAGTCCTCAAACCTCAATGACCCTAAACTTCTCAAGTGGTCTATTTTGATGTCAGTCCTCTGTTCTCACTTGGGTGTAAGAACTGAGTATTTCATTCTTGGTAGGCCTTTTCAGCTTCTTCTTTGACCTCCTTCTAACAAGAAATAAGAATACATTGAAATGTCAGTAATTTTCCAAACAATACTCATGCTATAACTCATCTATGCTGTCCCATCAGCTAAGGGATTCGGTTCGAATATTTCAGTTAATATATAATATTTTAAATTTTCAAAAATTGATCCGAAAGAACTAAATTCTATTGGTTGTTCATCAAATTTAAAATTTTTAATTTTTTTAATTAGTGTTATTATTTTTAATATATTTAAATATATTTAGATATAAAATAATTATTTTTATTTTATATAAATTTAAAATATATGATTCAATTCAATTTGAATATTTTCGACTTTTAACTTAAACTGAACTAAATTAAATTTTAACACTTAATATCCGGAATCAAATAAAAAAATTAATCTGAACCAATCCAAACATTTTGGTTTCATATTGGCTTTTGGTTTTTGGATTTTGGTTTTTTCATTTTTTTTTTTCAACCCTATCATCAACCATGTCAAATGTCAAATTCCATACTGGACTGCATAATTTTGAAAAAAACACTAAAGATCAGAAATTACCTCCTTGTGGGTTTGCCACTAACACCAAGCACGCCCTTCATCAATGAGCTTATATCCACAGAGCGCTCCCGCATCATCTTATCATGGTATATCTTGCTCCCAATCTCACATATTTGTTCTTCCACCTCTTCCAAAGTTTGATCCACATTGAGCTCTAGCTCTCCTTTCCTGATGACAGTTACACCAAAACCATTTGCTTTGGCTTGCCGAAATGCATCCTAGCATAGATTATCAAAAGCTAAGATTACGAAGCATTCCAACCTCAAAAGAAACAAAGGAAAATGAAAAGAAAATATAATCACCATCACCTCTATATGCTTTTCTAGAAGGGATTAAAGACCTAATAATCAGCAGTGTGACCGGCTAATCGATGTTATTGTTCTTTTAAAGAAATTAAGGTTTTGAACCCAGAACTAAACTCAGTGGGTTCATGTAGTCACCCTTAAGAAATGGCATCCAGTAAGTCTGGGTCCAGTACTTGCAACCCCTTCCTTTATTTCCAGGTTATGGAAAAAAGAATGCTATATTGGTCTCTTCTCAGGGAATCCCGCTTAAGTTACTCTTCACAAAGCTAAATACAATATGATTCACCATATTTCACAGTGGAATCCATCTGAACTTTACCTTAGGTGGCTGTGGAACAATAAATGCCCGCCCATTTCCTAGCATTTCCATGTGAGCTTGAATGATGTAATAAAAATTTTTGCAATCACCGGTATCTTCAAAAGCAATCACATGGTGTGGTTTTGGCTCCAATTCAAGATCTGCTGCCATCTCCAGTGCATAAAATCCCATCCTCTGCTCCTCATTTTCGAATGTGTATAATTCAATACACTAGCACATGAACAGAAGATTACAATGCGATCAACAACCAGTATCATACAAGCATGGTACAAGCCAAAAGTGCATCAATGGAAACATGTGGCACACATAAAGGTCACAAGGATCTTACTAAATAATCTTCAGGAACCACAAAACTAGCATAAAAATCATGATATTAAAAACTTTAACATCATTTTCAATAGACCAAAGCTAGTATTTGCACTAAGAAGCAAAAAAAAAAAAAAAAAAAAACAAGCAACTTAAATCAAGGGTCATCTGACACAAAATAATACACATATTGACACACTTACCAGCACATGTGGAAGATCTAACCACCATAAATAATCTTTTTCCTTCTCCTCTGCATACTCTTGGTACTTGCTGACAACAGCTTGTGGTCCAAATAATTCCATTTCTCTTTTAAGCTTGTTGAGTTTCTTTTCCATGAATTTCTTTTTTCTCTCAGGAAGTTCTGTCATCAGATCTGCCGCTTCCTGCATCTCTTTTTCAGTGATCCATCGGTCCAAATCCTTCCCTATATCCTTCATGATGGATTTAACTTCTGGGTCAGTCTCTGCATTATAGGATTCCAAAAACCCACGAGACCATTTCTTTGTGTGCTGCCAATATTCCTTTCCTGATTTTTTACCAGGTTTGACAGAACCATCACTGCCTTCTACAACTATCTTGGAATCTTTTGGATCACCATCACTGAATTTTCTCTTCAAATCTGACTCTGATGAAGAAATAGCTAAATTTTCATTAATGGGGGATTCTGCAGATTTCTGAAGGAAACTTTGTCCATTAGTTTTTGCTGGATATGTTATACCACCATTTCCAGTAAAAAGTGCTTTTCGCTGTTCTTGGTAGTTATTGAGAAACTCAGGACTTTTCTCTAATGGGGGCCCCTTCCAGCGTGGAACAATCTTTTCTGGTGGATCATACAGGCTGATACCATCTAGAAGAAAAGCCAAAGACTTTATTAGCATCAGTGTGTCATTAACTTCAATGTCTAAACACCTCAAGTAATTAAAAATCAGTATGCCAAAACCATTTGAGAGCTGGTCCAGCATTTACATGTATTATGCCTTAAAAAGGATTCTGGATTTATGAATCATAAGTCATAAAGTAATGATGCTATAAACAAAGATTTAATTTTATATCATACAGAATTAAAGCCACTTATTTCTTCTTCAGGGGACAAAATATAAATGAAATAATTATGTTTTAAGAACATCTACCTGCTCCATAATCAAGATTTTCGATATTTGAATGGAGCCACTCATGCAGGTGAGACAGTTTTTCATTTTCTTTCTCAATTTTATTCTCCAGACCTTGGAAGAATGCAAGTTTCTCTTCAGCATCCATCAAATAAAAGGGATCTCGGCCTGCCAACTCATTTTCTCGGACCTGAAAAACAATTTCTCTAAGTCTATCATCCTTCATCCACTCAAGTTCACTTTCATCTTCGTTAGTGCAAAGTTGTGTAATCTCTGTATGCATATTTAATTGATCGCCAACTTTCTCCCTGGCAACCATGTAATTTTCTCTAAATCCATCTCCAATCTTTTTGAGTACAGGTTCAACCTCGTGAAAATTATTCTCTATCCAGTTCTCCATCTTTACTGATTGTCTTTGTTCTGCAATCATACCAGTGCTTTCTTGAGAAGAAAATGGAGGTTGTTGGTGAACCTCTTCTGTGCATTCTTCATCATTTTCCTCACTATGGACAGACTCTTTATCCCCCTGAATAGCATGCTGACAAGCATTTTCAGAAGGCATAGACTCTGACTCTCCACTGGAAATGGCATGTGGGAACATTTTGTTGTTTTCATCTGTTATTTGCTTTGTGCTTCTACCTGATCTTTTATTACTTGGTAGCATTAAACCAGGAACACTTTCTTGCACATCTTTCACCATGGGTTCTGGGTTAAACTCTTTGTTGGATTTTGTGGAAAGGAACTCCCTAGCTTCCTTGACTGACAGTATGACCCTTGGTTTCTTTCCAAAAGATGGGCTCTTTGCAATATACGATTCGTTATCAGGAATAACGGGCGACTGCATAACTTCTTCTTTGACTAATAAGGGTATAGTACTCTTCATATTTTTTAAATCCTCTCCAGTATTTTGCTTGTCTTTTGATAACTGGCTCTTTGCAATATACGATTCGTTATCAGGAATAATGGGCGACTGCATAACTTCTTCTTTGACTAATAAGGGTAAAGTACTCTTCATATTTTTTAAATCCTCTTCAGTGCTTTGCTTGTCTTTTGATAACTGTACAATTGAAGCATCAGTGACTTGCCTAACTCTACTATCTAAAGAAGCTACTCCATTGAGAAATTTAACACCATCATCTTTTGGTTCACATGGATACGTTGACTCCACAGTTCTGTAGCTAACCTTGCCTTGTTCTGCAGCTTCAATTGCCTGCATCTCATTAAAAAATTCATTGTTTGTGGTGCTTACTTCTTTTTCATCCTTACCAACCACAGATTGCTCTCTACCTTCAGTCTCCCGGGCTTTATTGGCCATCACTTTAATTTCCTGGATTTCACTCTCAACATCCACAGATTTGCTACTCTGAAAGCCAGAAGAATCAAGCAATGCCAATTTATCTGTTGCCGCCTTCGCTTTAAATATATTATTTCTAAGTTCTTGCCTATCCAGCTTTGGTTTTTGAAAGGACACACTAGGCGGATCAACGGATGTCTGAACAACTTCAACACTACCCTTCTGCAACACCTCTCTCTCCTTCCTAGATTTAATCTTTCTCCTCAGCATTTCCTTCTCCAATTTTGTATATTCTACCTCCTTGTTTCCAAGAACAAACAACTTCTTCACCGCCCAAAGTACAACCAAACCACCAAGCACCAAACCCCCAACCTTTGAGAGTTTTGGGATGAACCCAGGATGAAGAATAACACCATGAATTCCACTAACCAAACTAGACTCCTGATCAGAAACAACAAACTCGGCTACTGAACTATTCCTTGGAATCACATTTTCACCCCTTTCCATCTCACTAGCCAAATTCTTAGCATACAAAACTTTAGAATTCAACTTCTCCATGTCTTCAAATTCAAGTCTTTTCAGAATCTCATCCTCATGAACTGTGACCCCTTTTACATTCCCTTCCAAATCATGCAAAACTGTGAAAATAGGACCCGACCCAAGACCCCAAAACTCAGTATCTTTCTTATACTGGTCAATCCAATCCTCTAATTTAGTCAACAAAACAGATTCACCTAAAAGCTTTGATTTCAATTCATCTACATCACTCTGTTTGGTGCTACTTGGGTTTTGAAAATCAGGAGTGGGGTTTAAAGGAGTGGGATTTTGACGCACCGTTTGATGATCAAGCAGGAGCTTTTTCCTCAGCGAGTTGCGGCGGCTCGTTGCCCGACCAAAATGAGCTGAGACGTGAAAAACAGAGGTAGCCGATGATGGTAAGAAGCGTGGAAACAATGGTGTTTTGCGGAATCCATGCAGGGGCTTTTTGTTGGAAGTTTTGATGGTAAGTTGGGGAGTGAAAGATGAGAAGCTGGAAAAAAGCCGTGGGGTTTCAAAGATAAGAAGAGGATTGCGAAGCTCCATCAGAAATTAAACAAAAATTGGAGCTCTTGAAAAGGTTGAAAATTTTCTGATTTATGCGGAAGAAAAAAAAAAAAAAAGAACAGTACTTTGAAGGGTGAAGAAGCGAGGCTTTGCAAACTCTCGGAGATGTTAAACCCTTTTTGGAGTTTTAGATAGGGATGTCAATCTACCATAGTCAGTTCCAATCCCATTTTTTATTTTAATGGGAAGATTTTTTACCCAAAAAATACGGAATGGTATTACATTATAAAAATGAAAATGAGAAAAGAGACGGTTTTAAATTTTTATTGGATATAAAATCAGGAATGAATGATAAAGTATTTGTTTTGTATTCATACGTGGCATATATATTTATAGATGTTTAGTAAATAGAATTTTTATTAAATAATATAAATTATTATTTTAAATTAATTAAAATTAATATATTTTTATTAAAAATATATATATTAATATATATTTATAAAAAATTATTTAAATAGATAAAATAAAAATAAAAAAACTAAAAAAATAAATTTTGATTTTTTTTTAAGTTATGAGTATGAAAATTACTTATATTTATTAAATATATGTAAAAATAAAGATGAAAATAGATTTGAAATATTTATTACATATGGATATGAGAATAGATATAATATAAAATTTGAAAAATAGAGATAAAAATACTTTACTTTTCTCATATCCTACCATTGACATCCCTAGTTTTAGAAACGTAAATATGCATTATGATATTGTTATTAAAGTGAACTCAATAATTTAAAACATAATAAAAAGATATGACATGAAAATAATATCAATAAAAACACTAAAAGTTATCTGAGTTAAAATTTTAACAAAAAACAAAAATATATTTCATGTTTTTTTTATATTAATATGAATTATGATTTATAATTTTCGTGTAAAATATGACATAAAAACATAAATTAACACCACTTATCTTTTTTTTTTTAATTGTAAAAAATTTTTAAGTTTTGCCTAATTCATATCATTTTCGAATTAATTTAGACTTATTAGTTAGTACATTTCATTTTTAGATTAATCTAAATATGTTTATTTACGCCAAATCTAATATATCCCATTTTATATCAATCTAAAATAAGTTTATTTACATCAAACCTAATATCTTCACAGGAAAACAGGTTTATTTACCTAGTAAATTCCATTTCCAAACTCTTATCAACAAACTTATCTACATTAAATCAAATAAATTCGAAGACAGACAACTCAGAATGGAATATTCTTGTTGTGGCTTAAACCAAACATCGATTGGTTATGTTTTATCTGTCTAAATCACCATTAAACAAACGTAATCAGTTCTTCTAATCCAAAAGTCCGCAGTTTTAGTTGTTCACTAGAGCAAAATTTTTTATGGAGGGAGGATTGGCTTTGCAAGAGGAATTGATGGATAACTTGATTTAGATTGCATTTCTCAACAATTACAACATAGTTTGCAGACCACATATAACTTCATTTTTTGGCTATAAAAAGGCTAGGAAGCTTATTGTTGATTTAGAAAGGCTTAAACCTCCAATATCCATACTGAGCTCAAGAACCCTCAACATTACCTGCAGGCTACCATTAAATATTACAAGAATGTGCAGCAAACATTATTATGGGGTGTGGCGCCAGGGATCCAACTGGACATTTTAACTACAAAGGTTGGGTATGCAGGCACCGCCTTCTGGGTTTTGCTGTTCTTTCCATATCCGTCCAGTTACTCGCAGCTTCAACTCTTTCCTATCCCCTCCGGAGAAGAAAAGCGCCATGTTACGCAGTATGATAAGACCATCATGGCTATCCCTAACCTTCCGGTGGCTATCTCTTATGCTTCTTGGAGTGCCTTCCCAAATCAGTTTCCTGCCATTCCCCCCAACTTCTAGACTATAACTGTAGTTCCGGGCATCAATCTCATCACCCATGAAACGAAGGAATGCCATATACACGGGGGCCATCCCCAGCTGGAAGGCTTCAAAATGGAGACAGAAGTACTGGCCAAAACAGTGGAATACCTGTGCATAGATGAGAAAAGACACAAACCATTTATTATACAGGAAAATTTAAGGATGTAGTATACAGTGGGACTTCGGGACTGGAAATTTGAATAACTGCCGATGAACATATGTCGACAGCATACTATTCATTATCTACATCAAAGCAGATTAACAAGGGTTACATTGTCACATATCTATGTCTAAAATACATTTTATTGAAAAAATTAAAGCACCAAATTGATTCAATGAAGGCAGAAAGCGCGCACAAGAATGCAGACTTATTGTATGGACTGATTCAATGGCAGATTCAGGATTTTTTTGAAGGCTGTCCAGCTAAAATTTTGTTTCAAGTTTTCTTGTTTTCCCATCTTTGGGGTGTCCATGGACGCCCCTAATACATCATTTGAATCCGCCTCTAGATTGACTAAGCATCCTTTCATTGTAATTTCCCTTTTGATTTAAAAAAATATAAATAAGTTGAGGCACTGGCTCCAAAAAAAAACTACCAACAGTGAAATGGGCAACTTTTTATAATTTGGGAATCATAAACATTACATAACTTAATCGTTAGAATTGTACATTATTGGCTATTCATCATGCATGTTAGTTGAACTTCTAGCACTTGTATGAAGGGTATGGCTAACATATATACAACTCTTAACTTTTTCAAGTACATAGAATAGACATTTCCAACTCCTTGTCACAGAAATGTCAAAGACCATGTTCCATGCATAAAGGATGCAATAAATTACCAGTAAGATGCATATCTCGTTTATTCTTATCCATCATCCATTAACTAGTTCAGTTATTAATCGGAACAAAAATGCTTAAGAATGAGTGTACTTACAGTTAGCATCCATGTGGCATTTTCTACTTCCCGAGGATTAGACTTCACATAACGATGGTTAAATGTGCATCCAGAATGCATGTCCACCTTGTGGTCATCCCTTAGATGAGCAACAAGAAATGGAATATCACCAACAACAGCACATTCTGATCCAGCATATGGGCAATTGTATGGCCTGAAGTTACAAAGGGCCTCATGTTTGAGTTTACTGTAGTAGGGAAAGATTTCTGGGCATCCGAGAGACGTATATTTGCAAGGCAGTTCAAGTGATTCAGCTACCTTCTCTAGTGCTAGACACCTAATATCACCAAGCTCCTGTCTACAAGTAGGGCACCGATTGTGTACTCTTGTTTTACAGATTGAACAAAGGGTATGCCCATTGTGGCACTGTGGAACAACAAATCGTTAAAACACCTTTCATAAGGTACCAAATTATTTTAAGCAGCTTGATCCGCACCACATAAGACAATGAGAAATCCAGACCAGTAGTAGCGTTCAAAGGCATTGAAAAACTCTATTGCACAAAAACCAAAGGTCTAGAAAACAGAATCTAGCATTCCACATGTGAAATTACAGAAACTGGACTTTGGGACACCACTTTCGGAGCAAAACATACAAATATGGTTCTATCAGCACACAACACAGACGAACCTAAAAACGTGCAATTCTACCATGTCTAAACAAAAATGTACATGTGCCAAAGTTCCTGCAATGCACCCCCTAAACCCCAAAAGAAAGAAAGAAAAAAAAAAGGCTGTCCTTACGCATCATCGGTCAGCAGCCTATTTAACCAACCACCTAATCCTGTGCAGGCTAATGATATGCCCATGAACCCATGAGAAGAAGAAAGAAAATGAAAAATACACAGAATTCACTTTACCTCAACATGATACTCCATCTCAAGTCAAGTCTTTTACCATAGGAAATACATTCTTGCAGGAAGATGAACAGAAACAACAGAACCTAAGGCACTCTTAATTACTATACCTATAAACACAATCTTTATCAGCATTTCTTATTGTGTAGATGAAGCCACTATTCTATGCTTTTTTCTGTGAAATTATGCAGCTTAAAAGCATCTATTTCAAATTTTCACATCTCCCAAATATCCTAGTAAACTCTAATGGGAGTATACATGGATTCTTATACATGCATGATCAGATAGTATTTTAAAAGATCCTTAATTTCCCTTTCACTTGCCCTTCTCAGCGTCTCCAGAATGAGAAAATGAAAACCAAACTTAAAACCATGCTTTTCTAATACCCTTCCCACCACAAACAGCTACACATGCCACCTCCATTTACAATCCACGATTCCCTGCGCTAGATCTGAAAGGCTGAATCAGCATCGGAAACCTTTGTCAAATATAAAAAGACATCGTCATGCATAGGGGGCGAGGTAACGGGCAATACCAACTGGAGGAAACTAAAAAAATGCAATGCTGACTTCTCACATTTATAATATGATCAATCCATCATCTTCTTCTACTTGCTCCTTTGTTATCCTACTCGTGGAAAAGCTGCTATAAATTTCATCATTATTAGGAAAGGATTTTCATGTTCACTTCTTTGATCAATTAAAATTGGGGCAGTGAGCAATTTATAGAAAGGTCTAATAAGAAAACCAACACAAAGAATTCACCCTTATGAAACCACACATATCTGCCTTAGTCTTAATGAAAAGAGTACAATTTTTTTTTTTAATTACAAAAATTCTACACTAAAACCAGCAAAACTGAATTACATAAATTTAAAAATTCAAATTCCCAAAAGATGCAACTTTAGACCCATGCCATCCTCTAACCCATCAAATGCCCTTCAAGTTCAGCCTCTCCAGCAGAACCCCAAAGCAAAAAATCAATTAAACAAAGTAAATACCAAGAAAAATAGCATCCCTGCCAACAACTTTCTCCAATCTTTAGTCCTAATTCTAACCCTAAAAGTGCACCCAAACAATCACCCAAAGCCGATAAATTAATATTAAAAACCAATAAAATAAACAAATTTAAACAATTCAAACACCCCAAAAAACAAAATTTTCTAAAAGACAAAAAAAACCCATTAAAGGAATTGGATTAAAGACTGACCTGATGGATAGGAGGGTACATAGAATTGGTACAAACAGGACATTCAAGGAGTTCATGGACACTGGTGGTGCTTGGATGAACCGCTGACAACACGGTAGTGTTGCTGTTCCCATTGTTGCTATGGGGCTTCGACAATGAAGGCAACTGATGATTATAATGATGGATCTCATCATCATCATCAATCACATCTGAAGATGTCACACAATCAATGCTATCTAATTCCATACCAAAGAAACTTTGGGTGCTCTTTGTTTAGTCCTGTGGAATGGTGAGTCAGTTTTTGAGATAATTAAAGAACAAACAATGAATTGAATCTGTACAACAAAAAAAAAAAAAAAACCTAGTGTTTCTCTTTTTTTGTGCTTTTCTTCATTGGTTGCAGAGAGAAAAGAGAAGAGAGAAAGAGAGTTGTCACCGTCTAAATTTTCTGAGAGTTGATCAACATCAAACGGTTTCAGATTAAAGAGAAAGCATGGTTTCTTTTATTCTTGTCCTGCTTGACATCAAAATTATATATTATATTGATATAAAAATTTTATTTTTATATTATATCATCGTATAATATTTTAAATTATGATATTTAATTTTAATAAATCAAATAGTTTCGAACCTCTAAATTTCCAGGTGTCACGGCAGCAGAGATGGGTTTCTTTCCGCTTTCAAGTATTTATGTAGTATAAAAGCAATTCAGGATCTCTTGCGGTGAGTTGCCTCAGTTATCCTTATCAGTTCTTTCCACATTCAATGCCTCGACCCACCTTCTTGGAAATTCAAACAACCGATTGGACACGATAGGAGTATATATGACAGTCTACGATGATACGATACAATATAAAATATACGAAATAAGATATAAAATAATACTATTTAAAATTTTAATCAAAATTATTTATAATTTAATAAAATAAAAAATATTTTATGTTTTTATGTTAATATAAATTATTACATATAATTTTTATAGTAATCTAATATAAATATATAAATTATTAATATTTTATTTAATATAAATTACTAAATTTAAATATGATTTCAAGTTGAGATTATAATCGAATCTTATAATTTTGATTTGTTTTTTTTTAGAGTGTCTACTAATTGCAATAAGTATTTATTGAATGTGGGTTGTTAGAAAATTTATGAAATATTGAAATAATAATGGCATAAAGAGGTGACTTGGGTTGCACATTACTTCAACTTGAAAGGGAAATTAGCAAAAAATGATATATTTTAATTATTTTATAAAATTATCATAATTTAAAAATAAAAAAAATAATAATAAACATTTAAATTTAAATTTTAAATATATTAACTATCATTTCATGAAAATAATTATATAAATTAATTAAATTAAACTTTGAATTCATATTTTAATTTTTTTTTGAGCTATGGTTAGTTGTTTCATTTTTACAAGTTTAAACAAACTATATATATTGTTTATATATTATAAATGCTTTCATTGCAATTTATATGTTGACTATATATTGTTTTGTTAAGAGAAAAAAAATTTGAATGCTATTATGAGCTTATAATAATATATTTATTGTTTAATCAAATATATAAATAAAAAATGCAAATTTTAATTTAATTAGTTTATGTAATTATTTTAAATATATATAATTTTTTTAGCCTCGAACTTGTGCCTAAAAGTACAAAATTTAAGTTCATGTTCAAGAACAAACATCTTTTTTTTTCCTTCCCAATAAATGAAAATATGTATTTATGGAAATGTAATTTATTAAATAAATAAATAAATAAATAAAAGTATAACCTTTATGAAGTATGAATTGTCTGTTGCTGTAATTCTAGTTTGCCAAAAACGTGCTTTATCAAACGCCGCCGTTTTGTGGTCGGGTGTTCCTGTTTTCATGGAAGTGTCAAAATATCCTCAATTTCTTAAACATCTTATAAAAATCTACAGAGTGCTGTTGGGACCAATTGGCGTAGCGTTTGACCCTTGTAAATATGTCTTTCCAAAACTGTACCAAGTTTACATTTATTCTATATTACTAACCGCATTATATATTTTATAGATTTATAAAAATATAAACAAATCAAATACGAATGAATTTTATTAAATTTATAATATGTTTGTTTAATTAATAAATTTTAAAATATTATTCATAAATAAATAAAAATTAAATATATTTATGAATTTATTTATATCTAAATGAAAATTAATCGAATAAATTTTATTATATTTATAATTTATTTGTTTAATTAATTAATCATTATCATTTAATGAATAAACAGCAATTGAGTATATTTACAAATTATTTGTAAAACACTCTATTTATTTATGTATTTTATTTTTTTTATACAAATAAAATCATAATTTAAAAATAAAAAAATTATAAATACTAGTAAAATTCAAATCTTTGCTTCTCTCTACTCTATATTTTATATTTCGAGTTTCAACATTGATTTTATTGCAAGAATGAGTCAAACAATAATTGAACGACTATGATTCGGTAAATGAAAGCTTTGAATTTGATCCATCATCAAGTGCTAATGCTTTTCAATCTCATTTCTAAATTTCATCCAAAAATTTTTTGCGAATATTTTTACTTATAATATATATAATTATTGATAAATTTATTACTTTTATTGATGAAAAAATATTATAAAATTTTTTTTTAAGTGTTACAGAAAATTTTTCTTTTAAAATTTTTTATTTTTTAATTTTTGAGAATATCCATAAACACTATTAATCCATGAAACCAGCAAAATCATGAAACTTGTTTGGTGGCCCCTCATCCAATAAATTTGCCTGGGCAGAAATGCAAGGTATTTAGTGTAGAGTATTAATTCGATTAATTTATATAATTTTGAATCAAATTATTTAAAATTAAATTAATTAAATTAGTTTATTTTATTTTCATTAATCTAATTTAATTTTTTAGTTTCAACAATTAATTCGATCGATTTCATTAATTTTTTGATTAATTGAATAATAGAAGATATTCAAGTTAAATTATATTTTTAATTTTTAATTTTTCATATTTAAAGTAAACTAAATAAAATATTTAAATAACAAAATATTAAATTAAAAATTCTACCAATTTATAAAATAAAATTATTTATTTCATGTATTCTTAGTTTTATATAGGGTTAAAATTATTTTCATAACCTATCAAAATTAATTTTATGATTGGTTCGATTAATCAAATTAATTCAATTTGATCAATTAATCAAATTTTAATTGAATTATGAACTCCCATAATTTGGTGAGCTGGGCTAACGTCCAGAGCCAAAGATCGAGCATGGGCTTCTAGGGTTTTGGTTTATTAAAAAAAAAACACGTGCAAATATCACATAAAGCGTTCAAATAAAGTAGACAGGATATATTCATCCCTTATCAAAAAAGAAAAAAAAAAATATTTTGCATATAAACATTAGTATTGTACATTTCAATAAGTCGATTTTATAAAATAAAAATAATAATCACGTGATAAATGATATTAAAATCAACTTTTAACTTATCAATTTTATGACAACCCCAGCAAAATAAATAAACTAAATTAGTAGGACCACTTAATAAGGTGTTACCGTAAAACATGATAATAAAATCTAATCATATCAAGTACTGAACCATAACCAAAGATGTAGCGAGAATGAGAAGAATATTACACCAAACGTTCAAAGAAATTAAGTAAAATACATTCATCCCATGTCAGATAGAAAAGGGAATATCATTTGACATATAAGCATTGAAATTGTATGTTCCAATAAGTCAATTTTATAAAAAAAGAGAGTAATAACATGTGACACAAAGATGTGGCTTTTTCAAGTTTTTAGATTGATTTATCAAGCTCCAAACTTCAACCTTTTTGTCATAGAAACCTAAAGGGAAACACAATTACCACGTGAATAATGTCACTGCTCTTTGGTTGGATGGAAACACATTCACGGGGTGGGAACAGTCTGGATACCTTTGGATTACTAAGCTCTATCTTCAGATTTATTGATATCATCGAATTGAATATAAATAAAATTTATTATATTAATAATTTATTATTTTAATTAATAAATTTTAAAATTATTATTATAATTATTTATTAAATTTAATAAGCAAACATAATTAAATAAAAATCAAACACATTCACAAATTGTTTATTGAATATTTTATAAATGAATTAAACATGAATAGATTATATTATGTTTATAATTTATTTATTTAATTAACAAATTATAAAATATTATTCATAATTATTTATTAAATTTAATAAACAAACAAAAATCAAATTTATTCGTGAACTGTTCATAGTACATTTTGTCTATTTGATTGATCAATTATTATTATTTTAGAAACTATTTATATACTGTAATTGTAGTAGTAAATTCATTTATCTTCATAAGCCTCGTGTTCTTTTCTGTTAAAGCTGGAGATGCCTCCATACCCTTTATAGAAAGAAGAAAAAAATTTGAAGGGATGGCCTTGAATTTGAGAAGAGAATCGGTTCTTCATACCTTTTAATGTGCATATGAAGAAGCTTCAATATTCCTTTATGCAGTTCCCATTGTTTTGTTTATTTCCAATAAAATACAAAAAGATTTACACAGCAAAAAACCTTTTATATGTACTTTGCTTAGTCCTTGCTAGAATTTTTTGCATATTTTCAATGGTGGATTCAGATTTTTTTAAAAAAAAAGTTAATTTATAATATATAAAAAAATTATAAATAAAAATTAAAATAATATATTATTTTATAATTTCAATTATTCACATCAAATCCTCATATCTAAAAAATCATCTTCCATATTAAATATATTATTATATTGTTCAATGATTTTACATTAAATCAATATTTAATCCTTGAAAATGAATATTTTTTAGAATGACTTGACATGTAATGATTTTGATTAAAAATATAAATAATATATTAATATTTATAAATTATTCGAATTTAATTTAAATAGTAATAAAATTTGATTAGATTATCGTTTAATCGAGTTTAAATTTAAGTATTTTGATTTATTAATCAAATTGAATTTAAATTTTTTTATACACGATTTGAATATTTTTATATTCGATTCGAATAATTTATAAATTTAATCAAATTTTTATATTTTAATATATTTTAATTAATAAAATACTTCAAACTTGAATTCAAACACAAATAATTAAATTTTTATTAAATATAAAAATTAAATTTATTTTTTTATGTTAATTAAATTTAATCGAACAAATTCGAATAATTTGATTTTTATTTCGAATGAAGCATTAATTAAAAAAATAAAATTCGATCAAATTCGAATCAAATTTTGAACTTCAAATCTAAAATTGAACTCATGTTCAAATTTAATATTATATCAACTTAAATTCAATTAATTACAAGCAAAGAACAACGCAAAGAACCAAAAAAAAAAAACTCATTTCTAAACAACCAACATTAGCATAATTGGCCATCAACGGCATGATCTGTAAATAAAATATTGTACTCTCAATTCAGTTACTAAAGGTTAAATTTGACAATCTGAAATTAAAAAAAAAAAAATAGCATAATTAGTTAAACTTACAAATTTAATTCATCTTGCAAAAATACCTCATCATGACAGTATATGTATGATATAAACAATCATAGAAAATTTGCTGCCCTAGTTGGTCAATTAGTAGTTACATCTACTCCTACAAGGCACTTCTGCTCTTTTAAGGATCACTTCATGTATATAAAAAATCTCTGAACAAAAACTCAGAGATTAATTCAATTGGATCATGTAACCACCCGTAAAGGTAACATCTAACCAGTCTGGGATTCGAATATCAAAACACCTGCAATCTCTTCTCTTTTCCTCACACTACGACCTCCCATGTAACCAAAAAAAAAAAAAACCTTTGAAGAAGCTTCCAATCAAATTCTTCACTATAATTTTGCTATGTTAAATGCAATTGTGTGCTATCCAAGAGATGACAATGACCGTCAGGGATTTGATCCGGGCGAAAATGCTGCAACCAACTTTTCCCTTGTTAGCTGCGCGGATCCTTGAGACTTGATAACAAATGTATGAAACACAGTATCATCCGCTGTAACAAGTTTTGACTCGACAACATCAATCTGTGCTTCTTTAAATGTTTGGATTAATCTTGATGCAGGATGCGTATCTAAGGGACAGCTTAACCTTACGACTACCTCATCATGAGCAGCTTGAACATCGATATCAGGAGCTCGGTTATGATTCTCCACATTTGGATTAGGATCCAACCCTGCTGAATCTCTTGAAGTACTACCAAACTTCTCACTTTCCGATTCCATGACCTTAAGCTTTGCCTGAAGCTCATTGATGTAAGCAATTGCATCTCCTAACAACGAAGCTTTGTCCATCTTTGATATGTTGGGCACCACAGCTCGTAATGCGCAGAACCGCTGATTCAGCTTCTCACGCCGCTGCCTCTCAGCTTCAACATGATTAAGAGGTTCTTCTCTACCATTAGCAGGCTTTCTACCCCTTTTTCGGGGCCTTCTTTCATCAGCTGCACTCGGCTTCTCTTCCTTGCATGAAGCTTCAACATCTGAGTGCTCAGATTCCACACTTAATGGCTGAGTAATAGAAGAAGGCCTTGAAGTAGCCCCTGAAAAATCAATCTGCATTTGGACTGGCTTTTGTGACTGATAGTTCTCAAGTAAAAACTCTTCCCCAGCCCCATTAACAAGGTCCTGAAAATTATTTGCTGCGTTTTGAGAACCATAAAATTCTGTTGGACTTCCTTGTATCAAACCATGAACATGCGACCAACCTAAACCATGGATACCATTTTGATTACTTGAAAATGAAAGCCTACCACCATTAGCATAAGCCCCCCATGTTGTTCTATCTTCCATCTTTCTAACAGCAAGTTTCTCTCGATAATTGGAATGATCATGTGAAGTGTTCTTCAGATCCTGCCCAAATATCTTTGAAATGCCTTCCACTCTCTCCGCAATCTTCAAATTCAAGAAATCTATATTTTCATCTTTCTTCTCATTCACCACTGGTATTGCTACTGCCATTTGCTTTGCCCTAAGCAATGCTGAATTCGATGAGAATGAGCTTCTTATTGATTGCAACAACTCCAAGCTTTCAGGAACAGATCTCACTGACCCCAATTCAACAACACCAACATCAGTAGGGATCAAAACAACAGTCTGAACTCCAGCTGACTTTGTCAAAAATGATCTAACACAATAATCCAAACCTGATTTCAATGCATCCGAGATCCAAACATGCTTCCTGGACGAAAAACACTTCCCTGGACCGCCTTCTCCTCGTGGAAAAGAAAAATACATGGATGCCAAAAAGAACATCTCAGTATCAGTAACTCTGTCCAATCCAAGAGCATAATTGTCCTCATCTGATCCACCAAACAAAGTATGCAACTTCTGCAGAACCCTTTTCCTCATCTTCTGCTGAGTCTCATCTTCCAGCCGCAGATTGAGAATCCGAGTAACTTCAGATTCTTCTCCTTCTTTTGGCTCTCTACAACACCCATCCCCCCAACCAAGGACCCAATCACTGGACTTGGACCTTGAAATTTGCCAAAAAATGGCATAGTTCCAGCTAAAATTAGAAGCGTTGGGTCGGTCCACAAGATCTGAGAGCTTGTTTTGAAGATTTTCATCACTATTTACAGTCATTAAAAGATTCTCATTTGAAACTGAGCTTGATATCAAGTAGTCAAATGCTCTTGTTCCTAAAACAGCAGCAACCATAGCCTTATCTTCATCGTTCCAAGCCCCACCTCCCATACCCACTTCAATTTTCATCTTCAAAAAAACCCCAAGAAACAAATAAAGATCAATTTTTTTTTCAAATACCCAGATCAAATCTCACCCTTAAAACAATAAAAATTAAATCTAAATGCATTTCTAGATAAACTAGAAACAAATACCATGAGGTTTTCTTCACATGCTCAACATAAAGCAACCATATTCCCCCCCTTCAGATCTCACTGACTTGTAAATAATAAATAAAACCCAGAAAAAATAAGCTATAATTAAAGCCAATTTGACATAATAATTCAAGATTAAAGAACAATACACACCAGTTTACATGGAAAAGCAAATTTGGGATCAGCAGAAGAGCGTTGAAAAATCACAGGGCACTGTCCAAACCACAAAATAAAAAAAAAAAATTCCCTCTTTTGATTTCACAAAAAAAAAAAAAAAAAAGCGGAAGAAGAAACAAGCCAAGCCTTCTTTTGATTTCCCTAGTTGAAACAAATCATGAGATTGTAAAGAGAGAGGAAGAGATTTGAGGGGGAAGACGGGAATTTCATTTCTAAACTCCTAACTGCAAGAAATGGACCATGGTTAAGGAAGGGGAATTAGGGTTAAAATTAACCATGGTTAAAATTATTTAGGTTAAATTTTTAATTGGTTGGAGTAATTGGTTGGCGGTTGAGGGGTAATGGGCAAAGATTTTGTTTCGAGCTTTCTTTTTGAAATTAGATAATTTAAAAAACAATATGTTATATAATATTAAAAAATATAGTAATATAAGTTAAAATTTTAATAAAAATTTAAAAATATATTTTTATTATTTTATATAAATATGAATTATGATAAATTTTATCATAAAATATAATATAAATAATATATAATATAATATAAAATAAAATATAAAAAGGGGGACATGAGGGATAGAGTTTACTGTTTTTTCAGACATAATTTTTCATGCAATGGTAGCAATACTAACTAAGAAGTTTCCTTATTTTTATACTAGGAAAAAAAGGTTTTCTTGATATTTAAGATTCCAAACAAATTTTGTTATATTTTATAAATAATAATAATTACATAAAATGCATAGTTATTATTATTTGCTTAGGAGGTTTGGACAGCTATTATCATGAATTTTCATTTGATAAAAAGTAAATTTGATAATTCATATATTTATATAATGTAAAATATTAAATTTTATATATTTATGTCATATTTTATATGAAAATTATATGTTATAATTCATATTAATATAAAAATATAAAATATATATCTTTATTTTATTAATCTTATATATAATTATTACTAAAATTTTAAATTATGTTATCTTCACATCTTTTATTTATATTACGTCATTGAATCGTATTTTAAATTATTAGATTTAATAAAAAATACGTTAATAAGAAAAATGTGATTTTATTTTTAAAATTATATTTTAAAAAAGATTTTTTTTCTTTTTTATACATAATTTTCACAAAATTTAATAAAAAATAAAGCATTAATTATAAATTAATTATTTTAAATATCATCTTAACCAATAATATTATAAGCTAATCAACAAGTTCAATTTATTAAAAGAAAATGAAAAGCTCGTGAGCAGCACGCAAGAGTAAATCGAACGCAGGTGAGGTTCTTTGGTCCACCCCTTTTCGCCATTTTCACCGCAAGCCTGTCGCTTTAGCTTCGTCGGTGTGATATTCTTAACCAAAGTTCTAAGATTATGAAACTTTTAATTGGTATTTAAATTACTATTTATATACCTTAAAATTAAATTTAGTATTTATATACCTTGGTACGATAAGACCTTTTCAAGCCAACAACACTTGAATGGCAAACTAATGTGGAAAAGATTTAAATAATATTCGTTAGGTGAAATTGATGAAAATTTTTATTTAAAATAATTAAATTAAAAATTAAAATTAAAATTAAAATTGATCAATTAAAAATTTTTATTACATAAATAAAGAGTATAAAATAAAAAAATTAAATATATTTTTTATACAAATATTTTAGTAAAAATATTAATAAAATTTTGATCAAATTTAAATTATAAATAATATTTTTAATATATTATTGATTTTCACATTAAATTTTATTAATCATTAATTTAAATTTTTCATTAAAATTTTTATTAAATTATTTAAAAAAGATTTAATAAATTTTACTAAAAACTTTTATGTAAATTTTATCCAATAAAAATCGATTGCAAACATAAAACGGACAAATGCATTTAGGATGACATATCCGCCTTATTTGAAGGTTTTTTTTCAATGTCCTTTTTATCTAAGTACCTGCGAGCTAATTATTTTACATCTGAGTTACAACATGAGGGTAATTAAACAAAATTTTCTTTGAAAACAAAGTCCTTAGTATGTTGTTATAGTTAGAAAAAAAATTTATGTTTAAAAAGTGTGGTAATAGAAATATAGCTAAAATTTTTAAATATTTGATATTATTGTAAAGATTACTATAAATAATTAAAATATTTTTTAAAATATGTATAAAATAATAAAATATTATAAAATAGAGATAATATAATAAAAATTTTTTATTTTAAAGGCACTTTTTTTATCGCAAAATTACCTTTTGAAAAAACTTTTTGATTTGGGTTTATAAACCACCTCTATAGACTCAAAAGTACAATTTGTTTGGCTTGTTTAATATTGAGATTAGATTAAAAGTACTTTTTAAAATGATAAAAAATATATATAGATTTGATAAAAATAAAATATATATTTTATATTTAATATATCGACATAAATTATAATATAATAATTTTTAGGGGTAAAAAAATAAAAAATTTGAAAATTGATTAAAAATTATAATGTTTGATTTGATTCAAATCGATTTTTTTTATTCAATTTAGATCAAGTTTGAATATTAAATGAATATGATTAAATTTTGAATCAAAAAATAAAAAATAAAAAAAATTGAACTGAACCGAATTATATATATATATTTTTTAATTCTTATGTATATTTTAAATTTTTATAAAATAAAAATAATAATTTTATATCAAAATCTATTTAAATATATTAAAATTTTATATTAAAATAATATATAAAAATTTAAACAGCCTTAGAAGCTGAGTGTTCCTTTGAAAGCTTTGTTGACGCATTAAATCAACATGATAATTTTAAATATTACATGATCATATAATATAAATAAAGATATAAAAATAATATGATTTAAAATTTTAATTAAAATTAATATGAATTTAATAAAATTGAAATATATATTTTATATTCGATACATTGACATAAATTATAATATAATAATTTTTATATTTAATATATATTAAACATAAAATAAATAAATATAAATATATAAATTATCATATCTATCAAAATAATTACTATCAAATCCATCTTTAAGCCTCGGAAACTTGTTAAAATAGTTGCCAATGCTGAAGAAAGACAAAGTCAGAGGTTCGAATCTTAGCTGCTAGTTCTTGTAACCCCAGAATGTTCCAACGAATCATTCACCATGAACATTAAACATCAAGTTCATTGATTAAAAAAAGATTGCACAAAATGAGAAACTATGGATCTTCATAAGCACTGATAGAGGTATAATCAAGTAGGAGCAATGATTTTTTTTCCTTTATTGCTAGTTGGATTTATCAATTTTAAAAATGATATGATAACAAAATATAAAAATAATATAAAAATTACGAAAATAATATTATTTAAAATTTTAATAAAAGTTTTATACGGATTTGATAAAAAAAACAAAAATATATATATATTTGACCTGTTGACATAAATTATAACATGAATTTTTTTAGACTTAGTAATTTGTGTTTTTATGTCATATTTGATATATGTAATGATACGAATTATTAACACACAAATATGATACAAATTATAATATGTGCTTAAATTTTAAACACGAATACGACATATTTATTATATGTATTACACGTTACATGATACGATTAACACGTGTATAATTAATATGTTTAAAAGTGATATAAATAAACATGAATAATACAGATATATACGAATAAATATAACTAACACAAATATACATGAATAGATACGATTAATATGAATATGTGTAAGAACACAACTAAAATAATAAATAATTATAAACTAACCATCATTTACAACTTAATAAACTTAGCATATCAATAATATAAAAAAATACTTACATATTAAAAAAATAAAAAATTAAATACTATTTAATATGTATTTAATATATATTTAAAATTTAATATATATTACATAATTACATTCATTTTTATTATCAAATTCAAAATGATAAACTATTAAATATTAAAGAATAAAATAAAAATATATAAGACTAATATTAATATTTATATTGTATTTATATTATTAACATAAAAAATAATTTTATAATAATTATTAAATGAGTATCATAATTAAAAGTTTGAAAATTAAAATAATCTTCATTAGTTTATATTAAATTAAAATAAATATAAAAAATATGTTAAATGTGTTAAACATTTTAAATATGTACTTGTATGACAATATTAAATTAAACGTATTATTCGTATCGTATCATGTGTTTAGATATATCAATATATATAAGACACAAATTGTATATCAAAATTTATGTCGATGCAAATAAATGTCAAATATGTTTTTTTAAAATACATAAATAATTTTTTTCATGTCATATTACCATGTCGTATTTGAAATTATCATGTCTAAATTTTTTTATTTTATATATATTTGACATAAAATAAATATAATATAAATATACAATTTTTCAAATATAAATATGGTGTTTAAATTGGGCCATTGGGTATAACCCAACAAGTTCATACTTCGATATGTTATTTTGGGATATAGATTTTCGTGAGACTGGTTTTATAGTTTTTTTAACAGTAGGGGACCCTAGACTTCATGTCTTACATCTTTTATGGGATTGGTTTAATAGGTTTATCTATATCAAATCTAGCAAATTTATGAAAAATCATTTGTTATTTTAGAACAATCATATTTATTTATGTCGAGTTTAACGAATTTAAACTCAAGACAGCAAAAATAAAATAAAATTTTCTTATCACTTAAATCAACATCAATTGATACAGTTATAGATTAATAAAATTAACAAAGAATCAACTACGTTGGAAATGTACAAGAAATTACGAAGGCCATACATGATTTTGTATGGGACAAGTTTTCAATCCATTGATAGGCAATCCATTCTACACAAAAAGAATATAAGAAAGTATGTCAATTGTCTGGTGGCTCAACACTGCAACAGAAATTCATGTATGTAGAAATCTATTACCAAACACAATCTAAATGTCAATTATTCTCCTTGGAGTTTGGATCAATTTGGTTTCGATTGGAATTTGGATTTGTTAAACAAAATTAGCAAACCAGTATGCTAAAAGAGAAATGATCGTCTCCATTGACAACAGTACATGTGATAATTTTTTAATTTTGTTTATGAAATTAAAAAAATTATGTTGTTAGTGTATCGAAAACAAACTCATACTAAAAGATCAAACTGCCAATCACTAAAACTGAACTACTATATATATAATTCATAAAAAAAATTAGTATTTTTTTTATATTGATATCACTAAAATTTGTTAAGAAAAGGATAAATATAAATTTCATCTTTACTTTTGCGAATTTTAATAATCTTCTTTACCATGAGTAAGTTTTACACATGAGTTTGAAAAAAAAATTTAGCGTGTATTTTTATTGAATTTTATTAATCACATTTTTAACATTTTTTAATTATAATTTGTTAATTATTTTTTTTGTTTAATTATTTCTTTTTTTCTTTATTGTTATCATACTTACCAACTATGATTTTTTCTTAATTATCTCAATAAAATACATATTATATATGAGTTTAATCTAATTTATAATTGCTCAGTTTGTTGTACTTGATATCATACATACTTTCGTTATTTGATTGTATAATTTATCCATGTTTTTTAAGATTTTAACTGGTACAAGAAAAAAAAATTTTTTTTGAACAATTAATGAAACAATTGAGATAAATTTTCATTATAGATAAATTATAAGAAATTATTATTATTTTTTTGAAATTCTATTATATTATGAGATTTCTTTTCTATATTTAAAATTTTTAATGTTGTACTAAATAACAAAATACTATAACTAAAAAGATAACGTTATTTTATTGATTCCACTTATATAAGTTAGTGGCTATGACATCGAGCCATCATCAAGAAGAAATAGAAAAATAAAATTCAAAACTTAAATCGATTGGTTTATATAAATATTTTTAAAATTAGATAAGATAATTTATATATTTATATAATGTAAAATATTAATAATTCATATATTTTTATCATGTTTTACAAAAAAATAATTTGTTGCAATTTGTGTTGGTATAAAAAGTAAAATATATATTTTTTATTTTGTTAAATTAATATATGATTTTTGTTAAAGTTTTACACATTTTTACTTTCATCTTTTTATATTATTTTTATATCGTATCACTGTATCATATTTTATATAATTAGATCTATTTAAAATATAATATTTAATAAATCTAAAATTTAAATCATAATACTTGTAATTTCTTTTCAATTCCCAAACTTAGATTGCGAGCATATAACCCCTTTTGTGAAAAAAAAGAAGAAAGTACAATATTAGAAAAATAGATAAAGCTCTTTGGATGGTAGGAGCCCATTTTGCAATTGGGTGTGAAGAGATGTGGAAATACATGTGCAGTCGTAAGAAGGCTCGGCGCTGATAATCAGTGGGCGGCCCGGCTACCATGCTTCCCTTCCCTCGTCTTCAAGTCCAAACCTTATATCGGAACAAAGATGTCAAGGGATAAAATATTTACGACTTTCAAAATATTTATATCCGAATTTGATTATTTATTAAAATATCTAAACTCAACAATTACTCAAATTTTATTTAAATCTAATTATAAAATATCTTAATTTTATTTAATCAGATCAAATAATTTTGAATATTCATTTATAAAATATGCATTACCATTTCTATATTGGATCGTCGATGATTAAATCCAAATCCATAAAAAATTTTGAAACTAAAATAATTTAAATACCATCATTTCGAAAGAAATTAAGAATAAGGCTATTTCACCCACCGTATAAAATGCTCTCCATTCGGTGTATCTCAACATAAAAACATTCTTCTAAATATTTTCTATATAATGAGTACTTCAAGTTTTTTTTTTTTAGAAAAAAAAAAGGAAATTATTTTTTTAATAAAAAATATCAAAAATTGAATCTAATTATCGAAATAAAAAATTTAATATTCTACCAATATATCATATAACTATTTGTGAAGATAAAACTTTAAAAAGCAAGATATTAATACATGGTATAAAATATATATTTTAATTTTTTTAATATCTTTATTAAAATTTTAATTTTTTATATCATTTTTATATTTTATTATTAAATCTTATTTTAAATTATCAAATATAACCAAAACTAAAATTTTTAATCGCTTCGCTTAAAAAATTAATTCAATTCAACAGTACCAAAGAGTCAAAAGCGGCAGTCCAGAGCCATCCACGATTTCCATTCACGTTTGATTGGAAGCCAAGTTAACGTCAACGCAGCGTCGATCAGTCTCGACAGCAGTCAATCCAATGTGGAAGCCGCAAAGATCTGAAACGCAGGTATATGTATGAGGATATCTACAGTGAGTTTTACAGCCATTTTCAGTTGATTTGTTAATTTAAAATATGATAAAAAATATAAAAATAATACTATTTAAATATTTACATATAAATTTAATAAAAAATATATATTTCATATATTTTATATTTATATGAATTATAATATATAATTTTTATATAAAATATTATATGAATATATAAATTATTAATATTTTATATTATATATACAATATAATTTTTAAATTTAATTGATAATTTAAAATATATCATACGATTTAAAAATAATAAAAAATTAAAAAATTAAAATTTTAATAAAAATTATATATTAATTAAATTAAATTAAAAATATTTTATATTTATATATAAAAATTATAATACATAATTTTTATATAAAATATAATATAAATATATGAATAATCGACTGGTTATTTGTCCATTTCAACGAAAAACAACCGTCAGGTTTTCAAACCATTCTCTGAAATTCAGAGGTGACGTTTGCCTTGAAAATGGAATGGGCCTTCAAGGGATGGTAAATTCAATTCGTACGAGCGTAGACTTTAAAAAAAGGACAAAAAAAAAAAAACTTCAAGTCATGGCAGTAGCTGAGTCAATAATTATCATAATAGAAATAAGATTCATTTAATTACAGAATAAAATTATTATTACATGTAATTTATGATTTAATTTAATTAATTTATATACTTATTTTTTAAAATTGATATTTAAAAAATTCAAAGTTTAAATTTTAATATTTATAATTTATAATTTTAATTTTTTATCAAAAAAATAAAAAGTATGTGTCAGCATAAAAATATATATTTTTAATGTTTCTAACCATCTTGAATAGATATGAAAAAAAAAAATTAAGAATCCAAAAATAAAATTATTCGAATAATATTTCAAATTAATAAGACACATCAAATCTTTGTTCTTAAATTGCGTTGTTTTACTCAAGGGTTTTCCTTTTTCGTATCATTTAGCAAAACTTTTATTTAATTTTAATTTGTTTAGATGATGAAATTAGTACTACAAATAATTAATTGATCAGATGTTGCCTACCTAGCTATAAAATTAGCAGTGCGCAGAAGCAGCTATGTAGGATTCACGTTTTCCATTTTTGCACTTAAATGTTAAATATATGAAGGGCAAATATTTTAAGTGCTTTTAATGGGATTGAGAAAATATTGAAAAAATTAAAAATTAATTTAAAATTATAATATTAGATTTGATTTGGATTAATTTTTTTATTTGATTTAATTTTAATTTTAATATTAAATATTTTAATTTAGTTAGAATTATGAAGTAAAAAAACAAAAAATATTTGAATCAAATTATATTTTTATATTTTTATAAAACAAAATAATTATTTTATATTTAATTTTATTTAAAATAATATGAAAATAATAACAAAAAATTTAATTTTCAAGATTCGGTGAACTGAACCAAATTAAATCAATAAAAATCAGTTTAATTTAAAAAATAAAATTGATTTAGATTCAAATCAAATTTTGAGAATTCAAAATATTATAAATTAGCTAGAATAAATAAACTTAATACGATCCAAACCATTATTATGCTAACTTTTGCTACTCCTTTAGCCTTCTGCCTAAAAGTCACAGTAAAGGAGGAGAAAAAGAACATATATATATATATGAAAGGGGAGATCACAGTGTAAATCTTTTTTATTTTTGCACAATTTTTTATATTAAATTTTAATAAATTTAAGTGATGAAAGAAACAAGTAAAAATTAAAAAAAAAATTAATTTCATCCATTAGTTCAATGGTTAAAAAATGGTAAAATTAAAAAAGGTTTAGTTTTATATGGTGTAAATTGATTCCTTTAAATAATGTACATACATATTAAGGATCAACTTACACTGATGTAAAACTAAAAGGTTTTACATATTTTTTAAACATAGATTTCAATAAATCTAAAAGATAAGTGAGATAAGTGAAAAGAGAAAAAGAAAGTTTAATCTCTTTTCTTGAATCTATTAAAATTAATAATTAAAAAATATATAAAACTTTTTTATATAAGTTGATCATATATATTTAAGAGGCACCAATGCTTCATCCTAATAAAATTGACCGTTACATTTATTTTGTTTGCTGATCTCCGCTTGAATATGATGGATTAATGGTAGTGTAATCACTTAATATTAAACTTGGCGATTTGAAGATTCGTGTAATATAAAATATTGATAAATTGTTATAGTCTTATGGACTCTATTACTTTGGTGGATGATGTTTTTCTATGAGTTAGATTACTCTATCAGACTAGTCCATAAACAAGGATTTTTGAGTTCGGATCTAACTTAAGAAATTAAATTATTAATAAAAATATTTGTTAATATAACTTTAATATATAAATATTAAAATATTGTTATTTTAATGTTTTTAATATTTTAATAAATATTTGAAAATTTCAAGTCTATTGGATCTTATAAACCAGGCCTTTAAAAGATTGACCAGACGAACTTGACCCAATCAATAGACACCCAGACGTGTTACTAAAATATAGATCATCTTAATTGGATGACCAAATAAAAATTTGCATTAATTCATGTTATCATATTTTTTTAACTCTATGATAAAATAGCTATAAAAATGATGAAAGGAAGTTGTGATAAAACATGATATTGTCTCATATATAGATTAAAATTGAAAAAAAAATGTGTATTTTAACCGTTGTTTGATTGTTTTAACCTTTTTATTTAAAGTTATTAAAATTAAAATTTTGATTATTAAAATTATAAATTCAATATTCAATCAAAATGATTTGATTATTTTAACTTTTAATTTAAGTACTATTATTTTTTGACATAATATGCAATAAATCCAATTCCTAATTTTTTTTTGTCACTTTGGTGAAATTGTTGTTGGATTATAGTGACTTATTTTGTGGGTTTTTTTTTTAAATAAGGAGATCTTAATAATATGAAAATAAAAAAAATTAAGAATATTAAAAATTAAAATTTTAGATTTATTAAATATATTTTAAAAATAATTATATAAAATAACTACACTAAACTCCAAAATTTCTCTGTGTTTGCCCAATGGGAAATCTTTCACACCATGAAGAAACAATGCTGAACTCTGAATTAATTGTTGAAAAGAGGCAGTCAAATCAAACATGTCAAATTGACTCTAGAAGATAGCTAATTCCGGCCGCTTTCTCCGTAATCCTAGCTTCCTCGTCTCAATTATTTGATGCAAGGTCTTACATTTTCCTAGCTTATAGCCTGTTTGGTATACTAATTTCTAGGGGCATAAAACGACACAGCAAATGATGGAAATTTTTTTAGTACGAAAATTTTCGGTAATTGATAGTTATTTTGAGTCGATTTTATGAAAAGGATAAATTGTTTAAAATTTATTTTTTCTACTTATAAAATTTGGAGTCGAAATTTTATTTAAAAAAATTAAAATTTTTATCATTTGAATCATCAAATATCGGTAATGATGAAAAAATTTATTCAAAGGAAAAGTTGTAAACAATTCTTACTCCCAACAAAATCAAAGAAAAGACATTATTACATTAGGAAAAGAAAAAAAAATTAAATTCGTTTTTATGGTCAATTTGGATTAGAGATGAAATTGATTTTTTTATATTAAAAACAATAATGGTGATGACATTAGTATTATTTTATATTGTAATATATGTTTAAATATAAATATAACGATTATAATAAAATTATATATATCAATTTATTGCTCTATCAAAAGTAATTAATTATCACAATGGAAACATTTTTTTTAATTCTACACTAAAACAATTGACTATCTTAAATAATAGGGCAGTCGATTGATCAAGGATTCAAAAAGATGTGGTTTTTCTTTTGGGGTTTGGAGCTATGTGGTTCATGGTCATCCGGGGCAGATTTGCAATCAAGATTCAATACAAGAAATGCCCATTTTCCATAATCATGTTTCAATTATATATATATATATATATATATGTCAATAGAATAAATAGAGTTTTGAGTGGCTTTGTGGCTAACCTACTTATATATCTTCTCCTAAAACATTGCCAATGAACAGCTTCTAACTTTAAACTGGAAAAAAAACTTGTGAACTAGATATTCACTTAACTGGATCATCGTTAGTAGTGTTATCGTTATTTTTATCATAAATAGCAACATCCGGTGAACTAGATCATCGTTAGTAGTGTTCTCGTTATTTTTGTCATAAATAACACCATTGGTGAAATAATTTTGATTTCTAGAATTTTGTAAGATTAGATGATTTAAAATTTAGTTCATTTAAGTTATTCAGTTATCTTTAAAAAAATATATTTAAAAAATTTGAACTTCGAATCTCAACATTTATAATTTTTTTTTTATTCTTAAATTTCGAATTTCTATGTAAATAAAAAAAAAATAAAAAAACCAGATTGTTAATGCCAATTATCCAAATTTCTTGGTATGCATTCTTTTAGGGAATCAAATGAGATAGAAGATGTATTGGTCAACGCACGAGTAGATAGAGAAGAATTTTCCATGGCTCGATGGTAATTGGTAATCTGTTTTAACAAGGGCTGTTTGCACTTTACTGCAGCAGTGCCCTGGTGGCATTTGGTTTTTTTTTTAAAGCTAAGTTTATTAAAGCAACCAAGAGGTTGCGAAGCTAACAAAAGTTAGTAAACAGAGTTTCGATACAATTAATAGAAGTAATACGAAACACTTAGATCAAATGTACGAATAAATCGATAGTACAGAAACAAAGATAAATTTCATGGCCACTTTTAATGAAAACACTACTAACAATGATCTAGTTAAGTGAATATAATACTGCATCTCAAAGTATCAAAAGATTCGTCAAAGCTCCTAAAGATAGTCATAAACTACTAATTGCTGACATTATCATCTCGTTCCTTTTGTTCAATTTCCATCAACTTGTTTTCGATGAGCTCTTCGTCACCTTTGTAAGACAGCCCATGACATTTTCCAAGTTCTCAAGTTTTAATACTGTCATCTCTATGTCAAGAGTTCATCCAATGTATATTATTGTCAAAGTTAATGATGGAGTTTATCAATCTATAATCAAGTTGATTGAATGTTGATTAGAAAGTTTCCAACCAAAAACAAACTCAAAAATGAGAATGGACAGCAAATGGTCATCATCTCTACCAATCTAACATGCAAGATTTCATGTTAAAATTAAAAACATAAACGAATTGAATATGAATAAAATTTATTATATTTGTAATTTATTTGTTCAATTAATAAAATTTAAAACTTTGTACATGATAATTTATTAAATTTGATAAATAAATAAAAATTGACCTATCTATGAATTGTTCATTTAATTTTTTTTATTTATAATTTTAAATTATAAATAATTTAAATATGAATAAATTTTATTATATTCATAATTTTTTTAATTAATGAATTTAAAAATATTATTAATAATCATTTATTAAATTTAATATAAAAATAAATAAACAAAAATCAAATTTATTCATAAACTATTTGTTTACTCAATTCGTCTACAATCATCGTTAAAATCAAGCTTATAAACGTAGGTAAAGCCTTAAAGAACCTATAAAAAAAATCACATCAACAGAGCCCTAAAGGAAAACGAAAAGTAGTCATATCATTCTGGTGGTCAAGTCTCCACCACGTGAAAGTGTGAACCATCCCCTGAGCCTACACGACAGAAACCCTTCTTTCAAGAGCCCTACCCGTTTTGGAGCCTATTTGACAATGAGTAAACGTGAATGGGTAGGTCGGTCATTGTCATGCCAGTTTGTCGATGCTCGACCACTCGTGGTAGCTAGGAGACAGAAACCATGCATCAACAGTGGCGTATATAAATTGCGAAGTAAGGTACCCATGATAGTAAAAAAAATTTGAAAATTAAATATCCTCAAAAAAAATTTTATAAATATCTCTAAGATTGAAAAATAAAAAAATTAAAAAAATTTTCTTAGATACTTTCAAAAATTTTTCATAAATATTATTGTTATCAATAAAATTAAAAAATCTGTAAATAAATTATATATATTTTATAACTATACATCTTTTAATAAAATTTTGAATTTATCACTTAGTCCCGATCATTGCAGGGCGCCTACATCTTCCTTTACTAATCATTACTTCATGGCTATTCTCGAGGGAACAACAGTCTACTTCCTTTTTTTTTTTTTTTGTAATTTTAACTCGAATATAAAATGTTAGTTAAAAATGATAATAATAATTAATAGAATTGTTACTTTTATACATTGACAATTAAGTTTTTAAATTCTAGAAATATATTTAAAATATTACTATATAATCTATTTAACTATTATAAAAATTTTATTAATTAATGAATATATCTTAATAGAACGCATGCCAATATTTTAATCTAGATCGTGAATTTAAAAACTTTAGAAACGTTTATAAGATATTAAGCATTTATTTTAAAATTAATTGATAATAGGTAAATAAACTTAACTTAAATATAAAATCATAATAAATTTAATATTCATTAAATATGGGATAATTTCACTTTAAGAAGCTTTTATTAAGTATAGACAAAAGCAAAAGTCTATTATGTGACATACTCATAAAAAATATAAATACAAAACAGAATTTCGGCTCTTATAATTAAGCGTCAAACTTAAGATTAATTATAATAGGGATTAAATTTGAATATAAAATTATAAAAATTTTAATATTTAAAAATATAAGATAATACTATTTTAATGTAAGATAATTTTTGGCTACAGAGTATAAAAAGCCTTTAAACTATAATTTTAAAAAAATCATCCAAGCTCTTTTTTTTCTTTTTTATTTCATTGAGTTGGTCTTTTCAATATTTATTTGCATCCAATTAAATCCTTATTTGAATAAAAAATTAATATCGTTGATTATTTTTTCAATTAAGATAAAATTTTATGTAATATTAATAAAATAGATAAAAATTTATCACATGATACAATTAATATATGTGAAAATTAAATAAAATAATTTTTTCCTTCTTTATTTTCTCTGTTTTTCTCTCTTTCTAAAATCTTTTTAAAGATTCAATTGGTTGTTGTTTGGGGATTGATTGATTAATTTTATCACATGATTAGATTTCGTTCATTTTAGAGTTCAATTGAATCAAAATAAAAGGTAAAAAATTTAATTGAATACAATAAAATATTAAAAATTTAAATGATAATTAAATTATAATTCAAATACATTTTAATCCTCTAACAATAATTTTTTTTAACCAAGATTCCAAGAATAACACAAATATATAGTATTGCTCTTTCACTAAAATCTTCATCAGTTGAGGGAAGTGATAATAAATAAATTTTTTTTTTACTACAATTATTTTTATTCTCTTTTTAGGAAGCTTAACGTGCTTGAATGTCTCACAAAGGACATTCGTCACTGTTTACTATGGGCATTCCTGTAATTTTACTTACCGTTGTAGTTTCCATCAACGCAAATATAAATGCCGACGACACACGCAAAGCCAACGGTTCTAATGTAATGGAGCAACCACCATTCACTGAAGATGAATTGAACACCTCCACCACCGAAACTCACCCGAAACATGCCTCCAACCGAGGCGGCACGCGGCATCCTGTCTACCGGGGTGTCCGGAAAAGGCGTTGGGGCAAATGGGTGTCGGAAATTAGAGAGCCACGCAAAAAGTCACGCATTTGGCTTGGCTCATTCCCAGTGCCAGAAATGGCCGCTAAAGCCTATGATGTAGCGGCGTTTTGCTTAAGGGGACGTAAAGCGCAACTAAATTTCCCAGACGAGGTGGAGGATTTACCTACACCGCCAACGTGTACGGCTAGAGATATTCAGGCTGCAGCTGCAAAGGCGGCGCATTCATCAGTTTCGTCGGCAAAAAGTGATCAAGTATCATCCAATGACGGATATGGGGATGGGCATGGTAGTGACGATTTTTGGGGCGAAATTGAGATGCCAGATTGATAAATAATGGGTGCCAATGGAATTCTTGCGAGTGGACATTCACCGGCGACTCGTCCTGGCTAGAAGGAGAGGCTCAGCAACAGCAACAGTTCTTGGCATGGCTCTGATGCGTATTTGTTGCGTTGCGTTGTAAAGAGAACTTCATAAATGTTTCACCAACCTTTCGTCAACGCTCTTTATGTGTTTATTTTGGCATTATATATTGCTTTAAGTTTTGTGGTATGGCACACAATTTGGCTACGTAAGGTGCACCTGGTTTCCATTTAATTCACTGCTCCTTCGACTTGTAGGCTTCAAATCGAGTCGATTTATAAAATTTTGATTATGTTTTAACTAAGAAGCGGAAGAGCGATGATTTTATTACAAAGGTAGCAGCAGTCTGATAATAAGAAAAGAGGTAGTAATTACTAAGATTTGAATTCTAAATTTGTCGAAAGCAATCTGTGATTTTATGAACTGAGAAGTTATATCTTGAATTCAATTAATAATAAATCTAAAATTTTTTTTAAGACTATCTACTTATAATATATATAAAAAATAGTCTACAAATTTGCTAATTTTATTGACGGAAATGATGTGCACGGAAAATTTTTGGAAATGTCCAAAGAATGTTTTAAGTTAAATATTAGTAATTTGCATTAGCAATTGATTACTATATCATTTATTTGATTTTTACTAATTTACAAATATGGCCTTAAGGGGTATATTTTAAATTTATAATAATATAAATAATGGGACAGTTTTGTTTCAAATGTTTGGAAGGGAATGACTCAAATAAGTTTTTTTTTTTTTTTTTTTTTTTGAGGCGGTCTTTTAATAAGTGGTTTAAGATGCAAGTTACACTACTCTTAGGGTATGGTAAAACAATTAAAAAGATGAACATATATATATATATATATATATCCTTCAATCCCCATTGTGAAGTTAAAATATTTATTATAAGTATATAAAAAATAAGCTTTTTATTAGGTAGTAACTTAAAAGCATTTGAGATTCAATCGAAACCTAATTTTTTGTATTTGAAATTGTTAGGATCGGAAATACAGTTACTAAAACTAAAAGTTTAATACTTTACCCATAGATCACACAGTTATTGACAATCAAGTTATTTTATTGTCAACTAAAAAATCAATTTTTTTATATTTGATATCATCAAAAAATAAATTTAATTACTAAAATTAAGAATTCAGCATTTTATTAAGATGTTATTAGCACCGCTAAATCAACTTCAATTTCATGGGTATTTGAAATGTATATATATATATATATATATATATATATATATTGTTTTGGACCTCACATCTAAACAAACAAATATATACCAAACCTCGTAGTCTAAGACAAACCTCAGTTCTGGTTTCACTTCACTGTCACCACAACAAGACTGCATGTGATATTCATGTTGGTACTAGATATAAACATCGAAGAATACGACAGACTGATCAGTTTTGAAACTATTGGATACTAAGAATCTTAATACAAAACAAAAACATCACTGTGTTTTTATTAAGCAAATGATGTGAGGTTCTTTTATTTTGAAAAACATCAAGAAATTTTGAGTTGGAATCTTCTTCAATTTCATACAAAAGGAAAAAAAAAACAGTAAGTTTCTAATGAAATTTCAAATTCAGATACCTTATTTGTTAAACATCCAAGGGTTTTGACATTTATATATTTTGGAAATTTTTGAGATGATGAAATGGAATAAAAAATAATTCACATCCATACATCAATCTAATTGATTATTTATGATAAATTGAAGAATATTTTTTTTATATTTTTTTAAAAGTTCATGATCGGATTCTAAAGCGAGCATTAATCGATTATAATCAATTTAATTAATTTTTGAATTTTTAAGATTGAACCGATCGAATGCTCTCATATGATATCACTAACAGCAATGATCTTTTCGTTTCACATGATTAACTGTAATTCAGTACAAAATCATTGGATTAGCTAACAAAACCAAGAGAATACGAATAATTTGTTTTTCTTATATGAAGAGATTAAATGTAATGTCAAATTTGTACTCAAACTTGTTAACTTGTACAAATCAAATTTTCTTATTCAATTGAGGGAAATTCAGGTGCCTTTGAATACTCCTAATATGTTTAAGCCTATTAATTAACTTAGAAATCTATATCCACAGGTGATGTCTAAATGATAGGCTAGCATTAATGGCTAAACTTTTCCTATTGCTTTTCTTTAAACTTGTTTAAAGTTTAAACTATGAAAGTATAAATAGTAGAGGTATGAATATTAGTACATTGAAAAGAACCTGTTGTATATGTGTTAATGGCAACTGTGCAATTTTGTTGGAAATGAAAGAAAATAAAAGAAGAATTTAGTTAAGATAAATTTTGGAAGCTTTCTTAAGAATAATAGTTTTTCACTAGGTGCAAAATGATTACAAGAAACGTTGTTCTTAGGATAAAATGCCCAAGAAGAAGAAGAAGAAGATGATGATTGTACTTCTAGTTCTTTTTTGAACTTTCTTAAACTATGAATCAAAAAATAGAGTGAAAGAAGAGAAATTCTAAATTTTAATTTGAAATAATGTAAAGATGTATGAAAATGAGTGTTTAAGGAAGTATTTATAGGTCACAAAAGATATCTTAAATGTTGTTTTATGAATGGACACCATTTGAATGAAGTAACATCTTTTTTGGATTGAAAGAATATGTCCAACGTATTTATTTTTTGAATTTTCAACAGGAAAAGTCGACTGTTTAACAAGGACAGTTGATTACTTTAAACATTTTATAGAAACAGAAACCCAGATTCTGTTAGGTACTTGATTGCTCTTCATGGCAATTGATTGCCCAATGCAATATGGGAAAGAGCAGTCGACTGCTCTCAAGTATAGTTGACTACTTTTTCAAACAAAATGTAAGATTTTGTTCAGTCTTTTAGGCAGTCGATTTCCTTGTGGCATAATTAGTATGAGTAGTCAATTGCCCTTTAAGGCAGACAACTGCTTTGCTAAAATATAATGCAAGCATTTGGATGCCATCTCTTCGAAAGTCGATTGCCCACTTTTTTGGGTAAGGTTGTCGACTGCTTCTTAGGCGAGTCGACTGTTCTTCTGAAACAAAAAATCATTCAAACTTCCTATACATGAGTAATTGTTAGGGCAGTCAGTTGTTTAGGAGTAGTTTCTAGGGTAATTGGCTCGCTCAAGAGAAGTTGCTAGGGTAATCGACTGCTCAGTCAGTTGCCCCCTTAATACTTCATTCTAAATGCTTTTGAACATTATTTTCAACACACATTCAATCTATATGCTTTAAAACAATGTTCTTAGTTAGAAAACATTATTCTTTGGTGATATATACAACAATCTCCACTTAATTCTAAAGAAATACAAATGCTTATACAACTTAAAGAAAACGCAATTTTGGTTTTTATACAAAGTGTATGTCTAAAAGTTGTTGGGAAAAACAACAATACCTACGCGCAGCAACCGCACACAAAATAACAAGTTCAAATCAAGAATAAAAACACACAAATATATTTGGTTCAGCCCAACTCAAAATGGCCTACTCCAAACCAAATCCACTATCAAATAAATCTTTACAATTGTGAGACTTTTAGAATGAGAAAAGTCTCCTAAAACTCCTTACTCAAAACTTAACCCAAAACCCAATTACACCCTTTAATAGCCTACTCACTTAGCTATTCTCTTGGTGTCTAACTCTCTGGGGTTACTAAACTAAAACTAAAACATCTTATTTATAGGGGTGAAACCCTTTATACCTTTACTAAACTCCCGATGTGGGATACAAGACAAATTCAAACTTACTTAACTTTCGATGTGGGATTCTGAGATTCAAGGCAAATCCCAACAAATCCTCCCTTGACTTGAATCTTCAAACACTTCAACAGTATCTGCAAAGCTAACATGCTTACCTTTCTTCTTTTCTTTCATCACAGGCATTCCAGCAACTGAGCCTCCATCAAACATGTACAAGTGATTGACCATATTCCCTTGTAAAATCACACTATCATTCTTATACACTTTCAACCAATCATTACTACCATAAAATGTGTATCCCCGAGAAGATAACTCACCTAAAGCAATCAAATTGTAGTGACAATTTGGTACATACCTTACATGACGAAGTGTCCTAATAACACCATTGTGAGATCTAAGGCGAACACTCCCAATGCCTTGAATCTGCACCTTTTCTTTGTTAGCAATCACAATATCCCCATACTTTTCATTCTCATTCAACTCCACAAAGCAGCTCCTATCATTGCAAACATGAACTGTAGCAGCTGAATCTAAAACCCAACCTTTGTCACTTTTCAAAGTCTGGGTCTCATCCACACAAGTTGTCAAAACAACATCATCATCATCAGACAAAATAGCAGCAGTATCACTCTTTTCTTCATCTGATTTCTTCTCATCATTCGCCCTTTTGAAAGCAGCCATATCCCTTCTCAGCTTCCTGCAGCGCACTTGGATATGTCCCTTCTTACCACAATAATAACATTCTACATCACTGTAATCTCTGTCTCTTGACTTGGATCTCCATCTCGATCCATCAATCCTCTTTTGAGTCATCCCTCGATCAAAACCCTCTACAGCTAGTGTACTCCCCCCAGGTGATGAGTTCTGAGCTCCCATAAACCTTTCATTCTCACGCAACAAGGCAGTCACATCATCCAACTTCAAAGTAGACCTGCCTACCAACACAGTCTGAACTAAAGGCCTATAAGACTTGGGCAAAGATGACAACAAAATTAAAGCCTTCTCTTCATTTTTTAACTCATCAACAGAAATCGCTAACAATTGAGAAACCAATTTATTAAATTCATTCAGGTGATTATGAAGACTCATACCTTCTTCCATCTTCAGAGAATACAGATCCATCTTCAAACATAATCTATTAGTCAACGACTTCGAAGCATAAATACCTTCAAGCTTATCCCACAAACTCTTCGGAGTACTCTCAGTCAACACACTGTACTTTACTTCTGGAGCTAACGCCAATCTAATAGTACTAACAGCCTTCTTCTGAATCCTATTCCAATTAGCATCAGACATTCCCTCAGGCTTACTACTCTCTAATGCTTGATCCAACCCTTGTTGTACTAACAGATCTTGAATCGTACTTTGCCATAACATAAAATTACTCTTTCCATCAAATAACGGAATCTCAAACTTAGGCATAGACATACCAGACATACCTTCTTCAGACATCTTCAAATACTGCTTCACGATCTCTTGGACCCACAAACCTCGAACCTCGAACCTGGAACCTCGCTCTGATACCACTTGTTGGGAAACACCACAGCTCTGATACCACTTGTTGGGAAATATCACAGCTCTGATACCATTTGTTGGGCTAAAAGCCTCCAATCCAATCACACCAACGGAAGCGAAATCAAACAATAAATCAAACACACAAGAGACAACAATTTAACGTGGTTCGGTCCAACTGACCTACATCCACGGATGAGAAACAAGATCCACTAGTTGTAGAGAATTACAAACTTACATCAAATCATCAACCTCACTCAACAATCAATACTCATAAGACACTCTCAATCTCATCTAGTCCTATTGAGTATTCTCAACCCAAACAAACACAAACTCAAACCCTTGTGCACCCTTTCAACATAACCAAACACATATCCATATGCTCTCATACACCATACCTATTTGGACCCTCTCAATCTTCTCTAATCCACTCACAAACAAACATACACACCCATAAGACGTAGAACCCCAATACTCTTATGGGGTGTCTATCCCACAAAACCCTACAACTCTCTTACATCTTTTTCTCATATCTAACCTTGTAGAGACTTCACCTATTTATAACCATACAAACTTGCCCATTAAGAATCCATCTCCTCTTAGAATTCTTCTTCTGTAAGTTAAACTTGCCTATTAAGAATCCCTTTCTTTTTAGAATTCTTCTCTTGCAAGTCAAACTTACCTATTAAGAATCCTCTTTCTCTTAGAATTCTTCTTTTGCAAGTCTTCTTGTCCATCAAGCAATATTTGAAAAATCTCAAACAAATCTCTAACAAATCTCAAACAAATCTCTTATGGGATTTGAGTCAATATTTCCAACAATCTCCACCTTGACTCAAATTCCATCAATCATCTATCTTCATGCTAGACATGCTTGGCTCCACCTGCAATGAAAGTCTCACAATCATCTTCTCTTCTCTTGTGTCTTCACGCTTCATACAAACTAATCCTCAATCTTCAAAACTTAAACTTTTCTCTTGAATCGAGCTTTTCTAAGCTTATTTTTTCCCATGTCTCAAACCAAGCTCTTTCCATATCTCGAACTGTCAACTATTCTCATGTCTCGAACCATCGGTTCTTTCTACATCTTGAATCTTTAACTCTTCTCACGTTTTGAATCTTCAGCTCTGATACCACTTGTTGGGAAAAACAACAATACCTACGCGCAGCAACCGCACACAAAATAACAAGTTCAAATCAAGAATAAAAACACACAAATATATTTGGTTCGGCCCAACTCAAAATGGCCTACTCCAAACCAAATCCACTATCAAATAAATCTTTACAATTGTGAGACTTTTAGAATGAGAAAAGTCTCCTAAAACTCCTTACTCAAAACTTAACCCAAAACCCAATTACACCCTTTAATAGCCTACTCACTTAGCTATTCTCTTGGTGTCTAACTCTCTGGGGTTACTAAACTAAAACTAAAACATCTTATTTATAGGGGTGAAACCCTTTATACCTTTACTAAACTCCCGATGTGGGATACAAGACAAATTCAAACTTACTTAACTTTCGATGTGGGATTCTGAGATTCAAGGCAAATCCCAACAAAAGTGACCATCAGTTGAACCTTTAGATTTAATATGAGACACAATGAAACATATTCACACTTTACATTGGTTCAAAAGTTTCTCCAAGAGTAGCACAATTCATTACATGGGCTTTACTAGTTCTTGTGTTAGCAAGTACTCTAGGATTAACCGAAAGTCCATAAAAAGTGAGCTCTCACTTTTTTACTTGCATTGGAAGACTTATCTAATGTGTTCCACAACCTCTTTTTTTTACTCAACACTTTCTCAAATAAGCTGTAAGTTTATCAAGGACTTATGTCCAACCAATTATTTGGATTATAATGCATCTAGATGTCATAACATATAAATCCGAAAATCTATTGCTAGATCTGACTTTGAGGGGGGGTTGCCAACTATCTTTTTTTTGTTTAAATGCAATTGGTCATTTAATTGAATTTGTCCCATTTTAAATAAATATCTCAAGTTTGATTTAGGTATTTTTAAAAGGTAGATTTATGTTTGACTAAGTCCAATAGTATGGTTACATATGAGGAATGTTATAGCATCATTATATCACCCACCAAAAGGATGGTACCAGCTTGATTTTGTGTTATCCAAAAGCCTAAAAAACTTACCAAGTAATTTAATATCGAAAATTATCTTTAAATTATTCTAATAAGTTGGTAATAATTCAAAAACATCACTTCATCTTAAGAGTATTCAAATAGACTATTTGTAACATTTTGAGGAGGCTTTGTCGTCGGATTCATTAACATATTTTTTAAAAAATCATTTTTTAAAAAAATCAATAAATAAAATCTTTCAATTGTTTGGTAAGATTCTATATCAATGCATATCATTCAATCATTTGGTGATATTTTTATTTAAAAACCTTTTTTAAAAATAAAAGTCATTAAATCTTTCCATAGTTTGATAAAATTTAACAGAAATTTGAATTCTCCAATCGTTTGGTAGGATTGAAAAATTATTTTTTTAAAAAATTATTAAGTGCTCCAATCGTTTGATAGAACTTAAATTAAAATTTTTAAACCTATAAAAATCTTCCAATAGTTTAGTAGGAATTATGAATTTATTACAAAATTTATTTTAAATATGCATAAAACAAGAAAAAGAAACAACTAAGTAACATAAATAGATATACAAGTAAAGAAGAAAAAAAATAGAAATTACCAAATAAATTGGGCTACAATTGATTCCAAAGCATGTCGGCTTTTGTAATTGTACTTGCTCACTTCAATTTGTCGGTTGTTAGAACCAGTTATGATTTGAGCTTCTTATTGGATTGGATCCTCAAACTTGGTCAATCTCCTTTTACTTTTCCTGTTTCTTCACCCTATTGTCTTCTTTCTTGTTTCTTTACAAAATAGTCTATGGCTTCGCTAGCGCCCTTTGTTTGTGTTGATTGCCTTTCTTTCTGGTTTAAACAAAAATCAAATATAAACCTTAAACATATATACCCAAAACCTTAAAAAATTTTGCTGTCAAAACTTTTTGTTGAATGCATCCTTTTGTGTTTCTTTTCAACTCCTTTCTCCAACACAACTCCCAAGAGAAAATCTTAATTATCTAAACCCAAAACACCAGAAAAGACTATAAAAAAAACTTTTAATTTTTTTGCCTTTTTTTTTTTTTTACTCTATCTCTTAATTTTTTCTAAGTGATTCAAATGGGATCTCTTTAAAGGCCTCTAATACCAACTACAATAAGAAAAAGGAGTTTTATTGGTTTGAATCTCCTAATCAACTTCAACCTTAGATTTTTAATCCAAATTCACCTCTCAAGCCAATTCTTTTTTACCGTTCTTTTTTAATTCGAATACTTTCAATTCAACAACTCAATTAGAATTAAACACTCTTTAAGTTTCATAAAAACAATTCTTTCTTTTTTTTTTTTAAATAATAATAATAACTCTAAACTAAATACAACATCAAAAATAAATAAAAAAATTCAAAGCCTAATCTCAAAACATAAATTGACTCATGACTAAATAAGGTGTCTACACTAAATATGAGACTTTTCTAGGGAATAGTTTTAATAATTACCCCCATTATTCCAAAAATGTTGCATAAAGAATTTATTATATCTCATATAATTGAAAGCCCTTAAATCTTATACACGATGTTTTCTTCATGAGAAAATTATCATTTATTTTGAAAAAAATTAATTTCCTAAGTGGCAAAAATAAGATAGATTATGAATTAATCAAGATTACCTCTTAGTAATTGATAACAATTCCGTACATCTCATCATGTAAGCAATTTTGTTTCCCCAAAAAAGTTTAGTAAAGGGATCTACTAACATTTGATTTATAGGAAGGTATTTTATATTGATTTTTCATTTCTCTACAACACTTCTTACATGATTGTTTCTCACAACATTGTGCTTGCTATTATTGGACAAGCTTTCATTCTTAGTGTTATAAATAACAGTCTTATTATCATAATATAATCTGATTATTTTTTTAGTTTTTTCTATGAAAGGTATGCTTTTTTAAACACCTTTTAAAATAAAGTACATTCTTAGTGGCATGTGATAAAGCAATAAACTCAAATTCCATAGATGACAATGTCAAACAAGTTTGTTTCTTAAATGACCAAGAGACAATTGCTCCATATGTTGTAAATATAGCCAACCTATAAACTTGGAACTTACTTTGTCTGAAGCCCAATTAACATCATTGTAACATTCTAAAACAAGAGTAACACAATTATAATGCAAACCATAGTTCAATGTATGTTTCAAGTATCTCAACAATCTTTTTAACTCATGCCAATGATCACTTCTAAGATTATTAGTAAATCTACTAAATACTCTAACAGCACATGCAATATCTTGTTTTATTTAATTCATAGCATAAATTAAATCACTTATGATCTTTGCACATTTTTTTTTATTAATGGTTCTCCTTGATTAGGTTCTAACTATGATAAGGATCTATAGGTGTCTTATTAGGCTTACAATCATAAAGACTAAACTTTTTAAGCAATTTTTCAATATAATGTGCTTGAGAAAAAACAAACTTTCCATTATCTTTATAAACCTTAACTCTTAAAATCACATCAATAGGACTTAAATCTTTTATATCAAAAGTTTGAGTCAATTAAGACTTAGTTTCATTTATATAGTCCATATTTGTACCAAATATAAATAGATCATTTACATAAAGAGTAATAACTACCTTGAACTCATATGTGACTTTAATAAAGACACAACTTTCATATTTGCTACTTTTAAAGCCAAATTTCTTAATCCTTTTCTTCAATTTCTTATACCATTGTCTAGGTGCTTTTTTTAAAACATAAAAAGACTTGTTAAGTTTACATACCTTGTATTCTAGACCTTGAACCAAATATCTTTCTAGTTGGTGTATGTATGTCTTTTATTATAGATCACTATTGAGTATGGTTGTCTTTACATCCATTTGCTGCACTTCAAGTTGTAAATTGAAGTAATTATGAACATCATTCTAATAGAAATAAACTTGGTGACCAGTGATAAGGTTTCAAAATAATCTAAACCTTCCTTTTTACTATACCTTTGGCTACTGATCTTGCTTTAATTTATCAATATTACTATCAATTTTAAGCTTTTTTTTTTTTCAAAATCCACTTTGAGCCAATAAGCTTAGATTAGGAGATAGATCTACTGAAAACCAAGTATTGTTCTCAATAATATATTTAATCTTATCATCCATAGTTTTCTTCTACAAAATAGAATCATGCTCATAGCTTTTTGAAATGATTTAAGATCTTCTTCTAACATGTATGTGTACATATCATATTCTAAATTCTTTTTAATTCTCTTTCTTTTGCTTCTTCTAAATTCATTATCTTGAGATGCGTTATCATAAGATACAACATTATGACTATTACTAATATGGTTATATGCATTATTATTAACAAAAAAAGACCATGCTTAATCAATTCATTTGATAAATCTTTTTCTATCTTTAGATCATTAGTATCTTTAATAGTCAAATGCTCAAAATAAATAGCTTGTGTAGATTCAAACACATAATTAGCTTTTAAATTAAGAAATCCACTTGCCTTGCTTTTTAATGCATAACTAAAAAAAATAGACTTAATATCTTTACCACCAATCTTTGGTCTTTTATTATTAGTATATCTAACACATATGCAATGTATCTAAACACTTTAAAGGGGCATTTGGTTTGCAAAATTTTAGATTTTGGGAAAAAATGTGATTTTAAGAAAAGTGTGGATTCTTGGCAAGAAATGATTTTTTATAGCATGGGATTGTTATATTCCTGTGTTTAGTTAGGGGAAAGTTAGATTACTTAATTTTGTATCTTCACTATAACAAACACAACAGTTTTTCAATTAAAATAATCGACAAATAATATAGTTTCAAATAGCGTAAATGTATTATTTGAGTGTTTCAAAACTTATAAATGCATCACTTGACTATTTTAAAACAATAACATTGATCAATTATTGCGTTTTAAAACAAAACAACACAGTAATTGATTGTTTGTAAAAATTTAACAATTATTGCATTATATTTTAAAGTAACGCAATAATTGATTGTTTTAAAAAAATTATAATGATAAATTACTGCATTATAAAACAAAGCAACCCATGATTTGATAACTTGAAAAAAACTAGAATTATCAATTACTGCATTTCAAAGCTTATAAATGTAGTAATTAATAACTTGAAACAACTATATGATCATTACTATGTTATAAAACAAAGCAATGCATCTATTTGGTTATTTGAAAAATTAAAATTATCAATTACTGCATTATAAAACCTATAAACGCATTAATTGATTGTTTTAAAACAATTAAAATTTATTTTATTACTATGTTATAAAACAAAGTAACGCAATAAAAACTCATTTGAAAAAATTAGAATTATCAATTACTGTGATTCAAAGCTTATAAATGCAATAATTGATTGTTTTTAAACAATTACATTGTTTTACTATTGCATTATAAAACAAAGCAATGCAGTAATTGATCATTTCAACAATATTAGAATTATCAATTACTTTATTTCAAGGCCTATAAATGCAGTAATTGATTGTTTTAAAACAATTATAATAATTAATTACTATGTTATAAAATAAAACAATGTAATAATTGATTGTTTTTAAAAATTTACAATTATTAATTACTGCATTATAAAATGAAGCAACACAATATTTGATAATTGTAAAAAAAGTATAATGATCAATTATTGCAATATAAAACAAAGAAAAGTAGTAATTGATCATTTGTAAAAAATTAGAATTATCCATTATTGCGTTTCAAAGGCCATAAATGCAACAATTGATCTTTTTTATTTGGTAAATACACAAAAACCCTACCTACTATTCTATTAACCTTTTTATTGAGGATTTACCTTGACCCCCATCCAAACCTTGAACCTCAAAACCCATATGAGAAACCCTAAATCGCTTTGTTTTCATAGTCATTTCATCACCGTCGTCGTCATTGTTTGCCGATGATTGGGGTAAAAATGTGATTTTTTACCTTTGTTTAACTATTCAATTAATTGTTCATATAATCCCTATTATTATATTTTTATTTTCGATTGCTTACTTGGTGATTATTTGGTGATTTTTCATATACTTGGGGATTGCTCGGTTGATTGAGGTAAAAATGTGATTTTCATTGCTTGGTAATTGTTGATATAATTACAATGGAATCTATGAAAATATATGTATAGTTTTTGATAGTCCATATATATTATTGGATTATGCATATGTAAGGAAATGATTTCATTTTTTTTGTATTCAATGGGATTGGATTATGTATTGTAAAGAAATGATTTCATTTTTAAATATAAATTATATTCAATGTTGTATTCTTTTACAAGGTTTGGAATATCCGTATTGTTTTTATACATTTTTATGTTTGGGACTTTTCATTTAATCTTTCTTATGGTTTTTCCTTCAAGTCTGATTTGATCTAATTTCACTCTTGTCTCGATGCGATTGGAAATTTTTTATCCAATGGCACCTTCAATAGCGTTTGAATACGGTATAGCACAGTGAATTCATTCTAATCATGTAACATCTCAAATTATATATATATATATATATATATAATATAACAATATACATAAACAAGTTTGTCACATAAGCGCTTATGTGAACAATTCTCTTAAATGACACATAGGATAATTTTTAAAAAAAATAAGATAGTTTCTTTTAATTAAAAATTGGATAATTTTAATTATTCAAATTTCAAAATTATTCAAATTATAATTGAAAATCAAATCAATTTAGAGATGTATATTCTAAAATTAAAAATATGAAATTTGGATTTTATTTTTTTAATAAATAATTTTAGTTGTTTACCAAATAACCTTATTTAAAAAATTATTTAATTATCAAAATCTTTCAAACATGTTTAAAAATTACAAAGATTAAGTTTATCTAAATCTTTCAACAATTTTTTTTATCTTGATTTAAAAATTTTGATATAAAAAATTATCTTTTTAAAAAATTTACATAAGCTATAAAAAATTCAAGCAATTTTATGTAAGATTTCGAAATTTCAAAAAAAATTCATCTTAAATCTTTAAATAATAAGATTATCAAAATGATTATATCTATTTGAACTTTAATTATCAAATTTATATTTCAAATAAATGCAAAAAATTTAATATTATCTTTATCACTTATTATATCCATTTTAAATTTTAAAAATTATCTATTTAATCCTAACTGTTACTAAAGAATTCTTCTACAAATGTAATGTGTTATACATCAATTTTTTTATTTTTTCAATAACTTTTGTTAAAGGTATATTCTATTACTATTGCATTTTTTTTTTTGGTTTATAAATTTTTTCTAAGATATATTTTATTGTTATTATAGTTTCATTCTTATGAAAAATATTTTTTTTTAATTTATTTTTTTCACATATTTTCTAACATTTTTCATATTTTGTATAATAATTTAATCAAGATTACTAAAGTGAAAGTGTGTTAATACTTCTTTTATTATTTAATTTATCATTCAATAATATATATTTTTATTTTTTAAAAAAAGACAATTTATTTTTATTTGATATGATTTTACATGTGTATAAATATTATTGTAAACAAAAAAATTCAAAGGAAAGACATAAGTTTTTTGTTATTTTCATGAAGTTTATTTTTTAATGACAAGTCAATATATATATAAATTTTATATATGTTATGAGTTTTAAATATTTGAATATAATTTAATAAAAAACTAATTTGTATATATATATGTTCATATTAAATAAATAAAATTATTTCATGCATCACACGAGTTATAATCTAGTCTTATATATATATATATATATATATTACAATATACAATGTTACATGATAAAAATTGCTTATGTGGATGTTAGGTGAATACTTTTTTTTAATGACAAATAGAATAGTGCTTATATTATTTTATTTATCAAATAAATTTTTTTAATAAATTATTTAAATTTAATATTTTGATTAATTATTTAAATTCAAATCACAATCTATTTGAGATTGAAAATTTTACATAAATTTTGAATTTAAATATATTAAATTATAATTTATATTTTCTTTTTAAATTTAATCACAGTTTCAAATATATATACTTAATAACATTTTATTTTTTGCTAAATAATTTTATTTAATAAATTATTTAAATTTAATATTTTTGGAGAAGTAAGTGAGGGTGCGATGGGTATTGCACCAGAACGCTAAGACACATGTTGTCTCTTTTCTTTCTTGTATTCTTTTTTGGGATATTAGTATTGAAGACGAGTATCTGTTTTTATTCTTGTATGCTTGATAAGTCATTTCACTTCAAATCAAAGAAAATTTAGCATAAATTTTAAATTCAAACATATTAAATCTTAATTTATCATATTTTCAATTTAATCATGGTTCTATATATATATATATAAATATGTGCTTAATAAATTATTATTTACTAAAATTAGAATTTGAAAACAAAAATGAAGAGTATAAGGGAAATTATCCCATTCAAATTAAAATTATTTTATTTGTTATTATTAGAATTAAAAATTGAAGAAAATAATTTTTTTCTATTTGATGATTATGGTTTATTGGTTTTGACCGAAATTGACAAAAGCTAGAAAGAAGTAAAAGTCAAGTTACACTCATGAAAAAGTAAGTCTATTTTCTATCTTTATTACTCTTTAAAATGTGGTTTATATTGAAATTAATAATTAAACAAAAGAAAATAAACTATAATTTGAATTTGCTAGATGTTAGGACTTACTTAGAACTTATATGGTGATTGACTGTAAATTAATGAATTATTGATTAAAAAGTATGTATTACAAAGTAATATGAGTTTGCATTCTTATATGAAAACATGAGATATTTGAATATTGCTAAAAAAATTAGATAAAAGTATGTTTTTGTTTTTGGAATAAATATAATGTTTTATTATATTTTTATATTATATGTTTGGTTAATTTATTTGTTTTTCTTTAGTTCATTACTTTTTTTTTTAATTTTTGTTTAGATTGATTATAATTAATTTTTTGTATTATATATATTTTTTGTTTTATTCATTTCTTTAATGTTTTTATTCTTTGTTAATTCATTAATGTATTTACTCTTATTACTGTATGTTTTTAATATCAATAAATTTATATGTAAATTTATATTCTTCATTTTCTTTTGCTATATTTTTTTATTATTGATTTTCTTTGTCTATAATGAATGGTGCCCACCAAAATTACTCTATCAATTATGTTAAAAACGATTAAAAATATGATGTGTTTTCAAGCATAACATAAAGAATCATTATTTCTTTTTTATCTAAAAAAATAATTTTATTTTGTTGACATAAAAATAATTGTTAGATCAATATATTTGTGAAATAATTACTTGAAGTATGTAAAAAATAAGAACTAATAAAAAGTAAATGGTTATGATTAAATTAATAATTGTGATTTATTGTTTAATCAAATATATATTATAAAATATTATGATTCAATAGTTTAGGAATATTCTACAAATATAAAATATTTTTCATAATTTAATCAAATGATATATATATATCCATATTGATTTTATCATAAAAACAATTATTAATCTTAACTATTTAAAGATTGACTCTTAATTTTTTATCAAACAAGAAAGAAGTAATTGTAAAATTTTTAGTGTGTAGCAAATGAATTGAAAAAAATATTTTAATAATTTTTGAAAATTTATAAAAGTTTAGACTTTTTTTAGATGAATAATATTATTTATAATATATTATATATAGATTGTCATTTATTTGTAGCTTAGCATTTATGAATATATGATTATATATTAGATCAATAAAAATTTATATTTTTTATTAAGATAATATAAAAAATTAAAGTTAATTAAAAATTAAAATTAAAATTATGAAAATTTTAATAAAAAATCCTATGCATTGGAGGGATTAAAAAGTTAGTTTTTAATGTAAAATAATATATTTTTTTCAACATTACAATGCAAAGAAGAAGATAAGGTTATTTTATAATTCTAGATTTGGACCTTTTATATAAATTGTGAGTTTGATCTTTAAAATTTGTATATTTGTATCGCATAAAATTTTAATAATTTATATATTTATATTAATTAAAATATTAATAATTAATATATTCATATTATATTTTATACAAAAGTTTTATGTCATAATTTGTATTAATTAAAAATAAAAATATATTTTGAGAAATTATCAAATACATTATAGTGAAATATTTTAATTTTATAAAGAGAATTAAAAGGAGAACACATTTTTTAATATATATTTAAAAAATAAAAAATTAATTTAAAAATAAAACATATGTTATCATTTTAAATTCATTTATAAAGTTAAAATATTATACTATTAAATTTTCAAATAATTACATATTTTTTAATTTTATTTAATTTGTATAAAATTTTTATTTAAATTTTACACCATATTACATTTATTATTATTTTTTTTTATCGTTTTCCTATGTCACGTTGTATTGGCAGCTTTGTTCGGTCCCTCCTATAGTCTTATTTCCCTCTTCAAGCGCAAAAATTGCCCTTTTCTTCAACCTCGTAACACCCGTCGCTGTCGCTGCGACACTCTCCAGCGAACTCCCCTCACTTTCTCTACTTCATTTCTTGAATTGCGTTTGTACTGGGTCGATCTCAGATTATTCTTTTTTGAATTTGATAATGGACTGGAATCCCCAAACCCTTCAATTCCTCTCACAGCGTTTTCTCCATACGCTCTCCCCTGCCGGACCCCGACGTGCCGCCGAGTCCTCCCTGTCTGTAGCCGCCAATCGTCCGAACTTCGCGCTCGCCGTGCTTCGCCTCTTGTCGGAGCCTTCAGTAGAGGAACAGATCCGTCAAGCGGCTGCTGTTAACTTCAAGAACTACCTCCGAACCCGTTGCGTCCCCTGTAACGACCCCTATGCCGGCCCCACATTTTCTCCGATACCCGACCCCGAGAAGGACCTGATCAAAACCCTAATCGTCTCTCTCATGCTATCTTCTTATCCTCGCATTCAGAGCCAGCTCAGTGTGGCCCTAGCTATTGTCGGCAAACATGACTTCCCCAAATCATGGCCGACTTTGGTTCTAGAGCTCGTCTCCAATCTTCTAAAGGCAGCCCAATCCGCTGATTATGCTTCCATTAAAGGTATTTTTGGAACTGCTAATTCAATTTTTAAGAAATTTAGGTATCGGCATAAAACAAACGATCTTTTGCCTGATTTAAAGTATTGTTTGGATAATTTCACTGCCCCATTGTTAGAGATTTTCTTCAAACTGCTTCCTTAATTGACTACGGTGCTTCTGCTGGTGGTGGTTCCCCTGTGACCCTCCGGCCACTCTTTGAATCTCAGAGGTTATGTTGTAGGATATTCTATTCATTGAACTTTCAAGAACTGCCTGAATTCTTTGAGGATCATATGAGAGAGTGGATGGGTGAGTTTAGGAAGTATTTGACCATTCACTAGAGAGTAGCGCAGATGGGCTAGTGTTGGTCGATGAACTTAGGGCTGCAGTATGTGAAAATATTATTCTTTACATGGAAAATAATGAGAAGGAGTTTCAAGGTTATTTAAATGATTTTGCATCGGCTGTTTGGGGTTTGCTTACGAATGTGTCTCAGTCTTCAAGCCGTGACAAACTGGCTGTTACAGCAATGAAGTTAGTGCAAGTGTGCATCATACTTTGTTTGCAAAGGAGGGAGTACTACCACAGATTTGTCAGAGTATTGTGATGCCAAATGTGCAGTTGAGGGATGAGGATGAAGAGCTTTTTGAGATGAATTATGTTGGGTTTATAAGGAGGGATATTGAGGGGAGTGATTTTGATACGAGGCAAAGGATTGCTTGTGAACTGCTTAAAGGAATTGTGATTAATTACAAGAAAGAGGTGACTGATATTGTTTCTATTCAGATACAAAAGTTGTTGAGCTGATTTGCTACAAAACCTTCTGCCAATTGGAAGGACAAGGACTGTGCCACATAATTCGTTGTTGCACTTGCAACAAAGAAGGCTGGGGGTACTTCTGTTTTAACTGATCTTGTGGATGTTCAGACCTTCTTCAGATCAGTTATAGTCTCCGAGTTGCAAAGCCAATATGTGAATGGCTTTCCCATGCACAAGGCAGGTGCTCTTAAATTTTTCACAATGTTTTGTGGTCAGATACGAAAACCAGTTGCATTTTAATTGTTCCCAGATTTGGTTCGATTTTTTGGTGCGGAATCAAATGTGGTTCATTCATATGCTCTAATCTGTATAGAAAAACTCTTGCTTGTCAAGGATGAAGGGGGAAAAGCTAGATATACTTCAGCTGATATGATTCCTTGTGTTCCAGTGCTGATGAACAACCTTTTTAATGGATTGAAGTTTCCAGAGTCTGAGGAGAACCAATATGTAATAAAGTGTATAATGCGTGTTCCTGGAATTGCAGACATTTCCAGTGAGATTGCTGGACCTTGCATTGGTGGGTTAACATCTATTCTCAATGAAGTTTGCAAAAATCCAAAAAATCCAATTTTTAACCACTATCTTTTTGAGTCTGTGGCAATTCTTATCAGACGAGCATGTGAGAGGGATGCCTCTCTTGTATCAACTTTTGAAGCCAGCCTCTTTCCTTGTCTACAAACCACTTTGGCCTATGATGTGACTGAGTTCTTGCCATATTTATTCCAGTTGTTGGCCCAGCTTGTTGAGCTGAACAGACCACATCTCTCCAAGTTATATGTGGATTTTTGTGCTTCTCCTCTCCCCTGATTCATAGAGGAGATCTTCAAATGTTCCAGTCCTTGTGCTTCTGCTTCAGGCTTTCCTTCAGAAGGCACCGCATGAGCTCAATCAAGAGTGAAGGCTGAACCAGGCACTTGGTATATTCAACCTGCTCGTCTCATCATTTAGCACAGAGGAACAAGGCTTCTATGTGCTTAACACTGTTATTGAGAATCTTGAATATGGTGTCATATCTCCCTACGTGAGTAATATTTGGAATGTCCTTTTCATGCGCCTCCAAAACAATCGTACTATAAAGTTTCAGAAGTCTCTTGAGATTTTCGTGTCACTCTTTTTAGTCAAGCATGGGGCTAAAAATCTAGTGGACACAATGAATGCAGTTCAGGCCAACATATTCTTGGTTTTCTTGGAGCAGTTTTGGATTCCCAATCTTAAGCTGATCACTGGAGCAGTTTAACTTAAGTAAACTGCAGTTGCTTCAACAAGACTCAGCTGGGAATCTCCAGTCCTTTTGGATGCCGCAGCTACTAGACACTGGGGCAAAATGTTGCATACCCTTTTGGATGCCGGAGCAGTACAGAGTTGAAGAAGAAACAGAAATGCCAGATATTGCTGAAAACGTGGGATATACAGCCACTTTTGTTAAACTTTACAATGCTGGGAAGAAAGAGGATGACCTTCTGACTGATGTAAAGTATCCAAAGCAATTCCTAGGAGCTTCATTGGCAAAACTTTCTGCACTTAGCCTAGGGAGATACCCCCAGATCATCAATGAAGATCTTGATCGAGCAAATCAAGCATCACTACTTCAGATTTGCAGCACTTATAATTGTGCAATAGTTTGAGTAAGTGCTTTCCTGTTTGTTTGTTTTACCATGTTTACTTTTGTCTTGCTATGTAAAAAATGAATGCTGGTTTAGATGTCGGATTGTGGAGGGGCAGGGGTCCGTCCTGTTATTCTGCTCTTTTTAACACTGAATTAGTATCCTGATTTGATTTAAATGAGTGTGGAGTGCTATCACGATCCTTTTTTTTTTAGCCAGAACGCTATCTAAACTTCTAACTGCTGGAATTTTTGACCTTCTAAAAGCTGCCTAATAGTCCAGATTGTGTTTTTATGATCCCTTTCAGGAATCATGTAGGGCTCAGTTAATAATTTTGCTCAGTCACCCATTAAAGCTCTTGATTTTCTCTTTATGCATCTGGATTCCCCTTTCTTTTGAACTCTAATCCATTGCAGATTTATATCTGCTCCGTTTCCAAAGATAATGAATTCCTTTTATGTTTTAGATTGAACGGCAGCTTCTTCTTTGGGGTGTGCCTTCTCACGGGTTGGTTTTATTGCTTGATTGCAGGGTTTCTGTTTCTTCTCTATTTCGGTTGTTGCAGTTGTGAGCAATGGATGCTTTTCGACACCAAATTGTAACGATTCGTAGGTGCTGGTGAGTGCTAGATTTTGCAGTTGTGTAAAACTTTGCCTTCATTATTCCTCTTTTTTTTTTCCCTAATTTCTTTTTTTGAAAAATTTGGAAAGGGTTACGAGAAAGAAGAAAGTTAGAGGAATCATTTTAGAAACTGATTCCAAATTTTTGCCTGAAATTCTCACCCGAGTCTGATTATTATCACATTTCTATGTGGTTGTAGGAATTGTATTACGTAATTTGTATATAAAATATAATACGAATAAATGAATTATAATGTTTTATACACTACCAATAGCATTCGAGGCAGGATTTTGCTTGCCTCAAAAGCTTTTATCCAACTCTGATCCGATTCAATATCGGGTTATTTTTCTTGGCATCCAATCTCGATTTGACATATATATGGATAATCAACATTTGATCCGTTTATGGCCCAAAACTAATATAAGGATTTTTAATACAGTATAACATTTGTAAAAATATTATTTTTAATATAAATTACATTTTAATTATATATAAATATAATATTTTTTAGTTAATTAATATTTTAAATTAAGATATTAAATAATAATTTTATTAATATACAAATATAAAATTAGATATATAATAAAATATGTATTTATATATAATCTGGGACGAATTAGGACATAATATTCTAAAATCCATCTCTAAGTAAATTCTGAATTTTTTTTTTAAATATTCGTTCTACCTTCAATCTGACTTTCAATTTCAAAATAAAAAATTGCTTTTATCATATATCAGAATAAATCAAAAGCCGTTAGATATAAATTATTTTATCATCTCGGTACAAGGGTAGGAGCCTTAATTAGAGTGGAGTGAAAGAATGGGGTCTAGGGGTTGGGGAGGTGGGTTAGGAATCTCTTTTGTAAAGATGTCCGAAATGTGGAGAGCTGGAGGCGACTTGGGCAGGGGTTGTTTTCGTGGAGATATTGCTTCTTCTAAAGGCAGTAACTGTCCAAATTGAGTGTCGGAAAATTGGACTCTTTTTTTTTTTTTTAATGTACTTGGCAAATCATTTTTATAAGACGTTCAAAATAATTCTTTCATACGACATTCAAAAAATATATATTTAAAAAAAAATTCACAAAAATCACAGTTTGAGATTAAAAAATTATAAATATTAAAATTTAAAATTTAAATATATTAGATATAATTTTTAAAAATAATTACATAAATCATTTGAATTAAATTTTAAATCTATTATGTTTTTGTAAAAATAAATTAATTTAATATTACATTAGAGATTTTAAATTTTAAATAATATATTAAATATTTTATTATAATTTAAAAATTATTTTTGACATTAACCTTATAATATAACAGTTAAATAAAAGAAAGTTTCGTGATAATGATTTATTATTTTGAATGAATTAAATTTATTTTTCCTATATAAAAAGATTAATATCAACAGCTTACATTATACTAAAATAAATTAATTTTAATGATGACGGTTCAAATCTTCTCGGATATCTAACGGTCAAAATAAATTAGAGATCTAACAAAGTCACTTCTTCTTTTTGTTTTTGAATTGGCCTAAGAAAATCACTCTACATTAAAAACCATGTGCTCTCATCACTTTATCAAAGCCAGTCAAGCAACTTTCATTCTTTAATTTCTTAGTAACTCAAGATTCTGATGCATTGTGTATATATAATAGTAGCAGTTACTTTCTATGTTGCTATGGGATTTGGAGTCTACAATAAATTATTGCCAACATTTTTCTATGGAAGGGACTGCTTGTTGACCTAAATTTACCAACTTAATGTGAACAATAAATATATCTAACAATTTAATCTTAGCATGATGATATAATATAAATATGATATAAAAAAAATGTTAATGATTAAAATATCAATAAAAATTATATATAAATTTTGTAAAAGTAAAAAAATATTTTATATTTAATTTATTAAAATGAAATTATTAATTAATTATAATTTAATAATTTTTATATTATATATATATTTAATATAAATTATATAATATAAATATATAAATTATCAAATTTAATCATAAAATTGTAATATATAATCATGAAAAACAGATTTTTTTTTAAATGATTATTGAGAAGAAGTTATATCTGAAACTCAGAAGGCAGCAGCTAACAAAATAAGAACAATTGAAAAAAAAAGCTTGGAATATTCCCATAATTTGATTGCATTAGTCTAGAATATTGAAGATATTCTAGGTATATGATACTATAATTTTCAATTCATAGTGTTATAGCTTCATGGCTAAGTAACTTTTTGGGCCATGCGTCATTAATGTAAACATGGCTTCAAGATAGACATACGCACATTTGACTAATCACATCATTATTCGTAAAATATATAAAAAATAAAATAAAGCATACGTTAAAAATAAAATTAAGCATACATCATTTTTCATTTTTTTTTGCTTTACATCTTCCTTGCTTCCTCTCTCATTATTTTCTTCTCTTCTTTGTTTATATATATATATATATATATTTGATTTGAATATCAAATCGTGATTTATAATATTATCTATGATTTCTTAATTTTTATTTTTTTGCTATAAATTTGATATATTTTTCAATTCAATCTCTAACAAATTCTTCGGTTATCAATTCTGTTGTATCATGGTGAAAAGAGTTGTAGTGTAAAACTTTGCCTTCCTCTTTTGTTTTTTTAACCCTTTTTTGAAAAATTTGGAAAGGGTTATGAGAAAGGAAGAAGTTAGAGGAATCATTTTAGAAACTGATTCCAAGTTTTTGCCTGATATTCTCGCCCATGAGTCTGATTATTATTACATTTTCATACTATATAATTTTTGTATAAAATATAATATAAATATATAAATTATTAATATTTTATACAATACGAATATCATTTTAGGTAAGTTTTTGTTGACCTCAAAAGTTTTTATTCAACTCCAATCCGATCTAATATTGAAATTTTATTTTATGTTTTTGGTATCCAATCCCCATATATATAGATAATCAACATTTAGTGTGTTTCTAGCTGAAATTTAATATAAGGATTTTTTATTTAATATAATATTCATAAAAATATTGTTTTTAATATAAATATAATATTTTTATTAAATTAATATCTTAAATTAAAATATTAAATAATAATTTATTAATATATATAAATATATAAATAAAAAATTAAATATATAATAAAATATACATTTATATATAACCTAGGACGGATTGAGATAGAATATTTAAAATTCATCTCCGACTAGATTCGGATTTTTTTTTAAAAAAAAAATCGTTCTGAATTTCAATTTTAAAATAAAAAAAATTGCTTTTATCATATTGAAATAAATCAAAAGGCGTTAAATACAAATTATTTTTTCATCTTTGTACTGGGGCAGGAGCCTTAATTAGAATGGGGTCTTGAGGTGGGGGAGGTGGGTTGGCAGCCTCTTTTGTAAAGATGTCCGAAATAAGGAGAGCCGGCTTAGGCAAGGGTTGTTTTCGTGGAGGTATTGCTTCTTCTAAAGGCAATAACTCTCCAAATTATGGACCGGAAAAATGGACCTTTATTTAAGTACGTGGCAAATCATTTTGACAATGACATTCAAAATATTTTTTTCATACCACATTTAAAATATATATTTTTAAAAAATCATAGTTTGTGATAAAAAATTATAAATATTAAACTTTAAAATTATTGGATATTATTTTTAAAAATAATTATATAAATTATTTGAATTAAATTTTGAATCAATTATGTTTTTGTAAAAATAAGTTAATTTGATATCACATTGAAAATTTTTACAATTTAAATAATATCTTAAACATTTTATTATAATTTAAAAGCTATTTTTAATATTAACATTATAATATAATAGTTAAATCAAAGAAAAAGGTTCGAAGATGATTATTTATTATTTTGAATGAATGAAATTTATTTTTCCTATATAAAAAAGATTAATATCAACAACTTACATTATACTAAGATAAATTAATTTTAATGATTATAATTGAAATATCTTTGAATATCTAACGGTCAACATAAATTAGAGATCTAACAAAATCACTAACATAAAAAACCATGTGCTCTCATCACTTTATCAAAGCCAGTCAAGCAATTTTCACTCTTTAATTTCTTAGTAACTCAAGATTCTGATACATATTGTGTATATATATATATATATATATATATATATTAGTAGTAATTATTTTCTAATTTTGCTATGGGATTTGGAGTCTGCCCAGGAAATTATTGCCAGCTTTTTTCTATGGAAGGTACTCCTTGTTGACCTAAAATTTTCTAATTGGTTTACCAAATTTTTCTATGAAAAGTTTTTTTTTTTTTAAATCAATATTGAGAAGAAGGTACATATGAAATTCAGAAGGCAGCAGCTAACAAAATACGAACAATTGAAAAAAAAGAAGCTTGGATATTCCCAAAATTTGTTTGCATTAGTTTAGAATGTTGGTTATTTAGAACATTGTGTATCTTATATTGAATAAAAAAAATAATTTATATGCAATTTAAAAGAGATTATTTATATTATTTAAATAATTAAATTAAATGTTAGAGTGTATCAAATTATTTGGATTTGCTAGAAGTTTTCTTAGTGAGTTAGATAATTTTAAAAATAAAAAATAAGAATTTGAACATTTGGGGCACTTAGTTTTATTTGACAAATAGATTTAATTTTTAAAATTTTAAATTAATTAATTAATTTATTTTAAAATATTATTAATTTTGAATAAATATATCTGAACAGAAAAATATGATTGTTTAAATAAAATTTATTTAAAAAAAAAAATAACTATACAAAATGCCATGACTTTTTGAATTGATTTAATTGGTGACTACTCATTTATTATAGATGATTTTTTGTCTGACTAATTTCATTGTTTTTTAGAGTTTTTTAAATTGTATTATATTCTATAGGCATAATTATCTTTAAAATAGTGTTTTTCACGCCTCAAAATTATATATTCTTTTTTATTGTTTTCTTAAATTTTTTAACATAGAATTTTAAAGATATATGATGTGATTTTCAATTCATACTGTTATAGCTTAATGGCTAAGTAACGTTTTGGCTATCACATCTTTAATGGAAAAACGGCTTAAAGATAGACATACATATTTGACTAATCCCATCATTATCCATAAAATATATAAAAAATAAAATAAAGCATAACTTAAAATAAAATCAAGCATACATTAGTTTTTTTACTTTACATCTTCCTTGTTTCCTCTCTCATTATTTTCTTCTTTCCTTTGTTTTTTTCCTTTTCCTTATGTATTTGATTGATTTGAATATCAGAACGTGCTCCATAATATTATCTATGACATCTTAAATTTTTTTTTTTTTTTACGATAAATTTGATATATTTTTCAATTCAATCTCTAACAAATTCTTCAATTATCAAATCTGAAATTACATCAAATCATAAATTGTTTATTAAGTGAGAATTATAGGACTTTGAACGTGGCATTCATAAGTCCATTTCTCTTCCTGCAGGATGAGTTAGGAAAATGAAACCCCATAAAAGAAAAGGCAAGAGTTTGACCAGTCATTATCTTTGTATTATCCTAGCTAAAACGAACCAGTGAGAGCCCTTGAATTGCAATAAACAGCATGATTACCATGAAAAAAAACAAAGGCAACTTGGCAATTGATTAAGATTTGTCTACCAATCATGATCGAAATCGTCCGTGGATTAACAATTCTGTGTAAATTATAACAATAATTGACTCAAATCATCAATTATTTTAGAAAACTTATTGGTCACCTTACATCATTGTGCTATTTCATGTGCTTTTCAAACCTAGCAGCCCAATACTTACGAATTAAGCTACAAAGAAACTGCAATTCTGCAATAGAAAATTTGGATGCAGTGTCCAGCTATACATGTTATTGTTTTTTAATATATATAAGAGGTCTTAAAATCTAAATATATGAAAAAAGATTTATTGATATTGAAATTTAAAATTTTAATTTATTGCATATCATATTTTAATAATAATTATATAAATTAATTGAATTAAATTTAAATTTTATATTATTATTTTTTGTACAAAAAGGTTACAACTCGAGGATAAATGTAGATATGATCAATTTAAATATGGTATAGTGAGGTAATAAAAACAATATAAAAGAAGATACAAAAATTATGATTTAAAATTTTATTAAAAAATTGCATATCAATTGGATGAAAACAAAAAAAAAAAAAAGAAAGATGTTTTGCATTTGGGATGTCAATATGAATTAATATAATAATTTTTTTATATTATATATATTTAATATAATACAAACATTATAAAAATATATAAACTATCAAATCTAAATAAAAAAAATATTATAAATATTAAAATTTAAAATTATTAAATATTAATTTTTAAAAATAATTATATTAACCAATTAAATTCCATTTCGACATTGAATTTATATGTCACTTTAAGATAACTGCTCCCTAACTGAAAGCATTTTAAAGTTAAAATTTTTAGGTATGGTTTGATTTTCAGGCATGGAGATCGGAATAATTAATCCTGAAATCATGTCATAGCTAACCACTACATTCTACAAAGATGTCGAGTGACGTGGACTCTGCAATTCCATATATTAAACTATTAAATTTGGACCGCAATTCAAGGTTCATGACATGCCATTCAGTCGTAATTTCCCTTGTTTGATTCGAAGAATTTAAGGTCCCCGTCCAATTCAATGAATGAAGAATTCAATAATTTTTTTTAGAAATTCACTTATAATATATATAAAAAATATTAATAAATTAAAAAAATTTATCTTCAAATTTTTTTTTATTTTTTAATTTTTAAAAATATTCATGACTCCAATATATCATTTGACCCTTGCACAATGTAGTAAGTTAGGAACATAATTTGTTTGATTAATCAGCTGGCGACTTAGGAAAATTTTTATGATATATTGAAAGTAAAAAGTGTCGACATCACAATAATTATCAATCATCCATTTTTTTTTTTATAACCATTGTTCTTCGCCATATTGTCAAAGTAAATTGTGCATCTACCAATTTTGGAATAGAAGTTGGTCACGAGCTCATCTAACTTCAAAAGTCTAAGCCAATGCATATGAAAACAAAGTTTTAAGTTTTTGCGTTTTTTTACTGATGTTCCTCACTTCAATAATAAATCAAATCGAAAAATTAATTTAATTGATTCATGTAATAAATTTAATATTTTCAAAATTTAATATCTGTAATTTTTTTTTATAAAAAATAATAAGTTGAGAATCAATCTATTCTCTAAACAAACCTTTCATATTGATGTCACCCTTTTTTTGTTTGTTCTCATTTCAGACAAATATATGGGGATTAATTTTCAAAAGATTTTGTCATTTAACATGTTCTAGGCATTAATGTTACCTATAAGAAAGAAGAGAAATTTGGACTTTTATTTTTCTCTTCACGGGAATGTTTTTTCTTTTCCTTTTCTTAGAAGTGAGAACTGAATTTTTTGAGTGCGAAATTGTATAAAAATAATGAGTTTCTTTCGTATACACGATCGAATAAAATCGAAGGAATCTGATTTTTACAATTTCATTTTTTAAAATAATATCGATGTGAAATAATATGTAAAATAATATCATAAAAGCTTTGAAGATTCAAAGTCGAAAATGAGTTTTTTTTGTGTGGTTATATGTACTAATATGATCCCAACATGAATGTGCCTGCCACCATGAATCCAATTGAACTTATTAATTTCTTTCAAGTATTCATATCAAGGACAGAATCTTCGTATTGTTGGATACTCATCATTTCCTTAATTCATCTCCATAGCATTGCAATTTCTGGAATTCATATTATTTGTTTTATCCAGGCCTTTGTTTTATTTTTGGTGGTTCACCAGGAATTTACTCCATTTATTTTTAGGTTTTGTTTTAATATTTTCAAGACAACAAGCTGCCAATCAAGAAATTCATTGTATGAATTAATTGGAAATTTCTATTTATAAATCATATAAGAACTTTACAACCTTTTTTTTTAGTTGGAATGGTTGCTTTCACTATTAAAATTTCTTCTTAGAGTTTTTCTTTTTTTTTTTTGCAAAATTAAACTTCAACTTTTTGAGTTTCTGCAAAAGAAAAAGAGAAATGTTATCCATTTTCCTTTTACTTTCGGGAAATGAATAGTTCATTTTAGTACATAAAAACTTAGTAAGACAAAGAGAACGTGCATGGTAGCTGTCTGATTATTCTAGTAATAAAAGTTAATTAATTAATTTTCATGCTTTTTTTATGAGTTTAAATTTAAAGAAATTATTATATTCTTATTTTTAGTATGCAAATGCTTCTTTAACCTATTAGTATGGGAAATTCGAACCTAATTATTTAATTAAAAAAATGTGTGTTTACTTTTGAGTGAAAGATTTAAATGGAATAAACATATTATGAAAAAATGAATGTATCCCTTTGGTCATGTGCCATACATAAATCCTAACTTTGCCAATGATTTTTTTTTTTTTGTTGAAATGGTCTAATTTCAAATTTTAAAAATATCATATTTAAATTTAAATCTATATGTGTTTGCATATGTGCATATATTAGTAACTACTATTGATAATAATTACAATTTTTTTTTTATTTAGGAGGAAGTTTAAATGATTCATTTGCAACAAATGCATATAAGAAAATATGCAAAAAAAAAAAAAAAACTTTTTTTAGACTAAATTAATACTACTATTACATTTTTTATATAAAAAAAATTCTAATTTCGCAATAAAAAAATATAAAATTTGATATTTAAATTTAAATTTATTGAATGTTATTTTATGTTTATATAACTCAATTGAGTTGAATCTTGAATTCTTAACACTTAAGAATTGAGATATTTCATGAATAAAAATATAAATAACTGGAAATGATGGACTAATAAGCAAGTCACTTCCATATACAGTACATCAGTACTGTATTGTCCACGTTACTTTTGACCGGTTCGCTTCTGATATTTCTCTCCCTTCCCTAAGTTGTGGAAGACTTGTGAGGTGTGACCATTAGCTTCGCATTTAAGATTCACCCTACAACGTTACTGAAAATGATGTCCAAAATGGTTTAATAAGATAGGGAAGCAACCATAATTAATGTATCTGAAAATTAAATGAAATATTGGACTGTATAGATCAAGATACTCTGCTAATATTGCAACAAATCAGCATAATTGAAAAAAAAAATTAATTTAATTAATTTATACAATTATTTTTAAAAAATAACATCAACAAATTTAAAATTTAAATTCTAAATGTTATATATATTTTTTATTTTCATATCATGACTCTCTAAAAAAAGGACAAAATTTAGATTATGTCCTCCATATGTTCCTAAAAAAAAATTAATCACCGTTTATTTTTCCTCACAATAAATTATTAATAATATATAACTTATAATATTAATGTAATTATAAAATTTAACTAGAAATCAATTCAATAGGTTGTTAGGGATGAGGAAGGGCAGACCCCCCCCCCCCCAAGATTTTGGAAAGTGACAATTGAATGATGATATCGGAATTCGAGTCCAATTTAATATTTTCGTTAACGTATAATTAATTTATATAATAATTTTTAAGAATTTATATTCAATAAAATTTGAATTTATTAGAATCGAATCACCTTTGAATCTTTTTTTATTTTCGTACTACAAAATCCTTTGTATCATTCATTAACGTCCACCGCACATAATTACACAATATATATGTAAAATCAACTACCATATACAGAAGTACATGTTGCTAGAAGGTAAGCACGTGAAAGCTAAGATTCAACTTCAACCAACTTTATTGGGAGAAAATTAACATTAGACCATGTGACATGCACACATAACAGTGAACATACGACTTCTATTTTGTTATTTTTGCTAGCGGATCAATAATGATTCAGCAAAAGAATCCAACTGCTCTTGGTCATTGTTTGTATTTAGAAGCTGCAGATACTCTTCGTAAAGCTTTTCTAGAGAATTGTCATCTTCACTTGTGGGGACATGGGACCTGCAGTCAAAACCTGAGCCATTAACAAAATCATTATGATCACCATTGTTATAAGCAGCAAGAAAGCCTGTCCCATTTGCATCATCATTGACATATTCTGACCAAACTGGGCTTGAAGACACTGTGCTGAATGTATTGCATTGGTCAAAGCTGTCATTTCTTGGTAAAGAGAAAGTTGTGGAAACCCTAATGGGTTTTGGGAGATGGACTTTGGGCTTTTCTGCAGGCTCAACTGTTGATTTTTCTTTGCTCTTGTTCTTGTTCTGCTTCTTGTAATTACTGCTACCTCTAATCTTTTTCCTCTTCTTCACTTGTTGAACCACTGGCTGTGATAGTCTCTTATGAGTATTAGGGTCAGTTCCTTGGCTTAGAAGTCGTTTGCTGAGATGGGTGTTCCAGTAATTTTTTATCTCGTTATCGGTTCGACCAGGAAGCCTCCCGGCAATGAGAGACCACCGGTTGCCGAGAAGTGAATGTAATCTGATGATAAGATCTTCCTCATCGAGTGTTATGTTCCCTCTCTTGATATCTGGTCTTAGATAGTTCATCCATCGCAGCCTGCAACTCTTTCCACACCGAAGCAGCCCTGCAAATTCACCACTTAAAAATCAAATTACATGACAAATTCACAAACCCCACAAAAAGAAATCACTCGTGAAAAAAATAGCAACCGTGTCGTCCGGTGTGTTCACAGAGAATTGAACTCTTAATTTCAGTAGTCAGATTTAAATTTTAATAATTTTAAACTAAAAAAATGTTGAATTCAATTACCAGCTTTCTTTGGAAGTGATCTCCAATGACCTTCACCATGAGCTTGAATGTATTTGACAAGCAATGTGTCTTCTCTAGGTGTCCATGGCCCTCTATGCAACCCAACCTTTGAACAACAAGGAGCCCTTCCCATCTCTGTATTTTTATTCTTCGTTTTAGCTATCGCCTAGCTACTCAAACAACTCAACTCAACTCACAATCTCTGTTTCTCTTTCTCTCTTAAATTCTTATCAAAAATGAAATTAACAAATGAGAGAGACAGAGAACAAGAAAGACAGAGAAGAGGATATTTAGTTCAAAAGACTGATGCTCTTAGGAGCACGAGTAGCCGAAAGCTTTGCGTTCTCCTTTTAAATAAGAGAATTTATTTCATTTAGTGAGATTTTAGAAATTCAATTAGTAAAACGATACGTTTTTTATGATATATTAAAAAATTTTAAAAATTAATTACCAATAACATTATATTAATTTCTTTAACTTTACTTATGAAATTAAAATAGATATATTAATAAAGGTTTATATTTGATTTACATGTATAAATTTGATACAATAAATATATAATATGCAGATACATCATTAATTAAAATATTTAGAATATTTAAAAAAATTAAAATTATTTAATTAAATAAATAGAAGTAATTATTGAATTTTCTTTTCCCAATTTATCTTTTAAGGATTTCAAATTTTTTAAAATTATAAATTAATGAAAAGATGATATGTAATATATTAAATTTTATATACTAATAATATATTAAATATACACCATGCACCGTACTAAAAATATATATAAACAAACTCTTTAAATAAACCATTAAAGGATATATATTTTTTATTTTTACTTTTAACAAAATCATAATTAAAAATTTTTTTTTTAATAAATAATTTTATCAATCAATTCAATATTTATTTTTAGCTTAGCTTGGATCGTAAATGAAAGGTTGTACGCTGTACAATTCACAAATCACGTGACCAAATTTAAATATATATATTTTTGTGGCAGAATATTTCACACGTAACCCAACGGCCCTTCTCCCCCATCTGCCCTTCTCACTCCTCATCCCTAGTTTTTACCAAACTATACTCATCTTCTTTTTCTAGCTTCCCTTGCATTATCTTTCCTTTTACTGTTTTTAATACATATAAATATAAATTATCACATCATTGATAATAAAGTTTCTAAATTTTATTATTAGAAGATTTAAAATTTTTGAACACGGCAAGCATCGACGAATTTTGAGATTTGACTTTAAGAGGACCAAATAATGTTATATTTTATTTTTTTTTTATAAAATTTATTTTATGAATTTTATCATATATAAAAATAAAAATTATAAAATATTAAAATTTTATATACATGACGAATATGAATAAATTGTTAAATATAATGATTGATTTGAAAAAAATATTAATCCTACATAAAGTTATAAAAAAAGGTATAAAATTTTACGTGAAGTTATAAAATTAGTATAAAATAATAAGTTGTTAAATATAATTGTTTTACAACTTCATGTAAAAATATAACTTACGAGTTTCTTAAATTTTTTGGGGCCAAGTTCTTTATAATGACCATCTGTCCATGTAGGCATAATAAAAAATAATACAAAAATAAAAATAATATGATTTAAAATTAATAAAATTTGTATATAAATTTAATAAAAATTAAAAATATTTTTTCTTTTTTATGTTAATATAAATTATAATATGATAATTTTTTTGTGTTACATATAATTTGACAAAAAATAAATACGTTACAAATACACAAATTGATAAATATAAACTATCAAGATTAGTAAAATAATGATAAAAATTAAAAAAATTAAAAATAAAATATGTGATAGTTTTTTAATTTTAATTATTAAAATAAAAAAATGTATAAAAAATATCTCATATATAATAATATTATTATATACATTTCTCAAATTTATTGACCAAGTCTAAGCTTTATGTGGAATATAAACTAAGAACGTATAAATATCTTCATGGCCGTCATATCAATGGAAACATGTGATAGTCAGTTTAAGGTCCATATTAATCTAATTAATGAAGTTGATTTCTTTTGGCCAATTAATGAAGTTGATTATATCACATTAGTTTTTTTATTATTTTTATATATAAATTATTGCTACTCTTCTTTCCTTTGTTGGAGCAATGGAGAGTAAGAATTATATAAAATTCTTTAGATGAAATTTGTAAAATTTTTTTATTAAAATAATGCAATGAAAACGTTAATAAAAAATTTAAATTGCTAAATTAATAAAACTTAATGAAAAGATTTATAAAAAAATATTAAAAATGTCATTTATAATTTTAATTTTATAAAATTTTTATAAAATTTTTTAGTAAAAATATTTATATAAAAATAAATTAAAATTTATTAAATTTAATATACTTGATTTATTTAACAAGATTTTTTAATCTCTTAATTTGAATTTTTATTTAATTTTTTTTCAATAGACAACTTTTCAAACTTCATCACCTAAGAAATTTCATCTAAAATTTTCCCACCAATGAATAGGATACTGTATATCATAAATTGTTGAAATGGAAATTAATTAATGGAATTAGTAATTAAAGGTTTGATTAAACTTAGATTTCCTGGCAAAAAAAAAAAAAAAACTTAGATTTAAGGCAGCTATTGAAGCCAGAATTGAAGGAGGTTTTGACCCATAAATATATGAGTCCACCATCACTGACAAATCTACATTAGTTTTTTTTTTTTTTAATTTCACTTGTAATCAAATATTACATTTATATAATCAGTTGTTACATTATTAAATAATCAATTAATAAATAAAATAATCAATTAATAAATTATAATTTAATTAAATAATCAAACTCCACTTAAATTTGAAATTTTAAGATTTTAAAACTTCCTTATCACTAAACGGAAGCCTCATTGGCTTTTTTTTTTCTTTAATCCGTGCTATAATTGAATCACATGTGACCATATCACATAGATTTAACAAATTTCTCTAACGTATTCATAACAAATTGACAAAAATTGATCATACTTTCATAATTTATTATGTTCTAATTAGATTCAATAAATAAATATATAGTGTGCAGCAGGTGAAAAGAAAAAGGTGCATGAAATTTAATTAAATATACGTTCTTGTTAATAGAATTCGGATTTTGTTTTTGATATGTGATCAGATTTGTTGGTAAATATATATAAAATTAAATCAGAAATTCACAGCATGCACAAACCTCTGATTCTATCTAAATGGAAATAAAATGATCAGTAAAAAATTATACCAACGCGCGGCTCGCACACTAATTATCAGGTAAAAAGATAAAATGTTGGATCGTATATTTTAAGTATTGTTCGATTAAATGTTATAATGTGCAAATATGAAAATTATTGCTAGATACAAAATGATAAAATTATCATAGATTATTATTTTTTAAATGTGATCGTCATTTGAATAAATTATTATTTTCAAAGACACCTTCAGATTAAAAATATCTAAAAATAATAATAATTTTGGTTTATAAAATAAAATAAGTTCGATTAGGGTGGAAAAAATATCAACAACCACAATGCTCGTAAATTAATGCCAATTAATTGTCGGCAACTTGTCTTCCAGACCGCATTAAAAAAAAAAAGAAAGAACACCAAAGCATGGGCAAATTTGCTGACTGGAAGTGACTTTTTTTGCGAGGATGACCACGGCAAGATCTATATTTGTACATTCTCGGTTGTCTTGAAATGAACTCTTTTTTATGTTTGGAATTGTAGGGATTGAAACACTTGTCATTGAAATTAAAAATTTAACACTAAAGCTACGAGGGAAAACATGTTGGGAGTTACCTAACTTTTTATTAGCCCTGTTAACACAATAAAATAATGCACACATAAAAATAAAACTAGTTAAAATTTCAATAAAAATTATATATAAATTTTAAAAGAATAAAAAATATATTTCATGTTTATATGTTAATAATACAAATTGTGACATTATAATTTTTATATTTTATATTTATTTAACACGAAACAAATATCAATATATAAATTATCATATTTAATTTTATCCAAAAGATTAGCAAAAAAAATGCAGAATATCAATAAATATTCCAATGTTTTCATATTTGATTACCAGACAAATGTCTTCCATGATTTCCAACCATACTCCAACTCCCCCCATTATGGTAATGCATTTAAATTCCACCAAAGCACTAACAAAAGCCTAACCTTCTATTAAAAGCATATTCAAGAAAAGTCAAGGCTCTTGGACAGTGTAAAATTCTCCTGCTTAGGCAAGCAATATATAAAAGACAACAAGACATTAAAAAAAAAAAAAAAAAAAAAACTCAACTTAGTTTTATATGCATATATATTGAATTTTCTCATCTATGAAAAAATTTTAATCAAAACTCAAACGAAAATCCACATCCAAAAAAGTAAATAATAGATTGCATATGATTTTTTGGGTTAATATTATGAATGAACCATAAATTATAATAAAATATTTAATTTATATCTAAACTTTAAAAAATCTATAATATGATAATTACAACTTTATTAACTAATTTAATACGTAGAAGGTAGTTTGTCCCCTATGTCTCATCATTTAAAACTAATCACATTAAGAATGAATATCACATTAATTAACAGATTCATAATTTTGATACCACATTAGATATTTGTAAAATTTAAGTACCACATTAAATATTTTATTGTAATTTAGACCTTAGAGGCTATTCATGATATTAACCCATGTTTTTAAACGAAACTACAAATATAAGAGAATTATAATTAGACCTAGTAATTTTTGTGTCGTGTTTAAACAAAAAAATGTATTTTTTGTTTGACATATTGACATGAAATGTAACATGTCAATTTTTATATTTTACATGTGTTAAACACAAAATAAATAGATAACAAGTACACGAATGGTCAGGTCTACAAATTAACACCCGGCTCTCCTGTATGTTTGATCAGCTCCCATAAGAGTTTTAAAGATATGAAATTTCAACAAATAAAAGTATGAAGATATGTGATAATGCTGCTAAGAGCATAATGATATTCCGCAAACTCAGCATTACTAAGCAGAAAAAGGAAAAACCATTACACCTTCAAAATGTCCTCCTATAAAAAGATATACCCATTTTAACAGAGGGGAAGGCATGGTGGCTTTCTAGCAGGCAAAATCAAGTATTCTTAACAGAAGGCACACTCACTTGTCTGCATTGATTCCGAAGATTCGAACCTTGTGCATGTTGGGGAACTTGGCAATGACGAGCACGATCACTGCAAGAGTGTTCAAAAAGAGCATAGGATGTTGGTAGTCGGTTGTATGCGAGGCTATCAAGTATCTGTCAGGAAAAAAAAAGAAAAAAGAAGAACATGGTAACTAAAAACAGCAAACTCTCTCTGGTAAAACAAGAAAGACAACAAATTATGTACGAACTCATGTCACAGAGGTTCATAATAGCAGCAAGAGAATCAAGGATGAAAAGCTGTTGCTTTTATTTATCAAAATATTGTCGATATCCGGTTTGTAGGGCAATTAATCAGACTTCTCAGAGATAACAAGATTCTGCAGTCTGCGCCAAGTTGAACACAACCTGCAATCCTTGGCAGACAGAATCTCCCAAATCCCATAGCAAAACTATAATCTGATCACAGAATAGAGGCTCTTCTCTATTTGTCTTTTCAATATTGAACAATTTATTCACACACACAGGGTGGGAGATTTAAACCTATTACTTCCCAAGTCATTGGACATTCTGTTTACCATTGGACCTAGTTCCAATTTATCTTGAGCACTGAAGTAAATTCCAAGAAAAAAGCTAATAAATCATTTAAATAAGGCAGAATTTCCTTGATGATGTCTTATACAAGATACAGCATCACAATAGTGTTGATCTAAATGATTATGAAAAAATTAGCACTAGCACTAACATATGCGTCTAAAGCTAATATATGGATGTCAAGGTGGCAGAAACTTGAAATATTAAAAATATCCAGTTGACATGAATGCATAACATTTATGTTTTATTAACATAACCATGTTGGTGATGAGCCAAGGAATGTTATAAACACAATCTTTTTTTTAGAAATCCAATGGAATAATACATGTTAGCAGAATGAAAAAGAGGAAATAACTAACAGTACACATAAACATACTTGATCTTTGTTTACAGCTAGGCAACAGGAATACACATTTGATCAATGAGAGGAGACCTTATGCAAATATCATAATAACAAAGCCATCTGGCTCAAATCCAGTTGCAATACTACGACACAAACAATGTTGTATTGATTGGTGGCAATCCCTATGTATTTACTCATTTTTGGTTGCCGGCATGCCTAGTATTCCAGTCAGTTTGTTACTCCAGTTATGGGAAACAGAATAGAGCTGAATAATCAACATTCAATGCTTGAGAATGAACAGGAACATAAACACATAAATTACATATACACAGCAAAAACCAATAGCACAAGATCATCAGCAAGTTACGGAAAAGTTGTAACCTATAATATAAGCAGACTTACAGCACCACAGGTACAACAGTTAGAAACTTTCTGTTGCGTGTAAGCTGCTTTCCATTGTCTATCTGCTCCCACCAAGTCAAGCCATTGTAAATCCCTTGATCTTCAGCAAATGGGGTTCCTTTCTTCCAGTGAAAGAAGTGGTATGTGACCTGAAAATAGACCACTCTCGTTATATTGGTTCAGATAGCTCTCAAGCAGATCAGTCATGTTGTTAAACAAAATAGAAAAAGTGAAAGAATGACACATAAGTGCATTACCAGAAAAACAAAAGTTTCTTAGAGAAGGCTTAAGGTTTTTGTACAATAGCAAATCAACTTATTTTTACAAGAGAAAGAAGCATAGGATCTGCTAGATTGAACTACCATGAATATTTTAAACACAAGAATCAACTAGTTGAAAAAACTTATATGATTACAAAGATGCTGACTTTCTAATAAGTTAACGACTGAACATAGAATAGAAAATGAACCAGAAGATAAAGCATGCCACAAACAAATTCAAACAGATGAATAAGTGTGTGCCAAAATACTAGTATGGTAAAAATATTTAGTCAAGCAGCCAAACTGCTCAACATGGACAAAGTTTGCGTTAACAAAAGCTTAATTTCTGATGTCAGACGTGGAAATGCCTAGGAAATGAGCATTTGAATATATAACACCCAATATCTCAATTCGAAACAAATTCTCAGAACTTATGACATTGTTCAATGACCAAAACCCCTGATTTCCATGTTCCCCATCTATAAATAAAATGTCACAAACCAAGTCAAAGATATATGCATGCAAAAGGGCGGATCCAAATGGAGATTGAAAAAAAAAAACTCCTCCGGACACCCTAAAAATCCCCCCACCACCCTTTTCATTGATAAAATTGGTAAATTCATCGCAGGTTTTTTATATATACTATAAATGAACACCACTGAAAAAAAATCATGGATCTGCCGCGGTGCATGCCAAACTATTGGAAGGTCCATCTTATGCTCGTCAAATATCCCCATACACTACATCAATTGATATGATTTCAGTTCTCAATGGAGAGCAGGTCAGCAAAACAAGGCAAAGTTCAAACTTTAAACAATTGTTCTATGAGAAATAAGACATAGAATGATAAAAATGATTGTAATCACAGCTTAAAACAAAAATAAATCAACAAACCACAAATGAACAAAAAGGAAAATTGCAACAACAACATATCCGTACAAAACCCTCAAAACCAACCCATACAAAGCCAATTTCAACAAGAATAAAATCCAAAATAAAAAAGAAAATAGGGTAATTTGCAAGCATAAAAAGAAACCCAAATGAACATTCAATAGAACAAGACAATTAAAGAATTCGTACAACGAAGTGAGAGAGATTGACGATGGTCCAAGCCATGCCAGGAGAGCAACCGAAGATGGAGAGAACAAGGAGCCACGAGAAGAAGAGAATTAGAATATAGGTTGTCCATACTCCAGGGTACATAAACCACTCCGTGTTCCGATTCAGATCCGCAGGTGGCACCGCTTTCACATACAGATTCGCCATTGATTTTGAATACTCACCAAATCCCTTTTCTCAAAAGCCACCCTGGTTTTTGATTTGATCGATTTATATATCAAAAACTTGGCTTCTTTGCTATTTTGTTTGATTTCTGAATCTAAAAAGCAAAAACCCAGAGTCCCTCCTTTTTAATCTGTAAAAGATGACGACGGGATGAAGGGTCATATGATACCTTATTGCCATCGATATCGATCGGGACTTCCTATTTTTCAACGAGTTGAAAAAAAAAGAGAGATTTTAATGTATTTAATATTAAAATTTAAATTATTTTTATAAAATTAAAATTTTATCAATTTTAATTTTAAGAATAAAAATATAAAAAATAATTTTAAAATATAAAAAGCAGTAGCCTTTTTATAAAATTTTTATATTACTCTTAAACCATTATTTTATTCTATATCTAATTAAAAAAATTATAAATATAATTTTTTAAAAATGTCAATTTTTATTAAAAAATAATCAATTAAAAAGTAATAATTTTAGATGTCATATATAAAAAAAAAAAAAACCAAATAAAATGGGATGAAAGAATGTAATTAAAAATTGTAAGGTTATAATTTTTATTGTAAACAATTTTTTTTTTCTTATATTTGTTGTTTGAAGGGTTAATGTGTGTTTGACCCAGCTTATAAAGGATTTATCTATTGCAAAAACAGAAGTCGAGTCAAGTGTTTGTCTTTCAAAATTTTTAAAAATGCTGCTTATATGAAAAATAGATTTAATATTTTGAGATGAAGATATAAATTAATTTTTTTTTAAAAAAAGTGCTAATTTTAATAACAAGTATTTAATGAAAATTTTTACATTCTCATCTTAATTTTAAATAATTTATAAAATTATAAGAATGGTTATATTATTTCACATTATTATTTTTATTTGGCTCATTTTTCCACAAAATTTATTTGTTTTTATTATAATTAATAAAATATTTCTATATTTTATATATTTTTCACATAAAAGCATGTGTTTTAATTTAATAAACTTAATTATTTTATTTTTTATCTATTAAAAATATACAAAATACTATCAAATATTTTTTACTAATTTATTAATAAAGTTTACCAAACTCTTTTTAATTTTTGTTTACAATTCTTTTAAAAGAGCTCTAATACAACAGTACTTCTTATAAAAGTTTCAACCGGACCAAATAGGTGGATAGGGTAAGTATAAAAACTAAAATAAAATCCTCTCATCTTTTCTGTCTCTTTCTCTTTTAATACTTCGCTCATTCACTCTAATTCTCTCTAGATTTCGACTGTTGGTCATAGTGCTATGTCGTCGGGCCATCACTTGTGTCAGTTTCACTTAAAAATAACTCATTTTTCTCCTCTTGATTTTTTTTTTTTTAAAATCAAATTAGATTTTCTAAAATACATATTGTTAGAAAAAATAAATAAAATAATAAAAAAAAATTTTGGTTTTGCATGTAAAGAATATTTTTTAAAAGATAATTATATATTTAGAAAATAGCAAAATCTTAAAACTGTTTAAGTAGAGTAGTGAAAATAATTATATTAAAAGATCTATTTATAATAAATAAATAAATATAAATTTTTATTCAAATGATTATAACCATTAATGTAATTATGACTTATATGAACAAACATCTAATTATAATTAAATAGTTATAACTATATATTTATATTGAAATAGTTATGATTATTTGTTATATAATAATTATTTCTGTTTAAATATAATTATTTAAAATATGAATAAAATTAATACAAATATTAAATTTATTTATCAATAATTCAATCTTTTTTATCTAACATGGGATGCATCACATTCTAAACTATCAACAATCTCCTACTAGTTTGAAATGTTAGTACTTAATCTTTAATTTTTTACACAAATAAATATTATTAATACAAAAATGTATCTTTTAATTAAAACCTTCAAATAAGCATATATAGTTTAGAATTCTAAAGAAGTTTATAGTGTCCGCAAATTGAATATCAACTTTTAGTGTTAAAATTAAAAATACAATAGATAATACTTATTTATTCTTTTATAAGAGTTTTATAACAATTTTTAACATTATTATAGCAATGTATTTATCATATTTATAAATATTTACAAAAAAATCCTAATTTTTCTTGTTGAAGAAAACCATTTCTGTATTTAAATAGATGGAGTTTCTATTATATCTCCATTGCATTAGGCATTTAAAAACTCTATTAAAAGTATAAAATTCATCTTTCCCACACAATGAATCATATTAGTTTTTAAACTTTGAATGAATCTTATTAATGTTTAATAAACACATAATAATAACTTATTTTTACCCATTAAACTTTATAATTAGAGGTTACTAATTCGAATTTAGATTCCCATTATTGATGTCTAATAGTAAGGGTTTAAATCCATTTTACTTGTAATACTACTAATCAAATATCATGAAATTCAATTTTTTTTAATAATAATTACTCTCACTCGAGATTGAATCTTTAATATAATTACTTTAAAAACTAACATGTCTAAACATTTTATTTTACATATCATTTATATACTTTAACATTGTTGTCTCATTCTTTTTTTTTAAATTGGTATTGATTGTGGCAAAAACTCTATACTTGTAAATTTCATTCATTCTATATCCATACTTTTATACATATTTAATACAATTATACTTCTAGTACAGTTAGATAAACTCAATAAATAAACCAATCTATTTCAGTCCTTTTAAGATATATAAATACTTTTTTTTAATGATCTTACTTTAGTAAGTGTAATAAACTTATTAGTTTGTATAATTTGCTTATAAAATTATCTAAAATCTTATTACCACACTATGTGCAAACATGCATTCTTTAATTAAAGAATGTCTCATTTAATTATTAAGATATTATATATACTTAATCAAGTTACCATTTTATTTATCTTTTCATTATTTGGTTTTTTTTTTTAATTCTCATTTAATTACATTTAAATTTATGTTTTTCCATGCTTTTTGGATGATTTTCTTTGTAACTACTCTAAATTTCTAGTTTTTGCATTAGGTTGGAATTATAGTTCAATGAGCTGGTAATTCAATTGTTTGCTACGATTTCTTTGTTGATTTTTGTTCTAAACTTGTTGATTTAGCTTGCTTTAGCTCAGATTCAATTCGTTTTTCTTAGAAACTTCCAGATTTAATTTTTTTTTTGTGACTAGGTAGTTTCCAGTTTTCAACTCAATTTAATTTTTCACTTTTCTTTGTTAATTCTTGCAATTTCTTTTCAATTATTACTCTTTAATTCAGTCTTTCTCATAGTTCTTTAAATGTTCTTGTTATTTCCAGCTTATGTTCATTCTATTTTACACCAATTAGATCCAGATTTTTAGTTGATCATTTAGTTTTCAACTTTGTTAGCAACTTTTGATTTTAACTTCTTTAGTTTAGATCTTATAATTCCTTACATCACTTGCACTTCAATTCTGTTTTTACTTTAGATCTTTTACTGTTTTTGCAATTTCATGTTTGATTTCATTTACTTTGATGCAATTTAGATCCATTTTTCATAGTGACCATGTAGTTTTCTAGTTTTGAAGCATATATTTAGTCTGGCATGTTTTGCTTAGATTTTTTATTTTGCTTCATTAATTCCATTGTAAAGCTATTTGGATATTCAATTTACCTTCTGTTTTTGTGAATTTTAGTTTGTTAGGATCAAGTTTTAAAAATTTACGAGTAGTTCTCTAGGTGGAAGTTAAAAGTTAATTAAAGTTAGTTGCCATTAATTAAAGTTAGTTAATTCAATTAGGTTTACTTAGCTATTATCTTTGTTAAGTCTTCCACTTGTCATTTTCAATTCTTAGATTGGATTTACATCTTAATTATTACTTAGTTCATTGTATTTTACTTACTGTTTTTACACATTATTTTACTTTACTTAGTTTGCATTTTGTAAGCTTATATATTACTATACTTGTATTTAATGCTTTGTTTAACTTTTTTTTTTTAGTTAATTTAATTTCATATTTACATTTATTTGATTGAACCAACTTTAGATAGAGTATGGTGATAAAAAATATTTAGGTTAAGAATCTCTTTATCTAATCATCATAAGATCAACATATAGATTTTTAATCTCTATTATTATTTGTATAACCTGTGCACTTGCAGAATAATTTGAATCAATGAGTTAAAAGTAAAATGTCAACATAAGTGATATGAAATTAATAAAATATCTTTTTTATTTTTGTCTTATTTTTTTATTATATTTGTTTTCATACTCATAAGTTATTTTAAATTTATAACATTTTCATCTTTGCGAAAATTTACAAATAGAGAATCTCTATACTCATGTTCTTTTAAAAAAATAAAAATTCAAAATGTATTAGAAAGGGGATTTTGTACTATCCAAATGATAAAAACCAAATATAATTCTATGAAATAGATTGATAGAAAGGATTAGAGAGTAATATTATTCCATAATTTAGCATAAATCAAATCATAATTAAAGATGATAATGGGTGGGTCGGGGTGGTTTTCGCTTGACCCAATCCTTTAATATCCATACTTGAATTTGATAATAAAATATTATTTTTTTCATACTTAATCATTTGATTCATATATTTATAAATTGTAACTGCTCAATTCAAAATTAATTTAATAATTTTAATATAATAATATTAAAAAATTATTTTTAATATAAATTATATTTTAATTATACATAAATATAATATTTTTATTAAAATAACATCTTAAAATTAAATTATTAAATAAATAAAAAAATTATATATATATATATATATATATATATAAACTGGATTGAGACGATACCACATAAAATCCAACTTTGACCTTAATCCAACCTTAGAAAAAATTAATCCGACGTGATTTACACAAAAAAAAAAAAACATTAATCTTATCGAATTAAAATGAGTCATAATTTATTAAATATAAATTATTTTATCATTCGTAATGAGTTATAATTTATCAAATATAAATTATTTTATCATTCGTAATTATGATCAAATAAAACTATATCTAAAATTAAAAAAAAAAACCCCCAAAATCACACGAATCAGTCCATCACACAAAAACCCATCATCGAAAAATAACACAATTCAATACCACTCAAATCCATAAATCAACTCATCAAATATATTTAAATATATATAAATATGAGACAAATGTTATATTATTCATTCTCATATCCAAATATTTTAAATTCATATTTATACCTATCCTCATTTATTAAATTTGATATTCATATATGCTTCTGTTCAAATAAAAAAAAAATCGAATTCTATATCCATAAAATTAACAACTCGAATTAAAAGTTGCACTAGAGCTAGCCAGTTCAGTTGTTCATACCACTGGGCTGACCCATACTCTGATATATTTGACGAGAGATTGGCCTAAACTGAGATATGTTCGTCCAGGCGACAAGCTTGCGGGCCGAAACTTGTAGCAGCAGCATCGGGCATGTCGTATCAACATTTTCTTTTGCTTGAAACTTGAATAGATAACCACTATTAATATAAGAAGATTAGGCAGGTGGGTCATTTTGTTTATTAATCGGATAATGACAGGGAGGAAAAATATGAAAAATAGACGTTGAAGCTATCTTGAACTTGCATGGGAGTAGATAATGGCGGATTCCTAATTTTTTTTTTTAATGTGTCAACTTATAATTTATAAAAAAGAATGGACAAAAAATTTATCAATTCCATCGATGGTAGAAATGTTTAAGAAAAACATTTTGAGGGTATTTAGAGAATTTTTTTTTTAAATTTTTTTGTTTTTCAATTTTTGAAAGTATTTATGGACATCTTACCTTTGCTACTGAGTCTGCCTCTGGGAGTAGAGATGTGCTGTCCTACTCAATTTTTATGAAACTTCTCTTGATTGTTTTTGTTCAGTATTTCTCATAGCAAAACGGTGAGGATTGGACCATATTCTAATCATCGTGATCGATTGCTATTTCCAAAGCCATCAACTTATAATTGGATAGAGAAAGCAATCGACTTAAACTCCTTGAAAGATACAAATCTCCATTAAAGCTTTGAATGGATCCTTAATCACCCACTATTCACACTGTTGGGTGATACTTACATGGCTGAATAAACTAAAGAGTGTTTATTATTAGGAGTATAAGTAAGCAGAACGGTTTGATGAATAAGTCATGAATAAATATAATTTTTATTCGTTTATTAAATTTAATACAAAATTAAGAATAATATTTCAAAATTCGTTAATTAAATGACTAGATAACGAATATAATAGAATTTATTCATATTTGATTCATTTATTTTTTGAGTGTAAACGAACAAAGTATTTGATAAACCTATGTGAAAAAATTTGATTTACATTCATTTATATTCATTTATTAAGCTTAATAAAAGATAAAAAATAATATTTTAATATTTATTAATTAAACGAATAAATCACAAATATAATAAAATTTGTTTATATTCAATTAATTTACATCTCTAACTACTATTTGAACATATGAAAAGATTAAATAATTAAAAATAGAAAAAAACATGAAAAGAAATTGTATCTAAAACAATCAAGCTCATTATTTATTTGCTTAAAATTATCAAAATTTAAATTTAATTATTAAAATTAAAAATTTAATAATCTATCGATGGATTATGTTTATGCTTTCCTACTTGATAAACAAGAGCCGGGAGCTGCTGTTTTCTTTACAAGCAGATAATATAGTACCAGTACTGGAAAGCACTAGTCATATCTGATAGAAAATCAAAGCAGCTAGGTTTTCAAACCACATTTGCTATGAAAAGTCATTATATTAAGTAATGTCAAGTGTTCAGTTTTATTTCATGATTTGGACAAATACCCATCAAAATTAGATAAACAAAAAAACTCATGGAGGAGAAGATCCCTAGATTTTAAGCATGGTACAAATAGATTATAACCTGATTTGACAGGAATATTTAACCAATTGAGTAGACTTTGAAATTAACTTGTCATATATATAGTATACAGATCTTTTGTGGTGATGATAAGCGAAACATATTTGGCAAATCCTAATTGATGTTCATTGCTCGAAGACCACAGACTGGATATCTTTGTAGTACTATCAGATATTTGATCTATATTAGTAGTTGATATGCATGAATTTTATATTGAAGGTGCCTTTCCACTTATGGCTAACTACATTGGTCATTGGTTAATGGATATTAACATAATTTCTCTTTCTCTTGCCTTCACAAAAAGAGGACCCCATTAAATTAGGTATCTCTCTTCTAATGTTTGTCATTACATAGAACCTGAGACTTAATTCAAATGGTTGATTTATTTTTTTTAAGAGATGAATTCTTACAAAGTTAAGATTTGATCTCCGATATTTGCAATTTCTCTTTTCCTATTTCGTAGGTTTCAGCCTCTTTTGTATAAAAAAAAATAAAAAAGCTCAAATAGCTTAATATGATATACTCATTATATGGTCAGTTGGTAGAGGAACAGAATTTTGCATATATATGATGTGAATATTTAAGTTTTGGAGATGGAAATTTGCTAAACTTAATCTTATGTTGGGTTTTATTTTTTTTTTTTTTGGTATGCAAATTATATAAGACTGAAAAAAATTTGTGAATGATGGGAAGAATTTAAGAAGGAGCATGATATTAACCCAGGGTTTTCTACCCTAAAAAAGATTATATTTTGTTTTCTACTGTATTATTTGTCATGATTGCAGAGGCTATATAGTTTTTGCAGGTTACATTTGCAGTTTTCATGTAAGAAACAGAGTTTCATCAATAATGTTTTTAGAGGTGCTGGTTAAATTAAAATTTGTTCAATCCATATAGTTAAAATGAAAGCACCAGTCACTTGGATACATGCCTTCTCAAACTGAAAATGTACTATCTTTGAATTAATCAGCAACTAACTAATACATATTGGCTAGCTTTTGCTGTGTTTTGCACAATGATCAGCAAAGACAATAAGCTGGCCAACTGTACCTAAGATCATCCATCCCATGTGCCGATCACATCACCAAGCACTGATCTGGGACCATCAACCTAAATTAGCCTGAACAAGGCAGATGCAGTAATTAGAAAAATCATCAGTATTAGCATGTGATAATTTTTTTTTTAATTTGAAATTATTGAGGATTGAACTTTCGTCATCGAAATTGAGAATTTAACACTTTATCAAGGGATCACATAATCGTTGATAATGTTATTCTCTTAAGAATCCCTTCATTATTAGTGTTCTACTCTCGAATTAATGAAATTGTCACGAATTAAATTTTGACAGTATTGAAACTAAATGTGAAGCACTCTATTAAACGATCACACAACTGCTGACAGTATTATTGTCCTAAGAATCCCTTCATTTTTAGTGTTTTACTCTAGAATTAATTAATACTGCTACCATATTATTTGCAAACGTTTAAGTTCATTTTCCTGAGTTTGTGCTGCTTCCATATCTTGTTATAATGACAGTGAGAACTGAGAGATCTTCTCTTCTCTATGCTTAATAAAAGATCCACTTGTCATGAAAGACAACAGCAAAAATACCTTGGTTTGCATTTACTAGTAAAAACCATAAAGCAAATGACGCTCAGCTAGAAAGGTGATCGAATTTTTTCAGCCATATTGTCCCAATATATACCCTAATAAGGACAGTGGACCAAAAAGAATTGCCGAGTGTTGGTCACTAACTTAACTATCGAAAGTTAAATATTATGATTTGTATATTTATATCATATAAAATATTGATAATTTATATAAAAAAATTAAATGCTATAATTTATATCGACATGAAAAATATAAAATATTTTTTGATATTTGTTAAATTAAAAAATTTTAAATTGTGTCATTTTCGTTTTTTTTTTATTTTCATACCATGTTTTAAATTGTTATTTCTCATAGTGGGATAATACAACATAAATTCTACTGAATTTATTCGGAGCAGTCAAATAATCAGGGCCTCAGAGGCTCCCCATGTATAAATATGTGCTTGACAATGGTGTTTAGTCCAATGACAGTGCGGGTCTCCTTTCTTTGTAGAATCAAAACCCCACCAGCCTGACTAGTTCTATTTCCATTCAACATGGAAAAGGAAGCCTCTAGCAAATTGGAATGGAAGATAAATGTACCTGATGGGACATGGAAGATATTGCAGCTTGAATCTGGGCTAGCAGCCAACATATGTCTAGGATTAAAAGGTTTTATGGGAGGAATAATTTCAAAAGTTTGGGGGATTTTGATGAAGGTTTGGGATTTAGGAGTTGCAGACCCTAGAAAGGTCATCCATTGTATCAAAGTAGGGCTGCCACTTTCTATTGTGTCACTTTTCTACTACATGAGGCCTTTGTATGATGATGTTGGAGGGAATGCTATGTGGGATATGATGACCGTTGTGGTTGTTTTCGATTTCACTGTAGGTTAGTCTTCAAGGCCTCTTCTCTTTCCTGTGACTTGAAATGTTTTCATGTTTTATGCAGTCGCGAATTCAGATATTTTTTGGAGGTGTCCACTTATAATATGTATATATATATATATATATATATATAAAAAATACCGACGAATTTATTAATTTTATTGAAGAAAAATGATGTCTGAGATGTCAGAGAAAATTTTCTTGTTTTTCGATATTGAATTTGATAACTCATTTTCCATTTCAGGCGCTACATTGTTTAAGTGCATTAACAGAGCAACAGGAACATTTCTTGCTGGAGCACTTGGTGTTGGTATTCACTGGGTGGCTGATCAATCAGGAGATGAATGGAAACCCATAATTATTGGTATCTCAGTTTTTCTCTTTGGTAAGTAAATTAAAAACAAATGCCAAGAAATTGTCGATTTTCTCAGTTCAAACTCCCTATATATATTGTTGTTATTTTTTCATTCAGCTTCAGCAGCAACTTTCTCTAGGTTTAACCCAGCGGTTAAGGCCCGTTTCGATTATGGCGCTTTGATATTCATCCTCACCTTCAGCTTGGTATCAGTTTCTGGCTACCGCGTGGAAGAGTTGTTTGAGTTGGCTCATCAGAGGTTAGCCACAATTACCATTTGAACATCCTTGTGCATCCTTGTAACCATGCTGTTTTGTCCCATCTGGGCCGGTTGCGAGCTTCACTGTCTGGTTCATCAAAACGTGGAAAAGCTTGAGGATTCATTGGATGGTATGTAAACGCGCACCACACCGATTGGAATAAGAAAAAATAAAGAAAAAAATAATTGCTAATGAAATGAGATTATATGTAACATAGATTAAGGGCCAGTTTGAATTTCACCACACCGGAGGTCCAGTGGAACCCAAATTTTTTGAAGTTGATTACAATTGAATGCATTTGGATAGCATCTCACGGTGCAGTTGCCGCCGGTTGATCTACATTTGTGACAGAGAGGGAAAGATCTACTGTATATTTGATACAGTATTAGTGTATAAATAAATAGACGAATTTGTCTTAATATGAAAATGAAAATTTTCACCACCAATCATATATTAAGATTACCACTTAGTATCAATCTCACCTTATTTTATCGTCATTGCTATTTTTAATTTTATCACCTGTCTAAATGGATCCAGACATAATAACTTTCTTTGTCGAACTAATTGCAGGGTGTGTGGCTGAATACTTCAAAGGCAACGGAAAGTTGACAATTAGTGAGGAGGATCTGAACAAGAAGATGCAGGGGTATAAATATGTGCTTAATTCCAAGGAAACAGAAGAATCTACGGTAGAAAATTATTAATTTAATAAAAAATGTCTTTTAAGGGGATTAATATTTCGTTTCCTTGAAAACTGAAAATCTTTCTTTTTATCAATTTCACCGGCCAATTTTGCCAGATGGGAGCCAACACATGGCCGGTCCAACTTTGGACATCCATGGAAACAATACCTCAAGATTCGTGCTTCATTGCGCAACCGCGCTTATTGCATTGAGACTCTCAATGGTTGCATCGGCTCAGAAATTCAGGTAGATATCTTAGCTGTATAAAAAGATAAGGGTTTAGAACTAGGAATTATAAGGCGACAGGACTGTTCTGACTTTTAAAATTTTTTATCCGATTTCGATTAAATTTGATATTAGAATATCATTTTTTGATAGCTAATTCCGATCCGATATAACTCGCATTTGATCCAAAATTATTTTAATAATTTTAATTTAATATTATATTTATAAAATATTATTTTTTATATAAATTATTTTTTAATTATATATGAATATAATATTTTTATTAAATTAATATTTTAAAATTAAAATATTAAATAATAATGTTATTAATATATATACATATATATAAATATAAAATTAAATAAGTTTTTAAGCCTTTGACTTAATAATTAAAAACGTTTGAAGGGACATTAAAGATTTGATTTCGAGCTAGACTTTCCCTTTTTCCCTTAATTGTAATAAGGTTTTGTCCTCTTGATATAACAAAAAAAAAAATTATATATTTTGTATATATCATGGTGTTGGTAAGAGTGAAACATCTTAAAACTCCTTTTTAACCTGATTCTCAATTTAAAAAAAATGTTCTTATCAAATCAAAATAGGACAATTCATTGGATACGTATTATTTGGATATCTTAATAAGAATTAGAAGCTTAATCTAATTGTTTCATGTAATCACCTTTAATAAGTATTATTTAGTAAATTTAAAATTCAAATTTCAACACTTGCAACTTTTTCATTTATCCTCTCTTTTGTTTTATATATATATATATATATATATATATAGATATATATATATATATATATATATATGGATAAACTCAATCAGATATATAAAGCTTTTAACAGAAATGGTATATTTAAGCTTAAACTATTGATTTTATACATGGACGCAGGCACCTCCATGTACTAGGAAACATCTTAGTGATAAGTGCTTGAAAGTCAGCTTCTATTCAACTAATGTCTTGAAGGAATTGGCATTAACAATCAAGAAGATGGAAAGGTCGTCCAGGATAGATTTCAGAGTTGCAGAGATGAACTTCGCAGTACAAGAACTTCAGGATGCTTTAAAATCTTTGCCTAGCGACCTAGTTGTGCCATCATCATCAGCAATAGAAGAATCAACCAACGACAATGCAGCCAACGTACCTCCTATCATGGTGATTCTTCCACTGGTCACGGTTGTTTCTTTGCTGGTAGAAATTACAGCGGGAATAGGAGTTGTTGATGAAGTAAAACAGCTGGCGAGCCTTGCAGAATCCAAGTTTACGAAGGATCAGAAACTCATGCAAAACCAAATGAAGACACCAAATTTGTATGAAATTTTTAATCCGATTTTTGAGTCGAAACCTGATTTAGACCCAATCAGACTTGAGGCCTGATTTCATTATTTAAGGCCCAAAGCCTGTCTTTTTTTTTTACATTAATATTAATTTAGCAATTTTATATAAAAAATGCAAAAAAAAGCAAAACAAAAAAAGAAAAAAACAAAAGGGTTGGTGGCAGTGGGTGCCGTGTACGACACCACTGCCACCCCCTGTTCACCTTTGCTTAACCATGCAAATCCTATAGCACCTAGACCAATCCCTCAGTACTCCTTGTTCACCAAAGGCCTATAAAGCACTAGCACCACTCTCCTACATAGACGGACCCGCGCTTGAGACCAGGCTCCATACACCTAGCCTTTCAGCACCCATCTTCACCCCCTCCACAAGCGCTTGCTGCACCCGATCCTACCTCATCCAAAAAACCATGCCCACGTACCAGCACTCATCAAACACATAAAAAAAGAGAAAACATACCCATAATCAACAAAAGGACTTGTCAAAAAAAAAAAATCATAGTCCTTGTCAGATAGGTGAGGAACCTAGTGCTAAAGCCTTCCTGCAAAAAAAGAAAAAAAATAAACTTAGCTTTTAATAAAAAAAAAAGGTTTGATCGAACTCTTTGGGTTCGATTTAGGGCGTTTCAATGGTATTCAGGCGAATCTAGGCCCAAGTTTGAAAAGAGGGAGGTGAGAGGTATTTGTGGGCAAAATTTAGGATTTTTTGATGACTGACGACAACATCGACTACCAAGGATCAACGACAACGGGGTGGACAACCACCAATCGATCATTTTAGAGAGAGAGACAAAGTTAGAGAAAAAAGGAGAAGAGAAAAATGAGCTGAAAAATATGGGGTTTTTATAAAAAGTTGAAAGCTAAAATAATGCCGTTTCAATTAAAGGACCAAAATGATGTCATTTTAAACTCAAGATTTGCATATCAACCCGTTAACCCGACTCGGGGTCCGTGCAATCGACTGAACAACTCGGTTCCCTTATGCCTAGACCTATCTAGTTGGACCGGTGCTAAACCATTGGTCCGCTGAACCCCAAACTGCTGAATTGATCTTATCGAACCGTTGATCGGTCTGGTTCAAGTAATTTTTTTTTAATTTTCTAAATTTTTTTATATTACTCTTGTTATTTAAAATTTTATTATTACTATTTGTACATATTAAAATGTTTATATTTGTTAGAATAAATTTTTATTGAAATGATAAAAATAGATGATGAAGTATATAATTAAAAGTTTTATAATTTTGTTAATTTTAAAAATAAACCTTATAAAATGATAATTAAAAAATAATAAAACAATATAAGAAAAGAAAATTTTTATCTGACGATGAGATTCGTATGTATTCCGAGTAGTGATACCTATAAAATCTCTAGGTGAAAAGATTTTTTTAAATCCTACCAACATATTGGAGTATTTATAAAAGTTTTTAATATAATAAAAAATTTTCTTTTTCTTACTATAAAAAAATAATTAATTTATTAAAAACAAGTAATAAAGAACGAGGAGAAAGAAAATTTTATTTGATGACGGGATTTTAAAGGTATTTCGAGTAAAGATGCTTTAAAAAATCTCTAGGTGAGAAGATTTTTTAAAATATTATCAGTGAATTAGAATATTTATAAAAAATCTTCAATATAATAAAAATTTCTCTTTTCTTCAAAGTTTTAAATAAAAAATTAATAAAAATCAATAAAATTTTTAAAGAGTAAAGTAAAAATATGTGCATCAACATGTTAGTATTTGCATTACATGCACGATATAGTTTTTTACGAAAAGTAAATTTAAGCATTTGAGGATGAGATTCTAAGGTATTTCGAGAAACGATGTCAAGAAATTTTTAGGTGTGAAAGAGTTCTTTTAATGTTACCAATGTACTAAAACATTTTAAGAATCATTTCAATAAAAGGGTTTTAATTTATATTTCTTTAATAAAATTTGAACAATAATAATAAAATAAAATAAAATTTCAATAAACAAAAGAAGTCAAGGAAATTATTTTTTTTTCTTTTTTCAAATACCGAAACTAAGACTGTTTTTATCAAAATCAATGGATAACATGTAGTTAATTGGTATAATTTCAAACGGACATTGTGGGAGTGCTAATCTTTTTTCACGTGTAACCGACTTTCGAACCTAGATTATTTTGCAGACCCTAAAATTATTTTTTAAGTAAATTTTAATTAACCTTAATATTTTATTAAAAGGATAAATTTTAACGGTGGCCAAATCACACTTAGACAAAAAAAGATTGGTAGCAATTCCATTTTTTATTTTCATTTTCAAATTCATCGGGCGAATCTAAAATCGTTACGACAGCTTGGCGACTCCACTAGGGATATCATTTGTTTTCGAGAGTTAAGCCAAAATTAATTACGTGTTATCCTTAAATTTTGATTTAAACAGTCTTAATCGATATTTAAATTTTAATTTCTTAGATTTTAATTTTTCATTTTCAATAAAAAAAGTCGAAAACAAAAAAAAATTCACATATGTTTCTTATGCTTTATTTTTTTTTGTATATAGTACCATTGATAAATTAGGATATATTGGCACACATAATGACACGATGCATTTTATGCATAAGCTCTATACGGGGCATCGTCCTTTATAAGAGGAAATAAAGTACCTATGCCCTCGTGAGATGATAACTTTCGCAATGGCAAGCAAAATACTTTCACTTAAATTGAACCTTTTCTATTTGTAGCATGTAATGAGTGAAGATCAAGGTGCCTCATTAGTCTAGCATGGATGACAATATGAACAATTTGAGAACCTTTAGATGAGTGTCAACCTAAACTAAGCATATAAATAAGCCTAAGAAGCTAGGCTTAGGTAAAGTCTTGCCCACCCCCTTGTAGAAAATATCTAAGTCCAAAATATGTAAGAATAAAAGTTGTATGTAATAAAAAAACAAAAACAAAAACAAAAACAAAACAAAATAAACACACTAACTCAATTTTGTATTCCTTTCTTTTTTTTTACATAAATTATATCATATAGTTTTGCATCGAGTATTTGTTTTGGGATATCTTTCTCCAGAGAAGTTCTTCATGGATCCAGTAGAACTACAAATTTGCTCATCCTCTTCTAGAATGATAAATCTCATGTAACAAAAGTTGTATGAATCAATGAAAATTTTTGGTGCTGAAATTTATCCAAGAGCAAATGTTTCACTTGCATTCATGCATCATGTGCATCATTTTTATTTTCTTTCAAAAAAATCATAAAAAATAAAAAATACAATTTTCAACACATAGCATTCTAATTTTTAAAAATTTATGGTAATAAAGGTTTAAGAATAGCTCACCCACCAAAAATTTCAACCAAACCTACTCGTCATTTATACAATACCAGAGCTCAAACAAGAATCATAGAATAAGAATAGGCTAGTCGATTTGAGAGGATGGAGAAGACTCAAGAAGAACTAAAAGGGGATATTGATAAAATAATGGATATGCTTAAGAATCTTGATAAAGGAAAAGTGGTGGAAGAAATCTCAGCTTTCAAAGGCAATTGCTAAACATGGTAGATCTTATTTACCCTTTAGGGTTTGAGCCACGACCAACCCAACCTTCCTAAGGAACTAGAGTACAAATTTTTACTCTCGGAGAATATTCTAATCCTTATCCAGGAATGACATCCATATTTACTCCATTACAAATCCAAAATTTTACTAATCCAGTTATGATGAAAAAAACCTTTCGAGCCAATCTTGGTTCCTAACTTGGATGATCCTAAAGAGAGAGAAAAGCTAGGGATAAAGACACCTAAAAAAGTAAAAGATATCAGTGCTCAATAGAAGATAAAATTATTAGAAGAAAAACTTAAGGCCATAGAGAGAATGGATTTTTATGGTTTCATAGATACAGCTAAGCTTTATTTGGTCTAAGACATGGTTATTCCAACTAAATTCAAGGCCCAAAATTTAAAAAATATGATGGCATAAAATGCATATTAACTTATATTATTATATTGTCGACAGATGGCAGCATATACTCGTAACGAAAAGTTATTGATGCACATATTTTAGGATAGCATTATAGGTTCTATAGCCAAATAGTATATTTAATTAGATAGAACTTGTATTTATTTCTAATAATAGCTCACAAGGCATTTCTTACACAATACGACATGTCATAGATCTAACTCCAGATCATCTATCTCTACAGAACATAAAAAAGAAAGCAACAGAAAGCTTTAAAAAGTATGCACATAGATGGAAAGATATGGTCGTATAAGTACAACCTTTATTTACTGAGGAAAAGACAACTGTCCTATTTGTGTATACTTTGAAACCATCATATTATGAGAGACTGATAAGCAATGCAATAAAAAACTTTACAGATATGGTGATATCATGTGAGATTATTGAAAATATCATAAAGATTGACAAGCTCGATACATGATAGATAAGTGAAGTAAAGAAAGGCAAAGCTCCCAAAAATAAAAAAAATAAAGCCCAAGCAGTGAACTACGTAGGGCAATGGTTCAGAAGTTTCACTCCATACCCCACACCAATGTACCAAACCTAGTGCCTTCTTATATATAATGTTACATTCATCCTTCATCCATGTCAACTATATCAGTCACTACAACAATCAGCTTATTCACCTTATTTTTAGCCATATTTTTGAATACTCAACTATTCATGCAACTATCCTGTCTCATCTACCAGATCAAAATGAAAACCTAATCTTGGATAGTGGTTCAAAAACCTCAAGAAATACCTAAGAAAGAACCACTTTTGATCTTATTCTCATATCTTACACAAAACTGTTACTCCAACTTATCCAGAATCAACTTTTGAAACTTGTGCAACAAGAACCCTTTTAACCACTTTACCCAAAATGGTATGATCCTAATGCCAAATGTGATTATCATAATGAAAATCAAGGTCACTCGACAGAGACCTATCTTGCATTAAAATACAAGGTTAGAGATCTTATTAAAGCTGAAAAAATAAATTTTGAAACTAATAGTGATCATTGTATCCTTGATATATTGAAAAAAAGGTGAACTAAGGGTGTTAAAGCATTAATATGAATAATTTGGATGTAATGGATAGATGAGGAATTGGAGAATGATTTTATGGTTTTTCTGAGAAAATGATGGTTCATTTGGTGTTACAAAGAGGTGGATTGATTCAAAAAGTATGCCCATTTTTTTTTTTTTTCATTTCTGTATTAGACATATGTATGAACTTTATGACTTGTATGAAAGTAGAATCTAAATGCTAAGTGAGAGAGTGTTTTTTTTTTTACTCAAGTTTTTTTTTTAAAAAAAAATTCTTTTCTCTTCATAATAAAAAGTCTTAAAAAAATTTGGTGGTCGTTATTATGAACCTATCCAAATAAAATATTCTTATGTCCTTTTCATGTCCTAAAAATCACTTAAACAAATCTTAATGCTCCAAAGGATACAAGTTTAAACCTTGTGATACCTTTCGTCAACTGAACAAATACTGAAATGATCAATTTGGAAAAACCTTTTGATTTCTTTGAAAATTAGACTAATATGATGCTTTTTTTTAATCTAAATATTAGTGAGTTGATAGGTGTCAAGACTATACTTCAAACAAAAAGTCATTTAGATAGCCACGAATACACGAATGCACATTTTTTTTATCTAAGGGCATATTGATAGAAGATAATGATTTTCAATTGTCCAAAAATTGCCTAGTTTATGCCATTATCCAATTTGGTGATGATGTGCGCAATCGAGACCTAAATAGACCATTTCAACATGATTTTCATTGTCGCATAAACGCTATTGACTTGCCAAGATAAGACAAAGATTGGTTGTCATATGAGTTGTGAAAAAAATGTTAATGGTTACATCATGCACTGTAGATATTCAAACGATCCCAAAAAGAGCAAATGAAAAAATGATAAAAAAATAGAGGTGATAAAAATAAATTTTTAAATTTTCAAGGAATCACTCTTCAGCACAAGTGACCAGGCTTGAGATGACAAATAGCCATTGTCGTAATGTCTAGATCCGGAGATCTATCGCTAGACATTGACTTTTAGGGAGTCGCCACCAATCTTTTTTTATCTAGGTGCGATTGGCCACCTAAAGAATTTGTCATTTCAGGGAACACCTAAGTTTAAGGGTCCCTAAAAGAATAGGTTCAGGTCTGCTAACCAGAACAGGGTTCGGGAATTCAGTTACGTGTGAGGAAGGTTATAGCACCCTCACAATGCCCATCAAAAAATGGTACCAGTTTAAATTTGTGTTATCCAATAAGCCTTAAAATTTTACCAAGTAATTAATTGTTGGAAATCATTCTCAATTGACTCTAATACTTTTAGCAGAAAATTGAGAAAATTCCCTCACCTCAAGAGTATGCAAGAAAAACTACTGTTTCACTTGCAGAGGCTCCATCATCGGATTATTTAAAGAAAAAAACAAAATCAAAATTGAGATAGAAAGGAAGGAAATAATGATTTTTTTTTGTAGGAAAAATTGATACTTTCAACTTTTCCCCAAAAATATTTTTTGAAAATTTCGATTTTCAAGAAAAATTGATACTTTCAACTTTTTCTCAAAAACCTTTTTTTTGAAAATTTATTTCTAAGGAAAATTGATACTTTCAACTTTTTCCCAAAAATATTTTTTGAAAACTTTTATTTTCGAGGAAAATTGCTACTTTCAACTTTTCCTCAAAAACCCTTTTTTTGAAAATTTATTTCTAAGGAAAATTGATACTTTCAACTTTTTCCCAAAAATATTTTTTTTGGAAATTTATTTTTAAGAAAAAATGATACTTTCAACTTTTCCTCAAAAACCCTTTTTTTTGAAAATTTATTTTTAAGGAAAATTGATACTTTCAACTTTTCCCAAAAATATTTTTCTGAATTTATTTTAAGAAGACAAAAAAATAAAAAAAATAAAAAAAATAAAAAAATAAGAATAAAAATAAAAATAAAGATAAAGATAAAAATGGAATAAAATAAAAAAAGTACTAAATAATTCTAGATATAGTCAATAGATAATAATAATAATAATAATAATAATAATAATAAATAAATAAATAAATAAAAATACCAAGACCCCTTCAAGAGCTTCCTTTCTTGAAACAGAGTCTGACGGATCATCAACACAACCATGGGCCCACAGTGGCTCAATAGAAATTTCCAGAGAAGAATGTCTGGTTCCTCAAAACTGATACTTGCAAGATAATCAAAAAGCTTATCTCTATCCACTCTGCACAGAAAGGGAGAGCGATAAAGCTTTATGCATCCTTCCAGAGTTAGGAGCCATTCCAAGATTAGACCATGCCGACTTAAAGTGGTGGGCAACAAACAGCCAGATGCTAGATCTTCTTTCTTTACCACCACAATGGGATAAGGTTCGCTTTTGAGAAAAGTGATCAGGTCTCAAGGTCCAAAGGGCAAATGTCGGATTCTGGGGTGAAGATTACATTGGCAGTACAGAGAGAAGAAATTCTGGCCGTGATCTCTGTAGCAATATCCCGTAAAAGGGACAGAACTCCTGTACAAGATTGGCAGCCCATCTTTGACAACACTTGCAAAGCCATAAAGGAGTAGTAGGGCAAACCTGCATAGAAACAGCACAACTTGCTAACTCACGTTTCTGCCTAAATCCACCATTGCTCTCTAAACCCTTGTAAAAGTCAAATTCGGAGGAATCAAAAGGAACCAGTGCTGAACAATAGCTATATTCCTCTTCTGCCTGCCTCGTATATTTGGTTTGGGTTGGATCAGTTAGAAGTTTAGGAGGGAATTCCATTATCTGCAATTGATAATTTGTTGCACTCCTCGGTCTAGATGCATTGATGAAGGAACGGATGTCATCAACTGTATGGTGGAAATTGCAGTGGGCTATCATGCGAGTGCCATCAGCCAACATAAGTTGAATTGAGGTTGATGGTAAAGTTTCATCTACAACCAATCCAGGAGAACGGTTAGGACCAGTGTTGAGAGGAGTGGAACTGATAGTTGGTTCAGGAGCTGCCGAACTACTGCTGCTACCAAGAGTTCTTCCTACACCCTAAAATGCTGCCTGTCGCTTCTTCTCTGGTTCAGGGCATTTCTCGTCCCTCTTTATTAGATTGACATGAACAGCAGACCTTCTATCAGCAGGTTCAAGCTCTTTAGGACACTCAGACTTTTTATGCTCGCTAAGAAAGGTGTATTTTCAGGGTCATCCAACCTCCTCAGAGGGCCATCATTTACAGTGAAACCATTGGTCCAGAAAATTATGTTGTGAATAACAGCCTCAGGCTGCTGGGGTGCAGAAGGTACAGTTTCCCCTGAGAGTAATCTACCGATTCCAGTAAAACTTGTTGAACTTGATGATGAATGAAGACGTTCGAGAGGCCCTTCTACAGCTCCTAGTTGCCTAGCTTGATTGAAAATCTCATCTACATCATTATTCTTTACAGGATCTTGAACAAGCATGCCACTTTTCTCGTCGCCGGTGTAATACTCCTGGGGGCTATCGGAATCGCTGTCGAAATCGAGTCCAAACCGCCTGTTCAGATCCGAGAGCGTGCTTATGCCGCCGGTGCGGCTGCTTGACGGCTTCGCAGGTTTCTTGTCACGTGAGGTCGTGGGTTTTGTCTGATTCTGTTTTCTATGTTTTTTTCCTATGATTCTCCCTAATCTCTGTACTCTTATTGCTTGTCCCTCACCTATTCGATTCTCCTTCTCTATTTTTTTTCTTTCCACCAGTATTCTTTTTCCTTCTGTTTTCTGTGTTGCGCAACTGATACGGTCTTGGCCTGCTGAGAGCTATGGGCGTCGCGCCGTTGCTGAGTGCTAGCTATTGACTGCTTGGGTTCTATTGCCGAATCTGGAATTGTGGTTCGGTGAAAAGTAGTTTTGGATACTGCTGGAAATGGTTATGAATGGAGATAGTGGCTCTGGCAGCAATGGTGGGAGTTTGGCTTGAGTAGAAATGGTGGTGTAATATGAGGTCTGGTTTTCAATTTAGCCATGGCATCCCACGGGACTAAGGCTAGTGATGGCAATGATGGAGAAGGGTGACGTTGGGTTCAGTTGCTGCTAGAGTCCAAGGGAATAGATGAATATCAGAGTCTTTTTATGACTCTTTCCTTTTTTTTTGTTCTCTCCTTTCCTTCTCCTATTCGGATTCCTCTCCCTCCCCTAATCAAATTCTTCTTCTATCTTTTCTCCCTTTTTTTTCTTCCTGTCTCCTATTCGGATTCTTTTTCTCTCCTATTCCTCTTTCTCCTCCATCTTTTTTTCGTTTCCTAAAACCATGCTGTTTTTTATAGAATTTCAGTTCTATTCCACTTAGTCCTCCAATGCTAAAGATTAGCCACCAATCATGCTTTCTGATCATCATCCAACTTAATCTCAATCTTTCTTTCTTTCTTTTTTTTTTTAAAATAATCAGATAATAAATAAAAAAGTGATAAATATGAAATAAAAAAAATCTAAAATAAAAATGAATAAAAATCCCTGCAACTGAGCTTGGATTAGTCTCAATTGACAAATAATCCCGGATAAAATGGGGTGTCTATAGCCATATTTTTTCATCCTTTTAGAAATAAAAAATTATCTATTTACTATCCCTTTGAGCCTAGTGAATTCTTTCTAAATGAACCTTGATTAAGGATTACCTTGTTCGTTAGGAAAAAATACAAATAAATATTTATTTGATGAAGTCATGATTTGACAATAAAAAAAAATGCCTTAAGTTGTAGGGGCAAATGTCAAACAAATTCAATTGTAAAAGTTTTGAACATATTTTAGCAAATGTCGAAATACGTAAGAAAGAGCAAAAGTGGAAGCAAAGCAAAAAAAGAAGAAGAATGAGATGATTGGATATCACGATCGAAGAAATAAAAGGGATGAATGTCCAAAAGAAAGTCCTTTACATGATATGAAATGATCCTTGGTCTTATCACCTTCAAACACATGTTTTGGGATTATTTATCCATTCTTTCAAAACTTTGAACTCTGATCTATGTTACATACCTTGAAAAGTCCATTTTGATCAACTATGGATACTTGAATTGAAAAATTTATTCCTTGTAGAATCTTTATGACCAATTTCTCTTTTGTCTATTTTTTTTACAAAATTTTTTCTTTCATAAGAGTACTTAAGTGTATGATGAAATCGTAAAAAAAATAATAATAAAGAGAAAAATGAAAAAATAAAGCTCTAATGTGAAAACCTGAAATAGGCAGTTTAGAGCAAGAATGAGATTGCAACATAAAAACTCATTGCAACCAATGATTGAGATAGAAAATCTTGGCCTTTCCCAATATGATATTGAATTTATCGTAGTTGGTTTTAACATCTATTAAAATACCATATTATGATATTAAAATGGGTGTCAAATCTAATTTAACCACAAAAGAACCTCCTTAAAAAATTTGTTCTTAAGCTTGGATAAAAATTTAATTTTTCATATGGACCTTAATTTAACAATTAATCATCCAAATCATTTGAAAAGATATAAGTGCCATGTTATTTAGACATGTGCATAATAATGATCACCATTTTTTTTAGACTTAAAGTCATATTGTTTCATAAAGGTTGACTAAGGTAATTTTTTTGTGAGAATTTTGTCATTAAAATAAAATGTTTTTAGGGAAGGAAAATAAAATTTTGAAAAAAAAAATCTTTAAGGAAAATAAGGGAAACTATGGGAAACACTTTTTAATACAAAAGTATGTTTAATCAGTTAAGTTTTACCACAGTTCGATGGCTTATTTTCTTCAATTCCCTTTCCTCAAGTTTAAGTTGATCATATGCATGTTTGATTTGAAGATGAAAAATGGAAAGAAAAGTAAAAAAATCCAAATTGTGAAGAAAAAAAGTAGAAATTGATGAAGAATAAGCAGCGAAGAAACGATTTGGAATTGAATTGAGATGAAAGATTCGGGTTTGAAAGAAAAAGAACTTTGGAAAATTTAAGAAAAGAAGATTTTGGGCAATTACATAACTTGACTTGGCTATTTTTGAAAAGAAAAATTTGAGCATTTAAATATTTTGACTTTGCATTTGCATCATTAGCTTGTCCAACATTGATAGGAAAATATGCATTAGTATTGTTGGAAAAGACATTTGCATTTCATGTACATCTTTTTAAGAAAAGACATTTGCATCTCATGAGCATCATTTTAAGAAAAGATATTTACATTTCATTTGCATCATAATAGTGTTCACCAATTTTGGAAACATTAAAGAAGAGAAAAAAAGGGGAAAAACATATTTAAAAGATAAAAAATTTTCAAGAATTTTAATGAGATGGCATAAAATGAGAGCTTTAAGTCTAATTTAGCTAGCAAAAAAATTATTAATCCAGTGAAATTGGCATCAGTCAAGAAAAAATATTATGATAAATTATTTTTAAAGTTCTCAATGGTGAGATCTGAGTATTAAAGTATAAATTTCATTTTCTTGGTGGTGATAACCAAGACATTCTTTAAATCATTCGGTGATGATATTTGAGTTTAAAGTTTGAATTTGCACTTTTATTTTTTCGATGGTGATATCCGAGTATTAAAGCTTGAATTGTATTTTCTTGATGATGATATTCGAGTTTCCTTTGGTGATAATATCCAAAGTCATTTGCATATTCTTGATGGTGATATTTGAGTATTAAAACTCGAATTGTATTTTCTCGATAATGATATTAGAGTTTTCTTCGATGACGATATCCGAAGTCATTTGTATTTTCTCGATGGTGATATCCAAATATTAAAGCTTGAATTGTATTTTCTCGATGGTGATATTCGAGTTTTCTTTGATGGTGATAGCCGAAGTCATTCATATCTTCTCAATGGTGATATCCGAGTGTTAAAGCTTCAATTACATTTTCTCAATGGTGATTTTTCGATGGTGATATTCAAGTTTTTTTCGATGGTAAAATCCGAAATCATTTACATATTCTCGGTGATGATATCTGAATGTTAAAAATCATTTGCATTTTCTTTGGTGGCGATATCCGAAGTTATTAACATCTTATCAGTGGTGATATATGAGATTATTTATCCTTTAATGGTGATATTTGAAGTTATTTTTTAATGGTTTAATTTATTTTTGTTGAGCTTCTGCTTAGAGAAGCTTTTTCAAGATAAAAATTTTAAAGTCGTTGAACTTCTGCTGAGAGAAACTTTTTCAAGATGAGATTTTTAAAGTCGTTGAGCCTCTGCTTAGAGAAGTTTTTTCAAAATAAAAATTTTTAAAGTTGTTGAGCCTCTACCAAAATGAGCTTTTTTTTGGTCAGATTTTAAATTTTCAAAAGTTGTTAAGCCTTGAGTAAGAGGAGCATTTCAATTTGATGAAAAAAGCCTTCTGATTAGTTTAAATTCAAAAAAAAAAAAAATCTTTTGACCCCGGAAAAAATTGATGCTTTGTCTTTGCACTATTCATAATTCTTAGCAATACGTAAAGAGGAACAGCTGTAAACAATAAATTTGTCTAAGATTTTTAACCCTATTTTTGAGCCGAGACCCAATTTAGACCCAATCGAGCCTGAGGCTTGATTTCATTATTTAAGGCCCAAAGCTTGCCTTTTTTTTATTCTTTTTTTACATTAATATTAATTTATCAATTTTACATAAAAAAGCAAAAAATACAAAAAAAAAAAAACAAAAGGGTTGGTGGCAATGGGTGCCATGCACAACACCACTATTGCCCCGTTGTTCACTTCTGTTCACCCTTATTTAACCTTGCAAACCCTGTAACACCTGGACCAAACCCCCTGTGCCCCTGTTCACCAAAAGCCTATAAAGCACTAGTACCACTCTTATACACAGACGGACCCGTGCCCGAGACCAAGCCCTATACACCTAGCCCCTCAGCACCCATTTTCAACCCCTTCACAAGCCCTTACTACACCCGATCCTACCTCGCCCAGAAAACCATGCCTACAAACTCGCACCCATTAAACATACACAAAGAAAGAAAACATATTCAGAATCAGCAAAAAAAGCTACAAAAAAAAATAAAGCAAAAAAAATTCGACGAGGAACTTAGTGCTAAAGCCTTCCTGTAAAAAAAAAAAAATCAGCTTAGCTTTTAATAAAAACAAAAAAGGTTTGATCTAGGGTGTTTCAGTGATATTAGGCGAAACTAGGCCTAGGTTTGAAAAGCGAGAGGTGAGAGGTGTTTGTGGGTAAATTTTGAGATTTTTCGATAGCTGACGACAACATCGACGATCGATGATCGACAACTAACACGACGGATGACCATCGATCGATCATCTTAGAAAAAGAGAGAGTGTAAAAGAGAGAGGGAGTTAGACAGAGAAAGAGAATAAAAAAATGAGCTAAAAAAATTTTGAGGATTTTATAAAAAGTTGAAAGCCAAAACGACGTTGTTTTAATTAAATGACTAAAACAGAGTCATTTTAAGCCCAGGATCCGCGCTCAACCAATTGACCCGACCCGAGATCCGCACAACTGACTCGATGACTTGGCTCCCCTATGCCTAAATCGGTTTAGTTAGACTAAGGTTCGCAACGGGTTGGGTCGGGGCAGGTTTTTACTCACCTTGAACCTGACTTGACTTTATAATCATAAAAATCAAACTCGATCTGACCCGATATTGTATAAATCGTACCTTACTCAACCTGAAATTAATAAAATATTATTTTTAAATATAAAATATTATTTTTTAAATATAAATATATAAATATATATAAATAAAAAATTAAAAAATAATTTAAAATATTAATTTTTATAAAATATGGATTCGGGTTGGGTTTTACCCGACTCGATCAGAAATCCAATTTAAAAAAAAATCGATCCTATGAGTTCGGGTTGAAACCTGTCAGGGGCGGGTTGGGCTGCCAATCTTGAGTTGGACCGGTGTTGAACCGTTGGTCCATTGAACCCCAGATTGATGAACCGATTCGATCGAATCGGTGTTGACCAGACCATTGACGGGTCCGGTTTAGATAAATTTTTTTGAATTTTTTTATATTATTCTTGTTATTTTAAATTTTATTATTACTATTTCTACATATTAAAAATGTTTATATTTGTTAGAATAAATTTCTATTGAAATGATAAAAATAAATGATGAAGTATATAATTAAAATTTTTATAATTTTGTTAATTTTAAAAATAAACCTTATAAAATGATAATTAAAAAATAATTAAAAAAATAAGAAAAAAATTTTATCCGTCAATGAGATTTGTAGGTACTTCGAATAGTGATACCTATGAAATCTCTAGGTGAAAATTTTTTTTAAAATACTACCAACGTGTGGGAGTATTTATAAAAAGTTTTCAATATAATAAAAAAATTTCTTTTTCTTACTATAAATTAATAAAAAATAAAAAAATAAAAAATAATTAATTTATTAAAAATAAGTAATAAAGAATGGAAAAAAAATTTTTATCCGATGATGAGATTTTAAAGGTATTTTAAGTAGATATACTTTAAGAAATCCCTAGGTGAGAAGATTTTTTTAAATATTACCAGTGAATTAGAATATTTATAAAAAAGTCTTCAATATAATAAAAATTTCTCTTTTCTTCAAAGTTTTAAATAAAAAAATTAATAAAAATAAATAAAATTTCTAAAGAGTAAAGTAAAAATGTGTGCATCAACATGTTAGCATTTGTATTGCATGCATGATATAATTTTTTACGAAAAGTAAATTTGAGCCTCCGAGGATGAGATTCTAAGGTATTCTAAGAGCGATGCCTAATAAATCTTTAGATAAAAAAGAGTTCTTTCAATGTTACTAATGTACTGAAACATTTTAAAATCATTTTAATAAAAGGGCTATAGTTTATTTTTCTTGAATAAAATTTGAACAATAATAAAAAATTAAAAAAAAACAAATTTTCAGTAAACAAAAAAAGTCAAGGAAATTATTTTTTTCTTTTTTCAAATATCGAAACTAAGACTATTTTTGTTAAAATCAATGGATAACACGTAGTTAATTAGTACCGTTTCAAATGGGCGTTGTGAGGATGCTAATCCTTCCCAACGCGTAACCGACTCTTGAACCTAGATTGTTTTACAAACCCTAAAATTATCTTTATAGTAAATTTTAATTAACCTTGAAATTTTATTAAAATGATAAATTTTAATAGATGATCAAATCATTTCTAGTCAAAAAAGATTTATGACGACTCTGTTTTTTATTTTCATTTTTAGATTCATCGGACGGCTCCAAAACCATTACGACACCAATATAATAACAAATCACCTATTTTAGATAGACTAAATGATCAAACCATCTAAAGGATAAATCCTAAAATTTGAGTTGATTGTAATTATATTAGTAGCAAAAGTATTTAATACATGTTCTGAAATTCTCATATTTATTGTAATTTGTATATTTTTATCCTTTTTGTCTCATGTCAAATATGTGTAAGAAATAAAAAATTATCTTGTTAAATTCATATTAACAAGCCAAACATTTGTTGGTTTTTACACACTTATATATAATTTTTATTAAAATTTTAAACCATATCATTTTTTTAATCTTTTTTTATATTTTTATTATATCGTGTGTAAATAGTCTGGTCTAATGTGAACAGAGACACCAAAAATATTGGAAAAGAATTTTATTTTAACACATGTTACAACCACATAGCACAACATCGAGTCTCAAAGTTTTTTCTTGTATGTTTCATTGGGATGGGACTGCATATGGTTTTAAACAACAACTAATAGTATAGCCTAATCTCTCATCTATAATGCTTATAAGTGCTTGGGTATCAAAAGAAGACTTTAGTTGTTGGAATTGTTGGGATTTTTAAAACATAATTAGATCAACATGAAATAAATTATACGCAATAGGTAATATTGAATGTGGTTTGACTTAATTATCTATATCTACGGATGAGAAAGAAAATCTATTATAAACGTAGTGATTACAAAAAGTATAAAATACCATAAACAAACACTAATCTCAAGCCTTTGAAACAATTTTAATTTCCATGCTCCCTAGTATATAACTCACGGAATATCCTTTATCCCATACCATCGGTATTTTTCCTAATAAACTATTTTTCACATCTCAACAAACCTATCTCTCGTATAGATATTTTATAATTCTCTCTTATAATTATAAAAGTTAATACTTACTCTATATTTATAGAGCTTCATTACTTGATTACTAAAAATTCCTATTTACTAAAAACTCTTACCAATTAAGAATATTTATTTTTAATTACAAAGTAATTTTTAATTAATAAAATTTTACTGAAATTCAAATTGATTTTCAATTAGAATTTGAGTCGATATCTAATAAATCTCCACCTGACACAAATTTTATCACAACATTGGCCTTCAAGAAATCTTGACTACACATAATCAAATCAGTGTTGACTCTACCTGATTTAAATAAGATAGTTAATACTCATGTGCACCTAACTTCACTCAGTTAACTTCACTTGCAAGTAACGCCTTGTTGCAGCATCTTCTTTTGCATATCTCCAATCTCATGAACATAATTTGCAATAATAAATCCCCTTTCACAACGATGTGGAATAACCTCAATGAGAATCAGGTTGAGTTAGACTTAGATTTCATGGCAATAAAGATGTAGGTGGCCCTGGACCCCTGGTAATTCATAAGAAGTGCCTGATGCAGGAAAATAATGAAAAAAAAAAAAAAAAGTAAGCTAACGATAATGGCATGCGCTTGCAGAATTTCCAGATTTATGTTTTGATACTTTCAACTATTCATTTCTTGTTGCGAAGCAGAGGCAGATCCATGTCTTAAAGTAATTGAGTGTTTATGGACACATCAAAAAATAGAAAACAAAAATTTTGAAAAAAAAAAATTCTGGATAACCTCAAAATCTTTCATGACACATTGACAGAATTGGTAAATTCATCGGCTATTTTTAATTAAATGATTGTTTAGTTACATGTATTTAAAAAATATATATTTAATAGTATTAATAATGATGTAATTATATTTTTTAAAAATAATATTAGAATTCATCATAAACAGTTGTAATAATATAGTAATATATTATTTTAAAATTTTGTTTACAATTAATTATATATATATATATATATATTATAAATGAGTGTGGAGATCGCACTCAACCTATCATATATTGTTTACTTTGATGCATAAATTTTTAGAATATCTTAATATGAAATTAAAGTATCATAAAATATTTATAAAAAAAAAAATCTTAAATCCAACATTGCTACGAACACTGTTTGTTTGAGTTGCAAAGATCCATTGTTACCATGGGACCTAGACAGGACCCGCGACCTTTTTGCCAGCATCTGCACCATTGGCTCACCCTTTCTACTCTGATCGTCGAGAGTTGTGTTGCGCTGGAAAACGCTATGAAGTTTGGGTGCAAAAGGGAAATTCCAATCTAGAAAAACCCATGAGCAACATAAAAAATTAGCAGCAATTATGCATTACTAGTCTTAATAAACTCATTTCATTTCCAATATGTTTTCAATAAGTTAGGCAAGTGATTATGCATGAACCAAGATGGATGATCCACTTTGTATGACAGAAAATCATAGCCCACTTTTTAGATGTGAGTGCATTATATTATATGGCAATCTTGACCAAATCTAAAGGCACTAAGAACAAAAGATTGAGCACATGAATTATTCCATTGTTAATTGCTTTAATTTTTATTTACAGAAAAAATCATAATTTGAGATAGGAGAATGAGCTTCAGATATTAAAATTTAAATTTTAAACTTATTTAATGTTATCTTTTAAAGATGATGTATAGATTAATTAAGTTAAACTTTGAATTTATAAATGTAATTACTGAACAATGAAACCAACAAACTACTTTTTCTCACACGTCTTCCCAATAATGCAAGGAACTAATGTCATAGAACCGGCTTGATGGCACAATAATTTCAGACATGAAGCTTTTATCTTACTATCCTTTGTCACCTTGGGGAGAAGGCCAGAGTTTTTGCCTTCAAAAATGGCAAAAACTTTTTATTGATTTAATAAACATTTTATATGTTTAATGTTAAAATCATTTAACTTAAAATTAATTAATAATAAACGAAAGAATTCTACTTAAATAAAAAATTATAAAAAATTAGATATTTATTAAATATAAAATATTTGCTTTAACACTTAACTGCCCCAAAATCATGGTACCAACTCAAAAAAATATGGAAACAACAAACCCTCGAGCTTTGATGTCAGAAGAACAAGAGTTATGTGCAAGGAGACAGTTGTCACGCATGTATAAATATATATTGAAAGAGATATAGGACCCTTTAAAGTTAGAGTTTCACTCAATTAATTAACGTAATTATTCTTTAAAAATGATATTTAATAAGTAAAAATTTGAATCTCATTATTTATAATCACTTCCTTTATTCTCGAGTCGAAACCTCCTTTCCAAAAAAAAAAAATGACCCCATTTTATAATTGCCCTGAAGGACCAACTAGACTGGCTTACGTCGAGAGACCCCCAGAAAAGAAACAAAAACTGCCCCAGAGAAGAAACAAGAAACTTCATTTGGCTTTATGTACGTTGTCGACTTTAACGTTTTTGTGGTCTATAATGGAGAATGACCCTTGGGGCTAGACACCAAATTTCATTATAATTTTTCTTTCTATTAGGCAATCATATAATCAACGTCATGACGACGACATAGATGACAATTTCCGATTCAATATCAAAATGACACTTCATTCGAAGAAAAATATAAAAAAACATATATATATTTTTTCATGAAGATTGAAAATAAAAATACCCAAAAAGCTAATAGAGTGAAATAAAAAAAAACAAAATTGTAATATTACGAATAAGTGAGAAATTGGACGGTAGATATAATGGACAACAGGGCTGGCTGACAACAAAATTGCAAGAATCCAAGCATATATCAGAGAGATAGGGCAGAGGAACCTTCATAGAAAGCCAACACTGGACAATTTAGGCAATAACTTCTGTCAAAAGGATTGTATTTATCTACTGGATCCCCTATCCCCCACATATGCACCTTCCTTGAAACCATTGAGAATAAAATTGTTGATATAATTCTTGAAGATAGAAGACTTTAGAGGAGATTGAGTTGGAGAGCGTGACAAGTCTAAAAAAGAAGATCAGAGAGTGTTAGAGATAGTGTTTTGAGATGCATTCTGACGTTTAATTCAATAAGGTGTATAAGAAAAAAATAAAATAAAAAGAAAAAGATAATGAGAGAGAAAGCAGAGAAAATATAAATTAAAGGATGTTGCATTCTTAATTTGATTCTTCCTTTCTATATTTGATGAATGATGAGAGGTGATTAGCTTTGAGATTACGTGTAAATGTTGATGTGACTGTCAAAATATTGATTAACTGATCAGTAAAATATAACAAAAATATAATAAAAAAATTATTTTGATACCAATTAGCACTAAATAAAGTGGTTAAACCACTATAAAATAGGCTAAAAAAAATCGTCTCATCAATATGAATCAGACCGTCCATTTTTATAAGGTGAGTTATGAGATCAATCTTGGACACTTTGACTATTGCACTCCTCAATAATGCTCGTAGAGATTTTATTTAGATTTTATAATTTTAAATACGAAATAAAGATATGATATAAAAATAATATAATTTAAAATTTTAATAAAAATTTTATATAAATTTGTAAAAATAAAAAATGTGTCATATTATTATATTAACAAAAATTATAACATAATAATTTTTATATTTTATACATATTTATTCGATATAAAATAAATACAATATAAATAAATGAATTGTTAAATCTAGCTTTGCGAGCCTTTATATAACCCGCTCCCTCACTATTGGTTTTTTGTTGGACCAGGAAAAGCTTCTTTCAGCAACCCTTCAAGATGGAAAAGGAGAGGATTAATGGAAGAAAGACAACAACAACAACAAGAAGTGAGTACCAGGATTTGTTACCTGTGATGGCGGAAAAGCTGGATGTGGAAGCTTTTGTGTCTGAAATATGTGGAGGGTTTCGGCTTCTAGCTGACCAGCAAAAAGGGTTGATAACGCCAGAGAGTCTGAGGAGAAATTGTGCACTTTTAGGCATGGATGGTATGAGCAAAGAGGAAGCCGAAGCGATGGTTAGAGAAGGTGATATTGACGAAGATGGAGCACTCAACCAGACTGAGTTCTGCATCCTGATGGTGAGGCTTAGCCCTGGAATGATGGAGGATGCTGAGACTTGGCTTCAGAAGGCCATTGATCAAGAGCTAGGGAAATCCTCAGCTTGATCCTTTGTGTGCGTATCTAGTGCATCAAGATATTGTATTCATCTTATTGTACTGCAAGGTTTATTGTTAATAAAAATAATTATGATCCATTTGATGGTTTGTTAGAGTCCATACCATATACTCGATTCAAACTTGCAGGCAAGTCTCATAAAAATCACGTTCTTGATCACACGTGCAAATCATAGAATCTGATTATGCGGTTTGAGATATATAGATATTTTTTTATCTCATGGAGTTGTATTTGTTTTGAATTTTCTAGGTTTGGATTTTTTTTTTTAATTCAAAATTTTCTGAGTTCAAATTTTTTGCATTTTAATCTTTTTTTATCAATTTGGGTTAATTCAATTCGGTCGCGAGCCAACTCGAATGAACCAGCTCGATGGAATCTATTTACCGTAGAACTTGGGCATCCTGATGAAATCAGAAGACTTCTTATGGAAAACCATGGGCTTCACAAATCCACAAAAACAGGGAACCCTTCCGGTCCTCCAGGATGATTTCTCAATCCTAATATTTGAAAATAATTGGGAATATAAAATCTTGCAAGAAAATCATAAATCAATTAAATTGCAACAGAAGATATTAGGGAAGTAACCAGCAAACGCCATTTTTACGAAAACAACTACATATATTAACACGAATAAAAGGTTCTTGACAGCTAACCAAAATAATCCGCCCATAAATTCCAACTGAGACTGAACTGAAAATCACAACCTGAGTATTAATTGTAGTTTGACGTAAGAATCTCCCAACAAAAGAGTACAATGGGAAAGAGGAGAAAAAAGCTACGAAACACAAACTCAACCAGGCAGAGAAAGACAAAATACGTGAGGACCCAGGCGTTGAACAAGTTTTTCCCTATGAATCTGACAGCCATTCATGTATGGGACCTTCGAGCAGGTGATCGGCTGCTAATTCAATGAACAGTAAGGACCCATGTTTGACTAGCAAAACAAACTAAACAAAAAAGAGATTAAAGAACCAGCAAGCAACAATAAATGGCTTTAATCGCTACCTGCGATATCTGCCATGCTCAGGACTCCTTTGCCTCCCATACTCAGGACTCTTGTGCCTGTCATAAGCAGGACCATTATAGCGATCATAAACAGGACTCCGAGCCCTGCCATAATCAGGACTTGGTCGCCTGCGATATGCAGGACTTGGCGACCTCTTATATGGACTAGCACCACGTCTACCATCACCAACTCTTCTAGGACTATCATATCTGCCATCCCTCTCATCATCATCCCTTAAAGCATATTCAACAGACACAACTCTGTCCAGTAACTTGCTGTAAAGGCACAACATAGAACTTTAGAAGCAATACCATCCAGCCATGAAATCAATAAGAAAACAAGTATATTTCTACCTCCTTTGTGTAGCCTCGAGGGCTTTGCTAGCATCCTCTTGTGTAGCAAACTGTACAAATGCAAAGTTCCGCCTAATGCGAACATGAAGAACCTTCCCATATGGCTCAAAGTGCCTTAGTATATCTCGTTCCCTTGTACGAATAGGATCAAAGTTGATAACAAACAAGGTTTTGGTGGGCCTTTGATTTGTTACTGATCTAGAACCATCACGATGCCGACCGCGTTCACCCTGACAATAAAATTATCCTTACAATCAGAAATTATTGATTTCATACCCATTAAAACTCAAAACCAGAAACTGCAGAAAGGAGTAACTCAGCAAGAACAATAACACACTTTAGCCCACTCCACGGACAGTCGCCGCCGATCATGCCCGAAAGGAATATTATCAAGTCCACGAATAGCATCTTCGGCATCACGTTCATCCTCAAAATAAACAAAAGCAAACCCTGCAATATAAACGGAAATCAGAGGCAGAAATGAAAGTTTGTCCAATTGGTGCTATACCCACACAACTACAGGTACATCAGCCAAATCACAGGATTTCTTTTCCCTGCAAGAACTAAGAAAAATATACGACACCTGCACATATGTGAAGGAAAGGCTGATGCACATAAGGATGAAGAAGCGTTGCATGATGAACTAAATCAAGATGGTGGCATGTTAAAGGTTAAAATCCAAGTTTTCAGGGTCTGAGACATCATTGCAAAGCATGCTTCGCCATTCAGACAGCAGGAGTTCAGAAATGAGGCATGACATGATAGATTTCAGTGATCCTCTATAGTCAAAGGTAGTAGGCATGACATGATAATTTGACAGGCCCCCACCAGCAAGTGAGGAGGGTGACTAACATGATTGAGTAAAGAATATGCAGGATGGTGCCATCTGTGAGTGGGAGGAGAGCAGGCGGGCAGGAATATTTCCATTGCAATAGAATTTTTTTGCAGAAAGTTGACGAACCCGGATAGAAGCTCATTTTTCCCTAGTAGAAGTTCCTGCGTCAAAACAAACACTTAATATGGAGGTTTTCTCCAGTAAATTGAAAACCCGTGGATAACATTTTAATTTCTCCCGGAAAGTGTGATTAGATATACGGACCCCTGTAGATGTTGTATATCTGACATCCAATTTCGAAACAAGGTAAATGCCCATTTAACATTTTTGTTCATTCAAAAATCAATGCCACATGCATCCTCGAGCCAGGATATATGCAGCACAACTACTTAATAAATCACTCCTGATATTCCCCTCATTATACTCGCTTCAAGTCAGTTAAGGCATTATTAAAGAAAAGATATGACATAGGATAACAAGATGCTCAGCTGGCAGGCAAAAAGGCAAAGAACAAAATTAGTACGTAAATTGTTCTTATTTTCAGATGAAAAAAGAGATAAATAAAAAGTTAGCCATAGCCACGTGAAGGGCGAAGCAAACAAAAAGAGTAACTCCATTAGGGTATTTGTTATAAGAGAAACTCCATTGAAGTTAAGTGGGAAAAAAAATGACGAGACGCCACCATTTCCTAATGATCCAGAACGATTAGAAAAACCATGATATTAAACTCCCTTATCAACTAAAATAATGAAAATAGTAATAAATGCACTACACTTCAGTCAACTATGAACAAAATATAAACGCGAAGATTCACCGAACCACACACAAAAAAAAATGAATTTTAGATTCAGAAAGGCTTCAACTCAGTGAGCCCACCATCTAACAAAAAAGCAATAACAAATTCAATCAGCTAATAACACTAAACTAAAATCCAAACAGGGCACATTCATTGCTTTTATAGTCATGGGAATCGATATTTTACCAGATTTCATGTCAACCCGCTCGATCCTCCCGTACTTTGAAAACAAACGCTCCAGCTCTGACTGTCGAGTCTCGAACTCGAAGTTCCCCACGAAAACAGGCCTCATTTCCCCCAAAAGTTTGCACCTTTATCCTCCAACAGAAACCTAAACCAAAGCAAAACCACTAAACAAAATTATGCAACCCTAGAATTAACATACAATGGCAGTGATTAGTTGCGTTTTCCTTCGTTTTACCGGGAGACAAAGAGAGTAGACGAGAAAATTGAATAAATCGTCTGAGAGTACCTTGCGAAATTGCGATTAAACCTCAATTGAAAACCCTAGAAGAGAGAGAAAGCGTGTTTGGGGGTTTGGGTGAAAGAAAATTTGAGGATATAATGCCACACAAAGCCCCAAAAAAGTCGAGAAGCTGACGCTGGCATGGGCATTTTTGTCCGTTCGATTGGTACTCCTTCCAGCGTGACACAATATTATCCGTTGGATTTTTAAGGGCGCAACTTTCTTGAGTTTTATTGAAGCTCTGAGCGGGCCAAAAATACTGACTATGACTTGGCCCATGTGAGTGTGGATCATTGGGCTCAAAGTAGAGAAGCAACCCTAATCTAAATGGACCAAACTAGGTCGGTTCACGGATCGGGTCTTGGACAAGGATTTTCAACTCTGAAACATTAAATTATGTATAAATTTTTTTAAACTTAATTTTGATTCAAAATTTTAAAATGTTGATATTTTAAATTATATATATTTTTTGAAAAATTTGGACCCTTTGGATTGGATCAAACCTTGGGCTGAGCCTTAGAATATTAATCGATCCTGACTCGACTTGTCCCAATCTATGAAAAAATTTAGTTCATATTTCTTTTTTTTTATGTTATTTTTTAATTACTCCTTGAAAAGGATTTAAATTGATTCTTTAGACAAATCTAAAAGAAATATTTAATCAGGAAAATTTTTCTTTTATTTTTAAGATTTCAAATTCAAATTTGAACATCAATCACTCACATAATACAAATGTAAATTAACCTAGCCAAGTTTTTTCTCGCTTGAGCTTGGCATAACTAAATTTTAATGAACTCAGAATAATTACTGAATATTCAATTCTTTATAGCTTTACAGTTAATTATATTATTAATACTTTTGAATTTCTTCAATTTAATGATGTTTAGTTCATAAAAATATAAGGGAAAAGAAATTTTCCATTATTAGTAATGTTATTTTATAAAATGAATTTATTAAAACCCTATTTAGTCCATAAAAAACATAAGGGAAATGAAAATAAATTTCATGAAAATTTGCAATATTAATTTAATGGATAGGAGAAAATATTTGAGGATTATATTATCCTCATATGTCCTAAACCCTAGCCTCCATTCCTCCCAATAAGAAAATTTCACCTATTGATTTTGAGCAATGTACTATCAAGGACAACAACAAAACGAGTTTACTTAATTTTAGTAGTAGCATGTTTAACCTAGAAAAGCCAAAGATTTGCTTTCTATCTTTGCTTTTGTCGTTCAAATTAAAGAATTAACAAATCAATAATTACATGATTTATTAGTTGAAGGTTAAATTTTTGGTTTTGATTATTAAAATTTTTATTTTGATAACCTCAAAAAAAATTAAAAGATTAATATGAAAAATGTTTGGCCTTTGAAGTACAAAATAATTAAACCTTAACTCACAAAATCAAGTCAAACATGATTAATTAGGAGAAAAAAAAAAAAAAAAAAAAAGCCCTCACATGTCACCAAAATTTCATTTGAGAGCGCGATAGAAGGGTTCCCATTGTTTCGAGTGTGCGTTTATGGTCGGACCCTTAAGGGTCCAATCACAAAATACTTTAATTGGGTTCCTAAATAAGGGAGTAATTAGGGGTCGAAGCATAAAACAATATAATTGGGCTTTCAAAGAGAGGTGTTTATCAAATTGATACAATAAAAAATTTGAATTTAACTAAAAATTTATTATTTAAAATTTGATTTAAATTTAATTGAATTTTAATTTTTAAATCTAAATTTAACTTAAAATAAAATTTAAATTATTCAAACTTGATCGATTAAATTTTTTTTACCAAATAAAAAATGAATTTGATTTCATGTTCAATTATTTGTATTTGAATTGAGCTTAAGCTTGTTAATAAAAAACTCCAATTGAGTTGTTCAGCACCAACAAATTTTAATAATTGTTAATAAGGAAAAAGTAAAGATTATATATAGAATACTTATTCTTCTACTATTATTGTCATTTTCTTTTTCCAAGAGAGGTCCGGATTTGGTGCATGGGCTGCGAGAACAAAGCATTCAAGTTGCTTTAGGTGTATATTAAACGAAACTATATTGATAAAAAAAAAAAAAAGAAAGTATTTTCTCGAATCAAATCTTCAGGGTGAGAAGGAATATGAGTCTAAAAGTTTTCTGCTTTAATTTTTTGTTTAATCAACTGAGTTGGTTGCACTTTGTAAATGCACCCACCAGCACCGACGAAAGACATATCTCGCTGGAGTAGTTCTTCTAGTAATTTTAAACACTAAATAGTAATACAACACGAAAAAAAAAAATTATATTTTGTATTTAGTGTATAGATATAAATTATAATATAATAATTTTTATATTTTATGTGTTACACATAAAATAAATATTTATAAATATACAAATTATTAGATCTATCTAACTATGTTTGAGTAAAGAATGCATCCTTCCTTTATGTAACTTTGATGTTTCCCTTTTTTTCCTGTATTTTTTTTAATCAACAATGTGATGGCTTCTAGATTTTTCAATCAAAATTTTGGTCTAAAATCTTGAAATATGTATGCAATTTCAGTTGACTATGAATATTATAGTTTTGCTGCTTTGAGATTGAGTGAAACATGGAGCTTTAACTTGATATGATTCCCATTTATTTGGGCAGAGATATTGACATTACAGAAATTTGCCATTTTAACAAATATGAATATTGATAGATACAGAAAACAGGGCAAAGTGAGTTGGGAGTTTTTTAATGGATAATTTCAGAGGCATCAAATCTAGATGTAGGGCCCAAATTTGCTTCTCAATGCCTACTGTGTTCAACTTTGCTCAGTCAAAACCCGAGCAATGGCAATGGAAACGTGATCCATCAACAATTTGTGCACCATGGCCAAAAGAATCCATATACGTGACTCTTGAAAGGACCTTGGATTCCAAGCTGAACATATTCCTTCATCATTTAAAAGATCCAAAATTGGAAAAAAAAAATGAAGATAAAAGAAGGAAAAATCATTCAATTTCGTTCATATAATCATTTTTAAGAAAAACACATATAAAAAGTTTAGATTTTAAATTTTAATATTTATAGTATTTTTAAATTTCCAGACCATGATCTCTCGTGTACAAAGAATAATAATCAAGAATCTTTAGACTTTCCCCGACCCCACCATGGCTAGTCAGAAGGGAATTTCACCATTACATTTAGGTATCAAATCCAATTATCTTTCACAGTGGGTTAGGCCTTAACTATCCCACTAATATATAGAATTTTTATGCAACTTGCTAATATTAAAATCTAGAAAATGGGTTCTTCTCCATTCATTTGTTGCTGTTGTTAGTGTTCTCTCATTGTCTGATCCAGCAAAAAGGATTGGTGCTGAATTCAATATATTCGTAGTTTAAGTACACTTGATTTTGATTTCTATGGACTGAATGTTTAAACCTTTCCTCCCTTTTTTTTCATGACTTACTACAGGAGACATTTATGCTTGTTCTTTGTCAAAAGATGATGTAAAAATGAAAGCATAGTTTCAAGTCTGACTTAGTACTGAGTTCGTATAAAATCTCTCTCTCTCTCTCTCTCTCTCTATATATATATATATATATATATAAATATTTATATTTATATCTTTTAAGAGTGATTATATAAACCAATTGAATTAAATTACGGGTTTCAATTATATTATCTTTTTTCATTTGAAGGTGGCAATTTGAGAATAGTGAAAGGAGTTGTATATACTAGAATTCAAACTTTAGACTTATTAGATATTACATATGAAGAATGATTATTGAACCAATTAAACTAAACTTGAATTTCTTCAATTACATCGTCTTTAACACATATATACACACACACATATATATATATTCGATAAGGAATTGTAATTAGAAAAAAAAAATGAAAGTTCAAACACCGTGTTAATTAATTGGCTTGCAACTTGATAGTATATGTTAATTCAGGTATTTGTATCGTGACTACTTTATATTAAATAGATATAAAATATAAAAATTATCGTGTTACAATTTATGTCGATATATAAAAACAAAACACATTTTTTTTTATCAAACCTATATAGATGTGTGTCAAAATTAATTTTAAACTGTCACTTTCATACATTTTTTCATATATTTTCGTGTGATATTTAAAATTATCATGGAATTTGTTTCTTGAGAATATTCTTTGATCATTACTAATACTATGACATAAAAACATAACAACAATTTGTAGGTTAAGTATATATATAAAAATCATAATAAACAAAAACTTAACTTGTTTAAATGAAAAAGTTGGAACTTATGATATAACAATTAACAAGTTTGTAATTCAAATTTTAATATTTGCAATCCCTTCATCTATTTTTAAATTGCAGGCGACTTATATTTCCTAGCATTTCAGGTAATTTGTCTGTCTCTCCATGACAGCAGTGGCTTCGAAAGCCCGCCAGACAATGGCATCTTGGTAAAGATTCGGAGTTTGCCTGATTTGTTGATCACACACAAAATAAAGATACATGTTCTTGGTGTTGTCTTTGTGACGTTTTTGGCAGAGACTAAAATCAAAACTAATTACAGTGAGACCATGAGGAAGCTTCTTTGAAGCTTGTTTTTGTTTAATTTTTCTCTCCTATAAGGGCAACAAGAAGAATAGGTATATATGATTTAGTTATGGTCTTCACTTTAATATATGCAAAGGTGCTTTGGTGGGAGATATGAAGCTTTCTTTTCTGATTTAGAATTGTGCTTCCCCTTAATCATGCTTAAAAAGTATATATATATATATATATATATATATATATATTTCTTTTCGATATATAATTAAAATATATATTCCCATTGTTTAAGGTTCTTTTATTTAATTTTCAAAACTACTAAGTACACAACTTGCTTAACATTGAGATATATTCCCATATTTAATTTTCAAAGCTACAAAGTACACAACTTGCTTGATATAGAGATATATTCCCATGCTTAAGGTTCTTTTATTTATTTTTCAAAGCTACAAAGTTCAAAACTTGCTTAATTACATGGAGGCTATATTAGCGAGCTATATAAATATACATGTATAATTAATTTGTGGAGGTGTTTTTAGCTTGGTATTATAGACACCCTAATTTGTTTGAGGTTGTAATTATCTTGGTTTTTAAATGTAAAAAAAAAAAAAAAAATAGGAAATGTTCGAAGGTGGTTAAATTGGTCTAGGATTGTTTAGGTTGAGTTGAAATCAAAGTATGAAGTTTGAGCTAAAAAGAAATTAAAATTCTTTTTGGTTTAGGGTTCCTAATTTAAATCCCATAAATACCCCATCAGATTCAACAAAGGAATTAGCAAAGAAAGATCGCAAAAAGCAGAGAAAGAGAATAGGAAAAATTTTTTGAGAGTTTCTAGCAAAAAAAAAATTTTTTTTTGAAGTTGGGGGAGGTTTGAAAATTTGATTGAGTTAGATCAAGGGTATTGGAGGATTCTAAAAGGAAGATGATTAGTTTGATAATCTTTACAGGTTTTTTTTTTTTTTTTTTTGGAATTTTTTTTTGGAAATTCTAAATTTTATTGAATTTTTCGATGATGATGATTGAATTTTCCAGCAATTTCTTGCCATGATCTAGGTTTCATTGGGGTTTTTGACCACCATTCAAAAAATTCTAGAGAGAGAGATAGAGAAAAAACGGAAGAGAGAGAAAAGATAGGGAAAATCTAAAAAAAAAAAATTAGGCTTTTATACAGATGTGAAACGACATCATTTTGATTTAAAAAGTTTATAAGATCTACGCGTTTTCTCATTTAGCAACTTGACTCGTGCGTGACCCAAATCGATGACCCGTTCCAACTACTAGTGCTAAGCTGACTGAGCTACTGAGCTGAGCTTGAGTCGTAATTTTCCAATCGATCTTTCTTCTTGAAGCCTAGTCGTCATCGTTTAAGCTGAGCCGTGTCTTTTTTTTTTTTTGGCAAATATTTATTTATTTGTTTATTTATTTATTATTTTCTTGTTTTATTTTATTTTATAAATTATTTTTATCTTTATTATTTTTAGCTTATGTTATTTATTTAAATTTCAATTGATTTTTTTTTTGTAAATTTTATTTTTTTAAAAAAAAATAATTTTTTTAATCCTACCAAATAATTGGAGGATTGTAATTTTCAATTATGAATTCTACCAAACAATTGAAAAATTTTATGATAAATTTTAAGAAAAAAATAAATTTTTTTAATCTTACCAAACGATTGGAGGATTTAAAAATTTTGCTAAATCTTACGAATTTATTAGAGGATTTAATGACTTTGTTTTAAAAAAATTTTCATAAAAAGGTTTTCAACAAAAAATTCCCCTTAAACGATTGGAGGATATGCATTGATATAAAATCTTACCAAATAATTAGAGGATTTTATTGATTGATTTCAAAATGATTTAAAAAAAAATGATTTCTTAGAAAATATGTTAATGAATTTGACAATGAAGCATCTTCAGAGTAGGATACAAGTCTTCATAAATACTTATGAGGTAAGAAAACTGTCTTAAATTGCTACCAAACGATTGAAGTAATCTTAAGAATAATTTTTAATATTAAATTTATTAGGTAAATTACGCACACATTTTAAGGCTTGGATAATATGAAATCAAACTGGTACTATTATTTAATGGGCATTGTGAGGGTGTTATAACTTTTCTCACATGTAATCGTACTCTCGGATCTAGTTTTATTTTCATAGACATAAAGTTTACCCTTTAAAGATACCTAAGTTAAGCTTGGAATTTTTCTTTAAAAATGGACAAATTCACTTAAATGGCCAATCGTACCTAAACAAAAATGATTTGTGGTGACTCCTAAATTCAAGTCTAGTTATAGGTTTACAGATCTATACATTAAGCTAGTTTGACGACTCTACTAAGGAAAAAGAGAGTTAGGCCAACAAATGACTTCATAGTATCCAAGCCTACTTAATAAATTTACAAGCTTTTGTTTTCTCCTTTGTGTTTTATTTTCATGTTATATATTGTCATTCATGTGCATGAGCTTTACACTTGAGCTTTATCATTTAAAAGAGAGTAAAGTACCTACGTTTTCGTAAGATTTCATGTCTTTACATGGGCTAGCAAAATACTTTTACTGAAATTGAACCTTTTTCGTTTGTAGCCTATAATGAGCGAAGATTAGGATGCTCTACTAATCTGTGATGGACAATGATGTTAGAAACAATTTGGAAACCTCTAAAATTAACCCCAAACATATATAGTTACCTTATTAGCTTAACTTATAGATAAAGCTATGTCTCCTTCTGACTCAGAGTTTAGGATCATATTCTATGCTAACATGTTTTTTTCTTATATTACGTTAACTAATCGGTTTCTTTCTTTATTTTTATTTTTGCATATTCATAAAACATGCATATAGACTACATAACATATTTGCCTTGAAGATATTTTCAATAAAAAGCTTTCATGGAACCTACAGAGCGTCTAGTTTGTGCTTCATCTATGTTTGCCAAATGTAAGTCACCTAATAAGTTAAAGAATGAATCAAAGAATATCCAACAGAAAGAAGGAGATTGTCTACCACTTGGCTATGTTTCTACACTACCTAAAGAAGTCCTATTGGACCTTAAACAAAATGATTTGCCAAATTTAATAGTTATATGGAAAAACATGAGCTCATTAAAACAACAAGCCTTTTGTAAAAAATTTGGCCATATTGCACACCTCTTGTTAATAAAAGTAGAGAGTTCACTTATAAAAGTAATGGTACAGTTCTTGGATCCTTCTCATTATTGTTTTATCTTTAATAAAGTGGATATGGTGCAAACTATAGAAGAATATTCAATTTTGGTAGGCATACATCTCAAAATCCAAACAGAGTTTATGTGAAAAAACGAAGCTTGTGTATCGTAAAAAGTTAGCCCATATCTTGAAAGTCAATAAGAAGGTTATAGATTTGTATATCTAAGAAAAAAAGCATATAAAGGTATTTCTTAAGAGTTTTTTTTGTGACTTCATTACAAAACATCCAAATGATGACCAAGGATTGAATTTATTTGTTTTAGCCATATATGGTATGGTGATCTTTCCTAAAGTTTTAGAGTATGTTGAGATATAAGTAGTAGATTTGTTTGAGCATATAGAAAGAGGATGCAATCTTTCACCAATGATCTTGGTAGAAACTATTAGGTCGTTGAGTCATTGTCAACAAAATGATAAAAGATGATTTTTAAGTTGTACAGCATTATTGTATCTATGGATGAAGAGTTATTTCGAATGCGATAAGAATACTTTCTCTAAACTCTATTTTCGTAATCAAAATTCTATTAGAAAATTCTGTTAAAGCAAATGGCCACAAATGAAGACCAAGAAAGAATGGAAATATTTTTTACAAGGGCTCACAAGTAGTTAAGTGTAATGGTTAGTCACATGGATAAGTCGAAAGCCTATATTATATCAATGTGAGGATGAAACTAGGGTTTCACTTTTAGGATTATGAGGATCAACAAGTTATACAACTCTCATGGTACAAAGACAATACGAAGCTGAACAGTTTATCCCCATAATGCACAAGCTGAATCAATTAGATTATCTATGTGGTAAGATTAAAACCTTTCAAAGGATCGATAACATAATTAAGGCATAGAAAAAGTCTAAGAGGGTGAGTCTTGGGTCTTTCACTGATAGGTTTACCTCAAGATATGTGGTATAAAGGGTAAAAAGAGGCAAAAAAGTTTTGTTCATTTCTTAAGCTTCTTACCAGTCAATGGAATAGCATATGAAATAGTTACCTTTAGAGTTGAAACTTACAAGAAAAGAGTTTGAGCTTAACAGAGAAAAATTGAAACAAGAAATCTAAATGTTCTAAGAAAAAAAAAAAGAGAAAATGAAAGAACAAGTAATGAAGCAAAAGGCTAAGATGAAAAAAATCATCAAAGAACTAGACACAACTATTAGTGACTTGTCAAGGTTACACCAAGAATGTAAGAAAATGACTATTGATGTAGAAAGACAAAGAGTTAGGGCTTAAAAGATGGCAAGGGAATATGACATCGCCCTCAATAAGTTGATGGAACCACAGCGAGAATGCAAAAAATTATGCATCCAAGCTGAAGCCAAAGAGATAAATATCACCAATTTAGGGTGTGAAAATGAAAAATTAAATAAAAAATATTCTTAGATGGAAGATGAATGCAATGAAGCTAAAAAAAAAATGAAGCACTTAGAGAATATATTCATGTTTTGAAATGGAGATTGAGTGAATAAGGAAATCACATTGTCGTACTTGTAAGAAAGCATAAGGAGTTATCATATGAAGTTTGGTATGGCAAAAAGGAAAACTTGAGATGGTAGAGGTACATAGAGCATCTTATAAACTAAATTAGTAAAGCAATGATCAAGTAAGGGACATGGTTGAAGAGGTTAAAGCTCTCAGGGAAGTAATCACCCCAACTGAAAAGCATGGACAATGTTTGTTAAACTTTATTGAGGAAGCCAAAGACCAATATGAACAAGCCAAACATCTTTTCAAATTAAGAATAATAGATTCTATGTAAACAGACTTTTGTGGAATAAATAAAAGTTTATTTTATTAAAAATTCTTCAAAGTGCAAATATAATCTCTCATGCGTCTTATCTCATACATTGTATTCATAATAAGATTTTATATTTCACACAGAGTCATAAACAAGTCCCTTAATTAACAATTGTGATATTTAAGGTTCAAGGATAGCTCTACCATCCAAAAACCCCATTCATCATAAACACAACACCAGAACCTGAGCTAGATAGATGGAATAAAAAAACTTCAATCATTTTGACAATATTGAAAAAGGCCATAGAAAAGCTCATAAGGGAGTTAGAAAAATTTTGAAAACTTCGAATAAGCTGAATAAAGAAAAATGCATGGAAAAAGTTTTAAGTAAGCCAGAGCATCTTGTGCAGAATGTAATTGATCCTCTATACCCTCTAATATTTAGCCGTTTTTAAGGCCAACCTTTTTAAGAGGCACAAGCAAATTTTCCTAAAGCCTATTTATAGATTAACCCAAGAATTCAATATACTACTACCTAAGGTCAGTTCCAAAGTTATGTTAATCTAGTTTTTGGAGAAAAAGCCTGAGAACCAATCCAGGTCCCTGATATAGATGATCCAAAAAAAAAAAGTTAAAGTTAAAAGTGGTCGAGTCGTTAGAGTACTTAAAAGTTGACCAAAAGATGAATAGGCTTAAGGAAATGTTACAAGTAGTAGAAGAAATTGAGTTTTATGGTTCAATGGATGCTGATGGGCTCTGTCTAGTCCCAAATGTTGTTATTTCTCTAAAATTTAAAGTTTTGAAGTTTAAAAAGTATAATGGTACAGAGTATCCGATAACTTATGTTACCATATACTGCCAAAAATGGTTGTCTATACTAGTGATGAAAAACTCTTAATGTATGTATCTCAAGACAGCTTTATTGGTTTTACGACGAGATGGTATATTCAGTTGTATCGATCCCACATTCACATTTGGCAAAAGCTAGCCTATGACTTTATCAGTCATTACCAACACATAATAGATCTAACTTCTGATTGTCTTTCTTTATAAATTATAAAAGAAAAAAGTGACTAAGTTATTTTAAAAATATGCTCAAAGGTGAAAAGATATGGCTACTCAAGTTTAGCCATTTTTTTCTGAGAACGAGACTATAATACCTTTTGTAAGTACTTTAAAATCTCTTTATTATGAAAATATGATAGAAAATACAATAAAAAATTTCATTAACATGGTCATCTCAAACGAAATCATTAAAAAAACCCTCAAGAATAATAACTTGAAAGGAAGGGAATCTTTCATTAAAAAAGTACCTAAAAAGAAAGAGACTAAAGCTCAGGCTATAAGCTTTGGAAGACAATAGTTTAGGAACTACCAATCTTATCCACCACGAATCTACCCCACCTATTATCCCACTATAAATAACACCATATCTTATCTATATCAGCCAACTCCATAACCATCATACCTTCTCAAATATCAACCATCTTTTAGACCATAAACTCATACATATGGTCCTAACCCCCAACTTCTTGTCAGACTCTTAACCCATCATATTAATCCAATAGATGGTTTATGAAAGCCATAAAATATTCGAGAAAAATCTTTCTTTGACCTTATCCCTATGACCTATATGGAGTTGTATAAAAAACTCTACAATAATCACCTAATTGTCCTTATTTATCTAGAACCACTCAAGCCTCTTTATCTTAAATGGTATGATCCTACAGCTCATTGTGATTACCACTATGAGAATGTTGGTAATTCTACTAAAAATTACACCATCTTGAAGTATAAGGTGCAATGTCTAATTAAAGATGAAATAATCAACTTTGATACAATTGGAGTAACAACACCTAATGTTAGTAGTAATCCATTGTTCAATCACAATGTCAATACTCTAAGTGAGGATCGAGAGCGTTATGTGAAGAAAAAAGTGAAAAAAATCAAGACTTCTCTTAATAAGGTATTTGATACTTTGTATGAAGCTGACATGATACAATTTGGTGGATCCACGTATTTATTATGTAATATGTGTGCCAAATAAGAAATACAAATAGCACAGTAGGTTTATGGTCGCCTTACTTAAACCTGTGAATTGTTTTATCGAGAGATATAGAAATTTATGAATTCTTACTGGATTGAACTTTATGAAGAGGAAAAGATTTCAAGAAATGCTGAAATATCTATAAACGATGAACCATTAAAGTTGGTTTTGAAACCAATAACAATCTACTATGGGGAAAAATCGAAGTTGATCGTAAATAAGCTTTTACCTAAATTGATAACTTTTAAGGTCTCTATTTCATTCCCATAAAAAGATAACAAAGTTGTGCCATTGAGATATGACTGTGATATAGTAGTTCAAGGGTAAAAAAAGATTATGCCCAAAAACAATGTTGCCAACTTACTTGGTATGGGTGGTATAACCTGAAGTGAAAGATGCTATATTCCAAAGATATTGGAAAAGGCTAAGAAAGAAAAGGTAAAGATAGGAGAAGAATAGAATGAATCAAAAATAGTACCTAAAAAAGAATGCTAAAAGCTAGTGATTGAAAAAGAGGATTATAAGTTTTTGAAGTTAGTGAAACACAGTAAGTATTTTGTGATTGATAACTAAACAAGATGCCAACTCAGATTTTGTTACGTTACTACTGTTGAATTTTGAACCATACTGAAACACCTTGCTAAAGGTATCAAACTAAGCATATGTGGCCCACAATATGTTGGTAGAATATGTGAATCATTTAGCTAAGAATTTGGCAATGTCACACTATATAGCTTTTAGTGATGATAAGATTTCTTCAGAAAGAAGGGGAAACACTAAGGCTTTACATGTCACTATCAAGTGTAAGAGCCATATAATAGCTAAGGTCCTTATGACAATGGCTTTACTATTAATGTCATGCCTATGTCAACTTTGACAAGGCTATTAATTAAGTTGTCACATATGAAGAGTAACCATATGGTTGTACATGCTTTTGATGAGACTAAGCTCAATATTTTAAGAGATATTAAAATGTCTTTACAGATTGAACCATGCACTTTCAATGTTAAATTTCAAGTAATGGATATTTTTCTATCCTATAACTATTTGTTGGGAAGGCCATGGATATATAGAGCAAGTGCTATCTCATTTACCCTACACCAAAAGGTTAAATTCAATATGAATGGTCAACTGATCATTGTGTTTGGAGAAAAAGATATGTTGGTAACCTAACCCATAAATGCCTTATATTTAGAGGCTGCTGAAAAGACGTTAGAATGCCCCTACTAATCATTTAAACTTGTTAATTCTATGGGTGAAAGATATAAGATAAACCAACCCCGTTTCACAAACATAGTGGTAAAATCAAATCGTCAACAAAGGTTGGTATCATGTAGTGGGGCTGGGTAGAGATTTACAAAGAATAAATAAACCTTTGATGATTGTTAACAACAGTGAGAAGCTAAGTTTGGGCTATGAAATAGAAAGTTGAGAGATGAAAAATAGACAAATGAATAGAAAGAAAAGTAGGATAACGAAACTTAGAGGTTATGAGCCAAAAACGATATCGATGGTTATTCCATACCTTTATGATACCTTCAAGTTTGAAGGGTTTATGTGTCTGGTGTCAGTTAAAGATTTTGAAAAGAAATTAGAATTAAGCATGGTTAAGGCATTTGTTGAATTATCTATTTATGCGATTGAAGATGAAAATGGGCATGAATATATAGTTTAGGTCTGTCCTTATTCGTCAAGTTACGAGCTAAACAATTGAAGCACCATTGAAATACCTATTATCCTTGAAACTTTTTTAATGTAATTGTACATCTTAATTGTTTGCGCCCAAAAATATTAGAATGGTATATTTTCTGTATAGGCCATTTATCTATTATTATTTCAATAAAGATTAGGAATAATATATTTTCATTCATTTCTTCTATCTTTTTCATTTTTCATTTTTCCAACTTATATTGCCAACATTCCTAATTTTATTCAATTTCAGGTCTTTAAATGAATATGAGGATAATCATGATAACGATTAAGGAGTTAATTTTAAAAATTTGATTAATGTTAATAAAGTTGATAATGAAGATGATTATGAAAAATATGTATTGCTTTTAGACCTAATGAGATTAATTGAGTAGAAAATAAACCAATTAAACCTTATCAGGAAATAACTAAATTAGTGAACTTAAAAAATAAAAAGAATAAGAAAGAGGTTAAAGTCGGTACATCACTTTCATCAACAGATAGGCAAATATTAAAAGATTTACTTAAAGAATTCATAGATATATTTGCTTGATCTTATCAGAATATGCTTGAGCTTAGTACCGAAATAATAAAACATAAATTATCCCTAAAACCAGAGTGTAAATCAGTCCAAGAAAAGTTGAGGTTAATGAAACCTGAGATGTTACTAAATATTAAAAAAGATGTGAAGAAATAATTTGATGTAGGTTTTTTACAAGTAGTTAAATATTTAGTATGGGTAACCAACATAGTACCTATCCTTAAAAAAGATAGAAAGGTGCAAATGTATGTGGATTATCATGACTTGAATAAGGTTAGCTTAAAAGATAACTTTTTTTTGTTTTATATTGACACATTAGTGGATAATACTGCTAGACATTCCAAGTTTTCTTTCATGGATAGGTTCTCAGGGTATAACCAACTAAAAATAGCTTAAAATGATAGGAAAAAAATCATTTTTATGACCATATAAGGTACATTTAGCTACAAAGTTATGCTTTTTGATTTAAAGAATGTTAGGGTAACATATTAAAGAGCCATAGTGATGTTCTTTCATGAAATGATGCATGAAAAGATTGACGTGTATGTAGATAATATGATTGATAAATCTTATGAAAGAGAAGATCATGTCACCAACCTCAGAAAGTTATTTAAGAGGTTGAAAAACTTTCAACTTAAGTTGAACCTAGCTAAATGTACATTCGGGGTTAAGTCAAAAAAGTTGCTAGGCCAGTGAAAGAAGGATTAAAGTCGATCTAGATAAAATAAGAGCTATTCAAAATTTGTCACCTCTAAGCACACCAAAAGAAGTTTAAGATTTTTTGGTAAATTAAACTATATTTCTTGGTTTATTTCTCAGCTCACTTATAAGAGTGTTTTTATTTTTAGGCTTCTTCGTAAGAATAACCGTAATGAATGAAATCAGAAATGCTAAGATGCTTTTAATAAAATTAAGCAGCACTTGTCAAATCTTCCAGTATTGGTGCCGTCTATTCTAAAGAGACCTTTGATTTTATATTTGATAGTGTACGAAAAGTCAATGGGATGTGTGCTAGGGCAAAAAGATGAGTCTAAAAAAAATAAAAAGCTATCTATCTGAGTAAAAAGTTCATAAAATATAAGTCAAAGTATTATTCTTTAGAGAAAATGTGTTGTGCATTAGCTTGAATAACCAAAAAACTTAGACGGTATATGCTATATCATACCATTTAGCTTATAGTGAAATTAGATCCAATCAAATATATTTTTGAAAAGCCTTCATTGTATAAAAAATTGCTAGATGGTAAGTGATGCTCTCAGAATATAACATAGTATATATAAGCCAAAAAGTAATAAAAAAAAGTGCTATAGTCGAGTTTCTCACAGATTGTGCTATTAAAGATTATGAGCTAATGAGGTTGAAGTTTTCAGATAAAGATTTGATGGTTGTTTTTCAATTTGAGAAGGAAGAACATGATGAAATTTTTTTGATAATATACTTTGATGGAGCTACTAATACCTTGAGATACAAAATTGAGGTAATTTTAATCTCTTCTAAAGAATGTTATTATCTTATAATGGTGAAATTGAATTTCAATTGTACTGATAACATTGCTAAATATGAGGCATGCATATTAAGTTTACAAGTTACTATAGATAGAAAAGTTAAAGTATTGAAAGTTTTTAGGGACTTAGTTTTAGTCATATATCAGTTAAAAGAAGAATGAAAGACGAGAGATTCGAAACTCGTCCCATATTATAAGTATATTTTAGAGTTGATTAAGTAGTTTGAAGGTATTCAATTTAAGCATTTATCTCATGAAGAGAATTTGATTATTGATGCCATGGCTACTTTGACCATAATGATCCAAATTGATAATAACATTGATATTCAACCCATCAAACTAAATGTTAAGGATGCACCAGCTTATTATTCTAATACAAAAAAAGAGAAAAATGGAAAGCCATGGTATTATGATATTCTACAATACATTAAGAGTCAACAATATCCAAACAAGCAATTGAAAATGATAAAAGAGTTATCTGAAGACTAGTTGTGAGTTTTTTCCTAGATGGTGATGTTCTGTATAAAAAGAGCTGTGGTTAAGTATTCTTGAAATGTGTAAATATAGTTGAGGTGAAAAATATTATTGAGAAAGTGTATGATGAAATATGTGAGGCACATATAAATAGACTTATGATGGCTAGACAAATTATAAAAGTTAGGTATTATTGGTTGACAATAGATAGTGACTACATTAAGTATGTTTAAAAATATCATAAGTACCAAATCTATGCTGATAAGATTCATGCTCTACTTACAGCTTTACATGTGTTAGCACCACTCTAGACATTCTTCATATGAGGTATGGATGTCATTAGTCCTACTACTCTGACAGCCTCAAATGGGTATAGGTTCATTTTCATGATGATAGATTATTTCACGAAATAGATGAAAATAGCTTTATTTAAAACTGTGACATAATATATGGTCTGCAAGTTCATAAAAAGAAAAATCATTTGTAGATATAAACTTTTAAAAAAAATTATTTTAGATAATGTCAAGAATTTAAATAATAAAATGATGAAGAAAATATGTGCCCAGTATAATATCAAACATCATAATTTGATGCCATATCACCCAAAGATGAATAGGACAGTTGAAGTGACAAACAAAAATATAAAAAGAACTATTGAAAAGATAACTAAAACCTACAAAGACTGGCATGAGAAGTTACCATTTGCTCTGCATGCATATCAGACAATAGTGCGTACTTCTATTAAGGCAATCTTATTTTTCTTGGTTTATAGGATGGAAGCTATGTTACTAGTGAAAGTAAAAATCCTATCCTTAAAAGTCTTAAGGAAAGCTAAATTAGAAGAAGCTGAATGGATTCGAAAAATGTTATAAGTAATTGAATTTTATTGAAGAGAAGAGATTAACAGCATTGTGTCATGGTTAGCTATATAAAAAAAAATGATAAAAGCTTATGATAAAAAAAGTCTGACCTTGTTGTTTTCAAGAAGGAAAGTTGGTTTTGAAAAGAATTCTTTCAAGCCAGCATGATAATATAGAAAAGTAGACTCCGAATTGAGAATGATCATATATGGTGAAAAGAGTTTTTTCAAATGAAACATTAATATTAACGGAGATGTATGGAGATGGATTTGCCAAATCCTATAAATTTTGATGCTGTAAAGAAATACTATATTTAAAAAAATAAAAAAAATAAAAAAAATGAATGAAAAAGAAAAAAAGGGAACTCAAATTAAAAACCCAAAATGACGATTTAAGTTAAAGGGAGTTTATCTAAGTTAAAAACCTGAAAAGGTGGTTGGGATAAAGAGGATACAATATTGAATTTAAGAATTCACCAACATAAAAGCTAGCATGTTCTGTTGAGCTTTAAGTTGTTAAGTGCATCAAGGGGTTGAGTTTTCAAAAAGACTTCAAGATGTGTTATCATGATGATCTGATTTTTTTGTTTTGGATGTTGTTACCCCAATAACCTATCTTTGTAACTTTTTCCCTTTTGTATTGTTCAATGGCCAAAGTTATTCCATCATTTTTTTAATAAAAGATATTTCATTTTGTTCCTTGTATCTCTTTTATTCCCATTTAATTCCTATTCTTTTCCTTTGAATACCTTGCAATGGTAGAAATCCTAATCCATTCCTGTTATTCTCCTTTAAATACCTTGTAATGGAAAAAAATTTTGATTGCATTTTTACTTTTTGAAATTGAATAATGATTGATAAATGAATAATAGCATGAAAGATTTTTATATTACCTTGGAAAGGTTAAAAGTGATAAAAGCAAGGGTGAAATGTTCAAGGCCTAGTAAAGACATGACATTTGGAAATGGAAAAGAAAGATTTCTTTAAAAAAAGAGTATGGGTGTTAGCATTGAATGAAAGAGATGATTGAGAATTGAAATGTTGTGGTCTTAGTGCTCAAAGCTTGAAAAGTTTAAAATCCAAAAGAAAGAGGCTTGAGAACCTACACACCATAATGAATAGATATTAATTGACATTTCCATAGCATGCATTGCATTTAGAAATATCTAGTCATGAATCTAGGAAATAGGGATATTGCAAGATCTCGTATGGGAAAGATAAATATGAAGACTTTTCAGTGAAAAAATTTTAATTTTTCATTTGAAAAGAAACCTGAGATAAGATTCTAATCCTTGAAAAAGAAATTTTTCAAAAATCAATCATAGTCCAGAAAGATTTTTTAAGTTGCCAGAAAGATTTTTTAAGTTGTGAAGCCTTTGTTCAAAAAAGCATTTTTCAATATTAAAAACGATTTGTAAGACTTCCACGCATAATCTCTTAATTTCTTCAAACACGATTTATAAAACCTTCGGGTATGATCATTAAAATCTTTGGGGTGTTTATTAGAAGTCGTGAGCTTTTGTTAAAAGGAACCTTTATTTTTAAAGTTGTGCGCCTTTGTTAGAATGAGCCTTCTTTATTTTTAAAAGTTATGTGCTTCTATTTAAAGGAGCCTTTTATATTTTTAAAGTTATTGAGTCTCTATTTAAAGGAGCCTTCTATATTTTATGAAGCCTCTATTTAGAGAAGCTTTTATGTTATTCAAAAAGTCTAAGTGTTTGTTTAAAAAAGTTTCCAAAAAAAATTTTGTTGAGTTGATTATCTGGATATGTGAGCTATCTACATCTTTGCACAATTCATGTTTTACAAAAAGTGCACAAAGAAGGGCAACTATAGATACTATAATTTGTCTGGGGTTGTAATTGTTTTTTTTTTTAAATGTTTAAAAAAGTGAAAAAAAATCAGAAAAAGTTTTGGGGTGGTTAAATTGGTCTGGGATTGTTTAGGTTGGGTTGAAATCAAAGTCTGAAGTTTAAAGTAAAAAGAAATTAAAATTCTTTTTGGTTTAGGTTTCTAATTTAAATCCTATAAATACCCAATTAGAGTCAATAAAGGAATTAGCAAAGAAAGACTGCAAAAAACAAAGAGAAAGAATAGGAAAAATTTTTCAAGAGTTTTTGCCAAATATATATATATATATATATATTGAAGTTGAAGGAGGTTTGAAAATTTGATTGAGTTAGATTAAAGAAATTAGAAATTTTAGAAAAAAAAAAAAGAGGATCGGTTTGAGAATCTTTGCAAAATTATTTTAAGTTTTAGATTTTTTTTGGAAATTCCATATTTTATTGAATTTTTTAGCAATGAAGGTTGAATTTTACTACAACTTCTTGTCGTGATCTAGGTTTCATTAGGGTTTTTGGTCAATGTTCAAAAAATTCTAGAGAGAGACACACAGAAAAAAAAAGAAAGAGAGAAAAAAATAAGAAAAATCTAAGAAAAAAATTTAGGCTTTTATATAGGCGTGAAACGATGCCATTTTGACTTAAAAAGTTTGTAAGATTTGCACGTTTTCTTATTTAGCAACTTGACCTGCATGTGACTCAAACTGCTGACCCATTCCAACTGTCAGTGTTGAGCCAATAGAGTCGTTGAGCCAAGCTTGAGCTGCAATCTTCCAACTGGTTTTTCTTCTTAAAATCTAGTTGTCGCCACTTAAGCCAAGCTGTGTCTTTTTTTTTTTTTGGTAAATATTTATTTGCTTATTTGCTTATTTATTTATTTTCTTGTTTTATTTTAGTATATAAATTATTTTTTACCTTTTATTATTTTTAGCTTATGTTATTTATTCAAATTTAAATTGATTTTTGTTGTTTATCTTTTTGTAAATTTTATTTTTAAAAAATAATTTTTTAATCTTATCGAATGATTAGAGGATTATAATTTTCAATTATGAATTCTACCAAACGATTGGAGAATTTCATGATGAATTTAAAAATAATAAATTTTTTAATCCTACCAAACAATTGGAGGATTAAAATTTTTGCTAAATCTTATCAAATTATTTAAGGATTAAATGACTTTGTTTTTAAAAAAAAAATCATAAAAAAGTTTTCAAAAAAATCTTACCAAATGATTGGATGATTTTATTGATTGATTTCAAACAAATAATTTCTTAGAAAATATGTTAATGAATTTGACGATGGAGCATCTTTAGAGTGGGATACAAATCTCCATAAATACTCTTGAGATGAAAAAATTATCTTAAACTGTTACCAAACAATTGGAATAATCTTAAGAACAATTTCAATATTAAATTTATTAGGTAAATTACAAACATATTTTAAGGTTTAGATAATATGAAATCAAACTAATATCATCATTTGATGGGCATTGTAAGGGTGCTATAATATTTTTCACACATAATTGTACTTTCGGATTTAGTCTTGGTTTCATAGACAGAAAATCTACCTTTTAAAAATACCTAAGTTAAGCTTTGGATTTCTCTTTAAAAAGAAACAGACTCACTTAGGTAGCCAACCACACCTAAAAAAAAAAGATTGATAGTGACTCCTAAAGTCAAGTCTAGTTATAAGTTTATAGATCTATACGTTATGACAGGTAGGATAAAATTTAGGTAACTTAGGGAAGATAGTTTACATGACCTTCAAAGAAGAAAGAATGGTAAAAAAGATATCGAAGTTAAGATTTTAAGGTATGATTAGATGTTTAAATCAATAATTGTAAGTAAAGAAATAGTGAAAGCAAAAAGGGTTACTATGAGTGATAGTAAGGTCTATTGGCTTCTTAGCTCTTTATCTTATACCTCTTATACTTTGAAACATAATTATATGATTGGGTCAAATATAATGCATACCCGTCTTTTTTCACTCATGAAAAAACCTAGTTAGAACAAGTGACATACACATAACGTTCCTTGAAACTTAACTAGACTACTCTAATTTTATAAGTCTCATAAACTCATTTTACTTTCAACCATTAACTTGAGAGAGTATTGGGTCTAACGTAATTAATTGAACAATTGATGTACTAATTTAGTATAGTTTTTAAAATAGTTTAATCAAAGAAAAATTATCAAATAATAAAGTTTTTAGACTCCATAAGCGAGATTAAGAGGGTAACACATACTTCTTAAATTATATATAAAAAATATAAAAATAAATTAAAAATAAAAATAAAACATATGTCAATATTTTAATACTGCTTATGGAATTAAAAATTTACATAGATAATGTATCAAATATTAGCTCTTGATCAAAAAGAAATTATCAAATACATTGACAATGAAAATTTTAAAATGTTTAGTAGTTATTATTAGTATTTAGAAAAAAAATTCCAAGAATTCTCTATTTTTCCTTTTTCTTTTTCTTTTAATTTTTTGATGACTCAAATGAATCTGATGCTTCACCTAAGTATACTAACTTTGAAAAGATATTGGGTGATTAGTAAACCTTTAAGTATTAACATTAATTTGCATTAGTCCTTTTTAATCATCTTCTTTTTTTAAGCTATCTCCAACAATAAAATATTATCTCATTTGAAGTTTTTAAATTTCATAAATAAGATTAGTAAAATGATATATACCTCTATAATATATTCAAAAATGAGTTTATATTTGATGTAATATTAGTGTATAAATTTTATACACTGTCAGTAAATCAATATTATCACCTCATTAGTCACCGAGCATGAATTTTTACTAGCCCTTAAGATAAATATACAAAACTTGATTTAAAAATTATTATTATTAATAAGGTAGTATTATGTAATTTATTGACAGTTTATAAAATATATTAGCAGTATATTAAATATAAACTCTTAAAAATAAAAAAAATAATTAAAAAAAGTGAAACATTTAAAAATCCCTTAATTTTACTTGTCAAATTAAAAAAATTATAATGAAAGTTTATAAAAAATGAACTCAACAAACAATTTGATAATTTTTTTCCTGTTTCTTTATGAGAATAATTAATGGTGGATCAATATGGGTCAAGTGCACTATCCTCTCCCTACAATGGACGTCGTTTAATTTGATAAAAATTATGTTCAAAGAGAATCCCAAGTGAATTTCTTAACAAGATAATGGCAAACTCCACATTTGTTTAATATTAGATAGCTAAATACATTAAAGAAATCATTTTTTTTATTGTAGGTACTTTTTTGCTTTGCATAATATTTTACTAAATACTAAGGCTAGAGCTTATCTTTTGGTCGTATTTTATGAAGAAATGCTTCTTATAAACTAAAATTTTATTAAATTATATTTATAAATGCTATTCTACCTACTCCCATGAGAAGAAAATTGGTGGTTGCAACATTATCCTATTGGTAATTCACCAGCTTGTTAGGATAAATTTTAAATTCAAATTAAGTACTAGGTACTAACTCCTAATTACATTAGACTATTATCGAAATTTCCCATGTGCTTAATTCTTAAATGATAATTGAGATATTAAAAATTCTTTTAGTACAAAAGAAATTGTAGTTTTCAGGTAGGGATTGAGTTACAATGTTAAGATTTGAATTTCATATCTATTAAATATTATTTTTTAAAAATGATTAAATGAATCAACTGATAATAAGTTTTGAATTTGAAATATTAAAAATATTACTTAATTCTATACTAATCTCTCTCATTTTTTTCTTTTGTAACCTTAAAATTTCAAGTAATTTTTATATACAAAAGTTATTGCAATTTAGAGATAAAAGAAAAAGTTGTGGGTTAAAATTTAAATTTCAAATTTATTATATGTTATTTCTTAACAATGGTTACATAAACAAACCGTTTGAGTTAAGTTTTAGACTATCAAGTAACTTTATTATAAAATATTTATTGATTATTCATTACCAACATTGATGGTCGACTTCTCAATAAAAAAACCCATTCAACTTGACTAAAAGAGCTTTACCCATTGGCTTAAAAAAGTACATTATAAATGAAGACTGCATTAAGATTGGCCTAGCTTTAGTATTTGGTCTCAGTCTTGGTCTTGAATCTTGCCCTTTCAAGCAAACTTACAAGTCTAAAAACTCCAAATTTTGACTACGAGGTAGATTTAGTAATTTTAAATAATATACAATAATAAATTATGAAAATAATATAAAAAAATAAAAATAATAAGATTTAAAATTTTAATAAAAATTATATATAAATTAGATAAAAATAAAAAAAGATATTTATATTTTATGTATCAATAAAAATTTGACACGATAATTTATTATATTTTACATGTATTTAATATGAAATGAATACGATAAAAAATACATGAATTGTAATATTTATATCCAAGTGTGGCTGTCAAGTTTTAGTTAATGAATTGTAATATTTTAAACAAAGCATTGGCATTAGAGGAAAGTAGTGAAGACCACATGACAGGGAAGGTATTAAAAAGAGGATGGTTTCATCTCATTAGAGTTGTTAGGTATGCTAATTATTGATCTTTTCTTTATTTCCTAATAACTAACCTTGTTATAACTTGATGGACAAGTTATTTACACTCAGTTGTAAAAACATTTACATCATCACCTATGAATTATAAAAAAAATGTCAATAATAATATTACTAAACATGAAACCACTTTTATTGCGCTGTTCTTTTCTCTCTTAAAAGCTTTACTAATTTGAGTATCAAGGTACACTTCGAAATTTTAATTCTAGCATTTTATAATTTTTTCTTTGATAAATTTGACAAACTCTCCGACTCAACTTTCGGTAAGTCTTACTCTCGTTGAATCTAAAAATATCTTGACAAATCTCGAATGTAGACTAATGAAATTTTATTTATAGATAAAAGTTTATTTCGTGAACATTTCTTGGTTGGAAACGAAAATGGTAAAAGAAGACTAACATAAACTTTTTGAAAGTGACATTATAAAACCATAAATAAACATTTCATTTTTGTTCATTACTTCACTCTACCAAATAAGATCACCAAGTGAACTTTTTTTTTTTGTTTTTCAAATTCTATTTTATTCAAAACATTTCATTTTATATTTATGTATTTATATTTTCCAAATATTTTTGTCGTCTTAAAATGGCTAGGAAACTTTTATCCGTTCACACTATTACTTAAGCTTTAACAGCAGAAAGCATGCAAAATCGTCATTTTGTACGATTTTGGTCAAACCCAATTTTTGAGCACTGAATTGTTCATTTTGTGCTGTCGAGTTCCCGACAAATTAAACGTCAGCGAGTAACCACACGATCGCAGGCAATTAGAGCGTGTTTCAACGCGCTCCAATGTCGGAGATCTCTTTCCATGTTTCCTCGTGCAATGGTGGCGGCGCTAGTTTAAAAACAAAAAAAAAGTTGTGTTCCATAGAATTCTAGGTAAATATAAATATAATATTCAGTTAATAGGGTCGAGAAATGAGTACACTACTTTCGACCTGTTTAGGTTTCATTCGCAGTCAAAGTTTCACTTGTTGATTATTTATTTATTATTAAGTTAAATTAAAATTTAAAGTATTTAAATAATTTATAAAATAATTAAATATTAAATTTGATAGACTGGTGGCGGCGCTAGTTTAAAAACAAAAAAAAAAAGTTGTGTTCCATAGAATTCTAGGTAAATATAAATATAATATTCAGTTAATAGGGTCGAGAGTAAATGAGTACACTACTTTCGACCTGTTTAGGTTTTATTCGCATTCAAAGTTTCACTTGTTGATTATTTATTTATTATTAAGTTAAATTAAAATTTAAAGTATTTAAATAGTTTACAAAATAATTAAATATTAAATTTGATAGACTTACAAATTTATTGAAATTTTTATTTTTTAATTTATTTAATAAATGACAAAATATATAATTTTAATGTCAATAATTATAATTTTATTAAGTTTAATTGTTCTGTTTAAGCTTTTTCGCCCCTATATAAATGGCTGCCAGACTCATTCGTTTATGCACCAAAATCAAAAAGCCAGCGTCCTTTTAAAGTTCTCCCTGTGCTTTGCTGTGAAGCCACCTTGACCTTTCAAATTATCAGTACTAGCATGTCTTCCAACATCATGAGAAGTGACACAGAGAGTGCCTGGGTCTTTGCCCTGGCATCCAAATGCCGAGCTTTTTCTCAAGAAAACATTGCATGGTCAATCTTGATCAGCTCTCTTGTCTGGCTAGTTATGAACCTGGTCTATTGGGCTCACCCCGGAGGTCCAGCTTGGGGCAAATATATGTTCAAAAACTGTTCCTGTCTTTCTGTTGCTGCTAACAAGCGAATTCCAGGGCCTAGGGGTTTGCCTCTACTTGGCAGCATGAACCTCATGGCCAGCTCCCTGGCTCACCAACGGATTGCAGCCGCTGCTGAGACGTGCAAAGCCAAGAGGCTTATGGCCTTTAGCCTTGGTGATACTCGTGTTGTTGTCACATGCAATCCGGACGTTGCAAGAGAGATTCTCAACAGCTCTGTATTTGCTGATCGTCCGGTCAAAGAGTCGGCTTATAGCTTGATGTTTAACAGAGGAATTGGGTTCGCTCCTTATGGAGTTTACTGGCGAACCCTGAGGAGAATCGCAGCCACGCACCTTTTCTGTCCTAAACAAATCAGAGCTGCAGAAGATCAAAGACGCCTGATTGCCTCTGAAATGGTCACCCTTTTTGCTCGCCATAACCAAACCTTTGGCGTACGCGAAGTGCTCAAACGGGCTTCCCTTAACAACATGATGGTTTCGATATTCGGACGAAAATATAAGTTAGATTCCACCAATAATGAAGTTGAAGAACTACGAGCTCTAGTTGATGAAGGGTACGATTTGCTGGGCACATTAAATTGGTCTGACCATCTTCCTTGGATAGCTGATTTTGACCCGCAAAAAATCAGAGTTAGATGCTCAAAACTTGTACCTAAAGTTAACCAATTTGTCAGTCGAATTATATCAAAACACAGGGCTCAAACAAACGGAAAAACTCGGGATTTCGTTGATGTTTTGCTTTCTCTCCAAGGTGCCGATAAGTTATCAGACTCTGATATGATCGCCATTCTTTGGGTAAGCTACATATATCCGACAGTATTTTTTTTATTTGAGTTTTGGGTACTAAATACTGTACTTTGTTTGTGTAGGAAATGATATTCAGGGGAACTGATACAGTGGCTGTCCTGATCGAGTGGATACTGGCCAGGATTGTGCTTCACCCTGATGTTCAATCCAGGGTCCATGATGAGCTTGACAAGATTGTTAGCAGATCAAGAGCCGTCGACGAGTCTGATGTAATGAACATGATTTATCTTCCAGCTGTGATCAAGGAAGTTCTGAGGCTTCATCCACCGGGCCCATTACTCTCCTGGGCCCGCCTAGCCATCGCTGATACAAGTATTGATGGGTATCACGTGGCAGGGGGGACAACAGCAATGGTGAACATGTGGGCCATCGCAAGGGACCCTCAAGAGTGGGCGGACCCACTTGAATTTATGCCCGATAGGTTTGTGACTAAAAAGGGTGAGGTGGAGTTTTCTGTGCTTGGTTCAGACCTTAGGCTGGCTCCATTCGGCTCGGGCAGGCGGACATGCCCCGGAAAGAACTTGGGGCTTACCACCGTCAGCTTTTGGGTGGCATCGCTTTTGCACGAGTTCGAATGGCTACCATCTGATCGAAACACTGTTGACTTATCCGAGGTTCTAAGGCTATCTTGTGAGATGGCCAGTCCTTTGAGTGTCAAGGTTCGCCCCAGACGTAGGTTAAGCCTATCTCACTAAGGTTTACTATTGTCATTGACAATTTCTATGATAATATAACAAATGGTATCTGAATATAGTACTATGTTATTCAATATGATATATTTAAAAAAATTTTAATATGATACAATAAATTAAGTTTTATATCCTATAATTTTGATATTACTAACAAATGGTTAGCTCAATTGACAAAGATCAACCTATTCGATGTAAAAATTTTGAGTTCAAATCTAGTCGATGATCGTTTATGAGAGTCATCTCGAATATACATCTTTAGTCACTTGTCTTAAGTTGTCGAATGTGACATATCTTACCATAACTTGAAAGATTGAATAATTTATTTATCCTCAAAATTTTTTCACATAAAAAAAATTTGGAATGGCTATAACTCTTTTTCTTTTGTCTTCCATTTTATTACTACATAGTACGTAAGAAATTATATATATATATATATATATATTGAAAGACATGGATAAAATTGTGTCATTAAAAGATGGAAGAAAGGGTCAATAGCAAAATCACACAGGTGGAAGGTCATAACAACAATACCATGAGTGTTAGGAATAATGATTTAAATCCCATAATAGATTTGTTTGAAATTGGTTAAATATTGCTTGATGGATAAAAAGACTTACAGAAAAAGAATTCTAAGAGAAAATGAATTATTAATAGGCAAGTTTGACTTGAAAAAAAAAATTCTAATAGGAAAAAGATTCTTAATAGACAAGTTTATATATTTATAAATAGATGAAGTCTCTATAAGATTAGGTGTGAAAAAAATGTAAGAGAGTTGTAGGGTACTGAAAGAGTCCACGTAGGTATAGTGCATGGGTGTACAAGGATATTGTTTATTTGGGTTGAGAATACTTCATAGGATTTAAGGAGATTGAAAATGCTTATGGGTATTGATTGTTGAGTGCTTGATATGATTTGTATGTTTGTAATTTTTTATAACTAATAGATCTTATTTCTCATTCGTAGATATAGATTAATTAGAACGAACCATTTTAAATTATTATTTCTTATGGGATTAATTGATTAATTATTTGATTTTGCTTTCACTAACTTGATTGGATAAGAAGCTTTTAGCCTAACAATGAAATCATTGAATTGATAAATTTTTAATTTGAAGAATATATCAATAATTGAATTGGCTTATTACAAAGTATGAATAATAAAGAAACATCGTCCAGTGTAGATTTTGGATTTTTAACTTGATTGGATATAAACTTCATTTGCTAGTAGACAACAAAGCAAGTATTAATCCAAAGAATTGTATTCTTAGAGTGACTTAAGGATGTCAATGAGTAGGATTTTTTTCATCTCTATCTTTGGATTTTTATATTATACTCATACTCATCCTCATATTCATATTCAATGGATATTTTAAATTTATCTTCATACTCATAGCTTAAAAAAAAACTAAAAACTAAAATTTTTTTAACTTTTTTATTTTTATCTAATATATTTAGGTAATTTTTTTATAAATATATATTAATATATTTTTTCAATTAAAATATATTAATTTTAATTGATATGAAATAATAATTTATATTATTTAATAAAAAATCTATATAGTAAATATATAAAAATATATATGTAGGTTATGAGTATGAAACATGTATTATATTATCCATCTTCATTCTCATATTGAATAAAAATTTAAAATCATATCCATTCCCATTTTCATTCCTATTCTTACAATGTAATACTTATCCCATCTTTATTCGAGTAAAACATTAGATTCTTATTATATATAGGTAATATTAACATCATTAGAGTCACTTTCAATATAAGAACGAGAGAGTTAGACCATACAAAAGATGAAAAGAAAGTGAATTTATGCTTCAACATTTGCCACCCGTCAATCTTTTTTCATGGATGTCTAATGTAGGCCATTTGTTCTAAATAGTTAGGCTTTGCTCACAAATAAAAAAAGCAGGCGTGCATACATGATTTTAGAGATAAACAATTTGAGGCATTTAGCTTATTTATCTTTAACTCATAATTTTTAGAGACAAATATAATATAGGCCACAATATATAATGATATTTGCCTTTAATTTACATAATATTTTTTAATTAAAAATATAATTAATATAATAAATTTATAGTGACTTTTTAAAGTGTCCTTTTGCCTCTAAAACATTGTTGCTAATGATAAAAAAAATTAAATATTTATTCATAAAAGAAGGCCTAGTAAATTAATTAATTGTCCATCATATTAATGTATTGGAATTAAGCTATGTGAGGAATGTCCACACGTCAAAAATTCAAAGCTCCCATATTATTATATTACCACATATTAATTAATACGTTAAATTTTTTATTAATAGGATAATGCATCTCAAAGTTCAAATACTAATATAGTTAGACATACTAAAGATATTTTCATATACTTTAAGTCTAAAAGAACTTTGTATAAGATATTTTTATCTACTTAAAATCTAAAAACCATTTGTATACTTTTTAAGTATATAGCAAATTTAAAAACTTTAAAGACTAAATTTAAGCCTACGTATTAGGGTCTTTAGCTGCCAAAACTAGGTCATATATAACAAAAGTAATTGATAACTTTTAGAGACTCAATTTAAGCCTATATATTAGGGCTTTTGGAGGGGAAAAAAAAATCACAAGTGACAAAAGGAATTGACAGACCGCCACTACTCTTTTTGTTTTTTCAAGATAGCCGCCTAATATTTCACACAAAAGGTTTAGAAAAAAATCAATTAGTGTGATTCTCCGATTTCGCTACTTTTATCTTTTCGGAAATCAAATCCAAGGCTTGAGATAATCAGAAATGAAGATGTCTTGAGACAAGCAACAAGGAATGACTCTGAGAGATTTTTTCCATCTCAAAAAGATACCAATTTTTATAAAATCTTTTAAATAAAAGATGAATTTTACTTTTTTTTTTTATTTTTTCTGAAGATTATAAGATTTTCACATAGATCATGTTAGGGTTTTTTTGTGGTTTCATATACATATGCTTAAAATTTTCCACTAAGGGTTTAGGTAGTAGCATTGTTAGGTTGTATATATATGTGTACTAATCTGTTAAATTTTCTTTTGATTCCATCAGGAGTATATGGGCATATTCAATCGATAACATAAGAAAAGTCTAAAAGACAGTACCTACCTTTTCATTGAAAGTGGATGTTTACTTTGCCTTTAATTGACATATGGGTCCCCATACATAATGATATTTGTCTCTGTAATAAGATGATGGCCAAAGAAATTTGAGTTGATGGTAGAAAAATATACTTATAATATTACAACAAATCTTTCGATTGGATAAAATTTTCAAATCAACTTATTATGTTTCTTTATTATAGTCTTATAACTTGTGCTACAACCCAATCTTCTTGCAGCAACAAGCTACAGTTGAATGACTTTTCTATCATTCTTATTTGTAATTATTGTGTTTGCTATATAACCAAGAATTTGACCATCTTGAAATAAACATAAATGTCAAATTAAGTGTTTTTGTTTTTCCTAGTATAATCTAAGTGCCCATGGTAAGAAATCTTTGCACATAAAAGAGTGTCCATCAGAATTGCGAGAAGCTGTGTCAAGCATAAAATTTGATGCTCCTAAATGTTCAGATGTGCTTGATTTATTGCAGATCAAGAATTTGTTTTTGTTTATGCTGAGCTTCGATTTAATGTTATTTTTGAGAGAACAAGAAAAAAAAAGCAATAAAATGTAAAGGTAAAAAATATTCTTTGTATTTGTATTTCGATGTGCATGTTAAAAATCAGAATAAAGAAGATCGAAAGGATAGAAACATAAAGGGTTAAAATAAAATAAAACTTGAAATGATAATACTTGAATGTCTAAATTTATATGTGAGAAGTAGGGGACCAATGAAAGACAACAGTAACATGGCTAAACCAATATAACATTGAACATGTCAAATCAAATCAGCTTAGATATCCGAAATATTTTTGATTGTCTGTTGACAACTTCTAATAGAGAAAAAAATTACAGTGTTCTTTTGATCACTAAATACCCATAATAATTTCCTACGAAGTATGGGGAGGAATTTGTCATTGTTGCAACTGAGCTTCGTCCTGATTCAAGCATCAACCTTTCAGTTAATCATCTTCAGTTCATTTACATTTTTGATCCTTTGAGATCTAATTTTTTGCTAGACTAGTGGATATTGCAATTTGAATATGATGATAGGCCATTTATGATTCTTTTTCTTTCTATCATCTAGATAATAAAAATGCTTTCAGTTAGGGCTTTAGCAGGAAAGATAAGGCTTAGAGTTTAGAAGGAAATTGCTCAAGAATACAGTGTAGAATGGGATACCGCTAGCATTGAAGCAGAGTTTAATAAGAAACAGGAAGATTTACTGCTACACTTAAAAAAGTATGTTTCCGAATATTTCTGTGTGGACTTTCCATAGGAATAGGATAATCTTCTGGAATTGTTTCTGGTTCATGACTCGATGCTCTTGATATTTATACTACTTTCTTTGCTGTTTGGGAGCAGTTGCACAGATGCCAGAAACCATTTTATGCATCCTGCTTTGTTATGCATCATTAGTTTTTATTATGTCTTGTGCTTTTATATCTAAATTCATTCTCAGTATAATATGATGTATTTTTTCTAATAAAAGGTCCTTTGTTTCAAAAGAAAATTATGCTTGAATATTTAATTTGTTGTTTGTTTTTGGTACATTTTTTCTAACCAAGTTTTTTTTTTTGGGTTTGTTCTTTAGTGCTATATTTGAATATATATAAATAAAAGAAAGGAAATGAAAAGAAATAAAAGCTTTTTAAAGGAAAAGAAATGATACATGTATGCCTTGTTTGGATAATTAAAATTAATAAAAGAAAAGAAAGAAAAAGAATTTTAACAACTATTGTTTGTATAAATAGTGAAAAGGAAAAGAAATAATTCATTATAATATATTTTTTTCTAATTATGACTTTTTTTTTATAAAATAACATATAATGTATAAATATATCTTTATGCTTCCTAGCTTGTATAGACAAAATTTTTTAAACAAAATTGAGTATGTTTAATTAGGGAAGATGTATTAGCTAGTTATTGATTTACTCTTAATTTTATGTTTAATTCAACTTTTTAATTTATTTTGACAATAATTTGGCTTGTTTTGTTGTTAAAACTTGAAAAATTATAAAATATTTATAAACTATGATGTTATATAAAATACTCATAAAAAATTATTTTTATAAAAAATGTCAGTTATATAATCAAATATGATGTCATAATAAAAATATGAATATAATAGTATTTTTATAAAAATAAATTTTTTTTAATTTTCTTTTCCTTAGCTTTTCCATCAAAATGGTGTATTAAAAAAATGAAAATTACAAGAGAAACCAAAGATTATTGAGTTTTCACTTTTTTCTTTTCCTTTAAATTAAAAGTTTATTCAAACAAAAAAAAGAATTTTTTATTTTCATAACTCTCCTTTATTCTCATTACTTTTCTTTATTTTCCTTTCTTTTCATTCCCTTCCTCTCAATTCAAACATAATGTAAATTTACAAAAACAAGCCTGGTTATAAAAATTAGGTGTACATGTTTTTATTATTATTTTTTGTGCATACAAATACGCTCAAAGAAAGACTAAGATTTTGTGGATATTTATTGTATGCACATTTAACTTTTGGTTCATGAATGCATAATTTTGAATAATATGTTTTAAATGAATTAATTGCTACTTTCATATAATGAACTGTAATATTGATATTATGAGTAATTGTTTAAATTATTGAATTCAAAGTTTTGTAACAAAATGAAAAACCTATGCAAAAATCATTAGAGATATTAGTATCCAAACAAATGACAAATACAATAAATTTGCTTCACTAATACATTTTTAGAGACATATATTTGACTCTAATCACCGAATTAGAGGCAAATATATTAGTTTTTAAAAGAGCTATGTAGACAATCAATTTGTCTTTATAATCCATTTTTAGAGGCAAATATATTTTATTCTAATTACTAAACTAGAGGCAAATATATTAGTTTTTAAAAGAGCTATGGAGGCAATAAATTTGTCTTTGAAATGCATTTTCAGAGGCAAATATATTTGATTCTAATTATTAAATTAAAGGCAAATATTTATTTGCCGCAAATATGCTTCTATATAATATTTTTAACGACTAGACTATCCATGACAATTATATTATTTGTCTCTAAAACTTTTAGTGACAGTTAAATAACTTTTAAAGGCGTTTATATAAGCCTCTATAAGCTATCTTTGTTGTAGTGATTATATATAGCCCGTAAAAGAGATGCAAGGTAAAAGCTTGGAAAGTAAACTACGATTAACCATATTCATTCAATAATTTTTTTTTTTGTTTACACCTTACATACTGATATATTGATTTAAGCCTTAAAGTACGTTCTGGAGTCCTTAACTCAATGTTTCTTTGATAATTTTTTCTTCGACAAATCAGATGTACTGTTTTTTCAAAAATACCTTAACATCTTTCATGCTAGGGTTGGTTCATTTGAATCTTGAGTGCCTTTGAGGAGTCTTAACAAATTTATCTGTCATACAGTTTTGAGATTGTTTAACGAGTTTAAAAAATAAATATGAAGTTACCATCAATATTTGTTTTATTAAATGTGATTAATCACATATTAAAACTTACCCTTTTAATAAAATCTTAAAATTAATTAAAAAATTTTTAAAAGATAATTTTTAGGATTTAGGCTCGATAATATAATTACATATAGAGAATGATTAGTACTCTTATTGTGCCCATTTAAAAACGATACTAATTAACCATATGTCATTCTTTAATTTTGACAAAAGTGATCTTACCTTTGGTATTTAAAATTAATTTTCTTAATTTTCCTTATTGTAATAAAAAACTTATTTTTTATTTTTTAGTTGTTTGCTTAAAAAATAAAAAAGTACCTTACTTATTGAAAAATCTCTAAAAATATTTTCATTTTTTGGTAATATTAAGAGGAACCTTTTTACCTAAAAATTTCTTAAGAATCACTATTCGAATTTATCAAGAATCATATCTTCAATTGTTTATATTTAACTTCAAAATCAATACTTATAATGCATATAAAATATGATACCTATGATTTAATTCTAAAAAATTTGTTTCTTATTTTATTTATTAAAAAAAATAAGAAATCTTCATTGATAATTATACTAAATACTCTAATACATTGGTGATATTTAGATAAATTTTTTCATCTAAAAATTTATAAAGAATCACTATTCGGACTTTTTTAGGATCTCATTCTAAAAAAATTCACATTTATTTTTTCAACAATTAAGGGATATACATGCAATGCAAATAATGAAATATAAGTATCACTACTTAGATTACCTAGAGATTTCATAAGTATCACTACTTAGATTACCTTAGAATCTCATCATCAAAATTTTATTTTGTTTTTAAGAAAATATATTTTTTAACATTTTTTTAACATACACTATTTAAAATTTTATAATTTAAATGTGCATAAACAAATAAATAGCTTAGTAAAAATATAAAGAAAATAAAAAAATTACCTAAAAAGATTGGTCAAAGTGGATCAAAGGTTCGAAGGTTGTTCAACCTAGTTTAGATGAGATTCGGACGATCTAAATGCGATCCACGCAGTTCAAAAACGATTCAAGAGCTATTAAAGAGATGTAAGCTAGTTAAGGAGTAGTTCAACAACTGGAAGCAGTTAGGTTTGAGTGGTTTTTTTGGTGGTTTGAATGAATTAGCACAAGGTTGTTGGATAAAGTGGGAGCAGGGTCTGACGCACAGATCTTGGATCTAGGTCCAGGCTGGCATGTGGGTTATCCATTTTTTTTTCTTAACTATATAAGTTAAACTTTTTCTCTTTCATTTCAAACCTTCCTTTAAAAAAAAAAAACCTTCAAAAGCTCTCAAATGGTTTTTTTTATATCCATGTTATATAAAATATTAATAATTTGTATTTTTGTTATGCTTTACATGAAAATTGTATATTATAATTCGTATCGACATAAAAATATGAAATATATTTTTTAAAAAATTTTGTTAAATCCATATATGATTTTTATTAAATTTTAAACTGTATCACCTATATATATTTCATATTGTTTTTGTGTGGTATTTCAAATTACAAGGAAAAACCATTTGAGGGGAAAGAGAGCCATTTTCATAGAAATTTTAGGAATCATGCTAAGAGATAATAATTTTAGACAGAACACGACAACATAATATTAAAATGAAACAAAAAGATTGATATCATTTAAAATTTTAATAAAAATCATAAATAAGTTTGATAAAAATAATAAAAAAAACTCACTACAAGGATTAGGTTTTTAGTGGCATTTTTTTCACATTTAGCGATGTTTATAAATGCCACTAAAAGATTAACGGCATTTACCAAAAACTCCTTTAAGAGTGTCACTTATTCTTATGTCGAAAAAAATAACGACATTTTTAGAAAAATGTCACTAACTTGGCAGCGTTTTTATCATAAATCGTCGTTAATTTTAGAGGTGTTTATAGTAAAAAATGTCACTAAATTTAGTAGCATTTATAGTAAAAAACGCCGCTACATTTTGGCATTTAAAGGCATTTTTAGGTACAAATGCCCCTAAATTAAAAATTTTATTTTTTTAAATTTTGTTTTAATATTGATTATTATCATTAAATAAAAATATCAAAAGAAATAAAAACAAACTTAAAGTTAAAAAATAAATATTATAAATACATAATTTGTTCTAATATGGATGAAACTCAAAGTTTAATACATGTAATAACATTCAAATTATTTTAGTACATTAATCAATAATTTAAAATGTATGAAATTGATGACTATATAGACTTGGAATACTACCATTTGATGTAAGATTTTTCCTACCTTGTCACTACTATCTTCTGTTGTTAATGGTTTTCATGCACAAAGAATCTTTTCAAGCAAGTTGCTTCATTAAACACCATGATCTGAAAAAACAAACAAAACAAATGTCAAGATGAGATGAAAAAAAAAAACATAATAGACTATTTCATAATGGTTTCTTAAGGATATCTTTAATGAATCAACAAATTCATGTTAACAAGTAATAATTTTTTAGTAATTTAAAAAAAATTTTGCTGAAAAAAAAACTAAACCTAAAATTTCATTTATGTTTGTAACTAAATTCAACATTCAATTTCTATTCTATTTTGAATTTTTCTCACCAACCAAACAAAACCAAACTCAGAACTATAATAACGAAATAAAATTGGTAAAAAAGGAAAAAAATAGTCAAACACTGAAAATTACTAATGTTGAAATGGAGCTTACCAATGGAGCTTGAATGGCGGTAGAAACGTAACAAATCAAATAGGAAGTTTAGGGATTTGACTTAATAAATCAGACAAAAGGTTTAGAGATTTGACCCAAAATGCAAGAAAGTTAACTTGAAATTTGTAAAAGCAAAAAGAAAGAAGATTAAAATTAACCATAAAATGACTGAAAACTTAGGCAGAAAATGAGAAGAAAATGACCTAAAATGAGCAGAAATGGAAGAAATGAGAAGGGAAAAGAAAAGAAAAAAGGAGGTTTCGTGAGTTTGAAATTTAAGAAATATTTAATAGCGAGAAAGTGTGATTATTGAAGGTGTTTTTAGCTAAAAACAACTTCAATAATCCCCTTTAATTATTTTTGAGATTATTCAAGGCGTTTCTAGCCAAAACGCCTTTAATAATCCTCTCTAATTTTTTTTGGAGATTATTTAAGATGTTTTTTATCAAAAAAACCTTGAATAATGCCTTATAAAAATTGAATGGGGTTATTTAAGGTATTTCTAGCAAAAAATGCCTTGAATAATCCCGTTCCATTTTCTTTGGGATTATTCAAGGTGTTTTTGGTCAAAAATACTTTCAATAATCTCATTTCATTTTTTTTGAGATTATTGAAGGTGTTCTTAGTCAAAAACACCTTCAATAATCCCTTTTAATTTTTTTTAGAGATTATTCAATGTGTTTTTGGTAAAAAATGCCTTGACTAATCCCTTTCTATTTTTTTTTTTAAGATTATTCAAGATGTTTTTGACCAAAAAATGACTTGAATAATCCCTTACAAAAAATTTGAATGAGGCTATTCAAGGTGCTTCTAGCCTAAAATGCCTTGAATAATCCCCTTCATTTTTTTTTGGATTATTCAAGTTTTTTTTTTTTTGTAAAAAATGCCTTTAATAATCTCCTCCGTTATTTTGAGATTATTCAAAATATTTTTTTTTCAAAAAATGCCTTGAATATTTCCTTACAAAAAATTGAATTGGGTTGTTCAAGATGTTTCTTGCCAAAAATGCCTTGAATTATCCCCTTTAATTTTTCTTTTTGAGATTATTCAATTTCTTTTGGCTAAAAACACATTTAATAATTCCTTTTTGGAGATTATTAAAAGTATTTTTTTACAAAAACGTTTTGAATAATCTCTTTATAAAAAAATAGAGGCAATTATTGAAGACATTTTCTGCCAGAAACGCTTTCAATAATTTTTTTAAAAAGTTGGAGAGGATTATTGATGGCGTTTTTAGTGAAAAACACCTCATTGTCAATAAATCTACTAAAAATGGAGTAATATTATCGATTAGAGCATACGGTTGTTAATCATAAAGTCATAGGTTTGATAATTCTTTTTAGTATTTTCTGGGTTTTTGGAAAGATTATTCAAGGCACTCTGTTAAAAAATTGAATGGGGTTATTCAAGGTATTTTTTACCAAAATACTAGCATTTTTTATGTTTTTCGAGAGATTATTTAAAGTGTTTTCTGTTAGAAAATGTCTTGAATAATCCATTAAAAAATTAAATAGAGTTATTCAAGATATTTTTGACCAAAAACGCCTTGAATAATCCTTAAAAAAATCTAAAAAATGCTGAAAGGAAGGATTGAGCCAATGACCTTATAGTTAACAATTATATGCTTTAACTAATAACACTACTCTATTTTTGTTAGATTTATTGACTAGGAGATTTATTGAAGACGTTTTTTGATCAAAAATACTATCAATAATCATCTCTAATTTTTTAGGAGAATTATTAAAGGCATTTCTGACAGAAAATGCCTTTAATAATTACTTTCAATAATTGCTTTTATTTTTTATGAGAGGATTATTCAAGGTTTTTTCTTTAAAAAATACATTCAATAATCACTTCAATTTTTTAGAGAAAATTATTTAAGGCATTTTAGTCAATAAACGCCGTTAATTTTTATCTTTAGTGACGTTTATAAATATAAATGTCACTATTTAAATCTTTAGTAACGTTTTGATAAAAAATATTTTAAATTTTATAAAAATAAAAAAACTAACCACGTTTTTATTTGCTACAAAACTACCACTAATTTTTTATTTTTTATATTGTATATATTTGAAAATTTACTCGTCAACTTATGACACTATAATTTAGCTTAGCTAGCTAGCTGTAATCGGTAATCATCATTGTCTATTCATATCATGGGATTAAATTCCAACAGGCAACTTGTGGATGAGCATCAACCGTGTAATCCAGCTTGTTAAAACCAGCACGTTTGTGAACTCGGAAGGGCCAGCCATGGTGGCGCTAAGAATCCTAAACATTAAATATCATTTTCCAACTTTTTAGGAAAGAGGATGAACATCGAATTCAGATGACGGTGTAGGAGATATCAAAGTTTATGCCCAAAAGGATAGTCTTTCTTTCTTCTTCAATTAACTAAAAGTGCCAATACAACACAACCAGTTAATGCTTATAAGATTTTATCAAAATTTATTAAAAACATTTGTTCCAAACCACTGTTTTCATTAATATTTTCATTTCTCCAATCCGATTTGGAGTTTGACCCCATTAGTTGACATGTACAGACAACTGCAGGTAGCATTCTTTATTGCCTATGTGACTCGCCCTAGTTATTTTGTTTTTTTTCGGCCAGTCATAAATAATTGTGGAAGGGGAGAAACAATTGTTGTTTACTGTTTTCATAATTTTTCTTACTTTTTGCTGTGAAATCAATGTCTTTACTATTTGTAAAACCAGTTGTCCACAAAAAGAACAGAGATTAAATCTGAAGTTTTGTTTAATTAATTTATACAACCTAAAAAAGTGACATTAAATAAATTTAAAATTTAAAATTCAAATTCTAAAACCTATAATTTATTCTCTTAATTATTTCCAAACTATGGTTTTTTTGTTTAGAAAAAAAAAATACTGACTCGAATTTTTTTTCTTATTTAAGGGATTATACTAATTTCTAGTTGATATATTAAATAAATTGTAAGAACTAAAATGAATAATGAAATAAAATTAGAACTTCAACTAAATGAATATGTGACAACCTGTTAATCCCAATTCGAGAAGTTTAAAAATTTCAACGAATTTTTTTTTTCGTTTTTCTTTTCAAACTCTAATTTTTCATAAATAAAAAAGCTTCGTTTGTTCTTTCTCTTACCATATCAGGTACCTGTATCAGTTCTTTTGGGATGTGAAATTCTTTTACTTCAAGAAAAGAAAAGAGATAACAATGGTTTTACCATCCATTTCTCCACAACATATCTTTTGTTCTCCAGTAATATCTATTTAGTTAAATTAACAGTTTGTTAAATTCAAAAATTATTTTAATTGATTCGTATAATTAATTTTAAAAAATTACATCCAAAAGATCTGACATTTTAATCCAAATACTTGTAAGACTTACATGTAAAAAAATTAATGTTTTGTTTCTTTGACTATTGTTGCTGGAGTAGCATGTGTAGGATTTTCAACCGTAGATACAGGAATCCAAGGAGATCCATTGGGCCAATATTGCAGATTTTGAGCAGTAGAAGGCTTGAGCTATCTAATAAACAAGCTGTCCTCCTAACCCAAAAAGTTGGTAGATCAGGAATTTCCTGCAGAATAATCCATTGAAGGTGATAAAAGTAGGGTAAAAGTGTAGCCTTGGTCAATAATGATCATGTGCTGTGTCATAATATTTAGATTCGTGAATTTATCATAAGATATTGACTTAAAAAATTATTATTAATTTTTTTTATTTAGATACAATTGATCACGTAAATATTTTTTGTTCTCCAGTAATATCTATTTAGTTAAATTAACAGTTTGTTAAATTCAAAAATTAATTCATTTGCTTCGTATAACTAATTTTAAGAAATTACATTCAAAAGATCTGACATTTTAATCCAAATGCTTCTAAGACTTTCGTGTAAAAAAATTAATGTTTTGTTTCTTCGACTATTGTTGCTGGAATAGCATGTGTAGGATTTTCAACCATAGATACAGGAATCCAAGAAGATCCATTGGGCCAATATTGCAGATTTTGAGCAGTAGATGGCTTGCCCTATCTAATAAACAAGCTGTCCTCCTAACCCAAAAAGTTGGCAGATCAGGAATTTCCTGCAGCATAATCCATTGAAGGTGATAAAACTATGGTAAAGTGTAGCCTTGGTCAATAATGATAATGTATTGTGTCATAATGTCTAGATTCATAGACTTATCGTTAGATATTAACTTGAGAAGTTATCATCAATCTTTTTTATTTAAATGCGATTGGTCACCTAACTGAATCTGTCAATTTTTAGAGAAACCCTAAGTTTGACTTAGGTATCTTTAAAATATAGATTTATTGTTTGCGAAACTAAAACTAGGTCCAAGAGTACGGTTACGTGTAAAGAAGGTTATAACACTTTTATAACGCACATTGAAAGATGGTACTAGCTTGATTTCGTGTTATCTATTAGTTTACCAAATAATTAATTATTGAAAATTATTCTTAATTGACTCCAATACTTTTAGCAAAAAATTAAGAAAATTTTCTCACTTCAAGAGTATGCAAGAAAACTACTACTTTTCTTGTAGATTTTCTTGCAGAGGCTCCATCATCAGATTATTTAACATTAGAAATTTTTGAAAGAAAGAAAAGGCAAAAAGGAATAATGATTCAACTTTTGATATAGATATTTTTTTGTTGTTTTATATATATATATATAAAAACTCATGCTTTTATTCAAGGAAAATCGATACTTTCAACTTTTCCTTAAAAATATTTTTCTTAAGAATTTTATTTTCAAGGAAAATTAGAACTTCTAACTTTTCCTCAAAAATGTTTTTTAAAAATTTTATTTTCAAGGAAGATTGATACTTTCAACTTTTCCTTAAAAATATTTTTCTTGAAATCTTTATTTTCGAAGAAAATTAATACTTTCAATTTTTTCTCAAAATCACTTTTTTGAAAATTTTATTTTCAAGGAAAGTTGACACTTTTAACTTTTTTTCAAAAATCCCTTTTTGAAAACTTTATTTTTTAAAAAAATTGATATTTTCAACTTTTCCTCAAAAATACTTTTTTTTGAAAATTTTATTTTCAAGAAAAATTGATACTTTCAACTTTTCCTCAAAAAATGTTTTTCCTTTGAAAATTTTATTTTCAAGAAAAATTGATAATTTCAACTTTTCCTCAAAAATATTTTTAAATTTTTTTTTTATTTTTAAGAAAAATTGATATTTTCAACTTTTCCTCAAAAATATTTTTTTTGAAAAATTTTATCTTAAAGAGATCATTGAAAATTAAAGAATGTTTAATTAAATGAATAAATTATTTCAATTTAATCAATAAATAAATATAAATAAATAAATAATAAAACTAAAGGAAAAAAAAAAATTTTTGACGCGACTCGGCTGAATGGCTTAACAGGGACGTGGCTTTAGAGACTAATGCGGCTGGAACGGCTTAATGGGCGGCTCAACTTAGCAGCTCACCAGAGGCTAAGTGAAGCAGGTAAACGGGTTGACGTGCTGTGGGTTGGGTCGAACCTGGGGTGACGCACAGATCCTATCACTTCTGACATCTCAAAATGACCTTATTTCACTCAAGTATAAAAGGCAAATAATTTCTCTTTCCTTTAGATGCTACACCCTCTCTCTCTTTTCTCTTCTATTTCTCTCTCTAGGTAATTTTTTATCTTCATTTTTTGTTGAACATTGTCAAAAAACTCGTCGATTTCTAGGTGGTCCTTCGGATTCTGGAAATAAGTCGCCAAAAATTGGGATTTTAATTGAAAACTCACTAGAAAACTTAAATTTTCATTGGAAAATTCAACTAAATTCTGGAATTTTCAAAAAATTCCAAAAAAAGAAATGCAAAAAAATCCAAAAAAAAAAAAAATTTAATCTCTCAATCAAAACGCTGATTCTCCAGAAAATTTCTATTGTAAACCATAACTTCTTCCAAAATTTTTTATTCTAATTGCCTCTTATTTTTTCACTTCTATTCTTCTCTGTCTTTGCTCCTGTGATTGTTAGTGTTTATATAGGGCTAATTCAAGATTGAATGAGGGTTTGAAAATCAAAATCCCTCTATCCCATAATTTGTTATCTTGGGTTTTAAAACGAGATCTTTTTATCCACTTTCAAAATTCAACTCTTGATAGAGTTTCACTAGAATTAGAACTCTACCTTTACTTATTATTTTTTTTTATTCTCACCGAGAAAACAGATTTGGGAAGTGGGTGTCTACAGTTGCCCCTCTTTACATAATTTTTGTGAAACAGAGATTATGTAAATATGAGACACCCATCACAACCTTATTTAAGAAAGATAACATTTGACATAGATTGGATCGAGTCCGAAATGGAATGACCCGAAAATGGACTTGACATAAGTCAAAATTCAATATAAAATGACCCAAACTGAATCGTAGTCTGAAATGAATAACTTGAACTAAGCTGAAGAAAGATTTGACATAAGTCAAAATTCGAAGATAAAATGACCTGGATTGAACTGAAGTCTAAAACGAATAATCTGAACTAAGATGGATTTAACAAAAATCAAAATCCAAAACAAAAAGACCTGGACTGAATCGAAGCCTGAAATGAATAACTTGGACTAAGAAGAATTTAACCAAAAATTGAAATCTCAAAACTGAAAGACCCGGACTAAACCAAAGCTTAAATGAATAATTTGGACTGATCCGAATAAGGATCTGGCATAGGCCAAAATAAAAAAATAAATGACCTAAATTGAATCGAAGTCTAAAATGAATAACTTGGACTGAGCTGAAGAAGGATTCGGCATAGGCCGAAATCCAAAAATAGAATGACCTGAATTAAACCGAAGCCTAAAATGAATAACTTAGACTGAGAAAGATTTAATAAAAGTCAAAATCCAAAAATAGAATGATCTGGATGAAACCGAAGTCTTGGACTAAGCTGAAGATAGATTTGGCATATGTCGAAATCTAAAAATAGAATGACCTAGATTGAACCGAAATCTTAAACTAAGCCAAAAAAAGATTTGGCATATGTTAAAATTTAAAAAATAAAATGACCTAGATTGAACAAAAATCTTGAACTAAGCCAAAGAATGATCTAGCATATGTCAAAATCCACAAATAGAATGACTTGGATTGAATCGAAGTTTGAAATGAATGACTTGGACTAAACCAAAATACGTTAGTGCAGGTTGTATTCAAAACAACTACCGTTTCATTCTTGACAACTCCAATCATCTGTAAGGTTTAAACACCATTCTGTAAAAGTGAATGACATGCATACATGAAGTGTTATGAAATGCCTATTTTTCTGGAATGCTTACATGAAATGTTTTGAGATATCGGGCTTATCTGATTATGGTAAAAAATTTTCAAGCTCTTTGCTATTTTAATTTTTACCAGTGATGGATCTTTTAACTTTTAAACATATTCGATTAAGGAATCAAACTATCATTGTCTTTTAGTTTCGACCAAATCGAGATCATCATTTCACTAAGTTTCCATTGCTCTCATTTCACTTACCCATGCCATTCTTAGCTTTCTAGAGTAATGAGAAGAATTTCATATCATTATTTGTTCATTCATTATCATTTCAATATAACAACATATGTAGAGCAAATACATTTTTTTTTTTACCTGGATAAAGGGTAGATAAAAAAAAATGAAAACAATAAAAGAGGTTAATGTTGACATCATGAAAGAAATATATTTTATTGATTGAATGGGACTAGGTTACAAAGATTGGCTAAAGTGGGTTGTCAAATAATCATGATCAAAGTAACTTAGAGTTTTTTTCCAAAACCATCCAACTAGAATCCTTGATCTTGTCGAGTTCATCAAATCACACTTGCCCCTTACGAAAGTAATGTCTTGAACCTCTATGTTGCCTTTTCGAGCCTTCAACTTAGATATCTTCAAACTGCTCTTTGTGGGGTTTCAATTCGAACCCTCCCTTTTTGGAACTCAAACCGCCCTTTATAGGTTTCAATTTGAGCTCTTTTTTGTTTTTTTTTTTAACTCAAACAGCCTTTTATGGGTTTTTAATTTGAGCCCCATTTTCTTTTTTCTCTTTTTTGTTGTTTTTTTTTTTTTTAAATCAAACTGCCCTTTATGGGTTTTCAATTTGAGCCCCCCCTTTTTTTTTTGTTATTTTTTTTTAACTTAAACCACATTTTATGGGTTTTCAATCTGAGCTCTTTTCTTTTCTTATTTTTTATTAAGAAAAGTACTTCTTCACAGTATCTGAATTTATTAGATTGGACAAGTCTTTTCTATCAATTTCTGCCAGGATTAAAGCTCTTCCTCAGAACACCTTCTTGACAACATATGGACTTTCTTAATTTGGAGTCCATTTTCTTCTATTATCATGTTGACTTGGAAGAATCCTTTTTAAAACCAACTCTCTTTCATGAAAACATCGAGGCTAAATTTTCTTATCATGTTCTCGTATCATTCTCTTCTGGTATAACTACCAATGACATAGTGCTGTCAATCTTTTCTCCTCAATAAAATTTAATTACTTGTAATGCTCTCGGATTCATTCGACTTCTTCCAAATCGACTTTTCTTAGTATTTTCAAAGAGAGAATTTTTACTTCTACTAGTAGCACTGCTTTCATTTCATAAACTAAAAAAAATGAGGTTGCCCTAGTAGAAGTTTGTATTGATGTTCGATAAGCATGTACAGTAAAAAGTAACTTCACATGTCAATCTTTATAGGTCTCAATAATTTTTTTAAGAATATTTTTAATATTCTTATTTGCTACTTCTATTGTTCCATTCATTTTTGGATGGCAAGGTGTCGAGTTGTAATGCTTGATCTTAAATTGGGCACATATTTTTTTCATCATCTTGTATTAAGATTCTTGGCATTATTTGAGATAATTCTTTTTAGGAGCCCATAAAACATATTACCTCTCTTTTAATGAACTTACACACCACTGATCGGGTCACACTAGCATACGATGCAACTTTAACCCATTTTGTGAAATAGTCAATCATTACAAAGCCTATATCCATTTAAAGCCTTCGGTGCGATGGGTCTGATAACATCCATGCCCAACATCAAAAATTACCATAGAGGCGCTATAACATGTAGAGCATTTGAAGGGGCATATATTTTATCTGCATAGATTTGGCACTTATGGCATTTTTTAGCATAATCTATATGTCACTTTTCATGGTCGACTAGCAATACCCTACCCTCATAATTTATCTTGCCATCATGTGGCCACTTGCATGAGCTTCACTCCCATCATGAACTTTTTTCATGATTTTTCGTGCCTTTGTCACGTTCACACACTTCAAGAGAACTAGATCTTGATTCTTTTTATACAAAATATTACCATCAAAGAAGAAACTTATGGCTAATCTCCTAATGATCCTCTTGTCATTTTTAGTAAAATGATCTGGGTATTGTTGATTCTTCAGATACTGTAAAATATCGTGATACTAAGGCTCCCCATCCACTTTTTTTCGATGTTTAAACAATGCGCTGAGAATTCTCTTACATCAAGCTTTACAAGTTGAATTTCAATATCTGTTTTCACTTTAATCATAGCTGCCAATGTGGCTAGAGCATTAGCAATTTGATTATCTTCTCTAGGTAGATGCTTAAATTGAATCTTCTTAAACTATTTAACCAAGTCAATGACATACTTATGGTATTTTATTAGCTTTGCATCCCTTGTTTCTCATTCTTCTATTAACTAGTAAATAACCAAGGCTGAGTCTCCATAGGCTTCTAGTACTTTGATCTTTCTTTCAATTGCAGCTTGTAAGCCCATAATACAAGCTTTATATTCAGCTACATTATTAGTGTAATTAAAGTTTAATCTTGCTGTGATAAGGATATAATTCCCTTCTGGAGATATCAAGAGTGCCCCAATCCTATATCCTAAAGCATTTATAGCTCCATCAATGTATATCTTTCAAGACTGCTCAGTCATCTCTTTTTCATCAACATGAAAAATAACCATCCGATCTTTATCTAAAAAATCAAGCTTTATTGGCTCATAATCATCAGTAGCCTATTCTGTTAGAAATTCAGCTATGACACTCCCTTTGATTACCTTTTGAGTTACACAAATGATGTCATATTCAAAAAGTATTGCCTACCATCGAGCGATTCTTCCAGATAAATAAGGTTTTTTGAAAATGTATTTAAGAGGGTCCAATTTTGTTATGAGCCACATGGTATGGTATAGCATATATTGCCTAAGCCGATAAGTTATCCAAGCTAAAGCATAATACATCTTCTCTAACAAGGAATACTTTGACTCATAGTCAGTGAATTTCTTACTTAAATAGTCGATGACTCGCTCTTTCCTGCTTGTCTCATCCTGTTACCCCAGTATGCATCCCATTGAGCCTTTGTTCATAATTAAATATAGAATCAATGGTTTTTCTGGAATAAATGGTACTAGTACATGTGGATTTGATAGATACTCTTTGACTTTATCAAAAGCTTTTTGACATTCATCATCCTATTTGCCAGAGCTATATTTACGGAAGAGTTTGAAAATAGGATCGCAGTTAAAAGTGAGTTGAAAAATGAATCGAGATATATAATTCAATCTTTCCAAAAAACCTCATACCTCTTTTGGTGTGCTTGGAGGTGATAGGTTTTAAATGGCCTGGATCTTATCAGGATCTACCTCTATTCTTCTTTCACTAATGATAAAACCCAATAGCTTCCATGACTTAGCCCCGAGTGTGCATTTTGATGGGTTCAATTTCAGTTAAAATTTTTTCAACCTCTCAAATAGTTTCTTGAGATTGGCAATGTGATCTTCTCATTCTTTAGATTTTGTAATCATGTCATCCACGTACATTTCTATTTCTTTATGCATCATGTTGTAAAAAAGAGTTACCATAACTCTTTGGTAAGTGGCCCCAGCATTTTTCAACTCGAAAGGCATTACTTTGTAACAAAAAGTTTCCCACATAATGACAAATGTAGTTTTCTCCATGTTGTCCTTAGCCATCCTAATTTGATTATACTCTAAAAATCCATCCATAAAAAAAAATATAAAGTGTTTGGTCGTATTGTCTACTAGGGTACCAATATGAGGTAAAGGAAAGTTGTTCTTTAGGCTTGCCCTGTTCAAATTCTGATAGTCAATACATATCCAGACTTTTTCATCTTTCTTCTGTACTGAGACTATGTTCGTTACCCAATCTAGGTACTTAGCCACATTTAAAAAATCTGTATCAAATTGTTTCTTCACTTTTTCTTTAATCTTCAATAATATTTCAGGCTTCATTCGTCTCAATTTTTGCTGTATCGACTTACACTCTGGCTTTAAAAGTAACTTGTGCTTCATTATTTTAGTACTAAGTCCAAACATGTCTTGGTAGGATCATGTAAAAATATCCACATATTCACAAAGTAATTCTTTTAATATTTGCCTATCATTCAGAGGTAATGACATGCCCATTTTAAATTTTTTTTATTAATATCATCTTATAGATTTATTAATTCAGTACTTTCTTAGTGAAGTTCAATTCATTTTTTCTCTTGTTTTATCAATTTCACTAGGTCACGAGGTAAAATATCATCAGTTTAGTTCTTTTTATGATCAAATTCACCAGTATAGATTGGATTTTCAAAATCAAACCCTGGATTACTATCATGATTATCTTCATTTTTATTATCTGGGTATCTGAGAGTAAGTAAAAAAAAAGAAATATCGGCAAGATGTATGGAATGAAAATTAAAGAATAGACAGAAAAAATAAGAATGCAGCACATCAATTTTTTTATTGAAATGAATGAATGGCACATACAAAATAAATAATCCTTGTACTTTTGGGTAGAAGTATCAGAATTTTATTCACTACATTACTTTTGAAAAGAATCAAAGATAATAGGCAGTTCAATGATCTCTCAATTTTTTAACTCTGACCCTTACGGGGTTGGATACACTAGTAACTCTTTATCCTACCTAACAAATGCCTCTCTTTTCACCATTTGAATGTAAGTTTAGAAAAGGGTTCTTCTAACCCCACATTCTAATTATCATCTCTAGGATAAATACACCCCTTGATCGAAAAATGTTATAAAGATAAAAAATAATCATTTTTTTACTCTAGTTCTTGTTTTTTAAACTTAGCCATCTTTTTCTCTCTCTTACTTTCAATCATCTTCTTTTTATCCTTCTTAGTAAGTTTATACTCCAAACTAAATCTTTCCTGGTTGTTGACCACAATTGGTAGCTTTTGAATTCCTTGCTATTTTTTTTCTAATCCTCTTTCAGAATGCCACTCTTTTCCAATCGTCTGCTTAACAACCATCTTGGTAGTGGTTAACAATTATGGTATATACAACCTAGATCTTTCACCAATATAAGTTGCATTAACCAACTCAAAAGATCTATAAGAACACTCTACAACCTCATCTGTAGCTTTCACATATGGGGTATTTATCGATTGGGTCACTAGTAGATCTTCTTCTCTTGATACACTTACCAGTTTTCCCTCGACAATGAACTTTATCTTTTAGTGCAGCGAGGATAGACAATACCCATCATGTGGATCCATGGCCTCCCTAACAAACAACTATACGATAGTGAAATATCCATCACTTGAAACTTGACATTGAAATTACATGGCTCGATCTGTAGTTGTAGTTCAATGTCACCTACCACCTCTCGTCTAGCTCCATCAAAAGCTCTGATAATCATGTGGCTAGTTCTCATGTAAGACATGTCAACAGGCAACCTAGTTAGGGTAAATATAGGCATCATATTAATCACAGAGCCATTGTCAATAAGAACATTTACCATTATGTGACTCTTACATCTGATTGTAATATAAAGAGCCTTAGTGCTTCCTCTCTCCTCAGGAAAGATTTCATCATCATTGAAAGTAATATAGGTTGAGGCTATTAGATTTCTCATAAGATTATCTACGTATTCCATAGATACATTATGGGATATGAACGCCTGATTTAAGACTTTCAATAAAGCATTATGGTAAGGCTCTGAATTCAGTAATAGTGATAAAAGTGAGATTTTAATTGGTATTTTGTTCAACTATTTCACAATACTATACTCATTATGCTTGATTAACTTTAGAAACTTATAAGCCTCTTTTTCAAAAATAGGTTTCTGGTACTCCTAACTTGGTGTTACCATAAGATCTTTCATATTCCCTTTTTCTTCTCCAATTTTTACTTTTTTCTTCCTGGCCTTCTCTAACATCTTTAGAGAGTAACACTTTTCACTTCTCGTCATGCCACCCACTCCAGCTATATTTACTATATCAAAATTGCTTAATGTATCTCTTTCATTTGACCCCGTCATTACAACCTCACAGTTGTATTTCTATGGTACCGTCTTGTTATTTTGGTACGAGAAAGGACTAGAGATTTTAAAAGTTATAACCGATTTAGAGGTGGGTTGACTTTCCATTGGGTTTGGCTTTTTGTAATATATTATCACTGGTTTCGAGACGGACTTTGAAACGTGCTCGGTGGTGGATACCTCTATATTTCTTGAGCTTTTTTCATCTTTGTAAAACTCATTTTGGAATGAATCCATCAATTGTTATAGAATTTGATGAACTGATCATAGTTTTCAATCGAATGCCTTATAACTCCCTTGTGGTATTTACATCTTTAGGTATGATTATACTCTTTACGATAAGTATATAGGTCTACTAGATATAGTATCTCTACTCCCATCATGGCATCAAACATTTTATCTAAAGGGGTCTTAATCTCATCTACCCTCATTTTGATCCTGCTGGTTTGATCCTTATGTATGACATTAATTGTTGCCCCAGTATGGGTTGACAGAAGGTTACCATTGACATTAGGTGCCTTTTCTTCTTCAAAGCTTATCAAACCTTTTTTATCAAGTTTTACACCTTATGCTTCAAAGAGATGCAGTTTTTCATGGAATGGCCTGCAACCCCATAGTGATAATCACAACAAGCATTTAGGTCATACTATTTGAAAAAAGGTGGTTTCACGAGATCTACAGGAATACGAGCTACTAAAATTTTCTTCATGAGCTATGAGAGTAGGTCTGCATAGGGCATGGGAATTAGGTCAAATGTAACCTTATCTTGGTTATTTTGTGGCCCTCTTGAATTATTTGGCTGGGTATTCTATTTAGGGGTAAATCTTGCTTGAGGTATGATGGTTAAAGGGTTGGTTGGTAGACTTGCTGGTATGATGGTTGATATAGGTAGTGTGTAGCGACAACTTGGGTGGGATACATAGGTTGGTTATAAAAAGGAACATAACCTCTACACTATTGGCCTTCATGACTCACAGCATAAACGTCTCCTTCTTTCTTCTTGGGTAGGCCATTTTTTTTTACACCGGTTGTCTCTCTTTCATCTAATTTATCGTTCTTAATGGTATTTTCAATCATCTCACCTGATATAATCATGTCGGTAAAATTCTTCGTAGCATTTCCTATTAATCTTTCATAATAGGGAAACTTAAGAGAACTGACAAAAAGTACTGTTACCTCTTTTTCTGTGAAAGATAGTTGGACTTGAGAAACAACATCTCTCAATCTTTGAGCGTATTACTTGAAACTTTCTGTGGTTTTTTTCTTCATACTTTGTAAGGAGAGTCGATCAGGTGCTAAGTCCATAATGTGTCTATATTAGGTTATAAATGTTTTTGCCAAGTCATTTCAAGATCAAATACGGGTTAGATCCAATTGCACATACCACCTTGTCGTAAAGCTTGTAAAGCTATCTTGAAATATATGTATCAATAATTTTTCATCATGAGCATAGACGACCATTTTACCATAATACATGGTAACGTAGGTTAACGAGCATTTAGTCCTATCAAACTTTTCAAATTCAGAGGCTTTAAACTTCGATGGGATGACCACATCTAGAACTAAACATAAGTGGGCTGCATCCATAGAGCCAAAATAATCCATACCCTCAATGGCTTGAACTCTCTCCTCTAAAATATTCATTTTCTATTGGGAGGTTGACTTTTCTATTACCTTAAAGGTTTTTGCTTTCAACCTCTTCTTCTCCTTAAGGTCATCAAAATCAGGCACTTCAACTAGGTCTGATATCTTTACCTTAAAGGTGGAGTTAGTGTAACTGTGATATAGTACTTTAGGATAGGTGTAAGCATATGCCCTAGAAAATGGTATATGTGGGGCCTGTGTCTATTGAGAAGATTGACCTTGGTTTGGACCGAACCCAGGAGGATATAAAAAATCCATAATTTTTTATCTTTCATTCGGATTAGGGGTATCTTCTACTGTTTTACCCTTATCTAGTTTTTTTAACATTTTCATCAACTTTGTCAACTCCTTCTTTATCTCCTATTGAGCTTTCTCGATCTTGTCCATATGTGTATTTTGTTCTTGTTCTATTTGTCTTGCCCGTGATCGAGTATTATATGGGTGACGTGTAGGTTGGCTCGAATTTGTCGACGGTTGAGCTATCATTGAACCTTTAATACCATATCTCAGAATTAGCAATTTTATATAACTATCTCATGAAAACCTAATATGGTTATTTTGTTAAATGAATGCAAATGCAATGAATGAAAATGCATGCATGCAAAAACATTTACCTTAAGACAATGTTCAACCAAAAATATTTATTTATTCTAAGAACTCTGTTTACATAAAACTTATCATCTTAGAGTTATAACCATAGAACTGCTTGATCTGCTCATACTAGTTTCTTACTTCCTCAATGAAATTCAGTATACGTTGTCCATGTTTCCCTATTGGGGCCACTACTTACTTTAATGCTTCTGCCTCTTCTACCATGTCTCTTACCTTTGACACGTCTTTGCAGATCTGGATTATAAGGTGCTTAATATACCTCTATCTTTTCAAGTTTTCCTTTTACCACACCATACTTGGTTTGATAATTCTCTATGCTCTTTGGCCAACACAACAATATATTTTTTTTGTTCATTCAACCTTTATTACAACCTACTTAGGTAACTATTCAGCATATTATTTTTTGTCTGCACTTGGGTACTTTTTTCTTCCAATTTAAAATATTCTTGCTTCAATTGCTCATTCTTCTCAGTCAGCTTAGCAATTGTTATCTTTTTGGCCTTTACCTTCACACATAACCTCTTATGTTCTTGGTGCAGCTCCGCTAGGTTGTTAACAACTGTATCACGTTCTCTAGCAATCTTACAAACTTTGCTTTAAGGTTTTTTAGCTTTATCTTTCTATTAATCTTTTTCCTTTTGAAGCTTTTAAATCTCTTACTTTAGCCTATCTTTTTCGATCTCGAATTCTTTCTTTGCAAGCTTTATTTTTTATGGTATTTCTTCAAGCTTTTCTCATGTTGATTGTTGGAAAGCTTCAGGAGTGAATACTATTTTCTGTCCTCGTCTCACTCTCCAAACTAAGTATTCATGGGTGACCTTATCAATGAACGATCCTGAACTTACCCTGTGGGGGTTTTTTCATGCTTTAATCACATTGTTTATCTTTTGAATGCTTTTGGCTCAGTATAAAAAAAATCTATTTGATGAAGCTTATGTGTCATAGAAATAAACTGTTCTGCCCCAAACTATCTTTTTACTAGAAGTGGTGCATAACTTGTTGCTCTCTATAAACGTAAAAGTGGAACCATAGTGTTGTCTTCACACTGATATAGCATGAGTTCCCTATTCATCCATAGGACCAACCATTTTACTTCAGTGCTAGTAAGCTTTTGTAAGAATGATGCCCACTCTTTTTTGGACTTTTATTATGGCCACTCGCTTTCACAAAATTCTTTAATTGAAGCTCGATTACGAAAATACAATTTTGAGAATGCACTTATTTTACACTCAAAATGGCTTTTTGTCCATAAATACAATAGTTGTATACAGCCTGTAAAATACCCTATATTCTGGTGACAGTAACTCAACAATCTAATAGTCTCTACCAATATCACCATTGAAGGGTTGCAGCCATTGATCACACTTTTAAAGAAGTCAACTCCTGCTATTTCAATATAACCCAAAACCTTCGAAAAAAATCATCATTCCATATATGGCCAAGGCAAACACATCTAAACCCCACTCTTTGTCAACATGTTGTACTAAAAAATCATGAAAAAACTTTCAATGTAAGCAACCCTGTTCTTATTTCTTCTTTGTATGAAAATCCATAATCTCTTTGTTTATCCCCATCAGATAGGCCAGATTCTTATGGAATCCTGATTTGTGTTTTTTGACATATATCTGGTCATGAGCCTTGAGGTGCAGACCCAACAAAGTCGAGTATTCTTCAATGGTTGGTGTCATGTCAACTTCATTGAAGATGAAACACTTGTATGAAGGATCCTAGAATTACACTGTAGCTCTAATTAGTTAATTCTCAACATTTACTGCAAGAAGATGTGCTATATGCTCATGTCTCTGACAAAGCTCTTCTTATCTTGATGGACTCATTTTCTTCCATATATCGACCAAATCCTCTAAATTATTTTGTTTAATGAGGATGGATGTTTCTTGAGACAAGGTAGAAACATGACCAATGGGTAGACAGTCCCCTTATTTTTGTTAGATCTTTTCTGATTGAACCTTTACCTCATTTGGTAACTCGCAAGGAGCAGATGAAGAGCAAATCAATCGTTTTGTGGAGTCCATGAAAAACTCTTTGTTGGAGACTGTCTTTCAGGCAAATGTTCTTTATACAACTTTATGATATAAGTATGAATCATGCAAACATGAATAAAAGAAGAGGTTAGTACATCGAATAAAGAGAAATAAATAAATTAAAACATCACACATAATAAGAGGAATGAATCCTATGCTTTTGGTCAATGCTAAAGGGAAAAAATGGCTCATCTATAGGTTATGCATTTCTAAGGTTCACTATATATGGTTCAAGATTGAAATCTAAAGGTTCTCAAATAGCTCCTTACATCATTGTCCATCACAGACTAGTAAGGCATCCCAATCCTCACCCATTATAAGCTGCAAGCGAAAAATGTTCAATTTGAGTGAGAGTATTTCTCTAGCCACTGCGGAGGCATTAAAACCTCATGAACTCCCTCTTAGAAGGACGGAGCTCGGGTATAGAGCTCATGTTATACTCATGCATATGAATGATATCATAAATAAAATAAAGAAATAGAGTGAATGAATAAACAAAGATCTTTTTAAAAAAATTCAATTTTATTAGGCTTTTGGATAACACAAACTTATTTGCTGGCTTGACTCTCAGCTTATCCCCAGCGGAGTTACCAAACTATCATAATGTCTAGATCTGTGGACCTATCGCTAGACATTGACTTGAGGAATCACCACCAATCTTTTTTAAAAAAATTTTATTTTCAAGAAAAATTGATACTTTCAACTTTCCCTCAAAAAATATTTTTTTAATTTTTATGTTCAAAGGAAATTGATACATTAAACTTTCCTTCAAAAATATTTTTTTTCAAATTTTTATCTTAAAGAGATAATTGAAAATTAAAGAATGTTTAATTAAATGAATAAATTATTTCATTTTAATCAATAAATAAATATAAATAAATGAATAAATAAATAATAAAACTAAAGGAAAAAAAGAAAAGAAAAAAAAACCCTTTTGGCGTAGCTCGGCTGAGCAGCTCAACAGAGACATGGATATAGAGATGAATGCGGTTGGAACGGCTCAGTGGTCGGCTTAGCGGCTCGCCAAAGGCTGAGTGAAGCAAGTAAACGGGTTGATGCGCTGCAAGTCGGGTCAGACCTGGGTTGATGCGCGGATCCTATCACTTTTGACGTCTCAAAATGGTATCGTTTCGCTCAGGTATAAAAGGCAAATAATTCTTTTTTCCTTCAGATGCTATGCCATCTCTCTCTCTCTTTTCTCTTCTGTTTCTTTCTCTAGGTGATTTTCAATTGTCGTTTTTTTGTTGAACGTTGCTAGAAAAACTTGTTGGTTTTTGGGTGGTCCTTCAAATTCTAGAAATAAGTCACTAGAAACTGGGATTTCAGCTGAAAACTCATCGAAAAACTTAAATTTTGATTGGAAAATTCAACTAAATTCTAAAATTTTCAAAAAAATTAAAAAAAAAGAGAAAAATTCAAAAAAAAAAATTAATCTCCCAATCGAAACATTGACTTCCCATAAATTTTCTATTGCAAACTATAACTTCCTCTAAAATTTTTTATTCTGATTGCCTCTTATTTTTCACTCCTCTTATTCTCTGTCTCTGCTCTTGTGGTTATTAGGGTTTATATAGGGCTAATTCAAGATTGAACGAGGGTTTGAAAATCAAAATCCCTCTATCCCCTAATCTATTATCCTTGGTTTTAAAACAAAATCTTTTTATCCAGTTTCAAAATTCAACTCTTGATAGAGTTTCACTAGAACTGAAACTCTACCTTTACTTATTATTATTTTTTATTCCCAGTGAGAAAACAGATTTGGGAGATGGGTGTCTACATACTATAACACTACCCTGATGATATTTTTATTCCACATTTATGCCATGTCATCAATCCACATAGATGTTCTCTGTTAATCTCTAGTTAAGTTAATTAGATTTTTTTATGCAATTTTTTAAAGTTTATGATGATATTTACTACAAAATAAAAAATTATAAATTTATTATTTTTTTATTCATGCGAAGTTAAAATCTAAGAAAAATTGGAGAGTGTAATTTGTAAGTATTGGGATTAAACCTCAATTTTTTAGTGAACAATTTGGATTAAACCTTAGGTTCAAATGGTAAACTTATTTGCATAATATAAAAAGTAAAAAAAAAAATAATTCTTTTTTGTACTAAAAGACTGGTCATATGTGAGCATTAAACCGTTTATTTTATTAATATTAAAGCTTTGCAACTTTCTCACCACCATTTGTCTCCTACTTAATCCAATTTTTCATCCACTAAAGATCAAAAGTCATTTTGAGCCTTGAAAATAACTTATAAACTATGAAAACGAATTAAACTTGGTGCTGCAATCATTATTTTAAATGCAAAAGGAACCTTGCATTTGATGATTAAAAATCCAAAAAAGAACTTGAAATATTCTCTCCATTGGAGACTTTTTGAAGATTCAAGTTGGCCAGAAAAGCACTACTGTTACTAGTACTGAACGGAGAGTAAAGAAATATCAATGAAACATTCTCCAGCTTTTTGAGTGATGAGTTCTTAACATCAACTGAATTTTTCAAGACTTGGACAATCCAATTTTTGCCCTTGTTCCACGTTAAAGACTCTTATGTTTTGTTTTTAATTAATAGATGTTGCATCTTGATGGGCAGGTAAGCAATATTTTAACTGTCATCACTGTCATATTATCAGTATCTACGTCACGTGATAGTTACCTGCTAATTAATTATGTCATCATTCACAAAATATAAAAAAGGAGAGTTGGGTCAAATATGTATATAACACTCTCTTTTCACTCTTTCTCGCTATTTTATCTTCTTCCTTACTGCCTTTTCATACCCTTGCTTGAGTACCGGAATGTACCATGAAGTACTACTTTCGATGCCTCTGGAACCTCTTTATCTACAATAAATTTGACACGTTCTTCAACTTCCACTTTAAACGATCTGCTCGATTACTGTTAGAGAAGGCGATTTGACTCGTATTCCATATATTTTGATTTGGTTCAAATTTTTAAAGTTAATTTTTTTTAAAAGATTAAAAATCGAGTCAGATCATATCAAATCATAAAAAAAATAAAATTAAAATTAGATTAAAATTGGATTTTAAGCAAATTGATCCTATTTTACTTGATATATATATAAAAAATATATTTTTTAATTAATTAATTAATTATATATATTTAATTTTATATTTATATTAAAAAATAATATTTTATATTTAAAAATAATATTTTATTAATTTCGTGTTAAATCGAATAGAATATATTTTATATAATATCGAGTGAAATCAAATTTAGATAAAAAATTTTAATAAATTTTAATTAAATTCAAATATTATATGTATATAATCAATCAAATTTGAAACAAACTAATATCTACCTTAATTTGATCGTTGTCATCCATAATCATCATGTCAGAAATTATATTAATAATATTAATATTTTTTAATGGACCAAGATTTTAAGAATCAGTTCATGCCTAAATTTAAAGTCTAATAATAATGGTTCAGTGAAATGACCTTTGTTCTTTTCTTAAAGAAAAAAGAAAGACAGTATTGGCTACAACTCATTCTACCTAGCCTTAACTGCCATAGCTTTGCACTTAGTTCTCTATAAAATGAACCTTATAAATCAATGAATCAATATGTTTCACAAAACCAATGATTACCCCAATGGCTAAATTATCAAAAACCAGTTCGATTCCTCAATGAAATGCTACTTCAAGTCAATAGTGTTTGGGGCAGCAGACATGATCATGCTGTTTCTTCAAAGTCCAAATTATGATTAGAGCAACGGCTACTGGAGCTAGGCAAGGATGTGCAAAATTCCCATTATCATGGACTTATAGTTGACCTTTGCAAGGTGTGCACTGTGTCAAATGCGTTGCAGCTGGTTTTTCATAGACTACGATTCCATCTGATTCAATAATAAATGTATAAATGTAAATATATTTTAATTTGATGAATTGAGTTTTGTAAATAAAAATATTAATACTATTACTTTAAATGACAATTAATAGGAATATATTTAGAAATGTTTGTTTTTAAAGATTTTTTCATATGTAATCAACATATGGGAGCATATATAGTATTTTTGCTGATAAAAAAAAAAAAAAAAAAAACAAACATGAAGCTTACTAAATTGTTTAAATTCAAAAAGTAGGAAAAATTAAATCCTCACAAGTTGACTTACCAACCTCAATGGACCCTCTACATCACTGCTCACAATACCTAATCTTTCACCCTAGGGTGACATTTTGTTATTAATATAAAAATATCATAATGTGACATGTTATTAAAATAATGTAATGTCATCATAGGTGAATCTATTTTATAAAACATTGAATAATAACTTATAACTACTATGTTTTATCAAGTGGATAGCCTTTGAAAGAGATAATCTTTCATTTTTTTTCATTAAAAATGATCACTTATTTTCTTTCGTTTCTTTCTTTTCTTTCTCTATCATTGGTGGGGTTTAAAAATTACAATGACAAAAGAGCTATAATTCATAAGCACAAATTAGATATCTTAAAAACATTTTCATGGTGAGAAAAATAGAAAATAGTGAATACATATGGAATCCTTTTATACTATTTAATAAATATATTTTAGTATGAACAAATCGACTTCGAATACAATATGAATTTTTTTTTTACCAAACTCAAATTGATCCCAAATTATCTTAAAATTAAATAAAATAAATATAGCAAAATTTTTTCATAATTAATTCATTTACACATATTTGGGTCTATTTATTTTTTTACTGTAAATTGTAAAACCATACTTTCCTTTTTTATAAAATCCACCTCACCCCGACTCTATCCACGTGTCCTTTTCTATCTCAATTCACCATCCACGTGTCTTACCCCTTCGATTCACTATTACTTACGCACGTTGCCATTCCTGCCCCGTTTCGTCCGTTACAAAACGATAAACTAATCAATCTTCTCCAAATCTTCCTCTTGTTATCATCATCAGATTGCCTTCTAATCAAACGTCTAGAAATCAACTTTGTTAACCAAAACAAGAAAACCCTACTTCTTTCCGCAGCATATCAAAACCCCTTTTTTTTTTTCCACTTTCTTCAGCTTTATATATATTTATAATCTCATCCAGTTGCTGGTTTGTATGAGTTTACTTGTTGCTGTGGATTTTCAACCATGACCAACATCCATAGGTTTCTCGGATGCTCTTCATTCAACTTGTTCCAACAACCCATTGAAAAAGAGCCTTGGCCTTGCTCTTGTTCTTCCCTGTAACTTTTTTGTTTTTATTTTTGTGAAGAAAATAGGGATTTTGCCTTTGGATATTCTTGTTCTTGGCTTGGGTCCTTTTTTTTTTTTTGGTTGGAGAAATGGGTATTCATCATCATCACCATGGGAAGAAGCAAGCAAGAGATGTGCAGAAAGGATGTTTGGCTATCAAGGTTGGATCAAAAGGGGAGGAGCAACAGAGATTTGTGGTGCCAGTCATATACTTCAATCACCCTTTGTTCATGCAGCTGTTGAAAGAAGCTGAAGAAGAGTACGGGTTCGATCAGAAGGGCACGATCACAATCCCTTGTCATGTAGAGGAGTTTAGGAATGTCCGTGGATTAATTGATAAGGAAAAGTCCCTTCATCATCACCATCACGTCGGATGTTTTAGGGTTTGAATTCTTATTAACTGATCAAAAGAACAGAAAAAAAAAATGATTTATGGTTGAACACGCATTAGCTGAGTTGGTACCTATAATTAAGTTGCCGTTTAGTAGACTTAAAGTTTTTTACGACTTTTTTTCTTACTCTCATGCTGCAACTTCTTATGTAAAAAAATATTTATGGCTCTGTAAATGCTAAATGAAGGCAGCCAAAACCATTAAGAAATAGATTTGATTGTCAATTACAAGTGTGCTCTTTTCCTCGATTTTGTAAATTTGGGAGTTTTTTTTTTCTTGCTTTTTCCTGTTTCTTGGTAGACTGGTTCGTTGATGAAAATGATGACAAACGACGATGCGATAATGACGACAAATGTGGCTTGCAATGGCAGTGACTTTTGTTATTTTGTTACGAGCCGTAATGAAAAAGAAAAAGTAAATGCCATTTTCCTTTCTCTTTCTCTTGTCATTCTTTTATCTCTTTTTTCTTTTTTCTTTTCCTTTTAAATGCTTGGAAGAATTGAACGGCGTTTGGCATCATCAGAATAGACAAGGACTCTTGGAAGGGTCATTGCTGTTGCTTTAAGTTTTGATATATATTGGGCACGATGACTGTTGAAATCACTATCAGCAATTATGGGATATGATTACTTACTAAATATTTTACATTTAGTTGGTGAATCTTGAATATTTAGATTCTTTCTTTTATTTTTGTTTGGGTACAAAGGGATCGTTGTTCGAAAGTAAAAAAAAGGTTAAACATGATGAATGTTTTTTTTTAAATGTAATTATATAAATTAATTAAATTAAATATGAGTTCAAAATTTCTTTTCTTTTTATGCAAACTCTTAAAAAAATGATAGTGTTGATATGCTGCTGAATTTCATTTCAAAATTTCATACAAGCAACAAAAAATTAAGATCTAGCAATTTGACCTACTCTTTTGTTAGGAAGTATATATTTATCGGATTAAATGAATTTGATAATGATAATCTATTACTATTGTTTTTGTTCTCAAATTGCAACAATGGATATCACAGATTGTTGTATCAATATTGACAGCCTCTGTTTTTCCCTATGATTTTGTCGTATCCCTTAAGGGATAAACATGAAAGTCAACAATAAATCGTGAAAGTTCTACTAATGAAAAATCAGTTTCATAGTTATCAGGAACTGAGTAACTAGAAACAAAAGCTTTATAAATTAGAGTATGGACCAGTCACGATATCTGAAGTCACTGAGAATCTAGCAAGTGGGTGAAAGACATGCATACGGATAAGACTTGACTTGACAGAGTGAACTTAACTGAGATTTTTTAAGGGTTAATATCGTGAATAGCAGCTAAATTTTAATAAAATATTTAATATAATATTTAAATTTAAAATTTTTTTAATATGATATAAAAATTATGAATTTATTAATTAATATAATTTTATTTTTAATATGATTAGGTAGTTTTGAATGATAAAAATAAGTTATTTTTTAAAATATCATATTAAATAATATATTTCTAATTTAAATATTATATTAAAAAAATTTTAAATTTAAATATTATATTAAATATTTTATTATAATTTAAGATAATTGATCATATTAACTTATATTTTAAAAGTGAAAAACTGATGAAACACAAACATATGTTTAACTTTTTTTTTTTTGTCTGGACCGCATTGAATTGAAAGACGTGTTATAGTCAGCAAAGGCATAAATTTCACTTAACGGGGTTTGGTTTCGTTATCAATCCTTTTGAAAACATTTTTTTTTTTTTAATTTGTACAGTTAAATTATCATTTAATCATTGATCTTTTCTGACTAAAATACTAAAACGCCCTTTGAATTATTTCTTTAAATAAATCTTATACTCTTATTATATCTAAATAAATATTTATATTTTAATTTGTATCCAAATAAATTTTTATTTCAAATGAAAAATAATTTTATTAAAGATTATTTAGATACAAATTAAAAATTTAAAGATTTATTTAGATATAAATTAAAATTAAAAATTTATTTGATATAAATTATAAATTAAAAATTTATTTAAATGTGAAAAAATAAAGATTTATTTAAATAAAATTATAAAGTTTAAGAATTTTTTTTATTATTTTAGTTCTCTTCTATTCAATTATACAATTGAGTCTTCAAAATATTTATTGGTGAAAATGCTTTCTCTTAATGTATACAATTAAATTATCATTTAATCATTGATTTTTTATTCGATTACACAATTAAATTTTTAAAATGTTTATTACTAAAAATGCTCTATATTATAACAGTTACAATTAATAAAATCAATAATAATCTTAACAACAAATAAATTGATCAATAAAAACTTTTTAAATTGTATTTAGAACACATAATTTTAAAATATTTTTTATCTCAGCCGACTTGAGCCCCATAATTTTAAAATATTTTTTATCTCAGCCGACTTGAGCCCCACTAGACCCCTGTTGATAGATTGAAGAAAGTCAGTAGTGACGGTGGGTTCAACCCCCCTGGTTGGGTAAACTCCGATGCTGATACCAAGGTTTTTATGTTTTGTAGGGCTCACATCTGCCCTTAACACCAGGAACAAACAAAGGGCAGTTTTCAGACTGCATTTATTAAGGTTTTTATGGTTCAGGATCATTCAAAAAGTCTACTGAATGTAAATTTTAGGTAAACAAATCATTCAGGATTATGGGAAGCTATATCATTTTTTTTCCCATAATTTTAAATGTACCAGTGGAGCATAGAGATTGCTTAGATACTTGCGCACCGTAATTTTTAATTACAAATTACAACTTACAAGTAATAATCCATTTGTTTTGAGTATTAGAATTAATAAAATCATGTATGAAGTATGTTAATATGTAAATTTAATAATTTATATATTTATGTCATATTTAATTTATTTAAAATACGTATAAAATATAAAAATTATTATATCACAATTCGTATTAAAAAACTTAACATAAAATATATTTTTTTATTTTTGTCAAATCTATAAACGATTTTTTTTTAATTGTATTATTTTTTCATACAACTTTTATGTCATTTTAGCATATTATATTTTAAATTGTGTCAAACTGTATGTCAAACAATATTTAAGATAGACTTCTCAGTTGACTAAATATGGATATAATAAATTTGGATTTTTGAGATCAACTTTGATCTAACATTTCATTTCATTTTTTCTTTGGTTTTGCAATGAGCTTCGTCATGTATTAAATGTATATATTGAATTATTAATGATGAGTTTGATAAATATGCCATTGGATGTTGATGTTAATAGACCCATACTGAATGCGTCCAACTTGTTTGATTAAAATGAAAAGGATTGAAAATACATCCAAATCTTATCTGAAAGTACTCCAATAATCACGCCCAGTCCTCATTGATTAACCCTTCAAACCCTAGTCAGCCACGGAATAGAAGATTGGAGCAGAGTAGACTGCAAGATCTTGCTTGACTGATGATATTCTACATTTTAATTATAGTTGTAGTGTACGTTAAATTTTTAATTTCAGTTATTATAATTCAATCTATGATAAATATTATATACCAAAAGAATAGAAATGCTGATAAGATTTAAGATGGTCACTAATTTTAAAGAAACATATGAAATTTTGAAATTCAAAATTTGATAGAATATAACCATAATTTTAGATGTTGAGAAAAAGATAAAAATAATTACTATTTGACAATCTTTGCTAAAAAGTAAGGCTGAAAATAAAGTCAGCATATATAAATAAATGATATCTTATCGGAAAGAAAAAGGAAAAATTTTTATTATCAATCATATATATATTTACAAAAAAGATTATAGTTTAAAAATTAAAAAAAAAGTTGCAGACATTAAAGTACACAAATTTTGTGTTTGAAAATCTAGAACTCAAATAAAGTAACAAAAATCAATTTTTATTAAATTAAATTCTTGGTACAATTTTCTGTATGATATTTTCTATACAAGAAAATAATCCTCTTATTCGATCTCTTTGGAAGCAACACTGTTCGAGGGCTTGACAGCTTGATCTCGAACGAAGTGATTGACAAATCTTCCAAATGGTTTCTTTTGCAATAGAGAAGAAACTTTAATGATTTTCATGTGCGAAAACTTGGTCACGAACTAGTGAAGATGAGCAGATTTTTAAAGGAATGGCCAAAGGCTTCTGATTCCTTGGTTGATTGCTTGGATAGGAGATGATTAAGGTAATCTTCAAAGAAATGATTGTGGAGATTTTTTGTTTTTGTGACACCTTAATAATACATCGTAATATTTTGAAAATCTGTTGTGATATATAAGTTAAGACTTAAATTTATATTTATGAGATATTTTTTGTGAGATAAAATTATAAAATCTTCGAATTAAAAAGGATAATACATCATAGATTAAGTGTAAGTCTCTTCAAATAATATCAAAGTGATACCAGTCAGATAAAAATTAAGTGCTATATCATGAAAAACACCTTTAGAATCTTACATGAGTTAAATTCTACATGATGAGAGCAACCTCTAGAATCTCAACATGTAGTGTAATCTTAGTTTTGTAGTTCTATATGTGCTTTGTGTTGGATTTAATGAGAACATCAAGTTTTAACAAGGAAGTTTGTGATACTCCAACATCACATTGGGATATTCTGAGGATCTGTTATGATATATAAGTTGAGATTTAAACTCATACTTGTGACATTACAAGAAAAATAGGCTTTATCGACGGAAAAAATTAAAAAATTTGTTAGTAATACTTTTAATGACAGTTTTACTAATGAAAAATTTTCGTCGATGCTAGTTATGTCGTTAAGGCTATTCCGTCATTAATGCTTAAAATCCATTGATAATTATCAACGAAAATCCATTAGTAATTATCTAAAAATTTATTAGTGATGATTTTACCTATGAAATTTTTCGTCTATAATTAGTTACGAAATTTTTTGTTGGTAAATCCGTCGATAATGAGTTTTTTTATCACTGTCCGAATAATCTAATAGCTTAGTATGCTTGAAAAATGTGCTGAAACTAATAGAAGCCAATTGATCTTGATTTGATGGAATCAAAAGTGATAGCGCTCTATAATGAACAACAAACTTAACCATACCACTACATTTAACCAATTCTATCAATTGAGCAATCTGTTGTTTCATCTCCCAAAGGTCACACCAAAATTTCTCTTAATTTAACTCCAATGCACTAATTCTTACTTTCAATTGATATCTAATTTTTGCCATTTTGATTCCCACCAAGATAGACATTTTATTCTGAGACTTAAACCGAAAATTCTATATTATTACCTTTATTGAATGAATGTCATAAAATAATTTCTAACTTATTTGGCATAAAAAGTATGTTTATGAATACATGAATATGATAAGGATGTAAAAAAAAGTCATGAAATGCAAATATGCCTAAAACAATGGATTTTCATATGTACCAGGCCCTAAATGATAAAATTTCATTATCCATGAATAAGATGGAGTGCATGCGCCACCTACTTGATACATATAGGATGCATTGCATGAAATAGAATGCATGTACTATCTATTGATGTGGATGAGATAGAATGCATGTATTATCTTATTATGATGTAAATGAGATAAGATGCATGCACTACATACTAAGATGCTTGAAATGTGATACATATACTATCTATTAGGATGCATAGGATGGGGGTGTACATCTTATCTGATTATTTCTTTCTTTAAAAAAAAAATGTATGTAAAAGATCAAATGAAAATGTGAAAGATGAAACAACATCCAAACTTAAAATTCTTTTTTTTTCCTTTTTTCAAAGAAAAAAAAGGAAAAATTCAAGAACACTCTCTCTTTTTTTCCACACAGAATCGCTAAGATGCAAAAGTTTTTCTCTTTTTCATTAATTTTTATTTGGCCAATAAACAAATAATTTAAGAAAAACCTTTATTTTTTAAAAATTTTGTTTTTTTTTTTTATGTTTGTTGTAAAAAAATCTTTATTTTATTTTAAAACATTTTCTAAAAATGCAAATTTTTTATAACCACCAAATAAATGAACTATAAGTTAAAAGAAAAATTTTTTTTGCAAGAAAATGATTTTCTTTTATTATCTATTTCTTTTTTTAAAAAAAAACTTAATTTCATCTATGCCATTATTGTCTTTAAATGCATATTGTATTTGAGTGTCTTAATTTGGGATAATTTTTATAAAAAAAGTCAACAGGGCTCTACCTAAAGCTGATCCTTTAAGATTCACGATATGTTGAATGAAGATTTGTATATCTAAAGATTCTCAAATTGTTCCTTACTAGCTTCCACACAGGATTAGTAAGGCACCTCGATTCTCACCCTTTATAGGCTACAAACGAAAATAGTTCAATTTGAGTGAAAGTATTTCATTTGTCATTACAAAAGTTATCATCTCAAGAGAGTATAGGTACTTTACTTCCTCTTAAAAGGGATGAAACTCGGGTATAGAGCTCATGCATGATATGAATGTGCCATATGTGAATGAAGGAATATAACATTAAAAATCTAAACTTAAATGCTTTGAAATCTATCAAGAATAATATATAAAACATAAAATAATAAATGAATAAATGACATAATTAAAATGAAATGCATATAAATTTTTATTACTATTGTTATTTTAAAAAAATCAAAATTAAAAAAACCAAAATTAAATACTTATTAAGACCATTAAATCAAAATTGAGGAAAACACATAATTAATTTTTTAGTTTGACTCTCTAAAAAAAATGATGTCCCCAATAAAGTTGCCAAGTTATCGTAATAGTTTTAGGGTTCGCTAAATAAATTTGAATACAAAAAGGAGTTGCTACCAATATTTTTTGACTCTGTACAATTAACCACCTATTAAAACTTATCATTTTAATAAAATTTTAAAATTAATTAAAATTTATTAAAAAGATAATTTTTAGCTCTGCAAAAACATTTTCAGTTCGGGAGTCAGTTACGCTTGGGGAAAGATTAGCAACTTCACAATGCCCATAAAAAATGATACCAATTAATTTTATGTTATTATTTAATTTTGACTAAATTGGTCTTAATTTTGATATTTAAAATTAATTTTTTTAATTTCCTTTATTGTAGTAAAAAAAAAACATTTTATTTTTATTTTTTATTATATATATTTTTATCTTGGTTGAAAAAATAAATAAGAATCTTGTTTGTTAAAAAATTCTCTAAAAAATTACTATACTTTGGTAATATTAAAAAGAACTTTCTCACCTAAGGATCTATTAAAAATCACTACTCAGACTTCTCAAGAATTCCACTTTCAGTGGTTCATACTTATCTTATATATTTATATTTACCATGCTTATAGTAAAATATAATGCCTATAACAAGAAATCTTTACCAACAATTATACTAACTGTGCCAGTACATTAGCTGCCTTTTAGATAAATTTTTTCATTTTGATATTCTTAAAGAATCACTACTAGGACTTTTTTAAGATTTCATTTTCAAAAATTTTATTTTTTTGTTTTTATTTTTTTATATAATATTTGAAAGTTATGCAATGATAAAATTACCTATTTTATTCCTAGAAATGTATACTTTATAGATATTTTATATCTTTTTTTTATCTTTTTTTAAGAAAATTATTCAAATTAAAGAAAAAAATCTTTATATTGAAAAGAGTTTCTAAATATTATAATACTTTGATAATTTTTTAAAAGTATTTTCTCACCTAAAGAATTCTTGAAAATCATTGATTTGACTTCTCAGAATGCTATCATAAAAAATTTTATAATAACTTTTTTATTTTCATTATACTTATAAATATGATTTTGCAAAGTAAAATTGTGATCTTAATCATTCAATATACAACAATAATAATATTTATTTATTTTATTATCAATAATTTAAAATAATTAAATATTTATCCATATATAAAAAAATGCATAAAAAAATAAACAAATAACTAATGAGTAAATTGAATTTACCTAAATTGAACTCAAATTCAAATGCAGGAACCCAAGGCAAGTTTTCACTAGCCCAAACACTTAAAATCCAACAATTAAACAAAATGGGCCTAAGTAGATTGGGCTCCTGATCAAGTCGGGTTGTTTCCAGGTGAGTGGGCCCTGGCCAGTTCTAGGTTATGGGTCTGACCCCTTTTTTTCTTCTTTTTCCCTTTTTTTTAAGAATTATAAAACCTTTAGTTTTTTTTATTCATTTATTCTTCCTCTTTAAAAAACTTTCACCCTTTTTAAAACAGCCCCTCTTCATCTTCTTTTGGCCATTTTTCCCCCTTTTTTTGACCATTGTTTCTATCGCGAGCAGCGGTGGGGCGTTCCTTTCCCTTCTTTATTTTCTTCTTATTCTTCTTTTTTTCATTTTTTTCTTTCCCCTTTCTGCTTTGGTGATCCCAGCCGAAAGCCTCTTCCGTCGCCAATCCCAAGAACTGCCGTCATCGCTACTAGCCACCCTAAACGCCTTCGATGTCGCCTTAGCTCTTCCTCTATCGTTGCTAGTCATGGATGAAAGCGTGGATGGCTTTTTTTTTTCTTTTTTTTTTTTTAAATTAAACTGATTTTTTTTTCTTTTTTTCCTTTTTGTAGGAAGGCTTTGGCATTGAGGTTACTCCTTTGGGGAAGACCGTGAATATTTGATTTTTTTACCTTTTTTTTGGGTTATGATAGGTTACGGGTGACTTTTTTTATGGTGGTTTTTTTTTTTTAAAGTTGAAGGGGCTGTTTGGGTTGTGATGATTGGGGTATGAAGGCTGGTACGATCGAGGTTGTTGATTTGAGGCAGGCGGTGGTATGGCGTCTTGGAGGATGGAGGTTGGTGGTAGCTTTTGGTGTTAGGATTGTGTTTTCGGATTTAGAGTTTAGGCAGTGGCTGTGGGAGGTAGTGGTGATGCGGTATGAAGGCTGGTACGACCAGGGCTATGGGTGGATCGACGATGGTGCCTAGGTGATTTGTCCCTACTATTGGTGAGGCCGGACGGTGTGTGATGGTGGTATCGTAAGTGTAGCTTGGTATGTGAATTGTGGTAGAAAGTTTGGTGCAACGCCTTTCTGTCAAAGGGTGGTGGTTTTATTTAGCTATGGGTGAATCGGCGATGGTGGCCTTGGTGGTTTGGTAGTTGGTGAGTGCAGGGAGGTGTGTGATGGTCATATCGTGGGTGTGGCTGGGTATGCATAGAGACTAGGATAGTGTTGAGGGAGTATGCTGAGGCTCTGGTGATGGGCGAATGAGACTTGGCCGGGGCTGGGAATGGAGGTTTTGAGCTCGGTGTGGAAATGGGTGCTGGTGGATAGGATTGATGGTGCTTGAGGCTTTGTGTATGTGTAGAGTAAGGGCGGTGGCTAGTGGTGTGTCAATGGAGTGTGATGGAAGATGGTCTGGGTCTTGGGAGTTTGTCCCTCCCTTTCTTTTTATCTATGATTGACTGTAAAACAGTCCAATATTGGCAGAGTAGTGGAGCTTAGACTGGGGACTGATAGAGTGCAGGATGGTGGAGTAGGGTGTTAGGCAAATTTGGCTTGTTATGGTAGCAAGTTGCCCTTGGTGCAATGGCTGCCAAGCCACTCCTATTGTCTGTTTTCTCTTTTTTATTTTTTTTATTTTATATATTGTTATTATTCAATTTCAATTAATTTAATTAATTTCAAATAAATAAAGAAAAAAATAAAATTAGGATTTTAAAAATTAATTTGAGGCTAAAATTGAAGCTTGAGACTTGAAAAATTGATTTGGATTTTTATTGAGCCTTTAAGCTTAAATGATTGAATTTTAACTCAAAATTAAATTGAATTAAATTTTAAGATTCGAGTTTTGAATCGGATTAAATTTTAATTCATATAAAATGATTCAAAAATAAATAATTTTAGATAAATCTAAAATTATTTTTAATTAAATTATTTGAATCGAGTGTAAAAATCAATTAAAATTAAATTAATCTAAACAAAATTAAATGTTTACATTGACATGAACAAAAAATTATTAATTAGACTCAAATTCAAAATCACTTATATCGAAAGAATGATCCTACCAATTAAATCAAATTTTTGTTGGTAACTGTGTTTATTTTTACCTTGCAGTTCTGTGATAGCTACATGTGTATCAATATTTTCGTGAATAAAATACATATTTTTGCTTAGCAAAAAAAATGGCTTGCGGTTTTCCATTTGGTAGTGTGACCTGGTAAACCAATCATGGAAAGAAGGGGACAAGGGAAATAGGAAGATAAACAAAAGGGTAGTCAAGTTTGTTAATGTTCCTTCTTTTCCGTAGTATTAACAATAATTTGAAAGTATGGATGTCGATGGATATAAGGAGAGTAGAGTATTTTACATATACATCTTTAAATTTTTATATTATATTTATTTTCGTATTTATATTCAGTGAGCATTTTAAAATTTATTTCATTTTCAGATATGAACAAACCTCATACCCATAGTTTTTTTGAAAAATAAAAATTAAAATATTTTTAACTATTTTATTTTTAATTTGTATGTTTAGGTAATTTTTTTATAAATATATATTAATATATTTTTAATAAAAATATATTAATTTTAATTAATCTATAACAATAATTTATATTATTTAATAAAAATTTATTTACTAATTATATATATAAAGTATGAGTATGGATGTAAGTATGAGATAGATAGTATATTATTTATCTCTATATTTATATTCATACCTAATAAAAATTTAAAATCATATATATTTTTATATTTATAATTTAATATGTATTTTTATTTTCATTTTTGTCGAGATAAAAATCAAAATTTTCATCAAATATGAATAAAATTAATATCTCTAACTAAAAAAATTGCAATCTATTTAGTATGCTGGCGATGTTTCAACACTATGATTAGTCAAAACTCAAGAAAAACAATCATTTTCGATTTCCCATCGTCGAGCTTTTATTTATTATTATTTTTTTAACGATGTAAGGCAAGTGTTGTTTCTTACATTAGGCACTTGTCTTGAAACGATTCTCATCCTGTTTATTTAAAAAAAGTTCAAACTTGTTACACTAGGCCCAATCTATTAGGCCGAAAAAAGAATGCAAAAAAAAAAAAGTCATGTCTATCACATGTCTTAGCCGAACCTTGTCCACGAGAAAAATGATATGCATCACATCTGGATCAAACATGGCAGACTGGAGATAAAAATATAAAACACATAACTGATATAAGTCTGGAAGGAGATCTCATTGAGTCTTCTCCATCTCATTGATTTAAGTATTAGAACGTATCTTAAAATTTTAACTTTGGTGTATATAGTTATCAAGTGTCACATGACACTTGTACATCATTTTTCACATTAAATATCGGTATCTCATATGGTATGATTTTTTATACATATATATTCATTAATATAATAATATCATATTGATATGTCATTAAAAATTAATGATTGAATAATTAAAAAAATATATACTCAAATTTAAATAATTAAATTAAAAAAATTAATAATTAGGTGATTATTTTAAAATTATTTATATAATTAATGATTAATTGTACATTTTATCCAAAACGAAAATTGATGATGAGTTCGCATATATTGTGATTTCCGAGATGGGCATGTGAGTTCTAAGAAACAATTAAAATAATGTCTAGGGAGAAGCTGAGGCTGCTTATCTTTACATGAAGTTGTTGAATTGCAAGGATCAAAATTTGTATATGAAAGCAGACACCACCAGCCTGTGTCATAAAATCAAGCCTAGAGCTCTAGCCGTTTGGGGTGATAACAGTTCAATTTAGTTATTTTAATTAATATATAATATTATATATTTTTTAAAATTGATTTGAATTAAAAAATAATTTTGTTTTAAAATCAATATAATTCAAATCAAAATTTATCGGTTTAATTTGATTCTTTTTATTTAAAAATTAATTTTTTAAATTATTTTAATATATTTAAAATTAAATATAAAATAAAATTTTATTTTATAAAAGCTTAAAATCTATAAAAATAATAAAAAATATATAATTCAATTATATTTAAACATTTTTAATTTTTCTTAAAATATCTAAATTTAAACTTAATCAAATAAAACGAACCCCATAAAAACATTACAATTTTATATCAATTTTTTATTTTTTTTATTAACCCTAATAGCTGTCACTCTCCAAATGCACAATACAAAGCACATTTAAACTTCTTTCTTTTTCATTTTTGAGAACCACGATATACAGATTCCGAGCATGGCTGCAGTTATGTGATCTTGAGAATCTTGGAAAATAGCAAATGATAGGTACTTCAGATCTGCTTTATGCAAGCAACTGGCTTATGTATTTATCAGTTGTAAACACACCAACGACATTCTGCTGTTATAAAATTCAAAGCATTGTTCATCAATATTGTACGCCGGAGAAGAAAAGGCTGGTTAGTTATAATTAGTACCTAGAAATGTTGGAGCTCGACAATGATGGATTTAAATTTTTTTTATTTTTTTTTAAAGATGTTTATTTATAAAATATATAGAAAATGATAGAAAATTTTAACAATTTTATGAATAAAAAGATTTTCAAATCTTTTTTTTTTAATTTTTAAAAATGTCCATAATCGCTTTATTTAATAGTTTAAATCTGCCACTAAGGCCTGCAAATAGGAAAATCGAAAAACTTAGCAAGTTGGGCATGGGGAAATATGATATAAAATTATATTATTTAAAATTTTAATAAAAATTATATATAAATATAATAAAAATTTTATATTTTATATTTTTACATTAATATAAATTATGATATATAATTTTAATAAAAAATTATGATAAATATATAAAGTACCAAATCTATTTACAATTATTATAACCACTTTGCAGCTGTCATAAAGCTGACAAATTCTCGCCTCTCGTGATTACAGGAGCTACCGATATATAGGATGATTTTACAGCAGACAGGAATCCTAGGTAATGACCCATGTGACAAAGCTTGAGCATTGTGTTAATAAATATTCGATCAAATTGTTTATAGGATCACCAAATACATTTAATAATTAAAATATAATATAATAATATAATATGAAAATAATACAAAAATAATATAATTTAAAATTTTAATAAAAAACTATCATTTTAATAAAATAAAAAATATATATATTAATTCCTTTTTTCTTTTCTTTTACACTTGAGATTCACGTTTTCCATATAAAACACAACCTGTTGGCATGGTTTTCCATATCTCATTTATATCACAAAAATATATGTTAGTATTAGATTTGAAGGTTCACTTTAATTTTAAGAAAAAATGATTAATGATTATGCACTCTTTTTTTTTTTTTGAGGGATGCACTTATGTAATATATAAACTCAACATTTTTTGAGAATGAAAACAAATATATTGCAACAATTGTATTTATTGATTTATTGATAAAACATCAAAATTTTAATTAATTTTAATAATCAAAATTTAATTTTTATCGATCTCAAATAAAAATACATATATAAATTCTTTTATATAGAAGAAGTGTAAGGTATAGACAAGTTGTGAAATATAAAAGGTTTGCACTAAATTTCTATAAAAAAAAAAAAAAGGTTTCTCAATAGTAAGTAGTAGTAAAATTCTTTTTTTATAACAACAATTTACTAAATAATTCAAAATGGATTAAGCTTTTCGGCCTCTACTTTTTTTTTTATTATACTATTAGTGCTCTTGATATGTTTCTGGTGTAAATTATTTTTTAAACTAGTTAAACATTGACATAAATCTTCTCGTATATTTATATTTTGTCATTATAAGTTTAAATCTATGTTAATATACATGCAAATAAAATTTTCGAAAGATAATACAAATCACGAAGTAAAAATACTTTAAAAACGTAATAATAAAAAATAAAATGTTGATAAATTGCATAATTTATACTTTAACTCATTTAATATTTAAAAGGTTGAAGAGTTAAAAAAGTCATTGAACTATAATTCAAAAAAATTCAAACTCTTATTTTTTTTTGTAATCAATTAACCCTTTCAATATTTATTTGCATCCAATTAAGTTTTTATTTAAATAAAAAAGTTAAGATAACTAATTTTTTTCAACTAAAATAAAATTTCACATGATATCAATGAAATCAATTAAAATTTGACACGTTACATAATTAATACATGTAAAAATTAAAAAATAATTTTTTTCTTTTTTTCTCTATTTTTTCTCTTTCTTTTTCTTTAAAATCTTTTTAAAAATTCAATTGACTATAGTTTATAGGTTGATTGACTAAATTTTGTCATGTAACTACATTCTGTTCATTTAAGAGTTCAATTAAATTAAAATAAAAAATAAAAAATTTTATTAATTGTAATAAAATATTAAGAATTTAAATAACTATTAAATTATAATTTTAAATGTATTTTGAAACTTTAGCCTATTTAAAAATTAATAATAGTTCAATTGAATCGTTTTCTAATAACAACAAATTGCTACATATCAATTTATGAAGCAAACCACCAACAAAAAATTTCTAAATGTCTAGTGTCAACCAATGGCACCAATTAAGTTAACTTTATAAATAGGGTAAATTTCGTCATTGATCATTCAGTTATAGTCGTGATTTTAAAATGGTAATTAAATTATTAACTTTTTAATTTAGCCATTAAAATTTGAATAAATATCTTTTTTTGTCATTCAACCATTAGCATCTAACTATGTAGTAACAAAACAATACCACGTCAACTTTCAAGTACCACAACATTACTACATCAACAAAATATATTTCTTCAAATTTTATAATGTCATATGGCATATCAAATAAAGTGACTAGGGGTGTTCATTAGATCGTTTCGATTAATTTCAAACCGAATTACGCAAAATTGTATTAACCAAATTATATTATTTTATTTTCATTAATTAAATCAAATTTTTTAATTTAAAAAATTAACCGACTAAAATTGATTCAATCGGTTCAATTAATTTTTTCAATTAATCAAATAATAAATACATTAAGTAAATTATATTTTAACTTCTTAATTTCTTATATATGAAACAAATTAAATAAAATCATCCGAAAAAAATATTCAAACACTAAAGTATAAGTTAAAAACTCTAATAACTTGAAATGAAATGGGTAATTTCATATATTTTTAATTTTATATATAGATTTTATTATATTTCGATTAAAATTTTGGTTAATTAGTTAATTTAATTTTCGAACTGAATTAACCAAAAATCAAAATTTTTTTAAATTCATTTTTGATAATTTATAGAAATAAATTCGATAACCGATTGATTAATCTAATTAAATTGATTCAATAGGTTAATTCAGTTAAAATCGAATTATAAACACTTCTAAATATAGCAATGCTATGTGTCACCTGATAATTGATGTGACATTGTCACATCAACACACCGTTAGAGACTAACAATTGGGTGACAAAAAAACATTTACACAAATTTTAATGATTAAATTAAAAAATTTAATCATTAAGTGACTTTTTTAAAAACACTACTATAATTGAGTGACAAATAATATATTTTACCTTTATAAATTTAACACAAGTATAAATACATATATATATATATATATCGGATATTGATTCAAGGGGTAAAAACTTTTTTTTTTTCAAGTGTTTGTATTTGAATTTATTGAGAAATTACGAAAAAGTAATTTTTCATAAATTTATTAGACTTAATATAAATAAACTTACTTGAATTAATTTGAAAAAAATTGAACTAAATCTAAAAATTTCTTATCGTTAAAAGAATATTAAAAGAATATTAATTGATTTTTATTTAGGTTTGTAAATATCTAATTTTGTCCGAATTAATTCAAGTGTGTTTGACTTTTACATTTTGATTTGGGTCGATTAAAACATTTTAATTGGATTGAGCTCGTTTGGACTTATTTTGGACTAATCATTGTTAGGATCATTCTACATGGCTAAGGTCAAATTCAATTCAATTTTGGGTTAAAATTTAGTCACTAAGTCCAAGTCAATTTTTCAGGCCCAAACTCCAATTTTAGACCAAAATTAAGTTTTAAAGCCCAATTTCATTTTCTTATTAATTAAATTAATTAAAAATTACAAAAATTATAAAAACAAAAGTGAAGTTTTAACTCTTTCAAACCTCTTTTTTCAAAATGCCTTACCATTTTCAGCAATTTGTATTTTTTTCACCTCCTATTTCACCAATTCACCCTCTGATTCTAATACCAATTCAGTAAACATTGCAAACCAAAGCTGCTTTCATCTTGCACACCACAAAGGTCCAAATTTCTTAGCTTACTTTTCAGAACAAAGGCATCAACTTTTTCTTTAGTCTAGTTGCCAATAAAATGGACAGAAGAGGCTTAGCTAAAGGGAGCTTCATAGATTAAAAAAAAATCACCATCTACCATCAACCTCCATTCTAACCGAACCCCTTCTTACCACTCTCTGCTTACAACAAAAGCCCTTATAGCCAAAAGTCCTACCCTTTACTATAATCACTTCACTAGCAAGACCTACCTCCCTTCCTACACCTCACCAACTGAAAAACCACCACACCTTAACCAGTTTCACTTCATTTCCCATTGTAGACACCTTATTTGGTCCAAGCCCAAACCAAATGGGCCTAAACAAACCCAAACCGATTAGGCCCACACTAATCACAACCTAATCACCATATTATTGTTTTAATTTTTTATATACATTTTATATTTATTATCTTTTTTTTATTGCATTTATCTGTATATATATATTATTTATTTGTTACTTTATCTACTTAATATAATGTTTTTGATTATTTGTTTTATGGGTTTATCGTTTTTTATTTTATTTATTATTTTTAGGTTTAATTATCTTTAATTTCAATTTATCATATTATCTGTTAAGAAAAGAGAAAATAGATAATAAAAAAATAATCAAGACAGGGAATGGTTTGGTAGAAAAGGGTGATCAGTTAGGAAATTTGGGAGTTGAGTTTGTCATCAAGTGATAATCATTGATTAAATTGAGAAGGTTTTGTATTTATTAGGTTTCAAATCCTTTTTTTTTTTTTAAGAATTCATCTTAAATCAAACACTAGTCATGTTTAAATTCTCATGTATAAATAAATCCTCGATACACAACAGAAACAAATCAAAAGCAAAAAAAAACACAAATGTAGCAATCAAAGCAACAAAAAATTAAGAGAAAAGGCAAAGAAGTTTCTGTTAGGGTTTTTTTTTGGAATTTGGAGGAGTTGTTAGCTTGATTTGGGACTAGTTAGTGTTTTAAAGAGTTTCAGAAGGTTAGAAGGGTAATTTGGAGGTTTTTGCAAATTTTTCTAAATTTCTAATTTTTTTAAAAATTTTTTAGTTTCCAACAAAGATTGTAGTGGTTCTTGAATTTTTCAGTGAAATTTTAGTAAAACCCCAAAAACCAGTGATCTTTTCCTAAAAATTGATAAATATTTAACTAGTTCTAGAAAGAGAGCTAAAGAAAAAGAAAGAAGAGAGAAAGAGTAGGAAAAAGAGAAGGAATATGAAGAAAAAGTAAAATTTTTGGGCTTTTATATCGTAGCAAAATGACGACGTTTTGCCTTCCCAGGATCTAAGCAAAATCCACATGTCACCCTGTTTTCAACCTAACCTATAGCGCACCCAACTGGCATCCTTGCAGTTGGTTTACTACTGAGCCAACTAAGCCATTTAGCTTAGCCTTAAACCGTCTACTCTGAGCTTTAAGCTGTGCTGCCTTTTTGGTACATTTTGTTATTTATTTATTTAGTTATTTATTAAGCTATTTGTTTGTTGGTTTGCCTTTCATATATGCTTTTTTTCAGTATTTATTTACTTGTTCTTCATTTATTTGTTATCTATTATTTGTAAATATTTAAAAACTTATTTAAAAAAAGAAAAACTTACTAACATATTGTAGGGTTCAAATTTAAAAAAATGAATTTTTTTCAAATAAACAAAAGAACTTTACCAACATATTAGAGGGTTCAAGTTTCAAAACAAATATAAATTTTTAAATAAAAATTGACTCTTACCAATATATTGAAAGGTTCAAATTTTTAATAAATTATTTTAATAAAATAAAGCTTTACCAACATATTAAAAGGTAATTTTAATTTCAAAATAAAGTTTTACCAACATATTGGAAAATCTTATGAATTTTTTCATAAAAAACAAATTTTAAGAAAAAATAAAAAAAAAAGTTTTCAATAAAGCCTTACCAACATATTAGAAGGTAATTTGATTTTCAAGATAATATTTTACCAATATATTGAAAAATCTTATGATTTTTAAATAAGAATTAAATTTTGAAAAAAGACAAAAATAATTTTCATAAAATCCTACGAACATATTGAAAGATATTCTCTAACAGAAAATCTTACCAACTTATTGAAAGATATTTTTGGAAATAAAGAATTTTTTTACAATGTTAGGTTTTGAATCTCCAATGATGGAATTACTAAGATTGTTGCAAATAACAATATCTATGTAAATTCGTAGGTGAGAAATTTTTTTAAAAGTTTATTAATATATTAGAGGATTTAGATAAGAATTTTTTATACGAAGATTTCGAATCTCATTTGATTATCACTATCTAAAGTTTTTTTATAAAATATTAATAAATCTAACAACGGAGCCTTTTCAATGCATGATAAATAGTTTTCTTGAATACTCTAGAGGTGAAAAAATGTTCTTGAATTATTACCAACATATTGGAGTAATATGAAGAAAATTTCTGATATTAAATTATTTAGTAAGATTTTTAAAGCTCTTAGATAACACGAAATCAAACTTGTATCATTTTTAAGTGGGCATTATTGGAGTGCTATAACTTTCATCACACGTAATTGTACTTTCAGATCTAGTTCTAATTTTGTAAACATGAATCCATCGTTTAAAGATACCATGAGTTAAGCTTGGAACTTTTTTTGTAAAATAGGATAGATTTAGTCAGGTAACCAATTGCACATAAATAAAAAATATTGGTGGCGACTCTTAAAGTCATATCTAACGATAGATCCATAGATCTACATGTTATGATAATTTGGTGACTCCACTAAAGATGTCGAGAGTTAGGCTGGTAAACTCGTGTTATCCAAAACCTAAGTTAAAATTAAGAAATTTTATTTGAATGTTTTATTTATTTATAATTGTACTATATTTTTTCATTCATTTGTATCTATATAACATGAGCTCTATACCAGACCTCCATCCCTTATGAGAGAGTTAAGTACCTATGCTATCATCAAATTCATGTATCCACCAAGGCTAACAAAACACTCTTACTTGAATTGAACCGTTTTCGTTTGTAGTATGTAATGGGCAAAAATTAAGGTGCCTTACTAGTTCGTGATAGACAATAATGTAAAAAACAATTTTGAAACCTTTAGATTTAACTTGAACCACATATAGTTAAACTTATAAAGCCTAACCCATAAGTGGAGCCATGTTTACCTTTACCCTTTAGAATTAACTCGAAGTTTAGGAATCATGTTATTTTATTTGCTTTCTTTATATGTGCTAACTAATTTGTTTCTTTGTTATTCTAATATTGAAACAAACCAATTTTTTTGCTTGTTTCTTTTCTTTGCATATTCATAAAACATGCATAAATACTACATAAAAAACTACCCTGAAGTTAGTTTCAACAAAAACTTTCATGGAGTCCATAGATCATCTAGTTTGTGCCTTATCAACCTTTGTCAAATGTGAGTCACCCAATGATCTAAAGGCCGAGTGAGAAAGGACCAGTGAAAGAAGAGAGATTGCTTGCCACCTAACCATGTCTCTACTTTACCAAAGGAAAATAATTTGTGCCTCAAGCAAAATAACTTGAAAGATTTGTTAGACATATAGAAGAGTATGGATCAATCCATACAATCAATCTTCTACGAAAAGTATAGCTATATTGTGCATCTCTTTTAGTGATAGTTGAAAACTCCCTCATTAGAGCAGCTGTGCAATTTTAGGATCCTTCATACAGGTGCTTCATCTTCAATAAAGTGGACATAACACAGATTATAGAGAAGTATTCTACATTGATGGGTTTGCATCTTCAATCATTAGGTAAAATATATCTTAGAAGGCAAAAATTAGCATTTTGTAAGAAATTGGCTGATCTCATAAGGGTTAAAAAAAAGATGTGAATGTGCAAGTTTAAGAGAGAAGTAACCATATCTATCTAGCTTGGGAGTTTTTTGTGATTTCATCACAAAGCACCCAAATGACAACCAAAGGTTGGATATATTTACTTTGGCTATATACGGCATGGTGGGTTTTCCTAGAATCTTAGTTCATATTGAAATAGAAATGATTGACTTCGTCTGGCATGTAGAAAAAAGTTGCAATCCCTCACCTGCAATCTTAGCAAAAATAATTAGATCTCTAAAATATTATTGTTAAAAGGGGAAATGACGTTTTATAGGATTTGTACCATTGCTATATTTGTAGATAAAAAGCCATTTTGAGTGAAAAAAGAATGCATTCTCGTAGCTTTACTTCCATAATCAAGCCCCAATTAAGGAGTTTTGTGAGAGTAAATGGCTGAAGCCCAAATCCAAGGAAAGATGGATGGTTTTACTATAAGGTCTTACTTGCACCCAGGTAAAATGGTTAATCCCATGGATAAATTGTGAACTAATATTGCATCAGTGCGAAAATGAGATTAGGGTCCCATTTCTAGGTTTATAAGGAGTAACAAGTTGGTACAAAGATAATTTGAAACTTAGCAATTAGTCTTTATAACAAATAAGCTTGCTCAATTAGACTTTTTATATAGTGAACTAAAGATGCTGCAAATGGTGGATAATATGATCAAGGCTTGAAAGAATCCAAAGAGAGTGAGTCTTAGGTCTTTCACTAATAGGCCATCCTAGGATATTTGGTATGAAGGGCAATAAGGAGTAAAGAAGTTATGTTAATTTCCAAAGATTCTTGCTAGTCCGTAGAACAACATATGAAATAGTTATTTTTAGAGTTGGAACTTGTAAGAAAAGGATTTGAGTTTGAGAGAGACAAATTGAAGCGAAATATCTAAAGGCTCTAAGAAGAAAAAGGGAAAATAAAAGAAGATGCAAAGAAGTAAGAAGCCAAGATAGAGGAGGTCGTTAAAGAATGTGACAACCATTAATGACTTGTTAGAGTTACACAAAAAATGTAAGAAAATGACTATTGAGGTAAAAAGACAAAGGGTTAAGGTCCAAAAGATGGTTAAAGAACGTGGCAATGTCCTCAATGAGTTGATAGAATCATATTAAGAACATGAAAGACTACACATTTAAGTAGAGGCCAAAGAAATAAACATCACCGATTTAGCTTGTGAAAATGAAAAATTGAAGAAAGAATATTCTTATATGGAAAATGAATTTACAAAAGACTAAAAAGAGAATGAAGCACTTAGAGAAAATGTTTAGGTTTTGAAATAAAGATTAAATGAGCAAGAGAATCATATCGTTGCACTCATAAGAGAACATAGAGAGTTATCATATCAAGTCTGATATGACGAAAAGGAAAACTTAGGATAACAGAGGTCATAAAATATCTTGTGCCTCAGATAAGTAAGGTAATGATCAAGGCAGGGGACATGACTGAAGATGTTAAAGCTTTCAGAGATGTGATCACCTCAATAAGAAAGCATAAACAATGCTTGTTAAATTTCATTGAGGAAGTCAAAGACCAATATGAACAATTCAAACGTTTTTTCAAATTAAGAACAAGAGATTATATGTAAATAGACTTTTGTGGAATAAATGAAAGTTTTTTTTTGTTGAAAATTCTTTAAAAGGTTAATATCATCTCTCATGCATTGCATTCATAATTAGTTTTAGTCTTTATTTTTATTTTATCATATTAAGTCAAAAATAAGTCCACTAATTAAAAATTACGATACTCAAGGTTTAAGGATAATCCAAAAATCTCACACAATCAACTCACCACCAATACAACACAAGAGCACAAGCTAGACAAATGGAACAGGGCAATGCCAATCGTCTTAAAAAAAATAAAAAGGGCCTAAAAAAAAAACTTGAAAAGGAGTTGACAAGATTCTAGAAACCTTGAATAAGTTGAATGAAAAAAAAGGTGTGAAAGAAGATACTAACCTATAAGACCATCTATCACAAAATGTGATTGATATTCTTTACCTTTCTGGTTACGGCTCGTATTAGGCCCAATCCAAAGAAGGCATACCACCATAAAAATTCACATTTCTTGCAGTGTATACAAACCCCATAATGCCATCTACATCAAATCTAAGGCATTACCAAAGTTATATAAACCTTATCTTTATAAAAAAAGTAGTAGAGCCAATTCAAGTCCCTAACTTGGACAATATTGAGAAAAAGAAAAATTTGAAGATAAAAGTAGTCAAGTTACTGAAAGACTCAAAAGCTTACTCTAAAAGATGAACATGCTCGAGGAAAGGTTATCAGTAATGGAAGAAATCTATTTTTAAGGTCTCATGGATGCTGCTAAGCTTTGTTTAGTCCCAAACATTGTTATTCCTTCGAAATTCAAAGTTTCAAAGTTTGAAAAATATAATGGTACAAAATGTCTTATCACACACATCACTATGTATTGTCAAAAGATAGCAACTTATGCTAGCAGTGATAAGTTGCTAACCTATGTGTTCAAAGAAGTCTGATTGATTTTGCAATAAGGTGGTATGTCTAGCTTGATCCATCCTACATTCACTCTTAAAAAAAACTAACCTAGTGACTTCATCAATTAATACCACCATATAATAAATCTAATTTTTAATCATATTTTCTTACAGAATATAGAAAAGAAGATGATCAAGTCATTTAAAGAATATGTCCAAAAATGGTGGGACATAGTTACTTAAATTCAGTCGTTTTTAATTGAAAAAGAGACTATAGTGCTATTTGTAAGCACTTTGAAATCTTTTTATTATGAAAAATGATAAGGAATGCAATCAAAAATTTTATCAACATGGTGATCTCAGGTAAAATCATCGAGAATGCCATCAAGAATAGCAAGTAAAAGAAGAAGAATATTCCACTAAAAGGACACCCAAAAAGAAAAAGACTAGAAGCTTAAGCTATGAGCTTCAAAAGACAACACTTTAGAAACTACCATCCCTATCTACCATTAGTCTACCCCATGTAGACACCCAATTGGGTCCAGGCTCAGATCAATTGGGCCTGACTGGGTAAGCCCAATTCGGTTCCTATTTTGTATTTTTTTTTCTCTCTTTTGTATTTTATGTATTTTATTATTTATTTATTATTACTATTTATTAATATATGTATATCTTTATTTATTTATTTATTTATTTATTTATTTATTTGTTAATATTTATATGTATTTTATTTATATAGTTATATATTCATTATTATATTATAATTTATTTATTATTATTATTATTTTATATTTTATTTATTTTTATATTTTTATTTATCTAATTATATATCTGTTGTTTTTTTTTATTTATCCTATAATTTATCTTTTTTTTATTTATCTGTTCTAATTATCTATTTTTTTTTATATTTATTTGATTTTTATTTTGGAAGGTTGAGATTGAAGCTGAAGAATCTTACTGGGAATGGGGATTCAATCAGAAGAGTCCATATTGGATTCAAAGATTAAATCCCCGTCCAAAGAGGAATTGGGATTGATCAGGAGCTCCTGATCAATCTCTATATAAAGGACCCCTGAAACAGATGAAGAACATAGAGAAGAAAACAGTGAGCCAGAGCTACTAATTTGAGAGGAAAAGGCATAGAGAAGAGTATAGAAGGCTAAGAAAAGGTTTAAGAAAGTTCTAGAAATCATCAAAAAATTTTTTGGGAATTTTTCAAAATTTTTTTCTGGGAATTTCTGGAAAAATCCAGATTTCGGTTGAATTTTCTGACGAAGTTTGAATTTTTCGACAAAAATTCCGGCCAACCTTGAAGTTTCCTGCGACCTGCCCAGTTTCCAACGAAGAATCCCAGAAATCGGTGATCATCCGGTGAACTTTCAGTGAACTTCTGACGAAAAAACCCAGATTTCGGTGACAAACCCAGAATCCGGTGAATCTTCAACCGGAGTTCTTCGACCTTTTAGAGAGAAGGGAGAGGAAAAAGGAAGAAAAGAGAGAGAGGAAAGGAGCGTTCTGTCGAAAAATAGAAGAAAGTGCCTTTTATACCCTCTCAAAACGACGTCGTTTTGGGCTTAAGTAACCCAGAGGATCCGCGCGTTTTATCGAAATCCGACCCGACCCGAGCGTCAACCCGCCTCCTGACCCGTGCCTGTTTGCCCCCCTCCAAGCCAAGCCGAGCCGATAGCCGAGCTGCTCCAGGTTTTTTTTTTTTAATTTTTTTTTAATTTTGTTTTATTTATTTATTTATTTATTTTATTTATTAGGTTAGATTCATTTAATATTTTTACCTTTATCTTATTTTTATTTTTGTTTTACTTTTCTTTATTTTTTTATCTTTATTTATTTTCACTTTTATTTTATTCTATTTTCTTTAAATAAAAAGTAAAAAAAGGATTTTTAAGGAAAAGTTGAAAGTATCAATTTTCCATAAAAATAAATTTTCAAAAAAAAGATTTTTGAGGAAAAGTTGAAAGTATCAATTTTCCTTAAAAATAAATTTTCAAAAAAAAAGATTTTTGAGGAAAAGTTGAAAGTATCAATTTTCCTTGAAAATCAAAATTTTTGAAAAATATTTTTAGGGAAAAGTTGAAAGTATCAATTTTCCTTAAAAATAAATTTTCAAAAAAATATTTTTGGGGAAAAGTTGAAAGTATCAGTTTTCCCTACGCAAGAACGATCATTCTTTCTTTCCTTCCTATTTTGATTTTGATTTTTCTTTAACTAATCCGACGACGGAGCCTCTGCAAGTGAAACAATAGTTTTTCTTGCATACTCTTGAGGTGAGGAAATTTTTTCAATTTTCTGCTAAAACTATTAGAGTCAATTGAGAAAAATTTTCAGTAATTAATTACTTTGTAAAATTTTAAGGCTTTTGGATAACACAAATTTAAGCTGGTACCATCTTTTGATTGGCGTTGTGAGGGTGCTATAACCTTCCTCACACGTAACCGAACTCCCGAATTCTGTTCTGGTTAGCAGACCCGAACCTATTCTTTTAGGGACCCTTAAACTTAGGTGTCCCCTGAAAGGACAGATTCTTTAGGTGGCCAATCGCACCTAGATAAAAAAGATTGGTGGCGACTCCCTAAAGTCAATGTCTAGCGATAGATCCCCGGATCTAGACGTTATGATAGCTTGGCGACTCTGCTGGGGACCTTGAGAGTCAGGCCAGCAAATAATTTATGTTATCCAAAAGCCTAATAAAATTAAACCCTTCTGTATATATGTGTTATTATTCATTCATGTTTATTTGCTTTGTTAATTATATCATTCATGTGCATGTACATAACATAAGCCCTACACCCGAGCTCCGTCCCTCTAAGAGGGAGTAAAGTACCTATTGCTTTCGTGAGGTCTAATGCCTCCGCAGTGGCTAGCGAAATACTCCCACTCAAATTGAAAATTTTTTGCTTGTAGCCTGTAATGGGTGAGAATTAGGGTGTCTTAATAGTCTGTGATGGACAAAGATGTAAGGAGCAATTTGAGAACCTTTAAATTTTAACCTTGAACCACATATAGTGAACCTTAGAAGTGCCTAAACCTAGGATAGAGCCCTTTCTACCCAATGATAGATATACCCTGAAATTAGGACACAAAAATGGTGTTTATCTAATCATTTTGATTGCTTAACTTTGTGTATTATTTTTATCATATGTAACATTATACATCAGCATCACTTTCATTTTATCCATAGAACTAACTATGTTGTTTGTCTGATTGTATGCATCTGTATTATTTTTATGATCATGTTTTAACACAATCATTTACATTCATTTCATACTAGATTTCATTCAGAAAAATGTACATTTTATTTGTGTATCAAAGCATCATACATAAGGCACAACATAACATTTCTAATCATAAGTATGGTACTCAAGGTCTCAGGATAGCTCCATCTAGTGAAAACCCTGCTCATCCATACAACACAAGATCCATAATAAGGCAAATAGAGGAAGAAAGTTCTCATAGTTTTGAAAAGCTAGAAAAAGCACAAGAGAAGATTGAAAGTGAGCTAAGCAAGATTCTAGAGGCTCTTAAAAATATGAATAAAAGAAAAGGAGTTACAAAAAATACAAGTCAGCAAGTTCCCCCATTACAAGAAGTGGCTGACCCTTTGTATCCTCTAAGTTTTGGCCCACCTCAGACCCAGTCTGCCCAAGAAGTCCCACCATAACACTTCGTATATCCAACTTATCCTGGAATGCCATCAGCTTTTAACCCAGGGTAGTATAACAGCTATGTAAATCCTATCTTCACTGAAAAAGCTGCAGAACCAATTCCTGATCTAGATGATTTAAAAGAGAAGGAGAAAGAAAAGATAAAAGTGGAAGCTGAAGAAAGTTCCAAGATTAGTATGCTAGAGCAAAGGTTATGGGCTGTGGAAAGATTTAGCTTTTATGGATCAATTGATGCTGCTGGGCTCTGCCTAGTCCCTGATGTGGTTATTTCTCATAAGTTCAAAGTACCAAAATTTGAAAAATATGACGGTACAAAGTGCCCCAAAACTCACATCACAATGTATTGTCCAAAAATGGCAGCTCATGCTCATGATGAAAAGCTCTTGATGCATGTCTTTCATGATAGCCTTACAGGTTCAACGGCTAGGTGGTATGTTCAGCTGAACAGAACTCGTATTCGCTCTTGGAGTGATATGGCACATGACTTCATCGGTCAGTATCGACATATTATCGATTTGGTCCCTGATCGTTTGTCTTTACAGAAACTGGAGAAAAAGGCAAACGAGTCTTTTAAAGAGTATGCCCAAAGATGGAGAGATATAGCTTCACAGGTACAACCTCTACTGACAAAAAAAGAGACCACAGTGCTGTTTGTTAGCATTTTAAAACCTCTCTATTATGAAAAGATGATAGGGAATGCAACAAAGAATTTTACCGACATGATGATCTCTGGAGAAATTATTGAAAGTGCCATAAAAAATAGTAAGTTGAAAGGAGGAGAAACCAAGAAGGCATTAGAAAAAAAAAAGCTGAAGCTTAAGCTGTGAGTTTTGATAGACAATAATTCAGGGGTTATCAACCCTATCCATCCCAAGATTACTCTCCATACTATCCTGCTGTGAATAATGCCTCATCTTACCCATACCAGCTAGCTCTACAACATCCTTATTCATCTACACACCAATCAATTTTTAGCCCCCAAGATCTTACATACAGTCTTAACATTTAAGCTCCTGCAAGAACCCAAATTCACCCTATTAACCCAACAAGTGGTTCACGAGAACAACAAACTACTCGAGAAAAACTTGTATTTGATCCAATCCCTATGACTTATACAGAGTTATATCGAAAACTCTATAATAGCCATTTGATTGCCTCCAGCCATGTGGAGCCGCTTAAACCACCCTACCCAAAGTGGTATGATCCTACAGTCTACTGCGACTATCACTATAGAATTACTGGCCATTCTACTGAAAATTACACTGCTTTAAAGTATAAGGTGCAACGGTTGATCAATGATGGAATGGTAAGTTTTGATAAAGAAAAAGCAACAACATCTAATGTTAGCGCTCTGAGTGAAAGTCAAGAACAGAAAAGGGCTAAAGAGTCACAATGAATTGAGGGGTAAGATGTCAATAGAGATTTTTCACCTGATCGCATAGGGGGATAATTTTAAAAAATGGAGATAAGGCTGGTTGAAGGTTTTTTCTGTCATTTTAGGATTTTTTTTCAAATAATGTTAGATTTCTTTTTGCAATATGACTTCACTTGTTATCATTTTAATAAAGGCAAGTCAGTGCATTTCATTACATTTTTCTCTTTCACTTGACCATTACTCCATGCTCCGTTACCTTTCATTCCCATTCTTAAATTTCAGATGATGAATATTTAGACAATGATAACAATAATTCTGGGATTTAATTTTGAGAACTCATCCATATTAATATGAAAAGATGATTTGAGCAAAAATAGACTGTTACCGAAGGTGAAATAAATATATCTTGAAGATGTGTAATCTTTTATACAGATTCATAAGCTTTAATGATGTTCAAGAAAGGTATTCACAATTGAGATGAAAAATGACCATATTTCTTTTACCATTTGAAAAACCATTTATTGCTATCATTTTGAGCCTGTTATGATTTCTTTTTTTGAACCATAACCAAGGATCATCCTCTACACTGGGGGGCAATTTTTGAAAAAAATTTCATAAAAGGTCTTAAAAATGAATAAAAAAAAGAAAAAAAAATAATGAGAATCCTTTGTGTGAGGAAAAAAAAAGTAGCGAAATGATGCGGGGGCAAAATGCCAAGCTGCATCAAATGATCCTTTGGTCTTGAACCTTTTTAATATATGTTTTGAGCCTATTATATCCATTTTTTTATGACCTTTCACCTTGGCCTACATTACAACCTTGAAAAGTCCATTTGGATCAAGTGTGAATACTCAACTTGAATGATCATATGTTGAACGAAGGTATACTCATGATGAAGCAATGGAATCATGCTACATTGCTCTAAAGTTTGATGTATGAAAGATATCAACAATGGATGAAAAATGAGCAAAAAGAAAAAAATGATGAAAAAAAAATGAAAAAAAGAGATTTTGGTAGAAAAAAAAAAGATCCAGGTCAAATGGCTCACATGAATGGAAGATCAAAGACATCTGAAGATCCCTCAAAGACTGGGGTAAAGTTCGCTAAGCTCAAGATGACTTCAGCAGTAAATGGAATGAGTATTTGAAAAAGAATCCTAAATTAATGTTGAGAATTGTCTGAATATTCATCATTTGGACATACCATTCAACCCACTGACATGTATCCAATTTATTTCCTCTCCCATTTATTTTGTACCAAAATAGATCTTCATTCACCTTGTGTTCTCTTATTGTTATACCCCTGGAATGAATTGAGAAAATGCTTGATTGCATTGTATTTGTCAAGATTTAAAATGATACTGAGTGAATGAATATGTGCTTAAAAGAGTCTTGCATTCATTTGAAAAGAAATCTAAGATGATGGTGGTAACAAAATGGTAGAAACCTAAAAGAGATGGTTATGAAGGATATATGATGTGATCAAATGAAGAATATAATGGGGCAAATCTTGAAAAGTGATATAACCAGGTGATGAGTACAAAGATGAATTGGTCGATATGACTTGCAAGTTATGATTGAATGATGAGAACAATTAGTGGACAAAGTCTGTTTTAGAATGGTAAATGCTGAGACACCTATGAATAATGACCCAGTGATGGTGGATGAAACTTGTTTTAAAATTTGTTAGTGCTGAGAAATTCATTGAGTGATGGTCAAGTGATGATTGATTGATGAAGCTTATTCCAAAGTATTGAGAAACTAAACAAAGAAGAATATGAACGAAAAAGACAATTGAGAGCTACACTGGTTCAATCTTAGAAGAGCAGTGTAATTAGATCCCTGAAGAATTAAAGGGCTTGATGCCTAAGAAAAGAGCTTGAGAAATTTGAGTACCATACATTGAACAGGAATTAATTGGCCAACATTTGCATAGCATGCATTGAAATTCATATGCATTTGCATAGCATACACTACTTTTAGGAAAGTATAGTGTATAAATTCAAGAAGCAGGGGTATTCCAACATCTCACATAGAGAAGACAGATATGAAGATATTTTACAGAATTGAAAAAGAAAGAGGAGCAATTTACTTTCCAAAGTTCCGTTGCCTCTTATTAGAGGAGCATTTTACTTTCCAAAGTTTCGTTGCCTCTGATTAGAGGAGCATTTTATTTTTCAAAGTCGTGGTGCATCTGTTTAGAGGAGCAATTTATTTTTCAAAGTCGTGGTGCCTCTGTTTAGAGGAGCAATTTACTTTTCCAAAGTCGTGGTGCCTCTGTTTAGAGGAGCAATTTATTTTTCCAAAGTCGTTGAGCCTCTGATTAGAGGAGCCATTTATTTTTTTTTTAAGTCGTTGAGCCTCTATTTAGAGGAGCTTTGGTCAAAAAAAAAATATATATATAAAAAACATAAAATGAAAATGTTGAATTAAGTCTTGATTGGGTGTCTACGTCTTTGCGCAAGTTCTGTTTCACAGAAAAGGTGAAAAGAGAGGCAGCTGTAGACACCCAATTGGGTCCAGGCCCAGATCAATTGGGCCTGACTGGATAAGCCCAATTCGGTTCCTATTTTGTATTATTTTTTTCTCTCTTTTGTATTTTATGTATTTTATTATTTATTTATTATTACTATTTATTAATATATGTATATCTTTATTTATTTATTTATTTATTTTTTCTGTTAATATTTATATGTATTTTATTTATATAGTTATATATTATATTATAATTTATTTATTATTATTATTATTATTATTTTATATTTTATTTATTTTTATATTTTTATTTATCTAATTATATATCTGTTATTTTTTTTTATTTATCCTATAATATATCTTTTTTTTCTTTTTTGATTTATCTGTTCTAATTATCTATTATTATTTTTTTTATATTTATTTGATTTTTATTTTGAAAGGTTGAGATTGAAGCTGAAGAATCCTACTGGGAATGGAGATTCAATCAGAAGAGTCCAGATTGGATTCAAAGATTGAATCCCCATTCAAAGAGGAATTGGGATTGATCAGGAACTTCTGATCAATCCCTATATAAAAGACCCTTGGAACAGATGAAGAACACAGAGAAGAAAACAATGAGCCAGAGCTATTGATTTGAGAGAAAAAGGTGTAGAGAAGAGTATAGAAGGCTAAGAAAAGGTTTAGGAAAGTTCTAGGAATCATCAGAAATTTTTTTGGGAATTTTTCAAAATTTTTTTCTGGGAATTTCTGGAAAATTCCATATTCCGGTTGAATTTTCCGGCGAAGTTTAAATTTTTCGACGAAAATTTCAGCAAACCTTGAAGTTTCCGACGACCTGCCCAGTTTTTGACGAAGAATCCCAGAAATCGGTGATCATCCGACCAACTTTCGGTGAACTTTCGACGAAAAAACTCAGATTTTGGTGACAAACCCAGAATCTGGTGAATCTTCAACCGGAGTTCTTCGACCTTTTAGAGAGAAGGGAGAGGAAAAAAGAAGAAGAGAGAGAGAGGAAAAGAGCGTTCTATCGAAAAACAGAGGGAAGTGCCTTTTATACCCTCTCAAAACGACGTCGTTTTGACCTTAAATAACCTAGAGGATCCGCGCGTTTTACCGAGATCCGACCCGATCTGAGCGTCGACCCGCCTCCTGACCCACGCGTGTTTGCCCCCCTCCAAGCCAAGCCGAGCCGAGCTGAGCTCCAAGCCGCCCCCCTGAGCCGTTTCTCTTCCTTGAGCCGAGCCGAGCCGATAGCCGAGCCGCTCCAAGTTTTTTTTTTTTCAAAATTTTTTTTATTTATTTGTTTTATTTATTTATTTATTTATTTATTTTATTTATTAGGTTAGATTCATTTAATATTTTTACCTTTATCTTATTTTTATTTTTGTTTTACTTTTTTTTATTTTTTTATCTTTATTTATTTTCACTTTTATTTTATTCTATTTTCTTTAAATAAAAAGCAAAAAAATGATTTTTAAGAAAAAGTTGAAAGTATCAATTTTTCATAAAAATAAATTTTCAAAAAAAGGATTTTTGAGGAAAAGTTGAAAGTATCAATTTTCCTTAAAAATAAATTTTCAAAAAAAAAGATTTTTGAGGAAAAGTTGAAAGTATCAATTTTCCTTGAAAATCAAAATTTTTGAAAAATATTTTTAGAAAAAAGTTGAAAGTATCAATTTTCCTTAAAAATAAATTTTCAAAAAAATATTTTTGGGGAAAAGTTGAAAGTATCAATTTTTCCTACGCAAGAATGATCATTCTTTCTTTCCTTCCTATTTTGATTTTGATTTTGATTTTTCTTTAACTAATCCGACGACGGAGCCTCTGTAAGTGAAACAGTAGTTTTTCTTGCATACTCTTGAGGTGAGGGAGTTTTTTCAATTTTTTGCTAAAAGTATTAGAGTCAATTGAGAAAATTTTCCAATAATTGATTACTTGGTAAAATTTTAAGGCTTTTGGATAACACAAATTTAAGCTGGTACCATCTTTTGATGGGCGTTGTGAGGGTGCTATAACCTTCCTCACACGTAACCGAACTCCCGAACCCTGTTCTGGTTAGCAGACCCGAACCTATTCTTTTAGGGACCCTTAAACTTAGGTGTCCCCTGAAAGGACAGATTCTTTAGGTGGCCAATCGCACCTAGATAAAAAAGATTAGCGGCGATTCCCTAAAGTCAATGTCTAGCGATAGATCCCCGGATCTAGATGTTATGACACCCCATATATTACGCCACTATAAATAGCACTACATCTTACTCATACCACCTAATTCCAAAATCATCTTACCAACCCGCATACCAACTAATTTTTAGACCACCAATTTACACATATAGTCCTAACACCAAACCCAGTGTAAAACCCCCAATCTGTGTTACTAACCTAGTGGGTGGTTTGAAAGAGGCATGATATAATAAAAAAAGCCCACCTTTAACCTTATTCCCATGACATATACAGAGTTATATCAATCGTTTTACAATAACCACCTAATCGCTTCTGTCATTTAGAACCATTTAAGCCCTTATCCTAAGTGGTATAATTTTATAGCTCATTGTGATTACCACTATAAGAATACTGGTTATTCCACTGAGAATTGCATTACCCTGAAGCATAAAGTGCAATAACTGATAAAAAATAGAATGATCAATTTTGATACAAGTGGAATAACAACACCAAATGTCAATGGCAATCCATTGCCCAATCACAATGTAAATGCTCTGAATAAAGATCAAAAGTGACATGTAAAAAAGAAAATGGAAAAAGTAAAGATTATTTTCAATCAGCTATTTAATGCCTTGTATGAAACTGATATGATATAGCCGGTGGATCCATGTACTTGTCATGAAATATGTGTACCAAACCAAAGATGCAAATATCATAGTGAGGCTATTAGTCACTCCATTAAAACTTATGAATAATTCTGTTGAAAGGTACAAAAACTCATGGATTCATACTAGATTGAACTTTGTGAAAAGGGGGAGACTTCAAGAAGCGTCAAGGTGTTTATAATCAATAAACCCTTAAAGTTGGTTCCAAAACCAATAATAATTTATTGTGGGTAGAAACCAAAATCGATCATAGATAAGCTAATTCCCAAACCAATGACTTTTAAAGTCTTTAGCCCTTTTTGGTACAAAGATAAGAAGGTTGTGCCATGAAGATATGGCTATGATGTGATAGTGAAAGGGCAAAAAAAGATCACGCCTAATACTGATGCTACCAACATAACTGGTGTGGGTGACATAACCAAAAGTGAAAGATGTTATACCTTAGAGATGTTAGAGAAAGCAAGCAAGAAAAAGGTAAAAATTAGGGTAGAGTAGAATAAACATGAAATAATGCCTAAAAAAGAATGCCAAAAGCTAGTGTCTGAAAAGAGGCTTACAAATTCTTAAAATTGGTGAAGCATAGTGAATACTCTATTGTTGAACAACTAAACAATATGCCAGCTTAGATCTCATTACTATTGCTATTATTCAATTTTGAATCACACATTAACGCCTTGCTGAAGGTGTTAAACTAGCATATGTGGCCCATGATGTGTCGATAAAATATGTGAACATTTAGTTGGAAATTTTGTGGTGCCACACTATATAACTTTTAGCGATAATGAAATTCTTCTAAAAAGAAAGGAAACCAGTAAGGCCCTATATATAATTGTCAAATGTAAGAGCCATGTCATAAATAAGGTCTTAATTGACAATGACTCTCTTGTTAATGTCATACTTTTGTCAACTCTGACAAGGTTACCTATTAACTATTAACATATAAAGAGCAACCATATAGTCGTACAAGCTTTTGATGGGACTAGACGAAAGGTCATAAGAGACATTATTACAGATTGGGCCATGTATTTTCATTGTTAAATTTTAAGTGATGAATATTTCTCTATCTTATAACTTCTTATTAATAAAATCATGGATCCATATGGCAAGTACTATCCTTTATATCTTGCACCAAAAAGTTAAATTTAATGTAGAAGGCCAACTAGTAATAGTGTTTGGAAAAAAAGATATACTGGTAACTCAACTCATGAATGTCCCAGATGTAAAGGCTATTGAAAAGGCATTAGAATGCTCGTACTAATCTTTTGAACATGTCAATTCTATTGGTGAAAGATTTAAAATAAGCCAACCTTGTTTCATAAAGATAATGGTGAATTAAATCATCAATAAATATTGATATTCTGGAGTGGGGTTGGGTCAAAAATTATAAGGAATAAAAAAGCCTTTGATGATAGTTGATAATAATGAGAAGCTAGGCTTGGGCTATAAAGCAGAAAGCTAGAAAATAAGAAAAAGATAAGCGAACAAAAAAGAAAGAAAAATGACGAAACTCAGAGGTTATGAACCGAAAACCATGCCAATGGTCATCTCATACCTATATGATACCTTTAGGCCTGAAAGTTCATGTATCCAAATTTAGATGAAGATTTTAAAAATAAGCCAAAACTGAGCATGAAAAAGGCATTCATTGAATTGTTCATCATTGCAATTGGTAATGAAATGAAGCATGAACATGAAGTATGGGTCCGCCCTTATCCATCAAGCTATGAGCTAAATAATTAGAGAACCATCAAAATGTCTACTATTCTTTTAAACTTTTTCAATATAATTGTACATCCCAATTGCTTATGCCTAAAGTAATTGGGATGATCTTTTATGTATAGGCTATTTATTTTTTATTATTTTAATAAAAAAATAGAAAAATACATTTTCATTCATTTACTATATTACTCTCATTTTCCATTTTCATTAAGCCAACATATCTTGCCAACATTTTCTATTTCATTTAATTTTAGGTCCTTAAATGAACATGAAGATAATCATGATAACAATCAAGGGTTTAATTTTAAATTTTGATTAATGCTAATGAACTTGATAACGAAGATGATTCTAAAGAATATGCACTGCCTTTAAACCTAATGAGATTAATTGAGAAAAAAAATAAACCAATTGAGTGTTATCAAGAGATAACTAAATTGGTAAAGTTAGGGGATAAAGAGAATAAAAGAGACGTTAAGGTCGGCACATCACTTTTATTGGTAGACAAACAAAGGTTAAAAGATTTACTTCAAGAATTTATGGATATTTTTGCTTGATCTTATCATGGTATATTTGGGCGTAGTACAGAAATAGTAGAATAAACTACCATTGAAGTTAAACTGTAAATCGATCCAACAAAAGTTGAGGCGAATAAAGTCTAAGATGCTACTAAAGATTAATGAAAAGGTAAAAAAAAAAGTTTAACGCAAGTTTCTTGCAAATAGCTAAGTGTTCAAAATGGATAGCCAACATAGTATCTATCTCTAAGAAGGATGAAAAAGTACAAATGTATGTGAGTTATCGTGACTTGAATAGGGCTAGCTCAAAGAAAAACTTTTTTTTGCCTCATATTAACACACTGGTGGGTAATATGGTTAGACAATCTATGTTTTCTTTCATAGATGAGTTTTTAAGGTATAATCAAATAAAAATAGCTCAATATGATATAAAAAAGACTACCTTTATAACCATGTGGGGTACATTTTATTACAACATTATGCCATTTGGTTTAAAAAATAGTGAGGCAACTTATCAAAAAGCCATGGTGACACACTTTTATAATATGATACACAAAAAGATTGAAGTATACATAGATGATATGATTACAAAATCTCATGAAAAAAAAGATCATGTCACCAACTTTAAAAAGTTGTTCAAGACATTAAGAAAGTTCCAACTTAAGCGGAACATGGTCAAATGTACATTTAGGGCTAAATCAGGAAAGTTGCTTAGCTTTATGGTTAGTGAAAGAGAGATTGAAGTTGACTTGGATAAGATATGAGCTATTCAAATTTTATTACCTCTAATTACACCAAAAAAAGTTTAAGGTTTTCTAGTTAGATCGAATCACATTTCTCGATTCGTTTCTCAACTTACCTACAAGTGTGATCTCATTTTAAAATTTTTTCTCAAGAATAATCCGATGAATGAAACAAGAATGCTAAGAGGCATTTGGTAAAGTTAAATAGTACTTATCAAATCTTTTAGTGTTGATGTCATCGATTCTAAGGAGACCTTTAATCTTATATCTGACAGTGTATGAGAAGTTAATGGGATGTGTGCTGAGGTAGCAAAATAAATCTAGAAGAGTGAGCTATCTACTATTTCAGTAAAAAGTTCACAAAATATGAGTCTAAATATTCTTTTTTAGAAAAAAAGGTATATTGTGCATTAGTTTAGATAACCAAAAGATTCAGATAGTATATACTCTACCATAGCACTTAGTTTATAGTAAAATTGGATCATGATACCTTCGTTATCTGGAAGGATTGCTAGATGGTTGGTGATACTCTCAGAATACGACATCATATATGTAAGCTAAAAGGCAATCAAAGAAAATGCTAAAGTCAAATTTCTCATCGATCATGCTGCGAAGAACTATGAACCAATAAGATTTGACTTTCCTAATGAAGATTTGATGGTTGTTTTCCAACTTGAGGAAAATAGGCATGATGAGATGTCTTAAAAAATATACTTTGATGGAGCTGTTAATGCCTTAGGGCATAGGATTGAAGCAATTTTGATCTCTTCTAAAGAATGTTAGTATCCTATAATGACGAAGTTGAATTTCAATTGCACTAACAACATTGCCAAATATGAGGCTTATGGTTACAAGCTACTATAGACAAAAAAAATTAAAGTATTGAAGGTTTTTGGGGACTAAGCTTTAGTCATATATTAATTTAAAGAAGAATGAAAAATGAGAGATTCGAAACTTATCCCATATTATAAGTATATTTTAGAGTTGATCAAGTAGTTTAAAGATATCCAGTTTAAGCATTTACCTCGTAAAGAGAATTAAATTGCTGATGCCTTAAGTACTTTAGCTGTAATGATCTGAATTGATGATAACATCGATATTCAACTCACCAAATTAGAGGTTAAAGATCTGTCAGCTCATTATTCTAATGTGAAAGAAGAAAATGAAGATGGAAAACCATGATATTATGATATCTTACAGTACTTTAAGAATCAATAATACCTAAACCAAGCAACTGAGAATGATAAAAGAGTCATCAAGAGATTAGCTATGGGTTTATTCATGAATTATGATATTCTGTATAAAAAAAGTCAAAATCAAGTGTTACTGAGATGTGTAAATGTGATTGAGACAAAAAAAATCCTTGAAGAGGTACATGATGATGTATATAGGATACATACAAATGGACATATGATGACGAGATAAATCATAAAGGTTGGATACTATTTATTGATAATGGAAAGTAACGATATTGATTATACTTAAAAATATTATAAGTGTCAGATCTATACTGATAAGATCCATGCTTTGCCTATTACTTTGCATGTGTTGGCACTACCCTAGTCATTCTACATGTGAGGCATGAATGTTATTGTTCCTATTACCCTAAAGGCCTTTAATGGGCATGATTCATTTTTGTAATGATAAACTACATTACAAAATGGGTAGAAGCAACCTCATATAAAAGTGTAACATGATTTGTAGTCTGTAAATTTATAAAAAAAGAGATCATTTGTAGATATAGACTCTAAAAAAAATCATTTCAGATAATATCAAGAATTTGAACAATAAGATAATGAAAAAATATATGCCTAATTTAAGATCAAGCATCATAATTCAATTTGCCCAAAGATGAATAAGGCAATTGAAGCAGCAAATAAAAACATAAAAAAAATTCTTGAGAAGATAATCGAAACATATAAAGATTGGCATAAAAAGTTATCATTTGCTATGTATGCTTATCAGACATCAGTATATACCTCTACTAAGGCAAACCATTTTTCTTGGTTTATGGGATAGAAGCTGTATTGCCAATAAAAGTGAAAATCCTATCCTTGAAAGTCTTAGAAGAAGTTGGATTGAAAGAGACTAAATGGATTTGAGAATGCTATAAACAGTTGAATTTTATTGAAGAAAAAAGATTGACAATGTTGTAACATAGTCAACTCTATAAAAAAATGATGATGAAGGCTCATGATAAAAAGGTCTGACCTCGTTGTTTTTGAAAAAAAAAGTTGGTTTTGAAAAGAATTCTCTCAAATCAACACAATAACAAAGGAAAATGAACGCCAACTTGGAAAGGGTCATATGTTGTGAAAAGAGCTTTTTCAAGCAAAGAATTAATCTTAATAGAGATGGATGAGATGATTTGCACAATTTTATAAATTTTGATGCTGTGAAGAAATATTACTCTTAAAAAAAATAAATAAAAAATAAAAAAAGAAGACTCAAATTAAAAACTCAAAAGGGTGGTTTGAGTTAAAGGGAGTTAATCTAAGTTAAAAACCTGAAAAGGTGACTTAGATGAGAAGGATACAACATCAAATTTAGGAATTCACTAACATGAAGGCTGGCATATTCGATGAGCTTTGAACTGTTAAGTGTATGAAGTGATTGAGTTTTCAAAAAGACTTCAAGATGTGTTATCATGATTATTTAATTATTCATTTTAGGCGTTGTTATCCTAATAACCTTTTTTTGTAACTTGTTTAATGCCTATGACCCATTTCTAATTGTTAGCTCAAAGACTTGAAATAAAGTAAAAAAGGGGTGAATTAGTTTTTAAAAAATTTTTGAAGTATAATATTCAATAAGCATAAATTTTGCTAAACAATTAAACACAATAATTAAAAGTAAATGAGAGATAGGGATAGGGAATATAACACCGAAATTTATAGATGTTTGATCCTTTCTTAGGCACCTACGTCCTCTCCTTTAGCCTCTCTTATCAAAGAGTTCAATCCACTATAAGTGTTAAAGATTACAACCACGCTTCTCTAAGCTTTATAAACTCAAAACAATATACTCTTAAGAGTGATCCTTCCCCTTAAGCTTACAAACTCACAATACAAAAATATGAAGTATTTTGCAAACTCTACGAACCTCTCAAAGGTTGGGTGTTTGCTAATTTGAAATACACAATGGTATAGACAACAAAATAGAGAAAAACTTATATGAATTTTCCATTTTTTTAACTTGGAATAGCTGTGAATGCTTAAGCAAATTGGTAGGTGAATGGCAATAAGTTTTCTTGGCTCTTGTTACTCTTAGTCTACAGTGGAATGCTTGATTTATAGGTAGAAAGAAGTTGAGAATCGTTGGATAGCATTTAATGCTTCAAACCTATAAAAATTTTAGATAAAAAATAACCGTTGAGAGTTTTTAGCCTTCAGGGGATGGATTAGTTCATGTTGGAGAAAGTTCGATTTTGTGCTTAAAATACCTTACCCGATCGATCCCTTTAAGAGGGGATCAATCCCTTTTTTAGGTTTTCGAACTTGATGACCATTCTGTCTAAGCAACCAATCAATCCCTTTTAAGAGGAAATCGATCCCTTTTCTGGGTTTTCAAACTTGAGGAACATTTTGTCTGAGCAACTGATCGATCCCTTTTAAGAGGAGATCGATCCTTTTTCTTAGGTGATCGATCCTCTATGTGAGGGGATCAATCCGTTTTCTGAAAAATTACACAATGAAGACTTTTTGTATGAAAAAGTGATCGATCCCTTGAATGAAATGATCGATCCGTTCAGCTTGAAACCCCAACCAATCGATTCTTACAGAGAGGGGATCGATTAATTTTTGCCAAAACTTGAGAATTTTTTATTCTAGATGAAGACAAAATCAATCCTTTTTTGCTAGGCGATCGATCTAATAAGGAGGGGATCGATCCCTTCCCTTAGAGGATCGATCCCTTCTATCAAAATTTACATAAATCATATTTTGTTTCGAGAATTTGAGTTGTTTTGGTTCTCAAATGGATTTTGGCAAGATAGAAGGGTGAAAAAATGTTCAATTTAAGCTTAGAAAATATTGATTCAAGTTAGATAAATTTTTGTTTTGTTAAATCAAAATTCTTAATCAATTCAAGGTCAATAATCTCTCCCTTTTTGATATGATAAAACCAAGTGAATTTTGCTTAAAAACATTTTTCCTTCTGAAAAAAAAAAACAAACTTCTCCTGAACTTAAGCATAAGTTTTAAGCCATCTAAACAAAATCAATATCACCAAATCAATATCATTAGGATCAAAGCAAACAATCATTCATACTAATATTTCTCCCCATTTTTGTCATAGCAAAAAGGATGAGATAAAGCAAAAATACAGAATAATCAATTCAAGGCCACTCATAGCAGACATCAAACAATAAGAGCACACTTCATATGAGAATGAAAGATGAATAGTTTGAGAGAAAGATGAACTAAAGAGGAAAGCTCAAATGATCGATCAAATGGAAGGAGACCTGACTTTATTATGCCCAAAAAGCACGACCCAATCTATTGATTGAAGTAAGAGATCGATCGGTTATGGGTCTTTGCATGGAACCAATCGATCTATTTTGAAAAGGATCGATCGATTTTGCTCATTTCAAACTTTTTATAGCTACTAGTTGAATACCCGATTAATCCTATCCCAAAAAGGATTGACGATTCATAGGTTGAACGAAAATTAGTTACTGCCTACTTATCCGATCGATCTTTTACTAAGGGGATCGATCGATTCTCTATGTTTTTCCTTTAATTTGGCTACTGGGTGAAGAACCAATCAATCCATTCCAAAAGAGGATCGATTGGTTTGACCTGTAGCAATATTTTTTTTAATAAAAAGATTTTAAAAAAAACATGCATTATGATCATTCAAGCATACAATCATGCATAAATTACAAACAAATTTAGATAAACACACATTAAATCAATCAAGAATGCATTATTTATCATAACATCAAGAAATTCATTTCAAGGAATATTCATCATGCCAAGTTCACCTCTAATTGCATAAAATCTATCATTATCAAGAGGTTTTGTGAAGATATCAGCTAGTTGATGCAAGGTAGCCATATATTCAAGTACAATATCACCCTTTTGAACATGATTTCTAATAAAATGATGCCTAATTTCAATATGTTTGGTTCTAGAATGTTGAATTGGATTTTTGATGAGATTGATGGCACTAGTATTGTCACATTTAATGGGAATATGATCCATGATTATTCCAAAATCCTCCAATTGTTGCTTAATCCACAAAACTTGGGCACGACAACTTTCGGCTACCACATATTCGACTTCGGTTGTAAATTGAGTAACACTATTTTATTTTTTAAAAAATCATGATATGAGCATATTTCTAAACAATTGATAAGTACCAGAAGTGTTTTTTCTATCAATTTTGCACCCACCAAAATCAGCATCGAAATAGGCATGTAAAGCAAAAGATAAACCTTTTGGATATCATAATCCTAAATTAGGGATGTCCTTAAAGTACCTAAAAATTCTTTTGACAGTAGATAAATGTGATTCTCTAGGTGAAGATTGAAAACTAGCACATAAACATACACTAAACATAATATCAGGTCTACTTGCAGCGAGATATAGCAATGACCCAATCATAGACCTATATAGTTTAAAGTCAACACATTTACCTCTTTCATCCTTGTCAAGTTTTGTTGAAGTGCTCATTGGTGTTAAGCAAGGCTTTGATTCTTTCAATCCAAAACTTATGAGCAAATCCTTAATGTATTTGGCTTGATTGATGAAAGTGTCATCTTTTGTTTGCTTTACTTGTAGTCCCAAGAAGAATGTGAGTTCTCCAATCATGCTCATTTCAAATTCACCTTGCATAATCTTAGCAAATTCTTGGCAAAGAGTTTCATTAATAGCACCAAATATAATATCATCAACATAAATTTACACCATGAGAATGTTCTTTCTTTTTGTTTTAATAAAAAGTGTAGTAACAACCTTTCTTTTATTAAAACCATTTTTTACCAAAAAATTTGACAATCTTTCATACCAAGCTTTAGGAGCTTGTTTTAAACTATATAATGCTTTTGTCAATTTATACACATGATTTGGAAATTTTGGATTTTTAAAACCGAGAGGTTGCTCTACATACACTTCTTCATATGTAAAATCATAAAAAAATGCACTCTTGACATCCATTTGAAAAAGTTTAAAATATTTAAAATATACAAATGCAAACAACATTCTTATGGCCTTTAACCTTGCAACCGAGGCATAGGTTTCATCATAATCAATTTCCTCTTCTTGACTATACCCTTGAGCTACCAATTTAGCTTTGTTTCTAATAACATTCTCATGTTCATCCATTTTATTCCTAAAAACCCATTTTGTGCTTATGGTAGAATGATCACTAGGCCTAAGTATAAGATTTTATACTTGGCTTCTTTCAAATTGGTTCAATTCCTCTTGTATGGCCAATATCTAATAATCACTCTTAAGGTTTCTTCTATATTTTTGGGTTCAAAATGAGATAGGAAAACAACATAATTGCATACATTATAAGAGAATCTAGTTTTACCCCTTGAGTTGGATCACCAATGATTTCATTATCTTTGACATACCTACTTTTTCTAGGATGATTTGGCTCTCTCTTTATGTGTTGTGGCTCCTCCAAAAACTCATCATCTTCTTTTTTATTATTCTCCTCAATGTCATAAGGTGTATCATTGATCCTTTCTTGAAGTATACCTACATCATCATCATCAAGAAGCACCTTTCTCGAAAGTGGGTTAGACTCATCAAAAATAACATGTATAGATTTTTCAACCACTAATGTTCATTTATTAAAAACTCTATAAGTTTTTGAATTCAAAGAATATCCTAGAAAAATCTCTTTATCACTTTTTGCATCAAATTTACCAAGATCATCTTTTTCATTATTCAAAATAAAGCATTTGCAACCAAAAGGTTGAAAATAGCTTATGTTAGGTATTTTTCCTTTAAAAAGCTCATAGAGGATTTTCTTCAAAATTGGCCTAATCATAGCTCTATTTATAATATAACAAAAAGTATTTATAGTTTCTACCTAAAAATTTCTAGGTAAATTATTTTCACAAAGCATGGTTCTAGCCATTTCTTTTAAAGTTCTATTTCTCCTTTTCACTACCTCATTTTGTTGAGGAGTTCTAGGAGCAAAAAAATTGTGGCTACTACCATTTTCACTACAAAATACATTAAAACCAAGATTTTCAAATTCCTTTTCATGATCACTTCTAATACTAGAAATTGAATAACCTTTTCCATTTTATATTTGTTTTCTAAAAATGATGAATTTTTCCAAAGCCTCATTCTTTGAATACAAAAAGAGAACCCATGTGAATCTAGTAAAATCATCAATAATAACAAACCCATATTCCACCAAGACTCACTATTCTAGTAGGGTAAAAAAGATCAATATGAAGTAATTGAAGAGGCCTAGTAGTTGAAATGTAATTTTTAGGTTTGAAAGAAGTTCTTCTATGTTTTCCTTGAGCACATGCATCAAAAAACTTGTCATTTTCATATTTCAACTTTGGCAAACTAATAACCAAATCATTTTTAGAAAGTTTTGAAATTACATGCATACTTACATGTCCAAGCGTTCTATGCCAAATCCAACTCTTATTTTCTTTTTGAGCCATAAAACAAACATTTTTAGAAAATAGGTCATTTAAATGCACTACATAAATATTTTTTTGATGATGTCCAACAAAAACAAGTTTGTTAGTTTTGATATCAATTACTTGACAGCACATAGATTCAAACATAACCCTAAATCCTTTATCACACAATTGACTAATGCTAAGCAAGTTATGCTTGAGTCCTTTTACAAGTAAAACATTTTCAATAGTAGTAGAGAAATTGTTACCAATTGAGCCAATCCCTTAAATTTGGCCTTTAGAGTTGTCACCAAATGTAACATCTCCTCCACTTTTAGCTTTCAAGTCCTTAAAAAGAGTTTTATCCCTGATCATGTGCTTTAAGCATCCACTATCAAGATACCATGAATTATTCTTGCTTGAATTGCTTTGTAACAATGCTCATCCACCTACAAAAACATAATTAATTTTTTTTTGGGTACCCAAATTTTCTTGGGTCCTTGAGTGTTAGTAATAACAATTTTATGCCTTTTGAAATCCACTTCATTTTAGTAATCTCATCTTGAGATGTGCTAACTCTTTTTGGAATCCACATTCTCCTAATGAGCTTACCTCTATAAGTGATTTTCTTCAAAGGATAATATTGTATTGAATGACCTAATTTATGACAATGTGCACATATGCTGGATGAATCATTTGGCTTAACAAGGAAATTCTTTAAATGAGTTTCTTTGTTGCCACTATTATAACCTATTCCATCTTTGTCAAAAAAAGCTTTTTGTGTTTCAAGTATGTCATTGAGCTTTTGATGTCCCATATAAAATCTAAAAATTGAATTATGCAAATTTCATTTTTTTTAGTCAAGTCATTGGCATTCAATTTTAAGAGCTCAACTTTCTTTTCTAAGTCTTCTTTTGCTTTAGTCAATGATTCATTTTCTAATTTCAATTTAAAGACCATTTTTTAATATTTCATGCTCATGTTCTTAAATTCTATAGCTAACTCATTTTAGGCATCTTGCAGTTCATCAAATGTGTATGAATTTAAATCACATGAACTAGAGGTTACCTTAGACTCATCAAGAGGCATGAGATATAGATTGGTTACTTCTCATTCATTTGATTCATCAATAGAAAAGTCACTATCACTCCATATTGTTACCATAGTTTTTTTTTTTTTTTTTGGCTTTGCCATGTTTTACTTTTTCCACAAAGGATAATCAAGTTTAATATAACCCGATTTGTTATATTCGTAGTAAATAATTTGGTTTCTTTCTCTTCTACTTGATTCTCTTTTACTCATCTCCCTTTGTGGTTTTTTTCTGCTAGAGAACTTGTTCATCTTTATGAACTTCTTGACTTTTTTTACAAACATGGCCATCTCTTCATCTTCATTATCTTTCTCTGGTCTAAAATTTTTTTCATCTTCTTGAAAGGTAGATTTGAAAGCAATGTCACATTTTTTGATTAGTTCTTATCCCCTTTTGATCTTCATTTCATAGGTGAGGAGAGAGCCCATTAGTTCATCCAAAGAGAATGTGTGAAGGTTTTTAGACTCGTCAATGGCTGTCACTTTGGCTTCTCAGCTCTTTGGTAGACTGTTGAAAATTTTTTTCACCATTTTCACATTTGAGTAAGTCTTTCCAAAAGCTTTTAAACCATTAATGATGTCGGTGAAGTGATTTAACATCTCACTAATGGTTTCATCTAGTTTCATCTTGAATAGCTCATAATCGTGAGTAAGCATGTCAATTTTTATCTCTTTCACTTAGTTGGTACCTTCATGAGTAACAGCTAACTTATCCTAAATTTTTTTTATATTTTCACATAAGAAAACTCTATTGTACTCACTTGACCTCAATGCATAAAAGAGTGTATGCATTGCTTTGGCATTGAGTTGAGCCATCTTCATGTCATTGACATTTCATTCACTCTCTAACTTGATCACCTCTCTACCATCCACCACCTTTATTAAAATTTGAGGACCATTTACAATGACCTTTCAGACTTTATAATATTAGCTTGAATGAACAACCTCAACCTAATCTTCCAATAAGAGTAGTTATCACTAGTAAAGAGATGGGGTCTAACAATTGAATACCCTTCACTTTCAAGAGATGTTATAACTATTTCATTTATCATGAGACATGCCTCTTGTTGGCCAGTATAGTTGTTGTAGCTTGAAGATGGTTCTTCCACATTGATTACCATATTTTTTGAGCTATTTTCAGGATCACTCTTGGGCTGTTAAACTTATAAAAGAAAAGTACTAGCTCTGATACTAATTGTTAGCTCAAAGATTTAAAATAAAACAAGAGGGGGTGAATTAGTTTTTAATAAATTTTTGAAGTACAATATTCAATAAGCATAAATTTTTCTAAACAATTAAACACAATAATTGAAAGTAAATGAGAGATAGGGATAGAGAATATAACACTAAGATTTATAGAGGTTCGATCTTTTTTTAGGCACTTACGTCTTCTCTCTTAGCCTCTCTTGCCAAAGAGTTCAATCCACTATAAGTGTTGAAGATTACAACCAAGCTTCTCTAAGCTTTACAAACTCAACACAATATTCTCTTAAGGGTTATCTTACCCCTTAAACTTACAAACTCACAATATAAAAATATGAAGTGTTTTGCAAACTCTAAAAACCTCTCAAAAGTTGGGTGTTTGCTAATTTGAAGTACACAGTGGTATAGACAACAAAATAAAAAAAATTAATTTGAATTCTGTACTTTTCTAACTTGAAACAGCTTTGAATGCTTAAGCAAATTGGTAGATGAATGACAATAAGTTTTCTTGGCTCTTGTTACTCTTAGTCTGTAGTGGAATGCTTGATTTATAGGTAGGAAAAAGTTGAGAGCTGTTGGATAGCATTTAATGCTTTAAACTTATAAAAATTTTAGATAAAAAATAGCTGTTGAGAGTTTTTAGCCTTTAGGGGATCGATCCTTTGTCATAAAGGATCGATTGGTTCATGTTGGAGAAGGCTCGATTTTGTGCCTAAAATGCCTTACCCGATCGATCCCTTTAAAAAGAGATCGATCCCTTTTCTAAATTTTTGAACTTGAGGAACATTCTGTCTGAGCAACCGATCGATCCTTTTTAAGAAGGGATCGTCCATTTTTTGGGTTTTCAAACTTGAGGAATATTCTATCAAAGCAACCGATCGATCCCTTTTAAGAGGGGATCAATATTTTTTCTTAGGTGATCGATCTTTTATGTAAGAGGATCGATCCATTTTTTGGAAAATTATACGATGAAGACTTTCTATATGAAAAAATGATCGATCCCTTGAATGAGAGGATCGATCTGTTCAACTTGAAACCCCAACCAATCGATCCTTACAAGATAGAGATCGATCGATTTTTATCAAAACTTGAAAACTTTCGATTCTGGATGAAAACAAGATTGATCCCTTTTTGCTAAGGGATCGATCTGATAAGGAGATGATCGATCCTTTCTATCAAAACTTGCATAAATCATGTTTTGTTTTGAGAATTTGAGTTGTTTTGGTTCTCAAATGAATTTTGGCAAGATAGAAGGGTGAAAAAATGTTCAATTTAAGCTTAAAAAATATTGATTCAAGTTAGACAAATTTTTGTTTTGTCAAATCAAAATTCTTAATCAATTCAAGGCCAACACTAATCCATCTTTTGACTTTTCTTTTAAATACTTTACAATAGGAGAAATGTGTGATTGCATTTTACATCTTACAATTGAAATAATAATTAATAAATGAATAATAACATGAAAGATTTTACATTACTTTGGGAAAGTTAAAAGTGACAAAAGGTAAAGATATGCTCAAGGCCTGGTAAGGAAATCGAATTTGAAAATAGAAAAAGGGATTTCTTCAGGAATAGGATATGGGTGTTGACATTTAATGAGAGAAATGATTAAGAACCAAGTTGGTTTTGCTTTGTTGCCCAAGAATTGAATAACACAAAATCCAAAAAGAAATAGGCTTGAGAACCATTGTACCATAATTGAAACGACATTGATTGGCATTTGTATCACATTCACTTAGGAATGTCTAGTGCATGAATCTAGAAAACAAGGATATTACAAGATCCAGTATAAAAAAGATAAATATGAAGACTTTTCAGTGAAGAAAGTTTAATTTCTCGTTTGAGAAGAAACCTCTAAGGTAAGATTCTAATTTTTTAAAAAAGAATATTTTAAAAAAATCAATCATGGTCAACAAAGATTTTTAAAATTTTTAAAGTTGTGGAGCCTTTGTTCAAAAGAGCATTTTTCAATATTAGAAATAATTTATAAGACCTTCGGGCATAATATCCTAATTTTTCAGATGCGATCTATAAAACCTCCAAGCATTATCATTAAAACCTTCGGGTGTTATCTTTATTTTTTTTTTCAAGTTGTGTGCCTCTATATTTATGATGAGCCTTTATTTTTAAGTTGTGTGCCTCTATTGATAAAGAGCTTTTATTTTTTAAAGTTATGTGCCTCTATTTTTTAGGAGCTTGTCATAAATAAAAACAAAAAAAAAATAAAATAAAAAAACAAAAACAAAAGAAATGAATAATTTGGACTCGAACATTATAGGTTGTTAATACCTTTGCACAATTCCTATTATACGGAGAATGCATAAAGCGGGACAACTGTAGATACCCTATTTGGTTTAGGCCCAAACCAATTGGGCCTACACTAACCCAAATCGGATGAGCCCACACTAATCTTAACCCAATCATCATATTATTTTTTATTTATATATATATATATTTTTTTATTGTTTTATTTTTAGTGCATTTATCTATATATATTTTTACTTTATCTACTTAACATTTTTTTTATTATTTGTTTTATGGGTTTATCAATTTTTATTTTATTTGTTATCTTTAGGTTTGATTAATTATCTTTATTTTCAATTAATCTTATTATCTATTTTTTTTTAAAAAAAAAGAGAAAATAGATAATCAAATCAAGACTAGGAATGGTTTGGCAGAAAAAGGGCAATCAGTTAGAAAATTTGGGAGTTGAGTTTATCATCAAGTGATAATCATTGTTTGAATTTGAAAAAGGTTTATAATTTATCAGGTTTCAAATCCAGATTTTTTTTAAAGAATCCATCTTAAATCAAAACACTAGTCATGCATAAATTCTCGTGTATAAATAGATCCTCAATACACAATAGAAAAGAATCAAAAGAAAAGAAAAACATGTGTAGCAATCTAAGTAACAAAAAATTGAGAGAAAAGGAAAAAAAGTTTCTGTTAGGGTTTTTTTGGAATTTGGAGAAGTTGTTAGCTTGATTTGGGAGTAGTTAATGTTTTAAAGAGTTTCAGAAGGTTAAAAGGGTGATTTGGGAAGTTTTTGCAAATTTTTTTGAATTTTTGGATTTTTTTGGAATTTTTTAATTTTTGACAAACATTTCAATGGTTTTTGAATTTTTTTGGTGGAATTCTTGCTACAATCCCAGAAATTGATGATTATTTTCTAGAAATTGATAAATATTCAACTAGTTTTAGAGAAAGAAAAACAAGGAAAAAGAAAAAAGAAAAAGAAAGAGTAGGAAAAGAATATGAAAAAAAAAAACAAAATTTTGGGGCTTTTATACCATAGCAAAACAACGTTGTTTTACCCTTCCAAGATCCGAGCAAGATCCATGCGTCGCCTTATTTTTAGCCTGATCCATAATGCACCCAACCCTTGTCCATGGAGTTGGTTTGCTGTTGAGCCGGCTTAGCCTTGAGCCGTTTTCACCTAGGCTGTTCTTTTATGCCTTAAACCGCCTACTCTAAGCCTTCAAGCTGAGTCACCTTTCTGGTATATTTTCTTATTTATTTAGTTAGTTATTTAGCTATTTGTTTGTTTGTTTGTCTTCCATATATGTGTTTTATTATTATTTATTTATTTGTTCTTCATTTATTTGTTATCTATCATTTTGTAAATATTTTTAAAAAAAATTTAAAAAGAGAACCTTGCCAATATATTGGAGAGTTTAAAATTTTAAAAATGAAACTTTTTTCAAACAAAAAAAAAGAACCTTACCAATTTATTGAAGGGTTTAAGTTTTAAAAAATATATATATAAATTTTTAAATAAAAGCTTACTCTTACCAACATATTGGAATATTTAAAATTTTAATAAATTATTTTAATTAAATAAATCCTTATCAACATATTGGAAAAAAATTTTAATTTTAAAATAAGATTTTACCAACATATTGTAGAATGGGTTCAAGTTTTTAAAAAATATAAATTTTTACATAAAAACTGACTCTTACCAACATATTGAAAAATTCAAATTTTTAATAAAATATTTTAATAAAATAAAGTAGTACCAACATATTGAAAGGTAATTTTAATTTCAAAACAAGGCTTTACCAATATATTGGAAAGCTTTATGAATTTTTTCATAAAAAATAAAGTTAAAAAAAAAAAACAAAATAAAAATAGTTTTCAATAAAGCCTTACCAACATATTGAAAGGCAATTTGATTTTCAAGATAAAATTTTATCAACATATTGAAAAACCTTATGATTTTTAAATAAAAATTAAATTTTAGAAAAAGAAAAAAATAATTTTCATAAAATCCTATTAATATATTAGAGGATAATCTTTAACAAAAAATCTCATCAACATATTGGAAGATATTTATGAAAATAGAGAGTTTTTTTTACAAAGTTAGATTTTGAATTTTCGATAATGAAATTACTAAGAGCATTACAAATTGCAATCTCTATATAAATTCTTAGGTAAAAAATCCTTTTTAAATTTAACCAATGTATTGGAGGATTTAGATAACAATTTTTTATACCAAGATTATAAATCTCATTTGATTATCACTATCTAAAGTTTTTTTATAAAATATTAATGAATCCAACAATGGAGTTTCTTTAAAACGTGACAAATAGTCACATTGAATATTTTTGAAATGAAAGAATGTTCTTAAATTGTTACTAACATATTGGAGTAATTTAAGGATAATTTTTTATATTAAATTATTTAGTAAGATTTTTAAGGCTCTTGGATAACAAAAAATCAACTGGTACCATCCTTTGAGTGGGTGAGTAGGGATGTTATAACTTTTCTCATATATAATCATACTTTTGAACCTAGTCATAGTTTCATAAACATGAATCTACCATTTAAAGATACCCGAGTTAAGCTTAAAACTTTTCTTTAAAATGAGATAAATTCAATTAGATAGTTAATTACACCTAAACAAAAAATATTGGTAATGACTCTTAAAGTCATGTCTAGCAATAGGTCATAGATTTACACGTTATGACATTCATAACCAAAAATCCCACTATTTCCTACAAAATCACAACCCTTCTATCACAGCAAAAACCAATTTCTAGCCAAAAACTCACGTTGCACAATCCTCCCAAAATAAAAAATCATCTTGTTTCCTTTAAAAATCATAAAAAAAAAAAATACATCATAGTTAGAAACCCAGTAGTAAAAAAAACTTATAAAACAAAGTTTCAAAAAATAAAGAGGAGGCAATACTGTAAGAGAGTTTAAACTTTAGCAACCATAAAAGAAGAAAAAGAAGAAATAGAAAAAAGAAAGAAAGAGAAGAGAAAAAAGATAAGAAATAAGAAAAGTCTCTACTAAAAAAAATAAGGAAAGAATCAACAACTGGGAAGGAAAAGAGAAAAAGAGAAAAAAAAGAAAGGAAAAAAAGAGAAAAACATAGAATAGGAAAAAAAATAACTCTCGGCTAGGCTGCTCAGCGAAGAGAAAGAGAAAAAAAAAAGAAAAAATTTTGGTGTCTGCTAGAAAAAGAAAAAAGGAATGGTAAAAAAAGAAAAAAAAAATGAGGGAAGTTAACAAGGTCAAACCCGACCCAACCCGTGTCTAGGATTGATCCGACTTGATCCAGTTTCTTTTGGGTTCAATAGTTGGTTTATTAGATAGTTAGGCTATTTGACACCCAATCCAATCTCTTTTGGGTTTACAGTGGGGCTCAACAATGGGGTTTTTTGGTAGATCTCAAGTTTTGGGTTATTGCATAAGAAGTCATTTGGGTATGGTTTCTTTTCTTAAATATTTATATCATATGTACACATTATATGTTGTAATTTAAGGAAATGCATGCATAGAGATAAAATAATTTTTATGAAACCAAGAATTGCAAAGACTCCTGTTAATGTTGCATTTTCGCAAAGTATTTCAAATTGAGATAATTACCATCATTATTTTAGAAATAAATTAGGATGATATTTTTCAATAAAAATTTTGATTTTAGAAACCCTGTCTAAATATTGAAGGAAATTTAAATCATGTTTTGAAATATTAATTTTCTTAAAATTTTGCCTAAATATTGGAGAATTAAAAAAAGTTTTCCTTCACACCAAAATAATAATAAAATTATTTCACCTTTGATTTTCTTTAACAAAAATCACAATAGGAAGTGAGGTTAAATGCATATAAGATAGGTCAAGTTGGTTAATTATTGAATTTACATCATTTACTTATTTCTTGTTACATTATGACTTGAAATAAAAAAATTGTGAATTAGTAATTGACAATTTTAAAAATTAGTTTTTTAAATAATGGTTAATATCCCTACATGAAATAATCGTTGAGACCCTACTTAGATATTAGAGAGCTTTTCAATAATTATATTTTACAGAGAAATATTACTCAAAATTTAAGGAATATCATAAGAATTCTAAATAAAGAAAAATTTTTCAAAATTCCACTTGAATAATGGGAAATTAGAAAATATTTTAAAACTAAGAATTCTCATTTTATTCTTAAATAAAATGAAGTAAATTTAAATATATGTTAGATAAATTTAATTGGTTGTCTACATTTTAATTTGTATTCACATCATACATTTGTTCCATATGATATGTGTTTGCATTTTCATTGCTTTCCAAAAAATTAATAAATGGTGGTTTTTGGAAAACTATTTTAAAAATAAGCAAAACTAATTTTTTAAGTAAAAAATAATTCTTATGACCCTACCTGAATATTAGAGGGCTTTTCAATAATTATTTTTTATAAAAAAAATATTATGTGAAATTTTTGTAAATTAGTATCAAAGTCTCAGGTAAAAAAATATTTTTAAAATTTTATCTAAATATTGAAAAACTAAAAAAAAATTTTATACTAAAAATTTTCATCTTATTCCTAAATAAAAGGTTTTAGAAAATATTTTTACAAGAAAATGAAATTTGAAGGAATTATCAGTATAAAGGATAACATACGATCAATTAATACTATTTTTAAAACGAGTATTATGGGAGTGCTAATCTTTTTTTTTTCGTAGATCAAATGAAAATTTATTCTTTTAATAAGTTTTAATTAATTTTAAAATTTTATTAAAAAAATAAATTTTTTAAGTGACAAATTAAACGTAGCTAAAGAAATTTATGGCGACTCCTTTTATTTTAAAACTTTTTTTAAAATTTTCGTTTGGCTTTCTTCAAAATTGTTGTAATAAGATTAATGTTATGAATTATCTTTAAATTAAAGTGAAATATTTGATGTGATTTTTAAATTTTAAAAATTTTTAATAAGATATATGAATCATGAATTTAATAATTAATATAAATAATATTCATTCTTAATGTAAGTAGCATGAAATAATAACAAAAAATAGATAAATAACTTTTCTAATATCATATTAATTAATATATTAATAATTCAAATATCTATTATTATAATAAAAAACTACCGGTAACATTAAATTTTTTATAGCTTAACAAAAAAGGGCCCTGAATTCAAAAATAATAATAAAAGAAGCCACGGGGCCCAGACGGGAACCCTACACATCAGTAGCCACTGGCCTGTCGCTATCACTACACGTGCCAGTGGTGCCCAATAGCGACGCACCTAATTGGCTAATCTGGACACTTTTGCCTCCCTACACCAAACTGAACTTTTATGCCTTTATAAACCCTCATCACCCTTTTCTACTCTATAAAAAAAACTTTCAATCCCTTTTTTTTTATATAATTTTTCAATACCAATTATTGTAAAATTTTTAATTTTTTTAATCTCTTGCCACTGCAGTCTACAAGTTTTCTTCTGTGTGACAACCATGGAAGAGCAAATAATCTCACCATCTTCACCTCCTTCATTGGTCTCCTTTTCCCAGGAAACTCCACCTTCAACTCTCCAGCACAGGCTCCAATTTGTACTTCAAAGCCAGCAAGATTGGTGGGCATATGCAATTTTTTGGCAGACATCAAACGATGACCATGGCCGTCTGTTCTTGGCTTGGGCCGATGGTCATTTTCAAGGCACCAAAGATACCCCTCTGAAATTAAGTGCCAATTATCCCAACATTCCGGGCTTAAACAATGAACGAAGAAAGGTGATGAAAGAAATCCAGGCCCTCGTTGGAGACAACAATTGCATCGATATGTCGATGATCGACGGCACTGATAACACTGATGCTGAATGGTTCTACGTGATGTCATTGACTCGATCATTCTCTGTTGGAGATGGGATTCCAGGCAAGGCTCTTAGTACTGGCTCTTTGATTTGGTTAACTGGTGCTCATGAGTTGCAATTTTACAATTGTGATAGAGCTAGAGAAGCACAAATGCATGGCATTGAAACACTGGTTTGTATACCAACTTCCCGTGGGGTTCTTGAACTAGGATCCTCAGAAATGATCAGGGAAAACTGGGGTTTAGTCCAACAAGTGAAATCCCTATTCGGGTCCGATCTCATTGGTTTGGTACAAAAACAATCGATTCCAAATCCAAATCTAACCGCAGCTCCTATCCAGTTCCTTGACAAAAACATCTCTTTTGCAGATATCGGCCTAATTGCCGGTGTTGAAGAAGAGAACCACAACAACCAAACCAATTCCACAAAACCTGGGCAATCTTCTTATGTGGACTCGAAGCTTTCAGATTCTGATTGTCCATTACCAGCTATGAAAAATAGAGAGAAGAGAAGCCCAAAGAAACGCGGAAGAAAACCAGGGCTCGGCCGAGAGACACCGTTGAATCACGTGGAAGCTGAGAGGCAACGCCGTGATAAGCTGAACCACAGATTCTACTCCCTCCGAGCTGTAGTCCCGAACGTGTCGCGCATGGACAAAGCATCGCTCTTATCTGATGCTGTCTCATACATCAAAGAGCTAAAGACGAAAATTGAAAAACTGGAGTCACAGCTTCAGAGAGAGTGTAAGAAAGTGAAGGTAGAAATGATGGATGCTATGGATAATCAAAGCACTACCACTTCTGTGGATCAGGCAGCCAGGTCCAGCAATTCATCCTCTGGAACTGCTGGCTCTGGTGGCCTTGAACTTGATATCAAGATTTTGGGAAATGATGCAATGATTAGGTTTCAATCAGAAAATGTAAACTATCCAGCGGCCAGGTTAATGTCTGCCCTTCGTGATCTTGAGTTTCTGGTCCATCATGCGAGCATGTCGTGTGTTAACGAGCTCATGATCCAGGGTATTGTAGTGAGGGTTCCTGATGGATTGAGAACTGAAGAAGGCCTCAAATCTGCTCTTCTCAGGAGGCTAGAGCAGTAAGGCTTATCAGTAAGATGAAGGAAATTTTGTTTTTAATGCTTTAATTTTTTTTCCCCAGTTCTTGTGTTTTTGGTTGATTTTCCTTTCAGCTTTATGTACTGTTTGTCATGTAATAAAGGATGTAAAATTGAGCAGCTTTCTTTTTTCTGTTCAATTTCAGATTTAATAATTTCAAATATTATACAATAATAAAATTTAAAAATAATAAAATTTAAAATTTTAATAAAAATTTTATATGAAGTTTTTAAAAAATAATTTATGATTAAAATATTAATATTAATTATAAAACGATAATTTTTATATTTTATATTTATCTGATATAAAATAATCATGTTATGAAGTACTTTCTTTTATCTAAATTTTTCTACATGTTTTTTTTATGTGACTGTTCCCCAGTCTATGACAGTTTGAGCTTCAAAAGACACCAAACCTTAACGAATAAACCTAAAAAACAATAAAAAAGAACTACCCCCGGCTGTTCGCCCCAAAACAAAACCAAAAAATATATATATTATTGTACATTGATAGCACGTTCATTGATCTATACATGCCCGTTCATTTTATATATATTTTGAAGTTTTTAATTTATTTTTAAAATTTTTATTTTATTATTTAGATGATTGAAAAATATATATATATTATATATAATTTTTTAAATTCATAACTTTCAAACAATTACATGTCAATTGCTAAAAAGTCAATCAACATGTATATATAATTATTTGTAGCAAAAGAACAGTCCAAATTAAATAAAAAAAATCCGTGTGTTAATTTCCCCTGCCAAAAAAATCCAATAGTCCCAAGTTTTAGGATAAAACAACAAAGAACTAAAAGGATGTTGGGTTTTTAACAAAAAAAAAAAAAAAAAAGAGAGGTTGGGATCGTCGACCCCACTTTACCAATTATTAAATATGGCCCTGGCTTGTAAAATGTTGTGCTTCTGCAGAGGATATGGTCATCGATAATTTTGAATTATATTATAATACATAATATAATATATAAATTATAAATTTATTAATTAATATAAATTATTGTGTAATATTAATTATATTAATAATAAAATTTATTTTAATAAATAAATTAATAATTTAAATATTACATTAAATATTTTATTATAATTTTTTTAAAAATTATTTGAAACGTACATTGAAAAGAACAACATAGAAACGTACTAGTACTTCTTCATCTAGCCTTGTAGCTATCCTTGTTGGCTATTGTTTTTTGTTTTCGGGTGATAAAGAAATGAAAGCAGCCGATAAAGATATAGATGGTGGACAATCGTTGAGAAATGCAAGGACAGGACCATCTATATTTACAAAGAAAAAAGAATGAAAAAAGCTTATGGTCGGCAGGGGCAAGCAGAGCCACAGGCCCAAATTTTCATTTTTTTTTTTTTATATTACAGTATCCGGTACTATTAACATTTTATTTTAGCCTCATTTCTTTATTAAAATTATTGTTCGACCCCTTTCCATTTTCTGACTTTGTCTCTATTATCAAGGATTAGTAAAACTATTAGCACATATTTATAATTTAATTTTAATCAAATTAATTGATTAATTATTAAATTAATTTTAATTGATTAATAAAAATAATTTTTTAAAAAAATTTAATTTTTGATTAATCTAATTCAAAAATTAAATTAATCAAAATTTTAATCAAAAAATAATAAAATCTAAATATAAAATAAAAATATATGAAATGCATCATTTCAATATATAAATTGTTAGAATTTTTAATATAATACTTTAGTATTTAAATATTTTATTAAATAATTTTATTTAATTTATTTAAAATTTAAAAAATTTAAAATTTAAAATTTAATTTAATTTAAATATATTTATTATTTAATTAACTGAAAAAATTAATCAAATCGATTGAATTAAATTTGATCGATTTATTTTTTAAAATTAATAAATTCAATTCTATTAATAAAAATAATATAATATAATTCAACTAATTTAATTTTAAATAATTTAATCGAAATTAACCGAAAACTTAATGGACCATCTCTATCACCAACTAAAATTCGGCTCCTCGGCAAAAACCAATTTTAAACTAAATTATTGATAAGACACAAATTCGAAAACTCACCTCTTTGTTAGCATTTCTACAGTTTTGAGACATCTTCGAATCTCGAGAATAACATAATGATCTCTATCCATTTGAATGGATAATAAAATAAAAAATAACAATGGGATAAGATTAGCGATAAAATTAAATATTAAAATTAAATTAATGATAAAATATATATTCTTATAAAAATACAGTAATAATAATAAGATTAAATATGACAGTGAATTTAAATGGGATAATAGGTTGTTTATAAACATCTCAAAAATTATAAGACAAGAAAATTTTAAAAAAAAATTTTAACATCTAAAATTTTTTTTATAAATATATTTTTTATCAATAAAATTGATAAATCGATTAATAATTTTGTATATAAATTAAAAGTGAATATTCTCAAAAAAAAAAAATTTAATCTATCACTAACACTCTATTATCATAATTAAAAAATGTCTTAAGTTTCAATTTTACACTAAGACATGCAATTGACTATCTTAAGATTCAATGAACCATTTCCCTTTAATCTTCAATTGAAAGGGGAGGAGCTCAATTGTTTTGCGAAATGCTATCCAGATATAAACTTAAAAGTAGTTGATCTAAAAAATAGCATGGATTTCATCTGGTGTGATGAAATCCAAGCAAGCCTAAATTAGCTTTACAGATGATTTTACTGATTAATTATTAGTAGGAAACGAATTTTTGCTGTGGTAAATAAATTGCCTTTCCTCTACCTAACCACTTGATCAAAAGGATTCTTACATCTTGGTGATAAGGTGCAGGGGATGCCAGCGTTGCATTCAAAGGGGAACATAATTGGTGTCAGGGAAGGGTACATCAAACCTTTGCTCGAATTCAGCTAAGTCATGATGATATATCAAAATCGTCATCAAGGGATAATCTGGTTATACTAGTACTAATAATAGTAGTAATTTTTTTTTATTTTTTAATAAATTTTAAACTTGGACCGTATTTTTATTAATTTTAATTATCCCAACAATTAAGTATATATGTTCAACGGTATGAGTTGGGGTCATAATTACACCTGTTAATTGGAGGGGTTGAGGTGTATTTGGATAATTCAGTTTGGGTTTTTTTTTTTTAATTAAAAGAATTAAGTCAATTTTGAGTTAAATCATTTTAAATTTGAGTTATTTAGAGTTTAAGTTATTTTTTACTCGAACCATTATGATTCTAGTCATTTTAATTCAAATATTTGGAGTTTGATACACAGATTATTTGGGATTAGGTCATTTAAGTTTGAGTCATTTTAAATTCAATTTATTAATTTTTACAATTAAATTAGATTAAATTTAAATAGAGTATTTGATAGAATTTGAGTAAAATTTTATTATAATTTTATTAAAAATAAAAAGAAAAAAATAATATTTTAAAAATAAATATAAATATTATAATTTGTATGCTTTAAATTAAAGTTAATATTTATATAAATAAAAAAATGTGATTTTATTAGATTTGATAAATTAAAATATGATATAATGATGTAACACCAAAAGGATATAGCAAAAACCTTATTGGTTTTTAAAAAATTGTTCCATATTTAGTAGTATGGACACAAATTTTGACACATGAAAAATACAAAAAATCGTTTAATTAAATCGAGCCATAAAATTATACATATTAGACATGAAAAATTTGTTTGTCACGTTTGACACTTTTAATAGTTTTTAATATTTATTTTAACTTAATATAAAAGATATATAAAGACTATTTTAAATTTTTAATTATAACACATAATTACATATTTAATATAATCTTATAAAAAATATTTTAAATATTTATTCATGATACACATTTAATATGCAATTATTTTTTATATTAATAATATAACTAGAATATAAATAATCATTTTAGTATAATTGTAATTTATTGTTTAATAGCATATTATTTTGGATTTTAGTATAATTGTAGCCCATTATATAATTTATTCTAAATTACATGATTAAAAATTAATAATATAATTATTACATAAACATAACGTATATACGCAAATTAATAACTTGTTTTATATATTTTATTTTACATCACAATATCCATGTATAATTATAAAAAATTGTATAATTTATTTTAAATGATACATTAATATGTATACCAATGATAATTAAAAATATATAATCTATTTTAAATTATATTATAAATTATAAGAAAATTTTAAGTAGTATAATATCTAATTTATACTAGTTTATATTAAATATATATTAATTTGATATTTTAAATCATTTTAATAAGTTATCATTTGTGTTATGTTTATTACTTTTATTTGTGTTATATTTATTATTTTTATTAAATTAATGTTTTTAAATAAAATTATACTTAATTTAGTCTTAGATTAATTTTTTTGGTCATTTTGGTTTTTTATCATTCCAAGTTCTTGTCATTTCAGTTTTGAGTTATTTGAGTTTGAACCAATTTTTGTTTAAATTTTTCAGTTTCGAGTTAGACAGATTTAGGTTGTTGACTTTTTATAATCAAATCAAATTAGGTCGGGTTTTGATTAGGTTGAATTTGACATATTTTTTAATTTGAGCCAGAATTATTAGTTTTAGTGGTAATTCATATAGCATAATATATATATATATATGAGTAGAGATTAACTTATACAATATAAATTTTTTTTAGTTTTATATATTTTTCTAACCTTTAATTTTAATAAATTCAAAAAATAAGAGAAACAAATAAAAAAAAAATTCATTCATTTTGTCCAATTTGAGTTACAAGCAAAGGAAGTCTTAAACAACAAGTTGATTTATGCTCATCCAATGTAAAAACCTTTCTTTTTTTTTTTAATGTTTTTTACATTCATTTGAGTTAGATTGTTGCCTTCGCTTTGTCCAGTGATTTTTTTTACCTTGAAAGATTTTCTAATATAAATTTTTATCAAACTTATTTTAAAATATAATTTTAAATTATATTATATTAAAAAATAACTATTTATTTAAATAATTTTTTATTTTTATATTTTTATATACATATTAATATTAATACAATCATATTTTGTTAATTATGAAAATTAAATATATAAACGTTAATTATTTACAAATTATATAATAAAAAGCATTTGTAAATTTAATTTATCTCCATTTTTTAAAAATATTTTATTCTATTATATAACTTAACATATATTTTTATTTATGATATAAAAATTTATTGATTTTTATGTTATTAAATTCTATTTTAATGTAAAAAAGCTTTTCTAAATAATTTTTACCCTAACATTTCTTTTCCATTTTGACACTTGAAAAAGAAATGAATGTTTTTACGATCTTAGTTGGGATATTTGACATTTTTGCTCTTTTGAGTTCAAATGAAACTCAACTATTCAATGTATGTTAGATTGTCTTTAATTTCGTCTATTTTTGGTCAGAAAGAAACATCTTTCAATTGGAATTTACACCTCACCAGAGACAATAACTTTAATATATTTATATATTATTAATTAATGTCTTTTTAGAATACATTTTAAAATTTTACTGTGTAACTCATCATAATACATTTCATTTTTCTTACTGTTTTATTATGAAAATACATATTAATTCAATTGGTGATTTTAACTTTGATTAAAAGCTTATACAATGGATTTTTTAATATATGTTTTTTTTTTTGGAAAGCAATAACATGAATTAACTTTAAAAAGTTGAATTATCAATTCCATTACTACATAAACATGTTCATAGTAGAAATTATTTTCTAAATTTAAAAAAATTAGAAAAAAATAGATCCTACATAGCATGGCTGACATTCTAGTGAAGAAAATAAGATGAAAAGAAAAAAGAGTGGTTATTAGGTCGATTTAATTAATTTTGAATTGAATTACTTGAAACTAAATTATGTTAGTTTATTTTTATTAACAGAATCAAAGTTATTAATTTTAAAAATTTATTCAACCGAATTTAACTCGATTAACTATTGAATTAATCGAATAACAAAATATATTTAAATTAATTATATTTAAATGCTTAATTTCTAATATTTGAAGTAAATTAAATTAAATAAACCAACAAAATATTCCAATACCAAAACATTAAATTAAAAAGCTAACAACTTATAAAATGAAATGGTCCATTTCATATATTTTTAGTTTTATATTTTGATTTTATTATATTTAAGTTAAAATTTTAATTAATTCAATTTTTGAATTAAATAAACTAAAAATCAAAATTCCTTTAAAATAATTTTTAATAATCAATCAAAATTAATTCAATGACAATTGATGAATCAAATTAAATCAATTCGATGATTAACGAATTTCGAAAACCCCTAAAATAAAATGTCTACCCTGAAAATGAAAAAGGAAAACTAGTTGGATTCATAGCTTTTGAAATGTTAATATTACCCATGTGATGCCAATCATTATTGCTTGAGTGTTCAAGAGCGGAAATTTGGGTGTTTACAACATGATGGGTTTCAACTAATATAGGATAATAAGCAAAAGAAAATGAAAGATACAATAAAGTGTTGGCTGAACATAGCAAAAAAAAAAGAAAAAAAGCATAATCAAAATATATGAACTCTCTTTTTCTATGAACCAAAAGCAAAATATTTCTAAATTCTAACGGCTAACCGGACCACTTGACTTGAAGGAAAATGTGATTATGTGAAGTGTTTCTTAATTTTATACCTAACTCATCAAAATGTTAGGTATAAAGTAAACACCACACTAAACACGTTATGTTTTTGTGTTAAAAATATTTTTTGAATGGTTAAAAATAAATCAATCACAAAAGCTAATCAAGAGATGTAATTACGGTTTAAAATTTATGATTTAGAGATAAAATTATCAAATACACATTCAATTATTATTATTATTAACAAAATAATCCATTTTTTCCTTTCCCGCTTCATATTCTTTTTAGACATTTTAATTTTTTACAATAATGCCTAACACTCAAAAATCTTAAACTATAATTTTTCCAAAAAAATTATTATCATTTTTTTCAAACATACTTTTTTAAATTAATTTTTTTTAACCCCAACAATAATACAAAATTAGGCCCCATTTCTGCCGGACTTTTGTGTCTGGGGGACACGTCACATCAGACGAGATTAATGCAGGTAAAGTACATGTTTTATATGCAAAACTAGTTTTTTTTAACCGTGCCATGCACGGAGTTTTTTATTATATTTTTATAAGTAAATATTTTAATTTATATTAATTTATATATTCTATATATAGATAAATAAAAATAATCATAATCATTTATAATTTGTAGTTTAAAATAAAAAAAAAAGAATCTAAATAAACATCATGAAAATTTTAAATTATGAAAGTAAAATTATATACAAATATCAATGAAAAAGTTAATCTCTTATTCACAATTACATAAATTTTTAAAAGTATATATTATTTTAGTATAAAAATTAAGATTTATACATGTGATATATCATGAAAGACTCTTTCATATTTAATTTTGAAACTTTATCTTATCAAACTTTTATGACAAAAAGAATAAAATATTGATTGTGAGAAAAAATCATAAATATATATTTAATAATTATTTAATTTAAAAATATCTAAATTTTTAAAAATTTAGTTTATCCAAGTTTAATTTTAAATTGAGATAAAAGAAGTTAGTATAATTTTAAATTTAGATATATATGTAATTTTAAATTGAGGTAAAATAATTTTTATTTTAAATTATAAAAAAAATAAAGACAAAAAATTAATAAATAATAGTGATTCAACTATAAATTTTATTTATTTAAATTTATATGAATATTATTTTAGATGGTGTATAATTTTTTATGATTTAGGAATTTAACTTTTAAAAACTATTTGGATTAGGTAAGAGTGAAATATGAGAATATATATTTTATTAGATTTAAATTAAGATAAATCTTATATATTTTAAAAGATTTTGATAAATGTAAATTTTAAAACTTTAAAATTTTTAAAAATTAAATAATTAATTTAATAAAATTATTTGATAATATCTTATGTGTCAATAATATAGGTTGTCCACTTATGCATCCATATAAGTAAATCTTATCAAATTTTTATGTATGTTGTAATATAATATTATATATGATATGATTTGCATCAGATTCGACTCATGGTAGAATTTGCATGTCAAAATTTTTCTCATGCAATAATTCATTTTTTTAGTTAAAAAAAAATAAATGAGGGAAGACTATTACATTTTTGAATTAGGATATAAAGTCGTAGACATTATATTTTATTCGAAAAATTTTTCAATAGTAAAATGAATCTTAAATTTCACGTAAAATTGTGTTTGGGCCTTAGTTGATAAAACTGAGGCTAAAAATTTGAAAAGCCCAAAATTTTAAATTTTTGGTTTTAATTTCATTTTTATTTTTTTAATTTCTTGAGTCAAAGTCTGAAAATTAAAAAAGAAAATAAAAAAATAAAAAACTAAAAAGGGAAACACGGGATTGGATTTGATTTTGTCTTAAAGTCAATGGTGGATTATTGAATTTAATGATTGAATGATTTTGGAGATTTTTTTTACCTCAATCTTCGTGAAAAAAGGAAGAATGCATAAAATCATATCATAATCAAGTCACGGATTCATTTGAATTTCCAAATTGAAGGGGATTGAATCCCTGTATACAGATGGTAATCATACACGGTAAAGGGAGCCTCACAAAAAATTCACAATCAATAAAAAGGTAGTTTCGGGCAAAATTTCATGAAGCGATTACCAGTTTCCAACATCAAGCAATTACAAGCTGCATTTCCAAAGTCAATTAGTGGGCAGAAAGCAACAAGCAATTCAAAGCCAATCAATCGACCAATTGTACCTCCAAACACACAGAAAATCCAACGTAGGGGAGATAGTACCACAAACTGGACCCAGAAGTGCAACTAGCCTTGCAAACACAGCTTACATTCTGCAACCGAAAACCCATACCTACGCCCGAACCAAGTCAGCAAAAATTCAATTCCCATAAGCAAAAGCCAAACCCAAATTACCCATACCTAGAAGTAAACGAGAACCGAACCTATCCACAACCAAGCAAGAAAAAGGCAAATAGAGAAGCAAATTGCAAAGGCAATTGAAAGGCAAAAAAAAAAAAAAAAGGAATTCAAGCCTCAATCAGAAATAAATTCACAATCTACAAGCAATACACAACTATTTATGCAAAGAATTTTTGCGGCTTTTGGTTCAAAGGCTTTTGGGATTCCCTGTGCTCTTCAAGTCGATTCTAGACTAGAGGATAACAAGTGGTAAAGCTTTCAAGATTTTTAAGGGAATTGCTAGTAATAGAGGAGGCAATTGTTGTTCCTGTTTGGGCTACGGAAGGACGCCACCAGTTTGTTAGAGAAGAGGAAAAGAAAGAATTTCTTTTGTATGATGGCGAAAAATAGAGAAAGCAAGAGAGGTGGATTTTGATTATGGGACTGAATCAGTGTTCTTGGGTTTTCGACAAAGAATGACAGCAGTGCACGACAAGAGCAGTGATGGTTGAAGGAAGTAGTTATAGTTAAAGTGTATTCGATCGAGTTCAAGTTGATATAATATTAAATTTGAGATTATGTCTGATTTTAAATTTGAGATTTGAAATTCGGTTTAAACTCAATCGAATTTTTTTTTTAGTTCAAGCTTGACTTGAGATAGAAATCAAACTATTCGAACTCACTCAATTAAGTTTGATTCACATGTAAAAATAAATTCGATTCTTATATTTAACAAAAGCTCGATTATTTGTACTTGAGTCAAACTTAAGTTCGAGATATTTTATCAATTAAAATATATTAAAATATAAAAGCTTGATTAGGCTCATGAGTTACTCGAACTAGGTATAAAAATACTCAAATTTGATTTGATCGATAAATCAAACTACTCGAGTTTGAGCTCGACTCAATAATAACCAAGTCGAACTCGAATCGAATCCAAATAACTTGTAAATATTAATGTATCATTTACACCTTTAAATGACACCATACGATTGTTTTCTGGGTTATTTTTGGGTTTTAGCTATTGGTTGTTCATCTAGTCAAGAAAGAAGAATTTACTTCTGCAGAAAAAAAGAAAATGAAAGTAAAAGACTAATTTTGGGCTTTTATGACAAAAGCAAATAATGTCGTTTTGCACCAAGAAAATATGACTTTGACTCGTTTGATAATTAGATTCGATCGTAAGTATTTTTTTTATTTTTTTTATTTTTTGGTTTTGATTTTTTTGTTTTTTTAATTTATTTTCATTTCTTGATTTTTTTATTATATGTTATTATTATTATTAATATTATTATGAACAAATCCGTGGACCCATTGCTAAACATAAACTTTGAGAATCGTCACAAATTTTTTTTTAATTAAGTATGATTGGTCACTTAATTGAATTTATTCATTTTTAAAGAGAAATCTTAAACTTAACTTAGGTATCTTTAAAAGGTAGATTTATATCTATGAAACCAAGACTAGATTCGAAATTATAGTTACGTGTAAGAAAGGTTATAGTATCATCACAACATCTATCAAATGATGGTACTAGTTTGATTTCATATTATCCAAGCCTTAAAATATGTTTATAATTTATCTAGTAAATTTAATATTAAAAATTGGTCTGAAAATTACTCTAATCGTACTATAGAATGAGGTGCATCTCAGCTCAGAAGAAGCAACTTGGTGCAGAAATCGGTTGTTTAAAGCAGCTTAAGGCAACAACTTGGCTTGGCTTGGCTCAAGCTTCACCGGCTGGGGTAGATCACGAATTGAATCATGCTATGGGTCAAATTCGTAAATAGTAAAGTATGCAGATCTTGGACATTTTTTAATCCTTAAAATGGCACTATTTCAATTGGGTATAAAAATTTTAATTTTTCTTTTTCCTCAGATTTTCCCTATTTTTCTCTCACTTCCCTTTCTTTTCTCTATGTTTATCTCTAAGAAACAATTGAATGACAACTGAAAACCCCTAACAAAACCCAGATCATGGTGAAAAAATGTAGATTTCAACGAAATGTCTCCAAAAAACTCAAACTTGGTCACCGAAAAGTTCAATAAACCAAGATTTTCCCTAGATTTTCACCCAAAAACAAAAAAAAAAAAACCAAATTGAACATTTTCTTTTTATTTTCTCCAAATCTAAACTCTCTTAACCTATAGTCTAAATAACAACTTCTCCTATAATCTTAAATGATGTTGCCTATTTTTTATGATTTTTCTAACTTTTCTTGTTTTCAAATTTTTTCTGCCTATTGCTTAGTTGATTTTGATTCATCCTCACAGGGTCTTTTTATAGGCCCTGATAGGAAAATGTTTTCTTCTTAGTTTGAATCTCCTAATCAAATTCATCTTTAAATTTTTTATCCAAATCCATCTCTCCAACCAATTGCCTTTTTCAATAAAAACATTAGACTTTAAATTTGAATCAAACTCTCCTTCTTTCTTTTTTTTTAAATTTAACAACAACCAACTCCTATAAAATCAACCCCAGATAAAATGTGGTGTCTACAATTACCCTTCTTTACGCATTTTTGGTAAAATAAAAATTGTGCAAAGATGTAGATAGCCCACATATCCAAATAACCGACTTTTTTTTTTCTTTTTCTATTTTTTGTTTAAAAAAATTCTTTTAAACAAATAATCAAACTCTTTGAATAACATAAAAGCTCCTCTAAACAAAGGCTAAATAACTTGTGAAACATATGAAAAGCTTCTTTCAATAGGGGCTCAACAAAATATAAAAAGCTTCCCTCAACAGAGACTCAATAACTTTTTATAAAAGATTTTTCTTAACAAAGGCTCAATAACTTTTTATAAAATGCTCATCTCAAAAAAGGCCCAATAATTTTTAAAAATATAAAAAGCTCTTCTTAGTAAAGGCTCAATAACTTTTAAAAATATAAAACTTCTCTATAATAGAGACACACAACTTTAAAAATAAGTGCTTCTCCTAACAAAGGCACACACCTTGAAAAAAAAAAAAAAAAACTCAAAAGTTTTGACGATCATACCCAAAAGTCTTATAGATTACGTTTGAAGAAATTAGGAGATTATGTTCGGAGATCTTACAAATCATTCCTAATATTGAAAATTGTTCATTTGTACAAAAGTTCCGTAACTTTAAAATTTTGAAAAATTTTTCTTGTTCATGACTGATTTTCTGGAAATGTCCTTTTTTCAAGAACTAAAATCTTACCTTGGAGGTTTTTTCTCAAATGAAAGTTTGAAATTCCTTCACTAGAAAATATTCATATTTATCTTTTCCATGCGAGATCTTTCCCTAGGACTCTCAAGGATAGGATTTTTTGAAAATATCAATAAATAAAATTTATACAAATAAAAACAAAGAATAAATAAAGACAAATTAAAAAAATTGAAATACAAATAAAATAAATCAATTATTAAAAAAAATACCACATAAAGAGGCTCGGCTCGGCTAAAAAAAAATGGCTTGGCTATAGAAACCGATTGGCTATAATGGCTTAGGGTAACAGCTCGACTTAGCTCAACTCAAGCTTCAATGGCTGGAGGCGAGTAGCGAATCAAATTGTACTGTGGGTTGGATTCATAAATGGTAAAATGTGCGGATCTTGGACCTTTTTAATCTTCAAAATGGCACCGTTTCAATTGGGTATCAAGGCTTAAATTTTTCTTTTCCTTTTTTTTCTTTGTTTCTCTCTCTAAAAAACTATTGAATGCTGGCTAAAAACTCCAATGAAACCCAAATCACAATGAAAAAACACAGATTCTAGCCAAAAGTCTCCAAAAAACTCAAATTTGGTTGCCAAAAAGTTCAATAAACCTAAAATTTTTCCAAATTTCCCCATAAACCCAAAAATGAAAAGAAAAAACTAAATTGAACCCCTTTTTCTTTTCTCCAAATCTAAACTCTCTTAACCCATAATCTAAACAACTTCTCCCACAATCTTAAATGATGCTGCCTAGTTTTATGATTTTTCTAATTTTTTTTGCCTTCAGATTTTTTTACCTATTACTTGATTAATTGTGATTCATCCTCACAATGTCTTTTTATAGGCCCTGATAAGAATAGGTTTTCTTCTTGGTTTGAATCTCCTAATCAAATTCATTTTAAAATTTTTAATTCAAATCAATCTCTCTAACCAATACCCTTTTTCAATAAAAACATTAGGCTTTAAACTTGAATCAAACTCTTTTTCTTTTTTTAATTTAACGAAAATTAAATCCTATAAAATCAACTCAAACCAAAATAAGATGTCTACAATTATTATTATTATTTTAATTGTTAATTAAATTTAAAAGGATAAGAAAAAAAAATTGGAGAATGTCATAATAAAATTTTGTAAAAAAAATTATTTTCAATATTACCAAACTATGAGGATTTAAATTTTCAATAAGCCTTACCAACATATTGAAGGGCTTGCGGTTTTAGAAAAATAAGGTTTTACCAACATATTGAAAAATTTTATGATTATTAAGTTTTGAAAAAAAGAAAAAAAATAGTTTTCATAAAACCCTACTAACATATTAAAGGATAATCTTTGACAAACAATCTTACCAATATATTGAAAATATTTCTGAAAATAAAATATTTTTATAAAAATTAGATTTTGAATCTCCGATAATAAAATTACTAAGAGCGTAGCAAATAGCAATCTCTATGTAAATTCTTAGGTGAGAAAATCTTTTCTAAATTTTATCAAAATATTGAAGAAATTTTATAATAATTTTCGATACCAAGGTTCTAAATCTCATTATCAAAAATAAAAGTTTTTACAAAAAAAAATTAAATGAATCTGACGATAGAATCTCTTTAAAGTGGGACACTAATCTCTATGAATATTCTTAGGGTGAGAAAAAGATTAGTAACAACTCCTTAAATTTATGTCAAGCAATATGTCCACGGATTTATACGTTATGACAAGAGTAAATTTCAATGAAAAGTTACATTAAATTTATAAAAGTGTTTAGTATGGGAGGATTAGTCTAAAAGTCAAAATGATTTACATTTTGTAATTATATCACTTTGTTTGGTAAAATTTAAAAATCCTATGTGACAATAATTTTAAATCACTGGGTAATAAGATCATTACCTTAAAGAATAATTTGATTGTTAAGCTAAAAGATGATAAGATTTTATCACCATGAGAATGTAATTTTTAATATTGTTTTTGACTAATTTACCCTAGCAAAAATTTTAATACAATTGCCTTAAGAAACTGGCTTGTAAAAATTTTCAAAAATCAATTTTTCTAATCACTTATTTAAAAAAAAAAGGTTTTTTGCTATAATTGAATAAATGTTTATTGATTAACAAAATAATGAATTTATTTAATAATTTTCTTAGAAATTATTTTAATCAAAATTGATTTATACTTTGTAGTTTTCTATAAAATAACATTTAGCTATTTTCTAAATTATTGATTCAATAAATATTTAATTTTTGCTTTTCTTTTGGCAAAGTTATTTTGGATATTTTATGCTCTATGATTTATTTTTTCATATAATACAAAACAAAGTGACTTGAGATTAATAATGATTTACAATATTGCATCAAACATGATAATCTAATATCATTAATGATCAAATTACCTTGGTGATCTTATTACCACAGTGATTAGACTATTGCGATAATTTTAAAAATGATACCAATTGCTATCTAAGAATAAACTTCACACACACCCTCTATGATTTGCAACTTTCTCATTTAACCCTCTATGAAAAAAAATTTTCACTTATAACCTTAAGGGGGCATGTGGTTAAGGGGAATCCATAAATTTTCCCCCAAAATCTTGATAGTGAGTATTTCATTCTCATGTTTGATTCAGGATAATCCAATTATAAGGAAAGTGACAAATTTTTAACAGTACCCAAAATCTTAGAATTAGAAATTCACCTCTCCATATGGTATTATAAGATTCTTTGAGGGAAAGTTACCTTATTTTCAAATTTGACCTGAATAAAAAATTATAAAATAGCCATTATCCTTTTGAAAAATATGTCTAGAAGTGATTGCAACTTAGTTATAGGTTTTTGCTACTAAAAAAATTTTTTTTTTATATTGCAATTAATGGTATTTAGCATGAAAAAATGTCTTAAATGATCATTAAATATGACGTCTCCAAAAAACGCCTTAAATAATCATTGCATCAATTATTTAATAGGATTATTTAATTTAATCAATTATTTATATAATAGAATTATTTAAGATGTTTTATTTACATAAACGTTTTAAATAGTAATTTTATTTTAAAAATTTTATTTTATTTTTAATTTTTATTTTAAATTAAATAATCTTTGATTAAAATGATTAAATTGGGTCAGCTGATTATTTGAATTATTTTTTAGTATTATTTTTTATTATTTAAATAATTTATGTAAAATTAAGATTTGGACTTAATTTTTTATTTTTACATTAGAAAACATGTTATTGAATCAATACATTTTTTTGTTAAATAATTATTGTATTTAATACTTATTAAATACTAAAATCAACATTTAATTCTAAAATTTTCTTTAGATTATATTATAACAGTGTTAAAAATTAACTAAAAAATAAAATGTCCCTTATATAAGAGGATTTTACAACGGTTGAACCCTAAATCCCAAAATTTATTTGAAGAGAGAGAAAAGAAAAGAGTTGAATAAAAAATTTCCCATTGTTAAGATTAATTGGTGAAAAATCAATGAAATCATTTGGGTTTTATTCTAAAATGAAGACAATTGAAAGAGTTCATCACGAATGGTCTGTTCAATTTTCGTTTACTAAGACCGAAGAAAATCAATGTAAGGTTTCGTTCTATCTCTCTTAAAAGTAGCTTCCACAACACTCTAACGATGAAATCAAAGGGTTTTGGCTATTTTGTTGCTTTGATCTGTCAATAAGTATTGTAGGTTTTATGTTTGGATTAAAAATAGGTTTTGTTTTTTAATTCTATTTTTTGTTCATATTAATTTTGCATGTTAGATGTGCCTGCTGGGGGTTCAGATGTCCTTGCTAGTGAATATGTGCCTGCTTGGGACAATCTTACTAAGGAGGAAGTGCTTGTGGGAGGGGAAGTTTATGTCGAAAAAGAAAAAGATTTGAAGATGCGCTTGGTGGGGAAAATGAAGATGAAATGAACTTGACTGAGGAGGATATGGATGAGTTTATGGAGCAAGTGCAAAATGAAGATAAGTTACAGAGTTTGAAAGGTTCTGATGTTGAGGAATGAGAACAAAACCCCAAGTATCATGAACCAAGTGTAATGGCAAAATGGAATTGGAAAAAGGTACCGTATCAGTGTCGAACTTGATATTTAATTTTGAGAGAGTCAAAGTAATATTTTATAATAATTTTTTTAAAATATATCAAATTTATTAATAATAAAAAATAAATTGAAACATATAATAACAAAACTTATCATTACAAGTATGCTAATATGTAAATATACGTATAACAAAATGAATATATTAAACAATTGGTCTTACGATTTTTAATTATAAATCACTAAAAATATTTTTTACAAAAATAAAATTTGATATATTTTTACAATATTAACACATTATTTTTTCATATTTAATATTTAAAGTATTAAAATGAAAAAATCACAAAAATATATTTTATCAAATAAATTAAATTTTAAAACAATAAAGTAAAGCCTTTGATATGATCTCCCAGAGGAAAATGGTTCCTACTTTCTTTTCAGAGCTTCTAGCTTGGATTTAAGCTTGATATCCTCGCATAGGCTCCACTGTAATTTTGGGTCAATTACGAAACGAGAAAATAGATTTGAATACAAAATTATATTAAGAAAGACAAGGTATTGATATGATTTAAAATTTTATTAAAAATTATATATGAATTTGGTAAAAATAAAAAAATGTATTATGTTTAACACATCGATACTAATTATAATATATAATATTCATATTAAATACAATAAACACACCATTTTATTCATAACTCTTTGAGAGTGTTTAGTATGAGATAATTCATTTAAAAATCATGGTGATTTATATTTACTAATTATATCATCTTGTTTGATAATAATTTAGAAATTTTACCTGACAATTATCTTAAAACATTTGGGTGATAAGATTACTATCTTAAAAAATGACCTAATTTTTAACCTAAAGGATGAGAAAGTTTTATTTTCTTAGAAAAATAATTTTCAATATTATTCTCTAACTAATTTACCCTCACAAAAAATTAGTTATTATTAACTCAAGAAGTTGCCTACTAAAAATTTTAAAAATCCAATTTTTTTAGTCACTTATTCTAAAAACGGTTTTATGTTATAAATTTATATTAATTAGAAGAAAATAATGAATTTATTTAATAATTTTTTTAGAATTTATTTTCATCAAAATTGATTTATTTAGTAATTCTTTATAAAATAACTTTTAACTATTTTATAAATTTATATTGATTAGAAAAAAAAATGAATTTATTTAATAATTTTTTTAGAAATTATTTTCATCAAAATTGATTTATTTTGTAATTTTTTATAAAATAACATTTAACTATTTTATAAATTGTTGATTCAATAAGTATTAAATATTTTATTTTTTTCAAAATTATTTTGGATATTTTTTACTATATGATTTATTTTTTCATATAATACCAAATACAGTAATTTATAATATTATACTAAACATAATAATCCTATCACTGGTAATCAAACCACCTTGGTGATCTTATCATTATAGTAATTAGATCACTAAGATGATCTTGAAAATGATATCAACACTATCTTTTTATATTTTTTTAGATACATAAGAAATTGCAGTTTAAGAATAAAAAAAAGGTTATAAATTTTAGAATTTAAATTTTAGACCTATTAAATATTACTTTTTAAAAATAATTGTATGATTATTGAATTAACATCTAAATTCAACTCAATTTACATTTTCAACAAGTTGTCTTTCTTACATACATTACTAGGACTATATGAAACCAAAATTTTAAATGAACAGACAACCTAAGGAAAACATACTTGTTAAACAAGTAACACAACAAACAAGTGTAGGAGGGATTGGTAGCACAAACTAAATATATGAGAGCATGCAATAACAAAAAGTGAGCATAAATAGACTCATCATAAGGATGTTCATAACTTAGTTTTAATTTAATTAACCTATCAAATTAATTTACTTGGATTAATTAGTTGGTTTTTGAATTAATTTTTATCAATTATTAAAAATAATTTTTTAAAAAAAATTTATTTTTCAGTTAATTTTATTTAAAAATTAAATTAATTGAAATTATAATCGAAATATTATAAAACCTATATATAAAACAAAAAATACAAGAAATTGTCCATTGCATTTCAAATTATTAGAGTTTTTAACTTAATACTTTAGTGTTTGAATATTTTTGTTAGATGATTTTATTTAATTTGTTTCACACATAAGAAAATTAGAATTTAAAATATAATTTAACTTAATATATTTTATTATTCAATTAATTGAAAAATTAACTGAACTGATCGAATTAATATCGGTCAATTAGTTTTCAAAATTAAAAAAAAATTGATTCAATTAATAAAAATAAAATAATATAATTCAATTAATTTGACTTTTGATAATTTCATTTGAAATTAACCGAACCGACCGAAAACATCTCTAATTCATCACTACCCTACCATGAAATATTAGACTTGAGCAGTGCCTTCGGTGAACATTGGATCCTCACATTTATAACGACCATCAGGTCCGATTCCAAAACCTTTGGGATCAGCAAAGACATTTTGGAGCAGCTGGCTCCTAGGAGGAAAGGGACTTTCATCTGCAAACCTGACAGCATCATGTATCACCTCATCTATCTTCTTATCTATGGCCTTTAACTCAGCTTCACTGGCTAGGCTGTTCTCAATGAGGTGCATCTTCAAAGCTGTGATGGGATCTCGTGTGGCATAGTGACCCTCCTCAGCTACCATAGGAGAACCAAGAAATTTAAAAATAGTATGTTTGTCAATTCTTAAAGATCAAAATTAAGAACAAAAGCTAGGTTTTTTGGTAAAGAGAGGAAGCGTTGAAAACAAGTAAAATGAAATGTGTCGAAAAAAGATGAAAAGAAAATTTGAAGCAAACCGATTGAGTGCAATGACAAGTGATAATAGACGGTAAAATAAAGTTGGGTAGAAGAGAAAATAAAGTTGAGAAATGAACCAAGGAAGAGAGATTGCAGAGAAAATTTGAAAGAAAGTTGAGTGAATTTATCGAAGTTTAAAAATCTTCAAATGAGTTGTAAAAACTTTTATTTATAGGTTTTAAGAATAAAAATTATATATATTAAATATTGAATAAAAATAATGACAAAATTGATAATTATAGAATGTATTAATGTTTTGTCTAATAAGAGTTTAGCTTATGTTGATAGTGAATAGTAAATATAAAAATATAATATTTGTTTAAAAAAAAAAACAAAAGAAAAAGTACTCATATTTCAAGATAAGGTAAAAAAGAAACCTCTAAATATTTTCATATCTAATTCATTAAGTCAAACTTTTCATAACATTCAATTAATGAAACTAACCTATGAACTTGTCGTATTTTAAGATTATTTTCACTTTTTTTTCATGAAACATTTTTGTAGAATAATTCTTAATGAAAAATTTTTTGAATGAGTTTTTGGTAAAGAATAGTAGTGTTGTTCCATGAAGATGTTTCGTGAAGGGTGTTATCCCGTGAAGTAGCTTTTTGTGAAAGTTCTATTCTTGTAAAACAACATTTAGTGAAGCAAACTTCAGATATTTGAAAATAAATAAATAAATAAAACAAACTTCAGATGAATCATGAATGAAATGTCAATGGCTAGAATTTGCAATTTAAATCAGAAAAGGAATGACAAATAAAAAAAGATAATAAAATGCTTACCAGGGTCACGAAGATCATTAGGTGAACCATTGAGTGTCCACTAAACCTATATGTCTTGCATGCGACCAATGTTGGACCTTCTCCTCTCCTAGCCCTGGCAATTGCCTCCTTAGCCACTTCCCTCACCTTCAAAACATCCATCCCATCGACATGGATACCAGGCATCCCAAAAGCCGGTCCTTTCTTATAAATCTGAGGATCAGAAGTAGCCCTCAATGTGACATCCCAATATCCCACAAATTATTCTCAACAACAAACACAATGGGTAATTTCCACAAGGCCGCCATATTCAAACACTCAAAAGAACTACCCATTATTACAAGTCCCATCCCAAAAAAAGGTCAACGTGACATGATCACAATCGGCTTCTTTCAAAACCTCCCTCTTATACTTGGAAGTAAAAGCCACCCCCGTGGATATTGCTATCTCACGGGAACAAGAAGAAAGAAAGAGAGAATTAGGCACCCCGTGGATATAGCAATCTCTGATTGGGAGTGTTAGCGAAGGAGGGAAAGAGAGAAAGAAAATGGGAAGGGAAAGAAAGGGGAGAGACGGAAAAGGGGGAGGGCCGGCTGGAAACGAGAACCCAATGGAATTAATTAAATTAATCAAAATTTTAATTGAAATATAATAAAATTAAAAATATGTAAAATTATTGATTTTGTTTAATTATTAAAGTTTTTAATTTAATAGTTAAATATTTAAATATTTTTATTGAAAGATTTTATTTAATTTATTTTAAATATAAAAAATTTAAAATTTAATTTAATATATTTTATTATTCTATTAATTGAAAAAATTAATCAAACTTATCGAATTAATTTTGATCAATTAATTTTTAAAATAAAAAAATTCAATTCAATTAACAAAAATAAAATAACATAATTTAATTAATTTAATTTTAAATAATCTAATTTAAAATTAACTTAACTCATCAAATGAAACTCCTATTTCCTGATTATTCCACCCGTATTTTCAACCCCATTTCCAACTGAATTTAACAATATTTCGTGATGGCCCAATCCATTTTCTGAGTCGTCTCCTATCTTTCAAGTTCCATAGTTTTTTGCCTTCGAAATTTCTGATTAACAAATAATATACTAATAAAATCAAAATTAGTTCACTTGAATTATCAAAGTAACAATTGGCAACTTGATTAAAATCACATTGTATAGTTTTAAATTAGGTTTTGGATGGGTTTAGTATGTTCTTCGTATTAGTGACAATTTTGACATGTGTCCTTGCAATCTTAGAACATATATATATTTATTTATTTATTTATGAGAAGGGATTAATTTATACAATGTAAAACTTTTTTTGTTTTACATTTTCTAACTCTTAATTTTAATAAATCCAAGAGATGAGAGAGATAAGTAAATAATAAAAAAATAATTTAATCTCATCTCTTATATTATTGAAATCAATTGTTAAAAATGTGATTAAATTATATAAGAGATGGGATTAAATCATTTTTTTATTTTTTATTTGTCTCTCTTATCCCTTAAATTTATTAAAATTAGGAGTTAAAAAATATAAAATTAAAAAAATTTTACACTGTATAAATTGATCCCTTCTCATGTATTTAATATAAACACTATATGCTTTCTATTTTGCTTATAAAAATATTTACTTTATAAATCATTACTTTAAACCATATTTTAATTAAAAAATAAATAAATAAATAAAAATGAGTAATAAAAATATTTATTAACCAAGTTAAGATATTGTTTTGAGTAAAAGATAAATAAAATTTATTACAGTTTTTATAAGATTATCAATGTTATATTAAACTTTTAACTTCCATTCAAATTCATATATTGTATGAACACTTTTCCAAATAGTATTTGTACGTATTTTATCTTTTTAGAAGAAAAAATTATATAACAAATTTATTATAAAATCTTCCCTTGAAACCTGTGTTTTAAGCGATTATTGTATAAGAAAAAAAATATGTCCATTTTATTAATCAAGTTAAATTATTATTTTGATAAAAATATTAAATTTAAAAATAATAAAATAAATAAATTTAGTCGTAAGATTTATGAACCCTATATGTATTTAATATTAATATTTTCGTTTTTCCTTTTTGCATGCCTTTTAAAAGATAAATTCTACAAAAAAAAAAAAAATTGCTGATTATAATTAAATTATTTCCACTCAATGCTCGTGTGTAATGAAATAAAACAGTGAAATTAAGTAAAAATAACTATAAACATTTCAACTAAATATTTTAGTGTAATTTTCTTCTATCTAACAAATTTTATCCCTTTGATTCAATTCAAAAACACAATTAAAAAAAATGATGATTAGTAATAGAGTTAATAGCACCATTGTCCTTAAAATTTGAGCCAAATTCTATTTGGCCCATAATCTTTAAAAAGTTGTAACTGGTTCATGGTTGCATTTGCATGTCAAAAAACACAAAAGAAAAACAAAACATCATGATTAGTAATATGACAAATAAGAATTGGAAAAGAAAAGGTAATAGATACATGAAAAACACTTATATAACCTTTCGCTCTTTAAAAAAATAGATGAAAAACCATAAGTCACAAAAAATCAAAAGTCAAAAATATAAATATTACAAAACCAAAAGTTTCAATAAATTTTAACAAATAATGGTTTTAAAGAAAATAAATACAAAAAAAAAATCACAAGTCAATAATCCAAATAAATGTTAGACAATCAAAAGTTTATTGTGTTTTATGTAATAAAATTTAAATATAAAATTTATATAAAAAAGATTTGGCACTTTTTACATAATATTTGAGTTAAATATATAATATGAGCTTATATTTTATATACTATCAGTATATAGATTCTATACACTATCAATGAATCAAATGATAACAGCTCATTGATGAAACGAATCAGATGATAACACCTCATTAATGAGTAAGTGATTTTAATTTTCATACATTTATTTTAAAGGTTGATATTTACTTATTAATGAGTTGTTATCATTTACAATGTGTTTAGATTGAAAAGAGAGGAAGGAAAGGAAAGTAAAGTAAAGGAAAGTAAAAGAAACAAAACTTTAATTCCCTTGTTTGGATAAATATTTAATTTAAAGAAATGAAAAGAGGTGAAAATCAAATAACGTTTGGTTTCTCTTGTAAACTTAATTTTTTTAATACCCCAATTTGGAGGAAAAGCTAGAGAAAGGAAAATTAAAAAAAAAATTTTATAAAAAGACTATTATGTTCATCTTTTTATTAATATTAAAAACCTAATAAAAAAAACCTAAGCAGATCACAATTATCCTGTAATTTTTTCAAAGTCATCTCTTTTTTTAAGTAAGTTTCATATATATCTTCAAATATAAAAAATTTTTATAATTTTTTGGTGATTTGATTTTGATGAATGGTTAACATAAATAGATATATTTTTTGAGTTTATGAGATATCAGACTAGCTCAAAATTTATCAATACATATTTATAAAACATCTTTCTATTTCACTTTATTAAAAACTATTGATATAACAGCAATTGTGACGTCAGACAAGATAGCAAATATATCATAGTCCAGGAGTCCTCTAAAATTATAGTCAATGAAAGGATATAATTAAAAAAATTATTATAATAAATAATTTTCTTTCTTTTTCACTCTTTATCCAAACAATAGTTGTTAGAATTTATTTTCTTTCCTTTGTTTTATTAATTTTAATTATCCAAACAAAAATTACATGTATCATTTCTTTTCCATTAAAAAACTTTCTTTTCCTCTCAAAAACTTTCTTTTCCTTTCATTTCCTTTATTAATATTTATCTAAACATAACGTTAATTCACTAATAATGTATAAAATTTATATGCTGACAGTATATCAAATATAAACTCATATAATATTCTCTTAAGAGATTTAATTGATTTTAAAGATATTTTTTAAGAAAAGAAAAAATAAAGGAAATCATCATTAATGCCTATAGAGTAAAGTTGCCCCAAGCCATGGATGAAAACATTTGAAAAACTAAACTTCAATTTATGTCATGTGTTCTTTAATTGGGATTGATTGACTAATTGAGAATTTAATTAATAATTTGAGGATAATTGTGTAATTGACTTAATTATTTAAAAGATAAAATTAAAATATAATGAAAGCATACCTCCACCAAATTTCTTAAATTACAAAGGGATATAATTAATTTTAAAAATATTTTTGATTAAAAAAATTAATAAATTTGTTTTTTATTACTCAATTTACATTTGTTAATAAAAGCATAAATATTCATGAAAAATAATTCTGCTAGCAACACACAGGTCATATTTTAGTATAATTTAAAGTTGTGGCAAGTGACAATAGATCAAGTAATAGAAGCTATTATTACATCCAAATAATAAGTGGAAAGGGTCAATTTTGAATTGAATGTTTAATACAATTGTTTAATATAATCTTTTTTAAAATATAAAATTTAATAAATTTGAAATTTAAATTTAAATTTAAATTTTTATTTGATAAACAAAATTGAATCCAAATTAAAGTGTCTTAGATCAATTGTTTGAATTTAGTGTATATATTATTTGAGAATTGGGATAAAAATTGAAAGGCAATTCATACTCCGGGCTGCTTAATGCTTGCTTCTTTAAATCTCTTTCATCGATCCAAATACTATATCGCTATAATGAAAAATAAAATTTATCATTTAAAATTTTAATAAAAATTATGTATAAATTTATTAAAAACCAAAATAAATATTTTGTATTTAATATATTAATACAAATTATAATGTAATAATTTTTATATTTTTTATATATTTAATAAAAAATAATAATATATAAATATATAAATTATCCTATCTGCCTATTAAATCGAGCAAATTGGCAACCACGATTAGAAGGGGCCCTTACAACTTACGGAACTTTAGCTCTAGCATAAATGATAAAAATTTGCATGGCTCAAGATCTTTAATGAAATTGCTCCTCTTACAAGGAAAACGTTACAACTCCATGAAAGAAGCTACTGCTGCTCGTTTCAATAGCCTAACAACCGCACGTCGAAATTAGCTCAGACTTTTACAAGTAGAACAGCAATTTGGTATTTGAACACCGAAAGACGTTTGAGTTGGTCCATCCAAGTACAATTGGTGTTTTATAAATATAAAATATAATTCAAATTTTGTTTCAATACAAAAATACATAATACATTTTGTTAAATATACATAATTTTTTACTAAAATTTTAAATGATATTATTTTCATATCTTCCTTTTATATTATTTTTATATCATATTATATTTTAAATTAATCATCTATATATATATATAACCCCACTTGTCAATTCATATATTGGCATTATGCGTCTATTTTGCCACACAAATACAAGGAGAATATTAACAACCTTATATTGAAAAGTAGGGCCGACAATTTAACTTATTTCCGACGGATTTCGATCCGACTTTACGATATCGATTTTTTTTTTTAAAAATTCAAATTTCAAGTCAAATAAGATTATAGAACAATCATGATCAAGTCAAGTTTACTTTCGCGTTTTAAGCAAACCCGACATGATATTATATAAAAAATTATTTTTTAATTAATTATTTAATTTTTTATTTATATATATATTTATATAATGATATTTTTAAATATTTATATTTTAAATATTTATATTTTAAAAATAATATTTTATATTTTAAAAAATAATATTTTATTAATTTCGAGTCGAATCAAATAAAATATGATTTATATAATATCAGATTATGTTCGGATATGAAAAAACAAAAAAAATTAAGATAAGATCGAGTTCGAGACGAGCAAAACCCGCCCCAAACCCGACTCGATACCAATTTTATTGAAAAGACATAATTACCCTAAAAAATTCCTATATCCGTAATTATATCTATTTCGTGTAAAACACGCATAAAATATAAAACTTAAGCTAGCTTTTATACACTAACAGTGTAATTTTTTTAAATTAACATTAAAAGATCGTCACTTCTTTAATTAATTTTTATATTTTAATATAATATATACCATCTTATTAATCACGCTTGTGAAATATAAAATTTTCACAATGGATTAAACAATTTCTCTTTCTAAAAACTGATTTGAACATACGTTTTAACTTGGCAATACTAAGTTAATTCATTTGATGGATGAATTGTGAATCCAATTCCAACTAATCATGTTTGCCATTATTAGAAGTTACAACCAGTAAGATGAGCAATATCAAGAAAACTTGACAACTGATAGCAAACTATGTCTATGATAATCATCCATCAATGTTAAAAGATAGATAGTTCAAGTATTCTTAAAGCCATGTGACCATGTCAATGATAAACACATTACAAAATCTAAGCTATGTAGGCTTTTCTAGTAAAGGAATTGAGTTATGAACAAAATGGAGATGAATTGAATAAATAAATATTAAACAAAGATATGCAGAAAGAATCAGAGTTAAACATTCAAGTATCAAGTGGCCCAGAACTGGATCCACGGTATAATACTCGGAAGAACATACATAGGAGATTCAGTTGATCAACCAGCCAATACATTTGGCAAAGGGAAAAGGGAAAAGGGAAAAGGAAAACAGATAAATTCCAAAGACACAGCAATAGGCAAAGCTTAAATGACCAACTTTCAGCAAAAGTTAGATATAAGGAAAGAGTAGAGCTCAGAACCAATGGCTAATGGCACTAATGTGAAAGGAACCATCATGTCAGTTGGATCAAATCAAGAGAAATCATCAACAACATAAAGAACTATTGATCGAAACAACAATCTAAAACCAAAGCATGGATTGCAATGGAATAAACCACATCAATTCAACAGTCATGACACATGGCAAAAATTGGCTATAATCCTTTATATATAGAAGAATCGAACATACAATTCAAACAAGCAAGAACTATTCAGTGTCACTTCATTCAAGAAGACATATACTTCGAATTCATAGACGAATACCGATACCGATAAAACTCAAAACAGTAACAATTGTCATAGCCTAATGCACTAAACCAGTAATCGACCAAATCACATACTGAATGGAGCTCCTAATCAAACAAACTGAATCCCATATCATCATCACTCTCTTCCTCTGGCTCTTCCTGCAAAATTACCAAAGAATCACATATAAGAATAAATGGTGCAAGGAAATACTAAAGATAAGGAAATCATATCCACTTATATATTTGTAATCGTAAGTCCACCTTCTTCTTTTCCTCAGCAGGAGGCGGTGCAGCAGCACCACCACCTCCACCACCAGCTGCAACAGGTGCAGCTGCAGCAACAGGAGCACCACCACCACCAGCTCCAACACTGGTTATGAGATCCTCAATGTTGCACTTCTCGAAAAGCTTAGCGAATAAGCTTGGCCAATAAGATTCAACAGAGATATTTGCAGCTTTAATTATTGTTGCAATCTTCTCAGCCTATTAGCCAAGTTAAAGAAACAAACAAAACCCATCTTTCGTTCAACAACAATAAACAAAATCTCCATTTTTTTCCTTTTTAATTTCATAATCGTATCAGAGAAATCATAACACCCTAAATAAAATGCATTAAGGATACAGTGATGGGGATGCCATCATCATAGAGAATCAAAGCAGCGTAAGAGCAAGCAGCTTCGCCAACCGAAGACATCGTTTCAACTATAATACACAAAAGTAAAAAGCGATTAAAACCCAATCCATATGAAGATTTAAAATAATATCGACACTGGATATGAAAAGAAAAGGAAAGGGGAAGGCAAAGAGTTACCGGAGAGATGAAATCTGGGAGTTATGGGATCTACGGGAGCTGTGCAGCGCCGCTCTCAAAACAGATGTTTTGCTAGGGTTTCTCTTTGACTTTGAAAAAGGATTTTAAAGAAACCTGTGTGAATTGGGCTCCTACGATTTCTGAGGCCCATTCAAAGTTTCTTTACCAGAAATAGCGTTTGTTGAATATGTCTTTTTATTTTTGTTAAGAAGATAAGGAAGGCACTGTAGATATAAAGAATTAATTTTTATATTTATTTGATATTATTTTTAAAGATATTTACATAAATTTATTGAGTTAAATTTTGAATTTGTAATATATGATATTTTGATTGACGTAAGAATAAATTTACATTAAAAATACCCATACTCGATACTTTAATTTATGTACTAAAAAAATTATATATAACTAAAAAAAAAAAAGTTGCAATCTAGATATATGGATTTAAGTGTTAAAATTTAAATTTTAAATTTATTATATATAATCTTTTAAAATTGAATGTATAAATTAATTAAATTAAAATTTTAATTTTAATTTTATATTAAATTTAAATATTCAATGAAAATCAAATCTTAGGATTCAAAAACAAATATATCTAAAAGATTATTAATGAAATTTGTTCCTATTTTTGTTATAGTTTTAAAAATATCAATTGCAATAATGAATTTTTAATTTTAAGTTTTTTTCATTGTGTCCTATTATCATGATGTATTTATCTTTTAATAATTTTTTATTAATTTCCGATATGGTTTTATTTGTCATTCCATCATTATTCTATTAATAACAATTATAATTTTAAAAAAACTATAAATAAATCGAATATGAATAAATAAATGTATATTGGTAGTTTGTTCATTTATTTTTAGAAATGTTAGGACTTAATTCATGTTTGATAGAAAAATTACTTTGTATGTTTAAATTTGATTCGTCTAAATAATAAGACGTTTACATTCAGTTCATGTTCGATTCTATTAAGTTAAATAAACTCATTCTTAAATATTAAATGAATTCATTAGTGAATATTAAATGAATATATATAAATGCACATATTCATGAATAATAAATAAATTATAATCAAATAAATTTAAATAAATAAATTTTAAACGAATATAAATAAACGTAAATGAATATATATTAATCTTAAAATAATATTAGAATAAAAGATAAAAATGTAATATTATTATTATTATTATTATTATTATTATTATTATTATTATAAATGAATAACAAATAAATGAATTTTAAACGAAACTTAAAATAAATTTATTTGTGAATACAAATGAACCAATAGATTTTTGTTTGCTTAATAAATAAATGTAAAAATGTTATTAAAAATTATTTATTAAATTTAATAAATAAATATAAACGAATAAAAACCGAATATATTTACAAATGATTCGTTGCTCTATTTATTTGTACTCCTAAGTTGTGACAGCATTTTTTCTAAATGATGAATTTAATTATTTCAAAGTTTTTCTTACTCATCAATCACTACCATTCCACCAGTGAATTTTCCAACATGTTAGTTCTTATCAAGGTCTAAGTGCTACAATATTCTTTCATTTCATTAAATTAGGCTTATTTTTTTAAAATTATTTCACAAGGGACAACTTTGTACCAAAATAAACATTAAATTAAAAATGTAGTTTAGATTCTTTTATAATATTAAAATCTTACCAAATCTTCTCGACCAAAGAGAAAAGGATTTTAGACAAATTGAGAATGTGACCCCTTCTGCCGTGCAACATCCTGGCTGGGACGTCATGAAATATTTATGCAAAATACTATAAAAAAAAATGAAATAGATGTTGACCCAACATTAAAAGTCCCTAAAACCAAACTGCCTATTGAGAGAAAATTGATGAATAATATCTTTGTAAAAACTTTCCTGACTCACCCTTTCACAATGATTTTGATGAAATCGAATTTTTATTAATTTGATTTATATAATTATTTTTTAAAAAAATAATATTTAATAAATTTAAAATTTAAATATCGACATTTGTAACTCTTTTTATTTTTAAGCTACAATCTCTTTTATAAAAAATTACTTTGGTGACACGAAGAACAATTATCAAATTTTAAACGTTTTGGAATTGATTTTTTTTTTTTACGAAAGAGGTTATAGATTGAAAAAAAAAAAAAAAAGATATTACAAGTAATGAACTTTGAACTATAAATATGTTGGATATTATATTTTAAGAATAATTATCTAAACTAATTGAAATAACCTTTGAATTGAATTTAAAATCGACCAACTTAATTGTTGCAACTTTTCTATTTTGGAACAGTTGCTGAAAACATAATGAAAACCCAAAAAAGCATCCTTTTACAATAGTTAATTAATTGGAGGATGCAAAAGCTATAGCATTATTTCTTCTATTTTTTCTTTTGACTAACTTCAGATTATTTGTTGGAAAAGAACATTCATACAATTTGTTGGATTTAGTTCAAATTATGTCACGAGTCTCTAAATTTTGTAGAAATTTGAAATTTAGTCCATTTATAATTTATCCAAATTGAATCCTCATATTATTTTGATTAGATAATTTTAGTCTAATCACTAATTTTATTCATTTTTTTTTATAAATATGCTAATGTGACATTTGACCATTTGACGTATCCGTTGATCACATGGCACTTTGAACTAACACCATCTTATTATCCCAACTAATCCTATCTTTGAAAAGTATTATCAATCATGAATTATGAACAAATAAAAAAATTACATGTGAATGGGTGGGCTATCCGAGTTCTCTTTTTTTCTTAACCAAACAATCAAATTTAAGTTCAAATATACAAAATCAATCTTCTAAATCACTTGCTACTAATATTTACAAGATTGTTATTGGATGCTCTCTTCAACTAAAACAAAATCATCTAATAATTAAAGTCTAAAGTTGAATCAAAAGCCAATTTAGTTTCCACCTTATGCAAATACATGAATGAATATGATTTCTTTTCCTATTGCTAACAACTATAATTAAGACTCCTTACTTTCCCAGACCAAATATGATGAATTGATGGCTAAAAATGATGAATTGTAGACACTTAGTGGAGCGAGATTTACATCTGAAACGCTCATTCCATGAGTGAACGAGATACCATGTCGAAATTCTTGAGATCCCCTTCTGTTTTGCAAGGTGATCAGGCATGACAGATCTTTATTTTGAATCAATAACTTCTTGTATTCTTTTTATTCCAATATTTCCTTTTGCTTGATCTTTATGTCCCTTTCAAAAGATCTTGATTGTATTGTAAAAGGCATTGTATCCTTCAACACCGATAGTTTCTTTTCAGTAGATGTCCTAGAACATTTTGCAATAATTTTCTCTTGCAATTGCAAAAGTTCTGTATGAATGTCTTTAGAAGTTGAGCAAAATAATCACCTGAAGTAGTTGTTGCCATAGGCATTGAAGATGGAAGCGATAAGATTCCAGTCAAGCTATATTGTTGAGGCAAATAAGGATATTAATGAACCATTTGGAGATATTGAACTCCAAAACCAAAAGCTTGGTTATTTTGTGCATATTAAGCATAAAATGGATAATAACTATGAAACACCCTTGGTATCATTGATGCCCCGATGGTGTTAGTAAGGTGAAAATTATTGACCTTCATAGAATAATAGTCCTACAAAAACACGAATAAAATAAACTAAACCAATGTCAAGAAATTGAAGTGGTATATTATTTTTTATTTTCAATCTCTATTTATAAACACAAACCAAAGGATAAATGTTGTCTTGTAAATATCCATTATATCTGAAACTTCACAAATAGAGAATGAGGGTGATGAAACAGAAGAAACGAAACAATTCAAAGTACTAAAATGCAGGTTAAACAATGACATTGATCTCAAAGTTTAACTCGGTTTATATAATTACTCTTAAAAGGTGACATCTATCATGTTTTAGGTTTAAATTCCAATATCTACAATCAATTCCTCTATCCCTAGACAACAGCCTCCTTTATACAAAAACAAAAAGGAAATGGCATTGGAATTTAATTTTACAACACTTGAACTCACCCATACGCCGAGTAAGGAATTGAATATTAACCAGTAGGTTGTTGGATATAAGTTGATAAGGAACCCTGATAACCAGGCAATGCCATCAATCTAGGTACTGGTCTAAACCATCCTGCCCTTGCATTTTTTAGCTCTAGTGTTTAGATCCATATTTCATTTTATCGTATCACATTGACCAACCACTTATCTTGAGCTTGAAACATTGTTGAAATGATAGCAGTGAAACAAGATGAAAATATTTTCCCAATAAAAAAACACATTTTCAGAATTAATAAAAAGGGGATTTTAAACATTTTTTTGTATAAAGTATTGAAATTTGAACTTTAACCTGCTGAATGTCATCTCTTGAAATTAACCAATTGAGTTATACTTCAAATTTGGATAATAAACACTTAAAATATCATTAACAGATAATGACCTTTTTCTCACCTAAATGTTGGAGTGAATATTGATATAAGAAGATGGCATTTCAACAAAAACTAATATTTTTAAAGAAAGGGAAAGGGAAGAAACAAAGAAAGAAAGAAACCATGTTAAGGAGTTGGTGGACAAGTATTTTGTGCAAGAAATGTAGCAAGATTGCAATTTGCCCTTCTTCCATTGATGATAGGATAAAGGTTTTGAAATGCTTTCATGGCTGCCTCAAGATCCTTAAAGGTAACCTGGAAATGAAAATAGGATTCATTTTTTATAGTCATAGAATGGATAACAAAGGAAATAAACAAGACTTTTTTTACAAAGGGATCAACGAGGGCAAACAAAGCTAGAACCCTTTGATCTCCCATTATTTTTATTTGTGATTACCACAGCCTTAAGAATCCACCAACAAAGATTTTTGTAAAAGTTGAGGCATTGTACTGCCCAAGATTACCACCATACGCCATCTGGAATTGCTTTGTTGAGACATAGAAAACAGACCATACTCCCAAATAAAATAAAGAAATAGAGACTAAAGAAAAAGGTTAAAGGAACAATGAACCCAAAAAAATGAACTACGGCACAAGCCTATCATAATATATCGGCTTAGAGGTTCTATTACTAGAGATTAAAATTAAAATTATTATCAATAATTTTTTATTAAGATGTGATTCATTAAAAGTTATAAACCCAAAGTAAAGTAAAAGTCCAACACAATCAATCGAAAAACCCAACTAACATAAAATGTAATGTAACAAATTAAATTTAATAATTTAAGATATAATACGATAATAAAATAAAATTTTAATATAAAAATATTATAATTTAAAATTTTAATAAAAATTATATATAAATTTAATAAAGTAAAAAAATAATATTAATTAAAATATATAATATTTATATAAATATGATGTAAATATATAAATTTTAATATTTTATATAAAAGAATACAAAGATTTTTATATTTACGTCAAACCAATATCCGACTAAAAATCTTTTTCGCGTCAGTTTTGTGTTAACAACAGAACAGACCAAATCTAAGACTCTTTTGTTTGGTTCCTAAATTTGTTTTCGAGAATACCCTTTTTATCACTCAGTTTATTATGTTTATTTTTACTTCCTTTGTGTTAAATCCCAGAATCATTGTCACTATCTAAAACAAACCCACTTCAAGAATTCAAGCAAACAAGGTAAAATTAGTACATACCTTTTCTTTATTTTAATATTTTTAACATTTGGGGATATTGGATTTAGGGTTTTTTTTTTTTTTGGGAAAATTCTTGAGGGTGATTGTGGTTGGGGTTTCTGCTTGGAGTAAAGTAAAAGCTCACACAAGATGCAGCAGCCACCGCAAATGATTCCTGTGATGCCTTCATTTCCACCTACTAATATCTCTACTGAACAGATTCAGACGGTATATATTTATATATGTATATATATATATATATATATAAACTTTTTTCCGTTTATTTTCGTTTATTATCCATATGTACTTTTTTAATGCTAGTAGTTTGAAGTTGTGGCGTTATTGAGAGGGAGAAGCTGACCAGGAACTTTTCATTTTTATGGTAATTCTTAGTTATGGCTGAAACCTCTCTTTTTTTTCCCTCATTGTCATGAGATAGAAGAAGGTATTTTATTGATGATTATGAACGTTACGTTTATGAGATGAAGAGTTGTGCTTTTCTGCGAATTGATTAGCCTGTATTGTTAGTTATTTGGAATGGAACAATGATGCTGAAAAGGTAATGGATTGTGATAACAATGATGGATAAAAAAGAGAGATTATGAATGTTATCGGTAATGCAGGGGATCTAATTAGTGTTTTTGTTAAATGCTTTGCGATTATTGAAATTGATTTTTTGTCTGTCATTTTAGTATATGTTGTTGTAGGAGACTTGTGCCATCTTGAATGTTGAGATACATCTGGATGGTCAAGTGATTGTGCTTGATGTTGGGGAGAATCAAGAGTCTGATTACCCGTTTCAATTTGATTGTCGCTGTTTTATCTCTAGAATTATGTTTTTTTTTTTCTATTTTTGGTTTGTCTTTTACGAAGCATGTAAACGAGTTTCTTGGAAGTCTTCTAAAATCTTTTTGGATCAATCTCTGGTGTCCACCTCTATCTTGGCTTTTCTTTGCTTTCATAGTTTCCAGGCTTATAGTGTTCAGGGTAAAGTAATCTCTACATCAATTTTTTTACTTCAATTGTATTTTCTTTTCTACATGCTTACACCAAATGAGATTTTTTTTTTTTAATTTTGTTTATTAAACTGGTGATTTGCTGCTATTATTGTACTGAGCTCTACCAGGGAAGTTTGAATTAGATTTTTTTTTTTGCTGGAAAAGGTAATATAACTTCTAAGTCATTAATGCAAAATACCTTATTTGGAATATTGTTATGAAAACAAAATCAATAGACCTGTTTGAAATTTTACTGTCATTTGTTATAGATCCATATTGAGGTTTACAGATTTTATAAGAGCGCATTGTTTTTTTGGATTGTAAATAGGTTTTCAGAACATATGGATATCTATAATCACTTAAAATTCTTATAAGTCCCTTTTGATTACCTTGTCTGGAAATGGCTTCCAATTGAAGTAGCAAGACTGGTTAAGCTGTCTACATGTTTCCGAACAATAGTAAGGTATGGCCATTGCAGCAGGAGCCTTGAATAGTGGTTTCCTAATAAAAGGCCTACGAGGCTGATTTACCAAAGCTGTCCAAGTGGCTCTTCATTGGTTATTGCTGGAGTTAAATTAATTAAAAGATAGTAAAATGAAAGTCCTTGTATGCCTCAGCAATTAGGATTAATTTTTACCTCATAGAAATTCTTTAGTTTAGATGGAGAGAGGATGATAGATGAGATCTTCCTGTTTCAGTTTAGATCATTTGTTCTTATCCTCAAAAGAGTAATATTCCTTTTAGAGGAAAAGCATTAGTTATGTTCCACTGTAAATATGAAACATCAATTCTTTAAAGAACTTATTGGTTTTGCATCCTATTCCCGGAAAGTTTAATCGGTATGAGATGCAAGAGTGGTGGTCGATTTAGTAAACCTGTTGGCATTTCTTAGAAGGTTCTAAGCGTAAGAGGTGGGCTTTATATGCTAATTCTCAAGGATGATCACTGTTATTTTGAACTAAGCCGAAAGCTTAATAGGTATCATTTGTTCTATTGAAGGGAATGCATTAGAAGGATTTTTGAATTGACTCTAACCCCTTGAAATCCTACTGTCCTTTTTATCTGGCTATATCCTATTGAATGGGCTATAATTTCCTGAGTCAAGGTCCTTCTTAGGAACCTGAGATTGAGAAAAACTCGAGAATCTTGAGAAGTGCGTAAATGCAAAAACTTTTGATGGAGTTTGGTTGACAACCAATCTTTGAGTAAAGCATGTGCACAAGATTTTGTTATATTTGGCTTTACTCTTTCTTTTGTTCCTGATTCTAGGAGACATGTTTTAAGAAAGTGTGTGTAGATCTCTGCCCCATCCCTATGTGTGTGTCACTTAATGCTAAAGAATGGAGTATGCGATAATAGAGACATTAAGTTGTTTTTGTGAGATTTTTTTTAGTGTTCTTTCTCTTTTTCATTCTTATTGCAGTACCTTGATGAGAACAAGAAGTTGATTTTGGCAATTTTGGAAAATCAAAATCTTGGAAAACTCGCTGAATGTGGCCAGTACGTAATTTATAAATTTCTCTTTTTTATCTACCTTAGTGGTGCATGCGGTATTTTAAATGAGCATTTGAGGTTTAAAATATATGTTTGCTTTAAGTTGGAAGTGGCTTGTCTAAACTGCTAGACACATTAGCATGTCAGAACTGTTGCCAAACATTTGTATCAGTAATATCTTTTGCTACTTTGAGATTGTAGTTCATGTAGTTCAAATTGAATTATCTAATTTTACCGTCAATTAATTATAAAATTGTTCCTTCATTCTAGATATTTATCTTGTTTCTAGGTGAAACTGGGACCAGAATTGAGGAGTCTCTAGCTCCAAAATAGACTTCACAATTCATGTATATGTATTGTATTCGTGTCGTATCTAACATGTAAAACACAAAAAATTGCCGTGTCAAATTCTTGTCGACATACTAAACACAAAATACATTTATTGTTTTTTGCCAAACTCATATACAACTTTTGCTAAAATTTTAAACTGTGCCACTTTCGTATCTTATTTCATATTATTTTCGTGTCATATCGCATATCGTGTTTAAAATTATCAGGTCTACTCCAAAATTGGATAAGTCTTTTGTTTTGTGGATATGTTTGGGGCTTCTAAATGCTTATACAGATGTCACAATCCCTACTCCAAACCTAATTTGAGGAACTAATTTAGTGCTTGATTCTCATTATTCTAACTGGCTTCAAAGGCATATGATTATTGCAATTCTAAATTGATACAATAGAAATTTTTGAACGCTTATTCTGAATGCTTGCAATTTCATTTTATTCGCATAAAGTTACTGCCAATTTTTCTTCCCATACACATGTTAGGTTTGTGCATTCACACATGCTTACATGTGTGACATTTTGGCGGCATACATATAAGATTTTGATTGATTTAGGTATCAAGCTCAGCTGCAAAAGAATTTGATGTACTTAGCCGCAATTGCAGATGCACAACCACAAATAACACCAACAATGCCTCCTCAGGTGAGTGTTAAAATTAAATGGTTTATCTGCTGTTAAACTGCTTGCTCACATGTTTACCAACAATGGCAGATGGCCCCACATCCTGCAATGCAACCAGGAGGATATTTTATGCAACATCCTCAAGCTGCTGCAATGGCACAGCAATCTGGTATTTTCCCCCAAAAGGTACCATTGCAATTCAATAACCCACATCAAATGCAGGATCCACAGCAGCAGCTGCACCAGCAGCATCAACAAGCCATGCAAGGTCAAATGGGAATCAGACCTGGTGGCCCCAATAATGGCATGCACCATCCCATGCATGATGAGGCTACTCTTGGAGGTGGCAGCTGTGGTGGTCCTTCTCCAGCTTCTGGCCCAAATGAAGGACGTGGTGGAAACAAGCAAGAAGGCTCTGAAGCAGGTGCTGATGGGCAGGGTAGCACAGCTGGTGGGAATGGTGGTGGTGATGGATCAGAGGCGGCAAGGTGACTGCCCTAATCAGTTGTTTTGATTGGATACTTGTGGCTGTTGATAGTAGGCGCCTCTTACAGTAGGAGTTGTATCACTCTTGGTGAATCTATGATAACAGTTTAGGTAGGTAACTTTTGTTGAGGTCATTGGCTTGCCAATGAACTAAAAGGAACAGGTGGTTTACCGGTTAGACAACGACAGTCTGTTGTAAAAGGTGGCGGCTTAAAGCATGTGGTCACTACTTCCAGGGCTGTCATTTTGCAATAACCTATAAATGCTTGCAGCCTGTATCAGAATTGTGATCCTATTGAAGTTTCCTAGGTTATTATCATCATAATGGTTGTGTGTAAAAACCTGTGTAAATCAAGGTGGAGGTTGTCTAAAGTGGAACCTACCATAAGAGCTCTGAATCACTGGTCAAGTTCCTGGAGTCATGTTAAAGGAGCTGGAAGCAGTTGGCTTCTCATTGACAAACACGGATTCCTGAGATGAGGCCAAGGCTATGTTTGCGCAAATGTAATACTGATCTCCTATTGGATCTAAAAAGAAGTTAAAAAAGAAAACACCCATTAACATGATCATTTTTCTCTGACACACAATGTTACAGGGTTGTATCGAAATTATAGTCAAATATTTAATATAATGTTTGAATTGTAAAATATTTAACGTAATCATGATTAGCCCACCTTGTCCACCCAGTCGGGACACTTGGTGCGGTTATGACTAATCCACTCTACCTATCCCTACTCGAGTTATTTTTTGCTTACTAAAATTTTATTTATTTTATTTATTTTTATCATCTCAAAAAATAACTATTTATTTTTATATAAAAAAATCACAGTTTGAAGATAAGAATAATAGGTTGTAAACATTAAAATTTAAAATTCAAATTTACTAAATATTATTTTTTAAAAGTAATTACTTTTGATTAATTTTATATTACTATAAATTTTATATTAATTGTTGTTTTAACTTACAATTTTCAGAAACCAATTATTGAATTAATGTTATTTTCTAATCTTTTTGGCGAATTACTTTATTGAAAATTGTTTATATTTTTTGTAATTAAAAGTAATGGAGATGATAATTAATTATCATTTTTCCTTTCGTTTTCATTACCTAACCAATGTACCGTGTTGTACTATATATCATTTCATATCATTTATAAACAATAAAATAGTTTTAAGCCCTTATAATGCATTAGTATATAATTATATATACAAAAATTCAATTATAATGTAATTAATAACTTTTATATAAAAGTATAAAAAATTTAATGTAAAATAAGGGAAAATAAAATATTGTAAATAAGTACGTAAATATATAATAAAATTCAAAAAACAAACAAAAATGCTTTGTATAATATCTCATCTAATAGAGATATTTAAACAAAATTAAATAATGTTTGATTTCTAATGGTCGAAATTTCTTTCACTTAAAATCGATCTTTTGTACCAATTTTTTCTTGGTGTTGGCCCTTAACTTGGTGCAAGACACTCGAAAACCAGTTGTAATAATGACAAATCCTTAGCTAGACGATGCCCATCCTTGCTTGCATTTATAAAGGATAGAGCAATCCAAATTGAATTTGTTTTTTTTTTTTTTATCAATGGAAATGAAACTATATATTATATATTAAACATAGATAGTCAAACTATGCCAGAAGTGTCTATATTTTGTCAAAATTTAAAATTTAGTTTATGTATTATAATTCATATAAATTTAACCTTTACACTATTTTAATTTAATAATTTTAGCTTAATTATTAATTTTAGCAATTTTTTGTCATTAAAAATATTAACTTGACCATTGACTTGACGACGTTGTCATTACTTGATTATATGGACATTGAGTTTACTTACATGACATTGCCTTTATTGAGTTGGTAACTTGATAGGATAAAATCAATTATTAAATTATATAAATGGTATTTATACTCACAAGTAATTTAAAATTTAATACTTATAATATAATTTCATAAAAATCTAATTCTCATACGAACTGAATTTAATAACATTGGTCCTTTTTTAAAAAAAATCATATTTTAATTCTTTCAAAAATTAATATTTTGAATTTTTATAAATTTTTTTCATATTTTCAAAATATTAAATTTAATATTTTTAAATATATTAGTTTTTTAATAAAATCATATTTTAATTTTATTAAAGTTAGATTTTATTTTATAAAAAATTTTAATATTTTGAATTTTTTTAAAAATGTTCAAATTTTTTTAAAAATATTAAAATCACTTTTTTTAATATTTTAATATTTAAAATTTTTTTTCATTTTTTGAACTTTTTATTTTTGAAGTTTTAACATTTTGTTTAATCAAAATATTTAATTGAACCCATCATGTAGAATACACCCAAAATTCCGGTCTTGATCACTCAACGATGAATGATTGGCATCACATGGTTAATATTAATATTTAAAAAGCTATGAATCCAACTAGTATTTTTTTTTTCATTTTTAGGGTAGATATTTTTATTTTAGTGGTGTTTAAAATTCGGTTTTAATGAAATTAATCATCAAATTGATTTAATTCGATTAATTGATCGATCATCAAATTAATTTTGATCAATTATCAAAAATTATTTTTAAGGAATTTCGAATTTTGATTAATTTGGTTTGAAAACCAAATTAATCAAAATTTTAATCAAAATATAATAAAACCTAAATATAAAGGTAAAAATGCATGAAATGAACTATTTCATTTCATAAATTGTTAGATTTTTTAATTTAATATTTTGTTAGTTTATTTTATTTAGTTGGTTTGTTTCAAATATTAAAAATTAAGAGTTTAAAATATAATTTAACTTAAATATATTTTGTTATTTGATTAATTCGATATTTAATATAGTTAAATTCAGTTGAATAAAAATTTGAAATTATTAAATATGATTTTATTAGCAAAAATAAAATAACATAATTTAATTTAAAATAATTCTATTCAAAATTAATTGAACTGACCTACCGACTACCTTTATTTCTTTTCATCCTATTCTCTTCAGTAAAATGTCACATGTGCTATGCAAATCTATATTTTTTCTAATTTTTTTTAATTTATAAAAAAAATTTCTTCTATGAATATGTTTATGTAGTAATGAAATTGATAATTCAACTTTTTAAGGTTAATTCATGTTATTGCTTTCCAATATATATTGAAAAAAATCCGTTGTTTAAGCTTTTAATCAAAGTTAAAATCACAATTGAATTAATTTGTATTTTCATAATAAAACATATGAAAATTAATGAAATGTATTATGATGAATTAAACAGAAAAAATTTTAAAATATATTCTAAAGAGACATTAATTAATAATATACAAACATATATAAGTTATCTCTGGTGACGTGTGAATTCTAATTGAAACAGGTTTCTTCTTACAAAAATTAGGCGAAATTTAAGCCAATCTAAGATGTACAGCCAAAATCAAAGACCAATTTAACTGTCTTCCTAACTGACTTTACAAAGACAAACAAATCTAAGTGTCAAGACAAAACTTACATTAAGTTCTTAAAACGAAATTTATGACATTATTTCTTATAATTAATTTAATAAAACTTTAAATAAAAAATTTAAATGATAGATTGATATAATTTAACGTGAAGATTAATAATATAAAAAAATTAAAAATATTATTTATAATTCAAATTTGATCGATATTTATTCAACGATAAAAATTTTATTAACATTTTTATTTAAAATAATTATCTTAAAATATATATCAAAATTTATTAATTTTGTTTTAAATTTTACATATTTAATCTGTATAACGAAATCTTTCAATTTATTAATTTTAATTTTTACGTAATCGCTTAACTTCACCTAAAAAAAACTTCATCCAAATATTTCCCCCAATGCCAAAGCGTGTCGTTTAAGTTCGGTTGGCTTTCCTTTGTTTCCCGCTGCATGAAATACTTCCAAACGGCTTCCTTACCCTTTCCCATCACTCTTCACTTCTTCCTATGTTCCCTGTTTGCCTCCTCCCCCGCAAACACCCCTTGTCAGAAACAGAAAAAACGAAATGTATAGCGCTTTTTGCACACCCAAGTTCACAGCCCAAGCTTTCCCTCTCAGCACCACGTCCCCCATATCTCACCACAAGTCACTTTCCTCACCCTTCCTCGGATCCACGCTCAAACGCCTCCTCAGTTGTTCCTCCAGATTGAATCTCTACCATCGTTCTGGGACAGTAGTCGCCGTCTCCGTCTTTCTGGTAACCCATTTCTCTCTCTCTTTTTATTTTTTCTTTTCATGTTACTATCAAATTAAGTTTTTTAATTATATTTTTATTCAATTTTCCATTTTTTCTCAGTTAATTACTAGGAAGGATTGCAATTATATGAAAATATGGTATTAGGAAGAGCATTCGAAGATACGTGTGCTGAGATGTATAACAGAAGTAAAATCTTTGGTTTTGTTCATCTTTACAATGGCCAAGAAGCTGTTTCAACTGGTTTTATTAAGCTCTTAAAGAAACAAGATTCTGTCGTAACCACATACCGTGATCATGTTCACGCCTTAAGCAAAGGCGTCTCTGCACGAGTCCTCATGAGTGAACTTTTCGGTAAGACCAACGGCTGGTGCCGCGGCCAAGGTGGGTCAATGCATATTTTTTCAAGTGAACACAATTTTCTTGGTGGGTTTGGGTTTTTTGGTGAAGGGATTCCCATTGCCACGGGAGCGGCTTTTACTTCCATGTATAAGAAGGAGGTTTTGAAAGAAGCCGATTGTGATCATGTCACGTTGGCGTTTTTTGGGTATGGGACTTGCAACAATGGGCAGTTCTTTGAGTGTTTGAATATGGCGGCCTTGTAGAAATTGCCAGGGCTAGGAGAGGAGAAGGTCCAACATTGGTCGAATGCGAGACATATAGGTTTAGTGGACACTCAAAGGTTCACCCTAATGACCTTCGTGACCCTGGTAAGCATTTGATTATCTTTTTTTATTTGTCATTCCTTTTCTGATTTAAATAGCAAATTCTAGTCATTGGCTTTTCATTTATGATTCATCTGAAGTTTTTCTTTTTAGGCCAATGTCTGAAGTTTGCTTCAGAAATGTTGTTTCACTGGAATAACACTTTCACGAAAAGCAACTTCATGGAATAACACCTTTTATGGAACAACATTTTCATGGATCAACACTACTATTCTTTACCAAAAACTCCTTCATTGAACATTCTTCTACTAAGAATTATTTTACAAAAGGCATTTTGTCAAATGTAACTTCACTGAAAAGAAAAAGTAAAAATAATCTTAGAATATGATAAGTTTTTAGGTTAATTTAATTATTTAGATGTTACAGGTAGCTTGACTTAGTGGATCGAACATAGAAATATTAAGAGGTCTCTTCTTCACTTCATCTTAAAGTATGAATATTTCTCTTTTTCTTTCAAAACAGCTATTAAATTTCCATGTTCATTATTTACTATTACCCTAAGCTAAACTCTTTTTAGAGAAAATATTAATATATTTTATTACTATCAATTTTACCATTATTTATATTCTAACACTTAAAAATATGTAACTTTTATTCTTAGAATCTATAATTAAGAATTTTCACAACTCTTGAAGACTTTTAAATTTTGGCAGATTCACTCAACCTTCTTTCAAATTCTCTTTGCAATTCTCTCTTTCTTGGTTCCTTTCTCAACTTTATTCTCTCTTCTACTCAGCTTTGTCGTCTATTATCACTTGTCGTTACACTCAATACTTTCAAGTTTGCTCCAATTTTTCTTTCCACCATCATTCGGCATATTTCATTTGACTTGTTTTCAATGCTTCCTCTCTTTACCAAAAACCCCTTTATAGTATGTTATGGTAAAAGAACATTGATTGAAGTTAAATGATTGAGTTTTTGGGTTCTTAGGGATAGAGTTGTCTGTTTCTAAAGGAATTGGAGATATAAGGGGAGATTGATCATAGCTTCTGTTCTGAATTTTGATCTTTAAGAGTTGACAAACATACTATTTTTAAATTTCTCGGTTCTCCTGTGGTAGTTGAGGACGCTCACTATGCCACACGAGATCCCATCACAGCTTTGAAGATGTACCTCATTGAGAACAGCCTAAGCCAGTGAAGCTGAGTTAAAGGCCATAGGTAAGAAGATAGATGAGGTGGTACATGATGCTGTCAGGTTTGCAGATGAAAGTCCCTGTCCTGCTCGGAGCCAGCTGCTCCAAAATGTCTTTGCAGATCCTAAAGGTTTTGGAATGGGACCTGATGGCCGACATAGATATGCCGATCCCAAGTTCACCGAAGGCACTGCTCATGTCTAATCTTTCATGGTAGGACAATGATCAATCTCTTTAGGTTCACTAGTCTTCTTATCACATGCTATGTACTTGATTCTTATTCAAGTTATTATATAATAAAATAATTCTATTATTTTTTTTAGTAATGAAACTGAAATAATTATTATAATATTAACTTAAATTGGAAAGGTGAAGTTAGGTTTATATGGCAAATAAATAAAATAAAAATTTTAATAACGTTTGAGTAATCGCTTACCCTTATCCATTTTGGAATTCCAAATAATATGTATCTTGGCTTGGAACATTTATTCATGTAAGATGTACATTTTTTTTTATGGTAAGAAACTGTTAGACAAATTTTAAAAATACAAGAAGTAGCCACTAATAATTTTTTATTCGGTGTAATTGATTATTTATTAAAATTTATATTTTTAATAAAATTTTAAAATTTATTAAAAAATAATTTTTGTATTTATGAAAATAATTTGAGTTCGAGAATTATGCATGGGAAAAGTTTAACACTTCAATAATGTCTGTTTTAAAAACTATACTAACTAATTATGAGTTATCCTTTAATTTTGTAAAAATTATCTTAATTTTTATAATTAAAATTATTTCCATAAATCCCTTTTCATTATCAAAATTTTGGCTTCCTTTTTCTTTGATTTTTTATTATTTCATTTTTTCAAAAAATCTCCTCTATTATTTATTTATTTTTAAAAATTTATTATTCCATCTTTATTTAAAAAAAAAAGAACATTGTTATTGAAAAACTCTTAAAATGTTTCAATATGTTGATAACATTAAAAACATTTTTTTACCTAAATATTTCTTAAAAATCTCTACTCAAATTTTTTTAAAATATCATTTTCAGAGATTCATATCCCTTTTTTCATAATTGAACAATAAAGATGCAATGCAAATGATGAAACATAATATTTATTTTATTTTGTTTCATTTTATTTACTTTTTAAAACAAACTATTTGTCTTTTTTTAGAAAAATTTGTTTATTAATTTTTCTCTTTTTCTTTTTTTTTTAATTTTTTCCACATCTTATGCATTATTCTAATGGGAGAAAAAGGATTTTTTTTATTAAAATTTTTTTTATAATTACTCAAATACGTTGGTAGTATTTAAAAAAAAAAATTTCACTTAAAAATTTCATAGGAATCGCAATGTGAATTTCTTTAAAGTCTCATCATCGAAAAAAATTCTTCATTTATTTTTAATTATTAATATTTTATAATAACAATTTACAACAACATAAAACTCACGAACAACTTTTTCCTAAAAACACATATTTTTAAATAATAAAATCATAATTACAATATTAAAACCTTAAATACAAAATGTGATAAAAATAAATAGCTATAAGAGAAAAAAAAACCCAAATGAGACTTTTAGATTTGGATCCAAAGTAAAAACCAAGGGCCAAGAAGGATCAAATTGGAATGGGCGATAGATTAGGCTTGATCTAGATTAGATTGGTACAAAAAAGGATCGAGTCGGGTTAGACGGTTCGCAGGTTGCAGTAACCAGGTCAAGTATGATCCGGTCAATTCTTTTTTTATCCCCTTTTTTTATAAAAGCCAAAGTTTTTTTTTTTTTTTCATTTGCTCTCAGTTTATAAAAAAAAAAATCTCCATTCTTGACAAAGAAAACAAAATGGCCCACCCTTGAGCCCAATTTTTGCCGATTCCACCATACACTGCCAATTGGCACCTCTTTTTCCCTAAATTTTCACCGTTCGCTCATCTTGATACTATCAAAAAGATTTATCTTTATTGATATAGTTTTTTATCGGTAAAAATTAATTTTTTGTCGATAATAAATATTTATTAAATCAATAATTTATAAAATAATTAAATATTATTTATAAAAAATTACAAAATATAAACAAATTTTGATGAAAATAATTTTTTAAAAAATTATTAAATAAATTCATTATCTTTTTTTTAATCAATATAACTTTATAACACAAAATCTTTTTTAGAATAAGTGATTAAAAAAACTGGATTTTTAAAATTTTTAGTAGGGAATTTTTAAGGATAATATTGATTACATTTTTCATGAGGGTAAATTAATTAAAAAATAATATTAAAAATTATTTTTTTATCATTTAAGTTGAGAATCAATTTATTATTATTTTTTTAAAATTTTATTACCTAAGTGATTTAAGATCATTGTTACGTATTTAAATTATTATAAATAAGATAAGGTAATTGTTAAACACAAATAATTGTGTTCTTTAAACAAATTATCTCATATTACACACTCTTAAAGAGTTATGAAAAAAATAAAATGTATTTTTTATGTTTAATATGAATATTATATATCATAATTTATATTAACATGTTATATATAATATATTATTTTATTTTTATTAAATTTATATATAATTTTTATTAAAATTTTAAATGATATCGATGTCGAATCCTTCTTAATATATTTTTATACTCAAATCTATTTCCACATTTCATCAATGACCCAAAATTACAGTTAAGCCTATGGAAGGATGTCAGGCTCAAATCCAACCTAAAAGCTCTGACAGGAAATTATATCCCACTTTCTTGTCAACCTTATGGAAGTAGGAACCATTTTCCTCTGGAAATATCAGGAATTAGGCAAAATTGGTAATTGCAAACAGGTAAAAAATAGTTTTAAAAAATTGCTTGAAGAGGCTTTTGCAACAATTAAGTCAGTTACCAGCCACTGATTCTAATGTTGTAGCTTCAAGAACCTAGATATCTGCCAAAATTTTGGTGGACCATGGAAATACGTTGGAACAACTGTAATAAAGTGCACCATTGATGAATCAATCAGCCTGCCATCCATGGTGCCTGGCTTCGTGACAGCTACCATAAGCTTCTGTTGATGGCTTTAATGTGGATCCAGACATCACTGAGCAAATGGCATTTTTTTTCTAATACAGCTTTATTGAGGACAAAAATTATATATGATTTTAGTAAAAATTATATATATATTTTATGTTTGATATATAAATATAATAATTTTTATATTTTATATATTTAACATAAAATAAACACAATATAAATAAACAAATTACCGAATTTATCCTATAATACTTTTCTATTATTTTCCTTTTCTTTTGCTTATCATCCACAATTAGTTGGTCTTATCACGTAGAACAAACCAAGAATATTGGCATCACATGACATGGGTAATATTTAAAAGGCTAATCACGATGACTGGCCCAAAATATGCCACGTCACAAGTAATAATGATCAACCACGTGTATTTTTTAGTTATTTCTTTTATTTTTATTAAATTAAATAAAAATGGCTGGTTTCGGACAAGGAACGAAGATGTGAAACAGAAATTGTGCTTTTTAGTTGTCTGTGTCGTTGGTTAGCGTCTTTTAGTGATGGAGAGACACGTGAGGAAAAAAGTGCGCCGTTTGCCACACGCTCAGGTTAATGGAGGAAGGAGTGAAAAAAAATTGAAAAAAAAATATTTTAGTATTTGATTTAATTAAGATTAATTTTTTATTTGATTTAAATTAAATTTGAATATTAAATATGTATATTAGATTTAGATTGAATTTTACATAAGAAAGTAAAAAATTAAAAAAAATTGAATTAAATCAAATTATATATTTATAATTTTTATATATTTTTTAAATTTTTATAAAATAAAAACAATATTTTTATATTAAAATTTATTTAAATATATTAAAATAATATATAAAAATAAAAATTTAAAAATCAATAAATCAAATATATAAAATTCAATTCGATTTAATCAATTCAATTCGATTCAAATCGTATAAAAATTTAAATTTAAATTTAAAGTAAAATTTAAAAATTTATAATGTTATAAAATATTTAAAAAAGTTAAATTAAATTTATATCGATCCAATCATTATCACTAAATGAAGGCTTGAGTAGTTAGTTAAAAGTCTATGCGTTTATATTTATAAGCAAATTAAATGTGCATTTGGATTAAATGGCTGTTTTAGTGAAATCGAGGTTTTTTTTTTCTTTTTTTTTTTTTAACCGTGTCAATGTAATTTAGTATTGTTATTAAAAGTAATTTTGTGTTTAAAAATTATTTTTATCTAATTTTAATATTAAATAATAAAAAAATAGTTTTTGATTTAAAATTTTGATTTTACAATCTAAATTAAAAAATATTTAAAAGGTGCTTTTGTAATAAAAAATATTTTATAATAAAAAATTATTTTATTATTTTATATTTTTAATATTTATTATTTTATGTATTTATTTTTAAACATTTTAATTACTCACAATATTTTTTTACAACAATAATAAATATTTAAAAATTTTAACCATATTTATTTTTCACTTTTTAAATACAATTTTTTCAATTCAAACTTTTTTCAATCGTAATAACATTGCTAAACTAACCCTTATTATATCTTAGGTCAATTGACTTCTACATCTAAAACATTTGAGTGTTTTAGTGTAAAATTAAAATAAAAAATATTTTTTAATTATAACAATCGATTATTATTGATCAAATATCAACTGTCTCATTTTTAAACATGGTAGTCTATAATTTTTAGACAAATAATTGATTATCATAGTTAATATTATTAGTGATAATAATTTGGATTAAATCTAATTAGATTTGATTTATTTAGATAATATATAATCTTATAAATTTTTAAAATTTGATCTAAATCAAATTTTACTTATTTAGTTATGTTAATCGGTTTTAATTTTTAATTTTTAAAATTTTTATATATTATATTAATATAATATTTAATATATTTAAATAAATTTATATATAATAAATATTTTTATTTTATAAAAATTAAAAAAATATAAATTAATAAAAATATATAATTCATTTTGGTTTGATTTTTTTAAATATTTTATATTATAATATGAAATCTAAACTTTATTTAATATATATTTAATATTTTAATTTGATCCTAATTGAATAAAAAATGATTCGAATTGAATCGAATATTATATTTTTAAATAAATTTTTTTAATTTTTTTAATTCTAAATCAATATCATTTTAAAATTAAAATATATATTTTATTATTAATTTTAATCTTATTATTATAATATTTATTTTTATTTATATAATAATTAATTTCATGACCATCATTATTTTTAATATTATAACAGCTAATCGCATTTATTGCAATTGCCAATAAATCTTGACAAAAGATGAGAAGTAAATGTGTAATAAGAGCAAATCCAGCAGGCAATAACAGAAAAAAAAAGTTCCTCTCAATCTCAGCCCACCAACGAAAAGGTAAAATCGAAGCCACAAACTCCAGGTTCTTTCATCTATCCACGTGTCCATTTCCCCACCAGGAGATCCAACTGTGGTCATGATGCCACGTGGCATATGGTGCTAAAAAAATCTAACCACGAACATCCTTAACTCACCCAACACGTGTCCCTTTCTTCCCCTGCGGACCCCATCCCACAGCGTGGATAATCATCACCACATCATCGCAGTGCCGTCCCCACAGCACTGCTCCATAAAAATAAAAACCAATGGCCCTTGTTGAGCCACTTCAGCTCCGCCAACCAGATGCCAATGGCGGCCCACCTTTTGATTTGGCTCTTCCGCCTTCTTTTAGAAAGGAAAATCACAAAGTCTTCGTTTTTTCTTTCCTCTATTGTTCTGCAAGATATTTTATACGATTTTCGCGGTCCTGATCGAAAGTTGGATATCAAAAACTATAGGCGGTTTTGCTTCTCTCAACTTTTCAGATATTTCATCAGTTTTTTTGTTTAAAGATGAGGTTAATTGGATAATTCACTACAAAAATTTCAATCCTTCTTTCATTCTTTTTTTCACTGAGAAATTAGGGTTTTCGTTTTGGTGTTACCGATTAGGATTTTTGAAAATGGGTGAAGTTGGAGTGGAAGAAGACTTGCAGGTTGCGACGGCGGAGGAGAGTAAGAAGAAAAACAAGAAGAACGAGGAAAAAGATGAATCCTTGGAGGCTGCTCGGTGGGAAAGATTCTTACCTCGTATGGTTCTCAGAGTTCTTTTAGTTGAAGCCGATGACTCCACTCGTCAGATCATTGCCGCTCTTCTTCGAAAATGCAGTTACAGAGGTTTCCTCTTTACCATTAACATTTTTCTCTAGATCTACCAATTATAACTATTAGTTCAATTTCCCCTGTTTTTATTATAGCCAATTTTCAAATTTTGTTTTCAGTAGTTGCGGCTGTTCCTGATGGTTTAATGGCATGGGAGACATTAAAAGATCGACCGCATAACGTTGATCTTATACTGACTGAAGTAGAGTTGCCTTCGATTTCCGGTTTCTCGCTTCTTACTTTAGTCATGGAACATGATATATGCAAAAACATTCCTGTTATAAGTATGTAATTTCAACTAAAAATTTGTTGTTGCTCTGATATCTTTAATTGTATCCCCGATTAGATATGAAGCTACTATGTTAAAATTTTATTAATATTTTTGGTGATTGAAACAGTGATGTCATCGCATGATTCGATTAGCATGGTTTTGAAGTGCATGTTGAAAGGTGCAGCTGATTTTCTTATCAAGCCTGTTCGGAGGAATGAGTTGAGAAACCTCTGGCAGCATGTTTGGAGAAGACACACGGTATGCTCAAAGGTTTGTTTTGTTTAGCCTTGGTTGGAATCTAGCATTTAGCTTGGATTGACCTTTTTTGTGCTTGCTTTACTTTTATCCAGCTAGCTGGTGGACGTATTCCTCATAATCTACGTGCTACAGAACATAAAGTCGAAGCCACTGCTGAAAACAAAGCTGAGAGCAACCAGTCGAGTGATTATGGGTCGTCTACACAGAAAAATAAAGAAGGAAGTGATACCCAAGTGAGCATTTGCTTATATTTTGATATAGGTTTAATTAAGGGCTTGCAGATAGTTCTATTTAGGTCACTGTTTATATATGTTATAAGCCTACTGGAGTTGTAATCTAATGTTTTAGCTGTTTTGATGGTTTTGTAAAACTTAGATAACCTCCATGAGTGCACCACAGCCTAGGGAATTTATAATTGGTTAGGTGTTTGCATAATAACAAGCTAAGTATCAGTTGAGGTTTGTTCCTTTTTATATGGGACCATACTGATATCACAATCTACATGAGAAGTCTAGGATACATTATGCAATGCATATGTGAGGAAAATTTCTTTTCCAGATTATGTTAGCTTCATGAAGTTTTACATAAAGACTGCATGTTTTGCCACCTCTTGTGCAGAGCTCTTGTACACCGCCTTACTTGGAAGCTGAGAGTACATACATACAAACTATGCAGGGTCTTTCACAGATGAAGTGTACGAGTGCAAATCTTAGCAATACAAGTGGGGAGCAGCCGGGAAATGCTGTCAAAGTGAACCAAGAGTCACTTCAAAATGAGGGTCAAGCTGAAGGTATGTTATCATCTCTTTTTACCCTGTTTTACTATATTTCTAGTTTTACTTTTTCTAATTTCAGCTGAAAGAAGGAAAATCCTTTTCCTCTTTATGACCAGGGATATCTGACCAGCTATTTGTTTCAGAAAATTCAAATAGGCTAGTAAGGGTAAAGGAAGTTGCTTGTTGCACTGAAGCTTGTGAATCAAACGCATCGAAATTGGAAGAAAACTCTGCTTTTGTTAAAGGGATGACTCGAGACGATGCTGTTGGGCTACAAAGTGATAGAATAAATGTGAATGTTATGATTAGAGTTGGCTGCAATGATGAATTAGCTGAACCTTCCACTGGAGCGATTGACTTGATTGGTTTGTTTGATAATCGGCCAAAGGGCACCTTTGTGCTTTCTAGTTTAAGTGATGGTGCTAACAAGTTTGAATTTTCTCCACAGTTGGAGCTTTCTTTGAGAAGATCTTGTTTAAGCAGCACAAAGAACTACGGTGCCAGTGAAAGGCCTACATTAAACCATTCTGATGCTTCGGCTTTTTCATGGTAAACTTTCTGTTTCCTTTCTTTTTTTTTTACTGTATAATCAAGCTTGAGATCTACAGATGTTTAGGCAAAATGAGATGCCATTCTGTCATTTACTTGATCTTTGAATCAAAAATAGTTGCTTTATCTTCACTTTAATATTCTTTTGTTCTTTTCTTCATGTTTTACTATTTTTGCCAAAGAATATCTTTGGCTATTCTTGAAAATCTATGTTTCTTGAACAACTATGTAATAGAAACATTTTCTGAAGGATTAGAGATTAGGTCAAGGTGAATCATTCTACAATGCTATTGAGGGTGATGGATGCAATATAAGAGGCGGCTACAGTAACATAGGTTAGTGAATACTGATGGAAATTTGCAATAAAGGGCCTTATTTAAAAGTATTAAGTACTTCAGCATAATATTGTTAGGATGGTATCAATTACCAAGTTGTATGTTGAGCTGAGTGATATATGCAATAATTATCACATTTCAGTTTTAATCTACTGTCTGTATATAAACAACCTGTACCTTCTTTTTCGGCATCGGGAAATAATCCTAAATGAGGTATATATAGGTTTTCAGGGCTGACTTAACCATCTGGAGTGAGCATTCTTTAATTTGTCTATTCTAAGTATCTGACTTGTGGACCAGAATAAAATAAATTTTTTGCCATATTTTATTTCATATGAGTGACCAACTCAATTCAAGTAAAATTCTGGATCTAAAATATGCTACGAATTATCTCTTTACACAATTCATTGAAATTTGAAAGAAAGATGGCTGTGTGCTTAATGTTTGCTTCTTGAAATGTTATGTAGCTTGCAGTTTTCTGATGATTGGTAATTTCTTGTTGTAGGTATAACAATAGCAAATCATTACAGTCCATTTTCCCTACACTAGATGGCAACCGAGCTGCATTCAAGGAGGGTGACTGTAAACCCTCACAACACCTTGAAAGTAACAATGGTACTTCTCAACGTCATCTTCTTACACTAAGTGATAGTCAGGAGAATCTGCCTACTCCAGTCACGGGTCAAACTGAAAGAACATTTCCAAGCAGCCAACTTGGGCTAATTACTGTTCCAGGGGTGAAGATGGATGACATGTATGCTGGATGCAATAATGTTTTCCCAAATGTTTATTATGCGCAATCAAGTTTACCCCCTGCATGGAGTCCCAACCCAGATGGACAGCGAGACTATTCTTCCTTTCCTATGAGCACCTCAGTGCATTCAAATCTCGATGTTCACAACTCAGAACAAGGTTACCACCCCAACCCAGATGGACAGCGAGACTATTCTTCCTTTCCTATGAGCACCTCAGTGCATTCAAATCTCGATGTTCACAACTCAGAACAAGGTTACCACCGGTCTGATGAAGCTACCAATTGTTCTATTGACCAAACTGTTCGAGAGCAGAACAAGCAGGAGCCTGTTGGGGAACTAAGGTGCAGTTCTCCTATTGCTGATCAGAGTGCTTGCAGTAGTTTATGTAATGGTGGTGCAGACCATGAAAAGAGCAGCGCACATGGAGGTGTTTCAAGTAGGAGCGATGCAAGTGCTAGTGCGACTTTTGCTGCAGAATCTGATAAGCACACAACCATGGAGACTTTCAATGATAGCAATTTCTTCATTCACGATGGATTCAAAGGGACGGTTTCTCATCGCTCCACCCAAAGAGAAGCCGCTTTGACAAAGTTCCGACTTAAGCGAAAAGATCGATGCTTTGAGAAAAAGGTATACTATTACTACTTCTATTGTTATTGTAATTAGTTGAGAGTGGACACAAGCTTTGTATGCAGATAGCAGTGTACTATTTTTCACTTAGAAGTGGATTGGTATCACTTCACCACATCCACTCTCTCTCCCCAATCTTATCAAGTTGGGTCCTTCTAAGCCATCATTTATGTTTGGTGACGTATTGTTATTCTAATAGATCCTTTCTTTAGTAGATGCCTGCTCTAGCTAGTAGTACTTTTAGTTTGTGGATTGGTGTCACTTCACCACAGCCACTCTCTCTCCCCAATCTTATCAAGTTGGGTCCATCTAATCCATCATATATGTTTGGTCAAGTATTGTTACTCCAATAGATCCTTTCTTTGGTAGATGCCTGCTGTAGCTACTAGTACTTTTAACCTGTTCAGAAACTAATTTTTTAATCTGCATCAAAATCCGAACAATCTGGATTCAGAGACTTATCCTGTAATGAGATAGAATCCTATTTCGCTCTGTGGTGAGAACAGAAAATCGGAAACTAACCATTTCATAGAGGCATGTCCAATTTCTTAATGAGTAACTTCTTTGCACAGGTTCGGTATCAGAGCCGGAAAAGACTGGCAGAGCAGCGTCCCCGAGTGAAAGGACAATTTGTCCGTCAAGTGCAAAATGACACCCCAATAGGTGATGCTGATGGCCCTAAAATATGACAAACATAATCTTGCTGAAAACATGAGACCATTTAATTTTCCGTTGCAAGCATTAGGCAAGAAGTTTTTTGAAATAAAAGTTAGGATCGTGTGAGATAGCCGAAATATTTTGCAAGCTCCTTTGGTATTTTTGTGGTTGATGACTGTAATTTTTTGAATCTAACTCAACGAGGTAGTATTGTAGTTATGTAGTGAGGTAGTCTTGGTTCTTTTTTCCTGGTAGAAATACGTGTGATTGTATGTACATTGGACAATGTCTTGATTGTAGTTAGGCAGGTTAGTGGTATAATGTAATTTGCTTCAATAGGTTCAAATACGGATTTGTCATGTCTCTGACTCTTTTACGTACAACTTGGTATTTCTAGCTAATAGCTCTTCTTGTGTAACTTTGTTTCAATAGCTTTCATTATGCACTTTTGTATAAAATGTACGTTTCATGTCAGATACTATTTTTTTGTCACAATTATGATGACATAATAAATATAAAATTTATTTTTTATTTTTATTAAATTTTGTCTTTTATCAAAATTTAAAATTGTATTGTTTTCATTTTTTTTTCACTTTCATTACGAGTTATCATTTCGTGTCTATAAGTGATAGATTTAGTTGAACAGAGTTGAAATAATTCTAGTGATTCTATTGCTCTCTTGAGAATGATGCTTCATGAGATACGCCTAAGCCTCCTCCGATGTAAAAGAGTGGGGCAAGTGAAGACGCAAAATAGGAGAAACAAAGTAATTTGAATTACAGAAAGGGAAGAAAATGATTTTTCAAGTAAAATAGTGAAAGGGTTGGAGCGAAATACTGGACTTCTCAAATGGAGGAAGAAAAGAAAATGCATGGAACTCAAACGTATAAATATACGTAAGTGGGATCGGGTTCAATGACATGATATGATATTTTAAAATACAGTAAAATATTACTATATGAAAATAATATAAAAAATAAATTTATCAAAAATACAATTTTAGCAAAAATCATAAAAAAAAATATTTTATATTTTTTTATATTTATATAAATTATAATATATAATTTTTATAAATTATTATATAAATATATAAATTATTAATATTTTATATGATACAAGTAAAAAAGCTGTCAATATCCTATGTAAATATAGGATTGATAGATGCGGGATACCGGGATCTGGTGAATGACAAGGCATGAGCCTATCGCGACCAAGCACGTAGAAAAGGCGGAGAACATCCACCTGTTCTTCTCGTGCAGATACATTCGGGTAGGAAACTTATCTACTTGTCCGTGCTGCTGGGCATTGCCACTGTCCCCTCCCAACCCATTGTGCCATTCTGCCGCTTAAAAGTTCCTTTGTTTGGGACCCGGCTTACGAATTACAGTCTCCGTTAAATTTCTTAATTTACTCTTACTTATCATTATATTTATCGGATTAAAAAAAATTATACGTTTGAATTATTTATTAGAAAATATTTTTAAGATAATAAAAATATGATTAAGTAAACTTAATCAAAGAAAAATTCATTTTAGGCTATGATATAAGTTTAAGGTAAAGTTCTTATGGTTAATAGACATGATTCTAGATTTGCAAGTCATATTAAAAGACTGCATGTAGGACCAGTGGATTGCCATGTTGGTAGAAATCGATTGCCTTATGTTTCCAAAAAGAGCAACTTATTGTCAAGGGTATGGAGTCGATTGTTTTGCTAAACAAAAGCTAAAATAAAATTTTTGTGCAAATAAAAATCAACAACAACCTAAAGCAATTGGTCGTTATAGTTGGGAAAAGTGTGGAATTGGTTCCTAACCCTAATGGAATCGATTGTCAATAACATGGTCTTCTAGAAATTGGGAAAAGCCTTAGCAGTCAACTGTCATTACAGACGAGTCAACTACACTATAAAAGACCAAATGTAAAAATTTTTCTGCTTGAAAAGAGCCGACTGCGCTCACATAGGATGCACTCGGATATATAAAAGAAGTTGACTTCGTTATGGAAGAGTCAATTGTCTACTTCTAAAAGTATTTTAAAAATTGAAAATAGATAGTCGATTGCTTTATGGAGGCAATCTAACTGTTTTATATAAAAAGTAATAATTTCAAAAAATGTGAAAAGATATTTTTTTATGAAAAATTTAATTATTTAAATGAATTAATATATTTGTAATTTTTTAAAGAGACATTTAAATAAAAAAGAAGTGATTTTTTATTAAAAAAATATAATTAAAAACTCACAAACTTAGATTAAATCTAAAATCTAATTGAATTCAGAATTACTTTCATCTTTCTCCTATATTTTTCTCGATCAAACGCAAGTAGTTTTAGCATTGTTTGCTAAAAAAACCTTGCAAAGATAAGATATTTTTTATCCTAATAAAGTGTGTTTAATGGTTTATCATACTAGTGTAAAATATCGACGAGTAAGGTTTTATTGTATCTCGGAAACGTTTTGATACAATCTTTTTTGCATGCTATAGCTAATTGTGGCAAAATAAACCTTAAGAAAAGTGATATCACACAAGTCATCATGTTCAGTCTGAAGGTTCAGATTTGCTCAAATCCAATAATTGTATAAGAAGGCTATAAGAAAATCTCAAGTCACAAAGACAATCATTGTCCTCAAGTTCTATCTTTTAGCCTCTACGACGTTATTATTACTAACAATCTTAAGGTTTAATTTCAAGTTAGATGGACAAATTCAAATCAATTAAAAAGATGACAACCAACTTCCAAATTTTGAAACGGATTAAAGGAGGTAACTTCTTAAGATGACAACAAAATATACATATTCTCTTCAATACATTAAAGATTGTGTATCTTGCACTAAAACTTGCAAGAGGCAAAAATGAGAGAATAATGATTACACATGCATAGGATTTATGTTAAATGGTATGTCTGATTCTCTTTTTGATGCCTATATTACAGACATTTCGACAAAAGAAGTATGAGATAAATTGGATGTAAGATATATTTAAAAAAATTTTAGCGTAAGATCAAATCAAATTTAGTTTGATTTTTCAAATAATGCAAAAAATTATAAATTTTTAAAATTCGATCTGAATTCGAATCGAATTACCATATAAATCGAATTTTATCGGTTTAGTTTAGATAAGTTATTTTTAAATTTTAATTTTTTATATATTATTTTAATATAATTTTTAATATATTTAAATAGATTTATGTATAAAATAATTATTTTAATTTTATAAAAATTTAAAATATATATAAAAATTAATAAATATATAATTTGATTTGGTTTAGTTTTTTTATTTTTTGATTCAAAATCCAATTTGAACCATATATATATATTTAATATTAAAATTTAATTCGAATCAAATAAAAAAAATTAATTTGAACAGAACCGAACGCTACGATTTTGAATAAAATTTTGATTTTTTTCCTTTTTTGTTCTCTCCCCTACTCCTCTGTGTCTTTCGTGAACAAGCATTCTATACCAACATCAGCAGCACTCAGAAACTTGCACTTTTAGGGAACTTGTAACAGACCATTCAGGATAATGGTACAAGTAAGGCTTCAAACTTGGAGAATTCTTGCACTTCACATGAGAAATCAGCTCAAGGCCTGAAAAAAGATGATTTGGATGGTCCATCACGTACAGATGAGATGCAAGGCGCTCAAAATTGTGCTCTGCATGATGCTGTGCATGTCCTAGATGGAAGCCTGGGAACATTTGTTCAAAATCCTCCCCTGGATATTCCATTTCAGGATTCTGTATTTCACCCTATGGGCAATGTTCAAGGACAACATAACCTGTTCGCAAATCCAGCTGCATCTGCTGCCACTGAACATCAGAATAATGCACCAAGATCTAATCATTAGGCATTTCCAGCTTTACATACTCTCTTTATGCATGTACGCCCCAATCAAGAGAACTATCGATCATTTCTGCATGTGATCCTCCACACTTTCCAGTCTAATTGTATCTGCTTTGTTACAGAATCCAGCAGCTCATGCTGCAGCAAGCTTTTCGATTACATTTTGGCCATATGCAAATGTTGAAAGTTCTGCTGATTCTCCGACATGCAGCCAAGGAGGTTTTCCATCTAGACAAACGAACCCTGCTCCAACTATGGCTGCGATTGCTGCTGCAACTATAGCTCCTGCCACTGCATGGTGGGCTGCCCATGGACTGCTTCCTGTTTGTGCTCCTCTTCACACTGGCTTTACCTGTGCTCCTGCATCAACTGTTGCAGTTCCTCCAATGGAGAATGGTCAAGCTCCAGCTGCAAAGACAGAAAGAAAAGAAAATAATTATCATGATCTATCCATGTAGGATCAACAGCTAGATCCCGAATAGTCCGAAGCTTTGCAAGGTCAAAATTCAGCATCTAAATCACCTACTTCATTATCATCAGACGGTGAAGAGAGTGGAGATGCAAAAGCAAATAGTGGAGTGAAAGCTGTCATTGGTAACTGAGCCTCAAGATGCAAATAAAACAAAGAACAGAAAACAAGTTGATCGGTCCTCACGTGGTTCCAACACACCTTCGAGTAGCGAGGTGGAGAGAGATCTGTTAGAAAAACATGAGAAAGACAAGGAAGATTCAAAAGGAGCTGATGCAAATCATCCACAAGTTGAGTGCAGTAATCTTCATGGTAGAAGCAGTAGCAAACTGAGTGATTCTTGGAAGGAGGTATCTGAAGAGGTGAATTGATGTCTCTGTTTTTCCATGTAGCTTTAACTTAGTTATTATTCCAACTGTGTTTTGGTGTTGTCTCATTTGTGGCTCCACCACTTATTTGTTAGTATTGTGATGTTTAACTGACACCTAATTTTTGTATAAAATATGATATGAATATATGAATTTTTAATATTTTACATAATATAAATACACAAATCACTAGAGAAAGCTTCAAACAAAAGAAAATTCTGTTTATTGCAAGTAATCTCTAATTTTCCCCCATATCTCATTTCCTTTCATGTTTGATTCCAATACTTGCAGCTCACGAGATTGTTCGTGTAGGGGTGTGTGTGTGTGTACACAATGTCTACATTGACTTATTCAATTTCTTCAACCATACCCTGCTGTAAAAAACTCCATTGAAATAGACTTAGATAAGAAGCATTAAGTACTGAACGGCCCTTGATTTGGCCTCTTTTCTCCAAATATATGCCTTTTGTCTTTATGATTCTTCTCTCTTTTACTTAGTATCATAATCCTGCAACAAGCTGAAACCTTTTTGATGCAGTGAAAATCCAAATTAAAGACAAAGACAGATAATATTTTTAAGGGTATAATCGAGTTGAATTGAATAGATATATCGTAAAAACTTACAAGTAAAATTTTGACGATATAATCAAACTTAAACGACTTACAAATAATTTTACTAATTTACATCCCTACTTTTACCTTAGGTATCAACTCAAATTTTATTTTAATTGACTTTTTCAGCCAATACCCAGAATTTCATTGTCAAAAGCCAAACGGTGCAGTAATTGTTGAAAGTAGGTGAGTTAAATTTTTTCACATAGTAAAAAATGCCAGCTGATGGGGTATAGGTCAGCATACCCCTCATTCTTGCTCTGCTTGTGGAGAATGATTTTGATTTTTTCCATTTTTATTTTAGATGGAATATTCTATTTTTATTGACTAAAATTGCATTAAAAAAAAATGTAGTGATACCATAAAATTATATTAAAAAAAAGTAATGATAAATATGAAATCTCCAAATTAATATAGTGGTAAATTTGACCTTTATCTTTTCTTTTTTTCTGTCTTTCTTCCAATATTTTTCATGTCATCTAAAAATGAAAACAAAAGAAAATAAACAGAGGCTTAGATTTGTCTGGGCTTCAGATTTCAATGGGCCAAAAAATATGAAATTTGATTTAACTTTCATTCATGGGCTAGGTTGGAGATTTGTTGCAGACTAATTTAAATGGCCATGGCCTCCACCTTCTCCATTGTTTTGGTTCAGCCTTTAAAGAGGTAGCCAATGGTAATAGTAATAAAAGAGAAAATGGATAGGAAAGAGAAAACTTTGAAAATGAAAAGTTGAAAATGAGTATTTTTGAAGAGTGATGTTATTTTATAAAAAAAAGTTGTTTGGGAATATAGAAAGGAATTGTTGGATATAAATATGGTAATTCATATATTTATATTTGTCTATTTTGTGTCTAACACATATAAACATAAAAATTATTATATTATAATTTTTGTCGACAATTAAAATATAGAACATATCTTTGGTTTTTGCAAAATTCATATATAATTTTTATAAAAATTTTAGATCACGTTATTTTTATATTTTTTTTTGTATTGTGTCACTGCATCGTGTTTAAATTTATCATATTTAAATAGATTTTTATTTCTTAAAAATGATTGTATAAATAAATTGAGTTACATTTCAAATTATAAAAAAAATATTTTCAAAATGCAAAAAAAAAAAAAAAAAAATCCGAATACTAACACTTCTGAAAAATTCAACTTCAACAAATTACCATGCAAAAGCAAATTAATGAAAGAATATTTTTTAATCAAGTAAGGTTCACCAATTGGAAAATATGTAACTCCTATATCATAAGTTTGAAACCACTAGCTGATTATTTTTTACAATGAAATAAGAGTAGAAATGTTAATAGAGGGAATGAGGTAGGTAAAGCATTCTCTATTCTTATCTTCGTCATCGTCTTTAAATTTTTATATTATATTTATTTTTATATTTATATCTAATAAATATTTTAATTTATTTTTATCCGTATTTTTATTAGTATCTAATGAGTATGATTAATTTTTGTACGCGTAACTTTTTAAAAAAATTAAAAAAGTTATTTTTATAAATTATTTTTATTTTTATTTTATATATTTATGTAATTTTTTATAAATATATATTAATATATATTTTAAATAAAAATATATTAGTTTTACTTAATCTAATAAAAAAATTTATATTATTTAATAAAAAATTTATTTACTAAAAAAATATATAAAACATATGTAAAATATGAATATGAAACGAGAATTATATTACTCATTTTATTTTTGTATTTAATAAAAAATTTAAAATTATATTTATTACATTACATAACATAATTTTTTTATTTAAATAAAAATTAAAATTTTTATTAAATATATATAAAATTAACATCGCATGGGATGCTGAGTAAAATAGGGCTCCCACCATATCGTCCCACTTATGTACCAAGTGGCACCTAAGAGCAAAGAAAAAAAAAAATCAGATTCGATTCATCACCGAAAGGTTTTGCTTTACAGTTTAATGGTTTCAGGGCTGTGCGCGCCGAGGGAGGGGCTGTGGTGGATGTCACATCGTCTTGTCAATTATCTCATCTCAAATTCAAAACGAATTTTGTTTCTTCCAGTTAAAACGAGAGCATGCGTGTGCAATCAGCGTTAAGTTATTCGAATTTGATTTATTTATTATTTAATTGAATTCAAATTTTAATTATTTAAATAATAAATTAAATTGAATTTAAATAATTTAATATTTAATTTAAAAAATAATAAATTTAATCAAAATTTTATTTTTAATATATTTTATATATATAAATAACAAAAATATAATATTTAATAGCAATACTTATATATTTATTAATCCTAATCAAACTTATTGAATCAAGTTAAAATGATTCAATTATAATATAAATGAAATTCGAGCATAAAAAAAAAATTCAATCAAACTTAAATCATATTTCAAATTTATAATTTTTATATCAATTTAAACTTAATAATAAATCAATTCGATTTTAATCAATTACATTTCAAGTTGCAATAACTAGAATTCGTCTGATTACGTCCTGACCTAATTCTCCATTCCAATGTGCAACCAAAGCCACACGAAAAAAAGTGTATCTAATAGTCCATATCCAAAGGCCCACCAAATCTCACTTTTCAAAGTGCATGTGGATCACGCTTCTATATAATAATAATAATAATTTTTTTAAAAGAATAAAGTTTAAGAGTAAAAAAAATATATTTTATCTTTAAAATTAAAATAAATTATTAATTTAATTAAAATTTATAAATTTATTAAATTTTTACTTATGAATTTTTCAAACTTATAAATCAATTATAAACACAAATCACAAAAATTATTGAATTTAAATATTTATATATCCAACATTTATCTTTGATCATTTCTGTCCATATTTATTAGTGTAAAATAAAATTGTACTTTCAACATTATTTCTACCCCTACTACTATTTTCTACTCTTGCCCAACTCCAATTTTTTTTCCAACGAAAAGAAGAGATGAGGCAAAACAATTTTTACTAGGAAAAATCTTTTATTCGAAGATAGAAGAAATATGTAGCATAGATCACATGATATTCTTTTTTATTTTATTTGGCTTTGAACAAAAAAAAAAAAAAAACTGTTGGCTAGTTGAGTGACGATATTGAATATATAGATGCGATGGATGGAACCAGAAGAACCTTATCTACATGATTTTATCTATGCAATTAATTCTTCTGCTTTATATCTTTGGTGGGACTCGACATATTAAGCATTTGCACGTTTTAATTTGGACCACCATTATCTGATGTTATAGTTCCGCCCTTAAATTTTGCATTAAATCTATGCTATATATCTAACTAGGATATGCATGTGTCACACCACGCGTTTCAGAAAAAGTATAGTGCGTTCAATTTCACATCAGATAAAAACAAATTTTTTTATATATAAACGTGATTGCTGAACATTCTAATAAATAGATTTTGCAAAAAAAAAAAAACAAAAAAGAAAAATGATAATAATAATGCGACGAGTGATATCATACTCAACTTTTGACTATTTAATTTCATGTCAAGCGTTTCAACAGAAGCAGATAGAGTGGATAAACTATGATAAAGGCATTATGAAATTAAGTGAGAAAGAATGTTATATTACATACTTTAAATGAAAGTAAGTAATGTACATTTAATCCTATATCAAATAAAAAATAAAAAATTTTTTAAGTATGTCAGCATCAACGTTACGTATTCCAATCAATTGATTTTAAGAAAAAACGATACTACGTGACACCTGCATATACATCTTGTCATCCAACCCAAGATTATTATTAGTCTTGCATGGACCGAATGTGGTTCTTTTCCCACACGGTTCCATTGGAAGAAAACCTTGACATTGAGTGATTAAGGAAGCTGGATAGGGATAGGCAAATGGGTTTGGGCCATATATATGAATTCTAGATATGAAGGTTTGGATTTTATCCAAAAAAAAAAAAAGGAAAAAAATGGGGCTTGAAGTCATATAAAAGCCAAGTGCAGCCAAGTCTTTTTTTTTTTTTTCTTAAATGTCGAAAAGTTTTTAAATTTTACTTAATATATGTATATTTTTACGAATCAGACTTAAACAAATTTATTTACATTGTTAGTAAATTCATAAAAAATTATCTTCTCACAGCTTCTAAATAAATTTGAATCCAATTGTATATAAAATTTCTTTTTAGGCAATGATAATATCTGATACTTCATTTAGTAGTATGGTGGGAAGGATTTTCATCGTCTCACAGTATATTTTATGATTAAAGATTTATAGATTCGATCATAAGATAACACTGTGATACATTAAGAGTTCTTAATTCTCACCACTTTGCCAAATGAAGTCCGAAGAAATCAGCAAAGTAGAAGAGATGTAGAGAGAAAGAATAGAGGAAAAAGGTCAGGGTAAGGGAGCATGTGAAAGCAAATAGAAAGAGAGTAGATAGTTCAAAATAGATTCGTTAATCTAAAATATGATACAATAACACGATAGAACATGATACAAATAAAGAATACAAAAGTAACACGTTTTAAAATTTTAACAATAATTATATATAAATTTAAAAAATAAAAAATATATATTTTATGTTTTTGTGTCAACATTAATTGATACCTAACTTTTATGTAAAATATAATATGAAAATATAAATTTAAATATTTTACATGATATGAATGCATAAATTACCAAGTCTAGTTCAAAATAATATATTTATAATTCGATCTTATTTTTTATATTGAATTTATTTTGATGTGGTCATCTCACTTACCTAATATTAATTAATTGTTTGATTAATTGAAGTAGTCATCAACTTAACAATCAACGGTATTGACTTGATGATCAAAGTATTGATCGAACGATCAAAGTATAACATCATTAAATAAGTCCGTTAATTCAATCCTATTGTCTTTCTTAGATCCACGAATTAAGAGATCTGACCACCTTACTTATATACACATAAAATTAATTGAATAGTACTATATGAAAGGGGCATTTGTCAAAAGTAGGGGACACTTATATCCTCAAAATTAAGTGACATCTAATGATTTCCAACATACTAAAAAGCTCAACCGAATTTGTGGTTATATCGTGGCGGGAAACATAATTATGTACTCAGCTCGATTTGAATGCAAAAAGCAAAACATTATGAAGAGAAAAAGGGAGAAAATTTTATGTAATTCTGGCACCACAAAACATGAATAAATGAGAAGAGAGCTATAGCTAGCTAATAGGCTAAGCAAAGATGGGAGTGTCTAATGAAAATAAAAAGGAAAGCGACCAAACAGCTAGGTTCAATGTTTTCAGAGGGCTGGTTGGGCTACTATACTAGTGTGGGGCTTATAGAAGATAGATCATAAATTTAAGCATCATCCGATAATATTAAATGAAAATGATACGAAATTATTTTGTTGATTTTTAGTATTTTGTATGCATCCCTATTCCCTTATACAAGTGCCCTTTGTTTTGAGACTCTTTTATTTGCAATATCATTAAATTAATCTCTCAATTAGAAGCATAGCCTCGTGTTCATACATGAAACTAGTGTCACAAACTTAATAAAATACGTGTAAAATATAAAAATTATTATATTAATATAATTCATGTTCATGCATCAAATATGAAATGTTTTTTAATTTTTACTAAATTTATATATAATTTTCATCAAAAATTTAAATCATGTCTTTTTTATATTTTTTGTATTTTTTTGTATGATATCCTCGTGAATGAGATACTGCTAGTTGATGGAGACCCATCTATATAGATGGTTCTTTTATGATTAATAAACTATGAATAAAAATAGAAAACATGGTTCTGTGTATAAAATTTTAATGGGAGAAAAAAAAGACCAATGATAGCAGTGATGTGTGTCACCAAACAGCATAAGCCAACTGCATGAAACAGTAAGCAAAAAACAAAAAAAAAAACCCTAGTTTTCTCATTTCTACAGGTCTCTCCAAGTGGATCCAAATTGATCAGATAAATTATCATAAACATTCAAATATAGTAGTATCAATTCTTAAAACCATGTTTGGAAATTCCTTGTTGATATTGTATCTCCCTTTTACTTATTAATTAAAAAAACTTTTGCTTTTATAAAAAAAAAAATCTTTAAACAATGGCATAAAATTTAGAATGTCCCTTAATGGGCTAAGACTTGATGGTTGTTAATTTCATGTCAATATTAATGGGTAATTAATGAAGATAGCTAGCCAAGGGTTTTCTTTTTTGGTTAATTGGAGTGGCATACAGTAAAAGTCTCAGCTACTTCTTTAAGAAAAGAAAATCCCACATTACGGCACTGAATTGGGGGGGAGTTATTGAACTAAAAGAAGTGACTAGAAAATGATGGCCTCTGATGTTGTATACAAGGGTTGGTAAACTAATGCAATCAATATATTATTCTTAAACTGTTGTGATTTGTGTAGTTATGGCAACGATACAACAATGGAGAAAGATTGAATGCACCTAAAAGGATAACACTTTCTCTACTACGATACAAATGGGTTATTGAAAACGTTGTCTTCAAGATATAATGCCTAAATTGAAGAAGAATTTGATTGCATTTCAAATCTTTCTTCAATTCACATTAATCAAAACCAGAAAAAGAGAATGAAGGAGAGTAATCTAATTTTTTAAGTGATTTGAAGTAGTGTTAAATGAACGATAATGAAAGTATTTATAGGCTAAAATTTGGTGCTTGAAACACCATTTCATCAATGGATACCTTTTAGAACGAACAAAGACGTTCAACAGATATATTTTTTGGCTTTCCAAGAAGGACATTTGAATGTCCGCCATAGACATTCGACTGCCTTTCAGGGCAGTCGGTTGCCTTAGTTAAATTCTTGGAAGGCAGTCGATTGACATACTATTTTTCTGCCAAAATGTCACCAGAATGCTAGTGACAATTTGTTCACGGCACAATCAACCGCTTTCACCTAGCAGTTGTTAGGGCAGTTCATTGCCCCTTCCTTCATTCCAAATTTATTTCTATATTTCCAAAACTTCACTATTCAATAAAAATACATATTTCATAACTTTAAAACAATATTTTCATTTTAATATATTTAAAAAATACATTTTCTTTGATAATATATAAAACATTTTGGACAGGGAAAGGGAAGACATCTTGAAGGCAAGAGTGAGGGAGGTAGAGAAAGAGAAGGGGACAAAAAGCCAGCATAGGAATTATGAAACAAGATAACAGCCAACTGGATCATGGTGTATTTGTGTGAGAGCCTGGTTGGGTCTAGAAGATGGGGTACCCTAGCAATGTGGTCCTGAGTCCTAACCCTCTGTCATGTTAGCTCGACCCCTATATACATATAAACTGTAACCCAACAGTTGCAAACTCTAAACACAATTTTACCATACAGTAATAAAGAAATAAATCAGTACACATGGTGGAGCATGAGGACCTTTAATCTGAATAAATGATGAAAGAGAGAGAGAGGTCCCCTATAGGGTTTGGAGATAGGGTACTTTAGCTTTAAAGTGCAGGCTGAACAGTGAAAACCCATCCCTCCCCTTCTTCTCTTTGATCAGCTTTGATGTTAACTTTTTATTATATTCGGTAATTTAAAATATAATATAATAATATAATATAAAAATAATATGCAAATAACATAAGTTGAAATTTTAATAAAAATCATACATAAATTTTATAAAAATTATAAAAAATATGATTATTATATAATTTTTATATAAAACACCATATATGAATTACTAAATTTAGTAGTTTGCATGTAACTATAATTACATAAAAATCTAAGTGAGAGCAGCTGATGAGGCTGTTTGGCCGATCAATGCAGTGTACTGTTACACTTTTTAGAGCTATATAGAGTCGAAAAAGAAAAGAGATCAGAGTTAAAGGAACAGTACTTTTGCTTTGTTTGCTTTTGCAGTTTCAGCTGCCCAGTCGGTTCCTTCAGTTCCTTTTTTGTTTTTTTTTTTCTAGCGATCCTCCCTCAGATTGCCCTGCCTGCATGCCTTGCCATCTGTTAAATCATGTGGCTGAATCTAACCCACAGTAGTGCCATTTTGATTTCTGTACTTCTCTGCATTTCTTGTATTTTTTATGCTTCTTTTGCATGTCTCAGAAAGTGAAAAAATTGTACTAGTAAAAAATAATTAGGGCTATATATACATATATATTTATATATATATATATAAACTGTCAATTTGAGGGAAGAAAGACATTAATTGCAATGTGGTTTGTCTTGATTCATAAATAAATATATTAAATATTAAATTTAAAATTTAATTTGATTGATTTATATCATTGATATCATAAAAAAAATTTTAAATTTAAATATCAATATCTACAATACTTTTTTTTATGTGTTCATGACATATTAATTGAGCAGGTTATGACTAAAAATGCCTGCTTACTAACCAATTATTTGTTGGATTTGCATTTTTTTGGTAAAACTATCTTTAAAACTTTCAAACACATTCACAGTCATTATTAATTAATAATTACCCTTTGATATTATTCAAAATTACTGTCTTTTTTGGGTACTTTCTTAATTTCTATAGGTACCTATGTCTTGCACATTCACATAATCTGTTCATGATTCCTACACCACACCATCACAACTAGCTGGTTGGAGTTATAAATTTTACATCTGAATCTATATCATATGCATATGTTACCTAGAAAATCATTCAAATTTTCATTTTTGAAAGCATACAGTTACTCTAATTTAAAATTTATGGTTGTACAAAGGGGACCAGACTAATGAGCCTACTGATTTTTGGACACTAATTGCAAGAGTAAAAATTTTGACATGTAAATTTCCAAGTCAATAATCTAGGTAGGAGAGGATGTTGCATCATTTTTTTTTTTATAAAAAAAAAAATCACAGCTCGAAGATAGGATAAGCGATTATGGGTTTAAATTTTAAAACATATTAGATGACATCTCTAAAAAATGATGTACCATTTAAAATAATATAAATTAAATAAATTAAAAATTTATATTTGATATAATGTTAATATATGTATGTTTAACATAATTAAATATTTGAAATTTAAAATATTCATTTTTAAAGATTTTAAAATTAGAAAGTTGGTGATCCATGATGCAATAGTTTGTGGTGCACCAACATTATATAATACTATGTATTGATTATGTATCAAATATAAACTATTAAATAAGAGTCAAATGGTAAGCTAGGTATGAAAAAAAATTGATAAGTTTTTTTAATATTGTTTTAATTGGAAGAATCCTTTTAATTATAGTAATGGATTTTGAACTATAAATTATTTTATCAAAAAAAATTAAATATTTTACGAGGAATTATCAAATACATTATGAAATTTTTTAATTTCATGAATAAAGTTAATAGATTGATATATATTTTTTCGGATATATTTAAAAACTTAAAAAAAAATTAATTAACAAAAATGAGATATGTGTGATCATAGTAACTTTGTTTTTGAAATTAAAAAAATTTTACTGATAAATTTAATAAATAATTAGCTTTTTCGAAACAAGAGTTAACACTTTAAAAATATAGTCCTAAAAAATCATTAAAATCATTATTCTAAGTTGCGACTTTAAAATACTGTTCATCGTTCAATCAAAGTATCAATGGCTTACCAAAAGGAGAGAAGAAAAAGAAAATTTGGTTGAAATTATGTGAAGAGATGAAAAGACTTTGTAGATTGCACGTTTCCTTAAATTCCAAAGGTCCTCAATTATACCACGCACAGGGAAAGAATATTTTGTCGTATAACGACCCACAATTTTTGACATTGATAAATGAGCCCATTTATTTATTTTTTTTCCTTTTAAAAATACTGCAACTAACTAATCATGGACTAGATAAGGGGGAGATTAAATGCAAAAAACAAAATTTAATTTTAATACATGTTTAGCTCAAATGGTTCATCCATTATTATTAGCAGTAGATTCTCACAAAAACTAAAGATGGATTTTCGGCATAATTTTTTTTTTCTAAGGCTTCGTTTGTTTAGTAAAATATGACTTTCAGAAAATAATTTTTGAAAAAACATTTATATTTTTTGAATTGAAAGAGAATTTTTGTTGTTTAAATAAGTTAATAAAAAATATTTTTCATTGTTTAGTTATTTTTTTAATTTTTTTTCAAATAATATTAATATGACTATCAAAATATTAAAAATTATTTATTATTAAATATATTGAAATTATTTATTATTAAAATTATTAAAATTAAAAAATAATTATTTTTTAATAATAATATTTAATATTAAAATATTATGTTAATATAAAAAATACTTAAAATAAAACTATTTATTATTTTTTATATTATTTATTAATATATTATTATAATATTTAGTAATTAAATTAATAATATTTAGTATTATATTATTTATTAATATAACAATATTATTTATTAATATACTATATTAACAATAAATCATCTATTAATATATTATAATATTATATATTAATATACTATTTATTAATATAATATTATGTATTTATTAATACAATATTATTTATTAATATTAATATATTATTATAATATTTATTTATAATATTATTTATTAATATACTATTATTTATTAATATATATATTAATAGTCTTTTTCAAATTCCTAAGATAATTTTTAGAAAAATAGTTTCATTTTTCATTGATCAATAAATTATTTTTCGTTGACCAATCAATTTTCTATGAAATAAATATTTAAAAATACAAAAATTATTTTTTGGAAGTTATTTTCTATGAAATAAACCAAGCCTAAATTTCTCTAAATTGGGCCTATTTTATAGGAAAGAAGGATTAATGTCATATATAGATTTTAAACTATAATAAAAAGTTAAATGAAATATTTGAAATTTAAAAAATTTTAATATAATACATGAATTATAAATATGTCAACTAATGTGTTAGTTAAAGGATTATTTATTCATCATATATTATTATTTAAAATTAATTACGTTGGGGATGTGTATTATATTAGTTAACAGATTTATAATTTATATATCATATTAAAAAAATTTTAAATTTGAATATTAAATTAAAGATTTCATTATAGTTTAAAGTTCATTCATAACATTAATTCTTATAAAAAAAAACCATGTTAATTTTTCTCAATTACTTGCCCTAATCATTAAGCAAACATACGATAATTATTAATTAATTGACTCATAATTCATATACTTAAATAATTATTAATTATAAAATGTCTTCTATTCATGTACTTATTAATTATTATATTTTTTATTTAAAACTTTTTAGGGTATCCTTAATTCTTAAATTTTTGCCTTTTTTAACTAATAAAAATGGTATATATAGATGAAATTTAATTTAATTTAAGCTTTTATAATAATTGACATAATATATCACTAACAGTTCAACAAAATTGAGTATTTAACCATTAATTACGTGATTTGTTAATAAAGTATTGAAATTTTAGTTTGGAGAATCATGATTTAGTTAAAAAAATTCACTTGTCGTCTTAATAGGAGACAATTCAACAAAAATTAAAAGTTGAAATATAAATTTGAAAATTTGATTATTTAATGTAAGAGTAGTGGATTACTAATGAAAAAAAGAAAGAAGAAACAAAAGTAATTAGCCATAAATGATTCACTGCGAAACAAGAACAACAAATACATGCACATGAATTTAAAGTTCAATTCAGTTGCTTTATGCAATTATTTTGAAGAAATACCATTAAATAAGTCTTAAATTTTAATCTCAATACTATAACATTCTTTTATACTCAAATTGTAATCTCTTTTGTAAAAAAGATAAAGACATGATGATTACCAACCAAGGCTATTAATATTGTATCATATAACATTTTAGTTTTTTTTTTTTAAATATGGTATATATTGGTACCAATTATTTTAGTATATTATTTTTTATTTTTTGGTTTAATACAAATATATTTATAAACATGAATGAACTTATACATTATAATATTATTAATAATCTATAAAATAAATATGCAATATATTCAAAAATCAAATAAATAAATTTAAAAGCATAAAAAATAATATCATAAAATTTTCTTGATACTTTTAAATACTTAATCTGATTATATGATATTTAAATAAGTATGTTTTTATATAAATATTAAGATAAAAATAAATAGATGAAAAAAATTAACCAAAGCTTTAGATTGTTAAACTTTATAAAAATAGTATAATTATTTTCTTGAAAAAAATTAAAATATTTATAAATTTTGGTTTGGAAAAAAAATATTAAAAAAAGGTTAAAATAAAAAATAAAGAAACTCAACTTTTAAATGTTATTTTGTTAATTAATTTTATTTGTATTAAATTAAAAATAGTTAAATAACAAAAAACAAGTTAAAAATCAAAAAACATATTTTACATTTATGTATTGGCCGAATCATGCTATTCTATTAAAATTCATTGAATCAGACCGAAACTAACGAAAATAATTGGTATTATCCAATACAAAATCTAATATAAAAAATTATATTTAAATATATCGTATTTTAGTATAACTAGAATGTACCGACTAATACCGAAACAAAATTAATAATTATGCTACCAACAATTGTGTGATTTAATAAAATGTTGAATTCTCAATTTTAATGATCAAAATTCAAATAAGTTTTTAAGTAAAAGAGAGGAGGGTTGAAGTTGAAAGTTCAAAGCTGGAAAAAGGGTTGATGAACTTCAACTGCACTAGTGGGGGGGGATTGGTTTTGTTGTATGATAATAGAGGAATCTTTCTTTTATTGTTTGCCCACTGGTTGGAGGATGGGAGAGAGAAAGAGAAAAAGAGAGAGGAAGAGCCAGGTCTGTCTGCTTCAATCTCCTCAACTTTTCCTTCATTCGCAGGACCAGCTGCAACAGCACACAATCAATGACGCCAAAGTCAAAACTCGAAACCTAACCATAGCATGCTCTTTCTCTCTCTCTCTCTCCCTGTCTATGATATCTAAACTGGCTTTGTGGTAGTAAGCAAACAGCGGCAGTAGCAGTAATAATAGTAATAGTAAGGGAAATGACTTGGGCAAATTTTGATCAGTACAAAGGTGATTGAGAGTGAAAGAGTGACCAAGTGGCCATTTGGGGTCTTAGAGGGGAAGATAATAATAGAGATAAAAACCAAAATTTATGAAAGGACAAGCTATCACATGAGTCGAACCAGATCATTCATGGGCCCCTACGTAGGAGTATTTGCCTTATGCCACTCTCTCTGTAATCTCTTTCACCTTTGTCTCTCACATGGCTGCTCTCTCTTTAAGAACCAAAAAAGAAAAGAAAAACCATATAGGAAGAAGCTTCCAGGGAGGCAGAAAAAACTTGGGTTGAAGCCTGATCCCTTCTCCGCTTCTCTTTTCTTCTTCTTCTCTAAGCCAAAATGTTAGGTCAACCACGAGAAACAACTTTTTCCTGTTGATTCCTCCATTGCCTTGATTTGTCTTGTTTAGGGTTTTCAGTGTGTTATTTTTGGTCAAAGAAGAAGGCATCGACCCTGGTCCTTTTTTTGTACTGAGACCTGTCTTTTGGTTCCCTCGGCCCTCAAAGATCTGGACCAAAGAAAATCATACTTCCAAGAAACCAGTATTTGCAGGTCAGCTTTTGTTTTTCTTTCCATTTTCCCCCCATTTTCCCGTCAATCTTATGGTTGGATTTTCATCTCAATCATATAATCTACTGTGGGTCATCATAATTGTGAACTTTGCGAGAGAACAAAAAGGGTATATTGCAATAATGAAGACCAGGAAGATGATAAGGAAGTAATATGAGAAATTATGAGCAACTTCCCATTTTCCTATTCCTCTTCTTCAAAGTACAAAGATATTGTTCCTCAGCAACACCAAAATCTGTGGCTGGGAACCTTGGATTCTCGAGAAGATTACAAAAACAAAGAGTCTGATATCAATTTTGACAAGAAACTAGAGCTGATGGACTTGTCACTTGGCAACAACAGTGGTGAAGAATCAAATATTGGAAGCTGTAGAAGTGGTGATAGCAGTAGGTCAATTGAGAAAGAAGACATGTTCGATAAAGTTGTCACACCAAGCGATGTAGGCAAGCTCAACCGCCTTGTTATACCAAAGCAACATGCGGAGAAGTACTTCCCTCTCGACTCTTCATCCAACGAGAAAGGGCTGTTATTGAATTTCGAAGATCGGAACGGCATGCCGTGGCGGTTCCGGTATTCGTATTGGAATAGTAGCCAGAGTTATGTGATGACCAAAGGCTGGAGCCGTTTTGTCAAGGAAAAAAAGCTTGAAGCAGGTGATATTGTGTCGTTTCAACGTGGTGTTGGGGAGTCAGGTAAAGACCGGTTATACATTGATTGGAGGCGCAGGCCTAATGCACATATTCAGCTCCAAAATCCTTTCAACTTTCCTCAGTCAGTCCGGTGGGATGGACTCTACTCGCTGCCTCAATACATGTGCGAGTCACGGAACTATGAGCCTTTGCATCGGTTGAATTACAGCATTTATCCTTATAATCATCACCATCATCAACAACAACTACTACTACAGCAACAGCAACAGCAGCAGCAGCAGGCAATCACTTATGGTAATGTGGCGCATGAGTACTATCTAACGTCACCATCGGGGTCATATCATCATCAGCAGCAGCAGCAGCAACATCATGAAATTGGGGCAGTGCAAGAAGGGGGAGGAGGGCCAATGGTGATTGATTCAGTGGTTCAGGGTAATAAAACTGCAGCTAAAAGTCTAAGGTTGTTCGGTGTGAACATGGAGTGTCATACCCAAGATGAATCTTCCTCGACTTTTCCTCATGGCACAATAGGTTCAGATGACTGCCCCCATTTCTCTTCCTCTTCACTCCAATCAAGATTGTCCTATAACAATAATACCCCACTGTCAGGAATGCAATCTGAATGTTCAAAGAAAGGAAAATCTTCCTTGTCCATTGATTTGGATCCATGATGAAGAGAAAAACACAATGAACGGGTGCATTTTCTTTCTTTTTGTTACCTTGTCATCAAAATTGAGACAGGCACTGGATTCAGGAAAGAGGGTTGAAAGATCTTGAAGATAAGTTTTAGCAATCTAAGTTTTTCTTTTTCTTTTTAATTTATTTAAATATTGTTTTAGTACATTAGTTAGTTGAGGTTTGGGATCTGTGAAGAACTAAAGATGAAAATTGTGTATAATACATATACAGATATATCAGCATATTCCCAACTTTTTTATTAAATCATGTTTTTCCATTACTAGGCTTTGGCATTTCCATACTGCATCCATGGCTTTTCCCCAGTTTGTTTGGGATAATACCATGCATTTTTTTGGATAATTGAGATGTTAGAATTTAAAGCCTGATGAACAAAATTAAAAGTTCAACATTTTACCAACAGATGAGCAACACCCTTCTCCCTGACTGACAGCATTTAGTTGTTATGCATGGGTAGCTAATGGTTAATAGTATATATTTTCTTGGCTTGTTGCTGTTGAACAACTAAGCTGCAGGTTTGCAGGTAATGCACAGAAAAGTTGCAGCACTGTAAAAGGTAGTATCTGTATTCTTATTGCTAATTTGAAAATTTCCTACATATCACCACTTGACATTTGTTGCCAGTTAGATTTCCTTTCCTTTACTATACTTCTTGGTAATTCATGTCATCTCTTTACAGCCATGATCTTGTCTGGACTGCTACACACAAAAAAATCTCTTGTGCCAAGAGGTTTCAGATTCCCCAATTGATAGGTCTATTCAGACTGGACTTTCACCCTATATTGTGTAAGAACTCAGAGAACTTTGTTAGATTTTCTTTTATGAATTTTATATATTTGCATCAAATTTTGTCAGTGCCTCTAATAAGTATTGATAAAGTTTCAATTAAAGCACCATTAATACAGCCTAACGAGTCTTTATGTATTAGTTAAATTATTGGTTAAAGTTTCATTTTATATTACAATTCGATGCTTAAAATATAAAAACATTTTTTTTGTCAAACATATATATATTTTGTTAAAATTTTAAATCGTATAATTTTCATGTTTTTTTTTTTTTATCATTTTCGTATTATTTTTGTATTTTTTATATAATTTTCATATCATATTATTATGTTATATTTAAAATTATCAGGTCTAATTTTTACTATATAATAGCAATATTCATCCCCAAAATGGGAACTAGAAAATAATGATGTGCAAAAGCCAGGTAGTCCAGGTCAGTAGGAAAATTAATCAACCTAGTACTTTGACATCAAATATATCTTCTCAAATGACATGAAATGAAACAATGTTTGATTCAACGAATAATAAACACATTTAGGATGGTTATATCAGCAATTTATAAGTATTCAAATCCAGTAGTAGCACTTGAAGAAGATCTGATTTTCTTGGTATGCATGCTGAATTGGTAATATTGATAGTAACATTCTCACTCAATTATTTTCACTTCTGGTTATTGAGTGACTCGGCTTCGAAATCGACTAAAATAGTAGTAAAGCACTAAAATGCACTGAATTCACTCTTTTCCTTCCTGTTTAGTTGAGTTGCATTCATAACTAAATACATATATATAACACCTGATAAGCGAAATGCATTTCCAGTTTGATGTTATATAATAATAATATATTGCTTTCTCTAGCTATGTTAAGGGCATCTGTGTATATATGGTCCCTGCCCTATTAGAAGTATTAATGATATTTTTATTCAAAAGAGATAAGGAGAAAGGGATTGCACGTTCTGATATTTGAACTTTAGACTTGCTATATGACATCTCCTAAAAGTGGTTACATGAACCAATTGAACTAAGTTTAGGGTTCAAAAGTATTGATGGTTGCCTTAGCCTTAATGAGTAGTTTGACAGGTTTTTGAAGTATCTATGCAGCAAATGCATATCTTTCACGTCATTCAATATAATTTGATCTATTTTATTGCATGTCTTATTCTGATGTTTTGAGATTCTAAATCATGCATGGACTTGATTTCATGCTTGTTCTAGTAATAGTTTGTTACCACATAATTCTATATTTCTGGGATTTGACATCTGCATCTAAGAAATTAGGATGTATAGAATTGACGATCTTCATCTTGACAGTACAGACATTGAATGCTGGAAATTTATATGCATGATTTTATAAGATATTATTACCCCTTAGAAATTCTCTAATATGCAAGACAGCAGAGAAAATAAAAGCTTTTGGATTGATTTATGCTGGAGATCATTTCAACTATAAGGCCAATAGTAGTATGAACTGTTAGTAAAATACCTAACTCTTAATTTCAGTGATCAGGATTCAAATTCAGATAACTTCAAGTATAAAAAAACCATAAGAAACCAAAAATAACAGAAACAAATCACCTTGATTATATGCTGTATTTGTATTCTCATTGCTGCGCATGGTTTTCTACTTAAGGAAGCATAAATATTTTAATTGCACAATGATGAAATATTGAGAATATAATTGTCATTAAATGTTGTAATCTAGTATAGTTTTTGCCGAGGCCCTAGACATGGTGGATATTTTGGTTTCTATTTATGGTTTCATTAGTTTGAGAATTAAAGAAAAGATGTAAATTACTATGCATATGCATTTATAGTGGCAGATTAGGAACTATGAACAGACACATATGGAGACATATCTGTCTTCCCAGACATGTCTTCCTAGAAAGGAAACAAACTTCCATTTGATTAGGCAATTAGTTTCCAAATATTAATGGACTTAAAATAGTAATTATTGTTTTGTATAGTTGATGTATTTTCTGGTGAGGTTATATGATGCTTGCCTTAAGGCTGAATGAACAACTGACCTCGGATATCAAAGATGATCTGTCACAAAGAGAATGGTTAGGGGCATCGGAGGTAGTTTTTCGAGACGCGCTTCAATGCTGAAATCAGCAATGTATCAGAGAGAGGGAAAGAAGAAGTACGGACAGTGAGTAGGTAGAAAAAGTAGGATACAAGTTTAAGGTCAAGAATGAATTACCCGTGGTCCGATCTTACATTTTATACATAATTTGTGTTGATATGGTTAATTGGCTTATTTAATGATAGTCAAGTGTTGAATCAATCACCAATTTGGCGGTGAGCAGTTGTTGACTTGATAGTTAAAGTGTTGACGGACGACCAAAGTATAACAATGCTTGTCCACTCTTCAGTCTTCCCTTACATTGCACCAATCTCAAACTAGATACATCTATACATGAGGCACAGCTGCACCGCATTAAGCAAACAAATAGAATGTGCTTGACAGATCAGAGCCTTATGGCATTTTCTACCCAAAAGAAAACAGATTACATTAGGCTGATTTCTAGATATATAACAATTGCAATATTACATCAAGACTTGCCTGATAATTGATAAAATAAAAAAGCTCAACACAAAGAGACTTCAATATTTCCGTCCCTTCGTTCTGTGTTTGAAGATTCTAGTTCCATTCCAAGGAAAGATAAACAAAAAGGGAGAGCTTGAGGGGTCCCTTTTAATGGCAGAAGTTGATTCCTGGTAAGCTTCTTTTAAAATGTTCTTTTGCCACTGTATTATTCACTTGCAAGGCCCTGGTAAAGTACCATATATGCACGTTGAGATGCTATTTCATTGAAGTTTATCAGTTAAGTTTAAGAATATAAGCATCCTTTCAAAATGAAGTGAAAAACTATTAACTCATTATCCTTATAGATAACCATCTAGAAGACCTATAATGATAGAAACAAAGCAAATTTATGGATGCCCTATTTTTTATAAAGTTGATTATATTATAAATTGAAAAATAAATTGCAGATATTAAAATTTAAACTCTAAATCTACTTAATGCTATCCATTAAAAATAATTACATGAACTATCAATTAAAAATAAATTTGATAATTCGAATACTTGTATCATATTTTATACGAAAATATATATTACACTTCAAAATTTTTTTATTTTTATTAAATTCATATATTATTTTTTGTTAAAACTTTAACCCATCACATCTATTTTTTTGTATTATTTTTATATTATATTTAAAATTATAAAATCTAAATACAAGTAAATTGCTAAATGCCACATTCTAAAGATGAAAAAAATTACAAAAATTTAAATTTAAATTTGAAACTAATTGTAATGCAATCTTTTAAAATAAATCCATAAATTAATTAGATTAAATTTTAAATTCATATCTGGATGATGCTTTAATAAAGTGAAAAAAAGTTAACAGCCTAGATGTCTAATACTAATAAAGGTTAAAGCCATAGATATTGGAAAGATTTTACATAAAGATTAAAGCATAGGGTAATATTATTATATTGGTTTAATACAAACAAAAAAAAAATGAGAGCAAGATGGGTAGAATTAAGGTTAAAAAAGATTCATTAATTTCAATCTCAAGATTCCTAGCTATGCTCAAAAGGAGAAAAAAAAAAGTCATTGAAATTGTAATCCACCAAAAAAAGTCATTGAAATTGAAGTCCACCACACCCTATAAAGAGAGTTATACATAGGCTAGGTTTAATAGGCATAATTGATGTTGATAAAAGAAACCACATGTGCCAGATACGAAGACAGTAAAAAAAAAAAAATCATCTTTCTTATCTGGTTCACTGTATTTCTTTTAAAAATTTTGATAATTCGTAAAATATTATATTTATTTCTTATTTTATATAAAAATTATTTATCTTATTAACATATAAATATAAAATATAATTTTTTAATTTTATTAATTATATTTATAATTTTTTTAAGATTTTAAATTATATTATTTTTATATTTTTTATTTATATTATTTTATATCATATCATTATATTATATTTTAAATTATTAAATTTACGATTTTTTCCCTACCTTCTTTTGAGGCTGGTGCAGGAGGCCTGAAATGCATAAACTCTCTTTTGGGTGTTGATTATGTGCATTTAATGCCATTTCTAACTTTGATTATAACATAGGACATACAAAAATATTCATTTTCCATTTTACAAAATCTTTTTATTATAAAAAATAAACAAATTGAATATAAATAAAAATTTATTATATTCATAATTTATTTATTTAAAATAAATTATTAAATATTATTTATAATTATTTATTAAACTTAATAAATAAATAAAAATTCAATCTATTCACAAACTATTTATCGAATAATTTATTTGTTTACACAAACTAATTAAACATGAACAAATTTTATTATATTCATAATTTACTATTTTAATAAGTAAATTTTAAAATATTATTCGTGATTTTTTATTAAATTTAATAAATAAATAAAAATCAAATCTATTTACAAATTATTTATCAAACATTCTACTCATTTATATCTCTAATCACAAAATTTTGCTCAAGTGGAAATAGAGTATTTTTCTTTTAATTGAGTTCAAATCTTAAAATATAGTGAAAAAATAATTTATTAAATTATATGTAAATAAAAATGTTTACACCCACCAAATTGGTATTAGAAAAGGAATTGTACTATTACTTTTAAATTTTTATATATTCCAGTTCCATTGACATATCTTTATCTTTAAGATTGTAAGCTACTATATATAGCAAGCTTTATCATTTAAAGAGAATTATGACTGTTTGAGATAGAGTAGTTATATCAAGAATTTGTGCATGCCTTTTATGATCCACTAATGGAAGGTTAATTTAAGTGGTAAAAAAAGTTTGTTTTGTTTTGTTATCTGGGTTTGAATCTATTTAAAAATTATGAAGAAAATAATTTTTTATAAATTCGGATCAAACATAAATAAACATAAAATTTCTTAACTTTTACTAGATTTATATATAATTGGGAATAGAATTTTAACTTGTATATATTTTTATGTTATTTTTATATATCGTGTTTAAAATTATCACATCCATTACACGCCTTATAGTAGGGCCCAATTCTTCGCCAGGTGCTTTATTACATACTATTATTGCAGGTCCAACCGAGCCCAACCAACTTAGAAAGCCAGCCCCGTACGAGTCGTGGTTGCATGTAATGTCACAAGACAATCACATATGGAATCCATTAAAGAGGCTCTACTGCTTAAGAACTGAAACCTAAATAGATTCAAATAAAGCCAGATAATATGAACAATCTGCTTGCCTAACCAAAATTGAAAATTTCATTTTCTTCTCTTTGGGCTCGTCCGCCATAAATGGCTAAACAGATGTGAGGAAGCTACTTTCAGTGGACTATACAAACATGCATTTCCGAACTTTAGGTATTTTTTTTTACAATGTGTAACAAAATTTGTCTTCTCTTTTTTGCTATCAACTAATGTTCTATGCGGTTTTTTCGAACACCGTAACCTCACCGGTGAGAACACGGCGGTGAGTCGGGCATGATCGGAAAGGGAGTAGTTTTCGGGCCATATCCCCTTCTCAACTTCACGGGGGAAGAGAACCGCATTCTTGACTGCAAAACCTATAGCTTCTTCTGCAATGCCTTCATTTGAGTCCTCTAAGCTGCAACCTTGATCCATATGTTCTGACCATGTAGAGTTCCAAATTCTCTGCAGCAATGTCAACCAATTACTCAATGTTTTATTCTTAAAACATGAAGATTTGCAACATGATAAGTGATGATGACTGTTCAATGCTGTTTGCATACAGAATGGAATTCTAAATTTCTTTCATCTTATTCAGTTTTCAGGAGAAAAGTTGCTTAAATACCACATTGACATAAAGCTTTTTTTTTTTTTTTTTATGCTCGAGATTGCCAGGATTTGAACTTGGTCATTGAAACTAAAGAGTTCAGCACTCTAACAACAGGCCATGCAGTTCTGTCCTCTTATAAAGCTATTTCAGGTTACATCAGATAATGTTGCCAAAACTTAATATAGTAACAAGACGGCATGTGTCCTCTCATATTATCATATGTCAAATGTGCTTTCTCATATTATCTATGCTGTCTCTCATATTTCTGTTTGATCACCTAAAGTTTAGAAAATGGTACATCAAAGTAGCCCATAGGCTGAGGAAGAATTAGTAGCAGGGTATCAAACTGAATATTTGGGTATCAAATTTGGTTTATTTTACGTTGCTTAGGCTATAACACAAAGGCATCCTACTACTAGTAAAATGACTGAAATTTACAGCAACACACCTTAAATTCTTCAGGGTCTAGAACACCATTTCCATCAATGTCTGCTTGGACCCAGAGATCTTTTGTCTCCTGGAAACTTAGTCCATGAGAACGACCTGTTAAATTTACCTGCAGATGGTACAGAAATGGTGTGAATTTTACCACTCTCATTATACTAATTATATCAAGGAAGTGAATTAAGAGTACCTGTCTAAGTGCTTCACAAAAAGCTGAATAAGTTATATAGTTGCCATTGTTGTCAGCCCTTAGAAAGGCAAAGGCATCATTTTCAGCCAATGACACCTTTTGAAGTTGATACTAAAACCAAGAAAATGGAAATTAAATTTTAGAAGTGGAACGATAATTGGTGATCTTCATTTGCTAACAAAAAATGTAAAACATATGCTTCCCATCATGCTCTTTTTCATATGATACACAAGTGTTAAGGAAAGAATCACTGATATTAGTGCTGAATTCAGATTCAAGAACAAGTCACTTGAAACTTTCATGGCCATATGAAGCATGGATTGCAGATTTGACAAGTAGTTATAATGCATTAACTTATCAGAAATTAAGCCAAGCATCAGATATGGCCCGCCCCAATCTAAATGTGTAATGGCTTTTTCCATGGAGAGAGGAAGTAAAATTTTAAATACTGATTTTTTAAGAACTAAATAAACTATAATGAGAGCTAGAAATAAAGAGAATTTGGTACAACAAACAGTTTAGTATTAAAAATGCTGAACTAACCTTTATTATACCAAAAGCTGCTTCAGCCCAACTTATCTTCAATGGTTTTTGTGACTTATTAGGATTACGAAGCCATATGAAATCGACACCACAGATGTTTCCCCTATGATTTAGATGGCTAACCCACTGTGGGATACACGAGAGCAGAGCCAACATATTTAATCAGTAAGCATTGCAGATTGATAAAAGATGCTAAAATCTGAAACTGAATATGCTTACCTTGTGAGCATCTGCATCGCCATCTGTATATTGATGAGCAATATCATATGATGATACAAATCCCTGGGACCTAAGGAACTTGTAAACATGCCCACGCTTGCTTCCATTCCAGTCACTGCAAAATCAATAACATTAAAATAAAAACAAAACAAATTAGAATGCCCTCTGGTGAGGAGATCATCAAACAATAAAACCAAGGATAATGCTTACCCGCAGAGTATGACAGGCATCTGGTTGAGTTTGTTTTCTCTCTGATATGTTTCTAGATATTGTAGTATTTTGTAAACCTAAGAGAAGAATACCAATAGTCTGTTAACTAGGAAAAGGAAAAAAAAAATGAAACAGAGACCGGAGTCATTTATGGATATATTTCAGAAGAAGACAATATCTACCTGGTGCAGTCTTACAATAGATAAACTGGAATCATGAGGAAATAGCAGGTGGGTGTTCACAATAAGAATTTCTTGTTCAACAATGTCATTCCGATTTTGTGACAAAGGGACAACTGCTTGAACATGTAACAATTGAGCAACACGGTCTCCAAAGTCATTGAAGAGCAACTCTCTATGATTCAAAACCCTGAAATACTCCTTGTGGATAGCTGTCAGCAAACCTGTGGAAGTAAAATAATATAAGTTCTCAAGCTAAGACGAATAAGTAGTTAAAGAGAAATATAATCAAAACAACAAAAACATCAAGGACTAAAGTAATTGAATTTAAATCTTGCAGGATGGTCTACACACATTATAAGGACTATAAACAGCCCAAAAGATATGACCATCCTCTTCCCAGTTGCTTGCAGACAAAAAGATAGAGCAAAAGGGAAAATATGTGAATTATAAAGGAAACAGTTCAGCCACCAAAAGGTGTGAAACAGGTCCTTCTTCTGTTTACCCTATTCTATCGGAGCCAAGCCAAATGGCAGACTTGCATACTGAAAGTGGACAAGTTAGACATGAACTGCCAAACTGAGGAGCACTCAGCCGCATCATACTTAGAGGTGTAAATGAACAAAACGTTCAACGCACAGTTTGTAACCAAGCTTGGTTTTTGTTCGTTTATATTTGTTTATTAAACTTAACAAATGATCACGAATAATATTTCAGAGTTCATTAGTTAAACAAACAAATCATGAATATAGCAGAATTCATTTATATTCAATTTGCTCGCTTACATACAAGGTGTAAACAAATAGATTGTTTAGCAAACAACTCATGAACAGACTCAGTTTCTATTCATTTATTAAGTTTAATAAACAATTACGAACAACATTTAGGGTTCATTAATTAAACGAATAGATCACAAACAAAGCAAAGTTCTTTCATGTTTGGTTCATTTACACCCATAATCAAACTACATGTAATATTACAAAATTTTGTGCAAACTCTCAAATTCTCTAATGATTTTGACTTGATTTAAGCTTAATTTACTTGTACATTCATAATCTAGAAATCATACAAGAACATCCCTATCTACCCAAGTTATAAACAAAATCTTAAAATTTGTCTCCACTATGAGAAGAAATCAGTTAAAGAGCATGTACCATCTCCTCGGTTGTTAGTTCTTGCAAGCTTGAAGGTATCATAACCTGCAGCACCAAGCCTTTCTTCATACATATGCACCAATTCTTCATTTCCAACCCAAAATTCCTAATCATTGAACGAAACAAATGCACATTAAAAAAGGCTTATGTTATCGGAGTTGAAATTAAGGCTCTTAACGGAAGGAAAGAGTTATTTCTTTAACAATTCATAGCAATAGAAGAAAAGGGGGCATGAAACCCACCTGGAGACAGATAATGGAAGACCTTTCATAAAGCAACCAATCAACAATTCTCTCATTTCTAGCTAACCAAAATGCTCTAAAATCACTTTCTCGTACGCTCTGATTCTGTTGCATCATCATCATCATAAAAGAATGAAATTAGCAAAATTTACAAATGAAAAGATATCAATAAAATAAAATAAAATAAAAAGAAATCACCTGCTGATCCAATCGCTTGTAGATAGGAGCCAGGATGTTGAAGGTGGTACATGAAACGCAAGGCTCCCCCATTGTTGAAGAAACATAACCAGGTTTCGTTCTCAAAATCGTTCCTTTATAAGGAACAGACTCGTTTTCACTTGAATCCACATTGGCAAATTCAGGGTCATTATGAAATCCAGCCAACATCACCTTTCAAAACAAAAAAAGAAAAAAAGAAAATCATTACAAGACAGAAAATTGAAAAAGAAACAAAACCCAAAGTCCCAAACAAGACAAAGATTCCAAATTTCCACATACCATTTCAGAATTCTTGTCACTTTGTTATTGTTGTCGTTCTTGTTGTCGTTGTTGAGGTCAGCAAGGAAAGGGGGAAGCAGACAATGAAGGTTTTGAAAAGGGTGGTTTTCTTGAATTGATAGAAAACAGGGAGAGGTGGCCAGGTGGTTTTTTCTGTTTATTAAAAACGATAGGGTCGTTTAGCGTCCTCTTGTTACAGCTGGCTATGCCCTGGTTGAGGCCCTTCAGACAAGAAATAATCACTTTGTGGGCTAATTTTAACTGTCCCTTTGATTCTTAACTGTAACAAGAATATTCCACTTTTTATAGGCTTTTAACACATTATTAACATGGAATTTTTCCTCAATGATCATTTAGTTTGATGGAATGAGAAAAAAAGAAAGGAAAAAAAATCAAAATTATAGTATTCATGTTTGCTCGATTTGATATTTTTTATTTAGTTTGATTCAAAATAAATGTTAAATATTTTAATTCAATTCGAATTTATAAAATTTATAATTAAATATGATAATTCATATATTTATATAATATAAAATATTAAAATTTATATATTTATATCATATTTTATATGAATATTATATATTAGAATTCGTTTCACACTCAAAAATATGAATTTTTTTATTTTGTTAAATATATATTATTATTTAAATTTTAAATTATATTATTTTTATATTTTATTTTCATATCATATTTTAATCATATCATCATATCATATTTTAAATTATTAAATTTATTTATAATATTATCCATTAATCGATCATTATGATATTCGTTTTCATGCCAATTTGATATTGTCTTTTGTAAAAGATAATAATGGATTCAATCTTTTATTTTTTTCAACGAGAGGATATGGGTGAAAATAAATTGGGAGTGGGAGGTTTTATTTATTTATTTATTTTTGGGTGGAGTATTTTTAAGGAAAGGGAAAAGAGTATTTCACTCGTAATATATCATTTAATTAATCAAATGTTAATGAAAGAAAACATATTGTAATGGGAAGTGTTAAGTAGCTACCCCACGACAAGATCTCATGTAAATTAGTAACTAGTGAATTTATGTCTGACTTGGAACATCATTAAATAATGTTGTTTTAAGATGCATTACAGAGATTTTAAAATTCAAAGTCTGACTTAGGGTTTGCGTGAGATTGATTTTAATAAATTAAAATAATAATAGATATAAAATTGATTATTATAATAATAAAATTAAAATTAATGATAAAATATATATTTGATTATAAAAATAGTAGTGATCATGAATCAACTATAGCAAGAATAAAAAATGATCATTAAATATTATGTTAAAAATTATATGTGATAAAAAATTTTAATTATTTATAAATAATTAAAATTTTATTCAATCTTTTTATGTTAAATAATAATTTTGTTAATAAATAATTAAATTTTATTTATTTATTAATTGATTTTATAATAATAATTTATAATTTTTAAATAAAAATAAAAAATTAAATTATAATAAGATTTTTGTCTCTACAACATAACTTGTAAAGAAAAATACCTACAATTAATTATTAGATAAAAAAATGTTCAATGGCGAGTCGATGCGGACATGTCGCAACACCCTTTTTTTTTAATCAATTTTTAAATAGAAAACGACACATAAAAACAAAGAAAAATAAGTTCAAAATCATAGAAGAAATTACACCTAACAATTTTTGGGCTAGACCCAAATCTAGTAACACAATTATTTGGATCTGAACCGTTTATAATTGGGTCATGAATCGGGTTGACAATTCCTTCTCTATTATTATTATTTTTTTCTTTTTTAGCTTTTTTTTTCTACCTTCCAAAATGCACTTCCTTACAAGGAAGAGTAAAAATCGGTTAAAATAAAAAAAAACCAAAAAAATCAAAATTTTTGGGTAAATCAAGTTAGTTAATTTGGGTTATTTGGATATTTTAGTTATACTTTCGATTTAAATGGTTAAAACGGTCGATTTAAAAGTTCTAAATTTGAAATTGAAATAATTAAAATAATCGATTTAATATAAGATAAATAATTAAATAAAATTTTATAATCACCTATTTTTTAGATTTTTCTTTTAGTTGTCAAACCCTAGCCGCTCATTTACACTATCTACATTTTTTTATCTCCTCTTTTCTCTCAGATTTTATGATTTTCCTTCCCTAATCTATCGATCGTAAACTTGCCGCACACCAATCTCAACAATCAACACTTTGATTTACTGCACATCTTCTCTTTCTCTTTTTTGTCTCTCATTTCACCCTTAACACTCTAAACTGTCGTGTCTTTGCTACTGCCTGCTGCATCGCTCTATGCCTCCTTGATTCCGCCTCTTTCCTTTTTCAATTCCTCTCATAGTCTTCTATCTTCCTCAACTCCCTTGTCTTCTATGACACTAAAAACCTTTCTTTCTTTTGTAATCATTTTTTTTTCTTTTTCATAACTTTTGGATTTGGGTATTTTTGTTGTTGTTTAAGCAATGTTATTTGACAATTGACCTTGCTAATTTGTTTGAAATCTGTGTAATTTTTTCATTTGTAAATGGTTATTGAATGTGATTTATTTTCTTATGTTTGTATATAGCTTAACTTTTTTTTTTTTAAAGATGTTAAATGACTAATCGAAATCTTACACAAGAGGATGCTTAATCAATCCCTCAAGTAGATACACATGGAATAAAAAATGAAGTTGTGGCTGTTAAATTGAAAAAAAGATGACCAAACACATGGTTAGAGGTATAGGACCACTTCACCAAATTTAATGACAAAAGTGAACTCAAAGCTAGATACAATTATTGTGATAGAGAATTTTATGCTCACCCTAAAAAAAATGAGACATTTGCATTAAAGAATCATATGGGTTCTTATATGAAATTTTCTCGTGGTAGTGGTGATCTTTCCCAACCAAAATTGGTTTTTAGCTCGAAAAGAGATAAGTCTTTAGGTACTTGAAAGTTTGATTAAGATGCTATTAAGAGAGATGTAGCTGAGATGATAATTATAGATGAGTTACCTTTCAAATTTGTGGAAGCGAAAGAATATAGGTGTTGTATGGCTATTACATGTTCTAGATTTCATGTATCATCACGATGGACAATTGCTAGGGATTGTTATCAAATTTATGTTGATGAAAAAGCTTTCTTAAGGCAATTCTTGAAATTATCTTTTACAAGAGTAGCTCTTACCACTGACACTAGGCCTCATTGTAAAGAGTCAATTATATGTGTCTCACAACTCATTTTATTGACAATGATTGAAAACTTAACAAAAAGTTATTAAACTTTTATCCTATTTTTAGTCATAAAGGTAAGGCTATTGGTAAAGCAATTGAAAAATGTTTATGTGATTGAAGGATTGATAAGGTTTTTGCTATTACAATTGATAATGCTAGTTATAATGATATTGCAATCTCGTACTTGAGAAAAAAAACTTAACAATACAGGAACTAGTATTGTAAGAAGCAAATATCTTCATTTGATATGCATTGCTCATATTGATAAAGTTTTTGCTATTACAATTGATAATGTTAGTTATAATGATGTTGCAGTCGCATACTTGAGAAAAAAACTTAACAATACAGAAACTAGTATTGTAAGAGACAAATATCTTCATTTGAGATGCATTGCTCATATTGTTAACCTTATAATGAGTGATGAGTTAAAGAAAATGAGTGATTCAATTGCTTGTGTTAGAGGGGCTATTACATATGTAAGACAATCACCCTTTAGGTTGGCCAAATTTAAAGAATATGTTGCTAATGAACACATTCAAAGTAACAGCTTGTTATACTTGGATGTTTACACTAAGTGGAATTTCATTTACTTGATGATGGAATAAACTTAAAAGTTTGAAAGGGCTTTTGAAGCTTTTGATGATGTTGATCCTTACTATAAAAGTGAGCTTGTGTTGGGAGATGGGGTGCCCAATCAAAATGATTGAGCAAGTGTTAGAAAATTATGCCTTTTTTTGCAAAAATTTTACAACCTTACAATTAGAGTTTCAAGTTCTTTGTATGTTACCACTAATAATTTTCTTGAAGATATTTGTGGTGTTTATGGTATTTTGCAAAATTGACAATTGAATGTTGATGTTGAGTTAAGTATAATGGCTAAGAAATGAAGGATAATCACCACAAGTATTGAGAGAATGTAGAAAAAATGAATATGTTACTTTATCATGGTTTTTGGACTATTAGTTTGTGTTTCTAGAATGTTACGGACTGTTGTGTTAGATAACTTAAGTTTGTATTCAAGTTTGTGTTTATGGACTGTTACAGATAGCTAGTGTTAAATAAATTATGGATTGTTAGTGTTATTTAAGTTTGTGTTTATGTTATATTGTATTTTTATTTTTATTTGAGTATATTAACAATGTTTGAATTTATTGGATTATGTGTTGAGTATTTGAGTACTTAACTATCCTTACATGAATTACATTTGGATTTTGACAATATTATTGAAGGCGTTTTTAGTCAAACATACCTTCAATAATATGTCAAAAAATTTAGACAAGATTATTAAAGACGTTTTTGGTAAAAAATTTTAAAACGCCTTTAATAATCTTCTCAACAAATTGGATGTGATTAGTGAAGATATTTTTTACCAAAAACACTTTCAATAATCCAATAAAAAATTTGAAATTTAACGGGATTAATGAAAGTATTTTTGACAAAAAAATACATTTAATAATCTCCTCAAAAAAATTAGACTTTGAAGAGATTATTAAAAGCTTTTTTGACAAAAAAGATCTTCAATAATCCATTTTAATTAAAAATTAGATTATTTATTAAAACTATTATTATACCAAGAAGATTATAGTAATTATTTAAGATGTAATATATGTAAATTTTCTCAATCAAACAAGTGAATCTGAACACGAAATACCCTAAAATTAAAAGAAAACCCCAAGTATTGCATTTTTTCAAGGATCATACTTTTTCTCGAAATCTACAATTTCGTGAACCAAATGCCTCCTCAAGGTTTAATGCAAGAAATAAAAACTAAAACCGACTAATCCAAGAAAACTGATCGAAACTAATCACTTTAATTTAGTTCGATTTTTTTAATTTTGCTTACATACATCAATCAATTTGATTTTTATAATAGATTAAGTCGATTATTCAATTTTTACGACCGAATTAATTGAATCAACCATTTGCATAGCCTTACTTCCTTACAAATCAATTGAAACCAACATATGAAGCATATACAATGTAAATCGAACGATTCGTGTATTTATATCGTATAAAATATTAAAATTTGTATCTTTACATCGTGTTTTACATGAAAATTATGCATCATAATTTGTATCGACACAAAAATATAAAATATAATTTTTTTATTTTATTAAATCCATATATAATTATTATTATAATTTTAAACTGTATCACATTTGTGTCTTATTTTTATATCGTTTTTATATCATGTTACTGTATTATATTTTAGATTATCAGATCTATAAACAAGTAATAACTCATAATACGATATAAAAATAATAATACAATAATTTCTAAAAATTAAGATATAAATACATGAGATAATAATAAAAATATTTTTTAATATATTATAATTAGCAAGTAAAAATATATAATAGCAATTAGACAGGTCTAAAGGAAAATTAATGATAGATACGACAATAAATGAATATAGAGTACCATTACCCGCATTGTTGTATTTGGCCAAGTTTGATACGTATGTTAACGTCAAAAGTGTCAAAATATCAAGCACGAATACCACACGGGTGCACATTGATTCAGATGTGTCCGTACTTAGGAGTTAAGAACCTGCCGCCAAGTGAGAACGTAGTCAGCCATGAATCCACAAAAGCTAATTTTCAAGAGAAATTAACTTCTCCCAACTCTTCCTGAGCTTGCCCAGTTTTTTTTTTTTTTTTAATTTACCCTTAAATCTTTTTATTTTATTATTTATTTGATTAAAAAAATATTACGTGCATAAATTTTTTTAAACTCATAATTTTTAAGTGTTAATTTTAATTATATGCGGAATTTTAAACATACGGTATTCATTGTTAAAACAAGTTTGCTTTGTTTCCAATACAGTTGCAACCTGATCTGCAAAACTTTCCTCATTGTGTGCGATATGCTTGTGGGATGACTATTATATTAAGATCAAATAATTATAAACAAAAAACAAAAGTGATAGAAAAAATACAATTTAAAATTTTAATAAAAATTTTATGGGTTCAATAAAAATAAAAAAAATGTATTTTGCATTTGACATGTTATTAATATCATAATTTTCATATTTTATACATTTGTCGTGTAAACATGATATTGCAGATGCTTCTACACCAAAAGAGAGAATGAAAACCTGTAACAACACTTTTTTTATTGCACATGAACCATGAAAATCAAGATTTTTGTTGTTCTAGCTAATTGTTTACTTGTAAGAATATTCCTCCATAAAATTATTTGAATCAGCCCTGTGAGACGCACCTATTGATGGAATAGAACAGGGATGCCCAACTCCAACTACTTACAAGCTTTGTAACAAGAGCAAATATAATACCCATAATCAATCAATCAATCACTCTTTCTGCCTAGGATGCCGATGTTTTTTGCAGTTTGAAAAATCACATAAGCAAACAAGATGACTGGCATCCAAACAGAGAGATGCAGAGATCATGAGCATCCTAAACAACCATCTAAACACCAGTTTAAATCTCTATATAGCCAAATATTTGCTTCGGCCATTCATGCAACTATAAGCTTGCTCTAAGCAGTGGCGGATCCAAGATTGTTTTTGGGGGGTGTCTATTTATATACCATATAAAAAACTACAACGGATTTATCAATTCTGTCGATGAAAAAATTTTGATGGAAAAATTTTGATATTTGAGGTGTCCATGAACACTTTACTTTTTGAATGTGGATCTGCCCCCGGCTCTAAGTTTGATATGACCTACAGATCTACGTGTTATAAACGTACGAGAAAATCAGACAAGAAAAAGAGTTTTATAGCAAATGAAGAAAGAATTTACATGATTTCATAGACTGATTTCTTTGGCTACCATAGACAACAACCATTTTCTCTCAAAAGACAGCAGAATACATCAAAAGTGCTGGCCACATCAAGACAGGATAACAAAGCATAGACCAACACAAACATCAGATCAGGAATCCTTATCTTTCACTGCTATAGCAGAAGATCTGAACCAAGGCACACATGCTGAGGTTGTCTTTTGATATAACCTGTATGCTTCAGCTCTGTACTCTTGTTTCAACATCCGCCGCTCCACAAGCACGGTAAGATAAGCTAAACACATGCTATTCATCAAAGCCCCGACAAAGGTCCATCCATGTCCCAGGTTCCATGCAAATACAACCAGCCCCCACCACCACAGGTTCTCCCCAAAATAGTTCGGATGCCGCGAATACTGCCACAAGCCCTGGTCAAAATTAGGGACCAAAGGCTTTCCAAGCTCTTTTAGCTTGCTATTTCTAGTGACAAAGTTATGCAGTTGTGTATCTGCAAAGTACGCTATGACAATGCCACACAAACAAACTCCAGCAGCAACAAAATCACAGATATTCAAGGGGTTATCAATGGAGTGCACGACATACAGTGGAAGACATAACCCAATCAAAAATATCTGCAGAGTTTAGTTACATGTTAGTTCATGTTCTTTCATCAGCACCTTTATTAATTTAGGTACCATTTGACAGATACTCAAGTATGACATTTGCTTCTTGCTTAGTGCAACAATAGCAACAAATTATAGCTTTCACAAAACTACTCTTTCCTTCTGACAATTCATATATCTTTGTCTATCTTATATCAGACACGTGTAAAATACGAAAATTATTGCATCACAACTAATTTCACACGCCAAATATAAAACAAAATTTTTGTTTTTGTAAAATTTTATACCGTATCAATCTCTTTTTCGTATCTTTGTATCGTATCATCATGGTCCATGTTTAAAATTGTTGATTTCATTCGCTATTAGAAAAAAAACCCAATTTAGGCAATTTACCGAACTGATCTTCCAATTAAAAAAAAAAAGTGATGAATTTAGGTTCAGAAAGAGTTAAAATTGATGAAGCAAAAATCTTTGAAAAATGACCTGATGAGAAAGGTAAACAACGAAGAAGGAAATCCACCACCAATGCTTGCCATACTGTTGACGCATATCAGTTGACCTCCAGTCTTCTCTGGCACCCCACTGCCATTTTTCACGCCTGAAATAGTTATGGGCCAGCCGAAGACCCCAAATCCAAGTCAACACTATCACAATCCTCGACCTCCACCAATCAAATTTCGCCAAAGGGTGTGTTGCATAGTAATGAACTAGCAACACAGGTATCACCGCCCAATACAAATCAATCATCTGAAACCAACCAAAAAAATCCATCAAAAACATGGGAAATTCTAAAATTACTAGTAATTAGAAACTACTGACCCAATTGCTGGATTGGATGTGGCTGATGAGCCAGAAGAGGACATTAACATTGAAGAAAAAGAAGGCATTGGCTAAAAGGAAAGGGTGGTCAAAACACCATGACCAGAGAGGAGAAAGAGAAGTACTATCATGCTGGAAATGGCGAAGAAAATAGAGATGGAATAAAATTGAAGGGAGAGGAACAAGAAACACTACGACAGCGTTTTTCAAGTTGCTGCTTCTGCTCATGTTGTTTTGTCTTGCTTTCTATGACTTGGGGCGTTGGTCGTTGAAGAGGAGCCAAGGAAGCCATGACCTTTATAGATCATACAAGACAAAAAAAAAAAAAAAAAAAAAAGGGAAACCGAAATCCATTTAAAATTACATATTTGCTCAATTCGGATTAATTTTTTATTCATTTTATTTAAGTTTAAATATTAAATATTTTTATTAGATTCATGTCTAATTTAAGATAAAAAGTGAAAAATTAAAAATATTTTAATAAAATTATATATTTTTATTAATTTTTATAAAAAAAATAATTTTATTATATTTAAATTTATTTAAATATATTAAAATTAAAATTTGATAATCAATAAAATTCAATTTGAATCTAATTAAATTAAAATTAAAATTTAAAAATTTATAATATTATACCTTAATCAAAATAATTAAATTATTTAATATTGGTGTCTTGCTTTGGGGCGTGGGACAAAGCAAAAGAGAAGTCGAAATGATGAGCAATGATTAGTGTATGCGTGGAAGGTGGCGGATGGGCTCCTACGGGCTCATCCGAATGTCCAATCACCGATGCTTCCTCATTGTGATTTTAGGCCTGCTCTTTAATCATTTGATCGATTTAGCTTCAAACAAAAAAAATTATCCGAATCTTAAATTTAATTTAATTAGTTTATATAATTATTTTTAAATAATATTTAATAAATTTTAAATTTTAAATTATAACTTTTTTTTTGTTAAAAAGAATATCACCCTCTATGATTATTTTGTTAATAAATTTTAATTTTAATTTGTTTACTTTTTTTCTTTTATTTCTAAACTATAGCTTATTTTGTTAAAAAAAAAACCTACTACCCTCTATGATTATTATTGATTCCTTTATATAAAAAAATATTATTTTTTTGAAATTTTGACATAGTGATTAAGAAACTTAGAAAGAATTAAAAGTTTTGATTTCAAATCAAAACATTCCTCCATTTTCAATGGGCTATGCTTATGCTATATACAAAAAAATTATTATCCAAATCCAAATTTTGATTTAATTAATTTATATAATTATTTTTTAAAAAATTTTATATGAAGTTGTGATTTTAGTAATACTCCTTGTCAAAGGACTAATTTGGAATGATGTAGCATTATTAATTTTAACTACCCTTACATCTTAATCGTTTGATCATTTTAATTTTAAATAAAAAATATTATCATACCCGAAATAATTTTATGTAATTATTTTTAAAAATTATATTTAATAATTTTAAAATTTATAATTTATAATTTTTTTCTATCATCAAATTACATCTTTTTACATAAAAAATATTCGAAAATCTCAAAAATTTATTACATCTCAATTTCGTACAATTTAATTTTTAAGCTTATTTGTATCTTCCGTGACATTGGTGGCTCAAAATTTCCAAATCTTCATCCAAAAAATTGTTCAAAAACCAATGATAGTAGCAGTTAAATTTGCCCACATTTGGAGTGGCAATGATTAATGAAACCTGGTTGGTTTACAGTGCTTAAAGTGCGTGTAATGATGGGTGCAGCCTATGATGGCGAACTTAATCATTATATGTTAGAATCAACAGCCTATGATGTGAACTTAATCATTACATGTTAGAATCAACAGCCTATGATGGTGAACTTAATCATTATATGTTAGAATCAACACAATGGAATCCGTAGCTTATAAAATCTTCGAAGCTCTGCTCCCAACACAGGTTCTCCGGTACAAATTTAACATGCGTGCGCAAACATTCTTGTCATTTCGATTAATTTCAAATCAAAATAGTTTACTTTTATTTTTATAAAATTAAATTAAATTTATTAATTTTAAAAATTAATTGATCAAAATTAATTTAATTGATTTAATTAATTTTTATTGATTAAATAATTAAATAATTCAAGTTAAATTATATTTTTAATTTTTTATATTTAAAATAAATTAAATAAAATTATCCAATAAAATATTCAAAATCAAAATATTAAGTTAAATTATCTTATATATGTTTAGTTTTATATAAGGTTTTGTTATATTTTGATACATTAATTATCAAATTAAATTAATTAAAAATTAAATTTTTTAAAAAATTATAATAAATAATCAATCAAAATTAATTTAATAATAAATTAATTAATCAAATTAATTTAATTCAATTGATTAATTTAATTTTAATCAAATTATAAACACTTTTACCCATGCAGATCCCCGCAATCCACGCAGCGAAAAGGTGAAACAACTGTATTGTATTGCTACCACGCCTGAGGTGGTGGGGCCGTCATGGTAATCCATAGCTGCTCCTAACACTTTTATGAGCTTAAAGAACAAAACAGAAAGAGATGGGTTGCATAGGTGGGTGAAATAGGTGCCTTTTGGGATTCATAGGTTGGCGGAGGATAATTCTATTAAGCACGCTTATGCTTGAAGCAATCATGCGTTTTTATCGCAACGTAACCTCCATCCTCACATATAAGGCTAAGGAAAAAATGAAAAAAAAATTGATTTGATTCAATTTTTTTCATTCAAATTATTGTATCGGTTTTTTGGACTGTTAGATAAATGTAAAAACAAACAAAAGTTATAATTAAAATTTTTTAATTAGATGTAATTGATGATTCATTAAAATTTATCATTTTAATAAAATTTTAAAATTAGTCAAAACTTATTAAAAATATAATTTTTTATATTTATGAAAAAAAATTAGATTCAATAGTCAATTATACGCGAAAAAAATTAGTACCTTTATAGTATCCGTTTAAAATGATATCAATTAATTATATGTTATTTTTTAATTTTAACTAAAAGATCTCAATTTTGGTATTTTAAATTAATTTTTTTTCTTTATTTTTTTATTGTAATAATTTTAATAATTTTGTTTAATTATTCTTATTTGAGAAAAATATTAAAACCCTGTTATTGAAAGAAATTTTAAAATATTTCAAGTGGTAATATTGAAAGAATTTTTCTCATATAGGGAATCTTTGATAATCATTACTCGAACTTCTTAAATATCTCAACCTTAGTGTTTCATATTTATCATCAAGATTTATGCTTGTAATAAGATATGATAACTATAATTTAATCATGATAATATTAAAAAATTTCATTTCTTATTCAATTTATTAAAAATAGATAAAAAAATTTTATCGAAAATTATTCTCAATACTTCAATATATTGATAGCATTTTAGATAAATTTTTTTATCTAAAAATTCTTAAAAAATCACTACTCGAACTTATTTAAAATATCATTCTCGAAGATTTTATTTTTTTAATAATTATTAATATTTAAAAAATTACCAATAATACAATTATATAAATGAATTTATTTCCTTAAAAAATGCATATTTTTATAAATATTTTATATTTTTATCTCTAAAAAAATCAAATTAAGAAAAAATAAAAAATTTTGTTTTGAAAAGAATTTCTAAATATTCTAATAATTTGATAATTTTTAGAAGTTTTTTCTCACTTACAAAATTCTCGGAAATCACTATTCAAACTTTTCGAAATCCCATCATCGAAAATTTATATTTAATTTTTTATTCAAGTATTTAATAATAATATTTATTTTCATGAGCATTATTAATTATTTTAAAACATGCATATTTCATGAATATTTTATTAACATGAACAATGTGAAAACCATTCATTGAGAGGCCCAAAAGTATATATAAAAATTACCCAAATAAAACTTTATGTTAAAGCCCAAGGTCATCTACTCACCTAGCCCAAGCAAATGGAGTCCAGCAACCAAAACGGATCCAAAGAAGCTGGGCTAGTAGAATGATTTGTGGGCTGCAAGTCCAAGTTGAACAGGTCACGGGCTGAATTATCGAGTCGCGTTTTCTCGGTCAACTTTTTCTTTTTTTTTAATTATATACTAAATTTTTTTCTTAATTCATTTCAAACCTTCATTTAAAAAAAAAAACTCTCCCAACTCTTTAAAAATATAAACCAATCTTCAGTCGCCGTCCAGTCGTCTCCCAAAATTAACCTACGTGATCTCCTTAAGCCCCTCTTCTTGTTTTCTAGATGATTTTTTCAAAAAATGAGTCTACTCCTAAATCTAGGTTCAAAGTCGGTGATTTCATACTTCAAAAGGTTCCTTTCCACTGCTTCAAATGCCCTTTCCTTTTAATATGTACACCTCCACCCTAAAACCTTCCTTTCCTCTAGAGACCTTGCCTGAAAATCTCTTTTTTTTTTATCAGTTGAATCTAACTATTTTTTTTATAAAGTGGCTTTGGGCACTAAGGTTCCTCCTTTCGAGGAAGATTGTGATATATTTTTTGTTTTTGGTTGTGGCCAGTTGTAGGAGGGCAAAGGTGGGGTTATTTGGTTTGGTGCTTAGGGGTTGGTTGAGTAGGAGGCTGAGGGTGGTACGGATGGCTAGTGTTGGTGCACAAGTTTTGGGTTTGTTTAAGGTGGCTTGGGTTTTTGTTCAGGGGCTATGGTGGTTCAATGGGTGTGGATGGGTGGCTATTAAGGACCTAGGTTTCTGTGAGGAGATTTTTTGGAGGGCCGGTACTGGTTCTGATGGCGAGGGTTAGTGATTAATGGTGCTTGAGGCTGGGTGATGGAGGTGGGTTTTAGGTGCCGGGGCTGTGAAGCAGGCAAAACTATAGGGGGTCAGTCGGGTGTTGGGTGTGGTGTGAATGGTGCTCGAAGGAAAGGCTAGGGTAGGTTGTGTGCAAAAGGGTTGGTCAGGGTCTGTTGGTGTGTACAGGCTTGGTTGGTGTTTAGCTAGGGTTTGTCAGGGTGTTTAAAGGGGTTTAGTGATGGTGTCGGTTAAGGGAGTGACCAGGGAAGGGCGTGACTTTGGTTCTAGATAGGCACTGGGGAAGGGTTTTGGTGTTGAGGAAGGGCTGATGAAAATGGATACAGGGACTAAAGCTAGGCTGGTGAGGGGACTTGGTGCTTGCAAAAAAAAAAAGGATGTTTAAACCCCTTTCTTTTTCTTTTTTTTTTTTTTTAGTCTTTTTAATTTATGAATTCTTATTATGAAGAAAATTTACAAAGTTTGGTGGCTGCTGGCAGTGTACAAGGTGTTGGCTGGTGAAGTGCAAGTGTCACGGACTTAAAGAAGAGTCTTGAATCTCACATCAAATATAATAGGAGGGTCATTAGGGTATAAAAGGGTTTACACCACCTCTGTCATGTGAAGTATTTTTTGTAGGATAAAATCGTGAGGTCAAGGGGGTCAGAGCGGACAATACCTCACAAGGATGTGAACCGTGGCGGTCAGGCTGATTCGGGACGTCGAAAGGGTGAATATCCAGGTCCTGAAGCCACACGGGTTAGGAGATTAAGTCTCGACCCGTGACAAGTGGTATCAGAGTCAGCCCTAAATCGTTCGATTCATGTCGAGCGTCTCGAGGGAGGTAGGTAGGGTGGCCAGCCTCCGTGACGAGGTTGGGTGAAGGAGAATGTCACGGACCTAAGGAGGAGTCTTGAATCCCACATCGAACATAATAGGAAGGTCACTGGGGTATATAAGGGTTCACACCGTCTTCGTCTTGTGAGACGTCTTTTGTAGGACAAAACCGTGAGGTCAGGAGTCAGAGCGGACAATACCTCACAAGGGTGTGAACCGTGGCAGAAAGGCTGATTCGAGACGTCGGAAGGGTGAATGCCCGGGTCCCAGAGCCGCGTCGGTTCGGAGCTTAAGTCTCGACCCGTGATAAGTGGTATCAGAGTCAGTCATAAACCGTTCGATCCACGCCAAGCACTTCAAGGGAGGCAGGCAGGGTGGTCAGCCTCCGTGACGAGTGCGTCACGAAGTTGGGTGCGGGAGAATGTCACGGGCCTAAGGAAGAGTCCTGAATCTCACATCGAACATAATAGGAGTGTTACTGGAGTATAAAAGAATTCACACCACCTCTGCCTTATGAGGCGCTTTTTGTAGGACAAAACTGTAAGGTCAAGGGGGCCAGAGCGAACAATACCTTACAAGGGTGTGAACCGTGACGGTCAGGCTGATTCGGGACGTCGGAAGGGTGAATGCTCGGGTCTCAGAGCCGCGCGGGTTAGGAGATTAAGTCTCGACCCGTGACACAGGACCCTGGCTTGTTAAGGCCAAAATTAGGCAGTTTCTTACCTTGATACAGTGACTGACGACCACGTCAATTTATTTTTTTAGTTCTGTTTTTCTACCCTTTTGTAATTTATTTCTTTTTTGTAATTTATTTTTATTTGATAATTAATTTTTTGTAATTAATTAACTTTTATTTTATACTTTTTTTTATTAATTAAATAAATCCTAAATGATAAAAAATAATAATAATAAAATCAAAATTAAAATGATTAATACCAAATAAACTCAAATAAATTTAATTTGATTTAATGTTTAAATTGGCTCAAATATGAACATGTAACTTAAGCATAAAAATCAATCATGTTTGAATTGATCTTGACAAAATTTGGTGTTTACACAATATTTCAATTTGAATCAGATTGTTTTTTTTTTTAATTCAATTCGAACAGGATATTGTCTATTTGATTCAAATAAAATATGAAATATTTCAATTCGGTTTGAATTAATTTTCAAATCATGACATGAAAAAATAAAAAATGTTTGTATCAAATCAAATTATATTTTTTAATTAATTTTTATCTAAAATTTAAATTTTTATTAAGTAAAAATAATTATTTTATAATTAAATTTATTTATATAATATAAAAATAAATAAATAAATTGTAAAATTCAATTGGAATCAATTCGATTTCAATAAAATTTGGATTCTTCAATTTTAATAAAGCTTGAATTTAGATCAAATTTTAAAAATTTGAAGTACCAAAATATCTAAATTAGGGATGTAATCAAACATAGCGGAATCAATATAATAAGAGGCTCGAGCTCAAACTCGATTTAAATTTTGTTGCTCAAAACTTAGCTTGAACTTGATCAAATTTTAATTTTTAAACTTGAACTTGACTCGAAATAAAAATCAAGTTATTTAAGCTCGTTTGATTAGGCTTGTTTAATAAAAAATGAACTCTATTCTCATGCTCAATTTTAAGCTAGATTATATGTTCGAACTCGAGCTCAAACTCGAATTGATATATATAAAGATAAAATAATAGTTTTTTATTAAAGTAATAAAATATATTAAAATTTAAAAACTCGATTAGGCTCGTGAACTATTCGAGTCAGGCATTAAGATACTAGAACTCGGCTCACTCAATAAATTAAGCTATTCGAGCTTGAACTCAATTCGATAATAATTGAGTCGGATTTGAGTTTTATCTAAAGTCATGCTATATTTTTTTGCCAAAACAGTGATAGCCTTAATGATCTGCTTATCCAAGTCATTCACTCTATATGCATCCAGGCGGTCAACATAAAGTGAAATATCTATAGTCTTATTCAAAAGAAACATGCATGATGATTACAAGATTTTGTTTTTAAGTAAAATGAATTGCATCATGTAGTAAAACTAATTCAAAAAAGAAAATCTTACTATCATTTAGTGAGAAGTATATAATTAAATTAAATTTATCATACAACAAATAAAATTCTAACTTACATTGCTTAATTCAAGTGCTGAACCTTTGATCAACTCGAAAGCTTAGAGATTGACATATCCAGCCTCTACAAGTCCTGGTGTATCAATTACATTATATGTAAACCCTGCCCAAGAGCATGACACCATCACAGATCTCAACCCTTATGATTGCAAACAAACAAATGCAATGACAATTCAAGCTTATGAAATTGAAAATAGCATAAAAGAATTAACCCAAGAATGTTAAAGAACAGACAAAAGCAATATTCACCTAAAAAGCAATGACTCGAACAAATTGCTTCCCAAGAAGAGAATTGATAGTGGAAGACTTTCCTACACTGCCTTTGCCCATAACAAGGATAGTCAAAGTGTTGACATTTTGCAATTTTTTGAAACAATTAAAACCATCTAGAGTAAGAGAAAATAATGTATGAATCGGTTACTCAATGGCAACATTTATCTCTTCCACTCAATTCATATCACATAATCATATTATTGAAAAAGACCAACTATTTATTACATATTGATGTATGAGTCTATTGAAATAAATATTCATTGTTTAATTGTCACATATGATGCGTAATAAATGGTTGATTTTTCATTAATGTGATTACATTGCATAATTTGAAACGAAAGTACATATACTAATATAGAGTAATCGTTTCTTATAATCTTTTTTTCTAGATATGAAAGGGATTAAAGTGTTTATCAAAACCTCTTACTTTAATTTTCACGACAACTTAACAATTTTGTTTGTATAGTGAGGAATTGTTGAAGCCTGAACCATTCACGAGTGAGAGGGGTACCCATTATTGTAAACAACATAAAAACCAGAAAAACCAAATAAAAAACTTGTAAGAAAAAGCAATAAACCCTACACCCTAAAAGTGGATAACATGGTAAAATGCTTAAGCTAACTTGAAATGTAGCTTAAAAAATGACATGGGTCCATTTTCTTTTGACAGGGAGAGTTCTAAGTTTTATTGGCCAATCTTCGGGGTTAAAACTTGAGAAAGAGAATAAAAAAGATAAAGTAGGGAATACAGCTGGTGGAAGAAACAAAAACCTTTAAGTGGGCATTTGGTTCACCGAATGTTACATTTCGGGAGATAAAATGATTTCAAAAAAAGTGTGAATTTCTTACAAAGGGTGATTCTATGTGGTATAAGAATGTTAGAATCCTATGTTTGGTTCGAGAGAAAGTTAGATTACTTAATAAAGTTTTTTTACAATAATATCCTTCATTACATGTCAAATATGTCATTTTTATTAAATCTAATGAGTGTTTGACCAACAAAATGTGAATTCAAATATAGATTTTTTATTAAAAAATAAAAAATATACAATAAAAGAGTACATTAATGTAATAAAAACATCGTGATTGTCTTAGAAAAAATAGAAATTAAACAAAACAACATTTTTCTAAACAGAAATGCAGTATTTGATTTGAAAAACATTGTATTTAAGTAAAAATAAAAAAATTTAAAAGTACAAACATGACATTTATGTAATAAAAATATCATATTTGCAAGTGTTTTGATCTTGATGAGTGTGCCCAATCTTTTCAAATCAAAAACTTTCTTTTGCTGCCATATTGCCAAAACAACTTTTTATTGGCCCCATTTTCTTTACCTTGCTTAACTGCTCGTGGGGTAGTTATAATACAGATCCAAGTCTACCATGTTTTACTATTCATTACTTTAACCAATGTAGCCTTAGCTGATTCACTTTATTTATTCGAGTCAGCACCTCATAGAAAAAAAAAAAAACCCAAATTTTTTTTTCATTTTTTGGGATTTCTTTTTGTTTCAATCAAAAATTCAAAAACCTAGATTAAGATTGAAGCTAATTCATCAAAGGATGTAATATAAAGTAATTAAAGGTTGAGTCTTTAGGATGTTTCCAATGGGAAATAGAAGAAAATTTGTTTGAAATGAAGCTAGGTAAAAGGTTTCCATAAAGTACATTCCCACAAATGGTTTCCTTCTTTGATAGCCCAATCACAATTTATCTTTATCCATCTTTATTCAGGGCTTTTCCATTTAACAATTTTCTCTTTACTTTCTTTAATTACTTCAGCCATTTTCTCAATCTTCAACATTTTTCCATACTTTGTAGTTGCATTTCAAGCTCATTGCACAGTTTTCACAATCTTTATTCATTTTTATTAATATTGGCTTTACATCTACTTTTTCATATATGCCAATATATAAAGGACATATTCACAACTATATGTTATTTTGTAGTTCATTGCATAGTTCTCACAATCAGCTTGTCACATGCTTTCATTTTTTTATTATTTCTAATTATTAAATTTTTTATTGTATGTATTACTTTATTAATTCAACTTGTGAACTCTATAAACTTCATTATTAATTGTGATAAAAATTTTTGAGTTTTTTTTTATTTCTTTTAAAAAATTAACCAAAATAACATTAAAGAAAAAATGAAATGATAAAAGATAGAAAAAAAAACCTTGTAATCAATAAAATATAATTTGTCCATTTCTTATTTACATCTTGCATTTAGACTTGTACATAAGTATATTTGTTGTCGTTGCTAGGCTTTTGTTTGAAGGTTAATAAATTCATATCATTAAAAGTCATTCAAGTATTTACTTTTAATTACTAAAAAGAAAAATAAATTTGGCCAAAAAAGAGAAAAGAAAAGAAGATACAAATAAATTTGGCCATTGGGAATTTGAATGCAAAGGGTTATAAAGTTTATAACCATTAGATTAATTTTATTAAAAAATTTATGGGATGTTCAAAAAAATTTTTCCTTTAATTTTATTATCCTTTCACTTTCAAAGACTGGTTTTCAGGTTCATTAAAAAGGTTTTCAAGCCCAAGGTGTCAATTTTGTAGCTTTCCTACTATGTTTTCTCATGTTATGCCATCATCAAAACAAAAATACAGAAACAATCTCCTTGAGTTCCAAAATGCGTTGGCTTCTTTTAAGGCAGTCAACTTTGATGCAAATATATAAGGTTTCACACATGAGAACAATCGATTCTAGTTTATAGCAGTCGACTACTTTTGTGTTTTCTTGAAATAGAAGACTTTCAAATTTCAAGAAGTCGATTGCCTCTAAGTTAAGCAATAGACTAGTTTGATTTCCAACCATAGCAGTTAATTGCAAAAGGGTTAGGAATCAATTAGTTTTCTGTTATATTAAATCCAAAATTCATAAAAATTTTGGTACATATTTAAAGTGCATGGCAATTGACTGCTCCTTATGCCTAGCCTATAACAGTTGGTTCCATTAATTGTAGTAATCAACCACTATTAAGACAAGTTTTCTTTCTCAAGTGTTTTACATCATGAAACTTGACTTATGTTACTTCATTGCTTGTTTAAGTTATTCTTTCACCTATTTTAAAAATAATTCTAACATATATATCCTTCTAAAAGCATGAAAATTGCCTTTTCTTTTCATAAAAAAGATGAAAATTTCCACAAAACAAGTTGGATAGACCACATGGCACAATCATAATAAAAGGCAAGTCAAGCAATTACATAGGTCAGACAAACCACATGGCATAATGATAATAAAAAGCAATTAAAGCAATTACACATTGATGACCTTATAATTTATAGGTATTTACAAATCCTGTTAAAGTTAAAATTTTAAAAATTTTCATGAATTTTACTTAATAATGGTGTAAATTGATGATTTTCAAGTTTGCATGAAAAAATTAATTATTTTGAAAATAAATGCTAAAATCCATGCAAACCATGCAAATGTGACAAGATGAGGCCATGCATGTAAGAAAAAGTGATCCATGCAAAGATGGTAATCATGTCCAGTCCAACATGAACCAAGAAACCCATAGGATCTAAATGATATTCGGCCAAAACTAAAATGGAATACAAGAGTGATTTTTGTAAATTCTAAAGAATCACATGATTAGTGCAACATCAAATAGATATAGTCTATAAATTTTGATTTGATGAATCTCCTAGATATGGTCTTTAATATTTGGCTGAATCTTCTTCTTGAATTGTAAATTATGTTGGCTTAAAGAAAGGGCAACAAAAATATTAAAGGTAAGAGCAAAATTCGACTAATCAAGATCAACCACATTTTTAAAGATTCTTTAATTAATGGGACCTTAATTGATTTTAAGATCACCTTCTAAAGTTAAGAATGTTAGGTTCATCCCTCCTTAGTCGAACTTTGTACTATAAAAAAGCCATGACCTTCACTTCGAATACCTTCTTCATTCTTCTCTCTTTAGTTTAAAATCTCTTAATTTTCTAAGTCTTTTTCTTGTCACTTACATTAAACTAGGGTGATAAATTAGCCTAAATCTTTTCTAATTTCTTTGTAATTCTTGGTTAGGGTGACAAACTAACCATAGTTTTGTTTTCTACAGCTTTTTCTTAATACAAGTTCTTTTTCTATTTTTATTCTAAAATCTCTTTCTCTATCTTCACATAGACTATTTATTTTCTTTATAAGCTTTCAAATCTCTATTTTATGCTTTCTTTACAATTAGAAATATTTAACTCTTTTATAAGTTTTTTATTTTTTTTTATTTTTTTGCATAATTGTTTTGCCTTTTGAAGCTACTAAGTGATAGTTAGTTAGCTTGACATTCAGTTATCACATTTTCAATACTTTTCTTTCAATTACAACCAATCAACTTTTCAATTTGTTTAAATATAAAGCTAGAAAAAATATCCTTTGGTTCTTGGCTCTCCACCCAACACATAATTTTTGTGGGAATGATACTCTACTTACTCACTTTATTACTTAATGCAACTTATGCACTTGCAACCTAAAAAGTAACAATCAAGTTTTTGACATGTTGCTTAGGATTATATCGATGCTAGAAGACCAATATCAATAACATTTCTTTTTATTTTGTAATTTAGACTTTTATTTTTGATCTAGTGTGTTCTTTATTTTTCTTCCTATATGTTTAATTTTTATTGTAGTGAGATCAGAACCTTTGAGGACTATGCTAAGCCATCTTATGAGTATTTCTGCATTTAACTGTCATTTTAAGACCTTAGATCATGGAGCACTATTGAAATGTATAATGAAAACCCTCTGTAGTCATAGCATAACAATTAGCCTCTTTAACTAAAAAGTAGATGCTCTTGAAAGAAAACATAAATTTAGACATGTTCAGTCAGTTCAAAGCATATTTAATAATTGTCATAGTTATAGAGTGTAATACTATAATAATAGTTGTCAAGATAATCAATCCAACTTTTACGTAAACACTTACAGTCTAGATAGGGAGGATTATCTTAGTTATGCATAAGGGAAAAATAAAAAATAGTCATCCATATATACCTTTAACTATAATATGTACCTTTTATCTTTTCAGTACTTTTCACCACCATAACACTTGCCATCATATGACCCATCATCTCTTCCTCAAACAGAACCTGCCCTTGATGAAACTTTCATAGGATTAATTCAAAATCAAGCCATCGTCCTTAAAGCTTAGATTGCCAATTTGAAAACCTTAATGACCATGTAGATCCAAGTTGGTTAGGTGAAATGGAATGTACATTAAAGGATGATCAAAGGAAATGAAAAGTGGTGTATGTTGCTAATGACAATGATAAAGACCTAATGGATGAACCAATGGTAGTTAACTTGTTTGGTTTTGTAAAAAGACCTGAAGAGGAGTGCTTTGAAGAGGGAATGACTAAATAAAAGCAAAATGATAAAATGCTCATTGTGATTCATTTACCAGCATTTGTTAAGGTGGTGTGGACAAAGAGGTGTTGGAAGTGGGAGATCATTTTTATGTCATGGAAGTAAAATCGACTCTACCGAACATTATTAATGAATCTAACATTAATCATAGTGAAGTTGACTCTGAGCCTTACAATCCACCCTTGCCAATTCTTCAACCTTATGAAGATTATGATTTGAAATTAAATAAGGTGGAAAAACATGTTGTTGAGGGTTGTTCTATTTAAAATGTGCTTAAACTTTCAAAAAACCCATTGTCAAGCTTAAAAAAAAAAAAGAACACATCACCCACTCTAATTATGCCAACCATGGAAGAACCTTTAACCTAAGAGACTAACCATATATTTTTCATTGTTATATCTCTTTCACTGGTACTGAAGCCAGTACCCACTTACTGTAGTATATTTGTAATGAAGGCATTGTTAGAGGTAGGAGATCTAGTCACAACAATTGAGCATTATTACCTTTTAGAGCCTAATGTTGATAAAGACTAAGAAGTAAGACTATTAAGTGGGTGAATGCTGGTATGTAGTGTAGGGTAGTCACATAACCTTTTAGATATTTAGGTATGATCCAGTTTGACTAAAACTAACGTTGCTTGGGAAATAACCTAATTTTTATATTAATTGTTAAGTTATGTTTATTTATTTTCTTTTTTTTTTTTGTTAGAATAGGTATGTATTGATTTGGTTTGTTTGTTCGTTTTATTTGTTTTAGGATAAATATAGAGTAAGGATGAATAAATTATTCCTAAGAAAGTCTACAAGTTTTGATCTTAAAAGAAGAAAAGATAGAGTAGTTTTGCTTTACCCTAACTTTTTAATTGTTTTAATTAAGATGTCATGCAATTCAAGTGTGAGGGAGGGAAAATTTTTGTGCAAAATGCTTTTTCAAAATCTTTTCAAAAGTTACCCTAAAAGTTTTTATTTTCAAATCAAGTTAACATGCCTTCAATCATAATAATGCAATTTTAGTTAAGTTCTAACAAGTTAATCATGAGTGACATATGTATAATCTTGGGACAGATATGAATGTAGGAAAAACATGAAATGAAATCTTAAGTATGTTATTTTTTAGATTGTTTATTTTTATACATGTGAATTTAATCTTGATATTTGACATGCATTAATTTTTGTGAAAAGTCATGTGAATATAAAATTGCATAAAAATTTAAGACATTAGTATAATTTCAGAATTTGCCTACTTAAACCTTGAGACAAAATCTTAGACTATGTTTGACTTAATAAATGATTTAGGCCATCATTGAACCATTTAAGTCTTTTTCAAGCCCACCTATAAATAAGCATCTTTAGTACCCTATTTTTTAGCCTTTATATTTTTTTTCTTTGTTATTTAACCAGATTGATAAGCTCAAGGCCTTTCTATGAATTATCTATCTTTTTCTAATCCCACCATATTGCTTATGCATGTTAAGAATAAAATAAGAGAACAAGTTACATAAAGTAAGGGAGGCATAAAGAAAAAAAAAGTACAAAAGCTAAAAATGACTATGAAAAAAAAAAAGCCAAAAATGGCTTAGTAAAAAAAAAAAAGTGAAAAATCCGAAAATGGCTACGAAAAAAAAAAAAAAAACAAAGATGTCTTTACCTTGAAAAGCCTTGTAAAAGTTCTCAAATCCAAATTTGAGTAAGCAAAGGGTTCTAAGCCTAAAATTTTTTTTTTCTTACCTTGATCCTAACTTTACATTTCAAGCCAATAAAAACTTATTGATCTTAAATCAAGTATATAAGCCTACATTAGTGGAAAGGGAATGAGAAAAGTAAACCTATGAAGTATGCTTTATCTTTGATTCAATATGTGATGACATATTTTATATACTTTTTACTTAAATTGCATACATAGATTAAAGACAGATTGATTACACATATATGAAAAATGCATGAAAATGAAATCTTACTTATGATTAAATTTTATGTTTAACTATGTTCATAACTATCTTGACATTATACTATAGTGCATGATTGATAACTTGTGACATGTTAATTATGAACGCATCTTTGTGATTGTTGGCAATAATAACTTGAGAATTTGTTTAAGAACAAGCAAAAAACTAAGTGTGGGGTGTCATGACCTTATAATTTATTGCTATTTACATATCATTTGAGACTTTAAATTTTAAAAATTTTCATGAATTTTGTTTAATAACGGTGTAAATTAGTGATTTTCAGGTTTGCATGAAAAAATTAATTACTTTGAATGTAAATGCTAAAATCCATGCAAAACATGCAAAGGTGACAAGATGAGGCCATGCATGCAAAGATAAGTGATCCATGCAAATGTGGTAATCATGTCCAGCCTAGCATAAACCAAGAAACTCATAGTATCCAAATGATATTTGGCCAAAGCTAAAATGGAATGCAAGATTGGTCTTTGTAAATTCTAAAGAATCCCATGACTAGTGCAAAATCAAGGAGATATAGTCTTTAAATGTTGATTTGCTAAATCACTTAGGTATGGTCTTTAATATTCGATCAAATCTCTTTCTTTAATTACAAATTATATTGACTTGAAGAAAGGGCAACATAAGTATTGAAGGCAAGACAAAATTTGACTAATTAAGATCAATCATATTCATAAAGATTTCTCAATCAATTAGACCTTAATTGCTTTCAAGATCACCTTTCAAAGTTAAGAATGTCTAGGTTCACCCCATTGGTTGAACCTTATACTATAAATAGGTCATGAACTTCACTTGTAAAGCATTCACGAATCCCTTCTTCCATTATTTTCTCTTTAGTTTAGGATTTTTTTAGGTTTCTAAGTTTTTTTCTTGTCATTTACATTTGGCTATAGTGATAGACTAACTTAAATCTTTTCTAATTCTTTCGTAATTCTTGGTTAGGGTGACAGAGTAACCATAGTTTTGTTTTCTACAACTATTTCTTAATACAAGTTCTCTTTCTATTTTCATTTTAAGATCTCTTTTTTTATTTACACCCAGACTCTTTCTTTTTTTCAAAAACTTTCAAATCTCCGTTTTATGCCTTCTTTACAATAGATAATATTAAATTCTTTTACAAGCTTTCTATTTTTTTTTTTTATTTTCTTACATAATCATTCTATCTTTGGAGCTACTAAATGACGGTTAGTTAGCTATTCAATTATCACATTTTCTATACTTTACTTTCAATTACAATTAATCAATTTTTTTATCTATTTAAATATAAGGTTAGAAAGATTCTCCTTTGGCACTTGGTTTTACACCCTACATATAATCCTCGTGAGAATGATATTATACTTACTTTATTACTTGATGCGACCTATGCACTTACAGGATAAAAAGTAACAATCACACATTAAATGTAAAGTTTTCTATGATTCTGTTTTCATTGAGCTTTTGACTAACTTAATCTCTTTAACAATACCAAAATTTAATTTGTTGGCATTTAAAACTATAACAAGCCAAAGAAAAACTTTTCAAAGACATAATTATCCATTTTTATTTTTTTGACAAATCATTCAATTATTTGTTACTAAACTACATTTTACAAAAACTATAATTAGGCCGAGAGAAGACACAGCTAATCCAAATGGGAAAAAGCAAAATATATTTGTTTATAACCATTACTAGTATACCATAATCATAAAAGCTAAAAAGACGAACCATTTTGCTCATTTAGATCCCAACAACATGTATAAAAAAATTTAGATCAATCAAATTGTTCTTTCATAACACAATTTAAGTATTTGATTAAGATCTTGTTCAAAATCTAAGCACTTAGTTTTGTAGCAAAAATAATAGAAACAAAGTAAGTCACATTTAAATAAAGAAAATGAAAACTCAAAACAACAAAACAAAAAATGAAAAGGAAAAGCAATGACCTAAGAATTCATTCTACATGAGATGTGTGTTTTCTCTTTCATCTTAAACACTTAAGAAGATAGCCTGCAGATGCGATAAAACTCATACTTTTCCAACTAAAACCTTCTTCTTTTTATTTGATCAAAACAAAAAAAAGGCAAAAGAATATATTGGGAAGATGAGGAAGAGTGTGTGTAAATATGGGTAATTAGATGGGTTAATGGGAAAACCACTAAAACCACCCAAAGAAAAACTATTAAAGGTGATCATTGTTGCTCACCTAAAATTAATCAATAAGTCCCTCTGATATCTTCACTTGATCCATTAATTTTTTTTTTCATTCCTTCTATTCTATACAATACACTAATAAAAAGAAATGAAGGATTACCCAAAAAAGTTAATAGCTTTAATGAAGCTAAAAACAAGTACATACTCGATGAAATTGAAAACGGGTGTAGTTGGTAATGGTATATCATGTGTGGTAAGGTTTCTGGGTGTGCTCTTTTTTGAGAGACTTTTTTAAAAATTAAAAGTCTTGTATAAGATAGAGATGAGGAATCCTAAATTCTTTAATCCATCAAGTTTCCTATTTCATTTCATGAGATCATAATTTTTTTTTTCAATTTAGTTCATAAAATATGTTGAAAACGTTAAAAAAAATGTCACATGTAAATTCAACCTCTCATTCATCATCATCATTGAAAACATCATCATTGAAAATAGGGAATTTATAAAATTGTGTACTGTTTTTTTTTTTTTTTTTGTGTTTTTACTAGTAGTTTGTTATACACTTTAACTGATAGTTCGAAAGAAGGTAAGGGTGTAAACCAATCGAATATGAATGAATTTTGTTATATACATGATTTATTCGTTTAATTAACGAAGCTAAAATATTGTTTGTGATTGTTTGTTAAATTTAATAAACAAACAAAAATCAAGCATGTTCATGAACTATTTATATACTTAAATGTAAACAAACAAATATGAATGAGCTTTATTATGTTCGTAATATGTTCATTTAATTAACGAACCTTGTAATATTGTTCATGATTATTTGTTAATCTCAATAAATGAATAAAAACAAGCCTATCCACAAATTGTAAAAATATGTATTTCATATTTTTATGTCGACATAAATTATGACAAACTTTCATTAAAGCTCTTTAACTGAAGACCAGCAATAATAACTCTTTGCTTGATTTTCATTATTTTAACTTAACTACCTATTAATCATATTGATATTTTTTCATAAAAGAGGTTGTAGTTTAATAATAGGAAAAAATGTTGTCACATGAGTAGCGATTTAACCTCAAATTTATTAAATGTCTAAACTTTAAAATAATTATATGAACTAATTTTACTAAACTTCAGGTTCAATTATATTGATACTTTTGATTTTAGTTTTTGAAACTTATTCCAGTAATTTCACTTGGGCTAAAAACATGTCAAGGATATAGGACCAATATCGAAAATTGTCCTGGGTTCCAATTCATGGCTCCTAAAATTTAAGAAAAAAAATCCGTACATATAAATTGCCTATTGCTTTACTCTTTATTTATAATTTGTTTATAACCCATGAGATGTACGGGTTAATGTTTATATATATATATATATATATATATTATTATACACACAAATAGTTTTTTTAATAAAAAAATACAAATTTTACATATACATATATCTATGTGACATTTAAGAAAATAAAACTTTTAAAATATTCAATGAGCAATATTGTTAAAGAAAATAAAGTGAATATATCTTATAGAAAATTCTGAATTAACTCAAGATTACTTTATTAATTTTGCATTGTTTATATTTATTCCAATTTACAAGTTAATATTATTTTAAAAAAATAAACTTATATGTTAGATTTATAAAAATAACTCACTTTCATGTAATTATTAACCCAAATGAATATATAAATGAAAATTCAATTACCAAAATTCAAATACACAAAAGGATTTTGCAACCAATATAAATATTTGTCTACAAAATCAATTTTCAAAAAGATATAGTATAATAATTTGAAAACTATATATAAGTATTAAAATTTTCATTGATTTCATTTCCATTACTTGCTTTTATTATGGGAGTGTTTGACAAAACATTAAATGCGTAATTACTACTAATTTGAATATTTTCAATATAATTAGTTCTAATTTTGTTAATAGTCAATTTTTATTATTTTTAACTAATTAAATAAAAAAAATTTTTTGTTATTTATATTAAATTACTCCAAGTTAAAATTCATACAAAAAATAATAAAACTTTAATTCTCATCATTAACAGCAAATTCATTTTTTTTCATAATAGCAAATTTTTCGTTGTAAATGCAAATTTGTATGTTACAAAAATAACGTTAAAAATAGTTTACGTCCCGAATAGTTGGTTCTGGTTTTTAAAATCTCTTTCAAATACTAATGAATAATGCCAATTTAGATAATAAAAATTTTATCTCATAATGTTTTTAAATATAATAATAAATACAATAATTAATAAAAAAGATAAATATAAAATCTTCTCTCTCGCTTTCTTTTTGGTTATGAAGATATTTATATATAAATAATGCATACTTAAAAATGATAAACAAAAAAAAAAAATTAGATATACATTTGTACAAATTTTTTTATGAATTAAAACGTGGTCTTATGGAATTAAAGGACATTATATAAAAGTATTTCGCATCAAAATAGTATTTCATCTATAATAATGCTATGGCTTAATTACAAAAATTACAAAATAAAATAAAATATAAAAATATACAACTAAATATGCATATGTATATATTTTTTATTTGAAAAAAAAAAAAACTACCCACTTTAAAAAAAATGCACACTTTTTTAAAATATTATTCTTGTCCAAAATACAACTTTTCTTATATATGGGAGATAATAGAAATTATTTATAAACATTTATTCATAAAAAAAATTAGAAAAGGAGATAATAAAGTTTAAAAAATAAAATCATTGACAATACCACTTTATTAGTGATGTTAATAACAAAACAAGCTTCCTAAGTACTAAAATAAGTTTATGAAAAAGTAAGATATGCTAATAAACATGCAAAAAAAATTGTATAGTATCCAAAGGAATATAAATAATCTAACAATTTGATAAACCAAAATAATGTAAAAAATAACAATAAAAAGAATTAAAAAATATATAAAATATATAAAACCAAGGAAATATACTACAAAATATACTACAAACGGATAAATTAAGGTAGCACAAAATTAAATTGTATTAAAAAAATGAAAGAAAAATGTTTTAACACGCATTGGTTATTGCATAAAAAATAAACTAAATAAAAAGTTAGCCGATTAAGTTTAAAATCCATGTCTACAATCACCTTTATAGGATGGTGTTTATAGCCAACATAAATTATTTATGGCAAAGGAAAAATCCCTATGATTTTAAAATTTGACTAATTTTGCATAGCAAAAAAGGAAATAAATACTTGCCTTCATTATCAAATTCCTTCCACATAAAATTTACATATTACCATATATATATATATATGGTGTAAATATTAGTTATTTAGAAGTAATAATTGCAATTAATTTTTTAAAATTATTTGTTAAATTAAGAATGTATATTTATTAGATGCAAGACACGTGATAATTGTTTAAAATTGTCCACATATCAAAATAATAGAAATTCTACATTAGACTTATTTTCTTTTTTACCAAAAGTTTTGATTTTTATATATTTATATAAGATTTTTATTACATTGGGTTTAGTTTTTATTTCTTTTTTTTTGTCCTTTAATGATAATAAAAGGAATGAAAATTAAAATATAAGAGCTCAAAGCCTGGATCTAGCTGTGGGCTAATTATCTTGATAATTAAATGCATCGGCCGCAAAGGCTCAATGGCCCAATACCCAAATCCTATGGGCTTAAATCAAAGTTATATTAGGCAATTTACACCAATTTTTTTCAAGATTTTCATCAAACAAGTAGCGAACTCTAAAATGAAACATGACGGCTAGAAATAAGGCAGCCAAAAACAACATTCTTGATGGCTCCGTTCCTCAGCAGCAAGAGTAAGTCTGCCTTTGTTTCATTGGATTTTATGCAAATTTTGGGTCTTTGATTTAATTTCTTTATTTTTTTTATCTTGGCAGTTGTTATGAAGGGGAGCGTCTTGTTCACGTGCTTAAATCAATCCAAAGGTAAACGATTCGAACACATTATCAATAATTAAAGAATACCCTTTTTTGGTATTCAAATTCTTGTTCTTTTTCAGAGGTAATAGTTGAAGTTATTGCAATGAACAGAGGGGTAGAGTCAGCAAGAGCATTGGCTGGAAACTCCTTGCCTGAAAAAGTATGGCTTAAGGTTTGATCTCTTGTTCAATGCTTTATTGATTTTCTTTGATGATCCTTGTGGTTTTATTATTATCTGATTGTTATATTGTATTTGGTGCATCGTTATTAGCAACAATTTGCCATTGGTGTTAATGATGTGACTCGTGTACTTGAACGGATGGCACCCGGTGTTGAGAATGGAAGCTCTGCTCAATCTCCTTGTGTTAGGCTTCAGGTTGGCTTCCCTGTTTCTAGATTTAAATTTTGAGTGATCTGTCATGCCTTTTATAACAATCTATACTTAGTTGTTTATTGCAATATGTTTGTTATACTAAGGGCTAGTTTTGATTCCATCGCAACCTTTTTTTGGGCCAACTGCACCGCATGATGCTATCCAAAAGCACCCGGCGGTGCAGTTGGCTGGGGGAAAGGATTCAGTGAACATCTAGATCCTAGAGCAGTCGACTGCCTTAGCGTAAAAATGAAAATGAAGACATTTTGCAATTGTGACAATCAATTGGCTTTAGTGAGGCAACCGATTGTTATACTCAATCTTCCTATCACTTTGCGTTTATATTCAATTACATATTTTCATCATTAATTTTAATCTTACTGCTTGCGTATTAAACTTCATGTAATCTCATTACCACCGCTGTTTTGAATCTCGCCATCCATCCATGTGGATCCTTAGCTGTCATGTTTTCACAAGCACTGCTTAAGGTTTGCTATATGTTTTTTGAGCTTGTAGGCTATTTTGTTAGCTGCTGATTGCAATCCAAAGTGGCTAATAAAGCACCTGCCAACGTTGGCTTTGTCAAGGAAGGTACCATTGATGATTGTTAGAGATGATAAAAAGGGGTCCCTAAGATTGGGTGAGCTTGTAAAGCTGAAAACAGCAATTGCAATTGGAGTCAAGGTTAGGGGTTTCCGCTTTGCAGATTGTCTTATCCTGTTGTGGTTTTGATTGTGTGCTGAAATATTTGTCTTACAAAACATAGGCTCGAGGAAATACTATCAATCAAATAATCCAGGAACTTCTTGATGGTGATGAAGTGAATCAAGGAGCATTGCTTGAAGTCCAATGAGATATGTTTTTGCCGCCATGTTCAATGACCTGCCAGTTATTTGTGGTCAGAATAGAAACGAACCGATGAATTTAGCCAGGAATTTATTCTTTATATATATATAAAGAAGGTTGTAACCTAGGAATAGAAGAATGAGTTACAAATGATTTGAACTTCAAATATGTTATATACTATTTTTTAAAGATGATTATATGAATCAACTGATTTAATTTTTGGATTCAAAATTTACTACGTTGTGAAGTTGAAAATTTTTGGTTATTTTTGGCTATAACCAATGAGAGTTAAGTTTTACGTTTAAATGTTTGAGGCCAGGCACGAACCTTAATGGTAAATTTTGACCAGTTGGAAATGAGGACATCCATTCTACGGTTGTAACTATTTTGCCATTCTGCATGTTTTAATCACCAAAAAGAAATGACAGATGAGTGACATTTACTCATGTAAATATTTTGCCATGCATCGTAGTGAACTCTTAACTATATGATAATAAAACCAAGTACTCTCATCAGTTTCATATAACAATTTCAAATTGAAAATTATCCTGTTAAGAATGGTCCACACACCAGCACAGCTGACATCAGACAGAGGACAATGTGAAGGAGATGGTCATAAAAAGAGAATAATCTTAGTAACTTCTGCCCCAATAGGTCCATTTCTTTGCAGGCTTCCCAGAGGCAAAGCATGTAGTACCTGCATAATTTCATTTTTGATGAGAAGAGAATTCTATAGAAGACGTATAATCTCCTCTTTTCTTTTTGTGGATGTAAGGTTACAAATAATCAAACAGCATTTACACATGAATTCCCTCAATAGTAATGCAAGGAGAAATTTAAAAAATTTTAAATGAGAAAAGACTGTGTGTTACAAAAGGATTAAGTAAGCTTTTCTTTTTTGATACAAAAGTGGTCACAGCCTGGAGAAGAGAGGGGGATGCAGGTGCTGAGATTGGAACCCTAGATTTATTAGATACCACTTCTTAAGAGTAATTACATGAACCAACTGAGCTAAGCTTCAGGTTCAATCACAATGACACATTTGCAATCACATCTCACCTGAACCAAGCTCACTGGGTGCCAGATTTTTACTTAATCCTTCAAATTAATTGAACTACTGATTAATATTAATTTATTATCTCTTATTCCTCTTAATGTAGTATGATTTCTCTAAATTTCCAATAATTTTTTGAAATTTGTTCACAGATTAAGATTCTTGGCAGTTGCTGATTAGTGCATGCTGGTGCAGTAACAGTTTATCAAAAAACAAAATACTACTAGTATTATGAGGCAGGAAAAGGATCCTATTGTTTAAAATAAATGCCTGCTTTACCTTCTGGGAGTTCAGGCTGTTCAAACGGGGTACAAAGAGACTTAGCTGCTCCCATATCACCCTTCGTTCGTGCTTTCACGTCTTTCTCCACATCCTACATTTATACAAAACATTAAAAGTCTTTTATGAAACTGAGCAAGACCCATTCTAACCAACAAATGCCTGGAGAGGTAATCTTGGAAATTAATGACGTTCTAAATATGATCCAACTCATTTTTATAACCAACAAAACACTTCAGCCTAATGATTCAATGCAAAGACTAAGTGTAGCAGATAAGCACTAAAGGAACACTGATTAAATACTAAATAGTCATGGTCCCTGTAAAGAATAAGGATTCTGCAAATTCAAGTCATACCTCCTCATCACACCAAGGAGCTAAGATCAGTTTCTTTTGCCCAAGAGCTGTTACAAACGCTTCCCAAGTTTTTACAACTTCAACACAGGCATCTCGTTTTTGCTTTGCAACGTCAAACAGGTTCTGTTGAATCTTATCCAACATTCCTTTTACTTGTTCAACCAAAAAGACTCTTGAGATATCAGTTTTTGCTCCATTGTCACGGCGAACTGCACGTACCTGTCAAATAAAGCACTTTTCTGGTTTTAACTGTATAAGTACAATAGCAAATTAATAAATAAAAGAATAGAAGGAAAGCAGCATCCAAAAAAAAAAAAAGAGAAGGGGGTTCACCTGATTATTTGCTAAGTCTCTAGGTCCTATTTCAATCCTTAGGGGAACACCTTTCATTTCCCAGTTTGAATACTTCCAACCAGGTGAGTAGTTATCTCTAAGATCAGCTTCAGCGCGAATGCCAGCATCTGAGAGGGTTGCCACAGTGGCAACACAAGCATCAAAAATACCTTGAGTATCTGCATCTTTGTAAGGCACAGGAATCACAATAAGTTGCAAAGCTGCTACTTTTGGAGGCAGCACTAAACCTTTGTCATCCCCATGAACCATAACCATTACCCCAATCTGAGAAAATTTGAAAAACAGTAGAAAACATAAGCAGAGTAGCAGGAATAAGGAGAAAAGAATAGAAAGGGAATTATATGGTAGTTAAGGATTCCAACCCCATGTAATCACCCAAAACCACAAAACATAAATGGTAGGGATAGCATGACAAAGGACTTGAAATGATAAATGCTAAGAATGTTCTAAGTAAAGAGACAAAAAGTTTTACCGTTCGAGTACTATACGCCCAGGAATTCTGCCAGACCATACCCTTCTCTCCCTTTTCATTTTCAAAGTTTATCTCAAACATTTTTGCAAAGTTTTGGCCCAGACAATGGGAGGTTGCACCTTGAATACCACGCCCAGTGTTTGGAATAAATGCCTATCATATTATGAACAGATTAAAAGTTCCTCAATTTATATTAAAGCACATTGATCAAGCAGACAATTTAAGTTCGTTGTTCATGCCAATAAGTAGAGATTGTTATTACATGTATATATGCATAATAGTTTATACCATACCTCGACACTAGTTGTGTAAAGTCCACCAGCAAACGTCTCTAGCTCACTCTTCCTGCCTTTTGTAACAGGAATAGCCAAGAATTCTTCATATATACATCGGTACAGTTCCAATATTTGAAGAACCTGAAATATAACAAAATTTAGACATACGTAAAGAGACCCAGCTGACATCCCTACCATTGTTATTGGCTACTAAGTCCCTTTTTTTCCTGTTTAGTTAACAGCATGAGATATCGCAAAGGATGTGAAAATGAGAAGCAGTACAACCATTGCAAGAGTGATTAGAAGTAGGAACTAAAGTCTAAAATCTACCAAGCACAAAGTATTTCAACAATAAATACATATAACTCAGCATGTCATTTTTGCCACCTCAGTCCCCCTTCCATAATATATTCACCAACAAAACCATATTTAGACACACATAAAAGGTTCTAAGGATCTAGCACATCCTTCAATGATACTTCAAAAGGCAAGACAAGTGAAATCTGTAACAGCAATGAAATATGACGTTGACTTTTGACACAGCACAGAAACCAACAAAATATTGAAATTATTCAAAATAAGATCACATGGGAAATTTCTGAAATGCTTACTTAAATACTTCATTCGGCAATTCTGAGGCAAAAATGCCATTTTAAACCAAAATTTAATTGTAGATAAATATGAAAAAGAAAAGGATCAGCCATGCAAAATTTCTATTTACTTTAACCTTCCCTATTCCATTGAACACCAATAGAACAATGGGCAAACTTCAGCTCTCTAAGGTTGAAATGTTGATCAAAGGTAAAAATTTTAAGTCTATGCTACCTCTGTGTCTGCCTCTTCCTTTGTTGCAAAGGCAGTATGCCCTTCCTGCCATAGAAATTCACGACTCCTACAATTAAGAAGCAAGTTAGTGGTGACCAATCTATCATCAAATCATTTTAAATTAATTTTCTAACTTGGCATCAAAAGAATTGAGAAAATAATGTTCTCATCTGTAAACATTAATAACTAAGGATAAGAAAATTGAACCAAGATAAGAAAATTTTATGAAAATTAACATCTCATTACATGTATGGCATACCATATCCCATCCGGAAAAGGAGAGGGGGGGAAAAGGATGCAGGATAACACCGGAAAAGCTAAAGTTGACCAATTTTAAGACAATTACCTGATAAATGGTGTGGGATTGCTAAATTCCCATCGAACGACATTGCACCACTGGTTAAGTTTCAAAGGCAAGTCACGGTGTCCTCTAATCCACTTAGAATAATAGGGATACATAACTGTCTCACTAGTTGGGCGGATTGCAATTGGCACCTCTAACTCAGACTCCCCAGATTTGGTCACCCAAGCAACCTGATTAAACCAGGATCCCAAAGCCATTCACATGTCATTTTTTCATTAGATCACATAACATTTCTAGTAAAAAAATGCATAAAACTTAAGTGTTGCATAAGTCCAGAGCTAAAAAGTATAAAAACATCGAAATATTGCCATTTTTTCAGCATATTCATGAAAGTATCTTGCTCAAATGAGGAAGAACTTGCCAAATTTGAGCCCTAGATAAAAAACTTTCTCCAATTTGAGCCCTAGATAGAAACTAAACTATGGATTTCCACAAAATGAAGTAAATCATTGAAAACAGGGCAAAAAAGTTTAGGAACAAAATGAGTTTCAAATGGCTTCAAAAAGTTTGATAAAAAAAGAAACCAACACTTTCAAGCTGCGAAGCATTCCACAAGGTCAATTATGCCAAAAAAAAAAAAAATTGTTTCTCACCTCTGGAGCAAAACCCTCAATATGATCCTTCTCCTTTTGCAAAACGCCTGGAGATACAAAGAGAGGGAAATAGCAGTTCTTGACTTTCATTTTCTTGATTTCAGCATCAAAGAATGTCTACAGTTTAACACCATGGATAAGTTAACCGTGAAAGGAAACAGAAAGAAAACAAAGATCGAGGAATGAAATCCATAAATATTTTTTCCTTGTAATTAATAAACACTTCTTATTTACATTTAAAGAGCAATATGAGTATAAACATCATATGACTCACTTGCATGATCTCCCAAATTGAAATTGCCCATGGCCTCAGAATATAACAGCCAGAAATGTCATAGTACTCAATCATTTCACCATTGACAACAACCTACAAAAGCCAAAATGATGATATAACAATAAGATACTAAGATCTCAATAACATAGTATAACAGGCACTAAGTCATTGCACCTCAGAGTACCACTCCCCGAAATTCTCATCCTTGGTAAAGGAGAGACCCAAACCAGTCTCCTTCTTCACTTCCTTCTTTTTCCCTCCTAAAAATCAACAACAACAACAAAACATCCACACAATTAGAAACCGCCACACCTTTATGGCACATTACTAATGAAATCTAACCAACCTGAGCAAAAAAATTACTTACCACCTCCAGACTTGTTCTGCCTCTGCTCCACTCCAGCCATATCATCAACTTCGAGTACAAACAAAATAAAGCATTTAATTAGAACAATTAGAAACAGTACATACCTATCAGTTTAAACATTAATATCCCCATTAAAGCAAAATAAACCCCCTACCCTACTAATTACAAATATTAATATAGTTTATCAACCTAATGACTTCAGTATCTGTTCAAGCCTACTTATGATGGGTCCTGAACATTCTAAAAAAATTCTTGGAGAACAACCATGTTGATTGGTGAACAAGCAATTACCGTTAACAGTTACCTAAACTTAGTAATTTTGACAAGATATAATGATATGACACATAACTCGGTCTAAAATTTCGATAAAAACCATATATGAGTTTGGCATGTCAGACATGGATACGACAATTTTCATATTTTACATATGTTTGACACGAAATGAAACATATATGACAATGATACACGAATTGCCAGGTCTACATTTACCGCCTTTACCAACTTTGAGATCAAAGACAAAACTAAAAGTGATTTTTCCTGGACTGTCCGACGACCCTTTTACTTTATTAAAAAACAGAAACACCTGTAGGACACGTGCATTCAGATCAAGGTTCAGATGGGTAACCATAAAACACCCAAGAAAACTAGAAATGCTTAATGTTGTCAGAGTCTAGAATTAGAACAAAAATATCATATAAAACTTACGAAAATATAAATGAAAAACTGCGAAAGTAAATAAAAACGAAAGCATGTGGGAAGATATGAAGTCTTACAGAGAAATGAATAGTGGTAGATTCTTTGGTTGCGTTAGATTCTTTTGACACAGTGAGGGGAAGTAAAGAAATAACAGAAGATAGGCGGGGCGGAGAATGTTAAAGCACTGGATTTTGGTAAGCAATGAAATTTGCTTTTTTGTTTATTTTTTGGGAAATGGATGACCCGTTTAGTGGGAAAACAGTACTCGTTACTACTCAGGCCCGGACCAACTCACTAACTAGTGAATTTCTGGTTTAATGTAGACATGAACTTTGTCCTTTACTGTAGACACGACGATTCGTGTGTGTTTATATATATATATATATATATATACACATTAAAATTTATAAATTTATATCATATTTTATATAAAAATTATGGATAATAATTTACGTGTAAATATAAAAATATAAAATATATTTTTAAAATTTTATTAAATTTATATATAATTATTATTAAAATTTTAAATTGTATTAATTTTAATTTTTAATTTGCATCATATTTATATTATATAATCATATTATATTTTAAATTATCACATCTAATTCAATATACTTACTCAACCCAAAGAGACCAAATACTTCTAATTTTGATTCTATTATATCAATAAATAAAAATGAGTATAAATCCATTCTGATTGATTTGATTAATCAAAATCAATTAAATTCGATTGAATTGTTTTAATTCATTTAATTCTGACAATTATTATTAGATAAAATTATTTAATGAATTAATTTGACCGGTTATTATTTTTAAATTAATAATTAAATCAATCAAATTAATTGATTTTTAAAGATAGTTTTTAAATTATATTATATATAATATAAATATAGATAAAATAATTTATATTTATAAAAATAACAAATATAATATTGACGATAAAATTATAAAGTAAATTTTATTTGGTAAAAATTATTACAAATTATTCAAAATTAATGACAAAAATTTATTCAAATTTTGATTTTTCGATTACCTTTTGTCAATTCAATTATTTTTTATTTTTAAAAATAAATCAATCGATTTTTATTATATTTTTTAAAAGATCGATCTTTAAAAACCGAACCAACCAATTACAAATATATTCGTATTCTTATTTTTCTTGTGGACTGATGGGATAGCAGTTGATGCTAGAATATTTAATTGTACTAAAGGAAATACAATACACAATTACAAAAAGGGTTATTTCTGTTTTTTTATTCTTCTTTTCTAGTTGAGTTGTGTTGCAAAATCGTGATTTGAATTATAATAGTTTATAGAACATGTGAAAATCTTTGTTTTCCGTTCAAACTCCAGTTTTGGTTAACAATCACAAATCCAAGTTGCGATTTCATTCTTAATTATAAATTCATGAAAAATAATCTTTTTTCAATATGATTCGAACTCGGACAACAAATAAAAAAACATTTCTTGTCACCAAAACCAACATGAATTTATTGTGAAATCATTTATACGGATTTGATTAGATTTAACAATCTAAGCTTCGATATGATGATATGATATCAATATGATATAAAAATAAAACTTAAATATAAAACGACTTAAAATTTTATTAATAATTACATATGAATTTAACATAATTAAAAATTATATTTTATATTTTCATGTCGACATTATTTATGATACGTAATTATTATGTAAAAAAAATAAAAAAATATAAATTTTAATATTTTATACCATACGAATATACAAATCGCCAAAGTCTCCTTTTAACATTTATATTTCACCATTTTTTAAGCAAAATTATTGCTCACCAATGCTTTATTGGCTTATAAACTAGGCCACCAACGCAAAAGTTTACTTACCAGTCAATCATTTCATCAGTTGTTCTCAATCAAACCAAATTGTGAAATCACAAAACCGGATTGCTCCAAATAGAATATTTGTTATCAGCTAGCTCAATTGTATACAAAACCAAAGAAAAAAACTATTAAGAGTCTGATTTCCTTGAATTAGACTTTCACCGGAACCAACCTTGCTGCAGTAACTTCAAGGATACCATCGGAAGAGATTTACAAAAAATGGCATAATTTATATAAGAATGATACAAGGTAAAGTAAAACTATTTCTCTAGCAAAAGAATTTTCAACTAACAATGAGACAATACAGTTGAACTTTGGAGTACTATGAAGTATAACTGTTTCTTTCAATTTAAAAGAGTGAGAAAATTGGAACTTAGCTTAGTTGATTCATGGAACTACCTTCAATCACACCCAGCAGGTCTATGCTCAAATCCCAGCGCCTGCAACTTCTTTTATATATATAAAAAAAAAAAGGGGAAATTTTGTAAAGGAGAGCTGGAAAAGAAAAAAAATAATAATGAAAAGAAAAAATGAATGAGTTACATTCCTTTCATAGGGAGAAGAAGAAAAAAGAAGAGCAGAAAGATTCCAATAAATGATTTTTGGAGGAATTTTAACGGCAAAAAAAAGGAAAATATATCTTATCTTTTTTCTGGTGGCACTACTTTCAAATTTCGAATCCATTCACAGAAGCTGGGATCATCAAAATGAACAAAACTGCTTTTCAGTTTTGTCCACTGTTCTGTTGTCAAGGGTTTGGAGCTGTGGAAATTTGCCTCCTGCATAAGCATCAAGCAATAGTTACTTCACTGTTTTCTAACTATATGCATTCCTTCATTTTTCAATAAATACATACAGAAACAGATAGACCTGTTAGGACTAAAAGCAAAGAGGTTTGCCCATTATTTTTTTTCTCTTACCTGTTTGTAAGGAGGATCCTTGTGTGCTGGTATCAGCCGAGAAACAAAATATCGAGACTCAGAGCTCCCCTCCTGCAATAAAACCAGATCATTAGGTTCTTTTTCTGTTTGATGGAACAATGCACAGTTTATAGAATATTCGGACAAAATAAGGGAAGAAGAACCTTGAAAGCAAGGATCCGAGGTGCTGGAAATTGTAACTCTGTGAGCTCTTCTGCCAATGATCTACAAGCTGCCAAAGCTGCTGCATTTCGTCCTTCATCAGCTGCAAGTTCAGCACCCTGAAGCCAGCAGTTGACAGGAAGATGTTCAATATTATTCCCTGAAAACTAAATAAATAAATAAACATAGATTCTAAAGTCAATTCTAAAAAACGTAATCCACCGGTATTTCTCTCATAACATAAACATACCAGGCATACACATACAGGTGGAATAAAAGTGAAAAAGCAAAAGAATGCGTCCAGGGCAAGGTTGTCACATGGTGTGTGTATATATATAAGGGTATGCTATACAAAATGCATTTACAAAGTGACCATGATATAAAAATGTTAGATGGATGAGGTAGCTGTGACCACATTTAGAAAGGCACAAATAGCTTCTCAATTCCAAACCTTTACTTCCAGTTCCCCATACATCAAGCTAGCATCTCTTTTCTACCGTGGCCTGATATTAACAGAGAGAAATACAATCTTAATAATAACCGAGCTTGATGGTGTTCATAAAGAGCATAGGAACAAATGCGCTAAGGTCTTTGTTTGCAACTTGCCTTCAAACTACATGCATTCAAGGATCTCCTACTCAATCACAAAGCAAAAAATGGACCACATATAGCAGACACATGCATGCCAGACTTTATGGTTCAAAGGTGAATAACATAAAAGCAAAAATAGCCAGAAAGCAAATATAACAGATATATAACATGCCAAAGCTATAAGATGGATTGATTCACATAACAACCACATGAAGACATCTCTACCATGGTCTAGAACAACAGCAGTATCAGACTGCATGGCAAGATCATAAGCAGGCAATTCTTCAAAAGTGCCTCCTTCCCGGTGCATCAGACAGCAAGGGGCCACCATGCGAAGTGAAAGATCAAAGGATGCATTCAAAAACAAATTCCAAAGTACAGACTTCCCATCCTTGTGACCAACTATACTTCCCAACAGTGGGCGCCTCCTAAGATGGAATAGAAGCTCTGGTAGTAAAGAGATTTCCTTTGGGAACCGATATTGCTTTGACTTTGGCATTTGGGACCCAAACTTTAAACCAATGTCTTTAACTCCTTCATCTAATGTTGTTTGCATATCAATTGCTTCATAATAACTATTTGCTCGCAAAAGAGTCCTCTTGGCAACTAGGACTGCAGCCACCTCATCTTGAACACTTTGAAGATAGGCTGAAACACTATCCACAGTTGGCAATCTGATAGTAATCACTCTAGCTATATCAGCTTGATAAACATTTAAGTATTGAATGGCAAACTGGAAAATTACGAAATCACTCTTGATGTCATGTTTATGCTCCATCAATATCGAGAAGCATTGTGTTTCTTCAACACTCAGCACTTGAATATAAAGAGAAATATAATTTTAAAAGGTTTCATGGGTGTCAATATGTGCCTCTTCACCAGGACCCACGACCTGAGTAACAAGAATATCATCAGAACAGCGTATCTCCAACAAACCATGCGAACCAGCTGCTCTTGCAGATGCCTTCTGCAAGTTCACACCAAAGGCTTCACCAAAGTCATCATGAAGAACAAAACACCCCTTGAAGCTTTTGTAAGAGGCTGCAGCACAGGAACCCGTACAGGGCAAGTTCCAGCACAGAGAATGTCCACCACTGTGTTATGTTGATGAGCCTCTCAACCAAGATGCTCCATCCATTTCATTGCTGTCTTTTCCTTATGAGGATAATTAGGAAGAGTATAAGAATGAAGGACGGATCAAGGGCCATAAGTATTCGGTCCACCAGCACACACAATGATTCTACTATTACCACCTGGCCCTTTAACTATACCTGGAGACATGTCTGCAGATGGCCCTTGAATAATAGTCAGAGCAACCTCAACTGCAGTACCCAAGCACCTATCTCTTGATGCTTCTGGAACATTCAACTTGTATGGCCTCAATGAAGAGAATATCAGGTGTGCCACCTCTTTTGAAGCATGGATCAGTGACAAATATAAACCAGTTCCATAAATCAATGCTTTCAAGGTCTCCTGAGTTGGTGAAGTGCCACCTGGAATCACATCAGCAGATGCTATTCATTTCTCTGAAAAGTCATAGACTGATACTGTGCGACCATACAAAATGATTCCAATTCTTGTTGTTGGTGGCACAGAATCAACAAATGCATGCAGGGAGCTCTGTAAATGCTGAAGGTGTGGCTCATCTAGACATTCATCAATGACAAGAACAACCAGTGCAGATGTTCCCAAATCAGTAACTGGAACAAAACTTGGTCTCTTATTACCTCTTTGAATGAAATCAACCAAAGGCGATGACAGCTCTGGAAAATTACGGAGCTCTTCCTTGCTTGATGCTATGTATTCACCTTCACTTCCATTTAGATGCCAGCAGATTATACACTGCCAATGGCCCGAGCCAATTAGTATGTTAGAATACAGATTTGAATAAGCTCCACAATTATGGCATCGATGAGGATCATGTTGTATCACTTGAGGACCTGGCAAAGTCTCCCTCCCAGGAGAAACCAATACTCCAAAACCTAAACTAGGTACATTTGCTTGTTTCTTGTGTTTCGACACCTAACATAAAAGATGGATGGAAGAGGAGGACAAATGAATTATAAATAGAAATAGTGCATATAATTGCAAAGATAAATAGACTGTAAAATCTAATAATACATACATAATCATAAAATCTGAAAAAGAAATTTGACAATTTGGTAGCAAAATCATAGAAATAGACTGATAAAATAATATATCAGCTTTTTCTTTCATCCCACAAAGAATGAAAGATACCTTCTCAGCTGAGAATAAAACACATGGCGAGTCTCCGTCAGGCACAGATTCCTCTATAGCACTGGGAAGTTGCTGTTGCAGCTCAACTGACCCGTTTGAAAAATGGCGAGGTGAAGATGTGGGCAAAGCTGAACCTGATGAGAAACCAACTGGCGGAGGAGTTGCAGGAGAGTTTCGGAAAGGCACGGCTGCAAGCCAGACTGGTGATGTAAATACAGGAGGGCCAGGGGGAGTACTCAGATGTGGAATTGGGCTTCCAGTTTTGACCCCATTTGCCTGTGACAACATAGTAGGATTTTTTATTGAATGGGAAGGGATCTGATCTTGTTGTAAATTTGGCACAGGAAATATAGGTGCAATTGAACTTTTATTAGGATTAGGTGAAGCAGAATCCATCTGAGGAGTAACAGTCTTAGAGTAGCCAGGAGAAGCTTGTGGCGAGGTAGCCATTGAAATTGAAAGTTTTTCTTAATTAAACATCAAGAACAGCGAAACACCAGGGCTACAACAAGTAATACCAACCAAATTCGAGCTCTTGGAAGAGAAGTGAAGGTGCAGATTTTAAGCTTTTGCATAAAACTTCAATGCAATGTTCAGACCAGCAAAAGCCCAAACAAAACCTTAAAACCCCATAAACAAACAAAGAACTGGATTTTGAAGGAAACCCAATTCAATATTTCAACAGAAAATGCAGAAATTCGATCAAGATTCAAGGACCCCCCATAAAATTGACCACAATTCACCTTTTTTAAAAAAAAAAAAAAGAAAAAGAAGCAACTTGATCACTTAGCTCTATATCTTCACCTCAATTCAAGCTTCAATTCAGTCCCTTCTTCCAGAATCCAATCTAAATCCAAATTTAAAAAAAAAAAAATGGAATTAAATCTAGTGTATTTATGTATATAATAAGACCAAAAAGGAAATTTCATACCTGATGTAAGAGGAAATAAGAAAGAAAGGAGTCTTTTATTTGAATCATCAAAGACTTGGAATCATAATAATCTTTGACTGTTTTTCATCAAACTCTCTCTTTCTTCGTCTTTGTGTTGGGTTATGGCTTTGTTTCTTATGACATGGAGGAGCCGAGCCCCTGAAATAGAGCCCGTTGTCTCTCGGGTCTACTAAACTTGGTAACCATTGATGCATCCACTTTGATCATTTTAAACATTTGTTTAAATCGGTTAAGATTATTTTTTGTTTAAGTCTTATAGGTGATAATTTGTGGAGGTCATCTCGTATATATAATTTGTAATCACTTATATTAAATTATCAGATACAAACATATTTTATCATAATCTATCTACCTCAAATTTTTTAGATAAAAAAAAAAAAAAAACATCAACAAGACAAATAGGTTTAATATTAGATTTAAAATTTGAATAAAAATTATAGATGATAGGTTAAATGATTAATTTAAGACTAAATGTTAAAATTATGTTTAATATATAAGATTATAATAAGATAAAATAAAATCATGTTATAAATAAAATTAGATTAAATAATATTATTTTATTTTATATTTGATATATACAAAGATTATAATCGGATAACTTATTTATTTCTCAAAATTATCATTCATTAAAATTTATGTAATTTAAATTACTAATGTAATTTTTAAAAATATAATTAAATATGTAAGTTTAATTACATTAATTAAAAATAATTTTTGTCACTCGGAGAAGATTGAAGAATATTATACAAGAATATATTAATTCTTTTTACAATTCATATCTCTCATTTTAAATACAAATCAAATGTGAAATAAAATAATTATCATCTTATCGTATCAATATTTTTATACATCAAACATAATCTTAGAGTGTTATTCATTCCATAATTAAATGTATTATTTTTTAAAAATAAACACTAAATGTTATTAACTTGCAATCAAATATTTAAATTACGATTATAATCTCATTTTCGATCACATTATATTTATTATAATTATAGATATAATAATTACTATCGTGATCATTACATTCATCACGTTCATTAATTTTTTTTAATTTTACATAATTTATTATAAAATATAATGATAATAATAATAATCATTTTTAATCATTTTTAAAGTAATTTTATTACAGTTACCAGAACAATAATGTTCACAATTTTTTGTCATTATAAGGGTTTTTCATTTTCCAACAGCTTCACATTTATTTTATTTATTAATAATACGACGAAAGTAGGAATTCGGTAAAAAAGGTGTCAAATAGTAATTTCAAAAAGAAAAGGGGTCAAAGTAATATTTTAGTAGGTTCAGGCACTTTAGTATAAAAGAGGTAAAAATATTTTGAAAGAGCCGTAATCCCTGCCTGCCTTTTGGCTTCGTCACTTAATAATATTTTATTTTATTTATAAATATTTTATAATAAAAAATTTAACAATAATACATTCATTCACAATTTATTTGTTTTCATAAATGTTCTTTTATTTCAAAGCACACATAAAAAACAAAATCATGTTAGATTACATAGGATTGGTGCAGAAATAATGATTTAAACTTAACATTCTCCTTGGCTTAACATTTTGCCCATGCTTGCGTTCCCCATCCATCATAATTTATTTGGCTTATGTTTTCTTCTATCAATTTTTTGTACTTACCAATTCAACTAATAATCTAAACCTATGGTATTGGATTCACATTTCAATTGTGATATTATTAAGGAGATTGCTAGTTTGCTATCTAAATCAGATGAAGTTACAATTAGAAAAGAAATTATAGATAAGTTTGCATTAGTTTGATGGCATGATCAGTTTGTTTATAAAAATAATTGCAACATGTAATTAACTTATCTTAATTGTTTGTTTAACTAGGGATCTAAGTAAGTGTAAAAAAAAACTAAAGATCTAGGTGGGTTAAAAAAAAATTTATAGTTTTTTGAGCTTTAAGAGTAAGAATTGATATTTGAAATCTATTTTCATAGTTCTACTCAATACCTGAAAATATATGATTTATTATAAAGGCTAAGATAAATCATGGAAATGATAAATAAATATATATATATATATATATTGTTCAAAGGAAGGCAAATGCCTATTCAAAGAGACATGTGGATAGCGGGGTTAGAACCCACCCCCACATGTCTTTCTAAAAGCCTCTTAAACCATTAAGTCAAGAGGTGAAAGACTACATATATATATGGGTAAGTACCATTAAAGTGAAAGGTAATACAGTAGGGATTCTTTATTGAGAACATGTATGTATTTTAAAAGAGAATGAAAAAATAGGCGACCATTAAAAAGAAGTATAATTATAACTTATCCTTTTAGTATTAATGTTAATAAGCAATTCGTTATTATTAGTGCAAATATAATAGAAGAAAATTATGATCCAAATAAGGCAATATTGGAGATGGTATCAAAGTTGAACATGCAATTTGAATAAAAAAATCAAGCTTATTGGTTTTATAACAATAATGCTGAAATGGTTGGCTGTAGTATTTGAAAAGATTTCTTAAATAAAAGTAAAATAGATAGGCATGTAATGTCTCAGAGATTTCTTTACTACAAAAATAATTTTTGAATACCAAAATAAATCTTACATGGAAGTTAAGATACCTCAAAAACAAGTAAGTACAAGTTGCTTGACACGTATAACTATTTCTTACTAGTCCAATGGAAAATATAAAGTCAACTATTTTGAAGAAAATCGTAATCATAAGCTTAAATCTTTAGAACACGCTCACATGCTGCCCTTACAAAGGAAGGTGATTGTTGCTTAAGCTATTGAAGCAAATATGGCAAATGATTATGATATTCTACAAAAATCAACCTCAAAGTTCATGAGTAAATAAGTAGGGAAGAAAATGTTGGTTATCTCCTCCTTTATAATAATTATTTGCTTTTAAACCAAATTAAAGATATGAAAGAATGAGATGCTGGAAGGTTGTTGAATTATTTCCAAAAACAATAGTTAGACAATCTATCATTTTTTTATGTTGTACAACTTGATGTGGATGGTTTGATAACTATGGGTTTTGGGTAGATGTAAGAATGGTACTTGATTATGATCATTTTGGTGATGTTATTTTACTTCGATACTACCTATAAAACTAACAATCTTTATTTACTATTTGCATCATTCGTTAGAATAAATCATCAAAAAAAATGGTAATGTTTAGGGCCATGCTTCTTTACGATGAGCGTAATGAATCATTTGAATGACTTTTTAAGACATTTGTTCAAGTAATGTCTAGTTAGAAACCAACATCTATTATTATAGCTCAAGATCAAGCAATGGTAAAAGCTGTAAAAAATATATTGCCTGAAACTACTCATTGATTATACGTTTGGCACATGTGGGAAAATGTAAAAAGACATTTGGGGTAGCACTTTCAAATGCATAACACCTTAGTTAAAGAGCTTTTGTATTGCATTAATAATATTTTATACAAGGAAGAGTTTGTTCATGCATGGGAAGATATGATTGGCAAGTATAAGCTTTAAGAAAATACATGGATAGCTAAAACTTTTGAGAACAGAGAAAGGTTGGCAATGGCATTTCAAAAGAAAACATTTAGTATTGGGAGAAAGAGTACTTAATTAAGTGAGAGTTTCAATAACCAGTTGAAGAACTACGTAACTTCATGGTTAAATGTGGTGTGATTCCTTAATTATTTTGAAAGATTAGTGGCTGATTTATGCTATAATGAGGTAAAATCTAATTATGACATAAGTCAACGCATTCCAATAATGAAGGTGAATGCAATCACATTAAGGCATGCTAGAGATGTTTACATTCTTAATGTTTTTAAAGAGTTTCAAGAAGAATTTGAAAAAATTTTCAATCTGGTTATTGAAGATTATAGTTAAAATGAATCATTCTTTGAGTATAAGATCGATGCTTTTGAAGAATATCAAAATCATTTTGTTAAATTCAACTTTTCAGATAATTTAATTTTTTATACTTGTATGAAATTTGAATTTTGGAAAATTCTCTGTTATCATATCTTAAAGGTGCTAAACTCGAAAAATATCAAATTTGTAAATATATTGTAAAGAGATGGACCAAAGCTGTAAAGCTTGAAAGTGTAAGAGACATCAATAGAAGCACTAGAAGAAAAAATCCTAAGTTATCTATAAAGAATTAAGTAGGAATGCAATTAAGTTGTCAACATGGACTGTTAAAACAAAGAAATGGTACATTGCTTTTAATAGAATCTTTAAAGGTAATGCTTAAGATAAAAAAGATTTCAACAGGTAAAACTAGTTGAATGGGTTTTAAAAGTTTAACAGTGAGCAACTTTGATAATTCTTATATAAAAGGTGACAAAGATTACGCTAAAAAATCTAATGTTATGGATGATTCAAAAATCATGAATGTGAAAGGATTAAAAATGAAAAGTGATAAAACTGGTGATAAGCGCAAATTTAATAGCTGTTTTGAAACTCAGTCCAAAAAACGAAAAGGTCCAAGCACTTAACCGTTTAATCATAATGTTGTTTTCATTAATCAGGTTAGAATTTGACCATTTTTTATAATAAGTCCAATAAGTTTACATGCTTATAGTAGATTCAATAGCTTAAATTTTTCTTTTATTTTTCTCCTATGTTTATTTTAATGAATAGAACTTAAATGCAAGGTAGACTTTACCATCTTTTGCTCTAAACATAAGTCATACATTTTCTTTGATATGCCATTTTACTACATAGGACAAAGCAACTTCATCCAACCCATAAATTCAAGTCATTAGAAGGTTTAATCAAATATGATTTCCTTAAAAAATTTTGATTTACATGCATAGGTTAAGTAAATCTACATGTTATCTTTAAATAAGGTTAAATCCTTATTTCTTTTATGTTATATACCTAAGTCTCATAAATTGAATTTCATTACACAACCAATAGGGTCTACATCTTGAACTTAAAAAGCTTTCATCAAAACCAAATGTTTTTTTCTGATATTTTTTGTAATAGTTTAGGTAACATTCAATAAGCAACAAAAATGACATTTTGAAGCTAACATTCAATAGTTGGTGGGAATGACATCTTAAAGCTATTAAAGTTATAAAATGTTGTCACTAAAAATTAAGTTGTCAAGAGTTTGGGAAAAAAAATGATGTCTATTAATTTAGTTATATCATTTTAAAGTTTACTTTAGATGAAATCCCATGAATTCAATTTTTTTTTTCTTTTTAGACAAAATGTTATTGTTGATATATCTATTTGAAACTTGTCACCTTGAATTTCAGTGTTATTGTTTTTGTTTTCTACCAAAATCTATTTAATTATTAAGTTAGTATCAATTTAATTATTAATTATACTTTACTTTCAATTACAATTAATCAATTTTTTATCTATTTAAATATAAAGTTAGAAAGATTCTCCTTTGGTACTTGATTTTACACCTTACATATAATCCTCATGAGAATGATATTATACTTATTTTATTATTTGATGTGACCTATGCACTTACAGGATAAAAAGTAGCAATCACACATTAAATGTAAAGTTTTCTATGATTATGTTTTCATTGAGCTTTTGAATAACTTAATCTCTTTAACAATACCAAAATTTAATTTGTTGGCATTTAAAACTATAACTAGCCAAAGAAAAACTTTTCAAAGACATAATTATCCATTTTCATTTTTTTGACAAATCACTCAATTATTTGTTACTAAACTACATTTTACAAACACTATAATTAGGCCGAGAGAAGACACAGCTAATCCAAATGGGAAAAAGTAAAATATATTTGTTTATAACCACTACTAGTATACCATAATCATAAAAGCTAAAAAGACGAACCATTTTGCTTATTTAGATCCCAACAACATGTATAAAAAAAATTTAGATCAATCAAATTGTTCTTTCATAACACAATTTAAGTATTTGATTAAGATCTTGTTCAAAATCTAAGAACTTAGTTTTGTAGCAAAAATAATAGGAACAAAGTAAGTCACATTTAAATAAAAAAAATGAAAACTCAAAACAACAAAACAAAAAATGAAAAGGAAAAGCAATGACCTAAGAATTCATTCTACATAAGATGTGTGTTTTCTCTTTCATCTTAAACACTTAAGAAGACAACTTGCAGATGCGACAAAACTCTTGCTTTTTTAACTAAAACCTTCTCCTTTTTATTTGATCAAAACAAAAAAAAAAAGACAAAAGGAATATACTGGGAAGATGAGGAAGAGTGTGTGTAAGTATGGGTGATTAGATGGGTTAATGGGAAAACCACTAAAACCACCCAAAGAAAAACTATTAAAGGTGATCATTGTTGCTTACCTAAAATTAACCAATAAGTCCCTCTGATGTTTTCACTTGATCCATTAATTTTTTTTCTCATTCCTTCTATTCTATACAATACACTAATAAGAAGAAATAAAGGATTACCCAAAAAAGTTAATAGCTTTAATGAAGCTAAAAATAAGTACATACTCGATGAAATTGAAAACGGGTGTAGTTGGTAATGGTATATCATATGTGATAAGGTTTCTGGCGTGTGCTCTTTCTTGAGAGACTTTCTTAAAAATTAAAAGTCTTGTATAAGATAGAGATGAGGAATCTTAAATTCTTTAATCCATCTAATTTCCTATTTCATTTCATGAGATCATAATCTTTTTTTTTTTTAATTTAGTTCATAAAATATGTTGAAAAGGTAAAAAAAAATGCCACATGTAAATTCAACCTCTCATTCATCATCATCATTGAAAATAGGGAATTTATAACATTGTGTCCTGTTTGTTTTTTGTGTTTTTACTAGTAGTTTGTTATATACTTTAACTGATAGTTCGAAAGAAGGTAAGGGTGTAAACCAATCGAATATGAATAAATTTTGTTATATACGTGATTTATTCATTTAATTAACGAAGCCAAATATTGTTTGTGATTGTTTGTTAAATTTAATAAATAAACAAAAATCAAGCATGTTCATGAACTATTTATATACTTAAATGTAAACGAACAAAATATGAATGAGCTTTATTATGTTCTCAATATATTCATTTAATTAACGAACCTTATAATATTATTCATGATTATTTGTTAATCTTAATAAATGAATAAAAACAAGCCTATCCACAAATTGTAAAAATATGTATTTCATGTTTTTATGTCGACATAAATTATGACAAACTTCCATTAAAGCTCTTCAACTGAAGACCAGCAATAATAACTCTGCTTGATTTTCATTATTTTAACTTAACTACCTATTAATCATATTGATATTTTTTCATAAAAGAGGTTGTAGTTTAATAATTGAAAAAAAGGGTTGTCACATGAGTAGCGATTTAACCTCAAATTTATTAGATGTCTAAACTTTAAAATAATTGTATGAACTAATTTTGCTAAACTTCAAGTTTAATTATATTGATACTTTTGATTTTAATTTTTGAAATTTATTCCAGTAATTTCACTTGGGCTAAAAACATGTCAAGGATATAGGACCAATACCGAAAATTGTCCTGGGTTCCAATTCATGGCTCCTAAAATAAAATAAAAAAATCTATACATATAAATTGCCTATTGCTTTACTCTTTATTTATAATTAGTTTATAATCCATGAGATGTACGGGTTAATGTTTATATATATATATATATATATTATTATACACACAAATAGTTTTTTTAATTAAAAAATACAAAATTTACATATACATATATCTATGTGACATTTAAGAAAATAAAACTTTTAAAATATTCAATGAGCAATATTGTTAAAGAAAATAAAGTGAATATATCTTATAGAAAATTCTGAATTAACTCAAGATTACTTTATTAATTTTGCATTGTTTATATTTATTCCAATTTACAAGTTAATATTCTTTTAAAAAAATAAACTTATATGTTAGAATTATAAAAATAACTCACTTTCATGTAATTATTAACCCAAATGAATATATAAATGAAAATTCAATTACCAAAATTCAAATACACAAAAGGATTTTGCAACCAATATAAATATTTGTCTACAAAATCAATTGTCAAAAAGATATAGTATATTAATTTGAAAACTATATATAAGTATTAAAATTTTCATTGATTTCATTTCCATTACTTGCTTTTATTATGGGAGTGTTTGACAAAATATTAAATGCGTAATTACTACTAATTTGAATATTTTCAATATAATTAGTTCTAATTTTGTTAATAGTGAATTTTTATTATTTTTAACTAATTAAATACAAAATTATTTTTTGTTATTTATATTAAATTACTGCAAGTTAAAATTCATATAAAAGATAATAAAACTTTAATTCTCATCATCAACAGCAAATTCTTTTTTTTTTCATAATAGCAAATTTTTCGTTGTAAATGCAAATTTGTATGTTACAAAAATAATGTTAAAAATAGTTTATGTCACGAATAGTTGGTTCAGGTTTTTAAAATCTCTTTCAAATACTAATGAATAATGCCAATTTAGATAATAAAAATTTTATCTCATAATGTTTTTAAATATAATAATAAATACAATAATTAATAAAAAAGATAAATATAAAATCTTCTCTTTCTCGCTTTCTTTTTGGTTATGAAGATATTTATATATAAATAATGCATACTTAAAAATGGCAAACAAAAAAAAATTAGATATACATTTGTACAAATTTTTTTATGAATTAAAATGTGGTCTTATGAAATTAAAGGACATTATATAAAAGTATTTCGCATCGAAATAGTATTTCATCTATAATAATGCTATGGTTTAATTACAAAAATTACAAAATAAAATAAAATATAAAAATATACAACTAAATATGCATATGTATATATTTTTTATTTGAAAAAAAAAACTACCCACTTTAAAAAAAATGCACACTTTTTTAAAATATTATTCTTTTCCAAAATACAACTTTTCTTATATATGGGATATAATAGATATTATTTATAAACATTTATTCATAAAAAAAAATTAGAAAAGGAGATAATAAAGTTTAAAAAATAAAATCATTGACAATACCACTAATATAGAGATGTTAATAACAAAACAAGCTTCCTAAGTACTAAAATAAGTTTATGAAAAAGTAAGATATGCTAATAAACATTCAAAAAAAATTGTATAGTATCCAAAGGAATATAAATAATCTAACAATTTGATAAATCAAAATAACGTAAAAAATAACAATAAAAAGAATTAAAAAATATATAAAATATATAAAACCAAGGAAATATACTACAAAATATACTACAAACGGATAAATTAAGGTAGCACAAAATTAAATTGTATTAAAAAAATGAAAGAAAAATGTTTTAACACGCATTGGTTATTGCATAAAAAATAAAATAAATAAAAAGTTAGCCGATTAAGTTTAAAATCCATGTCTACAATCACCTTTATAGGATGGTGTTTATAGCCAACATAAATTATTTATGGCAAAGGAAAAATCCCTATGATTTTAAAATTTGACTAATTTTGCATAGCAAAAAAGGAAATAAATATTTGCCTTCATTATCAAATTCCTTTCACATAAAATTTACATATTACCATATATATATATATATATGGTGTAAATATTAGTTATTTAGAAGTAATAATTGCAATTAATTTTTTAAAATTATTTGTTAAATTAAGAATGTATATTTATTAGATGCAAGACACGTGATAATTGTTTAAAATTATCTACATATCAAAAGAATAGAAATTCTACATTAGACTTTTTTCTTTTTTACCAAAATTTTTTATTTTTATATATTTAAATAAGATTTTTATTGCATTGGGTTTAGTTTTTTTTTCTTTTTTTTTTTCCTTTAATGATAATAAAAGGAATGAAAATTAAAATATAAGAGCTCAAAGCCTGGATCTAGCTGTGGGCTAATTATCTTGATAATTAAATGAATTGGCCGCAAAGGCTCCATGGCCCAATACCCAAATCCTATGGGCTTAAATCAAAGTTATATTAGGCAATTTACACCAATTTTTTTTCAAGCTTTTCATCAAACAAGTAGCGAACTCTAAAATGAAACATGACGGCTAGAAATAAGGCAGCCAAAAACAACATTCTTGATGGTTCCGTTCCTCAGCAGCAAGAGTAAGTCTGCCTTTGTTTCATTGGATTTTATGCAAATTTTGGGTCTTTGATTTAATTTCTTTATTTTTTATCTTGGCAGTTGTTATGAAGTGGAGCGTCTTGTTCACGTGCTTAAATCAATCCAAAGGTAAACGATTCGAACACATTATCAATAATTAAAGAATACCCTTTTTTGGTATTCAAATTCTTGTTCTTTTTCAGAGGTAATAGTTGAAGTTATTGCAATGAACAGAGGGGTAGAGTCAGCAAGAGCATTGGCTGGAAACTCCTTGCCTGAAAAAGTATGGCTTAAGGTTTGATCTCTTGTTCAATGCTTTATTGATTTTCTTTGATGATCCTTGTGGTTTTATTATTATCTGATTGTTATATTGTATTTGGTGCATCGTTATTAGCAACAATTTGCCATTGGTGTTAATGATGTGACTCGTGTACTTGAACGGATGGCACCCGGTGTTGAGAATGGAAGCTCTGCTCAATCTCCTTGTGTTAGGCTTCAGGTTGGCTTCCCTGTTTCTAGATTTAAATTGAGTGATCTGTCATGCCTTTATAACAATCTATACTTAGTTGTTTATTGCAATATGTTTGTTATACTAAGGGCTAGTTTTGATTCCATCGCAACCTTTTTTTGGGCCAACTGTACCGCACGATGCTATCCAAAAGCACCCGGCGGTGCAGTTGGCTGGGGGAAAGGATTCAGTGAACATCTAGATCCTAGAGCAGTCGACTGCCTTAGCGTAAAAATGAAAATGAAGACATTTTGCGATTGTGACAATCAATTGGCTTTAGTGAGGCAACCGATTGTTATACTCAATCTTCCTATCACTTTGCGTTTATATTCAAATACATATTTTCATCATTGATTTTAATCTTACTGCTTGCGTATTAAACTTCATGTAATCTCATTACCACCGCTGTTTTGAATCTCGCCATCCATCCATGTGGATCCTTAGCTGTCATGTTTTCACAAGCACTGCTTAAGGTTTGCTATATGTTTTTTGAGCTTGTAGGCTATTTTGTTAGCTGCTGATTGCAATCCAAAGTGGCTAATAAAGCACCTGCCAACGTTGGCTTCGTCGAGGAAGGTACCATTGATGATTGTTAGAGATGATAAAAAGGGGTCCCTAAGATTGGGTGAGCTTGTAAAGCTAAAAACAGCAATTGCAATTGGAGTAAAGGTTAGGGGTTTCCGCTTTGCAGATTGTCTTATCCTGTTGTGGTTTTGATTGTGTGCTGAAATATTTGTCTTACAAAACATAGGCTCGAGGAAATGCTATCAATCAAATAATCCAGGAACTTCTTGATGGTGATGAAGTGAATCAAGGAGCTTTGCTTGAAATCCAATGAGATATGTTTTTGCCGCCATGTTCAATGACCTGCCAGTTATTTGTGGTCAGAATAGAAACGAACCGATGAATTTAGCCAGGAATTTATTCTTTATATATATATATATATAAATAAAGAGGTTGTAACCTATAGAAGAATGAGTTACAAATGATTTGAACTTTAAATATGTTATATATTATCTTTTAAAGATAATTGTATGAATCAATTAATTTAATTTTCGGATTCAAAATTTACTAAGTTGTGAATAGTGATGGCAACGGCTCGGGTCGGGGTGGGTTTTTGCTCGTCTCGAATCCGACCCGACTTTAATCATATAAAACCCGCATCCGTACTCGTACTCGATAAATTTTTTTTTTTTTAACTTTTAACACACGAACTCGACCTGACCCGACATTTTGTATAAAATCAAATCTGATCCGACCCGACTTGAAATTAATAAAATATTATTTTAAATATAAATATAAAATTAAATATATATAAAAATATATAAAATTAAATATAAAGTTAAAAAAATAAATTTTTTTATATATATCGGGTCAAGTTTGTCTAAAACTCGACACCGACCCGAACTCGAAATTTTTTTACCATATCCGATCCGATATTCGATTTTCAAAAAAAAAAATCAACTTTAAAAGATTGAGTCGGGTCGAAATCCATCGATTTCGAGTATTTTTGCCTTCCCTGGTTGTGAAGTTGAAAATTTTTGGTTATTTTTGGCTATAACCAATGAGAGCTAAGTTTTAAGTTTAAATGTTTGAGGCCAAGCACGACCCTTAATAGTAAATTTTGACCAGTTGGAAATGAGGACATCCATTCTAAAGTTGTAACTATTTTGCCATTCCGCATGTTTTGTAAATATTTTGCCATTCTGCATGTTTTAATCACCAAAAAGAAATGACAGATGAGTGACATTTACTCATGTAAATATTTTGCCATCCATCGTAGTGAACTGTTAACTATATGATAATAAAACCAAGTACTCTCATCAGTTTCATATAACAATTTCAAATTGAAAATTATCCTGTTAAGAATGGTCCACACACCAGCACAGCTGACATCAGACAGGGGACAATGTGAAGGAGATGGTCATAAAAAGAGAATAATCTTAGTAACTTCTACCCCAATAGGTCCATTTCTTTGCAGGCTTCCCAGAGGCAAAGCATTTAGTACCTGCATAATTTCATTTTTGATGAGAAGAGAATTCTATAGAAGACGTATAATCTCCTCTTTTCTTTTTGTGGATGTAAGGTTACAAATAATCAAACAGCATTTACACATGAATTCCCTCAATACTAATGTAAGGAGAAATTTATAAAATTCTAAATGAGAAAAGACTGTGTTACAAAAGGATTAAGTAAGCTTTTCTTTTTTGATACAAAAGTGGTTGCAGCCTGGAGAAGAGAGGGGGATGCAGGTGCTGAGATTGGAACCCTAGATTTATTAGATACCACTTCTTAAGAGTGATTACATGAACCAACTGAGCTAAGCTTCAGGTTCAATCACAATGACACATTTGCAATCACATCTCACCTGAACCAAGCTCAATGGGTGCCGGATTTTTACTTAATCCTTCAAATTAATTGAACTACTGATTAATATTAATTTATTATCTCTTATTCCTCTTAATGTAGTATGATTTCTCTAAATTTCCAATAATCTTTTGTAGTTTGTCACAGATTAAGATTCTTGGCAGTTGCCCATTAGTGCATGCTGGTGCAGTAACAGTTTATTAAAAAACAAAATACTACTAGTATTATGAGGGAGGGAAAGTATCCTATTGTTTAAAATAAATGCCTGCTTTACCTTCTGGGAGTTCAGGCTGTTCAAACGGGGTACAAAGAGACTTAGCTGCTCCCATATCACCCTTCGTTCGTGCTTTCACGTCTTTCTCCACATCCTACATTTATACAAAACATTAAAAGTCTTTTATGAAACCGAGCAAGACCCATTCCAACCAACAAATGCCTGGAGAGGTAATCTTGGAAATTAATGACGTTCTAAATATGATCCAACTCATTTTTATAACCAACAAAACACTTCAGCCTAATGATTCAATGCAAAGACTAAGTGTAGCAGATAAGCACTAAAGGAACAATGATTAAATACTAAATAGTCATGGTCCCTGTAAAGAATAAGGATTCTGCAAATTCAAGTCATACCTCCTCATCACACCAAGGAGCTAAGATCAGTTTCTTTTGCCCAAGAGCTGTTACAAACTCTTCCCAAGTTTTTACAACTTCAACACAGGCATCTCGTTTTTGTTTTGCAACGTCAAACAGGTTCTGTTGAATCTTATCCAACATTCCTTTTACTTGTTCAACCAAAAAGACTCTTGAGATATCAGTTTTTGCTCCATTGTCACGGCGAACTGCACGTACCTGTCAAATAAAGCACTTTTCTGGTTTTAACTGTATAAGTACAATAGCAAATTAATAAATAAAAGAATAGAAGGAAAGCAGCATCCAAAAAAAAGGGGGGGTTCACCTGATTATTTGCTAAGTCTCTAGGTCCTATTTCAATCCTTAGGGGAACACCTTTCATTTCCCAGTTTGAATACTTCCAACCAGGTGAGTAGTTATCTCTAAGATCAGCTTCAGCACGAATGCCAGCATCTGAGAGGGTTGCCACAGTGGCAACACAAGCATCAAAAATACCTTGAGTATCTGCATCTTTGTAAGGCACAGGAATCACAATAAGTTGCAAAGCTGCTACTTTTGGAGGCAGCACTAAACCTTTGTCATCCCCATGAACCATAACCATTACCCCAATCTGAGAAAATTTGAAAAACAGTAGAAAACATAAGCAGAGTAGCAGGAATAAGGAGAAAAGAATAGAAAGGGAATTATATGGTAGTTAAGGATTCCAACCCCATGTAATCACCCAAAACCACAAAACATAAATGGTAGGGATAGCATGACAAAGGACTTGAAATGATAAATGCTAAGAATGTTCTAAGTAAAGAGACAAAAAGTTTTACCGTTCGAGTACTATACGCCCAGGAATTCTGCCAGACCATACCCTTCTCTCCCTTTTCATTTTCAAAGTTTATCTCAAACATTTTTGCAAAGTTTTGGCCCAGACAATGGGAGGTTGCACCTTGAATACCACGCCCAGTGTTTGGAATAAATGCCTATCATATTATGAACAGATTAAAAGTTCCTCAATTTATATTAAAGCACAGTGATCAAGCAGACAATTTAAGTTCGTTGTTCATGCCAATAAGTAGAGATTGTTATTACATGTATATATGCATAATAGTTTATACCATACCTCGACACTAGTTGTGTAAAGTCCACCAGCAAACGTCTCTAGTTCACTCTTCCTGCCTTTTGTAACAGGAATAGCCAAGAATTCTTCATATATACATCGGTACAGTTCCAATATTTGAAGAACCTGAAATATAACAAAATTTAGACATACGTAAAGAGACCCAGCTGACATCCCTACCATTGTTATTGGCTACTAAGTCCCTTTTTTGCCTGTTTAGTTAACAGCATGAGATATCGCAAAGGATGTGAAAATGAGAAGCAGTACAACTATTGCAAGAGTGATTAGAAGTAGGAACTAAAGTCTAAAATCTACCAAGCACAAAGTATTTCAACAATAAATACATATAACTCAGCATGTCATTTTTGCCACCTCAGTCCCCCTTCCATAATATATTCACCAACAAAACCATATTTAGACACACATAAAAGGTTCTAAGGATCTAGCACATCCTTCAATGATACTTCAAAAGGCAAGACAAGTGAAATCTGTAACAGCAATGAAATATGACTTTGACTTTTGACACAGCACAGAAACCAACAAAATATTGAAATTATTCAAAATAAGATCACATGGGAAATTTCTGAAATGCTTACTTAAATACTTCATTCGGCAATTCCGAGGCAATAATGCCATTTTAAACCAAAATTTAATTGTAGATAAATATGAAAAAGAAAAGGATCAGCCATGCAAAATTTCTATTTACTTTAACCTTCCCTATTCCATTGTACACCAATAGAACAATGGGCAAACTTCAGCTCTCTAAGGTTGAAATGTTGATCAAAGGTAAAAATTTTAAGTCTATGCTACCTCTGTGTCTGCCTCTTCCTTTGTTGCAAAGGCAGTATGCCCTTCCTGCCATAGAAATTCACGACTCCTACAATTAAGAAGCAAGTTAGTGGTGACCAATCTATCATCAAATCATTTTAAATTAATTTTCTAACTTGGCATCAAAAGAATTGAGAAAATAATGTTCTCATCTGTAAACATTAATAACTAAGGATAAGAAAATTGAACCAAGATTAGAAAATTTTACGAAAATTAACATCTCATTACATGTATGGCATACCATATCCCATCCGGAAAAGGAGAGGGGGGGAAAAGGATGCAGGATAACACCGGAAAAGCTAAAGTTGACCAATTTTAAGACAATTACCTGATAAATGGTGTGGGATTGCTAAATTCCCATCGAACGACATTGCACCACTGGTTAAGTTTCAAAGGCAAGTCACGGTGTCCTCTAATCCACTTAGAATAATAGGGATACATAACTGTCTCACTAGTTGGGCGGATTGCAATTGGCACCTCTAACTCAGACTCCCCAGATTTGGTCACCCAAGCAACCTGATTAAACCAGGATCCCAAAGCCATTCACATGTCATTTTTTCATTAGATCACATAACATTTCTAGTAAAAAAATGCATAAAACTTAAGTGTTGCATAAGTCCAGTGCTAAAAAGTATAAAAACATCGAAATATTGCCATTTTTTCAGCATATTCATGAAAGTATCTTGCTCAAATGAGGAAGAACTTGCCAAATTTGAGCCCTAGATAAAAAACTTTCTCCAATTTGAGCCCTAGATAGAAACTAAACTATGGATTTCCACAAAATGAAGTAAATCACTGAAAACAGGGCAAAAAAGTTTAGGAACAAAATGAGTTTCAAATGGCTTCAAAAAGTTTGATAAAAAAAGAAACCAACACTTTCAAGCTGTGAAGCATTCCACAAGGTCAATTATGCCAAAAAAAAAAAAATTGTTTCTCACCTCTGGAGCAAAACCCTCAATATGATCCTTCTCCTTTTGCAAAACGCCTGGAGATACAAAGAGAGGGAAATAGCAGTTCTTGACTTTCATTTTCTTGATTTCAGCATCAAAGAATGTCTACAGTTTAACACCATGGATAAGTTAACCGTGAAAGGAAACAGAAAGAAAACAAAGATCGAGGAATGAAATCCATAAATATTTTTTCCTTGTAATTAATAAACACTTCTTATTTACATTTAAAGAGCAATATGAGTATAAACATCATATGACTCACTTGCATGATCTCCCAAATTGAAATTGCCCATGGCCTCAGAATATAACAGCCAGAAATGTCATAGTACTCAATCATTTCACCATTGACAACAACCTACAAAAGCCAAAATGATGATATAACAATAAGATACTAAGATCTCAATAACATAGTATAACAGGCACTGAGTCATTGCACCTCAGAGTACCACTCCCCGAAATTCTCATCCTTGGTAAAGGAGAGACCCAAACCAGTCTCCTTCTTCACTTCCTTCTTTGTCCCTCCTAAAAATCAACAACAACAAAACATCCACAAAATTAGAAACCGCCACACCTTTATGGCACATTACTAATGAAATCTAACCAACCTGAGCAAAAAAAATACTTACCACCTCCAGACTTGTTCTGCCTCTGCTCCACTCCAGCCATATCATCAACTTCGAGTACAAACAAAATAAAGCATTTAATTAGAACAATTAGAAACAGTACATACCTATCAGTTTAAACATTAATATCCCCATTAAAGCAAAATAAACCCCCTACCCTACTAATTACAAATATTAATATAGTTTATCAACCTAATGACTTCAGTATCTGTTCAAGCCTACTTATGATGGGTCCTGAACATTCTAAAAAAATTCTTGGAGAACAACCATGTTGATTGGTGAACAAGCAATTACCGTTAACAGTTACCTAAACTTAGTAATTTTGACAAGATATAATGATATGACACATAACTCGGTCTAAAATTTCGATAAAAACCATATATGAGTTTGGCATGTCAGACATGGATACGATAATTTTCATATTTTACATATGTTTGACACGAAATGAAACATATATGACAATGATACACGAATTGCCAGGTCTACATTTACCGCCTTTACCAACTTTGAGATCAAAGACAAAACTAAAAGTGATTTTTCCTGGACTGTCCGACGACCCTTTTACTTTATTAAAAAACAGAAACACCTGTAGGACACGTGCATTCAGATCAAGGTTCAGATGGGTAACCATAAAACACCCAAGAAAACTAGAAATGCTTAATGTTGTCAGAGTCTAGAATTAGAACAAAAATATCATATAAAACTTACGAAAATATAAATGAAAAACTGCGAAAGTAAATAAAAACGAAAGCATGTGGGAAGATATGAAGTCTTACAGAGAAATGAATAGTGGTAGATTCTTTGGTTGCGTTAGATTCTCTTGACACAGTGAGGGGAAGGAAAGAAATAACAGAAGATAGGCGGGGCGGGGAATGTTAAAACGCTGGATTTTGGTAAGCAATGAAATTTGCTTTTTTGTTTATTTTTTGGGAAATGGATGACCCCGTTTAGTGGGAAAACAGTACTCGTTACTACTCAGGCCCGGACCAACTCACTAACAAGTGAAGTTCTGGTTTAATGTAGACATGAACTTAGTCCTTTACTGTAGACACGACGATTCGTGCGTGTTTATATATATATATATATATATATACACATTAAAATTTATAAATTTATATCATATTTTATATAAAAATTATGGATAATAATTTACGTGTAAATATAAATATATAAAATATATTTTTAAAATTTTATTAAATTTATATATAATTATTATTAAAATTTTAAATTGTATTAATTTTAATTTTTTATTTGAATCATATTTATATTATATAATCATATTATATTTTAAATTATCACATCTAATTCAATATACTACTCAACCAAAAGAGATCAAATGCTTCTAATTTTGATTCTATTATACCAATAAATAAAAGTGAGTATAAATCGATTCTGATTGATTTGATTAATCAAAATAAAAAAAAAATCGATTGAATTGTTTTAATTCATTTAATTCTGATAATTATTATTAGATAAAATTATTTAATGAATTAATTTGACCTGTTATTATTTTTAAATTAATAATTAAATCAATCAAATTAATTGATTTTTAAAGATAGTTTTTAAATTATATTATATATAATATAAATATAGATAAAATAATTTATATTTATAAAAATAACAAATATAATATTGATGATAAAATTATAAAGTAAATTTTATTTGGTAAAAATTATTACAAATTATTCAAAATTAATGACAAATTTATTCAAATTTTGATTTTTCGATTACCTTTTGTCAATTCAGTTATTTTTTATTTTTAAAAATAAATCAATCGATTGTTATTATATTTTTTAAAAGATCGATCTTTAAAAACCGAACCAACCAATTACAAATATATTCGTATTCTTATTTTTCTTTTGGACTGATGGGATAGCAGTTGATGCTAGAATATTTAATTGTACTAAAGGAAATACAATACACAATTACAAAAAAAGTTATTTCTGTTTTTTTATTCTCCTTTTCTAACGAGTTGTGTCGCAAAACCGTGATTTGAATTATAATAGTTTATAAAACATGTGAAAATCTTTGTTTTTCACTCAAACTTTTGTTTAAGAATCACAAATCCAAATTACGATTTCATTCTTATTTATAAATTCATGAAAAATAATCTTTTTTTAAGATAATTTAAATTCGGACAGCAAATGAAAAAACAACATTTCTTGTCACCTAAACCATCATGAATTTATTATGAAATTATTTATACGAATTGGATTAAATTTAACAATCTAAGCTTCGATATGATAACATGATATAAATATGATACGAAAATAAAATCTAAATATAAAATAATTTAAAATTTTATCAATAATTACATATGAATTTAACATAATTAAAAAATATATTTTATATTTTCATATCCACTTTATTTATGATACGTAATTATTATATAAAAAAAAATAAAAAAACATAAATTTTAATATTTTATCCCATACGAATATACAAATCGCCAACGTCTCCGTTTAACATTTATATTTCACCATTTTTTAAGCAAAATTATTGCTCACCAATGCTTTATTGGCTTATAAACTAGGCCACCAACGCAAAAGTTTACTTACCAGTCAATCATTTCATCAGTTGTTCTCAATCAAACCAACTTGTGAAATCACAAAACCTGATTGCTCCAAATAGAATATTTGTTATCAGCTAGCTCAATTGTATACAAAACCAAAGAAAAAAACTATTAAGAGTCTGATTTCCTTGAATTAGACTTTCTCCGGAACCAACCATGCTGCAGTAACTTCAAGGATACCATCGGAAGAGATTTACAAAAAATGGCATAATTTATATAAGAATGATACAAGGTAAAGTAAAACTATTTCTCTAGCAAAAGAATTTTCAACTAACAATGAGACAATACAGTTGAACTTTGGAGTACTATGAAGTATAACTGTTTCTTTCAATTTTAAAAGAGTGAGAAAATTGGAACTTAGCTTAGTTGATTCATGGAACTACCTTCAATCACACCCAGCAGGTCTATGTTCAAATCCCAGCGCCTGCAACTTCTTTTATATATATAAAAAAAAAAAAAAGGGAAATTTTGTAAAGGAGAGCTGGAAAAGAAAAAAAAAATAATGAAAAGAAAAAATGAATGAGTTACATTCCTTTCATAGGGAGAAGAAGAAAAAAGAAGAGCAGAAAGATTGCAATAAAAGATTTTTGGAGGAATTTTAACTGCAAAAAAAAGGAAAATATATCTTATCTTTTTTCTGGTGGCACTACTTTCAAATTCCCAATCCATTCACAGAAGCTGGGATCATCAAAATGAACAAAACTGCTTTTCAGTTTTGTCCACTGTTCTGTTAAGTGTTTGGAGCTGTGGAAATTTGCCTCCTGCATAAGCATCAAGCAATAGTTACTTCACTGTTTTCTAACTATATGCATTCCTTCATTTTTCAATAAATACATACAGAAACAGATAGACCTGTTAGGACTAAAAGCAAAGAGGTTTGCCCATTATTTTTTTTCTCTTACCTATTTGTAAGGAGGATCCTTGTGTGCTGGTATCAGCCGAGAAACAAAATATCGAGACTCAGAGCTCCCCTCCTGCAATAAAACCAGATCATTAGGTTCTTTTTCTGTTTGATGGAACAATGCACAGTTTATAGAATATTCGGACAAAATAAGGGAAGAAGAACCTTGAAAGCAAGGATCCGAGGTGCTGGAAATTGTAACTCTGTGAGCTCTTCTGCCAATGATCTACAAGCTGCCAAAGCTGCTGCATTTCGTCCTTCATCAGCTGCAAGTTCAGCACCCTGAAGCCAGCAGTTGACAGGAAGATGTTCAATATTATTCCCTGAAAACTAAATAAATAAATAAACATAGATTCTAAAGTCAATTCTAAAAAACGTAATCCACCGGTATTTCTCTCATAACATAAACATACCAGGCATACACATACAGGTGGAATAAAAGTGAAAAAGCAAAAGAATGCGTCCAGGGCAAGGTTGTCACATGGTGTGTGTATATATATAAGGGTATGCTATACAAAATGCATTTACAAAGTGACCATGATATAAAAATGTTAGATGGATGAGGTAGCTGTGACCACATTTAGAAAGGCACGAATAGCTTCTCAATTCCAAACCTTTACTTCCAGTTCCCCATACATCAAGCTAGCATCTCTTTTCTACCGTGGCCTGATATTAACAGAGAGAAATACAATCTTAATAATAACCGAGCTTGATGGTGTTCATAAAGAGCATAGGAACAAATGCGCTAAGGTCTTTGTTTGCAACTTGCCTTCAAACTACATGCATTCAAGGATCTCCTACTCAATCACAAAGCAAAAAATGGACCACATATAGCAGACACATGCATGCCAGACTTTATGGTTCAAAGGTGAATAACATAAAAGCAAAAATAGCCAGAAAGCAAATATAACAGATATATAACATGCCAAAGCTATAAGATGGATTGATTCACATAACAACCACATGAAGACATCTCTAACATGGTCTAGAACAACAGCAGTATCAGACTGCATGGCAAGATCATAAGCAGGCAATTCTTCAAAAGTGCCTCCTTCCCGGTGCATCAGACAGCAAGGGGCCACCATGCGAAGTGAAAGATCAAAGGATGCATTCAAAAACAAATTCCAAAGTACAGACTTCCCATCCTTGTGACCAACTATACTTCCCAACAGTGGGCGCCTCCTAAGATGGAATAGAAGCTCTGGTAGTAAAGAGATTTCCTTTGGGAACCGATATTGCTTTGACTTTGGCATTTGGGACCCAAACTTTAAACCAATGTCTTTAACTCCTTCATCTAATGTTGTTTGCATATCAATTGCTTCATAATAACTATTTGCTCGCAAAAGAGTCCTCTTGGCAACTAGGACTGCAGCCACCTCATCTTGAACACTTTGAAGATAGGCTGAAACACTATCCACAGTTGGCAATCTGATAGTAATCACTCTAGCTATATCAGCTTGATAAACATTTAAGTATTGAATGGCAAACTGGAAAATTACGAAATCACTCTTGATGTCATGTTTATGCTCCATCAATATCGAGAAGCATTGTGTTTCTTCAACACTCAGCACTTGAATATAAAGAGAAATATAATTTTAAAAGGTTTCATGGGTGTCAATATGTGCCTCTTCACCAGGACCCACGACCTGAGTAACAAGAATATCATCAGAACAGCGTATCTCCAACAAACCATGCGAACCAGCTGCTCTTGCAGATGCCTTCTGCAAGTTCACACCAAAGGCTTCACCAAAGTCATCATGAAGAACAAAACACCCCTTGAAGCTTTTGTAAGAGGCTGCAGCACAGGAACCCGTACAGGGCAAGTTCCAGCACAGAGAATGTCCACCACTGTGTTATGTTGATGAGCCTCTCAACCAAGATGCTCCATCCATTTCATTGCTGTCTTTTCCTTATGAGGATAATTAGGAAGAGTATAAGAATGAAGGACGGATCAAGGGCCATAAGTATTCGGTCCACCAGCACACACAATGATTCTACTATTACCACCTGGCCCTTTAACTATACCTGGAGACATGTCTGCAGATGGCCCTTGAATAATAGTCAGAGCAACCTCAACTGCAGTACCCAAGCACCTATCTCTTGATGCTTCTGGAACATTCAACTTGTATGGCCTCAATGAAGAGAATATCAGGTGTGCCACCTCTTTTGAAGCATGGATCAGTGACAAATATAAACCAGTTCCATAAATCAATGCTTTCAAGGTCTCCTGAGTTGGTGAAGTGCCACCTGGAATCACATCAGCAGATGCTATTCATTTCTCTGAAAAGTCATAGACTGATACTGTGCGACCATACAAAATGATTCCAATTCTTGTTGTTGGTGGCACAGAATCAACAAATGCATGCAGGGAGCTCTGTAAATGCTGAAGGTGTGGCTCATCTAGACATTCATCAATGACAAGAACAACCAGTGCAGATGTTCCCAAATCAGTAACTGGAACAAAACTTGGTCTCTTATTACCTCTTTGAATGAAATCAACCAAAGGCGATGACAGCTCTGGAAAATTACGGAGCTCTTCCTTGCCTGATGCTATGTATTCACCTTCACTTCCATTTAGATGCCAGCAGATTATATACTGCCAATGGCCTGAGCCAATTAGTATGTTAGAATACAGATTTGAATAAGCTCCACAATTATGGCATCGATGAAGATCATGTTGTATCACTTGAAGACTTGGCAATGTCTCCCTCCCAGGAGAAACCAATACTCCAAAACCTAAACTAGGTACATTTGCTTGTTTCTTGTGTTTCGACACCTAACATAAAAGATGGATGGAAGAGGAGGACAAATGAATTATAAATAGAAATAGTGCATATAATTACAAAGATAAATAGACTGTAAAATCTAATAATACATACATAATCATAAAATCTGAAAAAGAAATTTGACAATTTGGTAGCAAAATCATAGAAATAGACTGATAAAATAATATATCAGCTTTTTCTTTCATCCCACAAAGAATGAAAGATACCTTCTCAGCTGAGAATAAAACACATGGCGAGTCTCCGTCAGGCACAGATTCCTCTATAGCACTGGGAAGTTGCTGTTGCAGCTCAACTGACCCGTTTGAAAAATGGCAAGGTGAAGATGTGGGCAAAGCTGAACCTGATGAGAAACCAACTGGCGGAGGAGTTGCAGGAGAGTTTCGGAAAGGCACGGCAGCAAGCCAGACTGGTGATGTAAATACAGGAGGGCCAGGGGGAGTACTCAGATGTGGAATTGGGCTTCCAGCTTTGACCCCATTTGCCTGTGACAGCATAGTAAGATCTTTTATTGAATGGAAAGGGATCTGATCTTGTTGTAAATTTGGCACAGGAAATATAGGTGCAATTGAACTTTTATTAGGATTAGGTGAAGCGGAATCCATCTGAGGAGTAATAGTCTTAGAGTAGCCAGGAGAAGCTTGTGGCGAGGTAGCCATTGAAATTGAAAGTTTTTCTTAATTAAACATCAAGAACAGCGAAACACCAGGGCTACAACAAGTAATACCAACCAAATTCCAGCTCTTGGAAGAGAAGTGAAGGTGCAGATTTTAAGCTTTTGCATAAAACTTCAATGCAATGTTCAGACCAGCAAAAGCCCAAACAAAACCTTAAAACCCCATAAACAAACAAAGAACTGGATTTTGAAGGAAACCCAATTCAATATTTCAACAGAAAATGCAGAAATTCAATCAAGATTCAAGAACCCCCCATAAAATTCACCACAATTCACCTTCCAAGATTAAAAAAAAAAAAAAAAAAGAAGCAACTTGATCACTTAGCTCTATATCTTCACCTCAATTCAAGCTTCAATTCAGTCCCTTCTTCCAGAATCCAATCTAAAATCCAAATTTAAAAAAAAAATGGAATTAAATCTAGTGTTTTTATGTATATAATAAGACAAAAAAGGAAATTTCATACCTGATGTAAGAGGAAATGAGAAAGAAAGGAGTCTTTTATTTGAATCATCAAAGAATTGGAATCATAATAATCTTTGACTGTTTTTTATCAAACTCTCTCTTTCTTCGTCTCTGTGTTGGGTTATGGCTTTGTTTCTTATGACATAGAGGAGCCGAGCCCCGGAAATAGAGCCCGTTGTCTCTTGGGTCTACTAAACTTGGTAACCATTGACGCATCCACTTTGGCTATTTTAAATATCTAACTGTTTAAATCGGTTAAGATTATTTTTTGTTCGAGTCTTATCGGTGATAATTTATTGAGATAATTTCGAATATATAATCTGTTATTTTTTATCTTAAATTATCATATACAAACATATCTTATCATAATCTAAAAGACTAAATAATCTAACTCAAATTTTTTAGACAAAAAAAAAAACATTAACAAGACAAATATGTTTAATATTAGATTTAAATTTTGAATAAAAATTATAGATGATAGGTTAAATGATTAATTTAAGACTAAATGTTAAAATTATGTTTAATATATAAGATTATAATAAGACAAAATAAAATTATGTTATAAATAAAATTAGATTAAATAATATTATTTTATTTTATATTTGATATATACAAAGATTATGATAGGATAATTTATTTATTTGTCAAAATTATCATTAATTAAAATTTATATAATTTAAATTATTAATATAATTTTTAAAAATATAATTAAATATGTAAGTTTAATTACATTAATTAAAAATAAATTTTGTTACTTTGAGAAGATTGAATAATATTGTACAAGAATATATTAATTCTTTTTACAATCTATACATCTCATTTTAAATACAAATCAAATGTGAAATAAAATAATTATCATCTTATCGTATCAATATTCATATACATCAAACATAATTTTAGGGTGTTATTCATTCCATGATTAAATGTATTTTTTTAAAATAAGCACTAAATGTTATTAACTTGCAATCAAATATTTAAATTAGGATCACAATCTCATTTTCAATCACATTATATTTATTATAATTATAGATATAATAATTATTATCGCGATCATTACATTCATCGTGTTCATTAATTTTTTTAATTTACATAATTTATTATAAAATATAATAATAATAATAACAATCATTTTTAAAGTAATTTTATTACAGTTACGAGAACAATAATGTTCACAATTTTTTGTCATTATAAGAGTTTTTCATTCTCCAACAGCTTCATATTTATTTTATTTATTAATAATGTGATGAAAGTGGGAATTAGGTAAAAAAAAGTGTCAAATAGTAATTTTAAAAAGAAAAAGGGGTCAAAGTAATATTTTAGTAGGTTCAGGCACTTTAGTATAAAAGAGGTAAAAATATTTTGAGAGAGCCGTAATCCCTACTTACCTTTTGGCTTCGCCACTTAATAATATATTATTTTATTTATAAATATTTTATAATAAAAAATTTAACAATAACACATTCATTCACAATTTATTTGTTTTCATAAATGTTCTTTTATTTCAAAGCACACATAAAAAATAAAATCATGATAGATTACATAAGATTGGTGAGAGAAATAATGATTTGAACTTGACATTCTCTTTGGCTTGACATTTTGCCCATGCTTGCGTTCCCCATCCATCATAATTAATTTGGCTTATGTTTTCCTCCGTCAATTTTTTGTACCTATCAATTCAACTAATAATCTAAACCTATGGTATTGGATTCACATTTCAATTATCATATTATTAAGGAGATTGCTAGTTTGCTATCTAAATCAGATGAAGTTACAATTAGAAAAGAAATTATAAATAAGTTTGCATTAGTTTGATGGCATGATCAGTTTGTTTATAAAAATAATTGCAACATGTAATTAACCTATCTTAATTATTTGTTTAACTAGGGATCTAAGTAAGTGTAAAAAAAAACTATGGATCTAAGTCGGCTAAAAACAAAAAAAAAAAAAGAAAGTTTATAGTTTTTTGAGCTTTAGGAGTAGGAATTGATATTTGAAATCTATTTTCATAGTTCTATTCAATACCTAAAAATATATGATTTATTATATAGGCTAAGATAAATCATGAAAATGAAAAATATGATAAATATATATATATATATTTTGTTCAAGGGAAGGCAAATGCCTGTTCAAAGAAAAAGGAGGATAACGGGGTTAGAACCCACCCCCACGTCTTTTTAAAAGCCTCTTAACCACTAAGTCAAGAGGTGAAAGATTTTATATATATATATATATATATATATTAATGGGCAAGTACCATTAAGTGAAAGGTAATACAGCAAGGACTTTTTTATTGAGAATGAAAAAATAGGCGACCTTTAAAAAAAAGTATAATTATAATTTATCCTTTTAGTATTAATGTTAATAAGCAATTCGTTTTTATTAGTGCCAATATAATAGAAGAAAATTATGATCCAAATAAGGCAATATTGGAGATGGTATCAAAGTTGAACATGTAATTTGAATAAAAAAATCAAGCTTATTGGTTTTATAACAATAATGCTGGAATGGTTAGTTATAGTATTCGAAAAGATTTCTCGAATAAAAGTAAAATAGCTGGGCATGTAGTGTCTCAGAGATTATTTTACTACAAAAGTAGTTTTTGAATACCAAATAAATCTTACATGAAAGTTAAGAGACCTAAAAAAAAAGTAAGTACAAGTTACTTGGCACGTATAACTATTTCTTGCTAGTCCAATGGAAAATATAAAGTCACCTATTTTGAAGAAAATCATAATCATGAGCTTAAATATTTAGAACAAGTTTACATGCTGCCTTCACAAAGAAAGGTGATTGTTGCTCAAGCTATTGAAGCAAATATGGCGGATGATTATGATATTCTAAAAAAATCAACCTTTGAGTTCATGACTAAATAAGTAGGGAAGAAAATGTTGGTTATCTCTTCCTTGATTATAATAATTATTTGTGTTTAAAACGAATTAAAGATATGAAAGAAGGAGATGCTGGAAGGTTGCTGAATTATTTCAAAAAATAATAGTTAGACAATTTATCATTTTTTTTATGCTGTACAACTTGATGTGGATGTTTTGATAACTATGGGTTTTAGGCAGATGTAAGAATGGTACTTGATTATAGCCATTTTGGTGATGTTGTTTGCTTCGATACTACCTATAAAGCTAACAATCTTTTTATACTATTTGCATCATTTGTTAGAATAAATCATCAAAAAAAAAATGGTAATGTTTGGGGCCATGCTTTTTTACGATGAGCGTAATGAATCATTTGAATGACTTTTTAAGACATTTGTTCAAGTAATGTCTAGTTAGAAACCAACATCTATTATTATAGCTCAAGATCAAGCAATGGTAAAAGCTGTAAGTAAAAGCTGTAAAAACTATATTGCCTCAAACTACTCATTGATTATACGTTTGGCACATGTGGGAAAATGCAAATATAAATTTGGGGTAGCACTTTCAAATGCATAACACCTTAGTTAAAGAGTGTTTGTATTGCATTAATAATATTTTATACAAGGAAGAGTTTGTTCATGCATGGGAAGATATGATTGGCAAGTATAATCTTTAAGAAAATACATGGTTAGCTAAAACTTTTGAAAACAGAGAAAGGTTGGCAATGGCATTTCAAAAGAAAACATTTAGTATTGGGAGAAAGAGTACTTAACTAAGTGAGAATTTCAATAACCAATTGAACAACTACGTAACTTCATGGTTAAATGTGGTCCGATTCCTCAATTATTTTGAAAGGTTAGTGGTTGATTTATGCTGCAATGAGGTAAAATCTAATTATGACATAAGTCAACGCATTCCAATAATGAAGGTGAATGCAACCACGTTAAGGCATACTAGAGATGTTTACATTCTTAATCTTTTTAAAGAGTTTCAAAAAAAATTTTAAAAAAATTTCAATTTGGTTATTGAAGATTATAGTTAAAATGAATCATTCTTTGAGTACAAGATCAATGCTTTTGGAGAATATCAAAATTATTTTGTTAAATGCAACTCTTCAACTAATTCAATTTTTTGTACTTGTATGAAATTTGAATTTTGGAGAATTCTCTGTTATCATATCTTAAAGGTGCTAAACTCAAAAAATATCAAGTTTGTATTTGAGAAATATATTGTAAAGAGATGGACAAAAGCTGTAAAGCTTGGAAGTGTAAGAGACATCAATAGAAGCACTAGAAAAAAAAGATCCTAAGTTAGCTATAAAGAATTAAGTAGGAATGCAATTAAGTTGTCAACATGGACTGCTAAAACAAAGGAATGGTACATTGCTTTTAATAGAATCTTTAAAGGTAATGCTTAAGATAGAAAAGATTTCAACATGTAAAACTAGTTGAATGGGTTTTAAAAGTTTAACAGTGAGCAACTTTGATGATTCTTATACAAAAGGTGACGAAGATGATGCTAAAAAATCTAATGTTATAGAGGATTCAAAAATCATGAATGTGAAAGGATTAAAAATAAAAAGTGATAAAACTGGTGGTAAGCACAAATTTAAAAGTTGTTTTGAAACTCAGTCCAAAAAATGAAAAGGTCCAAGCACTCAACCTTTTAATCAGAATGTTGTTTTCATTAATCGGGTTAGAATTGAAAAATTTTTTATAATAAGTCCAATAAGTTTACATGCTTATATTGGATTTAATAGCTTAAATTTTTCTTCTATTTTTCTCCTATGTTTATTTTAACGAATAGGACTCAAATGTAAGGTAGACTTGACCATCTTTTGCTCTAAACATAAGTCATACATTTTCTTTGGTATACCATTTTACTACATAGGACAAAGCAATTTCTTTCAACCCATAAATTCAAGTCATTAGAAGGTTTAATCAAATATGATTTCTTTAAAAAATTTCAATTTACATGTATAGGTTAAGTAAATCTACATGTTATCTTTAAATAAGGTTAAATCCTTATTTCTTTTGTGTTATACACCTGAGTCTCATAAATTGAATTTCATTATACAACCTGTAGGGCCTACATGTTGAACTTAAAAAGCTTCCTTCAAACAAATGTTTCTTTATGATATTTTCTATAATAGTTCAGGTAACATTCAATAAGTAATAAAGATGACATTTTGAAGCTAACATTCAATAGCTGGTGGGAATGACATCTTAAAAATACTAAAGTTATAAAATGTTGTCACTAAAAATTAAGTTGTCAAGAGTTTAGAAAAAAAAAATGATGTCCATGAATTTAGTTATATCATTTTAAAGTTTACTTTAGATGAAATCCCATGAATTCAATTTTTTTTTTCTTTTTAAACAAAATGTTATTGTTGATATATCTATTGGAAACTTGTCACCTTAAATTTTAGCGTTATTGTTTTTGTTTTCTACCAAAATCTATTTAATTATTAAGTTAGTATCAATTTAACTAAATTACCAATTTTATTGGCAAAACTTATGGTGACCAAAACAGAATTTGAAATGTGACATGTAGTAAACAAAGAAATCATAAGTACACAAGTTTAACTAACAATAGTTCAAATTTGTATGATTGCACGATCCTTAAAGAGATCACCAATATGTGGCTAATTAAAGTTAGAAAATTGACTAATTTATGCTTAATTAGATAAATAAATTAAGAATTAGAATATGTGAAGAATAAGATAATAAGGATGAGCAAACGTAATTAAATCTATATAATCACATTCAAGGAAAAGTTTTCTTGTCTTTTGAATTACTCCTACAAATTATAAAATTTAGCTTTCTAAAAAAAAATTACTATGTTTCTTTGTCATTTTACAAAAATAAGACATTCAAGCCAAAAAATAATGAATATGAATTTCAGTAGACTTACGTAACAAATCAAATAAAATTCCTTTTGATTGAGGTGGGACTTAAGAATCATGCTCTCTTCTAAAAGAAAATTCAATGTTTTCAAGATGCAAAATAGTAATTAAGTTGCAATCAAAGCACTTGCAAAAAATAGGTAAAAGTCGCCATTAGAACTCTTTTCTTCTTAAGTACATTTTCTTTGTCACCAAATCTACAGCAAGTATCTTAACTTACTGTTAAATTTATTGAAATCTCAAAATCCAACAAAAAAGATTCAATAACTAAAATCACATTACTTTAAATTTTACCTCTAGTCCACTGCAATTAAGATGCTTTCCAATAGTTAAAATGTCAAATGGCTATGTAGCAATCATGCTTTCATTTTCCTATTTCTCTTTTGCTTCAGCATTATACTTTATATAATGATTGGTCATCAAGTTCAAGGGTTGGCTTAGCTTTAGGCACATCAAGAATCAAATAGACCATTTGTTAGTGGAAGGAAATAAGTCTTATAAACTTAAATCCTACTTCAAAAAGAATTAAATATGCCATGCTGAAATATCTTTAAAATGACCTCTGAGTTGATTCTGCCACATTGTATAGCCACCTTCATACTAACAATTGAGCATCATAGCAACATATTTCCACAGATATGAAATTCCTATTAGCCATGTTCTAATGATAATTTGTCATGATTTGTAATATAATTGTAATTAGCCTTAACTAATTGAAAGTGTAAAGCTATTTGATCGCACATCAATTATCAAGGAACTACAACTATTAATAATGTATGTGATGAATATTAATATATAGCTTCATTTTAGTATAGACTCCAAGAATTTATGGCATACTGAAAGCAAACTTGTAAGTTTGGCTTAAAAAGATTCTGTCATTATTATTTGGTGTGAACTAACCAGCAACATAAATATCATCATTTTCAGCATCAAATTCTTCAACTGCATCAATTTCAAATCTAAAAGCAGTTTTTCTTGCTAGTGAATCTAAGCTAATTAGTTAAATCAAACTTTATTAATTAATTCATGCATGCAAAGCAAACTAAAGAAAGATGAAATGTTAAGATATGCGCCAAATAACTTGGAAAGGTATGCCTACAATACAATAGATCTTACACTTGGAACCAAAGAGATTATCTCCTGTCGATATAGCTTTTCTGCACCTATGCTACTTATTATTGGACAAGGGTGATATTTTCTTTTCTGAAAGCTTTTACAAATAAAACAAGTTAAAAAGGTAGGAAGAAAACTACTTCTGACACCGACACATAGTTATTTTAAATAGTTATTCTTCAAGAAATCACATACCTTTAAACTCAAGAGGATACATAAATGGATCATATCCTAAACCATTCGCTAAGAAATTAAAAATTAAATGAGAAAATTGAATGTTTAACATTGTGACAATTTATCAAACATATTAAAGACAACAATGGAGGTGCAAGAATTCCTTGTTGATGAATAAAGTTTACCTTGAAGACTTGTCAATTGAATAAAAAAACCAAGAATTTCACGGAGATGGCTGATGGGTTGAATGATTTTTTGAAAGGCAAACTTGCTAATTAAAAGAAAAAAGCTTTAATCCTATCAAAACCTTGATTTTTGAAAGTATTTGATTGCTATTGTCTTCAATTGTTTTAGCAGCTATAGGAGTATTTTGATCTTTTAAGAATAGGAAAAATTAAAAGATACAATTTGGACAGACAAACAAAAATTTTCATTTGAGAGAAACTACCAAAGAAACGATCTATTTTTTGCCGTTAACGTTAGTCGTTGAGAGTAACTTGGATTTCATGTCTACGTGCCAATATCTCTTTGGTCCAAATCAGCAAATTATAAGATTGTAGGAGACTTAATTGCACCAATATCTCTACAATTCCACCACACCGCACATAAGCCTAAGGGATCATTTGGATTCCACCAAAACATAAGTGCGGTGAGATTTGATCACTTTTATAATTTGACAATGAAGACATCCATTCTACAGTTGTAACTATTTTGCCATTCTGCATGTTTTAATCACCAAAAAGAAATGACAGATGAGTGACATTTACTCATGTAAATATTTTGCATGCATCGTAGTGAACTCTTAACTATATGATAATAAAACCAAGTACTCTCATCAGTTTCATATAACAATTTCAAATTGAAAATTATCCTGTTAAGAATGGTCCACACACCAGCACAGCTGACATCAGACAGGGGACAATGTGAAGGAGATGGTCATAAAAAGAGAATAATCTTAGTAACTTCTACCCCAATAGGTCCATTTCTTTGCAGGCTTCCCAGAGGCAAAGCATTTAGTACCTGCATAATTTCATTTTTGATGAGAAGAGAATTCTATAGAAGACGTATAATCTCCTCTTTTCTTTTTGTGGATGTAAGGTTACAAATAATCAAACAGCATTTACACATGAATTCCCTCAATACTAATGTAAGGAGAAATTTATAAAATTCTAAATGAGAAAAGACTGTGTTACAAAAGGATTAAGTAAGCTTTTCTTTTTTGATACAAAAGTGGTTGCAGCCTGGAGAAGAGAGGGGGATGCAGGTGCTGAGATTGGAACCCTAGATTTATTAGATACCACTTCTTAAGAGTGATTACATGAACCAACTGAGCTAAGCTTCAGGTTCAATCACAATGACACATTTGCAATCACATCTCACCTGAACCAAGCTCAATGGGTGCCGGATTTTTACTTAATCCTTCAAATTAATTGAACTACTGATTAATATTAATTTATTATCTCTTATTCCTCTTAATGTAGTATGATTTCTCTAAATTTCCAATAATCTTTTGTAGTTTGTCACAGATTAAGATTCTTGGCAGTTGCCCATTAGTGCATGCTGGTGCAGTAACAGTTTATTAAAAAACAAAATACTACTAGTATTATGAGGGAGGGAAAGTATCCTATTGTTTAAAATAAATGCCTGCTTTACCTTCTGGGAGTTCAGGCTGTTCAAACGGGGTACAAAGAGACTTAGCTGCTCCCATATCACCCTTCGATCGTGCTTTCACGTCTTTCTCCACATCCTACATTTATACAAAACATTAAAAGTCTTTTATGAAACCGAGCAAGACCCATTCTAACCAACAAATGCCTGGAGAGGTAATCTTGGAAATTAATGACGTTCTAAATATGATCCAACTCATTTTTATAACCAACAAAACACTTCAGCCTAATGATTCAATGCAAAGACTAAGTGTAGCAGATAAGCACTAAAGGAACACTGATTAAATACTAAATAGTCATGGTCCCTGCAAAGAATAAGGATTCTGCAAATTCAAGTCATACCTCCTCATCACACCAAGGAGCTAAGATCAGTTTCTTTTGCCCAAGAGCTGTTACAAACTCTTCCCAAGTTTTTACAACTTCAACACAGGCATCTCGTTTTTGTTTTGCAACGTCAAACAGGTTCTGTTGAATCTTATCCAACATTCCTTTTACTTGTTCAACCAAAAAGACTCTTGAGATATCAGTTTTTGCTCCATTGTCACGGCGAACTGCACGTACCTGTCAAACAAAGCACTTTTCTGGTTTTAACTGTATAAGTACAATAGCAAATTAATAAATAAAAGAATAGAAGGAAAGCAGCATCCAAAAAAAAGCGGGGGTTCACCTGATTATTTGCTAAGTCTCTAGGTCCTATTTCAATCCTTAGGGGAACACCTTTCATTTCCCAGTTCGAATACTTCCAAGCAGGTGAGTAGTTATCTCTAAGATCAGCTTCAGCGCGAATGCCAGCAGCTGAGAGGGTTGCCACAGTGGCAACACAAGCATCAAAAATACCTTGAGTATCTGCATCTTTGTAAGGCACAGGAATCACAATAAGTTGCAAAGCTGCTACTTTTGGAGGCAGCACTAAACCTTTGTCATCCCCATGAACCATAACCATTACCCCAATCTGAGAAAATTTGAAAAACAGTAGAAAACATAAGCAGAGTAGCAGGAATAAGGAGAAAAGAATAGAAAGGGAATTATATGGTAGTTAAGGATTCCAACCCCATGTAATCACCCAAAACCACAAAACATAAATGGTAGGGATATCGTGACAAAGGACTTGAAATGATAAATGCTAAGAATGTTCTAAGTAAAGAGACAAAAAGTTTTACCGTTCGAGTACTATACGCCCAGGAATTCTGCCAGACCATACCCTTCTCTCCCTTTTCATTTTCAAAGTTTATCTCAAACATTTTTGCAAAGTTTTGGCCCAGACAATGGGAGGTTGCACCTTGAATACCACGCCCAGTGTTCGGAATAAATGCCTATCATATTATGAACAGATTAAAAGTTCCTCAATTTATATTAAAGCACATTGATCAAGCAGACAATTTAAGTTCGTTGTTCACGCCAATAAGTAGAGATTGTTATTACATGTATATATGCATAATAGTTTATACCATACCTCGACACTAGTTGTGTAAAGTCCACCAGCAAACTTCTCTAGTTCACTCTTCCTGCCTTTTGTAACAGGAATAGCCAAGAATTCTTCATATATACATCGGTACAGTTCCAATATTTGAAGAACCTGAAATATAACAAAATTTAGACATACGTAAAGAGACCCAGCTGACATCCCTACCATTGTTATTGGCTACTAAGTCCATCTTTTGCCTGTTTAGTTAACAGCATGAGATATCGCAAAGGATGTGAAAATGAGAAGCAGTACAACTACTGCAAGAGTGATTAGAAGTAGGAACTAAAGTCTAAAATCTACCAAGCACAAAGTATTTCAACAATAAATACATATAACTCAGCATGTCATTTTTGCCACCTCAGTTCCCCTTCCATAATATATTCACCAACAAAACCATATTTAGACACACATAAAAGGTTCTAAGGATCTAGCACATCCTTCAATGATACTTCAAAAGGCAAGACAAGTGAAATCTGTAACAGCAATGAAATATGACTTTGACTTTTGACACAGCACAGAAACCAACAAAATATTGAAATTATTCAAAATAAGATCACATGGGAAATTTCTGACATGCTTACTTAAATCCTTCATTCGGCAATTCTGAGGCAAAAATGCCATTTTCAACCAAAATTTAATTGTAGATAAATATGAAAAAGAAAAGGATCAGCCATGCAAAATTTCTATTTACTTTAACCTTCCCTATTCCATTTTACACCAATAGAACAATGGGCAAACTTCAGCTCTCTAAGGTTGAAATGTTGATCAAAGGTAAAAATTTAAGTCTATGCTACCTCTGTGTCTGCCTCTTCCTTTGTTGCAAAGGCAGTATGCCCTTCCTGCCATAGAAATTCACGACTCCTACAATTAAGAAGCAAGTTAGTGGTGACCAATCTATCATCAAATCATTTTAAATTAATTTTCTAACTTGGCATCAAAAGAATTGAGAAAATAATGTTCTCATCTGTAAACATTAATAACTAAGGATAAGAAAATTGAACCAAGATTAGAAAATTGTACGAAAATTAACATCTCATTACATGTATGGCATACCATATCCCATCCACCGGGTGGAAGGAGAGGGGGGGAAAAGGATGCAGGATAACACCGGAAAAGCTAAAGTTGACCAATTTTAAGACAACTACCTGATAAATGGTGTGGGATTGCTAAATTCCCATCGAACGACATTGCACCACTGGTTAAGTTTCAAAGGCAAGTCACGGTGTCCTCTAATCCACTTAGAATAATAGGGATACATAACTGTCTCACTAGTTGGGCGGATTGCAATTGGCACCTCTAACTCAGACTCCCCAGATTTGGTCACCCAAGCAACCTGATTAAACCAGGATCCCAAAGCCATTCACATGTCATTTTTTCATTAGATCACATAACATTTCTAGTAAAAAAATGCATAAAACTTAAGTGTTGCATAAGTCCAGTGCTAAAAAGTATAAAAACATTGAAATATTGCCATTTTTTCAGCATATTCATGAAAGTATCTTGCTCAAATGAGGAAGAACTTGCCAAATTTGAGCCCTAGATAAAAAACTATCTGCAATTTGAGCCCTAGATAGAAACTAAACTATGGATTTCCACAAAATGAAGTAAATCATTGAAAACAGGGCAAAAAAGTTTAGGAACAAAATGAGTTTCAAAAGGGTTCAAAAAGTTTGATAAAAAAAGAAACCAACACTTTCAAGCTGCAAAGCATTCCACAAGGTCAATTATGCCAAAAAAAAAAAAATTGTCTCTCACCTCTGGAGCAAAACCCTCAATATGATCCTTCTCCTTTTGCAAAACGCCTGGAGATACAAAGAGAGGGAAATAGCAGTTCTTGATTTTCATTTTCTTGATTTCAGCATCAAAGAATGTCTACAGTTTAACACCGTGGATAAGTTAACCATGAAAGGAAACAGAAAGAAAACAAAGATCGAGGAATGAAATCCATAAATTTTTTTTCCTTGTAATTAATAAACACTTCTTATTTACATTTAAAGAGCAATATGAGTATAAACATCATATGACTCACTTGCATGATCTCCCAAATTGAAATTGCCCATGGCCTCAGAATATAACAGCCAGAAATGTCATAGTACTCAATCATTTCACCATTGACAACAGCCTACAAAAGCCAAGATGATGATATAACAATAAGATACTAAGATCTCAATAACATAGTATAACAGGCACTAAGTCATTGCACCTCAGAGTACCACTCCCCGAAATTCTCATCCTTGGTAAAGGAGAGACCCAAACCAGTCTCCTTCTTCACTTCCTTCTTTTTCCCTCCTAAAAATCAACAACAACAACAAAACATCCACACAATTAGAAACCGCCACACCTTTATGGCACATTACTAATGAAATCTAACCAACCTGAGCAAAAAAAATACTTACCACCTCCAGACTTGTTCTGCCTCTGCTCCACTCCAGCCATATCATCAACTTCGAGTACAAACAAAATAAAGCATTTAATTAGAACAATTACAAACAGTACAGACCTATCAGTTTAAACATTAATATCCCCATTAAGGCAAAATAAACCCCCTACCCTACTAATTACACATATTAATATAGTTTATCAACCTAATGACTTCAGTATCTGTTCAAGCCTACTTATGATGGGTCCTGAACATTCTAAAAAAATTCTTGGAGAACAACCATGTTGATTGGTGAACAAGCAATTACCGTTAACAGTTACCTAAACTTAGTAATTTTGACAAGATATAATGATATGACACTTAAACGATATAACTCGGTCTAAAATTTCGATAAAAACCATATATGAGTTTGGCATGTCAGACATGGATACGATAATTTTCATATTTTACATATGTTTGACACGAAATGAAACATATATGACAATGATACACGAATTGCCAGGTCTACATTTACCGCCTTTACCAACTTTGAGATCAAAGACAAAACTAAAAGTGATTTTTCCTGGACTGTCCGACGACCCTTTTACTTTATTAAAAAACAGAAACACGTGTAGGACACGTGCATTCAGATGAAGGTTCAGATGGGTAACCATAAAACACCCAAGAAAACTAGAAATGCTTAATGTTGTCAGAGTCTAGAATTAGAACAAAAAATATCATATAAAACTTACGAAAATATAAATGAAAAACTGCGAAAGTAAATAAAAACGAAAGCATGTGGGAAGATATGAAGTCTTACAGAGAAATGAATAGTGGTAGATTCTTTGGTTGCGTTAGATTCTCTTGACACAGTGAGGGGAAGTAAAGAAATAACAGAAGATAGGCGGGGCGGAGAATGTGAAAACGGAGGATTTTGGTAAGCAATGAAATTTGCTTTTTTGTTTATTTTTTGGGAAATGGATGACCCGTTTAGTGGCAAAACAGTACTCGTTACTACTCAGGCCCGGACCAACTCAGTAACTAGTGAATTTCTGGTTTAATGTAGACATGAACCTTGTCCTTTACTGTAGATACGACGATTCGTGTGTCTTTATATTTATAAATATATATATATATATATACATTAAAATTTATAAATTTATATCGTCTTTTATATAAAAATTATGGATCATAATTTACGTGTAAATATAAAAATCTAAAATATATTTTTAAAATTTCATTAAATTTATATATAATTATTATTAAAATTTTAAATTATATTAATTTTAATTTTTTATTTAAATCATATTTATATTATATTTTAAATTATCACATCTAATTCAATATACTGACTCAACCCAAAGAGATCAAATGCTTCTAATTTTGATTCTACTATACCAATAAATAAATGTGAGTATAAATCGATTCTGATTGATTTGATTAATCAAAATCAATTAAATTCGATCGAATTGTTTTAATTCATTTAGTTCTGATAATTATTATTAGATAAAATTATTTAATGAATTAATTTGATCGGTTATTATTTTTAAATTAATAATTAAATCAGCCAAATTAATTGATTTTTAAAGATAGTTTTTAAATTATATTATATATAATACAAATATACATAAAATAAATTATATTTATAAAAATAACAAATATAATATTGATGATAAAATTATAGAGTATATTTTATTTGGTAAAAATTATTACAAATTATTCAAAATTAATGACAAAAATTTATTGAAATTTTGATTTTTCGATCACATTTTGTCAATTCATTTATTTTTTATTTTTAAAAATAAATCAATCGATTTTTATTATATTTTTTAAAAGATCGATCTTTAAAGACCGAACCAACCAATTGCAAATATATTGGTATTCTTATTTTTCTTTTGGACTGGTGGTATAGCAGTTGACGCTAGAATGTTTAATTGTACTAAAGAAATACAATACACAATTACAAAAAGGGTTACTTGTTTTATAAACTATTATAATCCAAATCACGATATTGCAACACAATTCAACTAGAAAAGGAGAATAAAAAAACACGTGAAAATCTTTGTTTTCCACTCAAAACTCCAGTTTTGGTTAAGAATCACAAATCCAAATTGCGATTTTATTTTTATTTAAGAATTCATGAAAAATAATTCTTTTTCAAAACGATTTGAACTCGGACATCAAATAAAGAAACAACATTTCTTGTCACCTAAACCAACATGAATTTATTGGGAAATCATTTATACGGATTTGATTAGATTTAACAATCTAAGCTTCGATATGATGACATTATATAAATATGATACGAAAATAAAACATAAATATAAAACGACTTAAAATTTTATCAATAATTACATATGAATTTAACATAATTAAAAAATATATTTTATATTTTAATTCGATATAAATTATAATACGTAATTATTATGTAAAAAAAAATGATAAAACATAAATTTTAATATTTTAAACCATACGAATATACAAATCGCCAAAGTCTCCGTTTAACATTTATATTTCACCATTTTTTAAGCAAAATTATTGCTCACCAATGCTTTATTGGCTTATAAACTAGGCCACCAACACAAAAGTTTACTTACCAGTCAATCATTTCATCAGTTGTTCTCAATCAAACCAAATTGTGAAATCACAAAACCTGATTGCTCCAAATAGAATATTTGTTATCAGCTAGCTCAATCGTATACAAAACCAAAGAAAAAAACTATTAAGAGTCTGATTTCCTTGAATTAGGCTTTCTCCGGAACCAACCATGCTGCAGTAACTTCAAGGATACCATCGGAAGAGATTTACAAAAAATGGCATAATTTATATAAGAATGATACAAGGTAAAGTAAAACTATTTCTCTAGCAAAAGAATTTTCAACTAACAATGAGACAATACAGTTGAACTTTGGAGTACTATGAAGTATAACTGTTTCTTTCAATTTTAAAAGAGTGAGGAAATTGGAACTTAGCTTAGTTGATTCATGGAACTACCTTCAATCACACCCAGCAGGTCTACGTTCAAATCCCAGCGCCTGCAACTTCTTTTACATATATATAAAAAAAAAGGGAAATTTTGTAAAGGAGAGCTGGAAAAGAAAAAAAATAATAATGAAAAGAAAAAATGAATGAGTTACATTCCTTTCATAGGGAGAAGAAGAAAAAAGAAGAGCAGAAAGATTCCAATAAATGATTTTTGGAGGAATTTTAACTGTAAAAAAAAGGAAAATATATCTTATCTTTTTTCTGGTGGCACTACTTTCAAATTCCGAATCCATTCACAGAAGCTGGGATCATCAAAATGAACAAAACTGCTTTTCAGTTTTGTCCACTGTTCTGTTGTCAAGTGTTTGCAGCTGTGGAAATTTGCCTCCTGCATAAGCATCAAGCAATAGTTACTTTACTGTTTTCTAACTATATGCATTCCTTCATTTTTCAATAAATACATACAGAAACAGATAGACCTGTTAGGACTAAAAGCAAAGAGGTTTGCCCATTATTTTTTCTCTCTTACCTATTTGTAAGGAGGATCCTTGTGTGCTGGTATCAGCCGAGAAACAAAATATCGAGACTCAGAGCTCCCCTCCTGCAATAAAACCAGATCATTAGGTTCTTTTTCTGTTTGATGGAACAATGCACAGTTTATAGAATATTCGAACTAAATAAGGGAAGAAGAACCTTGAAAGCAAGGATCCGAGGGGCTGGAAATTGTAACTCTGTGAGCTCTTCTGCCAATGTTCTACAAGCTGCCAAAGCTGCTGCATTTCGTCCTTCATCAGCTGCAAGTTCAGCACCCTGAAGCCAGCAGTTGACAGGAAGATGTTCAATAGTATTCCCTGAAAACTAAATAAATAAATAAACATAGATTCTAAAGTCGATTCTAAAAAACGTAATCCACCGATATTTCTCTCATAACATAAACATACCAGGCATACACTTACAGGTGGAATAAAAGTGAAAAACAAAAAGAATGCGTCCAGGGCAAGGTTGTCACATGGTGTGTATATATATATAAGAGTATGCTATACAAAATGCATTTACAAAGTGACCATGATATAAAAATGTTAGATGGATGAGGTAGCTGTGACCACATTTAGAAAGGCACGAATAGCTTCTCAATTCCAAACCTTTACTTCCAGTTCCCCATACATCAAGCTAGCATCTCTTTTCTACCGTGGCCTGATATTAACAGAGAGAAATACAATCTTAATAATAACCGAGCTTGATGGTGTTCATAAAGAGCATAGGAACAAATGTGCTAAGGTCTTTGTTTGCAACTTGCCTTCAAACTACATGCATTCATGGATCTCCTACTCAATCACAAAGCAAAAAATGGACCACATATAGCAGAAACATGCATGCCAGACTTTATGGCTCAAAGGTGAATAACATAAAAGCAAAAATAGCCAGAAAGCAAATATAACAGATATATAACATGCCCAAGCTATAAGATGGATTGATTTACATAACAACCAAATGAAGACATCTCTACCATGGTCTAGAACAACAGCAGTATCAGACTGCATGGCAAGATCATAAGCAGGCAATTCTTCAAAAGTGCCTCCTTCCCGGTGCATCAGACAGCAAGGGGCCACCATGCGAAGTGAAAGATCAAGGGATGCATTCAAAAACAAATTCCAAAGTACAGACTTCCCATCCTCGTGACCAACTATACTTCCCAACAGTGGGCGCCTCCTAAGATGGAATAGAAGCTCTGGTAGTAAAGAGATTTCCTTTGGGAATCGATATTGCTTTGACTTTGGCATTTGGGACCCAAACTTTAAACCAATGTCTTTAACTCCTTCATCTAATGTTGTTTGCATATCAATTGCTTCATAATAACTATTTGCTCGCAAAAAAGTCCTCTTGGCAACTAGGACTGCAGCCACCTCATCTTGAACACTTTGAAGATAGGCTGAAACACTATCCACAGTTGGCAATCTGATAGTAATCACTCTAGCTATATCAGCTTGATAAACATTTAAGTATTGAATGGCAAACTGGAAAATTATAAAATCACTCTTGATGTCATGTTTATGCTCCATCAATATCGAGAAGCATTGTGTTTCTTCAACACTCAGCATTTGAATATAAAGAGAAATATAATTTTAAAAGGTTTCATGGGTGTCAATATGTGCCTCTTCACCAGGACCCACGACCTGAGTAACAAGAATATCATCAGAACAGTGTATCTCCAACAAACCGTGCGAACCAGCTGCCCTTGCAGATGCTTTCTGCAAGTTCACACCAAAGGCTTCACCAAAGTCATCATGAAGAACAAAACACCCCTTGAAGCTTTTGTAAGAGGCTGCAGCACAGGAACCCGTACAGGGCAAGTTTCAGCACAGAGAATGTCCACCACTGTGTTATGTTGATGAGCCTCTCAACCAAGATGCTCCATCCATTTCATTGCTGTCTTTTCCTTATGAGGATAATTAGGGAGAGTATAAGAATGAAGGACGGATCAAGGGCCATAAGTATTCGGTCCACCAGCACACACAATGATTCTGCTATTACCACCTGGCCTTTTAACTATACCTGGAGACATGTCTGCAGATGGCCCTTGAATAATAGTCAGAGCAACCTCAACTGCAGTACCCAAGCACCTATCTCTCGATGCTTCTGGAACATTCAACTTGTATGGCCTCAATGAAGAGAACATCAGGTGTGCCACCTCTTTTGAAGCATGGATCAGTGACAAATATAAACCAGTTCCATAAATCAATGCTTTCAAGGTCTCCTGAGTTGGTGAAGTGCCACATGGAATCACATCAGCAGATGCTATTGATTTCTCCGAAAAGTCATAGACTGATACCGTGCGACCATACAAAATGATTCCAATTCTTGTTGTTGGTGGCACAGAATCAACAAATGCATGCAGGGAGCTCTGTAAATGCTGAAAGTGTGGCTCATCTAGACATTCATCAATGACAAGAACAACCAGTGCAGATGTTCCCAAATCAGTAAGTGGAACAAAACTTGGACTCTTATTACCTCTTTGAATGAAATCAACCAAAGGCGATGACAGCTCTGGAAAATTATAGATCTCTTCCTTGCTTGATGCTATGTATTCACCTTCACTTCCATTTAGATGCCAGCAGATTATACACTGCCAATGGCCTGAGCCAATTAGTATGTTAGAATACAGATTTGAATAAGCTCCACAATTATGGCATCGATAAGGATCATGTTGTATCACTTGAGGACCTGGCAAAGTCTCCCTCCCAGCAGAAACCAATACTCCAAAACCTAAACTAGGTACATTTGCTTGTTTCTTGTGTTTCGACACCTAACATAAAAGATGGATGGAAGAGGAGGACAAATGAATTATAAATAGAAATAGTGCATATAATTGCAAAGATAAATAGACTGTAAAATCTAATAATACATACATAATCATAAAATCTGAAAAAGAAATTTGACAATTTGGTAGCAAAATCATAGAAATAGACTGATAAAATAATATATCAGCTTTTTCTTTCATCCCACAAAGAATGAAAGATAGCTTCTCAGCCGAGAATAAAACACATGGCAAGTCTCCGTCAGGCACAGATTCCTCTATAGCACTGGGAAGTTGCTGTTGCAGCTCAACTGACCCGTTTGAAAAATGGCGAGGTGAAGATGTGGGCAAAGCTGAACCTGATGAGAAACCAACTGGCGGAGGAGTTGCAGGAGAGTTTCGGAAAGGCACGGCAGCAAGCCAGACTGGTGATGTAAATACAGGAGGGCCAGGGGGAGTACTCAGATGTGGAATTGGGCTTCCAGTTTTGACCCCATTTGCCTGTGACAGCATAGTAGGATTTTTTATTGAATGGGAACGGATCTGATCTTGTTGTAAATTTGGCACAGGAAATATAGGTGCAATTGAACTTTTATTAGGATTAGGTGAAGCAGAATCCATCTGAGGAGTAATAGTCTTAGAGTAGCCAGGAGAAGCTTGTGGCGAGGTAGCCATTGAAATTGAAAGTTTTTCTTAATTAAACATCAAGAACAGCGAAACACCAGGGCTACAACAAGTAATACCAACCAAATTTCAGCTCTTGGAAGAGAAGTGAAGGTGCAGATTTTAAGCTTTTGCATAAAACTTCAATGCAATGTTCAGACCAGCAAAAGCCCAAACAAAACCTTAAAACCCCATAAACAAACAAAGAACTGGATTTTGAAGGAAACCCAATTCAATATTTCAACAGAAAATGCAGGAATTCAATCAAGATTCAAGAACCCCCCATAAAATTCACCACAATTCACCTTCCAAGATTAAAAAAAAAAAAAAAAGAAGCAACTTGATCACTTAGCTCTATATCTTCACATCAATTCAAGCTTCAATTCAGTCCATTCTTCCAGAATCCAATCTAAAATCCAAATTTAAAAAAAAAAAATGGAATTAAATCTAGTGTTTTTATGTATATAATAAGACCAAAAAGGAAATTTCATACCTGATGTAAGAGAAAATGAGAAAAAAATGAGTCTTTTATTTGAATCATCAAAGACTTGGAATCATAATAACCTTTGACTGTTTTTTATCAAACTCTCTCTTTCTTCGTCTCTGTGTTGGGTTATGGCTTTGTTTCTTATGACGTGGAGGAGCCGAGCCCCTGAAATAGAGCCCGTTGTCTCTCGGGTCTACTAAACTTGGTAACCATTGACGCATCCACTTTGACCATTTTAAACATTTAACTGTTTAAATAGGTTAAGATTATTTTTTGTAGTGAGTCTTATCGGTAATAATTTGTTAAGGTAATCTTGAATATATGATTTGTAATCACTTATTTTAAAATTATTAGATATAAACATATCTTATTATAAGTTGAAGGATTAAATAATCTATATACCTCAAATTTAAAAAAAAAAAAAAACCATTAACAAGATAAATATGTTTAATATTAGATTTAAAATTTAAATAAAAATTATAGATGATAGGTTAAATGATTAATTTAAGACTAAATGTTAAAATTATGTTTAATATATAAGATATAATAAGACAAAATAAAATCATGTTATAAATAAAATTAGATTAAATAATTTTATTTTATTTTATATTTGATATATACAAAGATTATGATATGATAACTTATTTATTTATCAAAATTATCATTAATTAAAATTTATATAATGTAAATTATTAATTTAATTTTTAAAAATATAATTAAATATGTAAGCTTAATTACATTAATTAAAAATAATTTGTGTTACTTTGAGAAGATTGAATAATATTGTACAAGAATATATTAATTCTTTTTACAATCTATATATCTCATTTTAAATACAAATCAAATGTGAAATAAAATTATTATCATCTTATCGTATCAATATTCATATACATCAAACATAATTTTAGGGTGTTATTCATTCCATGATTAAATGTATTTTTTTTTAAATAAGCACTAAATGTTATTAATTTGCAATCAAATATTTAAATTAGGATCACAATCTCATTTTTAATCACATTATATTTATTATAATTATAGATATAATAATTGTTATCGCGATCATTACATTCATCGTGTTCATTAATTTTTTTAATTTTACATAATTTATTATAAAATATAATAATAATAATAATAATAATAATAATCATTTTTAACCATTTTTAAAGTAATTTTATTACAGTTACGAGAACAATAATGTTCACAATTTTTTGTCATTATAAGGGTTTTTCATTCTCCAACAGCTTCACATTTATTTTATTTATTAATAATGTGACGAAAGTGGGAATTAGGTAAAAAAAGGTGTCAAATAGTAATTTCAAAAAGAAAAATGGGTCAAAGTAATATTTTAGTGGGTTCAGACACTTTAGTATAAAAAAGGTAAAAATATTTTGAGAGAGCTGTAATCCTTGCCTGCCTTTTGGCTTCACCACTTAATAATATATTATTTTATTTATAAATATTTTATAATAAAAAATTTAACAATAATACATTCATTCACAATTTATTTCTTTTCATAAATGTTCTTTTATTTCAATGCACACATAAAAAATAAAATCATGATAGATTACATAGGATTGGTGACAGAAATAATGATTTGAACTTGACATTCTCTTTGGCTTGACATTTTGCCCATGCTTGTGTTCCCCATCCATCATAATTAATTTGGCTTATGTTTTCCTCTGTCAATTTTTTGTACCTATCAATTCCACTAATAATCTAAACCTATGATATTGGATTCACATTTCAATTATGATATTATTAAGGAGATTGCTAGTTTGCTATCTAAATCAGATGAAGTTACAATTAGAAAAGAAATTATAAATAAGTTTGCATTAGTTTGATGGCATGATCAGTTTGTTTATAAAAATAATTGCAACATGTAATTAACCTATCTTAATTATTTGTTTAACTAGGGATCTAAGTAAGTGTAAAAAAAACTACGGATCTAAGTGAGCTAAAAACAAAAAAAAAAAATGGAAAGTTTATAGTTTTTTGAGCTTTAAGAGTAGGAATTGATATTTGAAATCTATTTTCATAGTTCTATTCAATACCTGAAAATATATGATTTATTATAAAGGCTAAGATAAATCATGGAAATGATAAATATGATAAATAAATAAATATATATATATATATATTTCTTTTTGTTCAAAGGAAGGCAAATGCCTGTTCAAAGAGAAAGGAGGATAACGGGGTTAGAACCCACCCCCATGTCTTTCTAAAAGCCTCTTAACCACTAAGTCAAAAGGTGAAAAATTATACATATATATATATATATATTAATGGGCGAGTACCATTAAAGTGAAAGGTAATACAACAAGGACTCTTTATTGAGAACATGTATGTATTTTAAGAGAGAATGAAAAACTAGGCGACCATTAAAAAGAAGTATAATTATAATTTATCCTTTTAGTATTAATGTCAATAAGCAATTCGTTTTTATTAGTGCAAATATAATTCGTTTTCATGGTTAAATGTGGTCCGATTCCTTAATTATTTTGAAAGGTTAGTGGTTGATTTATGCTGCAATGAGTAAAATATAGTTATGACATAAGTCAACGCATTCCAATAATGAAGGTGAATGCAACCACGTTAAGGCATACTAGAGATGTTTACATTCTTAATGTTTTTAAAGAGTTTCAAAAAGAATTTTTAAAAAATTTCAATTTGGTTATTGAAGATTATAGTTAAAATGAATCATTCTTTGAGTACAAGATCAATGCTTTTGGAAAATATCAAAATCATTTTGTTAAATTCAACTCTTCAATTAATTCAATTTTTTGTACTTGTATGAAATTTGAATTTTGGAGAATTCTCTGTTATCATATCTTAAAGGTGCTAAACTCAAAAAATATCAAGTTTGTATCTGAGAAATATATTGTAAAGAGATGGACGAAAGCTGTAAAGCTTGGAAGTGTAAGAGACATCAATAAAAGCACTAGAAAAAAAAGATCCTAAATTAGCTATAAAGAATTAAGTAGGAATGCAATTAAGTTGTCAACATGGACTGCTAAAACAAAAGAATGGTACATTGTTTTTAATAGAATCTTTAAAGGTAATGCTTAAGATAGAAAAGATTTCAACAGGTAAAACTAGTTGAATGGGTTTTAAAAGTTTAACAGTGAGCAACTTTGATGATTCTTATACAAAAGGTGACGAAGATGATGCTAAAAAATCTAATGTTATGGATGATTCAAAAATCATGAATGTGAAAGGATTAAAAATGAAAAGTGATAAAACTGGTGGTAAGCGCAAATTTAATAGTTGTTTTGAAACTCAGTCCAAAAAATGAAAAGGTCCAAGCACTCAACCTTTTAATCAGAATGTTGTTTTCATTAATCAGGTTAGAATTTGACCATTTTTTATAATAAGTCCAATAAGTTTACATGCTTATATTGGATTCAATAGCTTAAATTTTTCTTCTATTTTTCTCCTATGTTTATTTTAACGAATATGACTCAAATGCAAGGTAGACTTGACCATCTTTTGCTCTAAACATAAGTCATACATTTTCTTTGGTATGCCATTTTACTACACAGGACAAAGCAACTTCATTCAACCCATAAATTCAAGTCATTAGAAGGTTTAATCAAATATGATTTCTTTAAAAAATTTCAATTTACATGTATAGGTTAAGTAAATCTACATGTTATCTTTAAATAAGGTTAAATCCTTATTTCTTTTGTGTTATATACCTAAGTCTCATAAATTGAATTTCATTATACAACCTGTAGGGTCTACATGTTGAACTTAAAAAGCTTCCTTCAAACAAATGTTTCTTTATGATATTTTCTATAATAGTTAAGGTAACATTCAATAAGTAATAAAGATGACATTTTGAAGCTAACATTCAATAGCTGGTGGGAATGACATCTTAAAAATACTAAAGTTATAAAATGTTGTCACTAAAAATTAAGTTGTCAAGAGTTTGGAAAAAAAATGATGTCTATGAATTTAGTTATATCATTTTAAAGTTTACTTTAGATGAAATCCCATGAATTCAATTTTTTTTTTCTTTTTAGACAAAATGTTATTGTTGATATATCTATTGGAAACTTGTCACCTTAAATTTTAGCGTTATTGTTTTTGTTTTCTACCAAAATCTCATTAAGTTAGTATCAATTTAACTAAATTACCAATTTTATTGGCAAAACTTATGGTGACCAAAACAGAATTTGAAATGTGACATGTAGTAAACAAAGAAATCATAAGTACACAAGTTTAACTAACAATAGTTCAAATTTGTATGGTTGCGCGATCCTTAAAGAGATCACCAATATGTGGCTAATTAAAGTTAGAAAATTGACTAATTTATGCTTAATTAGATAAATAAATTAAGAATTAGAATATGTGAAGAATAAGATAATAAGGATGAGCAAACGTAATTAAATCTATATAATCACATTCAAGGAAATGCTTTCTTGTCTTTTGAATTACTCGCACAAATTATAAAATTTAGCTTTCTAAAAAAAAATTACTATGTTTCTTTGTCATTTTACAAAAATAAGACATTCAAGCCAAAAAATAATGAATATGAATTTCAGTAGACTTAAGTAACAAATCAAATAAAACTCCTTTTGATTGAGGTGAGACTTAAGAATCATGCTCTCTTCCAAGAGAAAATTCATTGTTTCCAAGATGCAAAATAGTAGTTAAGTTGCAATCAAAGCACTTGCAAAAAATAGGTAAAAGTCGCCATTGAAACTATTTTTTTTCTTAGGTACAATTTCTTTGTCACCAAATCTACAGCAAGTATCTTAACTTACTGTTAAATTTATTAAAATCTCAAAATCCAGCAAAAAAGATTCAATAACTAAAATCACATTACTTTAAATTTTACCTCTAGTCCACTGCAATTAAGATGTTTTCCAATAGTTAAAATGTCAAATGGCTATGTAGCAATCATGCTTTCATTTTTCTATTTCACGTTTGCTTCAGCATTATACTTTATATAATGATCGGTCATCAAGTTCAAGGGTTGGCTTAGCTTTAGGCACATCAAGAATCAAATAGACCATTTGTTAGTGGAAGGAAATAAGTCTTATAGACTTAAACCCTACTTCAAAAAGAATTAAATATGCCATGCTGAAATATCTTTAAAATGACCTTTGAGTTGATTCTGCCACATTGTATAGCCACCTTCATACTAACAATTGAGCATCATAGCAACATATTTCCACAGATATGAAATTCCTATTAGCCATGTTCTAATGATAATTTGTCATGATTTGTAATATAATTGTAATTAGCCTTAACTAATTGAAAGTGTAAAGCTATTTGATAGCACATCAATTATCAAGGAACTACAACTATTAATAATGTATGTGATGAATATTAATATATAGCTTCATTTTAGTATAGACTCCAAGAATTTATGGCATACAAAAAGCAAACTTGTAAGTTTGGCTTAAAAAGATTCTGTCATTATTATTTGGTGTGAACTAACCAACAGCATAAATATCATCATTTTCAGCATCAAATTCTTCAACTGCATGCAGTATTCAAATCTAAAAGCAATTTTTCTTGCTAGTGAATCTAAGCTAATTAGTTAGATCAAACTTTATTAATTAATTCATGCATGCAAAGCAAACTAAAGAAAGATGAAATGTTAAGAAATATGCGCCAAATAACTTGAAAAGGTATGCCTACAATACAATAGATCTTACACTTGGAACCAAAGAGATTATCTCCTGTTGATATAGCTTTTCTGCACCTGTGCCACTTATTATTGGACAAGCGTGATATTTTCTTTTCTGAAAGCATTTACAAATAAAACAAGTTAAAAAAGTAGTAAGAAAACTACTTCTGACACCGACACATAGTTATTTTAAATAGTTATCCTTCAAGAAATCACGTACCTTTGAACTCAAGACGATGCTTAAATGGATCATATCTTAAATCATTTGCTAAGAAATTAAAAATTAAATGAGAAAATTGAATGTTTAACATTATGACAATTTATCAAACATATTAAAGACAACAATGGAGGTACAAGAATTCCTTGTTGATGAATAAAATTTACCTTGAAGACTTGTCAATTGAATAAAAAAACCAAGAATTTCACGGAGATGGCTGATGGGTTGAATGATTTTTTGAAAGGCAAACTTGCTAATTAAAAGGAAAAAGCTTTAATCCTATCAAAACCTTGATTTTTGAAAGTATTTGATTGCTATTGTCTTCAATTGTTTTAGCAGCTATAGGAGTATTTTTGATCTTTTAAGAATAGGAAAAATTAAAAGATACAATTTGGACAGACAAACAAAAATATTCATTTAAGAGAAATTACTAAAGAAACGATCTACTTTTTGCCGTTAACGTTAGTTGGATTTCATGTCTACGTGCCAATATCTCTTTGGTCCCAATCAGCCAATTATAAGATTGTAGGAGACTTAATTGCACCAATATCTCTACAATTCCACCACACCGCACATAAGCCTAAGGGATCATTTGGATTCCACCAAAACATAAGTGCGGTGAGATTTGATCACTTTTATAATTTGACAAGTTGGAAATGAGGACATCCATTCTACAGTTGTAACTATTTTGCCATTCTGCATGTTTTGTAAATATTTTGCCATTCTGCATGTTTTAATCACCAAAAAGAAATGACAGATGAGTGACATTTACTCATGTAAATATTTTGCCATGCATCGTAGTGAACTCTTAACTATATGATAATAAAACCAAGTACTCTCATCAGTTTCATATAACAATTTCAAATTGAAAATTATCCTGTTAAGAATGGTCCACACACCAGCACAGCTGACATCAGACAGGGGACAATGTGAAGGAGATGGTCATAAAAAGAGAATAATCTTAGTAACTTCTACCCCAATAGGTCCATTTCTTTGCAGGCTTCCCAGAGGCAAAGCATTTAGTACCTGCATAATTTCATTTTTCATGAGAAGAGAATTCTATAGAAGACGTATAATCTCCTCTTTTCTTTTTGTGGATGTAAGGTTACAAATAATCAAACAGCATTTACACATGAATTCCCTCAATACTAATGTAAGCAGAAATTTATAAAATTCTAAATGAGAAAAGACTGTGTGTTACAAAAGGATTAAGTAAGCTTTTCTTTTTTGATACAAAAGTGGTTGCAGCCTGGAGAAGAGAGGGGGATGCAGGTGCTGAGATTGGAACCCTAGATTTATTAGATACCACTTCTTAAGAGTGATTACATGAACCAACTGAGCTAAGCTTCAGGTTCAATCACAATGACACATTTGCAATCACATCTCACCTGAACCAAGCTCACTGGGTGCCGGATTTTTACTTAATCCTTCAAATTAATTGAACTACTGATTAATATTAATTTATTATCTCTTATTCCTCTTAATGTAGTATGATTTCTCTAAATTTCCAATAATCTTTTGTAGTTTGTCACAGATTAAGATTCTTGGCAGTTGCCCATTAGTGCATGCTGGTGCAGTAACAGTTTATTAAAAAACAAAATACTACTAGTATTATGAGGGAGGGAAAGTATCCTATTGTTTAAAATAAATGCCTGCTTTACCTTCTGGGAGTTCAGGCTGTTCAAACGGGGTACAAAGAGACTTAGCTGCTCCCATATCACCCTTCGTTCGTGCTTTCACGTCTTTCTCCACATCCTACATTTATACAAAACATTAAAAGTCTTTTATGAAACTGAGCAAGACCCATTCTAACCAACAAATGCCTGGAGAGGTAATCTTGGAAATTAATGACGTTCTAAATATGATCCAACTCATTTTTATAACCAACAAAACACTTCAGCCTAATGATTCAATGCAAAGACTAAGTGTAGCAGATAAGCACTAAAGGAACACTGATTAAATACTAAATAGTCATGGTCCCTGTAAAGAATAAGGATTCTGCAAATTCAAGTCATACCTCCTCATCACACCAAGGAGCTAAGATCAGTTTCTTTTGCCCAAGAGCTGTTACAAACTCTTCCCAAGTTTTTACAACT